>NC_136057.1:1979399112-1984199112 GCF_964261635.1 Lissotriton helveticus
GAATCTCAGCTAATTAATCTCATGGCATGTCAGCGTGGTACTAACGAGTATTGGTACCGTCGTCATGGGGAATTAAAATGTATGCTAAGAAACTTAGGAACTCCTACATGGTTTCTCACTCTTAGCTGTGCTGAGTATGCTTGGGAAGATTTACTTACATTTCTACGAGAGGCAAATAAAAACATTGAAAATATTGAATACAAGACACCTGGAGAACTGTGCTCTTTGGATCCAGTTAATGAATGCAGGTATTTCAATCATAGGTTTGAAGCTATGATGTCTTTTATTACAAACAAAAAAAATCCTCCACTTGGAGAGGTATTGGATTTCTTTTGGAGAAAGGAGTATCAAGCAAGAGGTGCTCCTCATATACATATGCTGCTATGGATTAAAGATGCACCTAAATTTGGAACAGATTCAGATGAGAAAGTGATGAGTTTCATTGAGCAGTATTCTACATGTGCTGTTCCGAAAAGTACAGAAGAAAACAATTTAAGACACCAAGTTTTACGCTTTCAAAACCATCGTTGTGGGAAATACTGTCGTCGAAAATACAAATCCAAGGACAAGTTCTACACGAAATGTCGTTTTGCATTTCCACGTCCAGTAACATTGAAAGGAAGAGTCAACAATTTTATGTCTTCTCTGCGACATCCTGTGACAAGAAAATCACCCAAAAATACATACAACCTAAGAAGAAATGAGGAATCCAAATTCATAAATGACTACAACCCAGTCATTTTGTCCATGTGGAATGCTAACATGGATATTCAATATGTGGCTGACAACTCTATTGCTGTGGCTCAATATGTGCGGTAATTGCAAACACAACAGTGGTGGACAGAATGTGGATCAATGTCACACATTCACCCCAGTCAAAAGATCTGGGCCCAAATCCATCGTTTTTCCACTCCACACCACCCTGGGTTAGACAATGGCGATATGCAAATCAGCGCTGACCCTGTGCCCCATGGGAACAGTCCAGTCCGAACTACAAAAGCCATGTCCTTCCCAGGCTCGATATGTGACGACTTACATCACAAAATCAGAAAAGACGGAACTGAAGGAAATGTGGGAGGAAATTTCACATGAAAAGAGTCTAAGCAAGAAATTATACAGTTACAGTCTGAAGATGTTGTCGCATCGAGAAATTGGAGCATATGAATGTTCTGATCGGTTGTCAGCAAGTCTATATGCCAAATCTAGAACCATCATTTGGGTGAGTTTAGGTCTTGCTGCAACACGAAACCGAGTTTTGAAATCTGTACAAGAAATAGAGTATTTGGCGGAGAAAGAACCAGACAGTACAGATGTTCTGAAGACAAACATGTTGGATACATACTATCCAAATAGAAGTACTCACCTTGAGAACGCTTGTCTCTATGAAGTTCCGCAAACCTATATTTTTAAAAAGAACGTCACAGAAAACATCAATAAAGGTGTATATGCTGTAATTGGTTGTGAAGGCTGTCTAGTGAAACAAAGAAAAGGGCATTTGATTAATCATCGAAAATTGAGTTGTGATTCTCCAGACAAAAGGGAATTTTATTACTTAGCTCTTTTGCAACTCTTTAAGCCTTGGCGTAGAGAAGAGGAACTACTTGGAGATTTTCTTACTTATGAAGATTCGTTCAATGCAACAAAGGATACGATAGAATGTCCTGTTTTTTCAAATTGTCTGAAAATGTTGAACGAGGAAATACAGCAAGAAGCTACAATTGCAGCAGAGATTGCTAGAGACAGTTCTCAAGATAGTCAGAGTTCTGCTTCATTGAGTCAGGATCCACTAGGAGGACCAATTATACAAAATGAAGCTGCTACTGCCATGGATGAAGTTGAAAGAGCCATGGAACAAGCTCAGGAGGATGGAGTTCACTTAGAAGATTTGGAAAAAGAACTAAACGTTGAGCAGAGACAAATATATGACGAAGTCACAGAACACATTGAGCATGGTTTATCTCATGAGAAAAAAGAGTGCTCATGTACATCATTTGTACCTGTCCGACTATATGTGAGTGGAGAAGCAGGAACTGGGAAAAGTTTCCTGATTAAAGCGATTGCAACATATTTGCAGAAAACAACGGAGTCATCGCTCTTTTGTGTTGTTACTGCTTCAACAGGGTTGGCAGCAAAAAACATTAAAGGGATTACTTTACATCGCTTATTGATGCTGCCAGTGGAGCATGATAACAAATTACAATACCACAAGCTATCGGGAGAAGCTTGTTGTGAAGTTTCAAGAGTCCTAAAGAAAATGAAACTTCTTATCATTGATGAAGTAAGCATGGTATCAAATGTAATGCTTGCTTTTGTGCATTTAAGAATGCAAGAAATTCTTAAAACAGACTATGATGTGTTATTTGGAGGCAAACACATCATTGTTTTTGGAGATCTACTGCAACTAACTCCAGTGAAAGGACAGCCAGTGTTTAAAATGCTTACGCATGAAGATACCAGGAAGTGCTTAGGAAGCATTGGAAATGTTAACTTATGGTTACATTTCAAATATGCAGAACTACTTGAAAATATGCGACAGGCAAAGGATGAAGATTATAAAAATATTCTACAAGATGTAAGAATTGGAAAACTAATTGAGCATGGCAAAGAAGCTTTACATGGACGATTAATTTCAAATTTGTTTCCAAAGGAAAATATTCTCCCAGAGAATATTTTTACGAAAATTCCTGAAAACAAATCTGTCATATGCTTGATGCCAACTCTGCAAGAATGTTCAATCTTCAACACCAAAATGTTAAAGTTGGAAAATCAAGAGATTGTGAAACTGGAAGCTATTGATAAAATAGAACATGAAGGACCAACTATTATTTTGACAGAAAAGTTGAAATCAAAATTAGATTCTTTAGAGAAGACAATATCTAAAACTGCTGGTATGGAAAAGACTCTGTATGCATCTTTAAATTGTCGTATAATTTTATGACGTAATTTACATGTGAAAAGAGGTTTAGTAAAAGGAGCAATGGGTCATGTTGGGGATTTTGTGAATTACCGAAATAGAGATGGAATTGAAATTATAAAAATTAAATTTGATGGTATTGAAGAAGTACAACAAATCTGTCATTGTTCTGCTCGTTTTCTGCTAGTGAAAGATGTATATGTCCGCAGAAAATAGTTTCCTGTTTCTTTGGCATATGCAGTAACTATTCATAAATCTCAAGGTTTAAGTGTTGATAGTGCTTTGGTGAATATTGGAAATTCTGTGTTCAAGGAGGGTATGGCATATGTTGCTTTATCTCGAGTCAGAACTTTATCAGGATTGTACTTGATTGATTTTGATGAGACAAAGAATAATGCAGATTAAGTTAAGAAGGGAGTATGCTCCAAATTTACCTCAATATCCTCTGTTTGAAAAGTGTGTGGTAGGCCGAAAAAGAAGAAATGAGAAAAATTGTAGTGAAGTTGTACAAAAAGAAAAAAGGTAGATGAACCAGTAATTGTAAGCAGAAACGAAATGGATTCAGTTAAAGATGTTGTTGGATTTCAGTTTGAAAATAGTTCTGGTGTCAACTGCTATGCTAATGTAGTGCTTAATGTTGTTTTCTTTCTCCAAACTGTACAAGAACAGATTGCTGAAAATCGTGATCAAACACTTTGTTGTTTATTAAATTCTGTATTAGAGAAATGTAGCAGTGATAGAACAAAAATACAAAGTGTTTCTGAAATTCGAAAGGTTTTAGACATATGTTCTGGTCTAAATCAATTTACACAGAATATTCAGCAAGATTGTCAGGAATTTCTAATGTACATGCTTGTTGTTTTCCAAGATGAAGGTGTAGATGTAGAAAATCTTTTTGGCCTTTCTTATAAATGGCAACATGACTGTGACAATTGCTCCTTTTCAAGTAGTACTACAGTAGACACTGAAAGATTTATATATTTGACTTTACCAGACTGCAAATCAGTGTCTTTTAATAATCTAGTTAGAGAAGCAAATCAAAACATGGTCTGTAGTCAATGTAAATCTGCAATGCTATCAACTTTATTTTTACGAAGATATGGACAGTATGTAGTTTTAATGTTCCAACGATGTAGACCTGATGGAACTAAATAGACAACATTAATTAAAAATTTGGGGGCTTCTCAATTGTCAATTTCAGGACGAACCTTTACAACTGCAGCAATTATTTACCATGATGGTCCTTCAACAACATCAGGACATTACACATGTTATTTAAAATGTCAAAAAGGCTGGAAGCTCTGTAATGATACTCAATTGACTTTCAAACAACGTTTGCCTTCTGACTTACTAAATTCTTACCTAGTGTTCTTACAACCGAAATTTTAGGGAAGGTAATTGGCCTATGAAGATTGCAGCAGTTAATATAACTTAGTTTGCTCTTCAAAATTACTTTCTGAATGAGAGTGATGAAGATAATAAAAACATGTAGTTCTCATAGAGATAGTATATGTTTATCATATAGTGTGTGCTGTGAGTATTATAGAAATTATTTATAAAAAGTAAGCTAGAGGTGGAAGTAAAACTCTTGTTTCATAATGTAAAAGATGTTGGAGCTTTTCTTTCAGAAAGTCGGGTAAATGAGACATTAAGAATACTCTGGACTAATTTCCATAGAAAAGGACTTTCCATATACTATTTGGCCTTGTGGAAAAGTGGCTGGATCAAAAGTGAGTTTAGATATGGTTTTTAAAATTTTACATTATTTAAGAAATTATTCAATGGGTTTTTTAAACACAATCATTTTGATTGTGTTTTTTTTGCCCGCTGTTATATGATGAGTACTATTGAAGTCACTGTTTTAAGTGAAATTCAATATATTCTGAGAACAGCAAAAATAAACCATTTAACATGATGTTGAAATTATTATTAAATATATATTACTTTCCCATTCTCTTAAGCTCACTCGCCTATTTCTACCCTCTATCACTCCTCTTAACTCACCGTAGCTGGCCTTTTTTCACTCTCCCTCACCTCCCTTCCCATATTCCACTTTCCTCACTTATTCTCATTAACCACTCATTCACTGCCCTTTCCCTCTCTCCCATTCACTACTTTCCAGCTGTCAGTCACTCTACTTCACTCCCCTTCCTGTTGTTTTCTTTCTTTGTTTCCTCAATAATTCCCCTTCTCTCACTCACCTTATTACACTTCACTCACTCCTTCTCTCACTTCATCTGTCCTCTCACATCCTCACTCCCTTTCCCTCACTCCCTGTCTCTTAGCTTCAGTCTTTCGATCCTGTTACTCTCTCACTCCTCTTCCATCACCCACACTCCCTTACTTATCTTACTTTGTCTCTTGTATTGTAAAATATATATTATAAATAATCTATTTTTTTTGTCTTTCACAGATATACATTTTAAAGGAAATATGATATTAAATTTACATTACTTACAAGGTAAGTTTCATGTACAATATTTATTTTCTCTATACTGTTTTCCATAACCTCACTACTCTTCTTTGATACTCCCACGCCTCTGTTCCCTTATTGCGCTTGCCTCACTTATTCTAAATCCCCACGTTTACTCTCTTTTTTCACACTCTTCTCTTACACTCACCTTCTTTCAGGCCTTCTCCTTTACTTTCTTTCCTCTCTCTTCTCTTACTTCATTGTTTTATTTGTTTCCCTTCCTTTACTCTCCTTACTCCACTTCACTTACTCCTTCTCTATCTTTCTCTGTCCTCTTACTTCTACACTCCCCTTCCCTCAATCTCTTTCTGTTAGCCTCATTCTCTCCATCCCCTTAGTCTCTCACTTCCCTTCTGTCACGCTCACTGCCTATAACTCAGCTATACTCCCACACTCACCTTCTATTTTTTTTTTAACCAAATCAGAGCAGGAGTCATACAAAAGAAAGAACATATGTGTGAATATATATCCAATACAGATAGTACAAACATAACTAGAAATTGTATATAACAAATAATAAAGATTATCAAAAATAAAAAAAAATAATAATAAAGAGGCGGGCCAAAGAGGAAGCTATAACAGTGGTAGCACAAACACATATTACAAAGTAGTCATAGTTCCCACAAAACATATTGTTATAACAGTTTAGTTGTTCAACAGTGACAAATGACACTAGGGGTTGGGTTGATACCGGCTTTCCAGTTAGTAACGGGGAGCCAGATTGCCTCCCCCAGTTTCTTTGCTTTGTATCCCCTTGTGGCGTATATGGCAGTTTCAAAACTAAACACGGCTAAAAAGCGTGCTAACCACATCTGAAAGCTCGGTGGCTCTGACTCTTTCCATCGTGCAGACAAAATAATTCTTAAGACCGCTGTGCCTATAAATAACAGTCTTTCTTCACTTCTTGTTAAACTTAAAGAGTTATCGTATCCCAGTAAAAAGAGTGTTTCTGAGTCAGGAAGTTTATGCACGAACAGCTCTTCCCAATAATCTGAGATCATACTCTTAATTAAGGCCAGTTCGGAACAATTACTAAACATATGTATTAACGTCGCCGGTCCCTGTGAACATCTGGGACAGAGATCGTTCTCTCTTTTACCCCATATGTATAATTTGGCCGGTGTAAAATAGAGACTAAATATAGTTTAAAAAGCTGTGCTTTGAGGTTACTAGACATAAGAAGATGGTGACTTAATTCCAAGACTCGGTCAATATCGACATTGGGATTGCTTAATTTGGCCGCCCACTTAGCTTCAGTTTTTTGAAGATCGTCTTGAGTTCTAGTTAAGAGAATATCGTATAGTGTTCCAATTCTAGTATTTAATCTGTTCATTGCTTCGATAATATCGACTCTTAGCAAACAAATGGTTGACTCCTTTGCTTTAAGCTTGGCATACACCTGTACGAATTTAAGATTGTCTCCATTAGACAATTGATATTTCTGTTTTAATTCTAAGAAGGTAGTTCCAAAATCATTTACCAAAAAATCTTTAATACTTCTGATTCCAAGCCTTTCCCATTTCCTAGCTATAACATCAAAAGCAAGACCATATGTAACGTTTGAATGCCACAAAGATGTATACCTATTGATTTTACCAATGTGCATGTGTTTAGTAACCTTGGCCCATACTTTCCAGGCACTGATTACTATTTCAAATGTATACTTCTTTTTAATATGCTTTGCCTCTGTTTGCTGTAGAAATAAACCTTTAGCTTTCCCACCAAGTACAAGCTCAAATATTGAAGGTATCGGACTAACAACCATATTAGTTTCTCCAGTAGAGAAGCTAGCTAGGGGCGCCAATTGCTTAAGAAGTGTTGCCCAGTGGTATAAGATGGTATTGGGTATAGGGAGCCCGCCTCTATCCAGGGGTGATGACAATAGTTTATGAGATCTCCTTATCTTACCTTGCTGCCATAGGAATTTAGACATGAGAGAATTAAGTGATTTTAGTGTCTTATAATCGATAGCAAGGGGGATTGCTCGGAATAGATATAAACATTGAGGTAGCACATTCATTTTTAAAAAATTGCCTCTACCAATAATTGAAAGGTGAAGGTTATTGACCCGGTCAAGATCTTTTTTAATCTTATCAAAGAGGGGGTTGAAATTAAGATTAGGTATAAGCTTAATATCCGAGCTAATGGTGACTCCCAAATAAGTGGCTTTATTGGTTCTCCTTTGAACCTGGCAGATAACATTACCAGTGCATAATATAACTGTATTTCCCCTATTAAGGGAATAACCCGAAAAAAAACATACTCCGATGTCACAGTTTCAATTTCAATCATAGCCTCAATCGGGTCCGATGTAATAACCGCGATGTCATCGGCATATGCCAATAGTTTTGTCTCGAATTGGCCACAAACAACAGGACTAATGGCCTGAGTCTCAAGTAGTTTCAGGATTAGCGGATTAATATAGAGTGCAAATAATAGGAGCGAACAGGGGCACCCCTGCCTGGTGCCCCTGGAGATATTGATGTAACCAGATTCTGACCCCAACATCTGCAGCTTTGCCTTGGGGAGTAAATACATGGATTAAATGGCTTTTACAAATTTAGGGCCGAAATTATTGCGTGACATGACTGCACAAAGGAAGTTCCATGAGACGCGATCAAAGGCCTTTTCGGCATCCAGCAGGATCATTGACATCCGACCCCCCGTTACAGACATGGCGTCAAATAGGGCTATAGCTCTACGTGTGTGATCAGTTGTCCCTTTACCAGGGACGAATCCATGCTGCCACGGGGAAACCAGGTGTTCAATGACCCTGCTGACTCTGGCGGCCATCACTTTAGCGTATAATTTAGAGTCCGAATTAATTAAAGAGATAGGGCGATATGAGGTTAATTGCTCGGGGGATTTTCCTTTCTTAGGGAAGACAATTATATTAGCCTCGTTCCATGACTCAGGGGGGACCCCGTTCCACTGAATCCCCAAAAATAGGTCATGAAGGAGAGGACAGAGTTGATGACTTAGTATTTTATAAAGGTCAATTGGTATTTTGTCAGGGCCGGCAGCTTTACCCGGTGAGAGTGACGATAAAGCAGCTAGCGCCTCGGCCATTGTAATTTCTTCTTCTAGATCTTCTCGGGAAATATCATCCAGAATTCTCATAGACTCTGTATTATTAAAAAGGTTATTAAGAAATACATGTTTTTCGTTATCAGTCGTGGCCCCTTCTTCAGTGTAAAGTTGCTGATAGTATTGCTGGAACAAATAGATAATATCCGTTGCTTGTGTGTAAGTCTGAGAATTGTCCTGTATTGAGCTAATGTTATTAGATACATTCTTCTGACGTGTGCGCAATGCCAGCTGTCTACCAACATTCTCACCGCTCTCATACACATCTTTCCTGTGAGCCCTATAGGTTTGAGCCGCTTTCTGGCTAAGGGCGGTGTTGAGTTCCGACTTCAGCACTGCAACTTGATACATAGAATGTCTAGCCTCCTGCCCTCGTGCAATTAACATTGTATGCTCTTCTTCAGCTTTTGCCAGGGCAGATATCTTTAAATTATATTCATTAGTAAGTTGTTTTCTCGCCCTGCTTTGAAAACTAATAGTTTCCCCCTTAAGTGCCGACTTAAAGCAATCCCAGACCAGGTTTCTTGAAGCACTGAACCGATTGATGGTAAAAAATTCTACCATCCATTTTTTGATAAACGTAATGTAATGTAATGTAATGTACTCATTATTTGACAAAAGTTTACGATCGAACGTCCACTGCCTATGTTGTTTAAATAAGGCACCGGTTGAAGTTGTAAGAATAAGTGCATTGTGGTCCGATATTATTTTCGGACATTTGCGAATTAGAGATTGTGGAGCTAAATCGCTAGAAGCAAACACATAGTCTATTTGAACATGTTTCTGGTGTGGGTGCGAAAAAAACGTCCAGCCTGGATCTTGATGGTTTTTCTGATCCCATACATCGATTAGGCCAAAGCTGTCTATAAGTCTATTAACAGCCTTGTAAACCTTTGGCTTATGGCCGAGATATTTCTGAGGTAGAGGGCAATTGCTTGACTGAGATTTAAGTGAAATATTAAAGTCGCCACAGATAATTAGTGGGCCCTGCCATGTGGCGAGTTCAGATTCTAGGTATTCAAAAACTGCGGGATCATCTCGATTGGACCCATAAATAGTACAAATGGTAATTCCAAGGGCAAGTTTCACAATTACCCATCTACCATGGGGATCCGAAAGATGACATAGTACCGCACTAAGATATATTTTGGCTAGAATTGCCACCCCCCTTATATTTGATGATTGTGTGGATGCTGCTAGCAGATTATAGCCCCTTAGGTTCAATAATGATCTCTTAGCCCAAGGGACGTGTGTCTCTTGGAGACATAATATGTCTACAGGGTTCAAACCTATTAGTTCACCCAGTCGGCGCCGTTTATCGCCAGTCAATAGCCCCCCAACATTTCAGGTTTGAATATTCAATCTACCCATTGTTTTATAAGACCAATTGACCGGGTGATTTTCCTAATATGTACTTTACTATAGTTCATTAATACGTTTCTTTTTACCTTCATGGTAACTAAAATGACTCTTGCCGACTGACTTGGATCTTTTTTAACATTTTCATTTTCCCCACTCCTACCCACCCCAGCCATCCCCACCAACCCCCCACCATGTCCCCACTCCCTCCCAAAACGTAGGCATTCAGACTCAACCAGAGTCTGAGTGATGAGTTGCAGTACAACACCTGAACTACCACCTTACAAAGTGTAATAGAGAAAAACAAAAAGAGAGAACAGAGTGACCAAACAGAGCGCTACTAATTATTAACCAGTAATCATATTTATGCTCTACCTATACCAAAATCACGCTGCAGCCAGCACCATCTGGTTACCTACAAGGGAGCAAAACATTTTACATTATTAACTCATACAGTTTAATAGATTAAAGTATGTTCTGCACCACCCCCCTCCTAATGTAACTCTTCCAAATATGCTTTCGCTTTGATCTCAGACAAAACAATTTTTGTCTGACCATCTCGAACAACTTTAAGCCTTGCGGGATTATTCAGATATGCCTGGGCTCCCTTATCCTGGAAAGGCTTGATTAATGAGCGCAGTCGCCAACGTCTTTCGACAGCTGCATGACAAAAGTCAGGTCTTGTAAAATATGAAAGGTCGTTGAGAATCAGTTTATGATCAGGCTTAGCTTTCTCTGCAACTGTCTGTCTTAACAAAAAATTACCAAAATAAACTAAAATAGCTTGAGGATAAGCTCCCGGTTTGGGTGGTGGATTAAACGGCATCCGGTGGGCGCGTTGAATTTCAAAATCCCAGTTCCAGCTTGATAGTTCCGGCATTGACTCCCTGAATAGCTTTACCACAAAGGCACGTATATTTCCCCCCTCCACTTTTTCAGGGATTCCGAGTATACGTAAATTATTCCGGCGTTGCCGCTTCTCAAAGTCTTCAAGCTTCCATTTAATGTCAACTAATTCTGCTTCTTGTAGTTTAGTTTTTTCAGAGTTTGCCGTAGCCTCGTTTTCATTGGAAAGCACCCTTGCCTCGATCTCTGTGACTCTATCTCCAATTAGGTTACAGGTCTTGGACAGCTTCTTGACCACCCCTTGCACTTTCCGAAGGGCTGCTAGTGATCTCTTGCTATCAAGGGCTGACTCTTCCCTGTGCGCGGCAATAGCCTACAAGATAGACTCTACAGCCGTTGGAGGGATCTCGTATGAGCTTGAAGTGTCAGCCCCTTGAACAGATTGTAGAGGCTGCTTGGATGTGAGGTGGCCCTCGGTTAGCCCTCGATGTTTAAGTCTGGAGGTTGACTTTGGTTTGGATCTTATCGTGTTGAACTGTAAGCTCTCTTCGGCACTTCCCCCCTCAGAGGTACTAGACAAAAACACAGACTCCTTGTCCCCAGTTTCCCCATTGGACCCATACTCTTCAGACCATTCACCCTCTGGCTCTACCTCTGCTCCTGTCTCATCGGAAAAAGAATAGAACTTGCTTAGTTCATTATCGCCGTCTGGCAATAAATTGTGCATTGAGGCTATGGGGCCTGTATCATGCGCGACTTTATTCAAGAAGACAGGGCTGATGGCCCTCTCAGTGGTCGCAGAGGTCGGGGATATATTAGTCGCCACATCAGGAATAGTTAATAGCGGTGCTAGTGGTAAAGCACATATAGTAATTGATGCAGTTCGATTTATCTCCTGCTTGGGAGCGCTAACCTCATAACTCAGCTATACTCCCACACTCACTTTCTTTCAGACCTTCTTCTTTAGTTTGCTTCCTCTCTCTTTCCTTCCTTTGCTCCTTCACTCTTTTCTCTTCCCTTACTTTCTTATTCCACTGTACTAACTCCTTCTCTTACTCCTTCTGTCCTCTTACTTGTACACTCCCCTTCCCTCATTCTCTTTCTGTTAGCCTCATTCTCTCTGTCCTCTTAGTCTCTCACTCCTTTTCTATCACGCTCACTCCCTATAACTCAGCCCTACTCCTACACTCACCTTCTTTCAGACCTTCTCCTTTACTTTCCTTCCTCTCTTTTCCCATCCTTCACTCCTTCACTCTTTTCCCTTCCCTTACTCCCCTTTCTGCACATCAGTAACTGCTTCTGTCAATCCCTCTGTCCTCTAACTTACTCACTCCCCTTTTCTCACTCTCTCTGTGTTACCCCCATTCTCTCCGTCCTCTTAGTCTCTCACTCCTCTTCTATCATGCTCACTCCCTATTACTGAGCCATACTCTCACACTCATCTTCTTTCAGACCTTCTCCTTTACTGTCCTTCCTCTCTCTTCCCATCCTTCGCTCTTTCACTGTTTTCCCTTCCATTACTCTCCTTAATCCACTTCACTAATTCCTTGTCTTACTCCCTCTATCCTCTTACTTCTACACTCCCCTTACCTCATTCTCTCTCTGTTAGCCTTATTCTCTCCATCTCTTTAGTCTCTCACTCCTCTTCTGTCACGCTCACTCCCTATAACTCAGTTATACTCCCACACTCACCTTCTTTGAAACCTTCTCCTTTACTTCCCTTCCTCTCTCTTCCCATTCTTCGCTCCTTCACTCTTTTCCCTTCCCTTACTCCCCTTACTCCATTTCAGTAACTCCTTCTCTCAATCCCTCTGTCCTCTAACTTACTCACTCCCCTTCTCTCACTCTCTCTCTGTTACCCCAATTCTCTTCGTCCTCTTAGTGTCTCACTCCTCTTCTATCACACTCACTCCCTATAACTGAGCCATACTCCCACACTCACCTTCTTTCAGACCTTCTGCTTTATTTTCTTTCCTCTCTCTTCCCTTCCTTCACTCCTTCATTGTTTTCCCTTCCCTTACTCTCCTTACTCCACTTCACTAACTCCTTCTCTTACTCCCTCTGTCCTTTTAATTCTACACTCCCCTTCCCTTTTTCTCTCTCTGTTAGCCTCATTCTCTCTGACCCCTTAGTCTGTAACTCCTCTTCTCTCACACTCACTCCCTATAACACAGCCACACTCCCTCACTTATGTTTCTTTCCTCTCTCCCTCAGGGCCTCATTTATGGGTAATGACGGATCGCTGCGTGAAAGCAGCGATGCATCACTTCTCAGTGCGCTCTCCTTAAGACATTCCTGATGCGTCATATTTAATGTATGACGCATCATGTCGCAAGGAGTTACAGATACGTCAGTATTTCTGATGTATCTGTAATCGCAAAAGTGACGCATTGCTGTAGTGTGTGACAAAATTGACGCAACTCCAGCAATGCATCCTTTCACATGGGGCAAGCCCCATGTGAAAGGGCCTGCGTCAGTCTTATGCCTGCTGTGAGGCACAATATTTTGTCGCAACGGCGTCCTAAAAGTGACGCAGTGAAATCTCATAGATTTCACTGTGTCACTACTACGACCCTTCCTTGCGTCAATACGCCCCCTTTGCATACATTATACCTGGCGCAGGTATAATGTGGCGCAGGGGTTTACAAAGTGACACATCTACCTAGATGCGTCACTTTGTAAATATGACTCAACAAGGCGCTTTTTTTACACCACTGGTGCGTCACAAAAAGTGACGCACCAGCGGCGTAAAAGTGACGCATGGCCTCATAAATGAGGCCCTCAGTCTTCTACTTTTTCTTTCACTTTCTCTGTCTCTTCACTTCCTTACTCACCTTGTCTCACACTCACTTGCCTTTATGCAGTCTGTATCTCCACTCTTTCCTAAACATCACTGCTCTTTTCTTACCATTCAACACCCCCGTTCCTTTACTACATTTTCTTCACTTATCCTCATTCCCCATGTTCACTCTCCTTCTCCTCACTCTCCTTCCCCACACTCACCTTCTTTCAGTCCCCCTACTTCACTTCCCTTTCCCTGTCGTCCCTTTCTTTGCTTTCTCACTCATTTTCCTCTCCTCTCTCACTGCACTCTACTTCAGTTACTCTTTTTCATTTTTTTAAGAATACAGCTCTTTTTTGAGAATTGGAGGTAGTTCTGAAAATAACTATTTTTTTCTTCTTTTTTCTTTTTTTTCAACAAAAACAAAAACAGGGAATGGCAAACTGCTGAACAGGAGCAAAAAAAAATAATCAAAATTAGGGCTGGGGACGGCAGCGGTGGTTCTCTAATGCTCGAACAATGATCATAATACTTTGTTCCCTGTAACAAAGTAGAGCATCACAATGTTTGCATTTGATTGAGGCCTCATTAAAAACAGGCTGAATATTTGTGATCAGCTGCTCTGGTCGCCCCCTCACTGATGCAGTTGCTCCTCCAGTTGAAGTAGAGGCACCATCCGGTGGAGCCTCTCGTGCCAGAGCCCTGACACTCTCCCGGGCATAGTTCTGGGGGTGCCTCCTCTGGACGTGTGGAATCATAGTAGAATTACCAAAACTGTACTTCCTTCTGGGGTCTCCTTGGAAAAGTACAGTATGTCAGATCTTACACTCCACCTTTGGAGCATTTACTTTTTTTTGTCCCTCAGGTATATCAAAAAATTTCCAGATGAAATGTTCTTTCATCTTCGGCTGAGGAGGCTCTTCATCTATGAATCCATCTGACTCCTCACTGCTGCTGGATGCTCTGGCAGCCATTCTATCCACAGATTGTTAGCACAGAAAAAAAGAGGTCTTGCTCTCACCAAAGTGAAAGAAGAAGTGAAGGAAAAGGGTGGGGTTTTCATTTTTTGGAAAAAAAATATGTTAGCAACCAATGAAAATTGTTATTTTAAGGTCACATGACTTGACGCGCTTACGCTACGCGCACCGGAGAGCTTCCGGGGGCGCTTACACGGCACGAACGTAGGCGCCTGAGTGACGTTTTGGTAGCTTTACGGAAATGCAAAATCATTTTCATTCGGAAAATCAAAAATACTGCTTTATAAGTATGGTACAGAATATCTTGCATTATTATTTAGTTTTCATACATATTTTTTTTTACGAACGCAGAAATAGCGCTCTCGCTGCGCTCTCGGGAGAGCTTACCGGTGTGCGCACCCTGAGCGCTCCAAGTCAAAATTATACGGGTAAGCTTACCGGTGCGCGCACCCTGAGCGCACCAGGAAAAAATTACAAAAAAATATATATACATTGAACAAATAATTTTTTTTTTTAATATAATTAATAGTTGTAAAAAACAGCTAATAAAAAAAAATCGTAGGTTACAAAGTCGATATACAAAGGAATTAGCTTTTAAAAAAACTATGAAATTCACTGAAAAAACCATAGGTTTCACAAACGTTATATTTAGGAATTAGCATTTAAAAAACCTTTGAAATTCACTGAAAAAACCATAGGTTTCACACTCGTTATAGTTAGGAATTAGCATTTACAAAACCTTTGAAATTCACTGAAAAAAACATAGGTTTCACACCAGTTATAGTTAGCTAAACATTTTACTCATACAAAACCATTGAAATTCCCACGTTATAGTTAGTTGGACTCACTATAACTCGCGCTTCCGCAATCCACTGCTGATGATGTCACATATTACATCATTCATGACATGGTCAGTGACATCACTCATGACATCACTGATGACATCATGACATCACTGATGCCATCTCAAATGACATCACTGATGACATCATCCATGTGATAATACGATACACCTCCTCACACTCTAATCTAACCTTTGATACACCCAGTGTTAAATACAAACTACCATTCCTGAAACCATTGATACACCAATACCAGTAACTACATATGCACTCACTGATTTCTAGGTCTACACACACATCCACTCATTCACCCATACAATCACTCATACATACAGTCACTCATCAATAGAACACTATCATATCCACTCACACCTATACAGACACTCACACGCTGACACTCATCCACAGAGTTACTCACACACCTAGTCAGGTATGCAAAGAATCAACTCACCCCCATTTCCTCAACTACACAGTTTTACACACTAAAGGTTACTTATTCAAACATATACTAACACATACTTACTCTCTTTTACAATCACTGATACAAGTACACATTGATCCATACAGTCACTTACGCAATCACAGGCTCATGTATAGTCATTTATATATGCCAACTCTCACATGCACTGTGTTTTACATATGTACTTACTTGGACATGGAGCACTGAGATAGCCATTCACTCACCAACACATCCATGCACACAGACAACCACCCATACAGCTCTTTCCAAATGCACTCTTGAACCCATATACCAAGTGAATCAACTGCTCACACATATATGCACAGAGTCACACACCTCCCAGCCACCCACACACACACTCACCCTCACATACAAATATTTGGGCAACCAATCAATAACCCATATAACCAGTCATATAGCTACTGATCAACGCATTCAGTAGCTTACACAACAACAGACATACTGATGCACACATTCAGACAGTTTAGTTACTAACCAATGCATTCAGTAAGACACATTTAATCACTCACTCATACAGTCAGTCACGCACCTACTAAATCCTTCATCCAGACACTCATACATACACTCATTCTTCAATATATAAAACATATTTTTACTTTTCAGAAACACACATTCACTGGATGATGTCATCAGTGATGTCATCAGTGATGTCATTTGAGATGTCATCAGTGATGTCATCAGTGATGTCACTGACCATGTCATGAATGATGTAATATGTGACATCATCAGCAGTGGATTGTGGGCGCGCGAGTTATAGTGAGTCCAACTAACAATAACGTGGGAATTTCAATGGTTTTGTATGAGTAAAATGTTCAGCTAACTATAACTGTTGTGAAACCTATGGTTTTTCAGTGAATTTCAAAGGTTTTTTAAATGCTAATTCCTAACTATAACGAGTGTGAAACCTATGGTTTTTTCAGTGAATATATATATATATATATATCTGCAGTTATACTTAAGTTTGAGAGTTAGAGTTTCGATAGGAAGAGCATTTTTTGTTTTGCTTATAACTTTAGAGCTACAATACTTTCCAAAAAGAGTTCATCCAGCTGAGCTCCTTCCTGGAAAGTTTTTGGGTGATCCGTCAAGTGAGGGCTGAGAAAATGGGGGGAAATTCCCAAAACTCTTTTTTCCCCCATGCATTCTCCATTGGAAAACCTAGGCAATGATTCAAAAAAAGTCAATTGAACAGTTACACCAATCTAGCAGAATGCATGATCCTTACTAAGAAAGTGAGATTTTAGTGATTTGGTGTATATCTGTTCAGCCATTTTTGTGAAATTAATATAAAAATATATCAATATCTACTTTTCTCGGACTCCCTCGAGAGTTACGCTAAAAAACTAAGTGTATAGATTGGCTGGTGCCTCAGGACTAAGCAATGTGATTGGATGGCTGCAACGTGAGGAAACATGTTGCAGCGCCATTAGAGGACTCAGGAGGTGGTCGTCGGAGTCCTCAAAAGTAATAGAAAAAAACATAGAAAGGGGACAGAGTAGAGATACCAGAAGGATCCACAAGGGGCCAATTTTTTTTTTAAAAGAATTCTTTTGGGCTCTACTTAGTACGGTGGGTCTCATGCAGGAACCAAAGCACTGCGGTGAGGTCTCGCAGGACTCCAGCAAGAGCCAGCGCAAAATCCTGTACTCCAAAAAAAGGGAAATGAAGGGTGGAATGCAGGTTCATGGGCGATGGCCGCTCATGTGGGCTTGACTACCTCTGAGGGTTGGAAAAGGTCTAGCCACAAGCCAGGCCCTACTGTCAGACCCACATTGCTCACAGCGGTTGCCCATGCATGGCGGAATGGTTTCTTCCCTCATGGAGGGTTGGTGGAGGGCCTGTTCACAGGCCAGGCCCTCTACCCAAACCACATCACGCATGGCCATGGGCCAAGCACAGTGGGGGGTTGTCGCCCATAGTGGTTGGGTATGGTAATAAGATCTTACTTTACTTTAAGAAACACACCAGAAATTCATTGAATTGGAAAAAACAAATGGTAACTTGGCATTATAGTTGTGTGAAAATGTCCATTAAAACATAACATTTTCAACTCGAAAAAACACTGAAACTCAACCGGGTCATAGTTTACTGATCTAACTAGAACTTTAGCATCCACCATGCTGTGCGTAAGACTTCCCGCCACAAAAATATGACCCAACACCTATGAGACCTCCACTGGCTCCCCGTCGAGAAGAGGGTCACCTTCAAACTCCTCACCCACACCTACAAATCCCTCCACAACATCAGACCCAAATACCTCAACCAGAGAGTGTCCTTTCACACACCCAAGAGGAACCTCCGCTCCGCCGACCTCGCCCTGGCAGAGGTCCCCCGCATCCTCAGAACAAGTGGGAGGGCCTTCTCCTACATCACGGCCAAGACCTGGAACGAGCTCCCGGTGAACATCAGATGCTCCCCGACCCTGCAGACTTTCAGGAAGGACCTCAAGACCTGGCTCTTCAACTGATCCCGAGCTGCACCCCCCCCACCCTCACGGGTGAGTAGCACGCTTTATAAACCACTGATTGATTGATCACATGTTCAATGACATCATGGACATCACCAATAGCAGGGGATGGAGTTTCTCCATGGGCATGCATATTTCCCGGTATGAAAACAAAACAAAAATTACATTGTAAATGCAATTTAACGTGACATCCAACCATCCATAAATGTTCACCTTGCACATAGTGGAAATTCCCAAGAGGAATTGTCGAATCCGAATTCCATGGTAGTTGAAGTTTTAATCAAAATGTAGGACACATGCATGAGTTTATTTCCGAGTATTTGTGAATTCGGTTTACAGAGGTCAAAGGTGCTATTCATGTCCAGATTACGATCGTCACTATGAGCTACAACTGAAAGAACAGGTCGAGGAAGACTCCTCCTCACAATCAATCCTGCATTTGGCCTGCTCTGTTGCTGTGAGCTTGCTTGGACGCCATGGATTTTCGTTTCAAATATTTTTGAGGAAGGAGGCACAAAAAGGTCAAAGCGAATTTGTATTCAAATATTATGTGCATTAATCAAAGTTACCAATACCTCACCTCTCGGTTTGGCTCCCCAGGGCTAAAAGGGTCATATTTTGTCCTTTCATGTTCATCTTCAAAGGCAAGTAAACCCCTTGACTGGGAAAGGCCAATCCTTCTCTCTCAATCAGATATTTGCATCCTCGGGAGAAAAGAGCCTAGAAGGTAAGGCTGTAGTTTTTGGGAATTACCTGCTCCGGTTTAGGTTGTTTAAAATCTGGCCAGGTGTACCCACATTACATCTTTACGAGCGCTATAAGATTAGGACCCTTAAATCAGGCAAAAATAACACCTGTTATCAACAATGAGAAAATTGAGAGAAGTGCGGCATGAAGATAAGAAACATTATTTTTTTATTTTTTTAATATAATTAATATAATATAATTAATATAATAATATAATTAAAATAAAAACATTAAGAAACATATTATTATGAATATTATTATTATTATTATTATTATCACTCAAATACAACATAGCCCTGCATATATGGGGTAATTGCATACACACGTGCACTGTATATTCCTGCTTTTTTGTTATCACCAGTTAAAAACACTCATATAAAATCTAATCATCTATTTAAAAAGGTAAACAAATACAAGTGGCATTTACTTATTAAGTTTCTTTTCTTAATGCCCTCTGACAGCATTAACTTAAACACCTTCCAGTGTGTTTTGTAAAACCCGTTCTATCTGCAAAAGCTGATAAGCCACACACAGCATGACAGGTCCATTAAAGGACTTTTACTTCATATGTTTTGTGTTAATAGAGGAAATCCTTGAAAAATACTTGCCTTGATTGAGTCATTAAAAGCACCAAGAACTAGATAAAAAAAACTGTCTGTTTGTATGAATGGCTCATCGAAACAACCGAAATACAGCAGTATACGCCGCATTACATTGTTCCTTCAGAACTCACATTCAGAGTTTTTTTCATATAATTGAATTCGGGCTCCTGGAGAGATTCTGACAAGACCTGACAGTCACCCTCCTAAAAGGCATTTGTATAGGGCACGCACTTCACAACATGCTTTGTTGCACCACAGCAATCCCACTGGTGTGAACGCTGCTGAGACAAAGAATGGCTGGGGAGAAGTCGGCGGATTAGGCCTCGGTGGAAGGCGAACACAAGAGCCATAAAATTGTGAAGATTTAAAGTAGCATTCCAGGATATAAGAAAACCTTCAAACGACTAATTCGACTGACATTTACAACTCTCAAAGGGTCATTACAAATATTAGCTTTACATGAACTATATCATCTTTCCATAAATAGAGACTTGTTGCAGATTCTACAGTACTTTACAAAATTTAGATTGTTTCACATAATATTTGGGAACATGAATTCAGAAATGACTGCTGAATTTTGGTATGAAATCAATGTTATGTTTTTAAAGTCCTCTGCACATAATTTGCCAAAAGTATAGTTGCATGCTGCAGAATAATGGCAGCCTATCTTCTCTGGAACTCCTGTATAAAGATGCAGTTCAGAACAAAACAAAACACTTACTGGTTAAAAGCACTATCGAGTTTGCCAACCCTCTGATTCAGTAAATCAGATGGTTTTTTAAATTCTAAAACACTTTTTCAAATGTGCTAAACCCATTTAACGATTGGGAAAAGCTTGTCTATGAGACCACTGCTGTTTTTGTAACTTTTCATTTTTTTCCCTAATCGCATCTTGTTTTCCTATAAGGTAAATGTGCTAAATTTTAAAAACAAATCACTGCTCTATTTAAAAGTAATCACAGACACGGTGGTCTACCGACCCAAGCAGGCCACCACCTCTGTGATGGCAACAAATTTTAGTGTGTCATGAAATTCAAACTACCTCCTTATTAATGATGAGGAAGGTTGAATTCGGACCGTAAGAATTTGAGCTATTGGTTGAGGAGGGTGCCAGGCTCACACAGGCAACAACCTCAATTCTTGCCGGAGTGAACCACAAAAGTCATTAAGTTAACCTTTGCTTAACCCTTTGGCAGAGTGGCACAAAAGCACAAAAGTATTGAAGCTTAATTTAGATGCCATGTGTAAAGTATTTACGCATCGCACAAATAGTAAAAAAGCAAAAACACGACACAAGAACAAGAAAAAAACAAAACCAATTTAGAAAAATGGAGTAGTAAATTGTAATAAATAAAAGAATTCCAGAATGATTCAAATCTAACCACTAGAAATGGAGATATTTAGGTTTAACCTTTTTTAGTGAAAATAGCGCTTAAAAGCACGAATCGGCGCTTGCGGTTGTTAATATGGATATCGATGAGCTTATTGACAAAAATGAACAATCATTCTTATTAATAGAATCGCACATGTCCCTCTACACACAGGTATGTAGTCAGGCAGGCCCTGCGACCTAGGCCCAGGATTACTGATTGATGGGTCACAGGGGGGAGGGTGCATTACTGGTAGGCAAACAGTTGGGCAGGAACCTCTTGATCAATTCCATAGATAGGCACAGCAACATCACAAAGGTCAGGGGAGATTTCCCCCATAAAGCACACATGGTTGGTAGGGGAATGTGCTCCTAAAAATACCATAAAGTCAGATGCCACATGAGTTAAGTCAGATGCCACATAGCTAATCAGGACCTAGCACACAGAGTGATGACTTACTCCCCATGCTGGACATCTGAATACATTCACCTCTGGCTACATTGTGTCCACGCAGGTCAAGATCCACCTGTAGTAACCATTGACCTTTAATTTATGACTCTAAATGCTGCAACCAACATTCCACACCATACATGGTATGCAAGAAACCTTTATTGCTTTTTGTAATATTGTATATAAAGAGACCTCAAACTTGATGTAAATTGAGAGAGTCCTCAGTCCTAGAGCCTGTAACTATTCTCCTGGCCAAATATTTTATTTAAACATCTGTTCCTGTTTTTCCAAACGCCTCTTCTCTCGTCTTCATTTTTTTAAGGAAATATAATTTGAATAAAATGGCCATCTGGTCACACTAGACCTGGGAAAAGACACAAGTTCCTGCCAACCGCAATGGAGCGTGGGTCACATACATGGACCAGGGAAGTTCCACTGAAACGTTACATTCAGAGTCTAGCATTAAGAGTTCTGTTCGCTTTGTAGGAGGCCGCAATGAGGAGGCTGGATGCGGTGGATGTTTCTCTTGGTAGCGTGAAGAGCTGGTCAAACGTTACAGATGGTCATTGCTGTAGCTTCACATGTGTGGTTGTCATGGGCTATCACTCCTCTAGCATGAATGACAATTCTCTTGTTGCCAGTCACAGTGTACTGTCATTGTTGGCATGAAGAGCAGGTTTCACTGTAGGTCCATGTTGGCAGTCATAGCAGGAAGCATTTTCTTGGCAAGAACTGACCCGTTTGCAGTTGTTAGATGCCCAATCTTCAGGATTTTCACATTTCTGTTAGAAGGACTACACTCTGATGCCAGTCAAGAGTCCAGGAGCTGCAGAAGCAACTCTTGTGGACCATGCAGGGCTCAGACAGATCCACGAGGGGTTTGTTGCAGTAGGTCTGCTGGGTGGTTGCTGGGATGCCTCTGACTCTTGTTGTTTCCTTGTAGCTCACACAGGAAGTCAGTCAACTGATCTTTGGAGTCACGCTGGACAGCTTAGGATGAAAGCAAGCAAGCCTAATCTTCTCAGACAGCAAGGCAGTCCTTCAAGCAGTAGGGCAGTCCTTCTTTGTAACTTCTACAGGTTCAGGAGTGTTCTGATGAGTGCCTCTGAAGTTCCATTATTGATACCTGGTGACAACCATTGTGTGGGGAGAACACGCTGTCCTATCCCCACATCTGGTTCTGTAAATGTCTTCCCCTTCCACAGTCATGGTTCCCAAAATGGCTGTATGTGCTGGAGTCAAAACCCTTTGAAGTGCAAGTGAGGGTGAATACAGCTCCTCTCCAGTCATCCTGCCATTTTTGCCCATCCTGTCCGCAACTAAGGTCCTGTTCTGTTAATATCTGGAAGCAATACACAAACCTCAACAGTAGAATCATTTGCAGTCATGTGAGCCAGGACATTTGCAGAAGGCACAAATTGTTGGGACAATAAAATGACAAATTTTTTAAAGCTGCATTTTCAGAATTGTGATTTAAAATCTGACTTTGACATTAAGAGAGTTTAAAATTGCAATTCATTTGAATGTAAATAGCTTATCTATCTCTATCCGCTCCCAACCCAAATATAGCACTTATTAAATGATATACAGTAACCCAGGGTAGTCAATGGTAGTGATAGGACTTACAATAGTGAACAATGATTTTAGGAGTTTTCACTGCCAGGACTTCTAAAACTTAAATATACATGTGTTACTTTTTAAATACAATGCACCCTGCCCTATGAGCCTTTAGGGTCTTCCTTAGGGGTGACTTACAAGTACCAAAAATGATCATCTTTTTTCTAAAATAAATATATGAAAACCAATATAATTCTACCTGTATACTAGTAACAAATTTGGTGAGATGAAAAACACTTTCAGTATTTCTGGAGCCAGACGCCTCATTGGTAAATGCTAGATATCTTATTTTTTTTTTTCAGAGTTTTATATAGCGCGAACTAGACCCGAACTGAATCAGGTATCAGAGCGCCTTACATAGCACCAGTTACGTTACATGAGGACTCGCATTCATTTTTTAGGCACGGGGAGATTAAGTGATTTGCCCAGAATCACAGGAGTTTTTTGGCGTCGTTACCGAGACTCGAACCCAGATCCCCAGGTCTGAGGTCGAGCGCCCTAGCCGTTAGGCCAACTCCTCTCCCCTTGTAAATGTATCTTTAGAAACTATTGTTTTTGCATGAAATTGTGTTGTTGATGGGGGTGGCTACTCAAGCAACAGCCACAATCCTTGTCAGAGTTAACCACAAAAATCATTACACTAACCTGTGCTTAACCCTGTGATTGCTTGGCATAAAAGCAGCCAAGCTTAACTAAGAGGCAATGTGCAGAGTATTTATGAAGCACACAAACAGTAATAACATTAACAGAACAACAAGTAAAAATACCACACCAATTTAGAAAAATAGAGTAGCACTTAAAACAATATTTGACACCAAAGCAACAGACATTCAGTCAGCAGAACTGGACATATATATAATTTTAAAGGTTTTAGGAAAGTATTGCACCTAAAGGCATGAAGCACCACTTACTTCTTTTTGGTCATGTGAGACCAGTTGAAAGCCACAAGCTCTGGCCAACTGCAATGGAGCATGGACCGAATACAGGGACCAGGTTAGTCCCACTGAAAAAGTTCAGTTCTAATGTCCAGCACAGACAGTACCATTCGGGGAGGCCACAAGGAGCAGGGAAAGCGTTGTGGATGGTGGTCGCTGTAGCAGGAGGAGCAGGCCAGGAGCCACAGATGGCTGTTGCTATACCGCATAGACCCTAATGGTCATCACAGATGATCATTGCTCATGATTTTATTGGAGGTCACAGCGAGCTTTTAATGCAGTAGCACAGTCCTGATCTTTTGTCATTGGCAGTCGCTGTGGATCAAAGAGTCGAGTTCCCTGTAGCTTTGCGGTAGCAGTCATTGGAGGTCGCAAGATCTTGGCACGTGTTGGCCAATTTGCGATTGCAAAGAGCCCACAACTTCAGGGTTTCCCCTTTTCTTTAAGTAGGAGCTCAACTGATGCCACATCAAGAGTCCAAGACCTCGGGGCACCTCTTGGGGATCAGGGAAACACTGCAGCAGAGCTCCGGCAAGTCCTGTTACATATACAGGCAGGGCCAGTTGCAGCAGGTCAGCTAGTTAGTCACAGAGAGGCCTCTGGAGCTTCTTGTGCCCCTGTAGCTCAGAACAGGAGAGCAATCAGCGGACCTTTGGTGTCACTTCAGCCGCATTGGGATGAAGTCGCCAAGTCCAGCCTTCCTTGTCAGACAACAGGACACATCTCAGGCAGCAGGGTAGTCCCCTGACAGCAGGGCAGTCCTTCTTCTCTAGTATCCACAGGTCTAAGGTGTCACAGCATCCTTGGCATGACATTGTCCTTAAATTATAATAAAACTGTTTGTAGTGCTTCAAATAGTTCTTTGCATGCAATCTAGCATGTGTCTGTTTGTTTCAAACAAAGTTCCATGATCTTTCCACAGATATGGATGAAGGACTGGAGCCACTACATTGAGACCCTCATTATATGATGCCCGGTAAATGGATCTTTATTATTCCATGCTCGTATTTACCAATATTAGGGATTCCAGTAGCTCAGAAGGCAGGGAAAATCAATCTCATTGCAAGTTGTATCCTGAAGGACCACTAACAAATGAGAAATTACTGAGGAAATCAATATTTCGTGCCTTGATTACACCAGCTATTCCTGATCTTTTTCAAACAGGGATTTCATAATTTTTTCTGCAGCCTAACTTTCGGGGTGAAAACTGAAAGACTTACAGTGTTTTTATTGATCTCAAAATTCCAATGAGGCTTTTCACAAATGTCCTTTTTGCTCTTTGCTCTTAGCATTGTCGGCAAATTATTTGGGATTGTTGCAGTTGTTTCCACAGAATACATTTTGTAAAAATTCCCAGGTGGTATGATATGCTTGTCATGAGTTTTGGGCTAAGGTGGCTGCTACTTCTGCACTTCTTGGTATTTGTACCAGGATTATTATATATACGGCACTGTGAGGGTGACTTGTCACTTCTTAAAGGGCAGTATACTTAGGTCTTGTTTCATTGACTCTCTCTCCTGCATTAACTAATCATGAATTGCTGCTGTCACATTTTTTGGATTGACCTTGATTCAACAAGTCATCATCAGAGGGTTGGGCCAAGCAAGTGGGCAAGAGGGGTGCTTAAGGTGCATCTGGGCTGACTTTTTTTAGGCAGAGCTAATCTACTGGTGACCCCTGTAATCAGAGCACGAAATATTGATTTCCTCAGTAATTTCTCATTTGTTAGTGGTCTCTCAGGATACAACTTGCAATGAGATTGATTTTCCCTGCCCTCTGAGCTACTGGAATCCCTAATATTGGTAAATACGAGGATGGAATAATAAAGATCCATTTTACCGGGCATCATATAATGAGAGTCTCAATGTAGTGGCTAGTCGGACGAGAGTGGATCACTGGGCCTTTAGAGGCATATTTGGCACTTGATGAAGACAACTTGTCCAGGCCATCATTTGATACTTGATGACTTTTTAATTGCAACTCTCTCCCTCGCACATGGTATCCTCCAGAGCTGTACACCACTGCAAGACACTAGTGGCTACTTCTCTGCTTTTTGACCTCTCTTCTTTCTTTTCTAAGTCGATTCTCATCCTCCTTCTCAAATTTCCTTTATATAATTGATTGGAGTGGATGGGGAAGGGTACGCCAAGAAGGATGGATAGTTGAATAGTTGAATCAGATTTTGGCACCACACTTGGCTCACATTTGTGGAGAATACACTCTATGTTGCCGGGTGTGGTATACTCTGATTAATGTTGATGCTTTACATCTGTTATCTGCGATTGTTTTAGCATCCTGGTGAATGGGCCCTTGTACAGGAAAGTAATTCTCTGAAACCTAAAAAAGAGTAGGCAGGATGCTGAAAGTAAGCTTGGAACTGAGATTCAGTGTAAGCCTGAGTAACCACGGGCAGTGAGATGACAACTGCAGAAACCAGAAAGAAAGGTCAGTCAAAATTGCCAGCCAACGAGGTACCAAGCCAACTACTCTGTCTCCTTAGTGATAGATTACAGACATCTTCTGCGGGTACTGGTCAAAGACGGAATGTCTTTCAAGCAAGCAAGCAGTAACACCAGAAGCATAACATATCCAAAAGTCCAGATGCTGTGATAGGCTTTTATTGATCTGTCACCAAATGGAGCCGTGACCCCACGCCTAGAATAAAAAAAATAGAGCAGGAGAACCTGTTGACCACATATGAGCCGCACTGTACGGGCAACCACACCTGCAGCCGGGTGCACCCTCCCAAGTAGTCTGAGGTTCCATTTGACCCTGACTTTTGATACTGAAAAAAGGCAAAAGCAAGGGCACTGCTGCACTGTTCAAGAAGCAATAGGAAAATGCGAACAACCTACAGACAAGATCATGCAAACAAAGTGGTTGTTAGGATGCAATAGTCTCATGGGAATATTTTCTTTAAAAGGGGTGTTTGCAGTTTTTCTCGAAAGAGAGCAAGGAAGAAGATGTTCCCAGGTTCTCATTCAACAAGCTCCAAAGCCTGAGGGCAGACAGAAAAAAATGACCAACGTGATCTTTTGGATTTCTTAAATTTGAGCTCTGTCCTAGTTTTGTGTTTCTAGAAATGAGAAGCCTCCCATAGGTGGGTCCCCAGAGTTTGTCCCACCCCTTCCTTGGATATAAAGAAGGAACCCCTGACTACAGGACTTTAGATTTACCTGGATGAAACTCCTCTGCTACAGAAACAATTACTTTGACTATCTACACTACGATGGGTGACTGAAGAGTCTCCCTTAGAGTTAAGGAGTTACTCCCCTGCAAAGCAGGCACCTTAAACATATCTGACCGGTTTGCATCTCTGAAGATTTCTGCAACACAGGAGGTGGGTTTCCAAGTGTCCCCAAGGTCGACTACTGCTCTCAGCAATCCTGAGACCCACAGCCCTCGTGGGGACCGTGCAACCCGTACCCCTGGACACCATATTCATTTGCAGCAGCATACGCTTTTCAGCAATCCCTAAGGCTGTGCTTTAGGCTACTTGTAGTCCTGCCCCGAGCAGTGGTTCCACCGAAGATTACCGGCCTACACTCCACAAGTGTTCCCTGGGCTGGTATTTTAGTGATTGCTCTCGAGGTCCCTTCGCAATCCTTGTTCAGCTTGCCTGTGGGTCTCTGGGATGGTAACTTTAACTTTCTGTGAGCTTTCCTGGTTGCTTCAGATGTGCCCTGACACTCCATTGCTTGGAGAGACTCCAGGAACTTACTGGTCCTCACAGAAGCATCTTTCATCTGACCGTGTGGGTTGCAGTTGCCAAGGCTTGTTGGTGTTCAATCTGGACACTGAACCCCAGCACTCGACATCCTTCATGGGACAGTTCACCCCCAGACTTTGTTCACCCTCGATGTCTCCTAGTCCCCATGGCTGCAGAGTCAAGCTTCACCTCTTCTCACCTGAAGCACCCGACATCGTGGGCATTTGTCTACCGAGCCCCTGGTCACCCTTAAGTGACCCGTACTCTGTCTCCTCTGCTTTCAGGTTCTTCTCAGCTCCAATCCAGGCTTGGATCACACCAGACACTTTTCATCTTCCCGGCAGTAGCACTTCTTCGCATCACGCCATTAAAATCAACGAGCATTTCGACACCACTTGACCCCAATGCACCCGGCTCTCCTGGAATAGGTAACACGATACCTCTGTACTCTCAATGGTGCTGGCCTTAGTACCTTCTATGTTCCAAAGGGTTTGCTTGAAGTCCTCTCCTAAGTGTTCTTAATCCTTAAAATTCCAACTGCGACTTTCCCATAGAGTTTTACAGAGCTCGCGCCTCTGTTCTCACACTGCACACGTCCTGCGTGGGTCCCCTGTGTCACTACCTTGGGTGGTTCCTTGGGGTCCCAGCTATTCTAGGTGCTCTAGGCACTGTGTCTAGTCAAGTTGTTGTTGTTATTCCACTTTCTGAGTATATGGTTTGGTCTCCCCCTGGAGCCCACTGTGTATGGTGCTACTTACTGCTGTTCTTGTGATTTAATATTGTGTACTTTGTGCTCTAATCTCATAAAGAGATTAGCAGAGAGTGTTTAGTAATAAATACATATTTTTATAATAAAAATTGTGTGGTTCTCCTTTCATTTGGTCATTCATGAGGTTATAATCAGGTAAAACAGGCTGCTTTACATTCCTTCGAGACTTAGCCTGAAGACTGTTCTCCATAACTACCACTAGGATAGCTTTCAATAAAGGTTGTCTTTAACTTAATCATCAATATTGGTAATTTGGAATGGTGCAAGGTGCCCACTTTACTTAGTGGACAGCCTATACCAGGCCAACTTCTCACAAAATGCACTCTATCATTTCTATAAATTCCATGCATGTCAAAACACAGATCGTTAAAGATACAGCTCATTTGATGGTCTCTGATGAATGCAGAAACAGTTTAATTAACCTGTTTCCTGGCATGGTCAATCTGTGGACAGAATAGTTTGCGCCACTTCGATTTCTGTTATTGGCATATATTAGAGCACACGTAGACAGTGTGAGGGAAAAGCATCATCAATTCAGAAAAGGTATCCTTCATTAGGATCTTGAGTCCTACTCCAGTTAATGTGCCTAGGTCATTGCTGCCACAGTGCACATCTTTGAGGAAGGTTACTGGGACGTTATAGTTAGGAATTAGCTTTTTTTTTAAACTTTAGAAATTCACTGAAAGAAACAAAGGTTACAGGGCCATTATAGTTAGGAAATAGAATAAAAAACCTTAGAAATTAACTGAAAAAAACAAAGGTTATAGGTACCTTATAGTTAGGCTCAGATTTCACATGCTCAAAACCAGAGAAATTCAGCAGTTACAGTTAGCTGAGCTAACTATAACTTAAACCCCCACAATGCACTGCTTATGACTTCACATATTGCATCACTCATTACATGGTCTGTACCATCATCACCTGAATCTCTGACGCACCCACTCACATCACCAATATAACCTTTCATACACCTACTCCAAGTTCTACACTAGAATTCTCAAAACTATTGATACACCCATACCAGTATTTACACACACACACACACACACACACACACATTAACTGGTTCATAGGTTCACACACGCATCCACTCAGTCACCCATACAACCAGTCATACACCAACCCACTCACTATTACAGGTACTTATGTATCCATCCACTCATACACCCATACAGCCACTCACACACAGTCAGTCACTCGTAGAGCTACACACACACCTACTCACTCACCTATAAAGTCAATCACACAGCCATTTACTCACCTAAACAGTTAGACACACACCCACTCATTTATTCCTACAGATACTAACACATGCTCACCTTTACAGTCACTGACACACGCACACACTCACTCATACAGCCACTCTTGCAATCACTCAGTCACACATACAGTCACTCATATATTCCAACACTCACCTTGACTGACTTTCACATATGCAGTTATTCACCCATAAACCACTGACATATCTAGTCACTCAACGACACAGCCATACACAAACCCACTTACTCATACAGCCACTTACACACACACTCACAAACCCATAGAGCCCCTGACTCAACCATGCACTCACCCATACAGGCAGTTACACACACCCTCACCCAACCACACAGACATTGAGACTCCCATACACATACTCAGGCAACCAATCACTCACCAGCACAGAAAGTCACGTACTCACTCACACACCAATACAACCACTTAGACACCAACCGACAGGCTGATACAGACATTCACACAACAAGGTCCTTACCCATACATTCACTGAGACACTTGATTATTCAATTTTACAGTTACGCACACACCCATTGAATCATCCAATCAGGCACTCTTCACCCACTGATTGACCAGAACACCGTGGAATGTATATTTAACACTCATAAAAGTTTTTTAAAACACTCTCAGTCAGTCAGTGGATGATGTCATCAGTGATGTCATTTGGGATGGCATTAGTGATGTCACTGACTATGTCATGAGGGATGTAATATGTGAGGCCATGCGAGTTAGAGTTAGCACTATGTGAAATCTGAGCCTAACTAAAACGTCCCAGTAACCTTTATTTTTTTATCAGTACATTTCCAACGTTTTTTCAATTCTATGTCCTAAGTATAATGGCCCCGTAACCTTTGTTTTTTTCAGTGAATATACATGCCAACTCACCTGAATCCTGCATTGCAAGTATTGAACACTCACTCCTCCACGCCACCATCTCGGGATGCTACTATGAGGCATGCTGGGATTTGGAGTTCGCTCTCACTACACACAAACCCTGATTGGTGCGCAGACAGCGTAAGGAGGAGGGGAATAAGTGCTGGTGAATATTTCAAACAGGATGAGAACATTAGGGACGTGATCTTTACAGCTGAAGGCGCTGAAGAAGGCCAAATCGCCGAAATGCATCCGCCAGAGCTGGGACTTCGTGAAATAGAGCTGTGTCCACCCTGTTCTCCCCTTGTGGCCTCTGTTCTTTTTCTTCGAAAAGGAATTTCTTCATATATATATATATATAGCATATATATATATATATATAGTAGCATCCCGAGATGGTGGCGTGGAGGAGTGAGTGTTCAATACTTGCAGTGCAGGATATATATATATATATATATGTATGTATATATATATATATATATATATATATATATATATATATATATATATATAAATATAGGGAATTTAAGTCACATCACTTCATCTTTTGGTTTATTAAAATGATATTACCACATCTGCATATTAAGTAGTGCACCTCAGTGCCAGGGGTGGTGTACCTTAGCTTCTGGACCTCTCCACTCTTTTCATACTTCTATGTTTGACATGTGGTTTACATATTACATGTTTGCAGACAAATAAAGGCCAAGGCCTGAATAATTAGTTTTGCAAATGCTGGATTTAAATAGAGTTTGAGTTACAGTTTACAGGCACAGGTTGGTCCCATTGTGCGGTTCTAAATGTTGTTCTTCCCACTGGCAGTGCTGAGGTTTGCATTTGACTCATGAGGGACACCTAGTAACGACTAGTGGAACTGCAGCTTGATGTAATAACTTCAATGCTTTTGCATTTGACTCGTGAGGGACACCTAGTAATGACTAGTTGAACTGCAGCTCTTTGTAGAATTATTTTGATATTGGATACTATAATATTCACTGCCCACTGCTAATCTTGTCCCATAATGCTTTGCAGGTCCTTTGGTTGAGATTGTATTTCTGCCCAAAACTGTGCTTGGGGTGATCCTAAGAGGATGGGACCTCCACCGAATCGTTCAGCAAGATGTGCTCTTTGTTTTCAAGACATCTGCTTAGTTCTCTCCCTAGGTTATGGAGGATCCTAAAATCATCACCTCTCTTACTGCTTGCTAAATTTCATTTTCACTTTTGTGAAATGACTATATGACTTTCAGCATGTAAAGACAGAGATACTTGTTATTATACCAACAGTATATGAGTTTTTTGTTTTATTAATTTGGAGTCCAACAGAGCGAAGTTGCGGAATTCACTGAGTTTTTGTTCAACTTTGTGGAATTCCACGTAGTAGTACTCCACCAACTACGCCTACCCTTATCTTTCACATGGTGGCAATGTCAGTTTAATTTAGGTATGAGCACAATAACAGCTTTTTATCAATCGAATTGACATTTATAATGACTGATACAAACCTGCCAAGCCATTATTATAGCTTTAGCGGCCTCAAATACTATGAATTGTCACACTTGTAGAAGTGTGATGGTTAGTTATTTTGCACAGTCATTGGGAGCGATGGCAGGGGCAACGGATTGTGCCAGCTGTAGTGTCCTCCTGACGAGGGATCTGGCACTACTATTTTTACAACTGAAACACTGAATTGTATAGTGAATACTGGTGGCATATGAGTTCTGATGTAACCCAATTTCTAAGTGGCTCAACAGTGTGTCTGGAACAAGGCTGGGTTTGGTCCATGTAGGTGAATTAATTGGGGCTGGCGAAAGTGATTACCTGCCGGAGGGCAGATGAGCTGAGACTGTAATGAGAGAGGTCTTGGTCCATAGAATTTAATGAGGATGGTATTGGTAGACACACTGGTGAGTGAGAAATATTTTTCCATAATGAGTTTTCACACAGAATTTTCCATTTTTTTCTACCCAAATGAAATGTTACAATAGATCGTTTATTGTCAGTGAATTTGGCAATATTTGGACCACCTTTGGCAATAATGATGTCTCTCCTCAGAGGACGTACTGGAGTACACTGCACAGTAATCACAAAGTATTGGGGGAACATTTGTTTTATTGCTGAGAATGGGCATTATTGCTCAGTGACTCCCTGCTTATTTCCTGCTTCTGACTGGAGCTTAACTATTGACACTGTCTGTGTCCTGTTGCCCTTATTGTGCTGCAGCGGAGGGTGGTATTGTGGGGATGGAAGCATACTACCTTGGGAAGGCCGGCACATATATTTGATCTCCCCTGCTATCAAGTGGGGCGGCCAACTCTCACGGCATTTTGGCACTAGAAGTGAATTGTTTCTGGTTCTCAATACGTATTTCCTGCTTATGACTGGCAACTACCTCTGCCATGTGATCATTCCCAAATCGAACAAGGGTGCGGTGCTGTGTCACACATGCATGCTATGTCCATCAGGCCAGCATGGACTCTTGATCTAACCTGCTTTCAAAGACCACCACAAACTAATATAACATGATGCATTAAAAGTGAAATGTAATTGGTTGTATATTGACAAATAATAATTCAGTGTAGATATTAAAGAAGGTTTCATGAGGAGGGCTGCTAAACAAACATTTGTTACCTTTGTGCCTTAATATTTTGTGGCTTGTTAGTCCAATTAATCACTTTTTCTGAACTAAAAGCAGTATAAAGTCAATTCATAGACATATATAAGTATGAGTGGAAGCCACCACTGATATTTCATTGAAAGTAAGACTTCATCAACAAGTTATGTAATTAAACAGAAAGCTCAATATATGCATAAAGCATACAGACTGCAATTAAGTTGGTCCTTCGGACAGTGTGCAAGGGCTGGAGTTCCATAATGTAAACAGAGATCTGTTCCAATAATATCCTTTCCGCCACTGCGCGCACCGAGATGAACGGAAGTCCCCATCAAGCCTTTGCCAAGACATGCTGGGATCAGTCTTCCTAGTGTTCATCGTAAACTTTGTGGAATCACTGGAAACTATCACTTTAACAGCAACAAAAATACACTTTTGCACCCGAAGTGGCCAAGATGGAGTCTGAAGATAACCGGTCCTAGCAATAAGTGAAATTCTAAATTCAAAGGTCATATATAGCAAAGTGTTGCGTGTGCTGTGCACACGTGTCAGGGGGATGCAAAATCAAATATTCCAACTCATATCGTGCTGACGTGTGTCACATGTTTTTAGCACTCTTCAAACATTCGCTTGGTGAAGAGAAACTCTCACAGACCTGCCAGGTTACACAGCACCACTGTGTGCCACACGATGTTGGCTCCTTTCACGCGGTCATCCTGTGTGAAGCCTATATCACACAGTGGAAGACGATGTGAGCTGGAAACACCTACAGAGAGCTTTTGCAGCTCACAGTGTGTGCAAGACTGAGCACAGCTGATGTTGGGGGTCTTTTCAACCTCCTGCGGACATCATTCTTTTTTAGGCAGGTTAAAGCAGCTCACAGGCAGTGATCTGCCCATCTGCCCAAAGCACTACCCCCAACTCGATGACCCCGCCTCCCCTCCCTTAGCAGCATTTTCAGGGTTTGGGGGGGGGGGGTAAGGAACGTAAGGCGCTGCGTCCCTGCTCAGGCCCTTTCCCCTTATGGTTCCATCGTCTGACAAGGTGAGTTTTTTTAGGAGGTTGGCAGGTCCCTTTTTACATGGTTAGCAGTAGAGTGAGCTGCATAGCCCTGCATTGAATGGATGTCCAGCTTGTGTTTGAACACATCCCACAGCAGGGTCATACTTTAGATTTTACCATCTCCCTAGGACTTGCCAGGTGGCTGCAGATGCCTTTGGAGTAACTATGGGCTAGGTAGGGGAGCTTCTCACTCAGTGCTTGGGAGGGTGGAGAGCTGCAGACCCCATTCCAAACGCCTCACCCTTCTAAGGCCTCTATGACCTCACCCCCCCTCCCCTCCTTTGCCATGGAAGAAATTATTCCAGTGTTGTGCGGTCTGCAAAACACAGTGCCAATTTACTAACCATCTTCAAGTTTGTTAAACTGTAGCACAGCACAAAAATGCATTTTCGCACAAAACGTAAACTTTGAAGTAAACAAGATATATTTATGGGCACAGAAAGAAAATGCAATGGGAAATATGACCGTGTGGTTAGCTTGTAGAAGAACTGGACAGAAGGCACTGCGCTGGCTGGTAGTTTTCATAAGTGTCCGTCCCAGATGTGTTTGTTATTTAGTTTTTTTAATTGATATCTGAAACTAATTACCGTCTCATTAGACTCTGCGTGAAAGGTACCTGCTAAAATAACGGCGTACCCTTGCACTGCAACATCCAGAGCCCCGTGGCATATGGCGCCGGTTGTTACGATGAACATGTTTATGAGCTGCAAGCTTGAAAGAAAATCCGAATTAGCCTCGGGGAAATGAGGCACGAGAAGCTGGCTGCGGCGTGCCGTGAAGGCGCGGTGTTGGGGACCCTTTGTGCCTGCTCTCTCGCCCTTCCCATTCACAGGCTGACTGCCACGTTTCCGAAAGAAGGCAATAAACATATTGCACAGGTTTTCGATGGGTTTTTCTTATAAGACCAGCACGCGCGCGACAGTGGCTCGAGTAGACGCACTGCGGAGACCAGAAGCTGATCAGAATCTCTATTTATGGGAAAACATAAAAAAATAACATATGTTATTAGTCTTTGTCTGCGTTGATGGCTATCTCTCAGAGCTCCATATCCTCTCATTTTTAAATCCAGTTGATCAGGCCACAAAGCCCATCTCATTGCATGATCGGTTGCTATGGATACTGCTGCACTCTCACAATTACTTTGCCTTGATTATAGCTTCCCCACAAAAGAGGGTCTGGCTGGAATAAAGCTTAAAAACAAAAATATTGTTTCTGCAGCGAAGCCCACGGAGACCCTTCACTCTCTCGCTGATTTGAATGTCAGAAAAGCCGCAGTGCATGTCAAACTATTAGAGCCAAACAGGGGAGGCCATACCACCATATACTCATCGCTCTCCACCCCCAGCTGCCCCTTATCTGTCATAAACCAATTTGGAATTAATCTTTCACGATTCTGATGTGGGTGGAATGATAACAAGCCTAGTGTATCCCAATCTTGGGAAAATGTTTAAAACATGGGCTTACGATTTACTTTTCAATTCTAGAAACAGTTTATTCATTTACAGGCATCGCCAATAAGGCATGAACCTCAACAGCTAGTTTGGATCAAGAGCTGGGTTGATACATTCTGAAGGGTGTGTTTGTTTGCAGTCCTGTTGCAGAACCCATGAGCTGTGAAGAAATATATGGTTTCATTTCGTGGAGGAGCACATGACCTCCAACCACAGCTGCACATTCAACCGCACATAGCGAACCATGTTATGCATCATCGTAAGGTTCAGAATACATGTAGTGGCGATACACATAATGTTGAGTTTCTATTCCTCGTCCCCTTCCTTAGCTAATAATGTCTACTGACCTCTGGAGTCTCTTATGAGTGTCCGAAATCCTGCTACAGTCTTCTTCTGTTACGTGGATTTTTCCTGCTGGTATTACCACCATTCAAACCTATTTAGGTGGATGACTCTGAGAAACACGTCAGTCACAAACACTAGAACCGTCTCACATCAGAGCAAGATGGCGGTTGTTAACGAGGCTTGCGAGAGTAGGGAAACTCCTTTCATCCCTAATATGGACGTGCCAAATACTCTCAGAAACGTGTTCAAGGCATTAAAAAAGAGAAAGAGCGGTAGACCAGCATATTTGCAGCTCCGTACACTCTATTGAATAACCACGTGCAAACAAGCAAGCAGGACTGCAAAACACAGTGCCTCGCGCAAACTGCCCCTCATCCTTCACCACAAGGGGTAATAAGAAAGCACTGTGGGAAAAGCAGGTAGGAGCACAGCACAAATCCTCAAAAGGAATTCCTGCTGAAGCAACCCGTGAAGTCTACACCTTCTGGAAAGCGTAGCCATACTTAAAGAAACCCCTTGAGGTACCAAAGCAACATCCCACACAAAGAGTGAACTCTGACTGAGAGTATCTGTTGTCAATATATGACCTTTATCGCAGAGCCAAAATTGACAGAAAGGGGTCACATTTGTTGAAAATAGAAGTATGCTCCACAATCAGCTCTCTTATACCCATACTCAACAAGCCTGAAGTTTCACTCTCAGCGTCACCTGCTGCTGTATTATAGAAGTGACCCTGGAGTGCAACAGGCCTTTGCACCTGCTTTGTGTGCTTTCTGGGCACTTTGGTATTAGATAAGGGGCCGCAAATGCTTATGTAGCCCTTTCTGTATTACAGATACTGCTGGTGCACATATAGCACCAGCACTATCAGTTGAGGGAGTGCCCTCATTTGCATCAGGACGCAGCCCATGTAAATGAGGGAATTTCTTTGCCTCTGCATTCATGCTGTATTACAACTGTGGGTGCAGCTGCAAACATGCTTTAAGAGGCGCACTGAAAGTGCACCACAAAAAGGTGGTGCACTGAAAGTGCGCCTCCTTAATGCAGCCCTCTGGAGTGATGGATGGGGTCCCATGGATCCAACAGACATCCACTTCCAGACAGGTGCCATAACTCACCACACCTGCCTGCAAGGCATCTCTAATCCCTCCTAAAAGTGCAGGCGGGGTGCCGCCTGCAGAGTGAAACATAGAGCACCTTTCAAGCAGCTGCTCCATATTTTCCTTGAATGAACAGCCCGCGGGTCAGCGTGAGTAAGCTGCTCCCCTGAGGACAGCGTATTCAACATATTACAGCGTAATTTCCCCTCGAAGCACCCACAGCACTGGCATAAAGGTGTGCCGTGGTGCAAACAGGAAAAGTGTGCCCACTCTGTAATGGGGCCCTAGATCCACGTGATCGAGATGAAAATCCTCCAAGACCTTCTCTAGCTGTAGACACAATTACTCAAATGAAATGATTTTTTCTGTTCTCTTCTTTACAATTCTGCCTTTACTTTCCATGGCATCCCCCAGTCTTTGGTCTACCCCATTTATATAGTTTTCAAATTACAGATACCTACCATAAACTATGTTTTAATTTACCACAGCTGAGTAAACTGTCACCAAAAAGACATTCTTCCAGCATTCCCTCCTCAGCACCAGACTCAGTAAAGCCCCTCATTGTCCCTGTTTTGTTGTTGTTGTTTTTTTTAATAGATTATCATACATGCAAGTGCAATTGCACTATTGTTTGGTGGTTTTCAAAAAAATGCTTTGCAAAGCGAGATTTGAGAATTGTTTGTTAGTATTATAGGTTTATATTTATTAAGTTTTATTTGTGGTTTACGTTATGTTTTTTTCTTAATACATCCATCCACCAGGGTATGCAATTGCATATTTTACCTTTTTTTGGCATATTGTAAAGTTTCTCAGTTTAATATCTTTCCTAATTTTTGGATCTTTCACAACAGCCTGCTAACTATATTACAATATGTTCAGGTTAAACACAGACAAAACAAGTTTTCTTTTTCAAAATAAGGTTTTCTTTGTTAATTATTTTACCTCCACTCTGATCAACATGTTTCCTGTGCCTGCTTTCTTTATGTGCACAATTAAATGCTCACACTTCAAAGATATTATTAATTTTCAGAGCTATTTCAACAATGTTATTTGTTCTGTGTTTCCCCTTAAGCACATTTCTTTATCATCTGTTGTTCCGAAATCTAATACTGATTTTCATCAGTTATAATTCTTTTCAACCTAAGTGCAGTGACAGCTGGCATCTACTGGGGGGGGCAAGCAAAATAAAAAATAAAAACACTTACCTGATCATCACGACAGCGTCCTCCTCACTCCTCACTCTTCTGCTGTGACTGCATTGCAGGCCCCAGCAAACTCCCTCGACCAATCCTGGACTGTTAACAGCACATGTGCAGTGCACTGTTTGGTGGGAGTGGCCTCTGGCAGGTCTTAAGAGGGAACTGGATGCCTGCAACTGCTCCCAGCCTAGCTGTCTTAGGACAGCTGGGTTGAGAGGTTTAAAGTGACCATATGTGGCTGACGGCCAGCCAAAAGGACGTGTACTTTAAACAGTGCAAAAGCAGCCCTTTGCCTACCACTCCTCCTTGCTGTGACCCAGCCAGCCCTGCCGTGTCCTGAAGCTTGATTCAAAATTGGACAATGAAAATTAAATGGTAATGAATTACCATTTCATTTTTTATTTCTGAGGCTTTGGGATGCACTTAAGTGAGGTTATGCACCTTTGCTCCAATGGAGGAGTTGAACCTGCCTCAGTAATTGACTGGATGGAAGAATATCTTAAAAATATATAGGATGATGACTCAACACAGGCTATCCTTACTGTTGGACTTGGCCCTTTTTCGGCTAAAGTTCTCAAACTTTTTGCTGTCCCCCTAGACCTTTTTCTGACATGGTGTTGCTAACTTAGATGCTTTGGGCACTTTGCCACTGCTGCTCAGTGTGAAAGTGCAAGTGCTCCCTGTGTAAAGTGTAATGGTAAATGGATGTCCATGATTGGTATACTTGCCTTACTAGTAAAGTGCTCTATGTGTGCCAGGGCTGGTAAAGCAAATGCTACTAGTGGGCCTGGAGCACTAATTGTGCCACCCACACAAGTAGCCTTAAAGAGAGAACTCAGGCCTGCCACTGCAGTGCCTGCTCGCAGTTTGTTAAACTGCCATGTCGTCCTGAAAAGTGCGCCCACTTGCCAGGCCTTACCCTTCCCTTTCTATGCACATCAGCCACCCCTATGGTAGGTCCAAGGTACCCCCTGGGCAGGGTGCAGTGCATGTGAAACGTAGGACATGTACTAAGGTGTGTACCATGTCCTGGCAGTGAAATGCTCTCCATTTCGTTTTTCACTGTTGAAAGGCAATCTTGCCCCTAGGACAGCATGGGGAGGCAGTGTAATATGTTTTCCAGCCTATCTTCACAAAGTCTTAAGATGGAGAGGTGTAGTTTATTGTGCCTGAACTCAGAATGTAATAACATATCTTTTTATGAAGGTGGTTTTTGCATTGTGTGTTTAGAAAGCACTCTTTTAGAAGTGGCTGGGTTGTTGAGCTCTAACATTTCTGTGTGTCTCTGCCTGTTGTGGATTGACTGTCTGGATTTGAAAGTGATAGGATCTAGGAAATGTCTTGACCCAGGGGAGGAGGTGAGACAGCAACAGGCTGACATGCATCTGGAGTGTAGGGGGAAGGAGTAGCCCCTAGAGGTGAAGAGGCTTGGGTTGCTGCCATAAAACAATGGTCTCAGCTCCTGCTGAGTGATTGAGAATCCAAACCCCCACTAATCAAAGAAAGAAGGTGTCACTGGCAGGGAGGCACCCAGAACTGGTTTGAACAGGGGTCAGTGCCCCCCTGAACACAAAGACTTCAAAGACATTTAGGGGTATAACTATGAGAGCTGAAGCCCTTGAACTTCGGAGAAATGGCTTTATCAAGACTGAAAAGGATTGAACCTACTTTGAGGTCAAGAGGAACCTCTGCCAAGGAAGAAACAGCTGAGTAGACTGAAAGAAAGGACTGACCCTTGCTGTGTGTTTTGGGGATGGCCTGCAGTTTGCTGCTTTAACCAAGGAGAGGCGAAAGGGACTTTGCTGTGTGCTGTGTCCCTCTGCTTAAAAGAACTTTACTGTGTGCTGTGTCCGGAAGGAACTTATCCCCAAGGGCCCAAGGTGAGCTGGCTCCCTGTTGCGGAAACTCAGGAACACAAAAGTTTCCAGGAGAGTCTCAGCGACGCTGTGTGTGTGTGCTTTGTGCAGCCTGAGACCTTCGTGAGGATTGCCCTGTTATCATGCACACCCGGAGACCAAGTGAGTCTCAGTAACACTGTGTGCGTGTGCTTTGTGCAGCCTGAGACCTTTGTGAGGTTCGCCCTGTTCTCATGCACCCGGAGTACAAGTGAGTCTCAGCAAAGCTGTGTGTGTGTGCTTCGTGCAGCCTGAGCCCTTCGTGAGGATTGTCCTATTATCGTGCACTAGGAGTCCAAGTGAGTCTCAGCGATGCTGTGTGCATGTGCTTTGCGCAGCCTGAGACCTTCATGAGGATTGCCCTGTTATCGTGCACTCGGAGTTCAAGGGAGTCTTAGTGACGCTGTGTGCGTATGCTTCATGCAGCCTGAGACCTTCGTGCGGAGTGCCCTGTGATCATGCACAACCAAAGCTCAAGTGAGTCTCAGCGATGCTTTGTGCGTGTGCCCTGTTGCAGCCTGATATCTTCATAGCACCAGAGGCCCGGACCAGCAGCCCCAGAGGAGCTGAGCCGCCGGCCCAAGCCCACCGTTGCCAGAGCGGGACCTCAAACCAACCCTGTCGAGGGAGGGTCCGAGTTCCACTGCCCAAAAATCCACTAAGATTGCATCGGAGGCCCAAGTCGCAGGAAGAGTAGAGGAGAGCGAGGTCGCACCCCCCAGGTAACGTGTGTCGCCACCTGGGGCAGGGTGCGGGCTTGGAGAGAGATGCTCTCGGCCTCTCCCATTCCTGCAGTGTGAGCCTCTGCTTCGGCTCCTATCGCGGCCTGTACTTGCCAAGGAGAGGCAGTACTGGGGCTGGAGTGCGGAGCTGCACTGTGGTTTACACCATACCCATGTGGGGGCATCTGCTGACGGAAGCTGACCGCACGTCAGTACGAGTGGCGGAGAGACCACCTAAGGCACCATGATCGTGCCGGAGTGTATTACGGATTGCATTATTTCTCATTGCATTATTTTTGCATTATGAACTACCTCATTGTTGCATTACACATTGCATTATTTCTACATCACAAACTGCCTGATTGTTGCATTACGCATTGCACTATTTTTGCATAACAAACTACCCGATTGTTGCATTACGCATTGTGTTAGGTTGCATAATGAACTACCTGAGTGTTGCGTTATGCAATGCATTATTTTAGCATTACGAACTGCTTGATTGTTGCATAACAAACTGCATTATTTTTATATTGCAAAGTGCCTGATTCTTGCATTATGACCTGCATAGCATTGCATTAGGACTGCACTGGATCATTTAGAATTGCTCATTAATATCGCCAGAACCTACAAGGGCTGGCTGGCCTAATAACTGGCCAGGAGGAATGTTACAAATACGCATATGATGGATTTAGATCGTGTGGTCTCATTGTATAGCAATTATGTTAGAACTGGGGGTCTCTAGTTGGCAGGGGTAGGTACCACTGTCCAAATAGGGACCCTTGCTTCTAGTCAGGGTAAGGAGGAAACCCTCTGAGATAACCCCTGCTCACCCTCTAGGTAGCTTGGCACAAGCAGTCTAGGCTAACCAGAGGCAATGTGTAAAGTATCTGTACCAACACGCACGGTAACACAGTGAAAACACCACAAACTGACTCCACAACAGTTTAGAAAAATAAAGGTATTTAATCTAAACTACACAAGACCAAAATGACAAAAATCCAACATACACAGTTCAAGAATATGGTTTCAAAAGAGTTCTTAAGGTTGCGTTAAAATTCTTTAGGTTGCGATAGAATAATCCACAGATGCGTGAAAAGTTCACAGTTGCGTCATGTTTGCTCACAGTACCTTTTAGTTGCAACAAAGTTCCAAAAGCAGAAGCTGGTGCGGTGGAAAACAAGCGATGTGTTGCTCCTGAGACCCTGGGGAGGTGATGCGACATCCCCGCTGCAGCAGCAGGCGTGTTGCGATGAATCCGGTCTGTATGGGGAGGAAGGCCACTTGTATGGATTCCGTGCGTAGGTTCCGAAGGAAGTTTGTTCTCGCAAAGGCACGATGCGACGATCTCGTAGGGGCTGCGACGATCTCCGGGGCAACGATGCGCGGTCCAGCGGTGATCCTCTCTCTCGCAGCTCCTCGATGCGATGGCTCTGCGATGATGCTCGCAGCGACGTGATGCGGTCCGCAAGCAAGCGGTGCGGCGATCTCACCCAGCGACGACAGGCTCTGCGACGACACTCGCAGCGATGTTCGACTTTCCCGCACCGGTCTGGTGCGTCCCGCAAACAAAGGATGCGACGGCTTTGGCAGCGGCATCAGGCGCTGCGACGATCTCGGCCTTCATAGCGGCGGGAAACTTCTCGCACTGTCGGGGATGCGCTCCGCAAACGAGCGATGCAACACTTTTCAATTGCAAAAGTCTCTCAAGCTTAGTTTCAAGCTTCCCAGCACAGGTACAACTTCCAGAGGCCCCACGACTGGATCAAGCACTCTAGGAAGAACAGAACTCTCTCAGAAGAGTTCAGGGAAGCTGGAGGTGAAGTGATTTTGTTCCTAGGACTTCAGAACAGGGAGCCAGCTCTTCTCAGGCCCTTGGAGATTCCTTCAAGACAGGGGACACAGCACACTAGCAAAGTCCTTCCCCTCTCCTTGGCAGCAAAGCAACAGCAGGTTAGTCCAGCAGAGCAACAGCAGGAGAGTCTTCCTTCTTCAGTTTCAGCTTTCTCCTTAGCAGAGGTTCCTTCTTGATTCCAGGATGATCTAATTTTCTGTTGTCAGGGGTCCTGTACTTATACCCCTAAAAGTCTTTGTTCTCTTTGTGCATGTGGGCCCTGAGCCCGGTCTGAACCAGTTCTGGGTGTTTCCTGAGTACATTGTTTTGCTGGCTACTTCTTTCCTTTCAGAATGAGGGGCAGGGTCGTCAGCTGCCCAGCAGGAGGTGGAGCCAGCATTGTAGAAGGCAGGCACAGCCCTATTCAGGCCCAGGTGCTAACTCCTCCCACCACTCAAGTTGCAAATGCAGTCATTCAGCCTAGGGCTGACTCAGCCAGACTCCTGGGGAATCCCCAGCCCCTGTCACTCTCAAACCAGACAGTCAATCCACAAACAGGCCAAGGCACACAGAAAGGTCAGACAAGAGAACAGTAACTTTCTAAAAGTGCTATTCTCAAACACAGGATTTAAAAACAACCTTTCCTAAAAGATGTGTTATTAAATTCTGAGTTCATGGATACTAGATACTTATGTCCTATCTTGTTCCTATGAGACGAAATGCTGTTAACCACTGTAGCCAGCATCCCCCATGTTAATCTATGGAGCAAGATAGACTTACAATAGTGAAAACGAAAATGGCTGCCATTCACTATCAGAGCATGTTACCTGCACTAGTACATGCTCTACCTTTTATATACACTGCACCCTGCCCAGGGGGGTACCTTGGGCCTTCCATAGGGGTGACTGATGTGCACAAAAAGGGAAGGGTTAGGCCTGGTCAGTGGAGACAATGACCAGGAGGACATGGCAGTTTCTAAACTGCACACAGGCACTGCAGTGTCAGGCCTGAGACATCATTTTAGGGCTACTCCTGTGGGTGGCACAATCAGTGCTGCAGGCCCACTAGTAGCATTTGACATCACCAACCCTGGCACACCCAGTGCACTTTACTAGGGACTTCATGGTGATACAAATATGACAAACAGGTATATCCAATCAGAATAACACTTTACATAGGGAGCACTTACACTCTGGCACTGATCAGCAGTGGCAGAGTGTCCAAAGCGTCTAAACCAGCAAAAACGAAATCCAGCACAGCATCAAAAATACAGGAGGTAGAGGCAAAAAGATAGGGGAAAACCACGCCAAAGATGCCAGGTCTAACAAATTATAGAAATGTATACTTGTTTTCATGAAACTCGTGTGGAGTCCACTTGTGGTATCATCATTTGGTTACTTAGAGCGTGGTTGCAAATACTTTACACACTTGCCTTGAAGATAAGCCTGGCTGCTCTTGCCAAGCTGCAGAGGGGGTGATCGGGGGCTATCTGAGAAGGTGCCCTTCCTTTCCATGACGTGGACGCAAGAGTCCCTATTTGGCCTAAGGTACCTACCTCACCCAACTAGCGACCCCCAGGTCTAACACTTACCAATAGTTAAGTAATGTTGCAGCCCCAAAATCCCAATAGTATGGCTGGTGTCATCTGCATTTAGTGGACAACGGGTAGGGTACTAAATCCTAGAGAAGTGGTCTTCTCTAAATTATATGACACTCAATTCAAGAAAATTCAGTTATTGAAGAGATACTTTTTAGTGATTTATTTCATTTTTGATTCTATAATGATATCTTCTAAATACACCATAAGACAGCAGCTGACACATGGCAGCAACCAATAAGTGATTCACCTCTTGTGGCTCTCAGGCTGGGGGCTTTCAAGGCTATTAGGCAATGGTTGTAATCGGTTGCCAGAGTAATGATCTACATATTTATATTTTATGCCTGTCTGTTCAAATGTTTTATGACATTAGAAAGGAGAACATCTACACAAAGAATCTGTTTTGATCATAACGAAAATTGTATGATGGTACTCTGTGTTGGTCCTATTATGTCATGGTTATTGGCGAGGCAAGGCAATTGTTGGGTGGCTGTGTCAGTTTTGTCAGAGGTCAGTGCCATAAAAGGCAGCCAGAACTCTACAGACCACATGACCAACGACCATTTCCTGAATTACAGACAAGTAAACAGTCCATTTGATGAAAGGATTCACCTTTCTCCATCAGAATGGTGTGAAGCACCCGAAAAAATCCACCTTCTGATAGAAGAAGAAAGACTGTATTTAGAAGTCACAGTCTTCATAATGGAACTTTTTTTCTGGAGATCAGCAGAACCCATTAGCACTGCATGGGGACAGGAAAGTAAACATGAAGTTAATCCCCCTGTTATAACTGGTACTGCCCTTGTCATCATAATTGTTTGACCTACAGGGCACTGTAATTCAGAATCCAAATGTTTCACCTGTGTAATGTAAAATTAATAAATATAAAAACGTATTAATACCATGCAGCAATATAAAAGACCAAATATCAGTGACAATACATCTGCTGATGTGTCACCTGCAAACAGATTCGGCAAAATACAGGGTATTTCATTACACACAAACTAAATATTCTAAACGTTACTGTTTTTGAATTATGGTTTATGTGGCAACAAATTGCTCAAAACCGATGTTCATTATGGAAGATTCAATCCTAGTCGTGAATTACCGCTCTGCTGAGATCACCGATCCCTTTGTTATCATTCTTGGGAGTATGGCAACTATGTATTACTGATGGAGGTACGGGAATAAAAAGGGACTAGTTTATGAATAAAAAAGCTCTAAAAATACAGTGATGCTGAATAATAATGATATCATAATACTTAAGTAGAATGGGTTCAATCTACAAAGTGAGATAAAAGCTCATTGAACAAACAAGTCGGTTAGCACATTAGAAAAGGCCTTAGTAATAAATATTCCTCAATGCTTGATTACGGTAGGACATTTAAAAAGCCCCTATCCCCTTGCAAAAATACCTATGCATGCTACAGGCACGTCCATGGCTACAGCAGATAAGAATACACCACTGCTCTTTAAATTCACCACCAGACAGTAATGTTTACTACTGGTTGTAGAAATGCTGCTCACCACTCCAGCGCCTTAACCTGCATTAGGGATTATCCATAACACAATATTGCATATTGTGAACATTAGAGAAAGTTTTTAACCTTTTAGACTGTAAGTCATCAATTATCTCATTTTGAACTGTAAAGGCAGATGTACACAGGGATTTAGCGTTCGCAAACCCTTTGATTTGTCCAATCATATGGGTTGAGAACACTATAATGCTTTTTAAATATGCGAAAGGCCATTTAACGATTCAGAAAAGCTTTTCCTAATCATTACATGGGTTTAGGAAACTTAAATCAATATTTATAGCATCCCTTCCAAATACTAACTTCTTAAGGTATGTATTATTGCTTGACGGCTGAAATCGAGTCTCAAAACATTAATATTTTACGAATACCTCAAAGGAGAAGGTAATCTATTTGCAAATAAGAGTCACCTGGTGACCCTCTCCTCTTTGCGTTTGTTGAAAAACATTATTTAGAAGTAAGCAGTGGTCCATGAAACCTCTGGTTACTCCCCAAAAAGTTTGTGAAGCATCATTTTATTTAAACACATCCTGTTTTTTTTTTTAGGGAAAACAAGCCACATGTTTAAACAAAACAAAAGGCTGAGGGCCAGATGTAAGTAACTTCCATTTAGCGAGTCCTTAATAGCGATTTTTACCGAATCGCTATTAACACCTTTGATGCTGATGACGAGCTCAGCTCGTCATGAGGTACACTTCTCCTACGCTCATGACGAGCTGAGCTCGTCATGAACACATAGGTTTCCGTTTAGCGTTAGTGCACAGCAGAAATATGCGCCGCATCGATGCGGTTAAGAACTCGCTAAATGGAATGTAGGTAGGAATCGCTAAAATATTAGCGATTCCTTAACATTCCTTAATAACGAATCAGTAATTGAGATTAGTTATTAAGGAATACCTAGCCATTCATTCCTATGGGCTAGGAGGCCCATAGGAATGAATGGGAAGAGATTCACCTGAATGGTGCATGTGTGCACATGTCGCACACATTCATGCCCTAAGGGCATGGATGTGTGCCACATGGCACATTTCAAAAAGCAAAAAAGTGCCTTTTGAAAGGAAATCGCTACTTACCACCAACTTGAAGTTGGTGGTAAATAGCGATTCCTTAAGGCTGAAGTGCACTGTTTATAGTGCTACATATTTTGCATTTAAGGAATCGATATTTCAGTTTACTTAAATGCAAGAGCAAAATAAGGAATCGCTATTTTGCGATTCCTTATTTTGCATATAGGTTTAAAGTCACCTACATTGCACTCAGCCAAATACCGGTCGGTAATGCAGAAATTTAACGAATTTCGGCTTTACCGACCGGTATTTAGTCACCTACATCTGGCCCTGAGTTTTTTAAAATCAATCACAGACCTGGAGGCATGCTGACTCCAATGGTCCACCATCCATGTGATGGCAGGGAATTGTAGTGGCACCTACCTCATTAATATTCATGAAGAAGGTTGATTTTGACCCACTACGATTCAGTATTTTGGTGAACCTACCCATTAGTATATAGGTCAATTCTCAAAGTATGGATACATTTGGTAAAGGTTGGTGTTCAAATTACAAACTCTTTAACCAGACACATTATTAGTTCATCTGTCCCTAAATTTCATTATTTTAGAGAAGCATTTTTCTTTTAATGGAAAATTGCAGGGGAGAGTGTGAATGAGTTAAAGGCAGATGAGCATTTTACACTGCCAAAAGCTGGTAGAGTGGGTTTTCTCCTTATGTACCACCAACACTAATTGGCATAATTTGGCATTTCTTCCACTAGGCACGGAGCACGGCCCAAATGGTTTAGAATGCAGCATTGTATTAAAATGTGGGATACATGAATAATGAGTGCTAATCAAACATCTATTAATGCACTGTTGTTGTATGACTGTTCAACTTACACTATTAACTAAAGGCTGCTTTGACAAAAATGCCACTTTGTTAACAGATAAACCTATCATCAAAGAACCCAGCACCAGGTGGGATAAAAACTCACCACCCCCAGGCCCGGACTGGCCATAGCGGGCACCGGGCGATCCCCCGGGCAACAAAATCGGCGGAAAACCGTCCCTAGCAAGGCGCTCGGCGGCACCTCCACCCACCCCCCCCCACCCCCACCGAAGTGAATATCTAGCTCACTTAAAACTCAGCTTCAGTTTCTACTGTTCTGAAAATGAATCAAACTCATGTATGCACATCAGTGTGTGTTTCAAGGGCCACGGAGTTATTCACCTTATTGTGGTCGAGCAATCGAACATATTTTACATGACCCTTTGTTATCTCAGTTCTATCACTGCTTAATCTGTGTTTTTCCAAAAACATTTACACTTTCAATTGAAAAAGAAATTGTAACTTTCTCTCAGCAAGCAACCAACACAAGCGAAAACAACTTTATCTGAGGGGGTTGGCTTTGGTACTCAGACTAGGAGTGGTTAAAAAATATTGCACCAAATCATGCATTTATAGCACCAAATTCCATAGGGTTCACAAATAGCACTGTAGGTGAAGCCCTGAAATATTTTATTATATTCAAGGTGTACCAAGTAAGATATCCATTGCTTTGAAACCAGGCAGGAATAACTGCATTTTCATCAGAAAGTCATACGTTGTTGAGGCAGTTCAAATTATATGGGCTTGCAAATGGTTTTGGTTATGTTATCATAAATAAAACATATAAACCAGAGAATCATCCAAGGGATCTCTTGGCCCTGAAATGAAAACATGATGACTGAGGGGTCATTTAGAAATTGGTGGAGCATGAACAACACTGTAAATTAGCAGTAATGCTGCCCCACCAAAATTGTGGGTCCCCTAAATTTATTTAGAGCTGGAGTGAATTTCTGGATTACCCTGGGTGGAGCGAAAACGAGCTCAACAGACATGAGGCAAATGCACTAATGGTCAAACATGTCACTGTTGTGCTGAGCTCCTCCCTTCCATTTAGGGCAGGGCAACTGTCACATATTTGAACCATCTGGAACTCAAAGTGAGGCATGGCAGTACTGGTGAGGGAAAAGTCACAATGGCTTCCATGCCCTGGGAGAAAAATCATTGCCTTTCAGATCCACTGTCATTTTATTCATGGAAAACTGGCCTCCACTTTGGGAGTTTGTTGTCAGAAATCAAAAAACTTTGCCAATCAATCATCTGAAATATGGTGCCTTAAATAGAGCCTCCACAGTACCCACTCCAGTGGAGGGACAGAGATACTAGCATGCCTGAAAGAGACCACAGAATACGACTAGTGTACCTCTGTCATAGGAGTGTGCTCCACTGTCTCTGTTGACCACGATAGTCCGTGGGATATACACCAGGTACGAAGCTACGAAGCTGGGAACAGAACCAAGTAAGATGCACTGACTGAATAGATGAATTTTAATGTCATTCTAACAGATGGAGTATAGTTGAGTTCAAAAAGAAGAGAATCCCATAGAGAGAGGGCAAGGTAGCATAAGAATCAACCTACATTTTTGAAAATGTGGATCACTTGTGAAAAGCTAGTCGAAAGAGTATAGTGCAAATGCAGAGATGTTCCACTATTGTATTTGTTCACCCAATATTCTTGGGATCATTATGTCTTTATATTATGCTTTATTGATGTCTTTGATGTCTTTGTTCCACATTCATACAGCTTTTTTCCCCAAATAATGCTTATAGTTTGTAAAAGCTTGCACTATATAAATCTGATTAAAAAAATCAACAAGGTTTTTCTGCACTTCATTCACAAACTGTTCTTGATAGAACTTTATATTACTCAATCTGTGTACTCCCCTATTGTTTTGATTGTTCGCCATGCCATTAATGTACAATGTATATGTTATAAAAGAGTCATCTATATATTATTATTTATGTGCTAGATTCTTTGCCCCAAAGACTGGACACAAGATCCATCAAAAGTCCTACATAAGACTTGATAACGTGATTGGGTGGGTGTAGGAGGGTGAATACTGATACAATGTAAGAAAAGATAGGGATTTCACCATAGTACTTAGGTTGCTGAAGATGTGCTTGATTCAATTCCCATGAGGCATAGATGGTCAAGGGGACGGGTGGTATTGTGAAGGAGGAGTGTTTAGTGTAAGTGTGATAATGCTCCAGTGAGCAAGAACTCTTACGTTGATATAGTGGGTATTCTAATTTTGAAGTGCTAGAAAAGTATCTGATTTGTAAACTGATGCCTGGCATGGTAAGGCACTGGTGAGCCAGAAGTAAAAAAAATCTCTGGCATGGGCGGGAAGTATTAAAGAATCTTCAAATATTATAAGGAGCTGCTAAAAGTTAGGGTTTGTGGGACTGACAATGTGGATAATTCAGACAAAATAATTTCTAGAAAATAATTGTCTCTAGCAGAAAGCAACGTCCCAATTAGGTGAAGAAGCAGGCGCTATCAACAAATGGTACAGCTATGAGACACTGAGCTAGATATTGTGATCTTTCAACCAGACTCACTTCTAAGTGGAACTATAATTAGAATGCATAAAGTCATTGCTATTGTCAGCCTTAGGGTGGTCTTCCTCCAAACTGTTTGCCATTCTTCGCCATTTTTGCTGGTGTTAGGTCTCTGCACATTTTACCACTGCTAAACAGTGTTAAAGTGCATGTGCGCACTCATTAAAACATAGTAACATTGGCTTATAACCAATTGACATATTTAAATATCCTGGTATTGAAACATTCATTTTCAATTACTGTAGGCACTACCTCGCCCAAAGGAGAACATTGGAGTTACCTTGTTACATTTAATGAGCTTTAATTTCCAAATGAGTGCAGGTGACTAGTTCATGTTTGGTGTTTTTGGAGGTGAAATGGGAAATCCTTTCTTATGGTAAAGTTGGATTTTAAATAACAATTTTGAAAATGCCACTTTTGGAAAGTTGGCTTTTTTCTACCTTAACCATTTAATACTCATGAGATATGTTCATTTTAACCTTGACATGTTATTTATATTTATTCCTTGTTTCTGTAATTGGATGTACTGTTGTATCGTATTTGCTGTGCTTATATGTATTTCGTGTCTTTTTTTGATTTTTATTAATCGAATAAAAGTGATTGACTGACTGACTGACATTTAATGCCTGTAGCCTGTCCTTGTGACACATGACTGGGAGTAGCTGACAGCTGGGCTTTGTGTATTCCTCTTAGACAACCATACAATAGAGTACTTGGTTGTGTGAATGGGCCATCACTTGTAGGCTGGGAGGGCAGAGCTGGGCACAGCCCTACTTACAGTTGAATAAGCGGTGTCCTGCCTCCGTAAAAAGGTGCTGCATTCTGTCTGCAGTTATCCTGGGGCCAGGTCACAGTGGGCAGGATGACCGGCAACTTAAAAGGGAAACCTCTAGAACCTGCTTCCACTTCAAAGGAATAACTGGGTATAAATATTTGACTTCAGATACCAACCCTTCAGTACACTTCAGGACCTGTTAATACTGTGCCAGGAGAAAGGACTGCTGTGCTGATAAAAGGACTGCCTCTCTGCTGGACTACTGCCTTGCTGTGCTGACCCACGGTCCTCTTGCCTGCGTTAGAAGGACTGGGCCTGAATCTGTTGAACACAGTACTCCAAAGTGACTCCAAGGGCTAGTTGGCTGGCCTCTGACTAGCACCTCAGGTACGGAAGGCCCCAACAACCTTGAACCCAGCACGTGGTCTCTGCATCTGACAGGTAGTGCCACTCCAGCCCTGGACCATTGGAAGTGGGCCTACGGGTGCTCTGCCAGGCCATCCGTGGATCCAGCCAAACTGATGCATCTCTCCTGCTCTGCAGCACAACCCAGAGTAGAAGCAATTTCTCCTCTTTACTGGACTGACCACTTCCTCGTTACTGTACATCCCCAGAAAGAGCATAGACTCTGCTGGCACCTGTAACTGTTGCCAAGGCAGGGAATGGAACAAACTGCCTAATACATCCAAACAATCTTCAGTATTTATTGATGTCAACGTCTTTAACGGAAACAAACCTGTGGAGGAAAACTATTCTGCAATCAGATCACTAAGGTCCTTGATCTGTTTATTCCAGTAGAAAAACATAGGAATAAGCGTTAGTTATACACTCTCTGGTTTGATGAGAATTTAAAAACATAAGGAAGGGCAGTACAACCCAAGAGAAAATGGAGGAAGTGCTATGAGGAAGACGATAAAACAGCACTAAAGCTAATACTGAGCAATTATAAAAGGGAAATCGGTAAAGCAAAAGCGGAGTATTAAGCTAACACAATCTTAGAGGCATCCAACAAAGCTAGATTTATTTTTAAAATAGTAAATGATCTGTCTAAGCCCGACTGCCTAAAAAATAAGACCACTGCAACTCAAGACTTATGCAATGGTCTAGCAACCTTCTTTGAGAATACAATCACGACAATAATGAATGGTCTTGCAGTAGATCAGGAACACAAGAGTAGTAGGGAAATCAGTGTGTTCATACAGTTGTCAGTCAGTCAGACGGAGGAAGGGGGAAGGGGCAAGTGATGTCAAGTTAGCAACTCTAGATCATTTTGATACCCCCATAGAGGAAGAATGTTAGAAACTTGCTCTTAGCACTGCATCTGGGTCCCCTATGGACCCCCTCCCTCGTAGGGTATGGAAGGAGCATGGTGAGGAGCTTTTCCCACAGCTCTGTCATGTCTGCTGCCAATCCTTGAGCAGTGGGTAGGCCTCCTGTTGAAAAAAGCTACACTTGACCCTCAGTGCCCCAAAAAACTATCGTCCTATTTCCCTTCTCCCAAATTCTGCGCACATTTTAGAACGCCTGGTTAGTAAAACCCTCTAGCAATTTCTGGAAACTAATCTCAAGCTGTACAATTTGGTTTTTGCCCAGGTCATGGAACTGAGACTGCATTATTAACAGTCTTGGACAAGCTTAGAATGCGTGCAGACAGAGGTAAGTGGGCGATATTGATCCTACTGGATATGTCTGCCCTGCTTGATACTGTCAATCATAAGATCTTTCTGAGGCAGGTCGTGGAAATTGGGGTGGAGGGCTTGGCACTGAAATGGCTCCAGTTGTACCTTTAGAATAGGCAACAAGCAGTGGCCCTTCCACCTTTTTTATCAAAATTTGGTTCCATTCAGCATGGTGTTCCCCAAGGGTCGTCAATTAGTCCGATCCTCTTTAATATCTATATAAGTCTGTTGATTCAGATCATCAAATCCTATAAAACCAATTTAGTGAACTATGCGGATGACACGCAACTCATTCTGTCTCTAAATGGTACTCAGTCTATACCATTTGATAGCTTTCATGAATGCATGCAAACAACTGCTAGATGGGTTTCGGACATTACCCTGCAGTTCAATGGGGAAAAAACTAAAATCTTGTACTGCACGGCCAAGAAAGTCCTTTGCCCGCTCACAGCTAATATTTGAACTACTAGTTTGGACAAGCCCCCAATACCCTCTGAGGCTGTGCGCAATTTGGGAGTAGTTTTTGATGACAAGTTGAATATAGAAAAACACCTAAATAAAATGGTTGGTACATTAAAGCACTGCGGAAAATACTCCCTATGCTACCCGAGACAGCCAGAGCTCTTGTGGTGAGAAGTGTCATTCTGAGCCGTTTGGACTTTTGTAATGCTTTGCTACTAGGTGCTCCTAACTTTCTGATCATGAAACTCCAAAGAATTAAAAAAAATAGCCACAAAGCTAGCCCTAAAGAAGCCACGTTGAGCTTCTGCCTCTATGTTCCTTAAAGCGCTCCACTGGCTTCCAGTACCTCAGAGTTCCAATCATTTTGTAGTGTATTCAAGGCTCTACATAGACTAGGACAGGCGCCACTGCAGAAAAGGTTTGCCTGGACTATCCCCGCTAGAAGTCTTTGTTCTTCTGCAGTCCATCTGGTTAGCATACCCACATGTAGTACCTCCAGGTTTGGAGGTAGGGCATTTAGTTCTGCAGCTCTCCGGTTATGGAACAAACTCCCATCCAATCTCAGGCAAACTGATGAATTCCTACACTTTAGGAAGAAGCTTAAAATGTGGCTCTTTGCAAGTGTGTAACGCAGAACAGTCATCCTCATGGTAAATACGTGCATATAGGGGAGCAAATCTCTGCACCAGGATACCCGTGGGGTGATAGTGGGCTTTATAAGTCTGCATTACATATCGCCTCTACTGACAGGGTTCTCCCCATGAGAAGATTCTACTTCGGCCTCGCAACCCCCATCTGAATTGCCGCCTGTGTGAAGCTTTCCTCAAGTGGGCCCTCAAATCATACATTTCTTGTCGTTGACAGCCTCGACTATGACACAGGTTCTCACATTGCAGCCTCACATCTCCTCGAACCAATGCAGTGCCCCAACTGTGTGACACATTTTCCACGCCAGACATCAGATTGCAAATCCTCATTGACGGGATCCTCCACAAAGATGCAGGAGCTTGCATCGCAGCTCTGCAGCTCCTCAGAACTGACGGATCCTTGGGGCAGGAACCCGCAGCACTCCGCATCCAAGACCTGAGGTACTCTCATTCCGCGTGACATACTTAATCCATGTAGCCGGATCGATCGCCATTTAGTCGGCCTGAACTTGTGATGTTTTCCTGGTCTGGCATGATCAGATATCCACAGTTGATGCTTTCTGCTTTTTGGTGCTATTGTCACAGAAACCTTATAACTTGCATATATATAGCTATACCAACGCGATTTGTGTCAATTTGGGCGTGCATTATTTATTAAAAATTACTCTTTTTTTCTTAATCTGGTGTGGGATCCGTTTGTGTTGTGTTTTACCTTGCTGTTGCACAAATACACATTCCCTCTGAGTTAATCCTGGCTGCTCTGTGACAAGCTACTTGAGGGTTCAGCACAGGTTAATTTAGTTTTTGCTTGTAACTTCACCTGGACAAGGATTGTGGTTCCTGTCTGAGTAGGGATTCACCCCCTTCAACAAGGATCCCAGTTTCTCACAATCTGTAGGACAGTGCCTCTTTTTGCATGATTAGACCTACTCTTTGTCTGATGTGGTGCCAAACGTTAAGTGCACTGGGTCCATGCTAACCGGTTTCCAGTGCCAGATCTCTTTCAAAAACAGCACAATGATTGGCACAACTTCAAACTAGTAAATGGTACCCCTGGAACCTAGGGCATGGGTACTGAAGAGGGTCCTCTGACCTATATCCCTGTGTACCATGCCTCCCATGCACCGCATAAGGCATAGGTAAGCTTCTCTACTGCAGGCCTTCAGCCCTAAAGCAGGGTGCACCATATCCTATGTGTGGGCTTATCTGCATGAGCAGATAGGCCCATGCAAGTGCAGCCTATTCTGTGATGTTGTTAGGGAACAGGAAAGCAATAAACAGTACATGAGCTGGATATTCGTCAACATTAGTTTCCTAGCTCCATGATGGCCTCACTGATTTTTAAGGTGTTTGGTACCAAAAATATTGTCTTAAAGATCCTCACTGATGCCAGTGGTGGGATTAATAATACATTCACACAGGAGACCCTTTTAGAGGGTCCCCTGAAAACCTAACCAAAGATTCCGGAGGTCTCTGGCCGGTTTATACCAGCCTGTTACCACCAGATATGATTTGACCTCATGGGATGAGAGCCAGTGCTCTCAAAGGACAGAAACAATACCTGCTCTGGGCGACTATGTTTCACACCTCCTCCAGGACAGATGGTCTTCCCGGGTGGGAAGCTTCAAAGGCAATGCTATCTTGGAAATCCAACCCAGGAACCCTCGGATAGTAGGGGAGGCCAAGCCCCTTTATCTGCTCCACCTTTGGCTGGAGGAAAGGCAGGAATATTAGATGAGGAGGAGGGTCCCCCTCAGTGTACAACACCCCTAGGGCAGGGCAGGCAAGGTGAACTACTCTCCTGAAATTCCACCATCTTGAGATGGTAAGAAAACCTCCAATTGGGGCTAAGTTAGGGCCTCTTCCCAAATGAAGTAGTCACTAATAGGTGCAGTCTCCTTAAAGGTAAGTAGCCCATTGGGTACTACCTATCTCCCCTTATAACACCCCTAAATTCAGTATTTAGGCAGCTCCCCAAGACCTTGACTTCAGATTCCAAAGACCTAAAGAAGATGAAGGCAGAAGACGTGCAACTGATCCAGGAGCCCTGCTGCAGAAGAAACCAGTACCAAACCCTGCCAACTGTTATGGGACTCCACAACTGTGGTCCAACGTTCCAACCTGAGACCTGAGCAGACTCCAAGAACCATGGAGCTCTGCCAGCTTTGACCTCACTGTCGATTAGTTGTGCAAGTCCCAGACAGCCTAGGCTTGTTGGCCTCCAGTCCAGTAACTGACCCTTTAAACGCATCCGACAGCCTAAGGGATCCACACAGTACCTGCAACCAACGTTGGAATCAGCCCCTCTCCTTGAGCCTGTATCCTTTTTCGGGTGGCTTTGTCTGCGTGAAAGCAGAAACTTGGACATGGCCACCACTACTGCGATGGACCGCCCTCATTGCACCTGTACCTGAACGTCGCCAGTGAAGAACTAGTTCTGCATCCCAAGAACTCCACCACCTCTGATCCAGTAACCCATAACTGCCTACTGTGCCTGAGCACTGGGACTTCCAAAACTATGATTCCTCTGGAGTAAAAATTCCCTTGAGCTCTGGGTAACCATTGTCCCCCCAAACTAGTGACAGAGTGTTGCTTTCATCAACAGCAAAGGTAAATATGTTGGCGAAACTCCACTATCTAACACTATGCTTTTCTTCCCTTTGACCGTGACGGTCTCTACCTGACGGTATTGACCGCTGTTGCCTAAAAACCTGTAAGCATTTACGTCTTGAACTGCATTCGGTTAAAAATCGACACACAAAGCACTTATTAACTGTTGAACAAAGTTCTTGGTTTCTAAAAATATATATAAAGATAAGAGTTCATTTTTCCAAATTGGTCTCGGATTTATTTTTGAGTGCGTGTCTCATTTATTGCCTCTGTGTGTGACAACAGATACTTAGCTCTACCCTCTGATAAGCCTAACTGCTCGCCCACACTATCACAAAAAGAGCATTAGAATTATCTGCCTTTATCTCTGCACACCTATTGGGAATCCACTGAACTCTCTGAACAGTTTACTTCATTTTAGTACATTATATAGAAAGCCAGCATCCTACACAGATACCAATATAATTTTCATTTGTGAATGAATTTACATGCTGCAGTTGAAAAGAGACATTTGTAAAGAAACATTTGAATCAGCATACACCTTTACATGTTGATGAGGTGTCTACGTAGCAAATTTCAATACACAATTGAAGTTATTGATGGATGCGCCTAATGAGCTTAAACTTATGCATGAACAGCTATTATAAAATGGGAAACTCAAATCTATTTCCATTGGGGATTTATTGACTCATATACTTTAAAACATGTTTTCTCTTAATTCTGATAATTACCTTAATAATCCCGAAAATCATATTAACATTTGGACTGAGACTTTAATTTCTTTCTGGGATATTGTCACATTTATTATATGCTACCAAATAATCATAAAAACATAGAAATTCATTGTTTTTTTAAATTAATAAATCATAGTTTTAAAAAAATGAAACTGCATCCTTTCCCTCTTTTTTTCAGACGAGCACTTCATATTGTAGATACAAATGTTTCTACTGAATAATTTTAAACATAAAGTTTATTAATCGGCTCTGACAGTGGACAATATCTGCATTTGTAAATCATGGGCATTCAATTTGATGCATTATTTATGTTCACGAAAAAGGATCAGTATAGCAAAAATACATTAATTATATCAAGTAGAAACAGTTGCACTCTAAGAAGTTGCTTTACATAATTTATTGTTAGCCTTTCTTCCTTTTAAATATGGTTTTAGCTTTGTTAAGTGCTTTCAGCTTTAGCCTTTCCATCTTTAGCTAGGATGCATAACATCACAGGTTGCACATATTGCATAAAGGAGTGATACCATACATTTAATGGAAGGAAAGCCTTCCATTGCTATGAAGGTTTCTGAAGCTGGTGTGCAATTAGGTAGATGCCAAACGTAATGTAGGTTTTCAGGTTTGTTCAAGCATCACACACAGCTATACTTATGTATGCCTCACATGACCTGAAGAAGAGTCACTTGTAATATACCATGAATAACACAATGTATTGGTATTTGCTAAATGAATTATTGAAACGGACCATATATACCAACACATCAATTTGATGATTCATACCATTTTTAAAAGAATAAAAAAACGTAAGTGCAGAGAAATAATAATAATAATAATCCACGTTTGAAAGCGTGAACAATCACCTGTAAGGGTCTCTAGGCGCTGGGGGCCGCCGGGAAGATTAAGCAAGCTATTGCCCAGAGCCACATGGTGCTGGGCTAACCTGCCGCCGGAGCCGGGGATCGAACCATGATCCCCATATTCCAGTGTCAGTTGCCCTGGCCGCTGCGCCACACCTCTCCGAGGAATATTTTGAAAAAAATAAAAATAAAAACCAATTCTTGAAATTCATGAAGCTGATTGAGTTACATATTAGAATGAGGCTCCGACTGCTCACCTAAAAAAGAGGAATACATAGTACATATCAATATATGATGCTTTTGGTTTGGTGAATCTTCTAATATCACCACTCATCAATCTGAGGTGTATCCCTATTCAATGGCCCATCAGAGGGAAGAGGACACCTGAGAGGAGTGAGAGTGTACATCTTCATGACAGCTGAAAATGATGCGATCCCCTGGCACTTTTAGGTCAAATTGATTAAGTGATGTAGACTCTATGTTATAGGTAGGACATCCCACAATTTTCAAATGGTCCCAATAATAGACTAAATGTACGGTGGAAACAAGCTGCTAAAATAATCCATTATAAACGAAATTGCTTCACTCAGTGTTATGTAAAAATACATTTGAAAACAAAATATTGTGTTGCTCTAGACCAAAAAAAAAAAGAGGAATTGTTTTGTAAAAGAAGAAGGAATACTAGTATATGATATGATATATTATCATTAACATTATTTGCAATATCATTTAAAATCTTTTTGTAGAAAATGTTCTTTTTGAATCAGATATGCAGAACACATATGGAATTTGAACAATAAGAATAATTCACTAATATTTAACATGGACAATTTTACATTAATGTGTTACTAGTCCAGATGCATATAACTGTATGTTTTAGGTACAACAAAACAGGGATGCACATCCCATTATTTCTTTTATTGTTCAAGTTGAAGTTGATGACCTGTTGTGCATCTTATATTGCGAGTGAGGGACACCCACCCCTGAGGGCACATTACGGTGATATTGCAAGCCAATGCGGCGCTTAAAGTCCACATAAACGGGTATGCCATTTATAGTTCATTTATTATGGCACAGAACTCTGAAGATCAATAGCCTTATTACTGTACGGTCGAGGGTAGTTTATTTTTTTGGGTATTTCAACTTTTTTTTAAATTCGTATTCTTAAGGCCTGACTCTTCTTCCCTAAATCCTAAACTAACTTAAATGTGCTTGCCTTGCTTAGAAGCCTTTGGCATCAGTGGACCCTGTGGCACCCACTGGCCTCTTTACTTTACCCTCCATCTCTTGTCTTCATCAAATAAAAAATAATAATAATTAAAACAATTTGGTAGTGGAAGTGTATCGAGGTTTTAAACAGCACTGGCGCTTCCTGTGTGATTTCTGCCTCAATCTACTTTTACTGATAGTAACCAAAGGAGGGCCACAAACAACATTGAATGTTGTAAGAATTAAGAGTGTTTCAGTCGCTGCTCCTCGAGCATGGACACAGTATTTGAGCTTCTGCACACCATTTCGCTGATACTGAGTGAAGATTGACTTAATACAGGAGTGTAATGATGTCAAGAGGGAACTTTATTAAATTACTTAAAACTACTGAGTTCATTTTTCTTTATTAATGCCAGTTATAGCATAGTGAGAATACTAAACTTACGAGTGCGAAAGTTAACTTTAAAATGGTGAACGCATAGTATCCCGAAAGAAGAGCGGGAACTGCTCGCAGGTGTATTATTATTCGCAGGATGTTTATGTAGAGCTGTCCCTTTCTGTAAATAGTGAAAACGATATAATAGTTTACAGACTCTGGGATTCGGTGAACAGATCATGTTTGCACATTTTCTCATCGGGATGATTGGTGATGGTTTATATTATTTAGTGTGGCTGATGAAAATTATACGTTTTATTGGTAAATATAAAATATACTATTCGATTGCTGAGTGCCAGCCAATGAAATTGTAATATTGTAGTATTAGCGGCTGGAGTGTGCTCATCCTTTCTTTGAACCAATCAAATAGTTCTTGTTAGTATATACAAAATTAGCTGCTCATTCATGAAAATGTGTTTACTTTCATATATAGTTGAACACTAAAGTTAGCATTATAGCAAAGGATTTATGGACCTGATATACTAATACCCATTCACAAACCCGTATGGGCAATTTGCACTCTAACCGGTTTGCCAAGGGTTATTAATTTGCAATGTGATGTGTATTCCTAGATTGCATTGTAAGTTGTTCAATCGAAAGGGGGTGAAAAACAACCTGCCTAATGAATATTAATTAGCCACATCATATTTTGCAACCCCGTGATTGTGGTGAATAATGGAGTGGGGTAGAGACCTGCAATGGACAACAGACCTCTATCTTTGGAAATGCATTCCCAAACAGAAAAAAAATTGTCAGCCTGCGTTCACTGAAGGGAAATTAATGTTTTCTGTTTGAAAAGACATTGTGGAAGCAGATAGTGGGCTCCCTGGACCATTGCGGTTCCCAGCGTAGCTGCCCAACATTCTCCCCAAAGGAAACCTGTACCTGAAACCTGTCCAACTAGGGGGTAGGTAACTGATCAATAGTTTGCAACATCAGTTGTGTTCATAAACCACTGATACACATCTTTTCAGCTTGTAATTATGATGCCTCTTATTTGTGAAATCGGAAGCATGGCAAAACACCTTTTACATGATGGAAAGCCTTTTCTGACTTGGCATTCAGGAAGACTTTGCTTGTGGGTAGTAAATAAAACTGTCCATCATACCATGTCTGATGTACAAAGAACAGGGAGATCTCTGGGGTTGCATTATGATGCGAGTTTCTGACGCAGAGCTGAGCACCCATTTCATGTGTGTGCAGAGCATAACGTGAATTAATTTAAATATATATTTCTCTGAATCAATGCTTTGATCCCATAGTTCTACTTAGTTCCTCAGCTTGTCTTTTAAAGACTACAGCTTATTTATCAAGTATTTGGTGGTTCTGTTTCAAACTTTTTGTCCGAATGTCACAGCTAACTTTTCACATAGCCATCACTAGTTTGGCAAGAGCTCGCCTTCCCAAATACCATGGCCTAAATATTGTAAACAATATCCAGTAAAGATTCCTGGAAGTATTCATATTGATACAAATCTCTTTAACATGCCAGAAGCCTTCTGAAACTTAAGAAAAGGCATATTCCTGTTGGTGAATGTCCAATATAAAGCCTTCTCCTTCTTCCTGTGGAGCCAGCTCTCAGTCTGGGAGCTCCGGCGAGCGAGGCCAGTCGACCCCAGCTGAGCGGCCCCTCTGTCCCCACTTTGGATCAGGCTCTCTGCTTGGGAGCTCCGGAGACCGTAGCCAGTCGACCCCAGCAGAGAAGTCACTTTTCTCCTTCCTTGGAGCCGGCCCTCAGTTTGGGAGCTCCGGCGAGCGAGGCCAGTCGACCCCAGCTGAGCGGCCCCTCTGTCCCCACTTTGGATCAGGCTCTCTGCTTGGGAGCTCCGGAGACCGTAGCCAGTCGACCCCAGCAGAGAAGTCACTTTTCTCCTTCCTTGGAGCCGGCCCTCAGTTTGGGAGCTCTGGCGAGCGAGGCCAGTCGACCCCAGCTGAGTAGTTTTCCCCTTCCATCCTTGAAGGAGTTCGGCGACTTAGCCCTGACGATTTCTTCTGGCTCGCCTTTGGATCCTCTCCCTCCAAGACTATGGAGGGTGTTTCAAGAGGACCTCTTCCAGCCCCTGCATGCCATCTGCTGTCAGTCATTCGAGACAGCTACTGTTCCAAGCTGCTGGAAGAAGGCAGTGGTATCCCCGCTTTTAAAAAAACCTACGCTCGACCCTGCCTGCCTCTCTAACTATCGGCCAATTTCCCTGCTCCCTTTTCCGGTTAAAATTATGGAAAAGCTGGTCACCCGTGCTCTGTCCAGTTTCCTAGAAGGGAACAGCTGGTTGGATGAGACGCAATTCGGCTTCCGCCCAGCGCATGGGACGGAATCCGCGTTGGTGACCGTGCTAGACAATCTGCGGGCGCGAGTCGACAGTGGTCGGGCAGCATTCTTGGTGCTGCTCGACATGTCGGCCGCGTTCGACACGGTCAGCCATCCCACCCTGATTTCTAGACTGGAGGAATGCGGGGTCAGGGACAAGGCCAGGGATTGGTTAATCTCCTATTTGGACTGCCGTCAGCAACGGGTTTCGTTACCCCCCTTCAGTTCAGAGGAGCGGAGAGTGGGACAAGGAGTACCTCAGGGCTCGGCCATCAGCCCCATACTCTTTAATGTCTACCTCCGCCCCCTAGTCCAGCTCATTAAAACCTTCGGTATCTCTGCATTTAATTATGCAGATGATACCCAGCTGGTCTTCTCTCTGGAGGGACAGGATGCAGTCACACTGGAGACCTTTCATCGGTGCATGCAGGCGACAGCGGAATGGCTCCGGTTGAACTCGTTACAGTTCAACGGAACAAAGACGGAGGTTTTACACTGTTCCACTGATCGAGTTCCTCGCGACCTCCCAGTAGACTTCTGGCCTCCGTCCTTCTCAGAGACGGTGTCTGCGGCACAATCAGCGCGCAATTTAGGCGTCACTTTTGGGCCTAACCTGCAGTTGGATCTACATGTGAATAAGATCTCTTCAACATGTATGATGCTGATTCGTATGCTGCGCAAGGTCCTTCCTCTCCTCCCTGCGCAAGCCAGACCAGAAGTAGTGCGTTGTACCATCCTAAGTCGACTTGACTATTGTAACGCACTACTTCTGGAGGCCCCGGTAACACTCTTGGGCAAGTTGCAAAGGGTGCAAAATATCGCTGCTAAACTCGCCCTTTCTCGCCCCTATCACAGTTCTTCTACGGCAGCACTGCAAGAACTTCATTGGCTGCCAGTTCATCTACGGGTGCGTTATAAAGCAGCGTGTATTGTGTTTAGGGCTATTCATGACCTGGGCCCCATTCCTTTGCGGCGAATGTTTGCCTGGTATTGTCCATCTAGAGCTTTACGCTCCTCGTCTTCCAGGCTACTGGTAGTCCCACGATTCCAGAGAGTGAGGATGGGGGGCCGCTCTTTCAGAGTTGCGGCAGCCAAACTCTGGAACTCTCTGCCTATATCCTTGAGAAGCCTTGGAGATCTTTTATCTTTTAGAAAGGCTCTAAAAACTCATCTTTTTCCCAGGATAGGCTGAGCTACTGTTTTCATTGAGTACGGGTCAAAGCGCCAGGATGCCCTTGGTGGTGACAGGTTGCGCTATATAAGTATGCCACAATACAATAATACAATACAATACAATATTGGTTAGCCTACTTTCAACTTTAATGCTAGCAACTGAAAAATGCAAATATATCCCAATTTGCAAAAATTCAATTCCTTACCCAAACAGGTTATTCGACAAGTCATAGCCCCAAACAAACAGGAATGCAGACTTTTTTTTTTATAGAAGATGCTGTTTATTGGAGCAGGATAAAGTTGCTAAATGTAGAAAGCAATAAAAATGTAAATGAGAAATGGGATATAAATATTGACTGGAAACAATGTGTGATGGTTTGCCCATCTATAGAGCAAAAAGGCATTTTTAGCTACGAAGAGCAATATAGGGAAATTGATTTGACTTAAGAGGATCACTTTGGAAACAATAAAGAACTTTGCAACAACACATAGCTGTAGGAAAGTCTTCCTTTTTGCCATGATCAACCACATTTTTGACTAATGTTAGGGGTTAGTGACTCTGAACGTGCCTTGGGTTCTGCTAACCGGCTCAGGGCTAGTGCTCTGTCCTCTAAAGGCACATGGTAATTGGTATAGTTATAATCTCCGAAGACAATTTACCTGTAAGTCTCTAGTATATGGTAGGGCATGTTGCTTTAGAGACCCCAGTGAAGTAAAGCATTTAGATCTGCACTGCTGCAGTGTCTGGTGTCATTTTAAAACCAGTCCTGGCTTACAGGCTTGTTTTAAAACAAAAATATGTCCACATTTGACTATGGAATTAAAAGTACTTCCAAAGTCAAAAACTAAGAAGGTCTGCCCTTGGTGCCCCAAAGGTAGGGTGCATAGTTATTAAAATCAGAGGCAATAAAAACATGTTTTATATGCTCTGATACGGAAAAACAGCCAAAGTAATTTTCCGTATTGTAGTGCTACTAACCCCATCGACTAAAATGGGGATGAGTCTATTAAAGTTAATAAAGTTTAGATTTGCTTTGAAGCTACCTAGAAATATCATTCAAAGTATCAAGTTAATGGTCACATTAAATCCAACAACTTGCAAAGCTTAGCTGTAATGTAACTATCACACCAAAGTAGTTTTAGAGCATTCTATCCTGAAGTTACATAAAGCAGCCCTGTAACAGCCTGATCTGATTGGCCAGACTTTGAAAGCCTAAGACCAGCTGACTGGGATAGAAATAATACAGCCATTTGGTATGAGAAGATTTGCTTCCTGGAGAGGCCAGGAAAAGATAGGGGGGCTGGGAAATTAAGCTGGGCATCAAAAGCAGAAGAACAGATGTCTAAGGTCTCAGGCCAGCACCCACTTCTCTCGTATGGTTCCTACTTTCTCATCCAAACTGTGCATTTAAGCAACTTAAGCTTCAAAACTATGAGAGTTTGAGGCCACTAATACCATCAGAATATGTTCACTTAATTTCTGGCTAGCTCACAGTGTGCCATCTGGGCCCCTAAACTAACAGGGCACAGGAGGATGTCTGCAAATTTAGAACATGACAACCCTAAATCCTCCTAGGAAATCGTGGAAACAGATTCTACCCTTTCATTTGTTACTCAAGCATGCCCAAGGGGAGATTCAAGAAGCTGTCACATTTTCATTTTATTGTGAGCATTTGTCATCTGGCAGCCAGCTTAGGTGTAGAACAGGCCGTCGTCCTCTTCAGGATGGTGCTGGAATTCAGTTGGGCTAGAATTTAGGCATGGAGTGACCTTCGACAATCCATCTAGGTGGTCCTCTGCCCAAACAGAGGCAAGCAAATATGTGTTAAAAGTAATTACCTAAAAAGATGTCAACTCTAAATGTGAGCATGTTAGTGTCAGGGGCCTATGCAACCTCACAACACTTACTTGATCCCCAGTCAGATGGGAGCCCCCCAATTAGATTAGGGCAGGGGCTGGATGGGCAGTGTAGTCAGATGTTAGCTACAGCTTTGGGTTGGGTTATACAGACACACACACCAGTCTGGGTCAAAAATATGCCACACTTCGCAGGAAGTGGTCATAGAAGAGAAGTACCTTTATTCCTTTTGGCCAGGGAGTCCTCCCCTCATGCCAGCCAAGAATGGAGAATAAATATGGGAGAGCTGAAAAGGCTCCTTGGAACACTGCTTGAAACAAAAGAGGAAGTACTGCCCTCTGGACCCTTGGACTGCACCACAGTGGGCGTGCACTCAGAAGGACAGCACCTGCTGCACTCACAAGGTTCCAAAAAAGAAAGAACTGTACCTATCTCAAACAAAAGGAGTGTACTCCCTGATCACCAACAAGTGCAGCGGAGCTAGAAGAAGTCACCTGCAAAGCAAAAGAGAGGATTAACCCAACTGATCAGTTGCAGCTGGATTTTTCCTGGACTGTGCAGGTGCATTGTGGAAAATTTAATCCTAACTACCAAGAGGCAGTCCAGAGTCCCTGAACCATTGGCTAGTGCTAAAGGACCCTTACTTCCCAGAAAGGAATCAACAAGCAGCAAGTCCTCATGCTGGAAACTTTCTGCAAAGTTTTGCAGGAAAGCTCCAGAAGGACACCAAGTCGATGATGAGTACCTAACTGCCAATGTCGACTTGCAAATCAGCTAGACTGCACTGGTTTGTCCTGCTGAAAGATCCAAAGCTCTTTGCCATCAAGGACAAAGTCTTACAGAGTCCTACCGAGGCATCTCTCTGCAGCAGGCTGCCATCATCAAATCAAATTTTGTATCCAAGAAACCAGGGGATCCGCTGACGTGCCTGTCAGCGAGAGAAAATCTCCAAGAAAAAGACGAAGTCCAAAGGTAAATTTTCAATGGGACATACCACTCATCCTATCTGACCAGGGCTCCATCGCCATTAGCCTAAAACATTGACTTTTTCCCAGTCCAGCGTGACCAGATAGCCACAGCGATGCTTTAAGCCTTTTGGAGCTAGAAAGCACAATTTTGTATTTAATCTTTAAAAATTAATTTGTCTAGTTCCCTCCATTAGAATTGTGTTGCTTTGGTGTTTTTTTAAGGACAAAATATTATCTGAGTTTACAAATTGATGTTGGATTTTTTTGTGGTGTTTCATTTACTTATTCACTGTTTTGGTGGTATCAAATTCATTACACTTAGCTGTCTTCTAAATTAAGCCTGATTTCTTGTTTTGTAGGCTACCAAGGGTGTAGCAAGGATTAATTTACTGAGGCTTGACTTGACCTGTTAGTGATTGTGGTATTATTACTAGTTGATGGTGAATAACCTCACCTACCAATAATCCACTTTCCTATATCTGACACACAGTAATGGGATCCAGAACTTGATTTTAAAAACACCAATCAGGATTTAATGTGTAAAAATTAATTTCTACGGTTATCTAGATTGGATTTTTGTTTTTTGGTGTTGTTTTAAAGATTAAAAGGATTACTCTACTGGTTCTTGTCTGGCTCTATCAGTGATTGTGGTATTATTCCTAGCTAAGGGTGAATACCCACACATACCAATAATCCACTTTCCTACAATAGTCATATATTATTCTGATAGAGCATTAGATTCACCATTACTTTAATGTTTTGTTTCTAAAGAATTGCATTTTGTTAATGTAGCTCAAAGGATAGAAATGTTAATGTGCAGGAAGTTCAAATTAATGTTTTTGGTGTCAGCGAAAAAGCAAACATTGTATGTAAAACATCTCACTGCCATATTCTTAATAACAAAGGTCCACAACCTTTTAAAAGAGGCAAAAATCTTGAGTCTGTAATTTTCAAATCCTTCTCGCAACCTTCATGATGTGTTTTGGACAACCTTGCAACTTCACAAAGAGGGAAAGCTGTACATATTCCCCAATTTTGTATGGAAATTTGAACTTTGGTTGCAAGTTTCTTTGCTAAAGGTGAACTTCCAAAGAAAGAAACCTGCATCATTTGCTTCTGTGTACAGGAGAACTATTCATAATGTAAACTCAGGGAGTTATTTACTAATGTTTTGCAGGGGCACTCACATGGTCCAATAGATGGATTGATTTACTAGATAAGTACCCGCACAAACATTGGTAAATCTAGGCCGTGAGAAGAAAAAGTCTGCATATTTTTACCATCTTGACTAGACTTAATTAGAGAGTTTTTTTTCCACAATACGATTACAATTATTTTGTAATGTGTAAAAAAATGTTTTACAGGGAAAGGTGAACTTAAATTGGGAACCTTTGCCTGAACACATTTAAAAAAATGGTAAGAAATAGGAACCATGCAAAAGGTTGCGGGAATTAATACAAAAAAACTTCACTTTACATTGTAGTGTAGACACATAGGGAAAATAGTATTTTCTTCCTCGAGTGAGAGGAATCAAGTACTATTTTTTCCTCTTGGAACAAAAGCTATAAAATGTGAATGTGCTCACAATGTATAATATTGTTAAATCTGAGTACTGTGAAAAACATTTTAGAATGTAGTTTATTTAGTGGCAGTGGTCTACCATTTCGACAATTAGAGAGCTTTGTCGAAACTTCCAATGCCCTCCATCCTGCCCAATCGGGCTTTAGGGCGACTTACAGCACCGAGACGGCCCTGTTGGAGATGAGCGAGGCCATCCGGGACTGTTTAGACGGAGGTGGCAGAGCGGTCCTAATTCTGTTGGACCTCTCTGCCGCGTTCGATACCGTCCCGCATGAGCTCCTCCTTGGCCGGCTGGCTGACATAGGCATTGGGGGGATTGTGTTAGACTGGCTGTCCTCCTTCCTTTCTGACAGGACCCAGCAGGTCTGGCTGCCTCCCCATGCCTCTGAGCCTAAACCGCTGCTTACAGGTGTCCCGCAGGGATCAACTCTTAGCCCCCTACTGTTCAATGTTTACATCACCCCCCTGGTCTATCTAGCGGAACAGTTCGGGGCTAAGATCATAGGGTATGCAGATGATACCCAACTGCTGTTCACCTGGCCAGATGATAGCCTTGATACATCTACGGTCCATTTGTGTTTGTCCTCTGTATTTCGCTGGCTGGCCAAGGCACAGTTGAAGTGCAATGAGGACAAATCCGAAGTGCTTTTTTATGGTTCCTTTCCCCCCTCGTTCAAGAGCTCCTTATGGCCTGCTGACATTCCCAGCCCGAAGGAGATGGGGAGACCTGCTAAAAATTTGGGCATCTGGTTTGCAGAGGATTTAAAATTTGAACATCACATTAAAAAACTTACTGGCACCTGCTTTTCTACTTTAAAAATGCTTCGCAAATTTTTTCCCCTGCTCCCAAAAGAGGCCAGGGAGTCTGTTGCGCGGGCGCTCATACTGGCCAGGCTAGACTATGCAAACGCATTGTTCAGTGGCATCCCTGCTTACCTGGTAAAATGCCTACAAATTATCCAGAACGCGGCTGTCCGTCTACTATTTAACATCCCTAGATGGAAGAGCGTTCGCGCGGAGATGCGCTCACTCCACTGGCTCCCTATTGCACAGCGCATCCTGTTTAAATCTCTGGTTCTGGCGTTTCGTGCTACCCATAGTCTCGGCCCCCAGTATCTGAGAAAAAGATTTATTAGCTATGCCCCTGCGCGTACCCTGAGATCCTCCACTCTGTTTAAACTGACCCTTCCCCGCTTTAAACGTGCCAGACTTGGCGGCCAGTCGATCTCGGTGGTGGTGGCTCGCACCTGGAACGCTCTTCCTTTTCATCTGCGCTCCACACCCACAGTTGCTGCCTTTAAAAAACATTTGAAAACGCATCTGTTTAATAGTGTAAACTAAGATTCTTTCCTATGCTCTGTTATCTGCTTTTATTTTCCCCGCGCCAGGATACTCTCCAGTAACGGAGCGCGTTATAAAATGGTTTATACTATACTATACTATACTATAAAATGGTTTATACTACCTACTCCCTTTGGGGATAATAGTGGGTGGAATTGCAGGGGAACTCTAGGGGAATGACTGCCAACCCTTGTATGGACTAGACTGGTGGGGGGGTGTTCGACCTGGCATCCTTGTGTGGTCTTCCCCAAGACTATTTGCCTTTTTTCCTCCACGTTTTGCTGATTCTTTGTGTTAGCCATGGGACTCTGAGCACGTTTCAACTGCTAACCAGTTCTAAAGTGCACATGCTCTCTCCTCTAAACATGATATAGTTAGTTTACATCTCTTTGGCATATTTAATTTACTTCTAAGTCCCTTATAAAGTGGTATACCATACACCCAGAGCTTGTAAATAAAATGCTACTAGTGAGCCTGCAGCACTGATTGTACCAACCACATAAGTAGCCTTTCAAACCTGTCTCAGGCCTGCCACTATTGAGCCTGTGTGTGCAGTTTACTGGCACTTTGAGTTGGCATTTAAAGCCCTTTGCCAAGCCTTAAACTCCCCTTTTATTACACCTAAGTCACCCCTAAGTTAGGCCTTAGATAGGACATAGGGCAGGGTTCTGTGTATGTGAAAGGTAGAATGTACTTTTAGGTTTTGCATTTCCTAGTAGCGATAAACCTACCCACTTCAAAGACCAGCACTAGGAATTCCTTAATACACTTTTAAGCTGTAATTCCTGATCAGATAGGAGGAGCCTTTTCATGTTTCATATCTTTGGAATTTTAATGATATTTCCTCCTTACTGGTGAATTTGCATTTCCTAGTAGCGATAAACCTACCCACTTCAAAGACCAGCACTAGGAATTCCTTAATACACTTTTAAGCTGTAATTCCTGATCAGATAGGAGGAGCCTTTTCATGTTTCATATCTTTGGAATTTTAATGATATTTCCTCCTTACTGGTGAATTTGGATTTAAACATTACTGTTTTAGAAAGGCCACTTTTAGAAAGTGGACATTTCCACATACTTAGTGCTCTTTGTGTCTGACAGCCTGTTTCCAAGACACTTATGGGTCAGGTGACAGCTACAATTTTTGCATTTCCTCTAGACAGCCACAAACACAGGGAGGTTAGGGTCATATGCATTCTTGGAACTTATCTGCATTCTATTGGGTCTTCCGGGGCAGGGATGAATTGGGGGGCTGACACTTACAGTTTAATAGGTAGTGTCCTCTCCACACACAAAGCACTGATTTACCGGACTGAGTTGAAAGGGATCCTTGTGCACTTTTAAGTCAAACCTTACATCAAAGGCACTTTAGGGTGTATGTACTGGTACTCTGGCTCTATAAGCAGACTCTTTTGGATCTTGAACTGAACCACTGTCAGAAAGACTTCTGTTATGCTTAAAGGAATAAACTGGACTGCTTTTCCGAAAGGATCTGCTCTTCTGCTTGTTACCCTGCTACTCCCTGATTCCAAGTGAAATTCAAAGGCTTGCTGGCTTGCCTCCTGTTTATTTAAGTCTTAGGGACAACAATTTCTTCCTGCAATTCTTCTGGTGCTTCTGTACTCTGTCTTCTGGTAGTCCTACCCTTGCCTGTGGTGCCCATCCAAGTTCTGGGCCTCAGAAGTGGGTTCTACAGCTGTTTTGCTACAAAACGGATGCATTGTCACCTTTGCGCTGATCAGAACGAACTCATCGCCCTTCAACGCCAATGCAGAGGTTCTTCTGTGACAGTGGTTCTACAGCCTGTGCGGACAGACAATGACGACACTGTGCACAGCTTGGCGATGATGCATTGCCTTCACCGCAGCGAAGCTGGATGATGACACAGCAATCCGACAGCATGGAAAAGATCAATGCATTGTGCCCTCAGCATAGACTCTTTGCTTCATCCACGGTACTTTCTCAGTGGGCCATGTACGGGTCCTGTACCTGGCTTGCCCTCCATTGCTGTTGGCCTGAACTTTGGATTTGCAACTGTCCCTCGCGACCTCAAGTAACCTTTTGACTGCTAGTTATTTCTAAGCACTGTTTTTGCATTTAATCTATAAAAATTCCTATCTCCACTTCTATTGATTTGATTATTGTCCTTTTGGTCATAAATTGCTCAGTTACATATTATCTATTTTTCTAAACCCATATAGAGTCTTTCTGTGGTGTATTCATTGTGTTACAGTGTGTGTGTGTGTGTGTGTGTTGCACAAATACTTTACATATTGCCTCTTCAGATATGCCTGACTGGTCTGTGTCAAGCTACTAGAGGGTGAGCACAGGTTATCTTTTAGTGTGTATCTAGCTTACCCTGACTAGAGTGGTGGTTCCTGTTGTGCCTGAGTGCATACCTCAGCCAACTAGGAATCTCATTTCAAAAGGGGTTTAAAATGAGAACCCATGACTTCATTTAGGCATACAGGCACCTTGCAGGTAGCCATGGGGCATAAGCATGAAGGCAAAGAGAGTAATTTAATTTGGGGCTGCTAAGCGCTACTAAAGACAAGCCCGGGGCAAGGACAAGTACCATGAACCCAGATACAAGAGCAGGTCCTGGCGCTGTTGTAGAAGAGCCTGGTACTACCAATGCCAGCCATAAGGGCATGAATGAAGAGCGGGAGGTCACCCTCATCAGGTGAGCAGTTAAAAACTTTCCTCAAATAGATCACAAAAATGGGAGGCCAGGAGGCCTGAAATTGATCTTACCGGTGACTGGAACATGCCAACAGAAGCACAAAGCATCAAATGCCATGCAAATAGAACCCCTAAGGTGAGAGAAAACAGAATTTGTGTATTTACTTTGTTTTGGGAATTTGGAGCATCCTCAGATCAACCAGAACCAAAAAATCTCTACCTTGCTTCATAGTTTATTATTTAGCACAAAGGGAAGGTCAACACCCCAGGGCACCAACCCCCAAAAATTGACATGATAGGCACCCACAACTGCTTACTAATCAACAGGGAATACCATGGTACTGTTGGTCCCCACCCAACTGAGCACCTCATGCACCCTACCGATCAACACTTGAAGATCCTCATCAGAAGGCAAGTGGCCTAAGAGCAACGCAGAGCACCACAGTGCAACACAAGAGTGCCTTTACTGCTCCCCGGTGCCTTGGAGAGCATACTGTACCAAGATAACAACCCATCTAGATATGGAACAAACAGAAGGCCATTCACCTGAAGGGTTCCAAACTGGTTTGCTGGGCCAGGGGAGCCAGTGGGCTGTGCATACCCCACATGATGATTGAGGCCAAGGCATCTGTTAAAAAAGTCAAAGAATGCGCACAAGGGTGCATTGTAAAAAAAAAGACCACTCATTCAGGTAAGGTGTTGGACCATCACATAAGTCTATGTAGAGGGCTTTAAGATGTGTAGTTGTGGCTGGTTCTGTCTGAATGAGGTCAGTGTCTCCACCAGGATAGTTTAATTGACTCTTTCAGTTCAACTAAATGCTACCTGGGAAGAGTTTTGTTCCTTTTGAAGCACTCATGGAGCTGACCTGTTTAGTCATATAGCTGTATGTCTTTCAGACTGAAAACAAACATGTGAAAATGGTTCTGATGAATGTATTGATTTGAATCATTATTAAGAAATCTTTCTTTATAAATGTTTTTCACCAGTTTGAGGAACCAAACTGGAGTAAGTCATTCCCAAAGAAGCATTTTTAATTTTTGTTTTTTGCCTTTGTCCCTTTGAGTGGGAACCATTACTTTAACTTCGAGTTATTTAAGGGGGATTCACAGCTACAGCCTCGTTATGCCTTTCCCTTTTCCCTCCTCCTTTCATTTGCCCTGTCCATGCCATTTCCTAGTGCTATTCCTCCTGCTAAGACCGCTGTCATCCATTTTTTTAAATAGAGATATACCTTCTCTGCAAAAAGTACATCCCCAGCCCCTGTCACTCCAAAACCAGACAGTCAATACACAACCTGCAGAAGCACACTAGGGGTGGGCGTAGTTTGCGAAGTAGCGCTACGCAAAGCTACGCGAAGTGCACTTCGCACTACGCGAACTTCACATAGCACTACACGAGCTGCGTAGTAGCATGCTCGCACTGTGCAAGATGCATTTTCAATGATTGCATAGTGCGGACAAGCATCCGGCACTGTGCAAACATTGAAAACGGCATCTTGCACAGTGCGAGCTGTAGTTTTCTGCCGCTCGAGTTGACTTTTACTCGAGCGGCAACTTTCTCAAAGCGGACTGGTAGTTTCTCATTGCGGGCGGTCACGAGCATGCGCGACCACTCGCAATGAGAAACCTGACCTCCCCGCGTTGAGAATCTCGCCGGGAGGTTTATTTTCCACGCTCACGATCGGCAACTTGATGTTGCTGATTGCGAACGAGGAAAAAGTCTCGCCGGTATGTCATTTTGCTTGCTTGCGGTCGCGAACATGACGTTGAGGACCGCGAGCAAGCAAAAAATGACCGCTGCACTACGCTACGCTGCGCGTGTTTGCACTGTGCTATTGTGCTCGCCTAGTGCGAAGTTGCGCAAACTTCGCAAACTACGCAAGCGTAGCGTAGTGCTTCGCCCAGGGTTACACTGGATTGGTAGGCAAGAAAATATCTACTTTCTAAAAAGTGGTATTTTCAAACCCAGAATGTAAAAATAACACTCGCAAAAAATGTATTTTAACATGCTGAGTTCAGGCATATCAAACTTTATTTTCCTATCTTGGTCCCATGGGCAGTTAGGCTTATAAAATGTGATGAGAAACCTCCCCATTCTATCCTATTTGGACAGATAGCCTTACAATAGTGAAAAACGAAATTGGCAGTATTTCACTATCAGGACACGACACACACATCAGGGCATGTCCTAACTTTCACATCCAGTGCACCATGCCCACAGGGGTACCTTGGGCCTACTTTAGGAGTGACTAACCTGTATGAAAAGGGAAGGTTAGGGCCTGGCAAGTGGATGGACGTGGCAAGTCAATATGGCAGTACCAGACGGCAAGCAGGCTCCCCAATGACATGCCTACGTTACATTTACAGGCTGCTTATGTGGGTGTCACAATAAGTGCCTGCGGCCCACTAGCAGCATTTGATTTACAGGCCCAGGGCACACGCAGTGCACTGGACTAGGGACTGACTAGTAAATCAAATATGCCTATCATGGAATCACCAATCCATAACAACAATTGAGAAAGGGAGCACTTGCACTTTGGCACTGAACAGCAGTGGCAAAGTGCCCAAAGCATCTACACCAGCAAAAACGAAGTCCAACACACAGCAAAAACACAGAAGGCAAAGGCAAAAATACAGTGGAAACCCATGCCATTGATGCCAGGTCTAACACTGAAGTTGCGGCATTAAGTTTAAGTTCTAGTGGGCACACAGAGGTTTGAATGTGCCTTCAGCACAGAGGGGTAGGAACAATGTAAATTTTGGTGGTTACCTGAACTGTGGGAACTTTTATTAGTGCATCCCCCATGCTTAATATGAGGCTCTTTAGAGGGTGTTGCCATACGCATTTGCATCTGCCACAATGCATATATTCCTGCACTTAGTATTTTGTAAAAAAAATAATTTTCCCTTTTATAACTAAAATCACTGATTGCACAGAGATGTATTATTCTTTTTTCTGGGTACTGAGTTTTGATCCCACAGCACTTCACTAAGTCCAAGACTGCCCAGCGTCACTACACTGAGAGTCAAGTGTTGAATGGGGTACTTGGTTTCCAGGTAAGGCCGCTGCAGTATGGAAGCCCAGGACACCAGTGGCAAAAGACACCTGCTGCTATAACAGGGGCCCTGAAACACTGTCTGTCTTGGAAACCTCCTACCTATTTTTACCCAAAGGACCAAAAATATTTATTCACAGACATCAGCTAAGACTTAAGCGCACAGCGTGTCATTTCTGACCACAAATTCCAGATCCTACTTCCCAAGATATGCTGAACAGCCACGGCCCGTGCAGGTAAGAGCGGAGGGGCGCGGCCCGATGGGGGGTAATTTCAACAGATGATGAAGAGGGGAAATGAATTATTTAATTTCCTTTTCATTGTCCGTTGAAATTCCCCCTCACCGGGCCCTACTGCCCTACCGCTCTTACTTGCATGGGCCGCGACGGCTGCTGATATTGTTAACTAATTGCAAATTGAAAATTACTCCAGATGGCTTGTTTTCTAACAGTCGAAAGTTTGGTTTTGAGGATTAGAAAATGGATGTTCCCTTGGGAGCTCGATGTGTGAGCACCTCTTGAGTCATACAATTGCAAAACATTTCTTGCACTAACACTAAAAGCACATTTCTACCTAGAATCATGGATGTATGAGGGTGGTAAAGAAAGAGGATGGAAACCTTAAACTTTGAGTGGATGTTGGAAAGAGACGTCTAAAAGTTAAAAGATTTTTGCAGAAATGAACAGGGAAAGAATGGACATTTCTCATGTTATGTAACCTTATGTCTATTTATTGTCCACTCTAGACAGACCTCACACATTGAGCTGAGGCTGACAGGCATTTGCTTGAGGAATTATGAATGTAACAATTTACTCAGGCACATTCAAGTTATTAAAAATGATCCAAATGTAGGATTTAGGGTCGGATGTATGAACTGATTTTGCAGTTGCAAACATGTGATTCTCGAAATCACAGACTTTGTGACCACAAAACTAGTCTCGGTAGATTAAAGGTACTTACCTATACTTACACAAGTTACCATTTGAAGGGGGAACGCAAGGGATGACCCCTCTTTGTGCGGTTCGTAATGCCATGCATCAATGGTCTGCGAAGAAATTGTGGCCACAAACAATTCAAAACACACCAACATCAAACTTGGTGTGGTATCTAATTTGTAAAGTGTCATGTTTTCCATGGAACACCTTCTAATGTGCGAAAGTAGCAGGCAGACTCTGGGTTACGAGGAGATGACAGTTATTTAGGGCACCATAGCAAGTTACCCCCGCCCCATTTAAGAACAAGTGTTTTTTAAGCAGCTCCTCTTCAGCCACCACTTTAAAAAAAGTTCACATTTATGTAAGGCGAACAGAGTTCTAGGTCTGCTGTCCATCACTGACAATCTTGTCTGCAATTGATGGCAATCATTGAGGGGGCTCTCAAAATACCCCCTATCTCATGAATACTAAGGAGGCAGAAGGTTTTCAGACATTCCTGGGAGCAGCAATCTTACTTTGCAACTGGTTAGAGGTTCAGTGTCATGGCAAAAATGAAGGCTACTTACTGGTTTGAAACCTGGGGTTAGAACATCGGGACATCATATACTCCATCGTTTTTTTAGAATAGGCCACAATTCCTTTAAATGGGTGGTAATGATTTATTTAATTATTGGAGAAAGACTGGCACTATTTCGGTAGTCCAATATATTACATATAATGCGTTGTAAACTTTGGGTGGAAGCATTGATCAATAGTTGAGCCAGAATTTATATAAGTGAACGTTATAAGAGACAGGCATTCACATATATATTGATCCTTTAAGGTTTGCTTTGTTTGTTTTTTACCTTGCTTTGCCATAGTTCAACATGCACATTACGTTTCTGTAACTGTAGGGAATGTTATCAACTTCTGTTACCTCCTGATAGTTTGCCTTTCGTAAAACGTTAGTTTCAAATACATGTCTCCCTTCCTACGCCCGGCCTATAAATACTAGACTGGTACACTTAAGGTATAACTGCCAGTTCAATTCGGGCGTTACGTAGGCGCTCTAAGAAGTGCAGCAAGTGCATTTATAAACGTTTGAGACTTTCCTACAATAAGTGTTTTTTAGAAGCGTGGCCCTACTTTGTACTGCATGGTTAGGGCTGTTACGTTTGTTGGCTTGTCCCACCCTGCTGTAACACGAGGGGTGCGCTACCTCCAGCTGCACCCACTTAGTGTATGTGGTGGAGGCCAAGAAGTGGGAGGAGCCAGGTGAATGACCACAAATAAAGGGGACCTGAACCAAGGCCTGGTGGGGGGAGCCCATTCAACTAACCAGCGTGTGTTTCATGTTTCTTTATGTGGGTTCTGTGTACTTGTTGTCAAGTTAGTTACCAACGACTTACGATTAAAATAGGGCTTTGTGGAAGGTCGTGATTGATGTATCTGAACCTGAAACAAGGCCCTAACAAGGGTTATGAAAAAATATTAAAAATAAATAAATAAATAAAAAAGTTCGTTTATTTCCAGGCATAGGCCCGTTAGCTCTTTCCCTGCTCTCACACCCCTAGTTCCGCTATGAAACAAGATCACGCATGCCCACCGTTTTTACACTTACTGCTGCCCATATTACACACGAATGGCCCACGTTACGAGAGTGAGGAAAGCGTTCATGCTTTGAGAGCCCACCTACATCTTCATGTGTCATTCATGTGTAAGTTATAAAGTCGTTGTGTCGTGGCGTACATCTATTTACAACCAGGGAAAGGTTTCCTGCATTAGCCCCTTCCACAATGTCTGCCAGCGATGTCAGGATTCAGTCAGTCTGATTCAGCCACCAATGTGGGGGTGATGAGGTGTCGCATAACTAAATTTGGCTAAGCAGTCGCAATCAGGCGGATGTGTTCTTGCGAACAACAAGATAGAGCACTGCTGATGTTGTTTCTACGGGGATATAAATGAAAGGGTGACCAAACCAATTGGCGTGGATGACCCTACGTAATTGGGGTCACTTGCATTAAGCATGCACGTGCTCCACTCAGCAAGGTAGAGAGCTGAGCCACAATTTGTATTATTCATGAGATTGCACTACACAGCACCTGCGCTTAGCAAAAAAGGTCATCTATAAATCTCTTTAGATAAATAACAAATATAGGTTTCTTATTAAAAAATAGATTTGTCAAGCACCACCTTAGTGTGTCACAGATGCACGCCAGCCACTAAAAATTTACATTTTAAACAGAACAGATACAAATTTGTGAGCTTGGATGCAACTGGCTGGAACTGGCTATTTACCAATGAAATATGATTTGCTGCATAGATTTTTGTAGTCAAGTGGCAAATAACCTTGCAAGGATCAGAATGGAAGAAAGCGAATAATAGTTTCACCTATCAAATGCTCCCTGTCAGAATGAACATGTTATACTGTAGGTGTAAAATATGCTCATCACTTCGCAGTCTTTCAAAAGACTGCATCTTAGGCTAACTCCCACTCAAAATAAAGTGATGAAAAACAAAGAACCAAGGCACGCCATTACCCGCTGCATACAGTGGGCATCTAATAATCATGTAGTCCAGATATTAGATTTTGCAAACTGTGCAGGTTTACAGGTAGAGAGTAATGATTATTCTCAAAAAAGCTTTAAAAATAAACACATAAAGGTCGGGTTCATTATTGGCTTGCTTTTAGTTCTCTAATGGAGAAACACATTTGAAAATATTAGTACTGCATGTGTTAGGTAGGTGAATCCCCAAAGGTTCATTTGCAAAACAGGATCCAATAATCATGTTCCTAGCAAATGATGTGTACACAAACTCAGAAAGGAGTGCCCTCCAATCGGTTACTTGTTTACTAAACTGTAGAAAATTGTCTCTCCAATTTCTGCAAATTAGACCTTTCTCTCATCCAAATAAATCGAATTGCGTTTATAAAGCACATGGCTGCCCAAGAAGGGCTTCTGAGCGCACACCCAATACAGAAGTTACCAAGAAGACCACACGAAGCTTATGAAGAAGAATTTGAAAAAGTGATGATTCAGCCTGCATGATATTGCCAAACAGGATAATGAACAGAAGAAAGAGAATAAAGAGGGGGGGGGGGTTAAATAGGGAGGAAGTCACTGGGTTTATATAGTTCTGATTGGAGGCTTATGCTATATACGTCCTATTTCCAAGTAAATGTAGGGATTAGGAACCAACAGTTTTTTCACCTAATCCCAGGACTTTCCAGTAGTATTGCACTCCTAAAACTGTTGCTTGCACCGATTTCACTAATTTACACCTGGCGATATTTATGTTGTAAAATGAGGTATAAAATAGTTCATTTCTGTGTTATTGAGTGCACAAACTCTGATGCCGCAGGTTATTGTGCATTCCAATCCTTGAAATTCAGAATTAATTGGTTATACAGCTTGTGGTTAATATTCCAAGTTGTGGTATTGGAATTTCCCGAGCAGCGTTACCATCCAGTATTATCTCAGAACTCGAAAGCCTTATTGTTTTCAACCCATTCCAACTGAAAAATCACTGGCCCTACCAGCTAATTCCAAAGCCCTGACAGTCCTACTTTTCAGAGTGCAAAGGAAATGTAAAAGAAATTACAATTTTCATCACCCAGTTTGTTCCGAGCCGTTTACTCAGTGCTACGGTGCATCATCTTACATCCACAGTCACATCATGTTACAAACCACCTCATGAGCCCATCAAACAAATCACAGACCATCAGTACTATGCTGAGGGACATTTCTTATGAATCACAGATAAAGGCGAATTTGGAAGATACAATATTGAGATGCACGCCGGATTTTTTGGCATTAAGTGTTTGTTTCTAAAACCAAATAAATTCAGCATCATATTTTCTTTGTGGAATGAATAGGGAAGTACATATTTAATAAGGGCACCAGATTCCCCTGACTGGGTCCCAATGGGGTTTGAATTCAATCACATTTCAACCTCTGGGTCAGCTTGGCATTTTCATGGGAAGTGACATGAGCCCTTCAGAGGCCTTTTGACCTAAACACATCAGACAAATTCACAAACACTAATATATTTGATACCCGTCAAGTCATATCTTCTGTTACAAATTCGAAAAAAGTGCAAATCTGAACCGAAATCTAAAACATTAAGGCTTTATGTAGCAGTAATTTGATTACACAAAAGGCTATAAATTGCCACTGTATAAACCATTTCAAGTGAACAATGGGATTTTTCAAATCCGTAAAATTTAATACCAGCCATGCAAGGGTATTTGGCGTTCGGCGTTCTGTTGCATAATGTCCATAAAGCAAAATGATCACGGTTTATTGGGAAATCTAACCGCATTTAGATTTTATAATGGCGCAATGTATAATTGTTAAATGTACCATTAGGGTGTGTGAAACAGTTTTCATAAATTCTCGTCTAATATCTCAAACCTTATAACATATGTTGTTTTTGTTATTTGGTACTTGTGTAACACACAATCTCCCAATGGTGTGGCATCACAGTATTTTTCATTCACTTCAACTTTTTTGTTTGTGAGAGCAAAGGCACGAAATGACAGATATGGGGACTGATCGCATAACGTTTTTGACTGTTGCTATTACGCCCTTGAGGGCAAGCAGGCTGTGCCAGGTGCAAACACTTTTCCTCACCGTATTATGAAAGCAGCTTTGTAGAGGTGTTAATGTGTGACAAGATTTCTCCTTGATCAATATTTATCTTCTGCCACTTCAGGAATCTGGTGATCTGGTGTTTCCGCCCATGACTAAGGCGTGATTTGCACACCGTTTGTTCAAATATATAACTTTTGTTGCTTTTGTCTGTTTGTTTGCTAACATTGACCATGCATCTCTTACCGTAGTACAAGGATACCTGTAAGACATCATGCCTCATCACCTCTGTAAAGTAAAATGTTGCTATAAGACCTTGCACTCGCTATTTAAAAATGCTAATACATAGATTTTAAAACATTCAAATATTTGTGCATTTATCTAAAGTTACCTTCTGTTTTGATAGATATGTGTTATTTTTCTGCTGTTATGTTTTTGTGCTGCATTACTGTATTGCTTTATTGTTGTGCTGTATTCCACTCTATGATAATCCACTGTTTGTCACTCCAATCTTCCCCACTACACTGTATGGTGTTACGCTTTGCACTACTCCATTTTATGACACTTCAGTGGTCCCCAATACAATGTACACCCTTCCACTATACGCTACCCCATTGGATACACTTCTACTGCATGCAACTCCACTCTATGACCCTACACTCTATGCTATTCAATTCTATGCAAATCCATGTATGCCACTTCAGTGTACCCCACTGCACTGTACGTCACTCCACTATATGTTACTCCACCCTATGACAATCCACTGTATGCTACTACACTACACATCACTCCATTCTACTGCACTACACTTTACGCCAATCCACTCTACAGTACTACACTCTGGGCCAGATGTACGAACATTTGCGAGTCGCAAATTGCTTCAAATTGCGATTCGCAATTTGCGACTCGCCAAAGTGAATGTACAACAGTGTCTTAGACAATGTTTGCGATTCCCAATGGGGTCTCAAATTGCATGCCTCATTAATATTCATGAGGTAGTCGCAACTTGCAAAACCACTGGGATTGGCTAGCACTCCCAGGGCTGGTGGCCTGCTGGGGTCAGTAGACCACCATGTCTGTGACTGCTTGTTTAATAAAGCAGTTTTTTAGGTCTCGCTGAGTCAGCGCATGCGCTGCTCTGCGACACATTTTCTAAGCGGGTTTTAAAAGTGCTACCAAAGGCTTGGCCACCAGCTTGTGATTATGCGCACAAGCACGCTAGCCTCGCTCCGCCTCGCCAATGCAGCGCGCCTTGCTCCACCCCTCCCCGACCACAGAGCGCGCCCAGCAATCGTGATCACTTTCACGGTCTTTCGCACGCTTGTTTCGCTATTATCACAAAGAGGTTTCTCATTCATGCTGGGCCCATATGAGGGACAGAGAAGAGTATGTTTATCAGAAAACACTACAGATATGATTTGAATTTCTATCACGTATCAAGAGAAACTTACTGCCCAAATTTATGGAGAGGCTTCAAGCCAGATTACATGCCTCCTGCAACTGCACATGCTCTAAGCGTAAAAGTTGTGTCAGATGACTCCATGTTCTCGGATACCATGCTGCAGTTCCCAGCGTTGCTTTTGTGATCAATTGTAATATGTTTGGCTGAGATGGCTGCGAAGCAAGACTACATCTCTTTGGCTGTGTTGTGTGGTTAATCGGAATCCTGCAACCAAAATCACGGTTTCTTTCATCAAATCGTCAGAGTGGTGGCTTTATGTAGGTATGTATATTCGATACAGCACAGGTCAGGATTGTAAATGTTTCTGCATTACTGGTGTGCCAAAGGAACAAGGCGTTGCCAATGTTTTTTTCAGTCGCGGGAACTTTACAAAAGCTGCCATCAAGAATTTTCAAATCTTAATCTTGTAAGGGGTGCGTCTGTGTGACGTCATCACCTGACCTAGCCTGCCTCCCTTCTCAGAGACTACCCGTTAGATCGGCGTAGTGCAGCTTTACTCTTGTGGTTGCTCCTTGGCGGTGCCACCCCATTCCCTACAAGTCCTCTCCCTGCTCTCCCCCCTTCACCTCTCCCTCCTCCACCACTCCCTCCTCCATTGCTCAGGCTTGCTCCTGACAGAGCGGACATTCCTGATGCTTGGCGTGTGCTTCTGCGGTGCACCGGTGCATGTACACCTTGGAGGAAAGCAGGCCGTGATCTGCCTCCGACACTGTTTCCCTCTAATTAAGGTTATTACCAAACTTCTCCTTTGACGTAGCAAAAAAAGAAATCTAAATAGGGAGCATTCTTAAAATACCACGTAGGCGCAGGTGCCTGTTCGGATGGTCCGGGCACACATGGTGGTGCCTTTGAGGAATGCTCTTGGGGAGTGATGGTGACATTGAGGCCGCCTCCACGGCTCTCTATGGTTATGCCGGGGCCCCTACCTGCCCTGTCATTATACCCTTAGTGAGGAGGCTGTGCCAACTTTAATTGCAGCTGTCAGGTTGCAATATTAACACAGAACCTCGGAATCATGGCGTTGATGATGGCACCATGCCCGGCCTGTGGTGTGCGGAGCTATGCAGCATTCCTGTGGTGTGCAGAGCTATGCGGCATTCCTGTGGTGGCTTTCGATCCAGAGGCGACAGTCTTCTGCCATGTGGCTGTCGCAGTGAGAGAGTTTTTTTGTCTCCTTTATTGGGTAGTTGATTAGTTTTGTCAATGGCACAGGAAATTTACTTTTTAATTGTGAGTCTGCTTAGTTTGCAGATTGAACTGCAGGGTTGTAGTTTACATGGTTCGATTGGCAAACAGGGCGGTTGGTCGATGTCTTGAATGCTTTACAGGTCCTTGTTTCTTTCGGAAGAACTGTAGGCCTTACCCACATTTGATTAGTACCCACATACAGCTTGGTAATGCACCAACTTCCTAGTCTTTGCTTAAAGACATCTCTGCCTTTGCATCGCAGGGTTAGCTTGCTGCACAGCCTGCTAGGCAACTTTTGAGCTGTATCAAGCTCTGCCATAACATAACTAAATCCCTGTACTCTGGCGGTCATGCACAGCTCTGCAAGCAAGCCCTCTTCTGTTCCTGCCATGACTCTGCAGTTAGGTTTAGGGATCGCTCGATCATTCGATAAAGCATCTTAATTCTGACCAGCACTTTACTTTGGCAGTTAATGTCTAAAGTTCATGCACACCTCCTTAAGTGGATACCATTACTGACCAATGGCTTCTTTTCCAATCTGTGACACCTGTATTGAACCACCCTATTGCACCCACCCTGCAGACCCCAAGTCTTTTACTGGTGGGAGCCCAATGCACAACAGATCCAGGGCTCCTTCCTTTTAGCCTGCAGCTACATTCACTGTCTTAGTACATAGATTATTGTACATCAGCCACTGGGCTTTATTCCTGTTCTGCTGCATCCCTTGTGATACCAGTACAGAACTCAAAGCATGGGATTGAAGCACAGGGGAAGCCTAAAACTGGTGTGCTTCGGTACTGCATTTATGATCTTCAGAGGCCCTTGCTGAGTCAGTACAGTGAGCTCACACCCTGCTTTTTGAGTGTGCTTTGTTCCTGGTGTGCCACGTTGCTGCAGTTTCACTACTAGAATTTGTGTAGAGTTCTGGCCGATGAGATTACTCTTTACCTGAATGGTGCACCCCTTGTGAATGGAAACAATGGACACACTCATTATGCACTTCCAGTGGCTTGCCTCTTGTGACAAGGTGGGGGTCCCTTCTTGATTTTCTGTAGGAGCTCCTCTGAACATTTGCTCTGGTGCGAGTTCCTCCCTTTGAGGTGGCAAGAAAGAGGTGTACTTGCCGCTCTGACAGAAGTCAGGAGGACCTTACTACTGGGGAAGCCATCCCTTTGCTAGTACATATGTAGGGTATTCAACTGTGATTGTGTGTGCACTGAGAAAATGTAAGGTAGCTGCTGTCCAAGCAGAGAAGATCAACCAGTACCACACTTTTTCTCCATGGCTCAATCTGGCTAATATACATGACTTTTCCTCAGAGCATTTTCCCGAGATCTGTACTAGTCAAGAGCACATCACCATGACAACCTTAGTGCATGCTAAGAGCAAGGTATTCTTCCTCTGCCAATAAACAACCACCTCCTCCTTCATACTGTCTTTGATGGTGCTTTAAAAGGTAGAAAGCTTGCAATTTCAGTCTTCCTTCTGATTCGCTGCACTCAAGACTTAAATGATGCTTTTGACATGAATAGCAGTTGGGGACTGCCTCTCTGCACCCTACCCAAAATCCTCTAACCTCTATCCATCATGGTGCGAGAACAGTTAATAAACAGCTCTAAGTATTTTTTCGGAAAGGAATAAGTCATTAATATTAGAGGAAACCCCAGCGGTGAAAACACAGAATGTCTGAGGTGTTACGGCCCAAAATGTTATTTCTTTATTAGCCTGCGTGGCAACAATATAATTGAATAGCCATGTAAGGAGCATGTTTTTGACCTTTTCTCAGAGGTCTTGATTCTTTGTGGTTACTGCTGGGTTTACTTGTTAAGGTTTCAGTGTAAAGCTGCACAGTAGCTGAATGTACCAAACCAGTACCATGCAGTAGTCCCAGTGTACTTTGTTGATGACTAGTTTAAATCTAATCATCTACTTGACCCAGATCAGTTTGGGGGCTCAACCTTTCAGTTGGTAAGTAAGAATTGTTGTGTAAACTGTTAAAAAACAAGCATTGGCATAGCCAATAGGTCTTGCCTTTGGGACAGTATAAGTGTTTAGCCATGCAACAGTTGATGTTGTTGCAGAAAGGATATTGTGCTGCATAACTAAATAATTATAAGACCCCAAAGGCGAGACCTATTGGTTTTGCCAATGCTGTGTTTGTAAATGCAGGCCGTTTACCTTAAAGGAAAATGGGATGCATTTAAAAAAATGAAAAATGAAGCTTTTCAGTTTTATTTTTTAAGGGCAGGCAGTGGTCCACAGGGACACTGCCTGCTCTTAAAAACATTTTTTGCACCCATTCAGAAGGGGGAAGGGGTCACCTGAGGGCCCCTTCCCATTTGTGAGTGGCTTACCACCCTTTTGAAAAGGGTGGTAAACTGCAATTGTTTTGCAGCCGCAAATGCGGTTGCAAAACAATCATAATTTGCTGTAAGACTCGCTATTAGGAAGGGACGCCCTTGCCTCACCCCTTCCTAATAGCGAGTCGCAAACCATATTTTGCGAGGTGCTAATAGGTTAGCAAATCGTAAAATATGGTTTGTACATGGGGCTGACCAATTTTGCAGTCACAAATGGGCCGAATTGTATGCCACTAGACTCTACACTATTCCACTGTATGCCACTCCACTGTACTTCACTCCACATTACGCTAATGCACTGTAAGCTACAACAGCCTATCCCACTACACTCTACACCTCTCCACTCCATGGTATTCCGCTCTGCAAAAGTCCACTGTATGCCACTACACTGTATTCCACTCTACTCTACACAATTCCAGTCTACACTGTACACCACTACACTGAACCTCACTCCACTCTGCGCTACTTTACTGTATGCCACTCCACTATATGCCTCTCCACTCTAGCTACTTCGCTCTATGCTATTCTAATATACCCCACTGCACTCTACAACACTCCATTGTACACCACTCCACTCTATGCCACTCCACTGTATTCCATTTTACTCTAAGCTAGTCTCTATTTATTTTATTTTACTCATTTATAGAGTACGAGCAAATCATCCCCGAGGGGATCTCTCGGTACTCCTAGACAAGGAACACCTAGACGAGCCAGGTCTTTAGCAGTTTCTTAAAACTGGATAGCTCAGAACAGGCCCGAATGTTCTGCGGTAGATTGTTCCAGTAGCTGGGAGCCAGGTGGGAGAAGGCTCTTCCTCCCATCTTAGCCCTGTTTATTCTTTGAGTGTGCAAGAAATTGCAGTTGCTTGATCTTAACTGTCATACAGGGTGGTACCAGGGAAGTTAATTTTTGAGATAAGCAGGGCCATAACCATATAGTGACCTGAAGACCACGCAGAGCATTTTAAAGATAGCTTGTTTCTTGACCAGATGAAGTTGGCCCAAGAGGGGGGCAGGAGGGGTCCGAGCCGGCTTGTTGAGGGCAAGGTGGGCTGCAGTGTTCTGCTGCACCTGTAGTTTATAGTAGATCTTCCCTTATTCCAACAAGCAACAAATTACCGTAGTCGAGTCGGCTCACCAGGAGTGACTTGATGAGGGTTTTTCTTGCTGAGAGAGGGATCCAGGGAAAGATCTTTCTGAGCATCTTCATTGTTCTGAAGCAGGTGCTTAACAGTGGTTTCACCTGCTCCACCATTGATAATTTATTATCAATCCTGATGCCGAGGTTCTTGGCCAGTTGTTAGGGGAGGGGGCCGGTCAGGAGACCAGATTCCTTCGACCTTACCGAACAGCAATATCTCTGTTTTTGAGGAGCTGAGCTGTAGAAAGTTCTTCCTCATCAAGCTCACATTGCTAGACATGCAGTTTCAAAATTTTGATTGAGTTGATGTAATGTCCTCCTCAATGGGGACGATCAACTGCGTGTCGTCGGCATATGAGATGATTTCGAATCCATAGCTTCTGATGATTTCAGCCAGGGGGGTCACATACACATTAAATAGGGTGGGACTCAGGACAGATCCCTGAGAAACTCCCCTGTCCACCACTGTGGTCTGTGACGCGAAAGAATCCAGCTGGATGCTTTGGGTGCGCTTAGATAGATAGCTTTGTATCCATTTGAGGGCCGGGCCCTTGACACCAATCCCTCGCAGTCTGTCAAGCAGTATCCTATGAGATATGGTGTCAAAGCTGGCAACAGATCACGAAGGATTAGGATTGCCGGGGTCCCTCTTTCCAATGTCAGCCTTATGGTATCCGTGACCTCCAACAGTGCAGCCTCCGCGCTATGTGAGGCATGGCAGCGGACTAGGAAGGATCCAAAAGGTTGTTTTGTTCCAGATAGTGGGATAGCTGTTGATTAACCAGTGATTCCATTACCTTCGAGCAGCAGGAGAGGAGCGAGATCGGTCTTTAGTTTTGTAAGTCAGTTGGATCCGCTAGCGCCTTTTTAAGCAGTGTCTTGACCCGTGCGTTTTTCCACTTCCTCGGGAATATGGCAGTGTCTAGTGAGATGTTATAGACTTTCGCAAGCTCATCAGCTAAGACTGGACTGTGTGCTGTCATGACAGTCGTGGTGCAGGATCTAATGATGAGCCTGATTTCACGAGGCTTAGCAGGGAGCCCACTTGCTCAGAGAGAGAAGGATTCAAACCCAGGAGAGGATCAAGTTTCATGTGGAAAATCTATAGCCTCCCACCAGGTCTCTTTCCACCAGATCAAAAGATCGATGCGATTACATCGATCTTGTGGGTGAAATATTTGGCTAGGTCGTCACCCAACTCTTGAGTGGAGGGTGGCGAACGATTATTGACCTTCGGGTTGGTGAATTCCTTCAGGATCTTAAATAGCTCCTTGGATGAGTTCTTTGCCTTCATAATATGCAGTCCCATATGTGCGCTTCTTGCTATGTTGCAGCTATTGAGATAGGCTCTATGTGCCCTTCGGTAGAGTTGTTCATCTGGCTCTGCCTTGGACTTCCTCCATTTCCTCTCCATGACCCTGCATGTGGCCTTCTCCATCTTGAGGGTGTCTGAGTACCAGGGGGCAGGGGCTACCCTCTCCTGACTTGTTACCCTTTTGAATGGAGCAATAGCGTCCAGGGCTTCTCGAATTCATCCCTCCAGCCTTACCCAGGCTGAGTCGGGGTCCTCGTCCAACTTGAACGAGGGCACACTATAGACTTGGCTAAAGGCGGCAGAAGTTACCCTTGACCAGGGTCTACTGATGTCCTTCCGGCCTTACGAGAGTGTGGCTGGGGTCACGGACGACATCAAGAAGTTTAATGCCATATGGTCAGTCCAGCCTAAAGTTTGAGGGGTTTCGACTCCTAGTTCAGGAATGTTTGAGAAAATGGCATCCAACATATTGCCCGCACTATGAGTGGGGTCTGTGACTCTAGATGATAGATCGAATGATTCCATTGCTGCAGCTAAACTGGCAGAGTCTATGTTAGAGAGAATCTCTAGATGATGATTGAAGTCACCAACTACTAAGAATTTGTTAGTGTTCAGAGTATATGGAGCCAGTCTATCGAGTAGCGATGTGCAGAACTCTTGCTTGCTACCACCAGGAGGATGATAAACTAGCGATCCCGTCCACTCTATGGCTCGGTAGCGCTCTAGTCTGAATATCAGGAGCTCTTGATTTGGGGAGGAAACCGTGTCTAGAGTCTTAATGTTATAAGGAAGCCGGGTGGCAATAGCTAGTCCCCCACCCCGTTTACTTGGTCTATCCACCCGGGTGACCGCAAGCCTGCCGGGAAGGCCATTGCCAAAGCCGGGTACAATCCTTGTTCAGCTAGGTTTCCGTAAAGAGACATATGTCTGGTTTAGAGATCGAACTGGCATTCAGATATAGCCCTCGCATACATACTCTCTGTCCTTCTGTGCTCTGCACCTCTGCGCTCACATTCTGTTTCACATGTCGTTGCAGGTTAGAGGTTGGGGGATGAGAGTTGGGGGGAGCATGCTGCTGTTAAACCAGGGCCCACCCTCAGAGTGCACACTACTCACTTCCCTCCGGCCGTTTGACATCAGCTGCGTGGATTTTGTTATTTCCCCCGGGGCATGGAAATAAACATCTGTACATCAGCATTGCTTCTCGAGGGTAGGTTATCCAACAGGTAATAGGTACCTGCTACAATACCGGCAGCATCCTCTGGCAGCTGGCAGCGTACCGGCACGGACGGGCGCAGACGGGCTTGCCTTTGGCACGTCTTTGGCGCCTCACCACTCCACTCCATGCCACTCCTGTCTACATCACTGCACTGTATGGCCCTCCACTATATGTAACTCCACTTTATGATAATCCACTGTATATTATTCCCTTCTATGCCACTCCACTGTATGCCAATCCACTCTACCCTGCTACCCTCTACCCTATTCCACTGTATGACACACCATTCTACGCCATTCTAGTGTACGCTTTTCCACTATATGCCACTCCACTCTACCTGACTAAGCTGTATGCCAGTAATACTCAACATTATTCCACTCTACACCACTCCAGTGTGCACTGCTTGCTTCAAAGTTCACCTTTCCACTCTACACCATTCCACTCTGCATTATTCCACTGTATGCCACTTTACCCTACAATGCTCCACTCCACTCTACAACACGTCACTCTGCACCACGCCACAGTACTCTATTACACTGACAGCTACTACACTCTACCCCATTGCACTCTACAACAGTCCACTCTGTAGTATTCCACTCTACAACACTCCACTCTACACCACCACACTCTATGCCACTCTACTCTACGCCACTCCAGTCTATGTTATTCCACTGTACAGCACTACACCGTTCCCCAATCAACTCTAAACCTGTCTACTGTATGCTACTCTATTGTACACCACTCCTCTCTATGCTATTCCACTCTATGCCACTCCACTCTATGCCACTCCACACCTACACCACTCCAATCTACAGAACTCCAGTGTACAGTAGTCCACTGTAAGTCACCCCAGTGTTCACCACTCCACTCTACGGTATTCCACTCTACACTATTACACTGTGCCTCACTCCATTGTACGCTAGTCAACTCTAGAACACTACACTCTATGCCACTCCACGTTATTCCACTGTACACCACTACACTGTACGTCAATCCACTCTACACTATAAAACTGTAAACAACTCCACTGTACAGCACTCCATGCTATGCTATTGTATGCCACTTCCCTTTATGCCAGTCTAATGTTCAGTATTGCACTGTGTGCCACTTCACTGTACACCACAGCACTCTATACTACTCCACTCTACCCCACTCCAATCTACACCACTTCACTCTATTCCACTGCACTCTATGATAGTCCACTCTATGCTATTCCACTGTGCGTAACTCCACTTTGGCACTACACACCGTGCCACTACACTCTACTGCACTCCACTGTACTTTATTGCACTGTGCACTACTCCACTGCACCACAGTCCACTCTACAACACCATACTGTACCACAGTACACTTCACAACACTCTACTGTACCACACTTAATGACACTACACTCAGCGACAGTAGACTCTATTATTTAAAAAAATGGTTTATAATAAATTAAAAACTATTGAAATTCAATGAAAAAAACAAAGGTTAAACCTTTGCTATTATTAGGAAAACATTATTTATTCTTTCTATACAAACCAAACCTAAAATACATAAACATTAGAAATGCCGCAGTTATGGTTATACCATAAGGGCCAGATGTATGACCTTTTCATTTAGCGCTTTGCAATTTGCGACACATTGCGAGTCACAAATTGCGAGGCGCGAAATGAAATGCGCCTCGCAATTTGTGACTCGCAATGTGTCGCAAATTGCAAAGCGCTAAATGAAAAGGTCATACATCTGGCCCTTATGGTATAAATGTAGCCCATTTTCCTTAAAGATGGGATGCATTTACAAAAAAAAAAGAAACGTTTTTGTTTAATTTTTCAAGGGCAGGCAGTGGTCCCTGGGACCACTGCCTGCCCTTAAGAAATTAGTTTGCATGCATTTGCAGATTGGAAGTGCATTACCACCGTCTTGAAGTAGGTGGTAATTTTGAGTGTTTTGCAACTGCATTTGTGGTCGCAAATAATTAGTACATTGTTATGAGACTCACTATTTGAAAGGGAACGCCCCTTCCAGATAGCGAGTCACAAAATATATTCAAGGAGTAGCAAAAAAATTGCGACTAGCTAAATAGGCTAAGTACATCGCCCAATATGTTTTTGTATGCGCAAATGGGTTCACAAACCCGTTTGCGCATGTGAAAACGGGTTGTACATCTAGCCCTAAATTTTTACACCGCTCCACTTTTAGCAAGTGAGAGAATTTTACATGCTCTAGCATGCTGAAAGTGGAGCAGAATTGCTTTTGGACAAAGGAGCTGCCTGCTAGCAGCACCCTCTGGCCAAAAGAAAAGCCGGCTCCAATAGGAGACGGGGAGTTGGCAGGAACCTTCAGGCTCCTCCGCAGTCCCTAATGTGAAAAAACTACTGTATTGTAAGTACTTAGGCCAGGCCCTGAAAGAAGGGGTCCCTGGGGCCCCAATCAGCCTCTGAAGTGGGGATGTGTGGCACCCTCCCATGTTTAAAAAAAGTATTTATAAAGAAAAGAAAGGGCAGATCCAGGGGATGGGGTCTCCAAGGCCGAAATGTCCCCCTTCCTTAGTTTAAATAAAAGCAAAAAGAAAGGTTGGGCCCCAGGGTATGGGGTCCCCGGGCAAAACTTGACCCGGGGTGGGGGGACACACGGCACCTGCTGCAATAAACAAAATAGATATTCATTGAAAAAAAAATAAAGGGAACAGGGCCATTATAGTTAGAATTGGCATTTAACCCGTTGGCTGCTTCCGCATTTTTTGCGGCAGTGCGGCCGTTTTAAAAAACGGGCGCGGTTGCGTCGGCTATTGGCCAACGGCAGCACCAGCGAGGTAGTGCTGCCATCGGCCAATGGCCGACGGCAGCAGCCAACGGGTTAAAAAAACCTAAGAAACTCACTGAAAATAACAAAGGTTACAGGGACGTTATAGTTACGCTCATACAAAACCAGTGAAATTCATCAGTTATAGTTACCTGAGCTAACTATAACTCATACCCCCGCAATGCACTGCTTGTGACCTCACATATTATATCACTCATGACATGGTCAGTGAAATCACTGATGACATCTCAGATTACATCACTGATGCCATGTCAAATTACATCACTGATTACATCATCCAATGATTGTGAGTGCTTTCTAAACATTGCTGAGTGTTAAACATATATACTAAGGTAACTCTCTGTGGAAGTGCCTGTATGGGTAAGTGAGTGGGTGTGTAAGTTGTGTATAAAACAGTGGCTGGGGATATAAGAGACTGTATACATGAGATAGTGGGTCTGTGAGTTTTTGTATAGGTGAGTGAGTGGGTGTTTCAGTGCATGTATGAGTGAGTGGTTATGTGAGAATCTGTATAGTTGACTGAATTGATGTATCAGTGGTTGTAAAATATGAATCAGAGGGAGCATGAGTGGCTGAATGGGTGTTTGAGCAGATACATAACTGTCTGTAAGAACGAGTGACAGGGTACATGAGCGGCTGCCTTGGAGCATCAGTGGGTGTGTAAGTGGGGGTATGGGTGAATGAGTGGGTGTATGAGTGGCTATATGTATGAGTAAATGGCTGTTTGAGTGAGTGCATGGGTGACTAAGTGACTGTGAGAGAGGTTGTATGGGAGAGTATGCGTTCTCTCAGTCACTGTATAAGTGAGTGAGTATATGTATTAGTATATGTATAGGCTATTGAGTGGCTTTGTGAGTATTGCATTGGTGAATTAGTGGCTGTGTGACTGACTGTATGGTTGAGTGAGTAGGTGTGTAAGTAGGTGTATGGTTAACACTTTTACTGTGTCAATAACTGTATGGGTATTTTTCTAGGGGTGTGCCCCCAGTGGTTGGTTTGCTTAATCTCTTTGACATTGCATGGTGTGGTCGCTCACACGGGTGATCAGCTGATGTGGCCACTGGTTTGTCGCTCTGAAGTGTGGTATCTTGGCCTAGTATGAGCAATTCTCCATTTAAGGGCTGTCTCATTCCAGCCCTACCTTGAAAACTACCTCTCAAAGATGGCGCCTATCTTCCTGACTAATTGATACTGACACAAGACTATCGATCTAGTCCTGCATAAAAATGGGAAGAGAACTCTGTGCATCCTCATAGGGCAATCAAACTAAAGGTAGGACTCTCTCACTTTCCAATCTGATACTGTACTGAAAGAAAGGTAGGACTACTTATTGGGACCTACCTAAGGACCGGCCATATTGTAATGGTGTTTTCTGCATTGCCTATCATAGACCAGTCTACTTCTCAGATCTTGTACAGTCTCCCTGAAGATGCCCATGATTATCTGCCCATTCATTGATTAAGTTTGTGCTCTCTACTCATAACAGGACGCCAATTTCATCTTGATGATGTACGGAAATTTGTCTAGCAGACCGACATATATTTACACATAATTATCTGTATCTTTTAATCCACCCTCTTCCCTACTTAGAAATATACTCCCTTCTCACCTTTGTTTCCCCATCTCCATAGCGCCAAAGAACACCCTCCCCAACGACTACAGACTATCACTGGCAGGTCATAATGTATTTACCCTCCTAACCTATCCAAATACGCGGCTAAGAACTTCAAACATAATCTATTAAAACGTCCCCCAGAAACATTTATCTCTGATGCCTACTTTTGCAGCTCTAAAGGTGTTGTGGTTAACGACCTAATCTTCTATACTAACAGAAGAGCCCAAAGGAGAACTAATATGTTCCACTCCAAGCCATTAAGGAAAACACCACACGGCTGTAGAATAAACATAATTCCCTCTCCAGACTTTAATGCTGATCTCGCAGTTTCCATTTACAACAATGGAAATATCCTCATACAAGCTTCAGACCAAAACCTGGATCAATTTGACAAACTTTTTTTGATGATTAAAAATACTTTAGCTAACACTATATCACTCACCGTGACAATTTGGAGTCTCTCACCCACACAGATATCCCTCGCTTCACCCACCACCTCGACCCCCTCCTCCACCACAACCTACTTGGACTCAACATGACCAGTCCTCTAGCACTGACAATGAAACCAGTGTAGAGGAGCCTAGGCCTTGGTCCACAATGAAAGACTGCGCAAAGTCCCACCTAACTGACCTGCCCGCATCAGATACCCACCTGTCACTGGTTCCTAATCCTCACCCAGGTAAAATGTGCATCATTAGCAATTTAGGGGTTCTAAGTTCCAATTACTACCTTCTTCCTCCCCACCCTCGCCCACTGTGGAACCCAACCCATCCCCTAACCATTGGGTCTCTACTGCCCCTGAACACAAGAAGCCAATCGAGTACAACCCTTTCACCTACAGAGGAAACTTGCCTTCTCCTGCTACTCACATGTCACACTATTCTCACCCCCTATAACAATAAATAACAGCACTCTAGATAACTGTAAACCTACCAAACTCCCCTCCTCTACATCACCCTTACCTTAAGGAGCACTCCACTCACCCACTGCGCTGCCTAACACCTGGCACTCAACTGCCCAACAGTACAAAAGACCCATTGACGAAAACTGTAGAGCACCACTTCTCTCTCTTCTTCATACCCCCTCCATGACCTTAACCACTAGCCCCCAACCTCCCAAAACCTCCATCTCTACTTTCATACAGAACTATATGGAACCTGCATTGCCTACCACTGTTCCCTTCGCGAGGAGGCATCCATCACTCTCTTCCTATCCCCAGACCAACTAACCACTTGTTATACCTTGCCCATTGAGGATGAACTGGAAGACATCGAGCAGTACCTCCAACTAGTTAAAGAGGCTCTTCTGAACCTACTACACTTCTCTACAATGATGGAGGAACGCTGACACCTCTAGATGTCCTCTGGATTGGATTGGGATTCAAAATAGGCCCGGGCACGCAAAAAAAGTGGCCCACATTTGCATATTGCCTTTCCTAAAAACACTGCTTTAGCGAAATTTTATAAAAAAAAAGGGGGGGGGGATAAAAGAAAATGAACCGATTAGTTTACACTGGCGAAACACACCTGAAAACAAGTGAGGTCACTTCTGCTCAGGCACCCTGCCCCACTAAGTATGCATACATTAAGGGACCGGTCCTGCAAAAGATAGGGAGTGAAACCTCTACCTGTTGCTAAACGAGAGGTAATGAGCGTCCATCTGCCTCCAGAAAGGCCACTCAGATACCCACTGGGCCACTGGCTGTATCCGAACAACAGCAACACCGTCCAAATCTGCCCCCCAGACTGCTCAAAAAAGCAGCCCACAGTTGGGAGTGCCCGCATTACCAATCCAACGCTGCATGTCCTCCAAGATTATTCAATCGTGCCTTTCCACTGCCGTTAAACTCTGACAAAGTAAAGGCTCATCCTTGGAAAAAAAAGGCACATTTTACCTGGAAATCAAGCCCTCTTATAACCATCATGCCAGGCAATGTAGGATCTCTGACATAAGTCGGATACTGACATTCACTTCCTTCTACTTAATTACAATACCGCCTGTAATAAATCTTCTCTCGCACCATCCAAGATCCAGACTATTCCCTCCAATCCATTTAGAAAATCCAGCGTCAAGCTCACAACTTTAAACCCTCATAATTTTCAACCGGTCTACACATCTCTCCAAGAAGCTGTTGTTACCAAATACCACATCAAGTCGATGCTTTTGCATTTAAGGTTAGCAGTTAGGCATCCTGCGGATATAACTGATCTCATACTCTCACAATATCTGGACCTCCTGATCCTAACAGAAACTTAGCTTAATGACTCCTCCTCACCAATTTTGGACTTTCTATTTCCCCCTGAAAATGACATAATCCGATTCGACAGACCTCACAAATTGGTGGAGGCAGAGCTTGCATCTTTCACTCAACTCTCATACTGAGACATATTCAGACTGTTCCGATGTCTACCTCTGAACACCTGGACATCGAAATCTGGAGCAATGACAAGTTAGTGTGTACTCTTCACACGATCTATCACCCCCAGGAGATAATATTCTCTTCATAGAACAAGTAATGGAGACCATAACCTCCAACTCTGACCTAAAACAAAATTATATATTCCTTGGGGACTTCAACCTACTCTGGAACTACACAAATGATGCCTTACTGTGCACCTTTAAAGCTTTCCTCTCTGACCTAAACCACACACAGTCCTGCAAAGAACCTACACACATCAAGGGATCTACCCTCGACTTAATCACTGCCAAAGACAAAGGTATTCAAATGGATGCTATAACTCCCTGTGACTGGTCAGATCATTACCCCCAGGTCCCTCCTGTCCTCAACCCCTTCATACTGAACAAGTGAGATAATCTATCTCCTGTTCTTTTTTCTGTCTTCCGACAGTATGAAGTCCCGGCTGCTGGAGCTTACCTGTTGCTGGGCTTTTGGTTTCTGCTGGATTCCAGGTTTCCCCCTCTGCCAGGCTTGGAGGGAGTCCTGCTGATGCCTCCGGTGTTTCCCGTGGATGTCAGGCAATCTTCCTGCTGTTTGGATTTGGTTTGGCTGTGCCTCCCAGGTTGCCCTGCACGTCGGGGTGCAGTGGTTCCTGAATTGGTTCTCCAAGGAGTGCGGTGGCCCCCGTGTGGTTGCAGCGCTTCCTTCTGGGACCTGCCTGACTTTCTTGGTTTGGGGGCAGGAAGTTAGGCGTTTTTGCTATGGTGACTGGCGGAAGTGCTCTACTGTGTTTGCCAGTCCTCGTGTAAGTACCAAATAGCTGATTTTTTTCTCTTTAAATTCGGCAGGCTTCTTGCTGTGGGGTGTGTGCTGTTTTCTGTGGCTGAGTCTGCTGTTGATACATTTTTGGGATGTGGTGGGCTGTTTAGTGGTGCCTGCTTTGGGTCGCTTCACTTCTGTCTGGCCTCGTGTTGCTGTTGGTGTCCTGGGGGTTCCACGACGGTGTCCTTCTGGTGGGATGGTTCGGCTGTGGCCCTCTTATGCCAGTCTTCTTGCTGACTTGCTGTGCTTCCCGCTGTGGTCCAGTCCCTGTTCACCATGGGAAAACATGCCATGAAGAGTAGGCATGTTGATGTTTCCTCCTCTTCCTCGTCTTCTTCTTCACGCTCTCCTGTTCGTGACAGGCGGCGTAAGCGGGGTGGCAATGCCCATATTGAGCACCTCATTACGGAGACCTTGTTGGAGATGGGTGGTGCTCCTTGGTCCAAATTCTCTGGTCTGGCCCCGCCGTCTTCTTCTGCTTCTGAGGATGAGTGGTTGGGGAGTGATGTGCTGAAAGACAAGTATGTCGACAAGGACATGTTGCCGGACTTGTTGAAGCATGTGAAGGCGGATATGGGGTTTCCTGTCGATGATGCCCCAAGCACTTCTGTGAGTTCTTTGCTTTGCCAGTTCCAGTGCGCTGCTGCTGTGGATATCCCGGGTCATCCTTGTATCAGGGAGGTGCTTGACCGGGAATGGAAGGATCCGGATCATATTATGCTTCCTCGTTTCATCACGAAACTCTATCCTCTTCAGGATATGGCCAAGGACTTGCCGTACTATGTTCCTATTGATTCTTTTGTGGCCAGTCTCTTGAGGTGCACTTCTCTGGCTGAGGATGCAGTGGTGCGGGATCCTGTGGACAAAAAGGTGGACGCTTCCCTGTGGAAGGTTTATTCTGGTTTCCAACTGGCGCTCAGGGCTGGCATTTATAGGACTTATCTGGCACAGTCTCTGCTTTCGGATTTGAAATCCCTGTATGGGTCTATGGATGATGCCACTGACTGTTCGGGCGTTTTCGCTCATATTGAGCGGCAGGTGGTATTTCTGTTTGATGCTTCCTTCAACGTGGTGTGTGCCTCGGCCCTCTCTGGGGGTGCTTGTGTGGCTGCTCGTCGTAACTTGTCCTGAAGGACTGAAAAACGGATTCGGCCCAGAAGTCTTCTGCGCTGCGGTTGCCCTTTCAAGGTTCCAAGTTGTTTGGTGAGGAATTGGAGGGTAAATTGCATTGTCTGTTTAAGGAGAAGAAGCATTATTCTTCTTTCCAACAGTCTTCCTCTGTCCCGGATTTTTCAAAGCCCAAAATACTCCTCGACACGCCCTCTCGCAGGCAGTTTACCCGGGCAGGGGCTGTTTTCAGTATTGTTAGAGTCGGGACAAGAAGGCAAAGTCCCCTCCTGCGAAGCCTCGTTCCTTACTATCTGGGGGCCGAAGCTGCATCCATGGTCGGAAGTCAGCTTTGGTTCTTTCTTCTAGCCTGAATGTCCTCCTGTTCAGACTTGCTGGACATTGTGCGGTTGGGGTACCTCATAGAGTTTTCAGCTCCTGCTCCAGACTCTGGGGTCCATCCGACTCCGTGGCCATCTTGTCCACCCCAGAGTTCAGAACTGTGTCTGGGGGTCAAGGCTCTCCTGGACAAGGGGGCAGTGCAGGAGGTTCCTCCCAGGAGAGGGATCAGGGATTTTATTCCATAATTTTTCTGGTTCCCAAGGTAACAGGGGGTTTTGTCTTGACCTGGATCTGAAGGCCCTGAACAGGTTTGTGGTGCATATCCTGTTCAAAATGGAGACTCTTCAGCGGGTGATTACCTTGTTTCTCCAGGGTCATTTCATGTGCACTCTGGACCTTCAGGATGCTTATTATCATGTTCCAGTTCACCCCCTCTCCCATCGTTTCCTGGGGTTTTGTCTTTGGGGCAGCCATTATCAATTCCAGGTCCTCCCTTTTGGCCTGCGGTCGGCTCCCACTGTGTTTACCAAGGTGGTGGAGGCCCTTCATGGCTTCCTTGCATCTTCAGGGGGTTATGGTTTACCCTTATCTGGACAAATGGCTCCATCATGCTCCCTCCAGGGTTCAGTTGTTGAGAGATCAGGAGTTGGTGTGTTCAGCCTTGGTGCCCATGGGTTCCTGTTGAATCTCCCCAAGTGTCAGCTGGTGCCTTCCCAGGACTTGACCATTATAGGGGCTCGTTTCTGCACTGATCTGAATCGGGTCTTCCTGCTGGGGACTCGTGCAGTGACCTTGTGCTCCCTGGCTCCCAGTAGGGAGGGAGGGGTGTTCCAGCATTCCTTCTTTTCTTTTTACTGTTGTGAGATAGATTATCTCACTTGTTCAGTATGAAGGGAATGAGGAAAACGGGACCCGGAGTAATGAAGATTACCGGTAAGTAGTAGGACATTAATTAATCTCATTTCTCATCTTGGAAAGGGAGCTGACCAGACAAGGTCAACTTCGCATGGCCAAACAATAGTCACGTGACTTAAGGTACATCAATATAATTGAGCTAACCAACATTATCAATAACCTGCTTCATCCGTCCTCTAATTTGACATATCTAGATGACCTTACTAAAAATTACATTCACTCCATGAATTATATACTTGACTCAGTTGCTCCGAAGCAACTCTAAAGTATACCCAGAAAAGCCTCTAAACCCTGGTTCAGCTGCTTCCTTAATGAGAAAAGACGCAAACTGAGGTTGAGGGAAAGGTCATGGAGAAACTCTCCCCCCCGCCCCATAGTGTGGCTTATGGGCCTCTTTCTGCGTGCATGTTAAGTTAGCATGGCTTATTAGGAGTTTAAACGCCATTTTCCCTTTTACTGCTTTTTTTGCACACAACACTGCTTAGCTGTTTTTGCAGAGTTAGCTTTCACAAAGGTCAATAAATGAGAAAAGGTTTGTTTTTCAACATCTCTAGACATACATCGTGCCCCCAGTCTGTACAGTGAGTGCTGAGCGACCAAGGTTATCATAAGGTGCGAGCCTGTTTATCGGCGTGTCCGTGTAACACATTCTAGACACAACAATTTGGCAGCTGCACGCCGAGTAGGATTCTGGAGCCTTTATCATAGCACACTTACCAGATATGAACACACTTGGAAGATTACAGGCATGCAGAGAGACTAACCAATCCTGATGTAATTTACACTTACTGAGCGGACAGGTAAATGGGGTCCCCCTAAGAAAACTCAAGAGACCTTCCATAGTTTTATAATACATAGTTCCTAGATAGGGAGGGTGCTTCAAATAGGCGTTTTTTATCACCTGTTTGCACTATCATTATAATATGATTCCTCCTTTTGTACTTTATGGAATTGTAACCATGCTGACCACATTATTCTTAATCATATGTATGCTTATGTTGATTAAAATACTGCGCTTGAGATCACGTCGTTAAAATAACCACTTTAACCTTACTGTGTCTCTATTTTAATCCTGTTGTGGACTGATATGAACTTATAACAAACGAGTCTTCTCACTTCCCACCATTCCTGAGATGGTCCTAAGTCGCATGTTCTAGGTTGTCTAATCATTGGTTTCTTTGCTATGAGACGAATAGCTAATATGATACTGATTGCTAGTCTGGTCAGGGATTTGGGGTACTAAGGTGAGTTTTGGCACACCCTAATTCACCTAGGTCCTAAGTTAGTTTCTATGCACAGTTCTGTGTCTGAGCAGAATCCCTGTAACATGGCGCTGCCGAGTGTGGTCTTATTGTGAGACACTTGAGTAGTGCTTATATCAGTCTACAACCCCCTCACTATTGACGGATAAAAAACCTACCTATATTTACATAGGTTGAATGAAGCCTGATATTTCTCAAAGGTTTCCTCTTTGAATTACTAGCCAGTTGTGCATTATAGTATTATATTGTACTTCTCTATTTCTGTTTCAATATGGCTGCAGTTGATACCCCAGCACTCAGTCGTGTAGCTGTGCGTAATCATTTGCAGGAATACCTCGTTTCTCTAGAGGGACAGGTGGTGGTTTTTGTAGTCTCTGCTGACGTGGCGACCCGTTTGAGTTGTATTACTCATGGGTCACATTTGTTCCAGTGGTGGATGCTGTTTCTGGTGGTTTTCACTCTTATACCCCCACTGATGCTCCTGCAGTGTACGCTCCATACCGGACAGTAGAAATTCTGATTTCTGTTTGGCAGCATGCCGTTTGGTTTAATTGCGCCCTCCCACACGTTTTTACAGCGGTCAGATAAGGACCGTTGTCCATTCCAGGCGCTACATGGCCTGGGTTGGCTGCTTACACCCCGTATCCTCAGGCGGGTGTTATGCCAGCCCAACAACTGCGACCCCTATATGCCTCTTCGGCAGCAGTTTTTTAGGGGTCTGGTACACTACATTACTCGCAACCTCCCGGGTGGAGCCCCAGGTGGTGCAGCGCATCCGGTTGGCAGTGGCGGACTCAAACTTAGTCCCCTCATGGTTAATGCGGTCAAGGGCAAGCATCCCCAGAATAAGGATTAAATGCCTTTGTGGCTTGCCAAGAAATTTGACCAACTGAAAGCAGTGTGCCCAAATACTAGTCCTGTTGAGAAACACAGTATTTTCACCGTGAGTTTGCAGAAAGACTTAGTGCCTGAAGTAACTGAGTGTACAACTTGGGGGGTGATTTTTGCGGCCGTCTATACTAGGTGCTTTGGCACCCCGTCAATGTTTTGCCCACTGTGATCAAACGTGTTCAGGATGAGCACGGACCAGAGGCAGCAGTGGAATGCGGCTCGTGAGAGCGTTTGATATGGTGTGCGATCTCGTCCTTGCAAATGTCAAGGGGAATGCGGTAAGTTTCCAAGTCTCTAATGCTCTACGCGAGGTACCCGATGCCAACAAACCCTTGTAAGTTGCCGAAGATTATTACGAAGGCTTATAAGACCGTGAGCTCTAATAGTTTAGGTGTTAAGCCTTTTGCGAAAAAAGAAAAGCAACAGCAAACTCAGCAAGGGTCGTCTGATAAGGATGACCACCTGAAGGTTCAGAAACAAAATTGGAGTAAGAACAAAAAACAGGGGAAGCAGCAGCAGCAGAAACAGGGTTCCCGTCCCGCTTCACCTACACCTGCCCCTGTTGAGCGTAAATATGATTTGCGCGACCGCAGTACTATTAAGTCGCCTGATAGGTTTCAGGTTCCTGAAACAACGTTCTCCTCACTCTTTGCAGGAAACATCGATAACATAACAGCCACCAGTGGAGGAGGCAGCGGCAGAGGTCAAGGTGCCCAACAGAGCGGTGAGCAGCCTTGTAAGGCTGACGGAAAAGGCAAGCAGGACGAGTCACCGCGTCAGAGACACTAGTTTCAAAAGAAGAAAGTTGCTGCTGTAACAGTGAGATATGCCACAGATAGTGAGAACGCAGCTTCGGAATCTGACATGGCTCTGATCCTGCTGGACAGCGCGGCAGAGATTACCATCATTCGAGAGGCGCTGCGTCCACTACTGAAGGTGACAGCGACTGACACCTTTGTTGAAGTTGAAACAGCAGACACTAGAGTGCCTCCCCCTGAAAGACTTTATGATATAGTCCTTGTAATTGAAGGTGACATAGAACGTACCATAAAAGGTTTTTTGGGGGAAAATCTAACGACTACTTATGACATTTTGTTGGTGGAGGTCGACTGGCCCCCACCTTTTGTCTTGGCCGCTCCACAAGGGGAGGAGGTGATCCTCCCCGCTTTCGCGCACACTGTGCTGAAGAAGCAGGCACTGCAGTTTGCAGAAGATTGGTCTAAGGGGCTTGCGCCGGCGTTGTACCATACTCACTGTGGATGGGACAAATTTCCCCCTCGACATGAGATCCCTTTGCGGTCCATGCCACAGCCACAACCCCAATACCCCATACAGCGTGAGGCGAAAGCCTCTGTGGCCGAAATCCTTGAACAATTGGAACATCAAGGTATAATTGAAAAGTCTGTGTCTCCGATGAATAACCCACTTTTTACTCTGACCAAGCCAGATGGCTCGTACCGTTTGGTTTTGGATTACCGCCACTTAAACTCACATTGTCGTACATGTGCGGTGCAGAATACTCACAGTTGTGCTCTTGTGGATAGTCTTGTGCGTAAAAGGTTCAAAACCACGCTTGACATTTCCATTGGCTTGTTTGCCTATAACTTGTCCACCCCTAGTAGTCAGTGGACGAGTTTTACCTATGGCGGCAAACAACGGCAATTTCTTTGCAAACCTTAATCAGCTGAGGATGATAAGAAGCACCTATAACAAACATATCCGTAGTGCCAAAACTGCTCACTTCAGGTCTCAGCTCAACCATGCTAAAAACAGGCCAAAAAAACTGTTCAAAGTTATCAAACAACATGCTAACCGCTCAACTAATCAACACTCTACACTCAATGACTTAACCCCTAGCAGTGAAGATTTGTCTGCACATTTCTTTGAAAAGACAAGAAAGATCGAACAAGAATTACAGTGCAACTCACCAAATACACTGGACCTGAACCAGTCCATTGCCCTGCCATTCCCATTGTTGAGTTCTCCTCTTTCTGGCTCCATGGTTTACTCGCCAAAAAATCAGGCATTATGGAATTCCTTTATTCTACCAGACTATGCTGAGTTACTCAAAACTATAAACTTATTAAAACCTTCAAATCATTTCCAAGCTTTTCAAAGAACTGATACCCTCCATACGTCCACTCACAAGATTGTCCATGAATCTCTCCTTAAAGACATAGGGGCATATTATCAAGGGCTTTATCTCCGCTTTTTTGGGCTTTAAAATCCAAGAAAGCGGAGATAAAACTATCTCCCTATCAGCAACAGGGTGCAAACACGCAAATTCGCATGTTAGCACCCTTTTTCTCTACGCTTCCCCTTGCATCTCTAATGAGATGCAAAGGGGGCGTTTCAGAGAAAAATAATAGGAGAAATGTTGTTAAGCGACATTTCTCCTATTATCAAGGATTTCGCTAACCCTGTTAGTGATAAAAAAAGCAGCGCTAACCGCAGTTAGCGCTGCTTTTTGTACACCTGGTATTTTCCTGACTTAGCCATGATATCCTATGGAAGGTGGATATCATGGCTAAGTTTGTGAGCCCCTATCATCAAGCTAACGCCAAACTTCGAGAGATTATCGTTGGTTTTCCAATGATAATCTCTCATTTGGCAGTTAGCGTGAGGATTTTGATCACTTCTGAGATAAACCTTGCTAATAGCAAGTTATCTCTGTGATAATTTCCAGCGATGCTTAGCGTTAAAAAATTTGTTGCTAAACCTCATTAGCGATAAATATCGCTAATCGTTGGTAATATGCCCCATACATTCCTGATTGCCTTAAGACTGGCCAAGTCACCCTATACCTAAAAAGCCAAATGTGGACTTAAATGATCCTAACAAATTAAGGCCCATTTCCAATATCATAACTCTAACCAAACTACTTGATAAATGTGTTCTCACACAACTGTGTAATCACATTGATCAGTGTCAACTCCTCGACCAATTCCAATCGCACTCGGCTTTGCGTAACACTACTTAGCTCGGAGTATTTTTTTGGTCACTTCACAGAGAACTCCGCCCAGGCCTAATCCTCTTCCTGATAAGTTTTGCGGTGATTCACCTTAAAAGGTGTTTTCTCTTAGCCTTGCTACAGTGAAAAACGTCTTTTGGAGTTTTTCACTTTTAGGACATGTAAAATTTAAATATACATGTCCACCTTTTGAAATACCATGCCACCTGCCCTATGAGCCTATCTTAGCAGTGACTTATAAGTCTGAAAAGGTTTATTTTGCCAGGTCAAAACGGCAATTTAACACTGTATTGCAGGCTGCAGTGGCAGGTATGATATATGATATATGTTTTACAGGGCTACTATAGTGGCTGGCACAGTAAGCGCTGCAGTCTAATTGTAGCATTTAATTTACAGGCCCTGGGCACATGAAGCACCATATACTAAAGACTTTTAAGTATATTAAATGCTCCAATTAGGTTCATACCAGTTTTACCATGTTTAGCGGAGAGAGCATAAGCACTTTAGAAGTGGTAAAGTGCACAAAGTCCTGAAGACGACCAAAACTGGTTCAGTAAAGATAGGGGTGTTAAAGCAAAAAGTCTGGGGGACTAACACACCAAACCAAGGGTGTGAGGTCTAACAATTACAAAATGTCGAAAACATTTTGCTAAAAGATGACCGACAAAAGGTTAGTTAACTGATTTTTACCCCACAAAAACTCCTATTGACATTGTTTCTCAACACTAAATAGAAAAAATGCACATAATATAATATAATGTAAAGTTTCATGAAGTTGACAAATCCACCGAAATTTTGACATGAGTTTCCTTTCTTTGAAAATAAACAAATAGAGTCATAAGACACTAGATACTTGTGTTAGTTTATAGGCTTTTGTGTGAGATCAGATTAGAGTCAATTTTCTATAATCATTTTGAATATGTGGATAGAAACTACATGATATAATGAGAACGATTTTTGTAATGCATGTTATTCGCTTTTACTCAAACCTTGTTTTCAACTGTTCAATTTAGCACCTTATTTTAGATGAACTATTTTAATGTGCAAATCAAGCAATTTGTCACTAAAACCAAATAACTCAATTAAGGCTAGCTGTCTGTACTGCAAAGATATAATTTGTGTAAAGTGAAAATCACCAAGACATATTTATCATAAACATAGATATAGTATATATTGCGAAGCATTTTCACCTGCACATTTAATTTCATATACTTTTTGTTTTGATGCCTTAAATAGTATATCTGCAACTGTGTTCATAGAAATATGAATACATTTGAAAAGTCACTGAAGTATGAGTCAACAGAATCAGCATCATGTTGATTTTAAATATACCCCAAATTGTGCCATTTATGCAAACATCACCATCTCTCAGTCAACATCAAAACACACAATATCAGGCCTACACTTTGACAACTTATATACCAACCCCCAGGCAACTCCTCAGAATTCGGGGGTTCACCTTTCCGACCTGATTGACCATTGCGCATTCGGCAACTCTAACAACATAATTCTGGGCGACTTCAATCGAGATGGAACTAAGCAAAAAACCTGCTCATTCAAAGCCTAAACAACTTACTACTAGTAAACAATCTGACCCAACACTGCTCAGAAGAAACTCATCCTAGAGGAGCAATCCTTGACGCAATTATAGCCAAAAGCAATGTAATCTCCATCGACCACGTCCTCCCCGTTGACTGGTCCGATCCCCACATAGTTCTATTTCACATCAACCATGCGATCTTGTCAAATCTAATCCCCAAGCAAGACCCCTCCCAAATGGGTCAGGAACACCGCCCAGATCCCTCGAGCTGACCTAGAAGAATGAATTATCTTGTTCCTCCCCAACACCACTGACCACCTCTCAACTACCGAACTCACCTCTCTCTACAACTCCAATATGACGCTCACCCTGGATCACCTTGCCCCCCTGAAACTAAAAAAATCCGGGAACATTCCCTTCAAATCATGGTTCACCACTGACATCAATGAAGAAAGAAAACAGCTAAGAGCCGCAGAAAGAATCTGGAGGGACAATCCCTCCACCCTCCATCGCGATCAACTCCAAGCAGCCTGCAGGATGTACAAAAAGCACATTAATAACAAAAAGACAGCTTTCTTCTGCTCAGCGCTAGATACCGCAAACAAACTACCCACAGAGCTTTTCAATATCATCAGGAATCAAACCTCTAAGCCTATACCTTCCTCAACACAGGCATCCAAAGAACGATGCGACAACTTCGTCATCTTTTTCAATGACAAAATCGCCAAGATAGATCTCTCACTTGGCTCAAATCTCATCCCCTCTACCAAGATCAACTCGTCCGAAACCCAGGTTAGCGCCTCCTTGAACCCCCCAAAACATTGGTCCTCCTTCATTCCCTTCCAGGAAGCAGAGATAGTCAAACTAATCCCCAATGCTAAACCCTCATCCCACGCCCTGGATGAGCTACCCCCTCACCCGGCCAAAGACCTTAAGCTTGTCCTAGCCCCGCTATGGTGCAAGATCATTAACAGCTCATTGAGCTGTGGAATTGCACCTGACTGCTCAAAGTAGGCCAAGTCACGCCACTGCTGAAAAAAAACAGGGCTAGACACTGAGGATCTGAATATCTTCAAACCTGTATCGAACCTACCTCTTCCGTCCAAAATCCTGGAAATATGTGTACGCCCTCAGTTGACCTAACACTTGTATAACATCAATCTCCTAGATCCCCATCAATCGGGCTTCAGAATAGGCTGCAGTACCGAATCTGCAATCCTCAATGTCATAGATGATCTCCTCAAGTCACTTGACTCGGATCAATGCTGCCTTCTCATCCTCCTAGATTTATTGGCCACATTCGATGCAGTTAACCACAAAATGCTCATCAAGGTTCTACAAGAAAGTACCGGTCTTCAAGAGACGGTCATCACTGGTTCTCTTCCTTTCTCCACAACCGCTCACAAAGAATAAAAACTTTGAGTCCGACCTCCACCCCGTCATCAGGGGTGTTTCTCAAGGGTCAGTGCTCTCCCCTCAGCTTTTCAACATTTACATTCAACCCCTTACCACTCCACTCAGGAAATCCAACATCCCCTTTCACTTATATGCAGACGACACGCAGCTTTATCTGGAAACAACCTCAATTGACGACATCCAGAGACTTAACACCACGCTCAAGGAGGTTCAACACTGGCTCACAAGTAATCACCTGAAACTCAACCAAGAGAAAACGGAAATACTCCTCATCTCCAACAAAGACGAAAACCCCCAAATCGAAGAATGGCTCAAAGCCATTGACTCCCTCAATGGTAACCTCACCTTGGCGGATTCGGCAAAATCTCTAGGGATCACCCTAGACCCAAAACTGGGACATGAAGAAACAATTTACAAGATCCGCTAAAGTGCCTTTCTCAACCTGAAACTATTATACAAAATAAAACCCTTCCTCACACCCAAGAACCTTCAACAAGCCACCTAAGCACTGGTGCTCTCCAGAATAGACTATGGGATTGCTGCCCTGACTGGGACAGCAAAATCTCACCTCGACCCCCTGAAGACAACCTTCAATGCAGCTGCCAGAATGGTCACTGGAACTAAGAAATTCGAACACATCTCTCCCACTCTCAGAGAACTTAAATGGCTCCTAGTTGAGTTGCGAGCCAGCTTCAGAACAGCCTGCCTCACGCACAAAGCCCTGCACACAGGCAAACCGGAATATTTGCCGCCAAATTCAAAATGGCTGGCCAGTCCAGAAGCCTCAGGAGCTCCAACTCTCTGCTACTCATCCTGCTGAAAACTCGTAAGCATAAAACCGCAGCCAAATCATTTGCTGGAAACACCCCAAAAATCTGGAACTCCATCCCCCCCACATCAGAGCAAACCCCCTTGTTTCCAAAATTCAAGATCCTACTCAAAGCCCTCTTCCTCTACCGCTCTTGAGCGATCCGATAGAGCCAAGGAAGTTCCTTAGCCGACGCTCCATCTTACCTTCATTTTGGGACCGATGACACTGACTCGGATCAAGAAAACTTTTTGTGTATGAACTGATTGAACAATGAATACGCTCGGATGTTCGTCTGGCTTGTCTTGCACCCTCCTCCCCTTTGCTCCTTCACTTATGTGCTTGTTCCTTACCCGGCTCGTACTACCAGTTACCTGTACCGTCTATTTGCTCATAATTGTATATGCTGTGTAGCGCTCTGAAACCCCTGGGTCCAGCTAGCACTATATAAAACTCCTAAAATAAATAAAAATAAATAAAAAAAGTAATTTGCCTGTCAGCTCTGATTACAATGTTACACAGTTGGCAATATCTGCTGTGTCGGTATGGTGAAGTCTCCAATGAAAAGGAATTTTTTGGTTGCTAACAACTTTGGTTTCTTTGGACGAAATTGCACAAAGTTTTCCAATACAATAGTGCAAGTGACTATTTTTGCCTATAAGATTTCATACAGACCCATCTTGAGATACAGGAGGAGCCACAAATCCTTGCTTTAATTTTACTCTCATAGAACAATTTGCTCATCTCTGCAGAATTGACAAAATTAAACCAAGATAGGTTGTTTACTCAGGGAAGGGCCTTTGCTTCATGTAGTGTAAATCTGCTCAATAGTTTTTAAAATACTTGATTTAAAAGAAAAGTGCTGGAAGGGATAGCTATCTTGCATAGCCTTCCTGAATCTTGATGCTGGCATCCTCTGGGATAATACATTTGAACAAATTAATCCAATTGTAAGAGGGATTGTTTTCTGCTTTTGGCCAATGTGGGATATGTGGATCCGTGAGAATCTCAAGATTTGGGTGATCTGCTTTGCTGGCACCATTCGAAAATATTAATTGTGCCAGCCATAAAAGGATGCAAGGCACAAACTCATGCATCCTGTTATAAAGTAACAGAGTGTCGAGTATTCCATTGTGCTAGAGAGGATGAAGGGAGTCTTAGTGGGTCAGATTTGGCCCCAAAAGGAACAACAACAAAAAGACCCCTGTTTGTTTTTTCTCCAGGGTTCACAGATATTAACTTTGTTCAATTGATCCACTTAAAGATGTGCACGCAGATCCACAAATGTTTGGAAATATCATGGTATCCTACAAAGCCCGAACAATAAATGAAAGAAACAAAATCACAGCGTTACTTTGAATGGTTAAGTACATGCATATGGAGTACTGAAACACCGAGAAATGTTCGTATGCTAGACTATGTGTTCAGAGCTCACAGCGCAAGGCCAAAGGCTGTGTACTCTTGACCAGTCACAGAGGGACTGGGGCATGACCTTACTTCAAGTCAGTCTCCCCTTCCTGAGTCCCATTTACATACTCAAAGGCTACGGGCAGTATGTTCAGTAGCACAGAGAATGATGCAGGGCCTAGAAACAGTTCCAGGCTGGTGTCCAGAGCATCAGGGGGCATATTATCAAGGGGGTTTATCTCCGTTTTTTTTGCTTTAAAAGCCAAGAAAGCAGAGATAAAATTATCTCCCTATTAGCTAGCTGTCGCTAACACCAGTTAGCGACAGCTAGTAGGAGATAGCGACCATCTTGGGCCCCACTTTGCATGTCAGTGATATTTATCACTAATGACATGCAAAGTGGGCGTGCCAAGATGTGAGCAACTGGAAACAGTCGCTAACATCGCTATCTCCTATTACCAACTTATGGAGATATTTGCGCTAAGCACGAATATCTCCAAAAGCTAACACCTGCCCAGAGCAGTTCTTAGCCATGTTATCCAATGGGAGGTGGATAACATGGCTAAGAGCATTAGCTCGGTAATGCATGAATATCGCTGACTTTTCGGCGATATTCATGCATTGCGGGCGATTTTTATCGCATTTGCGATAAACCTTGGTAATACCAAGGTTTATTTGCGATAAAAATCGCCGCAGCTCAGTGGTACATTTTTGTCTCTATCCAAGCAATAGCGATAATTATCGCTATTGCTTGGTAATATGCCCCCATATGCCCTAATGAAGGGGTTAAGGGTGTGAGTGGAGGACCTATCACCAGAGCCTTCTACAAATGCTCAAACTCATGCATATCCCCTAGGCAGCACAGCTGGTAATTCAATGATTGGATTTTGGGCCCCCAGCCTAAACCCAACCCCATTTCACATAGCCAAATGCTATAAATAGTGAAATTGGATGTGGTAGAGCTAAGGAGGAGAACCTTTCAGAAGGCCATGCCTTTTGGACAATCACAATGTGAACTGCTAAAGGAAGTGCACAACTTGAGTTGAGTGCAAAGGACTGTCATAAGCATTGCGTTTAGGGTGTGAGTTACGGTTTGCATGGTGTTGGTGCAAGCAATGATTCGCACAACTAAACTTAACTTTCATGTTTAGGTGGCTTTTAGGTTTTCTTTCTTAACCCTGATGCTACTTAAATGGTTTTTTTTCGATGAATTTCTGAGGACATTATTAAACAACCATTAGTTTCTGATATGTAAAATGAACAAAAAGTTAAACTTACTGATTTTTTACTTTTTTTGGATGAATCTGCATCAAACGTGCATTTTTATATTTTACTTTTTTAACCCTCCTTGCAGCTGTCACTTACTGTGTTCAGCCTTTTGCCATGCACAATGGGAATTAACCACAAGTCCAAGTCCTTTCCTGGGGCCAGTGCCTATCTTTAAACCCCCATGTGTCCACCCCTTCCAGAGCATATCAGGCAGTGGCTCTAAGGTCTGGCTTGTGGCCTTAGTCTAGGTTCTGCACCAAAACCACAGTGTGAACTTCACATGGTGCGCACTTCCTCCATCTGACCGAGGTGGTGCATGATGTGGGTTCTCACTCCAGCCAGTCTCTAAGAATGATAGTGCATTTAGATAATGACAGCACTCAAATGATTCAGAGGGTCCACTACCAGAATAATAAGTGTTAAATATATAGTGGTGCCAAAATATCGACAATCAAAAGACTGCCAATTTAATTGTTTTCTTTTTAAGAGCTTTATATAGCGCAAACTAGACCCGAAGATATCACGTATGAGAGAGCTATACATGAGCAGTAGTTTCGTTGCAGATGGACACATTCATTTTTGTTAGGCGTGGGGAGATTGAGTGATTTGCCCAGAATCACAGGAAGTTGAACGTCGTTGCCGAGACTTGAACCCGGTTCCACAGCTTCGAGGTCAACCACTGTAGCCATATGGCTACATACTCTCATAGCTAAGTACCTACTTGCTATACTTAACCCTGCATACGTGTTCTCTGATTAAATATATATCTTCACAGTACATAGGTGTGGAGTTAAGAATAGTAAATCTATACTAACCTATATGCACTTAAGTTCACAATATTTTGGTTTTTATATTTAGACACAATATTTTGCCACCACAATATTTTTTTTCTGAATGTTCTGATATAGAACCCCAAAGGGTACTGATTCTTACCGAGAATGTTTCAGCCTTAAAATGCAGATTGAGAAGGATCATTGTCAAAATTTAATTGAATTGCATCTTACCCAGATTTGACACTCTGAAATTCTGGAAAATGTGTAGAAAATGGAGTGTATTTAAGCACATTTATCTGTTATTTTAAGGCATTTATAATTTGTAAACAGATATGTATACATACAATCAATAAGGAGGCAGAGATGTATTTATTGGACAATCAAATAGGTCTAGTATAAAAATGAAAACTGAATATATGCAGCTCAGCATGATTTCCATACATTTATTGAACAATATAGCACTTTCAGGAGGGCATAATATATTATTTGTAGAGTATCTTTTTTGCGTAGATGGAGGGCCCTTAAAGCAGCAGGACAAGCACTTGTCAGAGTCCATTATACGTTTTATAGGCTCAGAATGGTTTCTATATTTGTTATCGAAAGTATGAATACTTTACATTAGGGCTAACATGCCCTTTTTGGACAGTGCCACACTTTTCGCAGGGGACATTTCTCAAAGACAGCACCAATATGTCTCAGCAGGACTGCCATGCATTTAATAGACAATGCCAACGCTTCTCAAAAACGCTGCTGTAGTTGTAATCATACTGTAAAAGCACTTCTAATCTAGGGTCTAATACGACCAGGACATACATTATCAACTCGTCTCAACAAGGCTGCTATTGCATTATCTGAAAGTAGTAGTGCATCTCAGAAGGGCTACTCTATATTTCATGGAACAGTGCCAGCACTTCCCATCCAGCAGATATATTTTTTCATGGACAGTACCAACAATTCTCAGCAGAGCTGCCATACGTTCATTGCAGAGTTTCAGTGTATTTTGCCGTAGGTTGATCTTTTTTTATTTTGCTACTGCTTCTCCCATTATAAATATGGCTTACAGGTCTAAGAAAGTAGAGCAATGTAGCATACAATAACCGAGCTGACTGACGTTAAAAGTCATGATCTGGGGTCGGTTAGCACCCATGGCTGAATCCTGGAAGAACGTATTCCTTACAGAGTAGCAGATCCATGATGTGAGTTTAGACCCTACAGATTTGCTGTGCAGGACGTGCACTGACATGGTGCACACAAGACTCCTCAGGCTGCTTTGCTACTGGTCTGAGAGGTTTGCTAGAAACACTCGCTTCTACAGTGTCACTTTACATTGTTCAGAATACGCTGAATGTGCTCTATGTGTGAACTTGATTGTTCAAGATCACTCGAACTATGTAAATAACATGCATGCAAGTTCATAATGGGCATCTTTTCAGCAGAATCACAAAACGTTCCCACTTTGGTATGTGCCATGAACTGATATCAAAGATTCTAAAGCGCTTGTTACTTGTACGGAGGTCCTGCGACCGCTGTACTCGCGGTGGCGGTGTGACCACTGACATACCTATTAGGAGTGTGGTGGTGGACCGCCACAGGATCCCGCAGTATTGGCAGTGCGCATTGGAGGCTGAATTTGCAGCTGTGCCGATGCCAGCACTTACGGCTAGAGCGGTCGACCTCCAAGCTGGGGAACAGGGTTCAATTATCTGCAGCGAAGCTCAACATCCTGTGATTCTGGGGAAAACACTTACTTCTCCAGGCGCCTAACAAAAATAAATGTGTCCATCTGTAACGAAACTGGTGATCATTGAAGGAATATAAAATCGATATCATATAATATTGGCTTAATGTATCCCATATATTAGCATACTATTTTAGGTTAACCTCTCCATTGTGAATATGCTCGAATTATGTATATATACATTAAGAATAGGGCCTTTTCTGAAGAAACCCCATGTTGGTTTCATTTCCCCGTACCTCTTGCTCTTGCTAGGAAAACACGTGACCTGCCACTGTGTAAAGGGAGCGTCTAAAAGGTCGGCCTGGGCTATGAATGGACCATTAATTCTAACTTGGGAAACTCAAGGTCGCATCTGCTTTCGTGTGGGATGAACACATTCTTGCAGACTCTCGTGCCTGAGAACGAAAAGGGAGTCACCCTTCCTGAGCTGCCCAGTAATGAATAGCTAAGCTTTGAACTAATCATGTGTGCCATATATGGTTCCTTCCTAGAGCGAAGGGGCCAAAGGAGGTGTTTTTCCTTTTACAGTGATAATGTGTGTTGAACTGAAAGTATATAATGACTTGTTTGAATATGAACCGGCAGTCTTCTTGTCACACTGACTGGGTGTGGACGGGGGAACTCCTCTGCGCAGAGTCCATTTAGAATAAATTATTGGAACTTCTTCACTGCCAACTGACTGATTATTTGGTAATTAGTATTGGGGGCTATCAGAAAGTATAGCTCTATATGGTCTTATTTATTTTTCAGTACTTCAGTTGGCGACTCCGCCGGGACTCCGCGTTGGGGTTGTCCCTCCATAATCGGAAAAGAATGGGACATTAGAGGGGGTAATCTTGGTCGAGGGGGTGGACTGACCGCAGTTTGGGGGTTGTTCCGCTCTCCCATTCAGGAGAGCCTCAGCTGCTAGTGGCCCCACGCCGTAGTCCTACAGGTGTAACCCAGAAGCAGACCGTGTTGGTCTTCAGGAGTTGGCAGTGGAGAACCTGAGTGCGCCAGGTGAGTGATTTGTCTTGTTTTGTGTTGGATATCCTTTTGATTTTGGTTTTCGGTATTTGGTGGTTTGAGACCACGGAGAACTTGGAGGTGGTCTGACGGGGCAGTACTGAGACTGCACGGGCAGACACTCCTGTTTTGGGCAAATTCGGGGAATAATAGAGATATGAACCAAACGCCTAGGTGTGACTTGTCAAAAAGTTCGCACCCGGCCAGACTGCTCTCGGAAATGCTGGTAGTCATGATTGGGTAGCCTTTGGACAGATCTGGAGCAACCCTGAAAAAGCGGGCTAAGCCAGAATAGTCTGGGAGTTGAACCAGGAAGGCTGCCGGATGGTCTGTAGGTCGGTCTGTGGTTTGAGAACCTGTGTGGCCATCTCTAGGTAGTCTAAGGACAAGACTACTTGACTTTGGGTTTATTTTTGTTAAAAATTGGAAAGTACACGAGTTCTCCATGAGCAGGAGTAGACGGGCTCTGCCTTTTGTTTAGTACGAATTTGTTTTGTCTTTTATGTTGTCCGAAGATGGTTGTATGTTCATTGTATGTGAATAATTGAAGTTGAATGAAATATGGCCATGTTTGAAAGTTAGATAGGATTTAATGAAGAATATGTGACAGCACTCATTATACTATGTGTTGCTGAATTGAGCTGTTTTGGATATTGTTGCCGCTTTGATGATATGCATTTGGTTGAGCATTGACCTGCCCTGTCTGAGGGCAGCCCGAGTCAGAATGTATGTAAAGAATGGTATTACAATTTGTTTTGTTTAAAGAATTGTGGCTGTGAATGTGTGAGAGTATGGGAGAAGTGCGAGGAATGAGTTTAATTTTGCCTCGTTACCACCAATGCGTCGAAAAAGATAATTGAAAAGGGGTGTGGTTAGGAAAAAGAGGCAACGCCTGTGATTTGATGATACCCTGAGACGTTCATCCATTTAAGGTTGACGAAATGTGTACCATAGCATAGGGTAGTAACAAACATTTGTTCTAAAAGCTGGTATGTGTGTTATTAGGTTCTGTGAATTATTCACAGTAATGTTTTTTAATAATCTGAGAATAGAGATAACTTTTAGCCCCTAAAAAGGAAAAATTATTTTTTTAAATAGGGTGAATTATTGCAGGTTAGGAGGAATTAGGAAGGCTTTTCGTCTTTAACAGCTTCAGAGTGAACAGAAGGTGGGGGTTAGGAGCGCTTACAGTGTCTGGCCCACCGTCCAGAAAAGTTCTGTGCTGAGGTGTTATTTTTAGTTTCTCTGTAAGCAATGGAAGGAGGCTGTCATGTCGACATGTGTGACCTCATAAATTAGGGCCTTGTCTCTGAGAAGTGCATTTCTGAACAGCCTTGCTAAACCAGGCCTCTAAAAGGGGGGTTTCTGGTTTCTCCATAAGAACATCAATAAATTAAAGAACTTTATTCCAAAGGAAAAATATGAAAAAGGGTTTCTTTGAAAGTCCCAACATCATGCTAAATGCTCTGCAGAAATTATACATTTGTATCTCTGCTCTTGAAAATTAATGTCCATGCAATTGCCTTTTATTTTAACAGAAAATGAAATGTTGCATTAGTCTTAGCAGATGTATTTTTTCACAAGAAAAATTGTGGCGCAAGGAAGGGAAAGTCAAAATTAAGGGGACAAAGACGGTTACAATTAAGTACTTTTTTCAATTTTGTGGTTGGTTAATGTGTATTATGTATTGTCTTCTGATTAAAAGTTACAGTTGATATTCTTGTGTGTTATGTAAAATGCTTCTCTTTTGTGTGGTGTGTATTTTTGCTTCTGCCCACAGATCATTCATGGATTGTTCTGGGTGGTTTTAAAGCTGACAAGACATGTGAATTGGATTGACAAACAAAATAAAATGTCATGGTTGTAAGAGGAAAAAAGGTGAAATGTGCGCCCTGAATGGTTATAGGTAGGACATAAGGGTAAAAGAAGGGTACTGTCAGTAATGTGTTGAAACAGATGTAGTTTTGGCATAAGCCATTTGAAAAGAAATGTTCATGTGTTGTTCATGTTTGTGCATTTTGTCCTATTATGAATTGTTCTTGCTGGTCCTGTGTGTCAGAAGCGACACCGTAAGTTGAGCTAACAGCTGATCATTACAAAGGTGACCTGCAGTCTGATGAGAGAGAGAAAAGTGGAGAAATTGAATGTTTATTTTAAGACTGACAAATTAAGCAGGTCAGAATATTGGGTTTTGGGCTGCAGGTTCACTGTGCATAGAGTACATGACATAGTGTTGTGCGTTGCTGCTTATTTGCATGTGTTACTGTGATCTGTCTATGCTTTCAGTGCTTGGTATACAGCAGGTATACCTGATGGCTTAGCATATGTGTTTTTATTTTATGTATAATTTTGTTTTTGTGTCATAGTGACACTTCTATTTTTTGATACTAGTACAAGCTCCCCTGTGTTGTGAGGGGATGGTCATGACGATGCCCATCGCTGTGCAACAGTTGGTTGAACTTGTTCTGAATATTTGGTTACTAAATTTCACAGATATGATACTTCATGCTGTGAGCATAAGAGACAACACTTCACCAGTGCATGTCTAATTGGCTATAATGATATTGAAGACAAACAAAAGAGATATACCGGATTAAAAGTGTGTCACCTGCAGTTAGCCATGAAACTGCTCCTTGTGTAGTGGATTCATGTGGTATGGTGTGCAATGGAAACATATGGATAGTAATTATGTGGTATTGGGTGTACTGTAATTATGTGGAGTGGGATTGTGTGTTATGGAGTATAATTATGTGGAATTATTTTTGTGTTGGGGAGTTAAATAATGTGGTGTGCTGTTTAATTTTTGTGGCGTGATGTGGAATTCTGTGGTGTGGATTGGATGTATGTGGTGTGTTGTGTAACTGTGTTGTTGAGTTGAAATATGAGGTTTTGTGTTGAAATATGTGGTGTGGATTGGAAATGTATGGAGTTTAATTTTGTGGTGTGGAACTGTGTAGATAACGTTGCCTTTTTAGTGAAGAAAAAAACAAATAGGTTAGAGCTAAGTGCCAGATCTGTGTTTTTGTTTTATTTTTTAAATAAAAACATTGGTAATTGTATTAGGTTTCACCTATGTGATTAACATTTTTTGTATTGTGCTGAAATAGAGGGAAAGAGAACAGATATACCCGAAGATTATTGATGTTGGGGCATTTTAATGCTGGGAACAAGGCAGCTCGTTTGTATGTTAACAAGTGGGAAAACGACAAAATGTACTTTAGGGAATATTGTTCCTCAAACCAACCGCTGCTTAATCTAGATATGGCAAGTTAACTCAGACTTACAAAACCAACTAAAAGCAATGCCAATATTGTACCACAATGAATACAGCCACAGAACTAAACAGCGACTTTGTAGCATCCTAACTGCTTATAAACAGTGGCATTTTATTAATGACATTTGTTCACTGCTCGATGGCTGAGAGAAGCTAGTTTAGGAGAACGTGCTGTGGCTAATCTAATAGCAATGGCCTGTTCAATAATATTTTCAGATGAGGAAGCGTTTCTTTAAAGAGAAAGGATTTGGGGACTGAACCAGAAATTGGAAGGACTTCCTCATTTCTCGACAACCCGTTGCAAAGACCAGTTTCCCAAATGCTAATTTAGAATGATCTACTTGTGTGTATGTAGGTGTTGGACATCTCTATGGAGAACATTTACATGAATTCTAGATCAATTACTAAAGATGTGTACATGTTTCCGTTGGTATTTTTAACCTGTAAAACACCCCTCCCCCAGACATATATATTTTGGTGGATTCGATAAACTATGTAGCTCAATTGGATGCAGTAGAAACCATTCCTAACTGGTCAGTTGCAATTTCCGCACATGAAATTCCAACCCAGTCAGTTCCATTATGCTTTCCTTTCACTGCAACAAGTCTTTCCTCTAGGTCACCTTTTTTTAAACAAAAACGTAGCTGCACATTTCTGAAGTGGCTTGGCAGTGTTTTTAGGGTTGCAGATATTGTACTTGAGGACACTCACCCTCGTCTGTGACAAATAGCAGTAGTAGTATGTTCATGCTTCTTCTGAAAATTGGACAAGCACAGAAACGTGCCCAAAATTCGAGGACAAGATGTTCAACTCTTCCAGCACCAATTCTTGACTGTTTGGGTAAAGTGTATTTTGGCTTTGCCTTAACAAAGAGCCAGCAAGCATGCAGAGTAAAATGGAGGCATGCCTTAACGCATTAAAGAAATGCCTTTGAATGTTCAGTTGAGGTGGTAGGGCTGGGAAAGACTGGACTTCCTAGGTCAAACAAGTATTGACAGAGCCAACAGATTTCATGTGTGTAAGCAGAGCAGATGGCACATGCTCACACCGTACAAATATCAAGCCTACTGTGCAAAAGTGCAGACAAAAGCACTGGATAAATGGATGCAAGAGATAAAAATGGATTGCCTTGTTTTATAACTCCATAGCACTCCCTACATAAGCTACACTGAAATTCTGCATTCTTCCAAATACGTACACCCTGTGAAGCAGCGTGATACCCAATCAATAATGTGCTTTAGCTGCTCATCATGGGAATCAAGCACTATATAAATGCAACTATAGAAAGTTACAATGCAAACAACTCTAAAAAAGGAAGCTGTAGCACTGAATCGTGGGATATGTGAAGCCTTTACCAAATCACTGTTAGAATAGCAAGAATCCTCAGTACTTTGAAGACATCGAATAATCTACACTCGCCTGATTTAAGTATTCCATAGTGGCTGTTAAAGACTACTAAGGCACACAGCTGCATAATGCACAATGTATGGTCTAGTATTATGACCCACTTATGGGCTTCAATAGCTCACAATTTTGTATCCTTTCAAGCCAGAATAAGTCTTTGCATTAATTTAGTTTTAGGCGGCTCCACTCAAGCACTCCATGCAGGACCAAGTACGGACATTGTGTGGAAAAAGCTTTGCCACCCTGAAGCTCCTATAAAGACTCTTTCCATGGATCCCATTAGAAAGCAGAAGGACAGTCACACAGGCCCTGCTGGTCAGTATACTGGACTATGGCAACGCTCTCTTTGTAGGCATGCCAAACTACCTCTTCAAACCTCTACAGGTGGTCCTAAATGCTGCAGCCAAACTGGTGTGTAACAAAGTCAAACACAGCTCTGCAAAGGACTGCCTAAAACAAATCTATTGGCTGCCCAAGCGCCAAAGAGCACGCTTCAAGCTCTTGGGGCATACCCACAAAACACTTCATGATACAGGCCCCAAGATCCTTAAGTATAAAATACGATTCTACACTCCTACCAGACCACTAAGATCACAACACCAAGCATTCGCCGAAACGAACAGGATTAAAAAGTCCAGGGCAGGAGGCCGCACCTTCTCCCATCTTGCCGCACTGCACTGGAATGAGCAACACCTATTCCCCAAAGACTAATATTATATCTATTAACTTCTCTAACCCTACTCACCGCTAGGCCATGCTTAGTGCTGTGATATCTCAAGGGATGAATGTCGAGCTCTACAAATAAAATAAAATAAATAAATAAATTTGTTTTAGGAGATATTAGAAGAAACGAGACTTTGATCCTAATCAAAAGCAAGAGAAACGCAAGAGGGGCCGAAAAAGGTAGAGAAAGGTGGAAACGTGTGACAAAGGGAACAAACAGCAATGTTTTCACGGGCAGCAACGACTTAAGAAGCTCCACTTAACTCAACGAGCTTCCCTACAACAAGCATCTAGGCAATGGGAGGGGGAGGGGGAAGTGTGGCACTGCGGTCTGGTAGCAAAAGGGACAGACGGGGAGTAGAGCCAATCTGTAATGACCTCACTGGGTAGCACTTGTGAAAAGCGCTCTTAAAGAAGTAAAAAATAAGTCCGGTAACAGTGCCCTACAATGCCCGCTGCTAAAGCTGAAAGGTAGTTAGGCAGTTTGCTCGGGGAAGGCTAAATAGAAGAGGCATGACGTATGCATGCCCTTCACGGATGTGGAAGGACAAAAGATGGAGCGAAGATGGTGCCAGCAAATGGCAAGTGTATGGGTTGGCTGGAAACACATTTGTAGCTACAGCGTGTCTCGGTACGAGACAGCACATGTGTGCCGTCTAGAGCCGAGACCTAAAAACGAGATCAGCAGCCCTGCCAGACTACCCATCTTTCCAGTATTTCACATAGTCTGTTCAATAACATGTCCCTGTTTGATAAAAAAAAAACACTGAATGAAGATAAAATTGCAATATATAAAAAGCTACAGCTGGTAACATCTGCAATATAATCCTATATTTAGGTTGACCATGGTAAATTTCGTATAGACAAATCTGGCCAGGGCATAAGGGGAGTGTGTTCAAAAAGCAGCTTTTCCTATGTAACTCCCATGGAATCACTTCAAACTTGACTCAGAACTGGAACTTTGCTCAGAGAAATGCCTTTGCTTCGTTGGGTGTGTATTAGTTTTTGAGAAATTCACATTATTGAATTGTGTATAGGTGAACTTCAAGCATTAAAAATTAGAGTGATCTGGACCGCTATTGCACCTATTATATTAATAAACACAATTTCGGGAACAATTAGCCGACGGAATTTAAAAAAAAAAGAAATCTGATTAGATGACAAAATCTTTTCTCCCGTTGTCCATTTGCACATTTTAGACTTTGGCCCAAAAATGCAAAAATATATTCTACACTTTGGAAAAAAATATTCATTAAAAATAAGGGCTGAGCATTTCTGCTGCTGCAATGTGACCAGCAGTAAGATTGGACTGCATTGTTCCGCCTCCCCAGGGTGTGATCAGCAACTACTATGGAAAGGTTTCTGAAAGAGGCACAAGATACGAGAGATACTGACTTCTCACTGGAGATAAAAACTGCACCCCTGAGATATCCTAGAACATACTGCAAATAGCCAATAAAAACCGAACATATTTTCTATCCTTTCACCTGCACGAAACATTTTTATATACTGTGAAAATATTGTTTTCATAAACAGAGATGTGGCATTTAAGGGTAGGAATTCTTCACTGACAAGACTTTTTATAAATATTTCCCAGTTGTTGTAGGCAAAACATGGCTATATTTTGTGCATAAACTAATGAGTTAACAATTGCCTTTTTGAAAACAATGATAGTACCAAGATTTATTTTTTGCATTTCTTTTCTTCTCAGTGTGCACCATTTGGTGTATTTTTACTATATCTGCAATGGCGGAATTACCATTAATTAAATACGTTTTCTGGGTTATGATAACATCGTTACAGAATCAGTGTTCTGGCAAATAAACAACATGCAACATAAGCAAAACAAAATATGAGGGCTGTGTTTTACCCAGCCACACATATGAGGCCTTTCATGTCAGTGTGACAGCCCCTGCAATACACATTGGAATAATGGTTGTTATAAGCCTTCTGCTCCAACATTTGAATGTTTCTCAATCAATCAATCAAATCGTATTTGCATAGTGCTGCTTTTCACGCACAAGAGTTTTCAAGTGCGTTTTTTTCAGCTTTGTGGAGTGAGTCAAACGGCAGGTTTTCTGACCATTTCTGATTCCTGCAGGGAGGGAGAGGGCTGGTGGTGAAGGGGAAGGCAGTTCCAGGACATGGAAGCCAAGTATGAGAAGGAGCGACCGTCACTCTTGCATCAGCAGATGCAGGGGGATTGGGTGAGGAAAATGGAGATGGAGTCCAGTTGTCTGGGGGACTGGTGGAAGTTCGCCCAACGGTTGATGGACGCGGGTCCCTAATTGTGAAGGGCCTTGTAGGCGTATGTTAGCATTTTGAACTTGCACCTCTTGTGGACGAGGAGCCAGTGGAGCTTCCATAGGTGAGAGGTGATGTGGGCCTATCTTGGGAGGTCGCAGACAAGTCTGGTGGCTGATTTCTGAATGGTCTGTAGTTTCTTTAGCAGGTGTGAGGTGATTCCTACATAGATGGTGTTGCCGTAGTCCAGGCGGCTGAGGATGAAGGCTTTGGAGACGGTGCGTCTGGCACTGGCAGGGAGCTACTTAAAGATTTTTCAGAGCATGCTGAGAGTGCGGAAGCACGCTGAGGATACTCCTTTGATCTGGGTTTCATGGTGATTTTATCATCCAGGATGATACAGATGTTCCTGGTGTGTTCTGGGGTGAAGGTTCCAGTTCCACTGGCCACCAGGAGTCCACCCAAGGGGATATGTTGCTCCCAAACATGAGTACCTCCATTTTGTCAGTGTTGAGTTTGAGCAAGTTGTTCCAGTGGGCGACGCTGGTCATGCGCCAGTGTAAGTTGGCCCTGGTGGTGGCGGGGTCTGAGCATAGCAAGAGGAAGATCTGAATTTGTCAATGTTTGATATGATGTTCATTCCATAGGTCCTGACCAAGTTGGCCAGCGGGGTCATGTAGGCATTGAACAGAATAGGGCTGAGTGAGGACCCTTGGGGGATGCTGCTGATGATGTTCTTTGAGTTTGAGTTTGAGGTGTAGGGTGGAAGGTGAGTTCTTCTACTGAAGAAGGATGTGATGCACTTAAGGGTCCCCTTGAACATGCATCTGCTGGAGCTGTTTTAAGAGGGTGTAGTGGGACATAGTGTCAAAAAATGCAGAGAGGTTAAGGAGGATCAGGTTTAGGAGAGTCCTGATGTCATCAGTGGCTGCCATTAGGGTGGTTTCTGTGCTGTGGTTCGAGCGATACCCAGATTAGGATGAGTACAGGAGTTCCTTGCTCTCTAGGTAGTTAGTTAGATGGTGATTGTTTACTTTTTTCAGGACTTTGGCAGGGAACAGGAGCAGGGAGATGAGCCAGTAGTTCTTGAGATCTTTTGGGTCTATGGATAGTTTTTTGAGGAGTCATGTGACTTCTGCGTGTTTCCATTCTTTTGGATAGGTGGCAGAGGTGATGGAGTTGTTAAGATGGAGTGCAGTCTTTGCTGATAGTTTAGTTCCCCAGCTTGAACATGTGATGGAGACAAGGGTCCCTGGTCACTCCTTAGTGGATGGAGCTCATAATGCCAGAGGTGGTCTGTATACTGAGTTGGTCCCATCTAGTGATCTTGAGGTTCGAGTAGCAGTCGGTGAGGTTGGGGAAGCTGTGAATGCTGGCGACGGGTGGTTACAAGTCGATGTTTTTCTGTTTCTCTCTTTTTAATTTAGAAAATGCTACCTTCAGTTTGGTGGAATGTTCTAATAGCTTTACAGTCCTTCTACCTCGGACTATACCAGTTGTGAAAGGCCCGCTCCCATTGTAGACCCATGCCTGTAGCTCAGGCCTGTAAATCGGGTTTAGGACCTTTAACAAACGGTATTACCCTTGGCAGTGGGCTATATTGAACAAATGAACATTTGTGCTTCATAATGTTAACAGGGTTTACCCTAATTAGCCTATGGACGTGGACCCATTCAATAAGGGAATAACTGTAACTTTCTCTTGACCCTAGCACCCTGGCCATATTACCAACTCAGTCAATCAGATTACAATTATTGTGCACCGCCCAGGAAGTGAAAGGTAGTGCCCTGGAACGGCATATTTTGGGAAGGGCCACATGTAGACTCTGCAATGCCCATACACCACCCAAATGTGTACGAAGTCACATGCTTTTTTTTTTGGCCATCTGTGCGAGATCTTTATCGTTATGCTGGCTCAGCTGCATGAAAACACCACTCCATCGTTCGCTGCTGCGATGCCCTCTGTAGGGCAAGCAGAAGCTAGCAATTTTTGTACTTGAGTGCAAACACACCCAGTGAGGGCATGCGTAGAGAAAGACCTGGACTCTGCATCTTTTTTTTTCATAACATGCCACCGGGATATCTAATGTTTGTTTACAACCCAAACCAGTTTTGTGAGAGCTAATAACTGATGGAAAATGTTCTTAAATGTAGTATGCTCGCATTAAATTCCTTTTTAAATATATGTTTAAATCAGGTGCAAAAATATGTGAAATCTTTGGCACTGGGACAATTGTGTGCCAGAATTTGCCATTCGTGGCTACATTAGACTTTTGAAAGGTTCTAGCCCATTTTTGATGATAAGACAGGAGGAAGAAATTGGCTCCATTTTTTTTCTTCCTCGTGTACTTGGTTTGTGTAAATGGTTAGTTTAATTAATACGGTTAGAGAAATCTTATTAGGAAAACAAAACAAACATGCATTTGTAGAGACATTGAACGTTGAACTAATAGTACGCATATGTATACATTACACAGCTATTCTATTGTACAGTCGTAGGTGGTCGGTGCCACTTCAATGACAGGGGTATTTTATGTTAATGAGATAATGAAAAAGTGGACTCAGAGGAAAAAGGAAAAAGAGATAGCTGAAATACCAAATGAAACACAGAAAGCCCCCCCCCTGACATTTTAATGCTTTGTGTTTCAGCATGTTGTGACATGCATTTTAAAACAGAAAGGAGTTTATAGCAATAAGACTATCTCAAATCGGGTTATCATTCAGCGAGTTGCCTTTTCATAGCGTCTGCTTGCTGGGATCTCAGCTCGGGAGATCGCCTTCCACCACCGAAGAACCCCCCCAAGGCGCCCCCCCCCGCCCCCACACACACGGCCCTTTTAATGATGTCCGCAGTAGTGACTTGCAGAAAGTCTGTGAGAATTGCTACGAGGCTCTCTGCCCAGGAGACTTCACGTGTGTCAGGGCGAGCGGCTGGATGTCCTTGATGCAATTGAGGAAGAGGGAAAAAGAAGAGAACAAACATTGGACTTGACACGGGTGTGTAAGAAAAAATAAACATCAGCATTTCAAAAGAGAGGCTGGCAGTACTTAATGAAGCTGAAGGAATGCAAGAAGGAGCTGACAGGAAAGCTTAATCGCTGCAGCATAGATCTGTTGCGATAGTAGTCAATGATCGTATCTGCAGGACGAGTTATGAAAAAAACACATAGGTGCTGGCTGACCGAGAACAAACCTCGGCTCACTCTCTTTTTACCGATTAAGATGTAGGCAAATGTTAACAATTCTTTAGCTGAGACTTTCTTTTTACACCAAGCCCTAGCGAGGCACTGAGGATGTTCGCAGAGTGAATATTTAGTATGTATATTCCAAGGCCACTAGAAATGTGAGTGACATAAAACCTTGGCTTGACAACTCGGTATTTCCTTTTGCTACATTGTACAAACGTTGTCCTCTCAATCTACCCAGTACAATTTGCTATTTCAGAATTTTGAAGGTGAGCATCTAAGAAGATTAGAAATAGACAATGAGATACATTGGAATTTTTTACACTGCGCATGGGACCCTTCCATACAGGCCCCAGTGCATGTGCTCTGGTCCCTCAAAGCTTGTTGACTTGGCTGAAAAAGTTGATTGTCATATTTAACTTGCCTTTACCCACTTTTTGATTCCCAGTCTTCCCAGGGCTTGAAAGGTAAATGTTAATAGAAGACAGCAGCACTTGTTGTGCCACCACTGAAGTTGCCATGTAAAACATGGCTCTAGACCTGCCACAGCACCTTAACATGGCAGTTTTAAAACTGCCATTTTGACCTGTTAATTTCACTGTTTTAACAGACCTAAACCTTTCTCTTTCATGCTTATAAGTCACCCTTAAAGTAGGCCCTAAATGCCTACAGGGCCGGGTGCATGGTATTTAAAAAGTAGGACGTGTACTTAAATGTTACCTGTCCTGACAGTGAACAATCTCCAAGGTCTTTCTTCATTGTGGCAAGGTTGCCTCTTCCATAGAAAAGCACTGAGTTACATTAGAACTAGGACCATTGGAATTATGTAATTCTGCAGCTGTGGCATTTTTAAATAATTATCTATTTGCAGCATTTGTCCTATAATCCATCATCCGCTGTGTAATTTGCAAATTTTATTTAAAAAAAAAATAGTTTCTAGCTAAGACGGATCCAACATTAATAATATGTGGCAACACATGTTGCTTCGCAGTGGAAGGTGCTTTGCACAGGTTGACTTTTCACCTTTGAGTTACATATTCCTGTATTTTGGTGTTACACTAGTACTAATGAGGTAAACCTTGTCCAGAGTTAAAATGGGTTAAAATATGCAAAAATGACAAAATAATGAACTGTCACTATCACAATGTTGCATTATGCTGCATAATTTGTATTTCTTGCTGCCTAATTAAATTAAACCCTGCAGTATAATTTGGCCCATACTTAACACATAATTCCATTGTACCTGTTTATAACGCCTTATCATGCTTAACTTCAGATTCAGAACAGCCAAAACTATGGTTCAAGGCTCACTGGACTATCAGTGTCTCTTGACTGGGGTGAGACTATGTCCCCCAGTATCATCTCTGCCCTAATTTGCAGGGAGGGGCAGGGTGGGTGGTAGGAAACTATGGATTAGGACCGATTACAGGTAAGTAAACATAAAAAAATATAAAACGAATTTCGTTGCGCGCACTGCATCGCCAAATGCAATGCAGTGCGCGCAACAAAATGTATTTAAATTTTTTTGTTATGTTTACCTACCTGTAAACGACCATAATCCCTAGTTTACTACCCCCCTCCCTGCCCCTCCCTCTCCCCAACTCAGCGCCCGGAAGCACTCCCACGACTGACCGCTAATGGTCTCTGGGTTATTTTTAAACCTCTTTTTTTGCCTCATTTGGAGAATCATGCCTCGCTCTCATCCTTGTTTAGTAACAGCTGAGTTGCATATATAGCAACCATGTTTGATCAATTCTTGACATGTGCTGTGGAGGTAGTATCAAAGTAGATAGAGCTAAGTGAGAGACAATTATCTCTAATGGGGAGCAGTTCTGTATTTTTTCTACATGTCCCAACTATCCACTTGAGGCTCTCTTCGAGCGCCACAAGCACCAACACTCTGAAGGGGGGTTCTCGACAGAGGGAGACTCGCTAGCAGTCTGTTTATGTGTATCCTCAGTTTCAGTGGCACGAGTAAGTGCCCCAGTTGACTTATCCCATAAGCCCACTCAAACCTGTTCTAGCCCCAAGAAAAAGTGTAGAAGAAGGGACCCGGAGCCTAAAAAGTGGAAGCACTCATGCTCATGTGGCCATCCAAACTGAGAGACTTGACCAGTTTTTTTTCCACGAGGGAGCCTGGTTGGGCGAATGTGTGAAGGTGTTCAATCACGCTTTTAGTGCCAATATGGCTCCAACCCTCTGAAGGTTAACACATATTGAACCAAGATTGTCACAGATTTAGGACTTAATGATTCATGCTGGAGATCCAACTTCAGGAATTAGCCAATTAAACCATGGTTCATTTAGCAAGCCCTCCCACATCTACATGAGGATGTTACTAGGTTAGATCCTTCCCTTGAACTACCCCAACTTACTAGGGCACTTTGTAATGTCCCCTCTGCCCCAGCTGGTGCCCCAACTGGTCCCCCAGTACCAATTTCAGGTCTTACATTAAGCCCCACCACAGGCTCGTGTACCCTTATTTTAGAACATCCCATCTGTCCTAAAACAAGGACTGTAATCAACCTACTGAATGAAGCGACTCCATATGTTGTACTTTTGGGTATTGTCGATCCTTTCACTGGGCTAATGTCAGAATCTTATGAGGAGCTTATAAATAAAGTGGTACATTTATTACACAAGCAGTCTATTCTAAGGACACAGATATATGATGCCATCAATATGGTGGAAAGAGTGAACTGGTTGCAGCCTGATGTGGGCAGGGGATTGTTTGGTGATAAATGTTAACAATCCCACCATAGCGGCACAAATTCCGACAACTATAAGCTCATTTACATCGCCCAGACCAACCAACATCCAGCCTCTGCTTCTTGCTATTTTGTACAAGATGGAAATGGTCCACATGAACCTAAGGGGATAGGCTCTCCAGGGACAGGTCCCTCAGGGTAGACACCCATCTGCTTCTCCAGTACCCCCTGCATGGAGGTTTGTGAACAGATTAGCTCCTTTAAGTAATCTGGAGGTGTGTGATTGATTTAACAATTTTTCCTTTCCGCTGCCTCCTGGTGTCCCCAAGACTGCTTCTCTCCCGGATGATATATCAGTCAATAACTCTCAAGAACATCTACTGCTATCTGAGGATATTATAGGTCTGTCAGCTGAATTCAATGATGATCACTGGGTCTCCTTTGTCAGGGGATACTAGGTGAGCTGTCTCCAGGAAACATGGGAAGAGTCAACCTGCTTCTTACTGGAAGGATATAAGGGCAAATCACTTTTTTCGTATTAAATATAGGTGGGAAATTAAGGATATTGCCTGGGATTTGCATTTGTTACAAGTTCATGGCTTCACATCCTTTGTTCTAATTATTTGTTAAATTGCCAAAGACCGGATGGAGGAGTTATCCAGTCTTAGCTGCCTAAGTGCAGCTATGAACACCTTGTCAAGCCACAGGCATGTGTTGGAAAAAGTAATTCTAGTTGGGAATTTTAATTGTCATCTTTGTGAGTCCCCTTTGGTCCTAAATAACAACACGCCCAAATGCTTGTTGGTAAAGGGGTTACACATGGTGCACACCAGTGTATACACTTAGTTAAATGCATTTTTAAGCAACCATAACCTCATTTACTCCTTGTAAATTCAAAAAGCCACTGTATTTTACCCACGTTAAATGGCAGGGGGTGCGCTTCTATAATGGATTTAATCTTTGTGTCAGCTCCCCTTTTCTTTTGCATTTCTAACTTTACTATAGTACACAACCCTTTTGGCTATCAGAATCCCCTTTCTGTAGCGACTGATGGGATATATGGCGGTGTCAGGATTCCCCCTGATATTCAGGTAGTACTTTTTTCAAAAGATCAGGGCAGGAGGATAAGATGGTCACAGGCAGACCCCACAACGTTTTAAAATGTTTTCTTCTCATGGTGCAAGCGTGACATTCTTAAATACTTCGACCCAGGGGCCCGAAGTGGTCCTATTCTATCAGTATTTGAGGGTATCTCATGACAGGTATTGGAATTATTGAAGGTTTCTGTGTTGATCATCAGCCACATGTACTTAAAAGGTTTAACCATAAATGCTCTAAGGCACTTTGGAGCTTCAAGAGAGCCTCAAAGTAGGTACCTAGAGACAGTGATCTTGTGGTTGCCTGCTGCAGTGCATATAAAGTGGAACTTGCATGCTGTAAGAACAGACTAAGAGAGAGCGCCTGTGATTATCTAGTCCAAGCTTGCGTTATTAAAGATAGCTCTGTGTTTTGGCAAGTAATTAATAGACCTTGTCTCGAAAGCGATAATGCTCCTGCTCTAAGACATCATATTACTGAGCAGCTGTGGGTGGCACACTTAGAAGGGGTCCACAAATGTGTATCTACAAATGTGTACCTACTGGAGAAAATGTGGATTTGGGTTTGCTTTTGGGGGGAATAGCTATTTTTTTTCTGCTAGATGAAGTTAGCAAGGGCGTTCAGGTGCTCTCAAGAAACAAGGCCCAGGGACCTGATAGAATTCCCCAAGATTTGTTTTTCAATGATGTTGAACTGTGGGACCAAGCCTTGACAATGGTTTTAAATGAGCAATTAGAGAGGGTCCCCCTTCCTCATGGTCTTCTGCAATTGCCCCTATATTTAAAAAAAGAGCACAGAGATTATCCCCAATGCTATCGACCAATTTCCTTGATCGATTCAACACTGAAGGTCTTGAGCAGAGTGATTCTAGATAGGCTGATGGGGTGGGCAATAAGAACCACACATTTTCTGATGCCAAGTACGTTTTTAGGTTGGGTATGTCGACCATGGACCAATGTTTGAACTTATATCTGGTCGTAAATAAGTATACAGGCGCCCAGTCAGAGTCAATCCACCTGGTCTTAATGGATTTGCCATCCTCCTTACCTTATATATGGCCAACCGTGAGAAGTTGTGGTGTTTATTTCACACGATGGGGGTGGATCTCAATATTGTGCTTCTTTTAAGAGACCTACATGCCTACACAATAGCATTGGTGCGATACTTCCAGGGTTTGGCCCACGTGCCGCTTTTTTGCACAAGCAGGGTGGTTCAACAGGGTTGCATTCTTGTCCCTTTTCTGTTTATGCTATATGTAAATGGGCTGGAGCGTGTCCTTCTTTACGTAGGAGCTAACTTCCCTAGGGCTGTGTCAGACTGCTTCTGGTATTACTGTATGCCGACAAGGCGGTCCCCATGGGTTTACAGCAGTTACTGGACAAGTTTATAGATTTCATGGCCAGCTTGGTCCTTTGACTTCATTTCACCATATCTAATGTAATGGTAGTGGGTTTGAGCAGGACCAGATCTAAAATATTCAAGGTGGGCACTCATATCCTGGCTAAAGCCCCACTTTTTACTTATCTTGGGGTGATGATTTACTCCAATAAAAATGGGAAGCACTTGATAGGAAAGAAGGCTATGGAGCGTGTCAAGGCGAATGCTGCTGTTATGAGTTTTGTTCAGGATTGGGGATCGCCCACCCAGAATTCTAACTAAGGTTTACAAGGTGAAGAGTGTTTCCAAGGCTCTGTATGGCAGTGACGTTTCGGATTACATGAAACTGTATAGCATCTAGTATACTGAAAATAAGTTTCTAAGGTGTGTGCTGCAGGTCTCCCAAATTACCACAACATCTTGCGTGCACAACGAGTTGAAGTCCAGCATATAGGCAATATGATTGCACTTAGGCTAATAATATGTTGGACTAAGATCTGGACTATGGAGGAATCCCACCTGAACAGGCTGATCCTAAAGGACTGTCTATCCTTGGATCATGATGTTAAAATTCTGTGGATTACATACATGTAAGAAAAGTAGGATCTGCTTCTTATGGTTACACCCATGTTTTGCTTCATGTAATACTGTTTTTTTTACTAGTCTGACTGGGATCCTGCTAATCAGGACCCCAGCCTGTCTGATTTCATCCTAAACTGTTATGCCATGTATTCAGGTACACTCCAGATTGGATACTGGGGTACACTTGTCAGTCCCTAGTACATGGTACCCATGTACCTAGGGTATAGGCACCCCAGAGGCCATCCATGGGCTGAATCATGTATTATGCCACCCATGTAAGGTCATGCAAAATGGAACTACAGGCCTGCCATTGCAGCTTGTGTAATATGGTGCATGTACCTTTTACTTTAGATATAGATTTCCTATAGGTAAACGCCATTGCACTTAAAACCTAGAAGGCACCCCTATAGCAGGGCTTAACAATCCTGAAGGCAGGGTGCTTGGTTCTAAGTGAGAGGGTGCCCCTGCATGAGCAGGACACCCCTGCAGCCTACGGAGTCCATTCTCCCGGGCTGTCATTGTATCATCCATTTACGACATATAGAGTGGCATTATGCAACCGCGTAATAACCAACTCTAAAATGGTCAGGGGGTACCCAACAACTGCACAAGCATCAAAAGGGCATCCCGTATCACAGGGAGATATAATTCACACCTAGGCATGCCCCATAATTGTACTAAGTGGCATCAATGCCAGTGGGGGAAAACGTGTCCCAAAACTGGTTTGCAGGGTGAGTTCTTCATTTTCCTAGGTACACTTGAGGGAGGTGTTCAGAATTCTGACCAGGGTAAGAAAACTTCTGCCAAGTTGTATTTTGGCTGAGCAGAGCACTGTGGGACTATTTAGGGCCACCCCCCCCCCCCCAGGAAATTTAGTGGGCAGGGCTGCCCCCAGATTTGTCCCTGTTTGCCAAGTAGCTTCCCCCACCCACAAGCTAGTGTCAGACATAAAAGTGGCATCAATGGGTTCCTCCTCGAGAACACCTCAGGACCTGTGGAAGACAGAAGAGAGGCATCTGCTGTTTAACCTGTGGAGAGAAAACCCCAAAGGCATGACCTGCTTCTCACTTGTACCCAGGACAGAATAGTGGGCTCTATTGGGAATTTGGCTAACCTCATTATCAGGAACACAAAATCTGAAAGAAGCCAAATCTTGGTGGAGCCCAACTGATGATCTGACCAGTTCCAACTGGATCTGCCCTGGACCCTGATTCTGAGAAATTGAGTCCTAACTTCCAAGTGATGCCCAAATATGTACTCTTTCACCTTTCAAAACTGCAAGACTGAAAACTCTTTCCTACCTTTCTGAAATTAGAACCAGAGGCTACCACTGGACTGCAGCCACAAACATCGAACTGCTGGCCGGACAACATTTTCTGGTTTCCCTGCTGAAAGGATCCTGAATTCCAGAAAAGTTGCTAAGCCTGAACGTAGAGGAGTTCACTGCTGAGCAGCCCCCCGTCGATGATGACAACATCCTGGGCCCAGACTTCACTTGAAATTTTCTTGCTGTCAATATCAACAGCCTCAAACTTCTAGCCAGAGCTGAGACTCCCACCAAGGTCATGCACTTCAGCCAGAAATGGTAAAACAAGCCTGTCCCCAGATCCAGCTGCCACACCAACTCACCGCTGACCCCGTTGAAAAGACTTTTCTCCCAAAAATACAACTACATCACAAGATAAACTTTGCACCTGGACAAACCAGGTACCTGTAGCCAACCCGTGCTCCATTATGGTTGGCTTAACTTTTGACTTTGGCAGAGTCTAGCACAACCAGATACCTACTGCTGAAACTATGTGTTTTTTTTAGCACATGAAACTTAAAATGTAGAAAAATCATGTCTTCTGTTCCCTCCATTTTATGTGTCAGTTTAGTGTCTATTTGTTCACAAAAATGTTCTCAATTTTTATAAATTGGAGTGAGATGTTTATTGTATTGTGGTTTCTACTTTATAACTGCTTTGGTACTGATAAATGCTTTACACATTTCTCCTACGATAAGTCTGTGTGTCCAACGGTTGAGCTCAGATTTATAATACTGAGGCTGAACTGATCGTAGTAAGGAATAGTGCCACTACTACTTGAAGGGAACTCCCATCTACTTCAACTTATAATTGACTAATTTGAGGACAAGTAATATCCAGACTCTACGGCTGATTCAGTACTACTGAATAAATACCTGAACTAAGTTCCTTGGTAAGACAATAGGCATCCCACTGCAATATGCCAAACTGGCCCACACCACTGATTAGCAATATCCTTCTAATGTACAGCTATGGGTGCTTTATCTCACATAAAACAACTGCCTGAATGTGCCTGGCAGGATGACTGCAGTGACTAAATATGCTGTGCTTCAATTAACTTAATCTAAATCAGATTATCCTCTATCAAGCAACGACAATGAGCTTAAACTTTGAACCAACAATGTTTGCACTAGTTTTCATTGATTTCCCAATTGCCACTAAATATTCATTACAGACACTTAGGCTTTCTTTACTAGTTTGGTGATGTACCCCAAACCACAATTCTGGGTTTCCGGGCTAGGAATTATAGGTTCCGAAAACTCCAGCCCTATAATTCTGTGCCTGGAGAACGAGGGCCTGCTACTCAAGATGCAGGGATCTGGGTCGCCAGCAGCAGCATTGTCCAGACCCACCCACAATTTGCAATAGTCCCTGAGTAGCAGGCGATCCCCCTCCTTCAGCAAGCAAAATAATGATTTGCAGCTCCCTAGCAGCACCCATATTGTCACTTTCCCTCTACGCAGATTAGAAGGAAAATACCAGAGTTTTGTTTTCAATGAATTCTGGGAACACTATCCAGAATAGTTCTTAGTAATTCTAGGTCTAAGCAGTTCTCACATATGTTGGCAAAAAACTTGTAAGAGCCAAAATTTGATGCAGAGATACTGGCCTGTAATGTAGACTCCAGCCTCACAGTATAGCAGCACACAATTCCATCCAACTCATAATGAGAGCATTAATGTCTCACTAGCAGATGCCTGTTATTTTGTATTCAAGTAGGCCATCCTGTAAATAGTGATTGTTGGACCATCTTGTGCTTGGAATGCCACAATAAATATTTTGCCTTTTTTACTGATCCTGTTTTTGTTGGCCATAGGACACTGAACACTTTAATCCTGCTAACAGTGGTCAAAAGATTGTGATCTTCCTTTAAACATGGTAAGTTTGACATATACCTTTTTTGGGAAATTTTTTAGGGAAAGTGCTTTCTTATTGCAAAGAGAAGTCGACAGAATAAATTAGGAACTGATTGTTTCATAATATCAACATAATACACTGCCAGTTTATAGACAATACCAACCTACACATCAATTTTAATTGTAACTTAATTCCAATTCATTTATTAAGACAATCAAATCTCCTTCACCATCTAAAGAAGCAGTGCATTTATTTATCTGATTGTAAACTATCTACTAACGCTATGAACTAATATACTAAAGAACAAGTCAATGGCTACTAAATTATTTCTGGGGATCCCAAATCCCCCATGTTTTTGAGTATATACTAACACTATTTGTCCTACCAGAATTTGAGCTGACTAACTTTCTTCTTCTTAGTGGACCATTCTTCAATGGTGGGACTAGATGGGTACTTCCAAAGAGTTATTATCAATTATAAGGCTAGCAGCATTGCTACTAATATAAAGATCCTGGCAGCAGTCTCTAGCAGTTTTTGGGGATAGCGGAATTACATTTTCGATGTTAAAACTAACTTTAACAAAAAAAATTCTTCTCAAATTACAAAAACAAACCTGCATAACCAAAATATGTGCAACCATCCTCTCGCTTAATGACTCACTTTTGCTGTCTTACATGCTTTGGGCACTTTGCCACTGCTGATCAGTGTCAAAGTGCATGTGCTCCTGTGTAAATTGTAAATATGATTGGTCATCCATGGTTATGCATGATTGGCATATTTAATTTACTGGTAAGTTTTTTGTTATGTATGTAAATAAGTTGGTTTGTCAATATATGAATTTTGTAGATTCATGTGTATACAAATGTGTTTCAATGTATGTTTGTACTGTGTTCTATAATTAAGTGTTGCCCTTCAAAGAGATATGCAATAATGTAAAAATACTTTTCTGAAAAAGAAAAAGAAAAGTAAAATAAATCACAGGGGCTAATGAAATCAGAACATTGGCACCTTTATTTTGAGTAGATGTAAAAATGTGGCAACAAGATACTTTGTCAGTTTATAAGGTTTAAGTGGTCCGACCAAGTTTGCGCAAATAACCTAAGCCTACCTTTATTAACAACTTTTATAAAGTAGGCATTTTCTTGTTTAACCATCCTCTGTGACTCTGTTGTTTGTATATTGACTGTCTGGTTTTGGAGTGACAGGAGCTGGGGATGTGCATTCACTGTAGAAATCACAAGGGGGGTTGAGATGTGTCACTTACACCTGAATAGGCTGTGTCCCATGTGCAGAATGCCATCTCCATCACCTGTGGTCATGCTGCACCAGAAAGGACATAACTGGTTTGTACTCGGCTCAGAGACACTTGCCACAAAGAGAACAAAGAGAAAATGGGGTAAAAGTATTGGGTCTTAAACCCCAGAGTATTAGATGACTTTTGGACTCAAGAGGAACCTCTGCCAGGTGGTAGAGCTGGAGAGCTGTAAGGAGGCGCACTGTCCCTCTGCTGTGTGTGCTTTGCTGGGTTGACCTGTAGTTGCTGTTTCTGCCAAGGAGAAGACACTTATTTGAACTTTGCTGTGAACCTGCTTGAAGAAGAATCTCCAAGGGCCTGCATGTGCTGGCCTCCTGTTCTGAGGACTTCACCAGCACATGGATTCCTCTGTGGACTCCTAGATACAAAAAGGTGCCAATTCCAGATCCTGGGCCCAGAGAATTGCGTGGTTGTTGCTGCAAAGCAAGAAAAACTACTCTGACACTTTCAATGTTGCCACCATTGATGCCACAATCTGCAGTGAAGACGGGGACTATGCTGGGGAAGTGCACGATGCAGTGCCCTGCCTGTACCGTAGCTCTAATGCCCTTTGAAGCCTGCGATTATCGGCTTTCACTATGCCAGCGCTTGCACTGACGCCGTCACTGCCAGCATCTGCATTCTGTTATTGCGGAGCCAGTAACTGGCGAGACTTACTTCCTGGACTCTTCAATCTCGCATCGCCTCAGCAGAACCAATGCCTCACGGCTGACCCCGCCTAACTTCCCTGTCCTGAACTCAATGCCTCACCTCCTCATCGACTCAACGCCTCACCTACCCTGTGGCAGAAGGGAACCAGCTTCACTACTGCACTGACGCCTCACCTCAACGATGCTGTACATCATCTGTTGACTATGTTTTCAAGGTACTGTTGTTTGGGGGTCCGTGTGACTTCGTGGCAGGCCTGCACAAATCGTAGTCAGCTCTGTACTTTGGATCTATGCCTGTCATGATGTCGTAATAGCACCAGGTAGAGCTTTGTGTTTTTACAAGTGCTATTTTTGAAGTAACTGTTCTAAAAGTCATATTCTTGATACATGTTTGTTGGATTTTTGTCTTGTTTGGTTTAAATAAAGATACTTTATTTTTCTAAACTGGCATGGTGTCCATTTGTGGTGTTGTCACTGTATTACTGTGTGTTTTTGTACAAATACTTCACAAATTGCTTTAAGCCTGTCTGCTCATGCCAAGCTACCAAGGGGGTGAGCAGCGGTTATATTTTTTATTTATTTATTTATTTATTTGATTTGTATCGCGCGTTATAGCCACCGGGGCCTCTAAGCGCTGGTTGTCCAAATTAACCAGTGGGGCTGAGCATCTTACTTGATCTTGGTGGGCGCTTAGTGGCTGCTCCATGCCTGTTTGAATAAAACAGTTTTTAGCTTTTTCCTAAAAGTCATCAAATTGCGCTCCTTCCTTAGATCTGGGGTCAATTTATTCCACAGAGCCGGGAGTGTTTTAGAGAAAGCACGTCCCCCCACCGTGGCCAGTCTAAATCGAGGTTGGGATAGAAGAGAAGCATCCGAAGAGCGTAAAGTCCTGCTCGGAGTATAGAGTGAAATTCTGGACTTAAGATATTTTGGTGCATTTCCGTACAGCGTCTTATGCACTATGCACAGTCCCTTGAAAACTACTCTCTGCCGAATTGGGAGCCAATGAAGCTCCTGCATCAGCGGGGATGAATGGGTCATCCTGGGTTTCTTATAGATCAACCTGGCCGCGTCGTTCATAACCCCCTGTAGCTTATCCAGCAACCGCTGGGGTAGCCCTATGTACAGGGAGTTACCATAGTCCAATCTGGCCAAGATGGTCGCTGAAACCACCTGTTTCAGGGTAGAAAACGATAGCAGTGCCGATATTTTCCTCAGTTGCCGCATTAAACCAATGCAGGTACCTACTACAGACGTAACCTGTTTTTCCATGGATAGTTTCCCATCCAGGTGCAGACCCAAACTTTTGACTGCTACCGCTGGTTTCGGTGGTACACCCAGCTCTACCGGCCAGAAACTCTCGTTCCAGGGGTTGCCCGTGATGGAAATGGGCAACACTTCCGTCTTCTCCGGGTTAATTTTTAGGGAGTTTTTAGACATCCAATTAACCGTGGCCTTAAGTATGTCCTGTAGCCTGGTAGACGCTCCTGGCCCTTCCTCAAGCCGGATAATGATCTGGGTGTCATCAGCGTAGTTATAGACTAGACAGTCCATCCTATTCAGGAGGGCAATCAAAGGCTGCAGATAGATGTTAAAGAGCAGGGGCGACAAAGCAGAACCCTGTGGGACCCCGCAGGTAATAGGCGCGGAGGTGGAAAGCATGTCCCCCAGTTGGACTCTTTGTGTCCTGCCCTGCAGGAATGATGCAAGCCAAGCCAGGGCTGTACCTCTGATACCAAAAGACCTCAACCGCGACAAAAGTTGTACATGACACACGGTGTCAAACGCCGCGGAGAGATCTAATAGTACCAGGGCGCTAGGTGTTTTAGTATCAGCCCGACTCCTCAATTCATCCAGAATCGATAGCATGACTAGTTCCGTGCTATGATTAGCACGGAACCCTGCCTGATTGGCTTCCAACAGGTTATTACTGTCAAGATGTTTGGAGAGCGATATCAGCACATGCTGCTCGATTACTTTAGCCAGAAAAGGCAACTGGGAAATAGGACGGAAGTTCTTTAGACACTTAGTGTCCGAACCAGGTTTCTTCAACAAAGGGATCAATCGAGCCTCCTTGAATGCTAAAGGGACCTGTCCTGTGTGGAGAGAAGTATTCAGTAAATGCAAAACTTCTTCTTCCATGCCCGGGAGAACTAGCTTAAATACTTCCGGCGGGCATGGATCCACCAATGAACCGGATTTAACTCGGTCCGTGATCTTGGTCAGTTCCTTCTGCATAATAAAAGGGAACTCAGCTAGCGGAGTGAGAACTAGCGGAGCAATATAACCAGGTGGGCTAGGACAATCGAGGGTTGTCGTTGCAGCGATAAAGCGTGTAAAACCCTTCCCTGAGTAGAAGGAATGGTCCCTACTTGCACAAAGGTCCATACCTCTGCAATTAGAGATCCACATTTCTAACAATATTTGTTCTCTTTTTTCTCTTATTCAGGCCGTTGAGATTGACCACTATTGTTTCACAATCGATATTCAGCTTGTATCTATTAAAACACTCTGTATCAGATCCTGAATAATTGTCTATATGACATAAAAAATTAGTTGGCCGATTGCTGGCTCCAAATAAACTAGTAAAAGCCAGTAGTTAAACCTGTATGAGATTCCAATTTTTATAAAGAGCCTTTTAGTTTTTACCACTGATATTCAAAAGAATTTTGTTCCATGTGTTTTGTATTCTATACAGACCATAAAATGCCCCTTGTCCTATACTTTAACAACATTACCAAACTAAGGGGCCTATTACGATGGCGGATTTCCCGCATCCACCGGGCCGGCGGAAGCCACCGCCGGCCCGGAGGATGCGGGAAATCCGCCGTGGAGGCTTGAAAGACCCACCGCCAAATAAGGATGGCTGGTGGGTCTTACAATCTGTCTTCCGCTTTTCCACCGCGATCGCCTTCCGACCGCGGCGGAAAAGCATTAACATGGCTGGCGGTGTCTATCAGACACCGCCATCCATATTAGGATGGAGTACAAAGTATGCTTTTCCACGGCGGCTTTTCCGCCGTGGAAAAGCATACGGAGCTTCACTTCGGGGGCCCGGTGTGGGCCCCCTGGGTGAAGGGGGGGTGGGGGGTGCACATGGGGGGTACCTATGGTACCCCCCTGCATTTGCGTGGACAAAGCGGCAGGCACCGCGCAGTGCCTGCTGCTTTGTGCACGCAAATGCCGTGCATGCATTTTTAACATTGCGGCCGGTGCAGCTTGAAACTGCACCCGCCGCAATGTTAAAGATTGAGGATGTGACAGCCACCCTGGCGGTCACATCCTAATCTTCACAGAGGGACCGCCGCAGCCCCTGCGGACGGTCCCTCCTACTCTATAGTGGCGGACGGACTCAGGTCCGTCCGCCATCATAATCGGCCCCTATGTTAATTGTAACTGAGAAAACAAAATGGCATCCTGAGTTTCCATCTCAAAAAGAACAACAGGGCTATTCGTGGCACCTGACTCTAGAACCAATTATTATATTTAGAACAGTGGTGTTCTGAGGAGGTCCACGAGGGCATAGTGACATTAAACATGTTTACATATAGCAAATTTACATTGGACTTATTCACATATTTATTGGTATTTCTGAAAATCCAAAATTAATATAGTGATCACTTCTGTTTTGGGACACCTACTTACTTTGCAGTCCTTAAGTCATAGCCAAAATCCAATTATTGAAAGACTTTAGCACATCCATTCATTTAAACTTCACTGAGAAATAAAGCTTACATCTGTCATTGGTTCTTCCAGACAGTGGCTTCTTATTGCTGCAAGTTAATAGCTAAACTTTCTACGCCTTACTCACTTACTCACTTATGCCTTCTTTCATATTATCCTCTACTTTATGCATAATCTCCATATGTGTAATGCCTTTGGTTATTGGCCTATTAATATGAAAACTCCTTACTATAGTCAATGAATAACTCCTTGTTATCAAGCAAGGAAGCAGTTCTCCTGTACTAAGACTTACTTTAAGAACCTATAACTTTTGCAAAGATGGCGTCCGAGGCATCCGAGGTGGACGTGTGAACGATTCCCCTTTCTTCACGGATACCGAACACGAAGGAAAGGAAAGGAAAGGTTATGTTGCCGGCAGAAATCAGTATTTTGACGAAGGATATTGCTAAAATTAGAAAAAGAGCGGAAAAAGGAAAGCGGAACGAACTTTACTCGTGAGCTCTGCAATTGTAACCAGGCTGAGCTCCCAAGAGGTGTGTCAGCAGGGTTGAACACCTGTGCTGGCTGAGGACACCGAAAGCAGAGCCAGAATCAGCAGCGGCGAGCTCGGAATTCAGAGAGGGAGATCGAAGCACTGAGGCGCTGTTTGGTTATCTCCAAGATATGGGGGCAATGGATCAAGATCAGCCACTTATCCGAGCCGAACCGAGCAGAGAAGAGAAGGAGCGGTGAGTGTACCGGGGGGAGCGCTGTTTCCTTCTTTGTATGCTGGCGGCGATCTAGCTGCTAAGTAAACACTGTGCTTATTAAGAAGCTATTAAGAAGCGGAAAGCTTCCAAAGTCAACAGAAAATACGGTGAAATGCTACCTAAAGCAGCAGGCGGAGGTAAAAGCAGAGTGATGTCTGATACCCCCGTCGGTAATAGACTGCAGGATATATTGAAGGGAGGAGGCAATACTAAAACAGCACTGGAGGGGGGAGTAGGAGAACTGGACTGCCCTAATCATGGAGGCGAGCACGCAAGTGAAGGCAGGAAGAAGAAAGTTACCCAAATGTTTTCAGTATCTAGAAAGGAAAAACTTAAGATATTTTCTGCAAAAGAGAATCAAGGGAAAGCAATACATGGGGGAGAGCCAGCAGTCACTACTGGAAACATTGAAGAGGCTCATAATATTGTGACACAATGAAACCCCAAGTTGAATTAGAAACTCAAAAATCTATTTTTCAACCAGGGGGGGAAAGTTTACCCTTGCAGCAGCCTGAGACCCTGGTACAACAGTTGGAGGCAGATCTTCCAAATCAGGATAAAGGAGTTAGGATCCAGATTTAGATCTTGTGGCTTTTAAATCACCTACCAGTCAAGACTCAGAACTCGGGGTGTATGGAGAAAAGGGTATTAAATAGAAGAGGGAGAGTGATTCAGGCAACAACTTTTACTCACTCTCAGACCCATCAGATATATCAGATGAAGAACAAGATGAAGGGCAGAAAAATGGGTTGCTGGAGGGCTCAATTACGAGTTTAGGTAGCAAACACAATGACTCAACACTGGATTCTATATTGAAAGAAAAAAGCTTGGATGCTACCTTGGTATGGAAGAGACCCGAGATGGAAAAAACTAAAAAAAGCAGAGACAACTCAAGAAGGGACATGTAAGAACTCCCCATAAACTACACCGGATTCACAAGATGCAGAGGAACACTCTTTGTGTGCTGCAGCTATATCTCCTAACACAGCCGAAGTAACTTTATTTTCAATTCACCAATCAATATTAGAACATAGAACAGAGACACGAACGGAAAATCAAAAGATGCATACAGCCTGCGGCAAACTTCAAAATTTGATTAGGAGAATAGCAAAAACCTGTAATGAGTTCTCAGAAAGGATTGATGCAGTGGAAGGGCAGATATCTGTTCTCGAGGATGACATGGTGGTACAAAGAGCTGATATGGAGATGATAATGTCCCATAAAGATGATATGCAACTAAAAATTGTGGATTTAGAAAATCGCCTAAGGCCAAACAACCACAGGATACTGGGAATATTAGAGGGGCTTGAAGGTGCGGACATTTGTAAGTTTGTGAAAGAACTATTTACTGAGGCTTTCCCAGACTTAACTGTGTGGAATTGGGCTACCAAAATACAGAGAGCTGTCAGATTTCTGTTTAAACAACCTGTTTTAAAAAATGGCCAGACAGAAAGTCGACCTAGGGCAATCTGGATCTCCCTGAATAACTTTTTGGCCCGTCAAGCACTGTACGATTTAGCACGCCCTGATAGGAAGCAATATGGCAAGGGGGTTACATTTTTCGTGAGACCGGACATTTGCCACCAAAGAGTGGAAAAAAGATGGCATTTAAGACAACTCATAGGTCCCTTTCAAAAGAAAAGGTGCACAGGCATTTCTGCTGAATCCAGCAACATTAAAAATTGTGATCAAGGGTCATACACGTTTGTTTATATCTGAAGTTCAAACCAAAGAATATCTGGACAGTATCTGAATCTCTCTGTATTCATATAGGCTAGGGTATAAAAACATATCTATTTATGGTCAGAGATAGATGAATAATTAAAATATAAGCAACCGTCAAGAGCAACCGGTACATGTATAGTTAGGTTTTTGTGTCAGATATCCAGTGAAATGAATATTATTGAAATATAAATATGAGGAGAGGGGATACTGGGGCGCAAGTCTCTCCCCATCATAAGGGCTATTAGCCCTTTTGCCAGAGTAAGGGGAGAAGGGTGGGAGGTAGACGGGGGTGTTGAGGGGCACAAGGGGTGAAGGGGGTGATAAATATTGGGGGCATGAAGGTGGGGGGTGGGGAGGAGGGAAGTGGGGGGTGGTGCTGGGGTGGGGGGCTAAGCAGAAATAAAAACAGGAAATCAGATATATTCATGAGTACATATAATGGAAAGCATAGCAGAAAGGGAAAAGCTCAGAAATACGGTTATGAGTTAGTTAAGGTATTAGTAAAGCAAAAATATGGTTAAACACATGATCTGTTCATCAAATGTTGGTGGTCTAAATGATAAATTGAAACGTGCAAGGGGTTTTGAGATAATTACAATGCTCAATCCAGGTGTGTTATGTGTGTTATGTTTTCAAGAAAGACATATACCATGGGGTAACAAAGCTCTCCTTGAGATAAGGGGATATAGTTTGGTGGCGTGCTCTTCTTAAACATCTACGACTAGAGGGGTGGCAATATATATAAAGCAACGGAGTGGGTTGGCTCTTCGAACAGTAGCCGATAAATGGGGCCGTTGGGCAATAGCAGAGCTATCTATAGGTCTGACGGTGGTGTGTGTATATGGATCAAATCTGGATGATCCGAGCATTTGGCGAGAATTGGAAATTGAGTTTGCCAACTTGCCCCGGTCACTGATAATATGTGGTGATATTAATATACACCTAGACGGAGATAGAGCCCAAAGGTCTTATATAGGAAGGAAGCCTAAGGTATATAGGGCACTCTCTGCTTTTAAAAATAGTCACAGATTAGTCAATGTCTGGGTAGAGAAGCAGCAGAATCACCCAGGCTACACATATTTCTCGCATAGCATAGACTATTTCTTAGCCCCTAGCCAAATGCTTGATAATTTGAACATAAAAAAGCTTCCACAACTATATTCGGATCATAACCTGTTAGTTTTGGAAGTTAAAGAGTTGCCGAGTACCAGTAGGCAGACCCCCTGGACTTTTGATAAAAAGCTATTTCTCAATAAAGAGTTCTGTACTCATATTAAAAACTGGGCTCAAGAATTCTTTGACTGTAATAGGTATAGTGCACCCCATGAGGTGGTTTGGGATTCCTTCAAGGCTGCCCTGAGGGGAGAAGTGATTAGGTTTGTAGCCTATGTACGGAAACAACGCAAGGCACAGAATGATCGATTGATCAATAATCTTGCAAAACTAGAAACAGAACATGTTCAAATAATCAATAATAGAGATGCGGGAAGCAAACTGACTAAGCTTATGGCTACACTGGCATTGGCTAAGTCAGAGATTAATCAATATTTCCATGAGAAGGTGGCTAAAAAGTGTCAAATTTATTGAGAAGCTTTTTATGAATATGGAGAGACAACTGGGAGACTACTGGCCCTTAGAATCAGGCAAAGAAGTGTTAGTAATAATATACTAAAAACATAAAAATTATGATTTAGTATCAAGCACTGAGAAAATTAGTGAAGTCTTTGAGGAATTCTACAGCAAACTTTATCAATCTGATAATGTAGTTGAGTACCAAGTAGATGAATCAGAAATAGAGAGTAACGGTCTTTTTCTCCCTAGGTTAGACAGTGAAATATCTCAAGAACTAGAGCAAGAAATCCCTCTAGAGGAAGTGCAGGAGGCGCTGGGATCTCTTTCGTCTGGAAAAGCTGCAGGGCCGGATTAAATCCCAATTGAAGTATACAAAGTGCTCTCTCTACAAATACACCCTAATTTGCAAGACCTGCTTAAGGGTATACAATTTTGTGGAGTACCACCACCATCATGGCAGAATACTGATGTAGTAGTTTTCTTAAAGAAAGGCAAGCCCCCAGAACTGCCCGCCTCGTATCAATCAATTTCACTCATAAATGCAGATGCAAAACTCTAGTCTAAGATTATGGCTACCAGATTGCAAAGGAGATAGAGAATTGAGAGGTGGCTGTGGTCCATCTGGACGCAGAAAAGGCCTTCGATCGGGTGGCTTGGCAATACCTATGGGATAAACTGGTCGAGAGAGGCTTTGGTCCGGGATTTCTAAGGGCCGTTCAAGCTATGTATTATAATCCCCAGACAAGGATACAAATAATGGCTCATACCTCTAGGAGGATTGGGATTACAAGGGGTACACGCCAAGGTTGTCCCTGTTCTCCTATTTTATTTGCTTTTTATTTAGATCCACTCATAGCCCAAATCCTGAATAATCAATTAGTTAAACTGGTAGTTACACATGGATACGAGACAAAGGTTCTCGCATATGCGGACGACATTGCTATAGTAACATCAGAACCCCAGGCTGCAATCATAGAAATAGAGAAGATGACGGTACCATTCGGGAGGAAGTCTAGATATCTCTTAAATAAAACTAAAACCCAAATCATTTGTTCCTCCCAATGTTCGATACAAGACCCCCGTATAACAGAGGTAGCGACATACTTAGGGGTTATTTTAACATCAAAAATAGTTGATCTCTGGGCGATAAATATTGATCCACTAATGGGTTCAATAATAGAGAAATGAGACGTATAGATCATCTACTTCTTACAATAATTGGCAGGATCAATGTAAATAAAATGAAGATATTTCCAAAGGTGTTATATCTATTCCGAGCCATTCCTTTGGAATTAGCTGCGAGTAAAATACGAAAAATCGAAGACATGATATCTAATTTTATCTGGGGTTATCAAAGGACCCGTCGTGCATATAAATTCCTGACCCTGCCAGTGGAACAATGGGTTTCGAGCGCCCACAACTTTCTGATATACTATTGGGTTACGGCTTTACAACAATTAGGTATTCTTTATCTGTATGATAAAAGAAAGATAGCTGATCCAATGTTACCTACTATCTATCAGTTGGCCTTAGGTGAAGCTGCGGTAGAAATGCTTTAACGCCAGGATGACTTCAAACATCACAAAAAGAAAGGGTATAAATGCATAGACAGAGCGCTGAAAATATGGAAAAGACCAAATATACATTACTCTGGCAATCAGACTTCTTGCGACCAATATTATACGATGTGATGGCTAAATCCAATCAGAAATTGGTGGGGTTTATCGAACTAACTCAAAGGTTTGGTCTACAACAAGATTCCTGCTTTAAATATTTACAAATACGTAATTGCATAAGAGGAATCACTAAAGACTTCATCAGCTTCGACCCAGTACCAGTGTTGCAGATTATGGGTAACTCAGAATACAGAATTAAAGATTTCTATCAGGAACTGCTGAAAAATATACCGGATAATATGGAAAAGGTAGAATTGAGTTGGAGAAATAAGCTAGGTGATGGGGATGTGGATATAGATATGGCTCTGGAGATTGGGGATAAAGTTATTATGTCTGCTAACTTAACAGTATAAAACACTGCATAACCTCTACTATACACTGTTGAAACTATATATGTGGGGAAAGAGGCAATCAGATGAATGTCCGAGTTGTCAAACTGGTCCTGCGGACATACTACATATGTTTTATTCTTGTGGAGAGCTGGAAAGACTAAAAGAAGGGATAGAGACTTTTTTGTTTCAATTGTTGGGGGAAAAATAACAATTTCTCCTACATTGATGTTATTGGGATATGATTGTCGGGTATGGCTAGACCGGGTACACAGGGATTTTGTGTTTGTAATAGTAGTTATTGCATGTTTTATGATTGCTACAGTATGGAAGGACAGGGAACCTCCCTCATTTCACCAATGGTTATATAGGTTACTATATATTGGGCATCAGGAAATCTCCATGTATAAATGTAAAGGGATAAAAACTATGAGAAAGGCCTGGATATCTGGGAACCCTTAATTATCTGGATGGGGAAACAAGATAGACAAGGAATTGGCTAAAGTATATAAATGTAAATAGTGTAAATATTGTGTATCCTATAAATTGTCAATATCTGGAGACCACCTTCAAAGTTGATTAAGATCCAGTGACATATTAATGTATAAGTATAATATAATTGTTTATAATTGTTTGTGTACTGTGTGTCAAATATATCTGATTTCCCATAAAAAATATTTGTTTTAAAAGAACCTATAACTTTTTGTAATTTATAGACTCCTGGGACACTTTAGCTGATCAAATTGATCTAAGGCACGTACAAAGCTAGTGATTTCTAAAAGAAAAGACTAGGACTAGGGGATTTTGCTATTAGTGACATGAAGTCATCTGGTAACGTCAATCATCATCAAAGATCTTCAAGTCAAGACCAAGTATCTGATTTACAACTTACCCAAAATTTGCCTTTACCACATTGCATCTATTTTTTAGTCCCTCCTCCCAGATCAGTAGTTGCCAGGTCCAAGAGGTGATTTGTTCCACAGAATACACAGCATAACATGCACTACTTATCTACTTGTGACCATGATTTCTTACCTCTTATTTTGAGCATCATTAATTGTTAAGACAAACTTGATTCTTGTGAGAAATTGGGTTGTTGGTTGAGGAGGGTGTAAGCCCTTCACAAGCAACAGCTGCAACCCCCATCAGGGTAAACTACAAATCTCACTAAATGAACCTTTCCTTAACCCTCTAGTAGCTTGGAACATAAGCAGTTAGGGATAAGTTAGAGCCAATGGGTAAAGTATTTATGCAGCACACAGACAGTAATAAAGTGAAAACATAACGCAAGAAAAAGCCCACACCAGAGTAAAAAGTAGAGTACATTTAAATACATTATATGACACCAAATGACAAAAATACAATCAATAGAACAGTACTTATGAATCTTTAAAGTTTAAAGTGAAAACTAATACCTAAATGATCAAAGTGGCAACCATGGGCATCTAGTCGTACCAGAGTGGGGCAAAGTCAACAGTTAAGGTCGACCACAATGGACCGTAGTTTCAATACAAAAAGTGGATTGGGCCCGGCCCCCAATTACCTTTAGCCCTTTAAGAAATTTTGGGGAAAAATGCATGAGAAGTTAAAGTTCAGCAGGGTAAGGCTGCTGGCGGTGTCCGAGGAGGAGGTGTTGTTGTTGAGGAGCAACTGAATGAAATCTTGTTGAACTTAGGAGCCCCAGTGTGTCACTCTTGCACCAGGCAACATGGTGCAAGAGTGATGCAAGTCAGAAAAGAGATTCATGAAGCCATACAAGGCTGTCATGCGTGGCCCTGAGAGGCTTCATAAATTTTGAAAAAGGATTGTAGCTCAAATCACTGCATTGCGTTATGCTGTGCCAGGGAGGCATTCCATGGGTGTTGCATGGGAGTTCTCATGTAACTACCAATACCAGATTTTTCAGTTCTGGTAAATCTAGGAACCTTTTGGCGCTAAAAAGATATGCCTCCCAGTAGAGGCGAGACATGGAGAAATATCTTTATTTCTCCTTGTTTCTTCCTCTTTCTCTGTAAAAAGAGGATTTGCCTCTCAGGATTCTTTTTGAGCAGGAAGGTGCCTTCCTGCACAAAAAAAATCCTGTCTGCAATGCAGGCACCCTGACACCATGCTGCGAGGGTGCCTATGTTGGCATTAGGCAGTGAAAATGGCGCCACCACAGGGAGAAGGACAAGAAGGTACAGTTCCCATCATAATATGGTGTATTCCTGCCCTTTTCCTATATGCAGCACGGCAAGGTGACTTGCTGCACTGCTTTGTATTACTTTGCTATAAATATGGCTCCAGGTCTCTTTTTTGGTAACCCAAAAATCTACAGCGAGATAAAGCTGCAGGATGTTGCTGAGGAGGGCTCCGCTAGGCTGGATACCCCTTCTACAAGAGCTGCTGGACAGGCTTTGAGGCTGCGAAGAAAAACATAGGGGGAGCTGCAGTGAAGTTAGGACAACTGGCAATGCACATTCGGTTGATCACTGAGCAGGTAGGTCAGGTTCTCCTCTCAATTCTCAGAGCACTTTGTAACCAAAAATTTTCTAAGTCCCACCTTTTCTGATTTTGGCTATATGTGCACCTTAAGCACAACCAAGGGTGCTGGACTGGAAGGGCATCACTTGGGGGGTTAGGACTCACTCAGGCTTGGTCCACGTTCTGATTAAAAATGTTTGGAGCATCTTCTGTCCCTGAGGCTCTGGCCATGAAGCCAGCCAACTAGCACCTGGAGTCACTCGGTTAGTCCTGGGTTCAAGTGATGAAACAGGGCTCGGGTAGCACAGAAGGGCTCTAAGTGAACAACACAGGCTCCAGGCATCTGTCCTTCCAGATGCAGCATAGTAGCCTCGTGGAGTACACAGCAGGCAACAGCAGTAGGCAGTCCACTGACAGTCCTTCCGCAAGTCCAGTGAGTGAACTCAAAGGGGTTTTTAGCATCCTATTTGTCTACCTGGTGCCTACTTTGAAATAGAATAAATTTTAAGAGAATTCCCTTTGAAATGCTGGAAGTTTGCTGCTTCCCTTGCCCTCGCTCCAAGCTGGCTGCATTATTAATGCAGAAGTGACAAGTCCTTTGTGTGAAGGCAGAGCACAGCCTATTCAATGGCAAGTGGATCTTTGCCCAACTCCAACCCCATTCAGCCAGTTGATGGCCCATACAGCAACACCTAATCCCTCTATTGTGTAGCTGTCTGTGAGGAATGAACAGAGTCCAACTGCTAACTACACCTAGCCAGGTGACCCAGAAACAGACTGCAAGCATCAAACAGTAAGGGAAGGAAAATGGCAACTTTTCAAAAGGTATGCTACACACTAGAGCTACCCAATAGTCCGCCATGAGACTGGGTATAAACTTAATCATAAAACAAATGCTCTTGAAGAAGTCACTTATATGTACTCTGAGTTGAGTTGGTCTAATAATCCAACCTATATTGAACTAAACACATAAGATTTCAGCAAAAAGTATCAATACATAGTCTATTACATCCAGGTTCAATCAGGGTCATAAATAAAACATTGTGACGCGAACAGCCGACACACAATATTTACAAAAATCAAATTGAAGTATATTCACTGGTGATTAATAGAGATTGGTATATCCACCTAACACATCACAGACTTTCTGACCATAGTTCATCAAAGATTGAGAACTTAGTTGCAAATGATCAAAGTCAGATGATAAAAGTCAGAGAGGATGTACTGTTGACGTTTCGGCCTCAGATGGCTAAAGAGTCCGCGGGACAAGCTTCAGGACATAGTGATTGAAAGAAAGCTAAAAGGACAAACCTATGAGAAGCCGAAAAAATCATCAAATAATGAACCATGATCTACTTGTTAATAGTCAATCTACCCTAAAGTTTGCATGATAGAAAGGCTAAAAGTACAAAGTTCTTCGATCTTTTGAATAATTTATAAAGGCGGCCATGATGAATCTGACTGCCACTGATCTCCATAAATGGAAGACTCCATCAACTTTCCAAAAGTGGCATTTTTCAAACATTTTGCTTAAAATATGACTTGACCATTAAAAAGAATTTTCAATAAATTACAATTTCTCAAACACTAAACATGAAATGTTTACCAGTTCCCAATCAAAGTTAACACATATTAAATGTGATAAGGCAATTCATTGTTATGCTGTAGGAAAGGTAGGCCTCACAGAAGGGAAAAATTAATTTAGGGGTTTTTCGTTACCAGGACATGTAAAAGTTAACAGCATATGTCCAACTTTTCAATTACACTGCACCCTGCCCTATGTGCTACCTAGGCCCTAGCTTAGGGGTCGAATTGGCAGTTTCAAACTGCTTTCACGCTGCAATGGTAGTTGGACATATTTTAATCGACATCTTATGGGGGGGCACAATTAGAGCTGCAGGCTCACTAGTAGCATATCATATACATGTGCTGGGTATATGATATACCAATCTAAAAAGGGACTTATAAGTAAGTTATTGAAACCAGTCAGGTGTTAGCCAATTTTGCCATGTTTAAAGGGGGGAGAGAAAACACTTTAGCACTGGTTATCAGTGGTAAAGAGTCATAGAGGCAACAAAAACAAATTCCAGCAAAAAGTGGAGGGTAAAAGAAAAAAGTTAACGGTGACTTAGCAGAGAGGGCTAAGCCCAACACCATGGCCCTCATTACGATTTTGAAGGTCAAACTGCCGACCACAATTGCGGCAATTAGGATACTGCCCAACAAGCAGTCGGCACTCCGACCGCCGAATTAGGATGGGACTGCCGTGCTGGCAATCTGAAAATACTCTCTTACATGGTGAAAGGGCCGCAGCACAAGCCACCATGTAAAAGAGCACTTTGCGCACATCCATGCACGATGTGCTATGCGGTGCATGGCACATCGTGCATGGATGTGAGTGGGGGCACTACATGTGCCCCGAGAGTCAATTTGCAATGGCCCATGAGGGACGAGGGACTTGTTTGGGGCCCCCAAATTCACTTTCCCACAAGGGACATGGTATTACCGACTGCAGTGCCTGCCTCAGGCACCACCCTGTAAGGATTTATGATTCCGGTGGAGGCGGCAGTTTCCCCTCTGACCGCATATGCTATTTACGCTGGTATTGAAATCTGGTGGTCGGATTGCAGGGCTGTCTGTCGGTTAGACCTCCACTGACGGCCTGTCGGAGGTATTGAGACTAACATCATAATGATAGCCATGTTTAAGGGAGTGAGCACAAGTGCTTCTGCACTGGTTTCTGCACTGGTTAGCAGTGATATAGTGCACAGAGTCCTAAGACCAACACAATTGAAGGCAGAAAAATGAGTTGGGTGAAGATGAAAGGTTTGGGTGAAGACCACCCTATGCCTGACAGGTCTAACAATGCTTATAGTATAAAGATTAGGGGACCCCCTCTAACGAAATTTCTTTTAGGTCAGGGAGAAGAGGGGAGAAAACCAACCAACACTATGAAAAAACTCCCTCGTGACCTCTCTATATTGCCAAAGGACTCAATGTCTGAATTTCAACATGGGCAAAACCAAATACCAAAAACATATTTTTTACTTTCTCATTCGCTTTTTTATTTAGCTATTTTTTTCATTGGTACTTTTTTACATATCATTGTTTTCAGCATAAAATGTTATCAAAAATACATAATTTTCATCAGAGATCTATAATACATAGATTATTTTCCCCACTGCAGTCCATTCATTCCTAGGTAGAACACCAACATAACCAAACCACTCACTCATACCTCATACACATTCCAATCCCAAAACCATCTATCTGTACAAGTTAACACGTTTAGTTGTTTTGCATCTATTGCCCAGTTCAGGGTTACTACATTCAGTAGGATTTTACAAAGACTTGGTCAACACGTTTTGGTGGCATCCAGCGACAATGGGAGCCACCTTCTTCAGGACCTGTCAGATATATCACATCTTGTTCTCTACACCCAGGGATCTCTCTTATCTAATCTTCAATGAAAAGTTATAAGCATCAGAGGTCTGGGACGGTACTCCAAATTTTACTTGTTTGCCTGGGAGAGCCTGCTCCCTAGGGAAAGCGGCTTTTGATCCCGCCAATAATGGTGGACATGGATTGCTACAAGTTTCCATTCAATTGTTGTTTAACCTTGAATATATCCATTCCCGACATCAGGTCGGTACACGTGATCTCCATTTTCCCAAAGTCACTATTTAGCTCAGTATCTCTCTATTATAGATTCCAGCAACACCGTTCACGTCCCCATTTGATCTCAAGGCATTAACTGTTATATCTCCTAATCATATGGGCTTAATAATATTTTCTGTATTCTGGTTGCTGTAGTGGTGATGCAAATGGACCAGGCTCCCTAATGCAAACAAGGTAAACATGCCCTATGGCCCCTGTCTGAGTTATAAAAGAGGGCAACTATTAGAGTTCAGTGGGTCCTCATACTTTTGTGTTCCAGTGCCACTGGATCAGTTGTGCAAATGATATCTAAGTTCCTGCTTTCCTGTATTCAGTTGACTTCAAATCTCAGTGTGCATAGCTCAGCGGTGCAGCAGTGTGACATTGTCCTGAAACAGAATATTCTGTATCCTCTAAATAATGGTCCTTAATTTGTAGAGCCATAACCTTGATGTGATGAGTGGCTTTTAAACAAGAAAGGACGAAATGTTTAACATAAGCTCCAGTGACATGGTTAAGATGCAGCTAAGCAGGCTCTCCTTTTTGTAAAAACTGTATTTGAAGTGATGATTTTTCATGTAACCCAATTAGCTCTTCCTTTGGTAAACCGGAAAACTGAGATCAGTGAAGTGCCGTGTCAAAAGATTCAATCCGTAGAAGTGGAAATGTAGACTCAAAGCTGGATTCCCCAAGAGAATACTTGCAGGGTTACGCAATAAAATACAGGAAGGCAGAAGAAAAAGAACCCATTTCTCAATTCAAGATTAATCAAAGAGGCAGCTGCCGTAGTAATTTTGCATATGATAAAAAAGTGCACAAGATCCATAAATTCATTACTACAAAACATTAATCAGATTCTTAATTTTAATGACATTTTCTTGAAACAAAACAGTTTTTAGAAGTAAAGGAGCACATAAGCTTCATTTGTTCACACCCACGGGAGAGATGAGTGATTGTAAGGTAGATGAAGGCAAGTTGGACACTGTAAAATGGTTAAAAAACGATTTCAGAAAGACAAATACACCACTGATTAGAGATGCTCATCGTTTATAGAGTGACTAAGGTGCAGCCAGTTCATTCCCTAAAAATCTAATAACCCAGGCAACAGGACGTTTTAACATATATGTTCTCTCCGTTTTGGTGCTACCTGCAGATTGCTACACCTTTTTTCAGCCATTGGCTTTCTTGAATATTTCATGGCATCCCAATGCTTTGATAGGTAGTCTGTCAAGGCATGACTTTGTGAATTCCATTGCACCATTAATGTGCCATTATAGTTTTGCTGTTAAGGCATCAAGTAGTCCTTTTGACAGACTGTCGAAGCAATATGTTACATATCTTGAGATCAAGTGAGTGTATTCTTTGATTTATTTAGCACACAGACACAGCAAAGTCCCATTGCTGATTTACTGTGACTGGTTTAGGTTTATCTCTCTTAGGGGCATTTTTACAAGCCCCTATCGACACAGGAACGTCAATTTTAGAGATGTTTCTGTGGTGATAAACCCTTAACGTAGCTTAACACTGGCTTATAAATAAAACCACCTTTTACGCAACACTTAGTGCGAGAGGTGCATCAACAGATGGGCATTCTGCGGTGACACACGTTGATTTTGATGCTGCCCCCTATTTACAAGGGTGGCATAAATAGGAGTCAACCCAAAATTAAGACCAGGGAAAACCTGATCTTATCATGGTGAAACGAGGAGAAATGCTTTATTTCTCCTTTTTTGCTGTTTGTATGTGTGCTGCATTGTTCAGCACAAATAAAAACAGCAAATTGCCATAAGTGATTGTTTATGTGCAGAAAGGTGCCCCTTCCTGCACATAAACACTAATTTAAAAAATGACAATTTGCAACGTCTATGTGTGCTGCACAATGCACTATGGTGCATGAGGGCCTGCGTTGGTGCTAGGCAGCAGAATTTAGGGCCAGTGCAGGGACAAACGTAGGGGGGCACCGTATTATTGCAAATACAGTGCATTCCTCCCCAAAATAGGATCAGGTAGTCGCCTAACCTTTCACCGAGATTCTCCCCTACCATTACACTACATAACAGTTCTTTGGACTGACCTTTTACCTAGTTACGGTACTGCTAACAGGACATGGGATTTTCCCTGAAAACTAGCCTCATCCGTTATGCATAAGAATGCTTGGAAACTCAGCAGGACTACCATCTCCTGCATAATAACTATGTATGAGGGTAATTCCTTCGGTCATCTTAAATCAAACGCTACACAGCAAGGTAGAACTGCTGAGGGTACCACTTTGGGTATATAAATACAATATCTTGCTGAGGTAGTCAGAGGAGAAAAGGACTGCCATGCTGACACATGGACGCGAGACGCTGAGGCTCCTGCATGCAGACACTCCAGCTCGCAGTGGTCTGACATCCTTTGCGGGGTGTCCATCTCGAGACCAAGACGGGGTGCCACAGTCTCACTTCAGGTAATGTGGTTGACTTTATCCTAGAGGGATTCTTGACTTTACACCCACATACATGTTAGGTACACTGAGGTACATCTAGTTAGGGTTGCATCATAGGAGTACGCATTTATTATATCCATTTCTGTCTAATGGTTGGTTCAACACACCTATTTTACACTAGAATAACGCTGGTTCAATAAATGCTTATTGAAAAATGTCCCCACCATTTATTCTGTGTATCTCTATGAGACAAAGTGAGCACCAGTGACTGAGTGAAACGTATTGCACTGTTTCCACGGTCCTGAGTGATCAGGGTTGTCATGTTCGATAGTTGCCAAGAACTATTCCCTCCTTGGTAAGAGAAGTTTCTAGTGGCACTGTGAGCTAGCTGGTATACAACCTAACATACCCGGTGGGGGTGTCTAGAATCAGTTCGGACACCAATCCTACAGTGTATGTTGTCTAAACGCGAAGATCCTACATAGGTTTATGGGGAATACACAACACTATATTTCTAAAGTCACGAAGCTTGGGGTAAGCAATTTTGTAACTAAACCACGCTCAACCAGTTTCATATTGCCTTAGTCTCTTATGAAGTCATATTATTAGCAATTAATCACCCTTGCGTGCTGATTTCTTTTGCTTTTCTTTCATAATAACATAATGTTGAAATTACATTTAGACATTTAGGTGGGAGGATGAGGCATAATTGCTATAGCGGTCAACCTCGAAGCAGGGGAACCAGGTTTGTGTGTCACCAGGGACATCAAACATCCTGTGATTCTGAGCAAACCACTTAATCTCCCCATGCCTAGCAAAATTTATGTGTTCATCTGTAGCGCAACTGGTGCTCATGTAAACTGCTCTGATACCGTCGAGTTCACACCATATAAAACTCCCAAACCAAAAAGACATGCATGCAAGAAGTCTTCAGAGTGCAACAAAAATGTTGGCTTTTGAATACGGTTCAGTGTCATTGACATTTGACAAAGTAAAGTCTAGCTGGCAGGTTCTGACCTGAACCTGTGTCTTCACATAACTAAAATTACCATGTTTAGTTTTTGTAGCGGTGATGCCTCCAACACAGTTATAATGTGTGGTAAAGAGGTACCCTCAAGAAGGATGGCATGTGATGAAAGTGTCTTAGGGGAAACAAATCTCCGGAGGTAGATAGAAGAAGACATTTTGATAAACAGATCAGGAGTTGATAAGAAGATGAAAATCGGAAAGCTAAACTACCGAGGACTTAATAAAGGTTCATTTGTTAGAAGGAGATATCACAGGATAGAAGGCTTTTTACTCCAAGAGAAATCCAAAGGAAAAGATGATGGGACAAAAAAATTAGAGCAAGGTGTGACAAACAATAGAAAAAAATTCTATCAGCTGCATTGCAGAACACCTTCCCCTGAATATAGCAACCTTTTACACAAAAGAAACCGGAAGTTGCATCACAGGAAGTGCAGGAGCCATCTTAGACTGTAATGCAGCCTTAGGAATCCAGATGCTAGTCAACTTGGATTGGGAATGTTGATATTGTCGAGCTCCACTTCTTCCTGGTGAACTATGGGACATAGAGGATTCCAGAAAAGAAGAAGAAAAGAGGATTCCAGAAAAGAAGAATCCACTGCACCTATCATCTTGGATTGGGAATGATGATATACTACAGCTCTAGCTCTTCCTGGAGAACCATGGGACAAAGAAGACATGGAACATGAAGAATTCTAGAAGTTAAGAATATGACTTCCTAAAATAAATCAGCTTTCTCAAATACAGTTTTTTCTAAACATGTACCTTTTAGGCTTTTAGGGGCAAATGTTGGGCATATTTATAAATCTGGTATACCTTTATGGCGCTGTCAGTGTACTCATAGCCCAACACTTCAGTGCCGAGAAACCCTTCTGGGTGATAGTGCACTTTACAAATACACATAACATAACACTCTACAAATATACATAACTGCATGCACATAGGCTGTCTTAAAATGGCAGAAACATATTTGCCTTTTGTCCATGCCTCACTACTATTGTCACATTATTATTAAAACATACAGTTTTTTGCTAAAAAAAACTTTTAAAAACGTAAGCAATTTTATCTAAGGGTGAAGGCAACACCAGGTCGTGATTGACAGAGTGGAGTTAAAGGGCCCTATTTTTCTGCTGTCTGTAACTACCTGGAAGTCCATGCCTCTTTCCTAACAATACTATTATAAATCAGACTGTAACATGGGCGGTGTTTTCCACTCAACTATGGCCACTAAAGGAGGAGACCAGGGAAAATCGGGGCTAGAAGATTGAATGTTCCCCTTGATGACGTCTCAGCTGCAAAGCAGAAAACACAGCAGCATAAGGAGGTGGACAGAGGTACACCAGGCAAGCATGAATGTGTTTGATAGTCCAGAGAAAATGACCGATAGAGAGGAGCAGGTGCGGCAAGAACAGGAAGAGATCTAAACTGGGGCAATAAGGCAACGGCTGCAACCATTGCAAGAGATGACGAAGAGATGGAAGACGGCGAGGGCGTAGTCCCTCATTGGGGTTCCTAGAGGCGATGGTCGGGTGGTGGCTGAATAGGGCCCCCTATATATTGAAACGAAAGCGGGAAGAGAATTAGGGAAGAGGAGCATTCTTTCACAGCCCGGAATATGTTGTTTGGTTGTGGTGCATTAAACCACAGGTGTTGGTGATGGTCCCTCACTTAAAGTCCTGAGTATCAACAGGCCTTTTTGTTTTCTTTTGTGTTTTTCCCCTAAGGCAACCCGGTGGCCTGAACTGAGTTTGTAATCCAAGCAGACCAAACCAAGTTCAACAGAGGAGTTCCCTGCAACAAAAGAACTAGTTCAAATGACTCTGGTCTGAAAGCATCATTGTAGGAACATTTTAGCAACTTCCTTTGCTTTAATTCATATCATTATTTTCACAATAAACCTAGTATAAATATAGTAAAGTACTTCTGTCATCCTTACTCCCTTTACAGTGGTGTCAGAAGTGGAATTTGTGAACCCCTAAAGAGAGTAAGGATGACTCAACTGATTACAATGGAAGACATGGTAAAGCAGTTGGCAGAGGGGCAGAGACATTTACAGCTTGTCATGGAGCAACAAGCCTAGGCTGTCAAACTGAACTGCAAGAGTCTCCAGACAGCCCTCAAAACCCATGCCTCCTTGTTTGCAGGTACCCAACAAGCTCAATATGCATGCATCCTTCCAGATAGCCCTTAAAACCCATACCTCCTTAGTTGCAGATGCCCAAAATGCTCAAGATGCAGTTATCCTTAAATTGGCAGAGGCTATTAACAATGCTAAGATCCACCCGAAAGTTCCTAGTCCTGTTTTACAAAAGTATCAAATAAGAGGAGACCCTGACTCATTTTTTTCAAAATTCAAAAGGGTGGCGTCTATGGCCACATGGCTTCATGAATGTAAAAAAAAAATGTAAATGCCAGCATTTGTAAAGCGCACAGCTACCTCCAACGGAAGTGTCCCGGTGCTGTCCGTATACCACTTAGGAACCCTTCCTGGCTATTCCCTGTGAAATGTCCACTCCTGGGCACCCCCAAGGTGAAGCCAGGCATCCCAGCGCTGTTGGGGCTATTGTGGAGATTAAGCAAGCTATTGCCCAGAGTTGCAGAGTGGGACCCATGATTAGAATTGGCACCGAGGCGAGAATTATCAGGTCCAAGGAAATTGAGCCCAAGACCCCCCGAGGCGGGTATTGAACCCTGGTCCCGGACCAGACCTCTGCATCAAGGTCTGCCGCTCTAACCATTTGAGCCACACTTCTCCACATGCTTGAGTGAATGCATTGCCTCACTCCTGGTGGGTGAGTCACAGACAGCCTATCAATCTGCTAACCCGGCAGGGGTTACCCCTACTTATTTATTTATTTATTTAAAATATTTATATAGCGCAGCTATCACCTTACAGGCATCCTGGCGCTGAGACTTCGCGGGGAGGAAGCACGAGAGAGAAGCAGAGCGAAAAGTGGCCATCAAGTTAATCCTTCGGAAACAGCCAGGTTTTGACACGTTTCCTAAAAAGAATAAGTTCTTCCATTTGGCGGATGTCCAGTGGCAGACTATTCCAGAGTTTAGCGGCAGCAACTCCGAAGGATCTGCCCCCGGCCCTAGCTTTCTTAAATCTAGGCACTCTCACAAGACAAGCCGTAGCAGAACGAAGTGCTCTGGTTGGGGTATACCAGGCAAACTTGGCTTGCAAAGAGCTGGGCCCAAATCCATGCAGGGCTTTGAAAACGAGGCAGAGGGATTTAAGGGACACTCGCTGCCTTAATGGGAGCCAGTGGAGTTCAGCCATCGCCGCTGTGGCCGAAGACCTTGTAGGCCAACCAAGGGCCAGTTTAGCGGCAGCGGACTGAACTCTTTGAAGTCTGTCTAACAGCAGGCCTGGAGACTCAAGTAACAGCGCGTTACAATAGTCAAGGCGACTTAAGATAGTGCACCTGACTATTAAAGCCCGGGCCTGTAAGGGAAGTAGTGGTAAGATCTTACGTAGGGACCGGATGAAGGCAGAACAAGTGGACACCGTTTTCGCAACCTGGGCATCCATGCTCAATTTGTTATCCATCATAACACCTAGATTCCGAACAGTGGTAACCGGCTGAGTTTTTGTCACCGATTCTGGGGGCCAGAAATCAACCGGGAAGGGGCGAGGGATCCGACTTCCAGCACAGAACAGTACCTCAGTTTTGGTGGCATTGAACTGTAATGAGTTATTATGTAGCCAGCCAGCCGTATCTCGCAGACAATCATGGAAAGACTCCAACGGAATTGATTCCTCACCCTCCCAGGAGAGGATGAGTTGAGTGTCATCTGCGTAATTGATGGCTTTAGGCCTATGAGATTTTATCAACGTAATCAGGGGTTTTAGATAAACGTAAATAAAATCGGGGTGACAGCCGAGCCTTGAGGCACCCCATGAGACTCCGGGGAAAAAGCAGATCGAAACGGGGGGAGGGACACTGCCTGCTTCCTATCAAGCAGGAAGGAGCGGAACCACCGCAGGGCACCACCACCCATCCCAGCTTCACTCAGTCTTTCCAGGAGGATCACATGATTTACCATATCAAATGCGGCAGACAGGTCAAGCAGAATCAGAGCCACTGCCTGACCTCTGTCTGCACGCATTCGAAGGTCCTCCATAGCAGTGAGTAGAGCTGTTTTGGTCCCATGGGCTGGGCGAAAGCCGAATTGCATTTCGTCCAAAAATTGATGATGCTCCAGATGTTTGGAAAGACTTGAGCTCACCCAGCGTTTAGCAATTTTTGCAGGAAACGGTAACAGGGAGATAGGTATATAATTCTGTAAACACTCTGGATTTAGGGAGGTTTTTTTTAGCAATGGAGATACCAGAGCCTGTTTCCAAGAAGCAGGAACCGTGCCACTAACCAGTGACTGATTACAAATCCTGCAGAGAGTAGGAAAAAGTTAATCTCCATAGGCTTTCCAAATCTTATGAGGGATAGGGTCCAAAGGTGATCCAGATGAAATACCTCAAGCCAATCTACCGAGGTCCTCCTCCGTAATAGGGGGAAACTCCAACAGACAGTCCGCAGGCTGCCATCCTGGGCTCCCAACTCCAGTGTCTTGTCCACCGGACAAGGGGAACAGATCAAAGTGGGGGTGGTACTCAAGTTGTGAATGATGGCCTCTATTTTATCGTTGAAAAACAGAGCCAAGTTATCACAGAGGGCCTGCGTAGGAGGGGTCGATTTTTTTGAGCAGTCAGGGTGAGTTAGACCGTTCAGAATCTGAAAAATGCTTTTAGAGCTATTTGCAGCGGTACATATCGTGGAGCAAAAATAGTCGGATTTGGATTTATGAATCAGGGCTTTATATTCTGAAAGTTTAGATTTCCAGAGCAGTCTACTAGCATCAGTATATCCCTGCCTCCATTTCCTTTCAGCCTGTTTACAGGCAAGTTTTAAAGCCTTTAAAGAGTCATTAAACCACGGAGCCGAAACTCTGCCCTTATACTTGCGCATTTTTAGCGGAGCAAGAGAATCAACCCTCGTGGTGATCCTGAAACATAAGGCATCATAATTCTCATCGACTTGACAATCTGAGGAGAAACTCTCTTCCACCTTGAACACAGCATCCGTGGTTCTCAGCCTCCCAAGGGCCCTCCAGTCCCTGTACATAAATTCAGAGGTAGTGCCTTGTGCCTGCGTTTTTACCCCCTTGCTGTTAACATAGAATTTAAGAAGGAAATGATCAGTCCAGTCCATGGGCAAAATTTCACCCAGATGTACTAGCTGTGGGACCGAAAAGATCAGGTCAAGCCGGTGCCCTGCCCTATGAGTGGATTCCATAACATATTGGTGGAGACCCACACTTTCACAGGAATGAAGACGGTTATGCAGCCCTATATCTAGGGAGACATTCGGCCACAAGTTAAAATCACCTAAAATAATCAGTTTATTGTGGGAGGTAGCCATATTGGTAAAGGTACTAAGTAACGATTGTTGTTGCTGGATGCTAAAGGTCCCAGGTGGTCTATAACAGATGATCACCGTCAAAATAGCCCCCGTGAGACTATTAATAGAAAGGCCAGGCAGCTCATCCCCAATAACCGGGTCCATGTCTATAATGTTAATATGCCAGGAAGCTCTATGAATCACCCCCACCCCACCGCCCCGTCCTTTAAGTCTGGGGAGGTGCAGGATTTTGTATTCCTGCGGGCAGGCCCAGCCTAGCTCGATTTCACAATGAAGGTGGGTCCAAGTCTCAGTGATGAACAATGCGCCTAACTGATGTGATTCCACCAGTAATTGGATTTCCTCTGCATGTTTGGGCAGAGATCTGGCATTGAGAAGTCCACAGGACAAGAAACCCCTGATCACAAAGTCTTTCAAAGGAAGAGCAGTATCTGCGAACGAGAGGTGTCCCTCATGCGCGTGCTCACCCAAATTGAGTAAAGTCTCTCGGGAGTATAGTGGGGGGGCTGCAACTGTGAGAGAGATACTTTGAGCAGCATGACAGGCACTAGGCGCGACTTGGGCGCGGACGGGCGCAGACGGGTTTGCCTTAGGCGCGCCCGCTGCGCTCGTCCGCTGCGCGTCCGAGCAGTGCACATTAGTATAGGGTGAGAGGAGGGCGTGGCCTCACGTCAGTGGGCGTGGCCTATGGGCTCGTGGGAGATGGCTGCAATGATTTTACCCGACCTGCGACAGCGCTAAGATCCGCTGCGCGGGAGTATCCACCAAGACCCTGGGTAAATGGAGACCAGAACAAGTAATCAGCCAGGTGAGAAACAGAGTACTAAAAACACAACGTGCAAAATACAACTTTTAAAATAATGAGCGTCTCTCCCGGCTTCCGACTCAGGAGTGTCTACAAACATTAGCTAGTAAAAAAAGTTCATAAAGCTCCCAATTAAGAGTTTGGGATAGTATTAATTCTGGTGTACAAGGTGTACAATTTCTGGAACAATGATTCATGTTAAATTTTCCTACTGACGAAGCAAAAAGAACAATATTGGAATGACTTGGGTGTGATCCAGAATATTAAAGAGCTTGCTTGCCTAAAGAGAAGTGGACTAATAATGACAACCCTAGAGCCCTGTCCTGTAGAATACTGGATTTATGATGTGAGCGGTTGAAACCATCCACTATTGATGAAGTTATAGAAAAGATCCTACGAGAACCATTTCTAGAAGCTCTTCCTGGACACACCAGGACTTGAGTTAGAGGACATCCTACTCTGATAATAACAGGAGCCATAGACTTAGCCTGTGCCTATCATAGGTCACTCGAATTCGGAGCATTGGCACTTAAACCCCCAAACACGATGGGTAGCCAAGGACAGAATTTGATAAAACCAGTATGTAGACCTTCCCTTGAACCCAAAATAGCTATGAAAGGCCCAGAAAGGGTGGTAGGCTAAGGACCCCAGTGTTACGCCTGCGCGGAATGGGGTAATATAGCACATAATTGTCCACAAACTCCTCCTTTTCCTGAACCCAAGGATATCAGTTACTCAAGAGGACATGTATTATGTAACGGAGAAACAAACCAAAGGAATTATACCGCCAACATTAAAGTAGATGGTAAGCCATGGATAGCTTCAGTACACTCCGAAGGTAGGTATACAGTGGAGAAATCTAATATGGTAGGGGATAAGGGTTGTTATAACTTGTGTGCATGGAGACAATAGAGGGTACCCAGTTGCAAAGGTAGTAATTGAGTTGCAGGGTATGAAGGAAGACTTGGAGGAAGGGCTTTTACCTCATTTGGGGGCTGGTATAATAGTTAGGACTGACTATAATGGCTTTCACAGGATGTTGATGATGCCCAAAGATGAGCATGGAAATAGATGTTTTATGGATGCAGGAAACTACTTAAAATCAGATCTCGTATTTAAATAAATGGATTTGTGCTTTCATGGTATCCTGTGCATTATCTGCTGTATGAATAATTACTTTTCCTTCTATTTTCTCGCTTTATTTGGTAAGCAGTTGCATGTGTCTCCCTATATGATTGTGCACTGGATTCAAAATCATTTTTACTGAGAGTTAAATATATGGAAATGATGAAGAACATTTAAAAGTATGTATTTATTGTCTATAGGAACAGCTCTCTTTCAAACTTATAGAAGAATACTTCTGGAAATTGGGTTAATGGTAGAGGGGGTTGAAAACCTACTGTCCCAAGCAATGTCTAAAGTATTTATGCAGCATTCAAACAGTAATAAAGTGAAAACACAACACAACTAAAATCCTAAACCAATTTACAAAAATAGAGCAAATTCTAATAAACTATTTGACACAAAAACAACAAAAATTCAATCAGTAGAACCACATATATATATATAATTCTAAGTATTTCAGGCAAAATAAACTGCCTAACTACACAAAGTGCTGCGGCAACAAATGATGGACGGAATGCTGAATGAATCAAAATTCACACCAAGTAAAGAGATCTGAGATAAATCCATTGTTCTTTTGCTCACTACGCCACCCCTGTTTGGACCCAGTCATATGCAAATCAATCTTGATCCTGCTCCTCATGGGAACAGTCCAGATCGACCTTTCAAGTCAGGTCCTCCCTGCACTGTAAACAAGCATCATGGGACCGGTTTCGTAGGCAACACCCCTCATTAGCCAGGTTACCTTGAATCCAGTGGTGCAGCAAGCAAGGGATCCACATCTGGGCATACCCATCCCACCTAAGGCGAAAAGTGATGCAGTAACAAATGATGGATGGAGTGCTGAATAAAACAAACATTCACCCAAGTCAAGGAATCTGGGTTAAATCCATTGTTCTTTTGCTCACTACGCCACCCCAGTTTGGACCCAGCCAAAAGCACAAAGTGGTATTTGTGGTTAGCTGGTCGTGCAAAACTGGTTGAAAGTCACAAATTCAGTTTGAAGAGTTCCGTTCACAGTGGCAGGGGCCACGAAGAGCAGGGAGAACATTGTGGATTATTAAATGGCTTAAAGACTTTAATGTAAACATGGCAAAAGGCTTTGCTCCTTTCTAGCTCAACATGGATGGCACTGTGATAATCATTTGCTGAAAAAAACTCTGCTACAAAAGCAGACATTTGAGGTGAGCAGATTAAAAGTACTGTTTGTGTTGTAGGATGCTCATCAGAAAGGAGCTGCTCTCGGTCTAAACATGGGAACTACCCAGAGTTCTTCTCTTCCTGTTTTGCATAGTTTATTCAGCATTCTAAGCCTGAAAGTATATTGTCTTGACGGATACTGGGTGCTCTCTTGTGTCTGGACATAGCTGTATCTCTCTGATGAGCTCTAACTAGAGTGAAACACGTTCCAGGGGTTGTTTTCATTCATTCCAAGTTGCCTTGGATGGTATTTTACCAATCTAAAGCTGTAATACTGTGTTGGAGTGTTAAAAGTGCCCCAAAGAATTCTGCCGTGCAACGCGGAGTTCTGCAAGTGGGGAGTGTGCTTGATCATGCCTGTTCACATTGATTTTCAGAGCTGGGTGTTTGTCCTGCGCTGTAAAATCAGCATGACTGGCACCATGTGCAGTGCAAGAGGGTGCTGCTTCTTTTCCGCTGCTTGAGTAGATTTTCTACTTGAGCGGCAACGTTCTCAATGCGAACGGAACGTGTCTCAATGCAAGCAGTAGCGGCCACCCACGACCGCCCGCATTCAGAAATCTGACCGCCTGTGTTGAGAAATGTCACCGGGAGGCAAATTTTCCTTGCTTACCAACTTGACATTGGGAGCCGAGCGAGGGAAAAACGATGCGACGCAGAGTGGAGTTTTTTGGAACTTCACGTGCTCCGCAGAGCGCAGAGTGCGGAAAACTCTGCACATGGAGATAGTCATCGAAGTAGTGTGAAGAACAGCTTGGGTGTTGTGGTCTGTCAATTCTATAGTGTCAAGATCCTGTTGGGAGTCATAGGCGGTCATTGCTGTAGCTTTGTTTTGATGATGACTGCGAACTGTCGATGCTGTAGTATAGAGTGCATATCTCATGTTGCCAGGTGTTGCTTCCCATCGCTGTGGCACAAAGAGGTGATTTTCCAGAACTTCGCATAAGCAGGCAGCGAGAGTGACCAGATCTTGGTGCAATCCTGCCGCATTCAGAAAGTGACCAAAACTTCAACATTTCTACTTTTCTTGAGGAGAGAAATCAACTGATGCCACACCAACAGTTCTGGACCTGAAGTGCACGTCTTGGGGATCAGGAATTCACTGCAGCAGAGGCCAGCAGGGCTCAGACAGGTCCAGTTGCATGTCCAGACAGCAGATCAGATGGACAGATGCAGGGAAACTGTGAAGCTTGTTATGTCCCAGTAGCTCATACTAGAAGGTCAGCCAGCTGACCCTTGGAGTTGCTTTAGCCTGGGATGAAGGATGCAGATCCAGTCTTCTATCTCAGCAAGCAGGAGAACAGCCAGCAGACCAGCTGTGTAGCAGGGCAGCGGAGTGGAAGTCTTCCTGGCAGCAACTCAGCACAGCAGTTCTTCTGTAGTATTTACAGGCCCAGTAGTGCACTGGGGAGTTTGGTCTGAGGGCTCAATATTTATACCAGGTGCCCATTTTGAAGTTTTGGAAGTTTCTGGAGTTTTCTTCCTCCCTTGTCCTGAGTCCAAGCTGACTGCATGAACAATGACGTGGTGACAAGTCCTTTGTGTGAAGGCAACGTACAGCGTATTTAGTTGCAAGTGGGGCTATGCCCAACTCTACCTCCCCATCCTGCCAGTTAATGGCCCATGCAGGGACACTTAATCCTTACATTATTTGGCGGTCTGGGAGCAATAAACAAAGACTGACTACCAGCTACACCTAGTCATGTAACCAAGGAGGTAGCCTGCAGACCCCAAATGATTAGGACTAGAATATGCCAGCTTTCTAAAAGTGGCATTTTCAGAATTGTGACTTAAAATTTGACTTTACCATTAAAGAGGATTTTAAATTACAATTATTTAGGCTGCAAACGCAATAGCCAAACCTGCTCCCAATTAAAAGTTATCACTTATTAAATGCAATATCCATTTGTATCCTATGGGAGAGGTACGCCTTGCCGTAGTGAAAAACAAATTTAAGATGTTTTCATTACCATGACATGAAAAACTTAAAAGTAAAAGCCCAACTTATTACACTGCACCTTGCCCCATGGGCTGTCAAGGGCTTATCCTAGGGTGCCTTGTATGGATTTAAAAGGAAGGTTTATGCCTGGCAAAAGGTTTATTTTGCCAGGTTGAAATGGCAGTAAAAGTTGAACACACAGGCTCCAATGGACCTGAAACAGGTTTAAAAGGCTACATAAGTGAGTGTCACAATGAGTGCATTAAAAATAAGTTATATTGTCAATTAGATCAACATGACAACCATTGTAAACACAGCGAAAATTTGCATGGCCTTTATCATTTTCGCACACTGGGAACATTTTAAATATATAAAGCAAAAACAGAGAAAGGAATGTTTTTTGGAGTCCTTTATTTTAGGACGTTGTAGTAGCAGAGCTGTGAACACTTTCCACATAAATATTCAACCTTCAACACAGGGAAGTGAATTGTTCTAAAGCTTTCTTTTCCAGCAGCATGTTTCCCAGTGCAGGCATATTCTGTCAGCTAGTTGAACTCTCCAGCTCTTTGTTACAATGCTGTGATCTTTAATGGCAGCTGTTAAAGGAGGGCAGTGTAGTGATATGTAGGTTGATACTGTAATGAGGTGTGTCTCGGGTTCTAGCTGTGAATCCCCTGGGTAGATGTTGATTGGTTAAAAGCCAACCAAAGCAGAATTTTACAACTCTCTGATTTACAATATATTCGTACAACAACCTTGCTTTAAAAATTGCTTTGCACAAGGACACCATGTGTTTTCCAACAACACTGATTTTTTAAATATACTAAAAAACATTCTTATCTCAATTCTTTTGCACAACAAATGAGCACAGTGCTAAAACAACCTATTTAATTGAAATACTACAGATAGGAAGAGTGAAAAAAAGGGTCATACTGACATTGGGTGAATATATACTGAAACTGGTAAGGGAAATAACCTTTTTCACAAAGGTTTTTTTACGCAAAGCCTTTACAATGAAACCGGCATTACGAGTCATTTCTAAGCCCATCTTTACACCGAAGCATTTTTTTTTGTTGCACGAATCGCATTGCAACAAATACTATGAAACAGGAACATTTACAAAATGAAATTTAGGAAGAGATTTAGGGCTAAGAGCATGTGGGAAAAAAAAGCACCTGGATGGTGGATTTAAGGGATCAGGGGTGGTGAAGGGACAGTTTTAGGGCTATGAACATAGGGGGGAACAATTTCACGGATGTTGGTTTTAGGGTTCAGAGCAGAGGAAGGGGCGATTTTAGGGTTGGGGGGTTGCACCCAGGTTCTGGCTTCTATCAGATGAAAAACCAGTAAAAAAACCCTACTAGCAATGTCTGAGGTAGCGCCAAATCAATTTCACAGGACTTGGCCTGAGTGCAGACACAGAGCTGCTGGTGTCACATCCCCTTTTAAAGGGTATGTCAACAAAGGCAAGAAACACCAGTCCTATGGTAAGAGCAGATACACACAGTCCACGCACCAAGCAGAAACTGCGATGCTCAGCCACCAACTACAGAGTAACGCGGACACAAAACAGTGCAGCACCTCTGATGCCAGCAGCGTCACCTGTCGGCGGAAAAGAGAAGACAGCACCATGTGAAGGGAAACAGCCATTTTCACAAAGGTTAAATGAAGTAGTGTAATTGTCCCATTATCAAGGTATTAGTTCTTTTGCTTTGTAACAAGAGGAACCAGGCGCTATATTTAAGCAGGTCCTGCAGACATGTTCCAGGGAACTAGTGAGAAACACAGTGGATATCCAGTTCCTAAGGAACTGCATACCCACCGTGTTTCTCATTAGTTCTTTTGCACATTTAAAAGCACTCTGTTGAACTTCGTTGTAGAAACTGGTATGATAATGCCAGCTTCATACTAATGCTTTTGTTTCAAAAGCTTTTGTTATTATGGCTTTAGTTATAGTGTCATACATCCATATTTTCCTAGGGTTTGTTCATTTCCTAACATATAACCTGTTTGGGGAACTAAGATATGGTTAAGAGATATGCCTGTTCAATATCTCCCAATGAAAAAATAGTGTTATACACTTTCTTTGTATGGGTATTTATCACACTATAATGATATATTTGCTTAAGAAATTAACAAACCTTAGGAAAATATATGACACGTAATTGTTGGGAATTCCAAACGTGACAAGGTCATATAGTTTGAGTAGCTGTCTTTAACCACAATTAACAATCTGAAGTGAAATTTGCCTCACAGTCCTTATTTGTTTGTCTAAGGTGTGAATTTTCAATCAGACGTTTAACTAACTAACGTGAACGATTTGCAGAATGGAACCTGTGTTAATTAGTGCCATCGCCTGTCATTAGTATCAAAATATGAAGAGTATATAATAAAATCCGGTATAATTGTATTACTCCCTTTGCTGCAGAGGGGGGCATTTTTTAAACCACCTGCTAGGAGTTGTGATTATTCAAACATATTGATGGGGTAGAAAGGGATACATCGTGGATAGAATCTTGGTGACCTTAAATATCCTAAGCCCTCTTCAGTTATACCTTTTATCCTGGGAGTTGTGACAGAAGGGTTCACACACAATGGGGATTCCTACTTGCAGATGCCAGAGTCTCTACTGACAGCAATGATTGATGTATCTGTCAGAGAACTGTGTCCACTGCAAGTGATAGCAGCTTTCTAAGGATGAGTCAAGAACTATAGTCCCAAGGAGATGTGCATTGCTTAAAACTCTACAGAAGCAGTGGTGAAATTGCCATTGGTTGTAGGCGCACCCTACAGCGCCTCTCAACACTGCACCAGTGTGATGGAGAGATTGGCGAATTCTGTGTTATAGTATTAGCGTTGCAGCCATTATGCAATAAATAGCACTCCATGACCAACAAAAAACAATCTAAAACCTCTGCCAGTACAGCGCCCATTAAAATAATGAATCCCAGAAGTAACAGAGTCCATGTGCCAATAATGCCGTACAAGGGAGCAGGTGTGTCTTAGACACGACCAATGTGTGGCTGTATGTCAGATTATCTTGTCCAAAAATAACTTTCTACAAAAATGTTGTAACCCGAATATCAACTACTACAATGTTGTGAGGATAAGTACACACATGTATGCATAGATGTGCTATTCTTAACTCCATATCTATATAGATTGAAGATTTATAATGTATACAGTTAACGTACATGGATATTGAGTCAGGCACGTTTGGTCTTATACATGCTTTCCTTCATGACATTTTGGAAGTCAATAGTCTCTTCCAGACACAATATTTAAAACATGCTACCCTGGTAGAATACCTCATCGACTATCATACCATGAATATGCAAATTGCACTTGAGAAATCTGAAAACAAGCAAATGCACTAGATTGTAATTAACAGCAATGATAGGAACACCATAACGAGACTATGAATCGAAAAGTACGGCTCGGGGGCCGCACACGGCACTCCTGACTTTTACATGTGTCCTAATGAACAGCATCACTGTACTGCTATTGACTTTACATAGCAGGAACATTCTGAAGACTGTGGAAGAAACAGGCATACTTTATTTACATGTTAACTAAAGCAACCGTGAAGAAGAAAAGAAAGTGTACTAGACAATTATCTTTAGCAACATCTTTAGCTTTAAGGATATCTTGCACTAAACATGTACAAACATGATAAACTCTCTGCAAACTTCAAAAAAGTATTTTATTAAAATGCATGAGCGTTTTTCCTTAGTAGATCAGATTATATCACTGCATTGAGAGGCATTCATTAGCAGTGATAGTTTTCAAAACATGATCTTGGAAACATTCATGCTTCCCCATTCTGAAAACAATGCCATTAGTGAACCAAGAGGAAAGTAAATTGTCAGGTGCACCATGTGTGTAGCCTTGGTTTTAAAACATTATAGTTTATTAAAAAAAACACAAGAAAAGGTTTTGAACAGCACACATCCTGAACTATATTTTGAAGGTCACTAATATGTGGTAATCAATCAATCAATCAATTAATCATGCCATTTGTATGGCGCACTACTCACCCGGGAGGGTCTCAAGGCGCTTGGGGGGAGGGGTATGCTACTGCTCGAACAGCCAGGTCTTGAGTTGTTTCCTGAAGGCGAGATGGTCCTGGGTCAGCCGAAGGTGGATGGGGAGGGAGTTCCAAGTCTTGGCAGCCAGGTAAGAGAAGGATCTTCCTCCGGCGGTGGCTCTTCGGATGCGTGGTACGGCTGCGAGGGCGAGGCTGGTGGACCGTAGCTGGCGAGTGGGCGTGTAGAAGGTCAGGCGGTCTTTGAGGTACTTGGGGCCCAGGTCGTGGAGAGACGTGTGTGCGTGGGTGAGGAGCCGGAACGTGATCCTCTTGTCGACGGGGAGCCAGTGCAGGTTCCTCAGGTGGCTGGAGATGTGGCTGCGTCGGGGGACATCCAGGATGAGTCGGGCGGAGGCGTTCTGGATGCGCTGGAGTCTTTTCTGTAGCTTGGCTGTGGTTCCGGCGTAGAGGGCGTTTCCGTAGTCCAGTCGGCTGGTGACGAGTGCCTGGGTGACAGTCTTCCTGGTCTTGGTCGGAATCCAGCGGAAGATCTTGCGAAGCATACGCAGGGTGTTGAAGCATGATGAGGAGACGGCGTTGACTTGTCTGGTCATCGAGAGGGAGGGGTCCAGGATGAAGCCCAGGTTGCGTGCGTGGTCGGTTGGCTTGGGTGCGGTGCCCAGGGCTGGGGGCCACCAGGAGTCGTCCCAGGCGGAGGGCGAAGATCCCAGGATGAGGACTTCCGTCTTGTCCGAGTTCAGTTTCAGGCGGCTGTCCTTCATCCACTCGGCGACGTCTTTCATCCCTTCGTGTAGGCAGGTTCTGGCGGTGTCGGGGTCTCTGGTGAGGGAGAGGATCAGCTGGGTGTCGTCGGCGTAAGAGATGATGTTGAGGTTGTGCTGGCGTGCGATGGCTGCGAGAGGTTTCATTTAGATGTTGAAGAGGGTGGGGCTGAGTGAAGATCCTTGCTGGACGCCGCAGATGACTTCGGTGGCCTCGGAGCAAAACGGGGGGAGGCGGACTCTTTGTGTTCTTCCGGCGAGGAACGAGATGATCCACTCCAGTGCCTTCTCTTGGATACTGATGTTGCTGAGGCGCTGGACTAGGGTGCGGTGGCAGACCGTGTCGAACGCAGCGGAGAGGTCCAGGAGGATGAGGACCACTGTTTCCCCCTTGTCGAGCAGGGTCCGGATGTCGTCGGTGGCTGCGATGAGGGTGGTCTCGGTGCTGTGGTTGGCTCTGAAGCCGGACTGCGAGGGGTCGAGGGATCCGTTCGTCTCGAGGAAGGCGGTCAGCTGTCTGTTGACGATCTTCTCGATGACTTTAGCAGGAAAAGGGAGGAGCGAGATGGAGCGGAAGTTTTTGAGATCGGTGAGGTCCGCTGTAGGTTTCTTCAGGAGGGCGCTGATCTCGGCGTGCTTCCAGCTCTCCGGGAAGGTGGCGGTGTTGAAGGAGGCGTTGATGATGTTCCGGAGTTGGGGTGCGATGGTGGAGTCGGCCTTGTTGAAGACGTGGTGTGGGCAGGGGTCGGTCGGTGATCCGGAGTGAATGGTGTTCATCGTGCGGGCTGTGTCTTCGGTGGTCACCATGGTCCAGGTGCGAAGGGTAGCGGTGGGGGGCGTTGGTTCGACGGTTGGGTGCGTGGGTGGGGCGCCGAAGCTGTTGTGGATGTCGGCGATCTTGCGGTGGAAGAACGAGGCGAGGGAGTCGCAGAGGTCTTGTGACGGAGTGATGTCGTTGGTGCCGGTGCTGGGGTTGGAGAACTCCTTGACGATAGTGAAGAGCTCTTTGCTGTCGTGGGCGTTGTTGTCCAGTCGTTCCTTCAGGGATTTCTTCTTGGTGGTGCGGATGAGCTGGTGGTGCTTGCGGGTAGCGGGTTTGAGGGCGGTCATGTTGTCGGTGGTCCGGTCGAGGAGCCAGGCTTTCTCGAGGGTGCGGCAGGTCTTCTTGGAGTCCATGAGGTCATCGGTGAACCAGGATGCCTTCTTGCTTCTGGGTCTGCTGGGAGGGTTCTTTAGTGGCGCGAGGTCGTCGGCGCAGGCGGTCAGCCACTGTGTGAAGTTGCGGGCTGCTTCGTTGGGGTCCGTTGTGTTGGCGGGTGGGCTCTGGCTGAGGGAGGTGGTGAGCTGGTCTGCGGTGATCTTGCTCCAATTCCTTTGAGGTACCTGTTGCGGGTGGTGGTGAGTCGTGGATCTTTTGAAGCTGAAGTGGACGCAGCTGTGGTCGGTCCAGTGGAGTCCGGTGGCGTGGCTGAAGGTGATGTACTTGCTGGAAGAGAAGACGGGATCAAGCGTGTGGCCAGCGTAGTGGGTGGGGGTGTTGACCTGTTGCTTGAGTCCGAGGTTGGCGAGGTTTTCCAGCAGGGCGGTGCTGTTGAGGTCCTTGTTGTTCTCCAGGTGGAAGTTGAGGTCCCCAAGGAGGATGTAGTCAGTGGAGGGGAGGGCGTGAGGGCTGATGAAGTCTGTAATGTCTTCGCTGAATTGTGTGCGTGGTCCCGGGGGTCTGTAGACGAGGGTGCCTCTGAGGGTCGTCTTAGGGTCGGTGTGAATCTGGAAGTGGAGATGTTCGGCTGCGGCGAAGGAGTCGTTGGCGTCGGTCGTGATGCGGATGGTGTTCCTGTGGACGATGGCGATGCCACCTCCGGTCTGGTTGGTGCGGTCCCTCCTGATGATCTTGTACCCGTCCGGGATGGCGATGGCGATGTCGGGTGCAGAGGAGGCGTTCATCCAGGTTTCCGTGAGGAAGGCGACGTCCGGTGATGTAGCGTCGAGGAGGTTCCAGAGTTCCACGGCGTGTCTGTGGACGGAGCGGGTGTTGATCAGGATGCACTTGAGGTGGTTGCTGCTGGTGTTTGTCTTGGCGGGTGCGGGGCAGGTTCGGAGGCAGGTGAACTTGCAGGTGCAGCAGGTGAAGGGTCCGTGGGTGCGTCTCGGGGTGGCTCGGCAGCAGGCGTGGGTCCGGCCGGCAATGAGTGCGTTGAGAGTGGCGGCGTCGTAGGTCAGTCGGGTCGTCTTGCCTCGGCGGGGAGGGCCAGGGGTCCTGGCGCTGGGCGTGGGCCAGGCGCGGACGGGCGCAGACGGGCTTACCTTTGGCGCGCCTTCGGCGCTCAATCGGCGCGCCCGCTGCGCGCGGTCGCTCTGGGGGCGTCATAAGTAAGAAGCCGGGAGGGAGGAGCAGCTGGGTGGCGGGAGCGGGGCGGCGAATGGAATCACAGGGGGGCGGGGCCGCAGGGAGGCAGCGGCGGGAAATTCCAAGAAGCAGCGGGCAGCGGGAAATTCCCAGGAGCAGCGGGAAATTCCCAGGAGCAGCGGGCAGCGAGCGAAGGAATCTGCAGGCAGGAGGCGGCAAAGGCAGGCAGGAGCGGCAGCAGGTAATGAAGAAATAGAAGGCAAAGTGAAATTAACCAATTGCCTAGAATCACAACATTTCGTAAAGTTGGGATGTCACGACTGGTACCAGGCTTTCTGGATTCTCATTTTGGAATTCAGTCACCAGATGAGTATCTCTTTCCCTCTCATGTTTTACATTAAAAGTTAATGCTTTGACTTTAACTCTTGGTGCATCAGAATAGAGCATTGGTGGCAGACCAAAGTCATGTGAAGGCTTGGTCTGGTGCCCACACTATGCATCTGCTTCGTGTCCCATACACCCACCTTTCTTTACCATAACCCTCACATTGCTGGCATCAGTGCAGCCCCCGGGCATGCCATAGACAGTACTTTGCGCTCCCGAGGGAAATGTTTGCGAGTGCCCACCGCATAGAATATTGTGCAGCTCTATCGAAGTGTGGACACATTCATATATTTGGGGACACAAAACGCAAAGGAATGATCCACTTTGTGTTTTGCTTGTCGAATCTCAATTATAAAAGAAAAGTATGTGGAAAAATCTCACGACCTTCACCGACATAATGGATTTTCTTTGTGTCGATAAGAATAGTTAGTTTTATTGGCTTCCCAGACGTTTCTGTTGTATCATGGCAGTCTCGTGCCTTCAAACACCTCTCTGTCCAGATCAAAATACATATTTGGCTGGTGCTATTAAGTTAGTGCTTGCTCTAAAAATCTTTTACCACCGTATTTTTAAAAAAGGATTTAGAGGCGGTTATCTGTAACAAGAACGTTTAGACACATTTGCTGTGTAGTATTTTGTTGTGAAGGTGTTGTGATTTTAATTTAAGGCTGCTGGTCTTTTTTTGCTGCATTGTTGAAACGTGTTATTTTGTTATATTACAGCTTCTGTGTTGCTTTTTGTTAGACTGTTTTTTGTGATGTGTTTTTGTATGTTATGCTATGTTTAGTTGTTTACTTTAGATATATCAACAAATGCTGCTATATTTCCATCCAAAACCACCACATGCCTTTAAAGTTTCTGTGGCAAACAACCAGTTAGGGAAGAAAACACTCCCTACTCTGAGGTCATTGTTACTGGTCTGGGACCTAATTAAGCCCAAGTACATGCGGGACAGATGATGGAGGGCTAAAACAAATTAGCCTCCAGCAGCATCAGATAAGGTAAGGGTAAAATTCTAAAAGTTACATTTCCCTCATATTTAATAAAACCCCGACTTTACCATTAAATTAGATTTTTATTATAAATAAAAATAAGGTTTCAAATGGAGTCTGTAACTACTAGGGGTCAAATGTTTATCAGAGTTTATAATCAATACTTTGACTTTTCATAAGTGCCAGTTGCAGCCTAACTAGTGAAAAAGTAATTACGGGCCATATGTATCAAAATCCTCTTCTGCGATTCTCAAATAGCGATTTTTTGTGAATCGCTATTTGAGAATCACAAAATGCGATGTATGTAGGATTTGCAATACATTTTGCGAATCCTACATATTCCATAATTGCGAATCTCAAATTGTGATTCGCAATTAAGGAATACCTCATCATGCATTCCTATGGGCCTAGGGGCCCATTGGAATGAATGGGAAGACATTCTCAATTTGCGATAAGCAATTAGAGAATCGCAAATTGAGAACGCAATTTCAAGGGTGTCAAAAGGACACCCTGTTGCACCCCTGAAATAAGCATGGGTGCACATGTGGCACACATACATTCCCTAAGGGCATGTATGTGCTTCACATTGCACTTTGAAAAATGTAAAAAAGTGCATTTTTCAAAGAAATCGCAAATTATCACCAACTTGAAGTTGGTAGTAATTTGCCAAATTGCACTTTTTTGGTGCTTCTTACATTGCATTTAAGGAATCAGAAAATTTCCGATTCCTTAAATGCAATTGCAAAATAAGGAATCGCAAATTTGCGATTCCTTATTTTGCATGCAGATTTGCCTTCTTACATACCATTTAGCAAAATTGCGATCGCAAACGCCGAAATTCTGCGTATTTCGGCGTTTGCAATGGCAATTTTGCTTGATACATTTGGCCCTACGTGCCTAATCACTAGGGGAACATGCCAGTTCTAATGTCACTCATGTTCCACTCTCAAAAATGATGCGTCCTACCTTGTGGTGGCAGCAAAGTGCGTTTTAGGGATGATTTATTTACTATTTAAAATCAGGTTTTCCTACTTGTCAATAGTGTAATTTTGACAGGTCTGTGCCGCAGAATTAAAGCTACTACTGTCAAGCTACACTGGTTGACCCAAAGCCATGTTTTCCTTATCTCACTTGTGGATGGAACGATAAATGCTGAAGTCCACAGGTGACAGTTAACTTTCTATACTTTAGAGGTGCTTCCTTCATCTTATTATCAGGCCTTATAGGAAAGTTAAATATGCCAATCAGAGATTAACCAACGTTAACATGCTTTAGGGGTTAGAGCATATACTCTGGGCACTGTATGGCAGTGCCCAGTGCCAGAGTTCAAGACTACAAGCACATAGTCCTAAAACATAAAAACTGGGAACAAACACCCAAAACGTGGCCACTAGGATAAGGCAGCAGGGTCAGTAGGGGGTGTACCTGAGGTCCCAGAGAAGGATTTTTCAATGACCACTCAAAGTCACCATGTTGGACTGTTCCAAAGTGCTGTGCAGGAGGATTGGGACAGGGGTAGAGTGATGATGTGGCACCCTACAATTGACATGGGGTGCTTGGCTTCTAGAACTTTGTAACAACCACCTTTACACCCCCGCACAAAGGAGAGGCTGATGAGAAGATAGTGGACCTTTGAGCGAAGACTATGAAAGAACGCCCAACTAGAAGGAGAAGCCACCTGATGCCTGTGCAACAAGAATGGACTGCATTACTTTACCTGCTGCTGACCCCCAAGACTATGTCCTCTGATGAACAGTTGAGGGGATGGGCATGCTGGGGGGCCCTGGATGGCTCCCCTGAGACTTCTTTAGAGTGGTCCTTCACTCTGCTGACATATAGTTAAGAAACCAGAAGGCTGTGGGGCCAGGAAATTGTAGTGCAGTGGTGTTTCTGGCAATGAAGGGGCAATGGAAGATGCTCCCTAAGCCAGAGATAGCACCAAAATCCCAGGTGGTAGACATGCCTGGCACAGGGAGCAGACAAAATCAAAAGCACACTTTAGAGGTCAAGAGGTCTGAGGAAAATGCTCTGGTACCTAAGGCCTGCCACCAGCAGCAAGACAAGCCCAAGAACATGCAAGCCAGCCCTAAGAGAGCCAGAGGAAACAAGGGATAAAGCCTGAGTCCCAGCAGGGACTGGGTGTCAAGCAAAGTGCATGGCGCTTCATATATCAAATGTCATTTGAGATGTCATCAGTGATGTCACTGACCATGTCATGAATGAATTAATATGTGACATCATCAGCAGTGGATTGCGGGTGCGCGAAATATAGTTAGTCCAACTAACTATATAGGAGCAATTTCAATGTTTTTTAAAATGCTAATTCCTAACTATATAAGGCCTGAAACCTATGGTTTTTTCAGTGAATTGGCACGTTTTTTTTAAATGCTAATTCCTAACTATAAAAGGCCTGAAACCTATGGTTTTTTCAGTGAATTTCAAAGGTTTTTTATATGCTAATTCCTAACTATATAAGGCCTGAAACCTGTGGTTTTTTCAGTGAATTCGCAAGTTTTTTTTAATGCTAATTCCTAACTATATATGGCCTGAAACCTATGGTTTTTTCAGTGAATTCGCAAGGTCTTTTAAATGCTAATTCTATTAGTGGATAACGTTTAAATATGTTAATATCCTTGTGGGACCACCTGAGCAGCCCTAGCGGGTCAGGTTGTTTCTACCCTGTCCCCTTTTTGCAATCTACACGTCTGCTTCTCATGTGCCTCGGTCTACCTAGCACAAGATGAATGCCAACCCTTCCTGGTTAGAAGTGTCGACAGCCAATGAGCATGCTGCTTTCCTGTGAAAGGCAGGCTGATTGGCTGTCACTGTCTGTCAACACTCCAAACGAGGAAGTGTTGGGAGCCATCTTGTGCCAAGGCACAAGAAAGCAGTGAAACAAAGGTCCAAATCACGCAAAGGAGGCAGGGTAGAAGCAGAAGCACCCTGACCCCCTAGGCCTGCTCAGGGCGTCCCACAAGGGCCCCCCAGGCCCAAAAATATATATATTTTTTGCTTTTCCCTGTGGTACGCTCAGGGTACGCGTACCTGTAAGCGTACATGAACTCGCACCCAGCGCGTACTCCGCGAAATTTTCAAAAAAAAAATAGTTTTTTTGCCCTTCGGGGTCCTCCTAGGCCCCCCTGAGAAAACCTAGGGGGTCAGGGGGTCTCTAACCTGCCCCCTTTTATAGTTTTCCCCTTTTGTTTTCCACCTCTTGTGTCTCGGTTTTACCGCGTACCGGTAAGCGCTCGAAGCACGCATATAGATATATAAAAAAAATTTAAGTTAATTTCCGTAAAAACCACTGGAGCAATTTTCAACAAATATAGAAAAGGCACTTCTGCGTACCAGTCCCTACAATTTTGCAAAGTTTGGTGTAATTCCATTCAGCGGTTCGGGCTGTAGCCTTGTCTATTCGTCCTATGGAAATTAACATGGGGAAAACACGTTTTGGGACCCCCCTTTTTTCTCGGCCCCTGCATTACGAATCCCCCCGTAACTCACAGGGAAGAAGCGGAGCTGAGCTGGCCTAAATTTTGGAAAATTACACGCAAATTCCTCAACCGGCGCTAAAGTTATTCCCAATAGAATGTTGCGGATTTCCTATGGTAGCTAGGTCCTAACTTTATATACCTACTGGCTACCGCCAGTAGGTAATATATATACATATATATATATACACAGTGAGATCAAGGGCGACTTGGTCCGAAACGCGTAGCTGTTGTTTGCGGTAAAATAAACATCATTGCTGTACCTGGTGGTCCGTCTCCTTCATCGCCGGCGTGTCGTGCTTGTTTGCCTGCTGCTGGAAGTCGAGAGGAGCTGCTTGTGCATATATATATATATTATTATTATTATTATAGGCTTTTATAACGCGCTCTGTTACTAAAAAAATAGTATCCTGGCGCGAAAAAAGGGGGAGAGAAAAGGTAGAGGGAGATCCTATGCAGTGATGTTAAAAAGATAGGTCCTCAGTCCTTTCTTGAACAGAGTAATGGAAGGAGCTGTTCTTAGCTGTTGTGGGAGGGTGTTCCATGCTCTCGCTGCTCTGACTGAGATGGATTGGCCGCCAAGCCTGCTATATTTGAATTTTGGAACATTCATTTGGTGTAAGTTAGCTGATCTGAGGGGGCGGTTGGGAACATATAGGGAAAATCTTTTCCTTAAGTAGACAGGACCGGCTTGATGAACAGCTCGGAAAGCAAGGACCAGGATTTTAAATAGAATCCTGTGAGCGACCGGGAGCCAGTGTAGGGCGCGGAGAGGTTGACGGACACTTGAACTTTTTGGAATGTTAAATAAAAGCCGTACAGCGGCATTTTGTATAACCTGGAGGCGGTGGATCAGATAAGCAGGAAGGCCGCAGAAGAGGCCATTTGCGTAATCTAATCTAGATAATATAAGGGCACGGATGACCGTCTCTTTGGCCGCTCTCGGGAGAAGTGGAAAGAACCTGCGTAAAGTTTTAAGTGTAGAAAAGCAGGTCCCGGTGAGTCTTTTTATGTGATCCTCATATTTAAGGTCATTGTTAAACCAGACACCGAGATTTTTAGCAGGGCCACCGATGGATTTTGGACAAGGTAGGTCGGCTGGCCAGAGGGAGTTGCCAAAGTTGTCTGGGAAGGAGCCATAAAGCAAAATTTCAGATTTGCTTTCGTTGCATTTTAATTGGGCGAGGGCAAGCCAACGAAAGACAGATGACAAACAGGTTTGGGCTCCAGATGTATCCAGGTTGTTTTTGGGCTAAGTAAACAGGAGTTGAGTGTCGTCAGCGTAAGCCATTACTTTTGCTCCCAATTGTTCAGCAAGGAAAATAAGCGGGGTTAAATAAATATTAAAAAGCAGGGGGCTAAGAGTGGAGCCCTGCGGTACACCCGTTACAAGTTTCTTGGGGAAAGAGGCGAAGGGCGGCATCCAGACTTGTTGGAATCTATTGTCCAAAAAGGACGTTAGCCAGTCAAGAGCAGAGCCTGTGATGCCTATGGCCGCTAATCTGGAAAGCAAAAGGGAGTGAGGGACAGTATCGAAGGCGGCAGAGAGGTCTAATAAAATCAGAGCCGCTCTGCCACCATCGTCCAAGCACTCCCGAATGGCCTCGGAGATTTCCACCAACGCCGTCTCTGTGCTATAGGCTGCTCTAAAGCCTGACTGTGCTGGATGTAAAGCCTGGGAATTTTCGACAAATTTGTCTAGCTGAGTGAAGGCGACCTTTTCACATACTTTTGCTAGGGCCGGCAGCAAAGATATAGGCCGGAAATTAGCAGGAATAGCAGGGTCTAATCCATTTTTCTTTATAAGTGGGAGCAGTTTAGCTTGCTTCCAGCATGCCGGGACGGTGGCAGTGAGGAAAGAGCAATTGATAATATGCGTTACCTCATTGCCCACTGTGTCCGCGAGGCGCGCAAGCACACTGGCAGGGCACGGGTCAGAAGGGGATCCTGAGTGTAGAGAAGTGAGGATGCTGACAATGTCCGTATTTTCTACTGGGGAGAACTGGTGAAACCATTCCTTGGGGGTAGGTAACACAGGAGACGGGATGGCCAGTATGGGTGAAAAGCTGTTACATACAGTAAGTAAATCATCCTGAATTTTGGTGATTTTGTCCACAAAGAAAACGGAGAGTTCTTCGCACCATTTCTCTGTGGAGGCAAGTATGGGTTGGGCAGCACAGGGTGAAGTAAAACTTTTCACTATAGCAAAGATTTCTTTGCTATTATTATTGGCATTAGTTATGCGCCCTTCGAAATATTGGCCTTTAGCGGCTCTGATCGCCGCATAATATTTCTTTTGCGCCGTCCTTAGGTTCGTTTTTGCCTCGGGGAGATAGGCTTGTCTCCATGTTCGTTCAAGTTTTTTGCAACCTGACTTAAGATCCCGGAGGGTGGAGGTGAACCAAGGTTTGGAAGGAGTTGTACGCAATCGGCAAACCCGACCTGTTTTTGTTGATGCGGCCGCACCATCTTCTATCCAGGAGTTAAATGTACTAACGGCCAACTCAATTTCCATAGGTAGAGTGGGGCGGGAGATGTCGAGATGTTCAGACATGATCTCTACATTCATTTTTTGTTTGTGAACAGTTAGGTCATTAGTCTTAATCAGGCATGTCAGGGGCCAAAAAAATCTAATCAGCCTGTGGTCAGACCAGGGCACAACTTCGGGGGTGGTGAGATTAATGTCAAAGTTAGTGCAAACTAAATCAAGGACATGTCCACCTGAGTGAGTAGGAGTTTGTACCCATTGTTTAAGCTGGGCCGTGGCAAGAGCTTCACTCAGGCGAGACGTGTCAGGGAGGTCCAGATTATCCACATGTATATTGAAATCCCCCAGAAGAAGGTATCTGGAGTATCTCAATGCCCGTGGGATTACTATGTCCTCCAGTGTACCTAGAAATCTGCCAACATGGCCTGGTGGTCGGTAGACCAGAGAGCCCCCTAGAGTGAAGTGAGCCCCCAGTAAAAGTGAGAAATGCAATATCTCAGCATCCGCTGGGGGGCCTTGGGGTTCTAAAGAGAGAGTCCATAGATCTCTAAATATAACTGCTAGGCCACCACCTCTGCCTAATGGGCGGTCGTTCCTAGCAATTTTAAAACCCCGTGGGATGGCAAATTCGACCACCGGTCCGCATGTCTCATTTAGCCATGTTTCAGTGACGAAGAGAAGATCCAATTGGTTGTCACTCAGGATTTCAAAAATGTCCTCAGAGTGCTTAACCAGTGATCTGGCATTGATCAGGCCTGCCCGAATGAGTGACGGATCACCGGGAAACAAAGTTGGAGATGGGAAAATGGGCTGATAACAAAAGTTACAAGCTTGACAGACCCGCGAGGGATCACCAGCCGCTTCCCATGTGTTGCTACAGGGGCAGGAGTCAGTTTCAGTGCCATTAGGTACTCACGCGAGTAGCGAGTCCTGGTCTTGTGGGGTATCCGTGGAGCACCGACAGGGGGGCTGGCGCTGGCCGCGTCCGGGACACGGACGGGCACAGACGGGTTTGCCTTTGGCGCGCCTTTGGCGCGCCGCCGGCGCGCCCGCTGCGCCCGCCCGCTGCGCGGACGTGCATGTCCGTTATTTTTATTCATAGTTGAATGGGCGGGAGGAGGGTGGGAGGGGCGATCAACTGGACCGTCGACCTTCCCTACCCAAGATGGCGGGTCCGTTCGGTGAGGCGATTCAACAGCGCCTAGCACGAAGACGCTACCTGGCGAAGCAATCTCGCAACAGGTAAGGGGCAAGCAGAGCCTAAAAACTGCTGTTTAAAATATATACAAGTTTTAAAATATTTCAGCTCCAAACTAGCGGGTACTCGCAGCGAGGCTACCCAGATGTACCAGTGGTCCTGTTCGTAAATCAACAGTGCTCCGTTCGAAATTCTCAAGTTCTGTTATGATAGTCAGCAGAATGCGCAAGAGAGCGCAGAGAGCCCCGGCTTTCCGCCTCAGGGTGAAATTTAGCAAGATTATATATATATATATATATATATATATATATATATATATATATATATATATATATATATATATATATATATATGTGAAATTAATGCATAGTATTTAGTAATATGGAAGTAAAATTAGTTATTTTCATCCTTATAAGAAAAGGCAATGGCTTGCCTACATTTTATAGTGTGTTGTCGTTTGTTGCATACCAGGGAATTGAGGTCACTAGCTGATACGATCTACCCGTGGTAAGGTAGGACTTGAACGACTCTCTTCTCTCCACTAAGGGAGTCAAGTGCTACAATGGACTACTTGGTTCCAAGTAAAAAGGCAATTGCAGACTTATTACCTCAAAAGGACTCATATCCTTCACATTTAATAACCCCATTTCTTAAAGTAACCACTAGGATGTTAGATCAATAGTGTTAATCGACGCAGCTTCTTTATCTGGGGGTGTGTAACATAATCTCGAAGTGGATTAGTTTATTTCTTTAAGGGTTTTTAGAAATAAGCAGAACTAGCAGAGGCTTATAAAGTTTATTTTAAGCGTGCCGCTTTAGAACTTAATGTTGGCTTAGTGCGATAGGATGTAGTGTAGCTCCTATTTTCCCAATAGGCTCTGTGCATTGGAATAGTACCTACAGCAGTAAAGGCCTAGACCAGACGTTAACTAGGTCTACTACTGTCGATACTAGACTTAATTTTTGGGTTTGCCAGCTAAGCTCAGAGTTCGCTAGAAACTTTCTCGAATGTTCAAGGAAGGATTAACTTCCCTGATTAGACAAGAAGGGATTTAGTTTCTGACAACCATAGAACATGACAACTTTGCTCTCCCCTAATCAAGAGTCAATCTCGAGAGTCGTGTGAGCACAAGGCAATTATTTTACTCAGTCAGTACGTGCATTCTTAGTCTCATCAGAATGTAGAGAAAAGGAAGAGACGGGCGTGTTCAATAAAAAGGTGTTATTTATTGATCAGTCTCTTTTCTCGTACAAGAGAAATGGATCGATATTATTGCAATACTTATAGTTAAGTAAAGTGCACACATTAAAAGCAATAGTATAAAATAATACTGTAAAAACATTGATATGGTTTCTGAGCCATATGATGTTTAAAATGATTAAAATATATTTACATACACATATACATTTGACTAAACGTACTCAACTGGTGTTTCTAAATACGCCTACCCCGTGTACCTGACCTAAGTCTAATGCGTGGGCGGGAATAGAAAGTTACAGTTTAAGTTAAGTTTGTTTTTGCCAAGTGAATAACTAAAGAATTCTCTGTGAGGGGTTATTCAGTTCTGTACCTGGAAGTTAGGATGAATGAGGAATGGTATCTCTTTCTCTGCTCTCGATATTCCAGGCTGCCTGCGAGGGCTGCCCAGAAGCGCCGGTGCTGGGTCTCTCGGCTTGAGATAGCAGCGCGTCTCTCAGCGCGTCAGGAAGGCGGGGCTGCTGCCAGCGGGGTCTGCTTCTGCTCTCGGCTTCGGCAAGTATGGCTGCTCCGTCTTGTCACCACGCGTGTGTTTGCATAGGGCAAGGTCGGCAATATTTATACCTTAAAGGTGCCGAGATTGACGTAAGGATGGACATAGATACGTCAATAAAGATGTCATACGACTTGCTCGTTAGCACATTCTTTACTAAAGTTCTCTGTGAAATCAAAACAATGGCCGCACGGATTTTCCAGGTTGTCATAGGTTTGATTTGTTATGAGAACGTCGTATGCCTTATCAGGGGCTGGAGGAATGTCGCTTGTCTAATTAGATCTCAAGCGTTATGACCTAATCAGATAACACGTTCCTGTGCCGGAGTGTGACTGCGTCAGATAACGGTATCTGCATCATGGGGGTTTTCTTGCCTCATGGGCTGACTGTTAGTTAACTTGATAGTTAGTTTAACCAGAATAGGGTCAGGAATAGGGGGACTGATTCAGAACCTATAGAAATACACGACAAGGAGGTATTTAAATTCTTGGATTCAAAAATCCATCAAAATATATGAAATAGGAAACGTGTTTGCCAAGCAGAAACAACTCTTTTGTGCGGTTGAGACTAGTATGCATGAGCTTCTAATTATTGCCAGTACACCTTGCACTGCCAATTATTGATTGGGATTTGGCAGGAAGACTATGTTATGAACAGAAATTCTGATTTTTAGGATTGATATGCTGAAAGTGTTGTAACATAAATGTTAAGTGTTTGTGTATTTATTTATTAAACTTAGAGTTTCACAAAACACAAACATGTCGCCTTACACAACTTAGTCAGTACCATACGAACAGAGAGAGCATGAAAGTGACGATTGTACTTCAGTTTTAATGTACCGCAACATACAATTTGTATTTTTCAGATATTTACTTTACTCAATACAACATTTGGAAACACTTCGATATGTCTGTGCTGATGCAATAGCTAGATGTTTTAGTAGGGGATCTATAGGAACATTTTGTACAGCATGTAGATGAAGTTTCAGCTCGACACATGCAACGGGCACCCTGTCTGCATGTGTTTGGTTTTGCTGATGTATGGTTTTGGCTCTCAGTCAAACAATAATTGTACTCAGGTTTTTGTAATAATTTGATTGCACCTTCATGTCAGATGTCAAACCTTTCCCTGGATGTGGGCCATCTACACCCACGGATGTTCTCATGTTTCCGTGTTTGCATTTTGGCTTTCAGGTGGTCATCAAATATAACTTTAGGTTTTTGCAAATGTTGTGCCTTGTTACTGTGGCCACTGGGATAGCTGCCCAGAAATTGTGATCATTTTGATTTTCCATCTACCCAATGGATAAATGTCAGTTTTATTACAAAAGTATTGTAGAAAGCTTTTTCGCTTGCAACGGTAAATGTGATTGGCTGTGATGATGGTTGCCTTCGCAGATCCATCCTCAGGGTGGAGGCAGGCCTCTCTTTCACAGATGTATATGCAGAATTGTAGTTAACATTGTTCAGTTAGCTGCAGCAACATGGATGTATGTGATTGCTTTTTTAGTGCAAGGATAAAGGCTGTAGTACACCATATGCATATTTTGTCATCACTATTTGGATCATGTGATCCTCGTTGTGAAGGAAGGACTTTTACGACCTAGTGTAGTGTCTGTAATTGTGATCTATCCTTTTAATCTATTTAGTAGAAAGGCATTGTCTACGCTAGCACATGCTGCAGAAAGGTGTCTTAATATTTATGTTCAATGTCATGAAAAGTTTCTCTCGATTACCAGCGTTGGTCACTTCTGTCCTTTTCAAGGGCCTGAATATGAATTGCCAACCAGGTACCCAGGGCCTGTGTTCCTTGCCTAAAACTATGTTGAACCTAAAACCCAATTGGCATCTCTGACCACCTGTCAGCCCCTAGTAAATGGTACCCTAGGTACTCAGGGCATGGTGACCAGAGAAGAGCCCTAAGGGCTGCAGCACTTATTGTGCCACCCTTAGGGGCCCTGTACTCTGACACCCACACACTGCCTTTGCAGGCTGAGTGTCTAAGTACAGAACTAAACGAAGAGTTGACATGGCACACATCCCTGTGTGCCATGCCCACAAGACCCACTGCCCTGGCATACCTCAGTCACCCCTTCTTCCATTGGATAAAATTGCTAGATTTTCACTGAAAAGTTTCTAAGTGTGAACTTTTGAAATACCTTTATATTCCTTAAAAAGTATTGCAATAACCAAAACGTTTTTACTAAACTGTTTTCAGCTTGCACTCCAAGACTGAATCTAGGATCCAGTCCTGGAATTACAAAAGTAATCTACATAGTAATGAACTGCATTATTGTAGATGCATTGAGCTCAATGTTAGATTGTGTTTAGAATTGTGTTGCCTACAGCAACCCCTGTATCTATTGTGTTTACAAAGTTATTACCATTCTGCAAAGTACTTCCATGAGATCACTCAGAATTGAGAAAAGTATATTTTGATACCTGTTTGTTCTAAACATAAAACAACTATATATTTTGATATAAAAACAATTAGCCTGGAGTTCAGTCCCTGAGTGTGTGAAACCTTTTGCTGACTGAGTGTGTACAACAAGTGCTTTACACTGTCCTCTGGTACTGCCTTACTGCTCGACCAAGCTACCACTTTTGAGAGTAAGGTCAGCCCTGACTTTAACCTCTGTTATACCTCTGGGGTTTGTGGTCTCTATACACACTGTACCTTACTTTGGTCCAGTATATATAGAGCCACTTTCTCACAGCGGTGTTCATTCAGTTGCAGAGTGTGGGATCTGGCGATAGGCTTGCAAAAAGGGATATATGGCTACCTCCTGTGACTGTTGAGTTGCGTTGGCAATTCAAATAACTTTTGCAACCGCTTCCCTGCTTCCTTGTTGGGCCTGTTTCTCCGGTCCTGGAGGACCACAACATCCGGCAACACTAGCGCGCGGTTGCACTATTAAGAGGAGAGCCGGCCCACGGCACGGGACGCGTGCTGGGACACGTCTGGGCCAAGGGTGGGCCCGTCCACGCCCGTCGGAGCCAGGAGGAGGCTGGGCCGGGCCCACCCACTAAAGTTTTGCTGAATCAATGGCCAAAAACATAAGGAAGAAGACTGCTGAAGGCAGGGGGAAGGCTGTGCATACGGCAACAGAAGAGGTAAATTTGACTTGTGTGGATACATTTTAGCTAAAGCCTCTACCGCGATAGCTCTGGAGATTAACAGGGCTGAGAGGAGATTGTCACTAGGGGGGGATATTCCCGCAAATAGGGATATGCCACCAAGTTTGATTCTTGAAGGTGATATGTTTGACTCCTCCACTAATCTTGCGACGACTAGCTGTAACCCTCCATTAGAGACAATGACCCCACTGTCTCTACCAGTTGCACCACCACTACAAAAAAGAAAGAGGGGCCCAGCCAGAAACACGTCCATAAACAATCCTAAGAGACCCAAGACAGGTAAAATTACCCCAGGAAATGTAACAGCCGATAATATGGAAATATTACAACAACTACATACAATTGTCCCACCCAAAGGACAGAATATGGAAGAGTTAGTAGACAAAGTTAGAGAGCTTAGAGCACCCATAATTCTGTGACTAGAGTATATTGAAAAAGCCATAAAGGAGATAGTACCCTCAAGACTCATGCCATCTTGCGAGGGTGGGACCAGGGTCACCATTCAAGGCCAGATGAATAACCCTGTAGAAAGTGACCTTAATGGAATGGCAAGTACTAGCACAAACCCCGGGGCAGTGGCATGGAAAGCCCAGGGTGGTAATCTTGGTTTCCAGCTCCCATCTCAGCATAATCTTGTTAACCCCCCCTTAAAATCATCTGTGGTCCATGTCCCAGGGCAAAGGCAAGAGCCTAATCCTCACCTAGAGATTAGGGGTCAAGTACAGAAGTTTTCAGCCAGAAGATTAGAGAAAAGTCCCAACCACTCCCTTAGCTTAGAGGAAGGCCGTAGGTTAGATCTCCCTCCTGCTGTATCCCCCTATGTAGTCATTTTAGCAAACACTCCACCTTACGGAATGACCAAGTAGAATCCACAACCCACCTAATTCATAAAACCCATCATTGGATTTGCAAAACCACGAATGGTCAGGTAGAGGGTCTCAGCAACATCTTAATGGCCCGCAGAGTCCCTTGGGTGGGAAGGCTATTCCAGGGGATTGTGTGGTTGGAACTCTGAAATCTCCTACTATGGCGAAATACTAATTAAAACTATTACCTGATAAACCCTCAGCTACAACACAAATATTTGTATTACCTCTTGGTTTTTTTTATAAACCAGTGTCGCATCAACAAGGATTCGATGGTGACAGGGCCCAGGAACTTCTTCTTTTTAATTCTAAGTCTCAACCACTCCTACAGCACAGAGGGAATATTACCCCTGCACTACCAACTGCAAATCGCTTTTTACCACAGTCGGATTTGGATGCCTGTGACTGACGGTGCACTAGTGTGGATTCCCCTAATGTTGCATGATGTGACCCTCGTGTGAGTGAGGGAGATGCTGTGCCCATTGTAAAGGATTCAGATAAAGCCATCTCTTGGAACATCCTATGTCTGGCGCAGAAATTACTTGACCCTGACTGGATAAAATATATTGCTTCCTTTGACTTAGTGTGTCTATAAGAGACGTGGGTAGTGGGTCCTGTTAATATACATGGCTATAGGTCATATTATACCCCGCTATTACTTCGTCGGTAGGAAGGGCAAAGGGTGGGATTGTGACACTTTTGAAGAACACGTTGCGGTTTGAGGTCTTCATTTTCTTCATTGATTGCCAGTATTTCAATATCTTACTTCTTAAATGGGCGGATGACAGTACTATTTTATTGATACATTTTTATAACAACTTATTTGGGGGTGAAACATACACAGTTGTCACTACTGTGGAAGAACAGGATAACTGGTTCTTGTAATGGAGACCCGTCAGTTCTGTGGGTGGGCGATTTTAATGTGTACCCCTGTCCTCTGCTATTAACCTCCATCTGTGGTTTAACAGATGAGGATGGAGGTGGGACTGTTCATTTTGCTCACAACCAATATGGCAATGCCCTCAACAAATTCATTGTTGTAAAAAATGTGGAGATTCTGAACCCTCGGTCAGAACTTACTGGCCTTCTGTGTGATACTTTTTGCTCTAACCAACATAGCACAGTAATAGATTTTATAATAGCCTCAGCCACATTGGTAGGAGCTTTTAGCAATAGAACTGTTGAATCCTCAGGCTTCAGTGATCACGTACCCTTAACTTGGATAAGAAATGGCGAGGTATTCGTGGTACTAGCCTCTTACATATAAAGCCAGACATATAAAAAAAAGAATGGGTTAACACTTAAATGTGAGGGTATTGATACAACTGTCCTCATTCCCCAGGTTGTATCTAGCAGAGTGAAGGAAATAGTTATTTGTTTAGATCCAAACCAGGATCCTCAGGCAACAATAGAGGCCTTCAAAACTATTCTGTTGGAAGTGAAGAAGAAACTTTCGAAGAGTAGTGGATCGCATAAATCTATAGGACCTAAATGGTTTGATCATAACTGCATGAAGGCACTTTTCCACTTACATCCAGCCCTCAAGTGTGTTACAAGAAATCCTGCCCTGGTGAAACAGGCCCGGCAGAGTTATCTTAAGGCTAGGAATCACAGGTTAAAGATACTGAAAGGCCTGGGATAAATTACTGAAAGCTGCAGTTACAAATAATACGAGGGACTTTCAATCAATGGTTAATGCACCATTTTTAAAACATAGCTTCGATCCTGGTGTGGACATACATGTAGATGAGGATTCATGGGTAGAGCATTTTAGCAAAATGTTTAACAGTTTGAGAAGGAATCCAGAACCGATGGTAGATGAGCTTGACCAACCTCAAAATATCCCCCTTACTTTTAATAATATGGAGATAGGTGCAGCCCTAGCACAATGTTCTAGTAATAAGGCTCCGGGTATAGATGGCACACCAATAGATTTCTTTACCGATTGCCCAGACCTTTGGAGCCCTTTACTTACTAATACATTTAATGCCATATCCAAAGAGGGACCCCCAGACTCTTGGCATGAAGCAGTTTTTATCCCAATTTATAAAAAAGGGGATAAGTTAGACCCCAGAAACTATAGGTCGAGCTCTCTCCTTGACAGTACAGCCAAACTTATGGGAAGAGTATTACTAAATAGACTGGAGGCATGGGCTTTGGCAAATAACATCCTAATCCCTTCACAATATGGATTTAGAAAAGGTAGAGGGACCCATGATCAGTGTCTGAATTTGAGCTTGCTTAGAGCAAAGTACACCCAAGCTAAGCAAGGCAACCTCTACCTGGCCTTCATGGACCTTAGCACAGCATTCGACTGTGTATCTCACTCACATTTATGGAAGATAATGAGGGACATGGGGATGGATAATAGAATAATTAACTTTGTAAGACAACTGTATGTGAGGAGTGAAGCTTGTGTAAGGTATGGCTCCCAGGGTGAATGCACCAGATCGTTCCCAGTCACGAGAGGCGTTCTCCAAGGGTTTGTCCTCGCCCCTTTTCTGTTCTCACTTTATACTAATGGGGTGGAGTCCTGACTGCTTGAATTGATTTTAGATGTACTGGGAATAAATAAGACGCGCATTCCAATTTTAATGTATGCAGACAATGCTGTTTTAATGGCAAGCACAAGAAGATCGCTCCAGAAATTGTTTAATAACTATGTAGAATTCATGAACAGCCTTGATCTCTATACAAATTAATCTAAGTCATTCGTAGTAATTGCAGGGAAGAAGCAGAAACCCGCCCCTGCTTTTTTATCTCGAACCGTAAAGTGGCACAGACAGATCGATTTTCTTATTTAGTGGTTACCTTTGACTACCAAGCAGCTAAGGGGGAATATGGTGGCGAATCGAGGGATGTTGCTGGAAAAAAAGTACTAATGCCATACGCTCTTCTTCAAAACAATTGGGAACAAGAAACCCAGCTATTGTAAGAAAAGTTTATGAGGCTAAATCTAGTGCAGTAGCAGCCTATGGTGCTGGAGTATGGGGCCATGTCAAAATAAAGAATTTACAAGTAATAGAGGACAGTTTTGGGAAATCTATGGTGGGTCTCCCCAGTAGCTGTCCCAATTTTACACTACATCAATAACTTCTATGGCACTCAGTATGGTCCAGAGTTACTGTGCCCCTCTCCCAACAAATAATAACTGACTGCCTAGCCATGGAACATGTTGAGAACATCCCATGGCTAAAATATGTAAAAAATACCTTATATACCCTAGGCACTGGGAGTTTGTTTGAATCACCGGGGAATTGTGTATCAGTTTCCAAAAAGTTTTTAAAGACTCGTTTTTAGTCTTCTCCAATGATGCGAGAATGAATGCACTTTATAATAAACCTACTATAAGGGAATATTTGGAGGGCCCACTGCAGGTCGAAGGGATACCCTCTTATCTGGAGTTTGTTACAATCCCTTGACACAGATTTGTTCTGTTACGATTCTGCCTACATTTTATCCCATGTATGCTGGGTAAGTATGGGCGAATTTTGCGGATCTGCGGTCCGCTTATTCGTGTGAAATCGCAAAAAAAGTCCTTGAAATTGCGGATTTTCCAGCGAAATCGCTGATTTTTTGGGGATTTCCATCTACTCAACTGGAGTACTGATGGCTCATGTGCTGTGCTCTAATGTGCTAATGCTGCATACGTTAGCGCACTAAACCCAGACCTACTGGCTTTGCCAATGCTTGTTTTGTGTAGGATACGTCCCTGAAATGGTCTGTGTCTTTACTATTATGCTCAATCTACAAATATGTGCAGTAGGCACATATTGTATACACATGCATGTGGCTGACATGTCTGGTTTTGTGAATCATACACATTTCGAACATATAAATGATACATTTTACAAATCTCAGCAGCTATCCTTTATTTCATTGGAATGTCCAGTCCAGTTTTGATACTAGAGAGCTTTCAAATACAGCAAAAAAAACACTGATAAATGATTACAAAGTACGAGAACAATGGGCTCCACCGTTAACCTCGCCTCTAACTGTTAGGACTGGTCCTTTTAGCAAGTTATTTGTTTTCTGAGATGGTTTAGTGCACTAATATCTGGCAACTACTGACTTATGTTACAGAGTGTATAAAATATTCATAGCATAGAGAACCATTTCTCACACTGTCCTATGACGAACGCGGAAATAGCATTTATATGATGATGTCACAATCTATATTATTACTCAGAAGATTATCAACGTCACAACATGCTTAGTGGTTTGTCTGAGAACACAATGCGAGCCTGCAGTGGAGCCGAGACACAGGCCCACGGACGGGGTTTAAAAGAGAACAGGCACGACCACTGTACCTGGATGTCCAAGGATGATAGTTGAGGATGACTGGAGTCAGGATGGAAGCTTGGGGGCTCGAGGGCCGGGCATCGGTGCCCACCCCTCACCCAGCAGCAGCTGCTGGCACTGGGAGCTCCATGGTCCAGGCGGGGTGCCGTCCAACCTCTGCTGCCGCACGGGGGCTCTCCGCGACCCCCACCCTTGTCATCACAGAAGGGCCGTCGTCTGACCCGTGACGGCGCAGCCGCTGCCGACGAGGTCTTTCACGCGGCGCTGAACGAGGCCCGGGACATCCGCGGCTCAGCAGCAGCCCGGGAGGCTCTGCGAGGATCGATGCGGGGGGCAGCCATTACTAGAGAATCAGAGTGCGGGCACTTCCGGGGGTGCTGCCAGCTGAACGAACGCACCGGCACTTTATTACCGGTTCAATGCATGAGTCTAAAGGGCATTCCGGGACTTATGAATCTATGCAAGGTACGGAGAGTCCATTAAAGGCAGGGCAATTGGAATGATGGCATTCTGCGGTTGCTGCGTTTATACATTACTGTTAGTTTGCCACGAAATCCATCATCTGCTGCATAATTTTAAAGTTTAACAAAAAATATTTCCTGCTGAAATGGATAAAAAGATAGTAAAACTTGGCAAATAATGAAGTAATACTGCCAAAAAATTTGGCACCATCATAACGCCTTTTTTTTGCTGCATAATTTACTCAACTCTGCCTCATAATTCTACTGGCCTGGTCGAAAGGTCACAGGCTATGGGGATAAAGGACACTTGCCCAGCCTCGACCTTGCACATGCATTTTTGGGGCTGATTAATATACGTTAATGAATTTGAGCTTCAAGTCGGGCACCTGCTTAATTTATATCTGTAAGTGCTTCCTGTTGAGGTTTAATTTTTGGCCCACAGGAAGCACTTACAGAGTTACTTAAGGCAGGTGCCCGAGTTGAATCTAACTTTGTAACCATTTTAGAATGGCGCCAGCAAGCACTCTGGCAGCTTGCCAGCGCCATTCTAAAATGGTTACAAAGTTAGCTTCCTGTGCTTCCTGTGGGCCTAAAAAAAAATCCGCCCGCTCGCGAATTCGCAAATTTTTTGCCATTTTCACGAGATTCGCGCATCGCGAAATTGCCGAAAATTCTTCCATGCGGCCCTTGCTATGGTCTCTCGTTACAAACTGATTTGCACATCTTCTTTTATTGTAAATTTTATTATAATCACCGTAAAAGGTTTTTAATTCCTCTCTTACGTAAATTAGATTTTGGACAATGATGTCCTGCGTTACATCTTTTACGAATGTTATCTGATCCTTTAATCTCTTTTAGCGTCCGTCGCCTCATTTTTATGTGCGTCTTTCAGAACTATGAAACTGGCCAATAGCTAAAATGAATTGTTTGGATTCTTAGAAATTTTTATCTGTGATGTATTTCTGTAAATTTTATGATTAATATCCTATTAATCGAATACAGAAATTTTGATTTGATTTGAAATAACTTTATTTAAGGGCCGCATAAATCACTCTACCTCTCTGTTGGCTTGAGGCCAATGAAGGGTGATCATTTTAAGAGTGATGCTAAGGGACGTATGGTAGGAAGCAATCTCTTGTCCTTGGAAGGGCAGACTGTTATCCGTATGCAGTACTTGGATTAGTCCAAGTGGCAATTATCTACTTCAGTTTGGGAATCACTTCCTGAGTGCTCAAAGACGAGAGCTTTTCCACCTATAGATATTTTAATAGTCAATAATGGCCACTAAGATATGCTTCTTATTCGTCAAGCTGCCGAAGTCCAGGCTTACAGATTTCCATGGGTGTTTTGATCCCACTTCAGTCTCCATCTGTGTTGTTGGGCTGCCTTCTCCAGTGGTTTGGCACAGGTGCAAGATAGTACCATTGTTTCAACGTGTTTATCTATTAGGGGTAACCATATCTTGCTCCGTAATAGTTTTTTTGTTATGACTATCCTTTAGTGCCCAGCTTGGGCAAGCTGGACAACTTGGTCAGTTAAACTGGCCAGAATTACATTTCGATGTCCTCTGAGGTGGCAACCATCGGAGTCAATGCTCATATCTAGTTGGGCATTGTACAGGCATTCTAATCTTCTGCATGCTTCATAGGTGTATTTGGCCCACAGGGCTTTGGGTATATGCCATTTGTTAATTTTAATGGCTTCCAGAGCTTTTTGCAGACATTCATCCTGTGTGTTGACTTGAGAGATAGTGGCCATGGACAGTAGTACAGGGTAAGACCTGTCTGCTATGTATATGACATAAGCCTCTGTTTCGACAGTGTCATACTCTTTGTCAGATGTAGCCGCACAAGGAAGTCGCGATAGGTGATCTGCAGAGTTTTGGGACTCTGGCCTATATTTTACCTGGCAATTATACTCCTGAAGTTACATCACCCATTTCTCAATTTGCGGGGTGGTTTGGATGCTGTTCCTCGAAACAAAGGAATCAAAGCTTGCGGTCAGTGGTGACCGTAAAAGGATAACCATATACCTACATATGGAAATGGCAGCATCTTCAATGTATTGTGATCACCTCTTTTTCAATTTGAGAGTACCCCTGCTCATTATCAGTGAGGGACCGACTGACAAAAGCTACTGGGGTCCACTCTTCGTCACTGTGCCGCTGCATGAGTACTGCTCCAAGGCCTCTAGGACCAGTGTCGATGGCAATAATGGTGCTTTTCCGCAGGTTGGTATACTAGTATTCTACTCACAGAAAGAACATCTTTGGTTGCTTGAAAAGTATATTATTGTTGCAGACCCCACTTCCAGGACACTGCGTATTTCATGAGGTCTCTCAGTGACTGAGCTAGCATAACCACATCCTTGATAAATATAAATTATCATGTCCAGAAACTGTGGACCTCTGACACCAATGTTGAGTGGGGAACGTCTTTGATGTTTCATACCTTTTCAGGATCAGGCGCCACTCCCTCAGATGAGAATATGTAATTGAAAAAAGTAGTTTTGGTTTCAGAAATTAACATTTGCTGCAATGCAGTGTATGCCCAGATTCCTTGATTAATTGGAGGACCCTCCAAAGTCGTATTTTGTGTTCAGGTATGGACTTAGCATGGATCATGATGTCATCACTGACATTGATGACTCCTGGAAGATCAGCTAGGAGTTTGTGGATCACGTTTTGAAAAACGTCGGCAGTGCATGAGATGCCAAAATGAAGCCGCTTGTAGCGCTGTAGTCCTTTGTGAGTAGAAAAAGTTGTTATGTAGCGCAATTTTTCAACTAGGACCAGCTGGTGATAGCCAGAACGCAAATCCAAATCCGAGAACCAACAGGCACCACTCAACTCACTGATCAGGTCGTCGTTGGTGGGGGTGAGGTGTTGTTGCTGTCTCTTGATGGCCACATTGGGGAGGTGCATGTTGACACAAAGGGACATCTCGAAGGTTGTTTGGGCTTCCTGGCCAGCACAACTGGGGACACCCACGACATGGGTCCTGTTACTTTTTCATTGATTCTGGCTGCTTCTAGCTTATTCAGCTCTTGCTCCCCTTGGGGCATTGAGTGGAAAGTGATGTGTCTGTGTCGGAGGGCCACCTGCGCACTGTTTGATCTATGGGCAGCTTTATCTCTTTACCTTGGAGACATCCTTGGCCTTTGAAGACTTTGGGGAATTCTTCGAAAAGGGGATTGATTGCCTGCTGAGATCCTCCATAAGCATACGGTACGATGCATAGGGCCTTCAGCTCGACATCCCAACAACATTCCATGGCGTTCTTCTGTCACGTATATGAGTACTTCAATGGAGCGTGCCTTATGGCTTATGGTCATTCTATACTTTCCTCATATTGCTAAGAGGTGGTCTTGACCATATGTGGCCTTTTTGATTTTCACTTGGTGCAGGTGTGGTGGCAGGCAAATGGTCCGGTTTCATTACATTATGTTTATGGACGCTACAGTGTCCATGAAGAATGATAATGATTGAGTGTCCACATTCAGATGATGTGCCATTTCTGATGGAGTGTTGATGGTGAAGTTGGAATAAACAGTGTGTTTTTTGCCACCATCGTCATCCATATCACTGTTGTGTACTTGCACTTCCGGAACAGTGTTGACTGCTGCATGAGCAGCTCTTCCTTTGCTCTAGCTTTATACTTTTGCAAAGTGGTTGAATTTTCCGCACCTTGTGCATTTTTTTCCTTTAGGTGGGAACTCTGCCGGGTGGTGTGTCAGGCCTCCGCAGTAGCCACAGGATTTTGATTGAGTTCCACTCTTCTTTAATTGCCCTGAGCTAGAAATTGTATTCACTGGTTTTGTTTTTATTTTTTGTTTAGTGCCACCTCCATGTGGGATATACAAGCTCTTGAGAGTTCCTTAGTCCTGCCCATGGTGAGAACATTGGTTGGGGATTTTCGTGACTCTTACAGAATTCACTCATGAAGTTTCGCCAATGCACACCCTTGGATTATCTATCCCCTTATTTCCTAGTTTTCGTCTGTTAAGCCACAGGTGCTCGCTAGTTTCAAAGAATTTAAGATGGTGAGGAGGGTGGCGTGGGTGGGAAATAGCACCAAATCATACGAAGGAGACTGTATAGTCTTATCCTTGGGCTCACCACAATTAGTCAGGGAAGTCTTGTTAAGAATGCACAATCTAAATTCATCTAATCCCGGCAATCAAGTACGACCACTGGGATTTTTCTATGAACCACACTTTGTTAACAACATAGGGCATCGCGATGAACCAGGATGGTATCACGAAGGGTCATGTTATAGAGTGGCCATTTCAAACAGTTTTGCCCCCTCACTTCTCTAGACGAGAACGATTGACATCCAACCGACGGGGGTCAACACTCATATGATAACACTGTCAATGTGGATGTCGCGGTAGAGACCACTATACAGAATTTAGATTTGCAGGTACGGATCGAAGAAAATATAGGTAAAGCAACTTTAATATCCATGGAGGTGGCAACACGACTCCAACTGAAAATCAAACAGGCAAATGCAGAATTCTTTTCTGGAATGTGGTGGGGCTTAAAAACAAGGTTAATGACCAAGTTTGGCTGAATTTTATTAATAATTTTGACGTCCTGTGTCTCCAAGAGACCTGGGCGACAGAAAGCATCCATATAAATGGGTAAAAGACTTTCCATACAGCTGTTATTTGTTAATTTTTATAACAATACTGAAACGACCTACTTGGGAGTAATATTAGAGAAGATAAGTAAAGGTATTGCCTATTCGGGTCCAAAGTCAAATTTTGAAATTATTCCTATTTGGGGAGGGGATGTTAATACAAATTTGTGTCAAGCGGCAGGAACCGAGAAATGTGGCTTAACCCTGGACAGTGATGATCCGTCATTTCATTTCCAACATTCCACAAGGGGTGAACTCTTAAATGAGGCCATGTTTAAGAATGACTTGGGATTTCCAAACCACCTGTGCACGCCCATAGTGGATTTTGGATATACTTTTATAGGGAGAGGTGCCAATACCACCATAGATTACATTATTATCCCAAATCGATTTGCAGGCCTTGTGTAAGCCCATGTCACCCACCCTAACGAGATGAGTGACCACTTGGCTCAGAGTGTGAATATAATAGTCCTCAGCTGGGCGGCGAAGAGAAATGGAAATAAACTAGCATGGTTACAGGATATTACACTGGGAAGGAAGAACGGGTATGCTGTTCGTTGGGGCAGCAGGGACCCGAAGAAGTTAAGCACTGAAACAGTGGTCAAGGCGTTAGATCCTATTTTGATATGCCTAAGTGATAGTCCCACGCACAATGAGGTTTTAACTGCTTTTAACCGTATCACAGGGATTGTTAGAGACATCCTGTTTAAAAACATCGAAAGGCTCGCCCAGTAAAACGAAAGGTTGGTTTGACAAGAATTGTACACTTAGCTATAAAAATCGAAAAACTGCTTTACAGTCTGAGGTGAGAGATACGTCTAAGATTAGAGAATATAGGAAAACGTATAATGAAGCCAGGAAACATAGGATCATAGAACTGAGAGATAAGGCTTGGAATAATTTAATAGAAGCCGCAGAGTCAAAGGACAGTGCCAAACTCTGGGCTGCAATAAGTGCTCCCTTTCTTGTGAATACATTGGATGTACCAACCATTGAGCTAGCGATTAGTGAACAGATTTGGATTAAATTTTTCTCTTATGTATACACAAAACCGAAACCAAATGAGGGCATTCAAGAGAGGTCAGCCATTGTATATCTACCAATCCTTCATCCCTATTAAACTTGATATCTCGTTGCAGGACGTTAATGCTGCATTTAAAGCTAGTAAGAGTGGAAAGGCGGCCGGTCCCGACAGGATGCCGATCGACCTCTACAAGTCAAACTTGGAGGTCTGGGGCCCCATTTTAATGAGACTATTGCAAGGATGTTGCGAGAGAGGATTCATTAAAACATGGTCCAAATCAATTATAGTTCCCATTTTCAAAAAGGGCGACCAAAATGACCCTGCCTGCTACTGTCCAATATCTTTGCAGGACTCCTTGATGAAGGTTGCAGGCAGGATTATTTTAGTTAGTTTACAGGAATGGACCGAAGAAGGGATCTTAAGCGACGTCCAATATGGTTTTAGGGCAGGTTTAGGTACAAATGAGCAGATTTTAAATCTAAGTATTTTAATAGGTAAATATACTAGGGCAAAATCTGAACAGTTTTATTTGGCCTTTGTAGACCTCTCCGCAGCTTTTGACTGCGTAGATCACGTAAAGTTATGGGGGTGCTAAAGGAACTAAAAGTTGATCCTGTTTTAATTCAGTTTTTAAAGTATCTTTATACTGGAGCCACGGCAAAGGTCCGCTATGGAAGTATGGGAGAGTGCACTGTCCCATTTAAAATTGAACAAGGCATAAGGCAGGGATGTGTGTTGGCACCACTCCTGTTTTCTTTATATAACAAATCTTTGGAGCAGGAGTTGGCGCTACATACTAGGGACCCGCCATATGTAAATTCCCACCCCAACGCATCCCTCCTCTATGCTGATGATGCTATGCTTATGGCCTGCAGCCAAATGGACTACAGAGGGCGCTTTCATTTTACTCTATCTTTATGGATAGGCTTGGCTTGAGATTGAACACCAAGAAAAGTTTTGTAATGGCCTGCGGAACATTCAAAAATAAATTAAGAAAATTTCAGGCTGGGGGAACGAAGTTGAAACTACCCATTAATTTCATTATTTGGGCATGCTGTTTGACAGGACAGGTTCCTGGGCACCAGCGGTTAAGGCAAGGAATCTTTTATACATGAAGTCTATAGAGGCCTTGTTTAACTTTTCAAAAAAATTAGGGAAAAGGCCTTTGGAAATCATGCTGAGGATTTACCGTGCAAAATGTGTGAGTATAGCCCTTTACGGGGCAGGAATCTGGGGATGCCAAGACTGTACCCTAATCCAGCGTACTAAAAATGCTTTTTTAAGGTCTTTATTGAGCGTTCCAAATAGCGCATCTGTTTTTAACTGCCATTCAGAGCTGGGAGTCACATACATTTCTTACCTGATTAGGGCCCAGCCAGCCCTCTTATGGCATAGAATTTGGACTATGGAGAGCGCTACCCTAAACAGGGATATAATGTGGAATGCCATGAAACTTGATAATACGCGTAAAATTCTATGATTAAAATATGTGGAAGATTTTATGCATGATATCGGCCACCCCGAATATTTTTCCCTGCCTTAAAGTTGGAATGTTATTAAGCATAAGGAGTTTAAAGGAATCATTTTGGCCCATCTAGAAGAAAATATGCCAGCTGTTGCCCTGAACAAACCAACTGTGATCAAAGATCAGCTGATTATAACCACGTGTAGTATCCAAACATACTTGCAATACGTACCGAGCAGAAACGAAAGATATCTCTTGACCAGATTTAGATTTGGGACCTTCCACCATCTGATTTCTTACCCAAATATTAATGACTGGTCAAGAAACTGATGTCACTGCCCGTGTGATAACGTATCACAACAAAGTACGATCCACGTGGTTTTATTTTGTAAATTTTACCTTACTGAAAGGCAAAGATGGTTAAAACCACTACTAAAAAAGGGCGGGTGGAGGCAATGTCGTCCTGCTTTCATTTACTTACAAATGTTGGACAGTTTTTCTTGTATTGGTTCGATAGCGGGATTCTTAAAGAATGCAATAAGGATCAGGAAAGTTAACAATTCGTGAACTCCTGGGAGAGTAGACTTGGCAATCCTTCCAAATGATGAATTATCTCTCTGAAAGTATAGTATGAAATTATTAGTGCAATTTAGTGGATTGTCGTACATAGATGTATTTATATTGTGTTATTAGATGATGAATTTGCTTTATATGCTTTTATGATTTTATTACTTGAAATCGAATAAAGCTCGTTTGACTGACTGACTGAGTCAGGTATAAATGTATCTATTGACTCTTCCACTTGTTGTCTGGCTTGACTGAATACAAAATTTGATAGTCCTGGGCTGCCATCGGTTCAATGTAGTAAACAAACAAAATTGCCGGGCAGTTTTAGTTAATGAAACGAATACGCACCTAGTATTACCAATTACTAGGCTGACAAACCATCTGTGTTTAGTCACTTATATTTTTTATGAAAAAAAGATGATCAAAAGATTTCATAGCATCAAAAGCGATTCACTTCACATTTATAAAGGTTCACAAATACATTGAAAAAACCATACATGATACATTAAATCAAAACATACACATATAACAATTGTGAAAACGTTAAATGAAGACAACTGTGAAATGCCTCAAAACAATTCCTTTTTAGAGGCACCAATCCTAAATGCAAATAAACAAGTGGACAGTTAAGAGAACAATCTAGCCTACTTGTTATAACCACCACTAGATACACATAAATCAGTTCAACGTACGGTGCACACCATAGGAAAACACAAAACTATGCGGCAATGTCAAGTTGTGTACAAATTATATTCCTATTGTGCCCTAACAAGTAAGTATCTGGGTGGGACTGGACGCCGACGCGTTTCGAACCCGTTGAGTGGTTAAAAGGGTTCTCCTCAGGACAAGGATTGGGAAGGTCGTTGTCGCTTATTCTAGAAGTATCAGGATGCTACCTTGATGTTTTAATGTGTGAGCACACGAATGGAGGAAGCTGAAGTGACTCAGGTCGGGAAGGGCGGGCGCGCCTTTGTTTACCACTCAACGGGTTCGAAACGCGTCGGCGTCCAGTCCCACCCAGATACTTACTTGTTAGGGCACAATAGGAATATAATTTGTACACAACTTGACATTGCCGCATAGTTTTGTGTTTTCCTATGGTGTGCACCGTACGTTGAACTGATTTATGTGTATCTAGTGGTGGTTATAACAAGTAGGCTAGATTGTTCTCTTAACTGTCCACTTGTTTATTTGCATTTAGGATTGGTGCCTCTAAAAAGGAATTGTTTTGAGGCATTTCACAGTTGTCTTCATTTAACGTTTTCACAATTGTTATATGTGTATGTTTTGATTTAATGTATCATGTATGGTTTTTTCAATGTATTTGTGAACCTTTATAAATGTGAAGTGAATCGCTTTTGATGCTATGAAATCTTTTGATCATCTTTTTTTCATAAAAAATATAAGTGACTAAACACAGATGGTTTGTCAGCCTAGTAATTGGTAATACTAGGTGCGTATTCGTTTCATTAACTAAAACTGCCCGGCAATTTTGTTTGTTTACTATATAAGAGTGGTCCGGCCGGTCAGAGACAGGACCCAGCCTTTCTCCCCTTTTCCCATCGGTTCAATGTAGGCATTAAGGGCTGCAACGAGCACGGCATGTTTTTTGGGCACGGATTCCACTATCATTTTGGAGATTCTGTGTACCTCTTTGCCTCCAACATGAAGGAACATCGTAGTCTTCTGCGCATCCACTACTTTGGTGGCTTCAAAACAAAGAAATACCCTCTCAACCCAGTCTCTCCACCTGGGTTCTTAAGCAGATGGGGTGCCTTCAATGATAAAAGGCTTGATTGGGGGAATGGTGTATGCATAAGGTATTTTACTGGTACTGAAACATGAAACAGCTCTCGTGGGTACTGTGGGTGAGTGTGTGCAAGCTCCTACCTTGATGTCAGACCACCTATATCGCGGGTCTGGCTGGTGATGGAGAGGCCTTGTGAGAGTCTTGCAGGGCAAACCAGCACTTGAAGGGCAGCTGGGGCTATAAACCCGGTCCAGAAGCACGGCAGCAGAGACACTGTGTTGCAGAGCTGTGGGGTGGAGCTAGCTGCGCAACCCCCTCGTGGCACCAGCATCGCACACCTGAGCAGAGTGTGCGGCTGCCGCACAACAGGGTGAGCAGCACCAGCACCCTTGTCTGTCAATGTTGTGTCAGAGCGTTTGTTGGGCACTAGCAGCGTGCGGTAACCTGCGACCTGTTACAAGAAATACTCAGAGCCATTTGGTTCTGGCGTAGGTGGTCTCTCCGGCCCTGCCTGGCCTTTTACATTATTTATTCCTACATATCATGTTGTACTAGGGATGTACCACCTTGGGGGGGAAACACAGCTGCATATATGCAGAACACCCCTGGGGAGCAGACACATTTAACAATCATGCGGTCCCGTTGATGTCATTGGGCCAACACTACATCTGTACATAGTTTACTTGTTAAGAACCTCCCTTATCTGTACTAGGATGATGGTGGGAAAGAAAGTCTCTACTGTTTGCGATAATATTCATGGGTAGAGAAATTCTACTGAACAGTTTATTCTATTTTTTCACATGTTCTTTATTCATATGGAAATAAAGCAAATATTTGTTCACAGTGCCTTGGGGTTGTGAGCAAAGAGTTTTGTATTGTTCCAGAGTGGGTAAGCTAGCAAAAGAGGTTAAAGATTTTCCTGAGTTAATAATGTGCGTCTTTGATTATTGGCAGTGTAGCACACACGTATTGCCCTGTTCAGTGCACTACTATTACCTGTTTGGTCATGCACTGCTTATTGTTTAAGATACAGCTGCTTCAGCACGTGTCTCTCCCACATCATTCTTTTCAGTGAGGATATCCTACAATTTTCAGATTCAGTTTGAAGCAGGCACTAATATCATGTGATCCCTAAAAATACACATTTAATAATTCCTCTGCGTGGCAATGGTGTCCACTTAGAAAAGAGAGACTACACTCGTGCAATGATTAAGGAAATTCACGACGTCTACACAAAAGTATTAGCAGATAGCAGCATTCATGTAGTTTTGTTAGTTTTGAGTTGCAGATGGTTCTGTCAGAAGGGAGGCCTACTAGTATCCTCATGTAAAAAGCCCGATGACCTCACTATCAGGGGCCTCTGAGTATTTATTTCTTATAAATTTGAATATTACCAATCATTGGTAGAAGTGCACAGGCAAAAGTGATCATGGTCATGTTTGGTGCACAAATCCTTGGATTACAGGTAGAGGAACGTTTCCATCTTTTTGCATTAACAGTGAAAAGGCATTTTTTGTTTTCATAATACCTTTGGCACCATTTGACATGTTTGCATGGGATGAGGAAGAGTGATACAAGCAACTTTTCCAATTTTAACTCCCATACACATTTTTACGCTAATACAAAACGAATGGCTGAAAGGAACTACACCAAACTTGGAATTAAAACAATCATTTTTTGCTTGGTTTGTTGTACATCCACTCAGAAATTAGCATATAAAAATATATACCAGAGGGGCTTGAAAAAGTTAGGTATATCTGGACTGAGGCTCACATACCATAAATGAAACAAATAAAAAAACAAATCCTATTTGACGAACAGACTGTTTTCCACTCATCCATTTCAGGTCACTTGACCTAAAAGCTCTGATTGGCTGGCCCCAACAGAGAAAAAACTGCTGCTCTGCCATTACAGGGGGGCATCCCAGTATTCTGAAAGAAAAAAGCCACAAAGGAGCAAGGGGAGGACACCCAAGCACACCGACTCAAGTGGGGAAACCAAGGTGATTCCTCCTTAAGTTAAAATAGAAAAAGAACATTATGTTCCAGGGTTTTCAGATGGCACCACTTTCCCAAGGGCAGCAAACCCTGCCCCAAGTTGTTTTGAACTTCAGTGTGTGGAACACCAAGTTTGTGTAACCATGTTGGACTCACAACCAGATCTGCATATCCCCAATCAGGGTTTGCAAACCCACGCAGGCATAGGTTTGTTAGACCTAATCAGGGGCTGGGGTCCCAGTATCAAAATCCCTGAACCCTGAAGCCGGACCTACAAGTTTGTGTGGTTCACAAACGCAAACTGAGTTGCCCTCCCCAAAGAAAAAAGAAGGCTAACCTCCACTTCGCTATCTGGAGGTAATATGCAGTGTGGATTGGTCAGTAGGTTGAGTTAAGGGCCTTTGCGAAGCATGTTTTGACTACCCACAGTGGCTTGGGCACAAGGCGGCTATGCCCTGTGGTCAGCCCCTGCAGGAATGGGCCTAGGGCTTGGCGATAGGGTTATTTAATTAATTGCAAGGGCATATGTTTTGTATTTGGTGTGTGGGTTACAGTTTGCATGGCAAGTATGCAATATATGGTTTGAGTGGCAAACTATAATTGGGGCTTTCCGGTTTCATTTTGTGACCATAACTGCACTTTACCTGTAGTTTTAAAGGGAATTTTAGTGTTTTTTGTAAACATACATTGTCAGAATATGTATTTTTCGTTTAGTTGGAAAGGTAAAAGTATTTTACTGGTAGGTGTGTATACATGTATGTGGTGAGTGCCTAGTAGGCATGATTGTGCATGGTCTTACCTCTTTGTCATGTTGAATCCTAACCCCTATAAAGCATTACCTTTAGCACTGTTTAGAGGTAGTGGACTGCAGGGCCTGGCCAAAGGCCAAGAACTTCGCATATCCAATTTGAGGTGAACCACCAGAACCACCACTTCTTGTAACCTTTCAGTCATGTCCAACTACAGTTTGACACAGGCAACCAACGTTCCATGTAGCTAACCACCAATTGCACATAAAGTTTGTAAATTAAACCCGATTTATGCATTGCAGCTTTCATGCAAATCCATCGAATGGTACCAAAGTTATTAGCAATTCAACACCTTTACATTTACTCCTCTTACTTGAGCTTCAGATTTGGCTTCATTTTACAAGATAACAGAAAACTAAACATATACATTATTGATGAATTTTGTGAACATTTGCAAAAGAGCGCCCAAGTTCTTCATTAATGAACACATTTTTCTCTTTACTGTTAACCAAACCAGCCTTGATGGATGTAGGGAATGGCTTCCGCCCATTTAATTCTTGTGGACTTTTTGCTTTCTGACTACCCGATTTTTGACCGTTACTGTGATGAGTCTTGCCACTTGAGATCAACTCACAGTAAAGTCTATGGAAAATGATGGACTAGGAGTGCTAACCACCAGTGTCCACCTTTATAGATAAGGCCACTGCTGTGCTGCTAGAGTTAGAGGCTCTGGGCTGGTTTACAAACAGAGACGAAGCATCTAGGTAGTTCAAAGTCAAATGTGATTTGATAAACAATTGTAATTTAAATCTGTGGAGTATTGACTAACCTCTAATCTGGGATCGCAAATCAGCCCTGGCAATTACATACGACCGGCCCTGGAGGGGGGGTTCAGATTAACCCTGGGCATAGGACTACGCTACGCTTGCGTAGTTTGTGGAACTACGCCCTACGCGAATTGCACGTAGCGCAGTGCTAAAATGCGTAGCGTAGCATAGCAGGCATTTTTTGCTTGCTCGCGGTCCCCAACGTCAAGTTGGCGACCGCGAGCGAGCAAAATGACATCCCGGTGAGACTTTTTCCTCGTTTGCGATCAGCAACATCAAGTTGCCGATCGCAAGCATGGAAAATAAACCTCCTGGTAAGATTCTCAACACGGGGAGGTCAGGTTTCTCATTGCGAGTGGTCGCGTATGCTCGCAGCCGCTGGCGATGAGAAACTACCAGTCTGCGTTGAGAAAACTGCAGCTCGAGAACAAATCTACTTGAGCGGCAGAAAATGACCGCTTACACTGTGCAAGATGCCAATTGCAATGATTGCACAGTGCGGACAAGCATCCGGCACTGTGCAATCAGTGCGAACATCATTTTCCCTACCGCACTATGCAGTTCGCATAGCTTGCGTAGTGCGAAGTTCACTTTGCATAGCTACGAGTAGCGCCACAACGCACACTACGCCCAGGGTTATTTCAGATGTAATTGCCAGGGCTGGAACACTGCTACTGCTCTTGAATAACAAGGAGCCGATGTGGCAGCACTGCTGAAAAACTGACCCCTCAGCAACAAAAACGCCCCCCACTTGATACAAAACTGGCCCCACCCTTCCCGCCCACCGGGGAACGCCTGGTGCCCACTACGGCCAGTCCAGCCCTGTTTCTAATAATCCGAATCATATTCTTCAATCGACCTCACATCAGCAGTCCATGATCCACTACAATGTTCAGCTTTCAGAAACAATTACTGAAACCTCTGATGATTCAGCCATGCAGAGCAACCACTCAGGCTTTCAAGGAATACAACAATTCAACTGGTCCCTTCATTGTCGAAGGTGATATATGTAAACTATCGAATGACAAAATATCATTCTGAAAAAATATTTTATTCAAAATATTGACTACCACAATACTGTGACGGTCCGTGTTTATATTTTAGTATAGATTTATTTCATAAGTCCACCTCTACATACCTTAAAGATTTATAAATCATTATGGTACACAGACGTGGAGTCAAGAAGAGTAACTATATTCTTACCTACACATACTTACCTTCTTGATACCTTACCAGTCAGTATTCAGGGTAGCATAGTTTGGCGAGACACTATTTAAAACTGATACTGTGGTAGAACACTGTGAGAGTGGGTGGGGGAGTGCCAAAACTACATTTCCACACTCAATAGGTTTAAATATAAAAGAAAACATTAATGTAAAATTGAGGCAGAATCAGTGCAACCTTTTTGATCCAACAATGCCAGCATAGTGGTTAGAATGCTGCTGTGTATGACAATCAACCCCATTTGCCTTATGGACAGACCAGGACCAATGTTATGAATGCTGTTACTTTTGTGACATTTTACCATTGTCCACCTGTCAATAATGCTTCATTTAATGGTTCTAGGGGGCTGTGATGCCAATCAGCTGATATTGCCACACGCAGCTGCCCTGTATTGGCTGCCAGAGTACCAGATCTAAGTCATAGTAAAAAATAAAGGTTTCAATTACCTTTTAGCATCTCCAAGAATAAAACATACCCACACCATACACCCTATGCTTTCTAAGTCTGTGTTCGACTGCTGAAGCGGCTATTATCATACCACAACAGCATAACAAAATAATATCACGGACACTCTGCCAGACGTGCGTGTTCGTAAAGATGTACATATTTTTCTCCTATGGTCTTATAAAAGGCGTTTCTCTAATAGTAGTACCAGCGACAGGATGCTCAGCCCCTGGGGGTTTTCGTCTGGATATTTACACCTATGCCACCCCCTCGTGTCCACAGCCACCTCCATTTTACTGTAGAGTTGAAAATGCACAAACATTTGTGGGGCATATTATCAAGGACCGGTGTTGGAATTATCGCCGTTTTATCGGCAGGAAACTGCTGATAAAACGGCGATAATGGGCTTGTTAATACGCCCTTGTTGATTCCCATAGAAGCCCATGTTAACATCAGAACATGTATTTCTATGGGAATTAACAAGGGGGTATTATCAAGCCCATTATCGCCGTTTTATCAGCAGTTTCCTGCCGATAAAACGGCGATCATTCTAACACCGGTCCTTGATAATCTGCCCCTGTATTTGTTGAACGCTCCACATCGTCTGGTTTCCATCTCTGGCGCGTTCGTTGCTGCAGAAACTGTGGCTAGGGTTTATTTTAAGAAACTGCTTTTTTCGTCACAGTTTGGCTGCAAGACTCCGTACAGACCTCTGGAAACCCTCACACATTAGATAACGAAATCTTGCATGGAGGAGAGAGAGCATGCAGAAATGAATATTTCTATTAAAGACTGTGCAATCCTCTGTCTGCATTTTGGAGCCCCCACCTCCGCCCTACGAAGGACTCTTTGTGAAGGAACTCAAAAACGGGGATGGGGAGGGGGTGGAGGTGGGGGGGGGGGGGGGATAAAGGGGGGTGGAGGTGGGGGGGGGTAAAGGGGGGTGGGGGTGTCGCTAGGGAGGTTTACACTGAACTAATCCTTAAGTCACCGTAGGGGGAAGGGCAGTGCAAACAGTGTCAGAACATAAATTGAAGCAGGCGCGAAGGAGTCAAACAAAGACCGACGTAGAGTGACTCCGTTATTGCTGGAAACTTGAACACAAAGCTTGTTGAACTCAGATGCTGCCGGAAATAAATTATAATAGACAACAGCGGTATGGGATGTGCTAGCTACGGTTAAACCCATCTCTCAGTGGACAGAAGACCTAATAACCTGTTCTGAACATTCAACGATACGTTGCCAATTATCATCGTATCATAACTGCGAGCGACTATGCTTGTTATCTGCGTCCCTACCGTAGTAAACATCATTAAAGTGGGGCAGGTGCACAGAGACAACCTTGCTGGTGGGAACTGACACTGCCACAACCCTGGGCAGGGGGACTGAGGGGCGCAGGCTGGAGGGAGGAGGTTGCCACAAATGTCCAGAATATCTTGGCAACAAACATGGTATAATAGCGAATTAATAGTGCTCTTTGTGTTTGGCGCAACAGAAAAATCAATGTCGTGCACTAAAGACGTATCTGTCTTCAAAAGTTGTTCAGTGCGCATTTATACTACGTGTTAAGTGGTCAGGCTTGGTTACCGCAGATAGTTCTTCTTAGGGAGGTCTGGTCATGAAAACTTTCCACGTGCATGACCTCCATAATTAACTGGTGAGCACAGACCTTTCTAATCCAGACATATCATAAAAAGTTGATGAAGAATCATTCATATTATATATTTTGAACACAAACAGAATTTTTTTATGGACATGCAGTTATCTTTCTTTTTTGGGTCACCTTCACTTCATGAGCATCGAGAGAAAAAGTTAAAGCCCAGGGAAGAGCAAGGCTATGGGCCTGAATATGAACGGTCATTTATCATTTCCTAGAGCTAAACTAGGAATCACAGGTACTTAGCTTAATTAGTAAATACTGCACTCGTATATTTAGCAGTGCGGTAACTACTTCAGTCCGACCAAGTCCATTCATAATGCCTTACTGTCGTTATTCTAAAATTGAGTGCTGTGAGAGTGGCATTAATGGAATGAGTCGTTATTCATAAAATGAACAGATTCGTGACACAACAGCCAAGAAAACAAGAAAATAGGACCTCCTAAATACATCAATGCATAGCCATTTTTAACTGCATGATTTTTTTCTGACTTATGAAACAATCTATTCAAAATATGAATATCATATCTATTGAGTGTTGTTTGGCGATTGTCACAAACAAAATTAGTGTCTTTGCCAAACATATGGCCATTTACTATGTTACCGTATGTGCGCTTGCATTTATTTAGCTGTTAAACATTTCTATCAGAAATGCTGCACATGGAACTGCTGTGTGCTATGAGCACTAGGAAGAAAATGGGGTTGTGGCTAAAAAAACAAATGGACAGGCGGTATGTGAGAATATATTTTTGACAGAAAACACCTTTGTTCCTTTGATTCCATGTGGGTAGGTGGTGGTGCCTCATTGGGTGCTACTGATGTCAGGGCATTCTTCTTGGCACTGTTTATTTTTATCTTTGCAATTTTCTATATCCCAAACTTGGCCCATGGACATTAGAGTGATTTACATGAGCACTAGATTACATCACACAAACTCACATTTTTATAGTCTTAGGCATGCAAGATTACAGGGTGTTAAGCCAAGGCCTGGACTCTAACCTGGTTCCCCAGTACCTACATCAGCATCCTTGGCCCCTAATCCACATCTCCTCTCTTAAGATGTGGTTTTGTATCTGATTTTGATGAATGGATATATTTGGAGATTGTGTATGGAAAGCTGTGACAGACTGTGAGTCAGCCTGCTTAGATTCTGAAGGGAGAGCAAAATGGGGCAAACACAAGGAGATGACGGACGGAACGCTGAAACCTTTCAGACACTCACCCCAGTCACAGATCTGGGTTGAATCATCCATCATCATTCTTTAGCTCACTTCACCAGCCCAGTTCAGACACAGTTATATGCAAATCAGTCTTGACCCGGTGCCTCATGGGAACAGTCCAGCCCAAACTCAATAGCCATGTCTTCCCTGGACTGGAAACAAGCATCCTGGGACTGGTTTCGTGGTAACACCCTTCTTCAGCCGGGCTAGCTTAAATCCAGTGGCAAAGTGAGCAAAGGACCCACGTCTGGGCATACCCTGCCAACTTATCGCTAACAAAGCAAACACAAGGAGATGATGGAGGGAGTGCTGAAACTTTTCAGACACTCACCCCCAGTCACAGATCTGGATTGAATCCATCATTGTCCTTTAGCTCACTTTGCCACCCCAATTCAGAAACAGTTATATGCAAATCAGTCTTGACCCTGGGCCTCATATGAACAGTCCAGTCCAAACTCAATAGCCATGTCTTCCCTGGACCGGAAACAAGCATCCTGGGACCGGTTTTGGGGCAACACCGCTCTTCAGCCAGGCTAGCTTGAATCCAGTGGCAAAGTGAGGAAGGGACCCACGTCTGGGCATACCCTGCCAACTTATGGCAAACAAAGCAAACACAAAGAGAAGACGGACGGATCGCTGAAACCTTTCAGACACTGCCCCCCCAGTCACAGATCTGGATTGTATCCCTCATTGTTCTTTAGCTCACTTCGCCAGCCCAGGTCAGACACAGCTATATGCAAATCAGTCTTGACCCTGTGCCTCATGGAACAGTCCAGCCCAAACTCAATAGCCATGTCTTTTCTGGACTGGATACAAGCAAACTGGGACTGGTTTCATGGTAACACCCCTCCTCAGCCAGGCTAGCTTGAATCCAGTGGCAAATTGAGCTAGGGACACATGTCAGGACATATCCTGCCAACTTAGGGCAAACAAAGCAAACACAAGGAGATTTTATTTATTTATTTATAAAGTTTTATATAGCGCGAACATGACCCATGAGGGTATCATAGCGCTTTACAACACACTGTTTTTAAACATTAGGTAATTGGGGTAATATACATATATTCGAAATTCGACATTTAATAAAAAAAAAGGTAGACAATGGAATATGGTTAGCATAGGTGGCTAATAGTCATCAAAGATTACGGTCTTAGGATGTGAATTTGTTCATTAGAAGCATTTCCATTCTTGCCACGTAGGGTAGCCAGTTCAGAACTTTCAAGGGCGGAGAAATGTGGTTATTCCTTTTAGTTCCTGAGACCAGTCTGGCCGCAGCGTTCAGAGATGCCCTCAGCGGGGCCAGCTTGCATTTGGGAAGACCGCATAGAGTGGTGCTTCCATAGTCCAATCTTGGTAACCCAAGGGCTTGTACTGCCATTTTTAAGTCGGTCTGTGGGAGGAAGGGTTTAAGTTTCCTTAGGATACTTATCTGATGATTAGCTCCCTTGGTGGCATTATTGATTTGCGCCTACATATTTAAGTGTTTGTCTAGGGTGACTTCCAATGATTTCGCCCAGTCAAAGGAAGTTAGATGCTTTAGTCATAAATCTATGTTGGGTGTGTGTTTTGGGGGGGTGAGAAGGATTTCCAGTTTTTGGTGTTAAGCATGAGGTGGTTGCCAGTGAGCCAACGTTGAGTATTATGTAGAATACGGACAGGGCGCTGAAACTTTTCAGACACTCACCCCCGTCAAAGATCTGGGTTGAAACCATCATTGTTCTTTAGCTCACTTTGTCACCCCAGTTCAGATACAGCTGTATGAAAATCAGTCTTGACCCTGTGCCTCGTGAGAACAGTCCAGCCCGAACTGCCAAGCTATGGGGCCATTGGGGAATGTGTGGGAGTGAACAAAGTTGCAAAATTGAAACTGAGGACTTTTCAAAATTTTGGAAAGAATATTGGATAAGTGACAGACTAAAACCCCAATTACAGGTATGAGTCACCGAAAATCCCTGCACGAAGTAATATTTATTCAGGGGTCAGAATTTCAAGATTTCCTGTAAACAAGCACTCCCTCAGTTTTCCCCTTATAAATCACTATTTCGTTGTGAAAAATACCAATTCATGCATGCACACACACATTTCCCAGAGAAAAACTCAGAATAGGGAGTAAATACTGTATCCGGTTAATACTGCACACTGTGGTGCCCTCTCCAGCACTATTAATTGGGGAATAAGAAGGATGCTTGTGGTAATTAACACACATGAATTATAGGTTCCAGCTTGAGTATTTATTATGCAGCAGAACAGCTTTACATCCACAGGAAGAAGGGCGTCTTCTTCTAACAGCAGCTCAGCATAATATGACTCATGCTCTAACAAAGATTCTATTCGCATCATTCCTGACATCATGAGTTCTACTAACATGTCATAGAATACCACACACCTCCCCCCTTTAATAAAAAAAACTTACTAAACTAATAAAAAAAAAAAAAACTACAATTATAATACCCTAAAAAAAAACAGAGATACAAAATCAGAACCGAACAAAATCTTTGAATTTCATAGGAGGACATCTGACACGTGAACTACAACGTGAAGTTGATGGCCTTTGATTAGAGATAGGAGGTGTACAATCTATATCACGTACAACTTCCACTGGAACATTCTTAGCAACATTTTCATGAGAAGTAGAAGTATTAATAACATTATCATTGGTTGAGTTGTCAAGATTAACATTCTTGTTCAATGACAGGTGATCAAAAGCTTCGTGAGTACCACAAAGCTCAGAATTTTCATTCACTAAATGTGAGTTATTAGGAATAGAAACATTAGGATGAGAAGAGAATGAATTGGAATCAGTGGATTTATGTTCTGAAAATTGCTTCAAGTCATCAGATCTACATACTGATACACGTCTTAGATTCCAGATTTTCCCATCCTCCACTCTAATAGCCTTGCTAAAAACTTCAATAATTCGGAGAGGTCCAGACCATCTGGGGAAACCTTTTCGGATCAGTCCTCCAAATTTCACTCTCACAAAATCACCGACACACAATTTGGGTGAAAATATATTTTGTGTTGGGACATGAGACACCTTAGCTTGGTATTTATTAACTCTTTCTCTGACAGCTTCTAAGTCTAATTCTAGATAATTACCTTTATCTGAACGTAACCACCATGGCATTAGCTTCGAACCAGGTTTCCTACAGCGTAACATTTCAAAGGGTGATAAACCAGTAACAGTATTGGGGGAGAAACGATATGTTAATAAAGTCGCTTGGAGGGCTTTTCTCCACTTTAAACCATCTTCGCAAGGCTAACTGAAAAGACTCTTTTATAACTCTATTAAAGCGTTCAACCTGTCCGTTGGCATGAGGAAAATAGTTGGAAACTCTCTTATGTTTGATACCACAACTGGAGAGAAATGATGAAAAAATGTCACTGACAAATTGTGGACCATTATCAGTGACAAGTTCTTCAGGTATACCTTCTCTCGAAAAAACTTCATCAAGAAAATCAATAATAACTTCAGAACTAACTTTCTCCACAATTTTTAATTCTGGCCACTTGGAGAAGTAGTCAACCAGGACAATGGCAAACATTTCTTTGCCCGACTGATAACTAAAAGGACCAACAATATCCACACCAAGTTTTCGCCAGGGACCTTGAACAAACTCAACAGGAGTGGGACTCACAGAGATAGGTTTTACTGACTTATCACTTAAAGAACAAGGTGAACAATTTCTTACCCATTTATCAATCATGTTGTCCATACTAGGCCACCAATAGAATTCTCTAATCCTTCTCTTGGTGGAAGACATCCCTAAATGACCTTCATGAGCCAGATTACAAATCATATCTCGAATGCCCACGGGAGGAATGATCTTATCATCTCTAAAAATCATAGCACCATCATCCATAAATGCATCTTTGACTTTAAAGAAAGAAGCTAGTTCGCCACTAAGTTTCCTCTCTTCAGGCCAACCAATTCTCAAAAACTGCCTTACATTTTTAAGAACGTCATCTTGTTCCCAAGCGTTGGTCCATGCGGCTTGAGTAATCAATTTAGACTGATCGTCATTAACAATGATGTTAATATCACTCATGGTGAAGGCTACGTCACATTCATTAGCAAGATCTACAATTGAACCATCCTTAATGGGAAAACGGGACATGCAATCCGCATGAACATTATGGCGACCTGGAACATAAGTGACAATACATCGATATTCTTGCAATTTTGCGGCAAGCCTCGCTAAACGAGCAGTAAGAGTACGACCACCTCCTGCTGATAACATAGTGACTAGTGGTTTGTGGTCGGTTCTTAATGAAAATTTGGTACCCCAAATGAACTGACGGAAATGTTGGGTGGCCCAGGTACATGCAAGTAACTCTCTCTCTATCGTGGAATAATTAACTTCAGAACCACGAAGAGCTCTTGAAGCATAGGAGACAACATGTTCACCTGAATTGTCTTTTTGCATCAAAACTGCGCCTAGGCCTACATTACTAGCATCTACATAAAGTATACATTCTTTATTAACTGAAAAAGGTTTGAGAAAAGGAGCACAAACAATTTTCTTTTTAAGAGTATCAAAAGATTCCTGTTGGTCTTTTCCCCATGTAAATTTTGCTTGTTTTTTGAGTAAAGAGCGTAAAGGGTGCACTAACATGGAGTAATTTTGAACAAATTTTCCATAAAATTCTGTAAGACCTAGAAAGGATAGTAATTGTTCCTTGGAAGTAGGGATAGGAGCTGACAAAATACTTTTGACATGGCTAAGTTTGGGCTTGATACCACTCTCTGAAATCTCATGGCCCAAGTATTCGACTTTAGGTTGTCTAAATTTACATTTTGAAAACTTCAAGGTTAAGCCTTTTTCTTGGACGCAATTAAGAACAGTGTACAAGTTTAAATCATGTTCTTCACAATCTTTTCCAAAAATTAAGATATCATCTTGGAAAGCCACAGCACCACTGCAACCCTTTAATACATCACGCATAAGCCTTTGGAAGACGGAAGCAGCACTGGCTAGTCCAAAGGGCATCCTCAAGTATTGAAACATGCCCTCTGGAGTCACAAATGCTGTCAATTTTCTAGAGTCTTCATGGAGTTCTACTTGGTGATATGCACTCGCCAAGTCTATTGTAGAAAACACAGTGGCACCAGACAAAGATGAAATCAACTCATGGATATTGGGCAGTGGATGTTTGTCAACCCATATTTCTTGGTTGAGACTCCGAAGGTCTACACAGAGACGGAGATCTCCAGAGCTCTTGAGAGACAAAACCACAGGGGAAACCCAAGGGGACGATTCAATAGGTTCAATGATATGTTTTGAAATAAGATCATCTAAAATTCCTTTGAGTTTGTCTCTGTAAGCTAAGGGAACATTCCTTACCCTGTGTCTGACTGGTACTGCATTCTCATTGAGTATAATTTTATGTTTGAAATCCACATACTTGCCAAGAGTATCTTTAAAAACATTTGGAAATGTATATTTTATATTGCTAATGAAACTAGAATCTTCCTTATTGGAAAGTAAGTTTACCTCAGGTTCTATGAAACACACAGGAGGATTGGCATTAGGATCTAGTTTGATGCCTAGTTCTCGTTGGTGTGGCCAACCTAAAATAGCTACGCCTTTAGTGGCTACATATACTTTCCCATTGGTAATGCGATCCTTTACTTGGAGTTTGGCCCAGAAGTACCCTTCTAATTCTATCTTTTTGCCCGAGTAACCACCAGGATGAATATCTGGAACACAAAGTTCTCTTTTGTTCCAGAAACTGTTAAATAAATCTAAACCAATGATGGAATATCGTGAACACGAGTCCATCATTAGATCAATGGAGATGCTATCTACAAGAATAGGATAAGAGGGAAATTGGTCTAATTCAACTTCATCCACAGAAAGAATGCAATTGAAACTATTAAGTACTTCCTCTTCCTCTTGTGAAATATAATTCACCCTCTGTGTTGAACGACATACATTTCCGAAATGGCCTTTACGTTTACACTTCACACAAACTCTGTCCCAGGCAGGACAACCTTTATAATTGCCAACATGGTTGGAACTGCCACAACGATAGCATGAAATTTTTCTTTGGTTGAATCTGTTTTCTGAAAAGGTTTTGACTTCATTAGGTTTCTTTTCGCTATCTTTTTTTTCAACACTTCTAGAAGAAAAGTTAGGGTTAGATTGGTTTTTAACTAAAGATACTTCTGGTTCAGGGACTGAGGGTTTGATATTAGTGCCTCTAATTTCTGATACAAACAATTCTGACTGTTCTATACCTTTGGCTATATTTATGACAGCATTAAGGGTAGTTTCTGTTCCAAGCCAAAGTCTCTCCTGGATTTTCTTGCTCTTTGTTCGCATCATTATTTGGTCTCTGAGAACCTGTTCGTAGGAGATTGTTTCGAAAGAGCAATAACAGGCTAAAGAGCGTAGTGCCGAAACATAGTCTTCTATGGACTCATCTTGTTTTTGACTGCGAGAGTAAAACTTAAATCTTTCCATGACAGTGTTTATTTTCTTGCCAAAACGAATTTTCATTTGTCTGGTTGCTTTTTCAAAAACATCTATGTCACCAGCATCTTCAATTGGAGGAAGATTGTCAAATTCTTTAATTCCAGCCCCTCCCAAACAATGTCGCAAAAGTGCTAATTTGCGTTTTGCAGAACAACCTTCTTTTTCTAGTACATCAACATAGGCTAGGAACATGGGAAACCACAAGTCCCATTCGATGCTGGGATCACCTGCTGTTTGTAGGAAATGAGGGGGGGCAGAAATGTTTGACATGTCTTTTGCTGAAACTGAAATTAATAAATTTAATTTTAGAAATGTACCTTTTAATCGTTGTTGAGGAACAGTGCACTCGAAAATAATTAAGTAGTCAAATCGGCGTGTATTTGTGATAGTCGGTGAGTTTCTTTGTTTACTTCGAAAAATTTCGAAGGTTTTCAAAATGGCGGCACGTCTGTGACGTCAGCGCGTCATTAGGTTGAAGGTTAATGCCCACAATGCTTTGCGCTGGGCTGCGGCGTCACGAAGGAGTGAGCGTCAGGCTAAGATGAGCTCCTCGAGTCCTGGAGCGTGTTGGAATGCTCAGTCTGTTTGAAAGATTCAACGGCAACAGGTAAGCGGTAAAATGGTTTTAATTCCGCTGCGCAGGCAAAGAAAATGAGAGAAAAATTTTTTTTTTCCAATTTCGAGTGGCAGTACGTTACCTTATGCAATATGAAAGTCCTCAGCGTCGTGTAGAGGTGGTAGATACGTGTGAACGCTGTTCCGCTTCCGCTGTGATACTTCTTTCCTTTTCTAAGGAATTGCTGATCCCGATCGTCGCCAGTATTTGTGTGGTAATTAACACACATGAATTATAGGTTCCAGCTTGAGTATTTATTATGCAGCAGAACAGCTTTACATCCACAGGAAGAAGGGCGTCTTCTTCTAACAGCAGCTCAGCATAATATGACTCATGCTCTAACAAAGATTCTATTCGCATCATTCCTGACATCATGAGTTCTACTAACATGTCATAGAATACCACAATGCTGTAAAAGAAAATTAGTTTATCTAAGTTTGTGGCATCTCTGATCACCGGGTGGTGTAGTGTGTGTTGCCAGGTGTGTAGTATGTTCCATTGCAGTCCTGAAAGTGCTGTTAAGTTACTATCACAAGGGGAGGTCCGGCTTTTCACACACCTCTCCTCCTCATTGAGTGAGCGCTCAGTGCAGGTAGTTGATAGGTAGGAACCCTTTTTCCACAGCTTTGTGTAAAAACAGGCGTACCTTCCTACTGTCTTAGATGTGGATCACCCCACAACATCTAGACATGGTCAACAGAAGTACTTTCTGTCGATAGTTTTGTCTAACTTTAGAATTATGCGTGTGACCTATATAATTTCAGGAGGATTCGTGCTCACTACCGGAATACGGATTTGTGAATCAGGCCCTAACGTTCAGATGTAATTCACATGAAAGGCAGGATTAAGATACAACTAGTCTCAGAAAAAGGCTCGATAATCACACTAGGACAGTCCATTTTCTCTCTTTCCGAGCAGGAAAAATGTGCTGTGAAACCTATTGGATGCATAAGCTGTATAACTCACAAAGGAAAGATAAAATATTTTACTAAATGATCACTGAAGCAAGGTCAGTATTTATTTTGAAAAGTGAAACACAATTGGAAAAAATAGCGTTTAGGTTGATGATTTTCATACGAATTTAGCAGGGGAAATGAAAACGCGGGCCAGAGATGGACTGGTTTTTGAAATGATGAAATTAAATTTAAAAAGATGTAAGTGATTTGGGAGGCGTTCTCCGGTCCTCCAGAATGCAGAAGATGTGCACTTTATATTGCGTCGTTTTATTCTATGCAATTTTCCAAAGCTCTACAATTTGATCTGTCTTAGGAAACGGTGTTTCCAATTTAAGATGCTGGAAGGCTTTTGTGCTGCTTGTCAATTATGCCTCACATAGACTAAATTATATGTTTGTCAAAAAAAAGAGGAAAAAAAACATCATCCGGCTGGCAGAAGGTTTCTTTGTGCCTGGAGAGTCTACCTAGTCCTCTCGAAAGTGCGTTCACACAATAAGCAGCTTCTTGTTGAAACGCCCATTATAAGATACAATTGGGCTTTACAGGACAAGCCCTCGAGCGCCGCAAAGGCCACCTATTTAAATACGCCAAGTTTAGTTACCAGGAACGTAAAAACTGCCCTTCAGGTTGTAAACTATCTGCAACCACAAGTAAAATAAAAACATCTTCCGTGCAGCAGTGGGGTTCACCTGTACAAATACATTCATTTCCCCCATCAAAGCTTCCGACCTGATCTAAGTACCTTAGAGGACATCTGTTCGTATTGTACCCATCCTTCTGGTCACCATGGTAACGTGTAGCATCTCGGATTCTTTGTGATGCTCCATTCTTTCCTTGTTCAGGGACATCACTTTACAAGATGTAATTTGCCGGCTCAGTCCAGCCTTCGCAAATTCGCTTCGCTTCAACAGCACAACTTCCTCTAGTAACCAGAGGCAGCCATACCGCACAGCTGTTTCATTCTGTGTATGCTTTGACGCCCGCGCTGCTATTCTTGACACAGAGAAACAGTAACACAATTAACCTGCAAAATGAGGCCTTACCTGCGCCGCAATGTCAGCAATCCTTGGCACTGGTTTGCCTTTCTGGTGCTGTATGGTTGGAGGGCTTTGACCATCCCAGTTGTGTAGCTCCTCGATACTGCTGAGATAAAGCAGCGCCTTGAGTCCAGTACAGTAGTCTTGTATTAGAGTGAAATCTTGATTTTGTACTGCACTGCACACCTGAAGAAACAACAGGTATTTTAGTCGTTTTTTAAAAACATTTCTCTGGTTGGTTGCACAATATGTTATGGCAAACTCATACACAGATGGGTGATAAATTCAAAGGTAAAGCCCATAAAATGTAAAATCATGATACACGGTACCACTAGATTTAGAGGCTGTAACCAAAAAAATGCAATACAGCGTCTTGAGCAGCAGGTGCTGAAGACGCAGCTCTGCACATTTTAGTGCATTACTTGCATTTAGGTTCCCAGCAGTCTTCTGCTGAAAATAAACTATTCACAATACTCCTGTATCATGATGTATTACACAGAACTGTGGTTTTACTTGAATGCAGTGCTTAATATGGAAAAGAGCAAGTGCAGGGGACTCAAAGATTTGTTAAACACATGGTCAAAGCTAAAAAACAAGGGTGACGAAAACCGTGGCTGCCTACTAGTGGTGTCTCTTGAAGTGAATATTAAGGGGTAGATTGTTAGGAATAAATACATTTTAACATTAAAATAGACTTGCAAAGCGAAATAGAATTAAACTCTAGAGTGCATTTAAAACTCTACTAAGGAACTGCATGAATAAATCACACATAGTAAAAATGTGCTTGCTTTAATTGTGTAGGAAAACCAGTGTGAAGTGAAACATGCAGTAGGTCATCATCATTTTCAATATGCTTCTGCAACTAGGCCCAAACCAATTTCCTTCAACTCTTGATCATAGCTAAATAAACGTTTATTTAGAATATTTCACCTAGCACCAGCATCCTACTTAACCCTGGGCATGGTTCTCGTAGTAGCGCTTCGCGTAGCTATGCGAAGTGCATTTCGCACTACGCACGCTATGCGTAGCTACGTGAACTGCGTAGTGCGGTAGGGAACATGATGTTCGCACTGATTGGACAGTGCCAGATGCTTGTCTGCACTGTGTAATCATTGCAAACAGCATCTTGCACAGTGCAAGCGGTAGTTTTCTGCCGCTCAAGTAGATTTGTTATTCGAGCGGCAGCTTTCTCAACGCGGACTGGTAGTTTCTCATCGCGAGCAGTCGCGAGCATACGCGACCACTCGCAATGAGAAACATGACCTCCCCGCGTTGAGAATCTCGCCGGGAGGTTTATTTTCCACGCTCGCGATCGGCACCATGATGTTGCTGATCGCGAACGAGGAAAAAGTCTCGCTGGGATGGTGATTCTGCTCGCTCGCGGTCGCCATCTTGACGTTGAGGACCACGAGCAAGCAAAAAATGCACTGTGCTATGTGCAATTCGTGTAGCGCGTAGTTGCTCAAACTATGCACACTCCGCGAGCGTAGTGTAGTGTTCTGCCCAGGGTTAATCCTACTAAAGAATGTGCTGACTTTAAGATTATGTTCTTTTGCTTCATCACACCACATTAGCTGATCCTGTTTTAACAATGAGTTTGCTGTAGATTTATAAAAAAATAGACTGTTAGAATAAAGAACAAATGAGATACATCTTGTGTAACAGGACATAGTCGATAGATTTGCATTTTGACTAACTCTTTGTCTTCACAACGGGGCTTTGAAAGCAAGTAGCCAATAGTTTAGATATGAAGGTTCTAATGAGAACTTTTTCCAATGTATCCACACATTGAAAAAGCAGTCAACTAGGTACCAGCGTAAATGTTTACCATGGGAATCAAGAGGAGAAGCAACGCATGTCAAAGACACCATCAAATTAGTGGCTTCCATTGGCTGAAGACAATGTGCACCCACTCATTTTCATTACATTATTGTGCATTTAGGACGAGGGATGAGGGTGGGTTCTTTCTTTCCATTTTATTAGTGGGAGGGTAGTGGGTGGGGTTTTTTGTATGTAATATTATAGGTAATAATTTCCATAACCGGCACCGATTCTAACGCAGGCTCTATTGGAGAAGAACCAATGCATCGAGGGGACATGGCTGAAGTCATCGCAGCATATCTGGCGTCTTGACGCATTGCATCGTACCGCATCATCACACATCACATCGAAGTGTCAAGCCTGTCACAACATTGGGGGATGCAGTAAGAATCAGATGCGTCAACTCTCCATGCAGTAAGAAGCCGACGCATCACCACCTCTCCGGTAAGCAAGTGACGCATCACCTCCCCTGCACAGCAGTAAGGAACAGACGCATCTCATTCCCCGGAGCAAGAAACTGACACATCACCTTCCCTGAGTGTATGAAACAGACGTATTACCTTCCCTGCAACCGTTTTTGGTTGACAATTTCATCACATCCAATGTAAAAGTTTTGCATCCCACATTTTCCTGGGACAGAACTGTTTCTACCTTTTAAGATTAATATTTTTAGTACTGTATTGTGGATTTTGTGTTATTTTTGTCTTGTTTTGGTTTAGATAAAAATTACTTATTTTTCTAAACTGAGGTGGTGTCCATTTGTAGTGTTTTCACTGTATTACTGTACGTGTTCACAAATGCTTTACAAACTGCCTCTGATATAAGCTTGTCTGCTCATGCCAAGCTACCAAGTGGGTGAGCAGGGGTTATTTTAGAAGTGTATCCCCATACCCCAACTAGGAAGATGCATCCCTACTTGGACAAGGGTGCAAAGCATTGCCAACTAGAGACCTCCATTTCTAGCAAGCGCCAACTGTTGATATCTGGTCACTCCAAGCAGGACAAAGTGACAACTTCACAATGAACGCTATGGAATGTGGGCTGGTTACAGGGACCCAGTTAAGCCTGCTGAACAGAGTACCATAAATCCTGGCCTGCGGAGCGTTGCAAAGATCCGTGTTAAAGATGCATTGTACAGTTGAAGCGATGTGTCAGTTCTGAGATGCGGTGAGGCTGTAGTGAGTGGTCCTTTGGTGACATTGGAGTTCTGTCATTGAAGATGTGTCATACAGTTGGGCGATGCACTGGTTATGAGGAGCTGTGAAGCTGCAATGCAGAGGGCATCCACTTCGTCAAGGCTGCCATAGACAAGAGATGTGAGGGCCTGCACTGAGGATGCGTAGCACAGCTGCGGTTCCAATGCGCGATGGGCTGTGATAAGATCCAGGTCATTATGACGGTTCCTATCCATGCAGCAGCAGTGATGTGTCAGTTCTGCTCAGGGTTGTGCAGCAGAGATGAATTGTCAGATCTGCTGGATCAACAGAGGCTGGCAGGGCACCTTAGTCCCACTTCCAAAGGTCCAGGACTAAAGTGGCACCAATTGTCAGGGTAGAGTCACAGATGGCAGCGTCCAGGTGCAAGGTTGTGGAAGACTGTTGTTTTATTGAGGCTTTATATCAGGAGGCCCATCAACTAATCTTTGAAGTCACATTGGGGTTCTGGGTTCAAGAGATGCAGGTCCAGTCCTTCTCGCCCGAGCAACAGGGATGCAGGCAGACGGTCAGAAAAGCAGGGCAGTAGTCCTTCAGGGTAGCAATCCAGCAGAGTGGCAGTCCTTTCAACTGCATAGTAGTACTTCTCCCTGACAGAGTATCAACATGTCCAGAAGTGTACTGAAGAGTTGGTGCCTGAGGTTCAGTATTTATACCCAGTTTATCTTTGAAGTGGGAGAGAAGCTTCCAAAGGTTTCCCTTTGAGGTCCCCAGGCATCTTGCCTTACCTCTTCTGGCTCCAACAAACTACAGGGTGTATTCAGTCACTTGTGTGGAGGCAGGACATAGACTATTCAAGTGTAAGTGGGGCTGCATCCAGGTCTGCCATCTCTTCCTACCAGTGGTGGCCCATCCAGGCACTCCAAAGCGTTCTATGTGTGTCAGTCTAGGAGGAATCCACAAACCCTACTGTCAGCAACACCCACTTATGTGACCTAGGAAAGATTACAGGAAATAAATGGCTAAGGCAGGAAAATACCAATGTACTAAAAATGCCATTTTCAAGAATTGCAATTTAAAATCCGACTTTGCCATAAGTTAGTATTTTTCATTACAATTTCAAAGACACCAAACATGAACTGGGTACCTGTTCCCATCTGGAAAGTACAGTTTATTAAATGTAATAATGAGCCCAATGTCATCCTACAGGAGAGGTAGGTGTTTCAGTAGTGAAAAACGAATTTAAGGATTTTTCATTACCAGGACATTTAAACCTTAAAAGCACATGTCAGACTTTTCAGATACAAGGCACCCTGCCTGGTGGGCTGTTTAGGTACTACCCTAGCGGTGACGTATATGTATAAAATAGGCAGGTTGAGGCCTGGCAAAAGGTTTATCTTTCTGGGTCGAAATGGCAGTTAAAAACTACTGGAACATGCTGCAATGGCAGGCCTAAAACATATTTAAAAGGGCTACTTGAGTGGGTGGCACAATCAGTGCCGCACCGCTAGTAATATTTAAATTACAGGCCCTGGCTGCATGTAATACCTATATGTAAATTAACTGTGCCAATCAAGTGTACTCTGATTTTAGAATCTTTAAAGGAGTTGCAAGCCCTTTAGCACTGGGTAGCAGTATTAAGCTGTGCAGAGTGCTAAAGTCAACAAAACAGGTTCAGAAAAAAGGAGGGTGAAGCAAAAAATTTAGGGATGAGCCTCCAATACTTCACCTAAAAGATGATGCTAACCCTAATTGTAACCAAAGTTGCATTATATTTTTCAATTATTTAAATTAAATTAAATTAACTTCTAGATCAGGTAATGGTGCCTAATATAATGGCAAATCAGTTAAGGAAGTTGTTGAGGTAAGTGTGATGAAGTAAAGCTAAGACAAAGACAAAGTAATGCAGGTGATAAAATTGCATCTTCCCAAAAGTATTCATGCGAAAACATTCTACTTATTGAACAGTTACAGTACAGTAGCATCACTAGATACAGAACAAAGTACCAAAAGATTTCCAGGGTTGGAAGGAGCTATCCTTTCACCCAATCCCTTCAAGAAAAAGAATGAAAGAAAGGAAATGCTGCTTTGTTCAGGACTGCTTAAATGCAAGATACTCACAGGCGAAAGACTACCAGAAATACACGAGAAGCAAGCCAAGTAAATTATACTGTTAGCTTCAGTGGAAATTTAGTAAGGGAGCATACAAATTTGAGGAAAGGGATCGGTGGACTGGAAACTGATATATTAAAAGAAGCACATGAAGTGGACATTTCAAACAATAAAGACGGGAGAAAAAACGTGAAATTTGTCAGCTAGAACTCATCAGCACCAATAATGCATGTTGGACAGTGGCAAAGGTGCAGAATACACAATCAATCCGAGGGAGTCATAGGAATGCTGAATAATCAGTAAGGCACTTGGCTATTAAGCCGCAAGAGCTGCAAATCCATGCTCCTGTGTTCACCCTCATGACATTTTTTTGTAGAACAGAATTCATATGTCAGCTTGGGAAAAGCAGGTCACAACAGGTTAATCCCCATCAAACCTACTGTCAACAAGCCTTCAGCCACAATTCTGAAACAAAAACTGTCCACAGCTGTCAAAAAAGGAAGAACATATTTAAAGGCAAATAATCATCAAACAATGGCTCTGTTAGTGAAATCTGCCCAATGAGAAGATGCAATAAATGTTCTGATGCCGATCGAAATGAAATAGAAGATGCCTCCTATGTTAGAGAGACAGGAAACAGAGGAAGTGCTCATGCAAGTTGGATTCTTCAGGACAATAAACAGGATGATTTTTTAAAAAGTCTTTGAAAACAAGTGCCTCCATTCAGGATAGAGTTACCCATACATTTTAACGATAGTGACATGGAAGAGTGTACAAATGGTAATGGAGACCACCGAGTCATGTGTGAATTTCAGGATGATTCCTATTGGCTCTTCTAAACTTCCATGTGTTCTCTACCCATGGCCACACTGTGGCTATTCTCTAACCTAGCAAACTTAAGGAGATGATAGACAGAGCGCTGAAACGTTTCAGACATACACCCCAGTCACAGATCTGGGTTGAATCCATCATCGTTCTTTAGCTCACTTCACCACCTCAGTTCAGACCCAGTTATATGCAAATCAGTCTTGACCCTACGCCTCATGGAAACAGTCCAGCCTGAACTGCCAAGCCAGGTCTTCCCTGGACAGGAAACAAGCATTCTAGGACCGGTTCCGGGTAACACCCCTCATCAGCCAGGCTATCTTGAATCCAGTGACAAAGTGTGCAAGGGACCCACGTCTGGGCATACCCTGCCAACTTATTCTCTAACCCAAACAGCTCTAATGATATATGAACTTTATGTCTGAACTTTCCTTACCTGCATGATTTCATTATTAACTTCCACAGCTTATGTTGGCTGGATTCTGCCTTTTCACAGAATAACAAAAAGGCACTGCTCCTCGAGAATTTCACTCACCCACGAAAATGTTGAGGCAGCCAGAAATGGGACTTGGCACCTGAATGAGACTCCTTAGACGTGGAACTATTGCAGAACCTGCACCTTTTTCCTATACAGTACTTGCAAGCTAAATGTTGATTGGGAAAAACATATTTCTGAGTTGTTGCACCTGGTAATGGAGGAAAACATGCAGCAGTATTTCCCATTCAGAGATGAAGATCTCAAAACAATACCACACATGGGACATATTTATCATGTAGTTGCATCGCACTAGGAACACGCAAAGGGGTGCATACGTGACAAAACTACAAAGTCTAATTTATCTTTTTTTGGTTTTTTATATATTTTATTTTACAGTTGCACTGCATCAAACTCTGAGATATAGTTTTTTGACTTTAAGATACATCAATCTGAGTATATACAATGTTCAAAGATACAGTTAAATATATTACCAACAATTTACATAAAAGGAAGGCATTACACGCTTTAAAACAATAAAGGGAAACAAATACCCTGTAATACAGAGAGCCTATTTGTTGCTCTATCATCAATCTAGCCAAAATCACGCTCAACTATCCAACCAATCGCGCAGATATAGCAGAAGCCTTCGTGTCCTACTATGAATCGGTTTATACCCCGGTCTGCACCCGTTCGGAGCAAGACTGCGCGGAATTTTTACGGGATTTTGCGCTGCCTACCCTATACCCAAGAACAAAGAGCCTACCTTACAGGAGACGACATAAGACGGGCCCTTAATTCCCTCCAATCTGGGAAGGTGCAGGGGCCGAACGGACTCCCAGTAGAGCTCTTTAAGCGCCAGGCCAACATTGTTACCGTCCCTCTCTTCCAGATGTATCTGGAAGCCCGGGAAGTAGGACTGCTTCCACCCAACCAACGGGAGGCCACGATCGTCGTGATTCACAAAGCAGGGAAGCCTGCTGTTCAATGTTCGTCCTATCGCCCAATCTCGTTACTTAACGTTGAGGCAAAGGTCCTGGCGAAGGCTTTAGCGGACAGACTTTTAGTGGTTCTGCCCGACCTGGTCCACATCGATCAGTCTGGGTCTTTGCCGCATAGGAGCACCCGACATAATTTACGCCGCCTCTACGGAGTGCTTTATATGACAGAGAATGTGGGGTCTGCACAGACGGCATTGATGGCGCTGGATGCCTCAATGGCATTCGATAGTATCGAGTGGTCCTATTTGTTCATGGTGCTTCAGCGACTGGGGTTCGGTCCGAAGTTTTGCAGCTGGGTGCGGCTTCTATATGAGCAACCGGTGGCAAGAGTGCGAGTCAATGGTGCGGTGTCCAGTGTTTTCCCCCTGAGGAGGGGCACGAGACAGGGGTGCTCTTTGTCCCCCCTCCTATTTGCACAAGCTCTGGAGCCGTTAGCTCACTGGATAAGGAGGGACGTGTCATTTTGGGGCTTGGCATTGAACGATGACTGGGAGGAGAGTATTTCCTTATACGCTGATGATATTGTGCTATATATGGCCAGGCCGTACCAGTCGATAGCACGGGGCCTGCACCTTTTTGAACTGTTTGGCAGCTACTCAGGCTATACCATCAAATGGGCGAAGTCCGTTATCTTTTCACTCTCGGGCCTCCAACGAGGATTCCGACCGGGTGTCCCGCATCCATTGTCTTAAATGGCTTTAAATACCTTGGAGTGTACATCACAAGGGACAGGGCAGAGTTCTTCTCCAGGAACATAGAACCGCACCTGGCGTGCCTCAGAGCTGACGTGAACCATTGGAGGAAGCTGCCACTCTCCCTCATGGGCCGGGCAGCATTTTTTAAAATGCTGGCTCTGCCGCGCTTGCTCTACATTCTGCTAAATACGCCATTTCCGATTCCAAATGACATATTTGCTCAAATACAACAAGCTCAGCGGACACTCCTCTGGGATGGGGGCAATCCTAGGATAGGACTTCGCAAGTTGACGAGGGGAGTTTACGATGGGGGGCTGGCCCTCCCAGACGTCAAGCTTTATTATTGGGCTTCGCAGTTGCAAGTGGTAAATGATTGGATTTACACGGATCAGTCGGAACCAGGGTATAGAGTGGACCGGCTGATGATGCCAGCTGGCAGTTGTGAACCGCTCCTCTATGCTCGTAAGCCAGGGAAAGATTGGCCGGCTTACACAGGGGTGGTGGTACAGTGTTGGAGGTTGGCAAATAGATTTTTGGGGTGGTCCGGTGCCCTGACTGGTAGAACCCCCCTGTGGCATGGCGATCTTCTAAAGGATGTGTCTCGTTTGACTGGGTTCAAAGGTTGGAAGGTTATAGGCATAGAGTACTTGGTGGATGTCTGGAGGGGGGATGCCCCATGATCCTTTGCCTACCTACAACAAGAATATGATCTCCACGACTCACAACATTACCACAACAGACATCTTTCCCATGCCCTGCAGGCCCACATTACACATGGGACGTCAATCCTGGAGTACTCTCCTATGGAAGATAGGTTGATCCTTGATCCGAAATCAGAGAAACTCACCTCTACAATATACCATAAACTCATCAATAATATGCCGGACACGCTTACGTTATTGAAGGCAAGGTGGTTGGAAGACATAGGCGTATTAGAGGACGATGACTGGCAGGACGCCCTACAAAGCTCACGTTGCAGGTTCCAGTTGGTGCAGCCCAAGATTCTGCACCGGGTGTACTATCCCCGCACTCACCTCTTTGCCTGGGGGTGAAGTGGGTCGGCCCTCTGTGCACAAGGGTGCTAGGGGGAGGGTACCTTCTATCATATATTATGGGACTACCCGGAGATAGTGACTTTTTGGACTAAGGTGGTTGACTCGATGTCAGCCGTGGTGGGCTCACCGGTCCCGTTTGAACCCAGATGGCTGCTCCTGATGATTCGGCAGGACTCAGACTGGACTAGATATAAGGAAATATGGCTGGCATTGGCGGCAAGGGTGGCCAAACGACACATTGCAAGGGGCCGGGGTTCGCCGATGCCACCACAATGGGACTAGTGGGTGCGTGACTTGGACTGGACTTGGACTGGTGTTTTCAATTTCTCTAGATACATTTTGCAGCCGAGGAGAGGTCAAAAACATATGAATTGCATCAGCATCCAAGCAATCACAGCGAGGGCACCTAATACCTTCCAGTCCCCCAATTGTGCAGTCTTAGCTGGCGTATAATACCATAAGAAGGCTGTTTTAAAATGCTGAGCTTGAAGGCCTGCCAAGCACAAAATGGTCTGGCCCATCTCCAATGAATCTAGGAAATCATCCTGATCTATGCCGATCTTATCAACCTATTTCTTCCCATGTTTATCCAAAGCATCCGGCTTGAGCAGTGAAAGCTCTGCATAGATCCGCTGAATTGTACAACTCTCTCCTGCTCTAATAACATCAACAATCACGGTTTTCTCAAAGGGTGTGGCCCACCCTTTTTCCTCTTAAAAAGCTACATACCTGTAGATATTCAAAAAAGCTTCTCTTATTAATACCATAATCATTTTGAATTTCTGCAAATGAGAGGATGCCCTCAGGCCTAATAAGATCCCCTATTTTCCGAAGCCCACACCCATCCCAATCCCGCATTACAGCATCTGAGACTATTCCCGCTAATGTCAGATTCTTATATAACTGTGTGTAGAACTTCATTCTCCCTGGACCAGATTTTTTCTTAAATGCCGCCCAAATCTTGAACGAAGCCATCAGTGTTTTAAATCTTGTTTTTATAAAATAGCTAGGCTCATTAAATTTTATGAACACATTTAAAGCATTATCTCCCAACAAAAATGTATATAGATCTGGAGACTCTGCTTTCATCCTCACATCTACTGCCCTCCCGCCGACCAAGCTGCTCATGTATTGAAACACTGCGGCCCAATAATTCATTCTAAAATCTGGGACTGCCCAACTGCTTCTATCTATTGAAAGTGACATAAACCTCATAGCCCTTCTTGTTTTCCCATGCACCCATATAAACCTGTTGACAGTATGTTCAAGCACCGTGAACCATTGTCTCTCAAATTCTAACGGTATAGCCCAGAAAAGATACCGAATCTTAGGCAAAAAAACATTTTAACAACGTGTCCTACTAGTGACAAATGAAGATTGTGTAATCTATCAAAGCCTTTCCGATGATTGGTTCAATATTTTCTCCAACTAACTTCCCCAGTTCGGGCGTAATATTAATACCCAGATAAGTAGCCGAGTCTGCCACCCGCGGGTCCTCCGAGTCGATCTCCCTGTTTCTAATAATCTGGGTCTTGGATCTATTTAACGCATACCCGGATACCAAGCCAAAGGTTTGAGCTTCTGCATCAATAGCAGCTAAGGCTTCAGCAGGATTTGGGGTGACCAGAGCAATATCATCTGCATAAGCCAGTGTTTTTGTTTCTAGTCCATGAAGTTTCATCGGGATAATGCTGCCACAAGCCTCCAACATCCTAACCAAAGGATCAATATAAAAGGCAAAGAGAAGGGGTGAGCAGGGGCAGCCCTGCCGCGTGCCACACCTAAATAACACCAGTACCGTATACCCCCCATTCAACTTCAGCCGGGCCGTGGGAGCCTTATATAGAGCCTGTACTGCCCTGACAACGTCCCCCCTGAATCCGAACCACTTCATGGCTGCCCACAAATAGTCCCAGGAGACCCTATCAAATACTTTTTCAGTGTCCATTAGAATGAAGGCCATAGTGTCCCCTAAGAACAAAGTCTGACTGTGTGGCTTGCAAAGTCTGATTTATCAAGCCACGCAAGGCCACCTAAGCAAATTGCTGTGTTGCGTTACTCTGCCTCAGAGGGGCGTTCCATGTGTGGTGTGCTGGTGTTCCCAAGCAACACCTATGGATTTTGACACAGATTTGCCATAGGAGGTAGACCTGGGAATGCGCCCAAATTGCTGCGCCCCCACAGGTGAGGGATAATGAGGAAAAATATGTTTCTTTCTCTATCTCATTCTGAAGCACACTTAGAAAGAGAAAAATACCTCAGGGGATTGTTTTTGTACAGGAAGGTGTTCTGTCCAGCACAAAACTATCCTGCTTACAATGCAGGCACTCTTGCAAGGGTGCCTTTGTTGGTGCTACTGATGGAGCAAGGATTCGCACAAAAGGCGACTTGCTTGTACTCAAGAACCTCGAATAACTTTAACGAATTAACCATTATGTTTGTCTTACTAATTTGATATTTTCCCCTTTACATTGGGTGTCCGAGAGAAGCTTGCTTATGTGTTTTCTAATCCTAATACGCTTGCAAATAAAATGGCCGCTGCTACGCGGGAATTTCTACTGCGCATGCGTCTGTCATACCCACGTGACATGACGTACTTGCAGCTTTGGAGGGAATCTGTTGCTTCTGCGCACTAGAGCTAATATGACTGCTCTGTGTTCTCACATGCGAGAATCTTGCACTGCTGCTTTTGCTAAGCTGTTTGTTCTGCCTAATCCTAATGCTATAGTTTATTATAAAGTAATGGGTATAGTGCAGAGATTCATGGCATACAGTGTATTAATTTATTCTGTGTTCTAAAGCTGTTTCTTTTCTATTTCATGTTGTACTTCGAAACTTGGCCTGTTGTATTATGCTGTACTCCATCTTGATTGAAACTGCATCTGCGGGAGATCCGCGAGTCTCCAGAGCAGTGACCTTTGAATTCCGGCCAAGGAGCTGACTGACTGAGAAGATGCTCCTGGGAACCTACCCTAGTGAACCTTGGAAAAATACATTGTAATTGTGAATAGAACATCCATTGTTTTGCGAGTGGAAGTCTTCATTAGAACCTGAATTTAATGGGCGTGAACATAAATTTGAATGTGAGACGGCAAAATAGATGGGGTGATGACCTGTCCTCTTCTTTCTTCCAATCGAAATTGGGGATCCTTACACTTGCAACATTGCGGGGTGGTACACGGACCTGGAAAATTGTATAACTAGCCTAGGTTTAGATAGAGAAGTTGTCCGACTTGTCTGAATAGCTGACCTGTCACTGACCCAACGCACTCAATAGCTGATCAAGAACAGAGGTGCTGCGAAGCACTCTGTCAGAAGACTCGCTGACCCAATCGGGGTTCTGGGACCTGAAGTGCTGGTGAAGCGCTTTGCTGGGAAATTCGATAACCCAATCGGGGTTTTGACTGATAGCTGCAGAGAAGGAGTAGCGCAGGCGTTGCAACTGAACTGCGGGTGCTGGTCTCAACTTTCGGTGGTCCGGTTCTGATCCAAATCTGGCTGTCATATCCTGTTTCTGACCTGCACTTGCTGGCCTACTGGCGTTTGCCTGTGGCCAGGGTTGGTCTTCACTCCGCTTAGGTAAATATCAATCTGTGTGCGTAACAAATAGTATCAATTGCGTCCTTGTCTTACCCTCCCTGAATTTTGCAAAGTATTAGTAGCATATGTTTCTTTTTCCTACCCTTCCCTTGTGACAATTAATAATATCATAAATCTTGCCTTTATTAGCATGTCCCCCCCCCCCTCTTTAGATTTGGATGTTAAATGCTATCCATGAATGTATAGAGGTTTTCCTTTCTTTATCCACCCTTTAAAGAAGCTGAAGTGGTTATTCTGAAATATTAGCAAGTTCTGTTTTCTTACCTTCCCTATAGCTGCATGGTTAATTCAGTTTTCGTCATAACAATTTGTGTTCCCTCTTTTTACCCACCCTCTTGAAAGCGATTAAACTGTGACTCATAGCATGTCCCTTATTTTTCCCGTCCTTTAGAAAATATAATTTCAAGTCTGATTTCTATAAGTTCATTTCAGTATGATCCTTGGGGCACATGCATCAACCTATTTAGGAAGTGCAAACGGTGCGAATCGGTATTTGCACTTCCTAAATACGTTTTTGGGATGCATCAAACTCATTTTCAATATTCGTATTTTTTTGCATTTCTTAAAAATGCAAATGCATTTAAGGAATCGCATTTGTGCGATTCCTTAAATGCAATGCATCAATGTAAAAAAAAATGCGAATTTTGAAATTGGAAGTGCAAATTACCACGAGGTTGACCATCGTGGTAATTTGCGAAAATCTGTCAAAAAGCAAAAAAATGCATTTTTTAAACTGTCATGTTACAGACACACATGTCCTTAGGACATGTGTGTGTGAAACATGCACTTTCAAATGCATTTCAGGGGTGCAGGGGGGGGGGCCTTTGGACCCCCCCCCTGCACCCTTGGAATGCATCAACAAATTGCGAATTTGTAAATGCCTTCCTATTGACTCCTATAGGCCTTTTGGCCCATAGGAATCAATGGGAATTGCGAAAATGCACTTAAGAATTCGGTATTTATTTGGGATTCTGTAAAAATTGCGACAAATAAATACCGAAAAAAATGATGCATAGCATTTTGCAATTCTTAATTTGCAATTCGGTATTTTTCGCAAATTAAGAAGTGCAAAATGTCTCAATGATGCATGTGCCCGCTTGTTCTTACCTTCCCTTTAGAAATCTAAATGGTTGGCATAGTATATCTTTTGCATAGTTATACGCTGTTTGTGATTCTGATTATCGATAGCTTGCTTGCTGTTAATCTTTGGCTTATGACTTTTGATGAAGATTAGATAAAGGTTTTCAAAACTTCTCGAGTCTGTGGTTATTATATGAGTGCATATTGTTGTCTTGCTACCATACTTATTATGTTAGACTCCTTGATCACATAGGTTCACAGACACCGATGACCAGGAGTGTAAGTCAAGGGTATAGGACCTAGGAAGTACAAATATCTGATAGTTAGTGCCCAGGTTATCTGATCTAAGAAATTGTTGTTAATTAGAATATGGGTCTAGGTGAGTATTTGGTACATTTATAGTCAGGTGATCTGCGCGCTCTATCACTACTATGCAGCATATTGTGCATCAGCATTGGGAAAAGACAGGAATGCACTGTACAATTGTAAGTACTGTGCAACCCTTCCCTTTTGCTATCTCCCAGCACAGCACAATAAGTGACTTGCTGTGCTGCATGATTTGTTTAAAAATATGTCCCGTAGTATATACACCACACTCCAGAGTATTGGTATTTATTGAATGCAACATTACCACCAATACTATCTTGGATCTTATAATGAAGCCATTGAACTCTTGTTTTCCTTTCTTTGGATTAGTGCAGCCTGGCCTCAAATCTTGAGCCTTACATATTTGTTTTTACAAACGTCAATCCACAATTCCGTGGGCAACAACTCATTTGCCATGATACACTCTAACAATAGTGTTAAAACATCAGCAAACAAACAGAAAAGCAGAGGAACCCACTCACAAATATGCACTTTCTCACAGTGATCTATAGCAAAATTGTTGAGGTAACTAACTAGAGGAAGCATTAAGAGGAAGTTTGAAGTTTGAAGTTTAAAAGTTCTTGATAGAGCGCACTGCGACCAAGCGGCTTCCTGGCGCTGGAGTTTAGACTGAGAAACACAGACATTGGCCGGGATGAGATCAGCAGGAGTACGCTTGGGAGAACAGGAAAGTCTTGAGCGCCTTGCGAAATTGAGAGTAGACTGGAATAGATCTAATGTGCAGCGGGAGGCTGTTCCAGAAGAGAGGGGCTAAAACGGAGAATCTGGTGCCTCCAGTTTTGGATCTGCAGAACCGAGGGACATTGAGGAGAGCCTGACTGGAAGACCGGAGGGTGCGGCTGGGGGTATAGGAGCTGATAAGAGAGTTAATAAAAACAGGGGCAGTACAGGCACAAGCCATGAAGGCCAGACATCCCACCGGAATGCATGCCTGCATTGAGAAAAGCAGAGGTGCAGTTCATCCCTGCATCCTGTGGCCGGCAGCCCAAGGTGCCTGCCAACGGGTGCAGGGATACTCAGAGGGGTACCATAGGTGCCCGCAGGCTGCCATTCAGCAGCCTTGCACCCTTGGGGCCCTGCTGAGGGCCCCCAAAGAGAGTTTCCATCTGCCTATCGTGCTGGACAGACCGGCACGAAAAGGCAGTGAAAAACTGCCATCGTACTACCTCGTTCGTAAAGAGGCGACCGAGGGAGTACTACTACTGGAGGATTTCCGGATGGCAGACGGGCTCATGGTTCGGAGCCCTTCCGACCCGAATCAGAATTGGGCCCTAAGTGAACCAATAATAAATAACATATTTATAAAACATTAACTATTTTTAAATGTAATATTACTTAAATAACTTTCTACCCTATATTGCTACAAAGTACACAACACATATCTTAAATAAAATTTTTAAATGGTATTATTCACACATGTTACATAATTAAATATTTATTAAATTATTAATAATAAATATAATTACTAAAATAATTATTTTTTATTATCTCCCCACCCTTCATCCCTACAAAACAAGCATCCCACACCTAGGGGCCGATTCCAATTTGGGAAAAACCGCTCCGAATAGCCGTTCGGAGCGTTTTTCCCGTACGAATCGTACCCTGCAACGTCCCCCGTACGTACGACGAAGTACGATTAGTACCAGGAGCCGTACTCCGTACGAGTCGTACAGTGACCGTGCGACTCTAATCTCCGTACGATTCTCCCTCGGAACCCGCTGTACGCGACATCTGTACAGTTCGCGGCTGGTTTTTACAACCCAGCAAGTACGATACGTGTCGGGTACGCACCGTACGTCCCTTTTTCTACGGAGCTGAAAACAGCCATAAAAGCAGAGTTTGCGCCGAAACAGGTACGGAACGGTCCCACCAGGTACGGTGCGTACCCCCCTTGATCGCAGGGGTACGCACCATACCCCTGCGATCATGGGGTGTACGAGCCGTACCCCATGTACGATGGGTGTACGAGCCGTACCCCATCGTTCATGGGGTACGGCTCGTACACCCATCGTACATGGGGTACAGCTCGTACACCCATCGTACATGGGGTACGGCTCGTACACCCCATAATTGCAGGGGTACGGTGTGTACCCCTGCGATCATGGGGGGGTACGGACCGTACGGTGTGTATGTCTTTGTGTGCTTTTCCATACGACTCGCCCTTACCTGACGTGGACCGTACGAATCGTGTCCTCATACCCTGGTCCGGATCGTACTCGTCGGGTCGTACGGCATGTGTACGAGTCGTACGGTTCACGGTTTCAGCCTTGCAATACGTACCGATCGCGACAATTCGGACGGATTCATGGAATACGGATCGTACTACGCGACTCGGACAGACAGGTACGATTCGTACAGAGAGGGCTCCGGATACAAATCATACGGATGTTTTTTTTCCCGAATCGGAATCGACCCCCTAATGTATAAAATAAAACAATATTATTTACATCATTTTCATAATTGTCAATTAAACAATTAATATTAACCCCTTCCATGCTCATGATGAGCTGAGCTCGTCATGCAGCACAGTGCTCGTGTGCTTATGATGAGCTGAGCTCGTCATGACCACACCCATTTTTATTGCTGTCCAGCACAGCAGGGGAAACTCTGAAGCAGCGATGAGGTAAATATTAATAATTAACTGTTGGACCTGGCCCTTTTGGCAGGTTCACCCCGAAACTTTTTGCTTTTTCCTAGCCTGTTTCTGGACCCTGGTGGTAGTGATTTTAGGCCTCTGCGCACTTTTTCACTGTGGTACAGTGTAAAGTGCCTGTGCTCTCTGTGTATGTATGGTGAGTGACCTGCCCTCCCATAGCAATGAATGGGGAATATGTATGCCCATGGTAGTTCCTGATGTGTGGGGAGTGCAGGGTCGAGTTTGATATGTGCGAACTCGTGAGATTGAATGCTGCATAATGGTGTATGCGGCATGGTTGTGTCTAGTCTAGAAGTGCCACTTTGAGAAGTTGGCATATTTGTGTAATTTGTGCCTAGCGTGTGATTGGCTGGTGAGCCTGGCCCAGAGTGCCTGGGCCTGCTTGTGGATTGACTGTCTGGTTTGAGGTTGACAGGGGCTGCAAAGCCCCAGGAGGTTGTCTGAGTCAGCCCGTGGATGAAAGGCAGTATCTGCTGCCAAGGAAGTGGGTGGAGATAGCACCTGATAGTGAATGAGGCTGTGCCTGCCTGCCACAATGCTGGCTCCACCTCCCCGCTGGGCGACTGTCACCTCTGTCCCTGATACTGAAAGGACTTCCCTATAACCAGTTCTAGCTGGTTCTCACACTGCCTGCACAAAGACTTCAAAGACTTTTCTGTGTATAAGAAGGGGCTGTGTCCCCTTCCAAAATGTTCTTGTTTTTGGACTTGAATCTGCCAGGGGTGTGCTGCTGCTTAGGCTCAGGGGAATCCCTGGGCCCTGCCCAGCCCCTGGACACCTGATGGACCTTTCTGGACTCCTGGGGGACCCCTCTGCCTTGCTTGGGCTGATGGGGGGACTTGGCTTTGCCCCTTGGAAGCTCTGGGACCATTGGCAGCATGGAGAAGCTGCATTTTCCTTCAAGAGACCTTTTTCCTGCTTATAGCGCCTGAGAGCGCTGCATTTCATTTATAGCGCTGAGTGCGCTTTATTTTTTGCCCCCAAGCGCTTAGTAGTGCTTTTATTGCTATTATCGATGGTGCCCACCCCTCACGTTGTGCCTCGAGTGGAAATCACCGCCGCCGGCCCAGAGATCGTGTGAGGGGGCGCTGTGCCCGCCTCCCTGCCCAGGGCCGCGCTGCCATTGGCGGCCCTGTGGGACAGGAAGACAGGCAGATTCCTTGGTGACGTGGGCGGGGCCTCGAGGCGGTCACTTCCGCTTCCTCCCTGCCCAGGGGAAGCCTGTTGCTGGTTCGTTGCCGGTCTCCCGAGTGGAGAGGGAGACCGGAAATGCTGGCCGCATGGAGGGGGCCCCGGAGGAGCTGAGGAGGAGAGGCGGAGGGGGCCCGAGGCACATTGCCGGTGCCTGCCCCCGCCGCAGAGAGAAGAGAGACTGCCGCCGGGAGCCTTGCTGGCTCCACACTGAGTCCCGGTCCCGAGACGGGGGACTGGGTAAAGCAAGGAGAGTCCGTGAGGAGCAGGAGCTCCTCAGATTCCGCCGAGTCCGCCCCCGCCGCACCGAAGACTGGCGAGAGCACATGGAGCAGCCCGGTGAGTGTTGTCGGGCCAGGGGGAAGCTCCGTGCGGTGCCGGTTTGAGGCACTCGAGTCAGGGCGGCCCCAGATGGCAGTGGGCCGCCCCACCGCATTCTTGTTTGGCCCACGAGGGCCCCGGGGGCATTGTTAATGGTTTTAGAGCCCTGAGAGGCTCCTGGGCAGTTGTGAGATTTCGAGTCCCCAGAGAGGGACTCCAACGACGGGGCAAGATTTGTTATAGAGCCCTGAGAAGCTCTATGGGGGCGCAGGTCGGTGCCTGTGTAGGCACAGCGTTTGGGGGCATGTTTGTTTAGAGAGCCCCATGGTGGCCCAGTTGTTTCAGAGCCTGAGGGCTCCATGGAGCCTATTTTGTTTTAGAACCTGTGTGGCTCCAGCAATTGACTATGGGTAGTCCCAGAGCCTGTGTGGCTCCAACGTTCTGCGCAGTGTTTAGTGACAGAGCCTGTGTGGCTCCAGCAGTGGCGCAGTTTGCGCCTAAGGGTCAGTGAGGACCCTGTCGCAGTTTGTGATTCCGAGCTGCCCAGCAATTGGTGGGCAGCTGCACCGTTTAGGGCATTGGAAGGTTCCCAGGTGCCCAGCAAGTAGTGGGCACCTGCACCGTTTAGGCCCCTGACATTGGGACACAGGGCGTCATAGCACCAACAAGGCCAGTTGGCCTAGGGACTGCCACAGGTGGTGGCTTATGTAGGTTTTGCGCAATTGTGTGGTTTTTCCTTGCACCTCTGAATGTTTTAGGCATCATGTGTCTTTGCGCTATTGAGTTGTGTCTTTCTTTCCCTGAGCTGCACCTCTGAATGTTTTAGGCGTCATGTGTCTCCTAGCGCTGCACCTCTGAATGTGTTTGTGATGCATCATGTGCTTTGTTCTTAACACCGCTGAATGTGTAGGTTTATGCATCATGTGTTTCCCTTTACTACTCCTCTGAATGTATATTTATGCATCATGGGTAATGTGTTCTTGTTTATACCCCTAAATGTATTTTATTCTTAGGTGGTTGTTCTTTCTAATACAGGTGGTCCTAGTAAGGTTCTGGTCCCATGGTGTTTAGGGTTGCGTAGGTGGTACTTACCTGTTCCCAGTAGTTACTGGATGTGATTTATAACTGTTATTTTATATTCTTTTATTCTAATTTCTGACAGTATTACTATTTCCAAAAGTGTTGATTCTGACAGTGGCCCATGTGGCCCTGTCTTGTAAATAATCCCTTATAAATATTGCCCGTGCCAGTTGGCACAATGTACATGTGTGATTTCTATCTGATGTGTTTTGACAATACAAAAGTTATTTTAATATAACCTTGTGTGGAGTTCCTTTTGTGGTGTGCCTAGGATGTTGTTGCTGTTGTGGGCTGATGCAAATGCTTTACACATTGCCTCCGAGTTTAGCCTCACTGCTCGTGCCAAGCTACCAAGGGGGTGAGCAGGGGTTATCTTGGCGTGTGACTCCCTCGCCCTGACTAGAATGGTGGTTTCTGCCTGGCTTTGGTGTCAGCCTTAGCCTACCAGAAATAGCCAGTTCTAACATTAACTATAACAAATAATATTTTACTTCACTTCCTTTAATCCTACAAATGCCACTAACACCCACTATGTATCATAAAGAATATCCTAATTCTATATTTTACATAATTATTTACAATTTCATTAATTATTATACATTAACATTATTCATTATTAAAATTAATTTCCTACAGACCCTTTGCCCATAATAAAACAACACAATACACAGCAAAAGCAAACAATTTTTTTTATTACACAATTTAAATAATTGTAATTAAAATATTAATATTATTTAACAATTATTTAGTAATTAATTATAAGTAATTCACTTCCCACCCTATACCCCTACAAAACATACAACCCACACCTAAAACGTAATTTCTTATTTTTTTATTATCTAATTAACAAATAATTATTCATTAAAAACTATTTATTTAATTATAAGTAATTTACTCAACACCTATGCACATACATAACACAAAACCTGCACCTCAAAGTAAATTAAAATAATAAAATGATGTATACAATCAACAAATAATTATCAATTAAATAAAATGTATTAATTGCAAAATCGTTATTAATTACAAATATGTATTTACTTCCCACCCTATACCCCTATAAACCCCACAACCTGCTATGGTACTAAAAATGGTAAAAAATAATAATTCATACTACTATTAATATTAAAAAACATTAACGATTAAACATACATATTATAACATATACAATTAAAATGTATAAATATAATTAAGAAACAATATTCTTCACAACAATATTGTTAGAATAAATATAACACCCTCCCCCCCCAGGGCCTCCAGTCCTTGTCCCATTCCTTACTAATGGAGATAAATGTCTCCCTGACAGAAAAAAGAACAGAGGAATGCTGGGACCCCCTATCCCTCCCCTGCATTGGTTGTACTTAAACAGTACCTACCCAGCATTCTGCCTGTTCTTTTTTCTGTCAGCCCACAGGAATGTGACGAGGTGCTGGGTGCTGCTCCTGCTGGAGGGAGGGGTGAGCTTCTGTGGAGTTCCCGTCTGGCTGCTGGGCTGTCCTGTACACTTTCTCTGTTGAGCCTCCACTCTGCAGGGCTTGCTGGGAGGCACTGATGTTTCTGGCTAGCCCTTTGCAGCTGGTGCACCGGCCCTCCTGGATGGTTCCCAGTTGTGAGGGCGTGTATTCCTGGTAGCTGGGCTGATTGGTGGATGCACTGCAGAGGCTGTTTAGCAGACCAGGGGCTGTGCTGGTGATGCTCCTGGATTGCCTGGTTTCCAGTGGGCCGGTTTGACTGAGGTCCAGGCAGTTTGGTGCACACCAGGGCTGCCTATGGGGCTGTTATTTCTGTGTGATATTATTTCAGACACAATATTCCTGTCCCGGGAACACTGCTGCTGCTGCTGCCGACGCACGCATTTGTGTGCCTGAAGGCGCTTTAAAATCTCTGCAGGGCTCCTGCAGCACGGGAAGCCCAGGAACACTGCTACTGCTGCCATCACCTTGTTGGGAGCAGGACAGGACTCAAGGTCCCAGGCTTCTTTGCGGCTCCTTGCCTCCGATGCCTGCATTTGCACGCCTGGAGACGCTTTAAAATCTCTGCAGGGCTCCTGCAGCGCGGGAAGTCCGCGAACACTTCTGCTGCTGCCTTTACCTCATTGGGAGGGGGACAGGACTCAAGGTCCCAGGCTCCTTTGCGGCTCCTTGCCGCCCACTCCCACATTTGTGCACCTGGAGGCACTTTAAAATCTCTGCAGGGCTCCTGCACGACGTGGGAAGCCCGGGAACACTGCTGCTGGTGCCATCCCCTCATTGGGAGCGGCACAGGACTCAAGGTCCCAGGCTCCTTAATGGCTACTTACCGCTGACGCCTACATTTGTGCGCCTGGAGGCACTTTAAAATCTCTGCAGGGCTCCCGCAGCACGAGACGTGCGCTGGCATGGCCAAGCCCGGGTGAAGCACAAGGGTGGGCCCGTCCTTGCCAGGAAGAGGCAGAGCAGCGCTACCTCCCTTGGTTAGCCGCTTTCAGGGGATTCAGTGGAAACCTTTAGGACTGGAGGATTTGTGGATTGTAGCTGCTCATAAACTGTGAGTTATATACGCATAAACACTGTATAGTTGGCATTATTGCATATTTGCTCACCGAAAGTTGGATATATTGGGCAATTATAGACCTATCTCAGTCTCTGACCCAATAGTTACCTGTTGTTATGGGGAAAAGGAAAACAATTGCGAGCGACAATAAGGAGGGTGGGTCACCTGAGGGGTGGGGGGTGTAGAAAAATTAGTTAAGCAAAGATTGCACGCAAATCTGCAGCCCAAAACTGTGTCTTGGATCGTATGGATGATTTGCTGGTAGAATATCAAGACATCCTAGCTCTACCGTCCAGCACTCCTATCATCACATCTATGTTAGGGGAACAGCACTCTACCATTGAACCCGACTTACAGACCAATCATGTTAGTAAAACTAAGCGATATTCACTAAAAGCACTACATGAAGCACTGTCCCCAAGGTTCTTGGGCACAATACCGACGTGCAGTATGCATCTAAGGAGCGTGATAGGGAGTTAGAAACTTTTCCCACTTCCAGCCTAGGGGCAGGCATTAACACCGACAAGAGTAGAAATGACATCTACATAACCACTAATATTCCCCTATCTAACCGATTTTCGCTACTCCAAGACCAGACAGAACTAATGGTGTATAAGCAGAAAGAAGCACAGGCTGATACCCCACATTTCAGCCAAGGTGTTTTATGTACTAATAGCCAGAACGAGGTCCTTGGGGAGAAGGGGGAGGTTTCCCGAGTACAGCATTCACCTGAAGAGAGTAACACATGTAAGCTCATTGCTGAACTAAGGGATGAAGTTAATTAGTTGAATTCACTAATTTTAGTGCTCTCAAATCAAGTGAAGCTCCTTGTAACACATGGAAACTTGAGAGTAAACCCTAGTGGCCTGCCCACTAGCCCTTTAATAAATCATGTTCCAGCAACAGATAGTAACTGCTCTGTAAGGCCTATAAGAAATCCAGTTCCCTAATGTCCATCCAAACATGTCACCCATTAGAATATAGAAATCCAAGCCCTCCCAGATTAATGCGGTCTGTGAATAGAGGCCACCCTACTCCAAGGTATACCCAGGATCATGGTCCTACTAAGAGTTCTAAGAGTATTTTTATGATTAATGTGCCTAAAGTCCTATCGGTAGGCAGACAAGAAGACCACCATTCATTACTCAACAAATCAATCTACTGGATTCGTAAAATAAGGGGAGGTAGATCCATTATTAGGGACAATATTATCTGGGCAAAACGAATCTCATACAGCGGCTCTCTACCAGATTCCATCGAACTCCACCTAAGAGACAAAAACCTAGTCCACAATTGAATTGCTCTAGAGGCAAGAACATGCTCCCCGACAATCACTAATATCCAGATGACATATTGTCCTTCTGTCTCACCACAGCCACAAGTACACAGAAGAGTTAGTGCCTTGATGGTGTCTGATTCATTCTTAGCTCATAACGATTGACTGAGGTGTCACAATATTATACCCAGTAAGACCCCCAGCCACTATGACAAAAACACCAACCGGGCTCCGGAGATGCTCCAACTTCAAGCCCCTACAACTGTCTCCCTGAATACAATGCCGCCACCTTGTTCTGAGCCCCTTGATCCATTGCATTCTAGTGTTGGAACTCAAATAATGGCAAGACCAGATCAGCAAACCATTCCCCGAGTTCCACAGATGTGCAATGTATCAGAGAGATGTCATCTTACCATCCCTCGAGGATTAGAAGAAATTAATTCAACATTCTGTGTACTGACATGGAATGTGGCTGGAATAAGATCTAAGATGGTACTCTCACACTGAATTTAATATATTGATCAATTCGATGTCTGCATTTTAACTAGAAACGTGGGCGACCACACCGCTCTACCTCCCTGGGTATGCTACTTTGTGTCGACCGGCTGTCACTGGTAGACCAGGAAGACCAGCGGGGGGGTTATTGACGCTCGTGGGACCAAGGCAGAAACATGTTCACGAACCCACCAAGCGTTAGAAAACACTCTTGACAAGAGGGAGATATCAATACCTCCGATAGTTGCAGGAGATTTTAATTGTACTTACAAACCATTATACACAATAGATGTATCCAACAGCGACCAGGTAGAAGCATATTGGCATGTTCCCTCCCTCGATTAACACCAATCAGAAAATGGACACAAACTGCCCTGCATCTCCAGGCCATAACTCTTGGTTTCGGGCTTAGGGCAGCAAATGGCCGTACAAACTCTGATAAGATGGGAGCCAATACTTTTAATAGGACATCTAATATGAGCCGAATCGATTATGTTTTGATAGATATAAGGTTGTGGCCAGAAATACTGGATTTGGTGGTCAGGGAAAAAATTGATAGTGATCATAGCCCACTCGAGCTTTCCATGACCTCTTTCTGGATTAATTCCAGTGACACTTTAGAGGTAATGCTCTCGTCTGAAGATCTATACCCCACAAATGACAATTGACATTTAAAGTGGGTGCGGGTAGCGATGGACACCGTTAAGACAGAAGCTATAAATCAAACCCTTCAAGATAGCATCAATATGCTTCATAATAGAGTTGAACAGCAAGATGAGCTTAAAACGGTTACAGATATACACTCGTCCGTTTTAATACAGTTAGCTTCCCATTTTACCTGTCCGAGATCCCATTGTAAAAAGACATTAGTTAACTCATAACATTCCTGGTTTAACCAAAAATGCAAGGAAGCACGGTCGTATCTGGCAACAAGATTAAAGCCAAGAATCTTATCAATACAAGATCGCTGGAAAAGTATAAAAGAAAACTAAGAGGGAAGCTAAAAAGGAGTGGGTGGAGGATCGTTGGTTGCAGATCAATGTAGCTTGCAAACAGAAAGATCAAAACCAAATTTGGCTACTTGTAAGAAGGGGAGATGCTGATGTCTAATTATATGTGGCTACTAGCCAATGGTATTGTTGCCGGGCCCCTATACCTCCTTCTGGGCAAGGAGCGGAGGTCATCCCAGTTTACAAGAAGAGGGGGCGATCATTGCCCTCAAATTACAGGCCGATAAGTTTAATAGATGGGGCGCAGAAAGTTTTCTCCTGTGCCCTGCTTATCAAAATCTCCGATAGGATGGAAGAAAACAACATATCCCCCTTCCAAGCAGGGTTCAGAAAAAAAATGAGTACTATCGACCAAGTCTTCCGCTTCACCCTATTAGCCTGGAAGTCTATGATATTAGAGCAGGGCAGTCTTTACACTGTTTTTACTGATCTGAAGTCAGCTTTTGATCTTATACCAAGGGCCACACTTTGGCAAGTCCTACAAGATCTGGGGCTCCCTCATAACATTCCGGCACTTCTAATATGACTCCACGAGGGAAACTATGCTAAAGTACGAAGGGAAGATCAAGTGCAACTGACGGATTCAATAAGGGTTGTAAGAGGGTGGAGGCAGGGCTGTGTACTAGCTCCCACCTTATTTTCGCTTTTTATAAATGGGGTGCTGAAACACCTAGCGGAAGTCCACACAGATGCTCCCTCATTGGGGAGTGTAAAAATAACTACCTTGCTGTTTGCGGATGATACTCTATTAATCACTAAAGCCCTGAGTGGCCTTCAACTGCTACTAGATCGCTTCATGTCTTTCTGTGAGATGAGAGGATCAGAAGTGAATACCTTCAAGACAAAACTCCTGCTAATGAATCCCCACAAATGTTTTAAAGGGAAATTATCATAGGGGGGATTCCGTTGGAAAGGGTGGATTCCATCAAATACCTCGGTGTAACTCTCACAGAGAAAATTGCATGAAAACAACATATTTCGAAGCGAATCCTACAGCAGAGGAAGACTTCTGGGCCCTAATTTTAGAACATAGAACACCACAAACTTGATTGTAGCCCCGCTTCAGATATATGACCAGAAGGTGGTTGGCTGGGCCCTGTACGGGGCTGAAATCTGGGGGTTTGACAATCTGGAGGGCCTGCTTCTTAGTGAAAATAAATTCCTAAGATCACTCTGCCCCCACCCCCCAGAGTACCCCACTTACTCCTTTAAGGTTAGATTTGGGTAGGACTACAATAGTGGATAAGGCGAGGCTTCGCCCACATCTCTTTTGGCTATGCATTAAAAAAAAACTGAGCTTATCCACTATGTGATTGCTACAGTGGAGGTTCTTAAGCTGGATCATTTAAAAAAAATGGCTGGTTCTGTAATATCAAAATATTGCTTTTTGAACTAGGTCTGGGAAACCTTTGGGAAGAAATGGATTCCAGCTTATTGCCCAGTAGAGAGTGGGTAAAGTCTTATTACTGGAAATGGGTGGCAGAGAGAACTGTTACATATGCAATAGGAGGTCGCCTCACAATAGCATTTATGGAGTTTAAGGTGCTTAGTGTGTATGAACCTTATATGGATTTCATCACTGTGCCGCAAGAGAGGAAGTATTTATTCAATTTAGATTTGGATGTCTCCCCTTGAACTCTTTCACTGTCATGGAACAGTGGCTCCTCAGACACACTTTGCAACTGTTCATGTTGCTTTGAGACAGAGGAGACAACTAAACATATTCTCTTTGCATGCCTTGTATAAAACCCAAGCTCTAAATGGTTAGCTCCTACCTGGAGACAACTAGGAACCCGAAGTCATTTAGAGGCACTACACATCTTCAGAACAGATACAAGGCCACTAATAGTATGTGCAGTGGCCAAATTCCTGGGGAGAATGTGGTTTATCAGGAGGCTGATGCAAAAAACGAATTAAGCACACCTACCGATGACATATCTATCCTCATTTAGTATTTAGTCCACATCCAAAATCTTTTGAACATATTAATATATGATTTATGCCTAAATTACTGAGAACTTGGGCAATATTGTATTTTTGCACGTTATGCACTAGCACTTTATGTATATTTATGGCTCCATATTTTTAATGTGTTTTTAGCTTTTCATGGTTTTACCTTGTCGAAGCTGTCTTATTAACCTGTCTCTCATTATTTAATGGTTTGGTTCTGCTACGTTTTGCTTTTGTGTATATAATGTCAGCCATCTTGGCCCACAATACCTAACATGAAAATCTTTGTCTTATTTAATATACTGTATTGTACGCCTATGCACTTTGATGGTCATAATGACCGAATAAAGTTTGATGATGATGATATTTCTGTCTGATGATATTTTATTTTCCACATTTTGTCTAAACACCGGCTCTCGCCACCACATTGTAGTGATGCTCCATGCACAGTGTAGGAAAAGAAACATCCTTTATTGACCACAGACCACATAAGATGAATGTCCTCCCTGCAAGCCAAAATCAGCCAACTGATCACAGAGAACCCCAAGTTGTAAAATCACTGGAACTTAAGGAGAGTTCACATTCCATAAAGGAGAGATTACATCATTACACTCTAATTCCCCCTGCAGCCACCTAATGTTGGTAAAATAGTAGGCAGAGGAACTGTAGGCCCATCTAGGTCATGGGTAACCAACTTGTGAGCCGAGACCACCCGTATCCCCGAAAGCAGGCCAGAACTTTCAGACAGCTTTTTATTTCTCACTTTTTGCGCATCTGTAAATGGAAATCGATCTAGATACATTTTCAATCATAATCAAATTACAACATATCTTTTGTTTCACTTTAAGATATACATTTATTATTTTTACAGGAATACTTTTTTGGTCTCTGCCTGTGAAAGACTGCGCACATGCACATGCACAGTCTCGCTGGCAAGACTTAATGGGATAGAGAGAACATCACCTGCGAGGTTAAGCCCTGCCCCTCTTCTCCATTGGCTGGCCTCCTAAATGGTTGCCAGCCATTGGAGAAGAGGTCCTAGTGACGTTCTTCTTTCTATCTAAGCCCCGTCCTTTTCAGACTGGGTGGTGTGTTTTCCTGCTGAAGTAAAAACGTTCATATCTTCTTTATGGGTCCAGATGGCAAAAAACAAAGGCGACGCAGCAATGCCGAAGGGCTGCTCTAGCCGGAACTCCCCGGTCAAACGCACCGGGCGAGGCGAGCATTCTCGGGACGCAGCAGATATCTGGGCTCCCTGTGACTAAAACGTGCAACCATCTGGCTCTGGACTCTCTTCGCCGGGTCTGCTTGGAGAAAGTGTTTTGAAAGGGGGTTGGCCCATTTCCTTCTGTGCCCCCGTGTTCATAATTTTCTCCCTTTTTGGTTTGTGATGTCCCATGCTTTCTCCAGAAGGGACCTTTTAGTGCACTCTGCGGGTTTTATTCCACATTCGTGCATTTCTCCCGCACTGCTTGCCTGCCTGTTGTTTTTTTAGGAAAGCACCGCACGTCACATAGGTCACTTCAGAGCACTTATTTAATTGGTTTGGATGTCTCCGCATCCTGTTCTTGGGCAGTGCATTTCAAACAAAACGTAAGCGCCCTAGAACCGATTCACCTTGGAATACCAGGTGTGCACTGCAGCTGCCCTAGCCTCTTTTTTCCCCCCTCGCCGGTCCATGTTTGCACGCCCCTCTTCCTCTGATCTTCATGCCACTCCGGTCTACAGGCTCAGCCCTGGCTTGGCGAAGTGACAAAAAAGCATTCATGTCCTCTGTTTACTTCCGCACATGCAATTTTGGTTACCTATTTTTTTGCATTCGAACCCTGAACTTCCAGCGCGTTTCTTTATTTTGGAAGGGCTGGCTAGAATTGTCACCAGAAGATGAAAACATGGTTCCTATTATTAAACAGAGGCTGGCTGTTGCCTGACTGACATGTCTGCTTTTTGTTGCACGTGTTTGGAAAGTCTCGGTGAAGGGTGCCAGAATCCCTCTAACCCTGCCTTTCCCGAGGTACATAGGCCTCCTTCCCCTAAGAAGGCTTGTGAGTGGAAACAAAAAAAAATAGGTATTCGGTCAGGACGACCTTTCTGGACGCAGTGCAGACCAGGGCAGTGCGAGGGGATGGTTGAGTGCGGGGGAAACCGCAAGGCTGGTCCAAGCTGTAGCTCTTTACGCCCTCACAACCTCTGCTTTTTATAGTTTTTAGTCAAACGTAGTTTATCTGTCGAGAAAATATACATTCACATTTACATGAACATGTAAAGGCATCAACTGCTATATATTGTGCATGTGGATAAATGCATATGGTTTACATGTATAAATTCACGTATATGCATTCCCACATCTCATGAGCATTTTCTGTATGGGCACGCATGCCCGCATTTCAGTGTCCTCTCCAATTCATCCTACGTACGAGAGTATACACATTTTAAGACCATGTCAAATTGGGGGAATCACTTTGCCCAATACAGGTACAGTCTTCAAATACTGACCCTTTTGACCACTCGCGAGCAGTGGGAATTCCAAGGAATATTTTGCAATTTTAGAACATCTGCCGGTCTATCTGTGTGGCTCTGTGTGTGTGTGTGTGGGTGTGTGTGTGTGTGTGTGTGTGTGTGTGTGTGTGTTTGAAACATTAATAAAACACGTTGTTATTTGCAATGTCAATAGCTCAAACTCGCGTAAATGCAAAAGGTCTCGCATTTGCGAGAGATTAAGCTATTGGCATTGTAAATGACAATGCCATTTATTTATATGTTTTCAAAAACAAAACATAAATAAAAATGTTGTCATTTACAATGCCAATAGCTCTAACGTTTGCAAAGGTGAGACCCTTGCATTGTAAATGCTTGTTTATCCATACCCCTCAAGAAAACCCCTAAAACAATTGAGCAGTAAAGCTTTCCGAGACTTACACAGTTTTCTAAAGGGTATTATTTAGTACAAGGAAAAAAAAAGAAATGTTTTATTCAGATTGTCTTAAAATTCACACGTTTATCGAAGTGCTGCATTGTTCTTAAACCCCTCCAAAATAACAATTAAAAACTGTTTTGCATCAAAACTGGTTCACACATTAGAGTGACATCATTTTTCTAATGCTATCCTTCAGTAAAAGGAAAGATGGCTGCAATCTATTTACTAGTGCTTATTGAGTGTGGGACTAGACGTTGATACATTGGAGCGATATATTCAACTAGGCGCAGCCACTTACTTGACATCTAGCACTTTTCACAATCTGCACTAGGATAATTAAAGCATACGTAGCCACATCTCAGTTGATAACAGACTTCGTTCAATAGCTCAAGTGTATAAAACATTTCTCCTGTAATGTTCGAAGTTAACTGGCGTCAACTGTCTTTCTTAGGCTTTTTAAACAGCTAGTATTAAAGATATGGAAACGCTGGAATGGCGGCACGATTTGTTTAAAATATAGGGCGGCACAGTTATTGTAATTGTCTCTAAATACTTTACACCTATCATCTAAGGCGTGTAATTGGAAAAACGACTGTCGCTATTTTCCTTTCAGTTGCTCATCACTTTTATTAATCTTCCTACAGAAGCTGAAGGCATCACCTTATCAGAAGTGCAAGATTTATGGCCTCGCTAAAATGAGATCTTCCCCTTTGGGAAACAAGAATTTATGAGTCTCAGGAGAACATTTGTCAATGTACAATTATGTCCACCACTGTATCTCTGCTTTGTTGAATCCAGGAACAACCACCCAGAGTTAGCTGACAAAAACCATAATCTGAGATCTCCAGCATACGTCAATGATATAACCTTTGAAGCAGACCTGTAACAAATTGCTAAAGGAGAAATACCAGTGCCCAGGCCTGCTTGCCTTCAAGCACTAAAGAGGATTGTAGGGAAAATGTGTGTTTTTGTAGACCAGCTTTTTTTCACTCTGCACAGATTGTGCATTACATTGTCAGCGTTTAGTGTGTTCGAGTGACTGGGAATATAGAACAAGGCACTCTGTGCCTGTGTATTTGTAGACTAAATGCAAGTGAAAAGAAGTGATTTAATTTCATATTTCACTTTGTTAAAAATGGCACTGTTCATTGCTGTGTGCCTTGTAAAGCACAGCACAACAAGATTGTCATAGCGCCTAGTTTTGTGTAAAACGTAGCCCCCTTTTCAGCACCATGCAAAGAGGCCTGCCTTAATTAGTAGCTAACTAGAGAAAGCCTCTACTGCTTCACATGGAACCGCTGTAGTCAATGGCAGCGGGGTACTGCGGGCCCCATGAGCCCCTGTGGCATGGGGGGTGAAGCCAACCCTACAGAGGACCCAGAGTAAAGTCCAAAGGAAATGAATATCTGTGAGACAAGGGAGGCTTAGGGGCCGCACATCACATTCTGAAGGGAGGCCCCATCATCAATTTGTGTTAAACCACTGGGAAATTTAGGAAAAGCAAAGATGGGCAGTTGATAATTGTTAGACTTGGTATCCTTGGCGTGTTTTCCCTGAATTTTTGCAGCTACCTCTTGTATTTTTGATGCTGTGCTGGATTTCGTTTTTGCTGACTTAGATCCTTTGGGAACTTTGCCACTCCTGATCAGTGTCAAAGTGCAAGTGCTCCCTCTGTAAATTGTTATCATGATTGGTTATCCATGATTGGCATATTTGATTCACTGGTAAGCCTCTCGTAAAGTGCGTTGAGTGTGCAATGGCCTGTAAATCAAATGTTACTAGTGGACCTGACTCAATGATTCTGCCCCCTACATAAGTAGCCCTGCGAATGGACCTCACGCCAGCCACTGTAGTCCCTGCGCACAGTTTTAAGCTAACATGTCGACCTGGCAAGTGCACCCACTTGCCAAGCCCTAACCTTCCCTTTTCTTACATGTAAAAAACCCCTCAGGTAGGCCCAAGGTACCCCCATGTGCAGGGTGCAGTGTACGTGAAAGGTAGGGCATGTACTGGTGTGTGTGACATTTATTTATTTGAAAGATTTTATATAGTGCTGGCTAGACCCAGGGGTATCAGAGCGCTTGACATGAACTGAGGAAATCAAGAAAAAAACTGTTGTTCAGGATAAACAAAGAAAAACAAGTGAGTACCTCTCATATAAAGTTAGAAGGGGGCAAAAATAACTTTAACATGTCCCGATAGTGAAATACTGTGTATTTCGTTTTTTACTATTGAAAGGCTATCTGCCCCGTAGGCTAACATGGGAGTTACTTTGCAATATCTTACAAGTATAACTTTCCCTTGGGACAAGATTGAGAAAAGGAGTTTAGGGTCCCTGACCTCAGAATTTTATAAAAGATTTGCTTAGGGAGATGGTTTTTAAATTGTGTGTTTGAAAATGTGACTTTTAGAAAGTATGCATTTCCTTATTTCACCATTATGCGTGTGTCTGCTGGTTTGTGTATTGACTGTCTGGTGGTTTTGGAGTGACAGGGAAATATGCATTCACTGTAGACAGCCACCAGAGGGATTGAGGTGTATACTGCCTTTCCTGGGTGACTCAGAGCTGAGCTGAATAGACCATTGCTGCATTTGGAGTGGTGGGAGGAGTTTCAGTTAAACCTGAATAGGCAGTGTCTCCTCTGCACAATGCTGTCTCCACCTCCTGTAGTGATGCTGCACTAGAGAGGACTGAACTGGTTTGGCCTGCGGGCAGAGACCCTTGCCACAAAGAGAACAAAGACAAAATGGGGTATAAGTAGTGGAACTTAAACCCCAGAGAATGAGATCACTTCTGGACTCAAAAGTAACGTTTTGCTAAGGAGAAGAGCTGGAGAGCTGTAAGGAGGAGTACTGTCCCTTTGCTGTGTGCTTTGCTGGGTTGGCCTGCAGTTGCTGCTTCTGCCAAGGAAGAGGAAAGAGACTGAAATTTTGCTGAGAACCTGCTTGAAGAATCTTCAAGGGCTGGTGTGTGCTGGCCTCATGTTCTGAAGTCTCAGGGACACAAATACTTCACTTCACCACCAGCTCCCCAGAACTCCACTTCTGGGAGTTCTGACTAACCCCAGGTAGAGCAAGCATAGTTGCTCTACGCAGAGCTCTACGAATTTGGGCAAATACTCAGTGGAGCTCCCGCCTCCACCCCCCTCAATAAATATTTATCAAATTAAAATGACAATTAAGGTAAATAAAGGCCCACTTACCTTTATTGCGGCGTCTCTGGGCTGCCCTCCTCCTCCTCGCTGCGGTCCGGTATTATCCCCTACGCCAGATGTACCTCTTGGTAGGGCTGCGAATGCATGCACAGTTCTAAAATGCCGTAGTCTGACATAGGGGATTCTGCAGAACTGCGGCGAGGAGGAGGAGGAGGGAAGCCCGAAGACGCCACAATAAAGGTAAGTGTGCTTTTATTTACCTTAATTGTAATTTTTATTTCATAAATATTTATCGAGGGGGGTGGAGGCAGGAGGGTCCCGGGCTGAACTCCGCTCCACTTAGAAGTCAGACGTTTTGCAGGAACATTGTATTCTTCACAGAACGCAGATTATGCAAAAATATGCAAACTCAGTGGCGAAGTTCATGCCCCGGGTTGGTTCTGACCTGACGCCATCACCCCTAGCACCTGCATCCCATTATCGTGGAGCCGATAACCGACGAGGGTGACTTCACAAGTCTTCAACTTTGCACTGGCTCACCAGAACCGATGCCTCCCTACCAACACAACCAACGTTCCCTGTCCTAGATTCGAAAAGTCGTCTCCTCACGGACACCACGCCTTGCCTCCTCCGTGGCAGCCAGAGAGATCGCCTCCACCTTGGCACCGACGCCTCATCTCCACCACACCGTGCATCATCCAAAGACTTTGTTTCAAAGTACTGTTGTTAATGGTCCATGTGACTCCGTGCCCGACACCAAGCACATCCTGGTCAGTGCCGTACTTTGAATTATTGCCTGTTGCGACTTTGTAATAGGCCCATGTTGAGCTATTTGTTTACTACCAGTTCTATTTTTTAAATAAATGTCCTAATGTGGTATTTAATTATCTGTATGTTAGATTTTTGTTGGTTTTGTTTTGTTTGGTTTTGATAAAGATGCTTTATTTTTCTAAATTGGTGTAGTGTCCATTTGCGGTATTTTCACTGTGTAACTGTGTGTTTGGATAAACATACTTTACACATTGCCTTTGAGATAAGCCTGTCTGCTAATGCTAAGCTACCAAGGGGGTAAGAGCAGGGGTTATCTAAAGTGTGTATCCCCTTACCCTGACTAGAAGCAAGGGTCCCTACTTGAAGAAAGGTACCTTCTTTTGTCACCTATTTCTAACAATAATCCTCTCCAATCTGTCCCACAAATGCCTGCCGAGAATGGAAGGATAATGCAGTACAATTGTAGTGTTCACTTATTATTTGCAAGGAGTTGAAATGTACCAAACAACACTCATTTTCATTTCCTTTTTGGTTATTTTTTATTTCAGCACGTTCATTGTGAGCATTAGGTGTTGTGTGTAGAACAGCAATGTGTGTGGGTGCAGGTTGGGAATGAATTATAGGAATCAGGAAGCAATCACGTAATGATGAAAGGGACAATTAATAGGGACTGGTTAAATGTTAACAATATTTATTTTCACTAATTAAGACACAGGAGACAAAGTATGCATTATAGAACTTTTAGTTTACCCCCAAAAAAATTATGATTAAAATACACACACATACATAAACTATAAGGGGTATACCATAAGCCCTCTTATCCATCACATTTTGCTTTCTCCCACCGAGCCACACAGTACAAGGCAATGGGTCAGCCCAATTTGGCCATTGGCTCCCTTTACCGCAACAGAGAGCATTCTGCCTGTGCATAATGGGCACAACTCCAGCAAAAGTAGTTTCCTTCAGTGCCAGCGACTGATGGCCCAATGTGCCCTTGAAAAAATGTCCCTTTTGTAAGTTGTGGCATCATGGTTTATTGGTTGGAGTGGACAGTAGTCCACCACAGGTAATAGTGTCACTATTCATGTTAATTCTAGTAAAGGTTTCAGTAATTTAAACCTGAGCTCAGACACTGGTAGCTTTTGCACTGATCTGACAGGCTTAACTTAAGAAAATGCGTAATGCATTTATAAGTATCAAAACATTTAAAAATTCAAAAACACAACACAATAAAAATCCCAATCCAATTTATATAAATGGAGAAGAATGTAATTAACAAAATGAGAACAAACCACAAAAATCCAGTAAGTGGTACTTTTGGGTATGAATTTATAACCTCTTCCATGCATCTGACGGCCCCTGGCCGTCCGAAGTCATGGTGGGCGTGTGCGGAGGACGGCCGGGGGCCGTCCGTTCCGCACACACGTGGAATTCGCCTGCACGGTGGGTGAATTTGCACCGTGTCGAAGCGGTTCAAGTTTAAGTTTTAAAATAGTGCCAAAAAGCATTACGTACTAGCCTAGGTCATCTGGCTGCACTTGATCTGGAGCTAGGTGCAATGTAAGGTCAACCATAATGGAGCGTGGGTCCGATACAGAACCGGGTTTGTCCCAGTTGTAAGTATTACCTTCTGTGAAATGGAAGTAAAATAACCTCAGTGAAGCAAGGCAGCAGGCTTTGGTCATTAAGGGCTCAACGAGGCCAAATAGCCACCGAACAGAGTCCCAGTGAAGCCACGGACTTTTGCGGGAAAGCTCCACGTGGTAGAAAATTTAAATTTGGACTCAAGGAAGGTCCCTCGCCTTACGGATACTTTTTGCATCTTAGTCCAGTGAAGATTTCTACATTCGGACTTAGTAACTTTTTTGGAGCCTGGATTCCTCCAGTGAGGCAAGGCTACAAGCTGTAGCTGAATAGGGTTGCATGAGGCTCAAAAGACTCTTAGAGATGTCCAGCTGAAACAAATTTAGTACTACGAAAAAATCTCCAAGAAGGGAGCAACCTGAATCCTTCGCCCAGTGGGAATACACCTTTGTAGAATTGACATTGAAGGTTATTCTCGGTCCTCCGGAGGACTTCCGAGCCAAAAAGTGCAGGGTTTTTCAGGATGGTAGGAGGAGTACACTTTGACCTAGTCAAGGGAACCAGGGCCTCAGTAACAGCACTTGCCGGTCAAGCCTCACTCCAACAAAAGCCACCCGCATGGTCCAGGGCAGGTTTAGTTGGAGATGGTCAGCTGGGCTCTTCAGGAAGAAGGCTCCTACCAGCTTGTTGGGTCCCTGTAGCTTGACAGGTGGTTAATCAGTGGACCCCTGGAATCTACTTCTTGGTCCTAGAGATAACTGGAAGTCAGTCAGTAATGCCTTTCAGGTCTCCTCCTATGTCTCACCAGCAAGTGCAGTCCTCTTTCTGTCTTCCACAGGTCCAGTAGTGATCTGAAACCCGGTTCCCCGGGGTGCCACATTTATGCCTTGCACTAGCCTGTGGGTGACTCCTGGCCCCTCCCTCACGATAGGAAAATGTTTCATGAACTCTTGAAAAGGTGAGTAGGGTTACTCTTGGAAAGAGCTAAAGAGAAAACACTGAAGAAATATTCGTGAAATGGACTGTCTTCTTCTTTTGAGTGAGTATGGTACTGAAGGATAAGTACCTGAACAGACATTGAAGAGCTAGACACTTGCACTACAAGGACATTTTTTCCTCAAAGCTATTTTAAACAGATCAATGTTTGGCTAGCTCTGCTCATCTGCTCATTGCAGCAATGTATTAAGGATGACCGGGCTCAAAGACAATGATACATACCAGTTCAGGATGAGACATAAAGACCTGGAATGCCCTTTGACCGCCAACCTCATTGCAAACAAGCACTGGCAATTTGCAATTCTGTTTGCGAACACACACAGCCATCCATTTCCTCCGTGCTGACTTTGCAACCTCACAAATCAATTATACCTTTGACCCCAAAAGCTGAGCTAAAACATGGTGGATACAATTGAACGTGTTAATGGGTTGCACGGGTTGCACATGTTGCACAAACGCGGCTGGCTATTATTCCGTCGGGACATTTGCTTGCCATGTGGGTGCAAAAACAACATTATTACTGGTTTCATTTGTGAGCCCAATGCGCAGGCATGCCTTCAGCCTGAACTTGAATGTTCCTTTGGCAGTGTAAGCAAAAGTTCAAAATAGCTATGTCAACAAGAAATGTCAACAAGAAAGTAACAAACACTAAGATGTACAAACCATGCACGTCAACGCTCTTTTCGAGTAGGCCGGATGTTAGAACTGTTTCTGAGAGGCCATTTTCTTTCTGTGGGATTAAAAACGCATGCTGCTGGGAGAAACACATTAATTTCAGTCCCTTTCATTGGAAGTCTTCATAAAATAATGACTACAGAATCTGTCCCTGAAAAGGTCATTGATGTCAATGAACGGTGCACCGAGGATCAGACCACCTGCTGTAATTGCAAATTAATGCTCTACTGGCAATGCATTAGCAACATGCAATTGATCTGCAATTGAATCACACTGGCGGCCCAGAAGCACATTTATTTTGGTGTGTTCTTTTATTGCTTTTTCCCCTGATATATTCTCTTTCAACTTGAGTATTTTAATGGTCTCCGTTATTCATTTCCCAGTGAGATAATTTAGAACGTGCCTCTGTGATGTTTATAAATTAATCTACACAGGATGCGTGTATATTCACCCAAATCAAACAAGTAATCAGCATAATGAGATAAACTACTGCACATCCCTGCACATATATCTGCATATGGAAATTAATGTGTAAAGTAAGATGTCACCGTTTTGTTAATGAAAATAAGTGCGGTGTTTTTATATCGCCTTGCTTCGAAGAGTTGTTCATGTTGACTTTTTATTCACGATTTCAGTTCAGCGCCTAGAAATGCTTATTGAACTTGGCAGGCACTGCAAACCACTCGTAAATTCAAAAGCACAAACGTTTCTGAGCATAAGCGGAGCAGATAAATACAAATCACAAGTAAGACCAGAAGTCAGCCCCTTAGTCCCTCATTAAAAGCTGCTCGGTAATTGGAATGTATGCTTATTTTCATCATATAAGCATGTCGAAGTCATGGGAATTCATGGGCAAGGCACACCTAACTCTGAAATAAGTCACGAACAGTCACTTAAAAAAAGGTTTGTGCATCAGGACCAGAGTAAGCGACTGAGTAGTATTTTTTGAGAACATGTAACCTTTAAATTCTCAGAAGCCAAAGGAAGAAATCTGATGGGTAAATACACTCTGTCAGTGAGAGTCTATGGTGGTAGATGATGAAGGTGTGAGGTGGAATCACGACGAGAAAGCCTTGGCATTCGGCAACCCAGACATTCGACAGCAAGTGTCGGGGAAAATTATTTTACAAATTAAGCACTGCATTATGTCCATTTCTTACCACTCCAAGCAACAAGTATTATTACACAGTGCTATATAGTTCATGTTTACACATCAAAAGATTGAAAAATGTGTGAACCTCTCCGGGGTTAGCATACCAACAGGATCCGACTGGCTTGTAGGTCAATCTGGCAAGGCAAGAAGTGCTTGTCTGGCGAGTCAGTGTATTGGCTGGCTTTCGGGTGAATGTGGGCCAGTTTTATCGTCTGGTTGGCTAGTTTTACTGCTGATTTCCTTGCTTTTGTCACAAGTATTACTGGGAGCATGGGCAAATTCATGCAGTCTCTCATACTTTTCAAAAAACCTTCACAATGTGTCATTCAAAACTGCTCTAATTTGATAATATGGGATTTTTTTTTAGCAGTCCGATTCGCTAACAGGGGGAACTTTTAGTTTTTGCCCTGTGCGACCCTATGTACAGGCCCATCTTACAATTAAATAAATGTACCTGCATGCTTGTAACAAGACTTACAGCTTTAAAGAATAAGCAACCATCACAATAAACCTCTTGCAATATCTTATATCAGACCGAAGTTTACTCTTTTTGATTTAATTAAAAAAATTATGCTCAGAAGCAAATGCACAGGTTAGACTGTACACATTGTGCACTTTATTGAACGGTATCATGTTATGGGGTTGATTTGAGGTGGTGTCTATAGTAATATTAAGCTCATAAGGGCATTTAATAGGCAAATATGGGTCCTTCAGTTTTATGTGAAACGGCTGGTGTGGGATGATGCAGGCGATTTTAAACTTGTATGGGAATCTGCACATTAAGGAGTCTGATCTAGAAATATGCCTGGCATGCAGTGCACTTGGTCACACCACAATGATCTAAGTCTTGCACCTTCTGGTGGTCAATGATTTTTTGCATATAGTGATTGCGCCATCTCTTATTCACCACTATACCAAACGGCAGGTGTGGCATAAGGTGCTATGTGAATATCATGTTAATTTGACCTAGCTCCTCGGAGTATTTTAGGCTGATAAGCCGAATTTGTTTATTAAGAGATTTTTTGAGCACTGGACTTCACCTTTCAGTCACTTCAGAGCTCTGATCTCAAGTTAGTTTGTTGTGAGTACGAGAAACTAAAGTGCAATTGGGGAATGGAGTGTCCAATCCCAACCTTCATCTGTTGTGACCTTATTTGTTTAGATATATTTATGATATGGGGCCACCCGGTAGTCCTCAGAACCTGGGTTCATAATCAAAATAGGAAACAGTGCAGCAGTAGTTACGAAATATATATATATATATATATTTTACCTACTGTCGGTCGCCAGTAGGTAGATATCTTTAGGACCTGTTTTCCATAGGAAATCCGCAACATTCTATTTCCAATAACTTTGGCGCTGGTCAACGAATCTTTGCAAAATTTTCTAAACTTATGGCCAGCTCCGGTCCGCTCCTATCCTGAAAGTCTCGGGGTGATTTGTGAAGCAGGGGCGAGAAAAAAAGTGGGGTCCAAAAATGTGTTTTCCCCATTCAATTTTCTATAGGAACCTTTAGTCACAGCTACAGCCCGAACTGCTGAACGGAATTACACCAAATTTGGCAAAGAGGTAGCCCTTGGTTCAGACTCATGCCTTTTTGTTAAATGGTGTAAATCCGCTCAGGAGTTGCTGAGAAAATCAAAAGTAAAATCACTTATATATCTATGGCCGCGGTGGATCCGCACAACCTCCCGATGACAAGCTGTATGCTAATTGGCTGTCAACACGCCAAACCAGGAAGTGTTGGCAGACATCTTGTGCCTTGGTAGAACCGCGGCACAAGGAAGCTGAGAAAAAAATGCGCAAAACACAAAAAGGGGGCAGGGTAGAAACACCCTGACTCCCTAGGCCTGCATAGGGGGTCCAACAAGGATGCCCATTTATTTTTTTAAATCTGCAAAATGCACACAGGGTGCACGGATCCTGCCGATAAAAAAGAATAACGAAGCCCTGGCTCCCGTGCTTCATTGGTAATTAGCTACTCCGGGAGCAACGTGCTTATGTGAATGGGGGGTCCATAGGGCCCCCCAGCCCCAGGGACTGCCACCCCCCGGGGCTTTATAAAATTATGTGGGGGATCACAGCCCCCCAGCCCTGGGGACCACCACCCCTAGGGCTTCAAAATGCATGGGTGTGTGGGCTCAAAGGCCACCCAAGCCCCGGGGACCGCCACCCCCGGGGCTTCATTAGAATATATGTGGGGGCCTCATGGCCCCCCGCAACCCCGGGGACCGTCACCCCCAGGGCTTTTTTTTTTAAACAATACCCTGTGTGGGGGAGCTCAAGCCCCGGGCTACAAGTGGCCCGGGAGGGGGGCCAGTATGCGCCAGGGAGCTGGGTTACACAGAGGTATTCTGAGGCCACGCCCCTTTTACACCTCTCTGCAATGCAGCTCTGAGGCGCTTACTGTTGGTACCTAGTGGGCTAGTTTGACCCCAGGGATCCTCAGGATTCAAGGGGACTTAAGCTCCCAATTTAAAACAGACAGGGTGCGTTTACACAGAGGCGAAGGGAGGGGACAGGGCCTGAGGTGACGTGTGCAAACACGCCCTGTGGTGTGTTTTAAGTTGGGGAAATAATTCCCCTTCAATCCTGAGAGCCCCTGGGGGCCAACTAGCCTACTGGGTGCTTCCAGTAAGCGCCATTGTGCTGCGTTGCAGAGAGGTGGTCCAGGCCTTACCCTTTTTTACACCTCTCTGCAATGGCGCTTACTGGAGGTACCTAGTGGGCTAGTTTGACTCTAGGGACCTTCAGTATTCAAGGGGACTTAATCTCCCAACTTAAAACGGACACAGGGTGTGTTTACACAGTGGTGAAGTGAGGGGACGGGGCCTGAGGTGACGTGTGCAGACACGCCCTGTGGCGCGTTTTAAGTTGGGGAAATAATTCCCCTTCAATCCAGGGGGCCACTGAAGGACAACTAGCCCACCAGGTGCTTCCAGTAAGCGCCACTGCACTGCGTTGTAGAGAGGTGGTCCAGGCCGTGCCCCTTTTTACACCTCTCTGCAACACAGCTCTGTGGCGCTAACTGGAGATACCTGGTGGGCTATTTGTACCCAAGGGACACTCAGGATTCAAGGGGACTTTATCCACCAAATTAAAATGGCCACAGGGCGTGTTTGCACGTCAGCACAGCCCCACTCCCTTCACCAGTTTGCAAATGGGCCCTGTGGCGCGTTTTAAGAGGTAGTTTTAATCCCCCTGCCCTATTACCTACTAGGGGCTTAAAGAGGAGGTGATGCTAATAACAGGGGTACCCCAACGCATAGTGTTCCCTAGTGTATGTAGGTGTTTTAACTGTATTCCAAGTGTCTTTTAGCACAACTCTGGCTTTAGGACTGGTTAGTTAGAGTCAGTTACCACCAGTACCCATCTGAAAAAGTTGAGGGTACAGGATGATTTTGTAAAATGGCCTCTTTCTGCTCCTCTGTTTGTTCTTTCTGCATGTCTTCCTTCTTCCTGCACTTTTCTTCGTCTTTGAGGTCTACTGTTGCTTCTTTCTCCATTTCTTTTTCTTCTTTCTCTGTGTTTTCTTTCTTTCTTTACATGTCCTACCTCTGTAGGCATAGTTAGAAACTAACATTTAAATAACCATTGAAATTAACAGAAAAACATAGGTTTCAGGCATGTTAGAGTTACAAATTAGTACTTAAAAAACCTTTCAAATTCACTGAAAAAACCATAGGTTTCAGGCACGTTATAGTTAGGAATTAGCATTTAAAAAACCTTAGATCTTCGCTTACTTCGCCTCGTCGATACACAGTAGGCGGGATGATGATCGAAGTTCCGTATGGTCTTGGATAACTTAGATGGTGGACAAGGAACATGGGGATGGGGTGGGGGGTAGGGCTGGGGAGGGTTTTTGTTATTGTTCCTTTCCCTTTGTTAATTTTCCCTTTATATATGGTTTCTGCCATGATATGCGCCCACTGTCCTGTTTGCGCCCTGGACCCCACCGGTTAACTTGTATGCTACACAGTATCAGTGGTTTGGTAGCTACACCTACATGGTTAACTTCATGTGTTTTGAAATTTCAATAAAGAGATTTAAACAATAAAAACCTTAGAAATTCACTGAAAAAAGTATAGGTTTCAGGGGCGTTATAGTTAGTTGGGCATTTCACTCTTACAAAACCATAGAAATTCCCCTGTTATAGTTAGTTCAGCTAACTATAACTCACGCGCCCGCAATGCACTACGGATTACGTCACATATTACATCACAAATGACATGGTCAGTGACATCACTCATGACATCACTGATGACATCCCAAATGACATCACTGATGACATTATCCTTGTGATAGAGTGGCAGACCTCCTCTCACCCTAACATAACCTTTGATACACACAATCAAAAATAGAAACAAACATTTTCAAAACAATGGACATATCAATACCAGTTACAACAATCTATTCAGTAATGTCAAGATATACATACACATCCACTCATTCACCAACAGTCCTATACAGTCACTCATACATGTACTCACTCATCATATGTACTCATACACCTATACATCCAGTTACAGACTGCCACTCATCCATAGAGTTACTAACACACATAGTCACTCATGCTATTAAAGAATCAAACATCCATTTACTTGCATATACAGTTATACACACACCACCACATTTACTTCTACAGAAATTCACACACACTTAGTCTTTTAAACAAACACTTATAGAAACACATACTTATGCATACAGGAACTCTTCCAATCCCTCACTCTCACATATACTCACTTATATACACCAATACCCACACCACATATACTAGTTTAAAATATATGTAGTTACTTATAAAGACACTATTAAGACAGTCATTCACTTACTAACACACCCATACACACACTCCTCCACCAATACAGTCCTGCACACATACTGTTTTCAACAAATACAAAAAGAGACACACTCATTCATGCATCTATGCACTAATAACCACCCTGAACCAAACAGACACTCATATTGATACTCGAAAAATCAAGTAATAACCCATATAGACACTCATGTAGCTACTCACCAACCCATGCAGTCACTTATACACAAAGTGAGAGACTGATACAGATATTTAAATATTTAAACATTACTCACTAACCCATGTATTCACTAAGATACACTTAATCAGTCCATTATACAATCAATTTTACAAACAAAATCATCCCTTTACACACTTATATACCCATTTATTGTTCAATCATCCTTGAGATATACATATATAAAACATATTTAATTTTCAGGAAAACACACAGTCACTGGATGATGTCATTAGTGATGTAATTTGAGAGGTCATCAGTGATGTCATGAGTGATGTCACTGACCATGTCATGAGTGATGTAATATGTGAATTCATCAGCAGTGCATTGCGGGGGGGCGAGTTATAGTTAGTTAGTGAGCTCGGGACCCACGTCTGGGCATACCCTTCCCACATAGGTCCAGGGAGGATATGGCTTGGCAGTTCAGGCTGGACTGTTCCCAAGAAGCACAGGGTCAAGACTGATTTGCATATGGCCATGTCTGAACTGGGGTGGTGTGGTGAGCAACATAACGATGGATTAAACCCAGATCTGTGACTGAGGGTGAATGGTTTGCCAATGTGAAACATTCAGTCCATCATCTTGTGTGTTTTGTTATAAGTATGTAATAGCCCACTGGGGCAGGACGCAAAGGATGTGAATCTCATGCTAATGAACAGACAAGGGTTCAAGCCCGACTGACTCATTCTTATCAAATTTTTTATTAAGATTGAGAATTTATTTAACATCTATTAATTGAAGCATTTTAACTTTTTTATGCTTTGGACTGTTTTATGCCGTGAATGTATGTAATTTGCATATTTATCGGCACAATTTGCACTGACATTTCTATTGAACTACAAGTCTGTTTACACTTTCTATTAAGAGGTAGTTTGCACGAGACACGTAATTTCCAGAAGTTAAAAATGGGGGCAAAACTTTATGCAAACTGTTAGTGAGCAAGCCTGCAGGGCAGGTGAAACGCGTCTAACAATTTCAGCTGAAAAATAAAAGAACTTTTGCGCAAAGACCTGGCGTCGGCATTCCTGGTGTAAAGGGGAGTGTTATGAATATATATATATATATATATATATATATATATATATATATATATATATATATATATATATATATGCAGCAGCTTCCCCGCAGGGAAAAGGAAAACGCACTCACTCGTCTTGGTTAAGTATTCAGCGGTTTATTGTTCCAACCAAACCCAACGCGTTTCGCTTCTTACAAACCTTGCTCACGGGATGTTGAGCCAGTTTCTAAGTCCTTCCTTTAACACTGTAACACATGTGACTTCCTGTGTTACAAACAGGTGCATTCTGGTTAATATAGTCTCCACTACATCAACATCACCAGAATGCTCGTGATATGTGTCCTTTTAAATTTCAAAGGAAGAAGAGAGCATTTTTGTTGCAGACTGTCTACAATTATACAAAAGCACTGGCCAATCCTAAAAACAGATCTAACATTAGCACAAATCATTGGTGATCATCCGAACATCACATACAGAAGGGCGAGGAACCTAGGGGATCAACTAGTAAACAGCCATTACAAGGAAACACCGAAGACTGATTGGTTACAACGACCAGGTTTTTTCCCATGCAGACACTGCAAAGTGTGCAAGATTGCCAAAACAACAAAAGAAATAGAAATCAGAAAAGGCACACAGTGGAAAATACACCAGCACCTAACTTGCAAAAGTTCATATGTGGTGTATCTGATAGAGTGTCCGCGCCAGAAAAAATATATAGGCAGCACAACCTTCGAAGCAAAAAAGGGAATTCTGGAGCACACGAGGGCAACGACCAACAAAGATCGTTCCAATGCTGTGGCGAAACACATGGAACAATTCCATGACAGCAATTGGGAATCACTAAAATTCTGTGCCATAGAACAGGTACCTCTCACGGAAAGGAGAAAAGAGTCGAAACACATCATCAACTTCAGGACTCTCGAACCCAGAGGTCTGAATCTCACGGAAGAACTTTATGTACACTTGTAGGAAGAATGTAACAACAACATGGAACTGGTACCCTGAAACTTTGAGGATATTCACCCACTAGAGGGGAATGATCACATTACACAAATTGCGAATGACACTGGATGGCGCCTCAAGACGAAATGACTTATCTCACCGGAGAGAGACCATTATGAACTAAACTCACCAAAGAGTAAATATCAGAACAATCTGCAACAAAAATGCTCTCTTCTTCCTTTGAAATTTAAAAGGACACAAATCACGAGCATTCTGGTGATGTTGATGTAGTGGAGACTACATTAACCAGAATGCACCTGTTTGTAACACAGGAAGTCACATGTTTTACAGTGTTAAAAGAAGGACTTAGAAACTGGCTCAACATCCCGTGAGCAAGGTTTGTAAGAAGCGAAACGCGTTGGGTTTGGTTGGAACAATAAACCGCTGAATACTTAACCAAGACGAGTGAGTGCGTTTTCCTTTTCCCTGCGGGGAACCTGCTACATATCTAAACGACTGACCCAGTCGTAGAAAAACACGCACCACGCTAAAAATAGAGCACCGACACCGCAAAGGGTCACAACTGCTTCTCATATATATATATATATATATATATATATATCCAGCTCCAAACACCAGCTAGCTGCACACGTGAGCGGGTGCACGCCAAAACGGGGGTGTTCCCGTTATCTTAATCACAGCTCCAAACATCCACAAACAATCTGTTTGTATGGAAAGCAGCACATGCAGGGGGTAGTTCCACATGAATTTTATTGGGGAACTTCACAGCATACGACGCGTTTCGCCAGAGGGCTTCGTCAAGATATGCAAAGAGCCGAGGCGCTCAACTCATTTAAATCAACAATCTTACATCCGCCATAATAATGAAAAGCAAAAAAGGACTAAATCCATGATCACAAATGTATCGGCCATCTTAGGATGGTGAAATAAGACATTGTGAAATCACATACTTGCGATAAATTAATCATCTGTAAATGTATATACATTATTAACATGAATCCCACCATAAATATACTGGGAATAACATGAGCTATCAAGCCCTGAATGGGCACAATAGTACAATTGTTCAATAATCCTTTTGAGCACATAAACGCCCTGAATGGGCATACCAAAGGAAACACAGGTAAGCAGTAATGCAAATAGAGGTGCAAATGAAAATATGTCAAAACACCAATCACAAATGCAGAAAGCCATACAGGCACATCTGCATACATGAATACAATGTAACCAGAATCAAAACGCTTTGAATACTGTAGTTACCAAGATAGACATGGTTAACAATATATGTCCCTCTACTGAGATCTGCCAAATGGCAAATATGAATATAATGCCCATAATGGGCTTAAAAAACTGCTCCTGTGAAAGAAAAATCAATTAACATGGGGATGCAAGCACAAATAATGAACAAAATTTACGATACAGATATCTTAAAACCAGAAGTACTGACATGAAAAGGACCTATCAAGAATACAGTGCTTATGCCCAAACAAATGTCCATGACAGAAAGAGATTAGCAGAAATGACTAAATTAACCCAAGTGGACTGAAAGTTCTTCATGCATATTGAGGCCATTCGGGTGTTTGCTCTGCAGATCAATTATATATCTGGACTCAAGTCTTCGAAGTTTTAGAAGGCGGTCACCACCCCTGATGTTAGCTGCTACACTATCGATACAGATATAAGCTAACAGATCCCTGTTACTCTTGTGTTTTTTCTCGAAGTGCCTCGCTACGGGGTATGTGACATCTTTTTTGGCAATGGCACGCATGTGCTCTAGTATTCTTAATTTAACCGCATTGGTGGTACTCCCAATATAGTTTAAGCCACAAGGGCAGGTGAGACAATAGATGACATATGCAGTTGAGCACGTTAGGAATTTCGTTATCTTCTTCGGTGTAGAAAGACCTGGAACTCTATAAGCAAGCGTCCGCTTGCTATGTTTGCAGGCCTTACACCGGCCACATGGGTAGAAGCCATTCAGAACAGGAAGTTTAGATTTCTTCTCTGGGGCAGTATAATGACTAGAGACCAACTGGTCTCTGAGCGATCTGGCCTTCCTGAACGTCACAAGGGGATTGCTGGGTAAGTCAGATTTGATGGTATTATCTGACATAAGAATATTCCAGTTCTTTTTAAGTATCTTTTTGATTTGCCCAGCATTACTGGAAAAAGTGGTAATGAGGCGGAATGCCCCATTCGTGGATTTGACAGTTTTCTTCGGTTCCAACAGCGCTTTCCTTTGCATCTTGTTGGCTCGGTCAAAAGCACTAGTTAACACTTTGTCACTGTACCCCCTTACCCTGAATCTTTGAAGACTAGCATCCGCTGCCTTCTTAAAATCATCAGGGTTGGAATTATTACGCCTAAGCCTCAAAAGTTCACCATAAGGGATACTTTCGACCAATTGGCGTGGGTGGCTACTGGTGGCAAAGAGGGTGGAATTACCTGCCGTCTCTTTCCTGAATAATTTAGTTTGCACCATTCCCCTGTCATCTATATATACTGTCAGATCTAGGTAGTTTACTGAGTTCCTACTTATATGCCCTGTGAATTTTAAGTTCATATCATTGTTATTCAATACATCTATGAACACATTGGCAGTTTCTATGGGACTATCAAGGATGATGAATAAATCGTCAATGTAACAATGCCATCCTATAATTCTGTTCTTCCACTCTGGGTTAGTTAGTTTCCAAGTGGCCTGCTCTTCCCACCAACCTACAAAGAGGTTGGCAAAACTGGGAGCCGAGCAAGCTCCCATGGCGACTCCAGAGATCTGCCTATAGAGCTGTTTGCTGAAAAGAAAAATGTTATTTTTCAAACTGAAACTCATAAAGTCAAGCAACATCTTATTGTGTTCATAATAACATATAGGACGTTTATCCAGAAAACTCGCCATAGATCTCAAACCATCGTCATGTACTATACATGTGTATAAACTGGCGATGTCCAGTACCATCATGCAGTAAGTCTCTTTCCAAACAATGGTGTTAATGAGAGTCAGAAAATGTTTAGTATCTCTGAGATACGAAGGCAACGACATGACCAAAGGGGAGAGGAACGTGTCCACATAAATGGAGAGGTTTTCGGTGAGGCTGCCGTTGGAGGCGACTATAGGCCTTCCCGGTGGATTGAGTATGTCTTTGTGTACCTTGGGAAGGTAGTAAAAGGTGGGGATTACTGGGCTAAGACAACGCAGAAACAAATATTCGTCTGTGCTGAGCATATTGTTGTTGTACCATTTAGATATCATATCGTGGTACTCACCCACACTTCTGTTATAGTCTTGCTCACCCACCATGGTGTAAGTTTCAGTGTCACCAAGGAGTCGTTTAGCCTCATTCTCATATTGTTCAGCAGTCAAAAGCACAATATTCCCCCCTTTGTCGGAGGGTTTACAGACCAAGCCTGAGTCTGTGCACAAAGTATTTAGAGCAATTTTTTGTTGTTGGTGAAACTGTAGTTGGACAAAGTGTGCTGTTTCACCTTACGTAGTCTGGTGAGGTCTCTCAGAACAGCGTCTGAGAAGATGTCGATGGCGTCAGTGCTCATGATGGGCATGAAAGTAGATGCAGGTTTGAAATCACTACATCCTCCTTTTTGTCGGATGTGGGAAGTGGCCAGTATCTGAGTGTTTGTAACTACTCCTCCCTGGCCCAAGTTAATCTCTTGATCGAGGCTCTCCATCGCCTGGAGACCCCCTAAGTCACGGCATCTAAGACTTTCTCCAGTATTTTCACTCCCAGACACTGTGCTCTCAATGTGCGGTTTTAATTTGAAGAATTTGTGTAATTTCAACTTTCGCGTGAACTTAAAAAGGTCTATTCGAGTCTGTGCAAATTCAAAATTTCTTTGGGGGCAAAAGGATAAGCCCAATTGAAGGATGGAGTTTTCTTCAGTTGTAAGTACTTTATCAGTTAAATTAATGATGGTTAACTTGTCAGATTCCGGGTTCAAACTTAGTTCTTTTTCTTTGGATAATTCTTCTTGCTGCGTGTTACTGGGGGCGAAGATATCTGTATCGTAAATTTTGTTAATTATTTGTGCTTGCATCCCCATGTTAATTGATTTTTCTTTCACAGGAGCAGTTTTTTAAGCCCATTATGGGCATTATATTCATATTTGCCATTTGGCAGATCTCAGTAGAGGGACATATATTGTTAACCATGTCTATCTTGGTAACTACAGTATTCAAAGCGTTTTGATTCTGGTTACATTGTATTCATGTATGCAGATGTGCCTGTATGGCTTTCTGCATTTGTGATTGGTGTTTTGACATATTTTCATTTGCACCTCTATTTGCATTACTGCTTACCTGTGTTTCCTTTGGTATGCCCATTCAGGGCGTTTATGTGCTCAAAAGGATTATTGAACAATTGTACTATTGTGCCCATTCAGGGCTTGATAGCTCATGTTATTCCCAGTATATTTATGGTGGGATTCATGTTAATAATGTATATACATTTACAGATGATTAATTTATCGCAAGTATGTGATTTCACAATGTCTTATTTCACCATCCTAAGATGGCCGATACATTTGTGATCATGGATTTAGTCCTTTTTTGCTTTTCATTATTATGGCGGATGTAAGATTGTTGATTTAAATGAGTTGAGCGCCTCGGCTCTTTGCATATCTTGACGAAGCCCTCTGGCGAAACGCGTCGTATGCTGTGAAGTTCCCCAATAAAATTCATGTGGAACTACCCCCTGCGTGTGCTGCTTTCCATACAAACAGATTGTTTGTGGATGTTTGGAGCTGTGATATATATATATATATATATATATATTACCTACTGGCGGTCGCCAGTAGGTATATATAGTTAGGATTTTTTCTCTATGGGATTTTTGAAAATTCTATGTCTAATAACTTTGGCGTTTGTGGACGGAATTGGCTGAAATTTTCAGGAAAATGGCACATTTTGTTTCTGAGCAGCCCTTGAAAATTTGGGGAGGGTTCGTCAAGAGTGGGCCGAGAAAAAAGGGGGGTCCCAAAACGTGTTTTTAACATTGAGTTTTCCATAGGGCGGTTGGCCTCACTTTTAGCCCGAACGGCTGAATGGATTTGCATGAAACTTGGCAAAATTGTAGGGACTGGTAGCCCGATGTGCCTTTTGTAGGTCTCAATATATGTGCTACAGTGGATTTTGAGAAATTAACGTTTAAAAAAAGATATATATCTGTAACAGCGGACCGGGCAGCGCTCCAGGACGCGTACTTTTCGCGCAACGGAGCTTTGTGAAGCGAAGCTGATTGGTTCTCCGGCGTCTGTCAACATTCCAAACAGTCCGTAGCGGCCGCCATCTTGTCTCTCGGTAGGATCGAGAGACAAGAGGAGGCGAAAGCGAAGGGGCAAATGACCATAAGGGGGAATAGTAGATCCTCGCTGACCCCCTAGGTTTGATGTGGAGGTTTTAAAAGGGCCCCGCGGGGCAAAAAAAAATAATAATAATAATAATCGAACGGCTGAATGGATTTGCACGAAACTTGGTAAAATATTAGGGACTGGTAGCCCGATGTGCCTTTGCTAGGTCTCAATATATGTGCTCCAGTGGATTTTGAGAAATTAACGTTCAAAAAAAGATATATATCTGTAACAGCGCTCCGCTTCGCGTAACGGAGGTTTGCGACGCTGATTGGTCATTCTGTCACTGGGCTATAGTTGGGCTACATCTGGCTGATATTTGGGCTACATTTGTTTTTTTTCGTCTCTGGCGGCCATCTTTGGGCTACATTGGGCTACATTGGGCTTCATTGGGCTTCATTGGGCTACATTGGGCTACATTTGGGCTCCAACATATATATAGGCCAATGTAGCCCAATATATATTTTTCAAAGTTAATTTTCGTAAAAACCACTGGAGCATATATCTTGAGACATAGCAAAGGCACATCGGGCTACCAGTCCCTACAATTTTGCCAAGTTTCGTGGAAATCCATTCAGCCGTTCGAGCTAAAAGTGTGTCCAACCGCCCTATGGAAATGAAGGAAATGAATGGGTAATTTGTAATTAGCAAATAGCTCATCGCAAACTAGGAATGGTAAAGAATCGCTATTTATTCCTTAAAGTTCGCTATTTAGGAAATGCAAAAAACTTTGATGATACATATGGCGGTTCATCTCTAACAAGATAAGAAGCATAGGGATAGATTTATGATGACTGGCGCATCACCAGGGATGTGTTAGTCATTCTGTGCCGCTGTTCCGTCACCTATGGTGTGCTGCATTTACAATGCGGCGCATCATGGGGCAAAAACAGCACAGATGCGTGATGTATCTGTGCCGTAAAGGTGGCGCATTGCTGGAGTTGTATCGCAAGTGTGATGAAGCTCCAGCAAGGGTCGGGGGTGCCCCTGTCGCAGGGTTTCTGTTCTCACACAGAACTGTGGACAGAGGATTGGAACCTCGGCGAATTAGGGTGTCCCAAAACTCACCTTAGTAATCAAAAACCCCTTAGCAAGCTAGGTACAGTGTCACATTGGATATAACAAACTCTCAATGTTTAGACAATCCAGAATATGAACTTATAGTACCTCAGGATACGTGGAACTCATGAACACTCGGTTGTTATATATTTCTTAGAAACCAGAACATGGAGTTAAGAAGAACACATGTGTATTTGAAATGTTTATTTACTAATGCCGTCTTCTCAGGCGTAGTATCTTAGATAATACAAGTACACATATTATCAGTAGCAAAATTACCAGCATAGTTACTAGTACATAAAAAGCGAATGGTGACAGTATGTTAACATGCTGTAAATGAATAAGAGTTAGCAACACTTATAAGCAGCCGCGGGCCGTGGAGGGAGTTACGGTGGGGCAGGGAGGCGGGGAGGGGGAGGGGCAGGGTGGAGAGGGCTCCACCCTGCTTCTCCCCCTCCCCGCCTCCCTGCCTCACCGTAACTCCCTCCACGGCCCGCGGCTGCTTATATCTCACCCTCCCTAATACACATATTATATTATTTGCTAAGAAGGTCTCTTTGTGTTGGTTTAGGGCGTGCCCATACTTTAGTGTCTTAGATTTGAAGGAATCACATCAGCATACACCAGCTCTCTCTTCATGTGAACCGCATCAAGTGTTGTGTATGTGTGTTCGGCAAAGCAATATAAAACCCGCCTCATGCCCAGAATTGGCAGAAGTTGCACTTATGTTATGAGTATGAAGTCGTGGAGATCAGACCTCATAACAATTCTGTATCGTGTTGTTCTTGAAACTTTAGCACTCGCTGTACAGATATAGTTTAACAAGCAAAGCAGATAGTAGAGCAATAACATATTATTCTCATGTAAACCACGATGAACTACTAGGTTGAAAGCTAAAGCAACAACTAAGTGTCGTGTGCAGAAGTTGCAAAAAAGGAAAAATGGCGTTTAAACCGGTAATGAGCCCATGCTAACTTAACACGGTGTAAAGATATCCAGGACCTAGATGACACCTCCCCATGATCCGGAAACGAACTGAATAAGATAATAGAAGTGCCATCTCATGAGAGCAGATTGCAAGTTTATATGTGGACGGTCCGCAAGGTAAAGCATTAAAAACTAGGAAAATTTAATGCTAAAGAAAAGTAAAACAGCCAAGTACTTTATCGAGTCTTAAGCCAATAGGCAAGGTAAATAATAAAAACTTGACAAATAAGTCAATGAATTGTCAATGAAATGCTAGTACTCAGCATATCAAACATGAAAAAGGTCTATGACATAACTGTGTATGCAAAATAAGCTGCAACAGCCTCCAATAGGAAGTCACCGTCTTCATCCGAAAACAGTTCAGCCATCCAATTTAAAAGCGGAAAAGAACATACGTGCTCTCCCAGCACCGGATCCTCTATCACCATCAGAGGACAGCTCGGTGGGTTTTCAAGAAAGCTCTGTTCCAAGAAAGACTGTGTTGCCGCCAGTAAATTCCAGGGACCAATTAGTCCATGCATCAATGCCACAGCCATAATCCTTTCGCCAGGACAAACCAACTCGTGAGTAATGATAGGAGTCATCAGCTGATTAAAGTCGATGTCAGGAGAAACCGGTCCGCAGAGACACAAATCAATGGCCCAATCGAAATCACAGGTCAGGCAGTGAAATACAGGCTGGACACAGGTGAAGTAGGAGAATCGAAAAGATAATCCATATGCCATGCTTAATATCGCCAACGGCATTGTGCCATAATATTCTAGCATGCGATTGCAGAACAGTGTCAGCAGCTGCAGGGCGGGAGGTTCCATAGGAGGGACATCCATATTTAAAAATGTAAAAAAGCACAAGAGCGTCCGCTGGTAATGCAAGTAAAAATGGCAATCCACGAAGCAGAGTGGAAAAAATACAATGAAAGAAAGCAGGGATGACTCCAAAGATTTTCTCAAATGAAGTCACAAGACCACTGGTAACAACTTTAAAAAAGTGCGCCAGGGCCTTTGTGGAGGATGCGTTAGAGATAGTCCGAACCATCTTGCTGAAATGGAAAGGCAAATCTGAATTGAAAAGGGTCTGCACCTCTGTACGGGTGTTCGCTATGTGAAGCACGAAAGTTTCACGGGCCGAACTCAAGGCCACCTCTCTCTGAGACAAAAGAGCTCTTATTCTTGCCATGCCGTTGAAATCTGCTCCCAAGGTTGGTATTTGTGGCGAGATTGAAAACTCCCTATGTTCATGTGTGGGAGGAAATAGAACATTTCTGCAGCAAATAACCCGTTCACTTACTGTTACGATAAAAGGAATACTTTTAATTAACCCAGAACAATCTTCATTATTGAGCATCAAATAACTACCATTTTCCAACAACTTGAACGTGGGGATGATAGCAGGAACTGGCGTGCCTTGCAACACGCAAGCCATATTTGGTCGGTGTTTGTTGCATGAACCGTGTAACTGTATGTGCCTACACATTAGTGAATGATCTGGCGTCTCAGTGCATTCCTCTCCATTCAGATAAACTTCTTGATCATCTTTGAAACATCTGTATGTGTATGGAAGCGACCAGACCTCATGAAGAAAAGCACTACCTAAAGGTTCATAACGACCTATTGGTATATATTTCATACAATTTGAAAACTTATATAAAGCAAAAGGCAGCGTTATTAAACCGTGGATAAGGCACGTTGCCAAAAAACCCGCAATCCTCTGCTGATGATGTCACTGAGCATGTCATGAATGATGTAATATGTGACATCATCAGCAGTGGATTACGGGTAATAGTATCTCTAGTTTACTCCCCTATAGCTGTCTTTCTTTTAACATAAGTGTCTGTTTCCTTCCCTTATACTTACTGTTTTTGGTTCGCTTCCGGTTCGCGTACCGGCGAGCGAACTGGGAAGCGAACTAAGAGAAATAGAGGTTGGCACAGTTCCAAATATTGTACCAATTTTTTAATAACGGGGAGGTAGTTCTGAAAAGAACTTTTTTTTTTATTGTTTTTGTTGTTTTATATTTTTTTTATTATTTTTCGGAACATTTTTTTACTTTTTTTGAATTTTTCTGAACAGTTTTATATTTTTTTGGGTTTTTCTTGGAGGGGGCAATGAAAACGATTCATTGTAAAGGGCTCAACAGGAGCAAAAAAACAAAAAAAAAGTATTTATTATTTTGGGCGTTTCGTACAAACTTGCATATGATAGTCAATAGCTCTGTTGATCAGAGTGATGCTTCTTTCTCCGTAGCAAATGAATTCATCGCAAAATACGCAGATGTGTTTTACTTCACCAAATTTCATTTGTATATTTGGCACCATCTCCCTGCCCTCTGGTCCCGTTACTTCCGGTACAACAGATCTTCTGGCCATAATAGGGAGATTATCTAGGTCGTTCCGAAACTGTGCAGCACTGTAGTTGTTAGGATGCCACCTAGTCATATGGCGATGCATTGTGTAGTTTCTGAAACTGTATTTTTTCTCGGTTCCTCTGGACAGTCTATCTTGACATATAAGGCAAGTTACGTATCTTGCATTTACTTTTTTCTGACCTTTGGGAATTTTAAAAAATTGCCAAATGAAGTTTTCTTTCCGGTGAGACGTCCTGGGCTGCTCAGGCAAAAACTGCCTCTCTTCGTGCTCGTCGTCCTGTTCCTCTTCTTCCTCTTCTTGTTGAATTATAACTTGAGCAGGTGGTCCACTCTTCCTTGGATGTGGTGGAGGTGGTGGGGAAGCACCAGCTGAAGCTACTAAAGAAGCCATTGCTCAGTGATCACAAAGGGTCTTTCTCTCACAATGATGAAAGTCAGAGTGAGGAAAGAAGGAGGGATTTTCATCATTTGGGAAAAACAAGAGTTCTCAACCAATGAAAAGTGTTCATTTTAGATTATATGACCTAGTCTTACATCATTAGGAAACCAAAAGTGAAATGAACCAATGAAAAGTGTTATTACCAAGTCACATGACCTGCTGTGTTTACGTTAAGCGCTTTGCAGGGCCTCCCGGTTTGCTTCCAGAAACCTGCGCTTTGCGACTCGCTTCGCGTACCAGTTCGCTAACGTAGCACGTCATATGACGTATCACGCGACAACGCGAAACGTCATGCGGACGGGAGGCGTCACGATGTTGTTTTCTAACGCGGCAGTTGCGGTAAAGAAACGTTTACCGGCTCGCGGTCTATTTCGCGGCATCAAGGTCAGCTAACGGGAAGCTTCCCGATTCGCGAAGCGGGAACGAAGAAAAAAAAATATTTTAAAAAAAAATTATTCATAAACATATAAAATATATTTTTGGATTTAAAGAAAAATACATTTTACAGCTACAGATATTAGCTGTTAAAAAACCAATGAAATTCACTGAAAAAACCATAGGTTATAGACCATATATAGTTAGGAATTAGCATTTACAAAACCTTGAAAATTCACTGAAAAAACCATAGGTTATAGACCATATATAGTTAGGAATTAGCATTTACAAAACCTTATTTTACTCACACAAAACCATTGAAATTCCATATATAGTTAGTTGCACTAACTATATATCGCGCACCCGCAATCCACTGCTGATGATGTCACATATTACATCATTCATGACATGGTCAGTGACATCACTGATGACATCACTGATGACATCTCAAATGACATCACTGATGACATCACTGATGACAACATCCAGTGACTGTATGTTTCTGTAAAGTTAAAATATGTCTTACATATTGAAGAATGAGTGGATGTATAAGTGTCTGGATGAAGGATTTAGTAGGTGCATGACTGACTGTATAAGTGAGTGATTAAATGTGTCTCACTGAGTGCATGGGTTAGTGACTAAACTGTTTTAAATTGTGCATCATTGTGTCTGTTGTTCTGTAATCTGATGCATGTGTTGATCATTAGCTATATGACTAACTATATGGGTTATTGATTGGTTGGCCAAGTATTTGCATGGGAGACTGAGTGAGTGTGTGGGTGTCTGGGAGGTGTATGACTCTGTGCATAGATGTGTGAGCAGTTGATTCACTAGATGTATGGGTTCAAAAGTGCATGTGGAAACAGCTGTATGGGCGGTTGACTGTGTGCATGAGTGTATTGGTGAGTGAATGGATATCTCAGTGCTACATGTCAAAGTAAGTACATATGTAAAACACAGTACATGTGATAGTTGACATATATAAATAACTGTGCATAAGAGCCAGTGAATGTGTGAGTGGCTGTATGGATTATTGTGAACTTGTATCAGGGATTGTATAACAGAGTAAATATGTGTTATTACATGTTTCAATAAGTAAGGTGTGTATAACTATATAGTTGAGGAAATGGAGGTGTGATTGATTCTTTGCAAGACTGACTAGGTGTGTGAGTAACTCCATGGATGAGTGACAGTCTGTGAGTGTCTGTTTACACTGAGTGTATCTAAGGTTATATTAGAGTCTGAAGAGGTTCATCGTATCATCACATGAATGATGTCATCAGTGATGTGATCAGTAATGTCAAATGAGATGTCATCAGTGATGTCATCAGTGATGTCATTTGAGATGTCATCAGTGATGTCATCAGTGATGTCACTGACCATGTCATGAATGATGTAATATGTGACATCATCAGCAGTGGATTGCGGGTGCGCGATATATTTCAATGGTTTTGTGTGAGTAAAATAAGGTTTTGTAAATGCTAATTCCTAACTATATATGGTCTATAACCTATGGTTTTTTCAGTGAATATATATATATATACATTTGTCCAAGCACTCTGTAAAAAACAGGATGGCGCACACTCAAGGCAATTTCTTGAAGTTATTTTATTTAAGTCCCGTGGCTGAACAATTATATATATATATATATATATATATATATATATGTTCATACAAATTGCCTGTGGCAAAGCAAAAAAAGCACCAAAGCACGAAAAGCAAGCCTACTTAAGGTTTTCAATTGACATTTTATTGATCCAAGACAAACGAGGTGTTTCCCTCACTATGGACTACAAATCCCATAACTCTATCTGGTCACATGTATGCCTAGGGATTTGTTTGCAATAAAAACGCCCATAAATTAAGTGAAGCACACCGAGGATTACTTGGTAAAAGCCCCTGATGACGGGGGTGGAGTCTCCCAGAAACGCGTCGGGCAAATTACTCATTGCACGTGGGGAAGCGCGCTGAGACGCTGTAGCCCGGAGTGGAGAGCCCTGCAGTGTGCCTCTCATGCCACAGGCAATTTGTATGAACATATATATATATATATATATATATATATATATATATATATATATATATATATATATATATATATATTACCTACTGGCGGTCGCCAGTAGGTATATATAGTTAGGATTTTTTCTCTATGGGTTTTTTGAAAATTCTATGTCTAATAACTTTGGCGTTTGTGGACGGAATTGGCTGAAATTTTCAGGAAAATGGCACATTTTGTTTCTGAGCAGCCCTTGAAAATTTGGTAGGATCGAGAGACAAGAGGAGGTCAAAACAAAGGGGGAAATAACTATAAGGGGGCATAGTAGATCCTCGCTGACCCCCTAGGTTTGATGTGGAGGTTTTAAAAGGGCCCCGCGGGGCAAAAAAAAAACAAAATAATAATAATCGAACGGCTGAATGGATTTGTACGAAACTTGGCAAAATATTAGGGACTGGTAGCCCGATGTGCCTTTGCTAGGTCTCAATATATGTGCTCCAGTGGATTTTGAGAAATTAACGTTGAAAAAAAGATATATATCTGTAACAGCGCTCCGCTTCGCGTACTTTTCGCGTTACGGAGCTTTGCGAAGCTGATTGGTTCTCCGGCGTCTGTCAACATTCCAAACAGTCCGTAGCGGCCGCCATCTTGTCCCTCGGTAGGATTGAGAGACAAGAGGAGGCCAAAGCGAAGGGGGAAATGACCATAAGGGGGCATAGTAGATCCTTCCTGACCTCTTAGGTTTGATGTACCATTTTGCCAAGTTTGGTGTAATTCCGTTCAGCCATTCGGCCATTCAGGCTGTAGACGTATGTAAATGTCCTATGGAAAATTGCATGGGGAAAACACATTTGAAAGTGTTGAAATTTAGAACCAATTAAAATGTTACTTTGGTTTTGTATTTGTGTGTGATGAAAGTTAATTGGTTATGTATATATGTCAAATGAGAGGAAACCACAGCCATTTTGTGATACTACTGTCTGAGGTACATTTGTGAGGAATTTTTGGTGGTGAATTTCTGGTGTTTGATTTACACAGTACTAACACTTCTGCTACTTTTAAAAAGGTGAGTTGTTAATTTGTAAGGGGAACTATGTTGTACACTTGAAGATAATTTGAAAAATGTTTTCTGTTATTTATTTGCAGTCCTTCTGTTATACTAAATACTTGATGAAGTTAGTTTTATATTATGTATTACTAAAAACGATAAATGAAAGTGATTATTTTTTTCTGCAATTTACAGCAAGCAATTTCAAAATAAAATGGCTCACAATGAAGAGACCGTGGCAATTTCTTTTGAATTGTCCACTACATTGATTGAAATTGAGAGCACCAATAATGAAATATTGTCACAAGGAGGACATGACTTGTATGATTCCATTAGATTGATTGAAATGGACAGCACCAAGAATGAAATATTGTCACAAGGAGATGACTTGAATGATTCCACTACATTGATTGAAATTGAGAGCACCAATAATGAAATATTGTCACAAGGAGGAGATGGCTTGTATGATTCCATTAGATTGATTGAAATGGACAGCACCAATAATGAAATATTGTCACAAGGAGGAGATGACTTGAATGATTCCACTACATTGATTGAAATTGAGAGCACCAATAATGAAATATTGTCACGAGGAGATGACTTGAATGATTCCACTACATTGATTGAAATGGACAGCACCAATAATGAAATATTGTCAGAAGGAGGAGATGACTTGAATGATTTTTTTGATCAATCTCTTGATGGCGAATTTATCGAGTGTTTGGAGACCATAGAGTTACAAGAATCATCATTGCAGACTTTTAATGAGGAGATTCCAGATGAGATGATTGAAGAGGAAATTACTGATGAGGACATGTTACTAGTTGTTTCAAATTTAGAAAATTCTGAAGAATAAATTTATATTTAGAAATCAAAAATTGTTTGAGACATTATTTATTTTTATTTTTAATTTATGAGGTTGTAGCGAAGTGATTGTAGTATAAAATGAGACTTATAGTATAGAGTGCAACATTTTTATGTTACATGGTAAGTTTACTCATATTTACTTCCCTTCTGCCACTATATTATCTCCAATGTGTATTTGACATGTCTTCTTCATCTCCGGCCTCCTTTCTCTCACTGTGTGTCTCCGATGCATCTTATCGCTGGTATTTTGTGTAATTACAGAAGAGAGTAAAATAAAATAGTTCGGAACGTGAAAAGGGGGCAAAGTAGAGTACTCCTCACCCCCTAGGCCTTTTTAGGCGGTCCCAAAAGGATCAGTTTCTGCTTTCCTGAGAGATTATGGTATGAGTTCCATATACCACAATAACTTGCATTACAACATGCAAGATATCTATCTCCTATTACCAACTTTTGGAGATATTCGCGCTAAGCGCGAATATCTCCAAAAAGTAACACCTGCCCTGAGCAGTTCTTAGCCATGTTATCCAATGGGAGGTGGATAACATGGCTAAGAGTATTAGCTCGGTAATGCATGAATATCGCTGACTTTTTAGCGATATTCATGCATTGCGGCCGTTTATTATCGCATTTGCGATAAACCTTGATAATAGTAAGGTTTATCTTCGATAATTTCTGACGATGCTTAGTGGTAAAAAATTGGTTGGTAAGCATCGTTAGCGATAAATATCGCTTAACTTTGGTAATATGCCCCAACGTCTGTTAACGTTCGATTCGAAGGAAATGAGGAAGTGTTGAAAAACATTGTCTGCGCCATCTTGCCTTTTTTGAAATGCCACACTTTTGTCGTGCACGGCAGCCATTTTAGATGTCTTGACCAGACCCACTCTCTGCACGCTGTCGATTCGTAGCATGGCTCCTCACCCTCGTAAGCATCTCCCCCAGGCACTGGTCACCACCGCTCTCTGTCTTATGCATGGGCAATAAACCTTCCCCCATCTGCGCTGCTCTTCCCTGAGAATCACACTCTGTGCCCGCCCGACACCTCCCTTTCGCCCTATTCACTACCGCACCCTCTGACACTCCTCTTCCTCTGTGTCCGAATGTCCATGCCGGTCCTAGGCTATCAGCTAGCCCTGCAGATGTAGTTTATGGCCCCAGCTGTAAAGAATCACCCCTCTTCAAAGGAGTTATAGTAGATCAAGGCCCACACCCGATGTGATCCGTCACAGCACACGCGTTCCTACTATCTGAAAACCATCCTGTATTGTGATTGGGGAGGGGACCGAGCCTGAAGCGGAAGATTCCAGGAATGACTCTTTGTACATCAAAGTTTTTACAATTATGTGTCAAATTAAAAATATATAGCACTCCAACAAAGTAGTAGGAATATAAAACTTTAATAACATATAAATATATACAACAAAACAAAAACAGTAAAAACATTTAAACAACGAAGAGACCGTGGCAATTTCTTTTTAATTATCCAATAGATTTATTGAAATTGACAGCACCAATAATGAAATATTCTTGTCAGTAGCGGTCTGTTGTGCGAATAGTTCCAAGGCAGCAGAACGCGCTGAAATCTAGATGGCACGAAAGTGATGTCTAGTAAGTTGCCGCCCAGCAAAAAACGGCGTGGGGCGCCGCGGGGGTGAGTGAGTCCAGTAGGCACCACAGCTATTCTTACCGGCATTGCAGAATTACTGCTGGGGACAATGCCTGTGCTGTAGCAGGGTCACAGCAGAAACAAAAAGGATTCTGTTGAAGATGTTGTTGGTTTTCAATTTGAAAACAGTTCTGGTGTCAACTGCTATGCTAATGTAGTGGTTAATGTTTTGTTTTCTCTAGAAAATGTAAAAGAGGGGGAGGCAGTCCAAAGTTCCGTTAAAAGGGCAAAGGAAAGGATCGGTGGTTTGAACTATCAGTCAAAAAGGGGAGGGGGTGCAATAATTTTTCCTACCGGGTCACACTGTGCTTTCACCGGAAGTAAGGTCTGCAGGATTGTAGTAATTCAAAGTGAGGCTGGCGCCAGCATGGGAGCGCCGACGTCCCGCGGATACAGTTTCGTCACTCCACGGGCGATCATGGCAGTCATTCCCCATCGGGGGTCGGAGACTCCCGCGGCTCCTCTAGAATCTTCAAGGTCGTGGAGGACTACGGTGGTGGAGTCAACCAGTGACCGGGCCATTTCTTTATGTTGGGCCCGCTCTTGCCAGGTCGACCGCCATTTTGAGAGTTCGGCAGCTACCGGCGATCGCGGGGTCACATGAGCGGACGGGCTCCACCCTGCCGGGCGAGACGTTGCAGCATGGCCACAGTGGAAGAACCGTTATCTAGGTCGTTCCGAAACTGTGCAGCACTGTAGTTGTTAGGATGCCACCGCCTGGAGCGCTGAGGGTGCAGCTGGGAAGCCTCCACCTGGGGAGGCGGGAGAGGCCTGTTCGCACCGTCTCTCCCTCCCAGTGCACCCCACGGCGTCTCGCTTGAGATTTGTTATGGCCGGACCAGGCGATGAGGACGAGGGGGGGGTCGGAGGCATGTGCAAGACATCCCCCTCCAGTGTTGTCGCAGCCATTATAAAAGAAAGAAGTGTCCCGTCCGTCTTCGGGCCGGGCTTCCGGTGGATGTCGGCCGGACGCCCCTGGCTCTGGCCCCATGAACGGGTTTCTTGGTTTATCGGCTGCAGCCGGATCCCGTCGGCCTCGGCCCCCCGACCGTTGGTGGTCGGACCGGAAGAGCATGTGGCGGGACTACCTGCAACTCTCAAGGGCCACCGCGGCCGGACTGGGAGAGAGAGGGGAGGGTCGAGGAGACATTCCCCCCCCCTGCAACTGTTCAGCGTTGTAAAGGCAATCCCCTGGCCGGGTCCCGCTGGTCTCGGCCTCTCCTCCGGCTACACCCTACGTTAGGATCTCCTGGCCGAGGCGTGGCAGCAGGACCTGCCTTATATGGGCTGCTCCCGGCTGGGCGTAGCCGGAACCCTGCCCCACCTTGGAAGTTTCCAGAGTGGGGGTGGATGTTCTACTGACTTGCATTTTCCCTAGTCTATCGATTTTTTTGGCGTGGCAGGCGGTGGGACAGCGAGGGGTGATTTGGTTTCTCTTACTGTTTTTCTGGTCTCTCACCACTGGCATATTTTAACGTTTTCTTGTTTCTAGGACATTAATAGGTTTTATCATTACGTTATGTTATCGTTTCTTTGTTCGTTGTTTAATAAAAGTTCATGTTCATCAGTGGCCTACTGATTTTCGTTTTCCTATTTTTTTCTTTCCAGGTTGTTTCATGGTAAAGTTTCTGTTAACAGGATACAGTGATCACTTCGTTATTATTGCATATGTCCTTTTCACTAGGGGTGCTCTCTGGTCGGGCCAGATGACGTATCTCTAGTAAATGGTCCGGGTGAAAAAGGTGCATCAATCAGTGGGGAGTAGATAGGCATGACAGATTACAACGGGGGAGAACGGTCCGCATTACGTACCCTTTCACTACTTGCAAAGATTTTCCTACGTTTATTTGCAAACAGGGAATACCTCCAAAAAGAACTAATTCCCAAACAGTCAATGTTCGGACAATCAATCAATCAATGAGGAATGAAATAGGTACGACGTGTTAAAGGCTTGCGTTACCTACCCTTCACTATCTGCAAAGGGAGATAGAATATTCCTATTCTTCCTCGTTTGCAGGTAGAGAAGATCGTTAAGAGAATTAACTTCGAACAATTCAATGCTCGATTGAAACAATCAACAAGGGGTACTGTGAACACAAATGAACGCCGCTTATATACATACGCATTGCTATTTTCAACAGGTTGTTCCTAATGTTTCTATTTTAGCGAGGTCAAAAGAGATCCCATTAGTGGCCTACTGATTTTGCTCGATTCCTTTTGTTTTTTTACACGATTTTTCGCTATCTGCAAAGACTAAACAGAGTATTGCGACTCTGTGCTTGTTTGTAAATAGAGAATGAACCAAAGAGAACAATCAATCAAATGGAGAGAGAAGCAGGCACGACGGATTACAAAGGGGGAAAGGGCTGCGTTAACTACCCTTCACTATCTGCAAAGAGAGAGTACTCCTAATAGAAATGAGGGGTGGGGGGCAGCAATCAAAGCAGATCAGTGTGCATAAACACGAAAAAAAAAATTCTTACCACGTACTTGACATTCGACAGCTTATGATATTTGCTATTAAAAAACCATTGAAATTCACTGAAAAAACCATAGGTTATAGACCATATATAGTTAGGAATTAGCATTTACAAAACCTTGAAAATTCACTGAAAAAACCATAGGTTATAGACCATATATAGTTAGGAATTAGCATTTAAAAAACCTTATTTTACTCACACAAAACCATTGAAATTCCATATATAGTTAGTTGCACTAACTATATATTGCGCACCCGCAATCCACTGCTGATGATGTCACATATTACATCATTTATGACATGGTCAGTGACATCACTGATGACATCACTGATGACATCTCAAATGACATCACTGATGACATCTCACTTGACATCAATGATCACATCACTGATGATATCATTCATGTGACAATACAATGCATCTCCTCACATTTTAATATAACCTCTGTTTCACCCAGTGTTAAAAACAGAGTATAATTTTTGAAACCATTGACACACCAATACTAGTTACTACATACGTACTCACTGATTCCTACGTCTACACACACATTCACTCATTCACCCATACAATCATTCATACATACAATCACTCATGTTTACAACACAATCATATGCACTCATACACCTATACAGACACTCACACTCTGCCACTCATCCATGGAGTTACTCACACACCTAGTCAGTCCTGTAAAGAATCAATCACACTTCCATTTTCTACTCTATACAGTTAAACATAGAGCACCTTACGTTTTCAACCATATACTAACACATACTTACTCTCTTATACAATCATTGATACAAGTACACATTGATCTGTACAGAGTCACACACCTCCCATCCAGCCACACACACACTCAGTCTCCCATGCAAATACTTGGGCAATCAATCAATAACCCATATAGTTACTCATATAGCTACTGATCAACACATGCAGCAGTTTACAGAACAACAGACATAATGATGCACAAATTAAGACAGTTTAGTCACTAACCCATGCACTCAGTGAGACACATTTAATCACTCACTCATACATTCAGTCATGCACCTACTAAATCCTTCGTCCAGACACTTATACATCCACTCATTCTTCAATATGTAAGACATATTTTAACTTTACAGAAACATAGTCACTGGATGTTGTCATCAGTGATGTCATCAGTGATGTCATTTGAGATGTCATCAGTGATGTCATCAGTGATGTCACTGACCATGTCATGAATGATGTAATATGTGACATCATCAGCAGTGGATTGCGGGTGCGCAATATATAGTTAGTGCAACTAACTATATATGGAATTTCAATGGTTTTGTGTGAGTAAAATAAGGTTTTTTAAATGCTAATTCCTAACTATATATGGTCTATAACCTATGGTTTTTTCAGTGAATATATATATATATATATGTATTCACTGAAAAAAAACAAAGGTTTCAGGGACGTTATAGTTAGATGGACATTTCACTAGCACAAAACTAGAGAAATTTGGCAGTTATAGTTAGTTGAGCTAACTATAACTTGCTGATGACATCACATATTAAACCATTCATAACATGGTCAGTAACATCACTAGAAGAGGTGGCGGTCCCTGGGGCTGCAGGGGCCCCTGCGGGCCCCAGCTAATTAATTGGGCATTGCCCCAGGAACCTGGCCCTCCCATGGGGTTATAGAAAATGAAGCGTTGTGGGAACCCCTGAGCAGGCCTAAGGGGTCAGGGTATTTCTGCCCAGCCCCCTTTTCTTGTATTTCTGATCTTTTTCTATTATTTTCTTGTGACTCGGTTACCGAGGCACAAGATGGCTACCAACACATTCTGGTCTGGAGTGCTGGCAGCCAATCAAAATGAAATTTGTGCTCGGGAGGGTTCGAGAATCCTCCTCTGTGTTCAGGTATATACATTTTTCTTTTTTTAATTTCTCAGTAACTACTGAACGGATTTACAACATTTTAAAAAAAGGTCACTTTCTGGACCAAGATCTACCTTTTTACCAAATTTTGCGTAATTCCGTTCAGCAGTTCGGGTTGTAGCTTCGTCTAAAGTTCCTATGGAAATTAACATGGGGAAAAAACGTTTTGGTATCCCCCGAAACTTTAAAGACAGGAGCTGACCAGTGTGAGCTATTAGTTTTGAAAATTGTGAGAAGATTCGTCAAACGGCGCCAAAGATATTGGCAAAAGAATAAACACTTTTTGAATAGAAAAAAGGTCCTAACTAGAACTACCTACTGGCAACCACCAGTAGGTAATATATATATATATATATATATATATTACCTACTGGCGTTCGCCAGTAGGTATATATAGTTAGGATTTTTTCTCTATGGGATTTTTGAAAATTCTATGTCGAATGACTTTGGCGTTTGAGGACAGAATTGGCTCAAATCTTCAGGAAAATAAAACATTTTGTTTCTGAGCAGCCCCTGAAAATTTGGGGGGGTTTCGTCAAGGGGGGGCCGAGAAAAAAGGGGGGTCCCAAAACGCGTTTTTCCCATGCAATTTTCCATAGGGCGTTTGGCCTCACTTTTAGCTCGAACGGCTGAATGGATTTCCACTAAACTTGGCAAAATTGTAGGGACTGGTAGCCCAATGTGCCTTTGCTAGGTCTCAATATATGTGTTCCAGTGGATTTTGAGAAATTAACGTTAAAAAAAATATATATATCTGTAAGCGCGCTCCGGGCAGCGCCCCGGTTCGCGTACCTGACGCGTAACGGAACTTCGCGAAGCGAAGCTGATTGGCTCTCCGGTGTCTGTCAACATTCTAAACAGTCCGGAGCAGCCGCCATCTTGTCTCTCGGTAGGATCGAGAGACAAGAGGAGGCCAAAACAAAGGGGTAAATGACCATAAGGGGGCATAGCAGATCCTCCCTGACCCTCTAGGTTTGATGTGGAGGCTTTAAAAGGGCCCCGCGGGGGAAAAGAATAATTTTTTTTTTTTCCGGTTTTTTTTGCGTGGGGAGCGCCCGGTACGCGCACCGGGAAGCGGTCCGGGGAGCATACTATAAGGAAAAAAGAATGATAGACTTTTTAAATATTGTATGTTTATTGATTGTTCATTTTGTTGTTTTTTTTTGTTTTGTTTTTTAATTAAATATAAATGTATTTTTGTGATTCTTTTTCCAAATTTAACAGAACATTTAACAACACATTGTCGGAAATGTCCTCATTTTCAATCAGCGAATCTACTGCATCTACACATTGAACTAATTCATGGTCCCGTGATTCATCCATGAAATCTGAGTCATCATTGTCCTCAATATCTTTTTCTGTGTTGTTCTCCAGAACAATTTTGAAGGAAATATTCTGCTCTCCTTCCATTTTCTTGCTGTAATTTGCATAAAAAATAAATATATCCGTAGAGATAAGGCACTGTTGGGTTTAAGTTCAGACAGGTACTTGTGAGTTTATAACAGAGAAGTAATCTATGGGCACTGTATGGTTTCAGGCGTGAAGTAGTACTATTAAAAAGTGCCTGTGAAGAAGTCTAAGTAAATTCATAATTATATCACAGAAACCTAAATCAATCCATAATTATAATAAACAAGCCTTTCTCAATATCTAACTCTTACAGAGGGACAGTATATAACTATCTAAAAATGTTTTCCCAAATTAATTTAAAGTGGATGACATAGTTCTCCTTTCAAATTTACAAAATAACATCTTACCTTTTAAAAACAAGTGTAAGTTGTCAGTGAAAATGCTCTTGCAATGTACTTCAGGAAGTAGTAGTCAAAATGGCTGTGTTTCTCTCTCTTTCTTTATATATATTCAGGTATATAACCAATCAAATGTCAGGTAAAAAAAGTAGAAAATGAAAGTAACATTTTAATTGGTTGTCAATTCCAACACTTCTGATGTGTTTTGTGAAGTAATTTACCTCAGGGTATTTAGAGAGGTCTACAGGCTAAATGGCTAAATGGAATTCCAAACAAATTTGTGAAAATGGTAGGGATTGGTATGTAGTATGAGCTAATCTATATTTGGTGAAAGTGTCTCCAGTGGTTTTTCTGTATATTACTTTCCCACTTTTTTTGAGCAAGCACTTCCCGGTGCGCGCCCCGGTACGCGAACCGGCAGCGTTACGGGAGTCCTCCATTTTGTGTTTCGGTAGATTTGAGATACAAGATGGAGGGCAAATAATGTTGAGAATTGGTATAAGGGGGCACGGTAGACGTATCCTGACCCCCTAGGTTTTCTGAGGGTGGCTGAGGAGGCCCATATGTGCGGAAAAAAACACATTTTTTTCAAATGTTTGCACGGTTAGCGTCCGGTGCGCGTACCGGGTAGCGCTCCGGTGAGCGTACTTTGGTGAGAATTAGTGAAAAAAGTTAGAGTAAAATAATAATTGTGAGTGATCAGATGTAGGGTAGCTCTGAAAAGAGCTTTTGGGTCCTGTGGCTGATTTAGGTACCTACAAGTAGGTACCAATGCACAGTCTTAAATTCAGGATGAAAATTCTGTTCCCCTCATCTGAGAAGTGAACTCCATCTCTTCTGTAGATATCTTGCATGTAGTAACACAAGTTATTGTTGTAGATGGAGCCCATTCCATGGTCTCTCATGTAAGCTGAAACAGACTTATTTACATGCTTCCTCGATTTCTGAATTTGTGGACAAAATTGGTTGGACCACCTCCATTTCTGTCTTTGGCATATATTTGAATATACCAAGGCAGTTTGAGGAAAAAGTGCCATCAATTGCTCAAAGGTGTCTTTTAAAAGCATTTCCAGACCTACCCCAGTCAAAGTGCCCAAGTCATTTCCTCCACAGTGCACAATTAACAGGTCAGGTTTTGGCAAATGCAAAAAGGTTTTCACCAATGGTATCAATTGGTGACATCTTAATCCTCTGTGGCCAATCCAGTTGATTTCCACATTTTGTAAATTGAGGTTGTGTACATTTCTGTTATCAGCATACCTTTGAGCCCAGTGGATATAACTATGTCCAACAATCCAGACAGAAAACATGGTGAGAGGAGGTTCTGCTGCAGTCAGATGAAGTGTGGGAATGAAATGGCAGTTGGAACAGTAGGAGTATGTAATGAAAAAAAATGTGCAGTTTCTGTGGTAATTAATCAGTAGCAGTGATTGGTGGATTTTGATTGCTGAAAACAGAAAGTTAGGGTGCATGGATGAGTTCTTTGAAAGATGTAATTTGAATGGTCAAGAAAAAATCATTTTATGAAAGATTGCACTGGATACGCAGGTGTACTGAGAGTTCAGAGTTCAATTGAAACATTGTTGTGTGAACTTGCAAACATGAGAGGTCTTTCAGGAGGTGGTTGCTATGGAAAAAAGGCAGAAAGGGCAGAAGGGGGAAGGGTGTTGATTTGAAAAAAGTGAGGGAAGAGTTTTGATTGGGTGACATGAGAGATATGTGTGATGAATTACAGCATTTCTGTGCCATTGTTGGTTGCAGCCTCTGGAGTGCATACCTTTTGCTCTGCTGAAGACAAATTGGTGTGTGTCTGAGACTGTTTTGAAACTCAAAAAGTATTTGCTAAGGTGAGAAAAGATTCATTTAATTTAGATAGAGAATAGTATGCTTTAGGGAGAAAATTATGAAGAAAGTTGTGTATTTAAAATGTTGCTTTGTTTCATAGGTTGCTTGGGGCATATTTACAAGGCCTTTGAGTCCCTTTGATATTATTTTTCCCATTTTAATTTAAGACATTTCCCCGTGGTGCAAGGTCCTTGTAAATACGCCCCCATGTGTGCTTGGCAAATTTAGATTTTGTTTCTTTGAGTTACAGAGCCATGTTAAAAGTGATGCAAAAATGGTTTAAGGGCCTTCAAAATACGCTTTCATGTGTGTTAGGGCATTTTAAGTCACTTCCCCATGAATGTAGTTGAATAACTGCTTTACTTGATGCGTTTAAAAACATTTATTGAAGTCATTTAAGTTTCTTGATATGTACTGCAAGAGTTTCATAGGCTGCTTGGGGCATATTTACAAGGCCTTTGAGTCCCTTTGATATTATTTTTCCCATTTTAATTTAAGACATTTCCCCGTGGTGCAAGGTCCTTGTAAATACGCCCCCATGTGTGCTTGGCAAATTTAGATTTTGTTTCTTTGAGTTACATAGCCATGTTAAAAGTGATGGAAAAATGGTGCAAGGGCCTTCAAAATACGCTTTCATGTGTGTTAGGGCATTTTAAGTCACTTCCCCTTGAATGTAGTTGAATAACTGCTTTACTTGATGTGTTTAAAAACGTTTATTGAAGTCATTTAAGTTTCTTGATATGTACTGCTAGAGTTTCATAGGCTGCTTGGGGCATATTTAAAAGGCCTTTGAGTCCCTTTGATGTTATTTTCCCCATTTTAATTTAAGTTATTTCCCCGTGGTGTAAGGTCCTTGTAAATACGCCCGCATGTGTGCTTGGCTAATTTAAGTACTGATAGGATGTGCTTCTACATAGGACCTGTGTTGTGTTTTCAAATTATGACCAGAAAATCGTTTTTTTTTTTAAAAACGCTTTTCACATTTATGAGAAGGTCATACTGGTGTCTGCTTCTTTAAATAAATATTGAACTGAGAAATATTAAACTGAGGCTTCTGTAAGTGTCAAAGGAGGTGAGTAATGTACATTGCTCTGTTGGATACAGTCCTCATCCTCCGCATACTCTTGGATATGCTAGACTAAATCTGCTCAATGAGATAACTAAGCTGAGGAAACACAGGTTATGTGATTCTGAAATGAGGAAAATAAATTCCACATTTTTCAATTACATCACCTGTGTTTCCTAACATTATGAATCACATTGTGCAGATGAGGTTTAGGCCTGTCCAGGGACACAGAAGAGGTCTGGCCTTTGTTCAAGAGTGAAGTGGACATGACTCACTTCATTGGTAGGCCTGCACATGTATTATCTCCTCTGTACTCTTCAACAAGCCTAAATTTAATCTGCAACCCTGAGTAGGCCTCACCTCAAACAAACCTCTGGATAGGCCACACCTTATCGTCATCCTGAATCAACCATTTAAAATGTTAGGGGCAGATTTATGATGGCCGTGCGCCTCTTTTGTGCCGCTGTTGCGTCACTTTTGTGATGCAGCAGTGATGCAAAAGATGCACCATGTTGCAAGACAGGCCTCACTTCATCTCCAACAAGATACCGTCAGTTTAAACTGTAAACATTTAGGACTGTGTAGGGGGCATGGAGAAGCTGAATCTTCTGTAAATGTCAAAATTGTTGCATACAGTGCTCAACTTCTGCGTAGTCTTTGATATGTTAGTTTCCATCTGCACAATGAGATACCTAAGCAAAGGAAACACAGGTTATGTGATTCTGAAATGAGGAAAATAAATTCAACATTTTTCAATTACATCACCTGTGTTTCCTAACATTATGAATCACATTGTGCAGTTGAGGTTTAGGCCTGTCCAGGGACACAGAGGAGGTCTGGCCTTTGTTCAAGAGTGAAGTGGACATGACTCACTTCATTGGTAGGCCTGCACATGTATTATCTCCTCTGTACTCTTCAACAAGCCTAAATTTCATCTGCAACCCTGAGTAGGCCTCACCTCAAACAAACCTCTGGATAGGCCACACCTTATCGTCATCCTGAATCAATCATTTAAAATGTTAGGGGCAGATTTATGATGGCCGTGTGCCTCTTTTGCGCCGCTGTTGCGTCACTTTTGTGATGCAGCAGTGATGCAAAAGATGCACCATGTTGCAAGATAGGCCTCACTTCATCTCCAACAAGATACCGTCAGTTTAAACTGTAAACATTTAGAACTGTGCAGGGGGCATGGAGAAGCTGAATCTTGTGTAAATGTCAAAATTGTTGAATACAGTGCTCAACTTCTGCGTACTCTTTCATATGCTAGACTCCATCTGCACAATGAGATACCTAAGCAAAGGAAACACAGGTGATGTGATTGTGAAATGAGGAAAAGAAATTCCACATTTTTCAATTACATCACCTGTGTTTCCTAACATTACGAATCACATTGTGCAGATGAGGTTTAGGCCTGTTCACGGACACAGAAGAGGTCTGACCTTTGTTCAAGAGTGCAGTGGACATGATTCACTTCATTGGTAGGCCTGCACATGTATTATCTCCTCTGTACTCTTCAACAAGCCTAAATTTCATCTGCAACCCTGAGTAGGCCTCACCTCAAACAAACCTCTGGATAGGCCACACCTTATTGTCATCCTGAATCAATCATTTAAAATGTTAGGGACAGATTTATGATAGCCGTGTGCCTCTTTTGCGCCGCTGTGCGTCACTTTTGTGACGCAGCGGCGGTGCAAAAGATTTGCTATGTTGCGACATATTTATAACTTGATGCATCTAGGCAGATGTGTCATGCTGTAAAGTCCTGTGCCACATGAAACCGATGCAGCAGTGATGCAAAAGATGCATCATGTTGCAAGACAGGCCTCACTTCATCTCCAACAAGATACCGTCAGTTTAAACTGTAAACTTTTAGGACTGTGTAGGGGGCATGGAGAAGCTGAATCTTCTGTAAATGTCAAAATTGTTGAATACAGTGCTCAACTTCTGCGTACTCTTTCATATGCTAGACTCCATCTGCACAATGAGATACCTAAGCAAAGGAAACACAGGTGATGTGATTGTGAAATGAGGAAAAGAAATTCCACATTTTTCAATTACATCACCTGTGTTTCCTAACATTACGAATCACATTGTGCAGATGAGGTTTAGGCCTGTTCACGGACACAGAAGAGGTCTGACCTTTGTTCAAGAGTGCAGTGGACATGATTCACTTCATTGGTAGGCCTGCACATGTATTATCTCCTCTGTACTCTTCAACAAGCCTAAATTTCATCTGCAACCCTGAGGCGGCCTCACCTCAAACAAACCTCTGGATAGGCCACACCTTATCGTCATCCTGAATCAATCATTTAAAATGTTAGGGACAGATTTATGATAGCCGTGTGCCTCTTTTGCGCCGTTGTGCGTCACTTTTGTGACGCAGCGGCGGTGCAAAAGATTTGCTATGTTGCGACATATTTACAACTTGCTGCATCTAGGCAGATGTGTCATGCTGTAAAGTCCTGTGCCACATGAAACCTGCGTCAGATTTCATGTGAGCATTTTGTTGTAGGGTGGCCAGTCATTTGCATGAAAGCCCTGTAAAACTAACACAGTAAAATTAAGAAGATTTCACTGAGTCACATTTATGGCATTGCTGAATCAAATCCTTACGCCTGTTTGAAACAGGCATAAGGAGTGATGCACCATGCAATGTGTGGCTTGCCCCTGTGCATTGCAGTAGACATGTCGCGCTTACGACGTGATTCCTGCAATGCGCCGTTTTTGTGGAACAGATGCGTGACGCATCTGTGCTGTTTTTGCTCAATGGTGCTCTGCATTGTAAATGTGGCACATCATGGGTGGCAGAGCAGTGGCGCACGTTAACTGGTGCATCCCTGGGGATGCGCCAGTTAACATAAATCTGCTCCTTTAAATTTAAGTATTACCTGTTTACTGAAAAATTGGACATAGGCCTCACCTCCTCAGCATCGCTGGACATGGTTAAATAATATCTGCAAAATGTTACTCTTGTTAAACAATTTTACAATTATAGTCTCTGAGATTTGTCTCTTACTCTGCAACATCTCATTGTTGTTCTCTTTCTTTAAAGATAACGACAACATCAAGCATGAGTGATAATGAGCAATCAGTTGATCTCGATATTATCATTGAAATTGTGATTGAAACATCAGTGGAAGTAGATCCCTTGGATGATTTAAATCCTGAGGATGATGAAGAACATGATGAGGATGCCGATTTGTCAGAATTGTATGACATAGGGTGGGAAGCTGACCTGCTTGAGCCTATGGAACTATAACATTTATTTTTAAAAGTTACTGGATATGAAAAGTAAACATGTTAACCGTTTCATTTAAAATTAAACACATCTTCAAAAAGAGCTTGTGTGAAGTGTCTTTAATAAAATAGGGAAATATGCTGATAAAAATTAGTTCACATTCACATATAAAAGAGCGAAGGTCAAATGTAGAAGCATTCTATTTCTTTGCTACTATTTGTGAGTACTAAATTTGCCAATGCACTAAAAATTATTGTATGTAAAATTGACAAGTAGTGTGTTAATTTTTTGACGACTGTTATTGATTTACTGTTTGGTAATAGTGGTTAATAACATTTTTTATCATATTTTACCACAGATTCAACTGCAGATCATTTCAAAACTACATTATGCCATCTAAAGAAAGAACCCGAAAGGCTACAAAACGTCAAAGACAGCAGATTACTAAATGCTTGCAGCAGTCCTCTACAATAAAAACTCGTCAAGTCACCAAGAAAGCTCCGGGTAAGACAACGAAATCATTCCTAAGAAACATTTGTAGAAAAAAAAGTAGTACTACAGAACATGTTTTAGTCCAGAAAAAGAGAGCCAATTTAAACGGAAAGGAAAGGCCAATCAAAAATGTTACTGCTAGAGCAGGAGATAACTCTGTGCATGGTAGTAGAAGGAAAAATCAGTTTAGGGACATTCGTAGACGAATGTTCCGCAACAGGATAATTGGCAATTTGTTAAAAAATATTAAGAAAGGTCAACAGAAAGTGTTTTTTTATAAGAGAAAAAAAAAAGTTGAGAAAATTATTGATCAGGCATTTGAAATTAAGCGAAAGTTATTTATTTTGATAATCAATAGAATTAGGAAACTAAACAAGGCAATTTATGATTTCAAAAGAAATAGTAGATGGAAGAGAACAGTTAATCGTAGTAATTTTTGTGAAGTTTTTTCAGGAGAATGGATGCATAGTTCAAGTTGTGAGGCATTTTTTAATGAGGAGAGTTATTTCCAGGATAATGATTTGGTGCGTGCAGTTGACACCAGTGGTCGAGCTTAAGAGGTGAAAGATGGTTGTCCAGTTGAAAAAGAAAAACTTGTGACAACAGAGGCAGAAGAGGTGTTAGGTAATGAGGTTGTAGGAAGACGTCATAAGGGACCAGTGTATACCTGGAAGTGTAGTAGTATTTGCAGTGTGCGACAGGATTCCATTAATTTGCTTTGTGATTTTGTACGGACATTTAATAAGAAAACTTTAAAACAGAAAATGAAGTTGTTGAAAGAATTAGATCCTTGCAGAGTGAGAGAAGTGACAGGTTTGCATGGTCATTCACTGGCTTGTCTTTCCAGGAGAGTATGCCAGAGTGTTTTTCATCATTTCAGGATGCTAGCAGTGCATCATAATAAAGTGAGGAAATTAGTTAGAATGTTGTATTATGCTAAGAGTCCAGCAATTATGCTTAAACAATTATGCACTGCTCTTTTGCATGGTTCTGAAGTAGATGTGAAGAATATTTGTGAAGAAATTGAGTTTTGTTACTTTGCAAGTAAACAGGAGAATGTTGAAATTGACCCAGAAGAAGAAGGTAATGTGGAAGATAGTGTACAGGTTTCCAGTACAGATAATTTTCAGAAAGAAATTGCCACGTTTCAGGTGAAATCAAGTGAGAGACCTAATTTCACTTGTGTGTGTTGTCGACGCACTTATTATAAGAATCAGACTAAGTTAGTGGATTTATATGCGAAAAGTGAAAGGGAAAATAATAGTGAATGGAAGGATTTTGCAACATACTTGATGGTAGAAAATTGTTTTGATTTGGGATCGGATCAACGTGTGTGTACTTATTGTTGTAACAAATTAAATCAAAACCAGATGCCTGCTAGAGCGGTTCATAATAATCTGGAATTGGTTGAGATTCCTTCTGAATTGAAGGATTTAAATACTTATGAATCTATTTTGATTCAAAGTATCCATCCCTTTCAGGCTATTGTACGAATGGAGCCAAAGACAGGGAAATTGCCTCCATCAGATTTACAGAGAGGATTAAAGGGAAGAGTTGTTTATTTGCCTCTAGATTTGAAGAAAAACATTAATACAATTGGAGTACAGAAAGTGGAAAAGGAACCTCTGGTTATCTTAGTTAATGGGGTTCCGACAAAGAGTAAGAAAATCTGGCAAGATTTAGTGGATGTTAGGAAAGTCAAAAAAGGCAACATTGTATTTGAAGAAAAACAATAAGTACTACAAGAATGTATATGTTGCAGAAGAGGAAGTAAGTGAAGAAGAGGATAGCGATTTGTGTGCTGGTCAAATTGAGAAAGTAGAAGCCTCTAAAAATGAAGAAATATATGAACATTATAGTGTTCATCCTTTGCATTCCAAGAAAGTCATGGGGAATGCTATTGAGTTGTTTCAAATGAAACAAGCCAAAGGAAGTCCCATTAGTGTTTGGGAGGAAAGTTTGGAAGCTCGGTGTTTCCCACAGCTATTTCCAACAGGTCAAGGAGGAAGATATGATGAGCGACCTGATCAAATTCTTGCTTCTGAATACCGGACTTTACGATTGTATGCAGAAGATCCTAGGTTTCGTCAATGCATTCCCTATTTGTTTCATCTACTGTTTGAAAGCGATCTGTCTGGACTGTCATATGCAGTGAACCACATCTTGAAAAGTGGTGTACACATGCAAAATATCTCGGCAAGGGACTTTATGGATAAAGTCAATGTGCAAGACAGTATTTTGGATTCTCACCTGATTAATCTCATGGCGTGTCAGCGTGGTACTAATGAGTACTGGTACCGTCGTCATGGTGTTTTAAAATGTATGCTGAGGAACTTAGGAACTCCCACATGGTTCCTCACTCTCAGCTGTGCCGAGTATGGCTGAGAAGACTTACTTGAATTTCTACGAGAGGCAAATGGAAACATTGAAAATATCGAATTCAAGACACCAGGAGTACTGTGCTCCTTGGATCCAGTGACTGTATGCAGGTACTTCAATCATAGATTTGAAGCTATGATGTCTTTCATCATGAACAAGAAAAATCCACCTCTTGGAGAGGTGTTGGATTTCTTCTGGAGAAAGGAGTACCAAGCAAGAGGTGCTCCTCATATACATATGCTGCTGTGGATCAAAGATGCACCCAAATTTGGAACAGATCCGGATGACATAGTGATGAGTTTCATAGAACAGTATTCTACATGTGCTGTTCCAAAGGCAAAGGAAGACAAAAGCCTAAGAGAACAAGTGTTACGCTTCCAAAGCCATCATTGTGGAAAGTACTGTTGTCGTAAATTCAGAAATAAGGACAAGTTCTACACAAAATGTCGTTTCGCCTTTCCACGACCGGTGATTTCTAAAGGAAGAGTGAACAGTTTGATGTCTTCGCTGCGACATAATGTGATGAAGAAATCACCCAAAAATACGTACAATTTGAAAAGGAAAGAAGAGTCCAAGTACATCAACGACTACAACCCAATGATTTTATCCATGTGGAATGCTAACATGGATATACAGTTTGTGGCTGATAACTGTATGGCTGTGGCTTGGTATGTGACATCTTACATCACCAAAAAAGAAAAGACAGAATTGAAGGATATGTGGGAGGACATTTCTCATGAAAAGAGCCTCAGTAAGAAGTTGTACAGTTTCAGTCTGAAGATGTTGTCGCATCGAGAAATCGGAGCTTACGAATGTTCTGACCGGTTGTCTTCAGCAAGTCTCTATGCCAAATCCAGGAGTATCATTTGGGCGAGTCTTGGTCTTGCTGCAACGCGTAATCGAGTTCTGAAACCTGTACGGGAAATTGAGTATTTGGCGGAAAAGGAGCCAAACAGTACAGATATTTTGAAGACCAACATGTTGGATACATATTATCCAAATAGAAGTAGTCACCTCGAGAATGTTTGTATGTATGAGGTTCTACAAAATTACATATTCAAGAGGAACATCAAAGAAGATATTGATAAAGGAGTGTATGCTGTAATTGGAAGTGAGGGATGTCTGGTCAAGCAAAGAAAATGCCACTTGGTAAACCATCGAAAATTGAGTGGCGAATCTCCTGAAAGAAAAGAGTTTTTCTATTTAGCACTTTTGCAACTTTTCAAGCCTTGGCGTGCAGAAGAGGAACTGCTTGGAGATTTCCTCTGTTACGAAGACTCTTTCAATGCCGCCAAGGAGACCATAGAATGTCCTGTTTTTCCCAAATATCTAGAAATGTTGAATGCGGAAATCGAGCAGGAAGCAACGATTGCAGCCGAGATTGCGAGAGACAGTTCTCAGGAGAGTCAGAGTTCTGTTTCATTGAGTCAGGATCCACTAGGAGGACCAGTTATCGAAAATGAAGCTGCCACTGCCATGATTGAAGTAGAAAGAGCCATGGCACATGCTCAGGAGGATGCGGTTAACTTAGACGACTTGGAAAGACAACTCAACGTTGAGCAGAGCAAAATATATGACGAAGTTACCAACCAAATAGATCATGGATTAAGTCATGAGAAGAAAGAGTGCTCATGTACGTCGTTGAAGCCTGTCCGACTGTACATGAGTGGAGAAACGGGAACTGGAAAAAGTTTCCTCATTAAAGCAATTTCATGTTATTTGCAGAAAAGGACTGAGTCATCGCTGTCTTGTGTTGTCACCGCTCCAACTGGACTGGCAGCACATAACATTAAAGGTATTACTTTGCATCGTCTACTGATGCTGCCAGTGGAGCATGATAACAAATTACAATACCACAAGTTATCTGGAGATGCTTGTTGTGAAGTTTCAAGAGTCTTGAGGAAAATGAAACTTCTTATCATTGACGAAGTAAGCATGGTTTCCAATGTCATGCTTGCCTTTGTGCATTTGAGAATGCAAGAAGTTCTGAAAACAGAGTATGATGTGTTATTTGGTGGCAAACACATCATTGTTTTCGGTGATCTTCTGCAGCTGACACCAGTGAACGGACAACCTGTGTTCAAAATGCTCACGCATGAAGATACCAGGAAGTGCCTAGGGAGCATTGGCAATGTCAATATATGGTTAAACTTCAATTATGCTGAACTGCGTGAAAATATGCGTCAAGCGAAGGATGAAGATTATAAGAATATTCTACAAGATGTTAGAATCGGAAAAGTGACCGAGCATGGGAAAGAAGCTTTACATGCACGATTACTGTCAAATTTGTATCCAGAAGAAGACGATGTGCCTGAGAATATTTTTCGGAAAATTACTGAGAAGAAATCTGGAATATGTTTGATGCCAACTCTTGCAGAATGTGCCATCTTCAACAACAAAATGTTGAATTTAGAAAACCAAGAGATTGTGAAACTGGAAGCTATTGACAGAATAGAGCATATGGGAGCAACAATTATTTTGTCTGAGAATTTGAAATCAAAATTGGATTCATTAGAGAAGACTATATCTAAAACTGCTGGTTTTGAAAAGACTCTGAATGTGTGCTTAAATTGCCGTATAATTTTAAGAAGGAATTTACATGTTGAAAGAGGTCAGGTAAATGGATCAATGGGTAATGTTGTTGATTTTGAGAAATACAGAAATAGAGATGTAATTGAATTTTTAAAAATTAAATTTGATGGCATTGAGGAAGTACAGCTAATTGGTCGTTGCTCTGCTAGGTTTTTGCTTGTAAAAGACTTATATGTTCGCCGTAAGCAGTTTCCTGTTTGCTTGGCATATGCGGTGACAATCCAAAAATCGCAAGGTTTAAGTGTAGACAGTGCATTGGTGAATATTGGCAGTTCTGTGTTCAAGGAGGGTATGGCATATGTGGCATTGTCACGAGTCAGAACTTTATCGGGATTGTACTTGATTGATTGTGATGTCACAAACATTTGTGCGGATCTAGATTGTGTTAAGGAATACAATAGGTTAAGAAGAGAGTATGCGCCACATTTGCCTCAATATCCTTTGTTTGAGAAACGTGTGGTAGGCCGGAAACGAAGAAATGTGACCAATAGTAGAGAGGTTGTAGCAAAAAGACGAAAAGTTGATGAACGCGAAATTATAAGCAGAAACAAAATGGATTCTGTTGAAGATGTTGTTGGTTTTCAATTTGAAAATAGTTCTGGTGTCAACTGCTATGCTAATGTTGTGGTTAATGTTGTCTTTTCTCTAGAAACTTTAAAAGAAGAGATTGTGGTCAATTCGGATCAAAGATTTTGAAGTTTGTTGAATTCTGTGTTAGAGAAATGTAGCACTGATAGAACAAAAATAGAAAGTGTGTCTGAAATTCGAAATCTGTTAGACAAATGTTCAGGTCAAACGCAATTCTCTCAAAATATTCAGCAAGATTTTCAGGAGTTTTTAATGTATATGCTTGATGTATTGCAAGATGAAGGTGTAGATGTAGATCACCTGTTTGGCCTTTCTTATCAATGGCAGCATGACTGCGAGAACTGTAGGGTATCAAGTACTACTAGTGTAGACTCAGAAAAATTTATATATTTAACTTTGCCAGACAGTAAATCAGTGTCCTTTAATAAGCTAGTAAAAGCAGCCGATCACAACATGGAGTGTAGCCAATGTAAGTCTGAAATGTTGTCCACATTATTTATACGAACATATGGCCAGTATGTCATTTTAATGTTCCAACGATGTAGGCCTGATGGAACAAAATTGACAACTTTAATTAAAAATGTTGTGGCTTCGCAGTTGTCAATATCAGGAAGGACTTTTGTAACTGCAGCAATTATATATCATGACGGTCCTTCAACAACATCAGGACATTACACAGCTTATTTGAAGTCTAGAAACGGCTGGTCATTCTGCAATGATTCTGTTTTAACTTAAAAAAAAAAATTGCCTTTTGACCTTAAAAATTCTTACCTGGTGTTTTTACAACCAAAATTTTAGGGAAAGAATCTCGGGATTTGCTCTGAGGAATTTCAAGACGTTCTAATGGCTCCTACACTATTTGGCCTTGAGGATAAGTGTAGTACAGAGTCAAAAGTTATTTTTCAGTTTTAAGTAGTTCCTGAAAAAAAAGAAGGTTTTCTTACAGAAAGTGGTGGGCACGGATTAGTTAAAGGACAACAGAGTATTTCCCAAAGCAAACGGTGTTCTTACCATAACACTTGACGTCATGGAAAAATAACTGCACTTTGAATGAGTTCAGAAAAACTGTTTCTTTTAATAAGCTAATTCAAGCAGCCAATCAAAACATGGAGTAGAGGTAATGTAAGTCTGCAATGCTGTCGACATATTTTGAACAAACTTTTGGTTATAATGTCATTTAAAAATTCCAACTATATAAACCTGATGAAAATAAGTTTTCAACTTTAATTACAAATGTTATGGCTACACAGTCGTTGATTTTAGGAAGAACATTTCTAACTGCAGCTATTATATGACATGATGGTCCTTTGACAACATCCATTTATTACACATCTTATTCAAAATGTAAAAAAAGCTGATGTTCCGGAAATAATTCACATTGCACTATGAAACAATGTTGACTTTTTATTTAAAAATATTCTTACTTTCTGTTTTCAGAAGAAAGAATTTAGGGTAGGTAACTGGCCTATAATGATTTTAGGAGTTGATATAATTTTATGTACTGTTTTAAATTGCTTTGTGATTAAAAGTGATGTCGAGAATTAAATAATTGTAGTAGTCATAGAGGTAGTGTAAGTCTGCTTCATAGTAAGCAGCATCAGTGTCATAGGAAATGTGGAACATGAGTGAGCAAGAAGGGTGAGATATTACTAGTACAGGATTGTGAAAGTGATCTTGAACGTTTTCTTTCTGAAAGTTGCGGAAAAAGAAAATGACGGGATTTGCTTAGAAGAATTCCAAGACTTATAAATGGCTCTTACACGATTTGGCCTTGAGGAGAAGTGCGGTAGAGAGCGAGAAGTCATTTATTGTATGTAACATATTTGTCAAAACGATTGAGCTTTTCTTTCAGAAAGTGGCGGGCTGAAAATAATAACAGCACAACAGAGTATAAGCTGTTCATAGGACATCCTTCGACATCATGGAAAGTAAGTTACTTTTGAGGAGTTCTGATTTCTGATTGGTTATGTTATATGGGTTTTTTAAAAACAATCATTTTGATTGTGTTTTTTATTTCCCCGCTGTTATATGATGAATACCTTCAAGTCACTGTTTTTAGTGAAATTTGATATATTCTGAGAACAGCAAAAATAAACCATTTAACATGTATAATTAATTCTGTACTTTTTATATTTATGATATACATTTAGAACTGTGTAGGAGGCATGGAGAAACCGAGGCTTCTGTAAGTGTCAAGGGAGGTGAGTAATGTACATTGCTCTGTTGCATACAGTCCTCACCTTCTGTGTACTCTTGGATATGCTAGATTATATCTGTACAATGAGATACCTAAGCTGAGGAAATACAGGTGATGTGATTGTTAAATGAGCAAAAATATTTGCACGTTTTTCAATTATCTCACCTGTGTTTCCTAACATTACGAATCACATTGTGCAGATGAGGTTTAGGCCTGTCCAGGGAGACAGAGGAGGTCTGGCCTTTGTTCAAGAGTGCAGTGGACATGACTCACTTCGTTGGTAGGCTTGCACATGTATTATCTCCTCTGTACTCTTCAACAAGCCTAAATTTAATCTGTAACTCTGAGTAGACCTCACCTCAAACAAATCTCTCGTTAGGCCACACCTTATCGGCATCCTGAAACAATCATTTAAAATGTTAGGGGCAGTTTTATGATGGCCGTGCACCTCTTTTGCGCTGCCGTTGTGTCACTTTTGTGACACAGCGGCAGTGCAAAAGATGCACCATGTTGCAAGATAGGCCTCACTTCATCTGCAACAAGATACTGTTAGTTTAAAATGTATATATTTAGGACTGTGTAGGGGGCATGGAGAAGCAGAGGCTTCTGTAAGTGTCAAAGTTGTTGCATACAGTGGTCACCTTCTGTGTAGTCTTTCATATGCTAGACTACATCTGCACAATGAGATACCTAAGCAAAGGAAACACAAGTGATGTGATTGTGGAATAAACCAAAAAAATTGAACGTTTTTCAATTACATTACCTGTGTTTCCTAACATTATGAATCACATTGTGTAGATGCCTCACTCAGTCTGTATCTGACACTCTTTCCTTCACTTCCTCTGTCTCCTCTCTCACTCTCTTTTCCTTATTCACCCTTTCCTTATATAGTTTACCTTACTCAGTTTCTTTTAGTAGCTTTCACAACTTCAATTTAGTTTTCTCTTCTATCCTTCTTTTCTGTCACTGAAAGTATCTTCTTTTTTTTCCCTTAGTAATTTACTCTATTTCAATTTTTTTTTGTCTCTGACTGTCTATCACCGTTTCTTTCTCTTTTTTTTCTGCATGTTTATCTCTAACTTTATTTCTTTGTAAAATTGGATGATTGTCAATCTTTTCCCTTGTGTTTTCTAATTTTTAAATACATGTTTTAATATTTTTCAAATTTTTGTTGTTTTTTTCAAAGATTGAAAGTATAAAAATAACAAGTGACTAAGTTAACGACAATTATAAGGTAAGTGTTTTGTACTCTTTTCGTTACATTTCTATCACATTTAACTTCTATTAGTTCCACTGCTTCATTTCTTTAACCCTCAGTTTCCTGCCTTTGCTAATTCCCTCATTCCTTTCTCTATTACTTATTTACTCTACTCCTTCCACTCTTTTTCTCAGTCCCTCTGTTCTCATAGTTCCTCACTCCTGTTCACTCAGTCCGTCTCTATTACTCTCACTGTCTCTGACTGATCACTCTTTCACTACTTGTTCATTATGCTTTCTCCCTGTAGTTCAAGCACACTAAGGGGCATATTATCAACACAGGCGATAAAATTATCGCTGCTTTTATCGGCAGAAAACTGCCGCAAAAGCGGCTTTAGCGGCAGTTTTCTGCTGCAAAAGCGGCTTTAGCGTCAGATTTCTGCCGATAAAAGCAGCGATAATTTTATCGCTTGTGTTGATAATATGCCCCTATGTTATTTACATTTCTTTGCTGTTTCAATCATTCCTTTTCTGTCAGTTCTTCTTTTCTGCCTTCTGTTTTTTCTCTCTGTTATTCCACATGTTTTAACCTTAGTCACTACCATACATCTTGTTTTATTCCTATTTACTTTTGCTCACTGTTTTCTTAACACTTTCCCTCATGATTGTTCTTTTAGTCCGGTTCTATCCCTACCTCTCATTCCACATCCTTTACTATTTTTCTTCTTATTTTGAACATTCACTCACATTCTCTAAGAAACTCTTGTTTATTATTCTTCTACTCTCCTTTTTTCTTTCACTTCCTTATCTATTTTGTTTTTCACAATTATACCCTCTTCCATCTTTTCTTCGGTAAATAGATCTATTAAACAGTATCTCTGTGTTACTCCCTCTAGATGTCTTTCTTTTAACATTACTCTCTGTTTCCTTCCCTTATACTTACTCTTCTTTTTTTTTTTTTTTTTTGGTTCGCATCCGGTTTGCGTACCGGCGCGCGAACCGGGAAGCGAACCAAAAGAAATAGAGGTAGCCAGAGTGCTAAACATTCTAGCAATTTTTTATAAAGGGGAGGTAGTTCTGAAAAGAACTTTTTTAAAATTATTTTTGTTGTTTTATATATTTTTTATTTTTTTTATGAACATTTTTTTGTATTTTTTGAACGATTTTATATTTTTTTTGTTTTTTTTGGGGGGGAGAAACGAAAATGATTCATTATAAAGGGCTCAACAGGAGCAACAAAAAAAAAAGATAATTTATTTTCTGGGGCGTTTTGGACAATCATGATTGTCGATAGCTCTGTTGATGAGAGTGATGCTACTTTCCCTGTAGCATATCAATAGCCACAATAAACGCAGACTTGCTTGATACTCCCAAACTTCATTTGTATATTTGGGACCGTCTCCCTCGCCTCTGGTCCCATCACTACCTCTACATTTGATGTTCTGGGTAGAGGAGGGGGGTTATCCTGCAGGTCACGTAATTGTGCATTACTATAATTATTAGGGTGCCACCTCTGCATATGGCGATGCATGGTGTAATTGCCATAGCTATATTTTTTATCTGTCCCTCTGGACAGATCTTTCTTGCAGATAAGGCAAGTTACATAGCGGGCATTCACTTTCTTTTGGCCCTGGGGAAATGAATAAAATTGCCATATAAAATCTTCCTTTATATGAGAAATTCTTGGTTCCTCAGGCAAAAAATGCCTCTCCCCTTGCGTCTGTTCCTCTTCTTCCTCTTCTTCCTCCTCTTGTTGAATGATAATCTGAGGAGGTGGTCCTCTCTTCCTAGGAGGTGGTGGTGGTGGTGGTGGAGGTGCACCAGCTGCAGCTACAAGACTTGCCATTTGTAAGTAATGAAAAATGGTCTTCCTCTCACAAAGTTGAAAGTCAGAGTGAGGAAAGAAGGAGGGGTTTTCATCATTTGGGAAAAACAATAGTTCTAAACCAATGAAAAGTGTTATTTTTAGGTCACATGACCTAGCCTTACATCATTAGGAAACCAAAAGTGAAATGAACCAATGAAAACGTTTGATATCAAGTTATATGACCTGTTACGCTTACGTTACGTGCTGCGCGCCGCGCCCCGGATCGCTTCCGGGGCGCTGCGCTTCGCGCCTCGGTTCGCGCTCCGGAGTACTTCCGGGTGCGCTAACGCGGCGCGTCATAAGACGCATTACGCGACAACGACATACGTCGCGATTACGCGACGCGTCACGATGTTGTTTTCTAACGCGGCAGTTGCGCAAACGGAACGTTTACCGGTTCGCGGACCGGGTCGGGGCACCAATTTGAGCTAACGGGAAGCGACCCGGTTCGCGGACCGGGAGCGAAACAAAAAAAAATAATAAAAAAAATACATAAAAAATGTGTATGAAAAACATATAAAATATATTTTTCGAATTAAAGAAGAATACATTTTAAAGCTTTTGATATTTGCTATTAAAAAACCATTGAAATTCACTGAAAAAACCATAGGTTATAGACCATATATAGCTAGGAATTAGCATTTACAAAACCTTGAAAATTCACTGAAAAAACCCTAGGTTATAGACCATATATAGTTAGGAATTAGCATTTACAAAACCTTATTTTACTCACACAAAACCATTGAAATTCGCATATATAGTTAGTTGTACTAACTATATATCGCGCACCCGCAATCCACTGCTGATCATGTCACATATTACATCATTCGTGACATGGTCAGTGACATCACTGATGACATCACTGATGACATCTCAAATGACATCACTGATGACATCTCAAATGACATCACTGATGACATCACTGATAACATTACTGAGCACATCACTGATGACATTATTCATGTGATAATACGATGAACCTCTTCAGACTCTAATATAACCTTAGATACACTCAGTGTAAACAGACACTCACAGACTGTCACTCATCCATGGAGTTACTCACACACCAAGTAAACAAAACAAGAGTGTTCCAAGGTAGTGGCGAACCACCGGTATGGAGCAAACAAACAACTTCACTTAAGGCGTTAAGGAAAGCCCTCACTCACCACCTAGTGATGACATGCTTCATCATCGGGCCCCACAAAAGAGACCTAGCGTCCCTTTTGTGTGCTTCAATGCCAGATCTACTGCGGAGCGGGTTGGTGGGTAAGGACAGTGTTGTGCGAAGAAATTTTAGTGAGTGGTGAGAGGTTAAAAGAAGTCTGTAGTGTATCAAAATTCGTTTTATTAAGATGATCACTAAGGACTTAGAGATAAAAATATGTGTATGAAATGCGTCCACACCTACTCAGTCATGCAAAGAATCAATCACACCTCGATTTTCTCAACTATACAGTTATACACACCTTACTTATTCAAACAGATACTAACACATATTTACTCTCTTATACAATCCCTGATACAATTTCAGAATGATCCATACAGCCACTCACACATTCACTGGCTCTTATGCACAGTTATTTATATATGTCAACTCTCACATGTACTGTGTTTTACATATGTACTTACTTTGACATGTAGTACTGAGATATCCATTCACTCACCAATACACTCATGCACACAGTCAACCGCCCATACAGCTGTTTCCACATGCACTTTTGAACCCATACATCTAGTGAATCAACTGCTCACACATCTATGCACAGAGTCATACACCTCCCAGCCACCCACACACACACTCAGTCTCCCAATCAATAACCCATATAGTTACTCATATAGCTACTGATCAACACATGCAGCAGTTTACAGAACAACAGACATAATGATGCACAAATTAAGACAGTTTAGTCACTAACCCATGCACTCAGTGAGACACATTTAATCACCCACTCATACAGTAAGTCATGCACCTACTAAATCCTTCATCCAGACACGTATACATCCACTCATTCTTCAATATGTAAGACATATTTTAACTTTACAGAAACATACAGTCACTGGATGTTGTCATCAGTGATGTCATCAGTGATGTAATTTGAGATGTCATCAGTGATGTCATCAGTGATGTCACTGACCATGTCATGAATGATGTAATATGTGACATGATCAGCAGTGGATTGCGGGTGCGCAATATATAGTTAGTACAACTAACTATATATGCGAATTTTAATGGTTTTGTGTGAGTAAAATAAGGTTTTGTAAATGCTAATTCCTAACTATATATGGTCTATAACCTATGGTTTTTTCAGTGAATATATATATATATATATAGATATATATATATATATATATATATATCTATATATATATATATATATATATTACCTACTGGCTGTCACCAGTAGGTAGTTATAGTTAGGATCGTTTTCCATAGGAAATTCGCAACATTCTATTGGGAATAACTTTGGCGCCAAATGAGGGATCTGCCTGTAATTTTCCTTAACTTTGCCTCGCTGCGCTCCGCTCCTTCCCTGGAAGTTTCGGGGGGATCCGTCAAGCGGGGGCCGAGATAAAAGGGGGGTCCCAAAACGTGTTTTCCCCATGTTAATTTCCATAGGGCGGTTGGACTCACTTTTAGCCCGAACGGCTGAATGGATTTCCACCAAACTTGGCAAGATTGTAGGGACTGGTACCCCGATGTGCCTTTGCTATGTCTCAAGTTATATGCTCCAGTGGTTTTTACGAAAATTAACTTTTAAAAAATATATATTGGGCTACATTGGGCTATATATATGTTAGAGCCCAAATGTAGCCCAATGTAGCCCAAAGATGGCCACCAGAGATAAAAAAAAATAAATGTAGCCCACATATCAGCCAGATGTAGCCCAACTATAGCCCAATGACAGAATGTCCCAGAGTGTTCTAAAGAACAACTAGAGCGCTAACAGTCTTACTTATGACAAAAGTATGGCACACCTGAAGTCATCTTGATTGGAATAAAGTGTTAACACGTAAAACATTTAATTTGCAAAGGAACAAAATGAGGGGGTTCATTTTGCCATAGAAATTATGATTAGTGCTGAAGAAAGAAAAATTAGGGCACATTTTGAGTGACTTCTCAAATCCTCTTATATTTCATTAAAAAAATTCTGATATGCAGTCTCCCAAGATGGCCACCAGAGACAAAAGAGCCCAAATGTAGCCCAAATATCAGCCAGATGTAGCCCAACTATAGCCCAATTGCAGAATGTCCCAGAGTGTTCTAAAGAACAACTAGATGTCATCAGTGATGTCATGAGTGATGTCACTGACCATGTCATGAGTGATGTAATATGTGACGTCATCAGCAGTGCATTGCACGCGCAAGTTATAGTGAGTCCAACTAACTATAACGTGGGAATTTCAATGGTTTTATGCGACTAAAATTTCCACCTAACTATAACTGGTGTGAAACCTATGGTTTTTTCAGTGAATATATATATATATATATATATATATATGTTAGAAGGCGGCGTTCCTGCGCGCACCGTTGTTATGAAGTGCGTGACCTGAAACCATTCATAACATGGTCAGTAACATCACTAGAAGAGGTGGCGGTCCCTGGGGCTGTGGGGACCCCTGCGGGCCCCAGCTAATTAATTGGGCATTGCCCCAGGAACCTGGCCCTCCCATGGGCTTATAGAAAATGAAGCTTTGTGGGAACCCCTGAGCAGGCCTAGGGGGTCAGGGTATTTCTACCCTGCCCTCTTTTCTTATTTTTCGGATCTTTTTTATTATTTTCTTGTGACTTGGCTACCGAGTCACAAGATGGCTACCAACACATTCTGGTCTGGAGTGTTGGCAGCCAATCAAAATGAAACTTGTGCTCGGGAGGGTTCGCGAATCCTCCTCTGTGTTCAGGTATATACATTTTTCTTTTTTGAATTTCTCAGTAACTACTGAACGGATTTACAACATTTTAAAAAAAGGTCACTTTCTGGACCAAGATCTACCCTTTTACCCAATTTTGCGTAATTCCGTTCAGCAGTTCAGGTTGTAGCTTTGTCTAAAGTTCCTATGGAAATTATCATGGGGAAAAAACCTTTTGGTATCCCCCTTTTTTCTCGGCCCCACTTGACGAACCTCCGTGAAACTTCAAAGACAGGAGCTGACCTGTGTGAGCTATTAGTTTTGAAAATTGTGCGAAGATTCGTCAAACGGCGCCAAAGATATTGGCAAATGAATAAATGCTTTTTGAATAGAAAAAAGGTCCTAACTAGAACTACCTACTGGCAACCGCCAGTAGGTAATATATATATTCCTGCGCGCACCGTTGTTATGAAGTGCGTGACCCGGACCCCCCCCGCTTCCACGTTAGGCCAAGAGAGGACACCGTCCGAGACAGCCCTGCTCACCACCTTAGTAGCTTGTCACAAGCAGCTAGGCTTATCTCCAAGGCACGAGTGTTCAGTATGTGCAACCAAACCCACAGCAATCCCAATTATGTAAACACAAATGGAATCCACACGAGTTTGTATTAAAAGAGTATACTTCATTCAAAAAGATATACAAAATGACCACACAATACAACTCCCACATATATACATTGGGTAATATTGTTTCCGGTGGGTTGGGCGGTTCTAATCCCCAACCACCACTTCTAACCAACAGTTACGGTGACTTTTAACCGTTCTCAACAGGTTAGGTACGTCGTATCACTAGATTCACACACGTTGAAAAATACAAGGAATACTGCACTACATCACGATGGGTTCCTGCATAGTGCCACAGTGAAACAATGCAATGCATAGCCTGAAGATCATGTACTGAGTCAATACAAGATAATGCAACTCGGTTTGCTACCAGCATGCCCTGTTCAAGGAAGAAATACAGCAATGAGTCACGCTGCAATTACGTACAGTTCGATAGGAAGACAATGCAGTGAGTATCACCACCAGCATGCCCTGTGCAAGGAAGTAATAAGACAATGCATCACAGTGCAATTCAGTACAATGCAGTGAACAACTAAGGCAGTGCGCTATGCTATGATGCAGTATTCTGCAAGAGAAACATAACGTAGTGCATAGCGCACTAACCCCTGAGTTCGTTAAGCACCTCTAGTGTCCGACGTTGTCCAATACGTCGCTAGTTCGTTAGCAGCAAATATGCAAAGTGTTATACAACTGTTTTTATAAGTTGTGCGACCGGTTGCCCCCAACACGGATCAACAATGACACCCAAGTTCCACTCCGGCCCTGGATATAGATTTGATGGACGTGAGAAAATACTATCAACGCCAAAGGCAGCACAATACTACATCAAAAAGAAACTCACCAGAAGAAAAGCACAAGAACAAGTGAACACCGACCCGGAATCAGACTGAAAAGGCTAAAGCTGGTGGTAATGTGCATGACATGCTCTGTAATGACAGTTACAATAAGGGACTTTGTATGCTTACATATGGCCATATCTTGATCTATCTTGTACAAGCTAGTGGGTACGTTAGACCAGCGTGTACTAACGGGTACACGGACATTATGACTTTTCATGTACATATATGTGTCACCCCGATATACAACTTTGATTAATTGCTGATCCACCATACAGTGGTGAGCGGATGTATCTTGATTATGAGTCTAGATAGTTGATCACAACAATCCATATGGGGTAATAATAGGAAACCATCAGGAACTGTACATGTTGAACGAAGTATTACAATTTTAAAATGTTAAAGGGACAAAGTGACCATGGCTCGAATTATCAGTAGGTGCTTATCATAATCATCTTCCTATATATATAGAGCCAAATTACTCAGGTAACAACCAACCACATCCGTCTTTACAGTTGTAGATACATGCACTTAGCGGCCACTTAGCGACCCACTCAGAGGGTGCTCCTCGTAATGGTTTGCACAACGTTAGTGTTATTTGTAAGGGTGTGTCATTGGCATGATTGGGATGCTGAAGTGGGTGGGGGATCATGGGTATGTTTATTGTTCTTTTACAGGCAATTACAAGCGGAGTACACTACAAACTTCCATGTCATAAATGGTCCTCTATGTGTAATACTGAGGCTGTTATATATTGCACACAATATATACATGAAGAAAAGGTATATCATATTCAAATATGCCTCTTATATGTATGGAGAATAGATTAAAACCATTGCAAATTAGATTATTGTCCTGGAATATCAGAGGCCTACATAACCCCAAGAAAATACGCCAGGCATTTGACTATCTAGACAGACACTGCATTGATATAGCCCTTTTGCAAGAATCCCACCTTGCAAAAGTGGCTAAATGTACCTTAGGAGGTAAGTGGGCTGAGACTGTAATAACATCGTCATACTCCACTTACGCTAGAGGAGTCATAATACTTGTGAAGAAGGGCATACAATTCCTTATAGACCAAACTATAATGGATGACCTGGGCCGCTATATTATTGTCACTGGTCATGTTAGAGGACACCATATAGGACTGATTAATGTATATGGGCCAAATATATATGCTCCTGAATTTTTCAAGAACATATAGTGGAAACTAAGAGACCTACCTGAAATGGAGTTGTTGTGGGGCGACTACCTACATTTGTCCTTAAATGAAGACCTAGATAGGTCAGGGGTAACAAAGGAACCATACAAACGGCAGTAAGGGATGGTATGATAGACTTCAAAATGTTGGATATCTGGAGACTGCTGCATCCTCACCACATGGAAGCCACACATAACTCCACAGTGCTTAATAGTTGGTTTGCGCATTGACTACTAGATAGCGACTGAGGGGGCCACCACATGGACATGAGACATACAACACTTGCCGCAAACACTGTCGGATCACAAGCCAGTGCTCTTATCTTTTGAGCTCCCCCATTATACACCACCACCATACATATGGCGGTTTTAACGCTAAAGCATTGTTAGATTCCTCATATAATAATACCATTAGACAGGTTATAGAGTTGTATTTTAAACTAAGTCAGCTCTCAGTTGACAACCCTAGCCTCTTATGGGAGACTTTTAAGGCTACCATATGTGGAGTATGTACAAGTACAAATGCAAGCATTCTGAAAGACATCCACAATCAGCTTACCCAACGTGAAACCAAGCTTAGAGTCCTAGAACAGGAATATGATTGTACTCAAAACAAGGCTATACTAGCTGATATAAGGAAAGTAATGTCAGAAAATATCAGGAGTTTGCAGAGGACGAACTTAAGTACATTTTGAAGAGGCCTATTGCTCGTAAATATGGGGAAAAGGGTGTATTGGAACATAAAATATGCAATGGTCATACTGCACATGCAGTGCTTAAAATCAGAGACAATAAGGGTATCCTGCATTATGATACAGAAGGCATACTGAAGGCCTTCATGGATACATACGGAGATCTATATGCATCACATGGCACAGCTAACTCAAAAGACATTTAAACATACTTAGATGATATTGCGATAGACTGGCTATTGGATGCTAAATGGGAGTATCTATCGCAGGCTGTCACAGTTGAAGAAGTTACAGATGTGATAAAACACTGCCCAATTGTAAAGCGCCTGGTACAGATGGATTTACTATTGAATGTTACAAAGAATACATTGAACTGCTAGCCCTCACCTTGTAGAAATGTATGGTGACGCCCATAGTAAACAGATACTACCGCCCACATTAAGAGAAGCTATGCTCATAGCGCTCTTGAAACCTGACAAAGACCCAGAAAACGGAATCTTACAGGCCATGATCATTAATTAACACAGACGTTAGCTAAATTAATTGCCAAATGCCTACAACCGCTAATGCCTAATATTATATTGCCGGATCAGTTGAGGTTCATACCCCACCGCTCCACAGCCCATAATTTTTGCACCTTATTTGCATTCTCACATCAACTAAACCAAGAATTCAAGACAGCTGCTGTTTTCTTAGATGAAGCTAAAGCGTTCGATTCTGTCGAATGGCCATATCCATTCACAGTATTACAAAAAATGGGTTTGCCCCTGATTCTCCTGCAATGGATTAAACTACTGCATCTGTAGAGCGAATAAGAGTGAATCAATATGTGTCAGATACAATACAGATATGCGAGGTACAAGACAGGGATGTTCCCTATCACCACTCTTGCTTGCAATAGCGCTAGAACCATTGGTGTGCAAAATAAGACAATGCCACAAGACTGTAGGCCTACAATTCCCTCAATGTCCTTTAAATATTTCATTATATCCAGATGATATGGTGCTGTATGTCCGTAACCTACTGATAATCTATCACCCCCCACTAAGGAAAAATATTAAATTTGGATGATATTCGAGACTCCAAATAAACTGTTATTCCGTTAACAGAGGTTACGCAACCGCACCCTGTAGAATTTCCTCTTGAATGTCAGAGTGAGCCGGATGAATACCTAGGGGTCTGGTATCACTGAGACCCTGAAATAGTTATACGTACAAACTATGGGGCAGCCATGAGTAAGCTTGAAGAGAAGGTGGATCGATGGATCCAGTTTCCACTTTCTCTGGCAGATAGAATGGCCATTGTAAAGATGGTCGTCCTACCCAAATTTCTCTATCTCTTCAATAATATCCCTATTACTCCACCAGCGGCTGTATGCTAAAGACACTACAAATGATTATCACTAATCCCCACAACATACATTTAGTAACAACATTATATATATTACTTCAGGAAGACATTGACGGCAATACATATAAGACACGGGAAAGGTGGAGCGCACTGCTGGAAATACACCTCACTGAAGACTAATGGTCTAACTGCTGTGCCCTGACTGATATGCTTACTCCTAATGGCAACGTACGCATCGTTCCTTATAAATATCTGCACCAAACGTATCACACTCCTCTTAAATTATTCAAATGTGGGCTTCGATCCGATGCACGGTGCCAATGATGTGGCATGGATAATGCAGACTTTATTCATTTAGCATGGCAATGCCTACATATTAGGAAATACTGGAAAGATATAACCGAGATATTGAGTGATATACTTGGGAATCAAAATAGACTGTCCAATTTGGGTATGTTTGCTAGGTCTGGTGGCTAATTTAAGGTCTATTAAGCGTACATTTTGTACAGTTGCATTGTTATTGGCAAAAAGGAGGGTATTAATGCATGGGGGAGCAAGCAATATCAATGTGGCAAACAATGGCTTCGAGATATGGCGTATTGTAGTGATAATTTGAAGACATATGAAGATGAACTCCCTTCTAGATCTAGACCCAGAAAGTATTGTATAGCTCTGATGGACTACCTTCAAACTCATCAAAATGTAATGACGTCTTCCCATGAGTAAAATACTGTAATTTGGTTGGAGGTAATGCAAAATTTCGTGATGTATTGTACTAATTCACAATGTCATTGATATAACTCGTTTTTCTTTTTTGTAACACGTATTATTACAAGCCTGTATTGTTGATGTAAGGTTTATAAGAATATAACAAAATTATTTTTAAAAATGAAAGAGAAGAGAATACAGTGCACAAGGAAGGTAGGATTGCTCTTCCTCCCAAACCTTTTCCAACCATACCAGTATCAATCCTCAAATTTCTTTCTCCGTGTACACCCCATGTCTACTCGTACTGAGAGTAGCATGGCAAACGGAGGGATACTGCACTGTACAGTGGCCACATCCATAGAGCTGTAATGGTGACTCATGCATTGCACTGCCCTGTGAAGGACATTTGTGCGATTTATTTTGTCAATTTGTCATATGGATTGTGACGAAAAATGTATGCTTTGACCCATTAAAACATTTTTTCTCAGAGGGCAAATCCCTCCGAACCTCCTTAGGGTCATACACTGCTCTAACTTGCACACACAACTTTAGGATTTGGTTTTATGCCCCCGCTTTCAAAATTTACCAGTCACCATTGAGGTTGAGTTTGAGGTAACAGCAGAGCACTGAACAACACACATGTTGCACATACAATTTCCAGTCACTCATAAGTACTACTTTATTTCTGTGTTGAACTCAGATAGTTGTGTATTTTTCATGACAATTTTGTCAGCAGCATTTGTGGGGACAGAGGTGGGGACAAAGGTATTCAACAAGTGAGATGAATCTTATGACTTGTGTATCATTATGCTATTGAGTTGTACGTGACCAGTTTTAAGAAAGAGTCTGGTACTTGCACTCATTCAAGCATTCCCAGTTTAGTAGACAGTGGTACTGTAGTACCAGGGAGAGTGCAATTTTCTTAGGATCCAAAATATAGGACAAGTGGGGAAGTCAGGATAACATCCAAGGTCTCGTTTCAAAGGAACTGGCCTCATCCCTCCAGTGCCATGCAGCACTCCTGCCCTGGCAGACCCTTTCTACAACTAGGAAGGAGAATTAAGTAAATCTTTGCTAAATTATGTGACAAAGCAGTCTCTTAAACGTGTAAACAGGCATGGCTGATGCTCTGCACCTTGAGGGATATTTTGAAACAAGCATTGTAGAGTGACCTTTATGTAAAGGGTTATGGCTTGCTGGAAACAGCAAATGCTGCTTTATTTACTGCAGCACACTTTAAATATTTTTGTCAATTACACCTTCTCAGAACTAGTTTGGAAGTGCTGCCTTGCAGACTGGGCTCATTTACAAACTGGCATGGCAATATGTGTGTACGAGGGCAATTTACAAACTGCAAGGCTCTATGAATATTTAAATACTAGTCAACATTATATTAGTTGTTACCTAATGGTTAACTAAACTTTGATATTTTATCCCACAAGGTTAATATCCTGATGTTATGACACATACTGAACCAATTCAAACAACAGGAGCAAGAGTACTCCCACCATGAGGACAAACATGGCCCAGTAAAATGCCCCTAGCATACAGGAGTAGTTTGACATATGTGAGCCGCACCGAAGGCAGGTTAGGATATTTTACATTATTGTATAGCAGCACATAATATGCTTTGCTGCATAAGGACATGTTTAAACTATAGACAAAAGAGCCAAATTACAGCATCATTTCGATGGCATTTTATTTTTTTGGTCTTATAACTGGCTGAGGAACAGAGCTTGACATTATACTGTAGCAAAGTATTGACAACATGTGTTAATTACCTATGACAACATGTGTTAATTACCTCTACAACATGTGTTATTACCTGTATGTTTAGTGGGTATTTTTAATTTTAAGACAGTGCAGGAATGTCATCCCTTTTGCCCTAATCTCCCCCATTTTCTGAATGATGCTTGTGGTTACTGACTCCGAAAGTGCCCTGGGAGCTGCTAGCCAGGCCCGGGGCCAGTGCTCTGTCCCCTAAAGGTATATGGTAATTGGTATAATTCTAATTGGCAAAGACAACCTATCTGTAAGTCCTTAGTATATGGTAGAGCATGTAAGCTTAAAGACCCAAGTGGGCTTAATGCACTTAAGTGTATACTGCCATGGTGTCTGATGTCATTTTCAATCCAGGCCTTTGATTTCTTGCAGTCTCAAGCAACAGGAGGCAAGCCAACAGACCCTTGGAGATCACTAGGAGTGAAGGCAGAGTCCAGCTCTACTTCAACAGAGTCAGAGATTATCAGGCAGCGGGGCAACACAAGAAAAAAGCAGGCCTTCCAAATATGTAGTCCAAAGATGAGTCCTTTAAGCAGCACAGCAATCCTTTTGGCAGAAGTTCAGTTCAAGATCCAGAAGTGTCTAATTTTAGGGGGTCAGAGACCTAGTACTTTTACCAAAAAGTGCATTTGATGTAGAGGGTGACTTCAAAGCAGCTATCTGAAGTGCACAGGTTCTCCTTTCAGTCCAGTCCTGTCTGCCAGGCTATCTATGGAGGGTAAATCAGCCCTTTGGGTGGGGACAAGACACTACCTTTTAAAGTGAACTGTTAGGTTCTCTTTTCCATCCTGCCTAGGCAAGACAATCAGAATGCAAATGTACATAGATGGGTACTCAGACACACCCATCTTTCCTGTATTGTGGAGGGGAATGCACAAAGTGCAGCTGTCACCCATCCCAGACGTGTATTGGAGACTGTCAAGCACACAGAGCAGTAAGTGCAGCGAAATGTCCACCTACTAAAAGTCGCATTTCTAAAATAGTATTGTTAAATCCAACTTCAGTAAGTAGGATTTATCAATACCATTCAAAATATATGAAATATCAAAACGCTCCTCTGTCAGGAATTACAGCCTAAAAGTTTGTTAAAATATTACCAATGCGAACCTATGAAAGGACTAAACCCTGCAGTAGTAAAAAACAAAGTTGACTGTTTGTCACTACCAGGTCATGCTAAACATAAAAGTACATGCTCTACCTTTCACTTACATAGTGCCCTGCCCTTAGGGCTACATAGGGCTTATCTTAGAAGTTACTTATATGTAATAAAAGGGGAGTTTAGGGTTAGTTAAGCACTTTTAAACATTGAGTCGAATTGGTGGTAACTGCACATACAGGCACTGCAGTGGCAGGCCTGAGAAATGTTTGAAAGGCTATTTCTGTGGGAGGCATAATCAGTGCTACAGCCCAATAGTAGCATTTAACTTACAGTCCCTGGGTGTATGGCATTCCGCCTTACAAGGATCTTACAAGTAAATTAAATAGGTCAATCAGGTATGCACCAAATACACACATGTTTAGAGAAGAAGCACATGCACTTTAGCTCTGATTAGCAGTGGTAAAGACCTCAGAGTCCTAAGGCCATCAAAAGATTCAGCAAAATGTGGATGTAAAATGATTAAGAGAAGACCACCCTAAGGCTGCAACGTCTAATAGTTAGATTTAATGTAACTAATACAGGTATGTAGTTTTAGAACCTACTATCCTGAGTTTACCTAAAGCAACCCTGTAATGGCATGTTCTGACTGGCCAGTCTTTGACAGCCTGAGCCAAACTGCTCCTCAAGTAGGTGTGAAGAGGCCTAATGCTGAAACAATACAGATATTTGATGGGAGGAGATCTGTTTCCCGAAGAAGCCAGGGAGAGTTAGAGGGCTGGGGAGGTAAGTGGCACTTCAAAGGCAGGAGAACAGATGTCATAGGACCAAGGCCAATCCCCTCTTTCTTAATCCCCAGCAGATGGGAGCACCCCCTAATTAGATTAGGAAAGGGGGTGAAAGGGGAGTGTTGTTATATATTAGCGATACCTTTGGATTTGGTTACAATACACACACACCAATGAGAGATTTTCTCCATTTTGATATTTGAAAAATAGTGCATTTTGGGTCAGAAATATGCCACACTTCATAGGAAGTGGTCATAGCAGAGGGGAGTAACGTCATAACTATTGGGTGGGGTGTCCCCCCTCTTGCAAGCCTAGAATGGAGGATAAATATGGGTGATCTGGAGGAGGTTCTCAGAACACTGCCTGGAACAACAGAAGAAGAAGGATTGCCCTGCTGGAAACGGCACTCACAAGGCTCCACAAAGAAAGGACTGTGCCTGTATCAAAGGAAAATGAGTGGACTTGCGGATCAGCAACAGATACAACAGAGCTGGAAGAAGTCACAAGCACAGCCAAAGAGAGAAATACCCTAGCTGAGCAGCGGCAACTGGATTTTCCATTGACTGCGCAAGTGTGTTGTGGAAGATTGAGTCTTAGACCCCAAGAGACTCTGAGCGCTATGCCAGATCTAGTGGACCCTTAAATTTCCCCAAGAAACCCTTCACAAGAAACATCTATGGAAAAATAAACTTTCTGCAAAGCGTTACTGAAAAGCTTTTGGATGAGACCGGCTTGACATAGAGAGTTAAGCTGCCGCTGTCGACTGATTAATCTTTTGGACCGCACTGGTGGAGCTCCACACCGTCCTCACTAAGGTATCACGCTGCAGCAGGCTGTAGTTATTCAATGGAACTTCGGATCCGACAACAAGCCCTTTGACAAGAGAAAAGCTTAAAAAAAAGAAGGTAAGCCTTTGACCGAGAACTAACCCTCAGCCTATCCGACCCATGTTCCATCATGGTCATCCTAAAACTTTGACTTTATCCTGGTCCAATGCGACCAGATAGCAGTGAGTGGTGCTATAGGCTTTTTGGCTCTAGAATGCGCATTTTTTATTTAATCTTTAAAAATTCATATCTCCGGTTCCCTACATTTGATTTTTGTTATTTTGGTTGTTTTAAAAATAAAACTATTCTCTATTTCTATAAACTGTTTTGGGATTTTTATTATGTTTTGTCCTTTTCTTATTTGATGTTTTGGTGAAAACAAATGCTGTACACATTCCTGCCTGATTTCTTGCTAGCTAAGCTACCAAAGATTAATTTATTGAGACTTGACTAGACCTGTTAGTGATTGTGGTATTATTGCTAGCTGAATGTGAAAACCTTTACCTACTAATAATGCACTTTCCTTTAGACACGCTATCAAATAGGCACCGCTTCTCCACTGGCTCACGTATCTGACTATTATGCCTCCTGTTCTGGATACTAGGCACACCATTCTGGTACAGGAACAGGTATGAATTACTGTTGGACCTGGCCCTTTTGGCAGGTTCACCCCGCAACTTTTTGCTTTTGCCTAGCCTGTTTCTGTAACCTGTGTTAGTGATTTTTGGGTCTCTGCGCACTTTTTTTCCCTGTGTCCCAGAGTAAAGTGCGTGCGTGTAGTATGGCTGGCCTGCCCTCCCATAGGAATGCATGGGGAATGTGTGTGTCCCTGGTAGTTCCTGATGCATGGGGAGTGCAGGCTCGAGCTTAGTATGTGTGAACTCGTGAGAGTGAATGCTGCGAGATGGTGTATGCGGCATGTATGTGTCTAGAAGGGAAGTGCTACTTCTGGACATTGAGATATGTGTGCAGTGAGGGTGCTGGAGCGTGATGGGCTGGAGCTGGCTGGCATGCCAGGCTCCAGGAAGTCTGGATGGGTCTGCCCGGTGGTGAGTGTGAGATTAGCATGAGTGATGTGTGGGAGGAGTGTACCTGTGTCCTGGATGGGCTGGGTTTTCCCCACACAATGCTGGCTCCGCCCCCCTGTGGTGTGTCTAACGACCCTAGCCTCCCCAGTGAATGAAATGGGTGGTTGGGCCATCAAGAGTGCTCCAGAACCAGCTGTGACTGGTTTCTCCACCACCCTGCACCCTTAGACAAAGGATTTGTCTGTATAAAAAGAGGCTGTGACCTCTTGGAAAAGGTTCTTGTTTCTGACTTGGATCTACCAGGGGCATGCTGCTGCTTGGGCCCAGGGGAAGGCTTGCCCCCCCCTGGGCCCTGCCCAGCCCCTGGCTTGCTGATGGACCCCACAAGGACTTTGGCTTGACTTTTAGGGACTTTGGGGCCTGGACTTTGCCTCTAGCGCTTGGCAGCGCTTCCTTGTGGCCCTTAGCGCTGGAGAGCGCTTTCTTTTACCCCTGAAGCGTTGAAAGCGCTTTAATTGCGGCCCTAGCGCTCAGAAGCGCTTTATTTATCGGCTAAGCGCTGGGAGCGCTGTCATTGTCCTTCCGCGGCTGCACTCACGCCGCTTTTGCCGAGTCTAGAGTCCCCTGGCAGGTGCCCACCCTGCCCGGAACATTGCCGCTGTTTTTCTGCCGAGCGAGTGCCCACCTCGCTCGGGGTTTGAAATTGGAGCCGGAGCCCACCCGGCATTGCCCCGTCCTGAGATATTAATTTATCACGAGGGAGCCCACTCCTCGGATAATGGGACCCCGCCTGCCTGCCTAAAACGGGCCGCCGCTCTGCCCGCGACGACCCGGAAGTATTGGGCTGGGCCGGCCAATCCCTGCGCGACCCGGGAGAGGCAGCCGGAAGTCCCGCCCCCGCAACCAGGCCGTGAGGGAGAGACGCGAAGGAAAGAGCCCCGCCGTCCCCGAGGGGAGAGGAGCCCCGCGCTGCTGCGAAGACACCCGGTGAGTGGCAGGGAAGGGAGAGGGGCATCGGGACACATTGTCGGTGTCCGCCCCTCCCCCGTAGCGCGACCTCGCGCCTGTAATTGTTGAGAGCCTGAGAGGCTCTAGGCGGCCAGTATCTCCCGAGTCCCCCGAGAGGGACTCCAGCGAAAGGGGGCATTTCTGTGTAATTCGAGTCCCCAGGAGGGGGACTCCAACCCGAGCCAGAGAGGCTCTCAGCCCCACTTATTTTAGAGCCCAGAGAGGCTCTTGCTGCCATTTGTCTTCCTGAGTCCCCAGGAGGGGGACTCCACCGAAGCGCCGCAGTTGTGTTTTGGGCCCCGAGAGGCTCTGGGGCCATTCCTTTGTTAAGAGCCTGAGAGAGGCTCCCTGCGCCCCATGATGTTTTAGAGCCCTGAGAGGCTCCCTCCTTGCCCACATTGTTCTGGCCAGAGCCTGCGAGGCTCCAGCAGTGGCCCAACAGTGTATCCAGCTGCCCAGCATTTTGTGGGCAGTTGCTCCGTTTAGGACCCTGACATTGGGACTGCCACAAGTTGTGGCTTACGTGACTGTGTTGCGTAGTTGCTGGTTCTTACACCTCTGAATGGGTAGTTTATTCATCATGTGTTCTCTTGTGCTGCACCTCTGAATGTGTTTTTATGCGTCATGTGCTTTGCTTTTGCACCGCTGAATGTGCCTTGTTTCTCTTACACCTCTGAATGAATGTTATGCATTGCATCATGTGTTATGTTCTTACACCCCTACAGGTATTGTGATATGTAGGTGGTTGTTTTCTCCCTAGTGCAGGTGGTGCTAGTGAGGTCCTGGTTACCAGTGATTACTGGTTGTGTGCTATTTTGTGCTAAAGTGCTTTTACATTCTATGTTTTACATTCTAAGTGCTATTTCTGACAGTGTTACTTCTGATTCCTGACAGTGGTCCAGGTGGCCCTGTCTTGTAAATAATCCCTTGTAAATTCTGCCCGTGCCTCTGGCACATTGCGAAATGTGTGTTCTTATCTAATGTGTTTTATTATAATACAAAGGCTATTTTTATATAACCTTGTGTGGAGTTTCCTTTGTGGTGGGCTTTGGGAGTTGTTGCTGGGTGCGCGCGCAAACACTTAACCTACATAGCCTCCAAGTTTAGCCTGGCTGCTCGCGTCACGTTACCTAGAGGGTGAGCAGGGGTTATCTTGGTGTGTGACTCCCTTGCCCTGACGTGGAAGTGGTGGTCTCTGACTGACGTTGGCGCAAGCCTTGGCCAGCCAGAGATCCCGTTTCTAACAATTACCCTTCTGGAAGACAATTGGTCCTGAGTCTTACGCCAGTCCCTTCTGTGAAATAATTTTGGCTTATGGCTAAAACTTAAAAAATGAGTGCTACTAAATGCACTGATTACATAGTTCTCATCTAAATCTGTTTTAGAGAAAGAACGTCCAAATCTGCCTGGTAAGGTCAAGAACACTTGCTTGTTTATTGCATTGTGGGTCTCAAGACATTCTTGCTAGGACTGGTTTTGATTTCGACAACATCTGTGTTCTCCCTTCGGAACAATGAATAGGACTCTTAAATGATCCGTGTAATTCTTTGAATGCGTCTAATGTTTGGCATATTATTTTTTGTTTTGTTATTAGCTGTGCTTTTGGTTTGTTCTGTTTTCTTTTTTAGATTCCCCTTTGGTTGTACTGAATGCAGAGGTCTGGTGTTTATCCAAATCTCTTTCTAGGCTAGTTGCCACTTGAGCCTGATGCTTGTGATAACACAGGCAGGCATAACTGCTGTGCTAAAATTTGCCTCGGTGAACAGAGAGGATGCATCCTCTGCATTTCTTGCTTGTCACAGTCTCTTCCTTGGCACTGGCTTAAATATTTAATATGTCGTACTTCCCCACTTCCAACTTTGGAATATATCCAAAGAATTAAAGTTGGATCTTTCTACCATACAATGTAGCCATTACTCCCTTACACTCAGTGGTGCCACGAACCAAGGTTTTGCTCAGAAAACCACAGACAGTGTGATGGGGATGCTAAATACCAAGGCTGCGTGATTCCACTTCATGCCTGTTTCATGCACCACCAAACACCTGCCTTTTTATCTCACTCTTGCAAGTTCTTTTTCATCACTTCTTCTTCCATTTGCCATAGTTTTTCTGTCTCTTCCTCATTATAATTTTTTTTGTCTTTTTCTCTCTTTTAGTCTCGATTAATGCCAAGTGAGGAAACAAAAGTGAAGATCCCCCAAAATGAGCACCGGTGGCTCCACCGGCTCAAATCAAGCATACACACCCACTCTGCGTTGTACTCCCATGTATTATTATTCTTTCTTCCTGGATTTGTTTTTCTGCTCTATGAGGATATTGCCCCTATAGGTGGCAGAGATCATGTCCATATGTAGGGGGTTGGTTCAAGGGCATGTACACAAATCTGAATGTGATTGTGCTCCACATGCACACGTCCTGATGTTGGTTCTACAGTACATTCACATTGCAAAGGATTTGTTTCTTTAATAAGTGTACATGTAAGAAGGCTGCAGCACATATGTGAATGATGGTTAGCAAATAACTGAGTGGCGCCTGAATTTATACAAGGAGGATATTGTTGCACCACTTGAGAGAGTTTTAGCCTTGCGACTTTAATAGTGTCCTTTAAATAGTGAATTATTTTATAGCCTAAAAAAACATTGGCAGGAAGGTTCACTAACATGATTCCCCCAGGCTGCCTACATCAATTCATGCAGGCAAATATTCAAAGAGTTTTAATAATAGTTTACAGCTAAATGTTTGCATTTAATGTAATATTTACAGTTGGAAGCACACTAAAATAAATACAATTTAAAATTTCTTTAAAAGTGATTAAAACAAGTTCAACCTGCAGAACAGATGCTCCACTTTGAAGAAACTGCAGTCCACTCTCAGCTGAGTCAATCCCACCAGTTGCTAAAATGGGGAATCCTGGGAGAGCTTGAGCAATAGCTGACACTGCTCGCAAAGCAATAGGGCGAATAGCATTTCCTAAAATAAAAATGGAAAGATGAGAAGTACATGTTAGGGTGTGTTAATCACATATGCAACATTACATTAGAATACCACCGTTCCCGAGCAGTATTTCATATAAGAACAGAAATGTCGACTTCTGAAGAAAAAGATACAAAATAAAAAATACCACGATTTAATAAAATATAATTAAACAAATGTCTGAAGAATAAGTTGCAATTAATCAAATGCGAATGCTTTCACATATAAATTGTCACGGATTTGTCTCCATCTACAGATATGCAAAAGGTACACAATTAAGTACAATTATGGAAATACTCTAAATCAACACACAAATAGTTAAATATACCTTTTAGGGGATAACCATAGTAGTGTATCTTGAACTAGTTCTACATTGATCACAACTTTAGCGTTTGTATGTAAGAAACTAGATTAGTACTTCAGGGGTTGTTCTGTGAGATAAAATGTAGTTTCAGGGAGAAAAACTGGGATTGCATCTGCTAGCAATGACACAAAGCAGCAGGCTTTTCATTGAAGAATGTTGTGTCAAATTCTTAAGTAGCAACACAAGCAGTAATATTCATTCACAATGTAGTAACAGGAAGAAGAATCAATGTTTGACACAAGACAAAACAACAAAAATGGAAGTGGGAATAATGAGATATAATATTTTTAAGAAAAGGTCAAATAACACTGCAGGGACAATGGGGGTGTAAAAGTCAATATTCATCTGTATGATTTACCAAAAATTGACACTGTAGACCACTCTTGCTGCAAAGAAAGAAAACAGGTAAATGAGGCACATTTTTCTGCCTCGTTTATCCTGGGAGAGTAGGACTATTCTGGGCAGTTAATTATATCAGGTACACATATTTACTCTCAAACCTCTTAAGTTGCTAAAAAGGTTCCTAGTGTCCACTCAAATGATACTCAACTGGAACGGGGTAGAGAGTTGATTTCTAGGTCACAGTTAGCAATGTAAAGCCAGCTCAGCCACTTTCGTCTACCAACCCCCACCAGTCCACTGCCTCTTCTGTTCTTCGTGCATTTTATGTTCTTCAGCCAGGAATCCAACACAGGTTCTAGTTTCTACTAGTTTCCTGGTTCTCCGGTAATGATGTCTTTCATACCTTTATGTCCTTGTAATAGCGGCCAGCTGGTCTTACCCATGAGAGAAACTTCCACTTCTTTGGTAGAAGGGAAAAGCAGGCAAGGGTACGTCCTCCTCTTTAGAAGGATGTCGAAACTAGGTGGTCCTCCTCTGTTCTTCGCCAAGTCCATTTGTGTTGGGAGAGGCGGTAAGCAGGAAGCTTTTGTTTGAGTGGTCAATAGCTAGTCGATGACAGCAAGTTTCTACCGTGACCCAGAGTCAACCCATCCATAATTTATAGCTCTTCTTCTCAGTTTGCCACAAACAAAAATCCAAAAGCCTTGCCTTCTGCTATTCTGTTGCAGTGTAGTACCTACAACTTATATATACATAGAGATTTAAATGTAACTCTGTTTTCTACTTTACGCCAGTGAAACTCTCTAATTCAGGAGAGTTTCGAGAGAGGAGAGATGAGTTGTGCCAAAATCGTTATGGTACTGTCACCAGTGATGCGGTGTGTAACAAGCGCTTAATTTGAAAAACAAAGGCCCAGTTTTTTTTCTAAGAAGCTTGCTACCAAATGCTGGGGTTATGGAATACCAAGATGCCCTAGCCTTTATTCCACTTCATGCGTCTTTCTTTCATGATCCTACACAGTCTGCCTCTTTCTTTAACTCATCCAGGTCCTTTCACATACCTTCTCTTCTCCCACTGTCACTATTTTTCTTTTGCTTCCTCCTTATTTCTCCCATTCTCTCTCAAAGTCGTGCAGGTGCCCACATTTGCAACCACCGTCACACATTAAGAGTTCACCAGTTACCCGATTTTTTTGCTGTCAGCAGAAATATACACAAATATACACCCATTGATGGATGTGCTCCACTGAAATACTGAACATGGAGCCATTTACTGCTGTTGTTCAGAATGATTAGCCCTGAAGGCGACTTCAGAAGCAGTTAGAGCAGTGGCGGCTCCTCGAGGGAGTGCTGCGAGGTGGTGAGGCGGGGAGAGGGAGTGGTAGGGTGAGAGGTAGTACGAACAGAGTTAAGTAAGTAAATAAATAAATAAAACGAATTACATTACGCGCGCGCTACATCGCAATCGGCGATGCAGCGCGCGCAATGTAATTTGTTTTATTTATATATTTAGCTACTTAACTCTGTTTGGCCCGCAATGTAATTAGTTTTATTTATGCCGAAGTTTACTACCCCCATCCTGCCCCTCCCACGCCCCGCCCACCGCCACACAGCACTCCTTCGAGAAGCCGCCACTGAGTTAGGGGCCACATGGGCTGTCAACATCAAACTCACTAGCTAAGTATTGTTGTGCTTTAACATGCCAAAAATACAGAGTGTGTACTACAGCATAACACATATTTATTTACATTATTAACAACTTGCTGTGTCTTTGTGACTCATGCGTGCTGGAAGCAGTTCATGAGTTATAACACTATTTGATTTTATTCAATTTTCACTCAACAGATTACTAGTGATGTATATATTTCAAATTATAAATGCCACTGATTTATCTAACAGTAGGTTTAATATCTCTTTAATACTGTTTCACGTAAACGTTTATTTTGATATAACTCTCCTTTAGAACCCAAGGATAGATAGCTGAAACATGTGAACATTATTCTGTGAAACACAATGCTGGGCCTGATTGTTTCAAAATGTTTGCAAGGGTGAACCCCACAATTCCCCTGGAATTCAACCTCAGGGCTGAAGAGAAATGGGGTTGATCTTTTTTTAAGTCAGGGCACACATTGATGCACCATCAATTTTAAAACTGTTAATGCTTTTGTTAGGACTGGGGGTCTCTAGTTGGCAATGGGACCCTTGCTTTTAAGTCAGGGAAAGGGGATTACACTACTGGATAACCCCTGCTCACCCCCCTTGGTAGCTTGGCATGAGCAGACAGGCTTATCTCAGAGGCTGTGTTTTAAGCATTTGTGAATATACACAGTAATACAGTGAAAACACTACAGATGGACAAAACACATGTTTTATCAAAATAAGTATTCTTTATATAGACTTAACACAAGACCACAAATGACAAAAATTCACAATAATGTACCTAAACTCGACTTAAAGATGGTAGAAGTCACGTAGTTCAAGTTGATGATAAATGCGACACAGTTCTCACAAAAGTACCTGGATGCGTAACGCAAAACAAACAAAAGGCTCGCAGAGTGGGAGATGCGTCGGTTCCTTGCTTCGGGGAGGAGATGATGCGTCGCGCCTCAATGCTTATGCAGAGTAGGGTATGAGTCTTGATACTTACCGGAGAGGAGGTGATGCATAGGTTCTTGTACTGCGGCCTGGTTACGATGCCGCAAGACGGCGCCTCGATGCGATGCGACAATCCAGTGCGATGCAATAAGATGTCACCCTTGATGCTATGACGTGAAGACGAAGAGTGCACCCCAGTGGCAATGCTGCAAACTCTGTTGCTTTGGAGCCACGACAGGCCCTGTGACACACTTCTCCGGTGATGCAACGGCAACCTTGCAATGGCGACATGCTTCTCCGGTGATGCGTCGGGTAACAGCTTTGATGAAGGCACGCTTCTCTGGTGATGTGGCGGCGACACGCTGCTCTGGTGATGCGACGGCAACAGCTGCAACTGCGACACACTTCTTCTTGATGCGTCGTGCATCCAGCTCCCAGCGACACGCAGGCTTCTGCAGACAGAATTCCCAGCAAGGAAACTCTGAAGGGAGCTGGTGGTGAGGTCTTTTGTCCCTAAGACTTCATCAGGAGGCAAGCACAAGTTCAAGCTCTCGGAATAATATTCTGCAAGATGATGAAAGTTCTTTGAAAGTTCCTTCTCTTTTCCTTGGCAATACAGAAACCACTGTAGGCCAAACTCCTGCAGCTTCCTTGGTTCTACGCCTTGGCAAAGGTTTGTCTTGTTGTTCCAGAAGTGATCTAAAGTCTTGGGGACTGAATCCCCATATTTATACTGAAAAATCCTTTTTCCTCTGAAGGCAGAGAGGCCTTTGCCTAGTCCAAACCATTTCTGGTCAGTCCTGGAGCACTTTGTTAACAAGACTCCTTCTTTCCTTTCACATTGTAGCCAGGGACATCTGACACACCACAGGAGGTGGTGCCAGCACTGTGGAGGGAAGGCACAGCCCTATTCCGATCCAAGGTGCAACTCCTCCTACTCATCTGCATGCAGATCTCTCTATTCAGCCTTGTGCTGACTCACCCTGTCTCCTGGAATCCCTCAGCCCCTGTCACTCAAACTCCAGACAAGGAATACACAACCTAGCAGAGGCAGACTTGGATAGTTAGGCAAGAAAATACCTACTTTTTAAAAGTGGTATTTTCAGACACAGAGTGTTAAAACCAACTTTACTAAAATATGTATTTTATCATACTGAGTTCAGGCATACTAAATTCGAATTTCTACCTAGTTCCCTAGTCAGTTAGGATTATAAGATGTTATAATCAAACTGCCCATTCTGGCCTATGGGGAACAGGTAGCCTTGCAATAGTGAAAAACGAAAATGGCTCTAATTCACTATTAGGACATGCCACACACATCAGGGCATGTCCTACCTTATACTTATAATGCACCCTGCCCTTGGGCCTACCTTAGGGATGCCTGATATGAAAAAAAGGGAAGGTTTAGGCACTGCTAGGTGTGTGCTTTTACCAAGTCGACATGGCAGTACTAGACTGCACACAGGCTCTGCAATGGCAGGCCTGAGACACACTTCACAAGCTGCTTCTGTGGGTGGCACAACCAGTGCTGCAAGCCTACCAGCAGCATTTGATTTACCACCCCTGGGCACACATGGTGCACTGTACTAGGGTCTGACAAGTAAATTAAATAACCCAATCATGGAGTCACCAATCAATACAACAATTTAACATAGGGAGCACTTGCACTTGCACTGTGGCACTGAATAGCAGTGGCACAGTGCCCAAAACATCTAACCATCAAAACAGATCAAAAACAGAGGAGGCAATCAGAAAAAAATGGAAGGGAGACTCACGCCATTGGTACCAGGTCTAACAGCTTTTGTATATTAGACAGGATTTCATGACACAGAAAGGCCTATTTCAAGTCAGCTCCACCTAATTAATAAAAACTGTAATTAATAATACCGGTACATTTTTGGGCCATTTCCTTCCCATCAAAGAATAGAATCACCAACTGTTATTAACACAATGAAAGCTATCATTCGAAGGTGCGAGTAAAAAAAAACGTAGATACTTTAAACTTTACTGCTAGTAGGCCAGAATAAGATAAAAATCTGGGCAATGATAGAAAACACTGTCTTACCATTATTCAAAGCAAGTGGAAATACACTTTTGGGTATCACGTTAGGTGTATATTTCCCATCTGAACTTCTAATACATATCACAGCCACACAAGAAGGCTAGCACACTTTACCTCTTTAAAGAGGAATAAAGCTGTTTTTAACAGAACAGTTTCGTCTACTCATTGCATCCACCATTATCTGCTCTAGAAACCACTATGTTCTATTGTCTCTTACCTGCAGGTGGTCACACTATCCATTACTATAATACAACTCATTAGCCACACTTCAGTACTGTCATACGCAGATAATTAGCAATTTAATTTAAATACCAAATTCTTGTGGAAATAATTGTCATGCAATGCCCTGAACCTACGTTTTAGAAAGTATAATAAAAGTGTTAAGATAATCCCTGACATTTACAAATGTAATTAATTCACCTATCCTTCTGATACTGCTTTGGCATTATAGTTAAACAATTACCCAGCAACATAGCAGCATAATGAAACAGTTTGAAAAAGTGAGGCCCTCAAAATAGTCATTGAATATATTTACAGGCAGTGCTCAGGGATATTAAACAAATGGTGCCACACAGCTAGGATTAAAGCAAGTGGACAGAATCATACAATACCAAAATATGGTAATGCCTGCAGTTGGTTAATGGCAGAGGGATTTAACACCTAGCTTTGGCAGAAGTGATAAATACCAGAAGCTGCATTGATGTGTACTATCACCTCATTGGTCTCACTCATAAAATTCCCTAACAAGATAAGTTTAGTCTTATCCAGGTGACAAGAATGCCTAGCCTAATCAAAAAAGTAAGTTCAAGGGTTCTTTTATAGTTTGGTGTGGGACCAACCAACCAATCAGGTGAATGAGGGGTGTCTGATTGTTCCTCCCTAGTGGAGGACCATCTACCATGTTTAGAAATCCCAACCTGCCTGACGGGAGTGTCTATGCTAAAAGCGTTCCACAGGTATATAGGATGCACTTTAGTCTCTGCTAAGGCCGCGTTAGCTGGCAGGCGTTTGGCACCCTCATAATTTGTTTTTCCTTTTTAGAACAAACTCCTAACATGGGTGTTTGATTCCAAAAAAGAAAAACAAATTTGTCCTGGTGTGCAGGGGGTTTTGTTCTTTTGTGTCGGGCCACTGATTATTATCCCAGCCTGTGCCATGGCAGACCTGGGCAGGGAAAATTAATGTCGGCCACCCCACCCTATTTAGAGGAGAATGACTGTTACGGTTATGTGGCGACTAAAATAAACATATAATGTTATAGAGCTCATCTCTTCTTTCAGGCCCAAAAGTTCAAACACCATATTTTTTATAGAGTGGGTAAAGATCTGGCAAATATCCTCAAATTCAAGAACACAAACACCCATATTACGTATATTAAAGAACAGGATGATACTCAGAAAGTGAAAATGGAAGAAATTCTGTGAGGTGTTTACGGAGTTTTATGAGAAGCTCTACACTCCTCAGAGAACAAAAATCTAAATGTCTGGAATTCCTAAAGTCCCTGCCCATTGCTTCAGTCTCCGATGAGGAGAGAGAACAGCGTAATGCACCTTTCACTTCTGAAGAAGTTATTGAAGCAAAAAAATCAATCCGCACAGGGAAAGTCACTGGTCTTGATGGGTTTTCCATCAGATTTTGTAAAATATTTAGGGGTATATTCACAAGAACGTGTGCTAAACATCACCAAAAAACGGTAACGTACCTTTACACATCGCAGCCGATCACGGGAAAATAACCCTGTATCAACATGGAATTCACAGCAAGGCGGTACCATGCGATAGTCTGCCGACACCACGGCCATTGTCCGTGCTACAACCACCTCAACGGAGATAAAAACATAAACCTCAACGCGAAAAAACATGCGATGGGCCAAAGCAAGATGAGGAAATCAGCGATAAGCAGCGCCAGGCCTGCAATACAAATATGTCAGACGGGAAAAATCACTATAGAAGTAGAAAAAACACTCAAACACAAACTAACCAACACCCAAGCATGATAGAGGCAGCTGGAGCAGGAGCAGAGAACGAGCGCAACCCCACAAGCACCCCCTCCGACCAACCTGGGACCCCGGGGACAGGGCAGGGCAAGGACAAGAAGAAGAGGAAGACAAAGTTCAGTCCGCAAGAAAACAGGATCCTGACCACGGAGGTGATAGAATGCCATCAACAACTGTTTGTCACCTCCATAGTGTCATTGGGCACCATAAAAGTGATATGACGGGACATCTTGGACAAGGTGAATGCCATTGGAGAGCACAAGAGGTCAATGGATGAGGCCAAGAGGTGATGGATTAATATCAAGCGCAAGACCAAAGAAAACCTCGCAGCCAACCAGAAGGCAGCAATGCAGACTGGAGGTGGGAGCCCAGCACCACAGCTTGTGCTGAATTACATTGAGGAGCTGGTGTCGACAGTCATCAGTGTGGAGACTGTGGCCGGAGTCGGGGGACCAGACACTGTTAGACAGGACACAACACAACTGCAACAGGGTGAGTGACCACCAAGTACTGGGGGGACGGGTGGAGATGGCCACAATGGAACACATGCACAATCAAGCAGAGCACAGTGCACACCCACAATGACTCTGGGTCATGGCCCTGATGTACAGACTGTCACAATGGCATGCTGTTTGAATGTCAACATGTACCGTGGGGTTGCATACATGTGGACACATTGTAATACACCATCTCCCCTTCACATTGCAGAAGCACTGTCAACACCTCCTGCACAGCAGTCCAAGCCACCCTTCACTGATGACAAGGAGGACATCCCCAGCATCGACACCCAAGCCCTCCAAGACATCATTGACATCATCCAGAACCTCCAGGAACAGGGCAGCCCAGCTGCATCAAGGAGACCCCACCCACTACCCAAACGACCCAGCAGGAGGCACTCACAGCCCCGGTAGTCTCCCAAGACCCCCAGGAACAACACATGGCCTTCCAAAGCTGTGTGCTTGAGGGCCAGAGGGAAATGGCTGAGCAGGTGCGGAAGGGATTCAGCCTCTTGGTAACCAAACTGGATGCCATCCATGGGTATCAAGGTCCATCAGGAACCAGCTCCAGTCCCTAACGGAAACCTACGGCCCACTCCATGGTCTGGCTCCAGCGATCCCACCCTTGAGCTGGCACACATGCGGTGGGTCATGGAGGACATGGTGCAGATAGGATGGCAGTCATTGCTGCACATCAGCGAAATGTAGCTGGGATATACTATGCCCTGCAGATCCTCATCATGGCATTGCTGCCACAAGGCGTGGCGCTGATGAATGCTGCTGCCCCCACACCATCCACATCTCCGCCCCTGGTGTGTCAGTGCCTCACAGTGTGGCAGGCGTTTCCACTCCGGCACCAGTGTGGCTGACAATCCTCCTCAGGCCTCTGATGTTTCAGTGGCACACAGTGTCAGAGCCGGTCCTGCAACACCCACAGGTGGGGCAGAGCACACACCCGAGGGCGAGTACGTGGATGGGATTGTGCTCAGAAGGAGGTACTAGCGATCATTTCTGCCACCTGGCCTGTTTCTGCTTGGTGCCGCACATGGCCCCATGACCTTCCACTGACTCCGATACAGTCCGCTGCACTCACCTTGAACCGTGACATTGACTGCCATATCCTGTTTGATGACCAATGACACGGCGACCACACTGCGGACTGTACACTTCCTCTTCCACAGTACTTGCCATCCCCGGATGGACTCTGGCTGGCCCTCTACGGGCCCATATTGTGTAGTGTGCTTGGCATGGCCCTGTACCGCTCCAGCTGCAAAACTCAACTGGATGTGCAATAAATATCCATGAAACAATGCTGTGTCATGTCTTTCATCATTCATGTATGAATGTGTGGATGAATGTAGGGACATTCATTTCCCTTACATCAATTAGGCTCATCTAGTGGGATGCCAGACACAGTGTGCTACATTGCCTATTGTGTTCTGGGTGCCGTGGACACTACAACAGGGACACACGCATTAGTCACTTCCTTGTCCGGACATGGGCTGAACCACACCCAGAGCCCCTGAGTCATTGTTGCAAGCCCTGCGCTGGTCCGGCGTATGCCAGGCCAGACCACTCTGCTTACGCTCCGAGGGGGGGCCCACATAGCTACCTGTCGCAGGCGTACTAGCTGGTGGTGTGCAGACCACTGGTCTAGTTGTCATCAGGTCACGGCCACTCCCTGAGGGCAGGTTTGCACACACACCACACCCATCTGGCAGAGGCGTCACAGGCCATGTGACCCCGCAAATATAAGGGGCAACCTACGTCACATTCCCCTCTGCAGGTGGTGACTGGATGACGGACGCTCCACAATTCTCAATCATAGAGGGCCCATGAGTTGTTGAGCTTAGGATTGGTGGCACCCGAAGCCTTGCGGCCGTCAAGGGCCTACCACCACATGGTGCTGACTGGCGTTGCACAGGGAGAGTGGAACCTGAAGACTTGCGGCCATCATGGGTCTACCACCACGTGGCGCTGACTGGCGTTCCACAGGGTTGGGGCAATGAAATAGCTGAGCGGGTGTGCAGCCTGAGTTGATGATGTGTGCACAGTCTCCGCCATTGATGACTCAGGACTCAGCATCATGTGTGGGACCTGCTGGGCAGCGGGGCGGGCCAAAATGAAGTGAACCATGCATGTTGGAGGGACTGGGGCCTGGAGCTTGCACGGGCAAGTGGTGTACCTACTGGTGGACACACCAGTGGCAGCAGGTGAGCAGTGGGGCCAGTGTGCGCAGGGGGCGGTGTCTCTCTCTCTCTCTCTCCCTCCCTTTCCTTCTCTCCCTCTCACTCTCTCTCCCTCCCCTTCCCTTCCCTCACCCTCTCTCTCTCTCTCTCTCTCTCCCTCCCTACCTTTCCTTCCCTCTCTTTCTCTCTCTGGCTTACTTTCCTTCTCCATGTCTCTGTGTCTTGCTCCTATCTTGTGCGCATGACACATGTCCTGATTTTGTGCTTTCTTTTCCAGGCTGTGACGTCGAGATTGTCCCCGACAGACCTGACAGGAGTCTTTCCCATTGGTGTTTTGTGTTGTGTTTCAATAACAATTTTGGTTGTTATTTCAGTGCTGTGTGACTGTTTCTTGTTGTTTTGGCCACACATGTGTGTATTTATTTTGGCAATGTGCGTCATAATGCCCTTCTTGGGGCTCTTGTGTCGTGCACAGTATGTGTATGGATGGCGGTGCAGGGGGTGGTGGCTGGGGATGTTGTGGCCCTCATGGGTATCGGAGCTGCATGATCATTGTCTCCATGGCATCTGTGGGTCTCCAGGTGTGGCTCTTGGCTGGGCTCCCTTTCTTGCTGCATGTAGTCGTCCTGCTTAACACCAGCAAAAGGCAGGTGTTAATTCCCTGCTGCTACTGCGGCTTATCGCCTGTTTTTGGTTCACATCGCAGATCTGGCAGTTTGTTGTGAAAGTGTTTTTTTTGGTTGCTTTTGCACGGGAACGCCTACTCTGCATCTCATTAGGGTTAGTTGGTGGAATCCACCATGGAGATACATTTTGGGGCAGTTATCGCAGGAATACTGGCAATGTCTTCAGTTTTCATCAGCTTGAGAATGGGGTGTTAAATCTATCTCAAGTTTTGATGCGTTAAGGTAGAGATAAATCGGAAATAAGTCCTTGTGAATATTCCCCTAGGTCACTCGATCATTTCACATCTTAAAAATAACCTTAATCATTTAGCACTCTCTGGCATGGCGATTGTCGTTATTCCCAAAGAGTTAGGTAAAGACCATTTGGACCCAAAAGATTTGCGCCTAATCTCATTATTAAATATGGAGGCACAAAACTTTGCCAAGATGCTTGCTACAAGTTTGGAGTTGTCCATCCCTACACTATACGGGGTTTGTCAAGGGCAGGCTAACCAGTGACAATTAACTCAATCAATCTTCATCTTTATTCGGTCAAAAAATATTAGACCATAAAAGCACATTTAACAATTACAAACATTAATAGTACATAAAACAATATATTTTCAGACCCAATTCATTACTCGTTCCATTATCACAGCAATTTGCACATGTAAAAATACAAAACAGGTAAAAACTAATGATCATACTTCATGTTTACAGCCAGTACATTTTTGCACCAGTCCAAGAGTTCATCTATACCATATGGTGACATGTGTCCGTTAAAAAAAATTCTAATAGTGTAAACATAATAGGAAATACAGGAGGGTAAAAACCTCATATCTGGGTCTGCCATACAATCCTATTTGCTTCTGTTTGCTATATCACTTGGTAATAAAATTGTATAATAAGCAACAATAAAAAGTGACACACATCAGACTTTCGCAAAGTTCTTTTTACAGCTATTGCCCCGTCCATCTGGATTATCTATATCCTCTAGCAATATACTCTTCCTGGCATAAAAAACACTCCATAGATAATATAACATTCTTACACAGATATCAATTGTAGGCAAAGACTCTAAAAAGAGATATGCCAGTCGACATTGAGTAAAATCTAGATGCTTTTAAAAACTTAATATATAACATTTCCTCAATTTTTTATAGAATCTGCAAAGGAATACCACATGCATTGTAGTCTGTGATGAGACATTATTGCAGGGACAATTTGGAAGATTCGAGGACCAATTATTTTGTTCATGGAAAGGTGACCATTCGATGAAAAATGGCCATTCTAAATTGAGTTCATATAAATCTAATGTTTGAGGTACGAGTCTGAGGTATAGTTGCATGTTGTATCTGGTTAATAGGAGTTTGTTTCTTAAAACAGACGGTTTTAACAATTTGTCAGACATCTTAACACTCTACAGATGTGTTAGACAGTCAGCCTTCAGATCGTTCCTATTTAATTCAGCCAGACATTCGCGATTAGTGAAATATTCCGAGTGCACCATGTCCTGACAAAAAGTTTTTTATATTTCATCCATGGGATGCGTGAATAAAGGATTGAACTTAAGTAATCCTTTATCACTAGCCGATTTAGGGCAGTGTGCTCTGACGACCATACCTTGTGCCACAGGAGGATGGATTGGATCTTAATTAGATCAACAAGGAACAATACTCCCAACTCTGCGTGACACAAAAAGGTAGAGGTAGATTTAGGTAGGGCAAGCAAGTACCTTAGAAACTCGTTCTCTACTGACTGTATAGCCGAACAATTTACATAACCCCATATGCCAGCTCCATATACTGCTTTGCTTACACATTTTGCCTTGTAGATTGTAAGCATTTCTCGCGGTGGGTTTGTACCCAATCTTATGGCAAATTTACATAGGGCCATACTGGCACTCCTAAAAAGCAGTTCCTAGTCTTGATGGCAGGGGTCCATGTACCGTCTTTATCAAATAGGACACCCAGGTATGAAAAAATGTCCGTGCATTTGATCCTGGACTCCCAGATTCTGATATTGCGCAGTTGCCTGTATTCCTACCTCACTTCATTACAAAAGTCTTGGATTGATTTACATGCAAATCAAGGTCCTGCATATAATTAACAAAATCGTTCAGTACCAGCTGCATAGAGATTGGAGTACATGCCATCAAGACCCCGTCGTCAGCACAGAGATGGGCGGGCACAGGGTGGTGTCCCACCTGGGCCAGATCTTTTGGTTTTGATGTCAGGGCAGTGCCTACGTTGTTTATGTTGAGCGAAAATAAAAAAAGGTGCAAGGACACAGCCCTGCCTCACCCCTCTTTCTATGCTGAATGGCTTTGTACATTCTCCCATGTTCCCATATCTGAGCCTAGCCTTAGTACCAGAGTATAAGTCCCATAGGAAAGAAATGATAGCAGCGTCCACACCCATGTCACTCATAATTACCCATAGCTTTGAGTGATTAATGCAGTCAAAGGCGGATGGCAAATCTACGAAGCCCAGGTATAGGTTACTGCCTTTGATCTTCGTATATTTACCTAGAAGAATGCTCAAGTTAAGGCTTCGTTCAATAGTCCCCTCCCCAGTAAAGAACCCATTTGTATGTCCACCAAGACACCCCTAGATTCATCCCAGTCCTGGAGTATATCTAAATGTATTCTCCCTGCTATTTGACTAGTGAATCAAGCAGCGAAATCGGCCTGCAACAGGCCGGATTATGCCGGTTCCCCTTTTTACATATGGGAACTATTATTGATTCCGCTCCAGTCGGTAGAAACTCTGAAACGCAACAGGCCCTTAAAACAACCATTAATATGGGCCCCCAAAGAGGGTTGTTGGCTTTGTATAAATCTACCGGAATGGCATTGGCACAGGCGCTTTTCCCCCTTTGCTTGAAGCTATAGCATTATTAACTTCATTTAAAGTAAATGGGGTGATGTTGAACAGTTTCTCGTAAACTGGATTACCATTAATATTGAAAGGGCGGGTATTATTAGATGCAGGGCTCTGTGTTGAATATATTGTGGAAAGGTGTTTGATCTGGTCATCCTCAGCAATTGCAACCACAATCCCAGGCCCTACTTCATCTCTCAGAGAGAGGGAGTTTACTATTTTCCAAAAAGTATTATCGTTCTTACTGCTTGCATCGCAGAAAGCGGCCAAAGCCTCTTCACTTAACTGGATTTTCCATGACAATAAACTCACTTTTTGCCACATCATCAAAAATGTCATCCTTTATGCCATCTGCTGCAATTGCCCTTGATGCCAAAAACATTTGATAAAGACCCCAGGTCTTTTCTCCAAGCATTCCTTGAATCGCATAATCTTGGTAATTCATTTATTAATATAGCCAGGGCCCTTTACGCTAACCCTGAAGCCTATATTAGAAATAATGGCGCCATGTCTTCCTTCTTTAGCCTCCACCAAGGGACAAGAACAGGCTGCCCACTATCCCCGCTACTATTTTTACTCTCCATTGATCCCTTACTTACTCTTCTTAGCACATCTTGTGAATTTGGTTTTGCTCAGACCTTGCTGAAACACTACAATATAATGAGGCGCAGACTATTTCCAAAGTTAAAGATCCTCAGACCTCCTGGTCTCCTAAATATATTACATGGTGGGGTAGGCTTCAGACACTCAAGATGATAAGTCTATTCATAAATTTTATGTCCGCACTGTTACAAATAAAACTATCTCCATCTTTCTTTCAGGAGATCGAAAAAAAAAACTCAATTTTTGTGCAAGATCAAAAGAGCGAGGATCTCTTATAAGTCACTTCGTAAAAGGTTTACCCTTGGGGATTGAAATCTCCCAAACTGGAGCCTCTCTCATTCAGCATTTTTGGCAGCGTGAGGTGCGTTCTGGCTTTTTCCAAACTCCCAAGACGCTCCAAGATGGGTAGAGATTGAGCATGCTGTTAGCTCGCCTTTTCACTTAGTGTCCATCATTACAATGTTAAATTTCAAAACTCCGCAATCTCAGTGTATTTTTGTAGACACTGTGACTGCACTAAACCAATTAAACAAGAAGATGCTGTGCTTCATCCATAAATCTTGCCTAGCTTCTCTTTGGCACAACCCTAAAACACACGCCGACATAGCTAGGACTATCCCTGGCATAGGGGCAGCCAAGGATATTAATCAAGTTTTATATCTATTTGATGATAATAACTCTCCTCTGCCCTTCTCATGTTTAGCACATCTATATAACCTTCCTAACTTGGATTTCTAGTCATTCCTAAAAATCAAAGTGAAGCTGTCAAATTTCAAATATATTATTCAGCCCTCGATGTTGGGCCTCCTAACCTCGTGGCTGCGTTTGGGTCACACTGCCTCTAAGATCGATCCCCAGTCGCTGTCTACGATTTTATGCGCCAAATGGGCCAGCCACTTTGACTCTGAGGTCTTTGACAACATCTATGAGGACAACTGGAAAAACATTAGCAAGCCATCTCTACGCAACAAAAAAGCACCTTCTCTCCTCCAATCGAAATTCTTTACAATGAACTTATTACACTGGACCCCAGCTAGGCTTCATAAACCAAATCCGCGGGAGTTGGACTCCTTTTTGAGTTGTGACAAGGAAGCTGGTTCCTACCAACACATGTTTTTTCAGTGCTCACTACTTGACCAATTTTGGACTCCAATACAATCCCAACTTTCAGCTATTTTTAATACCCAAATAAGTCTAGATTTTCCAATTTTGATGTTAGGCCCGTGGGCCTCGTAGACTAACTTGACCATTATCATGTCTCTGCTTGACCTCGTCCTGGCAATCGTGGTGAAACTAATCCAGTCTGAAAGAAAATTGTCCAATCATCTCTCCTTCCACATATGGTGGGCTGGGTTACTTTCTTGACAGAAATCCATAGCTCTCATTGCACACTCCTTTCCCTCAAATAGCCAGCGACGTATGGCATTCCCTTGACTAATTTGTGGAGTCTGGAAAAAACGTATTCATTCCCCTGCCAACAACAATCCGATGAACTTAGGCACGCTCGCACTGTGTTTCATGTCCAGTACGCTGAGTTCTCTCTGCTCCTACTTCTACTCTCTCTTCTTGTAATCCATGCTGCTCTGGGATACCTGCCCACTTTTGTAGTCTAAGACAGGGGAATTAATGATACAGTTTTCATGACACCCCAGCTCTTCCAAGCTCATTGAGTCCTACCTTACTATCTTTCCAGGGATTACATCCACATCATGTACCAGAATCTCCTTTTTGTTACGCTGTATCTTATTTTGAAGATTGTAGTCATTCACTAAATTTACACATGTTCATATTTCTTTCACTACCGTTTTCCATTGTTTCAGTTTTCTGTGTTTAGGGTGATCAGCTTCTGTTTGTATCTTATAGCCTCTGCAAATTTGGTCTATTTGGACGTGTTTTCCTATTACATATCAATCAATATTTTAGAGAATACATTTTTTTTATTTACGCCTCTAAATGGAGTGAGGGAAGCATGATACTGGTAGATGGGGTATTTGAGAATTGTTGGCAGATGTCCCTCATATGTCAACAACTCACTTAGTTTTCTATAGGCCTGCGCAAAATGTTGTTTACACTGCTGTAATTTTGCATAATTTCCAGTATATCACATTCCAATTGTTACATGAAATGCCCAAGATTAGGTCTTAATGCCGCAAAGCATAATTACGATTTCTTTCTGTAAAAATCATATCACTGGACCCGGCAACAACAGGAAAGTACTGAGCACAAGTGACTATTATTCATGTCAGATACAATTCTGCATTAATGTTTTAGCGCAATTTGCATTCCTGCATCGAAAACGAGCACTAGGATATATTTCACACTAAAAATTGCAAACAAATTCCAGAACGGCATTCTGCATAATAATATGTAATTTCAGATAATTGTGAGGAATTTCACATAATTCCCACAAAGGAAACTTGTGGTCAAACCTGTATAGGCTTGGGAGGAACGAATCACTAGTAATTTGATGAAGGTCTGAACTCGGATTAATGCCTAACCCCAACTCCTTTCTCCCAACAGCACTCATGTCAGCATATTAAAATTATTACAAAGACCCTATCCCTCAGCAAATTGAAAAAGTAAAGATGGATCAACAATGTGAATGTAAGGACTCCAGTTTCTGAAAATGATGTACATTTGCAGGAAGCATTTTCTGCTCATAAATGTGCAATTGACTTTCCTCTGCTAATGGTCCAGAATCACAAATGGAACTTTGGGCAGTACGAGGAATCTTGACTGAACCCCCATGAATACAAAAGCAGAGGGTATGTGGCCACTGTTTTATATTCAAAGCACGCCACACTTGCTAAGTTACACAGTGCCGCGGTTTGTCACAGGCTAACTACACTCTTCACATCGGCACCCATTGAATACTAAAGAGAGCATCAGATTAGTTTTCCTGCTCCTATGTCAAGGATGTGCTCTATCTTAAGCCATTGCAGTGTTTGCAATCTCCCCAGCATAAAGGAGGCAGCCCCAGGTACTTTTGGTGCTAGTGGGAGGCATTAAGTGTGGTTGCTTAGGCAGGATGGGGTTTTCCGAAGACACACCTCTTTTTCAGATCCCCCAAATCACCCCCCTCCTGCCCCCCCCCCCCCAAGTCCCGCTCTTACTCCATCATAGCCATCACCAGATGAAAAGTATGGCTAGTTTAGCAGGCCTGGACTACAAAGAGGTAAGTGGATGCACGGGGCTGGCATCACTTATAACATTTGTCAGTGAGTACTTTCTGTTCAAGGGACTTTTACGGCCTTTGCCGGAAAATCTGAACAATTTAATTTCTAACCTCAGGTTAAGAATACAAATACGATCCTAAACATCAAAACATATGCCTTACATGGGTCTGGCTGTCTAATTGACTGCATTACAAGCAAGGGACATAGTTAACTCACACCAGGATGATGCCTTGTCCTACAGAAGTGATGGGCTAGGACAGGATTCCTGCAGGGTGCAGCTCTTTAAATCTGTGACCAAAGGACGCAGACAGAGATGCACCTGAGACACCTCTGGCTCGCCCTGAGCACACCGTCTCCACAGAGTGAAGATGTCTGTGGACAGAGCGATTGGTGGGCAATCATGTACAAAATCACTGTTAATTTTCACGATTTTTATATTTAAATCAGACTTGTTTGACGAGAAAGTCAAAGAACTATGCACATGTAAAGCATTCCACATATGCAATATCAGAGTACATTTGCACGCACAGATATTTGATCGCATATGTGTATTTTTCCTCTATTGCGTCACTAGAGGAGAAATAGCCAGAGCTCTGAGGGGAGTGCCAGAGAAGTAAGCCGATCCAAGAAGAAGAACGCCCCCATAAAGATAACTTTTTCATATTCACATACATTTGCAAAGATTGTCCTACTCCGATCTGCCTTCTGAACTTGTTTAACACTTTTTAATGTAGCAAAAAAGCATTTATATTAACACAATGTAAAGTATCAGAAGGCTTAATACCTGACCATAAACACGAAGATAAAGAAATAATATACAGTTATGTTATGTAGTATATGTTATGTAGTACCAATTTTGATCAATGGCCGCCATTTCTTAATACAAACTCTTTTATCCTGTTCACCTTTCATAGATTGTAAAGCAGCTTCGAATTCATATGTATAGTACAGTAGAATCCCCCATTTCCCAGTGGTAAGGGGGCTACCCATTCAAGCATTATGCATAAACTTGCAACTACAACTGCATTGAAGATAAATAAATTGTGCATTGGTCTTGCTTTATTTTCAAAGGAGAGTAAGATTTTTTTAATGGTAGCGTAACATCTGAGTTCCGCAAATCATAAATTACACTGGATATTTTAGTCTAAAATGCTGATAGTAACAGTCACTGTGCAACGATATGTAGTTCACCTGCATCTTCAAAATTCCATCGTGAACCTCTAGAATCTTTGTGGCACTTCCATTTGAACAATTCTTGTGGTACAGTATGTCCTGTTATTATCTTAAATTGTTGCAGTTGAAGACTTGCGAATTTAAATGTGTCATAACCCACTATTAATGATTGTATAATATTCGAGTTGCTAATATCCTGACCAAGCCCCAAGGTCCATTTTTGTGCAGAGGCTTCTAAAGCATCATTGGGTTCATCTATGAAAATATTAGAACTCCCGAATGTTGGGGTTTACGTTCCTATTGTACAATAGAAAGCATTTTTGTTATCATTGCAAATGTTATCCTGATTCCAGTATTTATGCAGGAAGCAGCGCACATGTAAGTTACAAACTGGCATTTTAGGTTTGTTTATGTGCAGGAAAGGTCAGGTGACCGACCTGACCTGGTCAGCATCCGGTCGCTCCACCCGCTCCTTGGCTCACTGGTATAGTATCATGATTGCTTTAATGAATATCTGTGCCCGATCTCTGTGCCATTGCTTTAATTAATATCTGCGCCCAATCTCTGTGCCATTGCTTTAATTAATATCTGCGCCCGATCTCTGTGCCATTGCTTTAATTAATATCTGTGCCAGATTGTGCCCCCGATCTCGTCCTGCATTGTTTTGTTTTCGCTGTGGTGCCATTTTGTTGTGCCTTCGAGCCCGATCCCCTCCCCACTCGCCACCCCGTTCCTGCCACCCAGCTGCTCTTCCCTCCCACTGACAACATAAGGGAAGACCCGTGTAAGGAAGAACTGTGACCGACCTGACCTGGTCAGCATCCGGTCGCTCCACCCGCTCCTTGGCTCACTGGTATCGTATCGTCATTGCTTTAATTAATATCTGCACCCGATCTCTGTGCCATTGCTTTAAATATTATCTGCGCCCGATCTCTGTGCCATTGCTTTAATTAATATCTGCGCCCGATCTCTGGGCCATTGCTTTAATTAATATCTGTGCCAGATTGTGCCCCCGATCTCGTCCTGCATTGTTTTGTTGTCGCTGTGGTGCCATTTTGTTGTGCCTTCTAGCCCGATCCCCTACCCACTCGCCACCCCGCTCCCGCCTCCCAGCTGCTCCTCCCTCCCACTGACAACATAAGGGAAGACCCGTGTAAGGAAGAACTGTGACCGACCTGACCTGGTCAGCATCCGGTCGCTCCACCCGCTCCTTGGCTCACTGGTATCGTATCGTCATTGCTTTAAATAATATCTGCGTCCGATCTCTGTCCCATTGCTTTAATTAATATCTGCACCCGATCTCTGTGCCATTGCTTTAATTAATATCTGCGCCCGATCTCTGTGCCATTGCTTTAATTAATATCTGTGCCAGATTGTGCCCCCGATCTCGTCCTGCATTGTTTTGTTTTCTCTGTGGTGCCATTTTGTTGTACCTTCTAGCCCGATCCCCTCCCCACTCGCCACCCCGCTCCCGCCTACCAGCTGCTCCTCCTTCGCTCCGCCCCCCTCCACTCTCCACTTATGGCAGAGTGGCAAACGCGCAGCATTCACCCGCAGCGGGCGCGCCAAAGGTAAGCCCGTCTATGCCCGTCCGCGCCTGGACCGCGCCCAGCGCCAGACCCCCTGGCCTCCACAGAGGCCATCCCACCCGCCGAACGTACGACGTCGCCACCCTCACTGCACTAAACACCGGCCGACTCCCCGACTGCCACCGAGCCGCCCCAGGACGCACCCATGGACCCTTCACCTGCCAATCCTGCAAGTTCTGCTGCACCAGTACCTACACTACAACCACAAACGCCAAACAGAGCTCCAACAACAACCACCTGAAGTGCATCCTGCTCAAATTACCGCTCGTTTCACAGACACGCCATTGAACTATGGAACCTACTCGACACCACAACTCCGGACGTCGCCTTTCTCACGGAAACCTGGATGAACGCCTCATCAGCACCCGACATCGCCATAGCCATCCCGGACGGCTACAAGATCATCCAAAGGGACCGTATCAACCAAACAGGAGGTGGCATCGCGATCGTCCACAAGAACACCATCCGCATCTCGACCAGCTCCGACGACACCCTCACAGCCGCCGAACACCTTCACTTCCAGATACACACCGACCCCAAGACCACACTTTAGAGGCACCCTCATTTACAGACCCCCAGGACCTCGCACACAATTCAGCGAAAACATTGCTGACTTTGTTAGCCCACACGCCCTCCCCTCCGATGACTACATTCTCTTAGGGGACCTTAACTTCCACCTGGAGAATAACAACGACAACAACACCACCACCCTGCTGGACAACCTCGCCAATCTCGGACTCAAACAACTGGTGAACACCCCCACCCACTACGCCGGACACAAGCTCGACGCAATCTTCTCCTCCAGCAAGCACATCTCCTTCAATCACACCACGGGACTCCACTGGACGGACCACAGCTGCGTCCACTTCAGCTTCAGTAAGACCACGACCCACCACCACCCGCAAAAGGTTCCCCGCAGAAACTGGAACAAAATTACCACCGACCACCTAACCACATCACTGAACCAAAACCCTCCCGCCAGATCAACAGACCCAAATCAAGCAGCCATCAATCTCGCACAGTGGATCACCCACTGCGCTGATGAACTAGCACCTTTGAAAAACCATCCCAACAAGCCAAGAAGCAAAAAAGCCTCCTGGTTCAATGACGACCTCAAAAACTCCAAAAAGAACTGCTGCACCCTCGAGAAAACCTGGCGAAGAAACCCAACCACAGACAACATGACCGCCCTCAAGAACGCCACCCGCAAACACCACCAGCTGATCCGCACCACCATGAAATCAGCATTCAAGGATCAATTAGACAACAACGCCCACAACAGCAAGGAACTCTTCAACATCGTCAAAGAGCTCAACAATCCCAACGCCGGCAACAACGACATCACTCCCTCTCAAGACCTCTGCGACTCTCAAGCCTCATTCTTCCACAGCAAAATCGCAGACATACATAACAGCTTCGGCGACCAATCCACTCCTCCCACCACTGAACCGAAGCCCCCCGCCACCACCCTTCGTGCCTGGACCCCGATCAGCACCAAAGACACCATCCGCATGATGAACTCCATCCACTCCGGATCGCCAACCGACCCTTGCCCCCATCACATCTACAACAAGGCCGACTCCGCCATCGCACCCCAACTCCGGGATATCATCAACTGCTCCTTCAACACCGCTACCTTCTCGGAAAGCTGGAAGCATGCCGAACTCAGTGCCCTCCTGAAGAAACCTACAGCAGACCCCACCGAACTTAAGAACTATCGCCCCATCTCGCTCCTCCCATTCCCCGCCAAAGTCATAGAGAAGACCGTCAACAGTCAACTCGCCGCCTTCCTTGAGACTAACGGTTCCCTCGACCCCTCACAGTCCGGCTTCCGAGCCAACGACAGCACCGAAACCGCCATCATCGCAGCCACAGACGACATCCGAACACTGCTCGACAACGGGGAAACAGCGGCCCTCATCCTCCTGGACCTCTCCGCAGCGTTCGACACAGTCTGCCACCGCACCCTTGTACATCGCCTCAGGAAAGTCGGGATACAATATAAGGCATTGGATTGGATCATCTCGTTCCTCGTCGGAAGAACCCAGAGAGTCCGCCTCCCCCCTTTCAGATCAGAGGCCACCGAAGTCATCTGCGGCGTACCACAAGGATCATCGCTCAGCCCCACCCTCTTCAACGTCTACATGAGCCCCCTTGCATCCATCGCACGCCAACACAACCTAAACATCATCTCCTATGCTGACAACACTCAGCTGATCCTCTCCCTCACCAAAGACCCAACCACCGCCAAAACCAACCTACACGAAGGGATGAAAGACGTAGCAGAGTGGATGAAGAACAGCCGCTTAAAACTGAACTCAGACAAGACGGAAGTCCTCATCCTAGGATCATCCCCCTCTGCCTGGGACGACTCATGGTGGCCCCCGGCCCTAGGCAGCGCACCCAAACCAACGGACCATGCCCGCAACTTGAGATTCATCCTAGACTCCTCCCTCTCGATGACCAGACAAGTCAACGCCGTCTCTTCATCATGTTTTAACATCCTACGCATGCTCCGAAAGATCTTCCGATGGATCCCCACCGAAACAAGGAAGACGGTCACCCAAGCTCTTGTCACCAGCCGACTGGACTTCGGAAACACCCTCTACGCCGGAACCTCTGCCAAATTACAGAAAAGACTTCAACGCATTCAGAACGCCTCCGCTCGACTCATCCTGGACATACCTCGACACAACCACATATCTGAACACCTGAGAGACTTGCACTGGCTCCCCGTCAACAAGAGAATCAGGTTCTGTCTCCTTACCCACGCACACAAAGCCCTCCACGACCTAGGACCCAAATACCTCAACAATCGCCTGACTTTTTACACCCCCACCCGCCAACTACGATCGTCCAACCAAGCCCTCGCCGCGATTCCACGCATCCGAAGAGCCACCATGGGAGGATGATCCTTCTCCTACCTGGCGGGCAAGTCCTGAACCTCCCTCCCCACCCACCTCCGTCTTACCCAGGACCACCTTTCCTTCAGAAAGCAACTCAAGACCTGGCTGTTCGATCAGTAACAAACCCCTCTCCCTTAAGCGCCTTGAGACCCTCTGGGTGAGTAGCGCGCTATACAAATTTCTGATTGGATTGGATTGGATAGGGCACCTTCCTGTACATAAACAAACCTCCCTGCTTGCAGGCGCCCTTGCACTCATGTGCAAGGGTGCCTTACATTAACATACCCTATTGGGACCTATAGTGCGCCTTTGATATGGAAAGTTTAAAGTCATGTGGGCTGCAGAGTTATTTACACCTCCCACAGATATGATAAAAAGTATATTTGGGTCAGGAGCACCACTGGAATGTAGCTGAGCAGCAGCTTGATCACATTACAGTGAATATTGGCAGATACAAGTGTATTTATGTTGTAAAGAATAAATCCAGAAGTCACGAAGGTAAGAATGAAATGTGGGTTTATTCACAGCAGTTCCCCTACAGCCACCAAACTAACCAGCATCTCTTCATAAACCTTACAACTGCCTCGTGAACATTCTAAGCTGCACTCCCTCGGGAAGGAGGCAAAAAGCAATATGACAGGCGGCGGGGGGGGGACAGAGGGACAGGGAACTGGCCAATAGGACCACAGGGAGGAAAGGACAGGAGAGAGAAATGAGAGGCACAAATGTGAGAGATTATAACACATCTCCCTACAAAGAGAAAAGAGACAAAGGAGAAGAAGAACAAGAAGGAGAGGAGAGAGAGAGAGAAAGCAAAGAGGAGAGAGAACAGGAAAGAAGAGCAGGATAGGGGAAAGTTGTAAAACTAGCATCATTTCATTACATAGTCTTTTTGCCATTTGGGTGGCCTTACAATTCTGTCACTGCGTTTGGCAAAAAGTAAGTGTGACCTGCTATCAGTACACTTATTAGAGATGTCTTGTTTTCTCTGCTCCTTATATGGAACCAGTATGTCCATGCTCCACATTCTGCCATCATCCACACTGACCACATTTTTCTTGACTTCACTTATCTTTACTGGGCCATAAAACTTATTGTACCTGACTGAGTTATCCAGGTTCTTAACCCAGACTCGTTGGCCTACTGTCCATTCACGTGGTTTGACACCCCACTTACGATCATAATTTTGCTTGTATTTCATTTGATGACCTACAATCTTCTCTTTTGTTTTTATACCATCCAATTAAAATGAATTGTCTTCAAATAACCAATTGGGAGTGAGTTTAGAGCCGGGTTTGCGTCCTCTTAAAAGACAAAAGGGTGAATAACCTGTGACCATAACATGTCTTTGACCATTTGGATAATGGGTTTCTGAGCTACCATGGCTAACTGTAATGTATCTTTAATCATCCTATTACAGGGTTCCACCAACCCATTGGCACGTGGACAATACAAAGGAGTTGAAATGTGTTTTATGGCAAGACTGGCAAGAAACACTTTTATTTGGACTACATTGTCAGTAATTAGTGTGTGTGGAATTCCTTCACTCACAAATACATCTGACAAGAAACATTTTATGTTTTTGGTATCCACCTTATTAACAAACTTGATGGTAATCCCTTTGGAGAAATAGTCTACCAAGACTATAATGAATCTTTCTTGTAGCCCTGAAATTTGTAGAGGTCCAATGATGTCTAAACCTAGTTTTTCCCAGGCCTTGATGGGGATTTGCGCAGGTTCCAACTGTACTTTCCTTGTACTTTTGGTTTTGTCACTAATACTGTAAGCATGGCACCCCTTGACCAGAGCCTCTATGAGGGTGCCCATACCTGGAAACCAATACCCTGATCACAGCTTGCTCTTGGTAAGGTTCCTACTTGGATGAGCTTCGTGACATAACTCGCAGATGCGATTTCTAAGTTTTTCTGGTGGAATTATTTTGCCTAATCTATGCACACTGGATCCCACGATGGATAGTTAATCTTTGACATTACAGTAAGGTTGAAGATCATGTGAAAGATCACCACATTTCTTGGGCCAACCTTTTCTAATGTATGCCTCAACTGCACAGAGGGTAACATCCTCTAAAATAAGTTTTTTCCATTCTTCCTCTAGAATGGCAGGTTTTACCATGCCTTTTAGAGGAATGGGGTCTTTATTTTATTTTACACATGTAGTACCTCAAAATCATCCACCATTTCTTCTGCATGCTTTTTCAATGTCTTTGGTAGAAAACAAAGAAACTAGAGGTGTATGGTCAGACCTTAAAGTAAATGGTATGCCCCACAATTAAAATTTGAAATGGCTGGTAGCCCAAAAACACAACAATGCCACATTCTCTTTTGTAGAATAATTAACCTCTGCTTTTTTTAGTGTCCTAGAAGCGAAAGCTATGATTTTCTCTTTTCCCCCTTGTATCTGTGAAAGAGTGGCACCAATTCGTCTTTTACTAGCATCGGTAATAAGAATTGTGTCTTTAGTACTATCAAAATTGCCTATGCAGGGTGCTTCCGCAATGGTAGTTTTGATTTTCGCATACGCATTGTCATGTAAAGGTAACCAAGCAAAATTCGTCTCATTCTTCAGCAAATCTCTAATAGGTAGTACCAGCTCAGAAAAATTCTTGATAAATTTGGACATATACTCGGCTAATCCTAAGAAGGATTTGACTTCCTCTTTATTAGTTGGAATGGGAGTATCCAATACTGATTCTATTAAGTTCATTTTAGGTTTCATCCCTTCGCTGGATAGAGTGTGTCCCAGAATATCTACCGATGCTTCACCTCTTTTCCACTTCTTTCTTTTAATGGTAAAACCAGCTTCACTAAGCTTGCTACACGCCTTTCTCAAATTGGAATTGTGCTCCTCTTCATCAGATCCATATATGAGTATGTCATCTTGGAAACACATACATTTCTCTATCCCGTTCTATACGTGTTGCATGATTCTCTGGAATGCTGCAGCGGCTGAAGCCAGACCAAACGGCATTCTCAAGAACTTATACGTTCCAAAGGGTGTAGTAAACGCTGTAAGAATTTGTGAGTCTGGGTTTAGACCCACTTGGTAGTATGCTGACGTGAGATCAAGAACAGAAAATTACTTGGCACCATTAATCACAGACAACATTTCATTAATTATTGGTAGCGGATACTTATCCACCCAGATGTTGCCATTAATACTTCATAGGTTAACACACATGCAAATGTCTTTGCTCTCTTTTTTTGAAGTTATGACAATGGGTGCCAACCATTCAGAAGTTTCTACAGCCTGAATTATGCCTTTTTTTTCAAGATTCTCTAGTTCTCTTTTCAAAGGTTCTCGCATCAAGATTGGTATTGACATGGTCTTGTGAGCAACCGGAATAGCATCAGCTTTTAGTTTGATCTTATGCACATATTTTTTTAACAAACCAATGTTATCTATGAACACTTCGGGGAATTCATCACTACCCCTGCTCCTGTCAAAGATATATCCACCAGTAATACTTGTTCTTTATTATTGGGGTCAAGTGTGATGCCAACATATTTTTGATGTCTCCATTCCAACAAATTACTTCCCTTTTCTGTAATGTAGATTTTACCAAACGTATGCCTGTCCTTAAAAGTGATATGCATTTTTACCATGCCTTTTAGAGGAATGGGGTCTTTATTTTATCCCCCATGTCGTACATCAGGCTTTTCCAAAATATAATCATTTTCTTTAAACAGATCTTTAAACGTATCACTATCAAATAGGGTATAAGGAGGATAGGAGTCTGCAAAAGCATTCATTTTTTTCCTTCTAAAAGTATTTCACATGTAGGATAATTGATCTTTTCGTCAACTTCTGAACCATATACTTGAAAAATATAGTGGGTATCTTTGGGCACAGTAGCTTGATCATCATGTACAACATGTATTTCTTTTACTGCATCTTTGGAATTGTACATGTTAGAAAAATGACCAATTCTACTACGCTTCCTACAGTTAACCCCTCTAGCTGGATACCTTGGGTAATTGGCAAAGTGATTGACGTTCCCAAATTGGTAGGATCTGGATATTTCTTTCATAACTTTCGGCTTAACAACAGCTTGTGTATCCTTGACTTTTAAAACACTATTCTCTTCTTTGACTTAATTTACCTGTTTTTATCTGGAAAAGCATCTTTATTGTCTTTCATCTCTTTTACACAATAAGCAAAATAAGCAATGTGCTCAATACTCTTTGATATACTAATTAAATCAGGATTCTGAGTTAACAATCTCTCTTGCACTTTGTGGTTATTCGTACAACGGACCAACTGATCCCTGATGAGAGAATCAGATAATGCTCCAAATTCGCATGTGGCTGATAACCCTCTCAATGCTGCAATGTATGAGGTAACTTTCTCGTTTATGCCCTGAGCCCTTTTAAAGAACTTGTGGCATTCTAATACAACGTTAACCTTATCTTTAAAGTTAGAACCCAATTTTCTTAAGGACGTGGTGAAAACATCAATGTCCTGATCACCCACCTTATCTCCACCATCAGCAAGATCTTCATAGATTTTCCTTCCATGAACACCTAAATTGTGCAACAAAATATGTTGTTTCCTAACTGAAGAAAACGTTTCTCCTCCTACAGCAATTAAATAGGAATTAAGAATCTTAACCCATATATCCCAAGGAATTTCAGGTTCCCCTTCATCATTTAGAAACGGGGGTGGTTGACTCATATTTGCAACAGACATGGCCAAATATATAGATACTTCAGTGCACAATAAGAGTGGGGTAAATGTTGTGGAAACTAGAATATTGGAAGAGTGCACAAAATTTAGAGTGAGGTTAAATAAAAGCAAAACTTACATACACTTCTAGATTTTACAGGAAAACTAAAAAAAACAGTTTACAAGAATACATTACGCTATGTTATGAATGGTTAAGATCAAATTGGAGGAGATCTATAAACCAGTGCTAGAAAATGATGACACTATGTGTTGGGATGGTGGATAATACTGCATGCAATATTAAGCAGTGCCTGTCAGCGTGAGCAATAAAAGCCAAAGTACTGTTGAAAAAAATGGTTGAAACTGTAGAGAAAACTGCAGACAGTCACAAGCTGTATTGTGTCAGCATGAGCAACAGTGAATGATAATGTGGAAAGCGAAGAAAATGCAGGCAGTCGAAATTGGCCAAATATGAATAGTACATTATCTTGAGCAATCCTTCCATGAAGGTCAAAGTAATCATAAAAAGAAGATGCTGAAAATAGTACAGTTGAAATAATGACTGAATGCCACAGCTGACACTGAGAATGTCACTCACTTTTATAATAAAAGAGCACCAGTGAACTACCACTGAATTATGGTAGCAGCGCAGCTGAGGGAGGAAAGAAGGAGTCAGCTCAGATGAGCAGGCGCAGAGGCACGAACATTACTCGAGAGAAAGCCGGCTGAGAGACACCGGAAATGATCGTCTCAATACCAGCGCTTATACCTTCTCCCTCAACATCCACGAGCAGGTGCAGAGCAGAAACACTGCTCGCAGAGCAACCGGTAGAGGGTCATGGGTGGCGAACGTACCAGCACAGGCATCTGTACCGTCTCCCTCAACTCCCAAGAGCAGGTGCAGAGCGGAAACACTGATCACAGAAAAACCGGCTGAGGGACACGGGTAGCGAGCGTATCAGTGCAGGCCCTTGTACACTGCTCCCTCACCCATGTCCTGAAGAGACGAAGCCGGCAGTACCGCTGAAGGGGAAGCGTCTCAGCGCAGGCGCGGGTATCAGCTCACTGCTCTCCAGCACCAGTCTCGAAGGTTTCTCTGGGAGATGGGAGGAATTCTCGTAGCAGCCACACAGCAATCAAAGAACTTCATGAAAACGCGGCGTGAGGATAAATAATCTTGAAGAGTTCAACTGTCATATGCTATGAAAATGGTAGCTGGCAGGAAGAAGGGTGGCTGGAAGGTAACAGGGGTGGAGAACTGCAGCTGTCCCCTGCGCAGCAGACCAGACGTCACCAATTATGTTGTAAAGAATAAATCCAGAAGTGATCCAACAGCCACAAAAGTTAACAGCATCTCTTCATGAACCTTACAACTGCCTCGTGAACATTCTAAGCTGCACTCCCTCGGGAAGGTGGGACAAACCAATATGACAAGCGGAGGGGGGACAGTGGGATAGGGGACTGGCCAATGAGACCATAGGGAGGAACGGACAGGATAGAGAAATGAGAGGCACAAAGGTGAGAGAATATAACAATTTGCCATGTAGGATAGCCTTTTTTATATATTTGTAAGTAACCCCTAAAGTGCTCCTTCTAAGTCAACAGGAAAAGGTTGCTAAAATTTCAAAATAGAGCGCACTATGTATTGGGTTAGTGTGTTGTAAGAAATTGGAGTAATATTTGAAGGGACGAGATCCCACCTCAAATAGTAATCACAATCCTGTCAAGGTGAACCACTAAAGTCACTAAATAAACCTTTGCCTAACCCTCCGGTAACTTGGCACAAAGCAGTCAGGCTAAACTTAGCGGTAATCTGTAAAGTATTTATGCAGTACTCAAAGAGTAATACAAAACACAAAAAAAATCCCAAACCCATTAAGTATATTAGAAAGTATGTTAATAAACAAAATGACAAAAATCCAATAATTAGAACTGGAGTTATGAAATTTTAAAGTATAAGTTAAAATAGCACCTAAAACACAAAGCACAAATTGCTTTCATTTGGTTAAGCTGGACCCAGTAGAAGTCACAAGTTGAGGTAGAGCATGATGGAGCACAAGTCGGATACAGGGACCAGGTTTATCCTGGTGGAAAGTTTACCTTCTGACTTAGCAACTTGAATGGAGATAAAGTGGTTGTTGATGACTCGCCCGAGAGGCAAGCTTCAAGCTGGATCCAAAGTGGCCATCAAAGACTGTGGGTTGCAGAAGAGCAGGGTCCCGCTGTGGTCATCGATGAAGATTAAAAAGCTCTGAGCAGGTAAAATCAGTACCCAGGAAGGCCTCGCTGTGAATCGGATGTTGCTTGGCATCATTCCAGAGGAAGTACTCTATGTTAAGACTTTGAACATTTTCTATAAATTAGCTCTCTTTCAGCAGGGCAAACCAGCAAGGTGCGGCTGACCAGAGATTTGACATTGACAGCTGGTAATCACTATCTCCATCGGTTCTCCAACCAGACAATTGGCAAAAAGTTTATAAATGCCACTTTATGTAGTTGGGGACTGGCAAAGTACACTGTTACAGCAGTCAAGTGCCCAGAAACCTGGCGGCACCACTTGGGGGCTAGGCCTCACTAAAACAAATGCCAGCAACAGGGTTCAAGACAGGTCCAGTTGGGACTGGTCACCTGCACAGTTGCAGGGATACAGGCACCTGCAAGCTTCTTGTGTGCCTGTAGCTCCAACATGAGGTCAGTCAGCTAAACCTTGGAGTTACTTATGGAGTGCTGATTTCAAGGCAAGCAGGTTCAGTCTTCCTTTAGGTTTCAGACAGCAGGGCAATCCTCCATCTGATCTTCAAAATTCCAGGCGTGTTCTGAGGCGAGGTAGTTGGAAGGCAAGCCTTGTCCAACCCCCTAAATTGTTCTGATCAGTTCCTTTACTTGCCCTAGGTTTGGTGCCAGCCTGACTAGGGTGGCAAAGGGGGGCAGACCTAGGTGTGAGCTTCACCTGTCAGGTATTCTGGGTTAGATTAAACACAATCCACACAATCCTGGATTCCAATATGTGTCTAGTTTTCAGAACTATTTGTGTTTGGTAGTCTTCCTTGGGTGCTGGATAAGCCTGGGCCTTAGTACATTCCTATCCACAATGCTTGAATTCATGAATTTCAAAGCAAAAATACAGCAGTTTCCTTGTTGTGTTTAGGACTTTCCTGTCATAATGATAAGCCCACCAACAGAAGTGTGGGAGTAGTACGTTTGATATTATCAGCTGACTTTCTCTCCATGTTTGGCTCCCAATATGTAAACCAGTGTTCAAGAAACAACACATTTTGCAAAATGCCCTCTGAATTACATGATAGTATGGGTAACCCAATTTCAGAATTGCAGAAGTAACAACTATTCCTACGCAGATTGTTTGGGGCACATTGCAGAAATGCATAGATTTTGTTCAATACCATTTGTCAATCATTAGATGTTGCCAGAAGAATTGCTGCATTGTCTTTCACAATGAAAAATTATTATTAACTGCAGCTGTTGATGGCTCTGGGTATCTTGAGTTTTTTGGACAACCAGCAGTTGCCATATAATCATGAGAGGTAAAGGGTCAGAAGGACATAACAAAACATTGCTTTTTTAATGTGCCCATCAGGGCACAAAATTACAGATAAAAATGTTGTCACCCATTTCTATTTGTTTCTACTTATTTTCATTATAAGGAAAATCACAAATAATTTACACTAATGACGCCTTGAAAAATTCCAAACTTTGTCTACTTTTCAGAAATGAATACCTTTAACGAGCACCCATATGTTTCATACCTGTTTCCGTCACAAACTGCAAGTTGGTATAGACTGACAAAATAGGTAATATTGAATACCACATAGAATAGTGTGAAAACAATGGTGAAAAAATATTTTTTACAACTCTGCCTTGAAAACTGGAAAGAGGTTGTTCTTGGCACAGGAAACCTTTGTTTATGTCATTCTTCGAAAGAAACGCCTTCTTTCCTGCGCAGCACCTTTTTCCTATATATCCCAAATTTGCTGCAGTTTGGCTATTTTCTCATTTCCCTCCAGAGGAATTCACAAACCCTGGGTACATTTATAAGCTCCTGGATGAAGAAAAAAGGAATCAACTTTGGTCATGATACGTTTTGAGAAAAACGTTCTGGACGATTAAGCAAAAGCAAATACCAAAATAAGAAATCAGTACTGTTGGAAACGACTCAGCATTCTTGTGTTTTTATTTTTCTTTGTCATATTTTATTGTGTCGAATTATGTGGTTTACTTTGACGATGTCTACAAATGTTGCAGCATTTCTTGCCAAATGGAGTACATGCCTGTAAAGTTACCATGAAAAGCAAGCATTTACCACTGACTGTGCGGTATATGACACTGCATCATCTCTTCGACTATTTTAGACTCCATTAAGCCAAAACATGTCTTAAATTAGCACTTGCAGTGGTTACTTGGTATTATAAGATCAAATGTTTCTTTAAAGAAATCATATCTTGTGACTTAAAAACAACAGCATATTTCTTTAACACATAGTCACTGAGGGCCACATTCCAAGTGCATTAAAACAACTTGTGAAGAGTGAATGTCTTTTTAACCCCTCCCATGCTCAGGACGAGCTCAGCTCATCATGAGCCACGGTTGCTGTGTGCTCATGATGAGCTGAGCGCGTCATAACGGCTCCAATGCTCGCACGCGGGGATAATTCCCCTGCTGTGCTGAGCGTTCTAAGGAAACGGGTGTGGCCGTGACAAGCTCAGCTCGTCATAAGCACACGGCCACCGTGGCTCATGACGAGCTGAGCTCGTCAAGAGAACCGGGGAGCTGTGCGCGCCCCCCGTCCCCCAGCACAGCGGGGGAATTACCCCCGCGGCCAAGGGGTTAATTTATGCTAGGGAAGGCTAAATTGCAGAGGTCAACAAATATATTTGATTGACCACTAAAACTTATGCTAACAAACCCCAAAATGTGTTGTGTGGATTGGAATTTTGGAATATTGATTTGCATAGCCGACCTCCAGTATTCACTTTTCATTGAAATACCTTAGTTGAGGAATTCCTGAGTCAAAACCTTTAAGTCCGCAAGGATTTACAAAAGGATGCCATGTATCTTTTTTCCCCTGATAGTCAGCAACCTCTGTAAGGGCAACCTTAGGCTCGTGACCAAGTGACAGGAATACAACATTTTACAAAAATGGACAATAGTATAATAATTTCAGGAAATATAGAATGCATTGAAGTTTGCCTGCTCTTTTGATTGGTAGCCAATATAGAAATATATAGAAATAACATTACACTTGAAAAGTGAAGAGAATAATTTAGTGATAGTATGAGACACTGAAAATAGTTTCAACATGTTGAGGTTTAAAAATGTTTTTGGGGAAGCCTCACATACATTCTACCACACTCGTTAAAGTATGACAGTAAATTCAAAACGGACCACACTATCTTCTGTGGTAGATATAACAAGAGGAATAATCCCAGAAGGACTCACAAGTACAAGAATGTGTTCCTCTTGATGGTGTTGACTCCTTGGAAAGTGGAAGATCAGCTTTTAAAGAGACGCCTAGATCACATGCCATCTGTGAACGCATTGGCAGGGCCCATGGACGGAGGACAACTCAAAGAGAGTTTTATCAGCTCCATCAGTGAGTTGTATATTAAGGTTAGAAACAGTGTAGCAAATAGGGCAGGCTTGCAACAAGTTCAGGATGTTGCAAGGGCAATCAGTGATTTGATGGATTCTATTCTCATAGTCAATATTGTGTTGTGCCCATCAGTGTGAGCATCATTTTTATCGCTTCTACTCTTCCCCACCATGTTGTGAATCTGGGAGACCACCCTTCTACTTTATCCTTGATTTTCTGCATTGTTGCTTGTTCATTATGTTCCAGTGTCGTTCTTAGGTCTCTCTCAAAGAGGATGCCTAAGTATTTTATGGGCTTCTGTTGCCAGGTTAGTCCAGACGTTCCTAGTACTGTTCTTGTCGTGTGGATGTTTAAAGGTTTGCACTCTGATTTGTCTGTATTGAGTTTGTACCCTGATACCTGCGCGTATTTTCCGATAGTGTCAGTCAGTGCGTTGATTGATCTTTCTGGATCTTCTGTGACTATTAGTACGTCATCGGCGTATGCCGCTAGCTTGAATGTTTCTCCTCCTATTGGTATCCCTGCTATCTCTTCGTTTGTTCTTATCATTGTGAGGAGCGGTTCTATGGCTAATAGGAAGAGAGCTGGTGAGAGTGGGCAGCCTTGTCTTGTTCCCCTGCCTAGGTGTAGTATGTCTGATGTGCCTCCGTTGACCACCACCCGCGCTTTGGGGTTGTTGTATAGAGCCACCTCCCCCCCCCCCCCCGGCGTCTTTCTCTTTTTCTTTCTTTTGCCTTTTTTCTCCTCCCTTTTTCCTCCACTCATGTATATTCCGTGCTCCATGTAAATATATATATATTTTTTATATACAATAAAAAATTACAGAAATAGAATATTGAGTTGTGCCTGAATACAGTTTATATATTTTTGATAACTGTAATTGTAACTGAAAAGGCGTTTCAATTAAAATGTGTTAGAATGTGTCATCTTTCAGATAATGTTTCTTTCTCATAAGAATATGTCCCCATAGTCACTTAGGGCCTCCTTATGAGTTTGTGATTGCGGACTGACTTCCATAACCTTGGCAGTCCAACCGACGTATTATGAGTGCAGTGGTAAGATTGCAATCAGCCCATTGCAATGCCACCAGCACCGCCAAGATCTTGAATCCCGCAGTGCTTGTGGTGTTCGTATTAGAGAGGAAGGGAGGCAGTGTCAAGCGCGGCACCACCGTGCATATTACGACTTGCCCTTCCACACGTCTTTTCATGTAATGTGACTCGGGGCACATGTTGTGCCCTTCTCCGCCTGCACTATTGTGCATGCACTGTGTGGCATGCACGACATATGAATGCTAGCAATTCGCACATGACAGTGCAGCTACTGTTGGGCTGCTGCATTGGCTTCAGGCTTACTCAGTGAGTGGAAGCTTGCAGAAAGCACTAGACCCTGGCTGGCACACTGATGGTCCCCTCGTCTTATCAGAATACGACAGTCTTAAAACCTCCAGCGCAGCTGTCTTGCAGGATAGGCGGCTTCGGCAGTCCACCAGTCGGACCACCAAAGTCGTAATAGGGCCGTTAGGGGACATAGTTTGCTGATAACATTTCTGTTCTGCTCAGTGTTAGCATGACTTTGACTATGACCTCATGTTATGGATTGCATTGTGGTCCAGTGAAGAGAGTTTAAGAAGTATCTGGTTCCTCACTGGCAGTCATTTCTCTTGTAAAAGGGATTGCAATCTCATTATTTATTGCACACAAAGAAATCAGATATTCCATTGTTCTAAATTCACTGGGTGTTATAAATACCAACTAGTCTGTGTTGTCCATTACTAAGGGGCATCACAAGTTGGATTTAGAGTTTTCTGAAGCAAATTACTCATGCTACATTGCTTACCGGGCCTTTGTCCCCTCTGAGTATATTTCAACACGTTTTACCTGGAGAAATGTATCTGGTATGCAGATAAACTCCCAATCATATCAGGAGGAACGAAATTAGTGAGGTGTCAATGTGATGACCTTGGTTATGCAAAGATTAGAGGAGCACCTCTCTTTTACTTCAATCACCAACTCCTACATATGCTCAAATGCATAAAGATGTGAATATACATACAAGTTAAAGTGCTTTTACATACACTGTTATTTTTGTTTATTATACCTCTCTGCACCCATATTGATTTTTCTTTCAATTTTTCATTACCTACCCGTTATAGAGTGCCCGCTTTCCAATAGATATACTTCCACATATCATGACAGCATACTGTCTACAACTATTTGTGAATAACTCAATTAGCAAGTGTAAATTCATGGTTTTGATTAAAAAAAGATATTAACTGCACTAGTAAATACTGCAAATACTCCAAAGGCAACTTTTGATGTATATATACTTTTTTGAATCGGCCCAGAATTCTCAGATGTTTTTGGGAAAGGATACCACAAACGGGGGAAAAATCTCTCCAGGCCCATGTGACTTTTAAAAAATGAAAAGAGCAGGTGTGAGCAATGAAACTACATAAGTTGTGATTTGAAGCAATGACATCAATGTTTGCATTTTGAGAAAAAAACACACAGTTTACATTTCTGATGAAGAGTAAACAGTAATAGGTGGGTGTAACAGAATGTGGCACTTCAGCATGCTTTGCCATCGTGAGCTATCACGGATCAGATTTCAAGAGGTTCGGAACTCTGCCACCCAATCAAACACAAGGCAGAAAAAAGCAAATTACTGTTATTAAACTGAAGGAACTGATGACACGAGTAACATTTCTCACTTGCTAATGGATTTCATTTTACAGATGAAACGAGAACTGATAACGATCCAGATATTATCTTGCATATTTTATCCAAGTCAATTGAATTCTAGCAGGAAACATTTGACTCACATTAGTGTTGATACTGTAATTAAACTTTCACCAAATGAACATGTAAAACTCATAAAGACCATAGTGCAAAAGCAGCAGAGCATGGAGATCCCAAAACGGAGTAAGTGATATTAGACAGTTTTCACCTTAGAGAAGCAATTTTTTGCAGGATATGTTGTCTTGGAAGTCTCTTTAGAATTGCTTATGCATCAAGTGAAATAATGAAAGCTCACTTTCTATTGCATGAATATGAAACAACCAACATTCTCTGCTCCTGAATATTCCTATGTTAAAAACGATAAATGGTGTTTTCTTAAAGGACAGAACGAATTAGAAAGAGTATTACTTTGAAATGATTTTTGGGACCAGATTTAAAATTTCGAGGAGTCAGGACATCTTTCAGAAAGCGGGGAGTGTTCTGTACGCCCTGTTTAGGGTGCATTCAGTAGCGGTTGGTGGTGGGAGTAGCTGCCGGGCGGTGACGTGGGGAGGGGCAGGGGGGGGTAGTAATATACGGATTAAGGAGGATTACAGGTAAGTAAACATATAAATAAATAAACCAAATTTTGTTGCGTGCACTGCATCGCATTTGGGGATGCAGAGCGCGCAACAAAATTCGTTTTATTCATTTATGTGTTTACTTACCTGTAATCCTCCATAATCCATAGATTACTACCCCCCACCCTGCCCCTCCCCCTCCCCACGTCTCCGCCCTGCAGCTGCTCCCACCACCGACCGCTACTGGGTGTATTGCTGTTTATCACACTAAAGAAGGCAGCACACCAGCAGTATTTTAGCAAATATCCACTATCTAACAACCTCTAAATGAGGTCCGAAGTGCAGTGTGCTATACAGGGCCATCCCGGGAAGCACTCACCTAGACATACCACCAAGTAAATCCTCAGGCCAGGCATGGCCAGAGGCTATAAAGCCTTACTGCCAACACAGTACTACGGTGTGTTTCTTGTGGAGGCTTGGGGATGACAATGCTTTGTTCGCAAGGCCCCTCATCAATACCAGGATGCCTTGTAACACTGGGAACAGGGGTGCCCCCTCCCACACCAGGTGTCGGCAGACACCATTTGGCCAGTTCCATGACCCAGAGATGGAGGATGGTGCGTGGCCCTGCCCCCACGCACTGCCTGCTTTTACCGGCATCTGCCATGCAGCTCACTGCACGTCGATCCATGCCGCTGCCTCATTCCTCAGCCAGCAATGCACCTTGGACCTGCCTAAGGCCCTGCTTCCAGTGGAGTTGAATCCCACTGCTGCTGTGACCTGCTGTGCAGCCTTCTCCATTGATAAGTGCCACTCCCCGCCTTCCTGTAAGTCGAGCTCTCCACCAACGGCAGTCCCTGCTCCCGCTATTTACCCTTGTTCTGCATCCTGCATGCCTCGCTCCCTGCCTGGCCTGCTCCTGCAGTGACTATGATTTTGGCACTACTCGCCTCCCTCGCTGTGCTTCATCTCTTTGGAGACCTGTGGAGGAGATCCTGCTTCTCGCTCTGCCCCTATCTGCCTAGTGCCATTGGCAGGTTTTCTTCCTACTAGAAGACAGTGGGCATTACTGCTGACATAAGGTGAAAGAACTGTTGTACCTCGTAAGGGAACTCAACGTTCATGTGAAGTATGCTGATAGGCGCAAGAACAGTCATACCTCACAGGGACATGCCTCATTGATTTTTAAGAGTACAGCAGTGCTGAAACCAGCAAGATACGTTTGACTCCCATTGCACAACTTCCTCGCCAAGGCGGATGATGCCAATGCTGCGCCCCCAGGAATGCCGCCCCGGGGGCAGCACTACTGTGAGGACCAATGAAATAGACTTTGCTATCACAAAAGCGCCTGTAAAGCCCGCCATCATCAAAACAGAATGGGTAGACACCAAACGCATGAAGGAAACAACTGCCGTGAAAAAGACGTGCAGATCCCCACTAGCAAAGCCGGTACTGGCAATTGTATAGTTTTTACGTCATATGGACTCAGCCTTACTGAGGTGAGTTAAGGCCCTTGATTTTTTTTCTACTTCAAGAGTGACTCTGTCAGGACTGCAAGCCATCATGAATGTAAGTGACAACATCCTCATCCACTCTGTGACAGCTGAAGAACATCACAAACGTTTAAAAGCAGCACTGAAATTCCTATGGGAGCATGGGGTCATGTTACATCTGGGAAAATCCTCCCTTTAGAGTTCTTCAGCTACGTCTTCAACTAAGGTGGAGTGTAATCTGGCCCCTGGAAGTTGCAAACTATCAAGCATGCCCCAGCACCATCTACAGTTTCCTCAGCACGGCAAAGTATTGTGGCTGCTTTATTTCCAATATGGCAATGCTAGCCAAACAACTAAGAGCCATGGCCAGGACTGATTTCAGCTGGACATGGGGTTCGAAGGAGGGTGATGCATTCCAAAAGATAAAGGACAATCTCCTGAAAAACATGACAATGGCTTACTTCAATCCTGAAAAGTAAACTGAACTGCTCGTAGGTGCAAGCACTGTGGGACTGGGAGCAGTTCTCCCTCAAGAGCTCGAACTTGACAAGTGGGCACCATTAGCTTTTGACAGCAAGTCGCTGACCTCACTGGAAACACACTATACCCAGATTGAAAGTGAGCCCTTGGCCATCAAGTGGCATTGCTGGTATTTCCACCCATGCTTGAGTGGCTGACTGTTCAAGGTGATCACTGACCACCAACTTCTCATCCCACTCTTCCGAGGCTCCACATCTGCCACTGTGAATCGAGAGGTGGGCCATCAAATTACAGCATTACCACATGCAAGTGATAATACTGGCTCACGGCAGACATCAAGGATCAATAAGGATAATCTCACATGCAAGAAAAGATATGGCTAACTGACATCGAAACAATGGTTGGTGATGTAACGCAGCACTGCCCAGTGTGCCAAATCACAAGCCCTCCTTAAAGCCCAGCATCTATCATCACAGAAGACTCATGCACCATCACGTGGTCCAAGTTAAGCCTTCACTTTGGGGGGTTTCCTGATGGAAGGTTCAAGATGGTCCTGATCAACAGCAACTCCAAGAATCCTGTTGTTGAAGTAAGTGACTCGACCACTTTCATGCATGTGTCACTGATTCTAGTCAAGAGTCAAGGACCTGCTCAATCACCTAGGGATAATCCACCAAAGCATCACCCCTTGTGGCCACAGGCCAATGGCGTGCCCCAAGGATTTATAAGCACCAACCTCAAGATCTGCCACCAGAAAGTGCTCCGTAAATACCATGAAACACTGCACTGTACCACCCAACAAGGCCTATGGACTCTAATGTTCAGCAGATTCTGGCATGACACGATCTCCACTTACCCGGAGTCGCCCAGCTGCCTTATGATACCTAGGAAATTCAATCCCATCACACCCAGTACAACATGCATTTGAGCCGGATGGGGTGAGCGAAGAATTTATCAGTCCTGCCAAGAGACAGACTTATCATCAAGGATCGCAGACCTGGGTAGAAATTCAGGGCACCTTTTGAACCAGGGGTGTCTACAGTGTTGAAAGTCGATGGCACTATGCTCACAGCAAGAAAAGGCAGCAAGACAGTGGCAGGAAATATCTTGTGGTTCAAGAAGGTGGAGACAGCCAACAAGTAAATACCTGCTGAAGATGACACCAAGGGAGACAGCAGTCAAAAGAGAAATGCCACAATGAGACTATTCCCAGCCAAGGGAGTCCGACGAGCATGATAGAGGAAATCAGAGTGACCGATGATGCTCAGACCAGTCAAGCCATCGACGGGATGCAAGACCACTCACAACATTAGCGTTATCACTTCTGGCCCAACCAGCCGAGGCAGAGTCTCTGAGACTTTGTGTTCAAAATCCAACAATGACAATTTGTGACTGAGTTGAAAATGGATGCAGTGAGCCATGCCGGGCCATCCAGGGAAGCCCTCACCCGGATATACCACCAAGTACATCCTCTAGCCAGGTGTGACCAGAGGCTATAAAATAAAGGGGCGTAGACCGCACTTTGTCATACTGCACGCATTGTACTACTGTGTGTGTGTATGTCTGTGTGTTTGTTGTCGGGACGTCAATAGTCCTGGTTCACAAAGCTCCTCACCCATACGAGGGCACCTTGTAACACTAAGCATAGATTTCTCATGTAACATTATTTTATTAACGCTGATTTCAAATGTTTACTTATATTTTAGTATTCTTTCATACATTTTTCATTATCGTAATTCCCAGTTGTGTGGTAAAATAAGTGTTGCGTTTATTTCAAGTATAAATATGCATGGTCAAAGACTGTGCTGTGTTAGCTTAGTATGTTTACTATTTGTATTTTCATTAATCCATTTATTCAGATCCCTGTTTTTAACAACTCAACTTTCAGTTATTTTGGGACCTTGGTAATTTTCATCAGTAAAAAAATAAAGGCAAAATATATTTCATGTAATAGTGTTAGGCCTCCCACCTATAGGTGGGAGTCTATCAAACCTTTTGCCTTCACCCCTCCTGCTTTACAAAATGTGTGTTTTTTGGCTTTAGGAATCTGTGCACTTTACCACTGCTAAACAGTACTAACATGCTTTTGCTTTCTCCTTAAAACATGGTACAATTAACCGAAATCTATTTGGCACATTTAATATACTTAAAAGTCCCTAGTAAATGTACTACATGTTCCCACTTGCCTGTTAAACAACACTAGTGGGCCTGCAGCACTCCTTGCGCCACCCACCAAAGTAGTGCTTTAAAACATGCCTCAGGTCTGCCAAAGAAGCCTGTATTATAGTTCTAAACTGCCATTTGAACCTCAAAAAATAAACCTTTCACCAAGCCCAGAACTTCTTTTTAATACTTGTAAGTTGCCCCTAAGGTAGACACTAAAAGCTCACAGGACAGGGTACATAGTATGTAAAAAGCAGGAGATATGGGTTTAAGTTTTGCATATCATGACAGTGAAAAACTCCTAAAGTATTTTTTCACTGTTGTAACACCTATCTCTCCAATAGACTAATACTAAGTTCCCTTATTTAATTCAGTAAGTGTTAACTTTAGATTAAGAGCAGATAGAAAAATGCTTCTAGGTCCCTTTTAAATTGTAATTTCAAACCCCTTTTCAGTCAGACATTGGGTTACACCCCGGGCGTAGCTGGCGTAGCGGGACTACGCGGAGGTCCACGGAGTTGGAAAGAAACTCTGTTCAACTCCGCTCTGCTCCGCCACCCATCTCCACCCCTATTACAAATGAATTTTAGTTTAATAAAAACCAAAAAATAAACACTTACCTGTTCTGCGGCGTACCTGGGCTAAACTCCTCATCTTGCGAAAACAGCGCATGCGCAGATTTTGCAAGATGATCAACCCAAGTAGGAAGGAGGCAGCGAGGAAGAGGAGGAGGGCAGCCCGGCGACGCTGCAGTACAGGTAAGTTTTATTTTTTCGTTTTTATAAAACTATAATTTATTTTTAATAGGGGGGGTTGAGGCAGGAGCTGGCCAACTCCACTCCACTGCGGAGTCAGAATTTTGCCCTATTCTCTGTGTTTTCCATGAAACGCGGAGTAGGCAAATCTCCGCTGGTGGAGCAGAGTTCTCTGCCCAAACTTAGTTACAATCACAAAAATGGCACTTTTAGAAAGTTGGCATTTTTGTGTCCAAATCCTCTGTGCCTTTCTGCCAGTAGCCTGGGTCTGATGACTCTGCTGTTGGGGATTATGCATTGCTGCCAGACAGAGAGACAAAGAAGTCTAGGTGTGGATAGGATGGGCCATCCTGCCAGGATGGCTGGGGCAGGCCCGTACACAGCTCCACTTAAACTTCAAAGGACACCGCCTCCTGCCCACACCAAGGATCCTAACACCAGCCTTTCCATGCTATTGTCACCCCACATTTTTTGGCAAGGAATGAATAAGAGCTAACAAAGGGGGTATCCTCCTCCCACAGTCTGGCACTGGGGACAAAAGGTGGCCCTTCCGGACCCCAATTCAGATTACTTCTGAACCTGGGAAAGACTCAGCAAAATGACTGTCCTGCAGCCCTGATATTAGGAGGACAGCCCAGTTGACTGAGAAAGGAACACAAGACTGTCTGTCCCATAGGCTAACATTGGGGCTGCATGGTAACCATTTTACATTTGTAATTTTCAATAGGGACAACAGAGAAAAAGGAGTTTCGGATCTCTGAACTTACAATTTATTAACACACCTTTTGGTAAAGGTGGTATTTAAATAGTGTTATTGAAAATGCCACCTTTAGAAAGTGGCATTTTTCCATCCTGTGTGCCTTTGATTGTTTGTGTATTCAGCATCTGGCGTTGGAGAGACAGGAGCTGGGGATGTGCAATCACTCTATACAGTCACATGGGGGTTGAGGTGTGTCCTGACTTGCCTGGGTGAATTGTGACTGGGCTTAATAGACCTGGTCTTTATTTATAGTTGTGGGAGGAGTTTCACTCGCCCCTAAATAGGTTGTCTCTCCTTTTCACAATGCTGTGTCCAGCCACCTGTGGGCATGATGGACCAGGGAGGACAGGCCTGGTTTGTACTGGGCTCAGAGACCCTTGCCACCAGGAGAACAATGACAAAATAGGGTATAAGTATAGGATCTAAAACCCAAGGACTTTAGATTACTTCAAGAAACAAGATGAAGTTGAAGTTGAGGGAATTTATAAAGCGCACGTACACCAAAAAGGTTTCATGGCGCTAATCAGACCGGCAGCAAAACAGGGCAAAAATATTAAACCTCAAAAGCTCTAGTGCAGAGCCAGGTCTTCAGGTCTTTATGGAACTCCAAGTATGATTGGGAATAACGAAGGTTATCAGGAAGAGATTTCCAAAATCGAGGGGCCTGAAAAGAAAAGCTCAGCCCCCCATGTTTCTTCCTAACAAAACGTGGAACAACCAGAAGGTTCTTGGAAGAAGAACGTAAGTTTCTAGAGGGAGTGTAGGTTCTAAGCCTAGATGCTACGTAGAGGGGAGATAAGCCCGCCAGTGATTTAAAAATGAGACACCCTAGTTTAAATAGGCATCTATGGGCCACCGGTAACCAGTGCAGTTGCCTCAGAAGCGGAAAAGCATGATGGTATCTAGACCGACTATAAATCAGTCTAGCCGCCTGATTTTGAATAAGCTGTAATCGGCGTAGTTCATAGGCAGGGATACCGGTGTAGAGAGAATTAGCATAGTCAACCCGAGAGATGACACGGGCAAGGATAATAAATTTAAGAGCGTCGATGGTGAAGAACCGGGAACCTTACGACTAGTATGAAGACACGAAAAGCAGGATGAAACGACCATACTAATCTGAGAGTGCATTGAAAGGTCGTCACTGAAGAGGGGACAAAGCCAAGAGAGGGAGGCCAAAAATTAGAAGACCAGGGGTTGGATGAGCTTCCGATTAAGACTAATTCCGTCTTATCGGGATTTAATTTGAGATGGTTTGTGCTCATCCAGTCCTGGATAAAAATCTTAGTGTTCTGGAAATGAGAAATAGAATCAGGAGAAGAAGAGAACGTGAATATGAGTTGAAGGTCATCAGCGTAATTAAACACTGTGACCGCCCGGTGATGTAAAGCAAAAATGAGAGGGAAAATATAAAGTTTAAAAAGAAGAGGGGAAAGGGCAGAACCTTGAGGAACACCACAGGTTACTGCCCGAGGAGTAGAGGAAAAGGAAGAGAGGTAAACCGCCTGGTGACGGTTCTCCAAGAAAGAGGAGACCCAACTCAGGGCTACCCCCGAAAGGCCAGCAAGCCGGACACGGTCGACCAAAAGAAGATGGTCGACCATGTCAAAGGCGGCCGACAAATCAAGAAGTACCAGGGCCTGAGTAGATCCATGATCGGCGCTAACTCTAAGCTCATCCAAAACTGAGAGGATGACTGATTCAGTCGAGTGAGTATGACGGAAGCCAGCTTGGTAAGGATCAAAGTAATCAGAGGCCTCAATGAAAGAGCTAAGGCAGTGAGTAACATATCTCTCTAGAACTTTGCCTAAAAAGGGGAGCAGGGAGATAGGTCGAAAATTGAATGGAATAGTCGGATCGGCTCCTACCTTTTTCAGAACAGGGACAATCTTTGCTGATTTAATAAGATTAGGGATGGTACCCAAAGCCAATGATTTATTAAGGAGGGCAAGCGGAGGGTCAGGTCAGACCGAGAAGATCTTGCGAAGAATGTGTGAGGGACAACTATCAGTGGGGGAGCCAGATTTCGTAGAACCCACCAAACTGAGAAACTTCTCTATCAGGATAGGTGTAAAGCAAGTGAAAGAATGTGTACTTGGAGGAGGTAGGGGAGGATCAAATGAGGGCGAGGGAGAAGAGATATGGAGTTTGATGGTAGAGATTTTAGTAAAGAAATAATCGTGAAGAGAGTTACAGAGGTCCTGAGAAGGAATAGGTTTAGCAGTGACTCGGTCAAGTTTAGAGAGGCTGATAAGAATGGAAAAAATTTCCTTAGGCTTATTGGGAGAGGATAGAATCATTGCCGAAAAATATTGAGTTTTGGCAATAAGAATATCATGTTTATATTCCCTCAGAGTTGTAGAATAGACAATTTTATCAGGAGGATCGTAGCGCCGACGCCACTTACGTTCTGCCTGTCTAAGCTGAAGTTCATTTGCTTGTAAACAGGAGGAAAACCATCTTTGTGTGTCTTTGTGAGCGTTTAAGCCGGATCGACCTCCAGGGGACCAAATCATCACAGGATGAGGTAAGCCAGGAATTAATGGCTAAGGCCTGATCGTGGAGGGAGGAGTCAAAATAATCAACATTTGTCAGAATAGTAATGGAAAGCGAGGAGCAAAGGGAATTAATGTTGACTCGCCCCCAATTTCTCACTTTGATGTTGGTAGGTAAGGGAGTTCTGGTCGTGGGATTAAGTGACAGAGAAAAGGAGACCAAATAATGATCAGACCACAGGCAGGAAAGGACCGAGAGTAAGGAAATATCTAAATTAGCCAACCAAATTTGGTCCAATGTATGACCAAACGTATGGGTCGGTAAATGAACCAATTGTGTCAGGTTCAGCTAAGTGAGCAAATCAGAGAACTCCTTGGAGTGAGGGTCCACGAAGGGGTCACCAGGCCAATAATTAAAATCACCTAAAATCATTATGCATGAATTATTCACTACCAGATTGGCGAGAATCTCACCGACTAAGGAAGAAAAGGCGGGCATGGACTGGGGAGGGTGATAAAATAACACACAAACTAACGGGGGGAGACAGCCATATATTTCATAACCAAGTAATCAACAGCAACGATCGTCGGGGAGGGCATTAACGAAAATGTCCACCTCGAGTGAATGATGGCAGCCACACCGCCCCCACTTTTACCAGACGAGCGATCTTAACGCAGTAGATAATAATTTTCAGGTAAAGCCGCTAAAATATTAGCTGAAGATGTAGAGGTGAGCCAAGTTTCAGTGAGAAATAAACAATCGGGTTGAGCTTGGTTAAGAAAGCAGAACGTATCAAGCTGATGTTTTGGTAGTGAGCGAGTGTTAAGCAAGCATGCCGAAAATACCACGGGGGGGAAATCAAGGGAGGGGACTACTAATATGTTCCCACTGTCATTAGAATTGTGTACTTCCCCAGCAGCAGGAACCAAGGAAGGGAGGTCGGAAGGAACAAAAAGACCCAAGGTGTCCAGCTTAACCTGTGTATATTTGTAAATAGGCCACATCGCTTGGAGTGCATACCACCCCTTTCATGTTATAAATTATAAACGCCCTTTGTTGGTTTTGCACCCGGGATAAAAAGCAACTTTTGGACAAAATGAATTACAGATGAAGAACTCCGCATTTGATAAGTTCTCAGCAGCAACTGGAGAGTTAACACACTAAACTACACGCAGGAAGTCCAGGATATTTTTGATAACACGCATGAAATTGATTATGCTTTTCATTGTACGAGCGTTTATTATTGTATATTACAGAGGCATGATGGGTATTGTAGTTTCACAGGGAGGCAATCACACACGCAGGTGATTTTTTAGCTTCACACACAAGGGGCGGAGCACGTACGCTCTAAAAGTGGGCTGAAGTGCAGGGCTGAGCACATGAGAACTCATTGGCGGCTGAAGACGTATGTCGAGCAGTCAGAAGAAATGGAGTGAGCAGGTATGCACCAAGCGGAGTTATTTAGACTGTAGGAGCCCGAGGTTAAGTGAGAATTATGAGAAAGTTTCCGCATTGGTTGGGAGAGTAAGACGAGGGGCGGAAGTTTTAACGCATATGTGTTCAGAGTTAAATACAAGTTATGTAAATAGAGGATGGAGTTAGAATGTGAACTAGCTGAGGGGTGACATAGAATTCTAGAGAGCAAATTATGTGTAAAGAGGGTGTTATTATCAAACCAAGTGAACGTGGGTTGAAAGACGTTATTTGTTCTTGGGGGAAATCACGGGACTTGGGCACTTAAATAGACTTCGTTTAATGCCATTTTTTTAATGATGTTTGAACACAAAAGTGAACAATACTGAGTTAAAATACAAATTTCTGGGTGTAATGTTTAAAACGCTACAATTTTATATTGATGGGCTTTCTTTAATTGGTTGATTTACAGTGACCCCTGACGAAGGGCTGATGGTATAGCCCGAAATGCATTGGGTTTACAGTAAAGACATGCTGCTCAGAACTACTGGTTGTATTTGGATCATATTTTCGATGACGTTCGGATGGACACACGTGAATATTAGAAGTTTCCAAAAATGCATTTTGTTACGTGTGCAGACATGCAAAAGAGAAAAAGAACATTCTAAAAAATCGTGGATTAAATTGGATGAATTCTGAGTAGAACGAAACCGTGACTAGTTGGTTGGACCTACGATCCAGTCATGCGGTGCGTCTGGGAGTGGATTCTGCGCTCCCCACTATAATGCACATCGCTTGGCACTCCATAAGTTCTGAGGAGGTGTAGGTAAGAATTTGGACAGCATTATGGGCCCCTGGCCCCGGTCGGGCGCGGACGGGTGCAGACGGGCTTGCCTTTGGCGCACCGCCAGCGCGCCTGCTGCGCGACCAGAATGAAATGTGGGCTTTGTAGACCACCAACAGGCCGCCTCAGGCCGAGCTCCGGCCCCCTGGATCAGGTGGAAAATGGTCAGGTGACTCGTTTCCTCACAAGCCCTCCGCTCAAACGGGAAAAACCGGCGTCGGATCAGGCTGTGATGAAGAGGCACCACCAGCGAGGAGGAAGCTATGCCCAGCGGAGACAAGGAGGTAAGCCAAACGTTTAAAACACCAGGGCTGCTGAGCCGGTGGAGAAAAGTGCTCAGACTAATGCCCTCAAAATAAAAATGAACAAACAGGGCAGCTGAGTAAGTCTATAGAGACCCAGACTTATGCACCATGTGAAACGAAAATAAGGTACAATGTAAGTTTAACACAAAAGATTAAAATTATTGCCACACGGCTTGGCCAGAAATCCAAATAGCGCTGAGTCTTAAGTGCGGTATGAACATTAAAAGGTCACACAATAATCACCCGTGGTCTGCGAACGCCCGCTGTGCGACCAGAATGACATGTGGGCTTTGTAGTCCACCAACGGGCCGCCTCAGGCTGAGCTCCGCCCCCCTGGATCAGGTGGAAAATGGTCAGGTGACTCGTTTCCTTACAAGCCCTCCGCTCAAACAGGAAAACCCGGCGTCGGATCAGGCTGTGATGAAGAGGCACTGGCAGCGAGGAGGAAGCTATGCCCAGCGGAGACGAGGAGGTAAGCCAAACGTTTAAAACACCATGGCTGCTGAGCCGGTGGAGAAAAGTGCTCAGAATAATGCCCTCGAAATAAAAATGAACAAACAGGGCAGCTGAATAAGTCTATAGAGACCCAGTCTTATGCACCATGTGAAACGAAAATAAGGTACAATGTAAGTTTAACACAAAAGATTAAAATTATTACCACACGGCTTGGCCAGAAATCCAAATAGCGCCGAGTCTTAAGTGAGGTATGAACATTAAAAGGTCACACAATAATCACCCGTGGTCTGCGCACAAGGACTGTGTGAGGGGTGCTGCCTTTTTTGTTTCAGGGATGGGTTGGCCTGCAGTTGCTGCTTATGCTTGTGGTGGAGGAAAAGGACAGACTCTTTTAATCCTGCTGTGGTATCCTGTTTGCGAAGAAGCTTGTGTATGCTTGCCTTCTGCTGGAAGTCTCAGGGAGATAAAAGACTTCAAGAAAAGATCTGTGCTATATCTAAAAAGGAACCTGCCTGGAAGGAGGGCTGCACAACTGTGTGAGGAGGGCTGCCCCTGATGTTTGTGGGGTGGGAAGGCCTCTGGTTGTGGCTCCGGTCTGGAGCAATAGAAGGATTGGACTGTTTTTCCCCTGTTCTTGCTTCATTTTACTTTAAAGTGTGTAAGGATCACTTTATTTTTGCACAGAGAGCTTGGAGCACTTTTATTCTCTGCTTTCTGGAAGAAAGAATAAGCTGACAGGAAGCATGTGCTGTGCACTTTAAATTCTAACACCAGAGCCTGAAGCGTGGGCTCACTCTGCTATGGAAGACAGCGACCGGCCATCAGAAACCCCCCCTTGCTTCCTCCAGTCACTGGTATCTCCATGTGACATTACCACCAGGAACTTGAAATGAACGCAGCTTCATCTGTGGTTGCCCGGTACAAGCAAACCAGCACCGCTGAAGAGGAAGTGGATGTGCTATGCTGACATCCCGCTGTGAGTGGGTAAGGAGTCCCACTGTCAGTAAGGTGAGGCCAGGCTGCTCGACTTTCTTCCCCAGCTGCGCCACAGTCTTGTAGACAGCCAGGTGTGGCCGTTTAAGGAAGAATGGGGGAAGCCAGAGCCAGAGGCACAACATAATAAATGATACAGGTTTGTGTCAGAGTACGTGAAGTCATTGATGTTTCGATCCTTTTAGTGCAATTCTATGACCATCTTCAGGGCAGGACTAGTAAAGCCTGAGACAAATGCCTGTCAGAGTCAAGACCTATAATTGAGTTCAAGGCGCGATGGTCATGTTTCCAATAAGGAGAAAGACAGCGGTGTGCAAGGAGTGGGTTACAAAAACGAGTCGGATTGCCGTTGGGGTTAAACGGAAGGTCCCAGTGGTGATTATAGACAATGCTAGTCAACAATTTGAAGTAAGTTGCCTCCTAGATGGTGAGAGGGATGCCCTGCTAACATTAGAGGTGGGTGACTAGATGAAGTATATCCTCATGAAAGTTATTCTTGTCTACAAAATCGGGCTTACCTCAGAGAAGTAATGCTTAACGTTTACATACAGGTACAAACTGTCAAGCCTGTTTTGGATGGATTTAATTGATTACTCCAGTAAGGCACTGAGTGGTTGGGTGAAGGGCAGAAAGTTGAGTGATGATGAGAGGGCTGCAGAGCATAATTTGAGATAATTGTTGCCAGTGGGTCCCACTGGCACTCATTCTTTGGGCCAGTGGGGTCCAACAGCACTTATTTTCCCTTATCATACATTCCCACAGAGTCCCTTCACCCCTATATGCTTTGAGTGCCACAGGTATGCACACTCAAAAGGAGACCCCAACTTCCTGAAAAGGCAGCAGCCCCCCACGGGTGGGAGACTGCAGGAAATTCTAGAGCAGCACTCAGAAGGTGATTGTCCAAGTCAGCTTAGGGGTAAGTGGAGAGTTTATTTTACTGTCCCTAGGTGAAAAAGAGATGGTACCCAAAGCCCACATGCCTAATAACTCTATAAGGTTTGTGCAGTGGGTCACCATCAATGGGCAGAGGGTGGAGACTCTGAGAACCACAGGAGAGGAACCAGAATAACTACTTTTATATGTTATCTGGTATCCTCGGAGCAGGTTCTTTCCAATGTAGTCCACCAAGATTTAATTGCTGACATCAATGATAGTCACTAATCAGTGGAACTGGTTCCATTTGAATTGGGGGTTCCTTTTGGGTAGCTGAAAGTTGAGCCAGACCTGTGAATTTGCTGCTTGGTAATGATAAGGGGTACACCATCTGGAAGAAGGTGGAGTGCCAGTCACATTTGAAGATGTTTTTGTTTCCTGAGTGGGTGTGCCTGGCTGCACAGTCCATTACAGCCTGAGAGGAGTGTCAAAAGGTCCAAGAGCATTGAACAATGGCCCAAACACCTGCCAAGAAGAGGAGGGACAGAAGTTGTTGGAAACCCCCTGCAGAGATTGGCAATGGCACCGGAGGGAGGAGATCCTGAGGGGGCCCTCTGGAAACTACAAGAAGACATTGCTGCCTTTAGGAGATCTACCTGAGCTAACTGGGTGGCATGGTGAAGGATGCCCTTTCTGTCAGAGCTCTACCAAGCACAGAAAGAGTGCCTCACCCTTGAAGGCATTCGGCATCAGGCTGAGGCCCAGGCAAAGGGAAACTCCTATGGCAATCATCACATCTACTGGGAGAATGATCTGCTGCACAGCAAGCCTAGGCTTTATGAGCTTAAGGAAAGTCATGTGTTGGTGGTCCTCCAGTGCTTTAGGGTCTTCCTACTGGATCATGATGTACCTCTGGCAGGACATCTGGGGAAGGCAAAGACCCACATTTCTGGTTCTAGGATGGCATTGACCTTAGATGCGTTCTGTAGGCCATGTTATACTTGTCAGGACAGTTGGAAGGCAGGGGCAGAGCAAAAGGCCCTCCAATGTCTCTCCCTGTCATAGACACCCTATTTGAAAGAGTGGACATCAATATTGTAGGGATTCTGGGTACCAAGACAGCCTCTGGCAACAGGATTATCCCAGTCTTGCTGGACTCTGCCACCAGGTACCCGGAGGCCATCCCTCTGAGGATAGTGATAGCACCCGCAGCGGCAAGGGCACTGATAGTGATATTTTCCCAAGTGGGTTTCCCCAAGGAGGTGGTGTCTGACTAGGGCACCAACTTCATGTCAGCGTGCATGTAGTCCATTTGGGATGAGTGTGGGTAGACTTACAAGTTCTCCACACACTATCATCCCCAGACAAATGGGCTTGCTGAAACATTCATCAAGACCCTCAAAGACATGGTCATGTCAGTGCCCTGGTGGCAGAAGTGGGACATCCTCTTTCTATCCCTGCTCTTTGCTCTTAGGGAGATGTCTAAGAAGGAAGTAGCATACCTTTTGAACTTCTATACACCCACCACATCAGAGGGCCTATCTAAGTTTTAAACGTTCTGATTGTGAAAAAAAACCAATTCACTTTCACTACTGTGGGGCCTCCCCCTCTCATAGGTTAACACTGAGAATTCTTTTTCACACTTATAAGCTGTAATTCCTGATTGAGTAAGAGAAAATCTGTCATGTTTCATATCCTTCGAATAGAAAGGATAAATCCTCTTTTCTGGCAAAGTAGAATTTTTCATCACTATTTTAGAAATGCTACTTTTACACAGATTATATACTTGAAAGTATCCAATAGCTACTATTGAAAGTTTAATCAAGAAAACATTAGCAGCACTGCAGCAGCAGCAGAGACAGGCTCTGCTCCTGTTAATCACAAACACACTGAGACACCCGTGAAAATAGAGCTTCAACTGAACGGATGCACCAACCTGCACAACTGAAAATAGCCAATTATGCAGGCAACACCGTCACCTCCAGTGCCAGAAATTTTCGAATTAGTATGAACATCTTCCTTTCCACAACATAAGAACACACCACGTCCAAGTCCTGACAAAAGCCACTGACTGCTAACGGGGTTGGAAAAGCGTTGACAACAGCGTCTGGGAAAAGCAAACCCTATTGGCTTAGTAGTAGGCTTAGTTAATTCCCTCTATAAGCCATTATTAACCATATTCATGGGATACCCAGAGCTGTGCATATAGGCAGGAGAATGAATAGTGGTAGTAAGCTGTGACTTGCTACTCTGCCTTGATGCTGTTCTTGGTTAATGGACTGGTACTGTATGTACCCTTTTTGTGTTTTTGTAATTGCCCTTTGATTACACACAACTTACCAATGTATTATACACATTTGCAAATACTGTTTCATATTTGTTAATTGTTTTTTTATTTCCTATGTTGAAAAATGTCATCAGTCTGTGTTGTCCTTAATGTATGACATGAGTTGAATGTTGTTGCATTCAGGGAATAACCTAGAATTTTTTTTTTATTAAACTTTAAATAGTAGCTACTGGATACTTTCAAGTATATAATTATCAGTGGTTTATTCCAGTAAGCTTAGGACCCAAGCCTTCCTTAGGTTACAACTTTTGCACAGATGGCATTCTCTTAGCTCTGCGTGACTGCAGCCTGTCTCCAATACACGTCTGGGTAGGTGACAGCTCGACTTTGTGCATTCCTTCTAGACAGCCACACATAAACGAAGTTTAAGTGTTACTGGGTGGCCATCCACATCCTGAAGGGTCATCCTGGGCAGGATGGGATGAAGGAGCTGACACTTATACCTCAATAGGCAGTGTCCTGTCCCCCCACACAAAGGGCTGCATACTCCCATGTAGTGAGTATAGTGCCAGGAGTAGAGGGTGGACCTCTGCACTTCAAAGCCTCTAATTGAAGTTGCTCCCACTTCAAAGGCACACATAGGTAGTGGGTCTCTGACCTCACCAATTCAGATACTACGGGGCCTGTGGAGAAACTCTGCCAGGAGGAAGGACTGCTGTAGTGCTACAAGGACTGCCACAGCTGTACTGCTGCTCTGGAAGAACACTTTCCTGCTGTGCTGCCCTCTGCCCTGCCGACTAGGAACTGGACCAATTGAGGTGCTAACTACAGGCAGGGGATGAAGGTGGGCTTTTAGCCTCTGCCCTGTCTTCCCACTGGCCTGGGAGGTTCAAGCTAGCCCTGTACACAGTATTTCAAGAAATATTGGATAATGTCTTTTTTGCAGGGTTCTCCCCAAACGTTTTTCTTCTTCTTCCTTTGTTTTTCCTGATCTATGGTTGTTGGCTATAGGACTCTGGGCACTTTACCACTGCTGATCAGTGCTAAAGTGCATATTCTCTCTGTGTAAATTGTTATTGTAATTGGTTATCCATGATTGGCTTATTATTTTTATTTTACCAGTAGGCCTTAGTAAAGTGCACTGAGTGTGCAGGGGCTGGTAATTCAAATGCTACTAGTGGGCTTGCAGCACTGATTGTGCCACCCGCTAGAGTAGCCCTAAAAGAACTCAGGCCTGCCACCACAGTGCCTGTGCGCAGTTTGTAAACTGCTGTGTTGACTTTGCCAAGAGTACCCACTTACCAGACCTGGTTTTTCCATTTTTATACACATTGGACACCCCTATGGTAGGCCCAAGGTACCCCCCTCAGCAGGGTATATGTGAAAGGTAGGACATGTACTAGAGTGGGTAGCATGTCCTGATAGTGAAATACTGCCACATTTGTTTTTCACTATTGGAAGGCTATCTTGCCCCTTAGGACACAATGGGGAATGCTCTGTAACGTGTTTACCTGCATGTCGTCCCGTAGGAGCAAGCTAGAAAATTGGAGTCTGGTATCCCTGAACTCAGAATTTAATAATACATCTTTTAGTAAAGATGGATTTTAAATACTGTGTTTGAAAATAGCACTTTTAGAAAGTGGCTGTTTTCTTGTTCAACCTTTCTGTGTGCCTCTGCTGGTTTGTGGATTGGCTGTTTGGTTTGAGAGTGACAGGGGCTGGGGTGGCTCCAGGAGTCTGGGTGAGTCAGCACTATACTAAATAGACCTATCTGCATTTGGAGAAGTAGCAACTGGGCCTGAATAGGGCTGTGCCTGGCTTCCACAATGCTGGATCCACCTCCTGCGGGGAGTCTGATGGCCCTGGCCCACACTCACAAAGGTAGAAGATGTGCACTGGCAGATTGCCCTCAGAACTGGTTTGGACTAGGTCCAGGACCCCTCACACATAGAGAACAAAGACTTTTGGGATATAAATATGAAAGCTGAAACCCCTGAAAGGTAGACTACTTCGTGTTCAAGAGGAATCCCTGCCAAAGAAGATAATCTGAAGAGATGGAGGAGAAGTATTGCCCTTGCTGTGTGTCTGGGGTTGGCCTGCAATTTGCTGTTTTTACTGAGGAGAAGACCGAAGGACTTTTCTGTGTGCTGTGTCCATCTGAAGAAAAGTCTCCAAGGGTCTGAGAAGAGCTGGCCTCCTGTTTCTGAAGTCCCAGGCACAAAAGGACTTCACCCCAGCTTCCCTGAACTTCTTTGCTGGGAGTTCTAGTCTGCCAGGGGGGCCTGTAACTGTGTTTATACTAAGTTTATTTTTGCAACAACCTTTTTAAAGACATTCTACTAAGTATTGTATGTTAGATTTTTGTCGTTTTGGTCTTGTTTAGTTTAGATAAAGATATTTTATTTTTCCACACTGCTGTTGTGTCTATTTGTGGGGTTTTCACTGTGTTACTGTGAGTGTTGGTACAAATACTTTACACATTGCCTTTGGGATAAGCCTGTCTGCTCGTGCCAAGCCACCAAGTGGGTGAGCAGGGGTGATCTAACGTGTGTATCCCCCTTACCCTGACAACAAGCAAGGGTCCCTATTTGGTCAAAGGTACCAACCTCTGCCAACTAAAGACCCCCATTTCTAACAGGTAGTCTTTATCTGGGGTAAATAAAAGTGGGGGATAAGCCTAACTAGGTGTTCTCCTGCCCCATATGTCCTGCCAGGGGTATTTTATTTGCCAGCACCAATAGGAAGGCCCGTTAGCACTGGGGAATGACCAGTGCCCTTGTTGTCCCATGCACAGGTGTCTGGATCCCAGAGTGATCTCCAAGGGCATGCTGGCTTGACTCCTGTTTTAAGACTCAGGGATATCAAAGTATTACCCCCTTGCTCCAGTGCCTTGTCCATTGGAAGTGGATCCAGGTGCTTACTCCAGTGCAACTGATGCACTCTCTGCTGAGTGAGGCAGAATCGCCACATTGCAGCGGTCGAGTGAACCGAACTGGCCCATAGCACTTGGAAGCAGCACATCGCCATCAGAACCACCACTTCACCGCCACTGCAGGACAGATGATCGACGCATCCCTTCGACTGCGTGGAGAAGCATGCTGCATTGCACTCAGAACCAACGCATCTTGGAACTAATACTTTGTCTTTGGAAACCGGAGCATCACCATCGCTGCGTGGAGAACATCGATGCATAAACTTGACTGCGGGATCAACGCTGATGCATCACGAAGCTGCACCCCACATCTCGATGTTGCAACCAGGATCAATGTACTTGTATTCACCGGACCTTAAGTGGTGCCTTTAACCACCACATGCCCCATTGCAGTCAGCCTGAACTCTTGACTTTGCACCAGTCCAGGGAGACCAGATTATTCCCATAGGAACTTATTGCTTCTAAGCTCTATTTTTACCTTTATTCTTCAAAAGTTCATTATTTTACCTTCTACTTATTTAACTACTGTCATTTTGGTCTTATTTTATCTATAAAATAATAATCTATTTCTCTAAATTGGTGTGGAGTCTTTATGTGGTGCTTTCACTGTGTTACTGTTTGACATGTTGCACAAATGCTTTAGACTTTGCCTCTTAAGTTAAGCCTGACTGCTCTGTGCCGAGCTACAAGAAGGTCAGCATAGGTTAATTTAGGGTGTGTATCTGACTTACCCTGAATATGATTGTGGTTCCTGTTAGGACATGGTGCATACCTCTGCCAATCAGAAACCCAATTTCAAACACTCCATTTGAAGGTCCTTCTTGTCTACCGCCCGAAAGCCAGATTTTGAGACATCTGTAATCACCTTGGTGACAGATAACCATGAGGAGGAAGAGTAAACCTCTCCCAGGACTCCTCCCCTCAGTATCAGTATAGGAAGTGAATCTCTCCCCCTTGCTGACTCCCTAACAGGAGAGAGACTGGCACCAGCTGTTGGAACAGTTCTCCTCCTTGTCCTCACTGACCCCTGGGCTCACCACTTGGTGTACCATGACATTGATATTGGGGACAGTATGCCTGTGAAGAATAAAATCTACCAGCTATCTGACAAGGTGACGGCCAGCTTTAAGGAGGAAATGCCCAAGATGCTAGAGCTAGGGATGATTGAGAAGTCCCAACAGTCCTTGTTTCAGTCCAGTGGTTCTGGTGCCCAAAGCCTCCCCACCAGGTGCAACACCAGAACTATAGTATATTATAGGAGGCTCAACTCAGCCACCAACACTGATGAGCACCCCATCTCCCAAGCAGATGAGATCATAGGTGAGGTGGGAGCTGCCAAGTTCCTGTGTACCTTTGATTTGACATCAGAATACTGGTGTATTGCCTTAACTTAGGAGGCCAAGGGGAGACCTGTACTCTCCAGCCCAGAGGGCCAGTTCCAGCTCGGGGTAATGACTATTGGGATGAATAATACTGCTGCCACCTTCCAGAGGTTGATCAACTGGGTCTTGGCCGTGCCGGAGGGTATCAGTACTTCCTACCTAGATGACATTGCAGTATTCAGCTCCAGCTAGAAAGACCACCTGAACCACCTCTGGGCAATGCTTTAAGCCATGCAGATGCAGGCCTGACCATCAAGTCCAGTAAATGTCAGATAGGCAGGGTTTTCTTGTCTATTTGGGCCACCAAGTTGGTGGGAGCAAGGTGCAGCCCCTTCAGACCAAAATCCAGACCATCATGTCTGTGGAACCCCACAAGACCCAGACAGACGTGAGACTCTCCCTATGCCTCACTGTTTATTACAGGAGATGTGCCAAGGGGCATGGGACCATTGTTGCCCCCTTGAATGAGCAGACTTCCAAGAGTCAGCCATAGAAGTTGAGCTGAGCAGAGGTGGGCCAGAAGGTTTTAGAAAACTCAAAGGAAGCTACGTGCACAGCACTAGTGCTCAAGGTTCTGGACTTCTCCAAAGAATTCCTTGTCTAGAAGGATGCTTTAGAGTGTGGCAGAGTGGCTATTCTCTCACAGCTGAACGAAGAGGTTACCAGCTTCTAGGAGGGTCTAAACAAGAACATCGCCCAATTCTTTGTATATCATGATGGTACTGGCTACTCCAGAGGTTGAGTGGGATGCAAATAAGGTGGGCCTACGAGCTTCAGTCTTTTATGTGCAATGTTCTGGAATGTTCACACTGTGCAGACTCTCTGGGTTGGTGTGGGTCTCACTGTTCTTTTGTAGTGTAGGAAGTTACAGGCAGGATAAGTGCTATTCTATTCCATGGCCACACACAGTGCAGGTTCTTCACATTCTGGTGCCAGGCATATTGTTTGAAGTAATTATTGCACCAGGTGGTAAAATTGCATGTCTGGGAGTCGCAGCCCTCCTGGTGGTGGTCTCATGTAATTTGGAAGGACTTGTTCTTGGTTTCCTCCTTACCGATACAACATTCATAATCACAATGGCCATTTTCCTGATAATTAGGAGGGGGTTGGAAAAGATAGAGGTAAAATGCCTAGGAAATAATTGTATATTGAGCTATTATACTTTGATTTGGCGGTGAAAACTCTTCTCAAGTACAAACCACAAACCCTGTTGGTGTGAACTACAAAAATAGTCACTAATTTAACCTGTGCATAACCGTCTGGTAGCTTGGCACAAAAGCAGTAAGAATTAACTTAGAGGCCCTAGGTTAAGTATTTATGCTGCACAACAACAATAAAGTGGAAAGTAGAGATATCCACATCGATTTAGAAACAAATTAAGTAAAATTGAAAAAACAAACAAGACTAAAATAAACAAACATCCAATCAGTAGTACAGAAGCTGTAAATGTAAAACTTTAAGTAAGAATAGCACCAAGAAGAAGAAAGAACTAACTGTAGGTATCTGGTCATGGTAGACCAGAACAAAGCCACAAATTCGGGCCAAACACAGCTGCTGGTGTCCCTGTAGCTCAGAACAGGACTTCAGCCACCTGACCCTTGAAGTAACTCTGGTAATTATAGGATCAAGCAGCAAGGAAGGCCTCAAACAGAAGGGCAATCCCCTGAAGGTACAAGGCAGACGTCAAGCAGCAGGGTAGTCCTCAATTGGCAGCAGGACAATCCTCCTAGGTACAAAGCAGACTTCAAGCAGCAGGGCAGTCCTCTGAAGTATAAGGCCGTCCTTCTGGGGGTATTCCTCAGGTCCAGAAGAGCACTGAAGAGTGGGTCTGAGAGCCCTTTTTTATACTTCGTGCCAGCTTTGAATTGAAAGAAACTTCCAGAGTTTTCCCTCCACAGATTGTATTGGAATTTTCTTCCTCCCTGCCCAGCTCCAAGGCATCTGTTAATCAGTCTTCCACTACTGGCTCCTACTTCTTCACTGTGCAGGTAGGAAATGGTTCTATATATGCCCGAAACTAAGGAGGGCAGAGACCTTCTCTAAACAAGCGTTTTGTGACTGAGCCGATTTGGGCTGATCCCAATCCTGGAAACGGTTTCCTGTTGAGATTGGACGATGGTGGGTTGGATGCCTCACAAACTCTAACTTTAACAGCATGTTCGACCTCCTCCTCTTCTCAGCAATCCCTGCAACTGCAAGGGAGGCTAATAGGTGCTGAGGACGCATGGTTTGAGGTCTGGCCACTTCCATAGTTCTTTGGCAAAAATAGTAGAGTCGCAGGCAGCTCTCTCTGTCTTTCCCAAAACTTTCACCTCCCAGTCTTGGGAGCTGGCATGACGGACAACTCCAGACTGAGGGGGCACGTCAATGATATCACAAGGCAGTGGAGAGAGAACAGACCAACAGAACTACGAGGCAGCAGCATTGCACTTGACCTGGGAAAACGCTTTCGTTTTAACAAAGGATTAGCTTCATCACATCCCTTAGGGTTTGGTGACGACATTCACAGAATAATATGAAATAAGGATATTGACAGCACTGAAATAAACAACCACAAATAACATACTCTTGCGCACACACACACAATACACATTAATCAACATTTATATAATGGTGCCTGCTCATTTTAGTTAGCAGAATGAAAAAAATACTTTAAAAATAAAATAAAATTAAGACAGCCCATACGAATCTGCAGTTAGTAACTGAAACTGTGCAACTGTACACCTTTAAGTATATTTACGATTATATCAATAAAGACTCTTATTTCAATGAAACTATTTTCGCATGTGATGCAATTAATTGTTCTTTGAGTCCTATCTTTTTTGATGTTGAGAATAACTCTGGGGGGCTCCCAGTCCTGCAATTACTTTAGGAATAGATATTATCTCCTTCTGCTGTTATACTAATTCGAATCTAAATCAGTGAAGATGTCAAGTTAATTCCTCGATTGTAAAAACAAATACACTAGCTTTACGGTCTGAAGGAAGTCCTGGAGATTCCTATCATCGGTGTGGGAGATTCAGCCAGAGTACCAGTGCAGTTTATTAAAAAATCTTATTCCACACATGTTCTGTTTTTCTGCTTTCCCTTTTCCCCATTTTGTCTCCTTTGACTGCACCGCAGGGAACGAGTTGATTGATAGCCTCATCCAATGACTGTATTACAGCTGACCTAACGCGGGCTTTTTCCCTTATCATTAGCAGTTAGCCTATGGTTAAATTCAAAGCTCGCTGCTTGGTGCAGCCCCTGAGATTTAAGGGTCTGGCCTTTGGAAAATATTTAACATAAAATTGAAATCTTGACAGTATTCAGAAGGACTCGGTCCTCGGCAACTTCTGTTAATTAATCTTGCACACACTCCTTCAGCTAACTGCAATACATATTGTATGATGTAGTGCTCAATACAGCAGACATTTTTGAATCCAGGTTGAATGTATGTCACTAATCATGGCGGATGCACGACATATGAATACGATCAATAAACGGAGAAACTGAGAGGCACATAACGGTTTAACTGATAAACATGCCATCAGACATTTTGTGCATGGCAGGGGCAATGGGGTTTGCAAAGTACATTCAATTTGCATTCATTTTTATGTATTTGATTTTTATATTGACTCATGAATAGACCGTGCAAAATATGGCATTTTAAAAAAAGTGTAATATACGTTTTCAAAATGCACACGACATATCTACCTCAAAATATGAAAATGAATATGAAAGGCTGTGGTCCCCATTTTTTTTTACGTCTAATAATACTGGTCTATTTCTAAAGAACTGTGAGAGAAACCTACCATGAATACATCTTAAAGCATCTGGCCTAGACCCATTTATATCCACAGAGCTGAATAAAACATAGATCTCAAAATTGTGATTCCGCAGAAATGTCAAGCAATGGCACTGCTGCACCTCAAAATCAGCGCCTGGCATTTTTCCTCTGTCTGCTTTGTTGCCATGAAACAAACAGGAACAGTGAGGATTTGTGTAGGGCAGGCGGCAAGCGAGCTCACTGTCAAAAATCTATTATTAGGGCTCTGATCTCGTCGGCACAGCTCACTGATGACAAAGCGCCGTGAACAGCTCGACAGCAGCGGAATATAATGGAAAAGATAATGTTGCGAGTATGTTTACATAATATATGCTAATTCAATGTGTCCTGACAGAGCAGGTACTTACAACCCCCGTTGTCCCTAATCGAACACTGCAATGCTCAATTATAATTTAATGTTTTATGTGGCTTCCTAAAAGTGTACCAACGAAATCATATTGCCAATACTAGCGTTAAAGCATTAATAAGCATGCATGCCATGTGGCATGGCCAGGGAAAAACATATACTACCTTTTGTTCAGTCAAAAGCAGTTTTTACTCTTTTAACATTAGTACAAGATTAATACTTTGTAATCATTAAACTACTATGCATTATTTTTTTAACACACACCAACTATGCACAATTAGAGAGAATGGAATGTGACATGTATTTCATAAACCAGTGCATAAGGTGGTTACTATAAACACGGTGCATATGTGGAAGGACTTCATACACTGCATTATTGGCGCTAACTCCCACCAATGTGCGATGTGCCAACCGATTTACACATATTGCAATATTGTGTTTTTCTCTAGCAGATATCAGTCCTGTTTTGAAATGGCGGCAAACCGCATCTTGCTATTTGCAAGAGGTACTATTTATCAAACTATACATTGTTGGAAATGTGTAGTAGGATAAATAGTGCCCCTTGTAAATTGGGGGAATTTGCAGGGCCAGGGCATTTCCCCCAATGGGGTGGAACACTTGTGGGCTGGTTTTGAAAGCCCAGGGTCGCCCCTGAAGCCTCTGTCACTTTCTCCTGCTCCCTGAGGTTAAAGGGAGATAAAGAGAGAGGGGAAGGTAGAGAGAAAGCTACCAGAAAAAGAGAAGAGAGAAAGAAGAAAGCAATGGAAAGAGAGATATTGTGGGAGGAGGGAACGGGCTTGTTTGAGCATTTTTGCCAGGGCAGCTTTTGGTTTCCCAGTTGGGCCCTGAGCACTTGGACAGACCCAAACCAGAGGTCTCAAATAAGATGGCCGATATAATTGATTAATTTAAAGTACCATTCTGTAATATATGGGCAGGCAGCCCTCCTGGCCCCCTCGCATGTTCACGACACCCTAAGCAGCCCCAGTTGTTCATAGGCATCATGCACAAGAAGAGGATCTGATATTTGTCTTTACGTTTTTATCGGAGTAGACCGTCCTTCTTCAATGCTGTATACAGGAAAAGATCATCTTGCCATTTTGTTCTATGTCACAGTCTATTTGCAAATAACAACGACCATATGATAAAAAGCAAAATGTACCCCAGACACATAACTGGACATATCTCTCCTTTTCACCTCAATCTCTGAAACTAGCTGGGATAACTTTTCCTGATCCTGCTCGTCTACAGAAAGTGGATTATTCACTGCAATAACAAGCTTCCTAGACAAATAAGTATCAGGTAAGGACCTAGGATATAGGAATGGGCAACACAATAAAAACCATCCTAAAAATGTATAAAGCACTCTTTGGAGAGGTAATGGTGCATACATATTAATGACTATCCATTACGAGTACACAAGTGTATTTTAATGCTAAAACTATTATGAGAGAACAGTACCCTCAATTTGTTCAGAAAGACCCAAATATCTAAAGGGAACTATGCAGCAACGCTTTTCCAAGAAAACCTTCAGAATAGTTAGGTAAGGACTTATGCAGTGTTTTAAAAGTAAAGTTAAAAAAGATACATGCATAGATCTCAACATAGTAAAGTACAGGGAACATTTTAAAAGTATATTAAAGTAAAAAATAGAAAATACACTTATATACGTATTTTTCTAAATTAATTTGATATATGTATTTGAAATATTGAACTATAATAAACGTTATAGCACTGTTAAATTGAAATTGAATAAATATCAAGTATGATAAAAAAAAGATAATATTTTGAAGTTTAAATCAAATACAAATTTTTCACCTAGAGTAAAAAAGAATACTATGCATTATTAGTTATTAAAATTGATGTGTAGAAATTATTGAAAGTAATTCAACTCTATCGTAATAAAATGCATTGTTATATTAAATTTTAAATTGAAACAAGGTTATTAAATTAGTTTAAATTGCAGTAAAAGATATACTATTTTGATAAATTATTAAAAAAATAATTATACTGTTATATATTTTACATTTAAAGTAATTTCCTTTTTTGTCATTAATTCCTAATTTTCTATGGAAAGTGGTTGTACTAGCCATGTGCTGTGATAGACTTACTACTGTCTTTTAGTAGTAATTTACATGTGTTAGTTGGATTCCACCCCTATTTTTCAGGGTGTGAATACGTGTAAATTACACTCAAATTATGCAAATGGCCAAAAGTATAAAAGTTCCTGAAAAGTATGAGAACATTACACATGTAAACTTACTGATAAGCGCACTTTACCTCTGTGAACAGCCCTGACTGTGTTTTCATGTCGAGAGGTAGAGTGGGCCTTGTTTGTACCTTGAGTACAGTATTTTGAAAATGATGACAGTAGCAGCCACGGTCAGTAGTGGGAGTAGCTGCCGGGCGTTGACGTTGAGAGGGGTAGTCAACTATGGATTACGGAGGTTTACAGGTAAGTAAACATATAAATAAACAAAAATTAATTTTGTTGCGTGCACTGCATCCCCAAATGCGATGCAGTGCATGCAACAAAATTCATATTATTCATTTATATGTTTACTTACCTGTAAACCCCCTTAATCCATTGTTTACTTCCCCCCATCCTGCCCCTCCCCCTCCCCACATCACCGCCCGGTAACTACTCCCACTACCGACCATGGCTGGACAGTAGTTGACATTGCAAAAAATTCTAGGTTGAGACAATGTGCCATTGTCCACAACAAGGGGTTATTTCCTCCTTTTCCGTTCCTTTTTTTCAGTGGCATAATTCTCTCACTGATGCATTTCTCGCTCTGCCAAGATCAGGATAGTAAACTTCTATGCAAGGCAGTCAGCCATCTTTGACTAGTGTAAATTACATGTTTTAGGAGGATATTGCTTATGTTACAATGTGTTGTGGCTCAGTCAAATCTGTGGTGACCGTCACTGTGTTATAGAAGAATGTACTTACAAGACTCTGCCAACCGCATAGAAAATGCAGCTAATGTGTGTAGCAAATTAGACTTTTCTGCATGGTCACCCTGAAAATGTTGCCTTTTTCTGGGCAATATTTTTTCTGGTATTCAGACTGTTTCCTGTGTGGCTACTATGCAGTGCTGCACTGCTTGTGCCTAAAAACTGTAACATTTGTTTCAACCTGTTTAACTTTGCTGTAAGGCCATGGTAGATTGCATAGCAATTGCACCAGTGACGTGCAGGTTAAATGTCATATGTGGGCTGCAGTGTGTATCCCAACCACATATACAACAAAAATATGTAGCTGCCAGGAACACCACTGTGCTCAGATTTGGCTGCTGTTTAAAGTCACTGCATTGGCACATGGCAAGCAAAAGTAGGTATGACGATACAACGCGAGTCAGTAAATCACGTGCCGTTTCATTGCGGTCATTACAACGACTGTGATGTTACCACGCTATTCCATTACATCGCAAGTGTTTACATCGACTTGCGCTAGATGGCCTGCTAACATTAGAAACGTGTAATTTACGATTCCAACACCTGTCCACTTAACAGTAGGGAAGGTGTTTGGATAGTAAAGTACACTATTTGTAATGATAGCACGCCATGTAGCGCAAGTCGATGTAAAGACTTGCGTTGTAATGGCATAAAGTGGCTACATCGCGGTCGTTGTAACGACCGCGATGTAACAGCATCGCGGTGTACTGACCGCAATGTTAAAGATGTTTCCCCACGCAAAAGTGCCTTTAACATGCATGAAAACCTATGTTATATATGTTAGACCTGTCAAACTTAGTGTAGGCTCCCACCAAAATGTTTGCCTTCCTCCTCCTTTTTTTCCTGACTTTAGAACTCCCTGCACTTTACCGCAGCTTACCAGTGGTAAAGTGCCTGTACTCTCTCCTCTAAACATGGTAACATTAATCTATACCCAATTGGCATATTTAATTTACTTGCAAGTCACTAGTAAAATGGCACAACACGTGCCAAGGCAGCCTGTAAATGAAATGCTATTAGTGGGCCTGCAGCAGTGATTGTGCCACACACGTAGATAGTTCTTTAAACGTGTCTTCAGCAGAGCCTGCATGTGCAGTTTCAGCTGCCATTTCGACCTTTGAAAATAAACCTTTTGCCAAGTCTAAACCTTCCTATTTAATACACATAAGTCACACCTGAGGTAGGCCCTGGGCAGCCCAGATGGTTAGGTGCAATGTATTTAAAAAGTAAGAGATGTAATTTTAAGTTTTACTTGTCCTAGTAGTGCACAATTCAAAAATCTGTTGTTCACTGCTGCAAGGCATATCCCTCCCATATGATAACATGAGTTGCCTTAGTTCAATTTATAACTGTCTTTTCCAATGGGAAGACATTCTCAGCTTATGTTTGGTGTCTGTGGAATCACACTTTAAAATCTTAACTTAGGGAAGTGTTAGGCCGTCATCTCTAGGCTGGTATTCCCCCAAACATGTTGCTTTCTTACCTCCTCTTATTGATGATTCTTTTTACTGGCCTTAGGACACTGAGCACCTTACCACTGCTGACCTGTGATAAAGTGCATGTTCTTCTGTCCTGAACATGATAACATTTGTGTATACTAAATTGACATATTTTGTTTACTTGTAAGTCTCTTGTAAAGTGGTAAACCATAAATCCGGGTCCTGTAAACCAAATGCTACTAGTGGGCCAGCAGCACTGATTGGGCCACTCACACAAGCAGCCTTTCAAACCTGTCTCAGGCCTGCCATTGCAGGAGATTGTGTGTGCACTTTACTGTAACATCAACTTGGCATTTAAGATACCCTTGCAAAACCTTAAATCCCCTTTTATTACACATAACTCACCCCTATGGTAGGCACTAGGGAGCCCATGGGCAGGGTGCTGTGTACTTACACAAAGGAAGGACATGTACTTTTAAGTTTTGCATGTCCTGGTAGTGAAAAACACCAACATTCCTTTTTTACTACTGTGAGGCCTACTCATCTCATAGATTTATATTGGGAATTATTTCAAACACTTCTAAGCTATAATTCCTTATTGGAAAGAAGTAGCTACATTGAGTTTGATATCTTTGGAACGGTAATGATAAATCCTCTTTACTGGTAAAGTTGAATTTAACATTTCTTTTTTTATAAGTGCCACTTTTACAAAGTGGACATTTCTCTGGTCTTACTGCTCTGTGTGCCTGCAGCCTGCCTCCAATACCCGTCTAAGGTGGGTGACAGCTACAGTTTGTGCATTCCACCTAGAAAGCCACAGACACAGTGTCTGCATACGTATCTGCATTTGTATGGCTCTACCAGAGCAGGAAGGGGAGGGGGAGCTGACACTTCTACCTGATTAGACAATATCCATACAAAAAGCTGATTGCCTCCTACTGATAGTCTGGAACCAGGAATGGAATGAAAGGACTTACGTGCTCTTCAAAGACCCTTCTTTGAAGTCACCCCCACGTCAAAAGACACATTTAGGTGTAAGTACTGGGTATCAGACCCCCACCAAATCAGACAGTTCTTGACCTACAACTGGACTCTGTCAGAAGAATTGCCCTGCTGCACTCTGGCCCTGCTAAGGAGACCTGGAATCTGCCTTGCAACTGAAGTAATCTCCAAGGGCTTGTTGGCTGGCCTCCTGTTGGTTGATACTCAGCGATATCAAAGTCTCTATACATGCACCTGTGCCTGGTTCACTGGAGGTGGACCAAGATACTTGCATTACGGCAAACAACACATCTTCAGTCTGCATGTAGTAGAACCCGGCACATCGCATTTTGAACTGAAGCTTCAGAACCAGGATCAAGGTACTCTATTCCCCAAGCCTGCGTTGCTCTTGTCCCAGGCCCAGCGCTCCATCACGGCCAGTTTGGACTCTTGATAAAATCCTGAGACTGCAGAATGTAAGATGTTTATTACATGAATTAAGGGAAGCCTTAAATCCCCTTGAACGCCATAGTACCCTGAAATATAATGAAAAGGAAATTAAATCTTTTTTAGTTGGGAAAAGGAATGTCTGCAGAGAATACCAGGAAAAGGTAAAACCCACAATTTATAGATTCTCTATGTGCCATGTTGATCAGGGGACACAAGTATAATTGGTTGGTTATGAAACATGTTTTTGCTGACTTGATTACAGTTAGAGTTAATCCACCATTTAGTGGTCTTCCCAAAAACTGATTTGTACCTCCAGAATTTACCTAGATGCCCGTGCGATGGAAAAGCAATACAATCGACATCACACTTTATGCTGTTCCTTAAATTTCATAGCCACATTAGAGGGTTACTATGATGACTTCTTTTCCTGTCACAGGGCAATATGTACCATCAGGAGGCACTACTTTAAAAAAAAATATATATATATTCATACATGCTGTACGATTCATGCATTTATTATAATAGCCCTTCGTAGGCTTAAATCATTATCCTATTTAGACAATCTACGCTATGAGGAAAATTGAAAGGGTTGTGAAGATTCAATAAAAACTGTGATCCTCTCTGCATATCTCACCACAAGAATTTTAAGATTTTGTTATCTGTAACATGTTTTATAGCTTGGTCTGTATTGACTTTTTATTGTAAATATTCTTATCTAAAATATAGTTGCTGGCACATTTGAATTTTAAAGTGAGTGGATTTTGTATGATTTTATTGTATTTTGTCTCTTTTATGGATCTGTATATAAATCAGAATAAAGATTTAACTTTGCCCTGGTCCAATCAGACCTAAAGCGCTCTTGCTTTTAAGTGCTGTTTTTACAGGTATTCAATAAAAATTCACATCTTGACTTGAGCTCATTTGTTTTTTGTCATTTTGCTCAGAATATAATAATTAATTTTTCTAAACCTATGTGGAGTCTTTCTGTAGTGTTTTCATTGTGTTACTGTGTTTGTGTGTTGCACAATTTCTTTACACATTGCCTCTTTAGATAAGCCTGACTGCTATGTGGCAAACTACTAGAAGGTATACACAGGGTATCCTGTAGTGTGTATCTAGCTTACCCTGGCTAGCATTGTGGTTCCTACTTGTGCAGGGTGCATACACCAACAACCAGACAAACAGAAACTCAAATTCTAACCAGGGGCTTTGGATTTTAAATTGCAATTCTGAAAAGGTCACTTTTATGGAGTTTGCATTCTCTAAACGTATCTATTTAGTACTTGTAGCCTGTCTCTGGTCACATGACTGGGCGTAGCTGACAGTTGGGGTTTGTATATTCCTCCTAGACAGCCACACACAATAGGAAGCTTAGGTGTGCCTGAATGGGGCACTACGGGCAGGATGAGGGGGAGGAGCTGGAAAGAGCCCAGCTCACACCTGAATAGGCTGTATCCTGCTTCCACATAAAGGGCTGCATACCCCCTGCAGTTAGTACAAAGTCAGGACAGGGATGGCAGGATAACTGGGGGTATCAAAAGGAAACCCCTGGAAGTCTCTCCCATACTTCAAAGGCACAAATGGGTATGCATACCGGACCTCAGAAATTAAATCGTCAGTGCTCTTTTGGACCTGAAGAAAATTAGTCCAGGAAAGAACTGCTGCATTGCAAAATGACTGTCACTCTGCTATACTGCCCTCTACTGGACTTCAGCATGCTGCTCTGACATGCAGCCTCCTGCCCTCTTGCCTGGGTGAGAAGCCTTGGGCGTGCATCTCTTGAATCACGAACCCTGAGTGACTCCGAGGGCTAGTTGATTAACTTCCTGAACTAGTATCTCATGGAAAGAACAGGCTTCCAACAGCCTTGGATCTGCACCTGTACTCTGCCACCTGTGAGTCTACCCTGCCAAATGGTACCACCTCAGTCCTGGACCCTTGAAGTGGGCTTAAGGTGCTTTATCAGCCTCTGTGCATCCAGCGGAACCAACACATCTCATCTGCGTTGCAGTGGACCCAGAGCAGAACCAATGTATCTCGGCTGCTGCGTTCATTACACCTATCGCAAACACCAGCATCACCACTGCAATCCGCAATACCATCAGAACCTCCACTGCACGATGCATCCTCACTGCAGGCCCTCACATCTCTTGTTGACTGCAGCCTCGACGACGGAATTCGCGTCACAACCTCATAGCTCTTCAGAACTAATGCATAGCCCCAACTGTGTACCAAATCCTCGGCACTGGACATCGCTTCACAAGCTACGTCAATGGGTTCTTCAATGATGACACAGCCCAGGCCATCACATTGCAGCCTCGCTGCATCTGCGACATGATGCATCACTTTAGTTGTGTGACACATCTTCAAAATGGATCCAAGTAAAGCTTTGCAAACGAGGATTTTGTTCAGCGGACCTAACTATGTCCCAATAACTGGTTTGTGCTATGACATGGTCAGCCTTAACTTGGAACTTTGTTCTGGTACGGCCTAACCAGATATCCATTGTTGGTGCATTGTGCTTTTTAGTGCTATTTTCACTAAAATCTGTAAAACTGAATATCTTCAGTTCAACTGATCGGATCTTTGTCAATTTGGTCTTGTTTTATTTATACCAAAATTGCTCTATTTTTCTAATTCTGTTTTGACCTCCTTTTGGGGTGTGTTTTCCCTGTGTTACTGTTTGAAGTCTTGTATAAATAATGTACACATTTCAACGAGTTACGTCAAGCTAGTAGCTACCTGAGGGGTTAGCACAGGTTGATTTAGGGTTTCCATGTAACTTCATCCTGAGAAGAATTGTGGTTGCTGCTTGAGAAGGGTTTAACCCCCCACAACCAGTAACCCAATTTCCTTTAATATAATATAATACTAATTGACCTGTAAAGAGTGCTTTTCAGCCCACAAGGCAGAGTGCCTAATATATTCAAAATGGTACACTATATTTTTGAAAAGCATACCTTTATAGTGACAGAAATCCTAAAAGTTTTTCACTGAGTATGTTCAGGTGTGATTAAATATTTATTTTGCATCTTTGCTTGGGACAATGCTACACAAATTATTCAGTTATTTCCCCTTAAGTTTTCAAATCTGATTTTATGTGTTAAGCCAGACATTTGATAAAGTTCATTGAAAAGTAACTTTGCAGAAGTGAGTGTTGGTCTCCCTGAGCCAGTTTTGGTTGAATAACAGCGTTGGCACTCATTAGACACCCAGAGGCCAATACACATTCCTAGATGAAACCACTGACTCTCAAAGGACAGAATCTGATGTCTGGTTCTAGGAAGGCAGAAGTGTTCGCAACAATTGGTGCCTTAGAAGCCATCTTTGAGAGGTACAGGATAGCTATCAGATCAAAGCACAACCTTCTATTGAATTGGTGATACTATATAGGGCCAAGAGGATCTGCTCCCATCATTTTCAAATACCTGATAGACACTTTGGCTCCAATCCCAACATAAGGGACATCCAGTTTTGACATTAACGGAGGAGAAGAGAGCTCGGCTGAAGAAGTGAGTGGTTAGGGACCTATAGAGAAGCCTTCCTAGTGGCTGAAGGGTTCAGACATAAAAAAGAAGCTAATGGAGATGTTTACTGTAAAGCAAAGAGAACTGCTACAAAAAGAGGAGGTTCATGTGAACAATTATAACATAAATGAATTGCAGAAAAGGAAAGGAAGAAGCCTAAAAACACACATATATAAATTTACAAAAGCAGTAAAAATGTATTATGCATGTATGTCTTTTTTTGTATTTAAAAATCGAAAGAACATAAGCGCTCAAGAGAAATATTGGCAAAAGAAAAAGCACACAATTCACATGCCAAACAGGTGGCTAACAAACAAACATTATATCTACAAGGAACAACAAAAACAAAATAATGTGTCCTTCTCAAATTGTGGCCACAAGGCGTCAACGGCGTTTCAACCGCTGGGTTACTATGCGGTCATCATCAGGACAGAAAGTATCTTGAGCGTGGAAATTTTGCTTAATCTACAGTCAGCCGATCAAAAAATTGTAATGGCCCTCGGACAGATGTCCAGACTTTAGCGAATTCCGCAAGAGAAACAAAGATTAGCAGGTAGACCTCTCAATACTGCCTCCAAGTATCCTCAGAAAGTTAACTTCAGTAGTTGGCGTCTTTAAATTGTGCTTCACCAACATGTCAAATTGAATTTGCTCAACTTCAACGGTCACTCGCAGTAACGGTGCTCCCAACACGGTCCCTCTTCCTTGCAGACCCCTCCACCGGCCAACACCGGAGGATGCTCCTTCTCACACCTTGCAGCCTAAGCCTGGAACAGCTTTCCCCTGCACCACAGGACTGCCTCTTTGCTCTGGCAATACAGGAAAGGAGTCAAGACCTGGCTGATCAAATACACAAGATCACCACAAAGCAGCTAGCAACACCAGTACGTTGAGACACTCACGGGTGATTTGCTGTGCTTTATAAATCCTTGATTGATTGATTGACTGAGAGGGGCTTAATGTAGTGGTACGGAAGACTCCCTAATTACAATCTGACTCTCGCCAGCCCATCCTCCATCTTCGAATATGACTTTGCCCCCCTGCAGCCAGTTCTCCTCCCATGAAGGACAAGAACAATGGCAAGCAACCCAGTTCAAAGGTCACTCAGCCTGTTCCCAATACTTTGCCTTCCAGTGATCTTAATCATCTTCTTAAGCTGTCCTCCACAGATTTTAATACTACAATATTTTTATCAGGCTGACTGACTCATTCAAATCCATCCAATCCTCCAGCCTCTCGCCTGTGCTCGCTTGTTTTTCTGCCAGAGAAAGAAAACTGTCTGAGGTCTTACATTGGAGCCAGAAGCTGAGGGGGAACTTAAGCCTACTGTTGGAACCATGGCTTCACTGACTATTTCTCTTTCAAATTTGTCTAGGGCCATTTGCCTATCCCCTACGGCCTCTCATCTATCACCGACCGGAGTTCTTACCAGAGCCCTCTCCAAAGCTCCCCATAGGCTTTAACATCTCATTACCATGCTGAGCCCCTCCAAAACCTGGATTTGCAATTGTCGACCATTCTCTGCCAGACCCGGTCTCTCACAGGGGTAGTTCACCTGTGTTCCATTTTCCCCCTGCTGCCTGTCTTTTTGTTGTGATTCTTGCCACTATCCCCAGACTCCAGCCTCAGACCTTGGAGAACTTTGACCAACTGTCAATTTTGCTAAATCTTGTTTGCTCACAGAGTACCCTGGGGGAGCTCTATGAGAAAGGACTTTGAGGGAGAAAGTATTATTGTCAAGCCTCCTCCCTGAGTACCGATTGGAGGGGGTTTGGGAGATTACTCTCCGCGAGGTAGAATCCGCCATCGTTAAATTACTACCAAATAAGGTGCCGGGTTTAGACAAGCTCCCTGGGGATCTATTCCGGTCAGAACCAAAAATCTGGGCACCATACCTGTGTGTTCCATTAAATACTATTCTAAAGAGCAAGTACCCGCCGGACACCTGGCGTGGCGCAGAGATAGTTCCAATCCACAAAAAAGGTTGTCCTCTTTTACTTTCCAACTACAGGCCTGTCAGCTTGATAGATATTACTCAAAAATTGATGGGACAGATTATTTTAGATAGAGTCCAGGGTTGGATTGAGGAAAATTAGATTTTTAGTCCTTTCCAGGCTGGCTTTAGGACGAGTACATCGACTATTGACCAGATTTTCAGACTTCAGGTCTTATACTGGGAAACGGTGCGTGTGGAGGGTGGCAGCGTCTACCTCATCTTTGTTGACCTGAAGTCTGCGTTTGATCTGGTCCCTAGGGGAAAACTGTGGCGCGTATTGTGTGATCTTGCCATCCCACCATATCTTCTGGAAATGCTAATGAGGCTCCACACGGAGGCTTATGCACAAGTTAGGTGCGGGAAGCATGGAGAATTGTCAGCTCGCTTCCCGGTGAAACAGGGGGTGCGCCAGGGCTGTGTCCTGGCCCCCACATTATTTTTCCCATATATTAATGGGTTTATAGATCACCTACTTGGGGTCAAGGACATCGATGCCCCGAGGCTAGTATCAGGTAGGGTGAATTTGAATTTGAATTTGAAAGGATTTATACAGCACTCTGCTACCAAGCGGTTTCCTGGCGCTAGAAGATTGACAGAGGGGGAAGAGGGGGAACACCGGGGAGTTACTATAGGGGAAATGCTTGGACAAACAGGTGGGTTTTGAGTGCTTGCAGGTATAATGTCATGGACCTGATAGTCAGAGGAAGGCTGTTCCAGAAGCAGGGGGCAAGAATGGAGAACCTAGTGCCACCCACTCTGGACTTTCGAAAGCGAGGAACACTGAGGAGGGCCTGGGTAGACGAACGAAGGTTACGGCAAGGAAGATAGGGGGTGATCATGGAGTTGATGTAAACTGGGGCCGTACCGGCACGAGCCATGAAAATCATGCAGCCCATCTTGAAGAGGGTTCTCTGCAGGAAGGGGAGCCAATGAAGAGACTTAAATAGGGGGGTAGTGTGATGATACTTGGGGATCCGGTAAATGAGACGAGCGGCCTGATTCTGGATGGACTGGAGGCGCCGCAGTTCGTAGGCAGGGATGCCCACGTACAAGCAGTTCCCGTAGACCAAACGGGAAAGGACCATGGCCAAAACAATAATTTTAAGTGCTTCAAAGGAAAAGAAACGGGAGATCTTGCGGATGATTCTAAGGGACAGAAAGCAGGACGAAATGACAGTACTAATCTGAGGGCCCATGGAGAGGTGCCCGCGTTGATGTTCGTGATGACACTCTGTTGTTGTCCAAGACTTCAACGGGCATCCAACACACCCTAGACGGCTTTGCCGATTTTTGTGCATTGAGAGGCCTGGAGATAAATTTAACTAAAAGTAAATTTATGATCTTAAACCCTCCTAGGTTGACCCGCCCAAACCCGCTTTTGGACGGTACTCCCCTGGAGAGAGTGAAGACTTTCGAGTATCTGGGCATTACCCTATCGGAACACCTGGAATGGGACACCTAGTAAGCAAAGGCAGCTCTAAAGTTAACCCAAGTGGTGTGGGGATACAGAAAATGCACAGAGTGTCTGAGTTCAAGCCAGCTGCCCCTGTCATCGAAATTTACAAACTACAGGCCAAGGCGGCCACGATGTATGGGGCGGAACTCTGGGGGCACCAAAAGCTTATTAACCTCATGAAGGTAGAGCGTACATTCATGAGGAATTTGTTGGGACTTCCAGTTAGCACTCCACTAGTCCCCCTCCGTATGGACCTAGGGCTACTCCCTATTGAGGAGGAAGTGGCATTACGACCACTTACGTATTGGAGAAGATTATGGTCAGTCCCTGAATTAGCGTCTTATAGAAACAAATTTAGGGAGGTTTGGGCTGCTATGAGGTGTAAGAAAACACCGTGGTAAAAACATATTAAGGTAATAAGCAGCAGGATTGGACTGCCGGAGCTCTGGGAAACACCAGACGTAGCATGCCCAGCAATAACCAGGGTCAACATGGTTCGCCACTATAGGCATCATAATTTAGTGTCTCTCCATGAGAACTCCACAGTTGGAAGATTGACAATTGAGTTTCTCAGAGTAAATGAAGATTACAGAAAGGAAGACTTCCTAGACTTGATTTAGCCATCATTGGCGAGGAAATTATACATGCAATTCAGGATGGGCAGTCTTCCTCTCATGTCATTTACTAGCAAATGGAACAGTAATAAAAATACTGAGTGTCCAGCATGTAAACACAATCTTGAAAATGAAATTCACGTCCTTTTTATCTGTCCGGGCTATCGTGCTGTAAGCAAACTTTGGGTGTTACCCATTTGTAGAAACCTAGGTTTTAAACATTGCTCCCAAGCTTTCAGAGTCCTGAAGTATGACACCCACCCGCCTATCATTTTCACCGTCTCCCGTATTTTAAACAGGATGTGGCTTAAACTTAGAAGTTTCTTAAACTAATCGCCTTCTGTGGCCAACCTGTTTTCTGTTTCTGGCAAAAGGGAAAATGTTCGAGTCGTCATAAAAACTCGACAGCTGGAATATTTGTACAAAACTTAATGATTATTGTCGATAACTATATCATATTTGAACTTGATTTTATGATGGGTTGGACAAATGATTAGTTTTAACTTTGTCATTAATGTACATATATGATCATGAATGTCTTTGTATTGTTTCATGTTATTTATTCATTTTAATTGTTTTTGTATGTATGCATTTTACCTTGCACTTTTATGGTCCGAGGCGAACGAAATAAAGTTATTGATTGATTGAATATTGTCAATTTTGCCAATTAATCTGTAGCTGGGGATCTGATTTGTTCATCCTATCCTGTGTAAGGCAAAGTAATGTGAAGGTGTTGCCATTGGGGTATTTGTATAGAGACTTGGGACAGAGGAGAGGTGAGCTGAGGGAAACAAATGCCCCTGAGATGACATTTGAGACATTGCTACTCTGTGGCCACTATTAATCATTTTACCACCTTCTCTGGAGATTGTAGCCTTGACTGACTTAAATGCCCCGCGGTCAGATGTTGGCTGTGGTGTCAACTGTGGCATTGAAGCTAATGTACCTGATTGGGCATTTATGATGCCTTCTTTGCCTATTTGGATCCTAGAATTGGATTGGAACATAGAACCTTTATTAAACCCCCATCAGCATTGCCTAGCCCTGTAAACAAGGTCAAGCTACTGAGCAGGAATATAGTCAGGTTCGCTGTCCAAATCCAAGAGAAGAATTGGGGGAACCTCATCCTAGTTCATGATATTGTTATCTTACAGAAGACTTGGGCCCCAAGGCAGCTATCTTGCAATGGCTTTATTTGTACCCTGGGTGCATCGCCATGGTCACCAATGTATGCTATTTACAACGAACTTGATTTACTGTATCAAGCTGACAATATTAATCTGGCCCGCCCATATTATGGTGCTCTATTTTTGTGAAACCATGAAGCTACCCTGAATAAAGGGATCACCAGGGATTGCCTTTTATTAAATAAGGATCTTCATATTCACTGGATGAAGTATATGAAGGACACTTGCACTAAGCTTGGCAGATTCAATATATTTTTTTCACCTACTGATATAACTGTGTAGAACAAAAGCTGGCTTAAATCCAGTTTTGGCAAACTCAGAAGAAGGGAAAGAGAAATGTCAGAGCTCAAGAAGCCCACCAACAGAAAGTACTTGTGGTGCAATCCACTCCAGGGCTGCAACCATATCTTGCTGTAGTCCCTAATGCCTGGGACAGGGCCCATTTAGCCATATTTAGATTGGGCCACATCAGATGTCAGCTTTCCTTTCCCTTGGGCCAGTTTGGAACAAAGTCTATTCTGGTTTGTCCCTCTGGTGAGTCTCTTTACAAACTTTGCCATATTTTGTTTTTTTTGTAGGTTTTATCGCAGTTATACTTCTTATGGGCACAACATTCTCGCAACACATCCTGGCACTACTATTTTCAAAGATGCTCCCCACACTCGAGGTTTGCACAAAACATGCGCTATTGCACAGGCATTACAAGTGTTTTAGCAGTATGAATATATTTCTGCTACCTGCCCTTATTGTTTGGGTAAACAGATTTTGTAACTACTGTAGGTTTTCTTTGTCTGTTTGTTGCACTAAGTTTACTTTCACTGTACTGTACTATTACCTTGTTGGTTTCCTGATGCTTAATTTCATGTTGCTGACAATTGGTGACTAGTCTGTAGCAATCAATGTCTTGCCTACCTGTTGTTTGGCCATCACCACTGACCTTGCACTCTGCACTATCATGAATGGACCATATATTTTCATACAAAGCCTTCTTTGGTAATGATTTTGATACAATGTCAAACTGTTTCTTTTTATAATTTATAATGCATTTTATATGTTTGTGCTTTTATGGTTTGCTTATATGAACCAAATAAAGCTATTGATTGAGGTATTTGAGTGATGTCTTTGTCTCGCATGATTTTACATCTTCAGAAGAGACAGGATTAATTACATTTCTTTTTCTATCAAGCCATTTGGGCATTATCTAGGAATGTGCATCTTGAAACTGTAACGCACCAGTAGCTAATAAAAAAAGAATAGTAATATTTACAGCAATCTGATAAAACTACGCCACATTTCATTTTTGTATTTTGACAATTATTCAGGGGTTTTTTAGTACTGAAAAACATGATCAAAATAATGTTATCCATTTTTAAAAGAAACTTGAAGGATATTGTACAGGGAATATTGAAAATGTGCAATGTTGTACAAGGAGCATTGAAAGATTATGTAATATTAGTGGTACAACAATGTATTTGCGCAGTCTCAATTCAGCCGCACAAAGAGGAGACAATTTGTCAAACCTTTCTTTCCATATAACCATTTCACAATTAATGATTTACCAGTCTTGAAAGTTAGTTAAACTTGATATTGGGAAATACTAGAATTATTAATCATATCAGAAGTACAGTATTAATTTATGGGGAAAATTCAGATTTATAAACAGTTAATGTGTATCCAGATAAACCGTTCTAGGGGGCCTATTAGGATGACGGGCAGACTTTGTCCGCCCATCATCCTGTCGGACAATGGGACCGCCTGCCATAAGGGCGGGGTCCCGTCCTTGGAATTAGGATGCACCCGCCACAGTGGCGGGTGCATCCCGCATTTTTAACATTGCGGCGGGCGGTGCTGAAAGCACTGCCTGCCAGGGCCGGACTGGGAACCCAAAGCAGCCCTGGCAAATTTTGTCAGACCAGCCCCCGTATGGTGCATAGCAAGTGCAGCGAGTAGGCCTAATCACTGAAGAGTACATTTGGGAAAAAATGCCTATTGTGGTGCATCCTACAACACATTTTTCATTATATATTCCAATTTAATTAGCTTTTATAGCTGAAATGATTCCTTCACAGTGCACCAGGATGCCCAGTCATATGTGTGAATGCAGACCATACTGGAGTACTTTGCATGGAACTCGGCATTGATGTTTATTTATTCAAATAGTCCTGTTTAAAAGTACTCTTGTATTGTCAGATTAACGGACAATGGCACAGGGAGACAATAATTTTCCTAGGATCAAACAGTTTGTTAAAGTAGGAGACCCAAAACTGCAGCACACTGCTACTTGCTCCAAAGGCTATACATTTAAACTACTTCATTTGGGGGTACTATACAGTTAGACTGGGCACTGTGTTCCCTCCCCCACAGGACAGCCAGTCCAGTCTTTATGACCAAACACTTACTACCAGATTTTTTATTGATTCTAAATACTGCCAATCTTGCCAAAAGAGAGAAAATGAATATGTTTTAAAAGTGATTGCCCAAGAGCACACCATTTGGCCAAATTGAGAGACCAGGATTAAAAACCATGTCTTCTGGTTCCACAATTTCAACTGGCCAAATAGACTGACTGAAGTGGTAGCAATTCTGATGCAAAGCACTCAGGTTTCCAGGGAAATGTCACTCTGTTCTGGTCTCTTCCCAAATTTAGAAAACTATATATTTATTTCTAGCATGTTTAGGCAAAGTTGTAAAGCTGAGCAGAAAGGTAGGTGGTATCAATATATGGGAAAGCTTTTCATGAACTAAGCCACTCGGCTTGCAAAAATGGCAAACAACAATCCAAAACTGCCTCAATAAGCCCAAAAAGTATATAGAGCCATGAGGAATTACCGCATATGACCCAACATTCCCTGGTTTGTTCAGTGGCATCTTGGGTGACCTGCATTTTGCCCATGTGAGGAGATTTAAAGTGGCAGACTGTTCTGATGGCAAATCCCAGAGGTGGTGGTCCAGTGTTTCTTAGCACACAGGTCTCGCCTCACTTAGCCAACGGCTCAGGAGCGTATCTGTGCAGTTTGCAGTGTTTCTTATATATAGTGCAAACTTGACCCGAAGGTATTGGATCACTTTACATGTGCACCAGTTACATTACACAACGTCACATTAATTTTTTTAAAGCAGGGAAGATTAAGTGATTCAGCTACACTCACAGGATTTTGAGCCGACGCCAAGACTCAAACTGGTTGTAAGGGGAAATGGCCTTTAAAACTCGGGCTGAGCCACGTGTGCCGTTTCCCCGCAAGCGCAACCGTGCTTGCCTGAACCATGTATCTGCCTTAACCACACATATGCATGGTTAAGGCAGATAGCGTCTAGTGTTCAGATGGGTGGGGAGAAGAAGAGGAAGCTCCAGACAGATAACTGGGGCTGGGGCCGGGTTTGGGTGGGATAGTTTTTAGGGGTGGGGTTTGGTTTTAGGCCTTCGGGGTGTGGCAGTCGATGTAGTTTTTTTAAGAGAGCAGGGTTTTAGGACGGGGAGGGGGTTGGGATAGTTTTAATAGCTGGGTTTTGGGGGAGGTTTTAGGGGTGTAAGTCGGTTTTAGGGCTCAGGGGGTCCGGGTAGTTTATTTAATGGGGGGGGCAGAGTTTTAGGCCTCAGGGCAGTGGAAGGGGTAGTTTTAAGGAAAGCGTGGGGTAAGTTTTAGGGCTCCGGGTAGGGGGGCTGGAGTCGGGGGAGTTTTTGGTGGGGGCAGGGTTTTAGGCCTTAGGGGAAGGGGTAGTTTTAGGATCAGGGTAGGTTTTAGGCCTAAGGGCGGGGGGAGGGAGATAGGATTTTAGGGCTGAGGGCGGCGTGTGGGAGGGTAGTGGTGGTAATCTTTTCCATGCATATCCTTTTACCAATCATGCCTTTACCACAAAATTGCATGGTATAGTCATGCGTGGTGAGGATGGCATTGTAGAGTCACGCGTGGTTCAGCCATGCAGACCTCTGTCATACAATCGGCTCTAAGGCAACATCATCCTCCTGCGACTAGGCACACATAACTGAGCACCATAAAGTTGAGTGATAGTAAAATCCACTGCCTAAGAGCCTGTGAGGTATGTGTGTGCAACACCCACATACGGTTTGTAAACACAGTCACATTGTCTGTAAAGTGGCCCATGGTTGCAAGGCTGGGTTAAGGCCAAGCTCTGGCAGGCTGTTTAGCAAACACACTCTGATAAAATCCCATGGACTGTGTACCAGCTGGATCGTTAGATTTTGAAAACGTGATAATAAAGAATCAGCTAGGTAAAATAATGATGCAGCACATAAAAGTTAACTTATCGAACCACACAGATCCCCTATTCAGACAACTACCTTGAATTGCCTCAGGGAAAAAAAAAGAATAAACATTTCCTAAAATAGCAAGGAAAATAGAAACATAGACAGTCAGTAGAATACTGGATTTAGATAGCCTGCCACTTTCCTACCTTCAATAGTTTAGGATAGGGGATTTGTTCTAGTTGGCAATCTGTCGGTTGGGAAACAGAATGACAAAATGGACTCTATTCGAGACAATCCATTTTGTCTACCTGTGCTTCAGATCTATGTTCTAGAAGTTAAAGCTTGTAACATTAGGCACTATGTAATATACACTGTATCTTTCTTCGATGCCCTAAAAAGTCAGGCAATGAGGGATCGTGCCAGCATCCCTTTTTTAATAATGCTGCATTATTCATGCACTGTACTGGTCACATGGTAGTAAAATACCAAAGATTCTGAAATTCACTTAAGAAATTTAATCAAAGTTAGTATATAGCTGCTGTAACAGAAAAGATCAAAAAGTAAAACAGATTACTTTGTATTGACACATTTTGTTCTTGGTCATAATAGTAAGGGAGAGGTGTGGCGCAGCACCTCAAGCGGCTGACTCCGAGCACGGGCTCACAGTTCGATCGCCGGCGGCAGCTCAGATCAGCTTCATGTCGCTCTGGGCAATGCTCTGGGCAATACTCACGGCCTCAACGGCCCCAAGTGCCTAGAAACCCTTAAGGGTTGATGTGTTCGCACTTTACAAATATTAATTATAGATCAAGCTTCCACCCCTGCGCTGCAATATCTTTCCTGTATCCACTGCTGATGTAGAGCGATCACGTCCCTCACTACCACAGTGCCTTCTCCAGAGTGTGTCACTACAAAGCAATCGCAATGATTCTCGAAATCAAAGTGGGTGACAAGGGTCCAAAACCTTCATTTTGCCCTCATTGCATGATCAGAAAGGGCCCAACATCGTCGCTCGTGTTCATTAGGAAGCTGCTGGTCCATCCAAAAGTAAAGCGCCCCAGCATTTTTGAAAGACCTGGGATCTGGTACTGAGTTCACAGATCGGACCTTCATGATTTGCAATCACAACCTGCTCCTTCACCCAGCCTGCCCTCATTGCCGATCATCATGGGTAGGCCGGGGCCTAATGGCTTTTGCTTTAAATTGCGGCCCGGGCTCTGTCACGATTATCACGCTCACTCTAACACCCCCCACCATACGCCCCACACCTGGCCAGGAAAGTCACGCAGGGGCCGGCCTGTCACTCACCAAAAGCTGCGGGCGCCGGGGCGGCAGACACGGGAGCAGGCTCCGCTACATGCCAGCCTGCCTGTCTGTCTGTATTGCGCAGCGCGACTTCCAATGCGCTTGCGCTGTCTCCAGACTCCACCCTAAGGGTGATTACTATAGCGTGGCACGCAGATTAAGAGTAGACGTCACTGCGTGCTGCGCATCACAGTACACCCATCCACCCAACCCAGGTCACAGGTCACAGGTGCATTTTTAATTAATAAAATAAAGTCGGGTGAGTGACATCACGTCGGACACGGTCCCGGACGGTGCGTGCAGCTCCAGCAGCTGCATGTGTTTGCTCAGTCATGCCTCAGGGCCCAAATCGGTCCCAGCAACACAAAATCGGCCCCCTGTCACCAAACCGGCCCCCACCCCGTCCAGCCTACCGGGGGATTGCCCAGTGCCCGGCATTGCCAGTCCAGCCTTGCTGCCTGCCGCAATGCTAAAAAAGCATGTTGTGCGTTTAAAAGCACAACATGACAGGCACCGTGCGGTGCCTGCCATGTTGCACTTTGAAATGTGGGGGAGTACCATAGGTACCCCCATGTGCACCTCCCACCCCCGGAGTCCCAGGGGGCCCGCAACGGGCCCCCGCAGGGAGTCTCCACATGCCTTTCTGTGACGGCATTGCCGCCACGGAAAGGCATTCCCCAAAGCCCATCCTAATATGGCTGGCGGTGTCTGATAAACACTGCCACCATATTAGATCTTTTTGGCCCTGGTCGCAAGGTGACTGAGGCGGAAAAGCGGCGGACATCCTTATGTGGCGGGGGGTCATTTCTGTGTGGATGGCGGGTGGATTCCCCTCGCCAGGCAGGCAGGGGCTACTGCCAGTCTGGCAGGGGCAATCCGCCCACCAACCTAATGGGCCCCTAAGTTTGTATAATCTGTAAAATGCAAGCTATAATAATTGGTGGATTATTAGTGGTGCTCTTATTTAGTTCAGATCTTTGAATGAAACACAAAAAGGCTCTACTGCTAAAAAAAAATAAAAAAGAGACAAATGGCATCCTTGTCTATTGGCAGCAATTAATCGGAAGGGAAAACTTTAAGATATTTGTTGGCAGTAGGTGTAATATATATTGTTCTAACCATGTTTAAAAAATAATTCCCAGAATGAAAAAATTGCACTGATTTAAATAAACAATTGCCAATGACGTATTTGAATGCTTTGAAACATCCAAAGCCAAATGCCAACTGGGAGCGATACTGATTACAAACTGATAAGACGAGACAAATAATTCTGGTATTATATGTTCAATTAAACCTGTTTGATCATGCTCCATTATTGAGGATAATACTTCGGAAAACCTAATGGCAAAAAGGTTTGCATAAATTCTAACATCCCTAATTGAAAAGAAAAATCAGCCTATAGTTTGATGCTAAAAGGTAGTCTTCATCTGGTTTGGGAAACACAACAATCAATGCATCTTTAGAGGTTCCTTCCACTAAAAGGTTTCTGAAATTCTCTATATAGAGGCAAAATGTATGGGACTAAATGGTGAGCAAAGACTTCACAAAATGCTGCAGGAATGCCATCCAGACAAGAAACATTACAAGAGAGTACTTTGATTGCATTATGGATCCCTTCCATAGAAAAGGGACTTTCTAAAAATGTTCTATCATGTGAGAAAATTTCAGGTAAGTCACAGAATAGTAAAGATGTATCAATGAGATCAGTGGAACTTGTGTCATATTTTCATACAATTATGTGTAGAAAGCTAAAAATCCATTAGCTATGCAAGTTGAATTTGTCATCATTTTAACCTGTGCAGACATGATGGATTTAAGTTGGTGTGTCTGTCTTATTGATGCACAGGTAAATGTTTGTCAGATCTGTTAGCATTATAATGTCTGAACTTTTCATTTGATAGTCGTATACCTGGTCTTCTGCTAAGCATTCCATTAAATTCATAACATAATTTAAGTACACTAAATTTGGCTTTATTCTCACTGAAAGAAATAAACAACCTTTGCTATTTTGCTATTTGTTTGGTAAATTGAGAAGGTTTAATCTTGAAATTTCTATTCTCATGTGACCTAACAGAGAAAAACATATTTTCTAACAAATTTTTCTACATTGTATATAGCATTTTGTCATCAATATGTGTTTCTTACACAAAACCTATATCAGTTTTATAGTGAGGCAAATACTGAATAATCTTTTTTCTTTTTATTAGATGTTGCAAACTCAATATTAAATGACATAATTTAACAATATAAGATTAAACCATGTTTGACAGTTAAATTCCTATACATTGCTCCTCTAGCATGCAATAGAAGTAAAGTTATTTTGACTTATATTAGGACTACATTAAAAGTAACAAAAAAAAACATGTAAAAAGGTCTGTTAGGGACCCACATGAAGAATTAATCCAAGTTCCCCAAAAATATGTCTCCAGTCCAGATTTGTATTACTTCTAGATCAACTAAACTATATTTATCTCCAGCTTCTTTAACACCTTGAATGCTATAGCAATTCTCCCCTGGTGCTGCAGGTCCTTAATTCCCATTGTTCTTGACGAGTTCAGCTCGTCATCAGCACACGAGCAGTGTACTGCATGACGAGCTGAGCTCGTCATGAACATGAAAGGGGTTAAGACGAGATCATAGGAGAGAAAATTATTTTAAATTTCTACAGTCACTTTAGCAAACTACTGATGGATATCAATTTAGATTTTTGAACTTCCACATTTTCTGGCAGAATGAAGATATGATGTTTATACAGCCTATTTCTATTTTGAGGGTCGAATAGCATTATGTCATGGGAGTAAAACTCTGAATTGATCTTGCCTTTTTTAATTGCAGTTGCTTTTATTTTCATTGTCTGTCTGAAACTTTCATAAAGAATCCAGCTATTTCTTTCTACATGGTTTTGATGTAATTGCTGAGATTATAATTATAAGAGACAACGGTCCATAAAACCCAAGAAAAGTGCTCCATTCTTTGCCACTGTATATTTCCCTATTAATACCTGTCCTACCAGGGTAGAAGTCCACCTTGATGGCTTAGTCCACTTACATGAGGAGGGGTCAGATGATGAATAAAACTACCTCTGGGTGGGTGAGGGCTTTAGTGCAATTATGGATATATTCATGTCCGATAATAGTTCATATTTTATTTTTACACATAGGACACACAAGGCTAGTGTCCTCTGGGTGTTTTTTGTTGGTTTAGTATAGTTTTGTGGGGGACAAGCCTAGGAGCTTACCTCAACCTTCCCCCTTTGGTTGTTTAAATAGAAAGATATTCGTCAATGGTACCAAAAATAAATCTTACATCATTTAAAACATAGCCTATATATAAGTGCAGCAGCTAAAGGAAATATGAGGTGGTTTGATAAACAAGTCTTTTTTTCCCAAAAAACCCATTGTAGAAAGACAGGCCTTTGCCACGTCAAATAAGAACAATATCTCTGAGAGCCATCTGAGTAAAGCATCTGGCTGCCTGTCATAATGGCCAACCAAATAAAATAAAGATGTATAAAAGGTTTCTACATTCCGATGAGTGTCCCAGAATCATCATGCAGGTGCACCAATGCCAGTCCCTGATGTCTTAGAAAGCTTGTTGCTAAATAGGTCCGATAATGCTCAAAGGAAATTGGCCAACTTAGTTTGCTTGGACTGCTGAGTCCCCAGAATTCACTTCTTCTATTAAATGTCCTGCTCGGGCTCTTTTTTCTCCTGGTGTCAGGGAGAGTTTAGTGCCATGTTTATCTAATTCTGCATTAACTTTCAGCTTCAATCGGGTGCTACAAAGAACCAATGAGGTTTATTTGCCCTTATGGCTTTTTCCTCCTAGCTGGGACCATATTACGACATTTGCCATTTTTCAAAGGTAGTAATAAAACCAGAATGGCACCATGGATACTGTGATTCAAACTTTCCTCAGATAACGAAGGAGAAAATGTGACAGATCATTAGTGTCCAGATCTTGACCCGTGAAATGGGTAAGGGCTCAATTGATATGTGATGACTCTTTCGATATCCCTGATATTTTGGTGAAATGACACCCAAGGCTAAATACCTTCTCTCAACAGAAAATCTGTCACCACCCCTGAAAAGTAACAAATCCACAGCCAGCTCAAAAACAATACTTGATCAGCACAGAGGAGACTGTCAGACACTTATACCACACCATTTATATTTTAGGTCACCCCAAGCACACACATAAGCAATAGACAGGCCTTCCTAATGCACGCCACTAAATGCCAGACACCAAATGCCAGACATCAGCTAAAGATGTGGAGTGAACCACTAAGGGACTGATTATGATGTCATCAGGAAAGAGTCCGAACGGGATTCAGATTCTGCAAATCCTATTCGGGACCTATGTTCCCGACCGAATTGGTCACCTTTCCGAATGACTGAGTACAATGCACGGAAGCCGTATGGGCTGTCCGAATTGGTTTCAAACGGGATTGAGGAAGCCCGGAGTTGTTTGGAGCTGAGTCAAACAGCCCAATGGAGAGGGTTTCCAAACGAGCAAGTACGCTGACCGATTCAGACAGCCGTTCCTAATCGGTTTGGCTGAGACAAAACAGCTGTGGGAATCAGACTTCACAGGCCCGTAGCAGCCCCCCGTCACCTGTAGACCTCTGGATGGGGCCTGTGGGGGTACCTAAGGAACCTTCCTCCCAAGCCACGCACAGTGTGACAGGCCCCATGGGGTGCTCGCCACAGGGTGCATGGTTTTCTCCACCCAACCATTTTTTCAATGGGAGCCTGTGTTCTCATTTGGGACACAGGCTCCCATTGAAGTCAATGGGAGTCCGACCGAACCGAGTCCGTAAGCATACGGACACATCGTACTCGGTCGGAAGGACTCACTGAATACGAATCGTTAGGAAAGAATTCCTAACTCGATTCGGTGGGAATGCTTTCCTGACAACATTGTAACCGGCCCCTAAGTGTGTGTATTTTTGGGAGATGCAATGAGTCGTAATTTGTGTTTGTACAGTGCTGTTAGATGTGAAATTAGTAATTTTCTTTTTATAATTCACTAACTATTTACATATTTGTTATTTTCAGTGTATATTCATCCTTCATTTATACAATTGTACAATGTGATTTGTATGAGTTTCCGCAATTCTTAAAGTAATGTCGCCATTTTACATTAATTTTATTTCTCCTATTCTTTTTATATTTAAAAATATTTTTATAACAGGATTTATAAAGATTTCTTGGATTGATACTCGAGGTTAATGACTCTGATTGTGCCCTGGGCCCAGCTAATCAGGTCCAGGGCCAGTTTAATTTTTAAAGGGTATATGGCAATTAGGTGTAATTGCAAATGGTATGGCAAGGCAACCTACCTGCAATCCCCTAGTATATGGCAGGGCATGTAGGTTTAGAGGCCCAGCAGATTTAATGCACTTAAGTGTGCACTGCTGTGTTGCATGCTATCATTGTAAAGGCCTGCCCTGCTTTGCAGGCTGCTTTTAAAATAAAAATATGTCCAAATTCGACTTTGGAATTAAAGGTATTTCCAAAGTCTTACATTACCTTATTTTTACACATACGTCACCCCTCCCCAGGTGCCCCAAAGGAAGGGTGCTATGTTAAAATAAGCAGGGCCATTATAAAATAGGTTTCATGAGCCCTGTTGAGAGAAAACTGCCAATTTCAGTTTTCCCCATTGTAGTGCATTAACTCCAAAGGCTAACATTGGAAGGCTTTATTAAATTTTAATAAAGTGCAACTATTACCAGGAATGAGCTAAAACAATAATAATTCAAAGTAATAATTAAAAGTAGAATAAATCCAACAACTTGCCAAGGTTAGAGTTATAATAACGATTACAGAAAATAAGTTATAGAACTTGCTTTTCTGGTGTGGCTGAATCCAGCTCTAGAGCAGCCTCTCATGATTGGCCAGCCTTTGACAGCTGAGCCAAATTGCTCTCATGAAGTGGGGGGGTGACCTGAGAGGAACCAAAGAGAAATCTGGTGGGAGCCGAATTAAAAGCTGCAGAGCAAAATGTAGGAAGGTGACTGGGCAGCTAAACTGGTCTACAAAGACGGCAAGAGACTAAGGACAGGACCCAGGTCTACCCTAACTTTCTGCACCCCAGCCAGATGGGAGCCACTGTAATTAGATTAGAGGATGGGCTGGAATGGGAGTGTTAGGGAAAGTTAGATACAGCTGTAGGTCAGGCAAGTCAGACCTGAAGCTCCAGGAAAGATTCTCTATTTTGGTATTTAAAGAACAGTGCTTTCTGGGCCAAGAATATGCCACACTTTAGGGAAAGTGGTCATCATTGAAGAAGATGCACTGCACCCAATTAGTTTGTGGTACCCCTGCTTGCCAGCCCAGCAACTTGAATGAATGTGGGAGACCTGCCCAGCAACTAAGATCCCTGACTGGAAGAAACAAGAAGAAGAATGACTGCCCTGCTGAACCGATGGTCTGCACCAAGAGAACAACACTCAGAAGGACTGTACTTGCTGCACACTTTGGCTTCAGCAAAAGAAGGACTTTTCCTGACTTTAAAAGTTTGGGCAGTGGACTCCTGAAAGCAACAGGTTAAAAAGCGTCACCTCCATTCATCTCCAACAAGAAGAACCCAATTAAACAGTGTTCAGTGGACTTTGAAGGATTTGCCAAGTGCATTGAGAGTCTTGTAGTCCCTACTTCCCAAGGAGCAGCTCAGAGCTTCTGGAACCTTGGATTGGTGTTGTGGATACTTCAATCCCCCATAAGAACATTCTTAAAGAAGATCCAGAAATTTGAGAGCATATGGAGAATGTTTTGTAAACGTCGTCATAAGTTAAGCCATCGACGTCGAATTGTGAAATTCAGGTTTGTCCTGCTGGAAGCTCTAGAGCTCCAAGACCTCCAGGATTTCCCTGAGGCCCTGCATGGAAGCAAGCCTCTGTCATCGGCTCACAAGCCGGCCTGACGAGGTGTATCATTCAAGAGCAAAAGCTCTCCAAAAAGTAACTAAATCAGAAGGTCAAAACTTGACTAGACCCTACCACTCATTGTAGCCAACCTGCGCTCCATTGCGTTGGCTTGAAATGTTGACTATGTCCTGGTCAAGCGCAACCAGAGGTCCCAAGTTGGAGCTTTTGTCTTTTAGGCACTAGAAAGTATTAATTGTTTTTAATTCATATCAATGGTTCCTTACATTGGATTTGTATTGTTTTGGTGTCATTTTAATCATAAACATATTTCATATTTATATACATTTGTGTTGGATTTTTATTGTGTGTTGTGTCTTACTTATTTAATATATTGGTGTTTTTTAAATGCTTCAAACACCTGTCTTCTAAGTTGAGCCTGTCTGCTCGCTGCCAATCCACCAAGGGTTGAACAAGGATTCATTTATTGAGACCTTGACTGGACCTTATTGAAGATTGTAGTTTTATTAGTAGTTGTAGGTTCCCACCTGCACCTACTAATAAACCACCTTCCTACAACCATGATTGTCCTTTAATGTATTATTTGTTTTTTTTTACATGCACTGATACTCTCTGCCTCCAATGTTTTCAGTGTGATTCAGTTGTATTATCTGTGAAAGCCCATGTGTGATGGGTTATCTTCTTAAAGACTGGGTTGCGCCTGTTTAAGCTGTAATATTACTTGTTCACATGTGGAGGCATATGTTGTGATTTGCAATTTATGTACCCTTTTAATGGTTTGTTTTTGAATTTGCATGTCCTTCCCAATGCCCGCTTACATTTTTCCATTTATCCTGCCACTTTATAGCAGACAATCCCCATTTACTAGCCAGTCCCCCTACCACTCCCACATTTACATCTAAAACTGAGAACTATGTGGGAGTTCGCAGGGGTCCTCCCTCAGCTCTACCTTATTCAACTTGTATGTTACCCCCCTGGCAAAATTGGTGTGCTCTTTTGGATTCCAGGTGTCGTTCTAAGTGGATAACACCCAGATCACATCTGATGACTGGGACCGGGTATTGGACAAGTTTAGGGCCTGTATAGCAGAAATTGGCATTTGAATGAGGGAGAACTGGCTTAAAATAAATGGAAGAGAACAGGTTGTGGTTTTTGAATCTGAAAACTCTATCTGGACCAACCATTGGTGGCAGGAAACTTACGGTACTCCACCAGTTCCAGTGGCCAAAGCTACAAATCAGGAAGTATTTTTCGATAACAAATTGATTTTCCACACCCTGATCAATAAAACAGTGAGTTCCTGCTTTTGGATTATCCAGACTCTGAAGAAAATCTCTCCTTTTCTCCCAAAGGAACTTAGGTTGTCATTGGTCACTGCATTTATCTCATCTCGACTGGACTACTGTAATGCCCTTTACTTAAATGCCGATCAATATTCCTTAAATAAGCTCCAGGTTATCCAAAATACAGCTGGCCAACTGGTCCATAGCCTGCCTAAACACATCTCAGTTAGGAAGGGCTTGAGGACTCACCACTGACTGCCTGTGAAGAAGTGGGTGTCTTTCAAAGCCCTTTGACTGGATCATAAAGCTCTCCGTCTTCAAGGCTCTGGCTATCTCAGGTCTGCCTTCAACTGTTATGTGCCTAGCATACCTCTGAGATTGGCAGGACAGAGTAAGGTAATCGTTCCAAGGTGTACAGTAACATACACTCATGGTGCAGGCTGTCAGATTGTGGAATTCCTTCGCGGAATACATCTCGAGCCTGCATTCGTACTTGATTTTTCGTAGGCAGGTGAAAACATAGCTATTTAACAATAGTGTTGTTAGGACTTTTTGCCTTCCCTATTTTGGTCTCTCTCCATCCTTACAGGGACTTTCCAGTTTAGGATGGGATGCCTTTTGGTTTAACGTGCTTTTACAAATCCAAATTACAAATGTATGCACAATTGCATGCAGTCACAGCAGAGAATTTAACAGATCAAAGACATATGTTTGGTGTACTGCAGAGTGCACCCATACCTTTGAGAACTGTATTTAGAAGTATGTGAATGAGGAGGTGAAGTAGCAATACAGAAGTACTACTACATACCACACATACTCGTAAATGCCTGTCTGAAGCATATTTCATGAACCTTCTGTGCCTTTTGAAAATCTTTCCAGTGATAATACACCTGCTCTTTGTTTATCCAAATAATGTGTGTAATGTTAATGATTGAAGAAAACAGATTCTTGCATCCCACTTTGCAAGATGGTGGTTGAAACTCTTACCCTTAGCCAAGATCTGCTTTAATGATTGATGCCATAATTGAGAGTGATCATCTATATATTTCTACATCTGGTTCTGATTGCCATTTTCATGTTCAATAAAATAGAATGTTTCAGCACCTGAGTTAGTTTTCCAGTTTATTTAGGACAAAACAATAATTGTAAACCCCAACTCCAATTATCTTCTTCACTGTTGGCCATTGTACTGCCTAAAAGCTGAAATATGAATTCAAGGCATGAGCTTCTTGAAAGTTTGTCCGATGCAATCCCGACTAGCTGTATATAGGTAGTTTGCATTTGGTAAGACAGAAGTAGAAGTATGATTTGTCTACATATGAATTATTAGGGCTGTTACAGTACCCTTACATCTGATTGTGCCTGTGAAACTAGCCCAATAAATCTCAGTTCCTTCCACCTGCCAGTGATTTTCTGTGCCAGGCCCCATAGCCATTATTATGGTCCACGTGTATGGTGATTCTAACTGCAGATGAGTCTGCGGACATGCTCTCATTACAATTGCCTGCCGCAGCTCATTCTACCCAAAGCTTTACATAGGAGAGATTTTATTTCAGTGCATTGCAAGTGCGAAGAGTGACATACTGAATGCTATTGAAATCAGTATTCGAATATATCACAGCAGCAAGATATTCGGGTAAAGTTTCAAGATGCAGTGTACGGGTATCAAACTAACTTTCGCGTTACAAATAAAAAAAATCGTTGTTACAGACTTTAATAAAATATTGGACTGTTTTAAATCCACACGTATACAAATATTCAAACATTTCCTTTTTCAGGACCTTAAATAGTCAGTGCCACAATATAAAACAGATGTTTGTTTGCCTTAATGCACTCACAAAATAGTACCTGTTTTCTAAGGTAACTTAAGAACAAAACAGGGGTAAATGCCTGTTTCTACTCAAATAAGTTTTAAGAGCAAGCTTGTAATTTGGACCTAGGAGAGATCAGCATTTTTTAAGAACTATGAGGAAATATATAGGGATCGCTTCTACTTGGTCTCCCGACTTGATTTCAGTTTCGCTGTCAAAATGCTGAAGCTTATCAAGAGGGGAGGACGATCCTTTCCGTTCTCTGGGTTGCTCTCAGGAGCTCCCACCTCTATAGATTCGAGCTGAACAGTGTATTTACAAAAAACAACTAATTCAGCATATTTTGCGCATCCCTAGTCCTAACATTCTTACTGCCTCAGTTAGATTGTTATGAGCAGAAGAAGGTTCATAGGATGCTGAGGGAGATCTCATAAACCAGGAATCCCTTTGTCTTTGCTGGTAGTTATAGGCCATGACATCTAGTGGGCTCAAAGCATAAAGTGCGTAAGTCTAGTGATATATAGTGTGGGATAATGAAGTTGTTTGTGTGCAATGCTTAACCCCTTCGCTGCGGGTGTGTTCCCCCCGCTGAGAGGGGGGTGAGGGGCTGCGCGCAGCGCCACTGTGCTTGTGAGGAGCTCAGCTCGTCATGAGGCACAGTGCAGCTACAATCATGACGAGCAGAGCTCGTCACAACCGCACCCGTTTTTCGAACGCTCAGCACAGCGGGGTACTTATCCCCACGTGCAACGCTCCAACGGCCGTGACGAGCTCAGCTCGTCATGAGTGCAGCTGCACTGTGCCTCATGACGAGCTGAGCTCGTCATGAGCATAGAAGAGGTTAAGTAGCATGTCGGAAGATATGGCATTGTTTCCATTGGAGGACAATGTAGAAGGCAGCCTTTCCATTAGTGTTGATGCTGTTGCATGATAAACTACACGTGTTCAAATTCCTCTGCTCCATCAGGGGTGGCGCCTCTGCTAAGGCAGAGGAGCGTCACCCCACTGCTCTCAGAGCAGTGTCATAGGGAAAAATAAAATTATAATAACAAAGTTATTATCATTTTATTTTTCCTTTCTGTGGGACTGGATTAGGGCGGGGTAGGCGGGCTGGTGGCTCAGGGAGGAGAAGTGCATTGTGCACATTAAGTGCGCAGGACTGCTTGGCCAGCCGTCTCAGGCCGGCCTAACAGTCCTGCACACTTTGCATGTTCACTAATCAAGCTGCATTACAGCCTGGGTGGGAAACAGGCACAGGCTCCCTGTCCCAGTCTAAGCGCAGAACTGATGCACTCAGACCAATCAAAACGCTGCATTGCAGCATTGTGATTGGCTCTGGGGAGCCTGCGTGCTCCCGGACTCTTCAGCAAGGAGGGAGAAGAGACAGACGCGTTTGCAGCGCGACAAGGTACGTTTTTTTTGTTTTTTTTTAAATATTTTGTTCCCCACCCCCCTGTCCTCCTGCCTGCTTCCCCTCCCCGGTTCCCTGCCAGCCACCACTCTTCTCCACACAGGTGAAGAGTGGTGAAGGTTAGACAGAAGGAGGAACAGACACACCCATTAAAAGAAAGAAAAGCAACAACAGAGGACTGAAAATAAATTGCAGATTTCCAATAATAGAATCAGTACAGATCTTCAGTTCTAGTACATTATAGCTGTTGGTGCTTGCCGTTTTGTACTGGGCATGGGGTTGTAGCAGAGGAGCAAGGATATGAACTGGATGGCTTCATGTCCTTCAAGCACCTACTTGTTAATCAAGGGCGTGCTCTTGCATATACTAAGGGGCAGATTTATGTTGGGAATGCGCCACGTTTGCGTCACGCAACTGCGGCGTAAACGTGGCGCATCCTTACGACCCATTTACAACGTGACGCATCTAGGCAGATGCGTCACGTTGTAAAGCCCTGCGCCACTTGTGGGCGTTCCGGCGCAGGGTGGATGTTCGCAAAAGTGGCTGAGTGATTTCACTCAGTCACTTTCAGGCCAATTCTGCGTCAAAACCCTGCGCCTGCTTGAAGCAGGCGTAGGTCTTGACGCAGCATTGTAAAGATGGGGCACCCCCGAGCCTTGCTGGAGCTGCGTCGCGCTTGCAACACAACTCCAGCAATGCGCCACCTTTACGGCACAGATGCGTCACGCATCTGTGCCGTTTTTGCCCCATGGTGCGCCGCATTGTAAATGCGGCGCACCATGGGTGGCGGAGCAGCGGCGCAAAATAACTGGCGCATCCCTGGGGATGCGCCAGTTATCATAAATCTGCCCCCTAGTCCTTTGAGCACTACAGGATGATTCTATGCGGGATGCAATTTAATTTAGACTGATCATAAATTGTCTAATAACATGGCGGCTCCAGGAGAGTAAAGAGTGCACATATCTAGGCTGCCAGGGACAGCTGCAAGATTGTAAGCATGTCAGAACAATTCTGACTATGATAAAGGGGTGTATAACATACATACTGATTGCATGTCTCATTTTCTACATGTCTAGGTCGGTAAGACAGTTGAGGAAGATAAACAGTGAGAGGTAGCATAAACTTATGAGGATGTCGTTTATGCTGTTATGAGTAGCATTGTTTGAGGATGTGTAGATTTCAAAGAAGGAAAATAGCGTGTTGGTGGTAGTAATAATATTTATTCTGGATGTGTGGCCAGAGGAAAGCAAATAGAGAAGGTAAGACAACGTTTTTTTTCGAAACTCAAGATGAACTAGAATTAGAAGGAGATTTGTTGGTAGAAGGAGAAAGATTATTCTTACTTTTTGGTTAAGAAGAAAAATATGCAGATGAATTATGAGGAGTTGATGGCAAGGTCTGGAGTTAAAAGGAGAATCGGAGAACCTTTTTGTGCCCACGTTTGGGAGCCATACTTGATTGATGGGTTTGACAGTGCGTTAAAGTATTGCTAAGTCAGCTAAATCATGCGCGGCAGAATCAGAACCAGTGAAATTCCCCAGAGGGCTGTGTAGGAAAACTATGAGAGAAATCTGTTGGGATTAAAAAGTTCCCCTTCATTTCTCTGGAAAGCTTGCATTGATGCCATGTGATCCCGACATAGCTAGTCTCTGATTATTTGGTTTTTGGCTTCAGTGTAGTTCACACATGTAGTTCTGGGCCCACAATGATATGGAATGTGCCCAGGGTCTGGGATGTGTGGTCTATAGGGGCACCATGGGCACCGCCTTTACTGAGCATGACTACTATCAGATTACAGGGCTGTTGAGGACTAACAGTAGTTGAAGCAAGCAATTACATGTTCAGAATAGACCGTTTTACATGGTACCTGCACACGAAGAACTGTCTACTAGCTTCCAAGGTTTAAAATCATCTGCTGGCCTCTTGCAACTTGGTCCTTCACTCCATGCCTGGGGGACATGGATGTCATGTGCGCCAAACCGGTGTATGTGTGGTAGGATGAGCATGAAGCATGTGTGAAGTGCCTGACAATTGCAGTTCAGGAATCTATTTGGATTTCCAAGATCTTCCAGAGGTCTTTTGAAATTTTCCAGACTTTAGGGTGTGAATAGCAGCTGACCAAAAGCCTCTTTGAAGTGTAGAACCTGCCCTTGCACCCATCCTGCTCCATTCCTCCTCAGAGGTGGTACACCCAACAGATGTAAAGGTAGCTGAAATAGGAAGCCTCACAAGCCTTTTTTGCCTTTATTTTGAGTTCTCCTGACTTGGAGCTCACAGCCCCACCCCTCCTTTCTGCTGACATTAGAAGACATAGGCTGTGGCTTGGGCAGTCTGGAACTACCCAAAACTATTCCCAGAGCTTTAATTGTGGTGTATGCAATCGTTGTCCTCCATATTGGTGTATGTACGGGTCGGAATCTTAGACTTTGTGCCAGATATCTCATGGACTATTTTAAGGGGTCCTATGCCAGTGGAGAATGAGAAAGACAGCTGAGCACCAGATTTGAGGGTCACTGAGTGCCAACTCCCATTTGCCAGGTTTGGGAGCTGGAACCTGGAATTTCTTCAACCTACTTGGAGAAGCTTATTTTATCTAGTTTAGGGAAGGAGTCCTCAGTTTGCTCAACAAGGGCACTGGAGGTATAACTGCATGAAGGTAAGCCTGCCGAGAAAAGGAGGGCCTCGGGAGCAGTGCTTAAAGAATTTGAGCTTTACCAAGGCAGCCCAGGAAAGGATCTGAACCAGGAGACCATATGGGAAGGTCCTGTGGTCCTAGTCCACCTGCAATGTTCCCTGGAGCAAGTAACTCACTCACTGAATCAGTCCCTTTATGGGGGCTCTGATATCCGTCCTGCCAGTCTATGCATTTTCCCAGAATGTGGCTGGAGGTGGAAAATGTGACTGCAAAGGAAACAATCAACAAAGAGACACCTATGATGACATGGTGCAACAAAAAATGCTACATGGTTCCGTGGGTTCAACCCCAGCAAAGAAAATACATGTATAAATATGTATTCGTGAAGTGTGTAGCTCTATGCGGTGTTTAAAATGCTTTCTATTTTCAGTAAAAGCACCATATCCCTGAGCCAACTTTGGAACCCTCTGCCTAGTTACCCTGAGAGGTAAGTCCTAAAGAGATGAGCTTGGTGTTCTGTAATGGGTTTAGTAAAAAGAGATGCCCCAGGAAAACAGAGATACAAGACAGTTGTTATAATAAGTTCCCCTGATTTACCCTGGGATGCCTAAAGTTTTCTCACAGCACTCTGGGCTCATTTCCATTGTTATCGAGAAGCAAAGCATTTGCTGTAATCTAGTAAATTATTTTTCAAAGTGTTTGAATTGCATATTGGCAGTAAAGATATGTTTTAATGCATTGGGACACATAATTTATGGAGAATGACTACTACAGGAGTTGGTGTCTGTTAATGTCCCTCAGTTTATGAGGGAGAAGATTGGGAGATTTTAAGAAGATTGTTGTATGGCTGAAAAAGTACTATACCACCCCAAGTTCAATCAACAAGTCCAAAGGTTTAATTAATTGACTGAATGTAGTTTAACAGTTCACTTATGTGAATTTTCTGATATGAAAATACCCATAAAGTTTGTTTAAAACAAAGTGGAATGGGTAATTAGGAATCAATTCAATCGGTGATTGATTGTAGTAAGGTACACACTTGTGGATGGGTTTCCATTTACAGAGAGACTTTGTTTATGTAGTGAGTGGTGGGTGTAAAAAAGTGAGTTACTACTTGGGGTGGATAGCAAGGTAAAACACAGTTTGAATAACCTAAGCCTAGGTTTAACCACTTCATAGCTGTAGAACAGGGTAGACAGACTTAGCTTACAAAAATGTGTAATGTTTTGAACAGTAACAAAACAGTTAAAAAGTCAAACACACAATAACAATCCCAGAACTAATGTATAACTGGAGACGAAAAAAAAACAGTAGTCACTGTTCAAGGTAGAATGGTACCTTGGCACGATTTAAGGCTGACCATGATAGAGTGTGGGTTCAGGTTCACCCTGGTCAAAGATTTTACCTTTTGACATAGTCTCTGATTTTAGAAGCTGGAATTCTCTAAGAGGGCAATATTAAGACAGTATGTGGTGAATACTTATGGAAGCGAGAAAGTCACTTCACTAAGTCACTCTAAGATGTTGGCTTTGGCAGGATAAGCTAAGAGCAGCAGAAATTCTAATTTTGTGGTTGCCGAAGTCCTCTTTTGAGCAGATACTTTTTGCGCCTTCATTTGATTAAATGTTTTATCTTTGGGCTATTTTATGAGGTTAAAAATTTTCCTTCAGGCAAGCCTATATCAGTATCCACTCCACTTGAAATTGAACACTGTGCTACAATGTCTCTCTGAAACTCTGCAGGTCTTGCAAGACCATAAATATTTTAAGTCCCTATATTTCTGAGTTTATGGAGCTTCTTTTCTTGGATCAATTCTAAGGCTAACTAAAAGGAGCTCCCGAGCCAGCACTTAGCTCTATCGTAGTAGGGCTGAACTTGCGACTTTCACCCGGTCTTGCACTACTAGATAGCCGTAAGTGGCTCTTTGTGCTTCTTGACATTATTTTTTATTAAATCTTTAAAATTGCATATCTCCAGTTATACTAATTGGATTTATGTTGTTTTGGTCTTATTTTGTTTATTACATTCTACACTAGTCGTCTAAATGTGTGCTGTGTTTTTTATTTTATTACTAAATCAAGTTCTGTATTAATGCTTTACACGTTGCCCCTAAATTTAGCTTAACTGTGCCAAGCTACCAGAGGGTTGAGCACAGGTTAATATGGGGTTTGCTTGTGACTGAACCCTGCCAGGGATTTTGGTTGCTGCTTGAGTACTGTTTCATTTATCAACCAGTAACCTAATTTCTTACAATGGTGCAGGTGTGGAATGTGTGAGGAAATATATAATGATAAGTTGTAGGGGCAGTTAGAGAAAGTGTAACTGTTATACTGTTTGCTATATCGGTGATTCATGTTATATGGATGAACACCTCAATATTTCATCCTTCCAGTAGTCAGGCATGTGTTGGTTTAATAAGTGGTTCATGCTAACCTGCGGATCTTAGAAAGGAGTGGGCATATTTCCATGCTATTAACCACACCCTCCATCTGTTTCTTTTTTGTGTCAGTTAATACTTTTCCAAAAGTATTAAACAGCTAAAAAAATACAAATCTTTCTTCATTTAAACTCCCAAGAATTTATAAACATATTTTACAAGTCAAAACGCTACTCCTAAGAACCCAGCAGCAGACTCAAATAGATCAAAGGTTAATTATTATCCTCATTATGATTATTATTACTAATAACAAGAAGACTTGTAGAGTGCACATTTACCAAAGATTTCTTGGTGCTGGATCGAGTGGGAGACTAGTTAGAGTTTACCTAATACCATTAGCCTTGTAAAATAGCCATGCTTTCAACGTTCCATAAAAGTCCCTGAGGTTCTGTTCAAATCAAATGTTGTCTGGTAAAGCACTCCAAGTAGTTAGCACAATTTGTTTTTTAATTATTGACTGATCTTACAATTAATTTCTTAGCAACAAAAAACACTGAGGAGTTATTTTTCCCAAAGTTTTTAGTTTTTAATAAAAACTGAGCCTTTAGAAATGGCAGTCGAGGGTTGAGTGTGAGATTGCCATTGCTCTTAGCAGTGGGTGATGAAGTGGGTACTAGACCCAGATCAATAGGCCAGTAGATATTACTCCAAATATTGGCCTTATTTTAGAACAACGTTTTTAGACTTGGCAGCTTTGGCGTGGTTTCCACTGAATTTTTGGCTCAACCTCCTGCATATTTGATGCTGTGCTGAGTTCCGATTTTGCTGGGTTAGATGCTTTGGGCACTTTGCCACTGCTGATCCGTGTCAAAGTGCAAGTGCTCACTGTATAAATTACTATTGTGATTGGTTATCCATGACTGGCATATTTGATCTCCTGGTAAGCCCCTAGTAAAGTGTACTGAGTATGCCAGGGCCTGTAAAACAAATGATACTAGGGGGCCTGCAGCAGTGATTTGCCACTTGTATGAGTAACCCTGAAAAGCTATCTCAGACCTGCCAGTGCAAAGTCTGCATGCAGTTTTAATCTGCCATGTCGACCGGGATAGTGCACCCACTTGCTAGGGCCTAACCTTCCCTTTTCTTATATGTTTGACACCCCTCAGGTAGACCCAAGGTACCTCCATGGCCAAGGTGCAGTGTATCCGAAATGTAGGACATGTACTCGTTTGTGTGACATGTCCTGATAGTGAAATACTGCCAATTTCGTTTTTTCACTATTGAAAAGCTATCTGGAACATAGTTTAGCATGGGAGATCCTTTGTAACATCTTAGAAGTACTGCATTCCTTTCAGACAAAACAGAGGAATAAAGTTTAGGCACACTGAACTCAGAATTCAAGAGCACATTTTTAGTAAAGATGTTTTTCAAATTGTGTGTTTGATAATGCCACTTTTAGAATGTAGATATTTTCTTGTTTATCCATTCTGTGTGCCTCTGCCTGTTTGTAGATTGACTGTCTGGTTTTGGAGTGAGAGGGGCTGGGGATGCGCATTCACTGTAGACAGCCACTGAGGGGTTGAGGTGTGCCTGGCCCTTCCTGGATGACTCAGAGCTGAGCTGAATAGACCTTGGCTGCATTTAGAGTAGTGGGTGGAGTGTTCCTTGCACCTGAGTAGGGCCTGTCTCCCTTGCACAATGCTGTCTCCACTCCTGTGGTCATACTGCAACAGTGAGAACAAAACTGGTTTGGACTGGACTCAGAGGATTTTGCACAAAAAAGAACATAGTGCAAATGGGGTATAAGTAGTGGACTTTAACCCCCAGAACTTTACATCATTTTTGGACTCAAGAGGAACCTTTTCCAAGGAGAAGAGCTGGCAGCTATGAGGAGGAGTACAGCCCTTTGCTGTGTGCTGTGTGGGGCTGGCTTGCAGTCGGTGTTTTTGCCAAGGAAAGGACAAAGATTGGAACTTTACTGACAAACCTGCTTGAAAAAGAATCTACAAGGGCTTGTGAGTGCTGGCCTCCTGTTCTGAAGTCTCAGGAACACAGAGACCTGCCAGGAGGTGCCTGTTCTAATTTTGGGGCTCTGGAGGTTGTTCCTGATGTTGGGAGCAGAACGAAACCGTCAAGAAGCAAGAAAAACAATCTCTGACGCCATCAGTGCCACCACCATAATGCCGCAACCTGCACCAAGGCCAGGGACGCCACTCATGAAGTGTACGATGCACGACCCTGCCTGCACTGCAGCTCTGACCCCCTTCGAGGCCTGCCGTTATCGGTTCTCCCGACGCCAGCAATTGCAGCAACTCCATCACCACTAGCTCCAGCAACCAGATATTGTGAATTGTGACACCGATAACTGCTGAAGGTGACTCCATGAACTCACCGATTTCGCACCGCACTGCCAACGCAACCGACTTCCCATGTCCTGGATTCAACATTTCGTTTCCTCGAAGACATGATGCTTCGCCAGGGAACCGGCCTCGACCTGGGCACCAACGCCTTACCTCCACTATGCCCTGCATCATCATAGACTTCGTTTTCCAAGGTACTGATTGTTTGGGGGTTTGTGTGACTCCGTACCTATTTATTGCTATCACAATGTTGTACTAGCCCCAGATGGAGATATTTGTTTACTACAAGCATTATTTTTTAGATAAAAGGTTCTATTTTACTACATGTATGCTGTATTGTTGTTGTTTTGGTCTTGTTTTGGTCTTATTGAGTTTAGATAAAGATACTCGTGTTTTGAGTACAAATACTTTACACATTGCCTTTGGGATAAGCCTGTCCACTCCTGTCAAGTTACCAATGGGGTGATCAGGGGTTATCTAAAGTGTGTTTACCCCTAACCTTGACTAGAAGCATAAAAGCAAGGGTCCCTACTTGGACAAAGGTACCTCTGCCAATTGGAGACTCCCAGTTCTAACAAAGATTATCTTCATCTTTTCCATATTTACCTTTAACTGACTGCCAGCCATCCAGTTAGCAATAAATATCGAGGTGTTCTTGAATTTTACATATGATTCAGTAGGGTTATCCAAATGTAAGAGTAACAGGGAAATGTCTGTGTAGTTATTGCGGCAGTCAAAAGATGCCAATGCCCTACTCAAAGGTTTCATGTACAGAATCTATATTCAAGTTTAATCACCTTGGAGGTAAAGTTGCCTAGTTTTCCTGACTGTGTATGATTTTCCAATGACTTGATCCACTCAAAGGATTTGCCCTGCACCCTTGCCTCAGATATACAGTCAATGAAAAAACAATGATCGACCGTGTTGAAGGAAGTTGAGAGATCTAAAAGGACTTGGGCAGCATCCCTTTCATGATAGTCTTCATGGAGTCCTTCATATAAGACCGCTGTTACCACAGGCTCTGTACTATGCAAAGGTCTAGTACCTGCTTTTGCTGGATGAAGGAGGGCAGTTGTCAGTAAAGCCGCAATAGTTGTCAAGCCTGCTGATGTGGAGCTTACAGAGCCTTGTATCCTGGGGTTAATGGGTTCTGCCCTCTCCTTTAAACTCCCCGTCAGTCTCTCACAACATCCTGGGTCAGTCTGAAGACTACTGCATCCTGCGTATATAGCCTTCAGCTCACTGCCTCCCTAGCTGCGCCTTGAGGTTCTTATATAAATCTCCACCAATGTAAACTAACTACTCTCTCTTTATGAGGACCTGAATAGGCATCACATGGCCTATAGAAGCTATGTTAACCTGATGTACTGGAGTGCACTTAGAGTCATATCGGCTACTGGCAAGAATGTAATAAATCAGTTTTCCTTGCCCTCTTCTCAACACAAGCACACTTTAGCAGATCATCTGTGTGCACAACTTTGAGCAAGCCTTGCAACCTCATACATTTTTCAAACTCTTCCCATTCAGGCCACTTGTGAGGCCACTCATGCTGCCAATCAGACAGTAAGTAGTCTCTGGCTAGACAAGTGCCAAGTAGAAATAAGAAACCTTTTATATGGGATGGAAGTGGCGGTGGGCCAAGTAATTCCAAATGCTTACTACTTGAGGGCTCTCCATCTACCTTTTGTTGGTTATTGCTGTTGTCAGTGGATACAAGATAGCCATCTCTCACATAATATTGTACAGATCTCCAACCCGTTAGGGTAGGAAAAGATTCCTAAACAGCAAAAAAAGTAGGTCATCTGTCAGTTCCCTAGGGTGCCATGCCACGTAATAATCAGTCCTGGAGCAAGTCACATCCAGGGGCCCTGCAGAAAGGGCATAAGAAAGGCGAGTTGCCTACTAACCATTGATGCTGACTGATGTCGTTATCTCACAACATTAACTGACTCGAAATTCTGACATTCTGATTGGCTCCTGAATCTTCCAAGGACGTTAGAGATTTCCACTGATTTTGTCCACTTTGCAATGGTGTGGATCGCTTACAAGTTTCCGATCACAATACATTGTGAAATTTGAGCCAGATAATTGGCAAGGAAGGTTTTCTGCCTACTTAAAATGAATTTCATCCAGCAACAATATTGACAAATAGTAGAAAATAATATTAGCCAAGAGCAGTAGCTTCCCACAGAAAAAAAAGCCCTTCGCATCCACTGATTGCTACCGCGTTTCAGTTTTTTCGTTTAAACAAACATTCTATTGCTCTCTATAGTGGACTAAGAACCAACTAACTGGCCTACATTAATCATGAAAATCAACGCCCCAGGTTACAGAAACCTGGGCTCCCTGGTCTTTTTTAGATATTTCTTGAATTCCTGTAATTTGATTATTTGCCTAATCGTCTTTCTGCTTACGATTCTGCAAGCCATTATAAAATAGTACATCTTCGCAGTTAACATTTAAATGTTTCCATTGATAAGCTGTAGCTGATTTCTTTCAGAGCATGCCCTGTGAGGCTACATTTACTATCACAATCTAGAACTGTAGTGGCTCTTTCCTTGTTTCAAATGCATAGATTTTACAGGCCCTTCCAATACATAGCAATTATTGGCGAGTAAATCATGTTTACGGACCGTGTACATTTCAAAGTTTTGGCATTTAGGAAACATATTTTTGTAATACTGTAATTGTGCAGGTTTATTAGACTGGTGTTGCAAGAGGAAATATTCATAAGCTGCTGTCAAGGTGGAAAAGGAAAATTTGTTTCATCTGTAAAATACTAAAGCAATAGTTCAGTTATACATTTTTAATGCACAACACCCTCAGTGACCTCCTTTATTCTTCTGCTGTCAACATGGCAGTATAGAAAAAATTGAAATGAGCTGACAAGGGAAACAAGAAAGCACCGAGAGCAGTTCATCCACTCTCCAAGAATAAAAACTGCTTCATTTTACTCACTGGAAACAAGTGAAATATTTCGGTCATCATTATATTAATTGCTTTGTTGCCTGGCTTAGTGTAAAAAAACACAAATAACATAGGTTAGTTTTGTGCTAAGATATTTATACTAAATACATGAACAACGTGAGATACATTGTTTCGTGTAATAGACATTTTCTTTGTAGATGCACCATAAATGCTTGCACGACAAACACACTCAATTTTAGCATCTCCTTGTGTGACTTATGGTGTTGCTCAAAAATTCTAGAAGTGTTTTCCTGCACATATTGCAATTCTTCCTTTTCATTCTATCTCTAATCAGAAAGACAACTGCCTTGCACCAGTGTGTACAAAACACCTCCTCCCCCACTTAACGCGCGAGGACAGCTCCTTAAAGACTGAATCTAGGTTGCTATGGGGACAGGGTTCACGAGAGGTCAATAGATTAATGCATTAGTAAGTGCTTCTAGCCTACTAAACTATTTGATCAACTTGTTCGTCTTTTATTTCATTTTATGATTAAGCATTCGATCAATGCTTTACATCCGGAAGGCATGTATGTTGAATATACTTTGTGTGTAATATGAGGTAATAAGCTCAGTGTAGTGAGAGGCGGAAGTCCGCAGGCGGTCATTCTATATGAACACTGTAACCAAGGGCCACATGTACAAAACATTTTTTGAGGTCTCAAATGGCCAGATTCACAGAATCCGGCAGTTTGCGACCGCCAAAAAGGTTTTTCAAATGTACAAAAACAAAATTGTGATTTGGTAGCCTGTTACCGAATCGCAATTTGGGTTAGCGAAATACGGCCAGATTCATCATACTGAAATCGGCTCGCAAAGGGCCAGAGTCTGAGAATCTGGCCCTTTGCGAGCGCTATTTTTGCATTTGGGATTCATCATCCCAAATGCAAAAATCGCTATACTAGAAATCGCTATATTGCGAAGAATCGCATTTAAGGAATCTCAATTAGAGATTCTTTAAATGCTATTCATGAACATTTTTAAAATTGCGAATTCGCAATATGGGGCCGCTATTTACCGCGAAGTGTAACTTCGTGGTAAATAGCGAAAACTTAGAAAAATGAACTTTAGTGCATTTTTCTAAGTTGTATGTTACACACACACATGTCCTTTGGACATGTGTGTGCACAACATCAGTCTACATTTTCATTTCAGGGGTGCTTTGGACACCCCTGGCACCCTTGAAATCGCTTCCTTATTTGCGATTAGCAAATTGCTAATCGCAAATAAGGAAGAATGGGGAGTCATTCCTTATTTGCGATTAGCAATTTGCTAATCGCAAATAAGGATGCTGTAGAAATCGCAAATAATATCGCAATTTCTACATGAATCCCGTTTTGCGAGTCTTTAATAGCGATTCCTTAATAATCGCTATTAAGGACTCGCAAAAAGGGACATTGATGAATCTGGGGATAGTGTTTGGAAGGGCAGTTTAGGGCATCCCTTCCTAATATTGATTTGTAGTGGTATTTGTGGATCTTTTGCGACCAAACATTGGTTTTTTTTTTTAGAAACCTCGGATGAGGTGGTAACCATTCGGAAATGTGAGGGGTCTACATGGGACCCCTTCCCTTTTGTGAAACTTACATGTTACAATTTTTTTCTTTTTATCCCATCCCCTTTTCGTTAAAAGTTTATTGAAAAGCAATCACAAACATAGCAGGGTCCAATTCCTAAAGGGTTGCAAATTATGACCTACCTCATTAACATTCATGTGGTAGCTCTATTGCAACCGAAACTTGTAAATTTTTTGTACATTAGGAGTTGTGATTTCCTAATTACGGTTCACCCTAAGAAACTGTTCACTGTCCATTGCATGCGCGTGGCTCCATTTTCTTCAGGATGAATACCAAATCTGCACTAATGGAACAAAAATGCAGAAATCTCCTTCCTCGCAGACGGTGTATTGTCTTATTATGATGTACCTAGCAGAAAGAAAAGGGGTTCAAGGCCTATGGATCAAGGCTTCCAGTCCCAATAGCTTACATTATCCCTCGACTGTGCCCTTATATTAGCCTCTGCCTAACGTATGGCATGACACATCTGACAGATTGAAAAAGTGTAACAGCACAGTGGCAGCACAAAAACAAGATTATTTTCCTCCCAAGCGTCTTGATACCTGTATTCTGTTGCCATGTTACTATTATGAAAGGGTGAGAAAAGACTTTCCAACGCACATTTTTTCCATCTGTCATGGGCATTAGGCGGCGCTGCCCAGTGTCGTTCTTTCAGATGTGTTACAAAAGACATAAGGCAAGGACCTCTTGAAAGTGTTTCCATACTCTAGGGGTCATCACCTACCAGAGACGCCGCCATATGTGGTCCTCTTCCCTGCACCAACCGCAGGCCATGGTGTGCCATCCGCCTTCAGTCCCATTAGTCCCGAGACCGTATTGGTGGCCGTGACGCCATCTGCACCACCTGCGAGAAACAAGTAGCGTTAAAAAATACGAGGTGGGGTAAACTTGTTAACCGCAAACAATGGTTACATCTGGCCCTAATTAGTTTGTGTTCTGATTTTTAATGCCAAGAGAACGTGTTCAGTAATAATGCACTTCATAAATTAAATAAACAAAAATAAAAAAAATACGGGAGGGAATTAGATCTCGTGTGAATGTTCTGTTGCGTTTTTTAGAATTCACAAACTTTCCCAGAGGTATTCTGGGAATGCTATATGAATATTCACAAAGACTCCTTTTCCACTTGATTGGGATTTTCACTGCTCGGTGCTTAATTTGTAGACGACTAAGCGTCAGAGGCTGAAGTTTTTCTCAGAAGCCCGCTGACTGCCAAAAGTAGAGGGTTGTCGAATGCCAAGGATGTCTAGTCTCTGTCCATCTTGTAGGAGGATTTACCCCAGATCTTGATTGGGGTAAATCTCTGACCAGATTCATGGCGGAAAGGGGTCGGAAAGCAATTTGAGAAAGCCCACAAACATACGTTTGCGCATTCACAATACATAAAAGTGTGTTGCAATATTGAATGGCTTTTAGGAATTGCAAAGCGGACTTTGCGACCCGTTACACACCTCTAATAACATTAGACAATAAAGAGGAGTTACCAATCACTTTAGCCTTTGTTTATCATTAACAGTGCGCCTGCACTGAACTCTTGTTTCATAAAGGCATGCACAAGGAATTTTTAACCACTTTCAATGTTTGCAGATATAGGCAAGTGGTAAATTTGACAATATACATTCTGCTTCTGCAGGCTGGGGACATTAAGAGACACAATCCTATGGACTGCTGTTACTACGTTCCTTCTGGTCATAAATAAGCCCACTGCGCCATTAGCTGTTGTTTTGCCACTCACTCTCCTTGGCTGTTTGCTTCCGCTGAATCACCGCTGTTCTGAGAGGACAGATCGACTTTCTCTGTTTGCTGCCAGGTGCTGCCTCCCCGAGGACTCGCTGGTGTGAGCGAGAGCTGCTGTCGGCACGCTCTGTCTAGCGCTCCCAGCTGGAGTCCACAGGGTCAGAGGCAAGGAAAGAACTACCCGCTTAACCTGGGGGACTGCGAGGACCAGCAATCCCTACACTGACCAGCTGGTTCCTCTTCCCCCAGGCGACACGCCCACGGACACGCCCACCGGCGAAACGTATAATAACATCATCCACCCTACCGCGACGCGGGACGCGCGCGGGTCGGCGCACGGAGCGAAGCCCGGGAAAAGGGCGGGCCGTCTGTGGCCGTCCGTGGACGAACGAGGACGGGACGGGCCCCCCCCTTTGTGACCTCGGCTATCAGCATTCGTAATTCCGGTAGCTGCATGAGATTAAATTGTTCTCGTAAGTATACTGGGGAAGACTAAGAATCCCCCTAAAAACAGTAATACCTCCATTAATATCTGTGACGACTCTAGAGAAATACAATTTAAATATTAACGCCCATCGGGAAAATAAATGGGTTTTAAAAAACTGCGATCTCGCACTATACACATGAAAAGAATGGGCACTGAAAATGCAGTACGGAAATCCTCCGATAAAGCTATAAAACAAGGTCGCATAACTCACACGCCAGCAATCAGTACCTATTTCTCCGCACTTATGCCTAAAGAGAATCAAGAATTACATACACTAGATAAAGAAACAATTTTCAATGCATCTGACATCATTAGGGAAATTGAAAGTACTTCCATGATACCTAGTCCACAATCTAAAGCGGGACGCCCGGAACTGGACTCAAGTAACAAATTATCAAGTACCCCAAAAGATCTTCATTTCTCAGAACATGAAACGACCAATCTAAAAACTTTAACACCTATAAAAAGTAGAGGGAGCACAACGATACTTGACGATACAAATATCAATAAACAAAATTTAGCGATACGGAAGATAGAACCCGGAACAAACAATAGTATTCAGTCAAAAACTTCTTCTCCAATCGCTTTGCTTGATCATTCTATGGACCCTTTCAATCTTAAAAATAATAATAATACTGCTGACACAGTCCCACCTGTGTCTAAAGCCCTATTTTCGTTACAAGAGATATTGGAATCAGTTCTTTCATTTCTCGGAAACATTCTCGAAAATTCTGACCAAACTTTGGACGTCCAAATAGGGATATTAAAACATTTAGTAGAAGAAAAAAAGAAAAAAGATTCCTCTGTAGCAGACAAAATCAATACCAAAACCAATCTTGAGCAACATCTCATTTTAAAAGACTATAACAAAGCTCAGAAGAAAAGAATACGTGATTTTGGTACTCAAACTACAGATACCCAAATACAGGAAAAACAGAAATCCGATAACCTAAACGACTCAGTGACATACTCTTTGAAAAATTTATTTAAAGAAAAACATCAACAAAAAGCAAAACACTTTCCAATATTCACAAAAACCAACGCAATAAATAAACTTACAAATGAATATGCATCAGATACTCAGGAAACAACAATAAATACTAATAATATACTAAGCCAAGGAAACGTAGAAACAAGAATCATCAAGATTCAAGAAAATAATATAGTAGTAGGGAAAAGAAGGAGGAAAACACCAGAAAGAAGGATCCAAAAAAAGAAAAACCGCAAACTAAAATTCCAAAAAGCAGTTACTTTATATAAATCTGAAGAGGAACAACGCGACGATACAACAGAGTCCCAAAATGCTGAAAAGTTTGCAATCAGTAAAAATCTTGAAGATATGGTGCCTTATTTGGATCCTACAGTAAAAGAGTATGTCCCAATTAGACACTCTTTATAACCAGACCAAAGCAATAAAAATTCAAGGGAAGATAATAATAGGTACAAGCAAAAGGGGGAAGGGCCCTCTTCCAAAATTCTACAATTTGAGGAACTTTTTCCTACTGATTCAGCTCCACTTAACAGAGGAAGGATTATAAATTTATTACGTCATATAAGGTCTTTACACACAATGACCAGTAATGAAATCGATCTAGTGACCTTTCCCGAAAAAGATAATAATAAACTAGCAACGGTAACATTTTGGTCAACAGTTCTTCCAGGTATAATACTTAACGAGGAAGAGACACTCCATAAACATGGATTTGACGTAGTGGAAAAAGTGGAATCAAAGGTTAATAAAACCCCAAACGGGTACAACGCCCAAATACGAGCTATCTCCAACTCACATGTCAAAAAATACCAACGAAATAATGACATGATGGAAGACGGAGAAATCTTGTATCCAGGAACACACTCTATAGGGCATGAAAATCTAAAAATTCTGGTGGATAAAGGTCAAAGGGCAGTTCTGTATAATGTTGCTAAGGAACCCGAATATAATACCACCATAGAGTCTTGGGCTTGGGTCTCTGAGACTCTGAATAGCAACAAAAATTCAAAAACTAAACAACATTCTGTTTAGCACAGGATCAAAAATTATATCTTGGAACATCGCAGGCAGAACTAAGAATAAACTGTCCATGGTCACGAGAAATCTGCCGGATATTTTATTTCTACAAGAAACATGGGAAATTGTATCTTTCACTCTTAAAGGCTATTATGTATACGAAATTCCAGCAACACCCACCAGACGAGGACACGCTAAAGGTGGTCTGGCCATTTTATTGAGGGAAGATCATTTGTGGGCTCAGGAAATAGTAGATACGAAATTAGAAAACTTGCAGTGCATACAAATTTTTGTAAAAATACATAGTACTGCTTTACCACAGGCAATTCTCCTTTTTAACGTTTATGCTCCTCCAGGAAAAAAACATGATATTATATTTTTAGACATCATGGAAAAGATTATGCACATAACCGAAAATCATCCTCAATCATCTTTCTTAATCGTCGGCGATTTCAATAGTAAAATTTCCAATTCCGAAATTAACAGGTGGGCAAAACTATTCCTAGAAGAAGGTTTGGAAACTACAATTCCACAATTCCCTGAGGGTATACTAACTGACAAAAGAGGCAAATTGTTAATATCAGCGTTAACTAACCTAAATGGATTAATACTGAATGGCAATATTGAGGGGGACATCCCAGCAAATTACACCAGACGGGGCAATGGGACTTTATCCATTATAGATTATATCATAAGCAGTATGGATCTGATGGATACAGTTTCGTACTTGCTCATCCAGTTATGCCAAGAGAGCGATCATGCATTTATGAATTTAACAACAGATTGGATACCCAAATCCTCCCAAGCCAGTCATATTATCTATCATGAAAGTACGATAATGATAAAAAGCGAACAGAGACGCATCTTCTGGAATTCCTCGACTCTAGATAAAATCATGACAAACATTGATCATCCTAAGCTTCTAGCAAAAAGATTCTCTGAAAATCCTATAGAAAACTTCGAAATTATAATTAAGGATTTCAAAAACCTCATCTTAAAAATGATAACAATGGGTGCAAAAGGTAATATTAAGAAGAAAGAAGAAAAAAACAAACGTACGTCTAAGAACTCTGAAGTAAAGAAAAAGTTAAATAAACTTATACGCGCCCAATATATGAATTCTTCGCCAACTATGAAGAAGGAAATAAATAGACTGAAAAACCAACTGAGACGTGAGAATCAAAGGAAAAAAAAAGCTTCAGAAGATCGCAATTGGGTCGACATTCAGATAGCTGCAAGTAAATATAACCAACGCAAATATTGGTTTTTAATCGCAAAACTAACTGGATCAAAAAAGAAATTACAATCAATACCGGTCCCTCCGAACGACTGGGAATCTTATCTATCAGATCTCTACAAAGCAAATTTAATAAATCTATATGAAAGTAGCAAGGTCATGAATGAAGGAAAAGATAGGAGTACATTATCTAAAACCACTGCCATTTCGGTTGAACTTAACATACGTAAAGCGAGAACTACGGGAGCCTCTGGCCCGGACCAGATTCCGATCAAGGTGTTACAAGTCGCCCCGAAGGAATGGAGTAAGTTGTTATGCCCCCTTTTTAATTATATTTTTGAGACCGGTCAGGTACCAAAATCCTGGCAGGGGAGCATTATTATCCCTATCCACAAGAAGGGAAGCAGAACTCAAGCCGGGAATTATCGACAAATTGCACTTATGGACGCCGTGGGAAAAGTATTTGCAGCAGAGGTACTAGATCGCTTGAAAGAATGGGCCTTCTCGCTGGGTCTGATACCCATGTTCCAAGCAGGCTTCAGACCCAAACATTCAGTAACAGATAATATTGCAGTTATCCAGGCTATCTTTGACAAATATATCACCCGAAAAATCCAGGTCGTTTACGCTGCATTTATAGACTATTCTACGGCATTTGATCGGGTAGATAGACCAACATAATGGAGTAAATTAAGGAGGCTTGGAATTCACGAACAACTATTACAAGTTATAGTAAGCCTGCATACCAATACCTGGTGCCAAGTCCAAATGGGGGGAGAAAAAGGACTTACAAAGAGAATCCAAACAGATAACGGATTAAAACAAGGGTGTCTTTTAGCCCCGCTCCTATTCTCCCTCTACTTAAGCGACCTGCCGCACCACCTGCAACTAGGCTCCAGTTTACCTCCTAAAATAGCTATGCAAAGCATACATTCATTACTCTATGCTGATGATATAGTGTTGTTAGATCTCACTCCCTTCGGTCTACAAACATCATTGGATATTTTGTATAAATATTCCAAAGAAAATTATTTAGTACCGAACATAAAGAAAACAAAAGTGATAGCATTTTCGGGGAGAAAACAAAGCGCCAAATATATCTGGAAGATGGGAGGAGATCACATAGAAGAGGTTGATAATTATCCCTATCTTGGCAGGATCCTTTCAAAAAATTTAACAAATACAATACAGGTATCAAATTTACAAAGGAAAACTGACATTCATGTCTCGGCCCTTCAGAGACTTTATAGCGCAACAGGGAACAGACACTTTTCCTCATTGTTAAACACTTACAGAGTAAAAATACCACCTGTATTATCCTATGCGACGGAGTACATCCCCATAAAGCAATGGGTCTACATGGATCGCAAAGAAGGAAAAATCTTAAGAAGGATTATGAAAGTCTCTGACGCTGTACCTGTTCAAGCACTGAGATTAGAACTATCAATTACAAGCTCTTACGCTATAGCTATTGCCAATGTAATTAGGTGGGCCTACAATCTGTTACATGCGAAAGAGAATACTTTAAGGTCAGTGCTGCAAAAAGAGACTTTTGGGATTGATGTAAAAAAACAAATCTTCTCAGAGAACATGACTGTAGCATTTCGTATGGCAAATATTAATACAGAACTGCTGCTTACTTGGTCACCGGCACAACTAAAATTGTTTCTAAAATGTTTCACCCCAAAACTGAGTTACGAATTGGATTCCCTACATTGTAACAAACTAGCCACTTATAAACCGTTTGTAGACTTACTGGAATACAAGCAAAGCCAGTCTTACATTGGGTTTACCTTGACACACGGCGCAAGGAGAGCGATCACCATGATTCGATTGGGCATTTTACCGGTATTAGCATACACCTCAAGATGGCTTCCAGGAGGATCCCCATTATGTACATTGTGCGCAGGGGGTGATCAGACTTTAGAGCATGTATTACTCGTTTGTTCAAATCATAAAGTAACCCTAGCTCGTACAAGATACCTTGACCCTATACTTCGCTCCTGTAGAATCACAATGGGGAGAGAACTCTTAGCTCTGTGTAGTCAACCCCCGAATGAATTTGTTTGTTACAATCTGTATACATTTTTAAAATCTTTTTTATCTTTGTATTAACACAATTGTATTTTTTCTAAACATGTAAAATGTAAAAAAAATGTTGTGGTCCTCTGTCGAGTACCAATACAAATAAACCTTTTTGACTTTGACTTTGTGACTCCTGTCTTTTCAAGAAACAGGGGCTACAATGACGACACATTGTGATTTCCAATGCTGGGATCTAGGGCAGGTGTCCCAAATACCCCCCATCCCCAAATAGCCCTCCATCAGAGCATTCACTCAGGTCACGAGGAGTTAATTAATATTAACGAGGTGAGTGATGTGCAGCTTTTTGAAAACTGTCCTTGTGAGCTGCGAGTAGCTTTTTCATGCTTTCGGTCTCTGGTGTTATTTTTATCCAATTTAATGGTCCTCATTTTAACTGGAAATAGTCGATGTTGATACTTGTTCAGCATCTGCACTCATAGTTGTCTCGATTTCCATTGCCCTTATTTCTTTTAACACTACTTGAACATTCAAAACAAATCCAGTCATAAAAACATCAGCGTTCTAAGAATTTCACAGACATTACGCTTTTTATGGAAATAGGCGGATTATATAATTATCATTCAGCCCGTCATTGCGCTGGACATACATAATTGAACATGTGCAGAAAAAAATACATCTTTCCCCCCTACCTTCCTGGGCAGCCATTGCAATCGCCACAATGCTTGTCACATTCGGGGTGAGTTTGGCGAAGAAGGGGATTTTTACAGCTTGTCGAACCCAGCGGCAGATGTTTCTAACCAGCTCTGGATCCTAGGAAAATAGGTCACAAAAAGGCGTTAATTGAACTAATTTGTTAAACCTGCAGGTTCCAAGTAGAAAATCATTCATGCAATCTGCTGTACAGCGTGTCGATAATTGTGAGGCTGAGCCATTGCACTTGTTATTAGTAGACTCAGATAAAAAGGGAGAACTACGCGTATGACAGATGCTACATACCTATGACTGGTGAGTTGAGCGTCTGCTATTGAATAATGGAACATGGCATGCTTAAATTAAGGAATTCGCCCCATAATGTTGTAAGAGTTATCTCCCTTTTAAAAGGCTCAAAATTAATATAAATGTAACACTGGCAGTGTACACAAGTGGTCGAGTTACGTACGTTGCCAGGGGGTGACTCAGAAATGTGCATCCCTTTTGCCTTTCTGGAACAAAGTCCTATTACAGAGGAGGATGCAAGCTGCCACGTGGTCCCTTCTGTAATACACATCACGTAGGGGCAAATTAGTGTCTTTGCAATGTCAAGTGGGTGTTGCCTCACATGCACTGAGATATAGCCACAAATAAATGAAGGAATGGGCATGCCCACATTAAAGTCTCAGAGCCAAGGGCACAATGATCCAGGAAGGATACACTACATGTGCACCAACCAAAGGTTGACCCCAATTACTGACCCCCCCCATATATTCTGGGAGTTGGCAATGATGATCCTTCATAGATTCCAGACCTACCAGGGATGTCCTGTTTTCAGTGTTTATGTTTTGTAGATGTCAATGGTGTTTTCTCATTGGTTTCCAAACCTTTTGAAATCAGTGCTGATCAGTGTTTATCCAGTTGTCTAACTACCAAAAGAGGCAAAACTTTGTTTTTCCAGCGTTTACAAAACATGTTTTTTTTTAAATGATTGTTACAACGCACATATTTAATTTTAAAGAGAAGCAATGCAGTATATGTAGTGTCTTCCATTGGCAGTGTGTTCAATGGATGAATTCTATACTGTTTAAGCCTAGAAAGTCTTTGTATTGCACTCTCACGCACACTGACATCTCATTACCCTCTCTCACATCTTATTACCTCTGACACTCACTATGTCAGGACTCTGTCTGGTTTACAGGACTATTAATGGCCTAAAAAACAATGATGTACTCAAATGTTTTAATAAACACATTCCTGGACATAGCTGGGGGTAGTTCACCTACTCTTAACTCAGTATTCTGCCATTGTTGGGGTTGGTCAACACTGCACATCGAATATTACTTTCGGAAACCTTTACAATTTGAAACCAGAAAAGATACATTTGCAGCCCTGCACTCTATTTCCTCTGAATTGGGGACTTGACTACAGTCAACTCTGAATGCATCCAGTAAATAGCACTGTGGGGCACACATAGGCCCTCTATCCCTACTGAAATCTGGGCCCAGGCACAATTAACTGCTACCACAGACACTATGAGGCTCAAAGGGGGAGGGGGCTTAAAACTGCATATTGCAGTGCTGGTCGTGATCTCCTCCCATATGGAGGATGAGGCACACTATTGCAACTCTATCTCCCCTTCACTAATGCCAGTATCACTGGCAGATCACAAAAGTCGCTAATGTTGTAATTTAACACAGTGCTTACTGTAAATTCAAACAGCTGGTGACAATTTAACAGAACGTAGAAATGGAGTTTATTTTGGTCATACTTCTGAATTATATGTAACTTTATAAATAGCTTAGATGCATTTGCTAGTGAAAAAAAGGGATTGGGGAACAAGCGGCAGAGGATAGGCTAATTAATAGAGAATATATTTTGGAATGTTGATGTGAATGGATTACTTAATGTATTTCAGTGACTAATCTAATGGTCATTTGTTCACGATCCAAAGGCCTTCCATGCCAGCAAGTTGATCTCAGCACAGGTGTTTAATGCAGGGCCGGTTCTAGGATTTGCGAGGCCCTGGGCTAAAAGGGAACGTGCGAGGCCCCCTCTAATTTAGATAAGTGGCCCCTTGCAAGGATACCATTCAGAGACACTGCGGGGGGGCCATTGTCCAGCTTTTTTGCGCCCCCACAGTTTTAACTTTTACTCCACAATCATTTCTCACACCTTCAGTCCGATAGGTGTGAGAATTGATTGTGGTCTAAAAGTTAAAACTGTGGGGGCGCCAAATAGACAATGGGCCCCCCACAGTGTCTGTGAATGGTCTCCTTGCAATTGAGGGAGCGTCTCTGTCTCCCTCCCCTATGCCTCCGGACACCATTCCTGAGAGGCCCAGGGAGGGGGCCACCTTTCTTTGAAAACGATCGCCAGGGAAACAAATGGACACATCACCAGTGCGTGGCCCCATGTTGGTGGCCTGAGTGCGAGGCCCTGTGCAGCCGCCCACGCTGCCCATGCCTAGCGCCGGCCCTGGTTTAATGGATACATGATTTTATGTTAGTGGCTCAGTTCTTACTTTGTACAAACAAATAAGTACATGGGTTGACAGTTTTTGTTTTAAATGGCCATCACTGGCACTGCTGAAACTTTAGTTTGTCAATCACCAGAGCTATCTAGTCTTGATTCCTCCTCATGCCTCTTAGTTCAAACACCATACTATAAATATTTCACTCTTGTCGGTTGTTTTTCACCCCAGCTTTCTCCCTGGCTTAATGTTTCATACCTTCCCCTTCATTCTCCCATTTCTGCTTTGCCTATCTTGCAATGGAACAAGCCATGAACAAAATGAATGATTCACAGTCCCCAACAGTGATAGCCAGTACCGACCAGTGCTACCACTGGCACATATTAAGCATGAGCGACAGGAAAGGTTGATGCATTTTGAAGCCAGTTAAATGTTGAGGTCAACACCTTGGATCAAAAGCATAAAGTTCTAGATGGATTTTTTTCTGACTAGCCAAGCTTGTGTTCTATTTCCAACTAACCAGACTGAAAAGACTGGTTGTCTAGAACACACTGTAGAGTTCACCCAGCCCAGCCCGTGTACTCGCCAATAACTACGCCACACATGGCAAACGCTGGCACAAATGAACTGTCACTCAGGAACCCTTTTTGCTGCTTTATATATATTTAAGCTTCACATTTTAGGAACTCCGAGAGCTTAAAAAAAAAAAAAAAGGTAAAAGGAATAACGCTGTGCTTTGCAACGAGACACAGTCTTGCTACAAGTGGCCCAAAAAAACATACAAAACAAGTTAACAAAAAAAGTCATTGTGCATGGGTGTGATGTCAGTACACAGAAACAGGCGTCCCCTACTGCTGAACAAACTGAGAAAGTGCTTTGTCCAGGGCCCGGGTAGGAGCGCCACTCCTTCAGGGTATCAGGGTATCAGGGTATCAGGGCATCTGACATCCCTTCCTGATGCCTGCAGCTCGCCTCCTTTAAAGAGTCCGTTGTCAGGGGCATGGAGGCTGCACGCCCACTTCTGATGAAAGATGCCTGTTATAAGTTCCAAGCAACAAAGAAGGGCTATAACATCGAAGATGGGTTGGTAATGTATTTAAAGAGGATTTTTCTCATCTTGTGGCTGAGAGTGATGTCATGAACAGCTTCACTCATGTAGCCTAAGTGGTAGAGGGAAACGCCCCATTGCTGCAACAATGCCATCAGCCAATAACGGAGATGATTTCTACATGACTACAGACAAGCTGTTAGAAAATAAATACGAGTGGGAAACAGAACATTGAAAAGCACGCTTTGTCAACACAGCAATGACGACAGCATGGGCTTCAAGGACAATTCTGGGAGCTAGATCTAGATGGAGAAATAATGTAAGAGCTGCACAACAGCGCTGTCTCCCAGCAGCAGACCCCACAATCGACGCTCGCCTCCAACCGTGCTTTGATCACTGCCCCAGAATGACCACACTGTTCTACAAACTGTCTCTTTTCCACAAAGTCCTCGTGATGCACGTTTCACTAATGCACCCTGCAGCCTCGTTTACACAACGCTGCACGTATTTTACTAGTTTCTGCACCGGTGCAACAATGTACGGTTTGAAGAGTGTGCTCGTCCTTTTTGGACTACTACTCACACAGTAAGAGCTGGAAGAAAACCATCACACCAGAACTGGAAGCTGTGACACACCTACATACGCGTTCATTTCTGCAGCAGGAGTTTCCATAGGGAGGTTTCTGAATGTAATCTGTGGCACGAGGCCTACATAGGACCTCTTTCTGAGCTGAAGGGACTTTTGCAAGATACAAGGGGACTGGACTCGGCGGGTGTTGCAACATGCCAGTCTGTCCATTACACCCCCTACCCCAACATGGGCAATATCTGCTTGAATATCAAGAAGGAGGAAAAACCTCCTGGTCACAGGAACTACACAGGGACTGCACTCGATAAAGTCCTGGATGCAAAGACCTCCATCAAGGATCACAGTTAATTTACTACGGTAGATGTGGGGAGAAAGCAAACACACCTGCCCAGCCTCGACCGAGCTCACAAGGTTTTTGGGCTGACTAATGCGTTACAGAATTTGAGCTTCTACTCGGGCTCCTGCTTTATTTATATGTGTAAATGCTTCCTGGTGAGGTTTAATTAATACCTCATGCCCCCGAATTCCGTTCCGTCGCGGAAGTTTTGACATTTCCGCGTTCCGCGCGGAACGTGGAAGTGCCGAAATTTCGCAAGGAATTTGCCGCCCACCCCTAATCTATTGCTAATATGGAAGTATCAAATGCAGTTGGGGGTTTTAACCCCTTCGACGCTCATGACGAGCTGGGCTCGTCATGAGGTAGCCTCCTCGCACGCTCATGACGAGCCCAGCTCGTCATGAATAATGGGTTTTTGTAAATCCCAGCGCAGCAGCAGAATATCGACCGCACGCATGCGGTTAAGAATGTAGCAGCCGTACATACTTTGGTGGACAGTAGTGGTCTCCCATGCGCTTCCTGTGGAACTTAATCAGACAGAGCTTCTCTAGTGCTCATAATGTGCTGGCTTTGGGGGTCAGTCTTAATGACTTTCGGAGCTTGGATCTCGCCCTTACTCTCCATCAGAACTCTTTACTTGATGGTGCTCTATGGAGTTGTTCTGAGCTCCTACCCGGCAGCTTTAGTGTTGAGCCCATTCGTTCGGGAACAACTCCGCTAGCACAACCCCAGCCATCTTTCCAGGGCCGCTTTGCAGCACCTCATTGCTACTCATTGCATTGTCAGTGGTTTCAGTAAGTAGCTTGGGACCAGATGTACGACACTTGCATTTTGCAACTCGCAAATTACTTCACTTTGTAAGTCGCAAATTTGCTTTGCGACTCGCAATTTGTAACTCACAAATTGCAATGTACAACAGTATCTCAGACACTGTTTGTGATTCCCGCTGAGGTCGCAAATTGCATGCCTCATGAATATTAATGAGGCTGTCACAATTTGCATCCCCATTGGGAATGGCTGGCACTCCCAGGGATGGTGGCCTGCTAGGGTCGGCAGACCTCCATTTCTGGGACTGCTATGTCAATAAAGCAGCCCATTTTCCTTAAAGAAAAATGGGATGCATTGAAAAAAGGAAAATGAAACTTTCAGTTACATTTTTTAAGGGCAGGTAGTACTCCCTGGAACTACAGCTTGCTCTTTAAAAATATTTGTGCATCAATTCATAAAGGGGAAGGGGTCCCCCGGGGACCCCTGTACCTGTTTGCGCATGTCTTACCACCCTTCTGAGAAGGGCGGTAAACTGGGAGTGTTTTGCAACAGCAATTGCAGTCGCAAAACAATCATACATTGGGTAAGGACTCACTTTTAGGAAGGGCTGCCCTTGGCACGCCCCTTCCTAATAGCTAGTCGCTAACCCTATTTTGAGACTTGCAAAATAGGGTTAGTACACTGGCCTGACCTATTTTGCTGTCGCAAAGGGGTCTAAATCCCCTTTGCGACAGTAAATATCGGTAGTACATCTGGCCCTAAATCTTTGTACAATATAAGTCCATGAAAACAGATAACATTTGTTGGCTTTGTGCTGGGATGCTTCTTTACAAACACCAGGTTAATATCTGCTGCATAGCACATGATTTTCAAATTGAATTTAACTGAAATATTGCTGTGCGCTGCTTTCGTAACCTGTTTGCATCCGCCTTTAGCGTTCTTACTCTGTATAGCATATGGCATTAATTTGCGTAATGGCACAGTACCTTTTATTTGTGGCTGTTTCAGTAAGTTCCTTGTCACTGACACGTAGACTTTCAATGTCACTTTCTTTATCTTTATGGATTTTATAAAGGCTATCTTTGCGCTGAGACTCCACCTGTGCCAGGGTTAATTCTGCACTTAGCCTGTGGCACACATGGCATGCAAGAGCAGTTTGCTGGACCATGTCAAACTCTCCGGGAGAGTGCTTTCAGTGTACGGGTTTCGTATGCCCTATCACGTTACCAGTTGTAGTGTCCTGCCAACCTAGGTCCTCACCAATACCACGCCGAACACGGAGAGTAATTTAACACAATTTTATTCTGCTGCATGTAAGTCAGAACTCAATATTCTAAGCCTGCCTTCAACTCATCTCTCCAACGCTTACGCCACAGGCTTTTGGTGTACGGTGGGAACGAAAAGAGTTCCAGCAATCTTTTATTTACAAGACACTACATACACCATCTCTCCACATGGTGCAAGGCAAATGACTGTTGGCTTTTCAACTCTTAAAGCTCCTCCCTATTAAAAGTTTACAAAGAACTTTCACATGTAGGCAGACTTTTAAAAGGACTAGAAAGTCCCCCAAATCTTGCCAAGGACCAGTCCTTATAAAACTGACATCATCCTGTTTGCTGAACCTTCTCCACACTCCTACTGTTCTCTCTAGCACACCGAAGCAGTTACAAGGCTGCATGAGCACTTTACAAAAATAAAGATGAAGATTGACAAATATTCATATTACAATAGAAGTTTATAAAAAGGGAGCAAAATTAGCCGTGTCCTGTCTAAACTATCCGAATACCTCATACAACTGTTCAATTATCATCATATATTGCTCTTTTGTTGGGTCATATATTGTTTTTGAACAGTCACTTGGTTTGGCACATTTCACTATGGTCTTTGTCATGAATGAGTCAATGGCAGTCAGTTTCCCTATCCTTATCATGCTTGTGCTTGTTGCTAAACCAACAAATTGGCTGCACTGTGTAGTTTATATATTAGCATTGATTTGTTTATCTTATCTTCATTTGTTCAGTGGTAAAGTGCAGCAAGGCCGCTTAATTACCTTTGCTGACAAAATTCAGATTGTGGTCCAAGCAGACCTAATCCTGTACTAAACGTCGAAATGAATATCAACTCATCCATTTTGAGCAATTTTCATTAGATTAGTTGTTGCTATTACTGATTCTGACTTTTTATTTACCATCTTGACAAGCAATTCTTTTAAGAGCAGCAATGATTTTACTGAGCCAGTCTACCTGGCCACCAATATGTGTAATAAATAACAGTGGGAAAATTGAGGCACCCTATTTTCAGATACAGGAGGTTAAACCTTGCAAGCAATTGAGAATGGGAGAAATACAGCTGTTTTATATATTAAGTTTGTGTAACATGTCATGGTGAAGGTAATTAGGAACAGTGTGTGAGAGAAAGAGCGACAAATCGGTGCTCGATTATTTTCGCTGCTATGTTCCCTTTGCAATTTTCTACAATCAAGATGAAGAACTCAGTGAATTTAGTGCAGTTGCCTTATGGGATACTATGCTGAAATTCTTGCATTTTGTTTTCTAAGACAACATTGAAGACCTCTTTCCGTAGTGAGCCACTTGTGAAATCCAATCAGAGTCGCAAATATATGTATCTGTTATGTATAGTTTTAGAATTTTTTTAAAATAGTTTTCTGTCAATAACAGGCTGGGTCCTCCAACACATCTCAAAGAGTCAAGATTCTGGTTCAGTTGTTTGAGAAAGTGGGGTGATCAGAGAAACCTCCTACCGCCTGTAGTACACTACTGTATAATGGAAAATTGAAAGTAGGCTCACTCGGGTTGGTAGTTTGAACAATGAATAGTGTATTGAGGGTTGTAGGATAACCAGTGTCTTTCTTTCCATATGTTACCTTTTTGATTTGCATACTTGGAGCTAAAGTCAACTCTGATTAGAAAAAAAAGGTAGTTTAAAGCAAAAAAATATATTAAGAGTGGCAAGAAAATGAATGTAGTCAGATCTTGGGAGACATTATGATAAAGATTATCCATTACACAGAATATAAAAATAATGAATTCTGTGAAAAGACCCTGTTAAACATTATAGGCCTCTTTGAAGTTAATCAAGTTCTTGGTCCTGGCCTAGAAGTTCATTCTGCCCGAGGAGCAGACACCCACACCCCCACACCCAAGGCCCTTTCCTGCTATGGCAACAGTTTTCACACCTCATCAAGGAGGCTATTCAGCTGCCAGGTGATACTTTGGCCTCAAGCAAATGGGCCTTCAGATGATTTAGGCAGGTAAAAGTTAACTTTTGAACAGTACCTTTTCCAAAACATTTATTACAAATCTTACTTCACCAGTGGACTGTTTTTCAAAAAGTCCAAGAAGGAAATTTGTATGCGTTTCCAAACTAGAGATAACATTATCAATCTCAATAGTTTTCTATGGAACACCCAACCATGCTATAGTAACATTAGCTTTTTAGTGCTTTTCTCTGTAAGGACATATGTAAGATTAAACTTTGGCATGTCCAACTTTTAAATACCATGCACCCTGCTTTCTGGACAATACGGACTGCTTAGAGGTAATTTATTATTATTTAAAGGAAAGGTTTTGACCTGTTAAAAGAGTAATTTTGAAAGGTTGAATGTACAGTTCAAAACTGCAGAGCCAGGCCACAAATGATAGGCATGTGGCCATATTTCTGCTATCACTGCTGTGGGTGGAACAATGATTGCTGCAGCCCACAAGTGACATTTACATTGGGCAACATTTGTAACATATACTACGCACTTATAGGATTATTAAATATACCAATCAAGGGTATGCTAATTGCTTCATGTTGAAAGGGGGAGCACATGCACTGGTTAACAGGCAAAGACAGTCAAGACAAGAACCTTAAAAAAGAGACAGTAATTTCCAATAGGTGGGGAAGCACTGAGACGTCTAATGAAGTATCTCTCAAATTTCATTCATAAGATTTCATAACTGCCTCATGGGTTCACATTAAGTCTATAAACTCCCTCCTGGCTCTGTCTCTTTAGACTAAGATGATGATTTCTGGCATTAATCAGTGGTACATAATGAGTAGCGCATATGACATGATTATATTTTACACCAGATAAGTGATAAAGTCATGAAATAAAACTTAAGTTATTGCTGTTGAAAAATTATGGTTGGAGTTGACTGCCATAGTGGGAAAACCATAGTTGTGTGTGTACGATTTTAGAGGATTAAAGAGGCTGAACATTTTGAGCAACATATTTTCCCACTCAATAGTCCGACCTTCAATTAGGATGGCATAATAATAGTCTTTTGATTCTTCACCTATATGTCTGACTAACAATGAGGCAGCGATGTGAGTACTTAATGGGTTATCACAAGTATAATCCAGAGGTAATCTTCAAGCAATGCAATTCTAAGTTTGTTTTAGCAGTATCTTTGCCATCAGTACTGCACATGTAGCAGGAAGGGAGCCACACTTGGTAACTGAAATTGCAGGCTTTGTAATTGGTGAATGAACAGCGCCAATGTGACAGGTTGTGTTTATTGTGGCATATCTCTATATGAAATTATGTTTTTGTAATGTTGCTTTATTGTAAAAGTGTTGGTGTGTTTACAGTGTCCATTATAGGACCATACAGTTCCTATTGTTAAGTGTCCAGAGAGTACTACACACCTCATTGAAAATAAACAAATTTCACAGCACACTGTGAGCTCATATCATCCTGACTGGTGAATCAAATTAAGTTGTGGTGTGAAAGTGTTTATGGATGTTGGAAAATGTAAACACAGGGAATGAACTTATTTGAGACAATAAGACTTTACATACCATGTATTATGCGATGATACAAGTCAATTTTTGATTTGCTGATTGCAAGTTTGATGTTTGATTCACAGGAATGTAAAATATCTGCACATGTTAATGTTAATTACTGTATCTTAAACATGTCATTAACAAAAACACCTTTCCACTTAAGCAATGAAATTCTGGCTGTTGTGAGCGAATGATATGTGTGGTTTCTTGTAAGATTTTTCCACATGTAAAAATGAAAACAAATCCATACTGAATCATAAGTTAATTCCTTAGGGATACAGTGACATTCATGATGGTAGAGTGAATAATGCATGCCACATCAAGTTCAAGTTTCAAGTTTATTTTATTTATGATTACGGAGCTCCGTGGAGATCCACATAAACTGGAAAAACCAACAACATGAGAGTCAAGAATCTATTTTGATGTAAAATTAACACAGAAAATATTCCTATCCAACAAGGCATCTGCAAGTCCTAAGTGAAATCCAACAATATAAAAATCCTCAGATTAAAACATAGCAATATAATATAGAATATAAAATAATAAAAAATATCCTTTATGCCCCTAGTGCAAAGATGTCGGAGGTAATTGACATAGGATTAAAAAAAAGTATTAGCGGTTGCTACCTACAAACCTAATGAGCCTTACTACCTGTTTAGAAAACACTTATAAAAATTAAAAATCCTATAGCAGAACATTTCATTTGGCGGCTCATAGAGAGAATCGATTTGTGCAGAGGCAGAAAGAATAGACAGTTGTAAACATATTTGTCTCATCCATTTACGCCAAAACAATAATAATGCAGGGCAAATAAATAACACATGATTAACATCCTGGATGCCATTATTGCATAAATTATTAATTGGTGATGAACCATATCATTTAGACAATAACGGTTTAAAAGGAGCATCGCCTGGCTCAATAATAGCCAAAAACAGAGCACTCCATGAGGCAGGTTCCAAGAAATGTAGGCCTGTACTTTATTTATCAAGCAGGAGACAATGACCAGATGGATACCCCTCTTTGGAGTGCAAGCTTTCCTATTCCTTGTAAAACTTGATTCCCCAGTGTCCTGTTTCAAGGTAGCCCTTAATTGATACAGCGATAAAGTAAAGAGCATGAACTTATCTAATTGCAGCAAATCAACCGCAGCCCTAAAATTTCTAAAAATGAATGACTGTTCTTTTAAACATTTGAAAAATTCTTCCTGAAGTAAAAATGTTAATGTACCAAAATCACCCTTTGCCAGACCTAGGATCCAACGCACTTTACCCACAAAACCCTGTGCTCAGGTGCTTCTCAACCTAAATTCTAACCTGAGGGCCGCCACGGAACATGCTGAGTTAACTGAGGCCAAATTTCTTACAATTCGGCCTTCTGTTATATTTAAAAAAAAACATGTCTCTATAGTGATCAATTCTATACCATACAGCAAGGAAGCAGGAATCTTTGCACGAAACACCTCCAATAAAAGTGCACAATGTGTTTTTCCAGAAGACTTATAAAGGGAGTCCAAGATTTCCCCCTGCATGGTAGCTTTAAAGATGTTATTTTCTATATGGGCTTTATCACTTAGTTTGCCACAAACTATTTTTCCTAAAAAGGTTTATGATTTTACAAGTTCCAATTTTTTGGCCACCTACAGACCATACACAATTTCCGTACTGCAGCTTCTTTCTTTCATGCATACACATAATTTTACTTTTTGATATATTAATCTTTAAATGATGAGCCTCTGCATGTTTATGAAGTGCCTGCAGACGACTATTTAATTCCCTAGGCATCATATCCAAAATTACTATGTTGTCTGCATAGGGTAAACACACAATCGGTTTTCCCCCAAGTAACGGGGCAATGACCTCACTTTGGGTCAGATTGTGAGGGAGATCAGAAATATATAGGGAGAAAAGCAGGAGAGCCCATAAACATCCTTGTTGTAGACCATTTGCAGTAGGGATAACTTGTGAGAGTCATATTTCTCCTCTCATTAGGACTCCACACCAAGTTTCGATATGGAGGGCAAATACTAACTCCAAAAGGGTGCCCAGCATACCCAAATTTAAAAGCTTTCTCCACAGCAGAGGACGATCTACTTTGTAAAATGCTGTGGAGACGTCTATAAACGCTGTATACAACCTTCCTCCTCTAATTTTGACATAGTTTTCATTTATTACCTGTAGAGCAGTTAAATTATCAATTGTTCCATGTTTTGTTCTAAACCCAGTTTGCTCCAACTGTAAAATTTTAATGGCATCCGACAAATCGCTAATTTGGGTCAAAAGGCATTTAGCGAAGACTTTACCCACCACATCAAAAAGCACAATCTGAGGGTATTATGAGGAAGATCTCGTTCTCCTTTCTTAAACAGAGAGACTATTATACTTGCCTTCCAGGATAGGGGAACCATTTTATTTTCATAACAATACTTAAATACCAGGTAAAGAATTTTACTCCACAGTGACTGTTATATCCTCAGGATTACATTTACAAGTAATCAGCCTAGGTCCTCCTAGCTGCTCAGCCAGAGTGAGAGATGTTAACGGAATGTTGGTGTGACTGTGATGCTTGGAATGTGTGGGTGCCTGTGTGGATGAGTAGTGACAGTTGGAGATGGGCTGAGCAGCTAGGCAGGCTGCTCCTGGTAGAGCTGGTACATAGCTCGTACCTGACAAGAGCTGACTGGATTATGATTGATACTACCCTGACATGGAACCAATAAAGAAGACTTGAAATATACTACATGGCTACCAGAGTCTCTATGTACAGGGTACATCATTATTTTGGCCACAAGCGGACCTGGACTCAAGCGTCTTTAAGGATAGTACAGCAACAAGGAGAAAATAAAAGAGATTACGGAAACCAAGAGATTACAAGGGACTTTAGTACCAAGACAGAGGAAATTATCCGTAACTATGTAAAGAGCGTCTTGTTTGGAGCAACAGGCAAGCAAGCCCCACCAGTGTCCATGTCATCGGACGGCCCTACCACCGTGTTTGCCCAGCCTGTACTTGCTCCATGAAATTCTCTGCAGGTGTGAACTGTCTTGATATTGGATGTCTGGTTGCTTCTATTGTATAATGGATTTGTGGCTGCACAGATGTGAGTTATGGACTAACTCAGTGAATTGAATTCACAGGTACCCCACAGGGACAGTGTGGCTCGACATGTTGGCAAAATGGTCTCAGTGAAGTGTTTTTCGGAGTATACACAGCTCAACATATAGTAAAGCAGTCATCTTGCTTACAACAGTTGTGCACATTCAGTGTAGCACTGCGATGAGAAACTGCACAGAAGGACAAAGTATTGGTGATTGACTTTACATTGTGGCGGTTGGACTCTCTACAAGCATTGTGTGTTTTTGGCTTGTGCACAGTATCGTGATGCCCCATACTCTGTTATGAGTGAGTGCACACAACATTGGAGAGGATGTACTTTGTTGTACATTGGATCAACTTGGTTCAAACTAAAGGATGGCCACTTTTTGATTTCATTGACTGTGTCCTGTGAGACATCAGACTGCAAGTGTTTTTAATTTTCACCTGCCTGACAGAGAAGCAAGTTGAAGAGACTGAGGAAATTGCATGCAAAATGGCAATCATGCTCCCACTCCTGCACATGAAGTGCCTATCAGAGAAGCAAGTTGTGGAGATGGTGGAGAATGTGAGCAAAACTTGTTGAGACATCTTGTTTTTTGTCTATGATTCTTTAACCTTTGTTGAGACTCGTTCATTCTACCGCTCAATAGCCGTTTGATCCTAGACTCGAGCTTCTTTCAAATTTTAAATCTAATTGAGCTCAATGTAGAGTGCGCACTCATACCTGCACTTTATGTCACCATGGATCCTTAGTGACGTTCCTCCATGTCTCCTGTGCTCTGCGGCCTCTGGACATTGTGTGCACTGACGTGCCGTTAGCTATCCGGCGCATCATCAGAAAACGTGACGCCATCTTGTGTTTGGGGCTGCTGTCCATCTCCCATTAAAGTGTTGCAGTGGATTTAAACATTACCCTCGACTCATGACCAACTTCTGTGGTTTGAATGGAAACTAGATTTATATCGCTACTTTGATAAGTTTCAAACTTTCGATCTCCGAGAGATATTTAAGTAGTGAAGTCCTGTTTAATAATAAATCTGCATCAAACAGAGGAATAAACTCTAGCCTTAATGTATTCATATTTTCCCAGGGGAGTTTAACGCCATTTATCTCTAAATTACCTCTTATTTTAATGGAGTAAGGGAAAGAGACAGCCAAGGGGTTAAGTACTGATGGAATAAGGTTAACAGACCCCCTTTGTTCTACTGCAATGGGTGATACGGGCTCCTCTACTGGGGCAATAACGTAATGTCCTTTGGGAACCAGAATGTCCGAGAAGAGGGCCTCATAAACCACCATCTGCTCTACTATTAATCCTTTGTCCTGAAAATTCCTAAAATCGATTTCATTTTCCGGTTTCATATCTCGTAGTATACTTTGCAAGGGCTGAATAAAAGTCTCTCTACTAGTTATAACCTCTATGTGTTCTTCAAAGCGAATTCTCCTTTTCTTTTGTTTTAGAATATTTATTTAGAAGTGTTGACTTCATCTTTTTTCCTCTATTCTTTTCCTTTCTCCCATTCTTTTTCAAATGTGGGACCCCTGAAACATCATCTTTCTCACCACTTAGCTGGGTTTTAAGTATAATAAATACTTCCTGATCTGTCCTTCTAGGTGAGCCCTCCAAGCTTTTTACTTTTTGTGCGGGATCAGAGATGACTTGTATGGCTTCAGGTATAGGTTCAGGAGTCTTCTCTGGCATCTCAACTTTAGTCGCTAGCTTATTGTTTAGGGGATTACCATCCTGGACATTATAAATGGGTTAGCTGCCAGTATCCCCAGAATCCCCATTAACACCACCAAGAACATTCTCTAATACCCCAACCACTCCCACTTCCACTTGTTCAACATGGTCACTTAGCCTAGTCTCCCTTTTCTGTTTACTTCTTAACAGAACCTTTGGTATTTGAGTTTAATGTTTCCAACACACAGTCAGAACCTCCTACACATTTTTCAAGTAACTTTAGGATAGAGGAAAATAGTCGCTCTAAGCATGCTAGTGAATCAGAGACTATTACCTCTTTGTTTAGGGATTGACTGGGTTGGATGTCACTAGTATTTAGTTCAGGGGTCAAAGAGAGATGTGATTGCCAGATAGAATTATTAGATTTATTAGAGGGGGTACTGCTGAATAATTTGAATCATATAGGAGCTTTTAATACTGGGGTATCTGCCATCTCCATGACCTTACTAGTATCATGAGAGATGTATCTCCTGCGGAGCCCCAAATCAGAATCGGGGAGGGTAAAGTCCTTATTTTGGGCATCCTCTACTAGGTAGGGACCAAGAGGCTCTTCTATGTTTGCATGTAGTCTTCTATATGGGTTTCCATATGCCATCTCTGATGATTGCAAGGGATAACCTAAAGATAACAAAAGGGCTGGAGAGCCAATCAGACCCCCAGAGCACCATGCTGGATGCCTCTGGATTCTAATAGCTCTCCTCCTCCATGCTCAGCTTTAACAGTATGCGATTTAACACCCCCAAACACATTAGTGACAATATTAACAATTGTATCATCATTCCTGGACACATTATCCCCCCATTCCAATTGGTCAATGCATTTATTTCTCCTTGAGAATATTTTACTTTTTCCTTTCAACAGCATGACTGAAATGTCCTTGTTTCGTAAGGGGTTTTAGTTAGTCTTTACACAGGTTCTGCCCACAAGCAAATGTCCAGATCTAAGTTTTCTTGCTGTCATCCTTGTTTAGATCAGGCACGAAAATGATCTGTGAAGAGAACCGTCCTCAGATATACTTAGTGCAGTCTTATTCCCAGTCCTTTTAATATCAGGATGTGGCAGAAGTGGACAGTAAATAAGGAAAAATTGGCCACATATAGGCAGGCAATATGCAATAAGCGATTGGGGAAGGAGTGTGTCATACATCCTCCCAGAGCGAGGCAAGTCACACCAGCTTAACGCTGGCTGCTTCTGCAGCCACGGGAACTGTATGAGGCCCTAATGTGTACTCCTTTGTGTCCTACTGATTGTACTTGGGGCCACATCAACCTCCCTATTACAAGATGGCACCCCTGCAAATAGGTAGACACTGCTAGGTTTTCACCAAAAGGTAGAGTGTCCGGGGCCAAATGCGAAGGGATCATGCAGCAGAGAAAAGAGTGCACCACAGCCCTGGCTAGGCCACCTCCTCACTTTGCGCTTAGCCAGCACTTCTGTGAAAGAAAATACAGGTGATAGTTTCTGTTTTCTACCCTTAATAATTACTACCGCCACCTCTAGTGGTTGCCAATACCTCATGGCCAAATAATCTTCTTGTATGCTCCATTATAAGGTTCCCATATGCCTCTCACCTCTTACTTTTTTCTAGATGATAAGGTGATAAGTAGACCCTCTTCAACAGCATCAAGAGGGGCAGCAAGCCGCAGGAAAGGGCTTGCAACAGACGGTGTTTACCAATAATGGGCGTCTCTTGAGTCCACTGGTCCACCACAAGAAGAACCATGCCAGTGGCCGCTCGCACCACCTCCATTCTGCCTAACAGAATCCGGTCTTGGGTAGCAAAGAGAGGGGGGCGGGTGGAGGGGGCATAGTTTTGGGCGCCAAACAAACAAACTCAGTGAGCTAGTGGATTGAGCAGCGTTACAATTGTGCTGCAGCCTACAGAAGGTGCACGTCTAGTGTAGGTTTTCTGGCATTGCTCCAATGTCAGTACACGGGGGCGGCATATTCTGCAAATGTTACTGTGAGGCACACCAGGTGGGCAGCAGGCTTCACCCGGACCTAGCCAGGCTGCCTCCGCAGGCCACCTGAGGCTCACTCTCCGCAGGCCAAATAATCTTCTTGTATGCTCCATTATAAGGTTCCCATATACCTCTCACCTCTTATTTTTTTCTAGATAAGGTGATGAGTAGACCCTCTTCAACAGCATCAAGAGGGGCAGCAAGCCGCAGGAAAGGGCTTGCAACAGACGGTGTTTACCAATAATGGGCATCTCTTGATTCCACTGGTCCACCACAAGAACCATGCCAGTGGCCGCTCGCACCACCTCCACACTGCCTAACAGAATCCAGTCTTGGGTAGCACAGAGAGGGGGGCGGGCGGAGGGGGCATAGTTTTGGGCGCCAAACAAACAACTCCGAGAGCTAGGTGGATTGAGCAGCGTTACAATTGTGCTGCAGCCTACAGTAGGTGCACGTCTAGTGTAGGTTTTCTGGCATTGCTCCAATGTCAGTACAAGGGGGTGGCATATTCTGCAAATGTTACTGTGAGGCACACCAGGTGGGCAGCAGACTGCACCCGGACCTAGCCAGGCTGCCTCCGCAGGCCACCTGAGGCTCACTCTCCGCAGGAGCTGACTACGGCTCCTGCTTTCGTGCACTGCAGAGAGGGGAAGTGGCCAGTGGCAGGCCAGGTGCTGGAAGTCGAAGGCCCGGGCACAATTCCCCAAATATACAGAGGACTGGAGGGAGCAGTCTAACCACACCGGACCGCAGGAATTAGTATGGACACCTGCGGGGTCGGCCCCTCGATAAATATTGGTATTGCAGGTGCGGGTGTGGTCACAGATGCAGCTCTGAAGCAGCTCAGACTGGCTCCGCAGCGCATCTTTCAATAGTTCCTCCTCCTCTCTTCTCGTCTCTCTCTCTCGCATGCCACATACCAAGTGCATTACACTAGTTTCTGCCCTACATCGTAACCATGCCCTAAGTTTCTCATGTACAATAGAGGATGGGAAACTATTGGGGAGTGACAGTAAACTAGGCAAAAACCTGTAACATTATATATTGTGATAGCAGCATCCACTGGCATCGCCCCAAGTTTGGCAGCAAACGTACACAAGAAAGCTATAACTTGTCCACATTGGGTAGTTGTAATGTTCCTCGGGTGCTTTCAAATGTTCCTGTTGTCAATTGGAACCCTCAGGTAGGTGAACGTAGGGACACAAGTAAGTACAGAACCATTGAGATGGAAAAGTATCAGCCTACTCTGAGGGCGACCACAAACCATAGCAAAAGATTTCGTTTTATTTGTTGCCAGGAAATATTTTGGACATAAGGTATCAACGAGTTTCTGTAAGCCCCGTCCCATTCTGGCCATCAAAACATAATCATCCACATACATAAATAGAGGCAACCTCTGGTTCTCTACCTTGGGTTGGTTGGCTGAGGCATTTATCAGGTGGTCATCAAGGTCATTAAGATAAAATCTGAAAAGAAACGGTGCCAACATGCAGCCATGCCTTACCCTTTACTGATTTTTATATATAAGGGTACATCCTCCACATGGCCCAATCTAATACTACCCTGAACATCCGCATGCAGCTAGGCAAGTAAGTGGACAATTTTTGGGTTAGTTCCCTCATTTAGTAACATGTTCCACAATTTTAACCCTATTAGATTGTCAAATGTAACACTGAGATATACTACACTGATTGACTTATCAGTAGCCAATGTGGAAGGAAGATCGCAGGTTATAGAGGAAGTGATAAGTGCTTTGGTACCTTCTGGAATAGCTGGTAGTGTGTAGTCTTTAAATCAAACATGTGTTTCAAGAGTTGAGTGTATACATTCATTCCTTAAGTTGATTGGGATTTAGGCTTGGTAGATTTAAAAAAGGATATTATTCCATGCACTTAGTGCATGACATAATAATGCCTAGTGTAAATATTTCTTTTTTTGTTGCATGTCTTGACATCAGGAATGGTGATATTGTGGCTACATGTCATGCATAACCCTCTGCCGGTCTTTGATCTTGGGTGTCTTATAGTGTGGTGTATCACTGTGTACTACTTTGTAGGCTATGAATCAGTGATGTCATTTGAGATATCATCAGTGATGTCATCAGTGATGTCACTGACCATGAATGATGTAATATGTGATATCATCAGCAGTGCATTGCGGGGGCGGGTTATAGTTAGTTCAACTAACTGTAACTGACAAATATTTCTGGTTTTGTACGAGTGAAATGTTCAACTAACTAAAACCTGTGGGTTTTTTTCAGTGAATTTCTAAGGTTTTTTAAAATGCTAATTTCAAACTATAACATCCATGAAACCTATGTTTTTTTCAGTGAATTTCTAAGGTTTTTTAAAAGCTAATTTCTAACTATGCATACAGAGGTGGGACATGTGTAGAAAGAGGAAGAAAAGCGCAGAAAGAAGCAAACGAAATGCAGAAAGAGGCAACAGAAGTCCAGAAAGAAGAAGAAAGGTGCAGAAAGAAGCAAGAAATATGCAGAAAGAACCAACAGAGGTGCAGAAAGAGGCCTTGTTGCAAAGTCATCCTGTGCCCCGACACTTTGCTGACTGGTACTGGTGGTGACCAACCAGGCCAGGAGCCAGTGCTATCCTGAAAGGCACTAAGAATACAGTTAAAACACCTTCACACACTAGGGTACACTATGGGTTGGAGTACCCCTCTGATTGGCATGACCTCCTATGTAAGGTCCAGGTACATAATAGTAATTATGGGCGAATTTTGCGAATCAGTGGTTCGCAAATTCATGAGAAATCGCGAAAAAATCTGCGAATTCGTGGATTTTTCCAGCGAAATCGCAGATTTATTTGCCATTTGCACCATACTTAACTGGAGTACTTTCTACTGGCTAATCAGTAAGTGCTACCTCGTTTGGTAAATCTGTATCATGCATTTCCTACACTACAGCTGCGTAAAGGCCCAGAAGAGTTGTCTCCAGTGACCCTGTGTATCTGTAACTTTGCCACCGCGCCCATAGGCGCCGAGGTCCTTCAAGTGAGCTGTCCATCACAGTGGAGGAAAGGGTGGAAGGAGGTTGCATAGCCTAGTGTGTGTGGGCTGGGGTCAGGCTTCTGTGCGAGTTCACATGCCTCAAGTTTATAAAGGGTCAGAGGCCAATCAGCGCAGCAGATGAAGAGAAAGCTGCCTCCTGGTCACTGGAAGTACAGGGGGATTGCGCTCGAGAAACTCGTGGATGCCTGAACCCCCATCATGGATTACAGCTAATTGTAGACGGTAGATCTGGGGAAAAAGCATACCTGCCTAGCATCAACCGTGCTCACTAGATTCTTGGGCTGATTATAATGCGTTAATGAATTTGAGCTTCAATTTGGGCACCTGCTTTTTTTATCTGTAAGTGCTTCCTGCTGAGGTTTAATTGTTGGGACAGGCGCCTCGTTGCCTAATTGTAACTATTCTCTGACCCTGCTTTGAGGGTCAGAGCAGGGTCAGAGAATAGTTGCAAGTAGGCAGCGAGGCGCCGCTCAGGAAGCACTTACAGGGTTACAGCAGGTGCCCAAGTTGTAATTAATTTCTTTGTAACCATTTTACATAGAAATTAGCTTCAATTCGGGCACCAGCTTTAACCCTGTAAGTGCTTCCTGAGCAAAATTCGTCCCGCTCGCGGATTTGCAGATTTTGCCGAGATTTCGCGCTATTTGCGGATCGTGAAATCGCGGAAAATCCGCAAATTTCGCGAGTGGAACGAATTTCCCACCCATACTTACATAATAGGGCAAGGGGATTGAAATTACCTCTAAGTCAGAGGTCCAGAAAGAAGCAAGAGTAGTACAAAAAAACAACAGTGGTGAAGAAAGAGGCAAGATAGGTACAGAAAGACGCAGGAAAAGTGCAGAAAGAACCAAAAGAGATGCAGAAAGAGGCAAGATAACTGCATAAAATGGCAAGAGAGGTGTAGGAAGAGGCAGGAGAGGTGCGAAAAGAGGCAAAAGGGATACAGAAAGAGGAAAGAGGGGTGCAGGAAGAGACAAGTGCAGAAAGCAACATAGGTGCCAGAAGAGGTAAAAGAGGTGCAGAAACAGGCAAGAAAGGTACAGACAGAGGGTAAAGGGGTGCAGAAAGAGGTAAGAGGGATATAGAAATTTGCAAGAAAGGTGCAGAAAGAAGCCAGAGCAGGGCAGAAAGAAGCAAGAGAAGTCCAAAAAGAAGCAAGAAAGGTAGAGAAATAGGGAAGAGGAGTGCCGAATGAGGCATAAGGGATGCAGAAATTTGCAAAAGTGGTGTAGAAATAAGGAAGAGAAGTGCAGAAAGAATCACAGAGGTACAGAAAGAGTCACGATAGGTGCAGAAACAAGCACAAAATGTACAGAAAAGGGGAACAAGGGAGGCGAAAGAGGCAAGAGGGGTGCAGAAATAGGTAGAAGAGGTACACAAAGAGGCAAGAGGGATACAGAAAGAGGCAAGAGAAGTGCAGAAAGAAGCAACAGAGTTGCAGAAAGAGGCAAAAGAGATCCAGAAATATTCAAGTGAGGTGCAGAAAGAGGCAAGAAAGGTGCAGAAAGAAGAGAGAGAGGTTCAGATAGAGGCAAGAGAAGAGCAGGAATTGGCAGGTGATGTGCAGAAAAAGGCAAGAGAGGTTTAGAAATAGGCAAGATAAGTGTAGAAAGAGGTAAGAGAAGTACAGAAAGAGGCAAGAGAGATAAAGAAAGTTGCTCGAGAAGTGTGGGAAAGACGCAATAGAGGTGCAGAAGGAAGAGATTGAGATGCAGAAAGAGGCAAGTGAGGTACAGAGAGGCAAGAGAGGTACAGAAAGAGGCAAGGGAAGTGCAGAAAGAGGCAAGATAAATGCATAAAGAGGCAAGAGAGAAGTGCAGAAAGAGGCAAGTGAGGTGCAGAAAGAAGACAGTGAGGTGCAGAAATAAGAAGACAGGTGCAGAAATAAGAAGACAGGTGCAGAAAGAATTAAGAGAAATGCAGAAAGAGGCAAGAGAGGCACAGAAACAAGCAGGATGTGTGCATCATTAGTACCAATTTACCACCTACATTTAGCAATAAGTAACATGTGACCTTTCCAGCTCTGCAAAGGGCCTTCCAACACGCTGTAACACGTGACGCTGCATTTTTGGGAACATTTGAGCCGTTTGAGCTAGAAACAAGGCTTTTTTGTTCAGATATGCAGATTAGGCAGCAGTTGATGGAATATTTGGCAAATGTGGAAAATGTTTAATTATGTGAAAATTGGTGCAGCTGAACAGTCACATAATTCCAGTGGCCCTGCTCATACCTCCGACTAGGCACAGCAGTGCTCCTTAGTCATTCCTTCTTTTTTTGTGTCTCATTGAGTTTACAGTTTAGCTTCGCTGGAAAAGTGGAAGACTAAACCTGAGGGTACCACTCCACAACACAGACTACAATACCACATAATTACTCTCCAAAACACATAATCCCACTACAGATAATTCCTATACACTAAATACCACATACTTTCTATTCAAATAGTTTCACTGCACAACATACCACATAATTCCACTACACACAACGTACATCCACTCTACACCCAAAAACATTAGTAGAAATCTTTTACATTTACAATGCCAACAGCACTAACTCTCGCAATTGCGAGACCTACTATACTACAAATGCTTCTTTACCTGGTAGTGGCGTTTGCAGAGTAGTGCAGAAAGGGGGCTGCTCCTCCAACCAGCGATCAGGAATTCCACTGCGTAGGACTTGGAGGAGGTACCACAAGGGCTTCTTGCCCCCAAACTCCCTCAGGAGTAAAGTGGACTTCTTCCCCCAACCAGTACTGTGCCAGATGGCATGTTTGCAGATTGGTGGGGAAAGGGGGGGCGTGGCTTCCAAAGACCTCTTAGCAATCCCACTGTGTGGGACTTAGTGGAAGTAATAGGAGAGGTATTTGGCCCCCAAGGACAACCTTGGGGGCCAACTACCCCTCATATTACCTCAAGTTAGTCCCACACAGTGGGATTGCTAAATTGGCAAAGCAGGCCAGACCCCCTTTCAGCACCACTCTGCAAAGCACTCCATAGCGCGCTCTTAGATGGTGATTAACGTCCCCTTCACTGCTGGGAGTCCTTATGGGCCAAATAACCTACCAGTAAGACCCAGATAGTGGGATTACTGATAGGTGGACAAAAGCCATGCCCCCTTTGTCCACCACTCTGCAAATACGCCTCTTGGCACACTCTTGGTTGGGGGATGAAGTCCACTTGCCTTCTGAGGGTCCCTGAGTGCCAACTAGGTCACCAGGTACCTCCAGTAAGCTCCACACAGCTGGATTGCTGAGAGTGGTCTGAGGCCACGCCCCCTTTTTACACCACTCTGCAAATGCACCTCCTGGCGTACTGCCGCTCAGTGGATGAAGTCCACTTCTGTCCTGAGGATCTGAGGATAGAAGAGGACCTTATTGCCCCACCAGCAGTGCGCCAAGAGGCGCGTTTGCAGAGTGGTATAAAAAGGGGTGTGGCTTTGGTCCACCTCTATGCAATCCCACTGTGTGGGGCTTACTGGAGGTACCTGGTGGGTTAGTTGGCCCACAGGGACCCTCAGGAAAGAAGGAGACTTAATCACCCAACTTAGAATGTACTTAGAATGTGCTTTTGCAGAGTGGTGCAGGGAGGGGGCGGGGCCTCGGGCGAGATGCTGGCTATTCTTTAAAAAAATATATTTTTAGAAGGGGGGCTGTGTGGCCCGACTTCTTTGAAATTTTGGAATGGACCCTCCTTCCCTGGGCCACTTTTGGCCCCTGGGACTCCATCCCCTGGGGCCTGGTCTTGTTTTTCTGTATTTTGTATTTATTTTTTGCCGAGGGGGGCGTGTTGCCCCCTTCCCCTGGGCTTCTTCTGGCTTCTTCTGGCCCCAGGGACACCATCCCCCAGAGTCTGGTCAGCCTCTTTTGTTTTTAGGAGGAGGACCACTTGGCCCCCTCCTCAGGCCAATTATGGCCCTAGGGACACCATCCCCTGGGACCAGCCCTTATACATATATTTTTTAAACCATCAAAAGGAAGGGGGCCGAGTGGCCCCCTTCCTGTTGCCACTTCTGGCCCTGGGGACTCCTTCCCCAGGGGCCAGCCATTAAGTTGGGTATCGTGGGGGGAGCCCCAAAGGCCCCAAAGTCCCAGCCGGCTCCCCGCCTCCTGCGGGAGCCAGCATTGCTTATGGACAAGGGGAGCTGCTAACATGCAGCTCCCCCTGCCAAAAAGCAATTCTGCTTTGCTTCTTGGAAGCAAGTGCAGGTTTCCTGCTCTCACTTCCAAGAAGCAAAGCAGTGTTTGCTATGGCAGGGTGGGAGCCGTGCTCCCATCCTGCCTTAGCAAACGGCAATGTCCCGGGGGTGGGCACCCCAGGACATTGCAGGAGCTGGCTCTGGGGGGTAGCAGTCCCCAGGCCCATTGAGGGCTCCAGGCAGGGTGCATGGCCCCCTCCCAACTGATTAAATCCCCGGGAGGTGGTGGTCCCCCGGGCCATGGGTCCCCAAATTTTAATAAACAGTGCCCCAGGGAGGGGGTGGTCCTGGGCCAGTGTGGGGCGGGTCAAGCCCCGCACATTTTGTTTTTAAAAAGTAGCCCCGGGGGGGTGGTGGACCCCACGTCTGTGGTGGGGCGACGTGGCCCCTACATTTAAATCATGTAGCCCCAGGGAGGTGGTGGTCCTTGGAGCTTGGGGAGGGCCCTGGCCAAAATAAATAATCGCTCCGAGGAGGTGACGGTCCCCAGGATGCGGCGGCCCCGCTAATTAATTGGGCATTGCCTCTGGACCTGGCTCACCCGGCGGCTTATAGATAACATTTTTGGCCGGATTCGCACACCCAGTGCAAATTAGGCTGATTCTTTATTTTTGTAACGCTTTTTTTTGGCCCTGAGGGTCCTTGTGGGACCCCCTGAGCAGGCCTAGGGAGGCAGGGTGTTTCTACACTGCCACCTTTTGTTGTTTTTTATAATTTCTTTAACTGTTTTCTTGTGACTCGGTTACTGAGTCACAAGATGGCTGCCGACACATTCTGGTTTAGAGTGTTAACAGCCAATCAGAATGAAGCTCGTGCTCTGGAGGGTCCGCAAATCCTCTTTGGTGCTCATATATCGATATTTTTATTTTTTGAATTTCTCAGGAACTACTAAATGGATTTACACCATTTAAAAAAAGGGTTCTTCCTGAACCCTGAGCTACCTTTTTGCCAGATTTGGTGTAATTCTGTTCAGCAGTTCGGGCTGTAGGCAGTTCCAAAATCCCTATGGAAATTAACATGGAGAAAACAGGTTTTGGGACCCCCTTTTTTCTCAGCCCCGCTTGCCAAATCACCCTGAAAATGTTAAGATAGGAGCTGACTTGAGTAAACCATTAGTTTGGAAAATTTTGCGAAGATTCATCAAACGGCGCCAAAGATTTTGGCAAAAAGAAAAAATGCTTTTTTAGTAGAAACAAGGTCCTAACTATAAAATATATACACTGAAAAATATACATATAAATAATATTAAAAATATACATGTATACTTTTTTAAATACAACAAACAGAAAGGATAGATTGAGGGTCCAAGGGAATATTTACCGACCTCAACAGTTACACTCCCCCTAACAGGCTATAAAAAACACAAAGTAACTGTGGGTCTTGAACAGGGAGAAGGCTATGTGTGTGTTCAGAAGACTATATGTGAGCTTACCACTAGAAGCAAAAACCGGACATTTTACCTGATGTGAAAAGTGTCCATCAGTTACTCTTCCTGTACCGCCCAATTCATCATTTGGTTTACTTCACATAGTAAGCAGTCCAAGTTTAAGGCATCTCTTAAGATATTTGAGATGACTTGTTCTTAGGATTTATCCAAGATGATTGGTGGATGCTTGTCTGTTGGTAACTGGAAAGCAGTGCATGAGTGATAAATGAAAAGAAAAAATGTGCTCTTAATAAAATTGGAGAGTGTACGCATTAACAACTTTATTCTGAAGTCGTGCACTTCCAAGACTAAAAACAGAAGAGTGCAAAAAAGTCAGATGGTTCAAGCAAATAACTTCTGACTGGGTTTACTGGTCGACATGTTTCTGCGGACATTTACAAGCCCAAAATGGTGCCTACCGCTTCTTCAGGACCCATTAACTTTAATGCTACTGCTGAAAAGTGAAAAAATAATAATAAGATCATTTGTGAACAATATTGGTAAATATCACCTGTTCACTTCTGGTAGTCCTCCTGGTTAGGTAGAAGAAATCCAGATGATGAAGTCAACGAGACACACACATAGACAAACAAAAGAACAGAGTAGGATAACAGACCATCATTAGTATGGGTTACCACTAACTAGACTGGATTATTGTTCTTTTCATATAAGGTCAGTTGGCCTTTGTTTATGATCAATTCCATAATGTAAACCATAGGCTCACCTTAATTTCAAGGAGAACGTGCATCACCTCACCTGGCAAGCAGCTCAGGACAATGGTGCACCGCTCTGAAGTGTAGAAAATCGTAAAGTTGTGACAAATATTGTGACCGCTCAACAGATTGAAAGACTCTTAACACCTTGGCTGCTAGGGGGTTTTCCCGTCCTGCGCTAACATTCTTAGAATACCATTGTTCATGACAAGGCCAGCTCGTCATAAGCACAGCTCAGCCGTGCCTCATGACGAGCTGGCCTTGTCATTAGTATCGGACAGGTTAAAGTTGATTTATTCGAATACGAAGAGCCAGTTGGATAGTTTACTCTCCTAAATACTCCTCTTTTTTCAAATGGTTATGTTAAGTTATGGGTGGCAACTTCTATGTCGTTTACCACTACTTGATGTAATAAAGTTGTTTTATATTATTTTTTGATACATTTATGCCGACATTGATATAAATGACAGATGGTGAATAGCCAGATTATTTCACTTCAATGTCGCAGCTTAATGTTCAAAAGACGCGATTGTTTCTATAGCATAAAGTGTTAAAAACATCGCGCTCACCAGAACATTGTCTCGTACTCATTTATGGCCCCCGTGAAGCTGTTTTGTTACGGACAGATGGTAAATGGCCAGAGTGATTCATTTAGGTGTTATCGCTTAGCGTTCAGAGGACGCATTTGTCCCAAAAGCACAGAGCGATAAACACCTCTCACGCTCAGCAGAACAATGTCTCAAAACCGTCTGAGGCCATTGTTAATCCGTTTTTTTAGACCCCGATCACATTCAGGGCGCATCAGTTTAGAGGAGCCCTCGTATGCGCATAACACTCACCTGTCCGTCGGTACTCCTAGCAGCCAACCGGGCTGTTTGGGGAGGTACCGCGGCAGGGTAACGCTACTTCCTTATTCGCTCGTACTCGATTCCCATTGGGTGCGAGTGACATCACCGCAGTGCGACTTGGAATCATGGGAATTTTAGTTAGGACTAACGGATTGGCATCAGGAGTTTGATGATTCCGGGCTTCGTTGATAATAGTTATCTAAAATTATAGAATGAATATCGATTATATCTCCCTATATATAGGAATAATGGGAATTGTAGTTTGAACTAGCAAGTAGGCATCAGAAGCTGGATGGTTAAGTCTGTACGCCCCATGGTTATGTTAACCTACTGATCCCTATATAAGGGAATCATGGGAATTGTAGTTTGAACTGGCAAGTATCAGAAGCTTGATGGTTAAAGTCTGTACGCTCCATGATTATGTTAGCCTACTGACCCTCGATATATGTGACAGATAGATCTTACATGGTCAGTAATATATATGAGACGCCCAGATATTAATGATATCAAAGTATCGGCAATATTGTAGTAGAGTTTTTTTTAAAAAAACACTCTCATTCGAAGCTAATGATATAAGTATATTACCATAGTTAGAAGGTGTCTATGAATTAACACATGGCGACAGCAGGAAAGAAGATGTCATTTATGTATCAATACGTCTTGAACGTTCTCTCATTTCACTATTCATGCTTATATGACGACTGATATCATATTACTCTATTAGAGTAGGTATGGTTAACATAACCATGGGGCGTACAGACTTAACCATCCAGCTTCTGATGCCTACTTGCTAGTTCAAACTACAATTCCCATGATTCCTATATATAGGGAGATATAATCGATATTCATTCTATAATTTTAGATAACTATTATCAACGAAGCCCGGAATCATCAAGCTCCTGATGCCAGTCCTGACTACAATTCCCATGATTCCAAGTCGCACTCCGGTGATGTCACTCGCACCCAATGGGAATCGAGTAAGAGCGAATAAGGAAGTAGCGTTACCCTGCTGCGGTACCTCCCCAAACAGCCCGGTTGGCTGCTAGGAGTACCGACGCACAGGTGAGTGTTATGCGCATACGCGGGCTCCTCTAAACTGATGAGCCCTGAATGTGATCGGGGTCTAAAAAAACGGATTAACAATGGCATCAGACGGTTTTGAGACGTTGTTCTGCTGAGCGTGAGAGGTGTTTATCGCTCTGTGCTTTTGGGACAAATGCGTCCTCTGAACGCTAAGCGATAACACCTAAATGAAACACTCTGGCCATTTACCATCTGTCCGTAACAAAACAGCTTCACGGGGGCAATAAATGAGTACGAGACGATGTTCTGGTGAGCGCGATGTTTTTAACACTTTATGCTATAGAAACAATCGCGTCTTTTGAACATTAAGCTGCGACATTGAAGTGAAATAATCTGGCAATTCACCATCTGTCATTTATATCAATGTCGGCATAAATGTATCAAAAAATAATATAAAACAACTTTATTACATCAAGTAGTGGTAAACGACATAGAAGTTGCCACCCATAACTTAACATAACCATTTGAAAAAAGAGGAGTATTTAGGAGAGTAAACTATCCAACTGGCTCTTCGTATTCGAATAAATCAACTTTAAGAGTCTTTCAATCTGTTGAGCGGTCACAATATTTGTCACAACTTTACGATTTTCTACACTTCAGAGCGGTGCCCCATTGTCCTGAGCTGCTTGCCAGGTGAGGTGATGCACGTTCTCCTTGAAATTAAGGTGAGCCTATGGTTAACATTATGGAATTGATCATAAACAAAGGCCAACTGACCTTATATGAAAAGAACAATAATCCAGTCTAGTTAGTGGTAACCCATACTAATGATGGTCTGTTATCCTACTCTGTTCTTTTGTTTGTCTATGTGTGTGTCTCGTTGACTTCATCATCTGGATTTCTTCTACCTAACCAGGAGGACTACCAGAAGTGAACAGGTGATATTTACCAATATTGTTCACAAATGATCTTATTATTATTTTTTCACTTTTCAGCAGTAGCATTAAAGTTAATGGGTCCTGAAGAAGCGGTAGGCACCATTTTGGGCTTGTAAATGTCCGCAGAAACATGTCGACCAGTAAACCCAGTCAGAAGTTATTTGTTTGAACCATCTGACTTTTTTGCACTCTTCTGTTTTTAGTCTTGGAAGTGCACAACTTCAGAATAAAGTTGTTAATGCGTACACTCTCCAATTTTATTAAGAGCACATTTTTTCTTTTCATTTATCACTCATGCACTGCTTTCCAGTTACCAACAGACAAGCATCCACCAATCATCTTGGATAAATCCTAAGAACAAGTCATCTCAAATATCTTAAGAGATGCCTTAAACTTGGACTGCTTACTATGTGAAGTAAACCAAATGATGAATTGGGCGGTACAGGAAGAGTAACTGATGGACACTTTTCACATCAGGTAAAATGTCCGGTTTTTGCTTCTAGTGGTAAGCACACACATAGTCTTCTGAACACACACATAGCCTTCTCCCTGTTCAAGACCCACAGTTACTTTGTGTTTTTTATATACTTTTTAAAATATTCATATATATTTTACCTACTGGGGGTCGCCAGTGGGTGGTTATAGTTAGGACCATGTTTCCAAAGGGAATGCTTTTTTTGACTTGCCTGTATCTTTTGCACCGGTTTATAAAAAAAGTGTGCAAGTGATTATTGCTGAACATGGAAAGTTTCGGGGCGATCCGCCAAGCGAGGGCCATGAAAAAGGGGGGGGTGCAAAATAGGGTTTTTCCAATGTTAATTTCCATGAAGATACTCAGACACGACTACAGCCCGAACCACTGGACAGAATTACATAGTTTAGTAGAAAGGTAGCTCTTGGTCCAGAAAGACCCCTTTTTATTATTAGGTGTAAATCCATTCAGTATTTTTGGTGATGTTAAAAAAAACTGTATACACAGGAACGTGGATCCTCCAAGGCTACAACAGTCTCGGTGCTAAAATTTGATTGGCTGCTAACACTTCAACTAGGTAGTGTTGGCAGCTATCTTGATCCCACAAAAAACATTTAAAGAAAAGAAAAGTGGTCAATGTAGGAAGTACCATTACCCACTAAGCATGGTCCTGGGTTCCCTGTGACTTCACAACGGTCAAATGGCACTTAAAAAAAACAGTTTGCCGTGGAAATGTGACGGAGACAAAAATCCATAGCAAAATTTTTAAAAAAAGTGTGTTCTCCTGCCCTTGTTTACTTTATAGACCTTGGGTGGGCCAGGTCCAGGGGGCAGTCAAGCTTTATTTTAAAAAAAGGAGTGGGTGTTCGGGTCCCCCTCCTTGGGTTTAACTATGACCCAGGGACCACACCTCCCAGAGTCTTAATTTTGATATTGTGGGGGCCGCTTTGACCCCTCGAGCCATGGGGACCACCAATTCCCCAGGGCTATAAATAAACTGACTGGGGGTTGCATGGAACCTAAGAGCTCCCAGGGACCACAGACTCCTTGGGGCAAATGCAACTAAATTGGGGGCTTGCAGACCCCCCCGAGCCCCAGGAGCCCACCACCTCCCTAGTGCTAGAAATAAATTGACTAGGGAGGTGTGCAGCCCCCCCGAGCCCCAGAAACCACAACCTCCGGGGGCTTTCTTTTTTAAAAAACGAGTATGGATCACGCAGGCCCCTCATGGGCCATTTTTGGCCCCAGGGGACCACTACTTACCCAGGATGGCCTATGCAAATAGAAGGAGGGGTGCCATGTGGCTCCCCTCCTGGAGCTGTACATGGCGCTGGGGTCACCACCCCCCCAGTATTGGCTCCTGCTATGTCCCAGTGTGCCCAACCCTAGGACATAGCTGTTTGCTTTAGCTGGACGGAAGCTCACAGCTCCTGCCATGCTAAAGCAAACACTCTGGTTCCAGTGCAAGCAGGGGTTTCATCTATTTAACTGTGTGCGAGAGCAATTTGTTTAATCCCTTTCCCTGCCCTGCAGAGATGCGGGCAGGGAAAGATATTAAACAGATTTGTCTTGCATGCAGGGAGTTGCATTTCCAGCAGCTCCCTTCATGCAAGAGCAATGCCAGCTACTGCAGGAAGTGGAGAGCCAGCTGGGAACACATGGGCTTTGAGGCTCACCCGCGGTCCCGGGGTGGAAGGAGCAGAAAGAGTCAAAATACAGGTTAGGAATGAGCAGGAATAGGCAAGATAAAAGTGATAAATTAGTAGAAAGAGGTAACAAAAAGGACAGGAGCAAGCAGAAGGAGGCAAAATAAATGGTAGAATGAGCACAAAGAGGCAAAATAGCGGTCCGAAATGAGCAGCAAGAGGGAGGCCAGAATAAAGGTCAGGAGCAAAGAGAAAGAGGCAAAATAACAGGCAGAACAACCTGAAAGAGGCAAAATGGAGGGCAGAAGTGAGGAAAGAAGAGGCAGATAAATGAGCAGAGGGGGCACAAAACTGAAAGCAGCGGAGGGTAGTAGACTGCATGCAAGCTGGGCGGGGATCATCATAGCGGGAGCTGGCACAAGGAATTGTTCCTGTGTGACCCCAACTTTTTTACCGTGCATCCACTGACAAACCCACTGATACACTCACATACCCACTCACAGACCCACTAACACACCCACTCACAGACCCACTCAAAGACTCACTCACCCACTGGCAGTAAGACTCAGACACTCATGCACCCACTCACAGTTCCATTTAAAAACTCATTTACCCATGTAGAGACTCACGGAGAGACTTACACACAGACTCAGGGACTCACTCACATTCCCACTCATACAGTCATGCATACACTCACAGACCCACCCCCCTCAGAGACTCAGATACCTACTCACAGACCACTGAGACACTCATTCACTAATCACAGATTCACTAAGAGAATTTTGAGTACTCTCACAGACCCACTCAGACACTCATCCACCCACTCAGAGACCCACTCAGTCATGAACCCACTGACTGACCCACTCATAAATTCATGCACCCACTCACACATTCAGTGAAACACTCATGCACTCACTCACACATCTACTGAGTCACTCATGCACTCACTCACAACCTCCCTTTCAAAGGTTACAGGTTAGTTAGGAAGTAAAACTTTAAAACCTTTGAAATTCCAGGATAAAACCAAAGGTTACAGGAGCAATATAGGAAATATAATAAAAAAAACAGAAATTTAATAGAAAACTCGAAAGTTACAGGGACGTTAGAGTTAGGAAACAAAATTTAAAAAAAGAGAAATTAACAGGAAAAAATTAAAGGTTACAGGGACACAGAATGTGAGTCATGATTATGTCACTCGGTGTGTGAGTGGGTGGATGAGTGTCTCAGTGGGTCCGTGAATGGGAATATGAGTGTCTGAGTGAGTCTGTGAGTGGGTGGAATATAGTTTCCTTATTATAACATCCCTGTAACCATTTTTTTATTTTGTTTCCTAAACATAACCACTAACCTTTGACAGTGAGTTTGTGAGTGAGTGCAAGAGTGTCTCAGTAAGTCTGTGACCGAGTGTTGGAGTGTCTAAGTTGGTTTGTCAGTGGGTGTATGAATCTCTGAATAGGTCTGAGCAAGGCGGCATGAGTGTCTAAGTGGGTCTGTGATTGAGGGCATGCGTGGGTCTTTGAGTGAGTACATAAGTCTATGAGGGGGTCTGTGAGTGAGTGCAGGAGTATCAGAGTGGGTCTTTGACTGGATGCATGAGTGTCTGAGTTGGTCTGTGAGTCAGTAAGTGAGTCTCTGACTAGGTCTGTGAGTAGGTGAATGAGTGTCTTTGAAGGACTTTGAGTGAATGGATGAGTCTCTGAGTGGGTGAGTGCATGAGTGTCTGAGTGGGTCCGTGAGTGGCTGAATGAGTGGGTGACTGTTTGCTGCAGCTGCCTTTGATGTGTACATTTTTAATTTTGCCCTGGGAGAAGGCGGTGCCCGAGGCTAGGGGTTTACGCAGACCCCCATAATTCTGGTTATATATCCCCAGGGAGGTGGTGGTCCCTGGGGCTAAGTGAGTTTCTGACTAGGTCTGTGATTAGGTGAATGAGCATCTTTGAAGGGCTTTGAGTGAATGGATGAGTCTCTTAGTGGGTGAGTGGGTGGGTGCATGAGTGTCTCAGTGGGTCCGTGAGTGGCTCTGAGTGGGTGACTGTGTGATGCAGCTGCCTTTGATGAGTTCATTTATAATTTTTCTCTGGGAGAAGGTGGTTCCCGGGAGCCAGGTTTTTGCGCAGACCCTTATAATTCTGTTTATATCGGTTTTTTTAATTGCCACAGATTCACAGCGCTGTTGCATTTCAGTGACAATATTTTTTTTAAATGGGCTTTTTTGATGTGGCAGGATCCATCCTGGACCCCAAGATCAAGGCATGGCGGCCAGAGTATTGCTACAAACTGCATCTCTTTTTTTTTTTTAAACATTTTTTGTGGGACATGGTTGAATATCTTCCTGGTTAAAGTGTTGGCAGCGAATCAGATTTCAGCACGGGACTGTTTGACCCTCGGAGGATCCGCACTCCTAATTATCTAAATTTGGATTTCTTTTAATATCTCAAAAACTACTGAATGGATTTACACCAACTCACAAAAAGTATGCTTTCTGAACCAACAGCTACCTTTCTCCTAAATTTGGTATAACTCCATTCAGCACTTCAGGCTGAAGTAATGTCTAAAACCCCTATGAGAATTTGCTTGGGGAAAATGCTTTTTTTCTGCCCCTGCTTGACAGATCACCAAGAAACTTTCAAGACAGCAGCTGAAGTAAGCATCGTACTAATTTAAAAAATTGCCAGAGGATTCGTTAAAAGACGCCAAAGTTACTGCCAAAATAAAAACATTCTTCCTATGGAAACAACATTCTAACTATAACTACCCATTAGCAAACACCAGTAGTATAGGACCGAAATGCGTCATGGCGGCGGTGCTGGGCAAGAAAAAGCAATAAAAATATTCAGCACGCAATTGGGTTCGCCTCGTCTCTTTTGGAAAAGAATTCCTGTGGTGTGAGACGAGTACAAGGATATGTATATGGCAAGAAAGGCGAGTTCAAGTTTCTCCCCGCGAGTGTGACCGTGTCCTTACACGCGAGTGCACATATTACCTACTGGCGGTCGCCAGTAGGTATATATAGTTAGGATTTTTTCCCTATGGGATTTTTGAAAATTCTATGTCTAATAACTTTGGCGTTTGTGGACGGAATTGGCTGAAATTTTCTGGAAAATGGAACATTTTGTTTCTGAGCAGCCCTTGGAAATTTGGGGGGGTTTCGTCAAGGGGGGGCCGAGAAAAAAGGGGGGTCCCAAAACGTGTTTTTAACATTGAGTTTTCCATAGGGCGGTTGGCCTCACTTTTAGCCCGAACGGCTGAATAGATTTGCATGAAACTTGGCAAAATTGTAGGGACTGGTAGCCCGATGTGCCTTTTCTAGGTCTCAATATATGTGCTCCAGTGGATTTTGAGAAATTAACGTTTAAAAAAAGATATATATCTGTAAGCACGCTCCGGGCAGCGCTCCGGTCCGCGGACCTTAAGCGTACCGGAACTTCGCGTAGCTAAGCTGATTGGCTCTCCGGTGTCTGTCAACATTCTAAACAGTCCGGAGCGGCCGCCATCTTGTCTCTCGGTAGGATTGAGAGACAAGAGGAGGCCAAAACAAAGGTGAAAATGACCATAAGGGGGCATACTAGATCCTCCCTGACCCCCTAGGTTTAATGTGGAGGTTTTAAAAGGGCCCCGCGGGGCAAAAAAAACAAAAACATTTTTTTGTTTTTTTTGCGTGGGGAGCGCCCGGTCCGCGAACCGGGAAGCGTTCTGGGCAGCGTACTGCAATGAAAAATGAATGATAGACTTTTCAAATGCTGTATGTTAATTGATTGTTGTTTTTGTTGATTATTTTTTATTTTCTTTATTTTTTAAGCATTTTTTTTTATTGTGATTGTGTTTCATAATTTATTAAACTTTCTAACATTTCATTGTCAGAAATTTCATAATTATCATGGAATATACATTGTAGTCTCTGAGGGTGTAAAATGTCCTCATTTGCAAGGAGGTTATCTACTGCTTGTACACATTGCAGTAGTTCATTGTCCCAAGTTTCATCGAAAAATTCAATGTCAATTTGATCAATTGTATCAATCAATTCTTGGCTGCTCTCTTGCAGGTCCATTTCAAAAGAAACTTGGTTTTCGCCTTCCATTTTGCCTGAAATTTGGATTAAAAAAATATATATTAGTAGAGATAGGGCAATGTTGGGAATAATTTTAGATAGGCATTTTTTATCAGTGAATTTATCTTTGGGCAGTGTATAGTATCAGAGTGGAAGTAGGAATATAAAAAAGTGTATGTGATTTAACGTAAGTAAATTCATAATTATACAAGAGAAGCCTAACTCCATCCATAACTATAACAGAGAAGTCTCTCTAAATCTATAACTACTACAGAGGGATAGTATATATCTATCAGAAAAAGTTTACCATATTAACTTATAGTGCACAATATACTTCAGTTTTAAAAATAAAAACTTACCTTTAGAAAGAAGTTGAAGGAATTAGTGAAAATACTATTGAAATGTACAGCAAGAAGTAGTAGTCAAAATGGCTGTGTTTTCTTCTCTTCCTTTATATATATTCAGGTATATAACCAATGAAATGTCAGGTAAAAAAAGTAGAAAATGAAAGTAACATTTTCATTGGTTGTCAATTTCAACACTTCAGATGTGTTTTGTGAAGTAATTTACCTCAGGGTATTTAGAGAGGTCTACAGGCTAAATGACTAAATGGAATTCCAATCAAATTTGTGAAAATGGTAGGGATTGGTATGTAGTATGAGCTAATCTATATTTGGTGAAATTGTCTCCAGTGGCTTTTCTGTGAACTACTTTCCCACCTTTTTTGATGGTGCGCTTCCCAGAGAGCGACCCGGTACGCGAACCGTTGAGCGCCCCGGTTCGCGAACCTTAAGCGTTCCGGGAGTCCACCATTTTGTGTTTCGGTCGAATTAAGATACAAGATGGAGGGCAAATAATGTTCAGAATGGGTAGAAGGGGGCACGGTAGAGTTATCTTGACCCCCTAGGTTTTCTGAGGGTGGCTGAGGAGGCTTATATGTGCGAAAAAAAACATTTTTAAAAAAAATTTCGCGAGGTTAGCTCCCGGTTCGCGTACCGGGTAGCGCCCCAGGGAGCGTACTTTGTTGGAAATTAGTGAAAAATGTTAGAGTAAAATAATAATTGTGAGTGATCAGATGTAGGGTAGCTCTGAGAAGAGCTTTTGGGTTTATGGTACATTTAGGTACTTATAAGTAGGTACCAATGCACATTCTTAAATTCAGAGTGAAAACTCTGTTGCCCTCATCTGAGGAGTGAACTCCATCTCCTCTGTAGATATCTTGCATGTAGTAACGCAAGTTATTGTTGTACAGGGAGCCCATTCCATGGTCTCTCATGTAAGCTGAAACAGATTTGTTTACATGCTTCCTCGACTTCTCAATTTGTGGACAAAATTGGTTTGACCACCTCCATTTCTGTCTTTGGCATATATTTGAATATACCAAGGCAGTCTGAGGAAAAAGTGCCATTAATTGCTCAAAGGTGTCCTTTAAAAGCATTTCCAGACCTACACCAGTCAAAGTGCCCAAGTCATTACCTCCACAGTGCACAATTAACAGGTCAGGTTTGGGCAAATGCATAAAGGTTTTCACCAATGGTATCAATTGGTGACATTTTAATCCTCTGTGGCCAAACCACTTAATTTCCACATCTTGTAAATTGAGGTTAGGTAATTTCCTGTTTTCAACGTACCTTTGAGCCCAGTGAATATAACTATGTCCAACAATCCAGACAGAAAACATGGTGAGAGAAGGTTCTCCTGCAGTCAGATGAAGTGTGGCAATGAAATGGCAGTTGAAAAAATGAGAGTTTAAAATGAAAAAAACTGTGGAGTTTCTGTGTTCATGAAGCAGTAACAGTGATTGGTGGATTTTGATTGCTGAAAACAGAAAGTTAGGGTGCACGGATGTGTTCTTTGAAAGATGTATTTTGAATGGTCAATAAAAAATCATTAAATGAAAGAATGCACTGGATATGCAGGTGCACTGAGAGTTCAGAGTTCAATTGCAACAAAGTTGTGTGAACTTGCAAACACCAGAAGTCTTCCAAGAGGTGGTTGCCATGCAGAAAAGGCAGAAAGGGCAGAGGGGGGAAGGGTTTTCATTTGAAAAAAAGTGAGGGAAGAGTTTTGATTGGGTGACATGAGAGATATGTGTGAAGAATTACAGCATTTCTGTGCTTTTGATAGCTGCAGACTCTGGAGTACATACCTTTTGCTCTGCTGAAGACAAATTGGTGTGTTTCTGAGACTGTTTTCAAACTCAAAGTATTTGCTAAGGTGAGAAAATATTTCTTTAATTTAGATAGAGAATAGTGTGCTTTTAGGAGAAAATTATGAATTATGTGGCGCAAATTGCTTGTAAATATGCTCCCACATGTGCATGGAAAATTTAGATTTTGAATGTTTGTGTTACATAGCCATGTTAAAAGTGATACAAACATGCTGCAAAGGCAATCAAAAAACGCTTTTATGTGTCTTAAGGACATTTTAAGTAATTTTCCCATGTGCAGTGTTTTGAAATTATGATTTGAAAATCGTTTTTGGAGAAAAGGAATTGTTTTTAAATTTATGACAAGGACATAATGGTGTATGCTTCTTTATACGGCAATTGACTGTCCCTGATGTTATTTTTCTCATTTTAATGTAAGACCTTTCTCTGTGGCGCAAGTTGCTTGTAAATATGCTCCGACCTGTGCATGGGAAATTTAGATTTTAAATGTTTGTGTTACATAGCCATGTTAAAAGTGACCCAACCATGCTGGAAAGGCAATAAAAAAACACTTTCATGTGTCTTAAGGACATTTTAAGTAATTTCCCTGTGGGCAGTGTTTTCAAATTATGAATTGAAAATCGTTTTTGAGGTAAAGGAATGTTGTTAAAATTTATGTGCGCCATATGTCCACAAATTTCGTTTTCAGGGGTGCAGCAGGGTGTTCTTGAGACACCCCTGCACCTTTGGAAAAATTCCTAATTTGCGATGAGCTAATTGCTAATCGCAAATTGCACCTTCATTCCTATGGGCCTCCTGCTCCATGGAAATGAATGGGTAATTTGCAATTAGCAATTTGCTCATCGCAAATTAGGAATGGTAAAGAATCGCTATTTATTCCTTAAAATTCGCTATTTTGGAAATGCAAAATAGTTATATGATACATATGGCGGTTGATGTCTAACAAGATAAGAAGCTTAGGGATACATTTATGATGACTGGCGCAATGAAGTGGACATCACTTACTTCATTGGTAGAGCTTTACATGTATTATGTCCTCTGTATTCTTCATCAAGCGTAACTTTAATCTGCAATCCTGAGTAGGCCTCACCTTAAACAAACCTCTGGATAGGCCACACCTTATCGTCATCCTGAATTAATCATTTAAAATGCTAGGGACAGATTTATGATAGGTGTATGCCTCTTTTGCGCCACTTACAAAACACTGTCCACGGGGAAATGACTTAAAATGTCCTTAAGACACATGAATGTGTTTTTTTAAAGCGTTTGCAATTTTTTGGGGTGACTTTTAACATGGGTATGTGACTCAAACAGTCAAAATCTAAATTCACCATGCACAGGTGGGAGCATATTTACAAGGAATGTGCTCCATGGGGAAAGGTCTTATAATGTAATATGGGAAAAATGACATCAGAGACACTGAAATGCCTTTTAGAGAACCATACACCATTATGTCCTTGTCATAAATTTGCAAACCATTACTTTTCCCCAAAAACGATTTTCAAATCATAATTTGAAAACACTGCACATGTGGAAATTACTTAAAATGTCCTTAATTCAAAATTTGCTATTCCTTATTTTGCGATTGCACTGAAGGATTTGCAAATTTTGCGGTTCCTTAAATGCAATGTATCAAACAAAAAATATGTAAAAAATGATATTAAGGATTTGGAAACTACCACCAACTTCTAGTTTGTGGTAATTTGCGAATTCTTTTCAAAAAGCATTTTTTTCCAAAAAACAAAAGGTGCCATATGACGCCTATACATGTCCTTAGGGCATGTATGTGTGCCATATGCCCCCAAATTTCTTTTTCAGGGGTGTAGCAGGGTGTTCTTGAGATACCCCTGCACGCTTGAAAAAATTCCTATTTTGTGATGAGCTAATTGCTAATCGCAAATTGCAACCTTCATTCCTATGAGCCTCCTAGCCCATGGAAGTGAATGGGTAACTTGCAATTAGCAATTTGCTCATTGCAAATTAGGAATGGTAAAGAATTGCTATTTATTCCTTAAAATTTGCTATTTAGGAAATGCAAAATAGTTTGATGGTACATATGGTGGTTCATCTGTAACAAGATAAGAAGCTTAGGGATACATTTATGATGACTGGCGCAATAAAGTGGACATTACTTACTTCATTGGTAGGCCTTTACATGTATTATCTCCTCTGTATTCTTCATCAAGCGTAACTTTAATCTGCAATCCTGAGTAGGCCTCACCTTAAACAAACCTTTGGATAGGCCACACCTTATTGTCATCCTGGATTAATCATTTAAAATGCTAGGGACAGATTTATGATAGGTGTATGCCTCTTTTGTGCCATTGTGCGTCACTTTTATGATGCAGCGGCGGTGCTAATTTGCAATTAGCAATTTGCTCATTGCAAATTAGAAATGGTAAAGAATTGCTATTTATTCCTTAAAATTTGCTATTTAGGAAATGCAAAATAGTTTGATGGTACATATATTTTGGTTCATCTGTAACAAGATAAGAAGCTTAGGGATACATTTATGATGACTGGCGCAATAAAGTGCACATTACTTACTTCATTGGTAGGCCTTTACATGTATAATCTCCTCTGTATTCTTCATCAAGCGTAACTTTAATCTGCAATCCTGAGTAGGCCTCACCTTAAACAAACCTCTGGATAGGCCACACCTTATCGTCATCCTGGATTAATCTTTTAAAATGCTAGGGACAGATTTATGATAGGTGTATGCCTCTTTTGTGCCACTGTGCGTCACTTTTATGATGCAGCGGCGGTGCAAAAGATTTGCTATGAGGCGACAACATTACAAATTGATGCATTTAGGCAGATATGTGTAAAAAAAACGTACCACATGAAACCGATGCAGCAGTGATGCAAAAGATGCACCATGTCGCAAGACAGGCCTCACTTGGGGCCATATGTATCAAGCTAATTAGCATTCGCAAAGATCAAAATTCTACGAATTTCGGCCTTTGCGAATGTTAATTAGACAAATGGTATGTATCAAACAAGTTTGATGCAAAATAAGGAGTAGCAAAATTTGCTATTCCTTATTTTGCAATTGCACTGAAGGATTTGCAAATTTTGTGACTACTTAAATGCAATGTATCAAACAAAAAATATGTAAAAAATGACATTAAGGATTTGGAAACTATTGTGGTAAATTGGTGGTAATTTGTGAATTCTTTTCAAAAAGCTTTTTTTCAAAAAAACAAAAGGTGCCATATGACGCCAACACATGCCCTTAGGGCATGTATGTGTGCCATATGCCCCCAAATTTCTTTTTCAGGGGTGCAGCAGGGTGTTCTTGAGACACCCCTGCACCCTTGGAAAAATTCCTAATTTGTGATGAGCAAATTGCTAATCGCAAATTAAACCTTCATTCCTATGAGCCTCCTAGCCCATGGAAATGAATGGGTAACTTGCAATTAGCAATTTGCTCATTGCAAATTAGGAATGGTAAAGAATTGCTATTTATTCCTTAAAATTCGCTATTTAGGAAATGCAAAATAGTTTCATGCTACATATGGCGGTTCATCTGTAACAAGATAAGAAGCTTAGGGATAGATTTATGATGACTGGTGCATCACCAGGGATGTGTCAGTCATCCTGCGCCGCTGTTCCGCCACCCATGGTGTGCTGCATTTAGAATACGGGGCATCATGGGGCAAAAATGGCACAGATGCGTGACGTATCTGTGCTGTAAAGGTAGTGATTGCTGGAGTTGTATCGCAAGTGCGATGCAGCTCAAGCAAGGCTCAGGGGTGCCCCATCTCCACAATGTTGCGTCAAGACCTATGCCTGCTTAAAGCAGGCGCAGGGTTTTGACGAAGCTTTCTCCTATCTGATTGTAAATACGGCACACCATGGGTGGCAGAGTAGTGGTGCACGTTAACTGGTGCATGCCTGGGGATGTGCCATTTAACATAAATCTGCCCCTTTACATTTAAGTATGTGCAGGACACACAGAGTCGGTGAGGCTTATCCAAGGTTAAGAAGAGATGAGTCCTGTTCACTGAAAATTTAGACATAGTCTTCACCTGCTCAGCATTGCTGGACATGGCTAAATAATAGCTGCAAAATATTACTCTTGTTAAACAATTTTACTATTATAATCTCTGAGATTTGTCTCTTACTCTGCAACATCTCATTGTTGTTATCTTTCTTTAAAGATAAAGACAACCTCAACATGAGCGACAATCTGCAATCAGTTGATTTTGACCTCATCATTGAACTTGTAATTGAAACATCAGTGGATGTTGATCCCTTGGATGATTTAAATCCTGAGGATGAAGAAGAGCGTGATGAGGATGCAGATTTGTCCGAATTATATGACATAGGATGGGAAGCTGACCTGCTTGAGCCTATGGAAATATAAACATTTATTTTTAAAATTTATAATTAATAAAAAATAAAAAGGTAAACCGTTTAATTTAAAAATAAAGACACCTTCAAAAGCAGGTTATGTGTAGTGTCTTCAATAAAATATTAAAATATGCTCATAAAATTAGATCAGATTCACATATAAAATAGCACAGGTAACATAAATATAAATGTCATTTCTTTTCTGCTATTTCTGTATTGTAAATTTGCAAGGACTAAAAAATCTTCTATTTAAAATGTCAAGTAGTGTGTTAAGTTTTTGATCACTGTTATTGTTTTACTGTTTGGTAATAATGGTTAATAACATTTTTTATTATATTTTACCACAGATTCAACTGCAGATCATTTCAAGATTTCACCATGCCAACAATAGAAAGACAGAGAAAGGCTGCAAAACGTCAAAGACAGCAGGTGAAAGAAAATAAGCAGCAGTCCTCTAACAAAAAGATTTGTCAAGTCACGAAGAAAGCACCGGGTAAGAGCACAAAATATTTCATAAGAAATATGTGTAGTAAAAAAAATATTACTACAGAAAATGTTTCAGTCCATAAAACGAGAAGGAATTCAAATGGAAAGGAAAGGCCAATCAAAAATGTTACTGCTAGAGCAAGAGATAACTCTGTGCATGATAGTAGAAGGAAACAACAGTTTAGGGAGATTCGTAAACGAATGTTCCGCAACAGGATAATTGGCAATTTGTTAAAAAATATTAAGAAAGGTCAACAGAAACTGGTTTTTTATAAGAGAAAAAAAAAAGTTGAGAAAGTTATTGATCAGGCATTTGATATTAAACGTAAGTTATTTATTTTGATAATCAATAGAATTAGGAAGCTAAACAAGGCAATTTATGATTTCAAAAGAAATAGTAGATGGAAGAGAATAGTTAATCGTAGTAATTTTTGTGAAGTTTTTTCTGGAGAATGGATGCATAGTTCAAGCTGTGAGGCATTTTTTAATGAGGAGAGTTATTTCCAGGATAATGATTTGGTGCATGCAGTTGACACCAGTGGTCGTGCTTATGAAGTGAAAGATGGTTGTCCAGTTGAGAAAGTAAAACTTGTGACAACAGAGGCAGAAGAGGTGTTAGGTAATGAGGTTTTAGGAAGACGTGCTAAGGGTCCTGTGTACACCTGGAAGTGTAGTAGTATTTGCAGTGTGCGACAGGATTCCATCAATTTGCTTTGTGATTTTGTACGGTCATTTAATAAGAAAAGTTTGAAGCAGAAAATAAGGTTGTTGCAAGAATTAGTTCCTTGCAGAGTAAGAGAAGTGACAGGTTTGCATGGTCATTCACTGGCTTGTCTTTCCAGGAGAGTATGCCAGAGTGTTTTTCATCATTTCAGGATGCTAGCAGTGCATCATAATAAAGTGAGGAAATTAGTTAGAATGTTGTATTATGCTAAGAGTCCAGCAATTATGCTTAAACAATTATGCGCTGCTCTTTTGCATGGTTCTGAAATAGATGTGAAGAATATATGTGAAGAAATTGAGTTTTGTTACTTTGGAAGTAAAGAGGAGAATGTTGAAATTGAGCAAGAAGAAGAGGGTCATGTGGAAGATAGTGTACAGGTTTCCAGTACAGATAATTTCCAGAGGGAAATTGCGACGTTTGAGGTGAAATCAAGTGAGAGGCCTAATTTCACTTGTGTGTGTTGTCGACGCACTTATTATAAGAATCAGACTAAGTTAGTGGATTTATATGCAAAAAGTGAAAGGGAAGATAATAGTGAATGGAAGGATTTCGCAACATACTTGATGGTAGAACATTTTTTGATTTGGGATTGGATCAACGTGTGTGTACTTATTGTTGTTGCAAATTAAATCAAAACCAGATGCCTGCTAGAGCAGTTCATAATAATCTGGAATTGGTTGAGATTCCTTCTGAATTGAAGGATTTAAATACTTATGAATCTATTTTGATTCAAAGTATCCATCCCTTTCAGGCTATTGTAAGAATGGAGCCAAAGACAGGGAAATTGCCTCCATCAGATTTACAGAGAGGATTAAAGGGAAGAGTTGTTTATTTGCCTCTAGATTTGAAGAAAAACATTAACACAATTGGAGTAGAAAAAGTGGAAGAGGAACCTCTGGTTATCTTAGTTAATGGGGTTCCGACAAAGAATAAGAAAATATGGCAAGATTTAGTAGATGTTAGGAAAGTTAAAAAGGCAACATTGTATTTGAAAAAAAATAATAAATACTATAAGAATGTATATGTTGCAGAAGAGGAAGTAAGTGAGGAAGAGGATAGCGATTTGTGTGCTGGTCAAATTGAGAAAGTAGAACCCTCTACTAGTGAAGAAATATATGAACATTATAGTGTTCATCCTTTGCATTCCAAGGAAGTCATGGGGAATGCTATTGAGTTGTTTCAAATGAAACAAGCCAAAGGGAGTCCCATTAGTGTTTGGGAGGAAAGTTTGGAAGCTCGGTGTTTCCCACAGCTTTTTCCAACAGGTCAGAGAGGAAGATATGATGAGCGACCTCATCAAATTCCTGCTTCTGAATACCGGACTTTGCGATTGTATGCAGGAGATGCTAGGTTTCGACAATGCATTCCCTATTTGTTTCATCTCCTGTTTGAAAGCGATCTGTCTGGACTGTCATATGCAGTGAACCACATCTTGAAAACTGGTATACACATGCAAAACATCTCGGCAAGTGACTTTATGGATAAAGTCAATGTCCAAGACAGTATTTTGGATTCTCACCTGATTAATCTCATGGCGTGTCAGCGTGGTACTAATGAGTACTGGTACCGTCGTCATGGTGATTTAAAATGTATGCTGAGGAACTTAGGTACTCCCACATGGTTCCTCACTCTGAGCTGTGCCGAGTATGGCTGGGAAGACTTACTTGAATTTCTACGAGAGGCAAATGCTAACGTAGATAACATCGAATTCAAGACACCCGGAGAACTGTGCTCCTTGGATCCAGTCAATGTATGTAGGTACTTCAATCATAGATTTGAAGCTATGATGTCTTTCATCATGAATAAGAAGAATCCACCTCTTGGAGAGGTGTTGGATTTCTTCTGGAGAAAGGAGTACCAAGCAAGAGGTGCTCCTCATATACATATGTTGCTGTGGATCAAGGATGCACCTAAATTTGGAACGGATCCAGAAGACTCAGTGATGAGTTTCATCCAACAGTATTCTACGTGTGCTGTTCCAAACGCAAAGGAGAAGAAAAGCCTAAGAGAAAAAGTTCTGCGTTTCCAAAGCCATCGATGTGGAAAGTACTGCCGTCGTAAATTCCGAAACAAGGACAAGTTCTACACCAAATGTCGTTTCGGTTTTCCACGACCGGTGATTTCTAAAGGAAGAGTAAACAGTTTGATGTCTTCGCTGCGACATAATGTCATGAAGAAATCACCTAAAAACACATACAATTTGAAGAGGAACGAAGAGTCCAAGTACATCAACGACTACAACCCGGTGATTTTGTCCATGTGGAATGCTAACATGGATATACAGTTTGTGGCTGATAACTGTATGGCTGTGGCTCGGTATGTGACGTCTTACATCACCAAAAAAGAGAAGACAGAATTGAAGGATATGTGGGAGGACATTTCCCATGAAAAGAGCCTCAGCAAGAAGTTGTACAGTTTCAGTCTGAAGATGTTGTCGCATCGAGAAATTGGAGCTTACGAATGCTCTGACCGGTTGTCTTCAGCAAGTCTCTATGCCAAGTACAGGAGTATCGTTTGGGCGAGTCTTGGTCTTGCTGCAACGCGTAATCGAGTTCTGAAACCTGTGCGGGAAATTGAGTATTTGGCGGAAAAGGAGCCAAACAGTACCGACATTTTGAAGACCAACATGTTGGATACATATTATCCAAATAGAAGCAGTCACCTCGACAATGTTTGTCTGTATGAGGTTCTTCAAAATTACATATTCAAGAGGAACATCAAAGAAGATACTGAGAAAGGAGTGTATGCTGTAATAGGAAGTGAGGGATGTCTCGTCAAGCAAAGAAAATGCCACTTGGTAAACCATCGAAAATTGAGTGGCGAATCTCCTGAAAAAAAGGAGTTTTTCTATTTAGCACTTTTGCAACTTTTCAAGCCTTGGCGTGCAGAAGAGGAACTGCTTGGAGATTTCCTCTGTTACGAAGACTCTTTCAATGCCGCCAAGGAGACCATAGAATGTCCTGCTTTTCCCAAATATGTAGAAATGTTGAATGCGGAAATTGAGCTGGAAGCAACGATTGCAGCCGAGATTGCCAGAGACAGTTCTCAGGACAGTCAGAGTTCTGCTTCATTGAGTCAGGATCCACTAGGAGGACCTGTTATCGAAAATGAAGCTGCCACTGCCATGAATGAAGTGGAAAGAGCCATGGCACATGCTCAGGAGGATGCGGTTAACTTAGAAGAGTTGGAAAGACAACTCAACGTTGAGCAGAGGAAAATATATGACGAAGTTACCATGCAAATTGATCATGGATTAAGTCATGACAAGAAAGAGTGCTCATGTAAGTCGTTGAAGCCTGTCCGACTGTACGTGAGTGGAGAAGCGGGAACTGGAAAAAGTTTCCTCATTAAAGCAATTTCATGCTATTTGCAGGAAAGGACAGAGTCATCGCTGTCTTGTGTTGTCACCGCTCCAACTGGACTGGCAGCACATAACATTAAAGGGATTACTTTACATCGTTTACTGATGCTGCCAGTGGAGCATGACAACAAATTACAATATCACAAGCTATCTGGAGATGCTTGTTTTGAAGTTTCAAGAATCTTGAGGAAAATGAAACTTCTTATCATTGACGAAGTAAGCATGGTTTCCAATGTCATGCTTGCCTTTGTGCATTTGAGAATGCAAGAAGTTCTGAAAACAGAGTATGATGTGTTATTTGGTGGCAAACACATCATTGTTTTCGGAGATCTTCTGCAGCTGACACCAGTGAAAGGGCAACCTGTGTTCAAAATGCTCACGCATGAAGATACCAGGAAGTGCCTAGGCAGCATTGGCAACGTCAATATATGGTTAAACTTCAATTATGCTGAACTGCATGAAAATATGCGTCAGGCGAAGGATGAAGTTTACAAGACTATTCTACAAGATGTTAGAATTGGAAAAGTGACCGAGCATGGGAAAGAAGCTTTACATGCACGATTACTGTCAAATTTATATCCAGAACAAGATGTTGTGCCTGAGAATATTTTTCAGAAAATTACTGATAAGAAATCTGGAATATGTTTGATGCCAACTCTTGCAGAATGTGCCAAATTCAACAACAAAATGTTGCATTTAGAAAAGCAAGAGATTGTGAAACTGGAAGCTATTGACAGAGTAGAGCATATGGGATCAACAATTATTTTGTCTGAGAATCTGAAAACAAAATTGGATTCATTAGAGAAGAGTATATCTAAAACTGCAGGTTTTGAAAAGACTCTGAATGTGTGCTTGAACTGCCGTATAATTTTAAGAAGGAATTTACATGTTGAAAGAGGTCTGGTAAATGGATCAATGGGTAATGTTGTTGATTTTGTAAAATACAGAAATAGAGATGGAATTGAATTTTTTAAAATTAAATTTGATGGCATTGAGGAAGTACAGCTAATTGGTCGTTGCTCTGCTAGATTTTTGCTTGTAAAAGACTTATATGTTCGCCGTAAGCAGTTTCCTGTTTGCTTGGCATATGCGGTGACAATCCATAAATCGCAAGGTTTAAGTGTAGACAGTGCATTGGTGAATATTGGCAGTTCTGTGTTCAAGGAGGGTATGGCATATGTGGCATTGTCACGAGTTAGAACTTTATCGGGATTGTACTTGATTGAGTGTGATGTCACAAACATTTGTGCTGATCTAGATTGTGTTAAGGAATACAATAGGTTAAGAAGAGAGTATGCGCCACATTTGCCTCAGTATGCTTTGTTTGAGAAACGTGTGGTAGGCCGGAAACGAAGAAATGTGACCAATACTGGGGAGGTTGTAGCAAAAAGACGAAAAGTCGATGAACCTAAAATTACAAGCAGAAACAAAAAGGATTCTGTTGAAGATGTTGTTGGTTTTCAATTTGAAAACAGTTCTGGTGTCAACTGCTATGCTAATGTAGTGGTTAATGTTTTGTTTTCTCTAGAAAATGTAAAAGAAGAGATTGTGGTCAATTCTGATCAAAGATTTTGCAGTTTGTTAAATTCTGTGTTAGAGAAATGTAGCACTGATAGAAGAAACATAGAAAGTGTGTCTGAAATTCGAAATCTGTTAGACAGATGTTCAGGCCAAACACAATTCTCTCAAAATATTCAGCAAGATTGTCAGGAGTTTTTAATGTATATGCTTGATGTATTACATGCTGAAGGTGTAGATGTAGATCAGCTGTTTGGGCTTTCTTATCAATGGCAGCATGACTGCGAGAACTGTATGGTATCAAGTACTTCTAGTGTAGACTCAGAAAGATTTATATATTTAACTTTGCCAGACAGTAAATCAGTCTCCTTTAATAAGCTAGTAAAAGCAGCTGATCACAACATGGAGTGTAGCCAATGTAAATCTGAAATGATGTCCACATTATTTATACGAACATATGGCCAGTATGTCATTTTAATGTTCCAACGATGTAGGCCTGATGGAACAAAAGTGACAACTTTAATTAAAAATTTTGTAGCTTCGCAGTTGTCAATATCAGGAAGGACTTTTGTAACTGCAGCAATTATATATCATGACGGCCCTTCAATAACATCAGGACATTACACAGCTTATTTAAAGTCTAGAAATGGCTGGTCATTCTGCAATGATTCTGTTTTAATTTTCAAAAAAAAATTGCCGTATGCCTTAAAAACTCTTACCTGGTGTTTTTAAAACCAAAATTTTAGGGAAATAATCTTGGGATGTGCTCTGTGGAATTTCAAGAAGTTCTAATGGCTCCTACACAATTTGGCCTTGAGGATAAGTGTAGTTCAGAGACATAACTTCTAACCATAGGACTGGACGTCATGGAGAAATACGTGCACTTTGAATGAGTTCAGAAAAACTGTTTCTTTTTATAAGCTAATTGAAGCAGCCAATCAAAACATGGAGTAGAGGGAATGTAAGTCTGCAATGCTGTCTACTGTTTTACATTGCTTTGTGATTAAAAGTGATGTAGAGAATTAAATAATTGTAGTAGTCATAGAGGTAGTGTAAGTCTGCTTCATAGTAAGCAGTATCAGTGTCATAGGAAATGTAGAACATGACTGAGCAAGAAGGGGAAGATATTACTATTCCAGGATTGTGAAAATGATCTTCAACATTTTAATTCTGAAAGTTGCGGAAATGCCAAATGACGGGATTGGCTTACAAGAAATCCAAGAGTTATAAATGGCTCTGACCAGATTTGGCCTTGTGGAAACTTGTGGTAGAGAGCAAGAAGTCATTTATTGCATGTAACGTGTTTTTAAAAACGATGGAGATTTTCTTTCAGAAAGTGGCGGGCTGAAAGTAATAACAGTACAAAAGAGTGTAAGCTGTTCATAGGACATCCTTGGACGTCATGGAAAGTAAGTTAACTTTAAGGAGTTCTGAATTTTGATTTCTTATGTTGTATGGGTTTTTTAAACACAATCATTTTGATTGTGTTTTTTTTTCCCCGCTGTTATATGATGAATACCTTCAAGTCACTGTTTTTAGTGAATTTTGATACATTCTGAGAACAGCAAAAATAAACCATTTAACATGTATAATTAATTCTGTACTGTTTGCATTTATGATGTATATGTAGAACTGTGTAGGAGGCATGGAGAAGGTGAGGCTTCTGTAAGTGTCAAAGTTGTTGCATGCAGTGCTGCACTTCTGCGTATTCTTTCATATGCTGGACTACATCTGCACAATGAGATACCTAAGCAAAGGAAACACAAGTGATGTGATTGTGAAATGAGCAAAATAAATTGCACGTATTTCATTTACATCACCTGTGTTTCCTATCATTACGAATCACATTGTGCAGATCAAGTTTAGGTCTGTCCAGGGAAACATAGGAGGTTTGGACTTTGTTGAAGAGTGCAGTGGACATGACTCACTTCATTGGTAGACCTTCACATGTATTATCTCCTCTGTACTCTTCAACAAGTGTAAATCTCATCTGCAACCCTGAGTAGGCCTCACCTCAAACAAACCTCTGGATAGTAGACATCTTATTGGCATCCTGAAGCAATTATTTAAAATTTTAGTGTCTTGCGACACTTTTCTGAAACAACAGCAATGCAAAAGATGCACCATGTTTTAAGATAGGCCTCACTTCATCTGCATCAAGATACTGTTAGTTTAAAATGTATATCTTTAGGACTGTGTAGGGGGCCTGGAGAAGCAGAAGCTTCTGTAAGTGTCAAAGTTGTTGAAAAACTGTTTGTCCTTCAATCTTTTCCCTTGTCTTTTCTAATTTTTAAATACATGTTTTAATATTTTTCAAATGTTTGTTCTCTCTTTCACAGATTGAAAGTATAAAAACAAAAAGTGAGTAATTTAACGACAATTATAAGGTAAATGTTTTGTATTCTTTTCGTTACATTTCTATCACATTCACCTACTATTAGTTCCACAGCTTCATTTCTTTAACCCTCAGTTTCCTGCCTTTGCTACTTTCCTCATTCCTTTCTCTATTACCTACTTACTCAACTCCTTCCACTCTTTTCCTCAGTCCCTCTCTTCTCATAGTTCCTCACTCTTGTTCACTCACTCCGTCTCTATTACTCTTAGTGTCTTTGACTGATCACTCTATCACTACTTGTTCATAATGCTTTCTCTGTGTAGTTGAAGCACACTAAGGGGAATATTATGAACACAGCCAATAAAATTATTGCTCTTTTTATTGGCAGAAAACTGGTGCAAAAGTGGTTTTAGCGGCAGTTTTCTGCCACAAAAGCAGCTTTAGCGACACATTTCTGCCAATAAAAGCTGCAAAACTTTTATTGCCTATGTTGATGATATGGCTCTATGTTACTTACATTTCTTTGCTGTTTCAATTAATCTTTTTCTGTTATTTTTTGTTTTCTGTTTTCTATTTTTTCTCTCTGTTATTCCTCATGTTTTAATCTTATTTTGAACATTCACTCACATTCTCCAAGAAACTCTTCTTTGTTAATGTTATACTCTCTTTTTTTTTCTTTCACTTCGTTATCTATTTTGTTTTTCACAATTATACCCTCTTCTGTCTTTTCTTCGGTAAATAGATCTATTAAACAGTATCTCTTCTTTACTCCCTATAGCTGTCTTTCTTTTAACATCACTCTCTGTTTACTTTCCTTATACTTACACTTTTTTTTTTTTTTTTTTTTTTTTGGTTAGCTCCCGGTCCGCGTACCTGGAAGCTAACCCGGGAGCGAACCAAAAGAAATAGAGCTTGCCAGAGTGCTAAACATTCTAGCAATTTTTTTTGAAAGGGAAGGTAGTTCTGAAAAGAACTTTTTTTTTAATATTTTTGTTGTTTTATATTTTTTTTTTATTTTTTGACATTTTTTTGGTTTTTTTGTATTTTTTGAACGATTTTATATTTTTTTTGGGTTTTTTTGGGGGGGGGGAAACAACAAAAAACAGGCGTTGAAAAGGGCTCAACAGGAGCAAAAAAAAATTACTGGGGGCGGTTAGGGCAATCATGGTGTTCATACGCCAGGTTGAGTGCATTGATGCTCATGTTGCCACAAGCTAATAATGCACGACAGTGCATACATAAGTGAATCATGTGCCCAAAATGTTCTTGAATATTTGGCACAGTTTCCCGTGCCTCTTCTGGTGTTAGAGAAATCGGTATTGTTGGTCTGGCCACAGGAGTTGGTCTTGGATTGTCAAGCATATCCCTTATTTCCGCCCGGCTGTAATTTAGTGGATGTTTCCTTGTCATGTGCCTGTGCATTGTGTGATTTCCATAGCTATATTTTTTGTCCGTCCCTCTGGACAATTGTTCTTTGCATATGCGGCAGGTGACATACCTCGCATTGACTTTTTTTTGGCCACGAGGGATCGAATAAAACTGCCAGATGAAACTGGCTTTCTTTCTGGAAACCCGGGGCACCTCTTCTAAGAACTGTGGTTCTTCTCCCTCCTCATCCATTTCTTCATCTTCCTCCTCAGTGTTGGTAATGACCTGGGGAGGTGGTCCTCTCTTCCCATGAGGAGGTGGAGGTGGTGGTGGGGGTCCACCAGCTGAAGCTACCAATGAAGCCATTTTCCAACAAGCAAAATAGGTCTTCCTCTCACAATGATGAAAGTCAGAGTGAGGAAAGAAGGAGGGGTTTTCATCATTTGGGAAAAACAATACTTCTCAACCAATGAAAAGTGTTATTTTTAGGTCACCTGACCTAGCCTTACATCATTATGAAACCAAAAGTGAAATGAACCAATGAAAAGTTTTATTAACAAGTCACATGACCTCTCACGCTCATGTTACGCGCTGCGGAACGCGCCCTGGTTAGCTTCCGGGTCGCTAAGCTTCGCGCCCCGGTCCGCGCCCCGGGACACTTGCGGGTGCGCTAACGCGGTACGTCACAAGACGCATTACGCGGCAACGCGATACGTCGCGTTTTCGCGACGCGCCGCGGATCGCTTCCGGGGAGCTGCGTTTCGCGCCTCGGTCCGCGCCCCGGGGCACTTCCGGGTGCGCTAACGCAGTACGTCATAAGACGCATTACGCGGCAACGCGATACCGTCACTATGTTGATTTTTTACCGGTTCGCGGACCGGGTCGCGGCATCAAATTGAGCTAACGGGAAGCTTCCCGGTCCGCGGACCGGGAGCGAAACAAAAAAAATATTTTAAAAAAATTATTAATAAACATATAAAATATATTTTTGGATTTAAATAAGAATACATTTTACAGCTATAGATATTTGCTATTAAAAAACCATTGAAATTCACTGAAAAAACCATAGGTTATAAACCATATATAGTTAGGAATTAGCATTTACAAAACCTTGAAAATTCACTGAAAAAACCATAGGTTATACACCATATATAGTTAGGAATTAGCATTTAAAAAACCTTATTTTACTCACACAAAACCATTGAAATTCCATATATAGTTAGTTGCACTAACTATATATCGCGCACCCGCAATCCACTGCTGATGATGTCACATATTACATCATTCATGACATGGTCAGTGACATCACTGATGACATCACTGATGACATCTCAAATGACATCACTGATGACATCACTGATAACAACATCCAGTGATTTTATGTTTCTGTAAAGTTTAAATATGTCTTACATATTGAAGAATGAGTGGATGTATAAGTGTCTGGACGAAGGATTTAGTAGGTGCATGACTGACTGTATGAGTGAGTGATTAAATGTATCTCACTGAGAGCATGGGTTAGTGACTAAACTGTCTTAATTTGTGCATCATTATGTCTGTTGTTCTGTAAACTGCTGCATGTGTTGATCAGTAGCTATATGAGTAACTATATGGGTTATTGATTGATTGTCCAAGTATTTGTATGGGAGACTGAGTGTGTGTGTGGCTGGCTGGGAGGTGTGTGACTCTGTGCAGATCAATGTGTACTTATATCAATGATTGTATAACAAGGTAAGTATGTGTTAGTATATGTTTGAAAATGTAAGGTGCTCTATGTTTAACTGTATAGACAAGAAAATGGAAGTGTGATTGATTCTTTACAGGACTGACTAGGTGTGTGAGTAACTCCATGGATGAGTGGCAGAGTGTGAGTGTCTGTATAGGTGTATGAGTGCATATGATAGTGTTGTAAAGATGAGTGATTGTATGTATGAATGATTGTATGGGTGAATGAGTGAATGTGTGTGTAGACGTAGGAATCAGTGAGTACATATGTAGTAACTAGTATTGGTGTGTCAATGGTTTCAAAAATTATACTCTGTATTTAACACTGGGTGAAACAGAGGTTATATTAAAATGTGAGGAGATGCATTGTATTGTCACATGAATGATATCATCAGTGATGTGGTCATTGATGTCAAATGAGATGTCATCAGTGGAGTCATCAGTGATGTCATTTGAGATGTCATCAGTGATGTCATGAGTGATGTCACTGACCATGTCATGAATGATGTAATATGTGACATCATCAGCAGTGGATTGCGGGTGCGCGATATATAGTTAGTGCAACTAACTATATATGGAATTTCAATGGTTTTGTGTGAGTAAAATAAGGTTTTTTAAATGCTAATTCCTAACTATATATGGTGTATAACCTATGGTTTTTTCAGTGAATATATATATATATATATATATATATATATTCACTGAAAAAACCATAGGTTATACACCATATATAGTTAGGAATTAGCATTTACAAAACCTTGAAAATTCACTGAAAAAACCATAGGTTATAGACCATATATAGTTAGGAATTAGCATTTACAAAACCTTGAAAATTCACTGAAAAAACCATAGGTTAGAGACCATATATAGTTAGCTGGACATTTTATTGACATAAAACCAATGAAATTCCATATATAGTTAGTTGCACCTACTATATATCGCGCACCCGCAATCCACTGCTGATGATGTCACATATTACATCATTCATGACATGGTCAGTGACATCACTGATGACATCACTGATGACATCTCATTTTCAGTGAATTTCAATGGTTTTTTAATAGCAAATATCATAAGCTGTCGAATGTCAAGTACGTGGTAAGTAAAAACATTTTCGTGTTTATGCACACTGATCTGCTTTGAATGCTGGCCCCCCCCCTCATTTCTATTAGGAGTACTCTCTCTTTGCAGATAGTGAAGGGTAGTTAACGCAGGCCTTTGCCCCCGTTGTAATCCGTCGTGCCTGCTTCTCTCTCCATTTGATTGATTGTTCTCTTTGGTTCATTCTCTATTTACAAACAAGCACAGAGTCGCAATACTCTGTTTAGTCTTTGCAGATAGCGAAAAATCGTGTAAAAAAACAAAAGGAATCGAGCAAAATCAGTAGGCCACTAATGGGATCTCTTTTTGACCTCGCTAAAATAGAAACATTAGGAACAACCTGTTGAAAATAGCAATGTATATGTACATAAGCAGCGTTCATTTGTGTTCACAGTACCCCTTGTTGATTGTTTGAATCGAGCATTGAATTGTTCGAAGTTGGTTCTCTTAAGGATCTTCTCTGCCTGCAAACAAGGAAGAATAGGAATATTATCTCTCCCTTTGCAGATAGTGAAGGGTAGGTAACGCAAGCCTTTAACACGTCGTACCTATTTCATTCCTCATTGATTGATTGATTGTCCGAACATTGACTGTTTGGGAATTAGTTCTTTTTGGAGGTATTCCCTGTTTGCAAATAAACGTAGGAAAATCTTTGCAAGTAGTGAAAGGGTAGGTAATGCGGACCTTTCTCCCCCGTTGTAATCTGTCATGCCTATCTACTCCCCACTGATTGATGCACCTGTTTCACCCGGACCATTTACTAGAGATATCTGGCCCAACAAGAGAGCACCCCTAGTGAAAAGGACATATGCAATAATAACAAAGTGATCACTGTATCCTGTTAACAGAAACTTTAGCATGAAACAACCTGGAAAGAAAAGAATAGGAAAACGAAAATCAGTAGGCCACTGATGAACTTTTTATTAAATAACAAACAAAGAAACGATAACAATACGTAATGATAAAACCTATTATTGTCCTAGAAACAAGAAACGTTAGAACTAAGCCCGTAATAAGAAACCTGAAAACATCGCCCCTCACTGCCCCAAAACGTGTCTGTCCCACCGCCTGCCACGGCCAAATAACGGCAAACTGGGAAAGATAGAAGTCAGCAGACATCCGCCCCATTCTAGAAACTTCCAAAGGGCAACAGGTTTTCGGCTACGCCCAGCCGGAAGCAACACATATAAGGCGGGTCCTGCTGCCACGCCTCGGAGATCATCACGTAGGGTGTAGCCGGAGGAGAGGCCGAGGCCGAGGCCAGCGGGACCCGGCCAGGGGGATTGACAACGCTGGAGAGTTGCAGGGGGGGGAATGTCCGTGTCCTCGACCCTCCCCTCTCTCTCCCAGTCCGGCCGCGGTGGCCCTTGACAGTTTCAGGTAGTCCCGCCACATTCTCTACCAGTCCGGCCACCAACGGCCGGGGCCGATGGGATCCGGCTGCAGCCGATAAACCAAGGAACCCGTTCATGGGGCCAGAGCAAGGGGCGTCCGGCCGACATCCACCGGAAGCCCGGCCCGAAGACGGACGGGACACTTCTTCTTTCTGAATAATGGCTTTGACAACACTGGGGGGGATGTCTTGCACATGCCTCCGACCCCCCCCCCCCCTCGTCCTCATCGCCTGGTCCGGCCATAACAAATCTCAAGCGAGACGCCGTGGGGTGCACTGGGAGGGAGAGACGGTGCGAACAGGCCTCTCCCGCCTCCCCAGTGGAGGCTTCCCACCTGCACCCTCAGCGCTCCAGGCGCCCGGAAAAGGGTTCTTCCACTGTGGCGATGCTGCAACGTCTCGCCCGGCAGGGTGGAGCCCGTCCGCTCATTTGACCCCGCAATCGCCAGTAGCTACCGAACTCTCAAAATGGCGATCGACGTGGCAAGAGCGGGCCCAGCATAAAGAAATGGCCCGGTCACTGGTTGACTCCACCACAGTAGTCCTCCACGACCTTGAAGATTCTAGAGGAGCCGCGGGAGTCTCCGACCCCCGCAGACACCCCCGATGGGGAATGACTGCCATGATCGCCCGTGGAGTGACGAAACTGTATCCGCGGGACGTCGGCGCTCCCATGCTGGCGCCAGCCTCACTTTGAATTACTAGAATCCTGCAAACCTCAGTTCCGGTGAAAGCACACTGTGACCCGGTAGGAAAAATTGTTGCACCCCCTCCCCTTTTTGACTGATAGTTCAAACCACCGATCCTTTCCTTTGCCCTTTTACCAGAACTTTGAACTGCCTCCCCCTCTTTTACATTTTCTAGAGAAAACAAAACATTAACCACTACATTAGCATAGCAGTTGACACCAGAACTGTTTTCAAATTGAAAACCAACAACATCTTCAACAGAATCCTTTTTGTTTCTGCTGTGACCCTGCTACAGCACAGGCATTGTCCCCAGCAGTAATTCTGCAATGCCGGTAAGAATACCTGTGGTGCCTACTGGACTCACTCACCCCCGCGGCGCCCCACGCCGTTATTTGCTGGGCGGCAACTTACTAGACATCACCTTTGTGCCATCTAGATTTCAGCGCGTTCTGCTGCCTTGGAACTATTCGCACAACAGACTGCTACTGACGACCCAGCCCCAGGCAACATCTTCTGAATTTTCATAATTTGAAAGAACTAGTAACATGTCCTCATCAGGAATTTCCTCATGAAAAGTCTGCAATGATGATTCTTGTAACTCTATGGTCTCCAAACATTCGATAAATTCGCCATCAAGAGATTGATCAAAAAAATCATTCAAGTCATCTCCTCCTTGTGAGAAAATTTCATTATTGGTGCTGTCAATTTCAATAAATGTATTGGATAATTCAAAAGAAATTGCCACGGTCTCTTCGTTGTTTAAATGTTTTTACTGTTTTTGTTTTGTTGTATATATTTATAAGTTATTAAAGTTTTATAATCCTACTACTTTGTTGGAGTGCTATATATTTTTAATGTGACACATAAATGTAAAAACTTTGATGTACAAAGAGTCATCCCTGGAATCTTCCGCTTCAGGCTCGGTCCCCTCCCCAATCACAATACAGGATGGTTTTCAGATAGTAGGAACACGTGTGGTGTGACGGATGTCATCGGGTGTGGGCCTTGATCTACTATAACTCCTTTGAAGAGGGGTGATTCTTTACAGCTGGGGCCATAAACTACATCTGCAGGGCTAGCTGATAGCCTGGACAATCGGACACAGAGGAAGAGGAGTGTCAGAGGGTGCGGTAGTGAATAGGGCGAAAGGGAGGTGTCGGGCGGGCACGGAGTGTGATTCTCAGGGAAGAGCAGCGCAGATGGGGAGAGGTTTATTGCCCATGCATAACACAGAGAGCGGGGGTGACCAGTGCCTGGGGAAGATGCTTGCGAGGGTGGGGAGCCATGCTACGAATCGACAGCGTGCAGAGAGTGGGTCTGGTCAAGGCATCTAAAATGGCTGCCGTGCACGACAAAAGTGTGGCATTTCAAAAAAGGCAAGATGGCGCAAACAATGTTTTTCAACACTTCCTCATTTCCTTCGAATCGAACGTTAACAGACGTTGGTGCATATTACCAAAGTTAAGCGATATTTATCGCTAACGATGCTTACCAACAAATTTTTTACCGCTAAGCATCGTCAGAAATTATCGAAGATAAACCTTGCTATTATCAAGGTTTATCGCAAATGCGATAAAAAACGACCGCAATGCATTAATATCGCTGAAAACTCAGCGATATTCATGCATTACCGAGCTAATGCTCTTAGCCATGTTATCCACCTCCCATTGGATAACATGGCTAAGAACTGCTCAGGGCAGGTGTTAGTTTTTGGAGATATTCGCGCTTAGCGCGAATATCTCCAAAAGTTGGTAATAGGAGATATATATCTTGCATGTTGTAATGCAAATTATTGTGGTATATGGAACTCATACCATAATCTCTCAGGAAAGCAGAAACTGATCCTTTTGGGACCGCCTGAGAAGGCCTAGGGGGTGAGGGGTACTCTACTTTGCCCCCTTTTCACGTTCCGAACTATTTTATTTTACTCTCTTCTGTAATTACACAAAATAGCAGCGATAAGATGCATCAGAGACACACAGTGAGAGAAAGGAGGCCGGAGATGAAGAAGAGATGTCAAATACACATTGGAGATAATATAGTGGGAGAAGGGAAGTAAATATGAGTAAACTTACCATGTAACATAAAAATGTTGCACTCTATACTATAAGTCTCATTTTATACTACAATCACTTCGCTACAACCTCATAAATTAAAAATAAAAATGAATAATGTCTTAAACAATTTTTGATTTCTAAATATACATTTATTCTTCTGAATTTTCTAAATTTGAAAGAACTAGTAACATGTCCTCATCAGTAATTTCCTCTTCAATCATCTCATCTGGAATCTCCTCATTAAAAGTCTGCAATGATGATTCTTGTAACTCTATGGTCTCCAAACATTCGATAAATTTGCCATCAACAGATTGATCCAAAAAATCATTCAAGTCATCTCCTCCTTGTGACAATATTTCATTATTGGTGCTGTCAATTTCAATCAATGTAGTGGAATCATTCAAGTCATCTCCTCCTTGTGACAATATTTCATTATTGGTGCTGTCAATTTCAATCAATGTAGTGGACAATTCAAAAGAAATTACCACAGTCTCTTCATTGTGAGCCATTTTATTTTGAAATTGCTTGCTGTAAATTGCAGAAAAAAATAATCACTTTCATTTATCGTTTTTAGTAATACATAATATAAAACTAACTTTATCAAGTATTTAGTATAACAGAAGGACTGCAAATAAATAACAGAAAACATTTTTCAAATTATCTTCAAGTGTACAACATAGTTCCCCTTACAAATTAACAACTCACCTTTTTAAAAGTAGGAGAAGTGTTAGTACTGTGTAAATCAAACACCAGAAATTCACCACCAAAAATTCCTCACAAATGTACCTCAGACAGTAGTATCACAAAATGGCTGTGGTTTCCTCTCATTTGAGATATATACATAACCAATTAACTTTCATCACACACAAATACAAAACCAAAGTAACATTTTAATTGGTTCTAAATTTCAACACTTTCAAATGTGTTTTCCCCATGCAATTTTCCATAGGACATTTACATACGTCTACAGCCTGAATGGCTGAACGGAATTACACCAAACTTGGCAAAATGGTACATCAAACCTAAGAGGTCAGGAAGGATCTACTATGCCCCCTTATGGTCATTTGCCCCTTCGCTTTGGCCTCCTCTTGTCTCTCGATCCTACCGAGAGACAAGATGGCGGCCGCTACGGACTGTTTGGAATGTTTACAGACGCCGGAGAACCAATCAGCTTCGCAAAGCTCCATAACGCGAAAAGTACGCGAAGCGGAGCGCTGTTACAGATATATATCTTTTTTTGAACGTTAATTTCTCAAAATCCACTGGAGCACATATATTGAGACCTAGCAAAGGCACATCGGGCTACCAGTCCCTAATATTTTGCCAAGTTTCGTGCAAATCCATTCAGCCGTTCGATTATTATTATTATTTTTTATTTTTTGCCCCGCGGGGCCCTTTTGAAACCTCCACATCAAACCTAGGGGGTCAGCGAGGATCTACTATGCCCCCTTATGGTCATTTGCCCCTTCGCTTTGGCCTCCTCTTGTCTCTCGATCCTACCGAGAGACAAGATGGCGGCCGCTACGGACTGTTTGGAATGTTCACAGACGCCGGAGAACCAATCAGCTTCGCTTCACAAAGCTCCGTACCGCGAAAAGTCCGCGAACCGGAGCGCTGCCCGGTCCGCTGTTACAGATATATATCTTTTTTTGAACGTTAATTTCTCAAAATCCACTGAAGCACATATATTGAGACCTAGCAAAGGCACATCGGGCTACCAGTCCCTACAATTTTGCCAAGTTTCGTGCAAATCCATTCAGCCGTTCGGGCTAAAAGTGAGGCCAACCGCCCTATGGGAAACTCAATGTTAAAAACACGTTTTGGGACCCCCCTTTTTTCTCGGCCCCCCCTTGACGAAACCCCCCCAAATTTTTAGGGGCTACTCAGAAACAAAATGTTCCATTTTCCTGAAAATTTCAGCCAATTCCGTCCACAAACGCCAAAGTTATTAGACATAGAATTTTCAAAAATCCCATAGAGAAAAAATCCTAACTATATATACCTACTGGCGACCGCCAGTAGGTAATATATATATATATATATTTATTTTTTATTACCTATTGGCAGTCACCAGTAAGTAGCTTAGCTAGGATGCAGTTTACATAGTAAGTGCATTTTTTTATTTGCCAATAACTTTGGCATCATTTGACGAATCTTCGTGAAATTTTCAAAACCAGGGGTAAGCCATCAAGCGGGGGCCAAGGAAAAGGAGTTTCTCAAACACTTTTTCTCCATCATAATTTTCGTAGAAAACTTTAGACATGGCTACAGCCCGAACTGCTGAACGGAATTACACCAAATGTGTCAAAAAGATAGCTCTTGGTTATGAAATCGCTTGTTTTGTTAAATGGTGTAAATCTGTTCAGTAGTTGCTGAGAAATTTAAAGATTTCTCAGATATACAACTGTGGCCGCTGTGGATCCGCGACCCCTCCTGATCTAGTGTCTGAGATCGGATTGGCTGCCAACACTTCAAACCTGGAAGTGTTGGCAGCCATCTTGTGACCGAGTCACAAGAGAAAACATTAAAAGAAAAAGAAAAGGGCCGGGATAAAAACACCCTGACCCCCTAGGCCTCTGCCCCAAAAATATATTTTTTGAAACAATTTTGGCGATGGTCACGTTGGATTCAAAACTCCTGCTGAAAATAAAATGAAATGCAGATTCTGCGCTTCATTCAAATTATGCTTCGGGTGGGCCAGGTCCTGGGGCAATTAAACATAATATTAGGGGCCCGTGTGGGCCCCTCACAGCCCTGGGGACTGCCACCTACCTGGGGCTATATCACAAAATAATACATTGGGGGCTCCAACCCCCCTGACGCAGTCTGCAGCACCACCCCCTTCCCAGACCTAACTCACACAAATGCGGTTGCCACGCAGCCCCCTGCAGCCCCTGGGACCACCACCTTCCCTGGCCCCCCAAGCAGCCCGGGGGACTGCCACCTCTCTGGGGCAACTCTATATTTAATTATATACGGGGCGCGTGACTCCCACATCCCCAGGTATCACCACCTCCCCAGAGGCTTAATTAATGTTGGAGGGGGCTATAAATAACCCTGTAGACCGCCACCCCCCAGGGTCGGCTACAGCAATGTCCGGGTTGTCCACCTCCGGGACATTGCACCCACCAAGCCATAGCAAACACTGCTCTGCTTCATGGAAGCGAGTGCATTGAAAATGCTCTTGCTTCTATGAAGTGGAGCGGCATTCCTTTTGGACAGAAGGAGCTGCTGTTTGCAGCTCCCTTTGTCCAAATGCAATGACAGATCCCGAAGGAGGCGGGGAGCTGGCAGGGACCACAGGGGTCTGGAAGGTCCCCCTACAGTCCCCAGTGAGAGGCCTTGCCACTGGGAATGTGGTCCCTGCGAAATATAGGCCCATGGAGGGGGGTCACACAGGTCTCCTCCCGATTTAAAAAAAAAGAAGGTGAAGGCCTGGGCCCGGGAGATGGGGTCCCCAGAAACAAAATAGGCCTGGGGAGAGGGCTGCAGGGCCACCTCGCTTTTTTAACTAAAAAACATAAATAAAGGCCTGGCACAGGGGGAATGGGGTCCCCTGGTGTGAAATTGGCCTCAGAAGTAGAGCTGCGCAGTCTCACTCCCATTTAAAAAATAAACAAATAAAGGGCAGGATCCCAGGATGGGGTCCCTGGGGCCAAAATTGGCCCAGGGAAGGGGGACCACGTAGCCCCCCTTCCTTTATTTAAAAAAAATAGAAAGGAAAAGGCTGGGTCCCAGGGGAAGACGTCGCTGGGGCCGTAATCGGCCTGCAGAGGGAGGCTGTGCTGCCCCCTTCCAAATTTTTAAAAAAATAGGCTGGCCCTGGGGGATGGGGTTCCTGGGGTCAAAATCAGCAGAGAGAAGGGGGGCTACGGAGCCCCCTTCCCTAAAATAAAAAACAATTATTAAAAAAACCTCTGGCAAGTTGCTGGAGGCCAGGCCCCCTTTACTACCTTTCTGCAAATGCACTTCCAACAAGCCCTCCTGTTACCACCAGTAAGTCTTAGAAAATGGGTGTGCTGAGAGGACTTGAAAACCACGCCCCCTTTCTCCACCACTCTGTAAACCCGCCTCTTGACATGCTTCTGATTGGGGAATGAATTTCACTTTACTCCTGAGGGTCTCAGGACTAAAGTGGACTAGTTCCCCCAAGAAGTAGTGCGTCAGGAGGCACTTGTTAAGAGTGGTGGAGAAAGGGGGAGTGACCATTGACCTCTGACAATTTCTCAACAATCCAGCGGTATGGTTAATACTGGAGGTGGCAGGAGGGGTTGTTGGTTCCTAAGAACCCTCAAGAGCCAAAGGGACTTCATCACCCAACTAGTATTTCACCAGGAGGTGTGTTTGCAGATTGGTGGAGAAAGGAGGAGTGGCCACCGAACAATTCTCAGCAAACCCACTGTGTTGGACTTACTGTAGTTAACTAGAGGGGTAATTTGACCCCAAGGATCATCTGGAACCAAGGGGGCATCATCCTCCTACTAGTAGTGCACCAGGAGCCATGTTTGCACGTGGGTGGGGAAAAGGGGCTTGGCATCCAACAACCTGTCAGCAATCCTGCTGTGTAGGACTTACTTGAGGTAACATGAGGGGTAGTTGGCCCCCAAGGTTTTCCTTGAAGGCCAACTACCCCTCCTGTTACTTCCAGTAAGTCCCATTCAGCTGGATTGCTAAAAGGTCTTTGGAGGCCACGCCTTTCTCCACCACTCTGTAAATGTGACTCTGCTTGTGGTGCATAACTGTTTGGAAGATGTTGTCCACTTTACTCCTGAGGAACCAAAGGGGCCATGAAGCCCTTCTGCTACCTCCTGTAAGTCCTAAACAGCGGGATTCCTGAGAGCTGGTCAGGGGCACAGCCCCCTTTCTCCCCCCACTCTCCAACACTCTGTGCAGGCCATTACTGCTTAAAAATACAAATAAATTCACTGAAAAAATCAAATGTTTCAGAGAAGTTATAGTAAGGAATTAGCATTTAAAAAACCTTAGAAATTCACTGAAACAACCAAACCTTACAGGGACGTCATAGCTACAAAATTAGCTTTTTAAAAACCTTTGAAATTCAATGAAAAAAACAAAAGGTAACAGGGACGTTATAGTTAGCAAATAGAATAAAAAAAAATTGGAAACTCACTTGAAAAAGGAAAGGTTACAGGCATGTTATAGTAAGGGATAGATTTCACTTGCACAAAATTCACAAAATTCAGCAGCTATAGTTAGGTGAGCTTACTATAACTTACACCCTTGTAATGCACTGCTTCTGACTGCACAAATTACATTGTTCATGACATGGTCAGTGATATCACTGATGACATCACTGATGACATCTCAAATGACATCACTGATGACATCATCCACAGAACCACTCACACCCCGATAAAACCTCTTCTACGCCCACTCACACACCTGTACAACCACTGACATACCCATTTACAGACCTGTACCCGTACTCACACACCCACTCAGTCTTCCATAGAGCCACTCACATACCCACTCTATCACTCATACACCCACTCACACAGCTATGCACTCACACATACAGCCACTCATACAGCCAGTTACTTACCCATACAGCCAGCCACATAACCACTCATGCAGGTACTTACACATCCACATATTTACCTGCAAAGTCACACACCTACTCTCTCTTCCAATCAGCCTCTCAAAACAGCCCCTCCCTCACCCATAGAAGCCCTCAAACACCCACTCACACAACCACTTAGATACCCATTCACATATCCATACAAACACTCACACATTCCTGTAATCACTCATACAACCATTCACACAAACACTCACTGTCCAATACAGTCACTCACACACTAATGGGTCCATTAGGATGTAGGACGAATTGCCACCGCCCATATGGTGGTGGCAATCCGCCCTACATCCTTCCCCACCCGCCACCCATTTCCCCCTGCCATATTAGTATGACAGGGGTACCGCAGCGGATGGGAATACTGTCTGCCACTTTTCCGCCCGCTCGATAAGTTGACCGGGCAGAAAAGGGTTAAATATGATGGTGGTGTCTGCTAGACAACATCATCCATATTAGCACGGAGCGGGAACAAGCCTTCTTGTGGCAGGCATGTGGAATTCGCTTACGGGGGCCCGTTGTGGGCCCCCAGGCTATTGCGGGTGGGGGTGCACCTCGCGGTGCCTGTCACCTTGTGCATGACAATGCACACAGTACATTCCCAGCATTGTCCCGGACTGTGCTGTGAGCACCGCCTGCCACAATACTGGGGATGGAGGATGCCTCCGCCACCATGGCGGTGGCATCCCAATCGCCGGTGCGGGACCGCCGCACCACTGGCGGTCGGTCCCAGCACCGGTAGGGTGGCGGGTGGACGACAGTCTGCCCGCCATCCTAATGGGACCCCAGTCAGGTAACAAAACACCTATTAAAACAGCCACTCACTCACCCACACAGCCACTTACACACCCAGTCAATTACTCATACAGCCATTCAGACACCCACTAACTCACCCATACAGTCAATACATACCCACTGATAGATCCACTAACACAATCACTGACACACCCATATAACCACAGACACACCCACTCACTCAGTAATACAGCCACTCACACAGCATCTCACTCATTCACACAGCTGTTGACACAACTGTTTATACACCCATACTGCCACTCACACATCGATATGCACAAGAATATATACAGTCACACAGCTACTCACATGATATGTATTAAAAGTAGTATCACTCATTATTAGTACAACTAGTATACTACTTTAAATTTTGTAGTGGCTTAGTATAGTTGTCAGCAGTGATGTCACTGACCATGTCATGAGTGATATAGTATGTGAGGTCATAAGCAGTACATTGGGTAGTTGTATGTAAAAGAAACAAAAACTTCTAAATGTCTTTAGTTTTGAATGAGTGAAATCTGACCCTAACTATAATGTCCTTGTAACCTCTGTTTTTTTCAGTGAATGTCTATTCATATGTTATATTTCCTACTGGTGGTCACCAGTAGGTAGTTATAGTTTTTTGTAGTTTCTTTTTATAAATGTGTTTATTAAGTTTTGAAATAATAAGCACATACATAGAGAGATAATGAAACAGATCACATTTTCAGGTTTCACATGTGTTTGCTTACATAGGGGATCGGAAATGCGCAATCTAACGATGATTGGGCTGGTTTGCTACAATTAATCAGCATACTATGCAGCGTAAGACATGCATGACCAAGGGGCTAGGCTACACAGACGGGGAGTCATATCATCATTACACAGTGCTGTGACACCATAACATTTATTAGCAAAATAGATAGTACACATAGTAGGTCAATCTTCACATCCCTCTTCCCGGGCTCCCCATTTCTACCCCAGACAGACAGTTGTTACTCTTGATTCACATTACTATCATGTAGTGTTGCTTGATACTGTGCAAACAACCCTAAAAGCTTTTCAGCTGACTGCAGGGGGGCATCAGTTCATTATAGATCTCCGATTGAGTGTTACAATACAACATAACTTTTTCCCATTTTGCAAACGTCGGGACGGGGCCTGATATCCAGCACATTGCCAGCCTACGTTTCGCCAAAAGCAGACCCATAGTAACCAATGTAAGAACACTCTTTCATCGAGGTTTTGTGTAGCCCAAAAGCGCCATTAGGGGGTCAGGAGAAAGAGATGACCCCACTATATCAGTTAATGCTTGAAAGATGCTGCTCTAAAAAGCCTCCACAGGGGGACTCTGCCAAGAGAGATGAAAAAACACAGCTCCCGGCGTACCGCATCTCTCACAGCAATCAGTGTACCACAATCCATACCTACACAGTCGTTGCGGATTGTAATATACCGTGTGTAAGAATTTAAAATGGGCCAACTGATGCCGGCCATTTAGGGAAATTTTGTGAGTGGACTCTAGGGGTGGATGGAATTTGCGTAGTTTTCCTACGCAAAATTATGCGAAACTGCAAAAAATCACAGCGAGCATGCGGAATTTTGCGTGCTCGCAGAGATTTCTTGTTGCACCCGTTGTAATCTATGCAGGGTCTCAGGGGCAGACGAGCATCATGCCAGAATGAATCCTGCCCTGCACATTTATCCAAGAAGATGCCACCATTTTGTGCAATGGTGCGGTGGGTGGTGCCTCGAAGCTTAGGTGCCTGGCAGGTACACCTCATGGGTGTGTAAACACACGACAACACAAGTGTATGAATTAGTAGTGAGAGGGTAAACAAAGAAACAGATTACAGGAAGAGGCATAACTCAAAAGGAGATGAGAAACACCTTGTTTGAAATTCTTAGGAAAGAGGCACATTGTGGTAAGTACAGAATCACCCTTTAAAAAAAAAGGATATCACAAAAGACACAATCCACAAATCGTTTGTAGAAAATGTGTTTAATATTCCACTGGACTGATGCAGGTGTGTAAACATCTTCAAAAAGTTGTAGTATTTTAATTATTTTAAAAAATGTGCAGAGAAATAAGGTAGAGGATTAGAGAAAAAAATAAATGAAAAAAAACGTAAAGCGGAAAAAAAGACCAAAAAAACAAAGAGAAAGGAACTTCAAAGTTATGATAGGAATGAGAGACAGGCCTTGGAAGACCGCACAGAAGAAAGGAGGAAAGACATGTGCGAGAGAAGGCAAGACACAGAAAGAGGGGCAGGAGGAGCAAGCAGGGCATGAATCAAGGGGAAGAGAACACTGAAGTAACAAAAGTTATTTTGGTAGGCGTGATGGAGAGCTTGATCTGAAGCGAGAGGACCAAGGAAGAGGGAAAGGAGGGAGGAAAGAAGGGAGGAGTGAACAAAGAGTGAGAAAGAGGTGGAAAAAAGATGAGTGAAAGAACGTGATAGTGAGTGAGAGTGCAGGAGGTGTGCCTGGGCCACCGAGGGGAAAGACACAGGCTGCAGGGGGCAGAGATGAGGAGAGTGAGGGAGGGGGTTAAGATAGCCCCCAACACACCCACACACCAATGGTGCAACTGCATCGAGGTTTCCGCACATTGTGCAACCGGTGTACAGTCAAAATATCGAATTTTTAATATCGAGAAGCAATAATATCGAGTAAAAAATATAGAATAGACATAATATCGACTAGACAGAATATAGACTACCAAAATATCGAATAGAATAGTATTAATATCGAATAGAATAGCATTAATATCGATTCAAAAATATAGAATGGACAAAATATCGAATGGACAGAATATAGACAGCAAAAATATTGAATTTTAGGTAAGTAAGTTAATATTATTTTTAATTTTTGTGTAATATAATTCTGTAGCGGGTTGTGGGTTTATAGGGGAAGAGGGTGGGAAGTAATTTAATTATAATTAATTAAATATGTATTTTATTTATTGGTATTTGTTTTGAATTAATTGTTAATTAATTATTCATTGGAAATTAATTAAAATATAACTGGTAATTATTTTTGATTGATTAATTGTTAAATGTGTTAATGTTAGTAATTTATTTTCTGTAGCGAGTTGTGGGTTTATAGGGGAATAGGGTGGGAAGTAATTTAATTATAAATAATTAAATATGTTAATGTATTTATTGGTATATATTTTGAATTAATTGTTAATTAAAATATAATTGGTAATTAATTTTAATTGATTAATTGATAAATGTTATTTTTTGTAATTTATTTTCTGTAGCGGTTTGTGGGTTTAGAGGGGAATAGGGTGGGAAGTAATTTAATTATAATTAGTTAAATATGTTAATTTATTTATTGGTATTTATTTTGAATTAATTTGTAATTAATTATTAATTGGTAATTAATTAAAATATAATTGTTAACTAATTTTAAATAATTGATTAATTGATAATTATGTAAATTTAATTAATTTATTTCCTGTAGTGGGTAGTGGGTTTATAGGGGAATAGGGTGGGAAGTAATTTAATTGTAAGTAATTACATTTTTTTAATTTAATTTTTAATTATTTTTAATTTGTTAATTAATTTGTTGTTAATTGGTAAATAATTTGTATTGATAGGTAACTATTAATAAAAAATATTTTTTATTTGTATTTAGAATTGATTAATTAATATAATATATAAAAATGTTAATTATTTAAATTCATTTGTAATTGGTATTATTAATTATGTTATTTTTAGTTCTATATGAAATATTTACTTTCCCTACTGTTGCACTCTCTGGAGTGGGAATAGTAATTTTTACCCTTACGCTATCCAACGCTTTCCCTACTGTTGCACTCACTGGAGTGGAAATAGTAATTTTTACCCCTACACTATCCAACGCTTTCCCTACTGTTGCACTCTCTGGAGTGGGAATAGTAATTTTTACCCATACGCTATCCAACGCTTTCCCTACTGTTGCACTCTCAGGAGTGGGAATAGTAATTTTTACCCCTACGCTATCCAATGCTTTCCCTACTGTTGCTCTCACTGGAGTGGGAATAATAATTGTTACCCCTACGCTATCCAACGCTTTCCCTACTGTTGCACTCACTGGAGTGGGAATAGTAATTTTTAACCATACGCTATCCAACGCTTTCCCTACTGTTGCACTCACTGGAGTGGGAAGAGTAATTTTTACCCCTACGCTATCCAACGCTTTCCCTACTGTTGCACTCTCTGGAGTGGGAATAGTAATTTTTACCCCTACGCTATCCAACGCTTTCCCTACTGTTGCTCTCACTGGAGTGGGAATAATAATTTTTACCCCTACGCTATCCAACGCTTTCCCTACTGTTGCACTCACTGGAGTGGGAATAGTAATTTTTAACCCTACGCTATCCAACGCTTTCCCTACTGTTGCACTCACTGGAGTGGGAAGAGTAATTTTTACCCCTACGCTATCCAACGCTTTCCCTACTGTTGCACTCTCTGGAGTGGGAATAGTAATTTTTACCCCTACACTATCCAACGCTTTCCCTACTGTTGCACTCTCTGGAGTGGGAATAGTAATTTGTACCCTTACGCTATCCAACGCTTTCCCTACTGTTGCACTCACTGGAGTGGAAATAGTAATTTTTACCCCTACACTATCCAACGCTTTCCCTACTGTTGCACTCTCTGGAGTGGGAATAGTAATTTTTACCCTTACGCTATCCAACGCTTCCCTACTGTTGCACTCTCAGGAGTGGGAATAGTAATTTTTACCCCTACGCTATCCAACGCTTTCCCTACTGTTGCTCTCACTGGAGTGGGAATAATAATTTTTACCCCTACGCTATCCAATGCTTTCCCTACTGTTGCACTCACTGGAGTGGGAATGGTAATTTTTAACCCTACGCTATCCATCGCTTTCCCTACTGTTGCACTCACTGGAGTGGGAAGAGTATTATTTAAATTCATTTGTAATTGGTATTATTAATTATGTTATTTTTATTTCTATATGAAATATTTACTTTCCCTACTGTTGCACTCACTGGAGTGGGAATAAAAAATGTTACCCTCTCACTATCCAACGCATTCCCTACTGTTGCACTCTCTGGAGTGGGAATAGTAATTTATACCCCTACGCTATCCAACGCTTTCCCTACTGTTGCACTCACTGGAGTGGGAATAGCAATTTTTACCCCCACGCTATCCAACGCATTCCAAACTATTGCACTCTCTGGAGTGGGAATAGTAATTTTTACCCCTACACTATCCAACGCTTTCCCTACTGTTGCACTCTCTGGAGTGGGAATAGTAATTTTTACCCTTACGCTATCCAACGCTTTCCCTACTGTTGCACTCTCAGGAGTGGGAATAGTAATTTTTACCCCTACGCTATCCAACGCTTTCCCTACTGTTGCTCTCACTGGAGTGGGAATAATAATTTTGACCCCTACACTATCCAACGCTTTCCCTACTGTTGCACTCACTGGAGTGGGAATAGTAATTTTTAACCCTACGCTATCCATCGCTTTCCCTACTGTTGCACTCACTGGAGTGGGAAGAGTAATTTTTACCCCTACGCTATCCAACGCTTTCCCTACTGTTGCACTCTCTGGAGTGGGAATAGTAATTTTTACCCCTACGCTATCCAACGCTTTCCCTACTGTTGCACTCACTGGAGTGGGAATAGTAATTTGTACCCCAACGCTATCCAACGCTTTCCCTACTGTTGCACTCACTGGAGTGGGAATAGTAATTTAAACCCCTACGCTATCCAACGATTTCCCTACTGGAGTGGAAATAGTAATTTTTACCTCTACGCTATCCAACGCTTTCCCTACTGTTGCACTCTCTGGAATGGGAATAGTAATTTGTACCCCAGCACTATCCAGCGCTTTCCCTACTGTTGCACTCACTCGAGTGGGAATAGTAATTTAAACCCCTACGCTATCCAACGTTTTCCCTACTGTTGCACTCACTGGAGTGGAAATAGTAAATTTTACCCCTACGCTATCCAACGCTTTCCCTACTGTTGCACTCTCTGGATTAGGAATAGTAATTTTTACCCATACGCTATCCAACACTTTCCCTACTGTTGCACTCACTGGAGTGGGAATAGTAATTTTTACCCCTACGCTATCCAACGCTTTCCCTACTGTTGCAGTCACTGGAGTGGTAATAGTAAATTTAACCCTCTCGCTATCCTACGGTAAAAATATTGCATATGTTTTGTTAATAATATGTATATATAAAAAAAAAAATCAAATAAAAAAGAAATAATATATATATATATATATATATATATATATATATATATATATATATATATATATGTATAAAAAAATTAAGTTACATTATGTATTAATTTTAAGTTTATTCAAGTATTTTAAGTATGTTTAAATTAATTATATATATTATTATATTAATTTTAAATTACTTTTAAGACATTTAAAACATTTTATATTTTGACTGTCTATATTTTTTACAATCGATATTTTGGAGTCGATATTTTTTATACTTACCTGTTTGTAGATAGGAAGTCGATATTCTGGCATTCTATAATTTCTCCACGATATTTTTGCAGGTCGATATTTTGCTCCTCAATATTCTGTCAGTGATCCTGTGCAACCGCACACTATATACATTTAATATTTCATTCTGACGTCTGGGGTGATCTGATGCATGGTACCCAGGTTCTAGCCCTCCTTAGGGTGTCGATGAGGGGTGTCTTTCCACCCCTGTCGTGCATGGCCAGTAGCTGACCCACAGGGCAGGAAGAGAGGGGTTCCCCCTGAACCCAGGACGGGCAGGTGCACCCCGCCAACTGTGCCCCTCGTGCTTGGTCGGGCCGAGTGGTCGCTGCCTTTGTCCTGGCAGAGGTGGAAGGGGACAAAAAGGGGAGGGGACCCTATAATCCTGGTGCTCTGGAGGGAGCGCCTAGGTCTGCTTTGGGGGGCTGAGGGACACTGTGAAATGATGGAGTGTCTGTGTCTCCTTGGAAGGATGTCTTCTGTTAGACACGCAGAGGAGGGTGCAGAGAAAGTGTGGAGGAGTGCTGGTGTGTGCAGCAGTGTGAGAGGTGGGGAGCGAATGGGGGAGGAGGTGGGAGAGGGATAGGGGGAGTAGGGGATGTATTGTTAAGAACTGGCTTGGGAGAAGAAATAATGCTGATGCATTAATATTCACTATGAACTAGCCCAGCTCACACGAGGAACTGCTGCTCGGGGGCTGTTGTTATCCACGCTGGTTCTGGCCCACACAGCCCCATGCACACACGCACACATGCACTCATAAATCCTCATGCACATGCGTTCGCCCCCTGCCTCCCCAGCCGAACATTCTCCAAGGGTCTGTGTCTTGAGCATGGTTTCTCCCCGGAGCCCCCTTGCGCACTCCAAGACCCAGCTTCAGTGAGCACCTTTGCACCATGCATGTGTGTCTGCAGCTGGGGGTACCTGCACACTCACCCCTCGTTGCTAAGTGACAGACACACTGGAGCGGGTGGTGCTGGGCCAAATGGGCAGGGCTTCTATGCAAGTTCACATGCCTCTTGCTTAAAGGTCAGAGACCGATCAGAGCAGCAAATGAGGAGAAAGAACCTCCTGGTCACAGGAAATACAAGGGGACTTCCCTCGAGAAATTCAAGGATGCAAAGACCTCCATCAAGCATCACACCTAATTTACAACAGTAGAAATGGGGAGAAATCAAAACTGCCCAGCCTCGACCGAGCTCACAAGGTTTTTGGGCTGAATAATGCATTACATAATATAAGCTTCTACTCGGGCTCCTGCTTTATTTATATCTGTAAGAGCTTCCTGGTGAGGTTTAATTAATACCTCATGCCCTTGAATTCCGTTCTGCCGCAGATCACGGAAGTTTGTACATTTCTGCGTTCCGCGCAGAACGCGCAAATGCCGTAATTTTGCAAGTTCCGCAAGCTGAACGGAATTTGCCGCCATCCTTAGTGGACTCACAGCAGTAGTACCAGATGGAATCTGTGATTGGGACCCCAAGATCCGACTTCCATGCCAGCTGGGCCTTCTCGTAGGAAGTAGTCTTTGTAAGTAGTGCTGAGGCATACAGGTGAGAGACCAACTGAATGGGTGATGTGGAGCGCAGTAGCATTGATAGGGCTAGAATCTCCAATGGCTCCAAAAGCTCATCCCCCAAGACCGCGCGCAGCGCATGTCGAGCTCTAAAAAAATTAAATTGCAATAATGCCGAGGGCCCCGTAACCCCAGCAACCACCCCCTCCCATGAGCACCCCCCCCATCACCGAACAGGTCCCCCATTTTATGAACATTGAGACTGCTCAGCGAGCAAATAGCACACCGCTCGGAGCTGAAAGTAAACCACTGGCACCGAGTATAGCTGAGCTCCATCATGCATACGAAGCAGTACCTGCCAGGTATGAACTACGGAGTTGTCCGAATGTAGGACACCGGAGCGTCAGATGGGAGGCTTACTTAACAACCGCGGCAAGGGTTCTGGGGTAGCAGCCACCTTTCCAATCTGGAGGTGTGGCAAATCCATCGGGCCATATGCCCAGCTATATGCATGCGAGGTTTGTGCCACCCTATAATAGAGTTCCAAATCTGGCGGGCCCAGGGCAAAGTGAGTATGTCAAGCACTATGCGCAGAGTTTTGCCCGCCCAAGCCAGCTTATTCATTAAAATTCATAGCTCTCTGAACAGATGCCAGGGCACCACCCTGGGTATATTGGCGAAGAGGAAGAGAAAGCGGGGGAGTACCACCATCTTCATCAGAGAAATCCTCCCCACCCGGGAAAGCGGGAGCCTAATCCATCTATATATGTCATAGCCTAATCTGGCAATAGCTCTGCCATAGTTCGCCTTGATAACTTGGTCAGCATCTGAGTGAACTAAAATACCTAAATAATGGACCGGTTCAGACGTCCAATGTAAGGGGAAATCAAGAGTCACCGGCGCGGTGGTTGGAGTCAGCGGAAAAACTATGGATTTGTTCCAATTAATCAGAAGGCCTGATAGACCGCCAAAGCGCAGCACCTCGAATATTACTGGGGCAAGGTGCACATCTGGGTCGCAGATATACAGAAGCATATCATCAGTATAAGCCGAAACAATTAAGTTATAGTTGGGGAATCGGAGGCCTCTGTGTCCGTGATATTCTCACGGTGCCCTCAGAAGAGATTAGGCTGCCACTGCATACAGCAAGGGGGATAAGGGACATCCTTTTCGAGTGCCCCACGATATATGAACTGGGGCCGAAACAGTGTCCCCAGTGCGGATGCGCGCCAATGGCGAGCTATACAGCACCAATATTAGTTGTAAAAATACCTCTCCCACTCCAATACGGCGCAACACAGCAAGCATAAACTTCCATTTAATGGAATCAAAGGCCTTTTCCATGTCTAAAAAGACCGCGCCCGCCATCACTTCCGGCTGGACATGTCGAAAGGCACTAAACACTGTTCTGAGATTATAGGACAACGTACGACCCGGTATGAACCCAGCCTGCTCCGAGCCGATCAATGAGGGCAAGAGTGAAGAGAGACAGTTAGCCAATATTTTAGCAAATAATTTTGTATCCACATTGAGCAATGAGAGGGGACGATAAGAGAAGCATTTCTCGGGGTCTTTACCAGGTTTAAACAACGTGATGATCAGAGCCTAGCGCATAGAGGGCGGCAGCACCCATTTCCTAAAACAAGGAGCACAGGTATAGATCCAAAATGTCACTAAAAGTTTTATAAAAGGACACTGTCAGTCGATCCAGCCTCAGAGCACTCCCTCCCGCATAGAGCTTAATGCCAATCCCATCTCCCGGGCCTCAAGGGGTCGCATCAGAAACTCCTGGTGCCAATTCGTCAACCACGGGACCTTGAGAAATTCAAAATAATTCAATATATCATCATTGCTAGGGTTAACTTTAGAGCTATATAGCTCTTGATAGTATCCGCGGAACCGATTGTTGATATATTCTAGCTGTGGCATATTTACCCATGTATTTGATTTCACTGTCGGCCTCTTTATGATACTCATCAAGTGTGGACTTCAACAATTCTCTAGACTGTGGGTTATTATTAGCTGCACCTCTGTCTCTAGTTGAGCTATTCAGGATTCCAAAATAGCAAGCCTATCCCTGATAGAAAGTAATACGCCAGCATCTTATGACTGAGGTACGTCTCTACTTGCACATGTATTCTCACATGTGTTATGCCTATGATGAACACTGGGGGGGATGTCTTGCACATGCCTCCGACCCCCCCCCCTCGTCCTCATCGCCTGGTCCGGCCATAACAAATCTCAAGCGAGACGCCGTGGGGTGCACTGGGAGGGAGAGACGGTGCGAACAGGCCTCTCCCGCCTCCCCAGTGGAGGCTTCCCACCTGCACCCTCAGCGCTCCAGGCGCCCGGAAAAGGGTTCTTCCACTGTGTCGATGCTGCAACGTCTCGCCCGGCAGGGTGGAGCCCGTCCGCTCATTTGACCCCGCGATCGCCAGTAGCTACCGAACTCTCAAAATGGCGATCGACGTGGCAAGAGCGGGCCCAGCATAAAGAAATGGCCCGGTCACTGGTTGACTCCACCACAGTAGTCCTCCACGACCTTGAAGATTCTAGAGGAGCCGCGGGAGTCTCCGACCCCCGCAGACACCCCCGATGGGGAATGACTGCCATGATCGCCCGTGGAGTGACGAAACTGTATCCGCGGGACGTCGGCGCTCCCATGCTGGCGCCAGCCTCACTTTGAATTACTAGAATCCTGCAAACCTCAGTTCCGGTGAAAGCACACTGTGACCCGGTAGGAAAAATTGTTGCACCCCCTCCCCTTTTTGACTGATAGTTCAAACCACCGATCCTTTCCTTTGCCCTTTTACCAGAACTTTGGACTGCCTCCCCCTCTTTTACATTTTCTAGAGAAAACAAAACATTAACCACTACATTAGCATAGCAGTTGACACCAGAACTGTTTTCAAATTGAAAACCAACAACATCTTCAACAGAATCCTTTTTGTTTCTGCTGTGACCCTGCTACAGCACAGGCATTGTCCCCAGCAGTAATTCTGCAATGCCGGTAAGAATACCTGTGGTGCCTACTGGACTCACTCACCCCCGCGGCGCCCCACGCCGTTATTTGCTGGGCGGCAACGTACTAGACATCACCTTTGTGCCATCTAGATTTCAGCGCGTTCTGCTGCCTTGGAACTATTCGCACAACAGACTGCTACTGACGACCCACCCCCAGGCAACATCTTCTGAATTTTCATAATTTGAAAGAACTAGTAACATGTCCTCATCAGGAATTTCCTCATGAAAAGTCTGCAATGATGATTCTTGTAACTCTATGGTCTCCAAACATTCGATAAATTCGCCATCAAGAGATTGATCAAAAAAATCATTCAAGTCATCTCCTCCTTGTGAGAAAATTTCATTATTGGTGCTGTCAATTTCAATAAATGTATTGGATAATTCAAAAGAAATTGCCACGGTCTCTTCGTTGTTTAAATGTTTTTACTGTTTTTGTTTTGTTGTATATATTTATAAGTTATTAAAGTTTTATAATCCTACTACTTTGTTGGAGTGCTATATATTTTTAATGTGACACATAAATGTAAAAACTTTGATGTACAAAGAGTCATCCCTGGAATCTTCCGCTTCAGGCTCGGTCCCCTCCCCAATCACAATACAGGATGGTTTTCAGATAGTAGGAACACGTGTGGTGTGACGGATGTCATCGGGTGTGGGCCTTGATCTACTATAACTCCTTTGAAGAGGGGTGATTCTTTACAGCTGGGGCCATAAACTACATCTGCAGGGCTAGCTGATAGCCTGGACAATCGGACACAGAGGAAGAGGAGTGTCAGAGGGTGCGGTAGTGAATAGGGCGAAAGGGAGGTGTCGGGCGGGCACAGAGTGTGATTCTCAGGGAAGAGCAGCGCAGATGGGGAGAGGTTTATTGCCCATGCATAACACAGAGAGCGGGGGTGACCAGTGCCTGGGGAAGATGCTTGCGAGGGTGGGGAGCCATGCTACGAATCGACAGCGTGCAGAGAGTGGGTCTGGTCAAGGCATCTAAAATGGCTGCCGTGCACGACAAAAGTGTGGCATTTCAAAAAAGGCAAGATGGCGCAAACAATGTTTTTCAACACTTCTTCATTTCCTTCGAATCGAACGTTAACAGACGTTGGTGCATATTACCAAAGTTAAGCGATATTTATCGCTAACGATGCTTACCAACTAATTTTTTACCGCTAAGCATCGTCAGAAATTATCGAAGATAAACCTTGCTATTATCAAGGTTTATCGCAAATGCGATAAAAAACGACCGCAATGCATTAATATCGCTGAAAACTCAGCGATATTCATGCATTACCGAGCTAATGCTCTTAGCCATGTTATCCACCTCCCATTGGATAACATGGCTAAGAACTGCTCAGGGCAGGTGTTAGTTTTTGGAGATATATATCTTGCATGTTGTAATGCAAATTATTGTGGTATATGGAACTCATACCATAATCTCTCAGGAAAGCAGAAACTGATCCTTTTGGGACCGCCTGAGAAGGCCTAGGGGGTGAGGGGTACTCTACTTTGCCCCCTTTTCACGTTACGAACTATTTTATTTTACTCTCTTCTGTAATTACACAAAATAGCAGCGATAAGATGCATCAGAGACACACAGTGAGAGAAAGGAGGCCGGAGATGAAGAAGAGATGTCAAATACACATTGGAGATAATATAGTGGGAGAAGGGAAGTAAATATGAGTAAACTTACCATGTAACATAAAAATGTTGCACTCTATACTATAAGTCTAATTTTATACTACAATCACTTCGCTACAACCTCATAAATTAAAAATAAAAATTAATAATGTCTCAAACAATTTTTGATTTCTAAATATAAATTTATTCTTCTGAATTTTCTAAATTTGAAAGAACTAGTAACATGTCCTCATCAGTAATTTCCTCTTCAATCATCTCATCTGGAATCTCCTCATTAAAAGTCTGCAATGATGATTCTTGTAACTCTATGGTCTCCAAACATTCGATAAATTCGCCATCAACAGATTGATCCAAAAAATCATTCAAGTCATCTCCTCCTTGTGACAATATTTCATTATTGGTGCTGTCAATTTCAATCAATGTAGTGGAATCATTCAAGTCATCTCCTCCTTGTGACAATATTTCATTATTGGTGCTGTCAATTTCAATCAATGTAGTGGACAATTCAAAAGAAATTACCACGGTCTCTTCATTGTGAGCCATTTTATTTTGAAATTGCTTGCTGTAAATTGCAGAAAAAAATAATCACTTTCATTTATCGTTTTTAGTAATACATAATATAAAACTAACTTTATCAAGTATTTAGTATAACAGAAGGACTGCAAATAAATAACAGAAAACATTTTTCAAATTATCTTCAAGTGTACAACATAGTTCCCCTTACAAATTAACAACTCACCTTTTTAAAAGTAGGAGAAGTGTTAGTACTGTGTAAATCAAACACCAGAAATTCACCACCAAAAATTCCTCACAAATGTACCTCAGACAGTAGTATCACAAAATGGCTGTGGTTTCCTCTCATTTGAGATATATACATAACCAATTAACTTTCATCACACACAAATACAAAACCAAAGTAACATTTTAATTGGTTCTAAATTTCAACACTTTCAAATGTGTTTTCCCCATGCAATTTTCCATAGGACATTTACATACGTCTACAGCCTGAATGGCTGAACGGAATTACACCAAACTTGGCAAAATGGTACATCAAACCTAAGAGGTCAGGAAGGATCTACTATGCCCCCTTATGGTCATTTGCCCCTTCGCTTTGGCCTCCTCTTGTCTCTCGATCCTACCGAGAGACAAGATGGCGGCCGCTACGGACTGTTTGGAATGTTTACAGACGCCGGAGAACCAATCAGCTTCGCAAAGCTCCGTAACGCGAAAAGTACGCGAAGCGGAGCGCTGTTACAGATATATATCTTTTTTTGAACGTTAATTTCTCAAAATCCACTGGAGCACATATATTGAGACCTAGCAAAGGCACATCGGGCTACCAGTCCCTAATATTTTGCCAAGTTTTGTGCAAATCCATTCAGCCGTTCGATTATTATTATTATTTTTTTTTTTTGCCCCGCGGGGCCCTTTTGAAACCTCCACATCAAACCTAGGGGGTCAGCGAGGATCTACTATGCCCCCTTATGGTCATTTGCCCCTTCGCTTTGGCCTCCTCTTGTCTCTCGATCCTACCGAGAGACAAGATGGCGGCCGCTACGGACTGTTTGGAATGTTCACAGACGCCGAAGAACCAATCAGCTTTGCTTCACAAAGCTCCGTACCGCGAAAAGTCCGCGAACCGGAGCGCTGCCCGGTCCGCTGTTACAGATATATATCTTTTTTTGAACGTTAATTTCTCAAAATCCACTGAAGCACATATATTGAGACCTAGCAAAGGCACATCGGGCTACCAGTCCCTACAATTTTGCCAAGTTTCGTGCAAATCCATTCAGCCGTTCGGGCTAAAAGTGAGGCCAACCGCCCTATGGGAAACTCAATGTTAAAAACACGTTTTGGGACCCCCCTTTTTTCTCGGCCCCCCCTTGACGAAACCCCCCCACATTTTTAGGGGCTGCTCAGAAACAAAATGTTCCATTTTCCTGAATATTTCAGCCAATTCCGTCCACAAACGCCAAAGTTATTAGACATAGAATTTTCAAAAATCCCATAGAGAAAAAATCCTAACTATATATACCTACTGGCGACCGCCAGTAGGTAATATATATATATATATATATATATATTTATTTTTTATTACCTATTGGCAGTCACCAGTAAGTAGCTTAGCTAGGATGCAGTTTACATAGTAAGTGCATTTTTTTATTTGCCAATAACTTTGGCATCATTTGACGAATCTTCGTGAAATTTTCAAAACCAGGGGTAAGCCATCAAGCGGGGGCCAAGGAAAAGGAGTTTCTCAAACACTTTTTCTCCATCATAATTTTCGTAGAAAACTTTAGACATGGCTACAGCCCGAACTGCTGAACGGAATTACACCAAATGTGTCAAAAAGATAGCTCTTGTTTATGAAATCGCTTGTTTTGTTAAATGGTGTAAATCTGTTCAGTAGTTGCTGAGAAATTTAAAGATTTCTCAGATATACAACTGTGGCCGCTGTGGATCCGCGACCCCTCCTGATCTAGTGTCTGAGATCGGATTGGCTGCCAACACTTCAAACCTGGAAGTGTTGGCAGCCATCTTGTGACCGAGTCACAAGAGAAAACATTAAAAGAAAAAGAAAAAGAAAAGGGCCGGGATAAAAACACCCTGACCCCCTAGGCCTCTGCCCCAAAAATATATTTTTTGAAACAATTTTGGCGATGGTCACGTTGGATTCAAAACTCCTGCTGAAAATAAAATGAAATGCAGATTCTGCGCTTCATTCAAATTATGCTTCGGGTGGGCCAGGTCCTGGGGCAATTAAACATAATATTAGGGGCCCGTGTGGGCCCCTCACAGCCCTGGGGACTGCCACCTACCTGGGGCTATATCACAAAATAATACATTGGGGGCTCCAACCCCCCTGACGCAGTCTGCAGCACCACCCCCTTCCCAGACCTAACTCACACAAATGCGGTTGCCACGCAACCCCCTGCAGCCCCTGGGACCACCACCTTCCCTGGCCCCCCAAGCAGCCCGGGGGACTGCCACCTCTCTGGGGCAACTCTATATTTAATTATATACGGGGCGCGTGACTCCCACATCCCCAGGTATCACCACCTCCCCAGAGGCTTAATTAATGTTGGAGGGGGCTATAAATAACCCTGTAGACCGCTACCCCCCAGGGTCGGCTACAGCAATGTCCGGGTTGTCCACCTCCGGGACATTGCACCCACCAAGCCATAGCAAACACTGCTCTGCTTCATGGAAGCGAGTGCATTGAAAATGCTCTTGCTTCTATGAAGTGGAGCGGCATTCCTTTTGGACAGAAGGAGCTGCTGTTTGCAGCTCCCTTTGTCCAAATGCAATGACAGATCCCGAAGGAGGCGGGGAGCTGGCAGGGACCACAGGGGTCTGGAAGGTCCCCCTACAGTCCCCAGTGAGAGGCCTTGCCACTGGGAATGTGGTCCCTGCGAAATATAGGCCCATGGAGGGGGGTCACACAGGTCTCCTCCCGATTTAAAAAAAAAGAAGGTGAAGGCCTGGGCCCGGGAGATGGGGTCCCCAGAAACAAAATAGGCCTGGGGAGAGGGCTGCAGGGCCACCTCGCTTTTTTAACTAAAAAACATAAATAAAGGCCTGGCACAGGGGGAATGGGGTCCCCTGGTGTGAAATTGGCCTCAGAAGTAGAGCTGCGCAGTCTCACTCCCATTTAAAAAATAAACAAATAAAGGGCAGGATCCCAGGATGGGGTCCCTGGGGCCAAAATTGGCCCAGGGAAGGGGGACCACGTAGCCCCCCTTCCTTTATTTAAAAAAAAATAGAAAGGAAAAGGCTGGGTCCCAGGGGAAGACGTCGCTGGGGCCGTAATCGGCCTGCGGAGGGAGGCTGTGCTGCCCCCTTCCAAATTTTAAAAAAATAGGCTGGCCCTGGGGGATGGGGTTCCTGGGGTCAAAATCAGCAGAGAGAAGGGGGGCTACGGAGCCCCCTTCCCTAAAATAAAAAACAATTATTAAAAAAACCTCTGGCAAGTTGCTGGAGGCCAGGCCCCCTTTACTACCTTTCTGCAAATGCACTTCCAACAAGCCCTCCTGTTACCACCAGTAAGTCTTAGAAAATGGGTGTGCTGAGAGGACTTGAAAACCACGCCCCCCTTTCTCCACCACTCTGTAAACCCGCCTCTTGACATGCTTCTGATTGGGGAATGAATTTCACTTTACTCCTGAGGGTCTCAGGACTAAAGTGGACTAGTTCCCCCAAGAAGTAGTGCGTCAGGAGGCACTTGTTAAGAGTGGTGGAGAAAGGGGGAGTGACCATTGACCTCTGACAATTTCTCAACAATCCAGCGGTATGGTTAATACTGGAGGTGGCAGGAGGGGTTGTTGGTTCCTAAGAACCCTCAAGAGCCAAAGGGACTTCATCACACAACTAGTATTTCACCAGGAGGTGTGTTTGCAGATTGGTGGAGAAAGGAGGAGTGGCCACCGAACAATTCTCAGCAAACCCACTGTGTTGGACTTACTGTAGTTAACTAGAGGGGTAATTTGACCCCAAGGATCATCTGGAACCAAGGGGGCATCATCCTCCTACTAGTAGTGCACCAGGAGCCATGTTTGCACGTGGGTGGGGAAAAGGGGCTTGGCATCCAACAACCTGTCAGCAATCCTGCTGTGTAGGACTTACTTGAGGTAACATGAGGGGTAGTTGGCCCCCAAGGTTTTCCTTGAAGGCCAACTACCCCTCCTGTTACCTCCAGTAAGTCCCATTCAGCTGGATTGCTAAAAGGTCTTTGGAGGCCACGCCTTTCTCCACCACTCTGTAAATGTGACTCTGCTTGTGGTGCATAACTGTTTGGAAGATGTTGTCCACTTTACTCCTGAGGAACCAAAGGGGCCATGAAGCCCTTCTGCTACCTCCTGTAAGTCCTAAACAGCGGGATTCCTGAGAGCTGGTCAGGGGCACAGCCCCCTTTCTCCCCCCACTCTCCAACACTCTGTGCAGGCCATTACTGCTTAATAATACAAATAAATTCACTGAAAAAATCAAAGGTTTCAGAGAAGTTATAGTAAGGAATTAGCATTTAAAAAACCTTAGAAATTCACTGAAACAACCAAACCTTACAGGGACGTCATAGCTACAAAATTAGCTTTTTAAAAACCTTTGAAATTCAATGAAAAAAACAAAAGGTAACAGGGACGTTATAGTTAGCAAATAGAATAAAAAAAATTGGAAACTCACTTGAAAAAGGAAAGGTTACAGGCATGTTATAGTAAGGGATAGATTTCACTTGCACAAAATTCACAAAATTCAGCAGCTATAGTTAGGTGAGCTTACTATAACTTACACCCTTGTAATGCACTGCTTCTGACTGCACAAATTACATTGTTCATGACATGGTCAGTGATATCACTGATGACATCACTGATGACATCTCAAATGACATCACTGATGACATCATCCACAGAACCACTCACACCCCGATAAAACCTCTTCTACGCCCACTCACACACCTGTACAACCACTGACATACCCATTCACAGACCTGTACCCGTACTCACACACCCACTCAGTCTTCCATAGAGCCACTCACATACCCACTCTATCACTCATACACCCACTCACACAGCTATGCACTCACACATACAGCCACTCATACAGCCAGTTACTTACCCATACAGCCAGCCACATAACCACTCATGCAGGTACTTACACATCCACATATTTACCTGCAAAGTCACACACCTACTCTCTCTTCCAATCAGTCTCTCAAAACAGCCCCTCCCTCACCCATAGAAGCCCTCAAACACCCACTCACACAACCACTTAGATACCCATTCACATATCCATACAAACACTCACACATTCCTGTAATCACTCATACAACCATTCACACAAACACTCACTGTCCAATACAGTCACTCACACACTAATGGGTCCATTAGGATGTAGGACGAATTGCCACCGCCCGCATGGTGGTGGCAATCCCCCCTACATCCTTCCCCACCCACCACCCATTTCCCCCTGCCATATTAGTATGACAGGGGTACCTCAGCGGATGGGAATACTGTCTGTCACTTTTCCGCCCGCTCGATAAGTTGACCGGGCAGAAAAGGGTTAAATATGATGGTGGTGTCTGCTAGACAACATCATCCATATTAGCACAGAGCCGGAACAAGCCTTCTTGTGGCAGGCATGTGGAATTCGCTTACGGGGGCCCGTTGTGGGCCCCCAGGCTATTGGGGGTGGGGGTGCACCTCGCGGTGCCTGTCACCTTGTGCATGACAATGCACACAGTACATTCCCAGCATTGTCCCGGACTGTGCTGTGAGCACCGCCTGCCACAATACTGGGGATGGAGGATGCCTCCGCCACCATGGCGGTGGCATCCCAATCGCCGGTGCGGGACCGCCGCACCACTGGCGGTCGGTCCCAGCACCGGTAGGGTGGCGGGTGGACGACAGTCTGCCCGCCATCCTAATGGGACCCCAGTCAGGTAACAAAACACCTATTAAAACAGCCACTCACTCACCCACACAGCCACTTACACACCCAGTCAATTACTCATACAGCCATTCAGACACCCACTAACTCACCCATACAGTCAATACATACCCACTGATAGATCCACTAACACAATCACTGACACACCCATATAACCACAGACACACCCACTCACTCAGTAATACAGCCACTCACACAGCATCTCACTCATTCACACAGCTGTTGACACAACTGTTTATACACCCATACTGCCACTCACACATCGATATGCACAAGAATATATACAGTCACACAGCTACTCACATGATATGTATTAAAAGTAGTATCACTCATTATTAGTACAACTAGTATACTACTTTAAATTTTGTAGTGGCTTAGTATAGTTGTCAGCAGTGATGTCACTGACCATGTCATGAGTGATATAGTATGTGAGGTCATAAGCAGTACATTGGGTAGTTGTATGTAAAAGAAACAAAAACTTCTAAATGTCTTTAGTTTTGAATGAGTGAAATCTGACCCTAACTATAATGTCCTTGTAACCTCTGTTTTTTTCAGTGAATGTCTATTCATATGTTATATTTCCTACTGGTGGTCACCAGTAGGTAGTTATAGTTTTTTGTAGTTTCTTTTTATAAATGTGTTTATTAAGTTTTGAAATAATAAGCACATACATAGAGAGATAATGAAACAGATCACATTTTCAGGTTTCACATGTGTTTGCTTACATAGGGGATCGGAAATGCGCAATCTAACGATGATTGGGCTGGTTTGCTACAATTAATCAGCATACTATGCAGCGTAAGACATGCATGACCAAGGGGCTAGGCTACACAGACGGGGAGTCATATCATCATTACACAGTGCTGTGACACCATAACATTTATTAGCAAAATAGATAGTACACATAGTAGGTCAATCTTCACATCCCTCTTCCCGGGCTACCCATCTCTACCCCAGACAGACAGTTGATACTCTTGATTCACATTACTATCATGTAGTGTTGCTTGATACTGTGCAAACAACCCTAAAAGCTTTTCAGCTGACTGCAGGGGGGCATCAGTTCATTATAGATCTCCGATTGAGTGTTACAATACAACATAACTTTTTCCCATTTTGCAAACGTCGGGACGGGGCCTGACATCCAGCACATTGCCAGCCTACGTTTCGCCAAAAGCAGACCCATAGTAACCAATGTAAGAACACTCTTTCATCGAGGTTTTGTGTAGCCCAAAAGCACCATTAGGGGGTCAGGAGAAAGAGATGACCCCACTATATCAGTTAATGCTTGAAAGATGCTGCTCTAAAAAGCCTCCACAGGGGGACTCTGCCAAGAGAGATGAAAAAACACAGCTCCCGGCGTACCGCATCTCTCACAGCAATCAGTGTACCACAATCCATACCTACACAGTCGTTGCGGATTGTAATATACCGTGTGTAAGAATTTAAAATGGGCCAACTGATGCCGGCCATTTAGGGAAATTTTGTGAGTGGACTCTAGGGGTGGATGGAATTTGCGGAGTTGTCCTACGCAAAATTATGCGAAACTGCAAAAAAATCACAGCGAGCATGCGGAATTTTGCGTGCTCGCAGAGATTTCTTGTTGCACCCGTTGTAATCTATGCAGGGTCTCAGGGGCAGACGAGCATCATGCCAGAATGAATCCTGCCCTGCACATTTATCCAAGAAGATGCCACCATTTTGTGCAATGGTGCGGTGGGTGGTGCCTCGAAGCTTAGGTGCCTGGCAGGTACACCTCATGGGTGTGTAAACACACGACAACACAAGTGTATGAATTAGTAGTGAGAGGGTAAACAAAGAAACAGATTACAGGAAGAGGCATAACTCAAAAGGAGATGAGAAACACCTTGTTTGAAATTCTTAGGAAAGAGGCACATTGTGGTAAGTACAGAATCACCCTTTAAAAAAAAAAGGATATCACAAAAGACACAATCCACAAATCGTTTGTAGAAAATGTGTTTAATATTCCACTGGACTGATGCAGGTGTGTAAACATCGTCAAAAAGTTGTAGTATTTTAATTATTTTAAAAAATGTGCAGAGAAATAAGGTAGAGGATTAGAGAAAAAAATAAATGAAAAAAAACGTAAAGCGGAAAAAAAGACCAAAAAAACAAAGAGAAAGGAACTTCAAAGTTATGATAGGAATGAGAGACAGGCCTTGGAAGACCGCATAGAAGAAAGGAGGAAAGACATGTGCGAGAGAAGGCAAGACACAGAAAGAGGGGAAGGAGGAGCAAGCAGGGCATGAATCAAGGGGAAGAGAACACTGAAGTAACAAAAGTTATTTTGGTAGGCGTGATGGAGAGCTTGATCTGAAGCGAGAGGACCAAGGAAGAGGGAAAGGAGGGAGGAAAGAAGGGAGGAGTGAACAAAGAGTGAGAAAGAGGTGGAAAAAAGATGAGTGAAAGAACGTGATAGTGAGTGAGAGTGCAGGAGGTGTGCCTGGGCCACCGAGGGGAAAGACACAGGCTGCAGGGGGCAGAGATGAGGAGAGTGAGGGAGGGGGTTAAGATAGCCCCCAACACACCCACACACCAATGGTGCAACTGCATCGAGTTTTCCGCACATTGTGCAACCGGTGTACAGTCAAAATATCGAATTTTTAATATCGAGAAGCAATAATATCGAGTAAAAAATATAGAATAGACATAATATCGACTAGACAGAATATAAACTACCAAAATATTGAATAGAATAGTATTAATATCGAATAGAATAGCATTAATATCGATTCAAAAATATAGAATGGACAAAATATCGAATGGACAGAATATAGACAGCAAAAATATTGAATATTATTTTTAATTTTTGTGTAATATAATTCTGTAGCGGGTTGTGGGTTTATAGGGGAAGAGGGTGGGAAGTAATTTAATTATAATTAATTAAATATGTATTTTATTTATTGGTATTTGTTTTGAATTAATTGTTAATTAATTATTCATTGGAAATTAATTAAAATATAACTGGTAATTATTTTTGATTGATTAATTGTTAAATGTGTTAATGTTAGTAATTTATTTTCTGTAGCGAGTTGTGGGTTTATAGGGGAATAGGGTGGGAAGTAATTTAATTATAAATAATTAAATATGTTAATTTATTTATTGGTATATATTTTGAATTAATTGTTAATTAAAATATAATTGGTAATTAATTTTAATTGATTAATTGATAAATGTTATTTTTTGTAATTTATTTTCTGTAGCGGTTTGTGGGTTTAGAGGGGAATAGGGTGGGAAGTAATTTAATTATAATTAGTTAAATATGTTAATTTATTTATTGGTATTTATTTTGAATTAATTTGTAATTAATTATTAATTGGTAATTAATTAAAATATAATTGTTAACTAATTTTAAATAATTGATTAATTGATAATTATGTAAATTTAATTAATTTATTTCCTGTAGTGGGTAGTGGGTTTATAGGGGAATAGGGTGGGAAGTAATTTAATTGTAAGTAATTACATTTTTTTAATTTAATTTTTAATTATTTTTAATTTGTTAATTAATTTGTTGTTAATTGGTAAATAATTTGTATTGATAGGTAATTATTAATAAAAAATATTTTTTATTTGTATTTATAATTGATTAATTAATATAATATATAAAAATGTTAAATATTTAAATTCATTTGTAATTGGTATTATTAATTATGTTATTTTTATTTCTATATGAAATATTTACTTTCCCTACTGTTGCACTCTCTGGAGTGGGAATAGTAATTTTTACCCTTACGCTATCCAACGCTTTCCCTACTGTTGCACTCACTGGAGTGGAAATAGTAATTTTTACCCCTACACTATCCAACGCTTTCCCTACTGTTGCACTCTCTGGAGTGGGAATAGTAATTTTTACCCTTACGCTATCCAACCCTTTCCCTACTGTTGCACTCTCAGGAGTGGGAATAGTAATTTTTACCCCTACGCTATCCAACGCTTTCCCTACTGTTGCTCTCACTGGAGTGGGAATAATAATTGTTACCCCTACGCTATCCAACGCTTTCCCTACTGTTGCACTCACTGGAGTGGGAATAGTAATTTCTAACCCTACGCTATCCAACGCTTTCCCTACTGTTGCACTCACTGGAGTGGGAAGAGTAATTTTTACCCCTACGCTATCCAACGCTTTCCCTACTGTTGCACTCTCTGGAGTGGGAATAGTAATTTTTACCCCTACGCTATCCAACGCTTTCCCTACTGTTGCTCTCACTGGAGTGGGAATAATAATTTTTACCCCTAGGCTATCCAACGCTTTCCCTACTGTTGCACTCACTGGAGTGGGAATAGTAAATTTTAACCCTACGCTATCCAACGCTTTCCCTACTGTTGCACTCACTGGAGTGGGAAGAGTAATTTTTACCCCTACGCTATCCAACGCTTTCCCTACTGTTGCACTCTCTGGAGTGGGAATAGTAATTTTTACCCCTACACTATCCAACGCTTTCCCTACTGTTGCACTCTCTGGAGTGGGAATAGTAATTTTTACCCTTACGCTATCCAACGCTTTCCCTACTGTTGCACTCACTGGAGTGGAAATAGTAATTTTTACCCCTACACTATCCAACGCTTTCCCTACTGTTGCACTCTCTGGAGTGGGAATAGTAATTTTTACCCTTACGCTAGCCGACGCTTTCCCTACTGTTGCACTCTCAGGAGTGGGAATAGTAATTTTTACCCCTACGCTATCCAACGCTTTCCCTACTGTTGCTCTCACTGGAGTGGGAATAATAATTTTTACCCCTACGCTATCCAATGCTTTCCCTACTGTTGCACTCACTGGAGTGGGAATGGTAATTTTTAACCCTACGCTATCCATCGCTTTCCCTACTGTTGCACTCACTGGAGTGGGAAGAGTATTATTTAAATTCATTTGTAATTGGTATTATTAATTATGTTATTTTTATTTCTATATGAAATATTTACTTTCCCTACTGTTGCACTCACTGGAGTGGGAATAAAATTTTTTACCCTCTCACTATCCAACGCATTCCCTACTGTTGCACTCTCTGGAGTGGGAATAGTAATTTATACCCCTACGCTATCCAACGCTTTCCCTACTGTTGCACTCACTGGAGTGGGAATAGCAATTTTTACCCCCACGCTATCCAACGCATTCCATACTATTGCACTCTCTGGAGTGGGAATAGTAATTTTTACCCCTACACTATCCAACGCTTTCCCTACTGTTGCACTCTCTGGAGTGGTAATAGTAATTTTTACCCTTACGCTATCCAACGCTTTCCCTACTGTTGCACTCTCAGGAGTGGGAATAGTAATTTTTACCCCTACGCTATCCAACGCTTTTCCTACTGTTGCTCTCACTGGAGTGGGAATAATAATTTTGACCCCTACGCTATCCAATGCTTTCCCTACTGTTGCACTCACTGGAGTGGGAATAGTAATTTTTAACCCTACGCTATCCATCGCTTTCCCTACTGTTGCACTCACTGGAGTGGGAAGAGTAATTTTTACCCCTACGCTATCCAACGCTTTCCCTACTGTTGCACTCTCTGGAGTGGGAATATTAATTTTTACCCCTACGCTATCCAACGCTTTCCCTACTGTTGCACTCACTGGAGTGGGAATAGTAATTTGTACCCCAACGCTATCCAACGCTTTCCCTACTGTTGCACTCACTGGAGTGGGAATAGTAATTTAAACCCCTACGCTATCCAACGATTTCCCTACTGGAGTGGAAATAGTAATTTTTACCTCTACGCTATCCAACGCTTTCCCTACTGTTGCACTCTCTGGAATGGGAATAGTAATTTGTACCCCAACACTATCCAGCGCTTTCCCTACTGTTGCACTCACTCGAGTGGGAATAGTAATTTAAACCCCTACGCTATCCAACGTTTTCCCTACTGTTGCACCCACTGGAGTGGAAATAGTATTTTTTACCCCTACGCTATCCAACGCTTTCCCTACTGTTGCACTCTCTGGATTAGGAATAGTAATTTTTACCCATACGCTATCCAACACTTTCCCTACTGTTGCACTCACTGGAGTGGGAATAGTAATTTTTACCCCTACGCTATCCAACGCTTTCCCTACTGTTGCAGTCACTGGAGTGGTAATAGTAAATGTAACCCTCTCGCTATCCTACGGTAAAAATATTGCATATGTTTTGTTAATAATATGTATATATAAAAAAAAAAATCAAATAAAAAAAAAAGATATATATATATATATGTATATATGTATAAAAAAATTAAGTTACATTATTTATTAATTTTAAGTTTATTCAAGTATTTTAAGTATGTTTAAATTAATTATATGTATTATTATATTAATTTTAAATTACTTTTAAGACATTTAAAACATTTTATATTTTGACTGTCTATATTTTTTACAATCGATATTTTGGAGTCGATATTTTTTATACTTACCTGTTTGTAGATAGGAAGTCGATATTCTGGCATTCTATAATTTCTCCACGATATTTTTGCAGGTCGATATTTTGCTCCTCAATATTCTGTCAGTGATCCTGTGCAACCGCACACTATATACATTTAATATTTCATTCTGACGTCTGGGGTGATCTGATGCATGGTACCCAGGTTCTAGCCCTCCTTGGGGTGTCGATGAGGGGTGTCTTTCCACCCCTGTCGTGCATGGCCAGTAGCTGACCCACAGGGCAGGAAGAGAGGGGTTCCCCCTGAACCCAGGACGGGCAGGTGCACCCCGCCAACTGTGCCCCTCGTGCTTGGTCGGGCCGAGTGGTCGCTGCCTTTGTCCTGGCAGAGGTGGAAGGGGACAAAAAGGGGAGGGGACCCTATAATCCTGGTGCTCTGGAGGGAGCGCCTAGGTCTGCTTTGGGGGGCTGGGGGACACTGTGAAATGATGGAGTGTCTGTGTCTCCTTGGAAGGATGTCTTCTGTTAGACACGCAGAGGAGGGTGCAGAGAAAGTGTGGAGGAGTGCTGGTGTGTGCAGCAGTGTGAGAGGTGGGGAGCGAATGGGGGAGGAGGTGGGAGAGGGATAGGGGGAGTAGGGGATGTATTGTTAAGAACTGGCTTGGGAGAAGAAATAAAGCTGATGCATTAATATTCACTATGAACTAGCCCAGCTCACACGAGGAACTGCTGCTCGGGGGCTGTTGTTATCCACGCTGGTTCTGGCCCACACAGCCCCATGCACACACGCACACATGCACTCATAAATCCTTATGCACATGCGTTCACCCCCTGCCTCCCCAGCCGAACATTCTCCAAGGGTCTGTGTCTTGAGCATGGTTTCTCCCCGGAGCCCCCTTGCGCACTCCAAGACCCAGCTTCAGTGAGCACCTTTGCACCATGCATGTGTGTCTGCAGCTGGGGGTACCTGCACACTCACCCCTCGTTGCTAAGTGACAGACACACTGGAGCGGGTGGTGCTGGGCCAAATGGGCAGGGCTTCTATGCAAGTTCACATGCCTCTTGCTTAAAGGTCAGAGACCGATCAGAGCAGCAGATGAGGAGAAAGAACCTCCTGGTCACAGGAAATACAAGGGGACTTCCCTCGAGAAATTCAAGGATGCAAAGACCTCCATCAAGCATCACACCTAATTTACAACAGTAGAAATGGGGAGAAATCAAAACTGCCCAGCCTCGACCGAGCTCACAAGGTTTTTGGGCTGAATAATGCATTACATAATATAAGCTTCTACTCGGGCTCCTGCTTTATTTATATCTGTAAGAGCTTCCTGGTGAGGTTTAATTAATACCTCATGCCCTTGAATTCCGTTCTGCCGCAGATCACGGAAGTTTGTACATTTCTGCGTTTCGCGCAGAACGCGGAAATGCCGTAATTTTGCAAGTTCCGCAAGCTGAACGGAATTTGCCGCCCATCCTTAGTGGACTCACAGCAGTAGTACCAGATGGAATCTGTGATTGGGACCCCAAGATCCGACTTCCATGCCAGCTGGGCCTTCTCGTAGGAAGTAGTCTTTGTAAGTAGTGCTGAGGCATACAGGTGAGAGACCAACTGAATGGGTGATGTGGAGCGCAGTAGCATTGATAGGGCTAGAATCTCCAATGGCTCCAAGAGCTCATCCCCCAAGACCGCGCGCAGCGCATGTCGAGCTCTAAAAAAATTAAATTGCATTAATGCCGAGGGCCCCGTAACCCCAGCAACCACCCCCTCCCATGAGCACCCCCCCATCACCGAACAGGTCCCCCATTTTATGAACATTGAGACTGCTCAGCGAGCAAATAGCACACCGCTCGGAGCTGAGAGTAAACCACTGGCACCACTCCACCCTCAGATGCAGCGAGTATAGCTGAGCTCCATCATGCATACGAAGCAGTACCTGCCAGGTATGAACTACGGAGTTGTCCGAATGTAGGACACCGGAGCGTCAGATGGGAGGCTTACTTAACAACCGCGGCAAGGGTTCTGGGGTAGCAGCCACCTTTCCAATCTGGAGGTGTGGCAAATCCATCGGGCCATATGCCCAGCTATATGCATGCGAGGTTTGTGCCACCCTATAATAGAGTTCCAAATCTGGCGGGCCCAGGGCAAAGTGAGTATGTCAAGCACTATGCGCAGAGTTTTGCCCGCCCAAGCCAGCTTATTCATTAAAATTCATAGCTCTCTGAACAGATGCCAGGGCACCACCCTGGGTATATTGGCGAAGAGGAAGAGAAAGCAGGGGAGTACCACCATCTTCATCAGAGAAACCCTCCCCACCCGGGAAAGCGGGAGCCTAATCCATCTATATATGTCATAGCCTAATCTGGCAATAGCTCTGCCATAGTTCGCCTTGATAACTTGGTCAGCATCTGAGTGAACTAAAATACCTAAATAATGGACCGGTTCAGACGTCCAATGTAAGGGGAAATCAAGAGTCACCGGCGCGGTGGTTGGAGTCAGCGGAAAAACTATGGATTTGTTCCAATTAATCAGAAGGCCTGATAGACTGCCAAAGCGCAGCACCTCGAATATTACTCGGGCAAGGTGCACATCTGGGTCGCAGATATACAGAAGCATATCATCAGTATAGGCCGAAACAATTAAGTTATAGTTGGGGAATCGGAGGCCTCTGTGTCCGTGATATTCTCACGGTGCCCTCAGAAGAGATTAGGCTGCCACTGCATACAGCAAGGGGGATAAGGGACATCCTTTTCGAGTGCCCCACGATATATGAACTGGGGCCGAAACAGTGTCCCCAGTGCGGATGCGCGCCAATGGCGAGCTATACAGCACCAATATTAGTTGTAAAAATACCTCTCCCACTCCAATACGGCGCAACACAGCAAGCATAAACTTCCATTTAATGGAATCAAAGGCCTTTTCCATGTCTAAAAAGACCGCGCCCGCCATCACTTCCGGCTGGACATGTCGAAAGGCACTAAACACTGTTCTGAGATTATAGGACAACGTACGACCCGGTATGAACCCAGCCTGCTCCGAGCCGATCAATGAGGGCAAGAGTGAAGAGAGACAGTTAGCCAATATTTTAGCAAATAATTTTGTATCCACATTGAGCAATGAGAGGGGACGATAAGAGAAGCATTTCTCGGGGTCTTTACCAGGTTTAAACAACGTGATGATCAGAGCCTAGCGCATAGAGGGCGGCAGCACCCATTTCCTGAAACAAGGAGCACAGGTATAGATCCAAAATGTCACTAAAAGTTTTATAAAAGGACACTGTCAGTCGATCCAGCCTCAGAGCACTCCCTCCCGCATAGAGCTTAATGCCAATCCCATCTCCCGGGCCTCAAGGGGTCGCATCAGAAACTCCTGGTGCCAATTCGTCAACCACGGGACCTTGAGAAATTCAAAATAATTCAATATATCATCATTGCTAGGGTTAACTTTAGAGCTATATAGCTCTTGATAGTATCCGCGGAACCGATTGTTGATATATTCTAGCTGTGGCATATTTACCCATGTATTTGATTTCACTGTCGGCCTCTTTATGATACTCATCAAGTGTGGACTTCAACAATTCTCTAGACTGTGGGTTATTATTAGCTGCACCTCTGTCTCTAGTTGAGCTATTCAGGATTCCAAAATAGCAAGCCTATCCCTGATAGAAAGTAATACGCCAGCATCTTATGACTGAGGTACGTCTCTACTTGCACATGTATTCTCACATGTGTTATGCCTATGAAGATGGTAGAGGTATAAAACACTAGTACGACAAAAAACAACTAGGTGGGTGGGGGCCTTAGGGAAAAAGTTTAAACACCTAGCATAGATACATTCCCTATATACTAAATGACAAGCACATAGGTATCTATGGGTCAACACAACAGAGGGACTGAATGATGCTGTAAAGACCTATCAATTACAAAAACAATAAACAAAAGGAAAGTGAAATCTAACAATCCTAAGCTACCCTCAACTGGTGAGGATACCCATCAGTCACCACTCGGTACCGCCCTTCATCATTTGGGACTCCTCAGGGACCTGCTAACATACGGACTAAAGGTTATATATGAGGATGAGTTGGAAAATCCTTCATAAACCAAATAGCCCATAGTGCGGTCCTAGTATGGTGAATCAGTAGAGTTCTTCTAGTGGGTTATAGGATTGCAGTGCGCGTGTGTAGTGAAAAGAGTGAAATAAAATTGGGTGATGGAGCAACTAATACTTTATTCCTGTTAATGCCCGATCCTCCAATGTTAAAAACAGTATAACAAAGGCAGTTTGAAACAAATAACTGCCTAGAAAAAGTAGGTCGATATGTTTCAGTAGAGATGGAACAGATAGTTCCTGCCTTCCTCAGGACCTTGTCTATAATGCTACTGCAATATGTGATAGTGAAATATAAGTACACATTGTGAGATCAAATAAGAAAATATAAAGGAACGTGATCACCTGTGAGCCTAGGTGTCTGCATTCACCCTGCACATGGTTTATTTGTACCACTAGAGGGGGGAAAAAAGGGTTATGATAAGTCAAAATATGCACCATGTAGTCGCTCTTACAAAGATACATGTAAATGAGACAATAGTATCTAATCGCCATGTGGTCGAATCCAGCTGGCACGAAATCTGTGCCAAAAGATAGATAACAGTAACATCTAAAGGTGACTACTACATGAAGATGTACTGACAAACCTGCTTGCCTTTAGTGCAGGAGAAATGCGCCTCACCCCACCTGGCAGCAGTTCAGGCGGAAGAAGCACCGCTCTGGAGGAAGTAGGATAAGAGAAACAAAAACCAAAAGGTAAATGTCCCGAAAAAGTCCCTATTTCTCTAACTTGGCAGGTTTTGTTACCACAATCCGCCTTACATCGAGCGGTTGTTGATATCATGTGATCAGGGTTACGTGTAATAGAGTCCACATTTCCATGGAGATCGCGTTTCGCAACACGATTCATTCACTACTATTCCCAAGTGCCCTTGCCTCGCGAGATTTCCAAAACTATCGAGTTAAATGGACTCTCCTGTACTAATATCCTTTCTTTGCCTTCTTTGCCCCAAATAACCTTCAGTACCAGGCATTGGGGCACGGGGATTTCTCGTATCAAAACATACTGCCCCTACTCTTTCCCATTTTGGCATGATGTCACCGATCGCAGTCACGTGACTCTGATACAACCACATGACCACAATAAATATGGTGGCCGCTCTCCCGATCGGTACCTCCCCAGTCGGCTTGGATGCCGGCGTGAAGTACCGATGGAGAGGTAAGCGACTGCTAGATGCTTTTCTTTGTAGCTCAGTTCCACCCGTTGGGCTCCAACTATCTTTCCATCTCTTGAGAGACACCTGGGCTTACCATTAGCCTTACTCAGGGTACACGGCTGGCGGGGTCTTTCTCACTGTACTCAGGGGCTGTCCACCCTAAGCGCCGAGGTTTCGGAGTTCCTTTGAGCTCTTTGGCTAGCTTTTTTGCCTTGGTTGCCAGTAGCAACTATCTTTTAGATGTGGAGCTTCAGGGTGCACTTTGTCCCGGCATGTGGTGGAAGACACACCGGTGACAGAAAGGTGAGCTGCGAATATTCTTTTCAGAGTCACTCTCTCACTTCCTCTCTCCTTTGATGAACAAATGATGCACAATGTTTTCTTCCTTTTTATCTAACAGGTTGTGTTTCACAAATTGGCATCCCCCAAAACCAAAGCTCAACGTTCGAGGATTCTGCGATGATGCGTGGCCATCGTAACAACGTCTGAGAAGGCTGCGTCGACACGTGGTGTACCCTCTTTGAATCACGCCAATAGGACAAGGTGAGCAAAGAATCTTGTTTCCGAAACATTCAGAAGTCACCTGAGTGGGTACTGTGCAGCAGCTTGACTGCGTAGGAATGTTCAATTACCTTCGGGCAGTGAGAATGGATAGGTTGCAAGAGCCTGAGGAGCAGATTTACAAGCCCCTTGCGTCACTTTTAACATTGCAAAATTGACGCAAAAGTGGCACAAGCAGCTTGTAAATCTGCCCCTGAGAACGCAAGAAAAGCCACTCACCTTCGGACTCTGGGAGTCAATGGGGTGCAACACTCTGGGAACGCAGTAATGACAACTAACAGCTATGCAGTGGGCGTGCATGGGGTATAGTACTCTGGGAGAAAAAGAGCGCACAGACACCTCCTTGCAGTGGAAGTTGATGTTATACAGTATCCTGAGTGTGCAAAGACATAAAGCAGGAATATACTTGTGCAGTTGTATATACTCTGCTATTACTAACTCTATACTATCTTTCAGATCACTAAACTTGAGGATGCACTATGAACCGGCACGTGCTTGGACACACTATGGAGGCAAAAAGGTGAGCTACGAAGATTTTCTCCAGTATTAACACTACCTCTCCTGCTCCATCTATTACTTTCTCTCTCTCACACTTTTAATGTTGTTTTTTCTCTCTTTCTCTCTCTCACTCTCTCTCACATTGTTTCTCTTTCTCTTTTAAAGGTATGGACGCTGCTGTCCACTCTGCCAATAAAAAAATCAATGCTGAATTTAATACAGTCTGCAGTGTAGAACCAAAGCATAATTCAAGTTGTGAACTCTGTTTGCCACCGTGTTTACACAAGGTAAGAAGAGCGGCCTAGATACACAATGCCTCCAATTAAATGTGTTCAAAATAAATGATATTGTCCTGCGTAATGACGAGATCTCCAAATACTGTCTTATCTCTGAATCATTTTAAAGACCTGTTGATCCATACTGTAAATCTGACGCAGTAGGCACTTCCTTACAGACACCTCTTCAAAGCGGGCCTATAAGAGAGGTGAAATGTATCAGGCATACTGCAGACATGCAAATGACCAAATATTGCCAAGTGTTACCTTAACTTGTAATCTTTGACCTCATTCAGTCACATCAATCTAATTTTAAACACTTATTTTCATTTTTGTTTCGCAGGTTACCTACCTTCATTCCATTGGAGTCCATCTCACATTTTGTTTATTATATTGTTATGTTAAAGTTATGTTTCTAGTTATTTATTGATGTTTTAATAAAAGTTAATTAAAAAAAGTATAAATGTCTTCTTTTTCTGACAACATTTCACTATTATTTAGTGTGATAATCATATGCTCAGAAAACATTAAACAATTAAAAATAGAAAAGATGTTTATAACGAGAAGTATAATACTGAGGCTAACTCTTTACCAGCTCTTTATCAGAGTCTGTAGCTGCGATTAACGGTTCCTATGAAAAATTTAAAAAACTTCAGCACAGTAACTGTTTGGATTAGCAACATTGTGTGGTGAACTTGTAACCTGTGTGCTCACTTAAGTGTTCCATGAACTGTTACTATGGTAACAAGCAGTAAGCAGTTTGGGGGTAGGGGTGAAAGGTACTGGCTGTACAGAAACCGTTATATTTACCCAGGATCCTCTACATGACTGAGAGGAAAGCAATCTAAGACAGAACACTGTAGCAGATTTTCAAACCTTTGCGCAACTTTTGCGTCACTTTTCCCATCTTAAAAGTGATGCAATAGTGGCGCAAAGGACTTGTAAATCTGCCCCTATGTACATTACGAGCAAAAGAAGTACACAACTCTTTGAATTCTTTATCGATCACAATTAGACAGTGTTGCTTCACGATTCACAATGCACTTTACTAAATATTTTGTGCCTATTTAAATGGGGGACGGGATTGTCGACATTACAAAGCTTAGGGGCATATTTACAAGGACGGCCTTAAAATTGTCACCGCTTTAACAGCACCAAACTTCAACTAAAACAGCGATAATGGACTTCAAAATCCTTTGTTATCTTACATGAAGATTTTTTCAACATTGCTGTTTTCTATGCAAACTCCATAGCAAACTTGGGGACATATTATCAAGGACAGCGTTAAAATGTTCTGGTGTAAACCTGGGCTTCTATTGGAATTCTCACAAATTCTCAAAAGCCTATTATTAAGCCATTATGGCCGCTTTAATGACACTTTCCTAACGCTAAAGCGACAATAATTTTATCGCTGTCCTTATAAATATGCCCCTAATATCGCAAGAAATACAGCGATAATTCATGTTCGCAAGTGAAAAGCTTGTTGATATAAGACTGTGTACTTAACATATCAATCCACCTTGCATATTAAACATGCTTAAGTCTACTTCAGAACAGATGTTAGGATCCAACATAAACCACAATTAGCGAGAGTTTTGCTATTGGTCCTCAAATCCAGGGCCGCCTTGTAAATACAACGCTATTGTCATACCTCCCTCTTGCTTTTTATATTCTCATAGAAACACCTACCTTGCCACTGAGAACACCTTCATTGCAACTCATTGGAGATAGAAGGTGAGCCCTTAGCAAACCGGCTACTAACATGCATTAATGCATCTTAGCATCACCTAGTAAATAGGGCAATATAATTTTCACTGCATTTTGGGCTTTTGTAAAAAAATTGTGGCGAAATGGCACTTGTTAATATGCCCTCAAGTATGCTATGACACAGCAGGAACCTCGACTCCCGCGCTGCCATAGCAAACAGCAGTGTCCCGGGGTAGACATCCTGTGACACAGCAGGAGCCGCTCTTGGGGGATGGTGCTCCCCAAGGCTTTCGACTGCTCCAGAATGGAGACCACGCAGCCCCCCTCTCAAAATATAAAAAGCCCCGGAGGGTGATAATCCCCGGGGCTAAGACGGACCTTTGAGCTCCCTCACACATTTATTGTGCAGCACCGAGGAATGGCGGTCCCCGGTCTACAGGGCCTTCTGGACCCCCATCAAATGTAATATTTTAGACCCTGCGATTTGGCCCTCCCAGGTAGCTAATTTTTAAACAAGCACAGGACCCCTCGCTTTGTTTTTATTTTTATTACGGCGGATCCATGGACCCAACGCACATTTCTCATTCCCCCCCCCCCCAAAAATAATAATTTTTGGGGGACCCTAGGGGTCCTTGTGGGACTCCCTAAGCAGGTCTAGATGATCAAAATATTTCTTACATGCCCCCTTTATACGTGTTGAACACTTTTATACGTGTTGAACACTTGTCCCACTATTTTCTCGATCCTCGCTTCTACCGAGGCACAAAATGGCTGCCAACACTTCCTGGTTTCGAATGTTGACAACCACTTGACAGTCAATTAGCACGTGATCAGGACAGTGCGCTTAGCGTGCGGGCAAGATGCAATGATCTACCGAGGCCATAGATATATATGAACTTTTAATTGTGATTTTCTCAGGAACTACTTAACGGATTTACACCATTTAAGCAAAAGGCACGAGTCTGAACCAAAGACTACCACATTGCCAAATTTGGTGTAATTCCGTTCAGCTGTTCGGGCTGTAGCGGCAATCAACGGTTCCTATGGAAAATTGCATGGGGAAAACACGTTTTTGGACTCCCCTTTGTTCTCCGCCCGCACTTCAAATGCAATATTTTAGATCCCGGGATTTCTCCTTCCCATGTAGCTAAATTTTAAACAAGCACAGGAGCCCGCGCTTCGTTTTTATTTTTTTTACAGCGGATCCATGCACCTAGCGCACATTTCTCAGTTTTCTCAACAAAAATAAAATCTTTTTTGGGACCCCTTAAGCAGGTCTAGAGGGTCAAAATATTTCTTACCTGCCCCCTTTATACGTTTTGAACACTTGTTCCACTAATTTCTAGATCCTCGCTTCTACCGAGGCACAAAATGGCTGCTAACTCTAACTACGAACTGGCAACACACAGTAGGTAATATATATATAAATGTATATGGAATGCACTCTTCGGTTTTCTTCTGCAATTAATCTTCAAGATCAGCTGTGACTGGGAGTGCATCCTTAAAGCAGCAGGCCTACTTTGGAAAATAAAATAATTTCACACGGCTGCCTCGCCATGAAGGATTGCACCATTTTTCACTTTTCACTACAGCTGGGAAAGTGGGAAAGGCTGCGCAGCACCGGGACTTCCTCACTGCTGCGAGCAGCCCAGTCACGAGAAAATACAAATCGGAACATAATCCTGGGACCTACAATAGGTGTACTAATATGAAAAGGACACTGATGAATTACAGGATGTGGCAAGGAGCCCACTGGGGGCAACAATGATGCTGATGAGGACTACAAAGCCGAGCATGCTGTGTAGAATAGAACGTGATGTGCGTAGCCCACTGGGGGCTAAAAACATATAAAAGCAGCATGCACATCGGGACATCCATGCAATACCTTAACAGTGACCCATGATGAAGAAGCTGTTGCCTTGAAACGCGTTGGGGAAAATAAAAGCAATTTTAACCTGGAATGCAGTCTCCGGTTTTCTTCTACAATTAATCTTCAAGATCAGCTCTGACTGGGAGTGAGTCCTTAAACCAGCAGGCATACGATGGACAATAATATATATATGGGCAGCAAACTAAGGGCAGTCCATCTTTATTTACAGCTGGCGATGTTAACTTGTTTAACGATCTGGTGACACTTCAAGAAGAGCTACTACAAGCGATTTGGGGTTGGAAACGTTGAACCTAAGTGGAATTGAGAAAACACCATGTAAACCAAAGTCCGTATTCCAACCAATTATGCTACATGATAATCTAGACGTTTACCATGACTAGGCTGTACTGGAATTGAAAAAGGTTTATAAATCTACGAATGTTGCAGGACAAAAATACAGTCATCAGCTACAGGGCTATGTACAACTGATGAAGAAGTTGCAGGACAATAACAACCTAATTGTGAGACAATCTGACAAGGGGGGGAATATTGTCCTGTGGCCCCGGACACTGTATATGGAGGAGGCCCACCTTCAAGTGGACGATATTAAATGTTATAAAAAGAGTAACATCAATTTTGTCAAAACTGCCTGGAATGATTATTATGGAAAATGACGAGCTTGGAAGAGTGGGGGGTTACTGTGTGATGATGAATATCGTTTTTTGAAAAAGGAATTTCCGGTAATCCCCTCACTTTATTTCATTCACAAAATACATAAAAATGAAGCCAAACCCCCTGGTAGGCCCATTATTTCAGCCATTGACAGCATTATGGAGAACACTTTCAAATTTATTGATTATTTTCTCCAGGAGTGGGTCAAAGGTTTACCGTCCAACCTCCAGGATACCTCTGACTTCCTCAGAAAAATCGAGGGAATAGAATGGAGCACAGATTTAATTTTAATAACCATGGATGTCACTGCACTTTATATGTCCATCCGTCATCAGGACAGAATCAAGGCAGTAGAACATTATTTAAACCGTAGACCGGCATATCTATATTTGCATAACAAAATGCTGGTCAATATAGTTACCACCAGTTTGGAGCAAAACTTCTTTTCTTTTGATAATCAAATTTACCAACAGACCAGGGGAGTTGCGATGGGGGCCATGCATCTCACCCAGCTATGCCTGTCTGCATATTGGGCTGTTGGAGGAGCAGGTCCTCATGAAGCACTTTAAACACATCATAGATCAGCATGTACCCCTGTGGTTACGTTATATAGACAACCTATTTTTTATCTGGTGGGGCTCTGAATTACTTGCCCTACAATTGTTGAGCAGATGAATAGGAATCAGTTGAATCTCGAGTTTACTGCGAACCTTAGTAAATCCTCAGTATACTTCCTTGATGTTGAGGTTTTTATACAGAAAGAGACTATTGCTACCAGGATTTTCCAAAAGCCTACTGCGGGAAACTCACTGCTGCATGCAAGTAGTCATCACCCGCAACACTTAATTCACCTATGGAGAGATGCTTCGGGTGAGATGAATATGCAGCAGTGATGTAGATTGTCAAACAGCACAGGAAAGCAGTAAACAAAGATTTTTATCAAGAGGATACGCTCAGGTGGTTATAGACAGAGCCATCAATAAAACAAGATTGCTGACTAAGGATCAGGCTCTAGTAAAGAAAGATGAAAAGGAGGCAACCCCAAATAAATTGGAGCCGTCATGCAGGGTCATACTAACTTACAATAAACAACATACAGCCATCAGGAAAATACTAAATAAAAATTGGAACCTGGCACTAAATGATCCGGTTATAGGTGCAGATCTGTCTAAAAAAAAACAATTGACATTCAGGAAGGTCAGGTTAATGGGAAACTGCCTTGTTAAGAATAGTCCAGAAATTAGGGCACCTACCAACTAGTTGTCGGCACAAAAGGGCTTTACAAAGTGTATATCGTGCAAGGCATGTAAATTTGCCAAAAACAAAACAAATTACACAACACCTTCTAAGCCTCATCCAGTGTGCATTAAATAAAAAACTCAATTATAAAATGGACCATGCCATGTATGTGCTGGAGTGTCCGTGTGCATTAAGGTACATTGGGAGTACTAAACTCCCCGGTACATAAAAGTATACTCCAGCACATACGAGCCATCACAAATAAAGTTCAAACCTACCCTCTGGCAAGGCATTTCGAGATGGTTCTTGGAAGTAACCCAGTAAATCTCAGTTACTTTATAATAGATTGTGTTCCTCCACTCAGAAGGGGTGGAAACCATGAAGGCATTCTCCGTCTTTTAGAAACACGATACATACTGGAGCTCAATACCAAGTCCCTGGTGGGGCTTAATGCCAGTGAGGACTTATACACTTGCCTCTAAGAAGCCCCACGCTGTGACTCCATAGGTTAATGAGATCTCTGTACTGTAATTTCTCAACACAATGCCCTTAATATAGTGATTTGTTTTTTGGGAGTTGTTGTGCAATAATGAGATTATGTAATGTGCAATAGTTTCCATATCAGTGTAAATGTAGTTATTGTTATGGTGTTTTTAACTTTTGGGCACAATTGTTTGCACGGTAGCACTTTTCTTGAACTGGCTGGTTCAAGGGATCAAACAAGCTTTGTTCCTTTTAAACATATCAGCTGTGTACCGCAGGCATGTGGTAATTATATGCCCACTTGGGCTGCATTTTTTCATGGGCATGATTGTGCATTTTTACAACTGAAAATTTGTTTCATTTTTGATTGACACAATATGTATATTGAGCAATACTGACAGCATTGCTCTAGTCAATATACATTTTTTGACATTTTAGGATCACGTAAAATGTTTATACCATTAAGGTATTCATTTTGGCATTTTTAGCTTTTTTTAATTTTTAATGTTTTTATAGATTTTAAATGCCATTAACATTATATTTGTTGGTCCTTTTTGTATAGTATTTATATACATTTGTCCCCTACTTGCATTTCAGCAGTAAGATAGTGGTGGGATTGTATATTGTGTTATTTAGATACAGTTGTACTGATAACAACTTGCAGTACAACATGTCCATGGTTTGGAAAGTATTTCTTCACTATTTACTGTGGATACAGCTGCTTGCAATTTGGAATTTGCACTAGCACTTTAAATATTGAGTTAAGCATACCCAACGCCTCATTGGATCAAGGACCAGGTGGGGCTGAAACGCGTCGTGGCGGTGATGCAGGGTGATTAAATAAAGATAATACCTGGCATAAAGAAAGAAAAAAAAAGTGCCGGCGATGCAAAGTGATTAAATAAAGAAGATACCTGGCAAGAAGAACTTTGGGTCCGCATTCATCTTTCTAATACGAGAGTGAAGTTACGGATGAAAAACTGCATAATTTCTTTCATTTGGGTCAATTTAATAACTATCCCAAAACCGAAGTTAGAGTAGAGATTTTTCAATAACAGCCCACCCTGATGTGGGAATGGTATAAACGAATACGCCATGCTACACTACATGCGTTTAGAACGCATGCCCCATTTTGGTGACCTTATTTCCCAGTTAGTTATTAACTCTGCAAGAATTTTGATCATAGGTGATTTCAACTACTGGCCTTTAGACCCTCAGGAAAGTGGCCTGTCGGTCGAATTCACAGATCTATTATGCGGCCTGAACTGTCAGCAGCACATCTCAGTAGCGACCCATAATAAAGGCCACACTCTCTACCAGGTATGGACGGCAAACCTGGACATCTCCCCCCTTCAGTTTATCCTTGCACCTGGTCTGACCATTTTTTTATCTCCTTTTCATTAAAATCTTCCCCGTCCACCCGTCCTCCACCAGTGTCCAATTTCATGGCACGAAATTAGAAGCAGGCTGATACTTCGCACTTTCACTACATCCTGTCTACCACACTCTCTTGCGTCATCACCGATATCAACATACACACGGCTATTCTTGATCAATGGTTAACACAAGCTAGTGATGTGGTTGCCCCTGTGAAAACTATCAGAACCAAACGCCCACATGACGCTCAGCGCTGGTTTACTGACCAACTCAAACTGGACAAACTAGCCCTTAGGCAAGCTGAGCGTCGGTGGAGACGAAATTATAACCCTTTACTAAGAACCACTTACATGGACCTATTAAAACTGTACAAGAAATCTATTCTCTTGGCAAAATCTTTCTATTATTCCCAGAAAATCCTTAGTTCAGCCTCAAAAACTAAAGACATTTTTTCCATTGTAGCCGAACTCTCCCTTCCTGATCATGTTACTGTCCAGCCCCAACCCTCACAGGCCCTTTGTGACTCCCTCAATTTATTTTTTATTGACAAAATCACAACTATTAAAAACAATATTCCTTCCCCCACTTCACCTAATGTCTGTGTTCTTCCCCCCACGAATCCTTGCCGCCTGCACGAATTTCCTCCTATCTCTCAGTCTGAATTTATTTATTTATTACATGTAGTAAGCTCCGGCTCTCCCAATGATTGTTGCCCCCCTCAAATTCTGAAGGATGCCTTCTTGGCCTGTCATTAGACCTTCTTAACTATTCTCTTGCTACAGGCTCTGTCCATGATGCTTTCAAAAAAGCTGTTGTAATCCCCATTCTTAAAAAACCAGGTTCGGACCCAACTGTTCTGGGCAATTATCGACCAATCTCCCTCCTCCCCTATCTGGGGAAGGTGTTGGAGACTCATGTCACCCGTTGTCTGAGCACCTTCATTGAAAAATCTCACTTCCTGGATGACCAGCAGGCCGGTTTTAGACCGGCCCACTCTACGGAAGCGGTCATTGTGGCCGTGATGGATGCGCTGAGACAGGGGGCTGACAAGAACCTTGCCCAGGCGTTGGTACTATTAGACCTGTCGGCCGCTTTCGACACGGTCGATCATGCTATCTTGATCGACCGTGTCGGAAATGCGGGCATCCAGGGCTTGGCCTTAACTTGGATTGGGTCCTTCCTCCATCAACGTTCTCAATCGATTCAGCTTTCTACCTTCTCTGCCCCCCATTCTTCACTTTCTTGCGGTGTACCCCAGGGTTCTGCTCTATCGCCCCTCTTGTTTAATCTTTATATGCAACCCCTCTTAGCCTCTCTTCGTCACACCCCTGTCACCATTTTTAATTACGCGGATGACCTACAGCTCATTTTTCCTATTGACTCCTCTTCTTCCTCTTGCTCTAACTTCCAATCCACTATGCTCACCATCTCTGAGTGGATGAACTTCAGTCAGCTGAAGCTTAATCCCAGCAAGACTGAGCTGGTCCTATTAGGAGGGTCTTCAAATCCTTGGAGCTCTAACTTTTGGCCCCAAGCTCTCGGCCCCCCTCCTTGCCCAGTCAAGTCCGTGAAGAGCCTTGGTGTCATCATTTCAAGTGATCTATCGATGAGACCTCAAATCAACTCTGTTACCTCGACCTGCTTTTACCATCTACGCAGAATTGGTAAAATCCGTAGGTTTTTATCCACAGAGGCTCTCATACTTGTTATTATGGCCCTCATCACCTCGCGCATTGACTATGCGAACTGCTTGTATGTAGGGATTCCGGCATATCACCTCCATCGGCTCCAGCTGGTACAAAACCAGGCGGCCAGATTGGTTTTCCAGCAGCCTAAATACCAACATGTTATGCCCCTGCTGGAAAGCCTGCATTGGCTTCCGGTCGCTTCCCGCTGTTTGTTCAAAATGGGTTGTATTGTTTTCAAATCCCTTTTTGCTCTTGCCCCTGCCTTTATTTCTCCTAGCCTCAAGCGCCACATCCCCTCGAGGCATCTTAGGTCTTCTGCACATAACCTCCTAATCACCCCCAGGTTCAAACGTAAAAAACATGGTGGCTCTTGTTTTTCTTTTCTGGCTCCATCTACCTGGAATTCTCTTCCTCTTTCAATCCGGCTTTCTTTTGACTACACCAATTTCCGTAAATCTCTCAAAACGTATCTTTTTCAGCTAGCTTATGATTAATTCTTCGCTCACTCCTGATTGTTTTGTTTCTCCACTTTGTCTCCGAGCGCCATGAAACCAATTGGTGTCCGTGCGCGGTAACACATTTTTTTAACATAACATAACATAACATAACAACATAACATGCCATTACAACGCGGTCATTACAACAACTGTGTTGTTACATTGCAGAACATTACAACGCCAGTCATACAATGACTTGCTGTCTGGGGGTGCTGGATGTTGGAATAGTATAATTTACTATTCCAACTACAGTGTCTGCCCCCTACAGCAAGTCGTTGTAACAGCTTGAGTTGCAATGGCATGCAATGTAACAACGCAGTCGTTGTAATGACCACTTTGTAATGGCATGTGATGTGTAACCATCATTGTAAACAATGTTTACTATTATTAATAGGCCACATTACAATGCATGTGTTTAAAACGCATGCCATTACAATGCGTTCATTACAACTATAAACATGCAGTAAGCAACAAGCCTGATGGGTATAAAAGGAAGTGATAAGGTTTAAAATCAGATGGTCTAAAGCCTCCTTCAGATTTATTTCTTTTTGATTTATTGAATGCTAAATGTGAATGTTTGGTATTCCATAGACATTTGGACAATGGTTTGTCTTAAGCATTAAACAAATATAAGGGCATTTGAAATTGTAGAAAAGTCACAGTAAACAATAAAATAGGCAGTAACATAGTTGGTACAGTATAACGTCTCCCCCAATATGAAGGACATGGTGGTGACCATAGATCAGTAAGATATTCTTTTTTTTATTTTTGAAAATGGAGAGCAGTACTAATAATACATTTAATAAAATTTGTAAACCAAATTCACATATATATAATTTTTTGACAACTCCAATGGAGGTTGGAACATTGGAATAGATAATACAAACAGCTTGTTAATTGGGAGGACTTTTGTTTTAGTTAAGCTTTATATTCTGATACATTAGAGTATGAAATATTTATTGTAAAAGAGCACCCAATGAAGAGTTATGATCAGAATTGTAAAGTAAGAAATGGTTAGCATAAGCAGAAGTTTTTAAGTGTTCCTCAATAAAGCGAACACTATTATTCAAAAAATTAAGGCACAGAAAAAAAGTAATGCACAAGCGTTTGTGGTTAAAATGTGGGCCAAACCCTAACAAAGAAATTGGTTTAAATAAAAGAGATCAACAAGTTTAACAGCCTGAAATCAGCCTGAAAAACAGCTGATATGGGTGACTTCAAAGAAGAAGCCTTTTGCCTATTCATAAACATTCTTCCATTATCAGATGTCATCCTGCTGTTAACAGATTGATAAGATGAGCAATATGAATTTCAAACCAACAAGTAAATATCACTCAAAAAACTCAAATCGGTCTAAAGGTTTTACTTTTTCTGGAATCCTTATAAAGTATTCCCATCATGGACATCATTTGATGGCAGCTTAGGGGTCGCAGATTTAGCACACAAGTGGAGACACATTATAACAAAAAGTAGGCAGCATATTATTTCTTATCAGTTTTTCTGTATAACTAAAGTGTTACCTTCTTCACCAGTAATATTCCTGAAGTAATCTTGTAATCACATGGGTTCCTCAAGGATTAGGAGACATTCATATATTGTGTGTAATGTTGCAGGTAAACAGATACATGAGACCATAACTGATATTCACTTGTTTAAGAGAAGGTATCATTGACAATTTTCTTTTTGTTCTTGAGTTTGCAGCATTTGATTGAGGTCGAGAAAGGTAAGCGTTAAGATCTGACCATTTACATATTTTTCTTTTCCTTTGCTGCTTTAATCACATATCAGTTCAGTATAATCAAAAAATCTAAAAATAGCATAATTCTTCATGGCATTACTTGTTTAGAATGAAATACAGGCTTGTCCCTAAGTAATGCACAATTTTTCATATTAAGTTTGGGTAAGTGGGTAAAACCACTAATTTAGGTATGAATATTTTTGTTTTTTTAATGTAGTATAGTATCACTTTCTATACCATAAGGCAGCCCATATAACCAGAGGTTATTTAATTCACTTCTATTTTCCAAGACCTCTGTGTTCTATAAAGTATTAAAATAAATGTTTCCATCTTGGTTATTTTGATGGTCATATCCTGGGTACCATTTACTAGCTGATCTATTTCTACATATATATTTCCCATAATGATTCATCAATCTGCTTGAGATTTTTTTGTTCCTTAATAAAGAGCTATAGAGCTTTGACTTCAGGCAGCATTTTCTTCAATTAATCAATCAATCATTATTTGTGAAGCATGGCTTTTCACCTGAGTGGGTATACAGGCGTTTGCTCTTTACTCATTCGAAGAGCCAGGTCTTGATTCCCTCCCTGAAGTTGGTCTACGAGAGCAAGCTGCAGAAGAGGAGGGGAAGGGTGTGCCGGACTTTGGCAGCATTAAAGGAGAAGGAGCATCCTTCAGCACGGCAGCAGTGTATATGAGGGATCCACTCGAGGTGTGCATAGCGGAGGTTCCTAAGAGGATGGTGGAAGTGCAGATGGTGGTTCACGTAGGTGGAGTCTAGGTCATGGAGGGTTTTGTAGGTGTGAGTCAGGTGCTTGAAATTTCATCTCCGGGAGCCTGCGGAGGTCTTTCATATGCTGGGTGATGTGGGTTCTCTTGTGCAGGTTGAGTATCAGTCTGGAGGCTGCGTTCTGGTTTGTGTGGAGTCTTTGCAGGAATTTGGTGGTAGTGCCTGTATAGAGTGCGTTGCTGTTGTCCAGTCGGTTGGTTATGAGTGCATGAGTTATCGGCTTCTTGGTGGTGATGGGGAGTTACCTAAAGATTTTGCAGAGCATGTGGAGCAAGCAGAGGAGATGGCGTTGACCTAAGGTTTCATAGAGAGTTCGCTGTCTAGGATGATGCTGAGCTTGCATGCGTGGTCTTTTGGTGTGGGGGTGGGTCTGAGTTCTGATGGCCACGAGGAGTCGTTCCGGAGGACAGTGTGTTTGTCGAATATGAGAACTTCATTCTTGTCTGTGTTGAGCTTTAGGCTTGTGTCCCTCATCCATACAGAACCACTCTTCATTCAGTTGTGGAAGTTAGTCTTGGTTGAGGTGGGGTCGGCAGAGAATGATAGAACGAGCTGTGTATCATCGGCATTGGAAATCATGTTGATGTTGTGTGATCTGACGATGTCTGTGAGTGGTGTCATGCAGACGTTGAAGAGTGTTGGCCTGAGGAATAAGCCTTGGGGAATGCTGCAGATGTTGCTTGGCTTGTGAGGTGAAGGGAGGGAGGTGGACTTTCTGGGTGCATCCTGTGAGAAAGGATGCCATCAATCTGACTGCGCTGCCTGTTATACCAATCTGGCATAGGAGATTGATGAGTGTATGATGGGAGTCGATGGCAGAGGAGAGGTCAAGCAGGTTCAGGGAGGCTGATTCTCCTCTGTCTGGTAGGGTGCAGATGTCATCTGTTGCAGGGATCAGAGCTGTCTCTGTGCTTTGGATGGCTCTGAATCCTGATTGGGAGGGGTCTAATAGGTTGTTTCTCTCCAGGTGTTTGGTGAGTTGGAGGCTGATAGCCATTTCTAGGACTTTGGTGAGGAATAGAAGCAGAGAGATGGGACGGTAGATTTGGAGATCATTGGGGTCTGCCAAGGGTTTCTTTAGGAGGGGTCTGACCTCGGAGTGTTTCCAGGCATTGGGAAAGGTAGCTGGGGTTAGAGATGCGTCGATGATGATTGTGGATTGGCGGCTGACCTTGTCTCTTCCAAGGTTGAAGACGGTGGGGCTCCTGAGTGGATGGAGTTCATTAAAAATGGTTGTGTTTGGTGCGCTTGGTTGTTTTCATGCAGTGAGAGGGTGGTCAGCGGTGGTGGTTGATTGGAGGCTGAGGTGGTTGGGAATCGAAGTTTTTATAGATGGTTGCTATTTTGTTCTGGAAGTGATCGGTGAGTGATCGCAGGGTTGGCGGCTGATAGGCAGGTGAACTCTGACGATGGAGAAGAGTACCTTGATTTAGTTGGTGTTGGTGTTGATCAAGTGGGTCAGAGTCTTTACCACTTAGATCTTTCAATAGTAGTCGTTGAGGGCTACTTTGAAGGTTTCTCTGTCAGTGTGGTTCCTGCTGGTGCGCCATTTTCTTTTAAGTTGTTTGCACCTACATCTTGACGTGCTGAGTTCAGGGGTATACCGGCTAGCTTGATTGGAGGCTCTGTGGGATTTGGCCGGTTTGGTGTGAATGACTTTGTCTGTGGTGCTGGTGATCCAGTCGTTGAAGTTCTGTACTACGTGGTCCAAGTTGGAGGCGTTATTGGGCTGTGAGATGCTGAAGGCATGAGTCTAATCTTGCTGAGTGACCATAGGCTAGCTGCAGCAGGGAGCGCTAAGTCAGAAGGGGGAGGTACGGGTATGTCCGGGGATGGTGGAGTGTACAATGGAGTGATTGGACCATGTGAGTTCCAAAGTGTTGTTATAACTGATTCTGTTACTGGATGTGAAGATGGGGTCTAGCGTGTGCCATGTATTGTGCATGGGGTCGGTGACTAGTTGCTTGAGGCCGATGTTGTCCAGTCTTTCAAAGGGGATCTTTGGAGTTGGTGTCGGTTGAGTCATCTAGGTGGAAGTTGAGGTCCCCCAGGAAGATGTAATGTACGGATTTGATGGCGTGCAACGTGATGAATTCAGCGCTGGCGTATCTAAGTCCGGTCCATGATCATGGTGGTCTTGGCATTTCATCTTGAAGCTGGTGGGTGTTGCGGTGGCGATGTCCGGGGTCGAAGCTAAGGTGAGCCAGGTCTTTTTGATGAACGTTATGTCAGGGGTGAGGGTGGAGATGGTGTCCCAGATTTCAGTGGCATGTTTGCCGCGAGATATGGCTTTGAGTGGGAGGCATCTGAGTTGATCTGGTGGGGCTTTGTTCTACACAAATGGCGTTGTGCTGGTTCCTGCAGGGGTGATCGGTCCTGGAGTGGAGGTGAAGTGGCAGTGGAGACAAGTGAGCAATTCTCTAGGGTGTGAAGCTTGACGGTGGAGAACTTGTTGGAGTTGGGAGGGACGGGTTTACTGGCACTTGGCACAGTCCAGCCACGAATGGGTGTAGCTTGCCTTGAGCATGCCTTTGGTGTGCCTCCTGCATGCATCCGCTGTGTGACCACGCTGTGGCCTCCATTAAGTAGGTCCTGGGTGGGTGGAGGGGTGCTGTGGAGGCGGGAGAGCAGGGAACAGGACCAGCGCACAGGAGGGCGGGAACCTGCCTGGAATAGCGAGGGGACAAAAAATATGACAAGGCTCCTAGGTGAAAAGAGACTTTCATGCTCGAGCTGGTTCGGCGTACCCAGAAGAAACCTGGGACTTACTGCTGCTAGGTGACTTTCAGGTCAGGCAGGCCTGCGGTCATTGGGAGCAGTCAGTAGTTAGGGGTGCACTGGTTTGGATTTGCTCAATGGTGCCATGCTGTGGCCTCCATTAGGTGGGTCTTGGGCGAGGGGCACTGGGGAGGTGGGAGAGCAGGGAGCGAGATGGGGGAAGGTGGGAAAATGGCAGGAACTACAAGTGGGCAAAAAGTCAGGCAAGGTTCCCAGGGGGAAGGAGACATTGGTGCTTGTGCTGGTCTTGTGGGGCAGAGAGGACCTGGGACTTACTGCTGCTAGGTGACTGTCAGGTCAGGCCATCCTGCGGGCACTGGCAGTAGTCAGCAGTCAGGGGTGAGCTGGTTTGAACCTGCCTAATGGAGTCATGCTGTGGCCTCCACTAAGTAGGTTGAGGGAGAGGGGCACTGCGGGAGGGCAGGAAAATGGTAGGAACTACAAGGGGGCAAAAAGTCAGGCACGGTTCCTGTGGGGCAGCAGACATTGGTGCTGGCGCTGGTCCTGGGGGGCAGAGGGAATCTAAGACTTACTCATGCTAGGCGACTGTCAGGTCAGGCAAGCCTGGGGCTGCTGGCAGCAATCAGCAGTCAGGGGAGATCTGGTCTGCCATTAGATAAAGAGAAAATAGGAGAAAGTGGGTTAGTCTGCAGTCTTTTGGGCTTCGCCCTCAAAGAACTTGCAGCATTGGATGATATATTATATATAACAGACTAGTTATTTGTCAGCAATGATTAGGAGCCCATGAGGAGACCTGCACATAAGTGTAATGCTAAAATACAGTTTAATATTTAATATGACTTAATATGACTCATACCGAACACCAGAAATGTGTCCTCTGTCATTTAAATTAATGAATTGACAGATTTAAGGTCATCTCTGTACTGGAGAAATAAGTATCAGGAATTTAAAGTTATCTTGATGTTAGGTATTCTAAGATAATGGCCTTTAGGATCTCAAAAGTAAAGTCAAATGTCAAAGTATTAGCTAAGATATTTAAAGATTGCTCATGATATTTCGCAGATGGTACAGTCAATATGATGCGTCATAGTCATTTTTATCATTTCCAGACCTCACTGTTTGTTTGCACATATCGATATCATGCAAATAAGGGAATACGACAACCATAAGCAAAAAGTTTCCCTAATGCCTATAGTACATCTCTAGAAGCCAAAAATCTGACTATTTGCACTAGCACAGTAGAGAAAATCAGTATTTTGAAAGAAAAGATAGCTACAGAGAATTGCATGGCTACCATGAAGAGACTATTCACACATAGCTGTTGAAGCAGAAACTGTGGCATTAATGCCTGCCGTGACTGGAATCACATAATCATGAAGTACACTTATTTTTCAGCAGGAAAGTGCTGTGATTGTGAATGTGTTTCTCTTACGGTGATATAGCTTCACTGATGTGGCAAACCACCCCCATTTCTAAATGCCAAATTATTAAAAGAGTTGACATTAAGCATAGCAATGTAAGTTCTGAATCAATTAATGTCTACAGTGACATAAGTGGAAAGTAGCAGGCCACAAAACAGTACACACACGCGTAAAGAAGGGGCACTATGCAGATTTCACTATGATGTAATATTTTTCTTTTTTAATCTGCAAGGTTGAACTGACAACAAATAAGGAAATGGTTGAGACCTAGATACAGTAGATGAGATTGGAAGAATGGGATGACATCAAAATAATGGCATGCACTTAAATAATCACAGACCTGTTGAGTGTTAATTTTACATAAAGTTTAACACACCTGCTTGTCTTGACTCCTGTCCAAAAAGTATTGCAAGGTGTGTCAGGGCTGTTCTTTCGTTATCTTTATAACGAATTCGAATAGGCAGCCGATCGATTCCTGTATAGACTGGCAAGTGCTGAAGCGATAGACAAGATAAAGAAAGCTCTTCTACGTAGGTGTCCGAGGGTGAGGGTTAAGCTGTGTGTATATATTTCCTGTCCTTTTCTATCTCGGCGTGGATGGCACTTTGCTAATCCTATGCTTAAAAACTTTGATAGAAAAACAGACATTTGAGGTGAGCAGATCTAGAGTGTCGCTGGTGTTGAGAGTGCTCTAACAGGAGCTGCTTTCCACCTAACCTGAGAACTACCCAGAGTTCTCTCCTTCTTTTTTGTAATTATATATATATATATATATATATATATATATATATATATTCACTGAAAAAACCATAGGTTAGAGACCATATATAGTTAGCTGGACATTTTATTGACATAAAACCAATGAAATTCCATATATAGTTAGTTGCACTAACTATATATCGCGCACCCGCAATCCACTGCTGATGATGTCACATATTACATCATTCATGACATGGTCAGTGACATCACTGATGACATCACTGATGACATCTCAAATGACATCACTGATGACATAACTGATGACATCACTGATGACATCTCAAATGACATCACTGATGACATCATCTAGTGTCTGTGTGTTTTTGTAAAGTTTAAATATGTTTTACATATTGAAGAATGAGTGGATGTATGGAAGACTGAGTGTGTGTGTGGCTGGCTGGGAGGTGTGTGACTCTGTGCATATCAATGTGTACTTGTATCAGTGATTGTATAAGAGAGTAAGTATGTGTTAGTATATGTTTGAAAAGTATGGTGTTCTGTGTTTAACTGTATAGATGAGGAAATCGAAGTGTGATTGATTCTTCACAGGACTGACTAGGTGTATGAGTGCATATGATAGTGTTGTAATAATGAGTGACTGTATGTATGAGTGATTGTATGGGTGAATGAGTGAATGTGTGTGTAGACGTAGGAATCAGTGAGTGCGTATGTAGTAACTGGTATTGGTGTGTCATGATGTCATCAGTGATGTCATTTGAGATGTCATCAGTGATGTCATTTGAGATGTCATCAGTGATGTCATCGGTGATGTCACTGAAGTATGGTGTTCTGTGTTTAACTGTATAGATGAGGAAATGGAAGTGTGATTGATTCTTTACAGGACTGACTAGGTGTGTGAGTAACTCCATGGATGAGTGGCAGTGTGTGAGTGTCTGCATAGGTGTATGAGTGCATATGATAGTGTTGTAATAATGAGTGACTGTATGTATGAGTGATTGTATGGGTGAATGAGTGAATGTGTGTGTAGACATAGGAATCAGTGAGTGCGTATGTAGTAACTGGTATTGGTGTGTCATGATGTCATCAGTGATGTCATTTGAGATGTCATCAGTGATGTCATCAGTGATGTCATTTGAGATGTCATCAGTGATGTCATCAGTGATGTCACTGACCATGTCATGAATGATGTAATATGTGACATCATCAGCAGTGGATTGCGGGTGTGCGATATATAGTTAGTGCAACTAACTATATATGGAATTTCATTGGTTTTATGTCAATAAAATGTCCAGCTAACTATATATGGTCTCTAACCTATGGTTTTTTCAGTGAATTTTCAAGGTTTTGTAAATGCAAATTCCTAACTATATATGGTCTATAACCTATGGTTTTTTCAGTGAATTTCATTGGTTTTTTAAAAGCTAATATCTATAGCTGTAAAATATATTCTTTATTACATGACGTATCACGTAGCCACGTGAGACGCCTCATGACGCGTCGCATAACCGTGACGTATCGGCTATGCAGCGCAAACAAAACCCGTAAGGTAAGCGTGCCGGAGCACGCTTACAGATATATATATTTTTTTTAACCTTAATTAGACAAAATCCACACGTGCACATATCTTGAGGCCTTGCAAAGGCACATCAAACAAACAGTCCCTACAATTTTGCCAAGTTTGCTGGAAATCTATTCCCTTAATTTTTTTTTTACTGTTTCTCTTGGTTTTCCCCTTGTTACGCTTACCGGGACGCTACCCGGTACGCGAACCGGACGCTCCAAAAACACAAGATGGCGGACTCCCGTTACGCTGCCGGTTAGCTGCCCGGTTCGCGTACCGGGAAGCGCCTCTACCGCGAAAAATCGCGGGCGAATTTAATATCCCCCTCATCAATCCTAGGGGGTCAGGAGGGGTTTACCTTGCCCCCTTTCCTTCATTTCCCCCTTCTTTTTTCACCACATCTTGTCTCTCGAACCTACCGAGAGACAAGATGGCGGCCGCTCCGGACTGTTTACAATGTTGACAGCTATGCTGCCGGTTAGCTGCTCGGTTAGCTGCCCGGTGAGCTGCCCGGTGAGCTGCCCGGTTCGCGTACTGGGACGCGCCTCTACGGTGTAAAATCGCAAAAAAAAACATTTTTTTTATTTTTTGCCCCGCGGGGCACTTTAATATCCCCCTCATCAATCCTAGGGGGTCAGGAGTGGTCTACCTTGCCCCCTTTCCTTCATTTCCCCCTTCGTTTTTCACCACATCTTGTCTCTCGATCGTACCGAGAGACAAGATGGCGGCCGCTCCGGACTGTTTAGAATGTTGACAGACACCGGAGAGCCAATCAGCTTCGCTTTGCGAAGTTCCGTTACGCGTCAGGTACGCGAACCGGGGCGCTAACCGGAGCGCTGTCACAGATATATATATTTTTTTCAACGTTAATTTCTCAAAATCCACTGGAGCACATATATTGAGACATAGCAAAGGCACGTCGGGCAAACCATATCTACAATTTTGCCAAGTTTCATGTAAATCTATTCAGCCGTTCGAGCTAAAAGTGAGTCCAACCGCCCTATGGAAAAATGAATGGGAAAAACGTGTTTTGGGACCCCCCTTTTTTCTCGGCCCCCCCTTGACGAAACCCCCCCAAATATACAGGGGCTGCTCAGAAACAAAATGTGCCATTTTCCTGAAAATTTCAGCCAATTCCGTCCACAAACGCCAAAGTTATTAGACATAGAATTTTCAGAAATCCCATAGAGAAAAAATCCTAACTATATATACCCACTGGCTATCGCCAGTAGGTAATATACATATATAAACATATATAATCTGCATATCTATATAAATATAAATGCATGCATACATATACATATATGCATACATATGCATGTTATTTACATGAAAGTTTTAAAAACACTAATAAAAGCAAAGCTAAAAAGCCACCTCATTACAAACAGAATGGCTTTAACTTAAACGAGGGAGAGATCTATTGCATTTTCAATGCTTGTTTACTTTGGTTCTATCAAGAAGGCATTCAGATGTGTCACACATTTGCCATAAATTCTGAATGTTAGCACTCTAGTTGCTCATTAGATCACTGTAGTAAAGCTAGTGCTCACCAGGGAAGTCTGCTGCTAATCATGGTTTGCAGCCATTTTCCCGCATTTTTTATCCCGCAGACTTTCAGTCCGCATACCATTATCCCGCAAGGTCATTGACCTCGCATACCATTATCCCGCATTTTTTCAAAACGCATGTGCATTTATCACGCATGCCTTTACAAAGAATTACGTTTTAAAGGCATGTATGGTAAATGCATTTGCGTTGTGAAAACCACGATGACGAGAGAGGTAAGTGGGTTTGTGTTAATTTTTTCGTGGGTTAGTGATTGTGTAGTGTAGTGTAGTGTTGTGTAGTGTAGTGTTGTGTTAGTGTAGTGTAGAGTTGTGGTGGTTGTTTAGTGTAGGGTCATGCTGGGGGTAGTGTTTTAGGGTTTAGGGTTGTGTTGTAGTGTTTGCGTAGTGTAGGGTCATGCTGGGGGTAGTGTTTTAGGGTTTAGGGTAGTGTTGTAGTGTTTGCGTAGTGTAGGGTCATGCTGGGGGTAGTGTTTTAGGGTTTAGGGTTGTGTTGTAGTGTTTGCGTAGTGTAGGGTCATGCTGGGGCTAGTGTTTTAGGGTTTAGGGTAGTGTTGTAGTGTTTGCGTAGTGTAGGGTCATGATGGGCGTAGTGTTTTAGGGTTTAGGATAGTGTTGTAGTGTTTGCGTAGTGTAGGGTCATGCTGGGGTTAGTGTTTTAGGGTTTTGGGTAGTGTTGTAGTGTTTGCGTAGTGTAGGGTCATGCTGGGGTGTAGTATTTTAGGGTTTAGGGTAGTGTTGTAGTGTAGGGTCATGCTGGGGGTAGTGTTTTAGGGTTTTGGGTAGTGTTGTAGTGTTTGCGTAGTGTAGGGTCATGCTGGGGTGTAGTGTTTTAGGGTTTTGGGTAGTGTTGTAGTGTTTGCGTAGTGTAGGGTCATGCTGGGGTGTAGTGTTTTAGGGTTTTGGGTAGTGTTGTAGTGTTTGCGTAGTGTAGGGTCATGCTGTGGGTAGTGTTTTAGGGTTTTCGGTAGTGTTGTAGTGTTTGCGTAGTGTAGGGTCATGCTGGGGGTAGTGTTTTAGGGTTTTGGGTAGTGTTGTAGTGTTTGCGTAGTGTAGGGTCATGCTGGGGGGTAGTGTTTTAGGGTTTTGGGTAGTGTTGTAGTGTTTGCGTAGTGTAGGGTCATGCTGGGGGTAGTGTTTTAGGGTTTTGGGTAGTGTTGTAGTGTTTGCGTAGTGTAGGGTCATGCTGGGGGTAGTGTTTTAGGGTTTAGGGTAGTGTTGTAGTGTTTGCGTAGTGTAGGGTCATGCTGGGGGTAGTGTCTTAGGGTTTAGGGTAGTGTTGTAGTGTTTGCGTAGTGTAGGGTCATGCTGGGGGTAGTGTTTTAGGGTTTAGGGTAGTGTTGTAGTGTTTGCGTAGTGTAGGGTCATGCTGGGGGTAGTGTTTTAGGGTTTAGGGTAGTGTTTGCGTAGTGTAGGGTCATGCTGGGTTGATTGGTTTTTTAGGGTTTTGGGTAGTGTTGTAGTGTTTGCGTAGTGTAGGGTCATGCTGGGGGTAGTGTTTTAGGGTTTAGGGTAGTGTTGTAGTGTTTGCGTAGTGTAGGGTCATGCTGGGGTGTAGTGTCATAGGGTTTTGGGTAGTGTTGTAGTGTTTGCGTAGTGTAGGGTCATGCTGGGGGTAGTGTTTTAGGGTTTAGGGTAGTGTTGTAGTGTTTGCGTAGTGTAGGGTCATGCTGGGGGTAGTGTTTTAGGGTTTAGGGTTGTGTTGTAGTGTTTGCGTAGTGTAGGGTCATGCTGGGGGTAGTGTTTTAGGGTTTAGGGTTGTGTTGTAGTGTTTGTGTAGTGTAGGGTCATGCTGGGGGTAGTGTTTTAGGGTTTTGGGTAGTGTTGTAGTGTTTGCGTAGTGTAGGGTCATGCTGGGGGTAGTGTTTTAGGGTTTAGGGTAGTGTTGTAGTGTTTGTGTAGTGTAGGGTCATGCTGGGGGTAGTGTTTTAGGGTTTAAGGTAGTGTTGTACTGTTTGTGTAGTGTAGGGTCATGCTGGGGGTAGTGTTTTAGGATTTAGGGTAGTTTAGTTGTTTAGTGTATGCTAAAGGCATATTCGTTCTAAAAGTTTTCGTTATTTTAATTTGTGGCCTAATAGTACATGCGGGATTTTTTTTGCGGACTGATGGTATGCGGGATTTCGTCATATATTCGCTAATCATACTTTCTATGGCAAAATGAACCCCCTCATTTTGTTCCTTTTTAAATTATATGTTTTAAGAGTTACCACTTTATTCCAATCAAGATGGCTTCAGGTGTGCCATACCTTTGTAATAAGTAGGACTGTTAGCACTCTAGTTGTTCTTTAGAACACTCTGGGACATTCTGTCATTGGGCTATAGTTGGGCTACATCTGGCTGATATTTGGGCTACATTTGTTTTTTTTTGTCTCTGGTGGCCATCTTTGGGCTACATTGGGCTACATTGGGCTACATTGGGCTACATTTGGGCTCCAACATATATATAGCCCAATGTAGCCCAATATATATTTTTCAAAGTTAATTTTCGTAAAAACCACTGGAGCCTATATCTCGAGACATAGCAAAGGCACATCGGGCTACCAGTCCCTACAATTTTGCCAAGTTTGGTGTAAATCCATTCAGCCGTTCAGGCTAAAAGTGAGGCCAACCGCCCTATGGAAAATTACATGGGAAAAACACGTTTTGGGACCCCCCTTTTTTCTCGGCCCCCCCTTGACGAAACCCCCCCAAATTTTCAGGGGCTGCTCAGAAACAAAATGTTCCATTATCCTGAAAATGTCAGCCAATTCTGACCTCAAACGCCAAAGTTATTCGACATAGAATTTTCAAAAATCCCATAGGAAAAAAATCCTAACTATATATACCTACTGGCTATCTCCAGTAGGTAATATATATATATATATATATATATATATATATATATATATTCACTGAAAAAACCATAGGTTATAGACCATATATAGTTAGGAATTTGCATTTACAAAACCTTGAAAATTCACTGAAAAAACCATAGGTTAGAGACCATATATAGTTAGCTGGACATTTTATTGACATAAAACCAATGAAATTCCATATATAGTTAGTTGCACTAACTATATATCGCGCACCCGCAATCCACTGCTGATGATGTCACATATTACATCATTCATGACATGGTCAGTGACATCACTGATGACATCACTGATGACATCTCAAATGACATCACTGATGACATAACTGATGACATCACTGATGACATCTCAAATGACATCACTGATGACATCATCTAGTGTCTGTGTGTTTTTGTAAAGTTTAAATATGTTTTATATATTGAAGAATGAGTGGATGTATGGAAGACTGAGTGTGTGTGTGGCTGGCTGGGAGGTGTGTGACTCTGTGCATATCAATGTGTATCAGTGATTGTATAAGAGAGTAAGTATGTGTTAGTATATGTTTGAAAAGTATGGTGTTCTGTGTTTAACTGTATAGATGAGGAAATCGAAGTGTGATTGATTCTTCACAGGACTGACTAGGTGTATGAGTGCATATGATAGTGTTGTAATAATGAGTGACTGTATGTATGAGTGATTGTATGGGTGAATGAGTGAATGTGTGTGTAGACGTAGGAATCAGTGAGTGCGTATGTAGTAACTGGTATTGGTGTGTCATGATGTCATCAGTGATGTCATTTGAGATGTCATCAGTGATGTCATTTGAGATGTCATCAGTTATGTCATCAGTGATGTCACTGAAGTATGGTGTTCTGTGTTTAACTGTATAGATGAGGAAATGGAAGTGTGATTGATTCTTTACAGGACTGACTAGGTGTGTGAGTAACTCCATGGATGAGTGGAAGTGTGTGAGTGTCTGCATAGGTGTATGAGTGCATATGATAGTGTTGTATTAATGAGTGACTGTATGTATGAGTGATTGTATGGGTGAATGAGTGAATGTGTGTGTAGACGTAGGAATCAGTGAGTGCGTATGTAGTAACTGGTATTGGTGTGTCATGATGTCATCAGTGATGTCATTTGAGATGTCATCAGTGATGTCATCAGTGATGTCATTTGAGATGTCATCAGTGATGTCATCAGTAATGTCACTGACCATGTCATGAATGATGTAATATGTGACATCATCAGCAGTGGATTGCGGGTGCGCGATATATAGTTAGTGCAACTAACTATATATGGAATTTTATTGGTTTTATGTCAATAAAATGTCCAGCTAACTATATATGGTCTCTAACCTATGGTTTTTTCAGTGAATTTTCAAGGTTTTGTAAATGCAAATTCCTAACTATATATGGTCTATAACCTATGGTTTTTTCAGTGAATTTCATTGGTTTTTTAAAAGCTAATATCTATAGCTGTAAAATATATTCTTTATTACGTGACGTATCACGTAGCCACGTGAGACGCCTCATGACGCGTCGCATAACCGTGACGTATCGGCTCTGCAGCGCAAACAAAACCCGTAACGTAAGCGTGCCGGAGCACGCTTACAGATATATATATTTTTTTTAACCTTAATTAGACAAAATCCACATGTGCACATATCTTGAGGCCTTGCAAAGGCACATCAAACAAACAGTCCCTACAATTTTGCCAAGTTTGCTGGAAATCTATTCCCTTAATTTTTTTTTTACTGTTTCTCTTGGTTTTCCCCTTGTTACGCTTACCGGGACGCTAACCAGGACGCGAACCGGACGCTCCAAAAACACAAGATGGCGGACTCCCATTACGCTGCCGGTTAGCTGCCCGGTTCGCGTACCGGGAAGCGCCTCTACCGCGAAAAATCGCGGGGGACTTTAATATCCCCCTCATCAATCCTAGGGGGTCAGGAGGGGTTTACCTTGCCCCCTTTCCTTCATTTCCCCCTTCTTTTTTCACCACATCTTGTCTCTCGAACCTACCGAGAGACAAGATGGCGGCCGCTCCGGACTGTTTACAATGTTGACAGCTACGCTGCCAGTTAGCTGCCCGGTTAGCTGCCCGGTGAGCTGCCCGGTTCGCGTACCGGGACGCGCCTCTACGGTGTAAAATCGCAAAAAAAAACATTTTTTTTATTTTTTGCCCCGCGGGGCACTTTAATATCCCCCTCATCAATCCTAGGGGGTCAGGAGTGGTCTACCTTGCCCCCTTTCCTTCATTTCCCCCTTCGTTTTTCACCACATCTTGTCTCTCGATCGTACCGAGAGACAAGATGGCGGCCGCTCCGGACTGTTTAGAATGTTGACAGACACCGGAGAGCCAATCAGCTTCGCTTCGTGAAGTTCCGTTACGCGTCAGGTACGCGAACCGGGGCGCTAACCGGAGCGCTGTCACAGATATATATATTTTTTTAAACGTTAATTTCTCAAAATCCACTGGACCACATATATTGAGACATAGCAAAGGCACGTCGGGCAAACCATATCTACAATTTTGCCAAGTTTCATGTAAATCTATTCAGCCGTTCGAGCTAAAAGTGAGTCCAACCGCCCTATGGAAAAATGAATGGGAAAAACGCGTTTTGGGACCCCCCTTTTTTCTCGGCCCCCCTTGACGAAACCCCCCCAAATTTTCAGGGGCTGCTCAGAAACAAAATGTGCCATTTTCCTGAAAATTTCAGCCACTTCCGTCCACAAACGCCAAAGTTATTAGACATAGAATTTTCAGAAATCCCATAGAGAAAAAATCCTAACTATATATACCCACTGGCTATCGCCAGTAGGTAATATACATATATAATCTGCATATCTATATAAATATAAATGCATGCATACATATACATATATGCATACATATGCATGTTATTTACATGAAAGTTTTAAAAACACTAATAAAAGCAAAGCTAAAAAGCCACCTCATTACAAACAGAATGGCTTTAACTTAAACGAGGGCGAGATCTATTGCATTTTCAATGCTTGTTTACTTTGGTTCTATCAAGAAGGCATTCAGATGTGTCACACATTTGCCATAAATTCTGAATGGTAGCACTCTAGTTGCTCATTAGATCACTGTAGTAAAGCTAGTGCTCACCAGGGAAGTCTGCTGCTAATCATGGTTTGCAGCCATTTTCCCGCATTTTTTATCCCGCAGACTTTCAGTCCGCATACCATTATCCCGCAAGGTCATTGACCTCGCATACCATTATCCCGCATTTTTTCAAAACGCATGTGCATTTATCGCGCATGCCTTTACAAAGAATTACGTTTTAAAGGCATGTATGGTAAATGCATTTGCGTTGTGAAAACCACGATGACGAGAGAGGTAAGTGGGTTTGTGTTAATTTTTTCGTGGGTTAGTGATTGTGTAGTGTACTGTAGTGTTGTGTAGTGTAGTGTTGTGTTAGTGTAGTGTAGAGTTGTGGTGGTTGTTTAGTGTAGGGTCATGCTGGGGGTAGTGTTTTAGGGTTTAGGGTTGTGTTGTAGTGTTTGCGTAGTGTAGGGTCATGCTGGGGGTAGTGTTTTAGGGTTTAGGGTAGTGTTGTAGTGTTTGCGTAGTGTAGGGTCATGCTGGGGGTAGTGTTTTAGGGTTTAGGGTTGTGTTGTAGTGTTTGCGTAGTGTAGGGTCATGCTGGGGCTAGTGTTTTAGGGTTTAGGGTAGTGTTGTAGTGTTTGCGTAGTGTAGGGTCATGCTGGGCGTAGTGTTTTAGGGTTTAAGATAGTGTTGTAGTGTTTGCGTAGTGTAGGGTCATGCTGGGGGTAGTGTTTTAGGGTTTTGGGTAGTGTTGTAGTGTTTGCGTAGTGTAGGGTCATGCTGGGGTGTAGTATTTTAGGGTTTAGGGTAGTGTTGTAGTGTTTGCGTAGTGTAGGGTCATGCTGGGGGTAGTGTTTTAGGGTTTAGGGTAGTGTTGTAGTGTTTGCGTAGTGTAGGGTCATGCTGGGGGTAGTGTTTTAGGGTTTAGGGTAGTGTTGTAGTGTTTGCGTAGTGTAGGGTCATGCTGGGGGTAGTGTTTTAGGGTTTAGGGTAGTGTTGTAGTGTTTGCGTAGTGTAGGGTCATGCTGGGGTGTAGTGTTTTAGGGTTTTGGGTAGTGTTGTAGTGTTTGCATAGTGTAGGGTCATGCTGGGGGTAGTGTTTTAGGGTTTAGGGTAGTGTTGTAGTGTTTGCGTAGTGTAGGGTCATGCTGGGGTGTAGTGTTTTAGGGTTTTGGGTAGTGTTGTAGTGTTTGCGTAGTGTAGGGTCATGCTGGGGGTAGTGTTTTAGGGTTTAGGGTAGTGTTGTAGTGTTTGCGTAGTGTAGGGTCATGCTGGGGGTAGTGTTTTAGGGTTTAGGGTTGTGTTGTAGTGTTTGCGTAGTGTAGGGTCATGCTGGGGGTAGTGTTTTAGGGTTTAGGGTTGTGTTGTAGTGTTTGTGTAGTGTAGGGTCATGCTGGGGGTAGTGTTTTAGGGTTTAGGGTAGTGTTGTAGTGTTTGCGTAGTGTAGGGTCATGCTGGGGTGTAGTGTTTTAGGGTTTTGGGTAGTGTTGTAGTGTTTGCGTAGTGTAGGGTCATGCTGGGGGTAGTGTTTTAGGATTTAGGGTAGTGTTGTAGTGTTTGTGTAGTGTAGGGTCATGCTGGGGGTAGTGTTTTAGGGTTTAGGGTAGTGTTGTACTGTTTGTGTAGTGTAGGGTCATGCTGGGGGTAGTGTTTTAGGGTTTAGGGTAGTTTAGTTGTTTAGTGTATGCTAAAGGCATATTCGTTCTAAAAGTTTTCGTTATTTTAATTTGCGGCCTAATAGTACATGCGGGATTTTTTTTGCGGACTGATGGTATGCGGGATTTCGTCATATATTCGCTAATCATACTTTCTATGGCAAAATGAACCCCCTCATTTTGTTCCTTTTTAAATTAAATGTTTTAAGAGTTACCACTTTATTCCAATCAAGATGGCTTCAGGTGTGCCATACCTTTGTAATAAGTAGGACTGTTAGCACTCTAGTTGTTCTTTAGAACACTCTGGGACATTCTGTCATTGGGCTATAGTTGGGCTACATCTGGCTGATATTTGGGCTACATTTGTTTTTTTTTTGTCTCTGGTGGCCATCTTTGGGCTACATTGGGCTACATTGGGCTACATTTGGGCTCCAACATATATATAGCCCAATGTAGCCCAATATATATTTTTCAAAGTTAATTTTCGTAAAAACCACTGGAGCCTATATCTTGAGACATAGCAAAGGCACATCGGGCTACCAGTCCCTACAATTTTGCCAAGTTTGGTGTAAATCCATTCAGCCGTTCAGGCTAAAAGTGAGGCCAATCGCCCTATGGAAAATTGCATGGGAAAAACACGTTTTGGGACCCCCCTTTTTTCTCGGCCCCCCCTTGACGAAACCCCCCCAAATTTTCAGGGGCTGCTCAGGAACAAAATGTTCCATTTTCCTGAAAATTTCAGCCAATTCTGTCCTCAAACGCCAAAGTTATTCGACATAGAATTTTCAAAAATCCCATAGAAAAAAAATCCTAACTATATATACCTACTGGCTATCGCCAGTAGGTAATATATATATATATATATTTCCCATGAACAGATTCCGAAATCAGCTGCTCTCTGCGGTCTCCTGCACCCAGCAATCAATGAATCACTCTCTCAGGATTTCTTGCAATCTCTGGGAGCATACAGCTCAGTCCCACAAGCAACACACTCACAGCTAAGGCACAGTGAATACGCAAGTTACCCTCTGTTGCAGAACTAAATAACTGCGGAGGATAAAATACACAGTGGGCAATGTCATTACACCTGGAAGACATGTACGCATATTTTGCATACCATTTGTAACACAAAAGGGCCATTGCGCGTCTATACATGCCCATCCCATTGTAATATGTATTTATAGGTAATTCCCTGGCCTTGCCATGGATGATATTCTGGCTAACGTTCTGGTTCCTAGGAAACGATGTAGAGGCAATTGTGTGGGTATTGTAGGTGGGTGATTTTTACATGGTAATTTACATAATACATTTTCACTACCCAGATGGCTTTAGTGACTGCTTTTTCAGCAAATCTTTAAAAAGACATGTCAGTTTTAGGCCAAATAGTTTATATGTCAATATTTAGATTGGAATGTAATTAGGAGACATTTTGGTTTGCATTTGGGGTTACTGTATTGTGCTATAAGCGCCGATGGTTGAAATATATGCATGTGCCGAGGCTTTTCTATGACTAGACAAAGAGGGGATCTCTCCCATAGTGTAAACCAAGCTAGTTGGTGTGCCTGAAATGTTTAGGATTGGTGGGAGTTCATTACTGATAATACACTGTACCCACCTGATGCAGTATGCAAACACCATCCTATTCTGCGATGTTTACGTGTTCAGGCTCTCCGTTTGCCAACCATGCAAACTGGGAAAAGTCATTATTTCAGCCGCCTTCTGCCAATATATTCATGTTTGAGTGCACGTACAGATACTGAGTTTCTGTTCACTCCAATACACAGCATGTTCTTGTTTCATTTTTTATATTTTGCAAACAACTCTGGCAATGAATCTGTGTAAGTACGGTGATTTGTAAACAATAATATAAATTCATGAATAATTGAATCTCTCAAATGCAGCTTGATTGCTGGAGCTTGAAATAAAATCGTAGCCACATGAAGTGGTAAAATCAATTCGTCTGAATCCGTGTTCTTTAAAAGAAGATGGAGTCTGCGTTGTGGCTTTGATCGTGAGGGGCACCACCAGCATTCTTTTCGATAGCCTGCAGCATATTTTGGAATCCATAAATTCTTTTTTCTCTCTCTGAAACCCCCATGTTGTAACAAAGTAAACGCACTCTTAGTATATCCAGCAGACAAAATCAATCTAGCCAAGGTTCTCAAAAGGACTCTTCTGTTTCTTCTCCTCCAAAATTTATATGCCTTTTGTAAACTTTGAAATCTCTGAGAATTCATTTTTGTAGCTGGACAAAAATTAGTACCACTACAAAAAAACACGTTTAGCTTATTTTAATCCAAATCTATTATACATGTGTATAGAAGCTTTCAGAGAGACCTGGGAGCTGTCTGCTCGCTGCTAAAACAGGTCAAGAGTTCAAATCCTGATGTGGCCGACTCAGCTTTCCATTCTTTCAAGATCACTGCAATAAGCAATATTAGGTTGGGTAATAGCTGTGTGTAGCACTAAGGGCCACATGTATGACCAATTTTAGGAGATTCAGGCGTTTGCGACAGCTAAAAAGGGTTGCAGCGTGTATCAACCCTATTTTGCGAGTTGGTAACCTGTTACTGATTCACAAATTAGGGTTTGTGATTTGCTAATAGGAAAGGGCATGTCAAAGGCTAATAGTGAGTCACAGGGGAATGTACAATTGTTTTGCAGCCGGAATGCGGTCACAAAACAATCACACTTTACTGCCTACTTCAAGTAGGTAGTAATCCACTCGCAAACGAGAAGGGGTCCCCAGGGGACCTCTTCCCCTTTGTGATTGTCAGCCAAAAACATTTTTTTAAGAGCAGGCAGTGGTCTCACGCACTACTGCCTACTCTTAAAAAAATGAAACTGAAACATTACATTTTTCTTTTTAAACAGCAAAATAATAAGGGTTACTTTATTTAAAAAGCAAACACAAACATGGGAGTCTGCTGTCCCCAGCAGGCCACCATCCCTGTGCTATTGCCCGTTCCCAATGGGGCATGAATTGCCTCATGAATATGGATGAGGCAGGTCTATTGGACCCCATTGGTAATCGTAAAATGTGCCTGAGACACATTAGTACATTTCCTTTTATGACTTGCAAATTGTGGTTTGCTGAAATTTTAAAATTTCAAGTTACAAAAGGAAATGTTAGTACATATGGCCCATAGTAATTGTGGATGAGCTAATAAAGCGCTTTACAAAAGAAGTTATAATATTTAAAGGCTTATTTACAGTTTGACAGACTGAGTACTTCATCTATAACATGGCTAAGTACTCTATCCCCATTGACAATGGAACCTCCAATGTAAATTGTTTCCCGTTCGCGTCCGCCAGCGAAAGCCTGGTGGTCACAAAAAGGAAATACCCTTAATGAAATCCACACGCAGTTAAGAAACTTGCAAAACATCAGTAACATTATTGTTATTTTCTTTTTTGTTCAGTGACTCATGCTTTTGGAGTTTGTTAGTGAAAAATAAAAACATTTTGTGGAATTGCCAATCCTGAGAGAGGATGCCAATTGCACACGTCTGAGGTATTGATGCTGGGCCCACACATGGGAGCCCCATTATGTCACGTCTTCAGTCCTTAACTTAACGGATTCTGAGTTTGGTTCGCACACATGGATCATGTGGTTTACAGTGAGTTCTCCAGTGTACTTGCTCTCATCTATCATATTCAACACCCCACTATTGGACCATTCATCGTTTGCTTATATTTAAAACCATTATGAAGTTCAATTCTCATTGAACTAAATGCGTTGGCTGGGGCCTGTTTCATGTTAATATTGAAATAAAAGAATTTACCACAAAGGAACTTCTGAAGCAACAGCAGAATGGTCGGAGCGGTGTTCCGCGACATGCCTAATTGATGACGTACATTTCAGCAATTTTTAGCCAATCAAGAAAAAATTAATACAGGAACAATGTCTGTACTTTTTATTGTGCAATGTAAAATCTGACGTTGCGCCCCATCCCTTATATTTTTTCCTCCAAATATCTAACAGACCTAGGTCCCTCATCAATACTTTTATAAAAGAACCCATTTTTTCAGAGACTACTTTCCCCCCGCTAGACCTGTCTAGAAATGGGTTCAAAAGAATGTTAAAATCTCCCCCCATTGTGATAGAATAATTGGATTGGATCAAGTGACTATAGATTATATTTTGAGGGTTTTCATCGTCTATATTGGGGTCATAATATCCAACTAAGGTATACCACTGCTTTTGGATTTTAACATCACAAATGACCCTATGCCCTTTAGGGCCCACTTTAACCTCACCTAGAGTAGCTCTGGCTGCACCCTTAATATTAGAGGCTACTCCTTTAGCATAACAAGATTGTTTTGTGTGACAGGAGAAGTCAATCCATCTCTGTTATGTTATGTTATGTTATAATTTTATTTTTATAGCGCACGGCTACTCCAGAGGAGTGTCCCGGCGCTTTATCGAGGCAGCTCAGTATAAAAAACATAACACCATAAAAACAGACACACAAAAAAAAATTAGAGAGCTTATCACAGATGCATTCCCATTCCTCACATGTTAGATGGGTCGCTTGAAGGATGATAATCTCAAACTCAGATTGACGCAGATATTGGAAGATTCTCCTCTGTCTGCGTAAGACCCTTAGACAATTAACATTCCACCTTATGATTTTATTTGAAGTTAAAGAAAGAATGCCAGTAGGATAAGTTGTTTAAAGATCCACCCACTTTTATTTGTACTATCTTGTCTATTTGACAAATGAGGACTATTTTCCCCTAATTTACTCCCCACCCGTTGAAAAAAAGAGGTGAAAAATTAGCTTCCTTGAGCTGTGTCCTCCCCACCCTCCCATGGGAACCCTCCCTGACATTGACCTGGGCTTGATGATAACCAACCAGTGGAGCTCCCTCCCCATCTCTCCAGAAAACTTTTATATAACACAACAAGGATCCGCTTCGACCTTGAGCCTTTATTTGCTCTGTGAAAGTTCCCACCTCCTTGGGATCTCTAAAGTTGGTCATTTTATTGTTCCACATAACATTTAGCAGAGGGGGAATCTCAATTGAGCTGTTGACCCTAGTGAGCTTAAAGTCAGAATAAACTTCCCCAGTTCCCATTGTCTGTCTTGGATAATTTTGGACAAGTCTAATCTGATCAGGGAAAGACAAGGCCTTGGTATAGGAGCCAGCTTTGAGTGCTTTAGTTAAAATCCACTCCTTCAAAAGGAATGTTTTAAAGTTTACCAACATTTTTCTAGGTGTTGTCCTTTATGTATTTTTTGAGAAGGGATCCCTGTGGATTCTGATAAAAACAGCATCCAATTCTAGGGAGTCAATAGTCGGGATAACCTCTTTTAACAATCCTATAAAGAAGCTTTTATTGCTGTCACCTTCCAGACCTTCTGAGACGCTAAGCACTTTAATGTTATTGCGCCTGCTGTTGTTTTCTAGAGCTTCAATTTTATCCATCATAGACTTTTCACCACTTTTTAAGGATTTGATCTTAACCCGATTTGCCTCTACTTTCTTATTTAAGGCCTCAACAGATGTTTCTATCAGGCAAATCCTCTCCGTAATAGCAGAGACTTTCACCTCTAGCGCTTCACAAGTGTCTTGGATTTTTGTCTGATTTATTTACGAGAGAAAATTTGCTCCTGATCTCCAAGTAAAGATTTCCTAGCATCTTCATCAATTCCGATTGGTAGAACTATTCGAATCAAGAGGATTATCCTGAAAAATATCAATCGATGACTGCTTGGAAGCCTGAGGAACTTCCTCAGGACAAATAGTAGGATCTTCAGAACCGTCACCTAAGACTTGATATCTGTTTGAAGTTGGAAAATTCAAACTAGTTTCCTGTGCTGTCACAGTGATTTCTCCTATATTGGCCATTTTAGGATCTACTGTTATCCCGGTGAGGGGCACGGATTGAGATGACTCCTGCCTTTTTAACCAGGGTATACTTGCTTGACGGATTTGGTGAACTGACGGAAGCAACTTGAAGAACGATCTAAGGGATAGAGTTAGTCGTGTTTGAATAGACCATTCTGCTGCTGCTTTAGGACTTCAAATGCCCAAATGTGAATCAAAGAGAAGGTGGACTTTTGATAGAACACTCCTCCTAGATCCCCTAACAATTGCACAGTGGAAGGAAGAAACACAAACTTTCTTCAACATCAACTTAAACTCTGCCTTCTTGGAAACTATCTGGGATGCATGTAAAGCATTTATTAGAGGGGTTGTGACAAGTTTAGCTGCTAAGAAACATAAGGAGACAAGGAAGATCGTACATAAAGTGGAGGAAGATATTTTTAGAGCAAGATCTTAGTGTGAATCCCACCAGATAGGATAATTGGATGGGGACGAAGGTAGCGGGTTAACTGCTAAGAAGCAGTTATTAAAAGACCACCTGGATGAGATAATTAGGCCAGTAAGCTAGCCAATTATGATTGCGGTGAGGGATGCAGGAAACTCCTCGCTTGGAAGTCCCAGATAAATCAAACTAGGAATCTAATTAAAGAAATAATGTTAGACTCAGGAAAGACCTCCTCAGATAATATGAAAATAGAACATGCATTTGAGTTTTTTTTTCCAGGACTTGTATAAAGAAGACCTAGCGGACTTAGAGCCACAAATTAAGAATTATATTGAGGATATACCACTCCCTCGCCTCATAGAAAGTCACACTAGTGTTGAATCAAAATATTGACTTAACAGAATTGAAGATAGTGCTGAAAACATTTTAAAAAGTGTAGTGCAGCGGGAACGGACGCCATTCCGAATGAATTTTATGTGGAGTTGGCTGAAGTGATTGCCCCGGGTCTTGAGACTCAGTTCGATAGGATTTTCTCAGAAAATAATCCAGTTCCCAAATCATGGGATGAGGCCGCTGTTTCCTTGATTCCTAAACCAAATAAAAACCCAAAGAATTGTGAGTCATATCAACCTATCTCCCTGCTGAACTGTGATTATAAAATCTTTGCACAAATTCTAGCAGGGAGGCTGAATTTGGTAATGAGTTCCTTGGTCCATCTGGAGCAGAAGGGATTCATCATGGGCACTCAGCATCACAAACTAAGTCATGAGTTAATCGGGGCGATTGATATAGCCACTGCCCATAATCAGCCCCTCTTGATTTTTGCTTTCGATGCAGCGAAGGCTTTTGATTGAGTGAATTGACCTTTTTTAACCTATATAATCGACGGTTTGGGTCGGGCAAGCACTCTGTTAGAGCCATTAAAAAACAACTATTAAACACCCACTACCAGACTTATTATTAATGGTAATCTTTATAAATCAATCAAGCTAGAACAGGAGACAAGACAGGGATGCCCACTTTCCCCTTTATTATTCAATTTATATATAGAACCCCTGACTTGTAGCATGAGGGCTAGTAATATCTTTACGCCTTTCAGATGGGAGGGTTGGGAGAAAAAAGTCGCGTTGTATGCAGACGACTTGACGATTTTCTCTTGTGATTCTCCTGCTATCTTGCCCTGTCTGGAGCGACTATTGATGAATTTTGGAAGGGTTTCAGGGTAGGTAATCAATCCTCAAAAGACAGAGATTATGACTTGGAATACACCTTTAAGTACAGTTATAACAAAAACAGCAAATCCGGTATCTCGGCATCCAAATCACTCATGATATCACTAAGACAGCCTTGGTAAACTTAGACCTTAAACGGAAAGAAATCGGTTTGTTATTAAACTCTTAGAATACTCTTGCATTATCTATTTTAGGCCGTTCCAATCTGATTAACATGTCAATCTTGCCTACATTCACTTTTATTTTTAACACAATCCCTTTATACTTCGATCAGTCAGTTTTGAAAAAAGTGCAAGGGTTAATAAATAGTTTTCTTTGGGCCAATAAGGGGGTGAGGATCGCATGGTGGAAGCTGAGATGTTCAAAGGTTGAGGGGAATATTGCTAGCCCGGATCTCCAATTTTATTGTTTTGCCTTTCAACTGAAGAACATAAGACCCCTCCTATTAAATTCTTCCTGTTTTCCTCCCCTGTTGCTTGCCATGTCAAAAAACACCGCACAAGGGGGTGATGGATGTCTTTTTAAGTTTGGTCACCCAAAATTCAAGGTTCAAAGTTTGGCTTGTGAAGTCAGGTTTCAAATTAGGAAGATCCTAAAGATTATAATGCAGGGGCCACCATTTGGAACTCCCCAGGCACACCAGCTCGCTTAAAAGACGGTCTATCCTCCGTATTACAGGAGGAAAGTATTTTGAGTTGGGGCCAATTGCATCAACGGAACAAACTCCTCCCGTGGGACGTGCTGTACAATTCTACCCACCAAAGACTTGCAAGATTTAAGTTTTATCAGTTATCTGGTTGGGCCTCAAATTTGTACAAAAAAGAAGAAACTAACGTAGAATATGTATTTCTCTTCAAGGCACCCTATTTCAACGAATGGAGGTTTCCAAACGGTAGTGGCTTCTGATTAAGGGTGAACCCCCCTTAGTACCCATGGAGGAGTCCTAGAATGAGACCTGCCTTCGACCAACGTAATACACCTATGGCAATCATCAATGGGCACTTTATGGAATGTGGTCAAAGCTGCCTATATTAAGAGGAACATCTGTTCACACTCAACAGTGCATATTGGACCCCGAAGAAGTTGGCTAAATAGCAAGGTGTTCATCGAAAGGTTTGGCTGAAGTGCGAATCTGATGATGAAGATGATTTGCATATGTTCTGGCAGTGTCCTTCTATTCAGGGCTTCTGGCAAGACATAGGTAAGACTGTCTCAGAGGTTCTGGGGCGAGAGATTAAGGTAAGCTTAAGTCTGGTTATATTTGGGGTCCTACCAGAGGAGTGTGTCAGTTATATTGTGTCTAATTCACAGGCTACTCTTTTGTTTTGTTGGTGCTTCTTGCTAGGCATGAAATTTGCCTAAAATGGATTACACCACAATCACCAGTAGTATTAGATTGGGTTGCCTTGGTTAGGCACATTCATAAATTAGATTTGGCTAGTGCAGTAAGGAAAAGATGCAAAATATGGAAGAATTGGGAGAATATGGTTTTGATATAATTTATCTTGCTAGTTGGCAACACATATAAAAAAAGCCCAATGATTATGAAATAAGTGAGTGCAGAGTTAGTGCTTTTATTCTGCAGTGGTGAAAGATACCCACCCTCGACACTTACCTCCATCAGAATCTTAGCAACTGGTTTCGTTGGATCCCTGGAGGGCTTAAAATTCTGAAGGCATTGCCATCTATATACGGGGATCCTTGAAAATGGCCCCTACAAAGCAGAGCTTCAGTGGCTTAAGCAGGAATGCCATTGAAGTTCCTCTGCAGAAGGCACATTAATCTCACCCTGCTTGGTGGAGGTCTCTAAACTTAGCAATCTGTATTTTACCAGGGCAGGGTAGGACATCCTTCTGATGACCTGGAAGAGCACGGAATAGTCCGTCAAATAATCAACTTGGTTTACATCATTGATGGTGAAGCATGGGAATATTGCACTTTCAGAGGCATAGTGCAGCCATTCCACGTGAGGAATTATTTGCTGTGTTGGGGAATCCTTTACAAATATTTTTAAAAATCCATTCCTACCCAGCAACCGCGGCCGATAGTGGGAAACGAATTTCGTTGCACACACTGCATCACATTTGGTGATGCAATGTGTGCAACGAAATTCGTTTTATTTATTTTTATGTTTACTTACCTTTTAAAGTCTGTAATCCATACATTACTACCCCCCACCCTGCCCCTCCCCCTCCCCACGTCACCGCCCGGCCGGTACTCCCACTACCGGCCGCGGCTGCTACCCAGATATTTTACTCCTATCAAGGCCAGAAGGAATTCTCTATTCAGGGAATGTGTGAGGCAGCAACTCCAAAATGTGCATGATTTCGACAAATGTTTTTCCCACAGTGAAAAGTATTTTCCTCATGAAGCCAAGAAGTAAAAGAGTTAGCAAATGATTTTGCACTGGTCACAAATTTTGGCTGGAGAAAATGTACACCCTTGCATTTGTTAATGAGAAAAAGGATTTCATAAAAGAATCCCAGGAGTATGCCTGGGAAAATTAGAAGAGTAACACCTTCTAAGGAGTCTTATTCTGACTTCTAAAGAAGTAAGAGGTTTACGCTAGATGATGAGAACATTAAAGGAAAAAACTAATTTTATGAGTTGGACCCTTGATTTCGTGTGCTGCTTTTCCTATTGTTTAAATGAATGCACATAAACATTGGACATATTAGAAAAGAGAGGAAAAATCACCATTGGATACACAATCTTGGATCATTTCTCTAGTGTCCAATACAGTCAATGAGTTAAACATTAATTCAGTTGATGAAAGTGATGTTTTAAGTTTTTTCCTACTTTCCTTCTATTCTTCTGCTGCCACAATATCACATACAGTAAATACCAATACTGTGGGGCAGACTATTAATTGGGCGCCACATTACTGCATCATTTTGAATGTTCATCCTCGGAATGTGGGATAATTAAAGTCAAAGATTTACAAAGCCGCACTGTGGAATTGAATTTCTATATTTTAAGCATTTGGAGGATTAGTTGAAGGAGGTGAGACCAGTGTTTAAATTCTAATCACAAACCTTATCATGTTGAGCCACCAAAGTCGCTAAATAAACCCCTGCTAAACACTCCGGTAGCTTGGAGCACAGCAGTCAGGCTTAACATCGAGCTTTATGTAAAGAAGTTAGGCAGCACAGTAATACAATAATAATGTGAAAACACAACACAAGAACCATCCCAAACCAATTTTGAAAACTAGAGAATATTTAATTAAATACGACACCAAAACAACATAAATACAAGTAGATTCAAAAATATGAACTTTAAAGTTTGAGTTGAAAATAGCGCCAATAAGCATAGAGGAGCAAACGCAGGTATTGACAGACCACAATGCAGTGCCGGACAGATTCAGGGACCAGGTAAGTCATAGTGGAATATTGACCTTCTGATTTAAAACATTTTATGGAGAAAAAATGGTCCTCGATGGGGCAAACTGGTTTCGAAGTAGGGCTCATTGATGTATGGGTGCTGAAGAGTGGGTTTCCAGTGTAGATGTTGATTAAGGTGGGATAGGTCCAAGCAGGCAAAGTCTAATGTCTGTGCCCATAAAGACTCTGACATCAAACAGATGCGGCTAAGTGTCTGCCTTGTTTGCCCTGAGTTGGCAGCGTATGCCCAGATGTGGGTCCCTTGCTCACTTTGCCATTGGCTTCAAGCTTGCCTGGCTGATGAGGAGTGTTATCCCGAAACCGGTCTCAGGATGCTCGTTTCTGGTTCAGGGAAGACCTGGCTTGGCAGTTCGTGCTGGATTGTTCCCATGCGGCACAGGGTCAAGACTGATTTGCATATAGCTGGATCTTGAACTGAGGTGGCGAAGTGAGCTAAAGAACGATGATAGATTCACCCAGATCAGTGACTGGGGGTGAGTGTCTGAAAAGTTTCAGGGCTCTGTCCATCATCTCCTTGTGTTCGCTTTGTTTGCTCTAAGTTGGCAGGGTATACCCAGGCGTGGGTGCCTTGCTCCCTTTGCCACTAGATACAAGCTAGCCTGGCTGATGAGGGGTGTGTTGTATCCGGCTTTCCCTCCTCTATGTCTTTTCTTAGTGTCCTGTCCTCTGCTGCTCAGCCTGTCTCTAAGATGTCATCCTTAGTTCTATCTGTGTATGTTTGAGTGTACTGTCAGTTACCTTGGAGGCTGAGCAGCAGGGCAGCTGATCTCTGTGGGGCCTTTACCTTGCCTTTTACTGGATTCTACTATCTTGATTATATGCTGTTTCTATTTATCCTATGACTTCATATCAACAACAAATCTATATCTGGAAAACAGCTACCAAAGAGTCATCTTTATTTTATTGGATGTTACACTGGCGACGAGGATGGGATTCAAACCCACACGTTTATTTAACTTGACTGCAAATTGACACTGCAGCCATTTGAACTACATTGTTGTGATTTAAATTACGAATTGAGCTCATGCACCTTACCTTTTGGTGTTCTGGTGCTGTGCCGCAGTATTCTTGTGTGACATCTTGGAGTCGTGATCTGCACTGCTGTAGGACGCCCAGCTGCACTGACGTGCCGTAAGCCACCCAGTGCTGCGTCGTTAAAGGGCCACCATTTTGGGAAATACGTACATTTCTCAAGTTATCATATCTCCTCAAAGGACAGCTACAGAGTCCTGAGGCAACATCGTGGCGCAAGTCTGGATACTTTGGACCTGATTACTACTGAGTCAGTAAGATACGGTACTGCAACAACTTTTCCTTGGAGTTATTATCTTTTATATGACACCGTCTTTGGAACTAGCAGAGCATTTGGGACTATGTCTCTACATTATAAAATCTTCTTAGTGGTCTCCAATGTGCATTACGAATTTCTTGAGTATTATGTTCGAGTACTCCTGATGTTTCTCGCCAGATGTGTTTATTGTGGAAATATTTACCGCTTTCCTATTTGAATATTTTCCTTGCTTTATTTATAGATGCTTATGATGTACATGATGATATAATGCTCTTCTCTCTAATTAGCTACAATGTAATGCTCTCTGCATGTTATTACATGTATTTTTCTTTCTGAGTAAGTTACCTCACAGTGTCATTTTACTGAGTTTCTCAAAATGTTGAGATTTGCTTACATTCAATTCTATTTATTTTTCCTTTTACTGAGCCACTTATGTGCTCAATATCTATTGAGGTGCTCAATTCTGTTTATCTTGCTGGTGATGAGTTATAAAAGTACTCACTCCTGTTTACGCTTATTGATACTGAGCCATTTATTTGCTCAACTTTCTTGAGGTGCTCAGTTTGGGGTATACTTACTAGTGATGGGCCTCAGAGGGTTCAGTGTTTGTGATGAGCCAAAGGGGTGCTCAGTGTTATTTATGCTTTCTTGAGGAGTTGTAGAGCTCCTCAGTTTTAGTGGTTAGGAGGTGTAGAGGTGCTCAGTTGTATTAGTGATTATTTGTTTTGAACCACTTAGGTGCTCTACTTTGATAGAGGTGCTCAATGCTTAGTGGGATGCTCAGTTAAATTTATGCTTACATGTTGTGAACCACTTATGTGCTCTACTTCAAAAGAGGGGTTCAATGCCTATTGAGATGCTCAGTTCAGTTTATGCTTACTTGTTGTGAACCACTTATGTGCTCTGCTACGCTAGAGGTGTTCAATTCTTAGTGTGATGCTCAGTTCTATCTATGTTTACTGATGTGTACAATTTCGCTTTCTTTGTGATGAATTAAATTATTCTTGCATTCATTTGTTATCTTCTGGTGTTTGTACAACCTTTTGTACTCACACCTGTTTTAGTGTTTAACCTCTTCTCCTTAATATTGCGAAGAGGGTGTATATATGGTGTGTGTTTTTCGTGTTCTGTTCTGTTATTCGTATGCTCCTCTACTCGCTGTTCTCTCTTGCTCACGTGCGCACCACCAGTCGAGCTTGCTGATTGGTACTCACCAGATATGCTCACTTTTATCATCATCGCAACCATTTTGCTGAAAAATTATGTGTCCCCAAAAAAGTGAAAAAACAGTTAATAAAACAACACACACCCTATGTGTTATCCCAACCACCACAAAGTAAGACCCAATGCAGTATAAAAAGTGAAATAAACCGCACATTTTACCATTTTTATTCTTTTCTTGTGCGTTTATTCAGGAATTTAAACCCGGCTGCATATATGCAGACCACCTCTTTTCTTAGCCGACATGTTTCATTGCCATCTTATCTTTCAGGCAATTTCGTCAGGGCAGGGTCTATCGTCGATGTTGGATACTGGTACACTATATTTAAAATGACATAAGGAAGCCAGGGTCAGTCGTACCAGCTCTCCTTATTATCAAGGGAACTCCTACCGTGAGATCCTCTCTTCATGGGCATGTCCTACATTAGGTACCACCCGTACTGCCAGGTTGTATCTTATCTCGTTGTTCGGGACGAGATAAGATACGACACGACATGATTAGATAAGATAAGATACGACCTGGCAGTACGGGCGGTACCTAATGTAGGACATGCCCATGAAGAGATGATTACTATCCTGTCCCATTGTGAAAATGACTCCAGTGTTGTGGTGTGGTGCAGCCACGTTCCCTGCCGGAGGGGGGTAATCCTGGTCAGCCTCCGATCCCAGCGTGCAAGGTGCAGCTCAGCCTGCCACGCTATAAACACTACCTTAGTGATCTCTGGGAGGGATGGAGGAATTGGGGCCCCATAAAGGACATCTAATATCACATCAAGACCCAGGATGATTAATTTAACCTGATATGTAGTCAGGTTACCTATCACTGGCACCAGCAGGGACTTCACCCTGTTGATGAGGAGCTTTGATGCCTCCTCATAAAAAATTAGTATTTCCAGGCATCTTGGACATGAGGACTGCCAATTAGCTAAGAAAGGGAGGATATCAGCTGTGTATGGAGCAATGCATTCTTCTGGCACAAAGTCCCACATCCATCCCTGTATCTGAGCATCACAGCGTACAATGCATGCCAGGGGTTCAATGGCAAGGATGAACAGGAGAGAAGAGAAAGGGCAGCCCACTGGGTGCTTCAGCATATTGGGAAGGAGACGTAGAGTGTCCCATTTATCTGGAACTGCACAGATAGATTGGAGTACAGAGATTAGTAAGCCCAAGAAAATATGGACCTAGTCTTGCTCTCTCAAGGACTGTGCTCAGGTAGGACAGGGTATGCTCAGACGTGAGTCCCTTGCTCACTCTGCCACTGGAGTCAAGCAAGCCCGGCTGAAGACGGCTGTAATGCCAGAAACCGGTACTGGGAAGCTTGATTCCGGTCCAGGGAAGACATGGCTTGGCAGTTCGGGCTGGACTGTTCCCATGAGGCACAGGGTCAGACTGATTTGCATATGGCCATGTCTGAACTGGGGTGGCGGAGTGAGCTAAAGAACGGTGATGGATTAAACCCAGATCAGTTGACTGGGGGTGAGTGTTTGTATTGTCAACGCTCCGTCCATCACCACCTTTGGTTTTTCTTTGTTCGCCCTAAGTTGGCAGGGTATGCTCAGACGTGAGTCCGTTGCTCACTTTGCCACTGGAGTCAAGCAAGCCCGGCTGAAGACGGCTGTAATGCCGGAAACCGGTCCTGGGAAGCTTGATTCCGGTCCAGGGAAGACATGGCTTGGCAGTTCAGACTGGACTGTTCCCATAAGGCACAGGGCAGACTGATTTGCATATGGCCATGTCTGAACTGGGGTGGCGGAGTGAGCTAAAGAACGGTGATGGATTAAACCCAGATCAGTTGACTGGGGGTGAGTGTTTGTATTGTCAACGCTCCGTCCATCACCACCTTTGGTTTTTCTTTGTTCGCCCTAAGTTGGCAGGGTATGCTCAGACGTGAGTCCCTTGCTCACTTTGCCACTGGAGTCAAGCTACCCGGCTGAAGACGGCTGTAATGCCAGAAACCGGTCCTGGGAAGCTTGATTCCGGTCCAGGGAAGACATGGCTTGGCAGTTCGGGCTGAACTGTTCCCATGAGGCACAGGGTCAGACTGATTTGCATATGGCCATGTCTGATCTGGGGTGGCGGAGTGAGCTAAAGAACGGTGATGGATTAAACCCAGATCAGTTGACAGGGGGTGAGTGTTTGTATTGTCAACGCTCCGTCCATCACCACCTTTGTTTTTTTTTTGTTCGCCCTAAGTTGGCAGGGTATGCTCAGACGTGAGTCCCTTGCTCACTTTGCCACTGGAGTCAAGCAAGCCCGGCTGAAGACGGCTGTAATGCCAGAAACCGGTCCAGGGAAGCTTGATTCCAGTCCAGGGAAGACATGGCTTGGCAGTTCGGGCTGGACTGTTCCCATGAGGCACAGGGTCAGACTGATTTGCATATGGCCATGTCTGAACTGGGGTTGCGGAGTGAGCTAAAGAACGGTGATGGATTAAACCCAGATCAGTTGACTGGGGGTGAGTGTTTGTATTGTCAACGCTCCGTCCATCACCACCTTTGGTTTTTCTTTGTTCACCATAAGTTGGCAGGGTATGCTCACACGTGAGTCCCTTGCTCACTTTGCCACTGGAGTCAAGCAAGCCAGGCTGATGACGGCTGTAATGCCAGAAACCGGTCCTGGGAAGCTTGATTCCAGTCCAGGGAAGACATGGCTTGGCAGTTCGGGCTGGACTGTTCCCATGAGGCACAGGGTCAGACTGATTTGCATATGGCCATGTCTGATCTGGGGTGGCGGAGTGAGCTAAAGAATGGTGATGGATTAAACCCAGATCAGTTGACTGGGGGTGAGTGTTTGTATTGTCAACGTTCCGTCCATCACCACCTTTGGTTTTTCTTTTTTCGCCCTAAGTTGGCAGGGTATGCTCAGACGTGAGTCCCTTGCTCACTTTGCCACTGGAGTCAAGCAAGCCCGGCTGAAGACGGCTGTAATGCCAGAAACCGGTACTGGGAAGCTTGATTCTGGTCCAGGGAAGACATGGCTTGGCAGTTCGGGCTGGACTGTTCCCATGAGGCACAGGGTCAGACTGATTTGCATATGGCCATGTCTGAACTGGGGTGGCGGAGTGAGCTAAAGAACGGTGATGGATTAAACCCAGATCAGTTGACTGGGGGTGAGTGTTTGTATTGTCAACGCTCCGTCCATCACCACCTTTGGTTTTTCTTGTTCACCATTGGTTGGCAGGGTATGCTCACACGTGAGTCCCTTGCTCACTTTGCCACTGGAGTCAAGCAAGCCAGGATGATGACGGCTGTAATGATAGAAACCGGTCCTGGGAAGCTTGATTCTGGTCCAGGGAAGACATGGCTTGGCAGTTCGGGCTGGACTGTTTCCATGAGGCACAGGGTCAGACTGATTTGCATATGGCCTTGTCTGATCTGGGGTGGCGGAGTGAGCTAAAGAACGGTGATGGATTAAACCCAGATCAGTTGACTTGGGGTGAGTGTTTGTATTGTCAACGTTCCGTCCATCACCACCTTTGGTTTTTCTTTGTTCGCCCTAGGTTGGCAGGGTATGCTCAGACGTGAGTCCCTTGCTCACTTTGCCACTGGAGTCAAGCAAGCCCGGCTGAAGACGGCTGTAATGCCAGAAACCGGTACTGGGAAGCTTGATTCCGGTCCAGGGAAGACATGGCTTGGCAGTTCGGGCTGGACTGTTCCCATGAGGCACAGGGTCAGACTGATTTGCATATGGCCATGTCTGAACTGGGGTGGCGGAGTGAGCTAAAGAACGGGGATGGATTAAACCCAGATCAGTTGACTGGGGGTGAGTGTTTGTATTGTCAACGCTCCGTCCATCACCACCTTTGGTTTTTCTTTGTTCGCCCTAAGTTGGCAGTGTATGCTCAGACGTGAGTCCCTTGCTTACTTTGCCACTGGAGTCAAGCAAGCCCTGCTGAAGACGGCTGTAATGCCAGAAACCGGTCCTGGGAAGCTTGATTCCCGTCCAGGGAAGACATGGCTTGGCAGTTCAGGCTGGACTGTTCCCATGAGGCACAGGGCAGACTGATTTGCATATGGCCATGTCTGAACTGGGGTGGCGGAGTGAGCTAAAGAACGGTGATGGATTAAACCCAGATCAGTTGACTGGGGGTGAGTGTTGGTATTGTCAACGCTCCGTCCATCACTACCTTTGGTTTTTCTTTGTTCGCCCTAAGTTGGCAGGGTATGCTCAGACGTGAGTCCCTTGCTCACTTTGCCACTGGAGTCAAGCAAGCCCGGCTGAAGACGGCTGTAATGCCAGAAACCGGTCCTGGGAAGCTTGATTCCGGTCCAGGGAAGACATGGCTTGGCAGTGCGGGCTGAACTGTTCCCATGAGGCACAGGGTCAGACTGATTGGCATATGGCCATGTCTGAACTGGGGTGGCGGAGTGAGCTAAAGAACGGTGATGGATTAAACCCAGATCAGTTGACTGGGGGTGAGTGTTTGTATTGTCAACGCTCCGTCCATCACCACCTTTGGTTTTTCTTTGTTCACCATAAGTTGGCAGGGTATGCTCAGACGTGAGTCCCTTGCTCACTTTGCCACTGGAGTCAAGCAAGCTCGGCTGGCGACGGCTGTAATGCCAGAAACCGGTCCTGGGAAGCTTGATTCTGGTCCAGGGAAGACATGGCTTGGCAGTTCGGGGTGGACTGTTCCCATGAGGCACAGGGTCAGACTGATTTGCATATGGCCATGTCTGATCTGGGGTGGTGGAGTGAGCTAAAGAACGGTGATGGATTAAACCCAGATCAGTTGACTGGGGGTGAGTGTTTGTATTGTCAACGTTCCGCCCATCACCACCTTTGTTTTTTCTTTGTTCGCCCTAAGTTGGCAGGGTATGCACAGACGTGAGTCCCTTGCTCACTTTGCCACCTGAGTCAAGCAAGCCCGGCTGAAGACAGTTGTAATGCCAGAAACCGGTCCTGGGAAGCTTGATTCAGGTCCAGGGAAGACATGGCTTGGCAGTTCGGGCTGGACTGTTCCCATGAGGCACAGGGTCAGACTGATTTGCATATGGCCATGTCTGAACCGGGGTGGCGGAGTGAGCTAAAGAACTGTGATGGATTAAACCCAGATCAGTTGACTGGGGGTGAGTGTTTGTATTGTCAACGCTCTGTCCATCACCACCTTTGGTTTTTCTTTGTTCGCCCTAAGTTGGCAGTAGATGCTCAGACGTGAGTCCCTTGCTCACTTTGCCACTGGAGTCAAGCAAGCCCGGCTGAAGACGGCTGTAATGCCAGAAACCGGTCCTGGGAAGCTTGATTCCGGTCCAGGGAAGACATGGCTTGGCAGTTCAGGCTGGACTGTTCCCATGAGGCACAGGGCAGACTGATTTGCATATGGCCATGTCTGAACTGGGGTGGCGGAGTGAGCTAAAGAACGGTGATGTATTAAACCCAGATCAGTTGACTGGGGGTGAGTGTTTGTATTGTCAACGCTCCGTCCATCACCACCTTTGGTTTTTCTTTGTTCGCCCTAAGTTGGCAGGGTATGCTCAAACGTGAGTCTCTTGCTCACTTTGCCACTGGAGTCAAGCAAGCCCGGCTGAAGACGGCTGTAATGCCAGAAACCGGTCCAGGGAAGCTTGATTCCGGTCCTGGGAAGACATGGCTTGGCAGTTCGGGCTGAACTGCTCCCATGAGGCACAGGGTCAGACTGATTTGTATATGGCCATGACTGAACTGGGGTTGCGGAGTGAGCTAAAGAACGGTGATGGATTAAACCCAGATCAGTTGACGGGGGGGTGAGTGTTTGTATTGTCAACGCTCCGTCCATCACCACCTTTGGTTTTTCTTTGTTCACCATAAGTTGGCAGGGTATGCTCAGACGTGAGTCCCTTGCTCACTTTGCCACTGGAGTCAAGCAAGCCCGGCTGACGACGGCTGTAATGCCAGAAACCAGTCCTGGGAAGCTTGATTCTGGTCCAGGGAAGACAAGGCTTGGCAGTTCGGGCTGGACTGTTCCCATGAGGGACAGGGTCAGACTGAGTTGCATATGGCCATGTCTGAACTGGGGTGGCGGAGTGAGCTAAAGAACGGTGATGGATTAAACCCAGATCAGTTGACTGGGGGTGAGTGTTTGTATTGTCAACGCTCCGCCTATCACCACCTTTGGTTTTTCTTTGTTCGCCCTAAGTTGGCAGGGTATGCTCAGACGTGAGTCCCTTGCTCACTTTGCCACTGGAGTCAAGCAAGCCCGGCTGAAGACGGCTGTAATGCCAGAAACCGGTCCTGGGAAGCTTGATTCCGGTCCAGGGAAGACATGGCTTGGCAGTTCGGGGTGGACTGTTCCCATGAGGCACAGGGTCAGACTGATTTGCATATGGCCATGTCTGATCTGGGGTGGTGGAGTGAGCTAAAGAACGGTGATGGATTCAACCCAGATCAGTTGACTGGGGGTGAGTGTTTGTATTGTCAACGTTCCGCCCATCACCACCTTTGGTTTTTCTTTGTTCGCCCTAAGTTGGCAGGGTATGCTCAGACGTGAGTCCCTTGCTCACTTGGCCACCTGAGTCAAGCAAGCCCGGCTGAAGACAGTTGTAATGCCAGAAACCGGTCCTGGGAAGCTTGATTCCGGTCCAGGGAAGACATGGCTTGGCAGTTCGGGCTGGACTGTTCCCATGAGGCACAGGTTCAGACTGATTTGCATATGGCCATGTCTGAACCGGGGTGGCGGAGTGAGCTAAAGAACGGTGATGGATTAAACCCAGATCAGTTGACTGGGGGTGAGTGTTTGTATTGTCAACGCTCTGTCCATCACCACCTTTGGTTTTTCTTTGTTCGCCCTAAGTTGGCAGTGTATGCTCAGACGTGAGTCCCTTGCTCACTTTGCCATTGGAGTCAAGCAAGCCCAGCTGAAGACGGCTGTAATGCCAGAAACCGGTCCAGGGAAGCTTGATTCCGGTCCAGGGAAGACATGGCTTGGCAGTTCAGGCTGGACTGTTCCCATGAGGCACAGGGCAGACTGATTTGCATATGGCCATGTCTGAACTGGGGTGGCGGAGTGAGCTAAAGAACGGTGATGTATTAAACCCAGATCAGTTGACTGGGGGGTGAGTGTTTGTATTGTCAACGCTCCGTCCATCACCACCTTTGGTTTTTCTTTGTTCGCCCTAAGTTGGCAGGGTATGCTCAGACGTGAGTCTCTTGCTCACTTTGCCACTGGAGTCAAGCAAGCCCGGCTGAAGACGGCTGTAATGCCAGAAACCGGTCCAGGGAAGCTTGATTCCGGTCCTGGGAAGACATGGCTTGGCAGTTCGGGCTGAACTGTTCCCATGAGGCACAGGGTCAGACTGATTTGTATATGGCCATGCCTGAACTGGGGTTGCGGAGTGAGCTAAAGAACGGTGATGGATTAAACCCAGATCAGTTGACTGGGGGTGAGTGTTTGTATTGTCAACGCTCCGTCCATCACCACCTTTGGTTTTTCTTTGTTCACCATAAGTTGGCAGGGTATGCTCAGACGTGAGTCCCTTGCTCACTTTGCCACTGGAGTCAAGCAAGCCCGGCTGACGACGGCTGTAATGCCAGAAACCAGTCCTGGGAAGCTTGATTCTGGTCCAGGGAAGACAAGGCTTGGCAGTTCGGGCTGGACTGTTCACATGAGGGACAGGGTCAGACTGAGTTGCATATGGCCATGTCTGAACTGGGGTGGCGGAGTGAGCTAAAGAACGGTGATGGATTAAACCCAGATCAGTTGACTGGGGTTGAGTGTTTGTATTGTCAACGCTCCGCCTATCACCACCTTTGGTTTTTCTTTGTTCGCCCTAAGTTGGCAGGGTATGCTCAGACGTGAGTCCCTTGCTCACTTTGCCACTGGAGTCAAGCAAGCCCGGCTGAAGACGGCTGTAATGCCAGAAACCGGTCCTGGAAAGCTTGATTCCGGTCCAGGGAAGACATGGCTTGGCAGTTCGGGGTGGACTGTTCCCATGAGGCACAGGGTCAGACTGATTTGCATATAGCCATGTCTGATCTGGGGTGGTGGAGTGAGCTAAAGAACGGTGATGGATTAAACCCAGATCAGTTGACTGGGGGTGAGTGTTTGTATTGTCAACGTTCCGCCCATCACCACCTTTGGTTTTTCTTTGTTCGCCCTAAGTTGGCAGGGTATGCTCAGACGTGAGTCCCTTGCTCACTTTGCCACCTGAGTCAAGCAAGCCCGGCTGAAGACAGTTGTAATGCCAGAAACCGGTCCTGGGAAGATTGATTCCGGTCCAGGGAAGACATGGCTTGGCAGTTCGGGCTGGACAGTTCCCATGAGGCACAGGGTCAGACTGATTTGCATATGGCCATGTCTGAACCGGGGTGGCGGAGTGAGCTAAAGAACGGTGATGGATTAAACCCAGATCAGTTGACTGGGGGTGAGTGTTTGTATTGTCAACGCTCTGTCCATCACCACCTTTGGTTTTTCTTTGTTCGCCCTAAGTTGGCAGTGTATGCTCAGACATGAGTCCCTTGCTCACTTTGCCACTGGAGTCAAGCAAGCCTGGCTGAAGACAGCTGTAATGCCAGAAACCGGTCCTGGGAAGCTTGATTCCGGTCCAGGGAAGACATGGCTTGGCAGTTCAGGCTGGACTGTTCCCATGAGGCACAGGGCAGACTGATTTGCATATGGCCATGCCTGAACTGGGGTTGCGGAGTGAGCTAAAGAACGGTGATGTATTAAACCCAGATCAGTTGACTGGGGGTGAGTGTTTGTATTGTCAACGCTCCGTCCATCACCACCTTTGGTTTTTCTTTGTTCGCCCTAAGTTGGCAGGGTATGCTCAGACGTGAGTCTCTTGCTCACTTTGCCACTGGAGTCAAGCAAGCCCGGCTGAAGACGGCTGTAATGCCAGAAACCGGTCCAGGGAAGCTTGATTCCGGTCCTGGGAAGACATGGCTTGGCAGTTCGGGCTGAACTGTTCCCATGAGGCACAGGGTCAGACTGATTTGTATATGGCCATGCCTGAACTGGGGTTGCGGAGTGAGCTAAAGAACGGTGATGGATTAAACCCAGATCAGTTGACTGGGGGTGAGTGTTTGTATTGTCAACGCTCCGTCCATCACCACCTTTGGTTTTTCTTTGTTCACCATAAGTTGGCAGGGTATGCTCAGACGTGAGTCCCTTGCTCACTTTGCCACTGGAGTCAAGCAAGCCCGGCTGACGACGGCTGTAATGCCAGAAACCAGTCCTGGGAAGCTTGATTCTGGTCCAGGGAAGACAAGGCTTGGCAGTTCGGGCTGGACTGTTCCCATGAGGGACAGGGTCAGACTGAGTTGCATATGGCCATGTCTGAACTGGGGTGGCGGAGTGAGCTAAAGAACGGTGATGGATTAAACCCAGATCAGTTGACTGGGGTTGAGTGTTTGTATTGTCAACGCTCCTCCTATCACCACCTTTGGTTTTTCTTTGTTCGCCCTAAATTGGCAGGGTATGCTCAGACGTGAGTCCCTTGCTCACTTTGCCACTGGAGTCAAGCAAGCCCGGCTGAAGACGGCTGTAATGCCAGAAACCGGTCCTGGGAAGCTTGATTCCAGTCCAGGGAAGACATGGCTTGGCAGTTCGGGGTGGACTGTTCCCATGAGGCACAGGGTCAGACTGATTTGCATATGGCCATGTATGATCTGGGGTGGTGGAGTGAGCTAAAGAACGGTGATGGATTAAACCCAGATCAGTTGACTGGGGGTGAGTGTTTGTATTGTCAACGTTCCGCCCATCACCACCTTTGGTTTTTCTTTGTTCGCCCTAAGTTGGCAGGGTATGCTCAGATGTGAGTCACTTGCTCACTTTGCCACTGGAGTCAAGCAAGCCCGGCTGAAGACGGCTGTAATGCCTGAAACCGGTCCTGGGAAGCTTGATTCCGGTCCAGGGAAGACATGGCTTGGCAGTTCGGGCTGGACTGTTCCCATGAGGCAATGGGTAAGACTGATTTGCATATGGCCATGTCTGAACTGGGGTGGCGGAGTGAGCTAAAGAACGGTGATGGATTAAACCCAGATCAGTTGACTGGGGGTGAGTGTTTGTATTGTCAATGCTCCGTCCATCACCACCTTTGGTTTTTCTTTGTTCGCCCTAAGTTGGCAGTGTATGCTCAGACGTGAGTCCCTTACTCACTTAGCCACTGGAGTCAAGCAAGCCCAGCTGAAGACGGCTGTAATGCCAGAAACCGGTCCTGGGAAGATTGATTCCGGTCCAGGGAAGACATGGCTTGGCAGTTCAGGCTGGACTGTTCCCATGAGGAACAGGGCAGACTGATTTGCATATGGCCATGTTTGAACTGGGGTGGCTGAGTGAGCTAAAGAACGGTGATGGATTAAACCCAGATCAGTGTACTGGTGGTGAGTGTTTGTATTGTCAACGCTCCGTCCATCACCACCTTTGGTTTTTCTTTGTTAGCCCTAAGTTGGCAGGGTATGCTCAGACGTGAGTCCCTTGCTCACTTTGCCACTGGAGGCAAGCAAGCCCGGCTGAAGACGGCTGTAATGCCAGAAACCGGTCCTGGGAAGCTTTATTCCGGTCCAGGGAACACATGGCTTGGCAGTTCGGGCTGAACTGTTCCCATGAGGCACAGGGTCAGACTGCTTTGCATATGGCCATGTCTGAACTGGGGTGGCGGAGTGAGCTAAAGAACGGTGATGGACTAAACCCAGATCAGTTGACTGGGGGTGAGTGTTTGTATTGTCAACGCTCCGTCCATCACCACCTTTGTTTTTTCTTTGTTCGCCCTAAGTTGGCAGGGTATGCTCAGACGTGAGTCCCTTGCTCACTTTGCCACTGGAGTCAAGCAAGCCCGGCTGAAGACGGCTGTAATGCCAGAAACCGGTCCAGGGAAGCTTGATTCCGGTCCAGGGAAGACATGGCGTGGCAGTTCGGGCTGGACTGTTCCCATGAGGCACAGGGTCAGACTGATTTGCATATGGCCATGTCTGAACTGGGGTTGCGGAGTGAGCTAAAGAACGGTGATGGATTAAACCCAGATCAGTTGACTGGGGGTGAGTGTTTGTATTGTCAACGCTCCGTCCATCACCACCTTTGGTTTTTCTTTGTTCACCATTGGTTGGCAGGGTATGCTCACACGTGAGTGCCTTGCTCACTTTGCCACTGGAGTCAAGCAAGCCAGGCTGATGATGGCTGTAATGCCAGAAACCGGTCCTGGGAAGCTTGATTCCGGTCCAGGGAAGACATGGCTTGCCAGTTCGGGCTGGACTGTTCCCATGAGGCACAGGGTCAGACTGATTTGCATATGGCCATGACTGATCTGGGGTGGCGGAGTGAGCTAAAGAACGGTGATGGATTAAACCCAGATCAGTTGACTGGTGGTGAGTGTTTGTATTGTCAACGCTCCGTCCATCACCACCTTTGGTTTTTCTTTGTTCGCCCTAAATTGGCAGTGTATGCTCAGACGTGAGTCCCTTGCTCACTTTGCCACTAGAGTCAAGCAAGCCCGGCTGAAGACGGCTGTAATGCCAGAAACCGGTCCTGGGAAGCTTGATTCCGGTCCAGGGAAGACATGGCTTGGCAGTGCGGGCTGAACTGTTCCCATGAGGCACAGGGTCAGACTGATTGGCATATGGCCATGTCTGAACTGGGGTGGCGGAGTGAGCTAAAGAACGGTGATGTATTAAACCCAGATCAGTTGACTGGGGGTGAGTGTTTGTATTGTCAACGCTCCGTCCATCACCACCTTTGGTTTTTCTTTGTTCGCCCTAAGTTGGCAGGGTATGCTCAGACGTGAGTCTCTTGCTCACTTTGCCACTGGAGTCAAGCAAGCCCGGCTGAAGACGGCTGTAATGCCAGAAACCGGTCCAGGGAAGCTTGATTCCGGTCCTGGGAAGACATGGCTTGGCAGTTCGGGCTGAACTGTTCCCATGAGGCACAGGGTCAGACTGATTTGTATATGGCCATGCCTGAACTGGGGTTGCGGAGTGAGCTAAAGAACGGTGATGGATTAAACCCAGATCAGTTGACTGGGGGTGAGTGTTTGTATTGTCAACGCTCCGTCCATCACCACCTTTGGTTTTTCTTTGTTCACCATAAGTTGGCAGGGTATGCTCAGACGTGAGTCCCTTGCTCACTTTGCCACTGGAGTCAAGCAAGCCCGGCTGACGACGGCTGTAATGCCAGAAACCAGTCCTGGGAAGCTTGATTCTGGTCCAGGGAAGACAAGGCTTGGCAGTTCAGGCTGGACTGTTCCCATGAGGGACAGGGTCAGACTGAGTTGCATATGGCCATGTCTGAACTGGGGTGTCGGAGTGAGCTAAAGAACGGTGATGGATTAAACCCAGATCAGTTGACTGGGGTTGAGTGTTTGTATTGTCAACGCTCCTCCTATCACCACCTTTGGTTTTTCTTTGTTCGCCCTAAGTTGGCAGGGTATGCTCAGACGTGAGTCCCTTGCTCACTTTGCCACTGGAGTCAAGCAAGCCCGGCTGAAGACGGCTGTAATGCCAGAAACCGGTCCTGGGAAGCTTGATTCCGGTCCAGGGAAGACATGGCTTGCCAGTTCGGGCTGGACTGTTCCCATGAGGCACAGGGTCAGACTGATTTGCATATGGCCATGTCTGATCTGGGGTGGTGGAGTGAGCTAAAGAATGGTGATGGATTAAACCCAGATCAGTTGACTGGGGGTGAGTGTTTGTATTGTCAACGTTCCGCCCATCACCACCTTTGGTTTTTCTTTGTTCGCCCTAAGTTGGCAGGGTATGCTCAGATGTGAGTCACTTGCTCACTTTGCCACTGGAGTCAAGCAAGCCCGGCTGAAGACGGCTGTAATGCCTGAAACCGGTCCTGGGAAGCTTGATTCCGGTCCAGGGAAGACATGGCTTGGCAGTTCGGGCTGGACTGTTCCCATGAGGCATAGGGTCAGACTGATTTGCATATGGCCATGTCTGAACTGGGGTGGCGGAGTGAGCTAAAGAACGGTGATGGATTAAACCCAGATCAGTTGACTGGGGTTGAGTGTTTGTATTGTCAACGCTCCTCCTATCACCACCTTTGGTTTTTCTTTGTTCGCCCTAAGTTGGCAGGGTATGCTCAGACGTGAGTCCCTTGCTCACTTTGCCACTGGAGTCAAGCAAGCCCGGCTGAAGACGGCTGTAATGCCAGAAACCGGTCCTGGGAAGCTTGATTCCGGTCCAGGGAAGACATGGCTTGGCAGTTCGGGGTGGACTGTTCCCATGAGGCACAGGGTCAGACTGATTTGCATATGGCCATGTCTGATCTGGGGTGGTGGAGTGAGCTAAAGAACGGTGATGGATTAAACCCAGATCAGTTGACTGGGGCTGAGTGTTTGTATTGTCAACGTTCCGCCCATCACCACCTTTGGTTTTTCTTTGTTCGCCCTAAGTTGGCAGGGTATGCTCAGATGTGAGTCACTTGCTCACTTCGCCACGGGAGTCAAGCAAGCCCGGCTGAAGACGGCTGTAATGCCTGAAACCGGTCCTGGGAAGCTTGATTCCGGTCCAGGGAAGACATGGCTTGGCAGTTCGGGCTGGACTGTTCCCATGAGGCATAGGGTCAGACTGATTTGCATATGGCCATGTCTGAACTGGGGTGGCGGAGTGAGCTAAAGAACGGTGATGGATTAAACCCAGATCAGTTGACTGGGGGTGAGTGTTTGTATTGTCAACGCTCCGTCCATCACCACCTTTGGTTTTTCTTTGTTCGCCCTAAGTTGGCAGTGTATGCTCAGACGTGAGTCCCTTGCTCACTTAGCCACTGGAGTCAAGCAAGCCCGGCTGAAGACAGCTGTAATGCCAGAAACCGGTCCTGGGAAGATTGATTCCGGTCCAGGGAACACATGGCTTGGCAGTTCGGGCTGAATTGTTCCCATGAGGCACAGGGTCAGACTGCTTTGCATATGGCCATGTCTGAACTGGGGTGGCGGAGTGAGCTAAAGAACGGTGATGGACTAAACCCAGATCAGTTGACTGGGGGTGAGTGATTGTATTGTCAACGCTCCGTCCATCACCACCTTTGTTTTTTCTTTGTTCGCCCTAAGTTGGCAGGGTATGCTCAGACGTGAGTCCCTTGCTCACTTTGCCACTGGAGTCAAGCAAGCCCGGCTGAAGACGGCTGTAATGCCAGAAACCGGTCCAGGGAAGCTTGATTCCGGTCCAGGGAAGACATGGCGTGGCAGTTCGGGCTGGACTGTTCCCATGAGGCACAGGGTCAGACTGATTTGCATATGGCCATGTCTGAACTGGGGTTGCGGAGTGAGCTAAATAACGGTGATGGATTAAACCCAGATCAGTTGACTGGGGGTGAGTGTTTGTATTGTCAACGCTCCGTCCATCACCACCTTTGGTTTTTCTTTGTTCACCATTGGTTGGCAGGGTATGCTCACACGTGAGTGCCTTGCTCACTTTGCCACTGGAGTCAAGCAAGCCAGGCTGATGATGGCTGTAATGCCAGAAACCGGTCCTGGGAAGCTTGATTCCGGTCCAGGGAAGACATGGCTTGCCAGTTCGGGCTGGACTGTTCCCATGAGGCACAGGGTCAGACTGATTTGCATATGGCCATGTCTGATCTGGGGTGGCGGAGTGAGCTAAAGAACGGTGATGGATTAAACCCAGATCAGTTGACTGGTGGTGAGTGTTTGTATTGTCAACGCTCCGTCCATCACCACCTTTGGTTTTTCTTTGTTCGCCCTAAATTGGCAGTGTATGCTCAGACGTGAGTCCCTTGCTCACTTTGCCACTGGAGTCAAGCAAGCCCGGCTGAAGACGGCTGTAATGCCAGAAACCGGTCCTGGGAAGCTTGATTCCGGTCCAGGGAAGACATGGCTTGGCAGTGCGGGCTGAACTGTTCCCATGAGGCACAGGGTCAGACTGATTGGTATATGGCCATGTCTGAACTGGGGTGGCGGAGTGAGCTAAAGAACAGTGATGGATTAAACCCAGATCAGTTGACTGGGGGTGAGTGTTTGTATTGTCAACGCTCCGTCCATCACCACCTTTGGTTTTTCTTTGTTCACCATAAGTTGGCAGGGTATGCTCAGACGTGAGTCCCTTGCTCACTTTGCCACTGGAGTCAAGCAAGCCCGGCTGACGACGGCTGTAATGCCAGAAACCAGTCCTGGGAAGCTTGATTCTGGTCCAGGGAAGACAAGGCTTGGCAGTTCGGGCTGGACTGTTCCCATGAGGGACAGGGTCAGACTGAGTTGCATATGGCCATGTCTGAACTGGGGTGGCGGAGTGAGCTAAAGAACGGTGATGGATTTAACCCAGATCAGTTGACTGGGGTTGAGTGTTTGTATTGTCAACGCTCCTCCTATCACCACCTTTGGTTTTTCTTTGTTCGCCCTAAGTTGGCAGGGTATGCTCAGACGTGAGTCCCTTGCTCACTTTGCCACTGGAGTCAAGCAAGCCCGGCTGAAGACGGCTGTAATGCCAGAAACCGGTCCTGGGAAGCTTGATTCCGGTCCAGGGAAGACATGGCTTGGCAGTTCGGGGTGGACTGTTCCCATGAGGCACAGGGTCAGACTGATTTGCATATGGCCATGTCTGATCTGGGGTGGTGGAGTGAGCTAAAGAACGGTGATGGATTAAACCCAGATCAGTTGACTGGGGGTGAGTGTTTGTATTGTCAACGTTCCGCCCATCACCACCTTTGGTTTTTCTTTGTTCGCCCTAAGTTGGCAGGGTATGCTCAGATGTGAGTCACTTGCTCACTTTGCCACTGGAGTCAAGCAAGCCCGGCTGAAGACGGCTGTAATGCCTGAAACCGGTCCTGGGAAGCTTGATTCCGGTCCAGGGAAGACATGGCTTGGCAGTTCGGGCTGGATTGTTCCCATGAGGCATAGGGTCAGACTGATTTGCATATGGCCATGTCTGAACTGGGGTGGCGGAGTGAGCTAAAGAACGGTGATGGATTAAACCCAGATCAGTTGACTGGGGGTGAGTGTTTGTATTGTCAACGCTCCGTCCATCACCACCTTTGGTTTTTCTTTGTTCGCCCTAAGTTGGCAGTGTATGCTCAGACGTGAGTCCCTTGCTCACTTAGCCACTGGAGTCAAGCAAGCCCGGCTGAAGACGGCTGTAATGCCAGAAACCGGTCCTGGGAAGATTGATTCCGGTCCAGGGAAGACATGGCTTGGCAGTTCAGGCTGGACTGTTCCCATGAGGAACAGGGCAGACTGATTTGCATATGGCCATGTTTGAACTGGGGTGGCGGAGTGAGCTAAAGAACGGTGATGGATTAAACCCAGATCAGTTGACTGGTGGTGAGTGTTTGTATTGTCAACGCTCCGTCCATCACCACCTTTGGTTTTTCTTTGTTCGCCCTAAGTTGGCAGGGTATGCTCAGACGTGAGTCCCTTGCTCACTTTGCCACTGGAGGCAAGCAAGCCCGGCTGAAGACGGCTGTAATGCCAGAAACCGGTCCTGGGAAGCTTTATTCCCGTCCAGGGAACACATGGCTTGGCAGTTCGGGCTGAACTGTTCCCATGAGGCACAGGGTCAGACTGCTTTGCATATGGCCATGTCTGAACTGGGGTGGCGGAGTGAGCTAAAGAACGGTGATGGACTAAACCCAGATCAGTTGACTGGGGGTGAGTGTTTGTATTGTCAACGCTCCGTCCATCACCACCTTTGTTTTTTCTTTGTTCGCCCTAAGTTGGCAGGGTATGCTCAGACGTGAGTCCCTTGCTCACTTTGCCACTGGAGTCAAGCAAGCCCGGCTGAAGACGGCTGTAATGCCAGAAACCGGTCCAGGGAAGCTTGATTCCGTTCCAGGGAAGACATGGCGTGGCAGTTCGGGCTGGACTGTTCCCATGAGGCACAGGGTCAGACTGATTTGCATATGGCCATGTCTGAACTGGGGTTGCGGAGTGAGCTAAAGAACGGTGATGGATTAAACCCAGATCAGTTGACTGGGGGTGAGTGTTTGTATTGTCAACGCTCCGTCCATCACCACCTTTGGTTTTTCTTTGTTCACCATTGGTTGGCAGGGTATGCTCACACGTGAGTGCCTTGCTCACTTTGCCACTGGAGTCAAGCAAGCCAGGCTGATGATGGCTGTAATGCCAGAAACCGGTCCTGGGAAGCTTGATTCCGGTCCAGGGAAGACATGGCTTGCCAGTTCGGGCTGGACTGTTCCCATGAGGCACAGGGTCAGACTGATTTGCATATGGCCATGTCTGATCTGGGGTGGCGGAGTGAGCTAAAGAACGGTGATGGATTAAACCCAGATCAGTTGACTGGTGGTGAGTGTTTTTATTGTCAACGCTCCGTCCATCACCACCTTTGGTTTTTCTTTGTTCGCCCTAAATTGGCAGTGTATGCTCAGACGTGAGTCCCTTGCTCACTTTGCCACTGGAGTCAAGCAAGCCCGGCTGAAGACGGCTGTAATGCCAGAAACCGGTCCTGGGAAGCTTGATTCCGGTCCAGGGAATACATGGCTTGGCAGTGCGGGCTGAACTGTTCCCATGAGGCACAGGGTCAGACTGATTGGCATATGGCCATGTCTGAACTGGGGTGGCGGAGTGAGCTAAACAACGGTGATGGATTAAACCCAGATCAGTTGACTGGGGGTGAGTGTTTGTATTGTCAACGCTCCGTCCATCACCACCTTTGGTTTCTCTTTGTTCACCATAAGTTGGCAGGGTATGCTCAGACGTGAGTCCCTTGCTCACTTTGCCACTGGAGTCAAGCAAGCCCGGTTGACGACGGCTGTAATGCCAGAAACCGGTCCTGGGAAGCTTGATTCTGGTCCAGGGAAGACATGGCTTGGCAGTTCGGGGTGGACTGTTCCCATGAGGCACAGGGTCAGACTGATTTGCATATGGCCATGTCTGATCTGGGGTGGCGGAGTGAGCTAAAGAACGGTGATGGATTAAACCCAGATCAGTTGACTGGGGGTGAGTGTTTGTATTGTCAACGTTCCGTCCATCAACACCTTTGGTTTTTCTTTGTTCGCCCTAAGTTGGCTGGGTATGCTCAGACGTGAGTCACTTGCTCACTTTGCCACTGGAGTCAAGCAAGCCCGGCTGAAGACGGCTGTAATGCCAGAAACCGGTACTGGGAAGCTTGATTCCGTTCCAGGGAAGACATGGCTTGGCAGTTCAGGCTGGACTGTTCCCATGAGGCACAGGGCAGACTGATTTGCATATGGCCATGTCTGAACTGGGGTGGCGGAGTGAGCTAAAGAACGGTGATGGATTAAACCCAGATCAGTTGACTAGGGGTGAGTGTTTGTATTGTCAACGCTCCGTCCATCACCACCTTTGGTTTTTCTTTGTTCGCCCTAAGTTGGCAGGGTATGCTCAGACGTGAGTCCCTTGCTCACTTTGCCACTGGAGTCAAGCAGGCCCGGCTGAAGACGGCTGTATGCCAGAAACCGGTCCTGGGAAGCTTGATTCCGGTCCAGGGAAGACATGGCTTGGCAGTTCGGGGTGGACTGTTCCCATGAGGCACAGGGTCAGACTGATTTGCATATGGCCATGTCTGATCTGGGGTGGCGGAGTGAGCTAAAGAACGGTGATGGATTAAACCCAGATCAGTTGACTGGGGGTGAGTGTTTGTATTGTCAACGTTCCGTCCATCAACACCTTTGGTTTTTCTTTGTTCGCCCTAAGTTGGCTGGGTATACTCAGACGTGAGTCACTTGCTCACTTTGCCACTGGAGTCAAGCAAGCCCGGCTGAAGACGGCTGTATGCCAGAAACCGGTCCTGGGAAGCTTGATTCCGGTCCAGGGAAGACATGGCTTGGCAGTGCGGGCTGAACTGTTCCCATGAGGCACAGGGTCAGACTGATTGGCATATGGCCATGTCTGAACTGGGGTGGCGGAGTGAGCTAAAGAACGGTGATGGATTAAACCCAGATCAGTTGACTGGGGGTGAGTGTTTGTATTGTCAACGCTCCGTCCATCACCACCGTTGGTTTTTCTTTGTTCACCATAAGTTGGCAGGGTATGCTCAGACGTGAGTCCCTTGCTCACTTTGCCACTGGAGTCAAGCAAGCCCGGCTGACGACGGCTGTAATGCCAGAAACCGGTCCTGGGAAGCTTGATTCTGGTCCAGGGAAGACATGGCTTGGCAGTTCGGGGTGGACTGTTCCCATGAGGCACAGGGTCAGACTGATTTGCATATGGCCATGTCTGATCTGGGGTGGCCGAGTGAGCTAAAGAACGGTGATGGATTAAAACCAGATCAGTTGACTGGGGGTGAGTGTTTGTATTGTCAACGTTCCGTCCATCACCACCTTTGGTTTTTCTTTGTTCGCCCTAAGTTGGCAGGGTATGCTCAGACGTGAGTCCCTTGCTCACTTTGCCACTGGAATCAAGCAAGCCCGGCTGAAGACGGCTGTAATGCCAGAAACCGGTCCTGGGAAGCTTGATTCCGGTCCAGGGAAGACATGGCTTGGCAGTTCAGGCTGGACTGTTCCCATGAGGCACAGGGCAGACTGATTTGCATATGGCCATGCCTGAACTGGGGTTGCGGAGTGAGCTAAAGAACGGTGATGGATTAAACCCAGATCAGTTGACTGGGGGTGAGTGTTTGTATTGTCAACGCTCCGTCCATCACCACCTTTGGTTTTTCTTTGTTCACCATAAGTTGGCAGGGTATGCTCAGACGTGAGTCCCTTGCTCACTTTGCCACTGGAGTCAAGCAAGCCCGGTTGACGACGGCTGTAATGCCAGAAACCGGTCCTGGGAAGCTTGATTCTGGTCCAGGGAAGACATGGCTTGGCAGTTCGGGGTGGACTGTTCCCATGAGGCACAGGGTCAGACTGATTTGCATATGGCCATGTCTGATCTGGGGTGGCGGAGTGAGCTAAAGAACGGTGATGGATTAAACCCAGATCAGTTGACTGGGGGTGAGTGTTTGTATTGTCAACGTTCCGTCCATCAACACCTTTGTTTTTTCTTTGTTCGCCCTAAGTTGGCTGGGTATGCTCAGACGTGAGTCACTTGCTCACTTTGCCACTGGAGTCAAGCAAGCCCGGCTGAAGACGGCTGTAATGCCAGAAACCGGTACTGGGAAGCTTGATTCCGGTCCAGGGAAGACATGGCTTGGCAGTTCAGGCTGGACTGTTCCCATGAGGCACAGGGCAGACTGATTTGCATATGGCCATGTCTGAACTGGGGTGGCGGAGTGAGCTAAAGAACGGTGATGGATTAAACCCAGATCAGTTGACTAGGGGTGAGTGTTTGTATTGTCAACGCTCCATCCATCACCACCTTTGGTTTTTCTTTGTTCGCCCTAAGTTGGCAGGGTATGCTCAGACGTGAGTCCCTTGCTCACTTTGCCACTGGAGTCAAGCAAGCCCGGCTGAAGACGGCTGTATGCCAGAAACCGGTCCTGGGAAGCTTGATTCCGGTCCAGGGAAGACATGGCTTGGCAGTTCGGGGTGGACTGTTCCCATGAGGCACAGGGTCAGACTGATTTGCATATGGCCATGTCTGATCTGGGGTGGCGGAGTGAGCTAAAGAACGGTGATGGATTAAACCCAGATCAGTTGACTGGGGGTGAGTGTTTGTATTGTCAACGTTCCGTCCATCAACACCTTTGGTTTTTCTTTGTTCGCCCTAAGTTGGCTGGGTATGCTCAGACGTGAGTCACTTGCTCACTTTGCCACTGGAGTCAAGCAAGCCCGGCTGAAGACGGCTGTATGCCAGAAACCGGTCCTGGGAAGCTTGATTCTGGTCCAGGGAAGACATGGCTTGGCAGTGCGGGCTGAACTGTTCCCATGAGGCACAGGGTCAGACTGATTGGCATATGGCCATGTCTGAACTGGGGTGGCGGAGTGAGCTAAAGAACGGTGATGGATTAAACCCAGATCAGTTGACTGGGGGTGAGTGTTTGTATTGTCAACGCTCCGTCCATCACCACCGTTGGTTTTTCTTTGTTCACCATAAGTTGGCAGGGTATGCTCAGACGTGAGTCCCTTGCTCACTTTGCCACTGGAGTCAAGCAAGCCCGGCTGACGACGGCTGTAATGCCAGAAACCGGTCCTGGGAAGCTTGATTCTGGTCCAGGGAAGACATGGCTTGGCAGTTCGGGGTGGACTGTTCCCATGAGGCACAGGGTCAGACTGATTTGCATATGGCCATGTCTGATCTGGGGTGGCGGAGTGAGCTAAAGAACGGTGATGGATTAAACCCAGATCAGTTGACTGGTGGTGAGTGTTTGTATTGTCAACGCTCCGTCCATCACCACCTTTGGTTTTTCTTTGTTCGCCCTAAATTGGCAGTGTATGCTCAGACGTGAGTCCCTTGCTCACTTTGCCACTGGAGTCAAGCAAGCCCGGCTGAAGACGGCTGTAATGCCAGAAACCGGTCCTGGGAAGCTTGATTCCGGTCCAGGGAAGACATGGCTTGGCAGTGCGGGCTGAACTGTTCCCATGAGGCACAGGGTCAGACTGATTGGCATATGGCCATGTCTGAACTGGGGTGGCGGAGTGAGCTAAAGAACGGTGATGGATTAAACCCAGATCAGTTGACTGGGGGTGAGTGTTTGTATTGTCAACGCTCCGTCCATCACCACCTTTGGTTTTTCTTTGTTCACCATAAGTTGGCAGGGTATGCTCAGACGTGAGTCCCTTGCTCACTTTGCCACTGGAGTCAAGCAAGCCCGGCTGACGACGGCTGTAATGCCAGAAACCAGTCCTGGGAAGCTTGATTCTGGTCCAGGGAAGACAAGGCTTAGCAGTTCGGGCTGGACTGTTCCCATGAGGGACAGGGTCAGACTGAGTTGCATATGGCCATGTCTGAACTGGGGTGGCGGAGTGAGCTAAAGAACGGTGATGGATTTAACCCAGATCAGTTGACTGGGGTTGAGTGTTTGTATTGTCAACGCTCCTCCTATCACCACCTTTGGTTTTTCTTTGTTCGCCCTAAGTTGGCAGGGTATGCTCAGACGTGAGTCCCTTGCTCACTTTGCCACTGGAGTCAAGCAAGCCCGGCTGAAGACGGCTGTAATGCCAGAAACCGGTCCTGGGAAGCTTGATTCCGGTCCAGGGAAGACATGGCTTGGCAGTTCGGGGTGGACTGTTCCCATGAGGCACAGGGTCAGACTGATTTGCATATGGCCATGTCTGATCTGGGGTGGTGGAGTGAGCTAAAGAACGGTGATGGATTAAACCCAGATCAGTTGACTGGGGGTGAGTGTTTGTATTGTCAACGTTCCGCCCATCACCACCTTTGGTTTTTCTTTGTTCGCCCTAAGTTGGCAGGGTATGCTCAGATGTGAGTCACTTGCTCACTTTGCCACTGGAGTCAAGCAAGCCCGGCTGAAGACGGCTGTAATGCCTGAAACCGGTCCTGGGAAGCTTGATTCCGGTCCAGGGAAGACATGGCTTGGCAGTTCGGGCTGGACTGTTCCCATGAGGCATAGGGTCAGACTGATTTGCATATGGCCATGTCTGAACTGGGGTGGCGGAGTGAGCTAAAGAACGGTGATGGATTAAACCCAGATCAGTTGACTGGGGGTGAGTGTTTGTATTGTCAACGCTCCGTCCATCACCACCTTTGGTTTTTCTTTGTTCGCCCTAAGTTGGCAGTGTATGCTCAGACGTGAGTCCCTTGCTCACTTAGCCACTGGAGTCAAGCAAGCCCGGCTGAAGACAGCTGTAATGCCAGAAACCGGTCCTGGGAAGATTGATTCCGGTCCAGGGAACACATGGCTTGGCAGTTCGGGCTGAATTGTTCCCATGAGGCACAGGGTCAGACTGCTTTGCATATGGCCATGTCTGAACTGGGGTGGCGGAGTGAGCTAAAGAACGGTGATGGACTAAACCCAGATCAGTTGACTGGGGGTGAGTGATTGTATTGTCAACGCTCCGTCCATCACCACCTTTGTTTTTTCTTTGTTCGCCCTAAGTTGGCAGGGTATGCTCAGACGTGAGTCCCTTGCTCACTTTGCCACTGGAGTCAAGCAAGCCCGGCTGAAGACGGCTGTAATGCCAGAAACCGGTCCAGGGAAGCTTGATTCCGGTCCAGGGAAGACATGGCGTGGCAGTTCGGGCTGGACTGTTCCCATGAGGCACAGGGTCAGACTGATTTGCATATGGCCATGTCTGAACTGGGGTTGCGGAGTGAGCTAAATAACGGTGATGGATTAAACCCAGATCAGTTGACTGGGGGTGAGTGTTTGTATTGTCAACGCTCCGTCCATCACCACCTTTGGTTTTTCTTTGTTCACCATTGGTTGGCAGGGTATGCTCACACGTGAGTGCCTTGCTCACTTTGCCACTGGAGTCAAGCAAGCCAGGCTGATGATGGCTGTAATGCCAGAAACCGGTCCTGGGAAGCTTGATTCCGGTCCAGGGAAGACATGGCTTGCCAGTTCGGGCTGGACTGTTCCCATGAGGCACAGGGTCAGACTGATTTGCATATGGCCATGTCTGATCTGGGGTGGCGGAGTGAGCTAAAGAACGGTGATGGATTAAACCCAGATCAGTTGACTGGTGGTGAGTGTTTGTATTGTCAACGCTCCGTCCATCACCACCTTTGGTTTTTCTTTGTTCGCCCTAAATTGGCAGTGTATGCTCAGACGTGAGTCCCTTGCTCACTTTGCCACTGGAGTCAAGCAAGCCCGGCTGAAGACGGCTGTAATGCCAGAAACCGGTCCTGGGAAGCTTGATTCCGGTCCAGGGAAGACATGGCTTGGCAGTGCGGGCTGAACTGTTCCCATGAGGCACAGGGTCAGACTGATTGGTATATGGCCATGTCTGAACTGGGGTGGCGGAGTGAGCTAAAGAACAGTGATGGATTAAACCCAGATCAGTTGACTGGGGGTGAGTGTTTGTATTGTCAACGCTCCGTCCATCACCACCTTTGGTTTTTCTTTGTTCACCATAAGTTGGCAGGGTATGCTCAGACGTGAGTCCCTTGCTCACTTTGCCACTGGAGTCAAGCAAGCCCGGCTGACGACGGCTGTAATGCCAGAAACCAGTCCTGGGAAGCTTGATTCTGGTCCAGGGAAGACAAGGCTTGGCAGTTCGGGCTGGACTGTTCCCATGAGGGACAGGGTCAGACTGAGTTGCATATGGCCATGTCTGAACTGGGGTGGCGGAGTGAGCTAAAGAACGGTGATGGATTTAACCCAGATCAGTTGACTGGGGTTGAGTGTTTGTATTGTCAACGCTCCTCCTATCACCACCTTTGGTTTTTCTTTGTTCGCCCTAAGTTGGCAGGGTATGCTCAGACGTGAGTCCCTTGCTCACTTTGCCACTGGAGTCAAGCAAGCCCGGCTGAAGACGGCTGTAATGCCAGAAACCGGTCCTGGGAAGCTTGATTCCGGTCCAGGGAAGACATGGCTTGGCAGTTCGGGGTGGACTGTTCCCATGAGGCACAGGGTCAGACTGATTTGCATATGGCCATGTCTGATCTGGGGTGGTGGAGTGAGCTAAAGAACGGTGATGGATTAAACCCAGATCAGTTGACTGGGGGTGAGTGTTTGTATTGTCAACGTTCCGCCCATCACCACCTTTGGTTTTTCTTTGTTCGCCCTAAGTTGGCAGGGTATGCTCAGATGTGAGTCACTTGCTCACTTTGCCACTGGAGTCAAGCAAGCCCGGCTGAAGACGGCTGTAATGCCTGAAACCGGTCCTGGGAAGCTTGATTCCGGTCCAGGGAAGACATGGCTTGGCAGTTCGGGCTGGATTGTTCCCATGAGGCATAGGGTCAGACTGATTTGCATATGGCCATGTCTGAACTGGGGTGGCGGAGTGAGCTAAAGAACGGTGATGGATTAAACCCAGATCAGTTGACTGGGGGTGAGTGTTTGTATTGTCAACGCTCCGTCCATCACCACCTTTGGTTTTTCTTTGTTCGCCCTAAGTTGGCAGTGTATGCTCAGACGTGAGTCCCTTGCTCACTTAGCCACTGGAGTCAAGCAAGCCCGGCTGAAGACGGCTGTAATGCCAGAAACCGGTCCTGGGAAGATTGATTCCGGTCCAGGGAAGACATGGCTTGGCAGTTCAGGCTGGACTGTTCCCATGAGGAACAGGGCAGACTGATTTGCATATGGCCATGTTTGAACTGGGGTGGCGGAGTGAGCTAAAGAACGGTGATGGATTAAACCCAGATCAGTTGACTGGTGGTGAGTGTTTGTATTGTCAACGCTCCGTCCATCACCACCTTTGGTTTTTCTTTGTTCGCCCCAAGTTGGCAGGGTATGCTCAGACGTGAGTCCCTTGCTCACTTTGCCACTGGAGGCAAGCAAGCCCGGCTGAAGACGGCTGTAATGCCAGAAACCGGTCCTGGGAAGCTTTATTCCCGTCCAGGGAACACATGGCTTGGCAGTTCGGGCTGAACTGTTCCCATGAGGCACAGGGTCAGACTGCTTTGCATATGGCCATGTCTGAACTGGGGTGGCGGAGTGAGCTAAAGAACGGTGATGGACTAAACCCAGATCAGTTGACTGGGGGTGAGTGTTTGTATTGTCAACGCTCCGTCCATCACCACCTTTGTTTTTTCTTTGTTCGCCCTAAGTTGGCAGGGTATGCTCAGACGTGAGTCCCTTGCTCACTTTGCCACTGGAGTCAAGCAAGCCCGGCTGAAGACGGCTGTAATGCCAGAAACCGGTCCAGGGAAGCTTGATTCCGTTCCAGGGAAGACATGGCGTGGCAGTTCGGGCTGGACTGTTCCCATGAGGCACAGGGTCAGACTGATTTGCATATGGCCATGTCTGAACTGGGGTTGCGGAGTGAGCTAAAGAACGGTGATGGATTAAACCCAGATCAGTTGACTGGGGGTGAGTGTTTGTATTGTCAACGCTCCGTCCATCACCACCTTTGGTTTTTCTTTGTTCACCATTGGTTGGCAGGGTATGCTCACACGTGAGTGCCTTGCTCACTTTGCCACTGGAGTCAAGCAAGCCAGGCTGATGATGGCTGTAATGCCAGAAACCGGTCCTGGGAAGCTTGATTCCGGTCCAGGGAAGACATGGCTTGCCAGTTCGGGCTGGACTGTTCCCATGAGGCACAGGGTCAGACTGATTTGCATATGGCCATGTCTGATCTGGGGTGGCGGAGTGAGCTAAAGAACGGTGATGGATTAAACCCAGATCAGTTGACTGGTGGTGAGTGTTTTTATTGTCAACGCTCCGTCCATCACCACCTTTGGTTTTTCTTTGTTCGCCCTAAATTGGCAGTGTATGCTCAGACGTGAGTCCCTTGCTCACTTTGCCACTGGAGTCAAGCAAGCCCGGCTGAAGACGGCTGTAATGCCAGAAACCGGTCCTGGGAAGCTTGATTCCGGTCCAGGGAATACATGGCTTGGCAGTGCGGGCTGAACTGTTCCCATGAGGCACAGGGTCAGACTGATTGGCATATGGCCATGTCTGAACTGGGGTGGCGGAGTGAGCTAAACAACGGTGATGGATTAAACCCAGATCAGTTGACTGGGGGTGAGTGTTTGTATTGTCAACGCTCCGTCCATCACCACCTTTGGTTTCTCTTTGTTCACCATAAGTTGGCAGGGTATGCTCAGACGTGAGTCCCTTGCTCACTTTGCCACTGGAGTCAAGCAAGCCCGGTTGACGACGGCTGTAATGCCAGAAACCGGTCCTGGGAAGCTTGATTCTGGTCCAGGGAAGACATGGCTTGGCAGTTCGGGGTGGACTGTTCCCATGAGGCACAGGGTCAGACTGATTTGCATATGGCCATGTCTGATCTGGGGTGGCGGAGTGAGCTAAAGAACGGTGATGGATTAAACCCAGATCAGTTGACTGGGGGTGAGTGTTTGTATTGTCAACGTTCCGTCCATCAACACCTTTGGTTTTTCTTTGTTCGCCCTAAGTTGGCTGGGTATGCTCAGACGTGAGTCACTTGCTGACTTTGCCACTGGAGTCAAGCAAGCCCGGCTGAAGACGGCTGTAATGCCAGAAACCGGTACTGGGAAGCTTGATTCCGTTCCAGGGAAGACATGGCTTGGCAGTTCAGGCTGGACTGTTCCCATGAGGCACAGGGCAGACTGATTTGCATATGGCCATGTCTGAACTGGGGTGGCGGAGTGAGCTAAAGAACGGTGATGGATTAAACCCAGATCAGTTGACTAGGGGTGAGTGTTTGTATTGTCAACGCTCCGTCCATCACCACCTTTGGTTTTTCTTTGTTCGCCCTAAGTTGGCAGGGTATGCTCAGACGTGAGTCCCTTGCTCACTTTGCCACTGGAGTCAAGCAAGCCCGGCTGAAGACGGCTGTATGCCAGAAACCGGTCCTGGGAAGCTTGATTCCGGTCCAGGGAAGACATGGCTTGGCAGTTCGGGGTGGACTGTTCCCATGAGGCACAGGGTCAGACTGATTTGCATATGGCCATGTCTGATCTGGGGTGGCGGAGTGAGCTAAAGAACGGTGATGGATTAAACCCAGATCAGTTGACTGGGGGTGAGTGTTTGTATTGTCAACGTTCCGTCCATCAACACCTTTGGTTTTTCTTTGTTCGCCCTAAGTTGGCTGGGTATACTCAGACGTGAGTCACTTGCTCACTTTGCCACTGGAGTCAAGCAAGCCCGGCTGAAGACGGCTGTATGCCAGAAACCGGTCCTGGGAAGCTTGATTCCGGTCCAGGGAAGACATGGCTTGGCAGTGCGGGCTGAACTGTTCCCATGAGGCACAGGGTCAGACTGATTGGCATATGGCCATGTCTGAACTGGGGTGGCGGAGTGAGCTAAAGAACGGTGATGGATTAAACCCAGATCAGTTGACTGGGGGTGAGTGTTTGTATTGTCAACGCTCCGTCCATCACCACCGTTGGTTTTTCTTTGTTCACCATAAGTTGGCAGGGTATGCTCAGACGTGAGTCCCTTGCTCACTTTGCCACTGGAGTCAAGCAAGCCCGGCTGACGACGGCTGTAATGCCAGAAACCGGTCCTGGGAAGCTTGATTCTGGTCCAGGGAAGACATGGCTTGGCAGTTCGGGGTGGACTGTTCCCATGAGGCACAGGGTCAGACTGATTTGCATATGGCCATGTCTGATCTGGGGTGGCCGAGTGAGCTAAAGAACGGTGATGGATTAAAACCAGATCAGTTGACTGGGGGTGAGTGTTTGTATTGTCAACGTTCCGTCCATCACCACCTTTGGTTTTTCTTTGTTCGCCCTAAGTTGGCAGGGTATGCTCAGACGTGAGTCCCTTGCTCACTTTGCCACTGGAATCAAGCAAGCCCGGCTGAAGACGGCTGTAATGCCAGAAACCGGTCCTGGGAAGCTTGATTCCGGTCCAGGGAAGACATGGCTTGGCAGTTCAGGCTGGACTGTTCCCATGAGGCACAGGGCAGACTGATTTGCATATGGCCATGCCTGAACTGGGGTTGCGGAGTGAGCTAAAGAACGGTGATGGATTAAACCCAGATCAGTTGACTGGGGGTGAGTGTTTGTATTGTCAACGCTCCGTCCATCACCACCTTTGGTTTTTCTTTGTTCACCATAAGTTGGCAGGGTATGCTCAGACGTGAGTCCCTTGCTCACTTTGCCACTGGAGTCAAGCAAGCCCGGTTGACGACGGCTGTAATGCCAGAAACCGGTCCTGGGAAGCTTGATTCTGGTCCAGGGAAGACATGGCTTGGCAGTTCGGGGTGGACTGTTCCCATGAGGCACAGGGTCAGACTGATTTGCATATGGCCATGTCTGATCTGGGGTGGCGGAGTGAGCTAAAGAACGGTGATGGATTAAACCCAGATCAGTTGACTGGGGGTGAGTGTTTGTATTGTCAACGTTCCGTCCATCAACACCTTTGTTTTTTCTTTGTTCGCCCTAAGTTGGCTGGGTATGCTCAGACGTGAGTCACTTGCTCACTTTGCCACTGGAGTCAAGCAAGCCCGGCTGAAGACGGCTGTAATGCCAGAAACCGGTACTGGGAAGCTTGATTCCGGTCCAGGGAAGACATGGCTTGGCAGTTCAGGCTGGACTGTTCCCATGAGGCACAGGGCAGACTGATTTGCATATGGCCATGTCTGAACTGGGGTGGCGGAGTGAGCTAAAGAACGGTGATGGATTAAACCCAGATCAGTTGACTAGGGGTGAGTGTTTGTATTGTCAACGCTCCATCCATCACCACCTTTGGTTTTTCTTTGTTCGCCCTAAGTTGGCAGGGTATGCTCAGACGTGAGTCCCTTGCTCACTTTGCCACTGGAGTCAAGCAAGCCCGGCTGAAGACGGCTGTATGCCAGAAACCGGTCCTGGGAAGCTTGATTCCGGTCCAGGGAAGACATGGCTTGGCAGTTCGGGGTGGACTGTTCCCATGAGGCACAGGGTCAGACTGATTTGCATATGGCCATGTCTGATCTGGGGTGGCGGAGTGAGCTAAAGAACGGTGATGGATTAAACCCAGATCAGTTGACTGGGGGTGAGTGTTTGTATTGTCAACGTTCCGTCCATCAACACCTTTGGTTTTTCTTTGTTCGCCCTAAGTTGGCTGGGTATGCTCAGACGTGAGTCACTTGCTCACTTTGCCACTGGAGTCAAGCAAGCCCGGCTGAAGACGGCTGTATGCCAGAAACCGGTCCTGGGAAGCTTGATTCCGGTCCAGGGAAGACATGGCTTGGCAGTGCGGGCTGAACTGTTCCCATGAGGCACAGGGTCAGACTGATTGGCATATGGCCATGTCTGAACTGGGGTGGCGGAGTGAGCTAAAGAACGGTGATGGATTAAACCCAGATCAGTTGACTGGGGGTGAGTGTTTGTATTGTCAACGCTCCGTCCATCACCACCGTTGTTTTTTCTTTGTTCACCATAAGTTGGCAGGGTATGCTCAGACGTGAGTCCCTTGCTCACTTTGCCACTGGAGTCAAGCAAGCCCGGCTGACGACGGCTGTAATGCCAGAAACCGGTCCTGGGAAGCTTGATTCTGGTCCAGGGAAGACATGGCTTGGCAGTTCGGGGTGGACTGTTCCCATGAGGCACAGGGTCAGACTGATTTGCATATGGCCATGTCTGATCTGGGGTGGCGGAGTGAGCTAAAGAACGGTGATGGATTAAACCCAGATCAGTTGACTGGTGGTGAGTGTTTGTATTGTCAACGCTCCGTCCATCACCACCTTTGGTTTTTCTTTGTTCGCCCTAAATTGGCAGTGTATGCTCAGACGTGAGTCCCTTGCTCACTTTGCCACTGGAGTCAAGCAAGCCCGGCTGACGACGGCTGTAATGCCAGAAACCAGTCCTGGGAAGCTTGATTCTGGTCCAGGGAAGACAAGGCTTAGCAGTTCGGGCTGGACTGTTCCCATGAGGGACAGGGTCAGACTGAGTTGCATATGGCCATGTCTGAACTGGGGTGGCGGAGTGAGCTAAAGAACGGTGATGGATTTAACCCAGATCAGTTGACTGGGGTTGAGTGTTTGTATTGTCAACGCTCCTCCTATCACCACCTTTGGTTTTTCTTTGTTCGCCCTAAGTTGGCAGGGTATGCTCAGACGTGAGTCCCTTGCTCACTTTGCCACTGGAGTCAAGCAAGCCCGGCTGAAGACGGCTGTAATGCCAGAAACCGGTCCTGGGAAGCTTGATTCCGGTCCAGGGAAGACATGGCTTGGCAGTTCGGGGTGGACTGTTCCCATGAGGCACAGGGTCAGACTGATTTGCATATGGCCATGTCTGATCTGGGGTGGTGGAGTGAGCTAAAGAACGGTGATGGATTAAACCCAGATCAGTTGACTGGGGGTGAGTGTTTGTATTGTCAACGTTCCGCCCATCACCACCTTTGGTTTTTCTTTGTTCGCCCTAAGTTGGCAGGGTATGCTCAGATGTGAGTCACTTGCTCACTTTGCCACTGGAGTCAAGCAAGCCCGGCTGAAGACGGCTGTAATGCCTGAAACCGGTCCTGGGAAGCTTGATTCCGGTCCAGGGAAGACATGGCTTGGCAGTTCGGGCTGGATTGTTCCCATGAGGCATAGGGTCAGACTGATTTGCATATGGCCATGTCTGAACTGGGGTGGCGGAGTGAGCTAAAGAACGGTGATGGATTAAACCCAGATCAGTTGACTGGGGGTGAGTGTTTGTATTGTCAACGCTCCGTCCATCACCACCTTTGGTTTTTCTTTGTTCGCCCTAAGTTGGCAGTGTATGCTCAGACGTGAGTCCCTTGCTCACTTAGCCACTGGAGTCAAGCAAGCCCGGCTGAAGACGGCTGTAATGCCAGAAACCGGTCCTGGGAAGATTGATTCGGGTCCAGGGAAGACATGGCTTGGCAGTTCAGGCTGGACTGTTCCCATGAGGAACAGGGAAGACTGATTTGCATATGGCCATGTTTGAACTGGGGTGGCGGAGTGAGCTAAAGAACGGTGATGGATTAAACCCAGATCAGTTGACTGGTGGTGAGTGTTTGTATTGTCAACGCTCCGTCCATCACCACCTTTGGTTTTTCATTGTTCGCCCTAAGTTGGCAGGGTATGCTCAGACGTGAGTCCCTTGCTCACTTTGCCACTGGAGGCAAGCAAGCCCGGCTGAAGACGGCTGTAATGCCAGAAACCGGTCCTGGGAAGCTTCATTCCGGTCCAGGGAACACATGGCTTGGCAGTTCGGGCTGAACTGTTCCCATGAGGCACAGGGTCAGACTGCTTTGCATATGGCCATGTCTGAACTGGGGTGGCGGAGTGAGCTAAAGAACGGTGATGGACTAAACCCAGATCAGTTGACTGGGGGTGAGTGTTTGTATTGTCAACGCTCCGTCCATCACCACCTTTGTTTTTTCTTTGTTCGCCCTAAGTTGGCAGGGTATGCTCAGACGTGAGTCCCTTGCTCACTTTGCCACTGGAGTCAAGCAAGCCCGGCTGAAGACGGCTGTAATGCCAGAAACCGGTCCAGGGAAGCTTGATTCCGTTCCAGGGAAGACATGGCGTGGCAGTTCGGGCTGGACTGTTCCCATGAGGCACAGGGTCAGACTGATTTGCATATGGCCATTTCTGAACTGGGGTTGCGGAGTGAGCTAAAGAACGGTGATGGATTAAACCCAGATCAGTTGACTGGGGGTGAGTGTTTGTATTGTCAACGCTCCGTCCATCACCACCTTTGGTTTTTCTTTGTTCACCATTGGTTGGCAGGGTATGCTCACACGTGAGTGCCTTGCTCACTTTGCCACTGGAGTCAAGCAAGCCAGGCTGATGATGGCTGTAATGCCAGAAACCGGTCCTGGGAAGCTTGATTCCGGTCCAGGGAAGACATGGCTTGCCAGTTCGGGCTGGACTGTTCCCATGAGGCACAGGGTCAGACTGATTTGCATATGGCCATGTCTGATCTGGGGTGGCGGAGTGAGCTAAAGAACGGTGATGGATTAAACCCAGATCAGTTGACTGGTGGTGAGTGTTTGTATTGTCAACGCTCCGTCCATCACCACCTTTGGTTTTTCTTTGTTCGCCCTAAATTGGCAGTGTATGCTCAGACGTGAGTCCCTTGCTCACTTTGCCACTGGAGTCAAGCAAGCCCGGCTGAAGACGGCTGTAATGCCAGAAACCGGTCCTGGGAAGCTTGATTCCGGTCCAGGGAATACATGGCTTGGCAGTGCGGGCTGAACTGTTCCCATGAGGCACAGGGTCAGACTGATTGGCATATGGCCATGTCTGAACTGGGGTGGCGGAGTGAGCTAAACAACGGTGATGGATTAAACCCAGATCAGTTGACTGGGGGTGAGTGTTTGTATTGTCAACGCTCCGTCCATCACCACCTTTGGTTTCTCTTTGTTCACCATAAGTTGGCAGGGTATGCTCAGACGTGAGTCCCTTGCTCACTTTGCCACTGGAGTCAAGCAAGCCCGGTTGACGACGGCTGTAATGCCAGAAACCGGTCCTGGGAAGCTTGATTCTGGTCCAGGGAAGACATGGCTTGGCAGTTCGGGGTGGACTGTTCCCATGAGGCACAGGGTCAGACTGATTTGCATATGGCCATGTCTGATCTGGGGTGGCGGAGTGAGCTAAAGAACGGTGATGGATTAAACCCAGATCAGTTGACTGGGGGTGAGTGTTTGTATTGTCAACGTTCCGTCCATCAACACCTTTGGTTTTTCTTTGTTCGCCCTAAGTTGGCTGGGTATGCTCAGACGTGAGTCACTTGCTCACTTTGCCACTGGAGTCAAGCAAGCCCGGCTGAAGACGGCTGTAATGCCAGAAACCGGTACTGGGAAGCTTGATTCCGGTCCAGGGAAGACATGGCTTGGCAGTTCAGGCTGGACTGTTCCCATGAGGCACAGGGCAGACTGATTTGCATATGGCCATGTCTGAACTGGGGTGGCGGAGTGAGCTAAAGAACGGTGATGGATTAAACCCAGATCAGTTGACTAGGGGTGAGTGTTTGTATTGTCAACGCTCCGTCCATCACCACCTTTGGTTTTTCTTTGTTCGCCCTAAGTTGGCAGGGTATGCTCAGACGTGAGTCCCTTGCTCACTTTGCCACTGGAGTCAAGCAAGCCCGGCTGAAGACGGCTGTATGCCAGAAACCGGTCCTGGGAAGCTTGATTCCGGCCCAGGGAAGACATGGCTTGGCAGTTCGGGGTGGACTGTTCCCATGAGGCACAGGGTCAGACTGATTTGCATATGGCCATGTCTGATCTGGGGTGGCGGAGTGAGCTAAAGAACGGTGATGGATTAAACCCAGATCAGTTGACTGGGGGTGAGTGTTTGTATTGTCAACGTTCCGTCCATCAACACCTTTGGTTTTTCTTTGTTCGCCCTAAGTTGGCTGGGTATGCTCAGACGTGAGTCACTTGCTCACTTTGCCACTGGAGTCAAGCAAGCCCGGCTGAAGACGGCTGTATGCCAGAAACCGGTCCTGGGAAGCTTGATTCCGGTCCAGGGAAGACATGGCTTGGCAGTGCGGGCTGAACTGTTCCCATGAGGCACAGGGTCAGACTGATTGGCATATGGCCATGTCTGAACTGGGGTGGCGGAGTGAGCTAAAGAACGGTGATGGATTAAACCCAGATCAGTTGACTGGGGGTGAGTGTTTGTATTGTCAACGCTCCGTCCATCACCACCGTTGGTTTTTCTTTGTTCACCATAAGTTGGCAGGGTATGCTCAGACGTGAGTCCCTTGCTCACTTTGCCACTGGAGTCAAGCAAGCCCGGCTGACGACGGCTGTAATGCCAGAAACCGGTCCTGGGAAACTTGATTCTGGTCCAGGGAAGACATGGCTTGGCAGTTCGGGGTGGACTGTTCCCATGAGGCACAGGGTCAGACTGATTTGCATATGGCCATGTCTGATCTGGGGTGGCCGAGTGAGCTAAAGAACGGTGATGGATTAAAACCAGATCAGTTGACTGGGGGTGAGTGTTTGTATTGTCAACGTTCCGTCCATCACCACCTTTGGTTTTTCTTTGTTCGCCCTAAGTTGGCAGGGTATGCTCAGACGTGAGTCCCTTGCTCACTTTGCCACTGGAATCAAGCAAGCCCGGCTGAAGACGGCTGTAATGCCAGAAACCGGTCCTGGGAAGCTTGATTCCGGTCCAGGGAAGACATGGCTTGGCAGTTCAGGCTGGACTGTTCCCATGAGGCACAGGGCAGACTGATTTGCATATGGCCATGCCTGAACTGGGGTTGCGGAGTGAGCTAAAGAACGGTGATGGATTAAACCCAGATCAGTTGACTGGGGGTGAGTGTTTGTATTGTCAACGCTCCGTCCATCACCACCTTTGGTTTTTCTTTGTTCACCATAAGTTGGCAGGGTATGCTCAGACGTGAGTCCCTTGCTCACTTTGCCACTGGAGTCAAGCAAGCCCGGTTGACGACGGCTGTAATGCCAGAAACCGGTCCTGGGAAGCTTGATTCTGGTCCAGGGAAGACATGGCTTGGCAGTTCGGGGTGGACTGTTCCCATGAGGCACAGGGTCAGACTGATTTGCATATGGCCATGTCTGATCTGGGGTGGCGGAGTGAGCTAAAGAACGGTGATGGATTAAACCCAGATCAGTTGACTAGGGGTGAGTGTTTGTATTGTCAACGCTCCGTCCATCAACACCTTTGGTTTTTCTTTGTTCGCCCTAAGTTGGCTGGGTATGCTCAGACGTGAGTCACTTGCTCACTTTGCCACTGGAGTCAAGCAAGCCCGGCTGAAGACGGCTGTAATGCCAGAAACCGGTACTGGGAAGCTTGATTCCGGTCCAGGGAAGACATGGCTTGGCAGTTCAGGCTGGACTGTTCCCATGAGGCACAGGGCAGACTGATTTGCATATGGCCATGTCTGAACTGGGGTGGCGGAGTGAGCTAAAGAACGGTGATGGATTAAACCCAGATCAGTTGACTAGGGGTGAGTGTTTGTATTGTCAACGCTCCGTCCATCACCACCTTTGGTTTTTCTTTGTTCGCCCTAAGTTGGCAGGGTATGCTCAGACGTGAGTCCCTTGCTCACTTTGCCACTGGAGTCAAGCAAGCCCGGCTGAAGACGGCTGTATGCCAGAAACCGGTCCTGGGAAGCTTGATTCCGGTCCAGGGAAGACATGGCTTGGCAGTTCGGGGTGGACTGTTCCCATGAGGCACAGGGTCAGACTGATTTGCATATGGCCATGTCTGATCTGGGGTGGCGGAGTGAGCTAAAGAACGGTGATGGATTAAACCCAGATCAGTTGACTGGGGGTGAGTGTTTGTATTGTCAACGTTCCGTCCATCAACACCTTTGGTTTTTCTTTGTTCGCCCTAAGTTGGCTGGGTATGCTCAGACGTGAGTCACTTGCTCACTTTGCCACTGGAGTCAAGCAAGCCCGGCTGAAGACGGCTGTATGCCAGAAACCGGTCTTGGGAAGCTTGATTCCGGTCCAGGGAAGACATGGCTTGGCAGTGCGGGCTGAACTGTTCCCATGAGGCACAGGGTCAGACTGATTGGCATATGGCCATGTCTGAACTGGGGTGGCGGAGTGAGCTAAAGAACGGTGATGGATTAAACCCAGATCAGTTGACTGGGGGTGAGTGTTTGTATTGTCAACGCTCCGTCCATCACCACCGTTGGTTTTTCTTTGTTCACCATAAGTTGGCAGGGTATGCTCAGACGTGAGTCCCTTGCTCACTTTGCCACTGGAGTCAAGCAAGCCCGGCTGACGACGGCTGTAATGCCAGAAACCGGTCCTGGGAAGCTTGATTCTGGTCCAGGGAAGACATGGCTTGGCAGTTCGGGGTGGACTGTTCCCATGAGGCACAGGGTCAGACTGATTTGCATATGGCCATGTCTGATCTGGGGTGGCCGAGTGAGCTAAAGAACGGTGATGGATTAAAACCAGATCAGTTGACTGGGGGTGAGTGTTTGTATTGTCAACGTTCCGTCCATCACCACCTTTGGTTTTTCTTTGTTCGCCCTAAGGTGGCAGGGTATGCTCAGACGTGAGTCCCTTGCTCACTTTGCCACTGGAGTCAAGCAAGCCCGGCTGAAGACGGCTGTATGCCAGAAACCGGTCCTGGGAAGCTTGATTCCGGTCCAGGGAAGACATGGCTTGGCAGTTCGGGGTGGACTGTTCCCATGAGGCACAGGGTCAGACTGATTTGCATATGGCCATGTCTGATCTGGGGTGGCGGAGTGAGCTAAAGAACGGTGATGGATTAAACCCAGATCAGTTGACTGGGGGTGAGTGTTTGTATTGTCAACGTTCCGTCCATCAACACCTTTGGTTTTTCTTTGTTCGCCCTAAGTTGGCTGGGTATGCTCAGACGTGAGTCACTTGCTCACTTTGCCACTGGAGTCAAGCAAGCCCGGCTGAAGACGGCTGTATGCCAGAAACCGGTCTTGGGAAGCTTGATTCCGGTCCAGGGAAGACATGGCTTGGCAGTGCGGGCTGAACTGTTCCCATGAGGCACAGGGTCAGACTGATTGGCATATGGCCATGTCTGAACTGGGGTGGCGGAGTGAGCTAAAGAACGGTGATGGATTAAACCCAGATCAGTTGACTGGGGGTGAGTGTTTGTATTGTCAACGCTCCGTCCATCACCACCGTTGGTTTTTCTTTGTTCACCATAAGTTGGCAGGGTATGCTCAGACGTGAGTCCCTTGCTCACTTTGCCACTGGAGTCAAGCAAGCCCGGCTGACGACGGCTGTAATGCCAGAAACCGGTCCTGGGAAGCTTGATTCTGGTCCAGGGAAGACATGGCTTGGCAGTTCGGGGTGGACTGTTCCCATGAGGCACAGGGTCAGACTGATTTGCATATGGCCATGTCTGATCTGGGGTGGCCGAGTGAGCTAAAGAACGGTGATGGATTAAAACCAGATCAGTTGACTGGGGGTGAGTGTTTGTATTGTCAACGTTCCGTCCATCACCACCTTTGGTTTTTCTTTGTTCGCCCTAAGTTGGCAGGGTATGCTCAGACGTGAGTCCCTTGCTCACTTTGCCACTGGAATCAAGCAAGCCCGGCTGAAGACGGCTGTAATGCCAGAAACCGGTCCTGGGAAGCTTGATTCCGGTCCAGGGAAGACATGGCTTGGCAGTTCAGGCTGGACTGTTCCCATGAGGCACAGGGCAGACTGATTTGCATATGGCCATGCCTGAACTGGGGTTGCGGAGTGAGCTAAAGAACGGTGATGGATTAAACCCAGATCAGTTGACTGGGGGTGAGTGTTTGTATTGTCAACGCTCCGTCCATCACCACCTTTGGTTTTTCTTTGTTCACCATAAGTTGGCAGGGTATGCTCAGACGTGAGTCCCTTGCTCACTTTGCCACTGGAGTCAAGCAAGCCCGGCTGACGACGGCTGTAATGCCAGAAACCGGTCCTGGGAAGCTTGATTCTGGTCCAGGGAAGACATGGCTTGGCAGTTCGGGCTGGACTGTTCCCATGAGGCGCAGGGTCAGACTGATTTGCATATGGCCATGTCTGATCTGGGGTGGCGGAGTGAGCTAAAGAACGGTGATGGATTAAACCCATATCAGTTGACTGGGGGTGAGTGTTTGTATTGTCAACGTTCCGTCCATCACCACCTTTGGTTTTTCTTTGTTCGCCCTAAGTTGGCAGGGAATGCTCAGACGTGAGTCCCTTGCTCACTTTGCCACTGGAGTCAAGCAAGCCCGGCTGAAGACGGCTGTAATGCCAGAAACCGGTACTGGGAAGCTTGATTCCGGTCCAGGGAAGACATGGCTTGGCAGTTCAGGCTGGACTGTTCCCATGAGGCACATGGCAGACTAATTTGCATATGGCCATGTCTGAACTGGGGTGGCGGAGTGAGCTAAAGAACGGTGATGGATTAAACCCAGATCAGTTGACTAGGGGTGAGTGTTTGTATTGTCAACGCTCCGTCCATCACCACCTTTGGTTTTTCTTTGTTCGCCCTAAGTTGGCAGGGTATGCTCAGACGTGAGTCCCTTGCTCACTTTGCCACTGGAGTCAAGCAAGCCCGGCTAAAGACGGCTGTAATGCCAGAAACCGGTCCTGGGAAGCTTAATTCCGGTCCAGGGAAGACATGGCTTGGCAGTGCGGGCTGAACTGTTCCCATGAGGAACAGGGTCAGACTGATTGGCATATGGCCATGTCTGAACTGGGGTGGTGGAGTGAGCTAAAGAACGGTGATGGATTAAACCCAGATCAGTTGACTGGGGGTGAGTGTTTGTATTGTCAACGCTCCGTCCATCACCACCGTTGGTTTTTCTCTGTTCACCATAAGTTGGCAGTGTATGCTCAGACGTGAGTCCCTTGCTCACTTTGCCACTGGAGTCAAGCAAGCCCGGCTGACGACGGCTGTAATGCCAGAAACCGGTCCTGGGAAGCTTGATTCTGGTCCAGGGAAGACATGGCTTGGCAGTTCGGGGTGGACTGTTCCCATGAGGCACAGGGTCAGACTGATTTGCATATGGCCATGTCTGATCTGGGGTGGCGGAGTGAGCTAAAGAACGGTGATGGATTAAACCCAGATCAGTTGACTGGGGGTGAGTGTTTGTATTGTCAACGTTCCGTCCATCACCACCTTTGGTTTTTCTTTGTTCGCCCTAAGGTGGCAGGGTATGCTCAGACGTGAGTCCCTTGCTCACTTTGCCACTGGAGTCAAGCAAGCCCGGCTGAAGACAGTTGTAATGCCAGAAACCGGTCCTGGGAAGCTTGATTCCGGTCCAGGGAAGACATGGCTTGGCAGTTCGGGCTGGACTGTTCCCATGAGGCACAGGGTCAGACTGATTTGCATATGGCCATGTCTGAACCGGGGTGGCGGAGTGAGCTAAAGAACGGTGATGGTTTAAACCCAGATCAGTTGACTGGGGGTGAGTGTTTGTATTGTCAACGCTCTGTCCATCACCACCTTTGGTTTTTCTTTCTTCGCCCTAAGTTGGCAGTGTATGCTCAGACGTGAGTCCCTTGCTCACTTTGCCACTGGAGTCAAGCAAGCCCGGCTGAAGACGGCTGTAATGCCAGAAACCGGTCCTGGGAAGCTTGATTCCGGTCCAGGGAAGACATGGCTTGGCAGTTCAGGCTGGACTGTTCCCATGAGGCACAGGGCAGACTGATTTGCATATGGCCATGTCTGAACTGGGGTGGTGGAGTGAGCTAAAGAACGGTGATGGATTAAACCCAGATCAGTTGACTGGGGGTGAGTGTTTGTATTGTCAACGCTCCGTCCATCACCACCTTTGGTTTTTCTTTGTTCGCCCTAAATTGGCAGTGTATGCTCAGACGTGAGTCCCTTGCTCACTTTGCCACTGGAGTCAAGCAAGCCCGGCTGAAGACGGCTGTAATGCCAGAAACCGGTCCTGGGAAGCTTGATTCCGGTCCAGGGAATACATGGCTTGGCAGTGCGGGCTGAACTGTTCCCATGAGGCACAGGGTCAGACTGATTGGCATATGGCCATGTCTGAACTGGGGTGGCGGAGTGAGCTAAACAACGGTGATGGATTAAACCCAGATCAGTTGACTGGGGGTGAGTGTTTGTATTGTCAACGCTCCGTCCATCACCACCTTTGGTTTCTCTTTGTTCACCATAAGTTGGCAGGGTATGCTCAGACGTGAGTCCCTTGCTCACTTTGCCACTGGAGTCAAGCAAGCCCGGTTGACGACGGCTGTAATGCCAGAAACCGGTCCTGGGAAGCTTGATTCTGGTCCAGGGAAGACATGGCTTGGCAGTTCGGGGTGGACTGTTCCCATGAGGCACAGGGTCAGACTGATTTGCATATGGCCATGTCTGATCTGGGGTGGCGGAGTGAGCTAAAGAACGGTGATGGATTAAACCCAGATCAGTTGACTGGGGGTGAGTGTTTGTATTGTCAACGTTCCGTCCATCAACACCTTTGGTTTTTCTTTGTTCGCCCTAAGTTGGCTGGGTATGCTCAGACGTGAGTCACTTGCTCACTTTGCCACTGGAGTCAAGCAAGCCCGGCTGAAGACGGCTGTAATGCCAGAAACCGGTACTGGGAAGCTTGATTCCGGTCCAGGGAAGACATGGCTTGGCAGTTCAGGCTGGACTGTTCCCATGAGGCACAGGGCAGACTGATTTGCATATGGCCATGTCTGAACTGGGGTGGCGGAGTGAGCTAAAGAACGGTGATGGATTAAACCCAGATCAGTTGACTAGGGGTGAGTGTTTGTATTGTCAACGCTCCGTCCATCACCACCTTTGGTTTTTCTTTGTTCGCCCTAAGTTGGCAGGGTATGCTCAGACGTGAGTCCCTTGCTCACTTTGCCACTGGAGTCAAGCAAGCCCGGCTGAAGACGGCTGTATGCCAGAAACCGGTCCTGGGAAGCTTGATTCCGGCCCAGGGAAGACATGGCTTGGCAGTTCGGGGTGGACTGTTCCCATGAGGCACAGGGTCAGACTGATTTGCATATGGCCATGTCTGATCTGGGGTGGCGGAGTGAGCTAAAGAACGGTGATGGATTAAACCCAGATCAGTTGACTGGGGGTGAGTGTTTGTATTGTCAACGTTCCGTCCATCAACACCTTTGGTTTTTCTTTGTTCGCCCTAAGTTGGCTGGGTATGCTCAGACGTGAGTCACTTGCTCACTTTGCCACTGGAGTCAAGCAAGCCCGGCTGAAGACGGCTGTATGCCAGAAACCGGTCCTGGGAAGCTTGATTCCGGTCCAGGGAAGACATGGCTTGGCAGTGCGGGCTGAACTGTTCCCATGAGGCACAGGGTCAGACTGATTGGCATATGGCCATGTCTGAACTGGGGTGGCGGAGTGAGCTAAAGAACGGTGATGGATTAAACCCAGATCAGTTGACTGGGGGTGAGTGTTTGTATTGTCAACGCTCCGTCCATCACCACCGTTGGTTTTTCTTTGTTCACCATAAGTTGGCAGGGTATGCTCAGACGTGAGTCCCTTGCTCACTTTGCCACTGGAGTCAAGCAAGCCCGGCTGACGACGGCTGTAATGCCAGAAACCGGTCCTGGGAAACTTGATTCTGGTCCAGGGAAGACATGGCTTGGCAGTTCGGGGTGGACTGTTCCCATGAGGCACAGGGTCAGACTGATTTGCATATGGCCATGTCTGATCTGGGGTGGCCGAGTGAGCTAAAGAACGGTGATGGATTAAAACCAGATCAGTTGACTGGGGGTGAGTGTTTGTATTGTCAACGTTCCGTCCATCACCACCTTTGGTTTTTCTTTGTTCGCCCTAAGTTGGCAGGGTATGCTCAGACGTGAGTCCCTTGCTCACTTTGCCACTGGAATCAAGCAAGCCCGGCTGAAGACGGCTGTAATGCCAGAAACCGGTCCTGGGAAGCTTGATTCCGGTCCAGGGAAGACATGGCTTGGCAGTTCAGGCTGGACTGTTCCCATGAGGCACAGGGCAGACTGATTTGCATATGGCCATGCCTGAACTGGGGTTGCGGAGTGAGCTAAAGAACGGTGATGGATTAAACCCAGATCAGTTGACTGGGGGTGAGTGTTTGTATTGTCAACGCTCCGTCCATCACCACCTTTGGTTTTTCTTTGTTCACCATAAGTTGGCAGGGTATGCTCAGACGTGAGTCCCTTGCTCACTTTGCCACTGGAGTCAAGCAAGCCCGGTTGACGACGGCTGTAATGCCAGAAACCGGTCCTGGGAAGCTTGATTCTGGTCCAGGGAAGACATGGCTTGGCAGTTCGGGGTGGACTGTTCCCATGAGGCACAGGGTCAGACTGATTTGCATATGGCCATGTCTGATCTGGGGTGGCGGAGTGAGCTAAAGAACGGTGATGGATTAAACCCAGATCAGTTGACTAGGGGTGAGTGTTTGTATTGTCAACGCTCCGTCCATCAACACCTTTGGTTTTTCTTTGTTCGCCCTAAGTTGGCTGGGTATGCTCAGACGTGAGTCACTTGCTCACTTTGCCACTGGAGTCAAGCAAGCCCGGCTGAAGACGGCTGTAATGCCAGAAACCGGTACTGGGAAGCTTGATTCCGGTCCAGGGAAGACATGGCTTGGCAGTTCGGGGTGGACTGTTCCCATGAGGCACAGGGTCAGACTGATTTGCATATGGCCATGTCTGATCTGGGGTGGCGGAGTGAGCTAAAGAACGGTGATGGATTAAACCCAGATCAGTTGACTGGGGGTGAGTGTTTGTATTGTCAACGTTCCGTCCATCAACACCTTTGGTTTTTCTTTGTTCGCCCTAAGTTGGCTGGGTATGCTCAGACGTGAGTCACTTGCTCACTTTGCCACTGGAGTCAAGCAAGCCCGGCTGAAGACGGCTGTATGCCAGAAACCGGTCCTGGGAAGCTTGATTCTGGTCCAGGGAAGACATGGCTTGGCAGTGCGGGCTGAACTGTTCCCATGAGGCACAGGGTCAGACTGATTGGCATATGGCCATGTCTGAACTGGGGTGGCGGAGTGAGCTAAAGAACGGTGATGGATTAAACCCAGATCAGTTGACTGGGGGTGAGTGTTTGTATTGTCAACGCTCCGTCCATCACCACCGTTGGTTTTTCTTTGTTCACCATAAGTTGGCAGGGTATGCTCAGACGTGAGTCCCTTGCTCACTTTGCCACTGGAGTCAAGCAAGCCCGGCTGACGACGGCTGTAATGCCAGAAACCGGTCCTGGGAAACTTGATTCTGGTCCAGGGAAGACATGGCTTGGCAGTTCGGGGTGGACTGTTCCCATGAGGCACAGGGTCAGACTGATTTGCATATGGCCATGTCTGATCTGGGGTGGCCGAGTGAGCTAAAGAACGGTGATGGATTAAAACCAGATCAGTTGACTGGGGGTGAGTGTTTGTATTGTCAACGTTCCGTCCATCACCACCTTTGGTTTTTCTTTGTTCGCCCTAAGTTGGCAGGGTATGCTCAGACGTGAGTCCCTTGCTCACTTTGCCACTGGAATCAAGCAAGCCCGGCTGAAGACGGCTGTAATGCCAGAAACCGGTCCTGGGAAGCTTGATTCCGGTCCAGGGAAATCATGGCTTGGCAGTTCAGGCTGGACTGTTCCCATGAGGCACAGGGCAGACTGATTTGCATATGGCCATGCCTGAACTGGGGTTGCGGAGTGAGCTAAAGAACGGTGATGGATTAAACCCAGATCAGTTGACTGGGGGTGAGTGTTTGTATTGTCAACGCTCCGTCCATCACCACCTTTGGTTTTTCTTTGTTCGCCATAAGTTGGCAGGGTATGCTCAGACGTGAGTCCCTTGCTCACTTTGCCACTGGAGTCAAGCAAGCCCGGTTGACGACGGCTGTAATGCCAGAAACCGGTCCTGGGAAGCTTGATTCTGGTCCAGGGAAGACATGGCTTGGCAGTTCGGGGTGGACTGTTCCCATGAGGCACAGGGTCAGACTGATTTGCATATGGCCATGTCTGATCTGGGGTGGCGGAGTGAGCTAAAGAACGGTGATGGATTAAACCCAGATCAGTTGACTAGGGGTGAGTGTTTGTATTGTCAACGCTCCGTCCATCAACACCTTTGGTTTTTCTTTGTTCGCCCTAAGTTGGCTGGGTATGCTCAGACGTGAGTCACTTGCTCACTTTGCCACTGGAGTCAAGCAAGCCCGGCTGAAGACGGCTGTAATGCCAGAAACCGGTACTGGGAAGCTTGATTCCGGTCCAGGGAAGACATGGCTTGGCAGTTCAGGCTGGACTGTTCCCATGAGGCACAGGGCAGACTGATTTGCATATGGCCATGTCTGAACTGGGGTGGCGGAGTGAGCTAAAGAACGGTGATGGATTAAACCCAGATCAGTTGACTAGGGGTGAGTGTTTGTATTGTCAACGCTCCGTCCATCACCACCTTTGGTTTTTCTTTGTTCGCCCTAAGTTGGAAGGGTATGCTCCGACGTGAGTCCCTTGCTCACTTTGCCACTGGAGTCAAGCAAGCCCGGCTGAAGACGGCTGTATGCCAGAAACCGGTCCTGGGAAGCTTGATTCCGGTCCAGGGAAGACATGGCTTGGCAGTTCGGGGTGGACTGTTCCCATGAGGCACAGGGTCAGACTGATTTGCATATGGCCATGTCTGATCTGGGGTGGCGGAGTGAGCTAAAGAACGGTGATGGATTAAACCCAGATCAGTTGACTGGGGGTGAGTGTTTGTATTGTCAACGTTCCGTCCATCAACACCTTTGGTTTTTCTTTGTTCGCCCTAAGTTGGCTGGGTATGCTCAGACGTGAGTCACTTGCTCACTTTGCCACTGGAGTCAAGCAAGCCCGGCTGAAGACGGCTGTATGCCAGAAACCGGTCTTGGGAAGCTTGATTCCGGTCCAGGGAAGACATGGCTTGGCAGTGCGGGCTGAACTGTTCCCATGAGGCACAGGGTCAGACTGATTGGCATATGGCCATGTCTGAACTGGGGTGGCGGAGTGAGCTAAAGAACGGTGATGGATTAAACCCAGATCAGTTGACTGGGGGTGAGTGTTTGTATTGTCAACGCTCCGTCCATCACCACCGTTGGTTTTTCTTTGTTCACCATAAGTTGGCAGGGTATGCTCAGACGTGAGTCCCTTGCTCACTTTGCCACTGGAGTCAAGCAAGCCCGGCTGACGACGGCTGTAATGCCAGAAACCGGTCCTGGGAAGCTTGATTCTGGTCCAGGGAAGACATGGCTTGGCAGTTCGGGGTGGACTGTTCCCATGAGGCACAGGGTCAGACTGATTTGCATATGGCCATGTCTGATCTGGGGTGGCCGAGTGAGCTAAAGAACGGTGATCGATTAAAACCAGATCAGTTGACTGGGGGTGAGTGTTTGTATTGTCAACGTTCCGTCCATCACCACCTTTGGTTTTTCTTTGTTCGCCCTAAGTTGGCAGGGTATGCTCAGACGTGAGTCCCTTGCTCACTTTGCCACTGGAATCAAGCAAGCCCGGCTGAAGACGGCTGTAATGCCAGAAACCGGTCCTGGGAAGCTTGATTCCGGTCCAGGGAAGACATGGCTTGGCAGTTCAGGCTGGACTGTTCCCATGAGGCACAGGGCAGACTGATTTGCATATGGCCATGCCTGAACTGGGGTTGCGGAGTGAGCTAAAGAACGGTGATGGATTAAACCCAGATCAGTTGACTGGGGGTGAGTGTTTGTATTGTCAACGCTCCGTCCATCACCACCTTTGGTTTTTCTTTGTTCACCATAAGTTGGCAGGGTATGCTCAGACGTGTGTCCCTTGCTCACTTTGCCACTGGAGTCAAGCAAGCCCGGCTGACGACGGCTGTAATGCCAGAAACCGGTCCTGGGAAGCTTGATTCTGGTCCAGGGAAGACATGGCTTGGCAGTTCGGGCTGGACTGTTCCCATGAGGCGCAGGGTCAGACTGATTTGCATATGGCCATGTCTGATCTGGGGTGGCGGAGTGAGCTAAAGAACGGTGATGGATTAAACCCAGATCAGTTGACTGGGGGTGAGTGTTTGTATTGTCAACGTTCCGTCCATCACCACCTTTGGTTTTTCTTTGTTCGCCCTAAGTTGGCAGGGAATGCTCAGACGTGAGTCCCTTGCTCACTTTGCCACTGGAGTCAAGCAAGCCCGGCTGAAGACGGCTGTAATGCCAGAAACCGGTATTGGGAAGCTTGATTCCGGTCCAGGGAAGACATGGCTTGGCAGTTCAGGCTGGACTGTTCCCATGAGGCACAGGGCAGACTGATTTGCATATGGCCATGTCTGAACTGGGGTGGCGGAGTGAGCTAAAGAACGGTGATGGATTAAACCCAGATCAGTTGACTAGGGGTGAGTGTTTGTATTGTCAACGCTCCGTCCATCACCACCTTTGGTTTTTCTTTGTTCGCCCTAAGTTGGCAGGGTATGCTCAGACGTGAGTCCCTTGCTCACTTTGCCACTGGAGTCAAGCAAGCCCGGCTAAAGACGGCTGTAATGCCAGAAACCGGTCCTGGGAAGCTTGATTCTGGTCCAGGGAAGACATGGCTTGGCAGTTCAGGGTGGACTGTTCCCATGAGGCACAGGGTCAGACTGATTTGCATATGGCCATGTCTGATCTGGGGTGGCCGAGTGAGCTAAAGAACGGTGATGGATTAAAACCAGATCAGTTGACTGGGGGTGAGTGTTTGTATTGTCAACGTTCCGTCCATCACCACCTTTGGTTTTTCTTTGTTCGCCCTAAGTTGGCAGGGTATGCTCAGACGTGAGTCCCTTGCTCACTTTGCCACTGGAATCAAGCAAGCCCGGCTGAAGACGGCTGTAATGCCAGAAACCGGTCCTGGGAAGCTTGATTCCGGTCCAGGGAAGACATGGCTTGGCAGTTCAGGCTGGACTGTTCCCATGAGGCACAGGGCAGACTGATTTGCATATGGCCATGCCTGAACTGGGGTTGCGGAGTGAGCTAAAGAACGGTGATGGATTAAACCCAGATCAGTTGACTGGGGGTGAGTGTTTGTATTGTCAACGCTCCGTCCATCACCACCTGTGGTTTTTCTTTGTTCACCATAAGTTGGCAGGGTATGCTCAGACGTGAGTCCCTTGCTCACTTTGCCACTGGAGTCAAGCAAGCCCGGCTGACGACGGCTGTAATGCCAGAAACCGGTCCTGGGAAGCTTGATTCTGGTCCAGGGAAGACATGGCTTGGCAGTTCGGGCTGGACTGTTCCCATGAGGCGCAGGGTCAGACTGATTTGCATATGGCCATGTCTGATCTGGGGTGGCGGAGTGAGCTAAAGAACGGTGATGGATTAAACCCAGATCAGTTGACTGGGGGTGAGTGTTTGTATTGTCAACGTTCCGTCCATCACCACCTTTGGTTTTTCTTTGTTCGCCCTAAGTTGGCAGGGAATGCTCAGACGTGAGTCCCTTGCTCACTTTGCCACTGGAGTCAAGCAAGCCCGGCTGAAGACGGCTGTAATGCCAGAAACCGGTACTGGGAAGCTTGATTCCGGTCCAGGGAAGACATGGCTTGGCAGTTCAGGCTGGACTGTTCCCATGAGGCACAGGGCAGACTGATTTGCATATGGCCATGTCTGAACTGGGGTGGCGGAGTGAGCTAAAGAACGGTGATGGATTAAACCCAGATCAGTTGACTAGGGGTGAGTGTTTGTATTGTCAACGCTCCGTCCATCACCACCTTTGGTTTTTCTTTGTTCGCCCTAAGTTGGCAGGGTATGCTCAGACGTGAGTCCCTTGCTCACTTTGCCACTGGAGTCAAGCAAGCCCGGCTAAAGACGGCTGTAATGCCAGAAACCGGTCCTGGGAAGCTTAATTCCGGTCCAGGGAAGACATGGCTTGGCAGTGCGGGCTGAACTGTTCCCATGAGGAACAGGGTCAGACTGATTGGCATATGGCCATGTCTGAACTGGGGTGGCGGAGTGAGCTAAAGAACGGTGATGGATTAAACCCAGATCAGTTGACTGGGGGTGAGTGTTTGTATTGTCAACGCTCCGTCCATCACCACCGTTGGTTTTTCTCTGTTCACCATAAGTTGGCAGCGTATGCTCAGACGTGAGTCCCTTGCTCACTTTGCCACTGGAGTCAAGCAAGCCCGGCTGACGACGGCTGTAATGCCAGAAACCGGTCCTGGGAAGCTTGATTCTGGTCCAGGGAAGACATGGCTTGGCAGTTCGGGGTGGACTGTTCCCATGAGGCACAGGGTCAGACTGATTTGCATATGGCCATGTCTGATCTGGGGTGGCGGAGTGAGCTAAAGAACGGTGATGGATTAAACCCAGATCAGTTGACTGGGGGTGAGTGTTTGTATTGTCAACGTTCCGTCCATCACCACCTTTGGTTTTTCTTTGTTCGCCCTAAGGTGGCAGGGTATGCTCAGACGTGAGTCCCTTGCTCACTTTGCCACTGGAGTCAAGCAAGCCCGGCTGAAGACAGTTGTAATGCCAGAAACCGGTCCTGGGAAGCTTGATTCCGGTCCAGGGAAGACATGGCTTGGCAGTTCAGGCTGGACTGTTCCCATGAGGCACAGGGCAGACTGATTTGCATATGGCCATGTCTGAACTGGGGTGGTGGAGTGAGCTAAAGAACGGTGATGGATTAAACCCAGATCAGTTGACTGGGGGTGAGTGTTTGTATTGTCAACGCTCCGTCCATCACCACCTTTGGTTTTTCTTTGTTCGCCCTAAGTTGGCAGGGTATGCTCAGACGTGAGTCTCTTGCTCACTTTGCCACTGGAGTCAAGCAAGCCCGGCTGAAGACGGCTGTAATGCCAGAAACCGGTCCAGGGAAGCTTGATTCCGGTCCTGGGAAGACATGGCTTGGCAGTTCGGGCTGAACTGTTCCCATGAGGCACAGGGTCAGACTGATTTGCATATGGCCATGCCTGAACTGGGGTTGCGGAGTGAGCTAAAGAACGGTGATGGATTAAACCCAGATCAGTTGACTGGGGGTGAGTGTTTGTATTGTCAACGCTCCGTCCATCACCACCTTTGGTTTTTCTTTGTTCACCATAAGTTGGCAGGGTATGCTCAGACGTGAGTCCCTTGCTCACTTTGCCACTGGAGTCAAGCAAGCCCGGCTGACGACGGCTGTAATGCCAGAAACCGGTCCTGGGAAGCTTGATTATGGTCCAGGGAAGACATGGCTTGGCAGTTCGGGCTGGACTGTTCCCATGAGGCGCAGGGTCAGACTGATTTGCATATGGCCATGTCTGATCTGGGGTGGCGGAGTGAGCTAAAGAACGGTGATGGATTAAACCCAGATCAGTTGACTGGGGGTGAGTGTTTGTATTGTCAACGTTCCGTCCATCACCACCTTTGGTTTTTCTTTGTTCGCCCTAAGTTGGCAGGGTATGCTCAGACGTGAGTCCCTTGCTCACTTTGCCACTGGAGTCAAGCAAGCCCGGCTGAAGACGGTTGTAATGCCAGAAACCGGTCCTGGGAAGATTGATTCCGGTCCAGGGAAGACATGGCTTGGCAGTTCGGGCTGGACTGTTCCCATGAGGGACAGGGTCAGACTGATTTGCATATGGCCATGTCTGAACTGGGGTGGCGGAGTGAGCTAAAGAACGGTGATGGATTAAACCCAGATCAGTTGACTGGGGTTGAGTGTTTGTATTGTCAACGCTCCGCCTATCACCACCTTTGGTTTTTCTTTGTTCACCCTAAGTTGGCAGGGTATGCTCAGACGTGAGTCCCTTGCTCACTTTGCCACTGGAGTCAAGCAAGCCCGGCTGAAGACGGCTGTAATGCCAGAAACCGGTCCTGGGAAGCTTGATTCCGGTCCAGGGAAGACATGGCTTGGTTGTTCGGGCTGGACTGTTCCCATGAGGCACAGGGTCAGACTGATTTGCATATGGCCATGTCTGAACTGGGGTGGCGGAGTGAGCTAAAGAACGGTGATGGATTAAACCCAGATCAGTTGACTGGGGGTGAGTGTTTGTATTGTCAACGCTCCGTCCATCACCACCTTTGGTTTTTTTTTGTTCGCCCCAAGTTGGCAGGGTATGCTCAGAGGTGAGTCCCTTGCTCACTTTGCCACTGGAGTCAAGCAAGCCCGGCTGAAGACGGCTGTAATGCCAGTAACCGGTCCTGGGAAGCTTGATTCCGGCCCAGGGAAGACATGGCTTGGCAGTTCGGGCTGGACTGTTCCCATGAGGCACAGGGTCAGACTGATTTGCATATGGCCATGTCTGAACTGGGGTGGCGGATTGAGCTAAGGAACGGTGATGGATTAAACCCAGATCAGTTGACTGGGGGTGAGTGTTTGTATTGTCAACGCTCCGTCCATCACCACCTTTGTTTTTTCTTTGTTCGCCCTAAGTTGGCAGGATATGCTCAGACGTGAGTCCCTTGCTCACTTTGCCACTGGAGTCAAGCAAGCCAGGCTGAAGACGGCTGTAATGCCACAAACCGGTCCTGGCAAGACATGGCTTGGCAGTTGGGGCTGGACTGTTCCCATGAGGCACAGGGTCAGACTGATTTGCATATGGCCATGTCTGATCTAGGGTGGCGGAGTGAGCTAAAGAACGGTGATGGATTAAACCCAGATCAGTTGACTGGGGGTGAGTGTTTGTATTGTCAACGCTCCGTCCATCACCACCTTTGGTTTTTCTTTGTTCGCCCTAAGTTGGCAGGGTATGCTCAGACGTGAGTCCCTTGCTCACTTTGCCACTGGAGTCAAGCAAGCCAGGCTGAAGACGGTTGTAATGCCAAAAACCGGTCTTGGGAAGCTTGATTCCGATCCAGGGAAGACATGGCTTGGCAGTTCGAGCTGGACTGTTCCCATGAGGCACAGGGTCAGACTGATTTGCATATGGCCATGTCTGAACTGGGGTGGCGGAGTGAGCTAAAGAACGGTGATGGTTTAAACCCAGATCAGTTGACTGGGGGTGAGTGTTTGTATTGTCAACGCTCCGTCCATCACCACCTTTGGTTTTTCCAGGTAGGACCAATCAATCAAGTCAATTGCTTTCTCAAAGCCAATCAGGAATTAGCCCGAGAAGGGTCACAGTCGGTGCACCTGAGAGCGAGCGACATGGACTCTTTTCAGATATAGTGGTGAGTGCCTTGGGCCGGCATGAAATCACCCTGTTCAGTATGTATCAAGAATGGCAGGCTTTGTCATAATCGGTAGAGTAGTACCTTGGCAAATATCATAATATCTGTGTTTATAAGGGAGATCAGCCTATATTCAGCACAACAGACTGAAAGCAGGCCCCATTTAGGTATTACCACAACCGTGGCCATGTGGAGGTCAGGTGGGAAGGCACCAGTCCCCATCACCACAGTAAATATAGCAAAAGTTGAGGAATCAAAAGCATTTGGAACCCCCTGTAATACTCAAATAAAAGACCATCAGGGCCTGGCATTTTACCCGGTGGCATGTCTAATATTACCTCTATGATCGCCTCAGCCAAAATTACTTGGTCCAGTTCTCGGGGTAAGGGGTGGGGGATTGAGGGCATTGGAATGTCAGGCAGTAGAGGGTGCATCCGCTCCTGGGGTGGCTGGGGTCTGTGGCTGTAATAATCTGAAAATGCCTGCACAAGGTTGAAAGTGAGGGCTTGGGGGTGTCCTACGGTGTCCATGACCCATGGCATCACTCTGACAGCTTCACTCTGGAAGCAGTCTCTCTGGTGGCCAGCCATAAGATAAGCTTCCTCGATTTATTGCCAGGCTCATAGAAAACTGCTGAGTCTATGCCCTCCAGCATAGGCAGTCTTCCTCCATATGTTGCAAAGACAACCTAGCAGTCGTCAGGCATCGTTCAAGATCCAGGAAGTAGTCGGGCTGGCATTGAAGTTCCAAGGAAAGGACTTGGATCTCCAAGGCTGTAATTTGTGCAAATTTCTGCCTCTCTCGACCGCAGATTAACCCTTTAGTTTGAGCACAGATTGTGGGTTAACTGGCCTCCCATAGGGTGCAGGCAAACTGGACCGTACCTTAATCTCCTTTAAAGTAGGTCTCCATCTCGGACCTCATATGGACGGGAAGTCCCTATCTGTCAAGCAATATGAGTTAAAATGGCACTTGGGATGCTGACTCAACTTCACCAACCCCAGGTGCACCATAAGTGGTGTGTGGTCTTTGCCTAGGTCTCATGTGATATTTTTCTTCACTGTATTTCAATATGCTTGAACTTTCCAGGATTCCACAGTAATTCTTTCAGGAGAAAGTTTTGCACATGGCCAAACATATGAAAAATAGAATCCTATTGACACTTGAGAGCTTTTTCTGCAATAAGTTGGAGATGAATGCTGCTGAACGTAAATACTCAATAACATTCCTTAAACTACCCCAAAAACTCAAAATAAATACCACAAATTTACTACAAACCAATAACGGAACCAGATATATGCATTTTAACCAGTTATCAGCTGGAAACGTGCTGAGAAAACAGCACGGCATCTTTGGGTGCTCTTGACTGGGAACTAGGTACCTGTTTAGGTTCTATTCAATATTATGCACTTTTTTCAATTTGGTAGCATTTTCTTAAAAAGGATGAAGCGCTTTATGCATGTCCTGTAGCTATATTATAACTTCAAACAGTCTTTAATCTAGACAAAGGTAGAAGGCAGGCCTGCACACTACCTGCTTTCCTTTCCTTGCTACCTAATGAACCCTTACTATCTTTCATTTCAAAATGATTTCAAAATGCATTTTAAATGTAGAACAGAAAGTTTCAGTTGATGCTGATAATGTTTTGTTATTTAAAAGCGATGCTATTACAGCAGTACTGAATTCTCTTGTATTCATTGACATTTTTTCAAAAGTTTCAGAACAGTCTTTAAAAATCAATAAAAGTGTTGTTTTTCTTTAAACATCCACTGCACAGAAAGCATGCTAGATAGTATTGATATAACTTGAAATCCTTTTCAATGTAAAAAACATAAAATGGCAAATTCTGTTAAATAAATGGTGCTGCTATTCTCACAAAATAAAAAAGGAGGATAATCACAGATTGCTCTCTCTGAATCTAGGATTGCGGGGAAGAACTGATGATTTTAAAGTACATCACAAATTATTATACATTCCAACAATTTCCTTTTCCCCTCAGCAAAAATGTTTTCATATGTACATTTTGAATGTAATAAACTCCAAGTATTTTTCAGAAGTGCTAATAAATCTAGTGGTGGTTTAAATAATACTTATTTAAATTTTTTAGTAAGGTTGTTTTAGTTTCGAGATCCAGGTATTTCTTTGTCTCCTAAATGAAAAATTATTTAATATTGATGATGTTTTTACCATGTCTAGTAGTAAGTAGTATTACTACTATTATCAAAACTACTAAACTACCTATTTATTCATATTGGATGTTAGATTTACTGAAAACACAGTCTTCCAGCATTATTCATTGTTAAAATTTAAAAACCATCATAATTATGGATTAAGGCTACATGTTTATCTATTTTGTTGATATTTGTCAAAGTAACATATTTTTTCTTTTAATTAATCATAAAATAAGTTTAATCTACTGTTAGAAATGGGATTTCTGGTAGACTAGGACAAGGGCTAAAGCCAGGCAAAAATCTTCACTCTAGGCAGGATAAGGGGATTACACAACTAAAATAACCCCTGCTCACCCCCTTGGTAGCTTGCCACGAGCAGTCAGGCTTATCTTAGAGGCAGTGTGTAAAGCATTTGCACATAACCCACAGTAATACAGTTTACGCACTACAGAAGGACACCACACCAGTTTTAGAAAAATATCCGTTATTTTTATATAATTGAACCAAGACCAAAAATCCACAATACTATATGTAAAAAAAAGTCAGTAGTTATCAAAATAAGTTTCAAACAAAGTTCCTTGATGTCCATAGCTCCGTCTGGGGCTACCACGGAGATCATGAACAACAAATCTAACAATTCTGGCTGGTCGCAGGGTCGGGGGCCAGCTGTGGTGTCGGGGAGGACCTGCAAACAGTACCTGTGAGAAATGAAGAGCGATTAGGAAGTCCCTCGTGTTGCAGGTTGAGCTCCTCTCTGATGGAATCAGGAGCACTGGTGTTGGCAGGGGTTGGGTCCTGCGTTGCTTAGTGTAGCAGTGCAGCGTGCGGGGCCCCCAGGTCGCATTGCGAGCAACGGCTCAGTGGCGGCATCAGATGGCGCAGTCAGTGAGACCATGGTCGCAGTGCGAGATGAAGGCGGTGTTCTTCATGGTGCTAGCAGGTCATGTGCAAGCAGCGGCGCCGTCATTGCTGAAACACTGTCGTTGGCTGACTCACGTTCCAGGAAATTACTGAAAACTCACCTCTTCCCCTGATCTCCTCTTCCCTTTCTCCTTGGCACCCCACCCTCTCTACTGTCTCGGTTTTAGCGCTGGGATGCTTCCGGGTTACTATGCGCTCTATAAAACCCACATTCATTCATTCATTCATTCATCGATGGTTCTGGCGTCGGTGGGCCAAGGCTGACATGCGGGATGAGGGTAGTGCTTTGTGTGACTTATGAACCGTGGCCTCGAACCACTGTGCAAGCAGCTGCGTTGATTTCGGCATGGAGCGGCGGCGTTGGGGAGGCCAAGGCATTCTTGTGTAGCAAGGCGGTGCGGCGTGCATTGCCCACAGGTCGCAGTGCGAGCAGTGGCTCTGTCGCGGCATCAACAGGAGTCGTCGGTGAGACCAAGGTCGCAGTGCGGCATTGCGGCGGTACTCTCTGCGGTGCCAAGGTTTCGGCGTGAAGCAAGGCGTTGCGGAGTGTGGTGCCCACAGGTCACGGTGCCAGCAGCAGCTCGTTGATGGCGTTGACAGGCATCAACGGTGAGACCAAGGTTGGGGTGCGGTGTTGCGGCAGTGCCCTCTGCGGTGCCTTCATGACACGTAGTCGGCAGCGGCGTCGTAGAAGTCGTTGAGTTGCTTTTCCTCCGATACAGCACAGAATACACAGTCCCTAGTGCTGCGGGCAGTAGAGCTTGAAGTCTTTGCTGTACCTGAGACTTCGTGAACACGGGGCAAGCTATAAGCCCTTGGAGAGACTCACAAAATAGATTGCAGAAAGTCCAGTCCAGTTCTTTCACTGCCCAAGACAGATGCAGCCACTGCAGGTCAGCTGAGCAAAGCACACAGCAAAGTGGTAGTTCCTCCTCAAAGCTTCTCCAGCTCTTCTTCTTGGCAGTCTTCTTGACCAAGATAAGTTCGAAAGTTCAGGGTTCTGGGCCCCAGTATATGTATCCAAAAATCATTTGATCCTCTAGGCAGAGGGTATCTGTGCCCAGACAGAACCAGTTCTGCCTTCTCTGGTGTAAAATCCTGGCCGGAGGTGGAGACAACATTGTCAGAGGCAGACCAGGCCCTTTGAGGTGCAAGGAAATCTCCTCCTCCTTCCCCCATTGCAGCCCAGGTCTATGCAGCCCTTTCCTGACTCTACCTAGACTATCTGGAGACCTACTGCTTCCCAGCCTTCTGTCATCCGAAACCCAGACAGGCAATCCACATTCCAGCAGAGGCACACAGGATGATTGAGCAAGAAAATACTTACTTTCTAAAAGTGGTATTTTCAAACACAAAATGTAAAAATCACCTTCACTAAAAGATGTATTTTAACATGTTGAGTTCAGGCATACTAAACTCGAATTTCTACCTTGTTCCCTGGGTCAGTTTAGGGTTATAAGATGTTATAATCAAACTTCCCATTCTGGCCTTTGAGAAAAGATAGCCTTGCAATTGTGAAAAATGGAAATTGACTGTTATTTACTATCAGGACATGCCACACACACCTGGGCATTCCCTACCTTTCACATACACTGGCACCCTGCCCACAGGGGAACCTTGGGCCTGCCTTAGTGGTGCCTAACATTTAAGAAAAGGGAAGGTTTGGGACTGGCAAGTGTGTGCACTAGCCAAGTCGACAGGGGAGTTACAAACTGCGCACAGACTCTGCAATGGCAGGTCTGAAGTAACTTTTCAGGGCTACTCACATGGGTGGCACAACCAGTGCTGCAGGCCCACGAGTAGCATTTGCTTTACAGGCCCTGGCACACTCAGTGCACTTTACTAGGGACTAACAAGTACATCAAATATCCAATCGTGGAAACACCCATCCATAACACAATTGACACAGAGAGCACCTGCACTTTACCACTGATCAGCAGTGCAAAAAGTGTGCAGAAACATTATGCCAGCAAAAACAGAGTAACATCTACACTCGTGAAAAATTGATAAATTACCATTTATATCATTCTATCCTCAGACATTTTGCTGAAGGTTTGCCTTCCGTTAGGATCTCCAAAATGGAATTTTGTTTCAATGTAATCTATGTTTGATCATAAAAAGTAAATATTTTATAACTGTATTATTATTAAATCCACACTAAACTCATGAGTTTGGAAATGATGAGATAAGCTTTCCTTAGTAGAAGACTGATGTTAATGACTGTCATATGGTAGACACATATCTCAGTTTATCAAACCAATACTTTAGTTGCTTTATAATTGTATCTGGATTCTCGCTCAATTGTTTAAAGCAAAGTTGAGATAGCCCTAACTGCTGCCACTGTACGTCCAAAGAGGGTTCTTTAAAAAGATATTATAGCCTTATAGCCTGCTGCCAAGGGCTATATTGGATGTTAAAGACAGTGAACCCAAGTCATAGGCCTTAGGGAGAGGGCCTTTAACAACCAGTATAGCCCGAGGCTGAATGGTTGTGAGGCTATCAGAACATTCCACCCACAAAGGGTAGAACGTTCTAAACTAAAAAGGGAGAAACATAAAGACAAACATTGGAATGGTAGAGCAGAATGCTTATACCAGCCATTATAACACAGGAGCTACTCCATTGTCTTCAATGAAGAACTCAATGGTCCAGTGTATTATTATAGCCTTAGACCAGGTTGTACCAGCCATTAAATTCCTGCTCCAGCTCGAAGGCCTTTAACGAGGGAGCGAGCCTTTAATATAGCCTTATAGCCCTCCGTAGCGGACTATACCGGCATTTAAAGGCCCGCTCCCATGTTAAAGGCCCGTGCCGAAGGCTAGTAGAACATTCTGCCACTGGAGGGCAGAATGTTCTAACAAATAAAACAAAGGCTTCTCGAATCTCGATGGGATTTAAATACTCTTGAGCTTCGAGAAGCCTTTGTAAAACACTGGAATGTTGCTCTGCTGGCCTTTACCGGCCCATAAAAGCAGGGAGCACTCCATTGTCTGCAATGGAGCTCCCATCATTCCAATATTCTAATGGCCAGAATTCCCTAGGGGGAAGAATGTTCTAATTTGTAAAACAAAGGCCTATGGAGCCCAAGGGGTTGAAATCCCCTCGGGCTTCATGAGGCCTTTGTTCACAGCTGTGAACAAAATATTAGAATATTGATGCTAAAGTCTTTTACCAGCTCCTAGAACCCCGGAATTACTCCATTGTCTCCAATGGAGACCCCAACATTTCATTGTTCTGTTATTCAATAATATTCATATTATTTAAATGCCTACCAATCAGCTGCTCTTGAGAAAAGGTTTGGTATATACTTAATTTACTGGTACTAAATCATAGGAATTATTATTTCCCTTTAAAAAATTACCCCCAGTAGAAAGGAAACTATCTGATTTTTTTTATTGCATCTCCCATTAAATCGATTAATTCTGACTAGAAGGATAGTAAATTGTTATCTATTGATTTGTGTTTGTCTTAGCTATTGTCTACCAGGAAAGGAACTTAATGTTTCACTATTCAATGGTATTTGATTCATTTTGGCATCCAAATGATGATGATGTTTATGTTTCTTCTGTATTTTTATATATATCGCTAATTATTGTTAACCATAACTGTTAGATAATTCTTTAGTGTAGTTACACCCAAGTATGGTTGAAGTTTAGATGAGCAGTTGACAATGATAATCCTTACTCTGCACCAAATAAAAGCAGCTGCCTTAGTCTTTAATTAACTGAAATGTCCAGGTTTTCACGTGGTGGACAAGGGATAGGGAGTAGAAGAGAAGCATACTGGAGCTTGGAGAATCATTTCCCGTAGTTCAATATTTTACACGTCTTTCTCTTTCTCATTGAGTGTGCAGCAGTAATGCACATGGTGGGAGGGCAAGCCTGGATATAGCAATAAGCACACACCTTGAGTATGGAAATAAGTGTGTTGATATAACAAATATGAAAAAGCCCATTGCGACTCACCTGGAGAGGAGAGACTAAGATGACGTGTGGGACAACAGCGAGAAGGTATGTTTTTTACTTTGTATTTTTACATCACTACCCCCCCCCCCTCTAGCCCGCTCCTGTACTCCCAAATTGTGCCGGCCGCTATTGAGTCAAGGTTCGAATGGTACAAAACTGACAGAGGAGCCATCTTTGCTGGTGATACAGGTAAGTATGAAGAAACATTGGAAAGCACTGGAAAACTATACAGAGGTGTAGGGAAACAAATATAGTGAGTGAACTAAATGTATAGGAACCATACCACCAAGTAAGTGCGACACAACTTGTTCCTGCTGTACTGATGCTCAGAGTGTCTTGGATGCAGTCCTTCTTTATTCTGGTTGGTCTTTCTTCAAAGACTATCCTGGAAGATATAGCCCCAGTATCTCAGCAACATCCACAACTTTCTGCTTTCCCAGTCTGTAGGTCTCTGATCTGACTTGTTTCTTGTGCATCCATCTTGCTCGAATTTCTTGTCTGGTCTTACTTTAGTGCTACATCTTAAACTTGCTAAGCCATGACAAGTGGGTTGTTATCATTCCATTTTGTGTTTCTATTTTGACCATATTGTGAGTGCTAAATCTTTTTCACATAGTTCTCTGGTACTTATATGAATATTCTGAACACAAAAAAAAGATACACTTGTCCCTTTTTAAATAAGGGATTCAGCTGTTAGCATTATAGTGATGAAACACCCCAATAGTTTCTCAAGTAACCAGGCCCTTTTGCTCTCCCTGGTACTAGTTTCAAATCAAGAAAGGAAGGACAACTTCCAAAAAGATGACCGGGGCAACATTCACCACATGCATCAATCAGACACCAGTAATTTACTGCCTCAAATTCCTTGAATGGACCATGCGCTGATTACTGATCATTGTGGTCCAGGCTGATCCATGCAACTCTGCACTAGACAGCTTCATCTGAGAAATTACATCTGGTGAAGGAGTACTCGTGATCAAAGACACCTCCCCAAAGTGTGTACTGAATAGAGATGGTGAGGTCTTTGAGATAGATGCATGTAAAGTCCTGATGAAACCTTCAAGAAATAAAGGATTGCGTCTAAACATTGATGACAACTCAGAGATTGTTTATTACAGAATTTTAGGCCTTCAAGAAACCATTACATTACATTAGAAATTGTATTTTTTTTAGAAATAACGAACATCCCTGAGTTTGTTTATATCTTGTGGATCACTTTTACATTGTCTAATCACCTTCACATTTGAGCACCAGTCTCACTCCCATTAATGTTTGTATATATCAAAGATAACTTTTTTATTTTGAATTGAAGAGGCATCTATGAATATTTGAGATGTTTTGAAATTTGAATCAGCAGCAGATCCTGCATAACTAGATAAGTGTATGTGAATGAACCCCATGGAACCATAGTTCTAAGTCTTACAAACGGCACTGGTGGCACTAATAGGCTTACAGTGCCTGCCATTTAAATTATTGATAAATATACGACACCTAGGCACATATACTGCCTTTTTAATATTTACATAAATGAACAAGTAAATTAGTGTGAGGAGATAGACTTGCTGCAAGGCTCTTGAAATGGTGAGGTTTCAAAGAACAAGGAGAGTTATAAAAGAGTGAGGGAAGCAATTAATTACTCCCCTGATAAATAGAGCCTCTATCTGTCTAAATGTTTATTGAGAGGCCAGAACTACACTTTTAACAGGACCCCTGGTTGTATTACTAGAACAGTGAACACAATATTAGAACTGGTCGGGAAATATAAACAAATATAAAACACTATTGTAATGTGTGACCTGTAAAGATTCCCCCTACAGCTGAGGATTCGCTGTTCTAGTCACAACTGTGTCACATACTATTTAATGCATATACAGTGAGAATCTATCCGAGACTGGAACTCGGTCCCCAATTACCAAAATTGGCAGCTGTGGCCATCTTGCCACATCCAAAACTTGAATAATCTGGAATTTAAAATGGATTTGTTAGGGTTAGTGCACATATTGAAAATGTGAAAAGTTTTTCAGGACAAACCCGAGACCAAAGAGCAAGTAAAATTAAGATATGAGGCTTCACTTATAATTGTTCAGGATCTTCAGGATATTTGGCTAGTAATGAGTTTAGACAGTGATTCACATCAAGATATTGAAGATATAGCAAAAAAATATATATAATTTAGTAGGTCCCACCTGAAAATTTTAACTTGGATTTTACAATAAACATCTACAGAAGAATTTCAGATCAAAGATTGTCCTTTCAACAAGATAATATCTATTCAAGAAATAATATTGATTGGATGGACTCTGATTTACTTCGAACCTAATGTGAGAAAGTCATCCTTTTTGCCCTTATCACCCCCATTTTTTTAGCTAATACTGGTGGCAACTGACTTTGATTTGCACTGGGCTTTACTAACCAGACACAGGGCTAGTGCTTTGTTTAAAAGGTATACAGTAATTAGGTGTAATTAATAATGGTATGTCAACCTACCTTTAAGTCCTAGTACATGGTATGGTGTCTAAGGTTAAAGGCCTAGTAGATTTAATGCACTCAAGTGTGACCTACTGTGGTGTCCGCTGACATTTCAAAAGCTAGCCCTGCCTCGCAGGCTGCTTTCAAAAAAAGTTATATTCAGTTTGGATTTGGGATTAAAGGGACTTCCAAAGTCTCAAACTATTTATTTTTACATATAAGTCACCCCTAAGGTATCCCTAGGTGCCCAGGGGTAGAATGCTTTATAACTATAGGCAGGGACATTATAAAAGATGTTTTGTATGCTCTGGCAAGGAAAAAACAGCCGTTTTTATTTTCACGATTTTAGCACAATGGGTCTATAGCCTAACATGGGAATACTTTAATAAGATATAACTATTGAAAGCAAGGAGCCAACAAAGTCTTCAAAGTATCAAAATGATCGTTAGAATAAATCAACAACTTGTCACTGTTGAAATAATATAACTTTCACAGATAAGAAGTTATTGAACTTGCTTTCCTGATGAGCCAAAATTTCCAAAATGGTGATTCATGTGGATCCATTACACGAAGTTTCCTTGATTTTAAGGACTCTCCATTTTTTGAAGACTTTTTAGATGAGATTCAACCACCCCTAGCAAAAAGCCTGTATTTAAAATTTAGATATGGTATATTAAGAACAAAATCTGTACTAGCGAGATGGGACAAGTCTTCAGGGCAACCAGGAAATGTAACTTGTACATGCTGTCAGTTAAATCAGAGAGAGGATGACAGCCATATATTGTTTTTTTGTACAGTCTATGAACTAGCGAGGAGAAAATGGATCAAACCCTTGTGTAAAGCATTAGGTATACGTTCATATCTTGAAGCATTGAGAATTATTAAAACAAACACTGGACGTCTAACTGTGTTTTGTGTTAGCAGATTTCTATTAAGTGCTAGTTATACCCGCAAAAATATGGCTCTTGATCTGTAGACACTAAATGTGTGCAAATTTCATACAAGGTAGATTTCCCTGATATTGGCTAGTGGTGGTTTTTGTAAAAACACCTGTTTATATGCCTATTTTTTTATATTTGGATATTTATTGTATTAGTTGATGAATTGTATATTTTCTGCTTCCCATTGATATATTGAATTGACTGTATGTGTATCCTCCGTGCCAAATTTATTGTTGATGCTTATGTATCTTTTATGGCCGAATGAGCCGAAATAAAGATTAAATGAATGAATGATGAGCCAAAATATAGCCATTCCAGCAGCCCTTTTGTGAATGGTCAGCCTTTGCAAGGCTGTGAAGAGCTGCCTTGATGATGTGGATATGGTCCTGACTAGAGACAAATGACATCTGTGGGAGAAGAACTACAGAGCAGGATGGGGTGAAGTAGCCAAGCTGTTCTACAAAGAAGGAATGACAGTTTAGGGCTGCACAGGCTCAACTTTACATCCTGCACCCCCAAGTCAGACAGGAACCACTGTAAGTAAATTAGCAGAGGGGCTGGAAGGGCAGTGTTATGGAAACTTAGCCACACCAGTGGGATGGCTTAACCCGATCTTAAACTCCATTCAACATTGTGGATTTTGGAAAAACAGTGCTTTCTGGGTCAAGAAAAAGCCATACTTTGGAGGAAGTGGTCATACCTGAGGGTGGCAACCTGCATCCCATTTGTCAAGGGGGCCCCCTGCTTGTCACCCAGGAACTGTGAACACATATGGTAATATTGGCCAGGAGCTTAGAGCCCTGCCTGAAAAAACAAGGAGATAAAGGACTCCAGGCATCAATGAGACTTCCAGGAGTTGATCAGGGCCTCGCATTGAACCAAGCCAACGGCATTGATGTGGATCCAGACAGATGAAGTGCCTTGATCGACAACGAGAGAAAACATTTTTAAGTTTGATGGTAAAATTTGGACCGTAGTCTCCCGCTTAGTGTATCTGATCCACCCTTCATTGTGGGTGACCTAAAGCTTTGACTTTGTCCTGATCAATCATCACCAGATGTCCCAAAGTGGAGCTTTTTGTATTTAGGCACTAGAAAGTATTTATTCTTTAAAAGTAAATACCTCTAGTTCCCTACTTTGGATCTTTGTTATTTCGGTGTCTTTTCTTTCATACAAATATAACCTATTGTTATAAATTGGCCTATAGGTTTTGACAAGAGACCACTACCTTAATAAAACAGTATTCACATGTTAGGATTCCATATTAAACCCAACAAAATCCAAAACCTTATTCAAAGACATTTATTATTGATCAGACACGTTACTATGCTGATCAATAAATGTTCTAATACGGCATTCATTTTCAAAGCAGCATTAAACGTGTCAGAGAAGGGTAGAAACATGCAGTAGAAATTTATACAATTGACCCTGCTACTGGCAAACAGGTGGGTTGCCATTTCATGGATGGGTCTTTCAGTCCCTAGGGAACAGGGATGGATGAATGATGCTAAAGAATGGGTGGTAGCAGAAGAGATACCTCTTCGTTAGTGTAGAAGGGACAAATGTGAGGCAGAAATTTTGCAAACTTGGGTGGTGTTCCTAACAAGGTTTGAAGAGGGTGAGGAGGTGTCTGAATAGAAACTACAGGAGTCTGAGAGTTGAGGAAATACTTACTACCTTGGGAGGTGATACACATATCCAGGAAGAAGGGGAACTTGATGGTGCTTTCTAATGTAATGCTTTGTGATCAATGATTCATTTGTAAGGAATCACTGCTGTTGTGTAGCACGCGTGGGAAGATGGCTATATTGTTAGAAATTGTTACAGATTTATAATGCACTGAATGATAAAATAAAATACATTCTTTAAAACAACATGTCTAAGAGTCTTTCTTTCACACTCCTGAGGCCAGGTAACGGAGCCATAAGACCAACTACAAGAGGCCCCTGCAATCCTCAGCTGAAGGGCATAAGCTGTAATTCTGAGAATGCATAAAAGTATTACAAACCTTTCTAGTGGTCATGTTCTAAGGGCCTCAGGAAACAAGAGCTCACTTTGAATAAATCATTTTCAGAGGGCTGCTGCATTACCTGCAGCCCCACTCTACAATCTGATAATATGTTGGTGGTGCCCTGCCAGATTAAAGAGTCGCAAATATGAAACAATATGGAAATCAGCCCACTAAGGGACTTATGGGGTGCCGCGCCAGGAGCAGTGCATAGTCAATCATCAGCTCCAGCAGCTTGCTTTACTTTATTTGTTGTGGCCTTGTGCCACATTATTTAATATTTTGGGGTGCCCCACTCCCTCCCTGGACACTTACGGCTTTATATTTTGTTGGGGGCCCACAAGGGGAGCCACAAAACCCTAGCCGCCCTGCGAGCTCCCCTCATGAAACTCCTGTTCTCTGGGCGACACAAGAGGAAGTAATATTTCCCTGTACTCTTGCTGGGGGGGGGGCGCAGGTTTTTCTATAGCCTTCGAACAGCAGGAACAAAACAATGTTGCCCCGGCAGCACTGCCCACATTGAGGGTGAGCAGGACATTATGAAGCTAGTGCGACCCACCCATGGGCAAGGGGGCTACATTCTATCATAGGGGTTGGGGTCCCTTGGACTGTGTTGCATCAGGCCCCAGGGGATGGGGTTCCTGGGGACATAACTTGGAAACTGGAGGTGAGTATATATTCAATGAAAAAACTAAGAATAAAATGATGTTATATAGAAATGTAAAACATAACAATAGCATTTTAAATTGTTTAAATCTTAAAGTAAGGAAAAAATTACATTCACCAGTTATAGTTAACTGAATTAACCATAACTCGCACCATGAGCTGTAACTCGCACCCCCTCCATGCACAGTGTTCATAAATTATGTCATTTCAGATGTCATCAGCGATGTTATCAATGCTGACATTAAGCATTTCATGAGTGATGTAATATGTGAGGATATACATGTTGCCTGGAGAGGGTGTGAGTTAGAGTTTCTTCTTAGCGCATTCGTATACAGTGTCACAGTGTTAAACATTTCAATCTACATTTTTGTGTTGAGCCTTCTTTGCAGGCTCCAGGCTTATAGGCGCTGTGCAAACCATATGATTTTGTCCCCTGTTAAAACTTGAGGTACAGGATATATCACTCCATCAGTTCCTTATACATCAGTCAGCTAATGCTGCACTGATAGAGGACAGGGTTTGCTCCAACCAATGTATTTTATAAATAACAATAATACTTGACTATTACTTTCGGAGCAAGTTTTAGAAAAAAATAAGCACTACTTTACCATAAGCCATAATTAAACTTCAACTGCCTGTTTTAAGTTGTTTGACTTTTGCAATATGGGGTATTTGGAGACTAATTTAACTTCAATACAATATTGATATGAAAAACATTTGTAAAGACATTTTTGCACCCAAGTCATCTTTGTGGCAAAAGAGTGAAGCGCAAAGGAAATAACCATTATTCTGGACAAGGGAGAGAAGCTGCCCGGAGTCCAATGCCAATACATTTCTGATTGTATTGCTCTGGACACCCTTGATTCTTTCTATTTGATTTCTGTTAAACTCAAAAGCTCTGCTATTCAAGAGGTTATTGAGTTCTTTGATGAACATAGGCTGGGCTCAACAGGACTTGTTTACAGTTAGTGTACCTGGAAGAGAAGAAGTGCTCCTTTGCTTCACATCTCCCCTGTAAAATATTGGATTCTAGGAAAGGAAATAGATACTCTCAGCCCCTATAACTACCTAGGTTGCTGGCTAAGTGAAACCGGTAAAGCAACAATACATCTACATAAAATGAAGGCTAACGCACATTCAACAACTTATGCCTTATGTAAACTAAATGAGATCATGCAGAGCCCAACAACTGTTCCAATTAGGAAAGTAATACAAGCAAAAATCAGGGCAATTGCTGGTTACGCACAGCAGGCATTCCCGGGTAAAATGGAATTAATGTTAGATAAAGCACAATGCCAGGCCTACAAACGCATCTTTAAACTGCCCAAACACACACGCAATAGCTTAATTCGTCTAGAATTTGGTCTGAAACAACAAAGTAAAGAATGCCTGGGAACGCATGCGAAATACTATTACCAAGTCCTAACAGCTCCAGCTGGAACCCTAAAGAGCATGCTGAAGCCAATTTTTGGGGAGTTAAGTAACCCGTGGCATCGTTACACAGAAGAAGCAGTGGAAACACTGGGATTAGCAACGGAAAATTGGGATCAGGGAATGGTAAACTATCTGGCCATCAAAAATTCAATAAATAAACAATGTTATCAACTGTCGTACCAAAGTGATCTAACAGAACACTCAACAGGAAGAGGCTCACCTTGGCTGAAAAAATCATTTGCCGGGAGTAAAATCCAGCCATATCTGAAGCAAGCTCTGGGAAGGAAAGCACTAAAAAACATTATATGGGCCAGACTGGTGCCCCTCCCCATTAAGGAATTAAATCCCGGGTGGAGATCCCTAGAACAAAGAATCAGATGCAGAATCTGTGACTATCAATTTGAATCTTTGCTACACTTGATTTGTTGCTGCCCTGGTATGTCGCAGCCCCGTAGGATCCTTTTAAAACAAATATGGCTCCACAACGGGGTACGGACAGTGAAAGAAGCAACTTCGGTTCTCTTTTCCTGTACTACACCACAGGACTTGGCTAGATTTGGGAGATACATGGCCGAGCTGCGTCTGAGGCTTATGGAATAAGAGGGGCCAGGCATTACAAAAGGCAACTTGGCCCGTTAAATTAGTATTTTCCAACATGGCCGAACCGACAACGAACTGACAATCACTCGCAGACTTTTTAAATTGTATATAATACACTTTCTTACTTAGTATTTACACGGTTGTAAGCTAACCCAATGACTTTTAATTTTATAAGAATGTATTTTTCTTTGTTTTTAAAACAATTGTTTCAATTTGTTTTTTTTTGTTTTTTTTAAATCGCATGTAAGTTATATTGCAGATGGTTTTAAGTAACTGTGCAATACAAAATAAAATAAATACAATAGTACTCTCAGCCCCTGGGCTCTAGAATTGAATCAATTTCAAGTAAAAGCAGAAGTGTGGGTCTATGGGAACATTCAGCATAGTGGTTTAGGACCGCCCAAAAAGAGTTTGCCATGTCCTCTTTGAAGATGCCTTGCCCTGGCTCATTGGCACTTGTCAACTTGCAATGAACAATAGAGAGCTATAGGTGTCCCTCTATGAAACAAGGCACACATATTGCCTCCCAGGTGAAAAAAGGATGATTGGTTTGTTCATTACGTTTTCCAGGACTTCTGTAATGGGGAGTACAGTTTCCTGACCACAAGTCAGAGGGCTATTAGGAACTGTTCCCGGTGGAAAAACTGACTGCCCTAAAGTGCATGATTCAAGCAGTGCAGAGAAGCTGCAAATGTCCTGGGTCAAGGTGAACGGAGTGATCGAAGAAAAAATTGAAGCAAGTGTAATACCAACTGAGAAGGTTATGTGATCTATGAGCTGGTCCTTCTAACTTATGAGATTCTTTGACAGACCATCCAAAGAATATTGATAAGGAAGCTGAACTGTAAACTGTCCTGAAGTCCGTCTGAAAATTCGTGGAAATGCGTCTAAACATTCCTATTGGAAGAGTCTGAACAAAATGAAGATGGTTGACTTTTTTTCTAGCCCTCCAAGTTTTCCTGTGGCCTACTGCCTCCCCTTGAATGAACAAACTCAATACTCTGCTACCCACAGTGAATGGTGTTGTGTGATTTATTATCAACCTTACTTTTTAAATTATTATTAGATTTAACATTTGAATCCTTGTTCCTATTGTCACAATTTGAAGAATTGTGTTCAGTAAAACGTTTACTTTAAAATGTACTTTGTTAGGGCTAAGTTGATTCTTGTTTAAATTCATTAATAGTTGGTTGTGGTGTTACTCTTAAACTTGCATGCATGTTTACTAAAAAGCCGTTTAATCAGGCTTTGCTAACAAAGGTGAGCTAAGGAATCATAACAGAATATTCATTACTTCTAGATACCTGACTGTGGGCCGCTCCTCACCACTACAGAGTCTCGTGTATCACTCTTCAGTATCTAAGTAATGTAAAAATTGGAAAAAATCAAATGAGGGAAAAAATAAAAGCTGATGTTGCTGAACTCTTCTCATTCACCCTGTTTATTTGTAGTATACTTCTTTTAACTACAAAATAAGGCAACTTATATACCTTGGTATATGTGTAGGACTATCATATTCATGCACATTCTCTACATGTTATTTAACTTTTTATTGACAGTTGTGCTCCACTGATTGGCCATTTAATCCATGAACAAAATGTATATTAAATCCCTTTGTCCACCCTTAATGAACGTAAAATCTTTTTTTAATGAGAGGGACAGTTTTAAAAAGAAAATGTATTTGAAAAGAAAAAAGGCCCTAATATTTCGTTTTCATATTTCACATATCACCAACAGTTTATTAGATGTTTTAATTACAAAAATGCGTCCTTGGTCCAATACTGAAAAACAATATGGCTTACTCTCAACATTCTGGAATGAATATTTGTGAAAAAGGATTAGACAGACACATAAAACCTGAGTCGTCTATATTCAGAGACAAAGGTTTAACCGGACACTCATTTTCAAATAACTAACATCTTTAATACATGTAATCCCCTACCCACCTACAATTAAATATCATTCAAGGGAGTGAGATACGCTCTTCAGACGTTTGTAAACAAAGAGACCCTGGAAGTGACTTCAAACCATGGTTTATTTTCCTACTTTTACTAGGGATCTGTCTAATGCACCAACAAGGCTCATTTTCAATCTCTGTTCCGATAGAGGCCCTTTGTTTTTTAAGTATTCCACCTCAGTTCAGCCACATTGGAGAAGCAAGACAGGAAAAGAAAAGAACTGTAGGTGCGAATGTTTGTGTCTATATGTATGTATGTGTTTGCGTATGCATGTATGTATGCAGATATGTGTGTATGTATGCGGATATGTGTGTATATTTATATACACACACACGTGTGTGTGTGTATATCTATATAAATATATATATATATCTATATATCTATATATATATATAAATATATATAAATATATATATATATATATATATACAGATATATATATATATCTATATATATATATAGATAGATATATACACATTTTTATTTACGTTTAGTTTGTGTTTTACTACCCTTTGTGTGCATGTATTTTTGTGTGTGTATACAGTGGAGTGCACACAATATTTTCCCACTTTGTACTCCTAAATGTCTTTCTTCTTGGTTCTGTGCTAAACTGCTTTGTAATACGAGAGAACGCTCTTTAGTGGCTTGGGAAGGCCTCCCTCTTTGTCTTGATAGTGATAGATCCGTTTGAAGTCAGGCATCCACCATTTACAACTATTGATTTTCGTGTGACAGTAAAGGCCTCAAATTCAGCCATTCTTCTCCTGGGTTGTCACACAGACAGAGGTGAATGATTGTTTCGTGATAGCCTGCGAGATTGATGCACTAGATGTCAGCTAAAATTAGCAACAGTTTGCATTAGGAGTCTAATGCCGCTCACAGGAGCAAATCATCCGAGTTCATAATCATCAAGCACAGATTCAGTATTTTGAAACCCTGTGACACATAAATGTGCAAGATCGATTAGCTCGCAAAAATGACCCCCAGCTCCCCCCACTCCCCCCAAAAAAAATCTTTATTCCTTCCGAGAGAATGATGTATTGCTATATCGTTGCCGGCTGTTTTATAGTGAATCAAAATAATGCCTCTCATATAACAGTAAAAAAAGTGGTATGTAGCGTAATTAAATAATATTTCAACTCTTTAGTTCAGGCAGAGGTTATGTGCTGTAGGGGCTGAAGGTTTGAGGAGGTTTTTGTCTTACATGAGGAATCTTAAAGGAAAGCATATAACTCCTTTAATATATGGCCCTAGCATTTATAGATAGCTTTCTCTTGTGGTCAAGTGGGATAACAGTTATTCCCATTACTATAATAAATAGGTAGAAAATAGCAGCTCGGATTCGCCTACCTTCCCATAACGATTGCAATTTAAAAACACTAAAGTAAATATATTGCTTGCCTTTGCACACTGTTCGTGTTCAGCGTATACACATGTTACATAAAGGGATGTATACACATTATTTGCTTTAAGGTGCATCGATATAATTGTAATTTTCGAGTGACAGTTGTATGAATATTTTTTTATGGAGCTTTCTGCATTGACAGATAGTACTGTCATTTGGATTTAGATTTCACCTCTTCACAGTGTAGGAACATTTTTATTAATAAGTTAACTCCTGCTATTTTTTAAATGGAAATGTCTATGTACAATGGACATCACAATCCCACAGTAACAATGTGTTTGCAAGGTATGGCAATATGGGATATGGGTGTGTGTCTGAAAAGTTTCAGTGCTCCGTCCATCATCTCCTTGTTTTTGCTTTGTTCGCCCTAAGTTGGCAGGGTATGCCCAGACGTTGGTCCCTTGCTGGCTTTGCCACTGGATTCAAGCTAGCCTGGCTGATGAAGGGTGTTACCCATATAGCTGGATCTGAGCTGAGGTGGCGAAGTGAGCTAAAGAATGATGATGGAATCAACCCAGATCTGTGACTGGGGGTGAGTGTCTGAAAAGTTTCAGTGCTCTGTCCATCATCTCCTTGTGTTTCATTATGGGATATGACACAGTTGCTGGGCCAAGCAAGTGAAAGGGGGGGTTTAGGCCTGAATTCATCTTAGCTCCTGGCATTTGTTTTTCCTTGCCCCTTATCAGCAAGGTGTCATACCCTGTACTGATCTTTCACCAATCACAGTTATCAGGGCGGCGTCTGAGTAGGTTTAACTGAAGAAAATCAGGATCACAATTTGGTTTTAAACTGAAGATAATGTTGTCCTTGGCAACACTACGTGGCATTGAGAGGGGAAGAGCATGGGCAGCCATGCCATTCTGTCTGTAGGGTTGTACAAATAATGCAGCTAAAGAGAAATACAGAAATCCCAGGTTTTGGAAAACCGAGCCCTTAAATATTTCCACTGTCTTGAGGTGGTTCAGAGAATAAGGTTTATTAGCCTCAACAATTGTTTCCACAGTTTGGTAGGGAGTAAATCCGACATTTTTGCAGTCATTGTTTTTGTACTACGCACCTAAACTAAACTTGAGATGCACTAATGTAAATTTGCTCACTGAGACCTGATGCAGCTAGAATACACTGACATCAATCTGTGTGTGGGGTTTCAGCTGCGGAACAATCTGGATATAAACACGAAGAATCAAGAAACACTCTGGAGCCAAACATTAAAAATCAACATAAATACCTAAAAATAAGTCTTTTCGAAGGACTCTTGCCAACTCACTGGAATTAGCTCACTTCGTAGAGGGACAATATCCCTTTGTCTGCGTTTTGACCTGTCTCCAAATACTGGATCTATCTTGGTGCCAGTATAACTAGGCAAGACACTCTACAAACTCAGTCAATTTGTAATCCAAAAAAAGAATGGCACCAGCATTAAGAAGTGGCACCCACCCTTTTAGAGGCCAAAACTTTCCTGAGAACTAAAATAAACAAATACAAATTGTGCCAGGAAACAACGCTAAAATCCCTGTTCCTCCCTATCTTTTTTATGAAACCTCCAAACTTTATGGTCTAGTGATATATAACAAGTATTAATCAATACAGAAAATTCACATCCCTGAAGTCAAGATAGTATGCCTTTTGAAAATTAGAATATGACAACCATGGTACGTATTATGTAGCTTGGGGTCAGCAAAGATTCACCTGCAGTTATTTGTAGTTGGGGCGATACAACTACCCAAAAGATTAAGTAGACTGCTTTCAGATGCCCAGAAAAACAGAGAGAATTATCTGAGACATAAACCTCCATGACACTCCGCGCACCCCAGAATGGAAAGCTGCTCATCCCAGCGCCTCAGTGAACTCCATCTAATCCACTTCGGTGAGTGTGTACTCCTTCCCTAGTCCTGAAGAAGATCCGGTTTATAAATCCAAGCCCTCAAGGATCGAAATGTCAACGCTAATAGCATTAGATGCTTGGACTGTGGAATTGCAGAATGGAAAAAACTGTTCATCGACTGTTTGCCGTATGTGTCTTCAGAATGTATAATTCGAACCAGGAAGTTGTTTATTTTTTGTTCTACCACAATACTTCTCTTTCACTTTGCGCCAGTGCACTTATATATCCCTTGTTTGGAACACCTACTTGGTAAATACATAAATTTTATGTAATGCCAGAAATAATATATTTGACTCATAGTGAAAAACTAGATAGTGGTGTGTACTTTGCCGGCATTTAGTGATAGTACGAGGACTTTACGCCCCCACAGAAATAAACGATTACGCTTTATAAATATTCCTGACAGATTCATCCTAGAATATACTTATATTAGAACCTCAGAGTCGGAGGATAACTGGGGTTAGCCTGTGTTATATCAATGTTCTTGCCAAATCCAAGCTCTGCGTCTTTGATGCAAACACTGGAACCACAGCTACAGGGAGTTAGCTCAATGTTAGAGAGTACTGCACCTAACTGTTGTCTTGTGCCCCCCTAGGTTGAATGCAGTTAGGGAATGCAAATGTCCTTGTTTGTACACATGTACCTCCTGCAGAGGACTGCAAAACAGTGCTTAATTTGTGGCAGTGCTTGCCGGTGCTTAGCATTTATTTCTTAACACCGGCACATAATTATGACAGTCTGCTGCATAGCAGCTCTATCTATTTTTAAAAAAAGCACATCTGCAGAGTGTGAAATAATTCAATACATTAATAAAACAATATTTGATATCAGTGCATCCTGGTAATTTCTGCAGCGGTGGGTGACATGGCATTGTCGAAACTGCCAAATTTGTAAGAGTGTGATGTCTAGTAGGTACCATTGAATACTGGTAGTTGGCAGCACCGGCATAGAAGGTGAGAGGTGCAACCTGCAGTGGCCTCCTGAGAAATATCCTGGGCCCTTTCAGTTATTTTTGACACACTAAGGCATGCAACTAAAACCTGTGCACAATGACAGAGGTGCTAATAATAACGCCATTCTATCAGGGTGCAAAAGTTGCAGAGCAAAAGAACACACAATCTCCATTTGTGCTGAGCTGTTCAATTAGACGAGCAGCTTCACCGTGTGCGGTGCAGCACGGAAGAGGCCTTCCCACTGTGCCTGTCGAGTAAAAATGTTCAGATTGCTGCAAAAATACCAACGTATTCTGAAACTACAAAATAAAATGAATCCTGCATAATGGAACCTATGAATGATTTATTTTTAACTGGACCAAAGTGGACTTATAAATAACTTTCTTAGAAACTAATGAAAATATCTTCTTTTCTGAGGTTCTCTGGCTGAATCTCACCAAAGCCCTGAACCTCTATTTATGTTTTACATCCCTCTGAAAATTACTTACCATGGTTGTTCTTCTAACTATTTGTTCTTTTGGATAGTAACAGAGCAATGCTAAATGTCCTTGGACGTCAGACGATATTCATGTTTTTCTTTGCACAATATGGATATGTAATTAAATGTGTCTCAGATCGACGGTGCATCACATATAATTAACAAAAATGAACGCGTCAAATTAAAGGATTTTTATATTACAGTCTGTTGGGTTACATTTTATTAAATGTTACGGATCTTTTAAATATTTTAATATGCAGATAATTAGCAATATAATTCATACTTAGGGAAGCTTTACTGCTTATTTAGTTTTACTTTACTGTTAAAGGACAGCTTTGAAAGACCTGTTTTCCAGCACATAGGAAGAATAAGCTACTTTTTTTATTTCATCAAAATGTAGTGTATTAATAAAACAATTAATGGAAAAAAATACTTTGGGAAGCATGAGATCATTAGCATCATACTGTGTCGAAAATCCCAGTTGCCATGGCAAATTAATTTGGCATTTGCAAAAGTGAATTATGATAAAGAAGAATTTCCCTTCCAACTTGTAATATTTAATTAAAACTATTGTCTCAATTTCGTGACATTGCAACATGGTATATAGCATTATGAGCCAATGCAAATAATAACACATTTGATTAGAAGTGGTTAAAGATAAATTATGAAATTCTATTTAACAAAATAATAAACCGAAAAAATGGGTTGGTCTATTCAAGGACTCCTTTTGAGCTCCTAAGTGGAAAATACAATTGCATTAAACGCCAAACTTCATCAGAGGCCACCAGCAGGGTCCAGTGGGAAGTGTTCAGGTGGGCATTTTAGGTAAAAGGCCTTTTGCAGCTTGATGTGTCCCTGCAATAAAAGTGGTTTAGAGTCTGCAAGCCTGGCAACTATTCTACCGGGCCACATAGGGACATTACAGCAGGGTGGCCATGAAAGACGCATCGTACACCCACCAGTTCATAAGGCGGTGTATTTTCACAAACATGCAAATCTAGTGCTGAGAAAGACCAAAGTGAATGTCATTCCACTGAACAAAGGGTAAGGCACACATTAAGAATTTATGGGGGAATAGCAAGGGAAGGATGTTCTCCACAGGGGGAAAAATATTTCACTGAGAAAATATTTTGATTGTAGAATTTAAAAAAGATAGAGCGACATGGGCACAAGGTATATTCCAAATTTTCCATTTAGGCGTCAATTACGATTGCCTAAGTGTTGGATATTAGTGGTACATCCAATAGAAGTTGACACTGTTTTGTTCGGAATTCATGAGGTGTGATAATTCGCACCTATTCTGAGTTCAGGTCACAAAAATGGGGACCAACATGCGTATTTTAGTGTAGCTTTATGCATGTCCTATGATTTACAGAGTATTTTAGCTGATAAAAATCAATAGGTATGACCTGCAGAAGCTTGCCAGGGTGTGTAATAAAATCCACAAAAATAAGGATTTGTGCATGGCCTAGAATTTTCCGGGCAGACCCAAGTGGTAAATGTAATCATTAAATGTTGTCTCTGTATGTAGGACATCTGTAAATCTAATGCACTTGAACATCTACAGTACTGCTCAATGGGCCATATCATAAAGACCTGTTCTGGCTCAGTACAGAACTGTTCACCAGTTTTTTTGCATTTGAGGAATCTAAAGTTCATACATTTAAATTGGATGGTCAGTTGCGTTTAACTGGTGAATTTCCATAGTTCTTTGGTTTCAAATGGCAGTTTTTTCATTAAAAGAAGTTAAAATAGTAATACCTTGCGTATAGCATTATTTTAACCTTTGGATATTTGACACTTTTGTGCCAACAGGAGGGGCAGTCGGTTCCATCTTTAATGTCCAGGTGATCTTAGAGAAATCACCCCTTCTGTTCAGCTTGGTCTGTCATTCAAAGTGGTCTATTATGTGGCTTCTTACAGGAATTTCAGCCTGGGCAGCTGATGGAGATCCAATGCAAACTAGTCTCCTGGAGCTTCAGGCAGGGTAACGTTACATTTCTTAAATTTACTTTTCCTCAATAATTATTGAAAATCCAACTTCAACATTGAATTGGATTTTTAATACCTATTAAAATACTGGGTTAATTATGTTTCTAGCTGGCCCCACCATCAAGATAGCAATATTATTATTTTTTCAATATTTTATTTCTGTTCTCTCTTTTTTTGTATAGGGCAGCACAGCTGCTGCAGCGATAATAGCTTTTGGGTCCTTGTCAATGTAGGGATATGTTGATATTCATTTCCTACACTTCCCACTTCTAAATTTAATGCACCCTACATTGTGGACTACAAAGCCTAAACAAGGTTTATTTAATAATATTTCAAGGGGGTCTTTGCTTGTCAAAAATGCAAATGTTTACCTTTTACACTGCAAGTTTTAGAATGTAGCAGTCAGTCTACAATGGTAGCTTGAGGCGAACTTTTGTAGGACCACCCTGTGGATGACACAATAGGTGCTGCAGTCCACAGATATAATTTCATTTCCAGGCCGTGGGTATATTTCATAATGTACTAGGGACTTATAGGCAAGTTAAAAATATCAATTAGAGACAAGCTGATATAAACATGATTAAAGGAGAGCATGGGATCTATAGTCCTTGTTAGCAGAGGTAAACTGTATAGAGTTATAAACCAGCAAAGCATATGCAGCTGAAATTGGGGTGGGGAGGGGCAGCACACAAAAGTATATATATTAGTTAGTGTGTTTTAATGAACACTCATCGAAATATTCTATGCACTTGATTTTTACGTTACAACATACCAATGTTTGTAACTATCCGTTAAACAGATAGGTTGAAAACAATACCAAATGTGCAGTTAATGCAGGCATTAGACTCATGTTTGAGTGCTGCAGATGTAAAGGTGAGAAATTGAAGAGAGCGTGGCATTCAACACCCAGTTTTAATGAACATTAGAAAAACATTTTGTAAATTTAAAAAGTTGCCTGAGTGTTCCTGGTTTGTAAGAGGTAAGCGTTTCACTAGTGTCACTCTGTGTGAGGAGACAGTGTCCATTTTTATTATGATTTCTGTTACACGAAAGAGGTGGAATTTAAAGGGGCAGCAGCGTCACACATCACTAAGCTTAAAGAGACTGTCCTTTATAGTTTATAAATCCCAGGTTTTAAACTGCAAAATAATTAGCATTTCACCATTACTTAGTATATGATTACAAGTTACACCTACTTCTCCCTGTGCAGAAGCTCTCTCCCCATGTTCAAAAGCCTGGCGGACGATACAGACCTAGGTAAGTCTCTACAACTTTGCCCTTTCCTTCTGTTAATGGTGAAAACATTTTGCGCCTGAAGTACTGCAAAAAGTAAACATGGCTATTAGGAAGCTACAGTTGTTGTCTGTTGCTGTTTCCTTGTAATCTCTAATACAGGGGTCACAAGGAAAGTGCCAAGGCCACTAAGTGAAACACAGGGATAGCAGCTGTGCCCTCTGGTGACCCCTAAATAATGCTCAATTAGTGTGAATGTGGAATTAGTACAGCAGATATGTACTCTCCAAATGTAAGTAGTTTCCACATTGGGTGTTGATTTGGAGTTACAATAGTAAATCTGCACTCCCCAAAATGGTTTACTTTTCCCAATGGGTGTGGTTTGGAGCTAAAATAGTAAATATGTGCTGAAAAAAAGTAAACAATTTGGTTGGTTGGTCTCAGTATTCCTAGGGCTACAAATCAGAATTTGTTTCCGAAGCCTCTAGCATTTCCTAAATTCTACATACATTCATACATACACACACATGCAAGCACCAAACATTAGAAAAAATAACACTTGCTGCACCGCAACTGTGATGTCAGGTGGCAGTAGAGAAGCCTTGGTGGTTCTGAGGATTTGGTCTGCTGCCTTCTCTAAATGGCAGACCTTCAGCCAATAAAAGTAGGTGGGAGTCCCTTGCTCGGCACAGAGTGGGGTGTAGTCAGTGGGACTGCCAACCCCACCTCACTCTGTTCCGAGCCTCACTCATATGATCACTTCTGGGCTTAACACTTACTTAAGCAACCAGGCCTGATGCTATCAGTGACACTCACTCTTGTCATGACGGAGGACCTCCAAGTGCTTTGCCCGGCTGAGAAGGTCATGCTCACAGAGCTGCACATTTAGCCATAAGAGACAACCAGCAGGGTTCAATCCAGGTCCAAGGGCAACTGGTAAGGTGGGTAATTTCAGGGAAAAACTCTTACAGCTTGATGTGTCTCCGTAGCAAAACAGGAGGTTAATAAACAGACCTTAGAGTCCACTTCCTTGTCCTCAGTACAACTGGGAGTGGGCCAGCCCTTCGGATCTACTCACAGCACCGCCGGCCACATTGCTGTGAATGCAAGTTGTGTATTGGCATGCACAAGGTGACAGGCACCGCGCAGTGCCTGCCACCTTATCCATGCCAATATTGCACCCCCCCAAACACCCTGGGGGCCTGCAACGGGCTCCCTAAGGCAGAAACCGCATGCCTACCATGGCAGCAACGCCACCATGGAAAGGCACGTCTCCGTATTCATCCTAATATGGATGGGGGTGTCTTGCAGACAACGCCACCATATTGGAGACCTTTTCCGCCCGTTCGCCTGTCCCACCGGCGGAAAACTGTCCGCTGCGGTCCCCCCTGTCATCGTAATATGGCGGGGGAAATGGTAGGAGGGCAGTGGAAAATGGCGAGCGGATAGCCATATGGGCGGTCGTGATCCGCCCGCTATACTAATAGACCCCTTAGTATTTTAATTTGCATATAGTTTTCCTCATATGCAACCAGAGCCACCCACAGTGAAAACAGCTTGTGAGGACTTATCCTAAAGGGGATATTGCAACAGCAAATTTCTACGCATGTCCCACTTTTTTCATGCCCCACTTTGTAAAACAATGCACTGTAAATTGTGGGCACACAACCCATATGGGGTTACTCATTATTATATAAAAAGAAGGCATTTCCCTTTCCAACAAAGTATTAATTTGAAAGATCTGGAGGCAATTTGAAACTGCAGCAGTCAAGCTAGAATTGTAGGTTTGAGGCCATGGTTTCATTTGTCAAGTGAAAGGAGGGCACAATAAATGCTTAAGTCCACAGGTGATATTTAACTTTATATGTTATTGGTGTATTTCTGCATCATATACGAGGGCCCTATAGAAAAGTTAAATTTGCAATTGGGAGTTAGCCAATTTAACCATGTGTTAGGTGTCAGGTGCACATGTACTAGGACCTGGGTAGCAGTGCCCCAGTGTGCAGAATCTGAAAAAACAGCAATACAATTCAGCAAAAAACTAAAGTGACAATGCAAAAAGTGGTATTTTCTCACAAGTAGCATATTAATTACAAAACTGTAACATTGGATGCTGACAACCTTTCTCTCAAACAGATTTTTAGTAATATAACATGTACCTAATACCATGACCAAACAGTTAGGTTAGACACCTGAAAAATGTCTAATATATCTGTTTTAAAAAACTGTTCTATCATGGAGCCTTAAGCGAATGTATTCATATATGAACACTATTGAGTCATCCTTTGATAAATGTGTCAATCCTAAAAATCTTTTTAATTTTCTATAAATTGTTTTTGACATCAATGAACAATCGTGCGTACCCGTTATTCATCTTTTGTCTTGTCATGTTCTAATTGATTACCAAATGTTATCTCAAGAAGGCAAGTATAACAATAAATAGGTTTAAAAAGAAATGAATCACCAACTTCATTGAGTGCATGAGGTTATAATGGCAAGGAGCATGTTCCATAACACTGAAACTCAGCCAATATGGTGGAGTTTTCAGGGACACAGTGCTGATGGTAGGGTTAGGAGAGTGCTGGGAGTATCTGTACACAGAGATTCAGGGTATTTCCTTAACAGCTCCATATACTCAATCCTTGTCAAATGATTGTGTACCTATCTTCCTTAATGAACAAATATTTTTGAGGAGTGTCAACAAAATGGTCGCACAAAAAGTCTCATAGAGTTACTGGTATTAAGAATTGCATATGTGGTTTCACCCTAAAATTTGGCTTGCTGAAAACATTACAATGCTGGCATAATCAGAGGGATTGATTTCTGTACTGTTTTTCTTACTCTTTTGAAGCAAGATTACTGATAATTATGTGATTACACCCATTCATGAAATTATAAATAATTTGGCACAAAGGTCTTACTGCATTAGCAAAGGATCAACTAAATTAGCAACTGTGAGTTTTTGCTGTTCATGCTCTGTTGCCTGCAGCACTATTTTCTTAGTGCAAAATGCATCATCCTGTTCATTTTGGTTGCAATGCTGCTAAATACTAGGTTATACTCACTGTGTAATACCAGTTATTCCTATGTCATTTTAAGTAATTATGCTACAGCAAATTATTGAGTTATGCCTTCGCCTTATTATAATGAACTTCAGGACAAAGGGGTTATTGAGCCTCCTGGACCTAAATGATTGAAGCTTAAGACTTGTGGAGTGGAAATGGTAACAGTTCGAGGACCCACCAAAGAAGCTTTAAGTTAACACAGTGGTGGTCACCACTATGTAGGCATAGTTAGGACAGATTTGTTTTGGTTTTCTTAGGCCTGGCACCATTGGCGTGGGTCTCCCTTCCAGTTTTGCTGTTGCCTCATGTATGTTTGCTGGTGATAGATGCTTTGGGCACTGTGCCACTGCTATCCAGTGCCACAGTGCAAGTGCTCCCTATTGGTAAATTGATATATTAATCAGTGGTTCCATGTTTGGCTATTTGGTTTACTTGTCAGTCCCTAGTCTAGTACACTGTGTGTGCCCAGGGCGTGTAAATCCAAATGCTGCTGGTGGGCTTGCAGCACTGGTTGTGCCACCCACAGAAGCAGCCTTGTAAAATGTGTCTACGGTCTGCCATTGCAGAGCCTACGTGCAGTCTGGTACTGTCATGCTGACTGGTCAAGTGCACCCACTTGCCAGTCCCTAAACATACCCTTTTCCTCATATCAGTCACCCCTATAGTAGGCCCAAGGTCAGGGTGCATTGGAAGTATAAGGTAGGACAAGCCTTGATGTGTGTGGCATGTCCTAATATTGAATTACAGCCATTTTCGTTTTTCTCTGTTGCAAGGCTACCTGTTCTCCATAGGCCAGAATGGGCTGTTAGATTTTTACATGTTTATAATCCTAACTGTCTCAGAGGACATGGTAGAAATTCAAGTTTAGTATGCCTGAACTCAGAATGATAAAATACATCTTTCAGTGATTGGTTTTAACATTCTATGTTTGCAAATACCACTTTTAGAAAGTAGGTATTTGCTTGCCTAACCTTTCAAGCCTGCTAGGTTGTGTATTCCTTTGTCTGGTTTTGTGAGTGACAGGGCTGGGGGATTCCAAGAGACAGGATGAGTCACCCAGTGGTGAATAGAATGATCTGCATCTAGATGGGAGTGAGTAGTTGCACCTGAACCTTGAACAGGGCTGTGCCTGCCTTCCACAATGCTGGCTCCACCTCCTGGGGTTTCGGCTGATGTCCCTGCCCTGCACACTGAAAGAAGAGAAGGAGTTCTGTAAACAAAGTGCTCCAGGACTGTACTGGCCTTCCACAATGCTGGATCCACCTCCTGTGGGGCGTCTGATGTTTCTGCCCTGCACTGTGAAAGGAAGGGAGAAGTCTGGTAAACAGAGTGCTTCAGAACTGGTTTGGACTGGGCAAAGGTCCCTCTCCCCTCAGAGAACAAAGGATTTGGGGGTATAAATATCGGGACCCTGATCCCATGAAATTAAATCACTTTTGCACTACAAGAAGAAACCTTTACTGAGGAGAGGAACCTGAAGAAACTGAGGAGAGACTATTCCAAGCTGAAATGCTGCTTGGGGGATTGGCCTGCAGTGGTTGCCTTACTGCCAAAGGAAGGAGAAAGGAACTTTGTGTACTTTGCTTTCAACTTGTGAAGGATCTCCAAGGGCTTGGTTGAGAGCTTGCCTCCTGCTGAAGTCTTAGGGACAACAGATTTCAACCCCCAGCTCCCCAGTTTTCTTTTAGAAGTGCCAGCTGGAAGCGTGACTCAACGTGAAGAAGCGTACCGCCGTCGCTGGGCCTGCTGTCGCAACTCCAAAGGAGGGTGTTGCCGCTGGAACTGTCGCACTGCACCGCATCAGAGAGAAGCGTGCCGCCGTCGCTGCTGCTACTGTCGCAACTCCGAAGGAGGGTGTCGCCGCTGTAGATGTCGCATTGCACCGCATCGAGAGAAGAGTCTTGCAACGAGGTCGGAGCATGTCACTGTCGCTGTGCCTGCCGTGGCAACTCCTAGGAGGGTGGAACCTCTGGAACTGTCCCACTGCACCGCATTGAAGAAAAGCACCTAGCATCCCCGTGAAGCGCGCCATCGTCAGAGCTGCTGCCGTCGCATCGTAGATATCGCCGCTGTAGTTGTCGCATCGAGCGGAAGCTTCACGTATCATGGGAGAAGAGTGTCCCCGCAGCAGCTGCTGCCATCGCATCGTCAGGGTGTTGTCGCTGCAGTCCACGCACCGAACTGAGAACTTCTCGCATCCCCGGAGAAGCGTGCCACATCCGGAAGATCTTCACATCTTTATTTCTTTGCACCTGAACTTTGCAGCATTTCCCTCGCTGCGACATTGCTTGTCGTGGAAGCGCAACGCAACCTAAGGTACATTGGCGCAAAGTGTCGCATCTAAGAACTGAACTAAACTAAGCTAAATCTACAATCTTAAAGTAACAGTATTGTGTATTTTTGTCGTTTATGGTCTTGCGGTAACTCTATATAAAGTATACTTATTTTGATATAAAACCTGTGTGGTGTCTATTTGTAGTGTTGTCACTGGGTTACTGTATGTGGTCACAAATGCTTTCACACTGCCTCTGAGATAAGCCTGTCTGCTCGTGCCAAGCTACCAAGGGGGTGAGCAGGGGTTATTTTAGGAATTTAATCCCCTTATCCTGACTACAGGCAAGGGTCCCTAATTTGTCACAAGAACCTACCTGTGCCAACTAGAGACACCCAAATCTAAGAGTTTTGCTACTAACCTTGGTAATATTTGACAAATATGAACAAAAATATTCAAAAAACTTCATCCATCTCAGCTCCTTCCTAGAAAGTTTCTGGGATAACCATCAAGAAGAGTCTGAGAAAAAGGGTGTCCTAAATCATCATTTAACCATGTTGATTCCTATAGGAATTTTTGCAAAGCACTACAGAAACATGGCTGAACAGAAAAACACCAAGAGCCTCATACCTTGCAACACTTTAATACTGCCATTTTGTCACTTTTTGTGACGCACTAGCGGCACAAAAAATGCTCCACATTGTGCCCTATTTACAATGTGGCACATCGAAGCAGAAGCGTCACTTTCAAAAGCCCAGAACGACATCATACCTGTGTCAGGTATCATGTATGCAGGGTGGGCATTTCCCCGCATCAAAGCATCTTAGCAGTGGAGCATTGAAATCTATAAGATTTCAGTACGCCAGTTCTAGGATGTCATTGCATCAAAACCTTACGCCTGCCTCATGGGAGGCATAATAGTGATGCAGGCCCTTTCACATGGGGCATGCCCCATGTGAAAGGACACATTGCTGGAGTTGCATCTGTTTTCAGTCACACACCAGCAATGCATCACTTTTACGCCTACAGATATGTCAGTAATACTGGGACTGGGACTGCCTCAACGTTGAACATTCAAAGTCTATTTCACATATTCATTTCCATCCCGTATTGCTATCTCAAACCAGCCAAAGAAATACCTTTTCTAATATTCCATTTCAATGTTTTCGTGTAACCTTAATCTTACTTGTTCTCAAAAGGAAATGTGATCTTAAAATACTATATTTTTGATATAGTAATTATGCTTTTCTTTTGTTATAGTTTTGGTTTGTAGCCTATAGAGTAGTTTTCACAGTATGATGAAATAAGCCGAGCTCTAATGATTTGCAGCTTAATAAGCTTACTCCAGAGCAGGCTTTAGAATCACTGAACTTTGGGTCATGTCTATTAAAATTTTCCCATAGACACGGGATGGGGAAAACTCTCTAATACATCATCCGTTTGAGCGGTCCAACTCAAAACTTTAGTTAAAATCAACAAAAAAAGTTGTTAGTTTATGTCATATTTAGACACATTTAATTTCATCTATTTTAAGTGCATGAGATAACATAACCTTCTGTAGAAAGGGCTAGGCACCATAACATAGTCAAAGCTCTCAAGGGTTCCTAATTGCCTTATCAAACTGACAATGTGTATATGGACAAAGGGAACGATTATCAAAATACATTACATTGTGGAATGCTTAGTTGTTTGCGTTCTTAGAACAATAATTGCTGCCATGGAGATAGGAATTTCAGAGTGCTCTTAATAACACGTGCCCTTATTATCAAACATAAAGCTAGGTCGAAAGGAAGGCGGAGTGGTCCCTGCCAGGCTTCAAACCTTTGATCTGCATGTTCCAAATACCTGTCATCTGCTAACATTTACATCACAGAGCCGTTTTATGATTTGTAATTATGATTGAAGCATTGGTAATAGAATTGACCTCAAGAAAAGTCATATACGCTAAACACTGGACTTATATAAACCCACTGCTTACTCTGGAAAAGAAAATCTAGTGTAGCTCATTAAAATGTAATTGGTTTAACCCTGTCAGTACACCTTTGTTATTAATTGTAGTGGATCTGTATTTAGAATTGTAGGATATTTTAAGAATGTTTAATATGTAATGTTCTGACTACGTGCTTAAGAATGTTTAATATGTAATGTTCTGACTATGTGCTTGGAGTGTGCGTCCTCGAGGATTCGATCAGCTGTTCTCAGTTCCGATCGAGATCCTGAGGTACGCACTGCTCCGGGCCGTGGCTGAAGATTTCTATTTGAATAAAGAAGATTTCTTTTATTTCACAACCTCAAATTCTGTCTAAGTTACTTACTACATTTGGTGACGAGGATGGGATGGTGATGAGGATGGAGGTTTTGCTTTGTGCATCACGGTGATGCACACACCATCCATGTACTTTTGAAGGAGTTATCTGGTCTGAAAATTTCTTTTTACATTTTTACTTATCTGTTAATTTGACAGTTATGGCATCTAATCAGCAAATTAATCAGCTCACTCAACCACCACCATTTTTAGCTAAACCAGGGAAACCTAGCCTTCCCTGGTTAGAATGGTGTGGTCTTTTTGAAATCATATTGTGGCAATTGATGCAACAGAGTATTCTCCTGAAAGGAAGTTCGCTCTTCTTTTTGGTAGTTTAGGTTTAGCTGCACAATGTATTTTTCAGAGCCTACCTCCTATTCCTCCTCCAACTGGACAGTCTGGGAATAGACAGTAGAATATTTACTTAGAAGCTATCGAGAAACTTACAAAAACAATTTTCGGAATTCCCTAAGTAAGTAAGTAAGTAAAATTTATTTGCACAATTAATTAAATTCATTGCAATATAGATACTCATAATTGACAATTAAAAAGAATAATTTTTAGATCTGATGAAAGTCAGTGAGTTTGTAAGATGAAAAAGTGTCACTTAGGGGGGTTAAAGCTCAGTCTTGGTCAGATGATAAGGTCAAGGAATTAATTTCTGTGATAAACTTTACAAAGCGTGTCGCCATCTGAGGTGAATCGCCCCTCATGCAAGCATCGGAATCCCCTAACATATGTTGTAAAGACATACGTTTTATAAACGTAAACAAGGGAAAGATTAAAAAGTAGAGGAATACATCTCAGCTTTAAGAGTTTTAGCCACAACTTGTGGATTTGGCCCTTTAGTTGATGACATCATTAGAGACCAATTCGTATTTAATTGTGCTTCACATAAAATTCAGGAGAGGATTTTGAGTTGTAAGAATCCTCCCCTCACGGAAGTGATTGACTTGGCCCTAAGCATTGACAGATTTTAAATTTCTACGAAAGCTTTACAAGCGAGCACTCCTAGTAAAGTCAATATGGTTTATCATCAGGATGATGTTTCTGAGGAAAGCGTTATGGCTGTAGGATCATTTCAAAAAGACAATCCCTGGTCAAAAGCAAAAAATCAAATTTTTAGCTATAGATGTGGCTCGAAACACCACATTGGTAACTTCCCTAACTGTCCCGCTTTGAGTAAACGTTGTTCTAATTGTAAGAGGTTTGGTCATTTTCAAAAATTTTGCAAAGGTCAAGTTAACAATGTTAACAACAAATTGGAGTCTTGTTCAGAATCTTTAGACAATTTACTGGTAACTTTAGATCATAAAGATGATCTTTTGGAGATCAAAGGTCCATTTTGTGAAGCTTTGATTGATGGAATTCAGACTATTGTTTCAGAATGGGTCTATCCGCCATATGTCGGAAAAACTGAGCGCAAAATTAAGACACGTATAATAGAACATAAGAGCAATATTCGGACAAGAAATTCTGAATCCCCCTTGGCATGCCATTTCAACAGTCAAAATCACTCGCCTAGCCAGCTGCATTTTCTAATTTTGGAGACTGTACCAGTATTACCAGGCAGAGACAATACTCAACACTTATTACGTAGAGAAGTGTTTTGGATGACCTTTTTGAACACATGCCAACCGAAGGGTCTTAATGACCGTATGGATCTGAATTGTTTCTTATGAATTGTGTTATTATTCATTTCATTGAATAGTGTTTACTGTAATGTATTCGTCTTCACAAACCATGTAATATTGAACAGTTGTTCTTTATATGTACCCTCATTAATCAACATTTACCATTTTTTCATGTCTTTGCACACCTCACCATGACTACTTTATGACAAAGGACTTGTGCAGACTGTGACTATTGACTTTGACGCTAGAGGAGGAGCCGGGATCTCCCTCCAGGTCACGTTTTTACAAAACTAGTCATATCCCCACTGTATCTTTTAAACTACTCGATTTAGATTCTTTCGCTTTTTTTAACATGGTTTCATGTTTTATATTTTCCAATTCGCAACAAAATTCATTATTTGCGTTTCCTGTATGGACTAGTCTTTTCTTTATTTTTGTTCCGATCTCATGGAACTTCCCAAACACTTCCGGGTTAAAAGCGGCAGCTCGCTTCCTACAAACACCACCCAAACTCGTTTTGGCATGCTACGATTTGAAAACGCGTTACCGGAGCATGAAACTTATCTACAGGGTGAGTGCTACCCAAGTCCATCCTACTGTAGTATAACCTCAAGTGACCTGCGTGTTTTTTACTCAAAATGGTCCGGTTCTCTCCCTTTTTAGAACGCGGTCCGTGACAGAAATTACCCGATCTAATCTAGCAAGCTTCGTACGGTAGAAACTCTAGGTATGTTTCTTTAAAAAAAAATCTCTGGTATAATTTCACCCAGTACCGTTGTTACAGCAGTCATGACTATTGTTTTGCAGTATTCCTTTCAGGTTACAATTTGTGATTTTCACTCTCACGGCTTTTACAACTGTATACGAATGCTTCTAGCAGTAAAGGTATGACGCCGTTTATATCATTTGGATCATTATTGACTTTATCCAGAGATCACGATGTTTTTTATGCTAATCACTCACTCTTTTGGTCGTTGCACGTTTATTCGGACTTTTTTCACTTGGGCAAGACTGAATGACGTGACTTTACATATGACTGTTTTGAACATAATTCAAAGGGATATAAGGTTCGAGATAGACCCATTCTGAAACAATGTTGCATATATCTGCATATATCTTCATTTAAGTGATTACAGTTGTGCTTTATTTTATTTTCCTTCGACAGAATACCTATGCCCCTGAAGAAGGGCAAATTGCCCGAAATGCATTGGGCGTTGTATTATAATTAACAATGAAAAATGATTTACTACGAATGTGAATAAAACTAATAATCAACTGAGCCAAAGTTTTTGATTAAAACTTTATTTAAACTTTAAAAAAACTTTCTAAAGAATTCTTTTCTGAGTGCGTTTGTGCGTTGAGTGCCGGAATAGCGCTACCAACCACAGTTATATCACTTCCAAGACTCAGAAGGAAGATCTCAAACAGCACCAACATACACAAGTTAACCTTATTCTGACATTGTACTAACCACGAGTACGACGGTTCCGTATTCAATTCTGTTTATTAATGATTTGGACATTTTTGAAGGTGAATGTGTGTTATGTAAAAAGCCTTTTATAGTTTAAAAAGGCGAGTCACAATTTTTTGATCCTGTTCAGGTGCATAAAGTTAGTAAGGGTGCTGTATTTCTAAACGGAAAAGGTTGGTGGAACAAGAGACAAGTGATTAAATTGAGAAAAGATCAAGCTGAATTAATTAGAAACAAAAGAATGGGTAGAAGTTCTCAAGATTTGGAGTGGAAATTTTGGTTACAAGATCAGAGTTCGTCCGGTTCAAGAAGGGCGAATGTAATTTCATCTAATAATGATTCTGGTGGTGATGAAAAGAATATTTGCAGGACAGATCTGTTCAAGGTAGTCACAGTATTAAAATGCCTGCTAGATTCAAAGATTATATTATATATTGAATGTCATTTACTGGTTATCTTTCTAGAATCTTTTTCAATCTGAAAATATATATATTTTTTGCATTTAGGGGGGAGATGTTGTAGTGGATCTGTAATTAGAATTGTAAGATGTTTTAAGAATGTTTATTATGTAATGTTCTGACTACGTGCTTAAGAATGTTTAATATGTAATGTTCTGACAATGTGCTTGGAGTGTGCATCCTCGAGGATTCAATCAGCTGTTCTCAGTTCCGATCGAGATCCTGAGGAATGCACTGTCTAGAATAAGGTCAGGAAGCACACACAAACCCTCATTACGAGTCCCCTCCTGGAGGCATATCACCTTGATCGATTCAGTGTGCCCCAGTGCTCCTGCACCCTAAAACACTGGGTGTGATGATATCCAGCATAATTTTACAAGATGTGGAAATGCATACAGTAAAACCACTGACCAGAGCAGAGCCCTGGCTCAGAAGCAGCCCAGTGCAGCCACCACATGATACTCTCCAAGAACATGCAATGCTGACCATACCAGGCCCGAATCATGCCGTCATAAATATACCTTCGACCCACACAGTGACTCACTGTGCCCTCTCCAATCCCCAATCATGTTTATTAAATCTGATTGTAAATCTCTCCTACCTCAGGCAAAGACTGCAAGAATGTATATCCAGGTCTCACATGTTATTCCCCATTCACAGCATAAAGTGGTAGGGCTTGATTCATAAAGGTAAGGTTAGGCCAAATGTCTACCTTTGACCAAAAGTCTAACTTTACTACTTTTTGGTATTCACAAAGGTAAGTTATTACTAGTAACTTTGCTAGTAGTAAGGTTACTGGGCGTAAAGTCACTACTAGTAAAATTATTAGTAGTAAATTTACTAATAGTAACTTACCTTCATGAATTTCCAAAAGTAGTAACATTTTAATTTTGGTCTAACTATACCTTTGTGGATCGGGCCCACAATGACTGGATTTAAGAGTGGAAATACCAGCGGGAATCAATAATTCTGGACAGGTATATTCCCACATTAAACCATGCCAACTCATAAAAAGGGAGTAAGTAATGTCCATTGAGAAAATTGTGTGAATTGGGTATTGTGACAAATGCCCTTTTTGGGATTGCCACTTGCCTTTTTGCTGGATGATGTTGTTGGTTGTTTGACTGTGCACTGGGACACTGCTAATCAGGGCCCGGGCATGTATTTTGACCTCTAAAATCTGATAAAGTTGTCTACCTCCTAATTAGTTGCTGGACAGAAAGTCCCTTACATGGTGACTGACATACACTTCTGCCCTGAGTGCTCCAGCTGCAACAATATATTGATCCTTGGTGAAGATGTTTGGTCATGGGTGAATATAAATCATGCATGAGTACCATGACCTAGGGCATGTCTACGTGATTGTGGTCTTGTTAGACCAGGAGGAGCACCCAAAGCACCAACCTCATAGTGCTAAAGGGCTAATACCTTTACCAACAGTTACGTAGCATAAGCGTGGTGATAGCAGCATAATGTGTGGCTAAAATGAGGATCACTTCTATGAACAGGCCTTTTTCCCTGTGTCACTGGAGTTGGACCTACCGTCCCTCTTCATGCAAAGTTCCATTGGTGTGTGCTTAACTGGCTATTGCCCTACATCATGTAAGCATGTAGCACTGTGCAGTGCATGTGGGTTTGAGGGGTTTTACCTGAGAGTGGTACAATATATGGTGGCCTGCAGGTTCTTTGGGAAGTGGATCCCTGTAGCAGAGTGTAACAGTTACAGACCTGAAGACTGCCTCACTGGTTGGGCCATCCCCCATGCACTGCCCAAGTCAGCTACCCTGTGAATTGAAGCATTGTTACCTTGATTGGGCCCTGCCCTGTATGCTTGCCATGTCGGTGACCCGTACGCCAAATGAGGCAGCCATGAACATAAAATTTGCTACTCAAATTGAGCCATCTGCCTGTGTGCTACCCAAGTTGTTGACAACATATGACAGAGGGAGCTGCTGTGAAATTATGTGTTGTTACATGAATTTTCTGTCCACTCGTGTGTTTCCCAAGTCTGTGGCCACATACGCTGGAAAGGGCTGCCTTGAAGTGAAGTGTTGCTACATCCATTTGGCCATCCCATCTGCTGCTTATGTCCATGACCTTGGAAGCCAGAGGGGGCCTCCATGGAGTCAAAGCATTGCTGTATCGAACGAGCCAGTTTTCATTGTCCCAACCCAGGTCGGCAGCTCCGCATGCCAGAGAGGGCCGCTGTGAAGACGGAGGGCCATTCCCCCGGGGCAGCATGCGAATCTGAAGAGCGGAGGATTTTGTCCCATGCACCTAGAGCAATGACTTTAGCATTGGAAACCATGTAACTGCCCGAGACCTGCTGTAGGGAGCAGAGGAACTCAGCACTTTACCTAAGGAGTTCCGTGGATTCACAGCTACATTGCCTGCAGCAACGAGGCTACAGCTCTTCATTGGCACCCACTCCAGCGTACATCAAATGCCGGACTGATAAATGCTCCTGGGGTCTTGAGTCGCCAGCAGGGAGTAAGACTGAACTCTGGGCCGAGGGAGCCCTGGGTACTAACTTGGCATGAATATTAGCACTACAGCACTGGGAAACTTTGACTTCTAAAAAGTCATTGAGGAACTTCTAAGACTTCTAAACACCATTGTGGGGCTTTCAAGTCTTTTACTTGCTAGTGGAGCCTAACCTGAATGATGCCTTAAATAAAGGGTGAATAACCACCTCCAGTAGACAGGTGAGAGAGTTTCAGAACCGTGCCTGGACAGCGCTAGATTGCTGGCCTTACAAAGACTGTGTACATTGTTTGTGTGTCACGTATTCAACTATGTTTAAATATATAAATACCAATTTTGTCATAAAAGTAAGTATTTGGTTGGATATTTACTCTTTGGGGTTGCTGGATGTATTTTCATTATTTGAGACCTTGCAACTGCCCCCGCCAACCAAGAAGGTTTGGACTGCTGGAGCCATGCTACCCAAAGTTGATGGGGTAGCATATGACCAAGATGCTCAAGACCAATATTAGATCAGGACCTGGAGCATTAGGAGTACATGACATCAACCCCCCAATGTTGGGCCCAGTAGCTTCAGGTAGCCCAACAGCCCTCAAAAGTAGATGTGACATTGGCATATTTTAACTTTCCTATAAGGCTACAGTATATGGTGCAGAATTACACCTATGGTATGGAAAGGTAAATATCACCGGTGGACTAGAGCACATACTGTGCCATCCATTAATCTGACAAAGGAAAACAATGCTTCAGTCCTGCCACTGTGGCCTGACTGCAGCCCAACCTGTTAAAATAACTCTTTTGACAGGATAAAAACCTTCCTTTGAAATATTAGTAAGTCAACCCATTGCAGGCCTTGTAGCCCAGAAGGTAAGATGTGTGGTATTTAAAAAAGGGAAATGTAGAAATTTAATTTTACATTTGTCACTGCAGTGACAATTTCACAAAACGCGATGTTCATGGTGGAAGGCTCTGGCTATCTTTGTAGAAACCTAGAGTACAGACTAAAATATAAATTCTGCTATTTCGGGTTTCTGCTATTTCAGGTTTATAACAAATCCAATCTAATGTTAAATGTGAGAAAGTAGATTATGAGTTGGGGTGGAGTGTAGCTCACCACAAGTACTTATATTACTATACGTGTTAGGCCCAGTAAAGATTTCAGTAATTTAAACATGTGCTCAACCTCTTGTAATTATGACACAGAACAGACATGCTTAACTTAAGAAAACATGTAAAACATTAAGAAGTACTAAAACAGTTAAAAAATTGAAAACACAAACAATAAAAATCTGATCCCAATTTATAAACTTAAAGAATATTTCAATGAACAAAATGATACATAAATGACAACAATCCAAAAAACAGAACTGGAGATATGAATGGAACAGCCGTCACCCCGCATCTGTAACCCCGCATGCTGTTACAACGCGGTCGAAACAATGACTGTGTTGTGACAACGCATACCATTACCCCGCAAGTCGTTACAACGACTTGCGGAGAGGGGAGAAGGTGTTGGATTTAAAATCCAACACCTTCCCTACAGTCCGCACAGACTGGAGCTAGAATAGTACATTTTACTATTCCAACATCCAGCGCCCCTCCTCCGCAAGTTGTTGTTATGACTTGTGGGGTAATGAAATGCGTTGTTACGACATGTTCCTTGTAACAACAGCGTTGTAACAACATGCGGGGTAATGGTATGTGGGAAAAAGCGGCATATTCTATATGAATTTCTAAAGTTTAAAAAAAATGGCGTTAAAACCACAATGTGCCAACAGTGGGCAACTGTTGCGCTGGATCGGGAAAGAAATACATTTTAAGGCCAACTGTGATGGACCAGTGAAAATTGACCTTCGGACTTGAAACTTTTGTGGAGAAAAAGTTGTCAGTGGAGAGTAGGGCAAGCATCAAGCTGGATCCAAAGCGGGAATCAAAGGCTGAGCATTGCTGAAGCTTGGGTCTTAGTGCCATTATCGATAAAACAAGGAAAGCTCAGAAGTACAACATCTGTGCCCAGGAAAGCCTCAAAATCGATCAGATGCTGTTCAGCATTGTTCCTGGTGAAACCAGTCACCTTCAGACTCAACAAGTTTTCAGGAAGCCATGTTTCCTTGAGTGAGGCAAACCTGCAAGCTGACGCCAAAGGCTGCACCTTCAATGTTGGGTCTCTGTCATTTCTCTCAGCAGAAAGTTGGAAAAAAGTGTAAGGCCCAGTATGGGCAAGATCAGCATACTGTAAAACCAGGCAAGATTTCCAAGACCACAGGAACAGCATTTTGGGACAAACAGAAGACACCAGCCGGATCCAGGACAAGTCCTATTGAAATTGGTCAGCTGGGCTCTTACATGAAAGTGGGCTTCTTACAGTTTTTGTGTCCCTGTAGCTTAAAAGGCTGACCATTCAAGTCAATTTCTTTGCCCATGGTAAAAGTGGGAGCTGGTCTAGCCCTTTGTAAATGTAAATTGATACTTGTATAGCGCACTACTCACCCGCAAGGGTCTCAAGGCGCTTGTACGAATACCGCAGTGGAACCCATCCTGGCTTTCCCTGTGAGGTGTCCACTCCTGGGTACCCCCAAGGTGGAGGCCAGGCATCCTTAGCGTTGTGGGGGGCGTTGTGGAGATTAAGCAAGCTATTGCCCAGAGTTGCAGAGTGGGACTCCATGATTGGAATAGGCACCGAGGCGAGAATTATCAGGTCCCAGGTCCGTGGAATTTTGAGCCCAAGACCCGCCGAGGCGGGGAATTGAACCCTGGTCCCGGGCTATACCTCTGCATCAGGATCTGCCGCTCTAACCATTGAGCCACACTTCTCCACCCTTTGGGCTGCACTTTGGGCTGTGCTCACAGGTCTCAACAACAGGTACAGACCTCTTCCATATTCAAAAGGTCTGGCTGTGTTCAGAAGAAGGTAATGAGGGGTGCTAAATGTATGCCAGCGTGCAAGAGGGTTATGCTTATGGTTGCGAGTAACTCCTGGCCACTCCCTAACCAATAGGGAAAAGCTCCCAGGGGTAAACCTGTTCACTTTTGAAGTAGCTCCTGTGTGACCTACTGCAAACAATTCCTGATTGCCCCTCTCTTCCTAACTCCAATATGACAGAATCTATCTTCCCTTGTGGGAAGTTCCTGTTTCCACCCTAAAGGTGCGGCCAGTGAAATGAGCAAACTCTAAACTGTGGTCACTCAAAACCTGTTCTTAGGGCAGCTCTTTCCCACTTGTTCTGGTGCATACTGTCGAGGAGGACAACAGAGAGGGCAGGCTCAGGTGTGAGCTACATATGCCAGTAAAAGGGTAGGCAGCCTATGAAGCTAGGCAAGGAGCTGGACACAACCCTTAGGCCATCCTGTCAGGGAAAGGTAAACATCTCCCCACACCTGAGGCAATTTGTCTCTGATCTGGTAGCCAATTCACACATAATCTAGGAGCCATTCAGCTCAAGGGTGAGGGTTAGAAGCTCAGGCAAATGGGCTTTTAAAGGCTTTAGGCAGGCTAATGGTAATTTTTAAATTGTACCTTTGTAAAAAATCTTTATTACAAACCTGCCTTAACCAATAAATTGATTTGGACAACATATTTCAAAAAGCAAAATATATTGTTATATAGTTCCTAGGCAGCAATAACTTTATTAATTTTACAAAAGTTTCCAAATAATTTTCTATGGAACAGCTAACCTTGCTACAGTTAATGCACATGTCTTGTAGGGCATCGTCACTATAAGAACATGTGTAACATTAAACTTTTACATGCCCTACTTCTAAATAGCATGCACCCTGACTTCTGGGCAACTAAGACCTACTTGGACATTGCTTGTCAATATTTAAAAAATGGGTATAGGCCTCTCAATAGGGGTTATTTTGACAGATTGAATTTGCAGTTCTAATCCGCTCAGCCAGGTACCTGGTGGGAGGCCTGCAGTCATGTTTTGCATTGTCAATTTAATGGTTGCACAATATGTGCGGCACTCCACTAGTGAGATTTAACTTTTAGGCCCTGGGTACCCTTTGTGCCACATACTAGGAACTAATAGGTAGGTTAAATATGCCAATTAGGTGAACATCATCTCAGCATGTTTTTAGGGTCAGAGCACATACACTAGGCACAGGACAGCCATGTCCCAGTGTGAAGAGTTAAAAAAAACAAGCAACAAAATCTAGCAAACAAATCGGGGTTACATGCAAAAAGGGCATTTTCCTACAGTAAAGTGAACTTTTTCAAATATATTTAGGCAAAGTAACTTTTTGAAAGTTCCTTTTCACTGCACAAATCTTCAGGAGGCTAGCATGCTTTAGCTGGTCAACAGCTGCTCTGGCAGGGCTTCACATTAATTAGGTTAAAAACTGCTCTCAGGGCAGAACAATGGCTTTGGTGTGGTGACAGGATGAGCTATGAGTTGGGAAAGTCATCACCATCTGCTCAGGATGAGCAGCTGAGCATTTTCCAGAACTTCTTTAACTAGAAAAGGGCAGGTATTAAACATGCCCATTCATAGTGTAGTATATGGGGAACCCTAAGTAAGAAGAAACAAATTGCATGAAAATAATTGGAAAGGATACTGTTTCGTTATATATTCTCCCGGTATCCTGTTGGGGGTCCGGATTGTAGAAGTCCCCTAAACCATTTGCCTGGTAGAAGCAAGTACCCTCGCCCATCCAAAGGTGGCTGCTTCATTATCGGACTTGTTCCTCATAGGGCATGTGCTGCAATGCCCAACTGTTCCCTCAAGTGGGCTCTTTGCTGGAGATCTTCTCAATGTGCAATGGTAGTACTGGAGTATGTCCCAGGATATCAATGTGGATGATTGGACAAGGATGTGCTTTAAAATTGACTAGCGATTATGCTAACAATGTTTTCATATAAATACCAATATCTACGTCTAGGTTAAAAACATGGGGGAAGCTGAGGGATATGATGTTCCTGGCTTCTCCTGCATGGAAACTGTCTGGTCTACTGAGTCACTACAAGTATTAGGTGGACATGTTTCATACTTGTTTCATCAAGATAGATCATGTGGCATTTCATCAGCAATGGAATCTTTGAAGTTATACCTAATATTCACTCCGTGTGAATAATGGTACTCAACAAAAATGTGTTACTCTGTATGGATGAGTAGTGTAACTCACACTGACCTTTGTGTGCTCATATAAAAGGTGACCTGTAAAAACAAATAAAACAACCATATAAAACAATATGTATAAGCTCTTGAAAGCATTTTCTTCATGCTCACAAATAGTGTTCGCATGCACATCTTGGTGGTTGGTGTAATATGCTCAGATGACGCGTCAAACTCATTCTCTCAAACCTACAGTTGGATGTGTGGGACAAACATGAAAAAAACCACCAGCTGAATAAATCATAATGGAGAGGATCTTACCCTCCTAGAGTGAGAAAAAGGCCCCTTGGGGATCGTGGTTGATGCATCTTCAGCATTTCTAATTTTAAGCCTATAGTATGATCTTAGAATCAAGTAAATGCTCTTGCATAGTGATTGGTCAAAAGAAATGTTACCAGCATGTCAAAAAAAGAAATCTATATTCAATTTGGTCAATGTACCGCCGCGGTATCAGCGCATATGGTAATAGACCCCTTGAAAATGTTCCCGCCATCACAATCACACTATGGAGAAGGAGATGCAAAATTATCAGAGGTGATTTTGTTTGAAAATGCTCCTGTCATGAGCATGGATGAGCGATAATGCATCATCAGTAGTTTCATGGACTCTTTTCTACTAGAGACAGTGGGTAAAACCCACAGCATTGTAAGACAAATTTATGGTGGTCACAAAAAAAAGGGAATAGAAGAAATATCCTTGAAATATGCTACAGACGAGACAACGTATTGAAATAATGCATTGTAAGTCAAAATATTCAACAAAACTTGGTTGCTGCAGCAAAAGTGGAGGTCCCTTTAACTACCCTATGTCCATGATGCTAGAAGTGACCGGAAAAGTGGTAAGCCCTTCCCTTAAAGCACTACTCTCCGTGTCTACTGTGGAATAATTGGAGGGCGAGGGCCCACGCGTCTCACCCTCTCGGCCAAAGGCAGAATGGAGTATAAACCATCCATGAGACTTCGCATCCAGCGGGTTGCTATGCAACTCTACGAACACTCCGGGCTGCTGCCTGGTTTCTAGCTAATAAAGTAAGTTTGTGGGAAGATCACAAGCCGTATGGGTTGGTCCAAACAATTGTTATGGACACCTCAAATATAGGTAGAATCGGGCCCCTAGCAATCAGCTGCAGATTGTAAGCAAAGGTATTCATGCTACATCTAGGCATATCACTCTGGTATGGAAACTAATTAGAAACTTAACATTAAAGGACAGAAGTGTCCTGAAGTATTGGACCATATCTATGAGATCAATAATAGGTGCGCTCTCCTCACTGGTGACTGGTATGAACCATCAGAGATAAAAAAAAATCGAAAAAATGAAGAAATATTTGGAACATTTATTCTAGACCAGTTAACAACATCATAAACCGAGAAAAGAAGCAACGATTACTTTTAACTCAATCTATTGTTTCCATGATTGTTTACATTTTATAAACAGTATAAGGAGTTGCAAAGACTTGAATTACTACCTCCTAAACTAGCTAATAATCATAATACCATTAATATCCAGAACCAGGTCCTTTTACAATATCATGATTATCTTGATATGTTCAGTAAGAAGGAGGCAGATAAACTTTGCCTTTCACAGAGTGTATGAGTGCAGCATGGATTTCATTTCACGGACAATTCATCCTCATAATTTAGGAAACGCGTCATTTATATCAGTATTTTGGTTAGTATTTGTCTAATTAATGTATTCACACATCACTTTCCCTAGTTGTTTTCCCTGTGTTCTTTCTTTCAAAGACAGAGGGAGACTTGAGAGCTTGCACAGATAATTATGCAATAAATAATACCCTAGTCAAGAGTGTTTGCCCTGTCCCAGTCATTCCAGTAATAGTAAGCAAGCATTCTAAAATGTTTTAAAAATTGTGTTTATGAGGTGCTTATCATGTAGTCAAAATAAGGCAGTGGAGTGAGTGGAGGACTGCTTTTCCTATAAAATTTGGCTTGAGTAAACAGAGATACTATTTGAATTGTGTACTGTCCGTGCTGCTTTTCAGCTTTTTTTAAATCATTGAAGTATTTGCAGACTGTTGCTTACATATATAATTATGCATTTAGAATATGTTCTTAGGGGCAGATTTACAAGAAAGTGACGTATCTATAGAGATGCGTCACTTTCCTTGTGCCACCCTAAAAAATGCTTGCGCCACCATGGATGCACCGTATTTACAATACGGCGCACCATGGCAGAAGGATTGACAGATGAGTTCGAAATTTTGACGCATCTGTTGGGGCAAAAGTCACGCATTGCTGGAGTTGTGTCGCAAGCACAACACAACTCCAGTAATGCATTTTGTGGCCTATTCCCACTACACTGCGTCACTCCTTACGGCTGCTTCAAGCAGGCATAAGGTTTTGACGCAGTGGCATCCTAAAAGTGACGCAGTGTAATCTTGTAGATTTCACTGCGTCACTTTTACAAGGCTTTCCTGCGTAGGAACGCCCCCCTGCATATATTATACCTGGCGCAGGTATAATGTGATGCAGGGCTTGACAACATGACGCATCTCCCTTGATGCGTCACGTTGTAAATAGGGCGCATTGTTTGCGCCACCGTTGCGTCACAAAAAGTGACGCAATAGCGGCAAAAAGAGGCGGAAGGGGCTTGTAAGTCTGCCCCTTAGTTTCTCAGTCAATCAAAAGGATCACATAAAATCATTGAGGAGAACATCACTTATGTGCAATTTTGGAGAAATTCGCTTTTCACTGGCTGTCTAATGACCTTTTGGATTTAAAAATTACCCACAAGGGTTATAGATGAATTTTAAAAAAAAACGAAGTGGTCCTGTCTTGACCTAAAATTTACTCTGTAATGTGAGGAAAATAAAGAGTTTTTTAGGATTTGCTAAATTATATAGACATTATATGCTAGGGTTCAGGACATGAGATTGTTAGCAATTAATTTTAAGCATTTCAAAGATTAATGTCTCACTGACAGAGCTCCCTTTCTTAGTGGCTGATGCTTCTAAGCCTATGGTCGTCGTAGTTTTAGTTAAACAAAATAAGACTATTATTTTTTATATCCATTTCCATATTTTTTCAGAAATGTTAGTCCAGCTAGAGTTAATTGTGCTACCAGAATAATGATAATAATCTTTATTTGGCAGTGTGCTACCAGAAGGAACTTGTGGCAATAAAATTGCCATTTCAAGAAAGGTATCATTATTTAACACATGCTCAAAATCCAATTACAGTTTATACAGACCATATGAATGTGGTATTTTTGGAGAAAAGTCGGTGGTTTCTGTGAGACATATACCATGGTCATTGTTCTTTCCTGAGTTTATATTTCTGTTGACATAAAAACCTGGAAGATTTAATTGCAAGGTGATGCCTTATTAAGACTCAGAGGAGAAGAAAAAAATCAAAAGACCGTACTGGTTGACCAAAATATCATTGCATCAGAAAAGATAATTATGATGGTAACATTTAATTCTATTACTGAAAGAGCTAGTGTTAATTGCACCGGAATTCTTAACAGGTTCGGGTAATCCAGATCCAGAAAAAGAAACAATGAATGGATTATTGTACAAACAAATTAATATTTCTAATGATATTATATATTTGACATTTTATAAGTACTTCATGATTCTTGTCAAGCAGTACGTTATGGTGCAGAAACAACAGTAGAGTTAATTCAGAGACATTATTGGTGGGAAAATGTTAAGAAGAAAGTTGAGAAATACATTCAGAGTTTTGAAGTATGTGCTCAAACGTCATAAATCTCACCCTTGTGTGCTACTGCGAGTGAGTGGAAGCCCCATACAACCATGGGGATTATTAACAATATACTTTATCACAGGAGATCAGTGTGACAAAACAATCATGGTAGCAGTGAATACCTACATATATCCCTACTAATAGGTTACCCATAGCAGGGGAAACATCATAATTGTTTTTACACAGTATGGTGTGAATACATGCTCTTCATAAAAAGAAGATTTCTAATAGAGATTTGCAGTTTGCATCCAGATTTTGGAAGTCCTTTTAAGTCTCTTGAGATTCAAGTAGCTGTATTGACATCTTAACATTCTCAGACAGCAGGCCACAGAGAGAGAAAGGACAAACAAGGAATTGGAACTTTATTTTCAAAATTATATTGGAAATCAGGATAAGTGGGTACAACCTATTTGCTTGGCTGGATTTTGTCATAATAATATAAAACCTACAAATACTGGAAATGTGCCTTTTTTTGGATCACTGGTATATTTTTCATGCACTTCCTTGTATATCAAGCCAGACATTAAGTAGCATCAACAAGGATTAAGGAGTTGAACGATTCTTGGAAACAAATCGTGCAACTCCTTAATCAAACAAGCAATAAAAACACATAATTTGCAGGCTTAAAGGGAAAAAAAGAGAAGCTCCTAATTATCCTTCTTGGTCTAGAATTAGTTTTTTTACCAAGTGTATCAGGTTATTTGGGAAAGGAAACCTAATGCAACAAGTTATTGGTTCATTTATAGTCATTCAAACAGATCAATTCAGATGTTGTCAAACCTAAATTACAAAATAAATTGAAGGTTCATCCAGTTTTCATGCAAAACTAGTAAAGAACAGTACTAGATTGCAGAAGAAACCAGCTCCCATAGTTCAACATTCTTAATGTGAGTCTGTACTGAAAGGTAGTTTAGATTCTAGAAGAGTTAATTACGTTCTGACATGTTTGATGGATTGGGCTGGCTATGATTCAGAAGAGAGATCGTTGTCACCTGCTTCTCAAGTTATTGCACCACTGTCGGACCTGTCCCTTTTTGCAGGCTTATCCCCAAACGTAATGCCTTCCTCCTCCTATTTTTCTGACCTTTTTGTTGGCTAAAGTGCACGTGCTCTCCCCTAAAAACATGGTATGATTAGTTTGCACCTGTTTGGCATATTTAATTTAAGTGTAAATCCCTTGTACAGGGGTATTCCGAATATACCCTGGGCCTGTAAATTAAATGCTAATAGTGGGTCTGCAACACTGCTTGTGCCACCCACTGACGTAGCCTTTCAAACCTGTCTCAGGCCTGTCACTGCAGGACCTGCATGCACAGTTTACTGTCAATTTGACTGGGCATTTAAAACTACTTGCCAAGCCTTAAACTCCCCTTTTATTACACATAGTTCACCCCTAAGGTAAGCCCTAGGTAGCCCCGTGGGCAGGGTGCAGTGTAAGTAAAAGGTAGGACATGTTCCTTTATTGCGTAGCATGTCCTGGTAGTGAAAAACAGCCTATTGATTTATTTCTGCCTCAAGGCCTACTCCTCTCATAGGCTAGCATTGAGAATTCTCTTATAGATGTTTAAGTGGTAATTTATGTTCTGAAAGGAGAAGTGTTGCATGTCTGGTATGTTTGGGATGAGGTTGATACATCCTGCTTACTGGTGTAGTTGGATTTTACATTACTGTTTTAGAACTGCCACTCTCTGTGCTTATAACCCTTTGTGCTTTGCAGCTTGATGTCAATACATGTCTACGGCAGGGTGACAGCTACACTTTGTTATGCTTGAATCTGTTTTTATTGGTTTTCACTTAACAACACATACATACACAGTAAAAACCACATTCTATTTTAGCCATTATTAGCTGGCTACTTAGTAGACAATATATATCAGTACAGAGGCGACCTGGACGTATCTGCGTCAGTCGCAGTTCATGCAGGTAAGAGATGTGGGGCCGTGAGGCTGGGAGAGGGGGATTTCAACAGACAATCAGGAGCAAAAAGGTATTATTACATTTTCCCTCATCATCGTCTGTTAAAATCCCCACCCCCCTCCGGCCCCAACCCTCCACTGCTTTTACCTGCATGGACTGCAGCTGATCTGCGTCCCTAGTGATGACTATCATGTGTGCATATGAAACTGATATATGCCTCCACTCTGCCATGTTTGGGAGTGGTTAGTTTTAAATCCACGGACAGGGGGCAGGGAGGGGGGAGAGGTGGAGGAGGGGTGTTTTTGCGACAAGCTGAATTGTGAATGTAATGGTTTGCTTTGTGACGATCTACATGTTGGTTTTGGAAGTGACAGACACACACATAGAAGGGTTGCTCTCCTTCGCATGGTGTGTTATGACATAGTTACTTTATTTTTCACCTATCATGTTGTAGATATTACATTGCTATGGGAAGGGGGTTGATAGGGAATTAGTGCTCTCTTTCCTGTCTTGAAATGGTAATGGAATGGGTGATAAAATAAAGAGGGGTATTGAACAACAGTATCTGAAGCGAAATTCCCCAGACCTTGTGCTGTTACAGGAGACCCACTTGGTGGGAAATAAAAGTAAGGCCCTCAATAGATGGGGATACAAGCTTCTGGTCCATGCTGATTATACCACAGGTTCCAGAGGTACGTGCATGCGGATCCAGGGGGTCGATTTGCCGTGGACGAAACACAATGGGAGGGAAGAGCTCTCAATGTTGTTTCTGTTTACCTGCCACCTGCCTTGGGTAAGGTGGCCTTAGCAGATCTTGGTAAAGTTCTGACTGGACTTCCTGATGGTAGCTTGATAATGGGGGGGACTATAATATGACTATGGATGATACGATAGACAGACACCCACAGAGACAAGGGGCCAGACCAAATGACCTTATGGCAGAATTCACCACAGCACTGGGACTCAGACGTGGGGCGGGAACTACAAATGGCAGATTCCCAATATACTTACTTCTCTAGTGTACATGTCAGTCTTTCCCGCATTGACTGCTTTCTCACATACACAGCCTCGATATGTAGTTTTAGACACCCCCAGACCATACCCAGGGGTATCTCAGACCACTCCCCCGTTGGGATTGAGTTCACTCATGGGGAGCGGCAAGCACGTACTACTATAGTTATTAACCCATGGCTGTTTAAGATACCTGACATCAATGAAGAACTACGTGCCCAAAATGGGAATTATTTGACGGACAATCTGGGATCAGTGGACTCGGCACAATCTATATGGGAGGCATATAAGGTGGTTCTAAAGGGGCATACCCCGTCGCTAAAAACGAGACATATAGCAAACAGGCGCCAGATATTGGTTCGGCTGGAGGAGGAGCTCCGGGGGCTAGAGGCAGAAAACACAAATAATCCCTCACGCGATACATAGCATAGACTGACCCTGAAGCAGGATGAATACAGACTCAAGACACGCGAACACATGATGGCCACACATTAAGCCACCCAACATAGGTTGTACGAACTGGGGGATAGGGCCGGGAGAACCCTGGCATGGTTGGAAAGAAGGGAGCAGGGTACTAGATGGGTGCCTCGACTGACACTGCCTAGCGGTGAGGTCCTGCATCATCCTAAAGATATAGCGGAGGCATTTGCAGATCACCTTGAAAGAGTTTATTCTCCTTCCACTACATGCACAGCGGAGGACTCTCAGCTTTTGGTAGATAGCGATGTGCCAGCTCTCTCAGAACTGGAGAAAGAAGCGCTAGATGAAGACTTGACACATGATGAAATTTAGAAAGCTATTGGCCAAATTAAGTCTGGGAAAGCAATGGGACCAAATGGCACTCCCATTGAGTTCCTCAAGGTCATGGCCTCTCAAGTTGTCCCACACTTGCGGGCTATGTATGAGGAAAGCTACCAGATCGGACAGTTGCCAGTAGATCAACGTATAGCTAGTATTGTTGTTATCCACAAGACCTGGAAACCTGTAGATGACTGTAGCTCATACAGGCCTATCTCGTTGATTAATGTGGAGGCAAAGATCTTGGTGAAAGTTCTTGCCATGCGACTTGGGACGGTGATCTCCTTCCTGGTGCACCCAGCCCAGTCTGGCTTTATGCCAGGAAGGAATATGGCTCTTAACATTCGCCGGCTGCATAATGTGATGGCATGGAGGGACTTCTTGATGGAAGATGCAGTCATATTGTCCCTGGATGCCTCTATGGGATTCAATTCCATAGAGTGACCGTATCTATTTGAGGTTCTGGTTAGAGTCATCTTGGGCCCTAAATTTATAGGTTGCGTGAAACTGTTGTACACCGACATACAGGGGCAGGTGAGGGTCAATAATTATACATCTCGGCCGTTCACACTGAGGAGGGGCACCAGACAGGGATGTCCCCTATCCCCACTGCTGTTCTCTCTTATGCTGGAACCCCTGGCGGCCTGGATCCGTCGAGATGTAAATGTAAATGTCGGAATTTGTAAAGCGCACAGCTACCTCCACCGGAGGTGTCCCGGCGCTGTCCGTATACCGCTTAGGAACCCTTCCTGGCTTTCCTGGGAAATGTCCACTCCTGGGCACCCTCCAGGTGCAGCCAGGCATCCCAGCGCTTTTGGGGCCGTTGTGGAGACTAAGCAAGCTATTGCCCAGAGTTGCAGCGTGGGACCCATGATCAGAACAGGCACTGAGGCGAGAATATCCAGTCAGGGGAATTAATGAGCCGGAGACCCGCCGAGGTGGGAATCGAACCCTGGTCCCTGGCCAGAGCTCTGCATCAAGGCCTGCATGCTCTAACCATTGAGCCACACTTCTCCAGATGTGATGGTGAGGCGTCTGCGATGGACAATGGAATGTGAGTATCACTCTATGCCGATGACATATTGCTGTATCTTGCCTCCCCGTATAAGTCCATACACACCGTTTTGAATATTTTTACGAACTTTGGGAAGTACTGGGAATATGCAATCAACTGGGGTAAGTCAGTGCTGTTTGTGCTGCAGGGACAGACTCCTCCTCTCCCTAAGGACTGCAAATTAGTGGTTGGTGTGAAAGGATTTCAGTACCTGGGAGTCTTTATTACATCGAACCCGGCCCTCTTCTATAGTCGTAATTTAGCAGCTCCATTGAACAGACTATGAGCGGATGTGAAACATTGGAGGTCGCGGCCTTTGTTGTTGGTGGGCTGGGCTGCTCTTTTTAAAATGTTGGCGCTCCCGCAATTTTTATATATCCTCCAGAATAGCCCGCATCGAACTCCAGATGCGTACTTCGTAGCAGTTGAGGGAGAGATACGGACACTCTTGTGGGATGGTGGAACCCCTAGAGTGGCATTTAAGAAACTAACCAAAGGGTGGTACGACGGGGGGATAGCGTTGCCAGACCTTAGGCTGTATTACTGGGCCTCTCAGCTGGTGGCCGTGAATCAATGGATGTACGCCCCACTGACTGACCCGGCGTACGTCTTAGATAGATATCAGATGGATCGCTCGGGATACCTGGGCGCCCTCTATTCCTGCGCTAAGAAACGAAGATATATTGGTCCCACACTGCATACAGTACAAATCTGGTGGCTGGCAAACTCGAGGTTGGGATGGGCTAATGTTCTCACCAGGGTAACACCACTGTGGTACTCTCAGAAGCTGGGCATGCTGTGCTATCAACCAGGGTATCAACCAGGGTTTGTTAGGTGGGATACCATAGGAATCTCAGACTTAGTTAAAAATGGTGCGATACTTAAATTTGAAGACCTTCAGAAGATCTACAAGATGGCTCCAGGGGAGGTATTTAGGTACCTGCAAATACGGCATGCCCTACAGGCGGCTTTCCCGAGCTGCGAGGGCATAAAAGACTCATCGCCGCTGGAGGAACGCTTGCTTGATGGGCCACTGCATTCTAAAGCCATATTCTTAACATACAAAAAACTTAGTAATAATCTTCCGGACATTTTTGGCGTGCTCAAGGAGCAGTGGGAGAGATACCTGGGACCAATTGCAGAAGAAGATTGGCGACTGGCCCTTATGTCACCCAGGGAGGCAGCCATCACGCTAAGATTCAGACTGATACATCTCAGAATTTTACACCGGTCATATATGATGGGGATATCCCTCGCAAAAATAGGTGCGAGACAGGATGACCTCTGTCTAAAGGGTTGCAAACAGCCGGCTACCTTTTATCACACCCTATGGGAGTGCCCGTGGGTACACTACACCTAGGAGAGAGCAACACACCATATACAGTCAGCACTGGGGAAGACGGTTGACATGAAACCGCAACTGGGCTTGCTGAACATATGGGCGGACACTGACCTGACGGAAATTGAACAGCAGCTGGTGACGTTGGGGTACACACTAGTAAAAAGAGAACTAGCAAGAGGATGGGGTGGAGTGACACTGCCTTCCATATCGATATGGCTGAAGGAACTAGATAGATGTATGATTGCAGAAAAGGAAGTGTTTATAACCAGGGGGTGCCCGAAGAAATGGGACAAGAAATTGATGAAATGGAACGTTTATAGAAGGCATATCTGTGTATCGCCTATGGTGGAGTTAGAACTGCATAGGCATACGGATAGAGATGTAGAATCTTGAAATATTTGTTTTATCAACCTCTGTGGTATGTACCCTAATGATTGCAATCAGCTAACAATATCTGTCAATACTGTATGCATGTTTGTCACAAAATTTCATGAATAAAAATACAATAAAAATAAAAACTTATATATGCCTCACATGTTGACCTCTAGTGCTATTTACGGTTACTTAGTACCCAAGAGCACCCCATTTGGTTTCTCAGTAAGTGCTCTCTGTGTGGTAGTCTGCTAACAGGGAGGCAGGCAATAATGAAACGGGACAAAGTAAAAACAAAACAGGTAGTTGTGAGTCTAACTAGAGCGCTTCCTAGTTCCCCACATCTATGTATCCCCTCTGCTTTTTGTTTGTCGTATCTTTTGGTGAACACCCTGACACCTGTGCCAGGCAATGCGTGAGTGTGCTGACCAGCCATGGACCCTCAATTATATCTGCATCAGGGCCTATATCCCCCTTAGTGTGTGCTCAGGGGTGTTGCTGTCATTTAGGGTTGGGGTGTCTACCTCGGCGTTATGAGTGTTTTGCAGCTCACTTAGAATAGCATACCAGTTAGTAACAATTGGGGCCGTATGAATGCCCAGTGTACCCTCCTGCTGTAACGCAATGCTCTCCGCTTTAGCTCACGTCATCAGGGAGTGCCACCAAGCCAGTATAAGAATGAGTCTGCAGCCAGGGCTAGGTTGAAAGAGATTATTGTGCACCTCTAAGGTTTCTTTTGAAGTCATCCCTTGGACAAAGACACATTTTAGTTTAAGTACAGGGGCTCTGACCCCATGTTTTCAGAACACTTTTGGAACTGGAGCCGAACCTTTGTCAGAAGAATGCTGCGCTGTTCAAAGGACTCATCTGGACTGCTCGTCTGCTGTTGGCCTGTTTCCTGCTACTTGCTGAGTGGCCTAAAGGACTCACTGGTTTGCTTTTCTGCTGTTGCTCTGCTACAAGCTGCTGCCTGATTCTGGTCTGCCAAGGCACAGTGGTGCTGCTAGGACAGATCGCCTTTAGAACTACTGGTTTTGTTGAGCTGGTCTGCCTGTCTGCTGCTGTCTGTTTTTTGTCCCTCCCAAGTGTTCTCCTGGGACTGGGCTGCCCAGAATTGCCTGTTGTCCTCTGAGTCTGGCCCTGGCAGTCCTACAGCACATGGTGGGTGCTTCCAACTTTCTCTTCAGTTACAGAGCTAGCGCGTGGTGAGCGCTATCTTTTAATCCACAACCTAGCGCATAGTCAGTGCTCTTCTGGACTCCTGAAAAAGCATATGTTGTAAGCCTAATTTCTGGTAAAGTGAGCATGTGAGGAAATCCTCACTCCTTGCGCGTGATCGCTTTGGCCCAGCTGAGCCTTTGCTTGCAGATCAGACCTCCCTTCAGTGAGGAGACTGTCACGTACGGTGTCCGAGGGGAAAAGTGCTGTTCAGTGGCACCCTCCCTACATTTATGTTTTAACCCCCCACAGTGGGGCCCCATCATCAGGGAAGCCAGCGTGCTGTGTGAGGATCGCTGCTGTCGCCATCTTTGACCAAGATAGAGTGTATCTGCAGGTACACGCAGACTGCCCTCATCACATGTGGAGTACTGTAGTTGAGTTGGGCCCCAGGGGAGTTGGGCAGCCATCCCACCATTCCTTTGCAAACTACCTGGCTCGTCTGAACAAAGGAAGGCTGCACTGGCTTCAATAGTAGCCTGGCATGCTTGCGGGCAACTATAATTGCAATTCTGCATGTGGAGGACCTAGAAGAGGTCTCCCTGCTAAAGCTTACTGTGAGTGGGGATTTTTCCACCCCAATGGGCCAAGCTTTCGGGCATTGGATCTATGGTTATGTTCGGTGTTACAGGGTAACACCTCGCGAGATGTCCCCGAAGTACACATGGTGTTGCAGTAAGGAATGAAGTTGGAAGCTCGGGAATCATCCTATTAAGTGTGCAGGTACGCTGTGCCCTAGGTTTTTATTGGGGTACTTTGTGGATCATGCACTTATGATGGCATTATGTGACTCATTTGTTTCTCTAATGGCACTGCATGTGGAATCTTTATGATTCATGCCTAATATACTCAGTATGTATGACCCATACCGAATGTACTAAGCAATTATGATTCATGTGCTGTTTGTTCCTAATGAACCTGCTGCAGTTCAGTTTCTGATGTTCTAAGGCAGGAGTCTTCAAACTGTGGGGCGCGACCCCCAGGGGGGCCTTGGAGCGAAGCAAAGGGGGTTGCGCATTCCCTCTCACACTTCTGGCCAGGCCCAAGGGGTTCAAGCTTCAGCCCCCCTCTTCCCCAGTCCTGTAGTGCAGTGCAACTTGAGCTGCTGAGGGCTCAGCTGGCCAGTGTCTGGAGTCTTACCTCCAGCATTGCTGTCTGAGTTTTGAACAGGTCTTTAAAGACCATTTGCATATTTACATGCCTTTGTAAACTGGTTACAGAGGCTGAGTGTTTTTCCTGGTTCCAGTACCCCTTGGGTCCCCAATCTGCCTATTCCTTACATTTGTATTTTAGATTTACTGCTGTAGTGTGAGAATGCATTTAATGAAAAGGAATATAAGGTAGGGTTGCCAAAAGAAAAATGCCTGCCCTGTGTTGTTTAAAGAGCCTGCAAAGACCTCCTCTTGACACCAAATAGACTTATAAATAGAAAAGTATGTATTCCTTCATTATGTGGCTTTTCTGTCTTTGTTCTCTTTAATTAACAGTCATGGATCATTGAGGCACCCCTATAACACAATTAAAAGTGCTTTCTATTTATATTTGCTGTTCAATGTATGCACAGATGAGTGCTTAAAATACGGCTGTAGGTGATAGCTTATTTTTGTGCCGACTGGGCCATCAAAATAATCTGCTGGCTACCCTAACCATAGGACTGGAAGTTTGGTGCCGGATCAGCACATTATTTATTTGCTCCACCCTCGATCCCCGATTAATGCCATAATAGCAATAGTTTAACTTAGATCTTAAACCCTACGCCGTCGCCAATAACATGCTGAGTTACTTCAAGTGTCTGGGAATGCACCCTGCATTCAGAGAACTCACTTCTCATTCTCGCCCTTCACTTTCACGCTCACCCTGCACTCACAGCGATCATAATGCACTCACACTGATCACCAAGCAATCACACCATTCTCACGCTCACCCTGCACTCACAGTGATCACTCTGCTCACACAATGCACTTGCGCTGTTCACCCTATACCTCACCCTGCAGTCAAAGAAGCACACTACTCATCCTGTACTCATGTGACACTTCACTCACCTGTCCCCCTCACTGCTTAATATGCAACTCACTCAAACAAGCCCATCAGTAATCATACATTCATCCGTCCCATTCCGAACTTGAATCCGCACCCAAATTTGTACGGCCACCTCACTCACCCTGCAGTCACTCCTCTCACCCTACTCTCACACTGTTGCATCGCTCACCGTGCACTCACATGGGCACTCATCACCCACACAGTGCAGAGGGTTAATGTGCCTGCTACAAAGAATATGTACCATGCAGATCACAGAAATGAGTGTGAGTAAACTATGAGTAGCACTGTAAAAAAATGAAATGTTTGTCAGAAAGGTGCTATAGAGAGATGAGGTGCATTGTTGGTGAGTGGTAGTGAAGGAATTCATGGAGAAGAAGGAAACGGGGGTGGAGCACCAAAAAAGACTGTTGTACCCTGTGTAACTAGTGTTAGGGCCACCCCCCGAAGTTCTGGTCTAGTGGCTCCCCTGCTTCTGCCTATTAATATTTACATTTGTAGTGCAGTACTGTTACCAAAAGATGTCCTGGGGCTAATAACCATCTGCTGCCTGAATGCCAATAAGAAATATGTTCACAAAAAGAGGACAAAGTTCCTATACCAGGGTGCAAAAGTCACCCACGTATCTGAGTGCAAATAGTCACCCATACATTAAAAACAGGGAAGAATGGGGAAAAGTAATCCTAGGTAAAAAATACCCTGATGGGAGAGGGAAAGACATACTACATCCTCTGCTGCCCTCACACACCCCGGAGGATGTCATGCTTCATCATCGGGCAATTTTGCTCCTCGTAGGGCCGGCGCTGCAATTCCCTACGGGTCCCCGAAGGGTCACTTTATCGGAGATCTTTTAGAGGATTAGCTGGATGTTGCATGCAGGTGTGTGGGGAAGGGTAAGGGAGGGTAAATCAATTACGGGCAAACATGATAGTGTGATAAAATCAAGGGTATGGAAGCAGCGACAAGATTGTCTAGGTAACCCTTGGCAGTTAAAAGTACTGCTTAAAAATGACTGACCCCACAAGGCCCACTATGCCTGGGTGTCACTAGTCAAGGTCAAGGGATTTATAGGTGAATGAGAAGTGCTGAGGGGCACGGGAGGTGACGGGGCCAGAGAGGCCATGAGATAAATGTGAGAGACTGTTAGAGATGAGGACAAGACAGAATGGCAAGAGGTGATTAAAGGTGAAGTGAGAGGGTGAATGGGGAGACTTCAGAAGTTGTAAAAAGAGGTGAAAGAAAATGGCCTGCAAAGTGAGAGAGGGATCTGGGGTTGGGAGAGGAGAGAAGGATGGAAGGGAGGGGGTGAGAGGAAAGCTGCATGGGTAATCAGCTTAACTCTGCACAAAACCGCCAGGGTTTTAAGGGACCCCTGCTGCTCCCGGCCAGGGCCAGGTGAGCTGCTAATGTGGCAGCACGTATTCCTGCGGAGTGGAAGCCCCTTCACAAAGGGTGACTAGAAATCTTTCTGATGTTAATTGCTGTATTTTGGTTATTAACAGGTACTGATGGGGTGAAATCTTTCCTCAGTGTTACTGTGTGTAAAAAATTAATTTCAAAATAATGAAGCAATGCTATCCCAAAATACGCGGCATCACATAACATCATTTACATTTTCTTCCCACACAATTTAGTCAAGCCTGTCGCGTAATTTGGTTTTCATCTGCCTCATAATTCCAGTAGTCCTGCCTACAGGTTTAGAAATTTTTGTCAGGAGGGGGTCCTTACACCTCAACATGTTGACAGGGGGGTCTCGGCATCCAAAAGTTTAAAGACCTCTGTTCTAAGGTATGTTGTCTGGATTCTGGTGTTGTCAGAATAATGAATACTATCTCAGGATTTGCATAGTATGCACAGTATTTATGATTTATACACAGTAATTATGATATATGTAGTTTGGTTTGATATATATATATATATATATATATATATATATATATATATATATATATAATCATCATATAATACATATATTTTTATATAACCCCGTATGGAGTCTCTATTGAGGTGTATTCAATGTGTTACTGGTGTGAGTGTGTTGCACACATGCTTTACACATTGCCTCTGATGATAAGCCTGTCTGCGCCAAGCTCCAAGCTACCAGAGGGTGAGCACAGGTTATCTTTGGTGTGTAACTTACTTACCCTGACTACAGTGGTGGGTTTTACTTGGCATAGGTGCATATCCTAGCCAACCAGAAGCCCCATTTCTTACAACCACATTTGATAGACTCAATTCATAGATGTTTCCCCATGAAGCATTATCCCTAAAACAAATGCCGTGTGGGGTTTTGTCAGGAAGTTCATTAGAAGGATTACTTTGAAGACTTGTAAAAGACGGGCCATCTTGAAAAAGGATACTTGAATGACTATGTGGAGGAACTTTAATATTCATAGATTTACCCTAATGAAAAGAAGAAGACATCATTACTGAGTCTGGGAAATGAGGAAGACGTGAAAATGAGACTGATGGGTGTTCCTTAAGAGAAAGTGACGGCTGAAGGGTCTGGGTCGTGTTTCTCCTGATAAGCAGCCAGCTTGGAAGATGAAACTACCAAGAGTCCTTATGCGCAAAAGTGTTATGAAGCCGATGTATATTAGAAAGAGAATGTAGGCCAATGGCTAGGGTGGTCGTTCGCAAATCTGGGGAACTGGGTTTGAGTCTCATCAAAGGCGCTCAACATCCTGTGATTCTGGGCAAATCACTTAATCTCCCCATGCCTAACAAAAAAAATGAATGTGCCCTTGTGTAATGCAACTGGTGCTCATGGAAAGCACTCTGATACCTAATACCTTTGGGTTGAGTTTGCACTATTTGAAACTATGGAAAAAAAGGGTAAAAGTCAGAAGAGATTTGCTTCCTCATCTGTTGCCGAGTGGTATTTACCACCTTAGAAGAATATTCAGGAACAATCTCATCACATATTTAGCGCTTTTACGAATTTCAATCATTTTTAATGGGACATTTGGGAAAAACATATAGGGCCATATGTATCAAGCTAATTAGCATTCGCAAAGGCCGAAATTCTGCGAATTTCGGCCTTTGCGAATGCTAATTTGACAAATGGTATGTATCAAACATATTTGATGCAAAATAAGGAATAGCAAAATTTGCAATTCCTTATTTTGCGATTGCACTTAAGGAATCGCAAATTTTGCGATTCCTTAAATGCAATGTATCAAACAAAAAATATTCAAAAAATGCCATTAAGGATTCGCAAATTACCACCAACTTCTAGTTGGTGGTAATTTGCGAATTCTTTTCAAAAATCATTTTTCCAAAAAACAAAAGGTGCCATATGACGCCCATACATGCCCTTAGGGCATGTATGTGCGCCATATGCCCCCGAATGTCTTTTTCAGGGGTGCAGCAGGGTGTTCTTGAGACAGCCCTGCACCCTTGACAAAATTCCTAATTTGCGATTAGCTAATTGCTAATCGCAAATTGCCCCTTCATTCCTATGGGCCTCCTGGCCCATAGAAATGATTGGGTAATTTGCGATTAGCAATTTGCTAATCGCAAATTAGGAATGGTAAGAAATCGCTATTAAATAGCGATTTTGTACATACATACCGTTTTGCGAATTCCAAATAGCGATTCCTTAAAATTCGCTATTTGGAATTCGCTAAACGGAAGTATGATACATCTGGCCCATAGATTTGTTAGAGTATAACAAATGAGAATTGAAGTTTGATTGAAGGATCTTTTCCAAGGAGCATATCCTTTTCATTCGGTAATCCTACATGATAAAGACAAATAATGGAACATCTTCCTGCTTGGAAGTTAACAAGGTAGTTTGAGTTTCAACTTTTCACACACATTCTGTAGTTCACCACTTAATCTTCAGGTAGAAGCCACTGACTAACTGTCTGTATAAATTTCTGAAAAGGAGTTGACCTTTTAAGCATATTGGGCTGTTTCTGTGGGCCTTCTGACTTTAATTTGTTAACGTTTCTGAAGAGACTTTGTTTTGTGGAAGGATTTGATAAAATATTATAAACTGATCAGAATATATGTTTAGAATTTACATTGGAGTAAAAGAAGTATGTATCTCATATTTACAATCCACAGCTAAACTAATATTACAGGAGAAAAGGTAGTTGAGAAAGAAATCAAGATAGAATTGGTGAGTCAGTGACCTAAACAGTATATATATTCATATTTTAGGTCTGCAGATTAATGCTGTCTTTTGGGTCATAAAGGGTGTCTGTCCTATTATTTGCTGGAGGAAGATCCAGGAACCGTCTGCTATTCTCACTCCTAGCTCCCTTTTCTGCTTAAGAGCTATCTGTGGCATCACATTTTTTGTAGACTGTGGACTGTGAGGTTTGGTATATGAGGTGAAACTGCATTTACTCACTCCTTCAGCATTTATTCGGGTTAGTGACTGTTGGAATGGAATGTTGGTTGAGAGTTCCCTGTGTGGAACTCAAAATGGTGTGGGGACCGGGCATTCGCGAGGGTGGCAGTTGCTGCTGGAGGGCGTTGAATAAAGTTGTGCTCAAGCACTTACTCCCTCTGCACTTCCTTTCAGTCACGACTGTAGGTGCGCTGTGGTGCTGCTACCCTGTTGAGCATTGGCTGGCTGCCAGAGCTCCAATCCGGACGTCTGCACTGACGGCTGAGTCTATGTTGCGAATCGTGTTCCTGTCCGATGTGGTTGTGGACTGCAGGATCTGGTGTGGCCACGAATACCACATTGTGCAAATTTTTGGAGACTGTCCCCGTTGGAGCTGTTCTGGACATTGTGCTGGATGCTACTGGATGCACAGCGAATGTCCGGCAGCCACTTCAGGAGTCTGGGTCTTTCTGGACATAGAAACAGCACTGTGCATGTCTTGCAAGTTTGGGCAGGTTGTTGGCCACAATAGAAGCCTATTTCTTGTAGAAAAAACACACATCGTGTGTTAAATGTACCGGCCATCTTGGGTGAGGACAATCACCTGTTTTTCATTCATTTGCCTGCATTATCATCGGTGATAGGCACACCTTTGAAGTATATTTTGTGAAATTCGCCTGGGCTATATGGGAATTCGCCTGCATTCTGCCTGCAGTTCTGTAAAGTTACATCACCAGGAGAAAAAAAAAATATATAATTTCTTTTTTTTGTAGTTTAACACCTTCCATGCTGATGACGGCCCCCGGCCATCATGAATCACGGTGGGCCTGTGCTGAGGACGGCTGGGGGCCGTCATTAACCCGCCCACTCCATAAAACTGCCGCACAGGTGCAGAATCGCGGCCGCGCCCAAAGGGTTAAAAAAACAAAATGAACAATAGAGGGAAATTTAATGAACTATCTGTGTACCTGCATTGAATACATGCAACTGATTTTGTTGTGGTCTTCCTCATAATTTCTCCATCAAACTCTCATGGAGAGAATTGTGGCACCAGCACCTTTTCCACAAGTTCCAGGTACTCCCCCATTGATGTGGCAACAATGGAAGGATAGTTGTGAGGCTTATTTGGAAGCAATTAATGGTGATACCTTCACCTCGAAGAAAGAAAAAGCAGTTTTAGTTTACAATTTGGGTACCGAAGGTCAGAACATTTTGAAAACCTTACCATTGGAAATTGTAAGTGTGTTCACGTTGGGCGGAGAAGACTTCAACTACATTTGATGACTATGCCTCTATTATTAGTACCTTTGACAGGTGTTTCAATCCAAAGAGAAACACCATTCTTGAACGCCACATATTTCTTCAAAGTTTACAACTTCCAGGCAAATCTATTGACGATTTTGTTGTAAGTCTCAGAACGTTGGCCACTACATGCAACTATTGAGAATTCAGGGATGAAATTATCAGGGACCAATTGGTTGAAAGAACTAATAATAGGAAAGTTCAAAAGAAACTCTTATCAACTGATTTGGAATTGGCTTTAAAGTTAGCAAGGAGTATTGAACATTCACAAGTATGCATGAAGGAAATGAAAGTGTGAACCGAACCCGCAGAAGTGAAACATCTTAACACCAAATCCAATATGAAACAAGTTGGCAAAGTGACCAGCACGGGTTTTTCCCGGAGTGGCGAAGGACAATCACCCAAACTCAAGAATGAGAGGGCAGAAAAGAGTGAATGAAAACACAATGTTTCTGTTGAGGTAGCAGGTCCTATTTGGCAATGCCTATTTTTTCTCAGCACTAACCCAAACGTGTTTCAAGTGTGGAAAAAGAGGTCACTTTGCACACCTGTGAAGAGCTAATATTGGTCAACAATCTGTTCCCGCACAGTCAGTCAAGAACATTGAGAAAGATTTCTGCTATTCGGACTAGGAAAATAACACTGTCCTAATGCAGTCTTCAACAGACCAAGGGGAGAGTACAGTGATAGAAATACCGTCCATGGCAGGTTTACACAAAAGGAAGCCTTCATCTTGCACAATCTCCGTGAACAAGAGCGACATAACATTCTTGGGACATTCAGGTTCTCCTTTCACCGAGTTGAACGAAAAGGATTTTGGTGAATTTGTGCATGAATCTGGCATTCAAATTTTTACTTATGTGGGCAAGAGGGTGGAAGTTGTGGGAAAATGCTATGCTAATTTACAATTTGATGGTAAACATGCTGTGGGACCGGTATATATCATCAAGGATGGTGCTAATTTGTTGGGTTAGGATGGACAAGGATTATTTTAGACCCCAATCATGTCTGACATGGTACTGTCTAAACAATATGTGGACAATACGTTTAATAACCACCCATTAGAAAAATTCTGATTATTCCAATCCAGGTAATCAAATTGGAATTGAAGAATGGGCCAGTTATTACCCTGAGGTTTTTTGTGAACAGTTGGGGGAACTCAATATAATCGTAAAACACAGTGCAAAGGCTGTCGCTCACAAGGTGTGCAAGCTACCACAATGCCTACGTGTTGAGTTAAAAATGTAATTAGATTAATTGTGTTCCGCTAGTATAGTAGAACACATTGAAGGTGCAGAATGGCTGGCACCCATTTTCCTGGTACGTAAGGCAAACAATTTGATGCGACGTTGTGTGGATCTCACGGATCTAAATTCTAATATCTGGGTAGATCATCAACCATTGCCCAAAATTAATGACATTTTATCTACTTTGGGCAATGCCTATAACTTTACCTCTCTGGATGTATCTTCAGTGTACCACCAGATTGAGCTACGCGGAGACTCTAGGCACCTGACATCACTTGTTGGGCCTGAGGGGGCATTTCAGTATATTCGAAACCTTTTCTGGTTAGCATTGGCATGAGCTTTATCCCAACGGTTGAGGAATAATCTGTTCAATATTTCAATGGTGTCATGTTCTTCCAGGATGACATTTTAATTTTTGGAGAATCTATGGCAGAACAGGACAGCAGTGAGGACAGTTCTCAACATCATCAATGGAAGTGGGTTGACCCTAAGAAAGGATTTGCTCAAGTAGGTGTTGATTACTTGGGTCATCATGTATACAGGCAGAGAATTGACCTCAACATAAAAATTCTTGATGCCGTTCAATGTGCATCAAAACCCAAAAATAAAGACTATCTATGTTCATTTCTTAGAAATTCATCAAAAACTAGTAGTTTATGCAACCTCCTAAAGAAAAATATGAAGTACATGTGGGATGACTATTGTGATAAGGACTTTGAATCTATCAAAAAATAAATTGTAAGTGCTGGACCCCTTAAAATGTTTGATATTAATGACTCATAACCACTGATGTTAGCAATGTGGGCTTAGGAGCAGTACTTATGCAAGTAAAGGCAGATGGGAAGGAAGAGACTATTTCATTCGCTTCCCGGACATGACGTAGTGTAGAATCATCTTACTCCATGATAGAGAAAGAATCACTGGCAATGAGGTGGGATGTTCAGTATTTCAAAAATTTTGCATGGGGAAAAGAATTTATCTTGAGAACTGACCACAAGCCTCTGTTAGACCTGTTCACCACCAAGGGCGGGGGAAGAGGAATCCTGCGCATCGCCAAATGGCAAAATATACTACAAGAATATCAGTATAGGTTTGAGTATGTGTCTTGTATGAAAAACTATGTTGCTGATTGTCTCTCGAGGTTGCCGTTGGAAGGCAACTATGAGGACCAAGAAGATAATGATGATTTAGAAATTGTGTGTGTGGTGAGTTCGATTGGTGACACCACAAAAGGAGCATTGTCTGATCAAGAGTGGTTAAATGCTTTGTTAAACTATAGAATTCTTCAGGAGGTGGTAAAATGTGTGGTGAATAGTTCGCTTACAGTCAGAAATACCCCTGAAGCATTGGTTCCTTTCAGTAGAATAGAGACCAAATTTTCCATTGTGGGGAACATTCTGCAAAGGATTGGGCAAGTGGTTGTCTCAGAGTGCCTTTGGGAGAGTTCCAGTTTAAGCTCATGAAGGGCATCTTGGAAACCGGGCCATGAGAAGAGGGATAAGGGAAGGTTTCTGGTGGCCTGGTGTGGGCAGGGCGGTCGAACATTATGTTAGGAATTGTTGTATGTGTGTCCGCAGTGACAAGTCACAAGTGACTTGTCCATCTCCTATCACCCCCATTGTGGTTAGACTACACCATGGAGTAAAGCGGCGTTTGATGTTGCTGGACTCTTTGGTGTTGGGGGTAGTCCACCCAAGTATGCGTTGGTCATGATAGACTATATGTAAAAATGGCCCAAGGTGAAATTCATGTACAGTATGAACTTAGATGTCATCATCAGGTTCTTCAAGGGGGTATTTTCTAGGGAAAGTTTTCCTGTGGAAATGGTCTCTGACAAAGGGACCCAGTTAACATCTAGAGGAATTGAGAATGTTCTTGATAATTCTGGCATAAAGCATACTCTAACTTCCCTCTATCATCCTTGCAGCATTGGTTTGAAGTAGGAGTAAACTGTGGCTTCAAGGAGCAGTTTCAGCTTGCACTCATTAATGGATTACAGTGGAAGGAGGCAATAAATGATATGTTGTGGGCCATGAAAACTACCCCTCATAAGTATAGGAATATCGCCTATTACTTTAAGGGGGAGGATAGCAGGGTCCAAACTCAAAAATGAATGGATGGAAAGGAAAACCATTGATGCAACAAGGTTGGAAAAGATGGCTGATGTGAGAGCCGCTGTTTAGGAGAAGTATGGTTCCATGAATGAACATCATCAGGTCCTGACAGTTCAGGTGCAAGATTGTGTGAGAGTTAAAAGACTGGGTTTTGTCCGCAAGGGTTGGTCACGTTTCTTCACCCATTCAGATTAAGAAGGTGAAGGACCATGTAGTGATACTGGAAAATGGGAAGACATGGAACAAATGTTTTATTTCTATTGTATCCAAATATAAGGCAGAATATGTTGGAAGGAAGATGGGTGTGCATTATGATTCTTCTCAGGGCAATGTTGAGTCTACTCAGGCCAATGGATGTGCTGCAGAGAGATTATGTGACAGAGGCATGTGAAATCCTTCAAGGCCTACTCCGATAAGGAGCAGCATTGTGTTAAATGCATCTGACAGGGGGACGGTATTTCCCTTCAGAGCATCTGTCAGGGCTAGGACATGTCCCGCAAAGTTTAGCGATTATGAAATGTTTTGATTCACTATTTTCTTGTCTGTATCTTTCGGGTCACTTCTTTGCCTTTCACTGTTTTCTTCTTGGACATCAGCTGTAGTCACATTCGTTCTCTTAGGGGCACATCCATCAAGTCTGTATTTTGCGATTCCCAAATAGCGAATTTTACAGATACACTATTTGGGAATCGCAAAATGCTATGCATGTAGGAATCGCAAAATAATCTGCGATTTGTGAATCGCTATTAGGTAATGTGACTCCATTCATTCATATGGGCCTGTAAGCGCATAGGAATGACTGGTATTGCATTCACTAATTGCGCCCACAGGCCCATATGAATGAGTGGTATTGCATTCGCTAATTGCGATTACCAAACTGGTAATTGCAAATAGCAAATGCAAATCCAAGGGTGCCCATGGACCTAAGGCCCCCAGGAAGCACCCCACAAAAAAAGGTAAGTGTGCACACGTAAAGCACACACATGCCCTAAGGCATGGCATGGCTTGGCTACAAGGCACTTTGAAAAATGCATTTTTGTGCATTTTCCAAAGCATACACATATTACCATCAACTTGATTTTGTCAGTAGGAAGTGGATGCAATGTTGGTTGAGAGTTCCCTGCGTGTAACTCGGAATGGTGCAGGGGAGTGGGGATTCGCGAGGGCGACAGTTGCTGCCTCTGCACTTCCTTTCAGTGGCACAGGGAGGAGAATAGCCAAATGGGCAACATGTAATGAAGTGCTGATGTGAACAACTATGTACTGTACAGTTACTCTATTGCACTAATAGATAGTGCTACCACTAACACAGCAAAACTTTAAAATCCACCGGGTAGCAAGTATAGGACGCATAATGGTACTTCAAGTAGTATGGTTTTCATTCTGTAGTAATATTTTCAGAACTACTGCTGCCAATGCATTTCTCATAACTGTTTATTTCAGGAGCGTGTTTTTTCATTACTTCTTCAAGGCTTGTCAAAAGAAACAGCACCCGTTTATTCACCAGAGACAGATGATAAGCTATTGACCTAACACTAGTTACTGGTAGCAGAGCTCATGTTTTCACTTTCGGCCCACGTTTTTTGATTCAGTCTTAGGACACCTCTTTAGAAGTCACTTGAAGCTCAAAGACAATATTCCCCTTCATGCATAATCGACTACCACCAACTATCATTGAAGTACCATGCAGAATGCACCTACGACTGATCCTCTACAATATCTACATTGTGTTATTTGTGCACAAAGATTTGATCACATAGTGACTCAAACTTTGTTACCATATGAAGGTTGACGGCAACATCGACAACGTAAACGTTATTTTCACATAGTGAAACATGTACTTTACATCAAGTCGGACATTATCTTATCCTGGAAGATTTACTCTTCTTACTCTAGTCAGCAATTAGAGCAAGGTGAAGGCAATGCCAGGTCATGGCTATACCCAGCTTCAAGGGAAGGTTTTGTCGATGCGAGGGTAATATTGATGTAAAGGTCGCATACATAGTTGGTGCTTTATCAAAAGCATGCCTTTGGTGTCTTGTGAATAAATTGATGCAGTTTTCTTTGACAAGCCATGAAGAAGCATTGAAATAACCCCTTCTTCCAATGGATCATTATAAGAAGTCCATCCATTAGTCGTCTTGCCATCAAAAAACTGCAAGGCATCTCTGTGGACTCGAAGCCATAAACTAAATTGAAAACAGCCAAAACACATGCTAAAAGTTCCCATTTCATATTTGACTTGACACAATTCAACCACATTACTGATGCCCTGATTTCACTCTACTGGTTCTTCTGCTTGCTAAAGTGTAAATTACTCCGTCTTTTGACCAAACCTTTGCATAGGCATGCACCAGTTTAGTGCGCCATTGCGGTACAGTCCAGCCAGTTGACATGGAACCTCTCTCTGGCCTCCTGTGACAAACTATATCTCCACCTGGTGAGGTAATAACTCACAGGGATGCTATACATGAAGCTCTCTTCCACTTCCTCATCAAATACTGCCCCCTGTAATTATCAAAAGAGCTAAAAACATGTAGTAATAGACCTGACACGAACTAGCTGTTCTCCCTCCAATATTGCTCACTGCCAGTGTCTTTCGGTCTCTCCATGTGAGCTCCTCAATAAAAGGTAGATTGGATGTCAGGAGTAGCGCATTGAACATCATACAAAAAGAGCATAAATACATAAATGAATGTATAAATACATGTATAATTAAATAACTAAATAAATAAGTCCATGAAAAAGCTTAGAAACAAAGTATGTGACGGTTACTGGTCGGGAACAAACAAAATGGCAATTCCATATTGCACTTATGCAGGCAAAACCACCGACGTACATTTTAAATGCCAATGCATTTCCAGATTTGGAATATTTCTATATGTTCCAAGTAAAAATGTGATCGAAGATGGAAGTCAGGACCTCGCATTCATGCTTTCTGCTGAACGAAATAAAAAAAATCATTTTGAGAACATAAATTCCACCGAACCAATTAATCATATAGCAGTGTCTGCATTAATCGAAGTAGAAAAGAAAATGTAATAAAATATGAGACAGTGGTTTTTGTAGTCAAAACAAAAATGCTGTCTTCATAAAAACAACAATAAAATGTGGTGTTTAAACAAGCTTATAGGAACAAGAATTCTGCCACAGACTATAGGAAGGAGAGTAGATATTAAATAAGGATTTCTTAGTAAACAGTCCCTAAAATGTTAAAAAGGATTGATTTATATGAAAACCCAAATGCCAAAACGTGAACATTGTGTTCTTATCCTGCAGAGCATCGTTTAATCTATAATGAAACAGAGGCTTAAAGATCTGCTTTAAAGCTTATGGTATTTGACTCTTTTACAAAGAATAAGGTGCTGGGGGACTACTGTTTGAATGAAAAGCCTTGAGGTACTCTTAACAACTGCAAGATTTTAAAAGCTTGAAAATAAGAATATTTTCAAGATAATTGCATTCAAACAATGTTTGAGATCAAAGCGGAAATGTAGGGACTGATGTGAAAATTGCAAATGCCACACATTTAAAGCTTCATAAACATGATTTTTTCTCCCATTCAATTTACAAAAAATGGCAGTTTATTGTTGTTCTGGCCCTCTCTTCCTTAGCTTATTCTCAGTTACCCAGCATTTCAACAAGAAATGATTTAAGTAGAAACAATATTGTGGTACATAGAATATTAGTAGTGTTACACAAGGCCAGACTACTTCATGTGAAAAAGGCCAAACAACCAAACGAAACGTCTTGCCTGAAGTCATACTCACACTTCTCTACCAGTAATGGAATAAGGAGCTATAGGAATATAGGGTAGCAGTAGCGTATGCTTTTTAGCTCTATGACCCCCTTGGAAGCAAAGGGCTATTCCTAAAAAAAATGAGTAGAGTCATTCATGTTCGTCTAGGCATATTTCCCAGGTTTACGTCGTTTTTATCATTATATGTCATAGGTCCATATATTTTCACTGTAGATAGTACCCTGAGCAGAAATTCTCGTGATGAAGGAAGCAAAGTAATTATTTCCTTTTTCTATTTCTCTGTAAAGTGCTTGACTTTCTCTCCCATCCTTGTTGTTGCGGGGACAACCTATCAGTATCAAGAGTAATATTTGAGATATTCCCCAATAACCTGCAGAATCGGTACTCAGTCGACGAAAGCTTGTCTCTAGGCCTCCTGAAGAGCAGTCAATTCTTGACTCAAAAGAGTTTGTCTGAAGGTTGTGATGAGATATCAATGTATAAAATACCAATAGAAAGGCACTGGCATTGCTATTACTTAATGTAAAAGCCAGAGCAACACTTCAATAACAATTCAGATAATGTGCAATAAAAAAGTGGTTAAATAATAAATACTATTCAAATCAAATAATGAAACATAATTTCTCGAAATATAAACGTACTACAGTGCACTCTTTACACACAATATGGAATGACCACTAAGTTATAGCAAATGCTGCATCATTCAAAAACAAAACGACCATGCAAGACGACAGTACCGCAAAATCATGGTAACTCTCTAGGCACTGTTCAGGAACAATAAACTTTGTGAAAACCAGAAACATTAGGTTCCTAAAACAGCAGAACCAAGTATCGAAGTGTGCTGCATTCAAGCGCATCTCTAACCGAATACCAAGAGTCTATGGTCCCTTGAAAATTAACAACTCTGACATGGGGTGGGGGGGAGTGTAGGGAGGGAATGCTCTGGGCCAATAGGTTTACAATTAGTGGAAGCAGGTCTTAGTAGTGATGGTGGGCAAATGACTGACTGACCAATATGGATGATCGGTTTGGGAGCACACAGGAATAAGGGCATGCATTAGTACTACTCAAACCCTCTTCAATCTTTCTGTTTCTGGCTAGCAAGTAAGCCAAATGAGCAATGCACATCTACACTACAAGGCAGAGGAACCCCAAATCAGGCAAGCGCATATGTCTTTCAGCACCCACACTTATTAGGTGGTGGACCTGTGATTGCATAATGGCAATGGAGAATGATAGTAGGTACCGGAAATGGGCAAAAGAAAGGTGGAAAGGTACCAAACAAGGAACAATGTAACAAAACAAAATATCGCCCAACATTCAAAAGAATTACACAGATCATCTGCCCGTGTAGATGTTAGTTTCTTGGGTAGCATTCTTCTGGTCTATGGTTCAGGGAGTCTCTAGGCATCTTCCCGAAGGTCAGACTGGAGTGTGACCTGGCCTCTACTTGTAAGCTGGGAGTGGAAGTGCTCTCCAAGGGTTAGTTGGCTGGTGTACTGTTGCTTCAGGACCTAAAAAGTCCAAGAACTGGTCCCAACAGCTTACTATTTGAATATTTCTGAGCTGGACCCTGATGTAGCTCTTGCTCAAGTGAGATTGGTCTTCAGGAGCTTTCACTGAGAACCTAAAGCTGTATGAGAAACTAGAAGGAAGAACCCAAATCCCAGCAGAAAAATGGCACTAGTCATTTTTGGATCTGTGGTGAACCTTGAGTAGGTGGCAAAGCTGTGTCGCAAAAGTGTGAACCCTATGGGCAAAATTTTCAGCAATGTCCTCCTGACAACTTGAATATGCCATAGCAGGCAGAGCTAAATATGAGCAGCAGTCAAACTATGGGTTCCAAGTCTGCTTGGATACAGAGGCCAACCCTTCTGGGTGGGACTGCGGTTTGTCTTAGAAGATTAGAGAGTCAGCATAAAATGTAAGAGCACAGAGTTAACTGCAAATCAGGATGTACAACCAGGGCAGGAATGATATTACCACAGGAATGGAACCCCACCTGCGTAATGAGGGGGCATTAGACTCTAAAGGTGCTATACAATGTCCATTTGACCTTCACGATGCAACATGCACTCAATGTTAGACCAGCAAAATAAGATCCCCGACTTCATTGGTGTGACACTACAGCTTTTTTTCCCTAGCTGTGCAGAGGCAGCTTTATCTAAAAAGAGCGACACTTGTGGTAGGCAATCTGAGTCCATTCCCACAGAATTTACAGTAAGTGAGAGTCGGTGAGACTCACTCACAGTAAAAGTTCAAACTGGTAGTCAATAAATGAAAAATCAAGTGGGAATAAATGATCATAACCCTTTTCCAACAGAGAGTCAGACATGATGAGAAAAAATGTCCTGAAGGCCCAGAGAGGAGCAGCAGCAAAACAATGAACAGATCTGTATAATGAAAGAGGCCAAACCGAAAAATCAGAGACACTAAGGTTACTCCTGCGAGCTTTTGCCGCCAAAAGCCCCACAACACACGCAATACACAAACACGTGCACCAATACATATATAGCAAGGCAGTTTGAACAACCCCTATCAGCCCTTAGCTACTGTGGTTCAGCCGGCTTTATGCATTGCTAACAGGGTTGTTCATCATTATTCGTATCAGCCCACTTCATTTGGCAGATGTAAGTTTCCTAAAAAAGTGTTGCCTCTCCTCATTCATGTTTCTTAAAATGTATATCCCCCCTTAGGGCCCGGCTTTTGAAGAGTACTAAGGCGCCACTCACTCCATGGGGCAGATTTATGAAGGCCTTGCGCCGCCGGTGCGTCACTTTATTTGACGCAACGGCGGCGCAAATAATGCGCCCTATTTACAACGTGACGCATCTAGGAGATGCGTCACGTTGTAAAGCCCTGCGCCATAAGGAGGCGTTCCTGCGCATGGGGGGGGGGCGTTCCTGCGCAGGAACGCCTCCTAAAAGTGGCTGAGTGAAATCTATGAGATTTCACTCAGTCACTTTCAGGACAATGCTGCGTCAAAACCCTGCGCCTGCTTGAAGCAGGCGTAGGTCTTGACGCAGCATTGTGGAGATGGGGCACCCCCGAGCCTTGCTGGAGCTGCGTCGCGCTTGCGATGCAGCTCCAGCAATGCGCCACCTTTACGCCACAGATGCGTCACGCATCTGTGCCGTTTTTGCCCCATGGTGCGCCGCATTGTAAGTGCGGCGCACCATGGGTGGCGGAGCAGCGGCGCAGGATGACTGGCGCAGCCCTCGGGATGCGCCAGTCATCATAAATCTGCCCCCATGTTTTTAGTGATCCTGTGCATTTTCTCCTGTGAGGGGCTCTGCTCATCTGTTGCTCACCAGTGCTCCCAAGCTCCTCCCTGTCCTGGTATCTGTTTTCATTTATTTATTTTACTAGAGCCGGGCAGTTGTACAGCGTTACTGGAACACTCGCTTTTGTTTGAGGGCTCTTGTGCATTTTATATTTAATTTTTACTTTAAACTTCTGAAGTGGAAGTCGAACACTGAAATAAAAAAACGATACAAAATGCCTGCATCACAACATGATTTCTCATGTGTTGTGAGGCATACACATGTATGCGACATCACCCTGGACATCTTGGAAAGTTCTTCCATAAAACTGAAATTATTCCAAGATGACTGACATATGCGCTTATGTGTGTCTATGTCTCAAGACATATGCACATGACTACGTTGTGATGCACCAGCAGCTATGGAGTATCAATACAAATAAGCACTAGCCCAGCCAATATGTCTGGAGACCTCTTGGCTTTGCTAATTCTTATTTTGCAATTTTGAGAGTGTTCTTTAACGTTTGCTCTTATATCATTGTACTTCTCATCTTGTTTCTTTTGTGTGTACATTTTACTGAATGCCAGGAAGCAGCCGAGATTTCTGTGTGCTATCGTTGCTTCTCACTCACTCACTCTGACTGAAAGATGAAATGAGATTTACAGTGCAATAAAGTAATGCTACCCATTGAATTATCTTTGTAATCCACTGTCACCAGGTTCAGAGTTAACCATCTGCAGGGTATTGATCAATAAATCAATACTTTTCAAAATGAATTTTCAAAGTGACTAGGTTCCAAAGAAATACACAGCTTTAGAAAAATCCCAAACGCTGGGGGTTGATTTAGCTCTGTAAATATATCCCTTCCCTAAAAAAAAAAAATAATAGTAATAAAATAGATAACATGCGCTTGTGTAGCCCTCATGACTATCAATGCGGCGCTGCTGAGCGCTGCTATTTTGGTACTTGATTAAATATAAATAAAAGAGTAGGATCAAACTCTTTTGTGGCTCCCAAAGCACACTTAGGAAATCATAAGCCCGAGCTAAAAATTTAAAATGCAATTTATGTTGTGCCCCATTTAGCACAGAATTACAATAAAAGTAAGCATTTTATACAGTCTTTTCCTTCAGGGATCCCGTGTCAACAGCGAGAATGAATAAAGAACATTGCATTAGAATTCAGCTAATTCCGCCTCAGCCCATTCAGCACAGTTATGATAAGGTTTCACGTTAAGCGCATAATGCCGATTTTCCCCACAATAAAACTAAATGCCCAATATCAGCTTTTCTCCTTCCCTCCTTTGAAGCATTACATATTCAAATGAAGACGAAGTAAAAATACAAAAATCAACTCAAGACACAATCCGTTTATTTCCTTGTCAGCCCTGGGTCTCGCAGACGTACTCACGCAGTATAAAAACAAAAAACAAAGTGGTAAAATTCATACCTGCCCGCAAGCCAGGCCCATTCCTCTCTCCCCCATGCCATGTGGGCAGGATAGATTTAACTCCAAAGCATCCGCTCCAGCAGCCTGAAAAAAGAATCATAAGTTAAAAAAATATATATAATGTATTTTAAAATGTAATGGATATAAATTGTTGTATTGTTTAAAGGCCAGGAGGCTAAATAAAGATCTTTTGGCTTGACTTAAAATCATAGAATCATTATCCAAAGTACCCCAAGTATGGGTTTTGGTGAAAACCACCTGGCGTTGATAACCAACATATATTGTCGCTCTATATAGCTGTAGGAGTGGCGTAAATCAAAATGATGGGGTCTGCCTGCAGAATGTGGTACATGGCCCCGAGACTTCCCATCTTATTGATATGCAGTGAACTTCAGCTGAATGGGTCACCTTACAAAAGGGTGGTGCCTTGTGTTATGCATCTAACATGTATCTATGTGTTAGACCTGTCATGCTTAGGGTGGTCTTTCCCCCAACTTTTTTTCCTTTTGCCTCTCATTTTTGCTGATATTTTTTGTTGGCCTTAGTAGTCTGACCACTTTACCACTGAAAATCATTGCTAAGGTGCATGTGCTTCTCCTCTAAACATGATGGCATTGGTGTATACCTGATTAGCATTTTGCTGTACCTGTGAGTCTCTTGTAATGTGGTATACCAAATACCGAGGGCCTGTACTTCAAATGCTACTAGTGAGCTGCAGCCTTGATTGTGCTACCCACAGAAGTAGCCTTTCAAACCTGTCTCAGGCCTGCCACTGCAGTGTCTGTGTGTGCAGTTTACTGCCACTTTGACTTGGTATTTCAAACGACTTGCAAGGCATTGAACTACCCTTTAAATACATGTAAGCCACCCCCAAGGTAGGCCCAAAGTAAGGGTAGGGTGCCATGTAAGTAAAAGGTAGGTTTTGCATGTCCTGGTATTAACAAACAGCCTATTTCATTTTCCACTACTGTGAAGCCTACCCTCTCATAGGCCAGCATTGGGAATTCCTTAATACACTTTTGAGCTGTTATTCCTGATCAGAGAGGATTAGCTTTTTCATATTTCATATCTTTGGAATGGTAATGATAAATCCTCCTTACTGGTGAAGTTGCATTTAACATTAATGTTTTAGAAATGCCACTTTTAGAAAGTGGACATTTCTCTGTATTTCCTGCTCTGTGTGCCTGACAGCCTGTTTCCAATACACGTATGGGTTGGTAGAGAGCTACAGTTTGTGCATTTCCTCTAGACAGCCACAAACACAGGACGGTGAGACTCATCTGCATTCCAATGGGTCTTCCTGGGCGTGAAGGGATGGGAGGGGCTGATGCTAACACTTCAATAGCTAGTGTCCTGCTCACACACAAAGCACTGATTTCTGCCCCGGTGTTAGCCTGCCAGACAGGACTTGATTGAAAGGGATCATTGTGCACTTCAGTGAGCTGCTTTGAAGTCACCCCTACATGAAATGCACTTTTGGGTATAAGTACTGGATACTGACCCTCAGACACTTCTGGACCTTTACCTGAACCTCTGTCAGAAGGACTAGTGTGCTGCTTAAAGGACTCAACTGGACTTCTTTTCTGAAAAGACTGTTTTTCTGCTTTTTTTTCCTTGCTGCTTGCTACTCCTCAACTCTGCTGGATGGAGAGTTGGACTTGGCTTCCCTCTATGTGATCTCCAAGGGCTTGCTGGCATGCCTCCTGTTTTCTGAAGTCTCATCGATTCAAAGGACTTCCTACAGTTCTGCTGGTGCTGCTGGGCTCTGCCTTCTGTGAGTCCTACCCTTGCCTGAGGTGCCCCCTCCAAGTTTGGGGCCTCAGAAGCAGGTTCTGTAACTGATTTCTGCTAATACTGATGCATTTCATTGACTGAAATTCCATTTCAGTGCCCTTCAGTGCCGACACAGAGGCTGCTCGATAACAGCAGTTCCACAGCCAGCATGTGCGCCTCGATGACAACACATTGCATTCACTTCAAAGGAGCTCGAAAGCAAAGCAGGACTTCCTTGGCTTAGCTCGATGATGACGTAGTAGGCTCTCAATGTCGACACTTGCTCTAACTAAGGTATTTCTTCAGTGGGGCCTGTCTAGTTTCCACAGCCTGCATGCCCCCCACACCCATCGCAGTCCTCCTGAACTTTGGATTTGTAATGGTCCTTTGGAACCTCAAGTAACCTCTCGACCACTAATGACTTCTAAGCACTATTTTTGGTTTAGTCTTTAAAAATTCATATCCCAACTTCTACTCATTGTATTTAGTCTCTTTTGTCTTATTTTGCTCAGATAAATATTTTCTATTTGCCTCAACTTGTGTGTAGTCATTTTGTGGTGTATTCATTGCATTACTGTTTGCCGCCCAAATATTTTATACATTGTTGTAGATAAGCCTGACTGCTCTGTGGCAAGCTACAAGAGGGTGATCACAGGTTATCTTATTTTCTAGCTAGCTTACCTTGACTTGAATGGTGGTTCCTGCCTGGCCTAGGAGCATATCTGAGTTAATGAAGAATCCCATTTGTAACAGGATCTGAAGGGATTTATAAAGTGTGAACCTAGGTAGAAGGCATTGTACAACAATATGGTGTACGTAATCATCTAGACAGGCCAAGGAGCACCCATCAGTAATTTTAAAGCTATCATGGGACACAATGTTGTAAAGGGGGAAATGCTTTGGTCATGGTTTTCTTTCATTAATAAGTCATTGCTTTCCGGTATGTTATCTCAATTGGTTCACCCTAAGAGAACCAGTAGAAAAATCTCCAAAATACAATAAGTTGTTAAACTAAAACCAAGTGCAAGAGCGCAGCGTCCTGGTGACAGGGAGTTATTTGGTAAAGTAAGGTATTTAAATATGTCTGACAAAAACAAACAAATCAACAAAAGAAAAGACCAAGTACTAAATCATCACTGTCTTTTTGCTATACTACAATTATGCTTTGAGAAACATTCAAAATTACCAATGGATTACTGTAGGAAAAACAGAAAACAGGCAATGGTAATAGATATGGCTTTTGAATGCAAATGCTCTTGTGTAACTGACTGGGTAAGGCACTAAATAGGTCATCATACATGTACTCATCTTTGCACTTATACATCCAATCATTCATTCACTGACTCACTCTTGCATTCACACTCTAACACAATCACAATAAAACACACAGAAATTCACCATATGGAATAGTATATGTTCCTAGTTTCTGCCCTGCCCCATCTCTGCTGCTGCTAGGGAAAGACAAACACCCTAAACTATCTAAGTTATCTAAGACACTTTTGCTTTTATCTAGGACTTTTTTTAACATTACAAAATGCCATGTGTGTGCCCCTGAAAAGTCGAGCTCAGGCAGCTGGATAAATAAACACAATGGTCACAGTTATGTGGAGGGCAAACACTTGTTTCTGGAAGCACACAATGTCTGCCTAATCAAACCATGTACTTCTGGTTCCCAATATGTGGGTAGGAAAAAAGCCCGTCCATGGTGATGCTCACGTGTGGTTTTTCTTGTGTTTTTTTTTGTTGTCCTCATTTGCCTTGCCCTCTTTCTCACAAAGCGCGCCAACCACCTTGCGTGTCCTAGCAACAGGTGAAACTCATTGCTCTCGTTGTTCCAGACACGATTCGTTTACTGGCTGGAGACAAATTCATGGGAAGAAGAGAGGGGGACGGGGGGAGGGCGGAAAAAACAGCTCTTACTCCATCAAGGTATTTCAACCTGTTGGGCCTGTTACTCTATCTGCGGGAACCGTCAAACCAAGGTCCATGGAGTGTAGTAGGCATAATCATAGGACCCGGGGAAAAAAATAAAACCCCGGCAATCCTATTTCCATTGGACCAAGAAGTCCCAGAAAGACAGATTTCGATTACTGCAGGATCTGGCCAAGTCTACCTTTGAGATTTCGTATAATGACATTAGCCAGCCCGCATGTGATGGCGCAGTGGTGTCCACCCAAAATTTACAAATCTGCCGCCTTGCAAGTAGAATTGCATAGAAAAGGAAAATCTTTGCCTTGCCTGTAACCTTTTCATCCAACCCAAAGATTATTTGTGGCAGAGGGATAGACAATGACGTCTTAAGGATGGACTCCAATGAAGGTTTTACCTCTTCCCAAAAAAGGATGATGGAGGGGCAATCCTTAAACATATGTATATCGGATGCTTCAGGGAGGTTGCATTTGTTACACCTCTTTCTGGGCTGAAATTTTGATAACCTTAAAGGGGACAGGTAAGCGCGGTGTTATGTAAACAAATTATTACGGCTCAGCCAGGCTGGTTTAACTGATTTGTAGAGGAGAGTCAAAGATCTTAACCATAACTCCTCGTATTGAAGGCCCACCTCTTCTCCCCACAGCTCCACTGGAAGGGTAAACTCCCCATCCACCTCCTCCAAGATACTCCAATACCAAGTAGCCACCTCTTTGCCTCCCTCTTGCCTCTCTACCAACTGTTGTTCCCAGTTGGATACCTTTCCTACCCATATCCCGTGCCCAACTGTCAAGCTGTATATACTTAAATCTGGATAGAACCGGGCCAGCCCTTTCCCTTAATGTTTCCCAATCTAATACTGATTCCCCTACCAGTAACTCCCCCCATCTGACAATACCTGCCTCCTTCACCGGGATTGCAAGACTATCTTTCAAACATGATGGCTGCCCCGGGGAGTCCCACACAGGGGCAAAACTTGAAAAATAAGATATTCCTATTCTCCTCTTTAACTGCGCCAAGATTTTTGCTACAGCTTGCAAGGTCTTCAACCTCACCTTCTTAAAAAATTTCTGGTCCCCAAATTTAAATATATATCCATCAATAGGCATGTTTGCCCCTACTTGCATGGCCCTCCACATTAGTCCTATAGATGAACTTGATGGAGATTTCAAGAGCATCCTGGAGTGGGATAGCTGGAACGCCCACGCGTAGTACTGTAAGTCTGATAGTGCCAACACATTTGGACATCACTGGTGAAGAGATATGGTCATTGCTGCCTTACTTTCAGGAAACAAGTTTGTATTGATATTTTAACAACCATACATTCTTAAGGTGAGCATAGCCATTAAAAGAGACTTCTCCCTTGACCCAGAACCAACAACCTCCCCTTCCTCCTCCACCACCATACTAGATAAACTATCACATAACCTTCTCAGCTATTCACTGGAGATATGCTATTTGTAACACATTTGGTCTATAAATCTTTAGTTCAATTTCCACCCTATAAATATACTTTCTTCTTCAATAAACTCAGTACTCTCATGTTTCTGGGCATGTGAGACCTCTGTATTCTCGGTTAAGGCGGTCAATTCCCACATTCAACAGCTTGGTAAAAATGTGTTCTTATTGTCCTCTTTTCCAAATAGTGGGATCAGGGTCCAGGGGTGAGTGTTGAAGTGTGCCCTATTTTCAAATATTCCTAAACCACAAGTTTAAGCACCACAGTTTACTTATTTCCTGCTTAGCCATTCTACCTTTTACCCAAGACAGGACACTTGATAGTGATGGATAAGCTGATGTATACACAACCCCATTGTCTGGAGTGTTCAGCTCTTATTCTCACTGCTCATTGGACCAGATGAAGGCGATGCAGAGCACCTGGAGTTAAGTAATGTAGGTTTGTTTAATTAGCAGGGACGTGCCTTAGAAACGTATAACATCTAGGGATCGCCGTCCCAGCAACTCACAGCAAATCTGAGAGGTTCTCTGTGGAAAAGATGCACAGGTTCATGGTCAACCTGTGAACCAAGTACTGAAGTCAGTCTATTGGTTATCAAAAGGGTGTAAAAACTTGCACTTGCTTCACAAGTGTAGTGCTTCCTCTCAGAATCTAGGCGCAATATTTATGTTAGTGAACCTTTGACTCTCTGGATGACAGTCAACTCAGAGAGGAACTCTATCAGGGACCGGTACAGCTTTTTTTAATCTTCCTTTATTAGTTTACAACACCCAGCGCCAGCCGCAATAAATAGACCATAGTACATAACATGTGGCAGGAAAGGCCATCAAATAAAATATATTGTGCTCTACAATGTATACAAGGACTGGTACATAAAGTTGGGAGAGATGGAGGATGCAAGACAAGGTCGCCCTCCTAAGGCGTGTAATCAAAAACCAAACCCAGGTTATTGGGTTCTTAGACCTAGATTAAGATTAGGGCTTCTGGCCAATGTGGTCAGATTAGAGCCTGCTGTCCGGCGGGGCAAAGAAGTAGGTGTTCTGGCGCGGCGTCTCCAGTCTTGAAGATTGTTTCAAAGAGAGACCCCCCGAGATCATGATGTGCTAACACGCACACTGACAAATACACAACAACTAGCAATCGTATGTATTTCTAACGCATGTCCTTATTAGTAGCAGCGTTCACTTTGTTTATATCTATTACTACTTTTCCTATTAACGTCAATACCGGAGTGGCAAACACAGGGCTGGTTCCTGTGTGGTCCTGAAGAAAAGCTAGGGGTAGCTTGTAGCATGTCGACCACACACTGATTCCCTTCTCATCATAGATAGGTACGCAGTGTCAACCCCATTTTTAACCATACCAACCTAGGAGCAGGAATAAAATAATTTAGGCCCACTAGCACTGTATTTTTAACCAGCATACATCCACTCCACCACACATTGCACCACACATAGTCTTCCACAAAAAGGTTCTCCTACGTAACTCTGCAAGTCGTAGCACACCCCAGTTCATAGAGAGCTGGGATGGCCCCAATGAAGAAGCAAGTCACCGTGGGGAAACCCTGGTGAGTGAGGGGACTCAAGAAATTAATTTTTCTTTCTTTCAGGCTCTAATCTGACCACATTGGCCAGAAGCCCTAATCTTAAGCTAGGTCTAAGAACCCAATACCCTGGGTTTGTTTTTTGATTACAAGGACTAGTATACATTGAGGCCATTAACTTCAAATGCTATAGGAAGGAAAGGCTTAGTTGAGCCAGGTTAAACAACTTAAACAGTGGGGAGCAGGTGGAGGTTGACGGGGGAAATGTAAAAAGGAAAATAAAGAGGAGGGTAGGAAGAAGAATTCACCATTATAAATGAAACTCCAATTTGTCAGTATTTCACTGTACAAACACTAGTCAATAAACATTAGTCCGAATTTTTTCTTAACCATTAGTATCTGGAAAATGTGCCCATGTTTGAATACAGATCACTGCCTTGTCTTGCACTTTTTATATGTGCCTCTCGAAAGAGGCGGTACTGTACATTTCTATCAAATATTTTTTGTGAGTGGGTTTGTGTGGGGAGTGGCAATGCAGAAGGATACAGAGCCTGGCTGACGTCAGTGCCATGGAGACCATATAACTGTTTTGGTTTGTCAGGGAGGCTATATTGGTTGTATCATGAAGCAGTATCACTTGTTGTGGTATGGGTGTTGGGTTGGGTAAAAATGTGCTCAAGGTGACACCCAACTCATGCCAAAGGCTATGTGAGTCCTGACAGTCATGCAGAATAGGTACTGTGTCTCAGTGCTGTTGTCCACTTTGCCAACAGATTGAGAGATCAAGTACCAATCCTGGATTGATTTGAGTTTGCAGAATTTAATTCTCAACTCTCTCACCCTTCTGCCTGCGTTTTCTGAAACCTCAGTCCAGTCTTCCTCTGTGCAATCTATTTGGAGATGATTTTGCCATTTGGTACGCAGTCTAGCCATCGGGGCTTGAGAGTATAAGTGTTGTCGCACCTGGTTATAGAGGACCATCATGCAGTGCTTAATTTGAGACAGTGGATTCCACTTCTTGACACAAACACTTCATTTTCAAAACCTGCTCTTGTGACAGTCTGCCACAATGTGGCACTATCTGGTTAATTTAGAGATTATCACACCAACAGTTAATTATGAATTCAATTTGCATTCAGAATTACTATTATTTGCAGCCCAAGCCACTATTATAGCTTTGGTGGCCTGAATTATCACATTTGGAGTAGCGTGATGGTTAGTAATTGTGTTGTTACCATCATTGGCAGCAACAATAGGTGGTGCAAGTTGCCTTGGCCTCCTGAGGAAAGCCCTGGCGCTCATGTTTTTTTTGTTATGTATTAAGAATTGCCAATATGACTCCTCCCTTTTACTGCCACCAGAATCTAAGGTATGATATTATTGGAGAGGCCTGGGTGTCCCATGGCTTTGCTCCTAGTCCACTGAGGAGAAATTGCCGAGTTTTATGTATTTCCATTGTTGGTTCGTACGCCATATTCCTATTTGATCTCTGGAAAAGATTTGAGTGTATTTAGGCTATGAAATGATTTGATGTTATGATACCTGCTGATTGCCATACCTGCCAATTGAGCTCCTATCTGGATTCCTGCATTCTGCCAGACAGCTGTGTTATTATGTGTGTGTCATCTGTGATAACAATACATGAGCACATTACCAGTTCCTAATAATTTCCGTAATTCTGGGGTTTGAGAATAGGGAGATGGGTGACTTGTATCTGTATATCAATAAATCAGGTCTTCGAAAGGTATTAGGAGGACATGAGCAAATACTCTCTACGTAAACATATGTATTTAGATGCTAGTCCCATTGATCGAGGGGTTATCTCAAATTTTCTGCACGAAGGGTTTAAGAGTGAGTGCAAATAGCAGGGGAGACGGGAAGGGGTACACCTGGTGTATCCCTCCCTGATTCTTGACATTATCCGAGCGCTGCCCCAACTTTTGCCAATGACGCATCATAGTTAGGATAGTATAAAATTTATTGAGTGCACTAAAATCCGAGGTGCGAAAGCCCGAAAAAGTGGTATCCAGCCCAAGAAACTCTAGTGCCCAAACTGGGCATGCCATCATGCCCTAGTGCGTCTGATAAAGTGATTTTTCAGCAGCGGGTTGGGCCACCATCTCCCCAGTGAGTTGTTAGCAGTCCCACCTAAGACAAATAAACTTGTTACTCTCTGACTTTAATGGCAAGCTACCTAGCAAGACAGAAATTGCCCAATCGAGTGTTTGTGAGGGTTCTAGAAGCTCATATAGTTATCCTATTAAGGAAACAAGACCAGGCGTTTACCCGTGGTGCGTTCAAATATGGGGAGGTACACACCACTCCCCTTAGTATAAACCTGTGAATGAATAACAATGTCTGACTTCATGATGCACACACAAATACAAGTTAATCAGCACATTCTGAAAAAGTGATACAATAAACATGAGAGAAGTCTTGTCTATTATTGTTGTTTTATTTGCTTACATAAACCTTCCTTTAGCCAACACGTGTTTCTTTATCTTTGGGAGGTATTCCTACAACTTCATCAGGGCTAGTAACACTGATAGGCTTCAGCGGTCAGCCTCCTGCATGGTATGACGAAACCGATGCGGGAGGTCAACAACGCTTGATAGGTGCGGAACGGTGTATGTTTTAGCGGTGCCTAAGAAGAGTTCTTCACATGGCAACAGACTTGCGTCTGAAGACGGAGTATTCATTCATACAGGACAACATCTGATTATTATTATGTTTATCACTGGCAGTGGATTCCGCTGCTGTCTGTACAAATCCAGTAGAGCTGCTTCTTTGAACTTTACACCGTTGGGTATTACTCCCAACTGTATATACAATACACCTTTGGTGGTGGATACTGCTGCCATGCCACAGTTTGACTAGTGCAGTTTTACTGGATTATGTATTACTAGAACGTATACCGTTCTGCACCTATCAAGCATTGTTGACCCCCCCGCGTCGGTTTATTCATATCATGCAAGAGGCTTTTCAGTGTTACTAGCCCCGACAAAGCCATAGAGATACCTCCCAAAGATGATAAAACGTGTTGGATAAAGACAGGTTTACGGAAGCAAATACAACAATGATGAAAGAAGACAAGACAAGAGCAAATGTGCCCTAAAATGTTCCAACTTTTGCAAACCCTGACACAAATTGGTATCTAAGAATGAACCACTGCCATTGCCATCAGGCTCCTCTCAATTGACATGCTAGACAAATTAAAACTTCCTTAGCCCATTTCTGTATCTATCTTAATGGCAAATTCCAAACGTGATCAGGCAATCAAGGATCAATGAGAGAAGCCCTCCTGTTGTAAATTTAGAAAAGTTTTAATAGGGATTCTCACAAACAAGCATTACACTCTCTTGCACATCATGCATCGGGTATTGATTTACAGTGTAAAGGAAAACATTTGAAACCCATTTCAAGAGTAGCCCAATGTGAGGGAAACAGAGAGTACATTCATTTACCTATTTCTCAAATTATTCTTTCCATTTCCATCAGAATTTCCACATGTCAGAAAGGACATTGTTTCTGTCAAGCGCCCCCCATTTCTTTCTATATGGTTTTGCTGGCATTCGGACAAAATGCTCTGCTAAACATTACCCTAAAACCTTCTCTCTGAATAGGATTTACATACACAGATTATTTTACTTTCCATTAAAGAGACAGCACAAAAATTCGACAATGGCTTACATGGTAAATATCATATGTGGTCTTCTTTGTGTATTTAAACTACCCACACATGACAAAATCTATGGTTTTAAGGAATACCCTCGTGTTCTGACTGGCTATAGCTTAAAAGCACTGTAGTGGCACAGAATGGGGAAAGTACCTTGACCATTTAAGAAAAAAACTATCTTTATCTATATAAGTATGCCTTGGGTTTCTTAAAGTGTGAGAAATGTCCCAAAAGCCTTTTTCACAACGTGGGTAAGGCTAGATTTTGAATAAACCAGCCGAGATGAAAATAAATCAATTTTTCTATATCTTTGGAAGCAAGGCGATTTAAGTTGGTTTCCAATTAGTTTCTAAAATCGAATTCAATAGTTCAAGTTTATTTTTGATAATTTTAGTGGAAAAGTAGCTTTAAGAAAAAAAGTGTACCTTCGGCTGCCTGGAGGGAAACCGGTTCAGAACCAGTTAGCTTCTCAGCCACACTCTTGAGGTTCATTGCACATTCCTGGTTGAGAGTTATTGACACTGCTCCCAGAGGACAATCGCCTGGCCACTGGGCTTTGAATAGAATGGTTGTCAGCAACTAGCCTCTTAGTAGGGAATTAGCGGTCTGGGAGGGCGCACAACATTTGATAGAGCAAACCACATCATTCACAACTCCTCTTTTTACTTGGTGATGCCAAATGGAAAACCTAGACTTTATGGCTCAAATCCAAGCAGGAGATGGAAATCCAAATGTTATCCCTGACAAAGTGGAGGACCACTCCTCTAAATAAGAGATGACGAGGGAGAGCCAAAGCCACTCCAGATGGAAGAAAGGGGGAGCCATCTTGAATTAAGATATTCTGGGAATTATTGCAAAAAACACAAAGATGGTGAGCTGAAAAATGATTATTGGGTTGAAAGAACTTTCCATTTAATAGTTAATACACAGGACAAGACTGGCACCACACCACTACCTCCTCTGATCACTACTGGAACTAGGAAGAAAACGCCAGAAGAAAGAGGACCTTGCCATAAGACAATGACTCACAAGCTCCTGACTCTTTCTAGCAACTATGGTTTGGCACTGCTCTCCAAGTGTCAAGTGAGTGACTCCTGTGTTATCCTGCTCTAGAGCCACTAAAAGCTGGAGGAGATCTCACTCCAAAAAGGAACAGACAACTACTATATACAGATCCCATCAACAGCCTAAGAGGCCTCATGACTAGAAGCCTGTTCTGTGGAACTAAGAGCTGCAGGAGAGGCATGCGGGGAGGGCACACCAACGGCAAACAAAAAAACCCTTGTACCAGGTCAAGGTGGCAAATCTATCCCAGTGGCAAGAGTATTCACAACTTCTACAAAAATCAACTGTGTTCCACTGGGAGATTTTTACATCAAGTTTCAGCAAGAATTTGATAATGACAGATCTGACTTCAACAGAGTCTATTGACTTCAGATTTGGTCCTTGACCACTGACAGACTTTGACCTATAACAAATAGACTAATTCCCAAAGTACAACTCTGACCAGGATGTTCCACTGTGTGTTTCTGACCTTCACTCATCCATGGTCAGGATAACAAAGCTCCTCTACCAAATAGTTCCAAGAACATCTCCTGCCCCTGCAAAGGAAGGGAGCGTTCTCCCACCCAGCACATGATACATTAGAATGGTTGGAAACAGGAACTAGGGACTTGATGGAGAACCCTGGCTATCCAATAAAATTATGTGTGTCACTGAAAGGCCTGGGTGCAGTCAGTAGCATTTCAGGACTATAAGGGAGAAAGACACTACTTTGATGTGATGGAGAAAGGACCTGGAGAGGATATAAGGAGATTGGAATATTAGGGTGCTTGCACGCAGCATGCATGTGACATTCCCTTGTGCCCTACTGCTCGCGTTTTCAATACCCCCATTTAACATAACCCAACAACATGTAATTTCATTACATTGGAATTATTCAAGAGGTGATCCTAAAAAACACTAAGTAGCAGGGATTCTTTAGGAACCCCCAGACTCCACCTATTGAATGTTACAGGACATAAGTCTGAATAATTCAATGGTTAGATTATTCCACCTTTACCCCTTGATGAAGAGTTGTGTTACATTATGGTAGGCGTCATGTAAATAACACTTGATCACCAAATAATTCTAGATTTAAAGTGCATAATTTAGAATTAAAGAAAAAAAGTGGAGAATAAGTGGTTCCTAAATGCATGCCGAAAAGCCCAGTGGGTTGGAATAAGGCTGAGAGACAAGAGAAATATATTTAAAAAATTTGGAGAATGGGCTAAGGCAATTCCCTACCAATTCATTCCTTATTACATAGCAGGTGTGTTGAATAATATCTTAGCATAAGGTCATGAGTGCAAACAGACGCCGCAATGCCAGTGAGGACCAATGCATAGCAGACTAGACCCATGATCTTAAATAGAAATATGTCCTGTTGGAAAGTCAATGTCGGATGAAATAAAGATGGTTGAAATAAAGATGGTTGTGTGACAAAAACATGGAACATTGAGAAACATCCATGCTGTTTGCAAATTTAGGAAGAACCCCTTTTAGAGAAGACATAGGTAATCTCTTTCCATGATGATTCAGCAGGGAAATTACTTTCCTTAATTTATGAAGGTGGAAAAGAAGTTGCATACCACTGAAGAAATCTCATGGAATAAGTTGAGCAGGACCTCAAAAGTGATCTCTAAATTACGAAGTGAGTGAGTGAGACAGAGACATAGTCTTAGGTATTACTGACCACAAAAAGCCTTCAGTAATAAAAGCAGTTTCAAATAACAAACACAAAATTTGTGCCTGTTCTAAGTAGTGACTAATACAAATAAGTAAGATCCTTCTAGGTTTTCAAGGCTTACTCCCCAAGATACAAGTCAGATATATGTTCTGGAAAATGCAATGGCAATTATGTAAGCATCCACAGATATGAACTTTTGAGTATTCACAAACAAGTCATGTGCTTCCCACAAATTCCGGCCACCTTAATTGCGCTGAAATTAACCTTGGAGAAGTGGGGTAGAATGTTTGGGGGGAAAACACAAACCAGTTAAGTGAGGTATCTAGTTAGGAATAACAGTGTATGTTAATATGAATAACTACAAATAACTAACGGACATGAATACGTGTGCATTATGCCATAGTGGAATGTATGACTCTGTGCCTAATTCCTGATGGCTATCCCTTCCACACACCTCTAATGTTCGCCTTCTTAGTAGAGGTGGAGGGTAAAACAGGTTCCTCCTGCAATTCTGTCATTAGACAGAGCGAGTTTGCTCCTAAGAACTGGCCCAAAAGCTGGTTGAAAGCTTGCCCTACTTAAGTTTAGGTCTTCAGTGCCATGCCTGCTGTGTTTACTCCTGCTGGGGACCACAAGGCAGAAAAGCAATGTCCTTCCAAGCACAAGGCAAAAACTGCTGTTACATGAGGATCATTGCTTGGATTTTAGTTTTAAACGAAAAACCTTGCTTTGAAAAATAAATACAATGCCAGCTAGTCCGTCATGCTGCTATGATATCGCAGACAGGCGAGAATTGTTATTTTTCACCGATATGGTGGCAGAAGGCCTTTACTGAAAATTGCCAACCAAAAAAGGCAGAAAGCCATGTGCTGAGCAGTCTGGCTGCCTCTGTGGTAGGCCCAACTAATTTCAAATGAGCGCCAAAATCTCCGGATATTCTGATCAATGGCATTTTATAATTTTTATCAGACTTTTAGCAAACGTGACAAAAATGCCTACAGTGCACAGAAACTATGCTTTTGTTAATTTGAACATCCAGGTCCACATCATAACAAAGTTCTGAAGCTTCAAAAATGTGTAGAAAGGAGTTAATCACTCAGTTTTTATGATATTACACTATCTATAGTGCATACACTAACCCAGTATCATTAAGAGTTTGATCACATGCTGCTGAGAGTAAACCTTGGAAATATGTAGCAATGGTTGCCAATACATATTTTTGAGCTCCATTGTCTTTTCCTAAACATAGCCTTACCAAGTTAAGGATCAGTTATGGTGGGTTGGATAAGGGTCCACTAGTGAATCAGTGTTTCCCTGCATGTTCTCAACCAGTATTTTGTGTGGCCACTTTGGCTGATTTTAGTAGGCAAAGTGTCCTGATGAAAAACTCCAGGGGCCATATTACACAATGTGCCCCACCGGAGCAACAGTCATTTTGCCCGCTTTGTGCGCCCCCAGGGTAATTTTCTATCACGGAGGGCCTGCAGACACTTGTGTGGCCTCTTCTGTAATACTGAAAGCTATTGCCCACGTACAGCTCCAGCGCTTTCTCAAGAGCGCAGTTCCTTATTTGCATGGGGGTATGGCCTCATACAAATGACGGAATCCCTTTTCCTATGTGCCCGCACCATATTATAGTCGCAGGCGCAGAGATAAAGAAAATGTCTGGGGGCGCACTAACCGTGCATCACCTAACAGGTGGTGCATTGTCGGTGCACCCCCTAATGGTAGCCCTCTAGAGGGGGTCCTATGGACTCTCCCAGACATCCCCTTGCAGGTGGGTGCAGTCACTCACTGCATCTGCCTACAAGGCAATCTCTAAACCCCTTTAAAAGTGCAGGTGGGTTGCCGACTGCACAAGGAGTGGCTGCTTCAAAGCTGCTCCATTTTTCACCTGAATGCCAAGTTTATGGCTGCCCTGGGGGCAGCGCATTCCATGTAATACGGGCACTTTCCCTGTTTGCGGCCAACGCACCTGTTTTAAGATGTGACAGGCGCAAACAGGGAAAAGTGCACCCTAAGCATATTAGGGCCCCAGATAAACTGCATTCCAGTGGGAGAACTAATCACGATTGGGGTGATACACCTCCCTCCCCAGTGGCCCCATTGTTAATTACAGGGCACTCAACATGAGGGCCATAGTGTAAATCCCATGGACAGTGCATTTGATGTAGCACACAGTGTCCTAAGCATAAACGCAAGAGAAATGGGATTATGTTACAGCGCCTGGCCACATTGCCCACGAGAGGCCAACATGTCAATGGCTTTCTGGTTCATGAGATACATTTTAAAACTGAAAATCCACTAATGACCAACATTTTTCTAGTACCATTAGCAGGTCATAGTCCTGCTGCATGGGGTAGAGAGTGTTGTGTATGCAGGACATCAGTAATCTCCTAGGTTAGTAAGAGGAGGCACAATTTACTCAGTAAAAACATACATCTATAAAAGAATAAAATGATGTGTGCTTAATTAAATAGCATTACGGTGCATTACCCTTAATACACTTGAATTCTATTTCAAATAGTCAAACGGAGTCAACAAGAAAAAAAAACAGGGATATTTAGATAAAAATATACTTGAAATGCATTGCAAAAAAAGAGTAGCCATTCTCTGAAAGGATTCCATGCTGTGTTGAATTTGTACAAACATATACAGTTTAAAAGCCTCTAAAGCAGGTCTCACTGCAGGTTTACAGGTTTTTTTTCACAATTGACAGCGATTAGTGATGAAAAGAATACTAAGTATGCTGCCCCCATTTATACAAAGGAGCGCAGGCCGCACGATGAAGCCATTCATCATAGTCAGCTCGAAGTGGTAAAGCTCTTGTCAAGCATGGGCGCCACAAAAGATTTCACGCTCAATTAGACAAAATACAGGTATAAAACGGACCCAGTGTTAGAGATCACGGGGCCAATTACTGATTATGTTTAATTTCACCTCTCTAAATCCCAGAAGTGATTTCTTTCCCTTCATTGGTTCAGCATGTCCAAAGAAAATAGAGAAACATCGTTATTGATCACGGAAAGAAGCATTATCACCATTGGAGGCAAAACCAATTAGCAACCCATTATTGTTAGTTAATGCCCAATGAATGAAACCCGAAGCACACCACGTGGTGTGTCTTTCTAGATCTCATTATTTTTATACATTAATTGAGGAATGTATACCCAGCGAAAATATATTACACATTCCCGTTGGAAAAGCACTGTTCTATTTCTCAATAACTATTTATCCGTTTAACGAATCTAAACCAAACTAGCAATAATTTTAAATTGTATACAGATTAATTTGGGGGGGGGGGGGTCAATTATTACATGGGTACACCTTTTTATTTGTTTATTGTGCTCTATGATACAGCACACGGCAGCAAAGATGTACATCAACTATGTCAAGAAGGCGAAACTTGTAGCAGAATAGATGTTTTTTGTGGTTTAGGGAAAATCTGTTCCATAGTTTCAGAATTAATGAAGAAATAACGGCTGATAAAGCAGAATAAAGTTTAAATGTTTGATTAGAGACAGCAGATAACAGTTAATAAACATGGAGAAAAAAATCTGTTTATTGAACATAGTATTATGTATGTCGATACATGATTCTGATTTGCAGACCTGAATAATTCTGACTGGTTTAATGAGCTGCTAAGCAGGGAGTGCGCTGGCAAATGAAAATTATCTGGTGAACCTTGTTACGGAAACAATTTCTAGGTACAATAAATGCTCAAAAGTGGATAGTAAGCTCAAGATGGCATGCACTTATACGTTGGAAATTTACTTTTTTTCATACCGTGTTTTAGGAAATGAACCATGTTCCACAATTCGGTCAAACCAATTCCATGGTCCTGTAATTGCATCACACTAGTTTATTTACTAAGATAACAGCGTCATCTGCAATAACAATAAGGAGCTATCTCACTCTCTCACTCAGGGTCGGACTGACCCACAGGGAAATTAGACAGTGCCCGAAGGGCTGCTCTAAAAGGTCAGCAACTACCGTTTTTTTGCGTTTGTTGTGGGTCTGTTTTATGGTCTGGTGGGTCGTTGATTTCCCTGAAATTACCAAAAGCGTTGCTTCCAGGAGACAGAAATGCATGCAGCCTCCCATACCATGCAAAACACCATTACAGAGTGTCTTTAGAAGTTCAAAACAGCCCCGATTTGTAAGTGTGGGCCACTTTTTTTGCTACTGCTTCCCTAATGGTGGCTACTTTTATTTTGATGCCTGGACCTATTTCTTGTCCCAGTCCAACCCTGTTTCAGTCACCGGGAATCAGGTTTTGTTACTACAAGGAAGGCAGGAAGCCAGTGCCCGCCCTAGGAAGACCTCTCCTTTTTAACTAAGGAATTGTTGCACTCTGACAGACCTAAAGGCATGCCGATCTCAATCAATCATGTCCAAAAATGATGATTGTTCTTCGAGACAGAGTTGTTAGTTCATAAGTTGAAACATACTTTGAATCTAATGTACATAGAACATACATACAGTGCATTCTAATATTCACTCTGAAGGCTATGTTTAGGAATGATAGCCAGGCATCTGTGTGAACAAAACTGCAGAATTGCAACAAAGATAAAATCTACCCTTTACCACAAACCACCTGTGGAGGCAAAATGGGCTATGAAAAAACTAAAATCTACTCGAATGGTGAACTAAAGGAAAAGGCGGGTTTGTGGGCAGGTTGTGTGATTCTCCCTGGCACCTAGAGGTCTAAGGAAAACATGAAGTTTATAGGTTATTGCAATATAACTGTCTGCTTTACACCTTAAAATAGCTCTGTATTTCTCGTGCACCAGGGGGTAAAGAGAAATGTTGTATATTGAGATACTTTCTCTACAGCTCAAGCATAGCTATCCCTCAGCCAGTCAGATTCCAACTGACATCCCTGAAATGCTGACTCACTGACTGGAACACAGAGCACAATAGCATTCCCTGTTCCAAAGACAACCTCACATAGCTTACAAGCTTACAATATATCTCCCTCTTTTACAAATTGAAAGAAAGATACCACAAATAGTGCAATTACATTACAGAATTCCAAGAAGTCATTTCAACATTACACAAACTTAAAATAATGGATAAATAAAAAGACAAAAACAAAGGAGATTGAGACGGATAATTACAAATCTTAACAGACATAGTCAGTTGAATACATGGGTGGTCTGTGCTCCCTCCTGCCTCTCCTCTCATCCATAGCTTGGTTAGATGAGTCAGGATTTTCATCCATAGTTTGGTTAGATGAGGCAATCAATCAATCAGGGATTGGTAAAGCACAGCTACTCACCCTTGAAGGTCTCAAGGTGCTAGGGGGAAAGCAGGGGAGGCTCCATTGAGTACTGGGATTATCCGAAGAGCCAGGTCTTGAGGTCCTTCCTAAACTGGAACAGTGGAGGGACTTGCCTGAGGTGTAGGGTAGGTTGTCCAGGCCTTGGCTGCGAGTGAGGAGAATGCCTTTCCTCCTGTTCTAGTCTTGTAGGTGCGTGGGATGGTGTCCAGAGAGAGGTCAGCATATCACAGGTGTCTCTTGGGTGCATGGAAGGAGAGGCGGTTGTTCAGGTATGCTGGTCCGAAGAAGTTCTGGAGGACCTTGTATGCGTGAGTGAGGAGCTTGAAGGTTATTCTTATTTCATTGGGGAGCCAGTGGAGATTGCGGAGGTGTTGGGTGATATTTTTGTGATGGGGGATGTCTAGGATCAATCTGTCTGCAGCGTTCTGGACGGTCTGGTGTTTGCAAAGTAGTTTCTTGTTGATTCCGGCATAGAGGGTGTTGCCATAGTCCAGTCTGCAACTGAGGACGGCATGCGTGACAGTTTTCTGGCTTTGGATGAGATCCTTCTGAACATTTTTTTGAGTAAGAGGTGGGTGATGAAGCAGTTTGAGGATATATCGTTGATCTGGCAGTTCATCATGAGCGATGAGTCTAGTATGATGCTAAGGTTTTGTGCCTGGTCTGTCAGGGTGATTTTCTTTTCTTAAGGGCGGAGGGCCACAAGGTTTTATTCAATACAGAGGGGGTGGAGCCATGAATGAGGACATCTGTTTTCTCAGAGTAGAGTTTCAGGCAGCTTTTCTTCATCCAGGTGGAGACGGCTATCAGCCCTTCTTGAAAGTTGTGCCTGCTGATATTGGGTTCTTTGGTGAGGGAGAGAATGAGCTGGGTGTCGTCGACATAGGAAGACGATGTTGAGCCCGTGGTTTTTGATGATGGTTGTAAGGGAGGCCAGGTAGATAATAAAGAGGGTGGGGCTGAGGGAGGATTCCTCAGGCACTCCACATCTGGTCTATATTGCCTCCGAGAGGAAGGGCGGGAGTCAGACTTGCTGAGTTCTGCCTATGAGAAATGAGCATATCCAGTCAAGGGCCTTTCGACGGATGCCTGCGTTGAGAAGTCTGGTGGCTAGTGTGCAGTGGAAGACGGTGGTGAAGGCAGCTTTGATGTCCAGGAGGATGAGGGCTGCCATTTGGCCTTGGTTTAGGAGGGAGCCGATGTCATCGTTGGCGGCGAGTAGGTGCTGTGGTTGCTGCGGAATCGGGATTGGGAGATGCAGAGGACGCTGTTGGCTTCATTGAAGTTTGCTAGCTGGGTGTTGACGGCCTTTTCAATGATCTTGGATATGAATAGAAGCAGGGAGAGGGGCCTGACGTTTTTGAGGTCTGTCAGGTCTGCGGAGGGTTTCTTCAGTAGTGGGTTGACATCGGCATGTTTACAGTCATCGGGAAATGTGGCAGTTTCAAGGGAGCAGTTGATCGCCTGGTGTAGTTCGGGGGCGATGGCCATGTCGGCTCTGTAGAAGATGTGGGGAGGGCAGGGGTCGGAGTGTGTCTGAAGTGGATGCTCTTCATAGTCTTAATGGTGTCTTCTGTCATAAGAGGGGTTCAAGTGAGCAGGGTATGTTGGGTGGCATTGCTGGGGTTGTGAGCTGGAGTGGTGCAGAGGTCTTGAATGTTGAAGTTGTCGTGGGCATCCACAACAGTATTTCTGGACACTTGTGTGGGGCGACATTTCCTCAACTGACATTAACACAAAAGTATTGCTGCCCTCTATCTTTTTGCTATCCTCCCATTGACTACATCTTTGGTACAAATCTACCCGTGTATTGTTCCACTTCTAACTTTTGTCCAAGACTATTGAATAACAATGAACATGCACTACCTTGAATGAGCCTCTAAACTTAGTTACCATTTTGACCACAACAAAGTTTAACCCAATCTTCCTCATTGATGCGCCTGGAGACCTTACCATTCAACACCTGCTCACTACTGCTGCCTCCTACTTGAGTCCTTTCCACCATCTCTTTCATCCATGAAGGAACAAACTTAATTTCGGGCAACCTCCCTTGCATCATCTCAAATGAGGTTATACTCGTAACCCCATAGGCACTTGTGCAATAAGCCCATACCATATGCATGAACATCCTTCCCACATTCTGCCATTTGGGTTGTCCCCTTGGCCATTCTATTCACCCTTTCCACAATACCATTACTTTGTGGGTTGTACAATGAGGTGCAGTGTGCCTAATATCAAATGTTCTTACGAAATCTTGCATTTAATGTGAAGTCAATTGATTCCCATTATCAGTAATAATGACATAAGGAACTCCCTCTTCACTTAACATGTCTTTCAACAAATCAACCATTGCCCTGGTAGTAATCTCCCTCATAAATGTATTTGTCAAGCATTTGTTATGTACATCCACCACCACCATGATATACCTCAGTTCACCTCTTAACTCACTCATCGTCCTATAAAATCTAGACACAAGGTGTGCCATGCTTTGTCTGGGTTGGATAGCAATCCAAATTGGCCTGTGCTCCTACTTTCAAACATTTCTTACCTTCCTTACACACAGTATACTTTTTCACCCACTTATCCACCTGGTCAGCCGTACCTGGCCACCACTCAGCTCTCTCTCACTTCTTAGTTTTAGATTGTCCAAGGTGCCCTTCATGTGCCAACTCTATCAACTTTGACCACACCCCTTAGGGAGGAACAAACTTATCTTCCCTCATAATCACCATGTCGTCACACATTGACAATTCTTCTAAGACCTTAACATACAGTATGACAGGGAGTGAAACCGAACTCTCCCTGGATGTCTCCACTGGTTCGATCACCCCTCAATGAAATAATTTCATCCAATAATTCCTTTTCAGCAGTTCAGGCAATTAGGGGAATCCTGCATACTTTGTGTTGTCCCGGTGTAGCATTGGGCTTCAGCACGATTTTATGGACGTAAGATCCTAAGTGATTCTGCTTGTGCATTGGCTTCTCACGCTTTCACACAGTTGGTGCACGTCAGCTTAGTCTCTCACATAAGCTGCACCTTTCCCTTGTACACTCGGCCTAGTCAAATCTTTTGAAATTCCAAAGAGTACCAATGTGAGGTCGATACTCTCGCTCCTTAAGCAGCATCCACACAGCATCCTCACATAAATTCCACTGCTGTTCGCTGCCACGTTTTGGAGCAACCTTGTAGAGTTGTAAGTGCTGGCTGGCTAATCCTAGCCAATTCTTGCACCCTCCTCTTGAAGAACACAACAACCACGGGGTAAGCAGAACGTTTATTAATTGAGATACTTCTCCCACAGCTAAAGTGTAGCTATTCCTTAGCCGATCAGACTCCAATTGGCATTGCTGGGATGCAAGCTCACTGACTGGAATACAGAACACAATTACATTCTCTATTACAAAGACAACCTCACATAGCTTACAACAATTTTACTGACTGTTTTCAATAAAACCTTCTCTGTTTTTCTTTTGGAATAACATTGCTTCATGTTGATTATACCCGCATAAACATGGAAGAACAAATTGTTCAATGTATTCATATGTACTATCTATATTGCTATCTAAAAATGTCCCAGCCTCCTGGTCTATGTTCTCACCAGAACCTCTGAATGGGGGGGGATAAGAAATATGAGAAAAGAGAAAAGAGAGAGATTTTGTTTTGCACTTCTTTCTCTTAGTGCCAGGGTCACATGTATTATGCAGATCTGACAATGGCAGGTAAATTGAGAACAAAGACATGATGTGCTAGCAGCAACCTCTGTACCATTTAATAGATTTCCACAAAAGCAGAGATACCAGATTTGGATTTAACTTACAAATTGCAAATTCAGTTTGTGCTTGGCTGCAATGGAGGTAGTTTTCCTCTGGCAACACACAATTGCACATGACTTAATCCTATGTTCAGCTGTGGTTATCTGCAATAGAGGTCTGGGCAGGGGCTGGCTCATGGCCAGGCCTTACAGTCAACTCCTGCTTCACATAGCTCATGGTCATTCAAAAGGTGGACATTACATAAAGTAATATGTTCTTGATTGTCAAGTGTATCTCTTGTAGGGCAATGATATCACACAACCCTCCCGGTCACTATGCCATAAATATCTTAATCATTTTGCTCATGGAAACAAAACGAAGTATGCGGAACTTGTGAGGGATAAAGTTCAATGGAGGACAACTCACCATGTCCCTTTCAATACCAATCCTTGGATTGTTAAGGTCATATTTCAAAAAGCTACATTCTTACTGTTGACAGGCACTGTTGGACTTGGCCCTTTTTGCAGAGTCATCCCTGAACTTTTTGCCTTCCTCCTAGTCTTTTTTCCTACATGGTGTTTGTGGTTTTAGGACTCTGGGCACTTTAGCAATGCTGTCCAGAGTAAAGTGTGTGTGCTCTCGGTGGTAAACATGGTAAGATTGGTCTACAGCTGTTTGGCTTATTTAATTTTCCTGTCAGTCCCTTGTAAAGTGTCATCTCAGATACCCAGGGCCGGTAAATTAAATGCTACTGGTGGGCTTGCAGCGCTGATTGCGTGACCCACCAAAGTAGCCTTTCATACCTGTCTCAGGCCTCTGTCAATTGCAGGGCCTGTGCGTGCAGTGTTACTTCCTCTGTGACGTGACACCTAAAGTGTGTGCCATGTCTGTAACCCCCCTTTTACTGCATGTCAGTCAGTCACCCCTAAGGTAGGCCCTAGCTAGCCCTATGGGGAGGGTGCATTGTAGGTAGAAGGTAGGACATGCACCTTAAGTGTGTGACTGGTCCTAGTAGTGACAAACCACCGTTTTGGTATCGCACTGCTGTGAGGCTGCCCTCTCGTAGGAATGCATTGGGGATTCCGTGATAAGTGTTTCAGTGGTAATTGCTGTTATGAGAGAAGCAGCATGGTCAAGTTTTTTTTTTTTGGAATGGTAATAATAAATGCAGCGCAATCATGTGTGCAGATTTATTATCCCTATTTTAGAAATGCCACTTTTAGAAGTTGGCATTTCCGAGTCTCTGCCTGCCTGATGTGGATTGCATGTCTCACTTTGGAGTGACAGGGGCTGGTGAGGTGTGTGTGGCTCCAGGGAGTGCAGGGTGAGTCAGCGCTAGGCTCAATAGGAGGTCTGCATTTGGAGTAGTGGAAGGAGTAGTCCCCTGATCCTGAATAGGTCTGTGCCTGCCTGGGTAAATGATGGCTCCGTCTCCCTGTGGTGGTCTGATGACCGAGCCCCCACCTGACAATGGGGAAATGGAACTCTGTAAACAGAGTGCTCCAAAAAAAAACAGGAGCTCAGTCTGGGTCCCCCAAGCCCCGTGCCAAGGGCAGACAAATAAAATTTACTATACATTTTGGGGCTGTGACCCCATGTAAATGTTGTGCTTTTTGTGCTTCCTGGTGACTTGTTGTTGCTGGACCCCAGGAGGAACAGCCAAGTAGGACTTCCTCCCTGCTGGAGGGCCCTGTGAGCTGGCCTGCCTGGGCCCAGCCCTTTCCCCTTGACCTTTGGGGTCCCAGCGCCTAGTGAGCACTGCACCTTCATTTTTATGCTCCAGGACTAGGGGAGCGTTTTGTTTTAATTTGCAGCTCTGGGCTGCGACGAATTTGGAGGGGATCCCGACATGAGGATTCCCCCACATTGCTGGCTTGGAGGCGGGAGTCCACCCTGAATGGATGCCTTGCTAGCGGGAGCCTACCCCGCATGTCGGTGCGCTTATGGCGGGAGCCCACCCGCATTTATGTCTTTTAGACCAGGAGCCCACCCCGCATTTGTGTCCCTTTAGCGGGAGCCCACCCCATATTTACACTTTTTTGAATGCGGGTGCCCACCCCGCGTTTGCAAGGAGGGAAATCACCATCTAGACCAGCGGCCCGGAAGACAGGCAAGCTGCCGGACTCAGGGTGTGGCCAGGAAGAGTGGTGCCAGAAGGATGGGGGAGTCTACCCCGCCTCCGTGACGGCAAGACGCAGCCGAGCTATCTCTGCATTCGTGGAGATCAGAAACAAATCTGGAGAGACCCGACCGGAGCCCCGAGGACTCTCCCTGCCGAGCAGCAGTCTTCGTTCTGACCGGCACCAGGAACAAGGAGGAGCCTCACGGGTTTCTGCAGCAGACCTGAGAAGACCCAGCAGAGCCCCGGTGAGTGGGGCTCCAAGCAGTTGGTGGCAGTGCTTGTTCTCAGAATTTGTGCTTTGCTCCTCCCAGCTGCAATGCAAGAGTACAGGCAGCTGCACCAAGGGGTCACTTTTGGTTTCCAAGTCCCGGAGTGGGACCCTAGTGGCACGGTGGTTCCAGTGCTATTTTCCCTTGGGGCAATTGTGCATTCAGAGTCCCAGAGTGGGGTTCCCCAGGCACAGTGGTGCCAGGCCTAATTTCCAGCTGCACCATGAGAGAGAGTTGGCAGCTGCAACACGGCGGCATTTTGTTTTCATAATAAGGAAGGGGGGAGAAGCACCCCACGCCCCCAGTGCATTGCGCACCATGGTCTAGGCTGCATTGGCAGCAAAAGGGCCAGTGGAAGGCCCTAGTACAAGCCCTGACATTTGGGACAGAGGGCTTTTGAGCCCCACAGAAAGGCAAGTTGGCTTGGGGACAGTTTGGTGAGAATGATGGAGCGCCAGTCTCTACAAAGCTGCATAATGTGTTTATGCCTAATATGATGGTTGCCAAATGTGATTTATGTCCATGGTATTTATGCATAGTGTGATATATGCAAATGTGTTATATGCCTACTGTGATGCGGACATAAGGGTTTATGTTGCTAATTCTATGCTGAGTACATTATTTCGCCAGTAGTTACTGGTAGTGTTTTATTTTTACTACTTATACTCGTGACGATTCTGACAGTGGCCTGATTGGGCCTGTCATGTATACAATCCCCTGTGAATATTGTCTAGTGCCAGTTGGCACAGTGTATTATGTGTGATTATGATTCTACTGTGTTTTTGATAATAAAAAAAGGCTATTTTTTTATATAACCTTGTGTGGAGTTTCTTTTGTGGTGTGCCCAGTGTGTTGCTGCTGTGTGTGTGTGTTGCGCAAACGCTTTACACATTGCCTCTGGGATTAGCCTGACTGCTCATGCCAAGCTACCAAGGGGGTGAGGAGGGGTTATCTTTAGCGTGTAACTCCCTTACCCTGACTAGAGTGATGGTTTCTGCCTAGCTTAGGCACATGCCCTAGCCAACCAGAAATCCCATTTTTAACAGGCACCAACACAAAAACACAAATAATCTCTCTCTGACACAACAATTAAATACAATTAAACAATATTCAAAAATAGTTTGAAACATAAAAACCCAAAACACCAAAGATAGAAAATCTGATTCAACACTGTCAGGAGCCCGTAATCTTCCAGGAGAGTCTCATGATGGAGTGCAACTAGGTCTGCCACCTTCATGATAGAATAGTGGGATCCGCAGGAAATATCCTCAACCCTGCACCCTTTGATACTGATTTAGGAAAGCACCTCCTTTCTGTCCCATCACTTAGGGTATCCAAGCTACAAAGGGCAAATAAAAAAGATAGAAGTTTTACTTTTAAAAAACAGCCCTTGTCAGATGGGCCACTGCTTGGTTCCTAGTATCATGCCTAGTTATGATCTGGTCTTCATCAACTGAGCTGCTGAGTTCCCCGGAGAGGCTGCCTTTTGGCCTTCTCTTTGAGCTGCTCATTGAGAGCATACTTTCACCCTCCAGCTGAATGTGAAGGAATCTGGTAGATGAACAAATGTCTAACAGGAAGGTTCCTTAGCTTCTGATCTATTGTTCTGCTGTTGTCCAGTGAGCAGGTGGAAAAAGTAGGACCTTTGCAAAGTGCCAGTCACTCTATCAAGATACAGAGAGTACTAGCAATTTTGTAGATTATTGTTTGTTTCTACTTGTTCGTAGTACTGTGTCCGTCACCTTCAAGGTAAGGAATTTAGCCAGGACTTCTACAGATCCCCGGACCTCTTTGGTTTTAGCAGTCCACCTGTGTACTTTTTTCAACCAGACGTCTGAGTGGTTATCTCCAAGGACAGTGGAAAGCAGAACCAGCAGGAAGGCTTCCAAATAAGTCATAGCACATCTCTCTTGAGGACACTGATATAGATAATATTTCATTTGGACTGTTTTCTAGCTCTTCATATTACTCTAGTGCAGCATCTGCTTGCATCCTGACATTGCTCAGAACCTAATCCATTGTGCCTTTAACTGCTTCAAGATGTTGAAATGTTCTCTCCATCTGTAGCTCTCTTGCTCCCACTGAGTTAATGTTCAACCAGACATTATCAATCCAGGAACTCCTAGACAGATTAGATTGTCTCTTCTGGCAGCTTACTTGTGAAAGGCTGTAGGCTACAAAGAAAGTGTTGGGATGGAAACCACCCCCAGCATTTTACACCGGTGTGCATCCCTGTTCTGAATACCCGACTGCAGGTGAAACTGGTTTCTTGATTATATTTTTTGAGCCGACCTGCACATTAATCTAATGTGTGCTCTAAGGACCAGGCCAGCATATGGTAGCTCAAAGTTCCAGAACCTGTTCTGTAATATTGAAGGGGGCATCAACGGTACTCTGTGAAGAACCATGTGATTAATGTCGATGATTTGGGTTGTAGACATACAATGATGGTAGCAGCATACCAGGTTTTGAGGATAAGATGTTCTAGACAGAACCCATTTTTGTCTGACAAAGGAGAGAATCTTGTAGATTTCACTCAGCCACTTTTGGGAGGCGTTCCTGCACCGGAACGCCCCCCCTTGCGATGGTATGCCTCTTATGACGCAGGGCTTTACAACGTGACGCATCTGGGAGATGCGTCACGTTGTAAATAACCCCGCACCATGGTGCATCTTTTGTGTCACCGCTACGCAACAGCGGCGTAAAAGCGGCGCAAGGGGCTTGTAAATCTGCCCCAATGTCTTCACTCCTCAAAAGACCTCTTTTCTTCCAAGAGTTCTTTTTCCCGGTTGGTGTAAATGAATTCTTTTGGGGTAATTTCTGAGAAATGCAGGCCACAAGATGCCAGGTATAGGATTTCTTTGGGATACCACTTTCCCCACTGCGTGTTAGATGCATTAAGTGCTACAATACATGTTTTACATTTAGGTGCTGTAAAATAGGAACATGTTGAAAATGTTTCTTTAACCCCTTAACTGCAAGGGTAATTCCCCTCCTGTGCTGGGGGATGGGAGCCGCGCGAGACATCGCGGTGCTCATGACAAGCCCAGCTCATCATGAGGCACAGTGCAGCTGTGCTTGTCATGCCCACTCCTGTAGAACGTCCAGACCGGTGTGGAATTTGCTGCGCGGGGGAGTGGCGCGGTTGTTGCACAGCTCCACTGTGAATCATGACGAGCTGGGCTCGTCATCAGCAGGCAAGGGTTTAAGCAATGAAGGGCTTGATACAATTATTTTTGAACTTCCAAAGGTACACTTGTGAAAACATTTAGCAATAGATCTGACAATATCAGAGAATGGGTAAATGTACTTTCTATAAAAATTAGCAAAGACTAGAATGTTTTGCATAGTTTTTACAGATGTATGAGTGAGTTGGAAAATAACTTAATTCCTCAATGAACAAAGAAGCTCTATTTTTGTCAAGGAATGCGTTTTCAAATGCAGTACCTTTTCCAAATGTGAAATTGCCACTTTTAACTCTTACAAAACACACGTTTACTTTCATGATCTTCTATTAAAAATCCAGATTTACCACAGATTATAAATATACTTTGCACAGATAGTATTTCTCTTCTCCTTTAGAAAGCAGACCTTTGGAACAATCTAGTTGCATGGTTTTTGGAAATTCTGAATTTCTATTTTCCTCTATTTCCTTCTATTTTAAGGCATGCTACAAACAGCTTAGTATCATTTTTATATTCTCTGACTAATGTTAAATTAAATGATCTACCTGTACCACACACAGTATGAGCTCTTCATACGTCATAGGGGATCGAGTACCAGTGCCAGTAAATCTTTTAATTAATTTAAAAACACTTGGTAAAACAAGGTAGATATTTTTTACTTCAGGACAAGCAGACTAAAACACTTAGGGGGTCATTACGATGACGGACGGAATCACTTCCACCCGACACCTCATAGATCATGGTACTGACCAACACCAAGTGGAGGATGTGACCCAATTCCTATATTTTACTATGGGAGCCTGCATTCCGGCCGTAAACCTGCTGTACTGTATGCTACCATAGTAAAATGGGAGGTGTGGTTCATCCCTACACCCTGTGGCAGGCACCTCAAGGTGCCTGCCACAAGGTGCAGGGGTCAACAGGGGGGCACCATAGGTGCCCCCTCGACCTCCAACTGGATGCGGTGCACCCAATGGGGCCCTACCAAAGACACTTTCCAACATGGTTTCCGATTCGGACAGACCAGCATGGAAACTATGTCGGAAATAGTCAGCGTAATCTCAAGGGTGGAAAGGCTCGCATTTGAGAATACTTGCCGCATTCCGACTGGCAGACGGGCTCTCTGAGCCTATCGGGAACCAGCAGGAATAATTAGTCGAATTCCTTTCTGACCGACTTCACCAAAATGAGGCGGTCGGAAAGGAGTATGACCTGCCCTTTAAGTTGTGGCTTGAAAGCCTTCCGAGCCGCGTTGTAATTGACCCCTAAATGATTAAAGGTGAACACATACTTTATTATGTTTTGATGACCTTGTTTTAAATTCAAATCAATGACCTAATTAAGGAGAATGTGAAAACAAATTCAGCGGATGCTAGGTGAAATATTAAGGAAGAACCCCAGGGAGCAGCATTGCCATTTAAGTAAGACAAAAACGAAAACTACCTTAGTCAGATCATCCTGTGACATTTCCAGCATACACAAACAAAACAGTTGACACTGAATATGGAACAAATTTGTGTGGTTTAACTGAATCTCTCAAGAGGTGCTAAAGGTATTATGGGTAGAACTTGGGAAAACAACTGCATACTAGACTCACTGTCTTTTAAAGGAAGCAGCAAGGCCCAAATTCAGTGGTCATTGGCTCTGTATGGGTTGTATGACGTTACATTGCATAGTAATACCACGCGTGCTATCACAAGGCGGGTATTACTACGCGATGTCAATGACATCGCATGCCATTACATCGCATACTTTTACAACGAGTATGCCTTTACCACGCATGCCATTACAAAGAAAGGGCATGCATGGTAAAGCAATACTACACTAAACACTAAAACACTACACTACACAAACACTACTATACTACACTAAAACCTAAAACACTACACTACCCTAAACGCTAAAACACTACAGTACACAACCACTACTACACTACCCTAAACCCTAAAACACTACACAAACACTACTACACTATTCTAAAACATTACACAAACACTACTATACTACACTAAACCCTAAAGCACTACACTACCCTAAACCCTTAAACACTACACTACACAAACACTACAACACTACCCTAAACCCTAAAACACTACACTACCCTAAACCCTAAAACACCACACTACCCTAAACCCTAAAACACTACACTACACAAACACTACTACACTACCCCAAAACATAAATCACTACACTACACAAACACTACTACACTACTCTAAAACACTACGCTACACAAACACTACTATACTACCCTAACCCCTTAAACACTACACAACCCTCAACCCTAAAACACTACACTACACAAACGCTACTATACTACCCTAAAACCTAAATCACTACAACAGTAGCCGAAACCCTAATACACTGCACCAAACAAACACTACAACAATACACTACACTACAAAAAAACACACTAAAACGTTAAAAACCACACAAATGTTAGAACACTACATTTACACTACCCTGAACCCTACAAAAGAAACCCCGACTCCAAGCTCAAACCCCCTTACCTCTCTCCTCTCCAGCGTAGCCGTCTCTGCTCCCGGTTCCGGCTTTAGCCACTGGGTTGTAAAAGCGCATGTGATGTAAGGGTATGCGTGGTTTTACCATGCGTCATAACATCGCATGCATTGTAACGCATACGATGTAATAGCAACGCGTGGTAAAAACCGTGTTGTGATGGCTGTTTCCCCTCTGTATGTAATGACATCTGACTATTGTCTTATTTTCCTGCTGCAGAGTTTTTACTATATCTAAAATTTCAGATAAGGTTATATCAGAAACCATTGTTCGTTGTTGCAATAATAATTTGAGCTAAGCAATCTGTCAAAATGACTTGAGCATGTAATCTGGATCCAAATGTAGCTATGGTAGCTTTCACACTTAACAGAAAACAGAGCCAACCCCATTCTACTATCTATAATGTATGTGTGCAGTAGGAATGGAATAAGGAACAGAAACAGAGGCACTGAGAATCCTTACAATGCCTGGTTGCACAACTGGATTAATCTCTGCTGCAGAATGCTTGATTGCAAATAAGATAACATTCCAGAACATTTTTAGTAAGCCTAAGTATTGACCTTGATGTTTAACATCTGATAGTGTACATGATATACGTGCTGACACATGTCTTTTCTATTAAAAAAATCAGGATTAGAATGGACACTTGTAACTGTGTTACCTTGGTTATCTTAGGAAACCCTCATAAACGCGGTGGTCAAGTCGTTTGCGGTGTATCTTGTTTCTCCGCCCCACACGCGTTATGACATTATCAATGGGTTTCCTAATTGTGCTGTATGCCGGTCTCAAGCCTGAGGCAACCTCTGGTGAACGCAGTAGTGTCCAGAGATAAGTAAGCGCCCACAAAAAATTTATAAAAAACAAACCTGCATCCAGAAGTGAATTTTAATGAAAGAAATTGGATGGGGTTTGTGATTAAAATATACTCATTGGGTATACTATTAGATCGTGTTACTGGATCCTGTTATACCACTTTAAACAACTGTCAACATGTTTCTTCCACTTCTTGCCCAGCCGGGTCTAGGGGGCATTCGTCAGGACTAAACAATGATACTTACACGATTTGTGCAATAATGGAAGTGGATTTTGTGTGACCACTATGATTCTTGTCGAGGTAATTGTGTACCTGTAATTATAGAAACATAAACAAACAATGTGGGGTGCACATACAACACTGTTTACATTCATTTACAACTGTGACCTCAATCTAAGGTAAACGCATCATTGGCCTAATTTAGCCCTCATTCTCACTAGAGAAGTCCCTGTAAGGAGACCTTCGTGTTTCAGCTATAATTGGAAGATTTCTTAAAGTTTCTTAAATAACTCATAAGGTTTACTACTCTCCTTAGGGATCGTGTTCAATCTGTGTTTGGTGGTGTATTCTTCGTAAAAATACGATTCCATTTAGTTTGTCTATACTGTTATTAAGAGTATCTGGCTGTATACGGTTCAACTCGGCTTGTCTCTACTGGTATTAAGAGTCTCTGGCTAAGTACTGCGCTCGTTAGTGAACACTTATACTTGGCCCATTCACTACCCGTATCGTTAAATTTACCTCCGTCCTCTTTATGGCACGTGTCTTCAGGGGATTAAAGGATACGTTGATCCCAGGCTGTAAATAAAGGACCAAAGGTATCCATAAATACAAAGCTCTCGGCAAGATTGAGAACTTTCACTCCGGTACCTGTCTTACCCGCGTAGGGAGTCTTCTCCGCGTCTTGTGCTGGCTCTGACCCTGGACGCGGAAGCCGCCTCTCAAGAGTCTTTTTACTCCGTGTACTCGTCGTGATAGAAATAGGACTGAGTACACCCCCACCGTATCTATTCTCGTTTCCGAATTATTGGGAATAGTTTTAGTCTACATTGTTTGGCAGAGGTTGTAATACAATTGGCAGTTTACATTTTAAATGTGAATGCACATTCATTCATTAGAACACATTGCAGAATATTGTTTTCATTTTGTGGGCCTCGTTCTACATTGGGGCAAACGTACTTCGTGTCAAATTAATCACTATGTTCTAAGTTATGAAATACTGCTCTAACGTGATATGATCTAACTGTTTATCTTCTGATAGGCCATGAACGCTAGTAGCACACTAGTTTTTCACGTCATGTCGCCCAGTTCTTCATTTGCCTCCAAGTTTTTAACTTGAATACTATCTAAGTATTCTAGATCTATTGTGGAATGATCTATTTTGGGGCGAAGACACTTTATAGACATTTATCATGAGGTACTCCTTTCAAATGTCTATAGATATTCTCAGCAGACCAGTTTCACTTGGTCCAGATCTCCTAATGCTTCAAGGTGTATTAGCTCTCAAAATTGTATTTACAGTCTTTACTTTGAAAATTGGTGCCACGGTACATTATCATTTAATCCGTCTATGTTGGTTTTCAGTCGATCTACCCATCTTTGCTCCTTTTCGAACAAGGTTCTTTCTGCATTCTGGGTATTGTTATGTAACATTTCGATTACAGTCCACCTGAGGTCTTCAGCTTTATGACCTTGTTCTGTAAAGTGTGCATATAATTGTGTTGTGTTCTTTTTCGTTTTGATATTACTCTTGTGCTCTCCAATCCTTGTCTTCACTTTCCTACACGTCATTCCGACGTATTTCTTTCCACAAGGGCATACGACCATGTAAATTACGTGCGTCGAATTACAATTCGTGTGTTGTCTTTGTGTCCAGATTAGTGAGTTTGGGAGTTGTAGAGACTTGTTGACTGTCGTTAATTTACACACCAAACAGGTTCCACATGGGTAATGACCTGTTATTGGGACCATGTCAATACTCCTTGTTACTAAATTCTTCTGACGTTTCTGTGGTCGTGTGTGCACAAGTATATCTTTTATATTTTATGTGCGTTTATTTGCGAATCTTGGTTTTGGGCAGTTAAATTTTTCTGACGTTAAGATTCGCCAATTTTTGTTCACAATTTTTTGCACTGCTTGAGTCGCTGGACAATATGTCGTCACGCATGTCACAAGGTCTGTGATGGGTTCTTTCACAGTTGTTTGAAGAAGACAATCTATGGGCTGATGTTTCGCTCTTTTTTGGCATTTTGCTATTGTTTTTAGTGGGTAGTCTGTGTTCTGTAATTTCAGGCTCAGTTCTTTGGCTTGTATTCTGTAATCTCCTGCTTTACTGCAGTTCCTTTTTAGCCTGAGAAATTGACTGTACGGTAAATTCTCTCGTAATGGTTTCGGGTGAAAACTCTTATATGACAGGAGACTGTTTTTAGCTGTCGGTTTGTAATACGTCTTGGGTTCGATCAGTCCATTCTCAATCAAGATTGTTATGTCTAGAAAATCCAGACTCTTTGTGTCTGTTGTGAAGGTAAATTTTAGACATTCGTACCTCTGGTTGAGCCATTCAATAAATATGTTCAGATCTTTATCATTATTCCAAAGCATTATGATGTCATCTATATATCGTTTCCAAAACAATATACTTGTAACAAATGGATTGGAATTGTTTAGTACGTGTCAGGACTCAAACTCACTTACATACAGACCTGCTACTGATGGAGCAAACGCACTTCCCATGGAAGTTCCATGGCTCTGTATAAATAGTGTTCCGTCATATTAAAAAAAGTTCTCTGTCAAAGCTAGACGGCAGCATTCTAATACAAAGTGTCGTGGAGTGCGGTGGTTCCATTCTTCCATAAATAAGATATTCTCCAGAGTCTGTAACGTTTCCTTTTGAGGGAGGCTGGTATAAAGTGATTCCACGTCTAGTCCAACTAGTAACATTGTTTCTTGATTGAAAGTCATTCCTGTTAGTAGATTCAGCAGATCTCGGGTATCTTTCAAATACGTTGGTGTGCGTTGTACTAACGGTTTGAGGAACTGATCAGCAAATTTTTACAGAGGTTCTAACACTGAACCTATCCCCGAAACTATCGGGCGACCAGGTGGAGGTGATCTGTTCTTGTGTGTTTTCGGGAGCGAGTAAAAGAAAGGTATCTTCGGTTCACGTGCTACAAGATACACTGCTTCTTTCTTTGATATTCATGAATTGGTTTCTGCTTCATGTATCATTATGCTTATGGTATTTTGTAACCTCGGTGTCGGATCAATCATTATTTTCTTGTAGAATTTGCTATCTGAAAGGAGGGTAAGACCTTGCTGGTTATACCCTTCTTTCTCTAGAATGACAATGCCACCCCCCTTGTCGGCCGGCTTGATAATTATCTTCTCATTCTTCTTTAATGTCTCAAGGGCCTGTCGGTCGTTCCTTGTTAAGTTCTGAAAGGATTTCCTCTTGTTGTTTCTTAGTTCATCCGCACCTTTCATTAGTGCTTGCTCGAATGTTTGTATTTCTATTGGAATCATACTGTTTGGGGGATTGAACGTTGATTTTCTTCTCAGGTCGGTGTCCCCTTCATTTTCCCGGGGTTCTGTGCCTGCAAAATATGCTTTTAGTTTCAGGGATCTGCAGAATTCCGCTAGTTCGCATTTCAATTTAAAAGTGTCTAGCATGGGCGTAGGGACGAATCCCAGTCCTTTGTTCAGAACTTTGATTTGATCTTCCGATAAGATCGTGTCCGTGAGGTTCACAATTAGTGATTCATTTTGCTGGTTCCTGGTTTCTCTGATGACATGCTTCGGGTCATCATATTCCGTTGTTGATCTTGCCACGTTAGATTTTTTCGTCGTCCTCCTTTTTGGTTTTGGCCTCTTGCTAAAAAAAAGGGTTGTTGTTGTTGCAGGTTATCTGCTCATGGCATATGCTGTCCCATCATTTGAGGCATCGGTGACATCCCCTGATTGTAAGGATTCATCCAACCTGAATAGTGTGGCATATATGGCTGGAAAAACGGCATTTGGTGTCCTGTGAAGTTCAACCTTGGCCACCTACTGGCCCTCCGCGGGCGCTGGTAGCGAGAATTGTGTTTTCCTCTCTTTGGTGTATGATCTTCTAGACTTCCTTCTAAAGTGTCGGATAAATTCCAACCTCCTGATTCATTATCAGAGCCTTGCTCCGGTGCTGTGTACTCCTCCTTAGAGTAAGGGTGCATTTTTTCTTGGCTGAACCGTTTCTGATCCTTGCTCAATTTTTTTTATTTATTTTGCATTATATACTCCTTTGTTTCATTCATTTCTTTGTTCACTTCTTCTAATTTCTTTTTATAGACGGAGATATGTACTACTTTCTTTAGTTCGCTTTCGCATACTTGGATTTGTGCTAATAGTTCATCTGACAGTCTTTTTTGCTGTTTTTACTATTAGGACTAAGTAGTCTAATGTACACTTCCAGGATATTGCTGACCAGTCTCGTCGGAATACTAAATCATGTAGAAAAATTTGTGGGGCATTGTTTACCCATAAACCCCTTGGGGCTGATTTAGATCTTAAGTATTCTTAATACCAGTAGAAACAAGCCGAGTTGAACCGTATACAGCCAGATACTCTTAATAACAGTATAGACAAACTAAATGGAATTGTAATTTTCCGAAGAATACACCACCAAACACAGAATCAACACAATCCCCAAGGAGAGTAGTAAAGCTTATGGGTTATTTAAGAAACTTTAAGAAATCTTCCAATTATAGCTGAAACACGAAGGTCTCCTTACAGGGACTTCTCTAGTGAGAATGAGGGCTAAATTAGGCCAATGATAAGTTTGCCTTAAATTGAGGTCATAGTTGTAAATGAATGTAAACAGTGTTGTATGTGCACCCCACATTGTTTTTTTATGTTTCTATAATTACAGGTACACAATTACCTCGACAAGAAACATAGTGGTCACACAAAATCCACTTCCATTACTGCCCAAATCGTGTAAGTATCATTGTTTAGTCCTGACGAATGCCCCCTAGACCCGGCTGAGCAAGGAGTGGCAGAAACATGTTGACAGTTTTTTAAAGTGGTATAACAGGATCCAGTAACACGATCTACCAGTATACCCAATGAGTATATTTTAATCACAAACCCCATCCAATTTCTGTCATTAAAATTCACTTCTGGATGCAGGTTTGTTTTTTATAAATTTTTTGTGGGCGCTTACTGCGTTCTCCAGAGGGTGCCTCAGGCTTGAGGCCGGCATACAGCACAATTAAGAAACCCAATGATAATGCCATAACGAGTGTGTGGGGCGGAGAAACAAGATACACCGCAAACGACTTGACCACCGCGTTTATGAGGGTTTCCTAAGATAACCAAGGTAACACAGTTACAAGTGTCCATACTAATACTGATTTTTTGAATGTTTTTATGGGGAACTGAATGGACAGATATTCCTCCTCCCTACCTGGTGATTACTATTATTACCTGTCTTTTCTACTCTTTACTATGAGATGAGACTCAATATTTCTCCTGGGCTGAAATGCAATATGGTAGCTGCAATTTGAACACAAGGGCTACTACATGTTTTTTGGTAAAGAGATCTACCATCAATGTTATGAAACACTTTTACGTGATTTGACTTACATTCAATGCTACAAGTTTATAACTGTAACATGAAAGGCATTTATTAATTTATATGTTTTCAGCTGAACCCTTGACAATCCTGTATTTGTAATTATCAATAACTGCATAACTTACTGCAATAATTCTGAGCCAAAAAACGTCCACTGCAATAGCGATTAATTCTTAACTCACTAACTCCTTAAACAAATGAACAAGTGCAATAGATAATGAATGATTCCATATGAAAACAAATACAGTTTACTTAAGTTTGTAATCCTAAATTATGACGTTTGGTGGGAAAAAAACAAAGTAAAAGTGTATACCTTTTGCAAGTGTGCCTGGATTCAAAGAGAGTACGACTTTCCCAACGCATATGCTATGCGATTGGTACGTGACTTATAGCACATACGCAACATGTATGTATTATGACGGTTGCGCGGTTTATTTATTTATTTATTTTATTTAATGAGTTTTATATAGCGTTTGTGTGACCAGGCCGGTCCGCAATAAGTGGCACCTGAAGACATTAAAGACTGGTGGACTGTTCTACCCCCGTCACCTTCTCTCTTTGGTCCCCAACAGGAGGATTGGTCGTGGGAAGCCAATCGGAATCCAGCTGAAGAGAACGAGTCCTGTTCCTTTAACTGGGTGTTCTACTGTGCTGAAGACAAACCCCCTAGAAACGTCATAGGAAGATCACTGGTTAAGAACCAGGAAGAACACAGCATAGCGTGTGACGTCACCAACGTGAAGACCGAAGGAGCAGAGGCGGTAACGAAGAGGAGACTGAATCTACCCGAAGGCAGCGAGAAGCGGCAGACCGAAGAAGACGAGCGTCCGGAGGAAGCTGTGCCAGGAGGCCAACGTTCCCGCTCATCCTCGAGCCATGTTCCTGGGAGAGCATGGCTTTATCAGGTATGGGACCGGGGGCGCCCTTGAGTGCCGAAAGGAGTTTTGTTTCCTTTAGCCCAATACCCGCGTACCCCCTCCCCTAACCCCATTTCCTTTTCTTTCCTTCCTGTACACCGGCACCTTTCACGATCCCTCGAATGTTAAAGTACACTAGTGTCCACGTGTGAAACAGGTCTTTCCTCACCCCGGCCCTATTATTGGTACCCAGAGAAAACGGCTTCACTGACAGCCTCTCTTCTGTTTTTCTGTTACGCTCTTCGGACCCCACCTCGTCCATGAGAAAACCGAGGGATACCAAGAAGAGAAGACCCGGCTGCCACCATATCTAGAAGTCCTTCCTCCATCACAGATCCAGCCTGATTTGCAGAAGAGAGACTAACTAGTCGCAAAAGGCGAATATTGAAAATAATAAAACCTTACCTACCTCGATTTGGTCTTAGCCTACTTCAATCCACACCCCCACAACTGGTGTCAGAAGTGGGATATACTTCCATCAGAGATCCCATGATGGAAAATGTAATACAGCACCTGATTAAAGGCCAAGAGAAATTAGAATGGGCTATTGAACGCTAAATGGTCTCAGCCCGACAGAACCGCGAGGTATTCAAGACCACCATTGCCGCCCAAATAGAAGGTCTCCAAAGGGCTGTACAAGACCCCACTGTGGTAGTACAGGGAGAACGGCGCCCTGCCTTTTCACATCCCTCGGGTGTCGCTCTACAGAAATATGTGTCAGGGGAAGACCTGGAATCCTTCCCCCTGAATTTTGAGAGAGCGGCCAGAGCCTCCAGTTGGCCCGAAGACAAGTGGCCATTCTACCTCACCCCGCTCCTAACTGGGGAGGCCAAGCAGCATATCAAGTAGCAAACGCTAATGGAGTCACCCCCTATGCAGAAATCAAGGAAATTATATTGGACCTTTTTGGACTTGATGCGGAGGCCTATAGGGTTAGATTCCGCATAGAGAGAGGTATCCCTAGGGAAAACCCAAAGACTCTATTTTTCAGGTTAATGATGACCGCGGACAAATGGCTGAGACCGGATAGTAGCACTAAAGAGGACATAATGAATAGGATCTATTTAGAACAATTAATGGAGGTCCTCCCTTACCGGTCACAGAGGTGGCTCCGACAACATTCTAATCTCTCACCGGAACAAGCTATAGAGATGGCTGCTAATTACACCAGGGCTCAACCCCGAGCTTTACCATGGGAGAATGAAAAATCCTCCAAGAGCGGAATACAGCAAAAAGCGGAAAAGAAACCAAAAGTACTTGTGGATGTTCAAAAAAATAGATCCATAAAGATGGAGCCCTTACACCCCAGAGGCCCACAATGCTTTGAATGTGGGGAGTGGGGCCACATTGCTCGCATCTTCCCCCAAAAAAAACCAGTGGAGGAGCCCATGGAGGTGGGGTACATCCCTAAAGCCGTCCTATACTCTGCATTAATGGGCCCATCCTTTCATGTAAGTGTCCGAGTTAATGGTAACACTATTACTGCACTATTAGACTCAGGCTGCAGGCAGTCAGTTATACAGAAAGAATGGATACTCCCTACTCAATATTTAACAGACTCCACGGTTCATATACGCTGTGTACACTGCGACGTAAAACCATACCCTGTTGCTGTAGTCACGTTAGTCCCCGACAACCAAACCCCATGCACGGTAAGGGTGGGGGTGGTGGACTCACTCCCAGAGGATCTCATCATAGGGGTGGATAATCCTAAATTCCTAGCCATGTTTCAAAACAACCTAAACAACCAGGCGAAAAATCTGATACAATCCTATCCAGCTCTAACCACCAAGGAACCCTGGGTATAGGATCGCAGTTTTAGGTTCGCTCAGGCCAACGACCCAACCCTTTTTAACGCCTGGGAAAACGCCCACATCAACAAAGATGTTTCCTCTGCTACATATCCACGCTTTGTTATTAAAAACGATCTTCTATACAGAGAGGGGAGCCCGGGAGAAGCCCTGCAATTGCTGGCACCTGTAACCTTTCGGGAACAAATACTCTTTTACTCTCACGCCCATCACACCGCGGCACACTCCAGGGCAGAAAAGACCATGCAGAGCCTACTGCGACAGTTTTTTGGGCCGGGAATTTACAAAGACACTCAGAGATACTGCCAAAGCTGTGAAATATACCAAAAAAAGAACTTACAACACCCAGCAGCAGTACCACTACAACCACTACCAATCAAAAGCAAACCCCTTGAAAGGGTAGGAATGGATCTAATCGGACCCCTTCCCAAGTCCTCCAAGGGAAATCTATATGCGTTGGTCATAGTGGATTATGCCACGCGATTCCCTGAAGCTATTCCCCTGAGAGCCCCCACTACCAAGAACATATCCGAGAAACTGATAAAACTTTTTTCCAGGGTTGGCTTCCCTAAAGAAATTTTAACAGATCAAGGGACACCATTTGTCTCCAGACTGATGAAAGAGGTAGGCAAATCCCTGGATCTACACCATCTACGCACCTCGGTGTACCATCCCCAAATGGATGGATTAGTAGAGAGGTACAACAGAACCCTCAAGACCACCCTCAAAAAGATGCTTACCCTAGAAGAAAAAGACTGGGGCCGACTGCTACCCCTGCCTTTATACGTCTTACGGGCCCAAGTGCAGAGTAGCTTTGGATGTTCAGTATTCAAAATGCTGTACGGAAGGCAACCCAGATCTCTACTGGAGATCACAGGAGAAGCATGGGAAAAGAAAGAAGAAGACGAACAAAAATCACTCCTAGAGTACACCCAACAGTTAAGGTCCAAGATAGGGATACTACAAGATTTGGCCTTAACCAACCTGAAGAGAAGTCAAGAAAAACAAAAGAAGCAGTATGTCAAGGGGAAGAAATGGGGCACGTTAGCAGTCGGAGACTGGGTATTGGTCCTACTTCCCTCTCCCACGAAGAAATTCAGGAGTGAATGGTTAGGCCCTTACCCTGTGGTGGAAACCATTGTACGAACAACCTACAGTGTACAGATCTCGCCGGCCAGAAATCAATGTTATCACATTAACATGCTTAAAAAATGGTTGGGATCACCTCCTAAAAACAATCATGTGATAGTACCATCCACCAACGCAGAATCAACCCTTAACCAACTACCAATGAATGAGGAACTCAAGCCAGAACAAAGACTCGAACTGCAAAATACGTTAAAACCTTTTTCAGACATATTTTCAGACCTGCCGGGGAGAACAAATCTAATAGAACACCACATTGAACCCCAAGAGGGAAAACACGTCAAGCAAAGGCCTTATCGTAGTCCCGCAGCCCGACGAGAAACAGTAAGAAAGGAAATCACTGAGATGCTGAGACTGGGAGTGATTCGACCCTCCAAAAGAAATTGGGCATCGCCAATAGTTATGGTACCTAAACCTGACGGATCCACCCGTTTCTGCATGGACTATTGAGCCTTAAACGCCATATCATCATTTGATTCCTATCCTATCCCGAGAGTGGATGAGTTAATCGAAAAACTTGGGGAATCAAAGTTCATCACACCTTCGATTTAACGAAGGGTTATTGGCAGGTCCCACTGAGAGAGGAAGATAAGAAAAAGACTGCCTTTGCCATGGAAGATGGATTATATGAATTCAACGTATTGCCTTTTGGACTACATGGGGCTCCAGCAACTTTTCAACGTCTTTTGAACACCATTCTCCATACCTCGTTTTGTTCGGCCTAACTAGATGACATTGTAGTTTTTAGCCCCTCCTGGTCCGAACACCTTACGACACCTGAAAATACTCCTACAAGCCCTGTAAGACACAGCATTACATGTCAATGCAAAAAAATCCAGAGCAGCCTATACCCATGTAAAATATCTAGGGTACGTGTTAGGAGAAGGAGTGATAGCGCCCAAATCGGAGAAAATCAAGCCCATCTCAAAAACCCCATTTCCTTCCTCTATACGAGAGTTAAGAGCATTTCTTGACCTCATTGGTTATTACAGGAGGTTCATACCCCAATTTGCAGAGATAGCCTCCCCCTTAACTGACATTTTAAGAAAAGACGTGAAACAGCAGCTGCTGATGCATCCCACCCCCGACATGCTAAGGGCATTTAACAAACTGAAAGAGATTATAACAACGACCCCGTACTCATTTCACCAGACTTCAACAAACCTTTTATATTATCCACAGACGCTTCAAACTCAGGGTTAGGGGCTGTCCTTTCACAGGTCGGGTAAGATGGTCTAGAACACCCAATCCTGTATATTAGTAGGAAACTCTTCCCCAAAGAGAGCAAATACCCTACTATTGAGCGAGAATGCCTAGCAATAAAGTGGGCGATGGATAAATTAAGATACTACTTAGAGGGGCGCCCCTTCCTTCTTTACACAGAACAAGCTCCACTGCAATGGTTGTATAGGAATAAGGCCCAAAACCCCAGGCTACTCCGCTGGTTTCTATCACTTCAGCCCTACTCCTTTATGGTGAGACACAAAAAGGGACGGGACAACGGGAATGCAGATTACCTCTTGAGAGTCCCTCCTCTCCCTGAACGGGAGGGTCCAGGGGGGGTGGTGTGGGACCAGGCCGGTCCGCGAAAAGTGGCACCTGAAGACATCAAAGACTGGTGGACTGTTCTACCCATGTCACCTTCTCTCTTTGGTCCCCAACAGGAGGACTGGTTGTGGGTAGCCGATCGGAATCCAGCTGAAGAGAACGAGTCCTGTTCCTTTAACTGGGCATTCTACTGTGCTGAAGACACACCCCCTCGAAACGTCAAAGGAAAATCACTGATTAAGAACCAGGAAGAACACGGCGTAGCGTACGATGTCATGGATGTGAAGATCGAAGGAGCAGAGGCAGTAACGAAGAGGAGGCAGAATTTACCCGAAAGCAGCGAGAAGCGGCAGACCTAAGAAGACGAGCGTACGGACGAAGCTGTGCCAGGAGGCCAACGTTCCCGCTCAGCCTCGAGCCATGCTCCTGGGAGAGCGTGGCTTTATCAGGTACGTACCGGGTTGTGGGCTGGATAGGGAGGCGGGGGCGCCCTTGAGTGCCGAAACGAGTTTTGTTTCCTTTAGCCCGATACGCGCGTACCCCCTCCCCTAACCCCATTTCCTTTTCTTTTCTCCCTGTACACCGGCACTGTTCACGATCCCTCAAACGTTAGAGTGCACTAGTGTCCACGTGTGAAACAGGTGTTTCCTGACCCCCGGCCCTATTATTGGTAACCAGAGAAAATGGCTTCACTGACAGCTTCTCTTCTGTTTTTCTGTTACACTCTTCGGACCCCACCTCGTCCATGAGAAAACCGAGGGATACCAAGAAGAGAAGACCCAGCTGCCACCATATCTAGAAGTCCTTCCTCCATCACGGATCCAGCCCGATTTGTAGAAGAGAGACTAACTAGTCGCAAAAGAATATTGAAAATAATAAAACCTTACCTACCTCGAGTTGGTCTTTGTCTACTTCATTCCACGCCCCCACAGCTGGCTAGACCTGTGGGTATCTGAGCGCTTTACATTAGAAAATACATTAAGACACTTAAAAACACTTACAGTTTACATTGGTTATACGAAAACACATTTAATGGGTATAGAGGAAGGATAAATAGGGCGGATAAGGCTAAGGGGGCAGGGTGTAGGGGGAAGGAGGGAGATAACGGCAGGAGAGATGAAGGAAGGTCTGCCCAATGTCCGGCTGGGTAGGTGACGGCTGAGGAGGGAATCCACAACCCATCTCCCCTATAGCTATCAGGGTAGCTCCACCGGGCATCGGTCAGGTAGCAAGGTCTCCGCGGTCGAGGGAAAGTTCACAGAGTAAATGTCCTGAAGGGTGTGCAGGTTCCAGGTCGGATAGGAGTAAGAGGGAAGGGTGTAGGGGGAAGGAGGGAGATAACAGCAGGAGAGATGAAGGAAGGTCTGCCCAATGTCCGGAAGGGTAGGTAGGTGGCGGCTGAGGAGGGAATCCACAGCCCATCTCCCCTATAGCTATTGGGGTAGCTCCACCGGGCATTTGCGCGTGACGTCATACGCGCATCGGACGCGGTGGGTGCGAGACCCCCGTTATATTTTTTTAATGTTCAAAAATGTATATATATATTTTATATAAATATTAAGACAAGACATTATCTGAGCTAATTATAAAAATAATATTCTGTAACTTTCAAAAAAGTTACATTACTTTTAAATGTAAAGTCGCGCAGGGTGCGAGTTGCGTGTGCGCACACTACGCGGTCCTCATGTGACCAGAAAAAAAGGACCCCGCCCATTTCAATCACTTGTGTTAGACCTTCCTTGGGAGAAGACCTCAGCTACCAAGAAGTGTTGTTTTTGTTGATTACAGGCCTGTTTCATCTTAACTTTGCAAAAATGACTTCAAATCAGGCTTCTTCTGATTCAGAGCAGTCCAATGAAGAGGGGTTTGTTCCTGAACCACCACGCCCCAAGAGATTTGAATCAATTGTCTGGAGATTTTTTACATTCCCAGAAGGATTGAAGAAAACAAATGCCACAAAGGTAACCTGCAAAATTTGTAAGGCAGTTTTATCAAGAGGAGACCCCAGCAAAAAATATTCTTGTGGAACTGCCAGGATGTTTAAACATGTGCACAGTTTGCAACTTGTCAATCTGGCAAGAGAGTCCTGCAAGAGACTGCAACAGACTGGACCACCACCACCTCAAGTTGCAAGCACTTCTGGGGAGTCCACTTTGACATCTACTTTGGACATCCGGCCCCAACTGGTGAATGCAAAAATTCATTGCATTAAATGCAGTAGGCTGCTTTGCTATGGGGAACAATCAGTTGATTTGGTTTGCAGGGCTATGGAGAACCATCATTGTTAGAATGTTTTTTTTGCCCTTAAGTTCATTGTTCTGTTCATCCCGTTCAGTATTTTTTCATTTTAAAAAAACAAAAAAATCGTTAAATTTTTTTTTTTTAAAATACAAAACTACAAAAAAAAAAATATTTTCAGAACTACCTACTCTGGTTAAAAAAGAGCTAAACTTGTATGCTAGTGTGTGAAAGTTTAGATGAATGAATGTGTAGTGCATACTTGACTAAACAAATGCATTTGTGATGTGTGGTAATGCATAAGTGCAGAATTATAAGGAAGTGCTGCAGCATGACACTGTAAACTGTTTAACTACAGCATGCTGTGGTACTTCCGAAGCACAGGGATGCAACATATGTATATAAATATGTTGCAGGTCTGTACTTCCCTCTGCACAGCTGCTTAAACTTCAGCCATGTGGTGACACAGGCACCCTTGCAGCATGGTGCAAGGATGTCCGTGTCATGCAGAGATTGTTTTTGTGCAGGAAGGGACACTTTCCTGCACAAAAACAATCAGTAAATGCATTTTTCTCCTTCAATATATGCTGTGCATTGTAGCATATATTGAAAGAGAAAAAATAGAAAGTGAAAAAAATTCTCCTTGTTGTGCTTTGCTACACCAATTGGAGGATGGTGCAGCATTCACTAACATGGCCAGATTTATGATTTTTGATCAAACTGGACATATGTCTTGTTCTATAACTGTTCTGTGCAAACATGCACAGCAAAACCTATAGAACACCTTTTCAATGCAAAGTGGTGTGTATGATGAGATTATATTTACATGGAAAACAAAAGGTATACAGAATGCCTTTTCCCCACCTTGTAAATAAGAAAGAGAGTTAATGGCTAGGCCAATTCATATTATAGGAGTACATTTCTATACTGCTAACAGAGAACAAGATACATGTATAAGTACTTATATTTTAGGAAACTTATAGCACATATTTATATATCACTGAAGAGAAGGGATGGGCCTACTGTGACAAGTGCAAAAACACTTGGGGGCACATTAGCATGGTAGGCTGACTATGTCCGCCCGCCACCGTAACGGAGATCGGGACCGCCCACCATAAGGCGGGGGTCCCGTTGGGGGTATTAGGATGTGCCCGCCACAGTGGCGGGCACATCCTTTATGTTTTGCATTGTGGCGGGCGGTGCTCTCTTCACCGCCCGCCACAATGCAAGACAGAAGTTGAAGCATTTACATATGCAAAGCGGCAGGCACCGCGCGGTGCCTGCCGCTTTGCATATGTAAATGTGGGGGGTACCATAGGTACCCCCCATATGCCCCCCCGATAGTGCCGGCAACCTAGGGGCCATGCAGGGGGCCCCCGCAGCAATCTCCGCCTGCCTTTCCGTAGCGGCATTGCCCCGCGGAAAGGCCCCTATATTTTGCCATTGTAATATGGCTGGCGGTGTCCATTGGACACCGCCACCATATTAATCTATTACCGCCACGGTCGCAAGGCGACCGCGGCGGTAAAGCGGTGGACGGTCTTTCCGTCCGCCGCTGTCCCCTCCGTCATCCTAATCTGGCGGAGGGGAAAACGAGAGTGGTTGTCGGGCGGATTGCCTCCGCCAGGGTGGCGGTGCCCACCGCCACCCTGGCAGAGGCAATCCACCCGACATCCTAATGACCCCCTTGGTGATGAGCTTTAAGTTAAATAGTTTTATTTCTTATAATTCAAAAATTACCAGGACCTACAAGACCATCATATGACTCTATTGTGTACTATGCCATGTATCTTGCAGACAGGTGCTCTGAAGCTGTCTCCAACTTGATACCGGTCTGCAATGGAATTCTCTGGCACCAATCTAGTCCATCCATCTTCTTTTTTTCAACTGTGTGGAAACACAGTCCATTGTGCATTTTAAAACGTACTTAAACTTACCTCAGCAGAAATACGTCTAAAAAACGCTACACATTTTATTCCGTTGTTTTTTCTAATGTAAAATATACTAAATTCCATATTTTAAAATTAGGTTCTGTAAAAGAAAAGAAATAATAGTTATAACATGCAATAATACATTTTTAACAGCACAGCATAATTTTAACATTTTACAAGGTAATTTCTTTGCCTTTTTTGCTGTTCTCAGAATATATTGAATTTCACTAGAAACAGTGATTTCAATCGTACTCATCACATAACAAGAGGCAAAAACAAAACAATCAATAAGATTGTTTAAAAAAAAAACAATCCACCCCCAGTAAAATAGTGCATAATACAAATCACACATATATAAAATGGTTACTGCTAAGAAAATTTTATAAATTAAATTTATAAACATTGTAAATGTGCAAGAGAAGTCCATAAATCAAAGATATACTTTTCCTTGAGGCCAAATAGTATTTTTGCACTCCTTTTTATGTAAATTGTCCAATGGTAATCCTATTAAATCATAATAATACATTTCTCAGAGACTAAATTATCTTTCTTAAACTTTGGATTTAAAAATATTAAGTAGGAATTTGGTAATTCGCTAGGCAAACATTGTTTAAAAAACAACTGAGCATCATTACATAGTGTCTAGCCTTTGTCACGTTTTAGATAGGCAGTGTAATGTCCAGATGTTGTGGAAGGACAATCATGGAAAATTATTGCTACTGCTACAAAAGTCCTTCCTGATATTGATAGTTGACTAGCTACAAAATGTTTTATTAAAGTGTCCAATTTTCTTCCATCACCTGTACAATGTTGCATCATTAAAATCATATATTGTCCATATCTTTCTAAAAATAATGTTGATAACATTTCTGATTTGCATTGGCTACACTCCATGTTTTGCAGCTTTAACTAATTTATTGAATGACACTGATGTACAGTCCGGTAATGTCAAATATAGAAATCTTTCAGTGTCTACATTAGTGCTACATGTATACATACAATTTTCACAATAGTGTTCCCATTCATAACAAAGGTAAAAAATATTTTCTATTTCTACACCTTCATTCTCCAATACGGTAAGCATATACATTAGAAATTCCTGAACATCTTGTTGGATATTTTGTGTAAATTGTGTAGAACCAGAACATACATCCAAAAGATTACAAACATCAGAAACGGTTTGTATTTTACTTGTATCAGTTCTCAATTTTTCATAAACAGAATGCAACAAGGAACAACATTTTTTTTCCGATTCTCCATAATTTGCTGTTGCAAACCTTCAAGAAAAAAACAACATTGACCACTACATTAGCATAGCAGTTGACACCAGAACTATTTTCAAACTGATAACCAACAATCTCTTCAACAGTGTCCTTTTTCTTTTTGCTTGCAATCAAAACATTATCTTGTTTTTTTCCCTTCTCTACACCTTCAGTACAGATATTCTCATACCTTGTTTTTCGACCAACGACAAGCTTTTCAAATACAGGATATTGACCTAAATTGAGAGCATATGTTCCTCTTAACCTATTATACTCTTTGACACAGTTTGCATCTGCAGTAACCTTTGTGTCATCAAAATCAATCAAAAACAAACCAGATAATGTTCTGATTCGCGACAAAGCAACATATGCCTTACCCTCTTTAAACACAGTATTTCCTTTTTTTTTATTTAGCAACTTCAAAATGTATATAGAAATAAAGAGTAATTACAAGAATATTACAATTTTATAACATTGGGAGATATAAATGAAGATATATATAAAAAACACATAGATTTTTATCACCAAGATATATCAAAAAAGAAAATAAATATTCACATATTCATCTATTCACAGGGGAGGGTACAATAGCAACTAGTTTTTAAAACCCATCTTTCCAGGTGGAAATAGGCTGCCAAAGTTGAATACCCCGTTGTCTAGACTTTTTGCCCTTTGTTGAATAAATTGCCATTTCTTGATTAAGTATCCCTAAGAAGCGGGTTAGCCAAATTTGAAAATTAGGGGGCTCGGAATCTTTCCATCGGGCAGCCAATATAATCCTGTATACCGCCATACCCAAAAACAGGCATCTTTCTTCTTCCTCACTGTGCCCTAAAGTATTGTCATATCCCAGTACATAGAGGGTAGGGGACATAGAAACTTTGTGTCCAAATATCTCCTCCCAAAAAAATCAGATATTTTTGATTTGAAAGAAGTTAGCTTAGGGCATTCAGTGAACATATGTAGCAAGTGGGCCGGACCTATGCCACACCTGGGACACTTATCATCAGTTCTTTTCCCCCACACAAAAATTTTGCCGGCGTATAGTATATATTATATACAGTCTTATAATGTTGGGCCTTAAGGGCAGCTGTTAAAAATAGCCTAGCACTGAGCGAAAGAACCTTATCGATATCAACATTTGGGTTGGCCAATCTAGTTGCCCAGTGTGACTCTGTTCTATCCAAGTCATCCTGTTGTTGATCCATTATTAGCTCGTATATTGTACCCATCCTTGATGTTTTCTTTCCTATATGGTCAAACAAAGAGATTTTAAACAGTGATGTATCTGAAAGTTTTGGAGTAAGGATTGTGTTTACTTGAATATACTTAAAAAGGTCAGAGGCCGGGATATTACATTTTATTTGAAGATTAGAGAACCTAACCCGAGGGTCGGGATCCAAAAAGTCACCCACCGTTAGTACTCCCAAGCTTTCCCACCTCTTAGCAATGTCATCATTGACTTGCCTAGAGAGCAAGAAAGAATGCCATAGCGGTGTGTGTTTATTAATCCTAGGAATGTTCATATGTTTGGATACTTTTTTCCATACCCTCCAGGCACTATTAATAGTTTTAAACTTGACCTTCTTGTAGTAAGAAGGCTCCAACTGCCTCAACAAGAGTCCCTTTGCTTTATTTCCCACAGCTAGCTCATAAATTGTGGGGATTCCATTACCAATTAAATTGTTACTAATTGGTTTTACATTCAATAGATAAGACATCCCTTGGAGAAGAGTGGCCCATAGATAAAAGGTTATAGTTGGAAGACCCAAACCACCTCTTTCCTGCGGTAGTGATGGATGTTTCATAGATCTCCTTATTTTACCATACCCCCAAATGAATTTGGATATTTGTGATTCAAGGGCCGTTATCATCCTATCCTCAGAAATTATAGGGATTGCCCTAAACAAATAAAGTATCCTAGGGAGGATATTCATTTTAACAAAATGTACTCTACCAATTATTGATAGATGGAGACTATTGACCCTCATGAGGTCTCTTTTTATATTACCAAGGAGGGGGGTCATAGTTAAGTTTATTAATGTTTTCTATTTGCGGAGAGATAGATACGCCTAGATATACTGCGTTGGGTGCCCTTCTGGAATCATTAAATAAAATATTGTTGGTGCATATAACAACAGTTTTCTCACGGTTTAGAGAATATCCAGACATAGGGGCTGATTATGATGGCGGACGGACCTGAGTCCGTCCGCCACCATAGAGTAGGGGGGAACAACCGCATGGGCAGCGGCGTTCCCCCCGTGAAGATTAGGATGTGACCGGCAGGGTGGCGGTCACATCCTCTATATTTAACATTGCGGCGGGTGCAGCTTCAAGCTGCACCCGCCGCAATGTTAAAAATGCATACATTGCATTTGTATGCAGAAAGCGGCAGGCACCGCGCGGTGCCTGCCGCTTTCTGCATACAAATGCAGGGGGGTACCATAGGTACCCCCCATGTGCACCCCCACCCCCCCTTCACGTAGGGGGCCCGCAACGGGCCCCCGCAGTGAAGTTCCACATGCTTTTCCACGGCGGAAAATCCGTCGCGGAAAAGCATCTTTTCATGCACTTCCTAATATGGTGGACGGTGTCTGAGAGACACCGCCACCATATTAGAGCTTTTCCGCCGCGGTTGTAAGCCAACCGCGGCGGAAAAGCTGCGGACGGAAACCAGGACCCACCAGCCATCCTAATGTGGCGGTGGGTCTTTGGTGGGTCCGCTGCGGTTTTTCCGCATCCTCTGGGCCGGCGGTGGCTTCCGCCGGCCCGGAGGATGCGAAAAAACCGCAATCATAATAGGCCCCATAGTACCGAAAGAATGGGTAATGTTCTCTATATTCTCAATTGCCTCAGTGGGGTTAGATGTTACAACCGCCACATCATCGGCATAGGCGAGTATCTTAGTTTCATGCATGCCGATAGTAATAGGTCTTATTATCATACTCGCCAATAGCTTCAAAACTAGGGGATTTATGTATAGGGCAAACAGAATCGGGGAGCAGGGACAACCCTGTCTCGTACCCCTTAAGATGTTGAGTGTTCCAGATTCGAGGCCCCTAGTCTGGATTTTAGCAATTGGATTTTGATACATTGCCTGAACGGATTTAATGAAACCAACCCCAAAGTTGTTATACTCTAATACTGCCCAAAGATATTTCCAAGAGACTCGATCAAAAGCCTTTTCGACGTCAAGGAGGATTATAGACATCCGGCCCCCCGTTGCAGCCATGATGTCAAATAATGCTATAACCCTACGGGTATAATCCGTGGTTCCTTTATGGGGTATAAAGCCATGCTGCCATGGGGAGACCAGACGTTCTATAACCCTCCTGAGCCTGTTGGATAAGACCTTCGCGTATATTTTCGAGTCTGAGTTAATCAGGGAAATTGGGCGGTATGAGGTGGGCAGATCTGGAGGCTTGCCCTTTTTGGGAAATATCACCATATTGGTTTCTTTCCAGGTTGTTGGCGTATTACCATTCCCCTGAATACCTATACATAGATCTAACAAATATGGTGTAATGACTCCGCCTAAGATTTTATAAAGGTCGAGAGGGATCTTATCCGGACCTGCTGCTTTGTTAGGTGCTAATTCCGACAGGGCTAGTTGCAGTTCTAGTAGCGTGATATCTTTATCTAGATCGTCTCTGGTGATCGGATCTAGAATATTATTCGAACCACACTCCATTAGCCAAAGCCGCAAGGTCTCTCTAATTTCATCTAACTCAAGGGTCTCCTCACTGCAATATAGATTTTGGTAATAGTCTTTAAAAACATCCAATATATCATTGGGTTCGGTATATACTCTGACATTTGACTTAATACTGGAGATTTTATTGAGTGACTGTTTTTGACGGGTACACAGAGCTAATTGCTTTCCGACCCTTTCGCCGTCTTCATATACTTTATTTCGACTGGTTTGGAAGGTTTCTGCTGCCTTCTGATTGATCCTACTATTAGTTTTGGCTTTGAGGATTAGTAATTTACGTAGTGATTCTAAACCTTCCTTACCTCTTATTAAGTCTGCTGTATGATCTTGCTCAGGTATGACCAATTCTTGCATTTGCTGCTGATTAACTAGTTTTAGCTCTTTTCTTTGTTTGGAAACGAAGCTCATAGTCTCTCCTCTAAGAGCGGCTTTAAAGCAGTCCCACACTACACACCTTGAGGCACTGTATTGATTGCAATAAAAAAAAGCCTGCGTCCAGATCTTTATATAGTCAATGTATTCAATGTTAACCAGGAGTTTCTTATCGAATGTCCAGGTTGAGCAGGGCCTATGGAGATTTGTTACATTAATAGTAAGGGTAAGCATATTATGATCCGAGAGTGTTTTAGGACTTCTATCTATCTCTGCACTCACGGCATGATCTCTAACATCCCAAAAATAATCAATTTGAACATATTTATTGTGAGGAAATGAAAAATAAGTATAACCTGGATCAGATTGCCGCTTAGCAGCCCAGATGTCTGTTAGATCCAAACTCTCACTAAGTTGAGATAGCGCTCTGAACGCTCTTGGTTTTCTCCCCGTATAGGTGGACATATACTGGTTTTGAGGCAGTTCTACATGATTTAGAGAAATATTCAAGTCACCACACAAAACCAATATCCTAGGCCAAGATGCCAGTTCTAATTCAAGATCTTCAAATATACGTGCATCGTCAAGATTAGGAGCGTAAACTGAGCAGATTGTAATACCAGGTTCTAACTCAATGATGACCCATCTACCCAAGGCGTCAACCAGCTTGCGTTTGGCCTGTCCTAGAAATCTCCTGGCAAAAATAGCTACATCACAAGTTTTCGAAGTTTGTGTAGTGGTTGCTAGCAGATCATAGCATTCTCAGCAAATCCCTATCTTCCCACGCAATATGGGTCTGCTGGAAGCATAGTACATCATAGGACCCTTGTTTAATTAATTCATGCACACTAGCTCTCTTTACTCTGTCGTTGAGCCCCGCCACATTCCAGGAGCCTATTTTTATCCTCCCCATAACATTTTACAGTTTGTTTCCCAGACAATCTCTTCTGCATTTTTGAAGAACAATCTCTTTATTAGTTTTAACAATTTCCGTATGCATATGAAGTTGCCATTTTCTCCCTTGCCTTCCCCCCTTCCGACTGTCAACCCTCCCCCCCTCTTACTACTCCCCCCCCAACACCCTCCCCACAACACCCCAAGTGAGGCAATTAGACTCCATAAGACAAGCTTTTCAAATACAGGATATTGACCTAAATTGAGAGCATATGTTCTTCTTAACCTATTATACTCTTTGACACAGTTTGCATCTGCAGTAACCTTTGTGTCATCAAAATCAATCAAAAACAAACCAGATAATGTTCTGACTCGCGACAAAGCAACATATGCCATACCCTCTTTAAACACAGTATTTCCAATATTCACCAAAGCACCTAAACCTTGAGATTTATGAATAGTCACTGCATATGCCAGAGAAACTGGAAACTGTTTTCTATGGACATATAAATCTTTAACAAGAAAAAAAGGGGACAGAACAACGACCAATTTGTTCAACTTCTTCAATCTGGTGAAATTTAATTTTTAAGAATTCAATACATCTTTATTTTGATAATTAACAAAATCCACAACTTTGCGCATTGCTCCATTAACTAAACCTTTTTCTACGTCCAAATTACGCCTTAAAATGATCCAAAAGTTTCTACATGCATATAGATTCTTTTCTAAACCAGCAGTTTTAGATATTGATTTTTCTAAAGAATCCAATTTTGTCTTCAATTTTTCTGTCAAAATAATAGTGATTTCTTTATGCTCTATTTTATCGATGGCTTCCATTTTTATTATTTCTTCATTTTCCAGTTTCGAAAGTAGTTTGCTGAATATAGAACACTCACACAGTGTTGGCATTAAGCAGATTACAGATTTGTTTTCTGCAATTTTCATGTATATTTTCTCAGGAACTATGTTTTCATTTGGAAAGAAATTGGAAAGTAATCGAGTCTGCAAAACTTGTTTGCCATGTTCAGTCAGTAGTCCAATTCTTATATCTTGGAAAATAGTTCCATAATCAACATCATTTGCCTGTCGCATATTTGTAATGAGTTCTTTGTATTCAAAATATGACCAAATGTTCACGTTTCCAACACTACCCAGAGGCTTTTTGGTGTCTTCATGCGCAAGTGTTTTAAATACTGGTTGTCAGTTGCAGTAGATCTCCAAAAACGATGACGTGTTTTCCTCCAAATAACACGTTGTACTCTCTTTTAAGAATTTGCTGCATTCTTAAATGCACAAAGGCAAGCATTAAGTTTGATACCATGCTTACCTTATCAAAAATAAGAAGTTTAATTTTCTTCAAGACTCTTGAAACTTCACAACAAGCTTCTCCAGGTAGCTTGTGGTATTCCAATTTGATTTGATGCTCTACTGGTAGCATTAGTAAACAATGTAAAGTAATTCCTTTAATGCTGTGTGCTGCCAACCCAGTTGGAGCACTGACAACACAAGACAAATGCGACTCAGTTGTTTTCTGTAGATAACTTGTAATTACTTTCATTAAAAAAAAATTCTGTTCCAGCTTGTCCACTCACGTACATTCGGATTGGTTGAAATGACGCGCATGACCACTCTTTCTTTTCATGAAGTAATCCATAGTCAATCTGTTGTCTCACTTGCTCGTTTATTTGTTTCAGTTCAACATTTAGTTGTTCTTCCAAGGTTGCTAAGTTTGTTACATCTTCTTGAGCTTGATGCATTGCTGTTTCCACCTCATTCATGGCGATTGCTGCTTCATTTTCAACAATTGTTTGTCCTAGTTGATCTTGACTCAGCGCAGCAGAACTTTGACTATCTTGAGAACTGTCTGTAGCAATCTCAGCTGCAATTGTAGCTTCTTGATCAATTTCATTGTTCAACATTTTCACATAATTTGCAAAAGCACTGCATTGTATGCTACCTTTACAAGCATTAAAGGAATCTTCATAGCTCTGGAAATCTCCAAGTGATTCCAGTTCTGAACGCCATGGTTTGAATAGTTGTAAAAGGGCTAAATAGTAAAATTCCCTTTTATCAGCAGTGTCGCAACTCAGTTTTCTGGGATTAATCAAATTTCCTTTCGTTTGTTTTACCAAACATCCTTCGGAACCAATGACTCCATATTTTCCATCATTGATGTTCTCTGTAGTATTCCGTTTAAATTGGTAGTTTTGCAGCACTTCATAGAGACACATGTTCTCAAGATGATGACTTCAGTTTGGGTAATATGATTCCAACATATTTGTTTTCAAAATATCTGTACTTTCTTAGTCTTTCTCTGCTAAATATTCAATTTCAGATTTCAGTACTCGATTTCACATTGCTGCAACACCTAGACTCACCCAAATGATTCTTCTAGATTTGGAGTATAGACTTGCAGATGATAACTGATCTGAGCATTCATATGCTCCAATTTATCGATGGGATAACATCTTCAAACTGAAACTGTATAATTTCCTATTTAGAGTCTTCTCGTGAGAAATCTCTTCCCACATTTCTTTCAATTCCGTCTTTTCTGATTATGTATTATAGGACGTTACATATCGAGCAACAGCAATAGAATTGTCCGCAACATACTGAATATCCATGTTAGCATTCCACATGGACAAAATAACTGGGTTGTAGTCATTTATGTATTTTGACTCTTCATTTCTTCTTAAGTAGTGGGTATTTTTTGGAGACTTTCTAGTGATGGTATGCCGCAAAGATGACATAAAACTATTCACTCTTCCTTTGGATATTACTGGATGTGGAAATGCAAAACGACATTTGGTGTAGAACTTATCCTTAGATTTGGACTTTCGTCGAAAGTATTTTCCACATCGGTGGCTTTGGAATCGTAAGACTTGTGCTCATAAGTTGTTTTCTTCTGTGTTTTTGGGTACAGCACATGTTGTATATTGTTCAATAAAAGTCAAAACCGTATCATCCGCATCTGTTCCAAATTTGGGAGCGTCCTTAATCCATAACAGCATGTATGTATGAGGAGCACCTCTTGCTTGATACTCCTTTCTCCAAAAGAAATCCACAACTACTCCAAGAGGAGGATTTTTTTTATTGCAGATAAAAGACATCATAGCCTTAAATCTATGATTAAAATACCTGCATACATTAACTGGATCCAAAGAGCACAATTCCCCAGGTATCTTGTAAGGAACCATGTAGGAGTCCCTAAGTTCCGTAGCATACATTTCAGTTCTCTATGACGATGGCACCAATATTCATTAGTCCCATGCTGATATGCCATCAGATTAATGAGTTGAGATTCTAAATGATCATCTTTCTGGTGCACTTTATCCATAAAATCTTTTGCTGATATATTTTGGACATGTACTCCAGTTTTTAAAATGAGATTGACTGCATATGAAAGTCCAGACAAGTCACTCTCAAACAAAAGATGAAATATATAAGGAATACATTGTCGAAATCTTGGATCTTCTGCATATAATCTTGTTATCCGATTTTCAGATGCTGGAATCTGCTCAGGAGTTTCATCATATCGTCCTTCTTTTCCAGTTGGGAATAACTGCGGAAAACAATGAGCTTCCAAGCTCTCTTCGCATACACTTATGGGACTTCCTTTTGCTTTTTTCATTTGGAACAACTCAATAGTGTTCCCCATCACTTCTTTCGAATGAAGTGGATGCACTCTGTAATGTTCATAGATTTCTTCACATCTTAATATGTCCACTTTTTCAATTTGTCCACTTGACGTTTCAGTATCTTCTGCTATAACTATTTCTTCTTCTCTCACATACACATTTCAATAGTACTCATTGTTTTTTATCAGATACTATGTTGCCTTTTGCACTTTCCTAACATCCACTAACTCCTGCCAGATTTTCTTATTCTTAGTCGGCACACCAATAACAAGAATAACTAGTGGTTCACTTTCTACACTGTCTACACCAATAGTTTCAATATTTTTCTTTAAATCTAACCGTAAATACACAACTCTTCCTTTTAATCCTCTTTGTAAATCTGAAGGAGGCAATTTGCATGTTTTAGGCTCCATACGAACAATAGCCTGAAACGGGTGCACACATTGAATGAGGATAGACTCATAGGTGTTTAAATCTATCCATTCTGGAGGAATATCAACTAACTCTAAATTATTATGCACAGCTCTAGCGGGCATTTTATTCTCATCTAATTTGTTATAACAATATTTACAAATACGTTGATCAGAACCCAAATCAAAACAATTCTCTACCAACAAATAAGTTGCAAATTCCTTCCACTTATCATTATTTTCTTTTTCACTTTTTAAATACAGATCAACACTCCCAGTCTGATTTTCATAGTGAGTTCGCCGACAACAAATACAAGAAAAATGTGGCCTTTCACCTGAAATCACCTTAAACTTTGTAATTTCATTTTCAAACTTTTTTGTACAACTATGTTCAACATTCTCCACAATATTTTCTTCTATTAATATTTGAGTTTCTTCACTCTCTTCTTCAGGGCCAAAGTAACAAAACTCAATATCATCACAAAACTTTTTCACATATGATACTGACTCATGTAAAAGAGCACTGTTCAACTGACTTAACTTTAGTGCTGGACTTTTTGCATTATACAATCTTCTCACTAACTTCCGCATTTGAGTATGATGTATTGCCAACATCCTGAAATGGTGAAAAACACTTTGACATACTTTCCTAGAAAGACAAGCCAGAGAATGACCATGCAAACCAGTATTTTTTCTCACTCTGCAAGGGTCTAGTCCTTGCAACACCTTAATCTTTTGTTTAACACTTTTTTTTACAATATACTTGTAAGAAATTGCATAATTCCTCAATAGATTCTTGTCGTACACTACAAATACTACTGTAATCCCAAGTGTAGACTGGGGCTTTAGGACGTCTGCCTAGAACTTCATCAGCTATCACTTCTTCTACATTTCTAGGAACCATTTGCTCTTTGTCAATTGGACAACCATTTCTAACCTCATAAGCTCAACCACTGGTGTCAACTGCATGCAACAAATCATTGGTCTGTAAATAACTCTCTTTATTAAAAAAAGGCTGTATTTCCATTCCCCTAAGAAAATATCACAAAAATTACTTTGGTTAATTACTCTTTTCCTCTTACTTTTGGCCTTCATTAAATGGATTGTTTTATCTAGTGATCGAATTCTCTTTAATACTAAAATGAATAGTTTCCTCTTTACTTCAAAAGCCTTTTCAACAATGGATTCGATATGCTTCTTCTTTTTATAAAATAGTGTTCTCTTTCTATATTTCTTTGTATGTTTCATCAAATTATGGACTACTCTGTTGTAAAATATTTTTTGCCGGATTTATTTATTTTGATTTTCTCTTCTTTTACTATAAGTTGCATCCTTTGTATGTACATTGCCTTTTTTCCTTTCCTATTCTTTGCACTTTTTTTTGTGCTTGTAACATTTTCAGTGCTTTGAACATTTTCAAGTTTTTTTCTGTATCTAGTAATATTTTTAATAAAGACCTTTGTGGCCTTACCAGAAAGTTTTTTACTTTTAGCCACATTATGGGGTCGATTAGGATGGCGGTGAATCCGCATCCTCCGGGCCGGTGGAAGCCACCACCGGCCCGGAGGATGCGGATTCACCGCCGCGGGTCCTGTAAACACCACCCGCCAGATCAGGATGGCGGTAGGATCAGCGGCGGACGGCAGGTCCGTCTGCCGCTCATCCGTGGGTTGTAGCCTGCTATTCGGTGGCGGTGTCTGCAAGACCCCGCCAGGCATATTAGGAAGCATGTGTAAACATGCTTTTCCACGGCAGTTTTTCCGCCATGGATAAGCATGTGGACCTTTGCTTCTGGGGGCCCTTGCGGGCCCCTAGGGTGAAGGGGGGGTGCACATGGGGGTACCATTTGCATTCACAATGCGGCAGGCACCGCGCGGTGCCTGCTGCTTTGTGCATGCAAATGCAATGCATGCATTTTTAACATTGCGGCTGATACTGCTTGAAGCAGCACTCGCCGCAATATTAAAGATACAGGATGTGACCGCCAGGGTGGTGGTCACATCCTAATTGGCATGGAGGGAAGGCCGCTGCCCTTTCGGACGGTCCCTCCACCTCGGGGTGCCATCCTAATAGGCCCTATGTTGCTCTTCCAATACTTGTGGTTGAGTTTTTTTCAAGTAAGTATCCTTTTTCTGACCTTTTCTTCTTCTTTCTTTCTCCGGCATGATAACTTTATTTTAATGATGATAAACAGTATAGGTAAAAAATATTCATAAATAAGTATTTATTAATAACTTTATAAATTAGACTTTTTTATCACTATACAAACACATTTCATATAAATTCTGACTAAGAAATTGTAGGCCTGAAGCACAAGTGTGAAGGTGGTTAGACCACTACATGCATAGTGCATAGCAGTTTGTAGCACTCCATAACACTAAAACCTGGAGAACTGTATGAGTATATGCATATTAACTAAATGATCACAATACTATAAGGAGAGACTATGAGTGAATTCATAATTGGTTCACTTTTACTTTAGTGAATAGATTAGTACATGGTACATAAACAGTCACTACGGTTTTGCAACAGTACAGATTTAGAATTTAGAGTAGTGAAGTGGTGTTTGTCTAGTGTAGGGGGTCGTGCTGAGGTAGTGTTCTAGGGTAGTGCATTGGTGTTTGGGTAGTGTAGGAGGTCATGCTGGGGTAGACTTAAGGTTTAGGGTAGTGCAATGGTGTTTGGGTAGTGTAGGGGGTCTAGCTGGGATAGTGTTTTAGGGTTTAGGGTAGTGCAGTGGTGAATGGGTAGTGTAGGTGGTCGTACTGGGGGTAGATTTAGGGTTTAGGGTAGTGCAGTGGTGTTTGTGTAGTGTAGGGGGTCGTGCTGGGGTAGTGTTCTAGGATAGTGCAGTGGTGTTTGGGTAGTGTAGAAGGTCGTGCTGGGGTAGATATAAGGTTTAGGGTAGTGCAATGGTGTTTGGGTAATGTAGGTGGTCGTGCTGGGGTAGTGTTTTAGTGTTTAGGGTAGTGCAGTGGTGTTTATGTAGTGTAGGGGGTCGTACTGGGGGTAGATTTAGAGTTTATGGTAGTGCACTGGTGTTTGTGTAGTGTAGGGGGTCATGCTGGGGTAGATTTAAGGTTTAGGGTAGTACAATGGTGTTCGGGTAGTATAGGGGGTCGTGCTGGTGTAGTGTTTTAGAGTTTAGGGTAGTGCAGTGGTATTTGGGTAATGTAGAGGGTTGTGCTGGGGTAGTGTTTTAAAGTTTAGGGTAGTTCAGTGGTATTTGGGAAATGTAGGGAGTCATGCTGGAGGTAGTGTCACTGCAAGTCTACATGTACGTATATATCTGCAAACAGATCAACCAAACAAATCACTCCCTCTCAATATTCCCAAATAGACACTGACTCAGTGTGATTCTAGACAAATAACAGTATTTCTTATATATGGAGTTTATAGATACTGATTGGAGAAATGTAGGCCTGAAACACAAGTGTGATGGTGATTACACTACTACTTGCATAGTGCATAACAGTTGCAAGCACTGCCTGCCCTAAAGCCTGGCTCACTGCAACAGTAGATGTACCTATATGTCTGCAAACACATCAACCAACCAAATCATTCTCTCTCAATTTCCCCCAATAGACACTGACTGACAGTGTGATTCTAGACAAATAACAGTATTTCTTATAAATGGAGTATATAGATACTGACTGGGGAAATGTAGGCCTGAAACACAAGGGTGATGGTGATTACACTACTACTTGCATTGTGCATAGCAATTTCAAGCACTGCCTGCCCTAAAGCCTGGCTCACTGCAACAGTACATGTACTTATATATCTGCAAACAGATCAACCAACCAAATTATTCTATCTCATTTTTCCCAAATGGACACTGACTCATAGTTCTAGGCAAATAACAATATTTCTTATAAATGGAGTTGTAGGGTAGTACAGTGGTGTTTGGATAATGTACGGGGTCGTGCTGGGGTAGGTTTAAGGTTTAGGGTAGTGCAATGGTGTTTGGGTAGTGTAGGAGGTTGTGTTGGGATAGTGTTCTAGGGTAGTTCAGTGGTGTTTGGGTTGTGTAAGAGGCCATGCTGGGGTAGATTTAAGGTTTAGGGTAGTGCAATGGTGTTTGGATAGTGTAGGGGGTCGTGCTGGGGTAGTGTTCTAGGGTAGTGCAGTCGTGTTTATGTAGTGTAGGGGGTCATGCTGGGGATAGTGTTTTAGGCTTTAGGGTAGTGCAGTGGTGTTTGTGTAGTGTAGGGGGTCATGCTGGGGTAGTGTTCTAGGGTAGTGCAGTGGTGTTTGGGCAGTGTAGGAGGTTGTGCTGGGGTAGATTTAAGGTTTAGGGTAGTGCAATGGTTTTTGGGTAGTGTAGGGGGTCGTGCTGGGGTAGTGTTTTAGGGTTTAGAGTAGTGCAGCGGTGAATGGGTAGTGTAGATGGTCATGCTGGGGGTAGATTTAGGGTTTAGGGTAGTGCAGTGGTGTTTGTGTAGTGTGGGGGCCATGCTGGGGTAGTGTTCTAGGGTAGTGCAGTGGTGTTTAGGTAGTGTAGGAGTTGTGCTGGGGTAGATTTAAGGTAGTGCAATGGTGTTTGGGTAGTGTAGGGGGTCATGCCTGGGTAGTGTTTTAGGGTTTAGGGTAGTGCAGTAGTGAATGGGTAGTGTAGCTGATCGTGCTGGAGGTAGATTTAGGGTTTAGGGTAATGCAGTGGTGTTTATGTAGTGTAGGAAGTTGTGCTGGGGGTAGTGTCACTGCAAGAGTACATGTACTTATATGTCTGCAAACACATGAACCAACCAAATCATTCTCTCTCAATTTTCCCAAATGAACAATGACTCACAGTGTGATTTTAGACAAATAACAGTATGTCTTATAAATGGAGTGTACAGATACTGACTAGGGAAATGTAGGCCTGAAGCACAAGTGTGAAGGTGGTTAGACTACTACATGCATAGTGCATAGGAGTTTCAAGCACTGTGTGCCCTAAAGCCTGTCTCACTGCAACAATACCTGTACTTATGTGTCTGCAAATACATCAAGCATGCATTCCACATATTTCACAACTGCATTTTACTATTAAAGCTAAACTCATTTTAGAAACACATAACCAATGACAATTTTCGAACTCTACCAAAATGTGAGAACATAATACGTTTTTAATCAATTACATGTCAGCAAACACATGAAGTACCAAAATGCTTCTCTCAGATTTATTCCTAAATGCACACAGACTCACTGTGTGATTCTAGACAAGCAACACTATCCCATGCATTTTACCAAAACACATTAACTAGTCTACAAAACATAAGGTGACTGTACACATTGCACAACATTTTCTACTACACATTAGTATAGAGTGCTTCTATCAGAATAATTCCTAAATGCACACAAGACTTACTGTGTGATTCTAGACAAACAACACTATCCCTTGCATTTACCAAAACACATTTCATAGTCTAGAAGGAGTACTGCTTTTTAATGTAGAAACTTGACTCATTTTGCAAATACATAAAACATGACTGGTTTCTAATGCTACCAAAACATGAGAACAGCCCAGTTATCTGTCTGCAAACACATGAAATACACAAATGCTTATCTCAGAATGGTTTCTAAATGCATACACACTCACAATAAGATTCTAGAGGGAAAAAAAGTATTACCTGCACTTTAGCAGGAGTAACACATTAGTCTGATTAAAATCAAAATGCACCACATACATCCCTAGCAAATTAATAACTCACCTTTCAAACTGTTGTGTAGAATAAGAAGTATGTCAGTCACACACCAGATTTTCTTACACAGAACCTCTGTTCTGTACACCTCTCACCAGAACCAAAGAATGGCAAAGTTTCCCTCTCATTTTGAACACATATGCACCTAAACTTCAAATCACATTGCTTCCCACATTAATTCAAAAGTAAACACACATTTATATTGGTTACACATTTCCACCCTTTTCAATTGACAGAAATTTGAACCTAACCCCCAATCTGCCTTCTGCCTGTTGCCATATAAACTGTTCATGGAACACTTAACTGAGCACACAGGTCAAAAGTTCATCACACAATTTTGCTAATCAAAACAGCAAGTGTGCTTGACTTTTCAACATATCAACTTATCCTATGCAATATTCCTTTCAAACAGATTTTGTTAACCAATAAGAATCATGCTTTTTTAAAAACAGAAACATGCACCCTAGTTTTCGGTGTACAATGTTCTCAAACAACCAATCATTTATTTTCTTTTTTCAAAACTGCATCTTATCCACCATTTTAGAAAAATCTTACTTTTCAAACTGCAATTTCATTTACAGATGACACATGAGTGCATCCAGACCTCCCTTCAAGATGCTTAGAGTGTGGATTGTGGAACACAGCAATATTTTCTGGAGACCTAGGTTTACCAAAGTAGACATTAAATGGGTTGGACAGAGAGGATTATGAAGGACACCTTTAGAGAATTTATGTCACTTTTCCCCTAAACTACCTTTGTCTATTCTAACATGTGCCAACGGCAAACATGGAACTGGTCCAAATCAATTGTGTCCACAGATTGAGAAAGCTAGGAAACATGTGAATAAATCTGTTTCTGCTTTTCTCCGAGACTATAGAATGGGGTCCATTTACCACAACAATGTGCTTTTCAATATGGATGGCATCTATAGGAGAGATGCTGTACATTTTACAGATGAGGGAAACCGAGTCTTCCTCATAAACTTTAGACTCTGCATCAGTACTTACTTGTAGGTACTAAAATCTCTCAATAAACACAAGGGCTCTTTTTAGAGCCACCTAAGAACTAAACACATAAGCTTGATGTATATCCGAAAAATATTATTTGTTTTTTGGCTTGGAGTCGCGCACCCAATGCAACAAAGTTGTAAAGCCAATGCATACAAGTCATGCACCACACATGCTGGAGTTGCACACCAGGGGGCTGCACTGAGTGCCGCTCTGGGTGCTCGACTCCTAATTGTACCGTAAAAAAAAATAGCCCCTATCACAAATTTTTGTTATCCCCGGGGACCCCATCCCTGGGGCTTATAAAAAATGTTGGGGAGCGTGGGGGGAGCCCTAATGCCCCCATGGTCCCAGCCAGCTCCCAGCATCCTTCGGAGCCGGCATTGCTTTTCCACATGGGGAGCTGCTAACATGCAGCTCCCCGTGTGGAAAAGCAATACGCTTTGGAATTTGAAAGAGAGAGCAGGTTTCCCTGCTCTCTCTTTCAAAATCCAACCACGTTTGGTATGGAAGAGAGGGAGACTCCGGCCCTCTCACAGCAAACAGAAGTGTCCCAGGGTAGGCACCCCAGGACACTGCAGGAGCCGGCCCTGGGGGGTGGCGTTCCCCAGGGTCTTCCAGAGCTCCCGGAGGGGGCCACATAAAGCCCCTGGGGTAGTGGTCCCCGGGGCTTGAGGTGGCCGTTGAGCCCCCCTCCCACAAATTATACTGGGAGGGGCTTTTAAGCCCCTCCCAATACTTTATTTTGTAGCCCGGGGGGGCCCCAGGGGGTGGCGGCCCCAGGGGGTTGCAGCCCCGGGGGCCCCCTCTAAATTTATAAATTTTGCCTCTGGGATTTGGCCCCTCTGGGGGGGTAATTAAAAAGAAGTTGCGTTCTATTTATTTTTTTTGCGGCAGGATCCGTGCAGGCTGCGCACACTTAGCGAGTTTTAAAAAAAATATATAAAAATTTGGGGGGGCCTGGGAGTCCTTCTGGGACCCCTTAAGCAGGTCTAGAGGGTCAGGGTATTTCTACCTTACCCCATTTATACATTTTACACACATATTCCACAGACTTCTTCAGACTCCCTTCTACCGAGGCATAAAATGGCTGCAAACAGTTCCTGGTTTCGAGTGTTTTAAATACTGGTTGTCAGTTGCAGTAGATCTCCAAAAACGATGACGTGTTTTCCTCCAAATAACACGTTGTACTCTCTTTTAAGAATTTGCTGCATTCTTAAATGCACAAAGGCAAGCATTAAGTTTGATACCATGCTTACCTTATCAAAAATAAGAAGTTTAATTTTCTTCAAGACTCTTGAAACTTCACAACAAGCTTCTCCAGGTAGCTTGTGGTATTCCAATTTGATTTGATGCTCTACTGGTAGCATTAGTAAACAATGTAAAGTAATTCCTTTAATGCTGTGTGCTGCCAACCCAGTTGGAGCACTGACAACACAAGACAAATGCGACTCAGTTGTTTTCTGTAGATAACTTGTAATTACTTTCATTAAAAAAAAATTCTGTTCCAGCTTGTCCACTCACGTACATTCGGATTGGTTGAAATGACGCGCATGACCACTCTTTCTTTTCATGAAGTAATCCATAGTCAATCTGTTGTCTCACTTGCTCGTTTATTTGTTTCAGTTCAACATTTAGTTGTTCTTCCAAGGTTGCTAAGTTTGTTACATCTTCTTGAGCTTGATGCATTGCTGTTTCCACCTCATTCATGGCGATTGCTGCTTCATTTTCAACAATTGTTTGTCCTAGTTGATCTTGACTCAGCGCAGCAGAACTTTGACTATCTTGAGAACTGTCTGTAGCAATCTCAGCTGCAATTGTAGCTTCTTGATCAATTTCATTGTTCAACATTTTCACATAATTTGCAAAAGCACTGCATTGTATGCTACCTTTACAAGCATTAAAGGAATCTTCATAGCTCTGGAAATCTCCAAGTGATTCCAGTTCTGAACGCCATGGTTTGAATAGTTGTAAAAGGGCTAAATAGTAAAATTCCCTTTTATCAGCAGTGTCGCAACTCAGTTTTCTGGGATTAATCAAATTTCCTTTCGTTTGTTTTTACCAAACATCCTTCGGAACCAATGACTCCATATTTTCCATCATTGATGTTCTCTGTAGTATTCCGTTTAAATTGGTAGTTTTGCAGCACTTCATAGAGACACATGTTCTCAAGATGATGACTTCAGTTTGGGTAATATGATTCCAACATATTTGTTTTCAAAATATCTGTACTTTCTTAGTCTTTCTCTGCTAAATATTCAATTTCAGATTTCAGTACTCGATTTCACATTGCTGCAACACCTAGACTCACCCAAATGATTCTTCTAGATTTGGAGTATAGACTTGCAGATGATAACTGATCTGAGCATTCATATGCTCCAATTTATCGATGGGATAACATCTTCAAACTGAAACTGTATAATTTCCTATTTAGAGTCTTCTCGTGAGAAATCTCTTCCCACATTTCTTTCAATTCCGTCTTTTCTGATTATGTATTATAGGACGTTACATATCGAGCAACAGCAATAGAATTGTCCGCAACATACTGAATATCCATGTTAGCATTCCACATGGACAAAATAACTGGGTTGTAGTCATTTATGTATTTTGACTCTTCATTTCTTCTTAAGTAGTGGGTATTTTTTGGAGACTTTCTAGTGATGGTATGCCGCAAAGATGACATAAAACTATTCACTCTTCCTTTGGATATTACTGGATGTGGAAATGCAAAACGACATTTGGTGTAGAACTTATCCTTAGATTTGGACTTTCGTCGAAAGTATTTTCCACATCGGTGGCTTTGGAATCGTAAGACTTGTGCTCATAAGTTGTTTTCTTCTGTGTTTTTGGGTACAGCACATGTTGTATATTGTTCAATAAAAGTCAAAACCGTATCATCCGCATCTGTTCCAAATTTGGGAGCGTCCTTAATCCATAACAGCATGTATGTATGAGGAGCACCTCTTGCTTGATACTCCTTTCTCCAAAAGAAATCCACAACTACTCCAAGAGGAGGATTTTTTTTATTGCAGATAAAAGACATCATAGCCTTAAATCTATGATTAAAATACCTGCATACATTAACTGGATCCAAAGAGCACAATTCCCCAGGTATCTTGTAAGGAACCATGTAGGAGTCCCTAAGTTCCGTAGCATACATTTCAGTTCTCTATGACGATGGCACCAATATTCATTAGTCCCATGCTGATATGCCATCAGATTAATGAGTTGAGATTCTAAATGATCATCTTTCTGGTGCACTTTATCCATAAAATCTTTTGCTGATATATTTTGGACATGTACTCCAGTTTTTAAAATGAGATTGACTGCATATGAAAGTCCAGACAAGTCACTCTCAAACAAAAGATGAAATATATAAGGAATACATTGTCGAAATCTTGGATCTTCTGCATATAATCTTGTTATCCGATTTTCAGATGCTGGAATCTGCTCAGGAGTTTCATCATATCGTCCTTCTTTTCCAGTTGGGAATAACTGCGGAAAACAATGAGCTTCCAAGCTCTCTTCGCATACACTTATGGGACTTCCTTTTGCTTTTTTCATTTGGAACAACTCAATAGTGTTCCCCATCACTTCTTTCGAATGAAGTGGATGCACTCTGTAATGTTCATAGATTTCTTCACATCTTAATATGTCCACTTTTTCAATTTGTCCACTTGACGTTTCAGTATCTTCTGCTATAACTATTTCTTCTTCTCTCACATACACATTTCAATAGTACTCATTGTTTTTTATCAGATACTATGTTGCCTTTTGCACTTTCCTAACATCCACTAACTCCTGCCAGATTTTCTTATTCTTAGTCGGCACACCAATAACAAGAATAACTAGTGGTTCACTTTCTACACTGTCTACACCAATAGTTTCAATATTTTTCTTTAAATCTAACCGTAAATACACAACTCTTCCTTTTAATCCTCTTTGTAAATCTGAAGGAGGCAATTTGCATGTTTTAGGCTCCATACGAACAATAGCCTGAAACGGGTGCACACATTGAATGAGGATAGACTCATAGGTGTTTAAATCTATCCATTCTGGAGGAATATCAACTAACTCTAAATTATTATGCACAGCTCTAGCGGGCATTTTATTCTCATCTAATTTGTTATAACAATATTTACAAATACGTTGATCAGAACCCAAATCAAAACAATTCTCTACCAACAAATAAGTTGCAAATTCCTTCCACTTATCATTATTTTCTTTTTCACTTTTTAAATACAGATCAACACTCCCAGTCTGATTTTCATAGTGAGTTCGCCGACAACAAATACAAGAAAAATGTGGCCTTTCACCTGAAATCACCTTAAACTTTGTAATTTCATTTTCAAACTTTTTTGTACAACTATGTTCAACATTCTCCACAATATTTTCTTCTATTAATATTTGAGTTTCTTCACTCTCTTCTTCAGGGCCAAAGTAACAAAACTCAATATCATCACAAAACTTTTTCACATATGATACTGACTCATGTAAAAGAGCACTGTTCAACTGACTTAACTTTAGTGCTGGACTTTTTGCATTATACAATCTTCTCACTAACTTCCGCATTTGAGTATGATGTATTGCCAACATCCTGAAATGGTGAAAAACACTTTGACATACTTTCCTAGAAAGACAAGCCAGAGAATGACCATGCAAACCAGTATTTTTTCTCACTCTGCAAGGGTCTAGTCCTTGCAACACCTTAATCTTTTGTTTAACACTTTTTTTTACAATATACTTGTAAGAAATTGCATAATTCCTCAATAGATTCTTGTCGTACACTACAAATACTACTGTAATCCCAAGTGTAGACTGGGGCTTTAGGACGTCTGCCTAGAACTTCATCAGCTATCACTTCTTCTACATTTCTAGGAACCATTTGCTCTTTGTCAATTGGACAACCATTTCTAACCTCATAAGCTCAACCACTGGTGTCAACTGCATGCAACAAATCATTGGTCTGTAAATAACTCTCTTTATTAAAAAAAGGCTGTATTTCCATTCCCCTAAGAAAATATCACAAAAATTACTTTGGTTAATTACTCTTTTCCTCTTACTTTTGGCCTTCATTAAATGGATTGTTTTATCTAGTGATCGAATTCTCTTTAATACTAAAATGAATAGTTTCCTCTTTACTTCAAAAGCCTTTTCAACAATGGATTCGATATGCTTCTTCTTTTTATAAAATAGTGTTCTCTTTCTATATTTCTTTGTATGTTTCATCAAATTATGGACTACTCTGTTGTAAAATATTTTTTGCCGGATTTATTTATTTTGATTTTCTCTTCTTTTACTATAAGTTGCATCCTTTGTATGTACATTGCCTTTTTTCCTTTCCTATTCTTTGCACTTTTTTTTGTGCTTGTAACATTTTCAGTGCTTTGAACATTTTCAAGTTTTTTTCTGTATCTAGTAATATTTTTAATAAAGACCTTTGTGGCCTTACCAGAAAGTTTTTTACTTTTAGCCACATTATGGGGTCGATTAGGATGGCGGTGAATCCGCATCCTCCGGGCCGGTGGAAGCCACCACCGGCCCGGAGGATGCGGATTCACCGCCGCGGGTCCTGTAAACACCACCCGCCAGATCAGGATGGCGGTAGGATCAGCGGCGGACGGCAGGTCCGTCTGCCGCTCATCCGTGGGTTGTAGCCTGCTATTCGGTGGCGGTGTCTGCAAGACCCCGCCAGGCATATTAGGAAGCATGTGTAAACATGCTTTTCCACGGCAGTTTTTCCGCCATGGATAAGCATGTGGACCTTTGCTTCTGGGGGCCCTTGCGGGCCCCTAGGGTGAAGGGGGGGTGCACATGGGGGTACCATTTGCATTCACAATGCGGCAGGCACCGCGCGGTGCCTGCTGCTTTGTGCATGCAAATGCAATGCATGCATTTTTAACATTGCGGCTGATACTGCTTGAAGCAGCACTCGCCGCAATATTAAAGATACAGGATGTGACCGCCAGGGTGGTGGTCACATCCTAATTGGCATGGAGGGAAGGCCGCTGCCCTTTCGGACGGTCCCTCCACCTCGGGGTGCCATCCTAATAGGCCCTATGTTGCTCTTCCAATACTTGTGGTTGAGTTTTTTTCAAGTAAGTATCCTTTTTCTGACCTTTTCTTCTTCTTTCTTTCTCCGGCATGATAACTTTATTTTAATGATGATAAACAGTATAGGTAAAAAATATTCATAAATAAGTATTTATTAATAACTTTATAAATTAGACTTTTTTATCACTATACAAACACATTTCATATAAATTCTGACTAAGAAATTGTAGGCCTGAAGCACAAGTGTGAAGGTGGTTAGACCACTACATGCATAGTGCATAGCAGTTTGTAGCACTCCATAACACTAAAACCTGGAGAACTGTATGAGTATATGCATATTAACTAAATGATCACAATACTATAAGGAGAGACTATGAGTGAATTCATAATTGGTTCACTTTTACTTTAGTGAATAGATTAGTACATGGTACATAAACAGTCACTATGGTTTTGCAACAGTACAGATTTAGAATTTAGAGTAGTGAAGTGGTGTTTGTCTAGTGTAGGGGGTCGTGCTGAGGTAGTGTTCTAGGGTAGTGCATTGGTGTTTGGGTAGTGTAGGAGGTCATGCTGGGGTAGACTTAAGGTTTAGGGTAGTGCAATGGTGTTTGGGTAGTGTAGGGGGTCTAGCTGGGATAGTGTTTTAGGGTTTAGGGTAGTGCAGTGGTGAATGGGTAGTGTAGGTGGTCGTACTGGGGGTAGATTTAGGGTTTAGGGTAGTGCAGTGGTGTTTGTGTAGTGTAGGGGGTCGTGCTGGGGTAGTGTTCTAGGATAGTGCAGTGGTGTTTGGGTAGTGTAGAAGGTCGTGCTGGGGTAGATATAAGGTTTAGGGTAGTGCAATGGTGTTTGGGTAATGTAGGTGGTCATGCTGGGGTAGTGTTTTAGTGTTTAGGGTAGTGCAGTGGTGTTTATGTAGTGTAGGGGGTCGTACTGGGGGTAGATTTAGAGTTTATGGTAGTGCACTGGTGTTTGTGTAGTGTAGGGGGTCATGCTGGGGTAGATTTAAGGTTTAGGGTAGTACAATGGTGTTCGGGTAGTATAGGGGGTCGTGCTGGTGTAGTGTTTTAGAGTTTAGGGTAGTGCAGTGGTATTTGGGTAATGTAGAGGGTTGTGCTGGGGTAGTGTTTTAAAGTTTAGGGTAGTTCAGTGGTATTTGGGAAATGTAGGGAGTCATGCTGGAGGTAGTGTCACTGCAAGTCTACATGTACGTATATATCTGCAAACAGATCAACCAAACAAATCACTCCCTCTCAATATTCCCAAATAGACACTGACTCAGTGTGATTCTAGACAAATAACAGTATTTCTTATATATGGAGTTTATAGATACTGATTGGAGAAATGTAGGCCTGAAACACAAGTGTGATGGTGATTACACTACTACTTGCATAGTGCATAACAGTTGCAAGCACTGCCTGCCCTAAAGCCTGGCTCACTGCAACAGTAGATGTACCTATATGTCTGCAAACACATCAACCAACCAAATCATTCTCTCTCAATTTCCCCCAATAGACACTGACTGACAGTGTGATTCTAGACAAATAACAGTATTTCTTATAAATGGAGTATATAGATACTGACTGGGGAAATGTAGGCCTGAAACACAAGGGTGATGGTGATTACACTACTACTTGCATTGTGCATAGCAATTTCAAGCACTGCCTGCCCTAAAGCCTGGCTCACTGCAACAGTACATGTACTTATATATCTGCAAACAGATCAACCAACCAAATTATTCTATCTCATTTTTCCCAAATGGACACTGACTCATAGTTCTAGGCAAATAACAATATTTCTTATAAATGGAGTTGTAGGGTAGTACAGTGGTGTTTGGATAATGTACGGGGTCGTGCTGGGGTAGGTTTAAGGTTTAGGGTAGTGCAATGGTGTTTGGGTAGTGTAGGAGGTTGTGTTGGGATAGTGTTCTAGGGTAGTTCAGTGGTGTTTGGGTTGTGTAAGAGGCCATGCTGGGGTAGATTTAAGGTTTAGGGTAGTGCAATGGTGTTTGGATAGTGTAGGGGGTCGTGCTGGGGTAGTGTTCTAGGGTAGTGCAGTCGTGTTTATGTAGTGTAGGGGGTCATGCTGGGGATAGTGTTTTAGGCTTTAGGGTAGTGCAGTGGTGTTTGTGTAGTGTAGGGGGTCATGCTGGGGTAGTGTTCTAGGGTAGTGCAGTGGTGTTTGGGCAGTGTAGGAGGTTGTGCTGGGGTAGATTTAAGGTTTAGGGTAGTGCAATGGTTTTTGGGTAGTGTAGGGGGTCGTGCTGGGGTAGTGTTTTAGGGTTTAGAGTAGTGCAGCGGTGAATGGGTAGTGTAGATGGTCATGCTGGGGGTAGATTTAGGGTTTAGGGTAGTGCAGTGGTGTTTGTGTAGTGTGGGGGCCATGCTGGGGTAGTGTTCTAGGGTAGTGCAGTGGTGTTTAGGTAGTGTAGGAGTTGTGCTGGGGTAGATTTAAGGTAGTGCAATGGTGTTTGGGTAGTGTAGGGGGTCATGCCTGGGTAGTGTTTTAGGGTTTAGGGTAGTGCAGTAGTGAATGGGTAGTGTAGCTGATCGTGCTGGAGGTAGATTTAGGGTTTAGGGTAATGCAGTGGTGTTTATGTAGTGTAGGAAGTTGTGCTGGGGGTAGTGTCACTGCAAGAGTACATGTACTTATATGTCTGCAAACACATGAACCAACCAAATCATTCTCTCTCAATTTTCCCAAATGAACAATGACTCACAGTGTGATTTTAGACAAATAACAGTATGTCTTATAAATGGAGTGTACAGATACTGACTAGGGAAATGTAGGCCTGAAGCACAAGTGTGAAGGTGGTTAGACTACTACATGCATAGTGCATAGGAGTTTCAAGCACTGTGTGCCCTAAAGCCTGTCTCACTGCAACAATACCTGTACTTATGTGTCTGCAAATACATCAAGCATGCATTCCACATATTTCACAACTGCATTTTACTATTAAAGCTAAACTCATTTTAGAAACACATAACCAATGACAATTTTCGAACTCTACCAAAATGTGAGAACATAATACGTTTTTAATCAATTACATGTCAGCAAACACATGAAGTACCAAAATGCTTCTCTCAGATTTATTCCTAAATGCACACAGACTCACTGTGTGATTCTAGACAAGCAACACTATCCCATGCATTTTACCAAAACACATTAACTAGTCTACAAAACATAAGGTGACTGTACACATTGCACAACATTTTCTACTACACATTAGTATAGAGTGCTTCTATCAGAATAATTCCTAAATGCACACAAGACTTACTGTGTGATTCTAGACAAACAACACTATCCCTTGCATTTACCAAAACACATTTCATAGTCTAGAAGGAGTACTGCTTTTTAATGTAGAAACTTGACTCATTTTGCAAATACATAAAACATGACTGGTTTCTAATGCTACCAAAACATGAGAACAGCCCAGTTATCTGTCTGCAAACACATGAAATACACAAATGCTTATCTCAGAATGGTTTCTAAATGCATACACACTCACAATAAGATTCTAGAGGGAAAAAAAGTATTACCTGCACTTTAGCAGGAGTAACACATTAGTCTGATTAAAATCAAAATGCACCACATACATCCCTAGCAAATTAATAACTCACCTTTCAAACTGTTGTGTAGAATAAGAAGTATGTCAGTCACACACCAGATTTTCTTACACAGAACCTCTGTTCTGTACACCTCTCACCAGAACCAAAGAATGGCAAAGTTTCCCTCTCATTTTGAACACATATGCACCTAAACTTCAAATCACATTGCTTCCCACATTAATTCAAAAGTAAACACACATTTATATTGGTTACACATTTCCACCCTTTTCAATTGACAGAAATTTGAACCTAACCCCCAATCTGCCTTCTGCCTGTTGCCATATAAACTGTTCATGGAACACTTAACTGAGCACACAGGTCAAAAGTTCATCACACAATTTTGCTAATCAAAACAGCAAGTGTGCTTGACTTTTCAACATATCAACTTATCCTATGCAATATTCCTTTCAAACAGATTTTGTTAACCAATAAGAATCATGCTTTTTTAAAAACAGAAACATGCACCCTAGTTTTCGGTGTACAATGTTCTCAAACAACCAATCATTTATTTTCTTTTTTCAAAACTGCATCTTATCCACCATTTTAGAAAAATCTTACTTTTCAAACTGCAATTTCATTTACAGATGACACATGAGTGCATCCAGACCTCCCTTCAAGATGCTTAGAGTGTGGATTGTGGAACACAGCAATATTTTCTGGAGACCTAGGTTTACCAAAGTAGACATTAAATGGGTTGGACAGAGAGGATTATGAAGGACACCTTTAGAGAATTTATGTCACTTTTCCCCTAAACTACCTTTGTCTATTCTAACATGTGCCAACGGCAAACATGGAACTGGTCCAAATCAATTGTGTCCACAGATTGAGAAAGCTAGGAAACATGTGAATAAATCTGTTTCTGCTTTTCTCCGAGACTATAGAATGGGGTCCATTTACCACAACAATGTGCTTTTCAATATGGATGGCATCTATAGGAGAGATGCTGTACATTTTACAGATGAGGGAAACCGAGTCTTCCTCATAAACTTTAGACTCTGCATCAGTACTTACTTGTAGGTACTAAAATCTCTCAATAAACACAAGGGCTCTTTTTAGAGCCACCTAAGAACTAAACACATAAGCTTGATGTATATCCGAAAAATATTATTTGTTTTTTGGCTTGGAGTCGCGCACCCAATGCAACAAAGTTGTAAAGCCAATGCATACAAGTCATGCACCACACATGCTGGAGTTGCACACCAGGGGGCTGCACTGAGTGCCGCTCTGGGTGCTCGACTCCTAATTGTACCGTAAAAAAAAATAGCCCCTATCACAAATTTTTGTTATCCCCGGGGACCCCATCCCTGGGGCTTATAAAAAATGTTGGGGAGCGTGGGGGGAGCCCTAATGCCCCCATGGTCCCAGCCAGCTCCCAGCATCCTTCGGAGCCGGCATTGCTTTTCCACATGGGGAGCTGCTAACATGCAGCTCCCCGTGTGGAAAAGCAATACGCTTTGGAATTTGAAAGAGAGAGCAGGTTTCCCTGCTCTCTCTTTCAAAATCCAACCACGTTTGGTATGGAAGAGAGGGAGACTCCGGCCCTCTCACAGCAAACAGAAGTGTCCCAGGGTAGGCACCCCAGGACACTGCAGGAGCCGGCCCTGGGGGGTGGCGTTCCCCAGGGTCTTCCAGAGCTCCCGGAGGGGGCCACATAAAGCCCCTGGGGTAGTGGTCCCCGGGGCTTGAGGTGGCCGTTGAGCCCCCCTCCCACAAATTATACTGGGAGGGGCTTTTAAGCCCCTCCCAATACTTTATTTTGTAGCCCGGGGGGGCCCCAGGGGGTGGCGGCCCCAGGGGGTTGCAGCCCCGGGGGCCCCCTCTAAATTTATAAATTTTGCCTCTGGGATTTGGCCCCTCTGGGGGGGTAATTAAAAAGAAGTTGCGTTCTATTTATTTTTTTTGCGGCAGGATCCGTGCAGGCTGCGCACACTTAGCGAGTTTTAAAAAAAATATATAAAAATTTGGGGGGGCCTGGGAGTCCTTCTGGGACCCCTTAAGCAGGTCTAGAGGGTCAGGGTATTTCTACCTTACCCCATTTATACATTTTACACACATATTCCACAGACTTCTTCAGACTCCCTTCTACCGAGGCATAAAATGGCTGCAAACAGTTCCTGGTTTCGAATATTGACAACCACTTGATAGCCAATTAGCATTCAGCGCGTGATCGGGAGGGTGCGCTCAGGCTGCGCGCAGGATGCGCGTATCCACCGCAGCCATAGATATATATGTACTTTTAACTGCAATTTTCTCAGTAACTACTGAAAAGATTGACACCATTTAAGCAAAACGCATGAGTCTGAACTGAAGACTACCTCTTTGCCACATTTGGAGTAATTCCGGTCAGCAGTTCGGGCTGTAGCTGCGGCTAAAAGTCCCATGGGAAATTGCATGGGGAAAACATGGCCAAAAGTTTTGAAAATTTCGCGAAGATTCATCAATCAACGCCAAAGTTATTGGAAATAGAATGTTGCAGATTTCCTATGGATAATCGGTCCTAACTATAACTACCTACTGGTGACCGCCAGTAGGATATATATATATATATATTACCTACTGGCGGTCGCCAGTAGGTATATATAGTTAGGATTTTTTCTCTATGGGATTTTTGAAAATTCTATGTCTAATAACTTTGGCGTTTGTGGACGGAATTGGCTGAAATTTTCAGGAAAATGGCACATTTTGTTTCTGAGCAGCCCTTGAAAATTTGGGGGGGGTTTGTCAAGGGGGGGCCGAGAAAAAAGGGGGGTCCCAAAACGTGTTTTTAACATTGAGTTTTCCATAGGGCGGTTGGCCTCACTTTTAGCCCGAACGGCTAAATGGATTTGCACGAAACTTGGCAAAATTGTAGGGACTGGTAGCCCGATGTGCCTTTTGTAGGTCTCAATATATGTGCTACAGTGGATTTTGAGAAATTAACGTTTAAAAAAAGATATATATCTGTAACAGCGGACCGGGCAGCGCTCCAGTTCACGTACTTTGCGCGCAACGGAGCTTTGTGAAGCGAAGCTGATTGGTTCTCCGGCGTCTGTAAACATTCCAAACAGTCCGTAGCGGCCGCCATCTTGTCTCTCGGTAGGATCGAGAGACAAGCGGAGGCCAAACCGAAGGGGCAAATGACCATAAGGGGGCATAGTAGATCCTCCCTGACCGTTTAGGTTTGATGTGGAGGTTTTAAAAGGGCCCCGCGGGGCAAAAAAAAAAAAAATAATAATAATCGAACAGCTGAATGGATTTGCACGAAACTTGGCAAAATTGTAGGGACTGGTAGCCCGATGTGCCTTTGCTAGATCTCAATATATGTGCTCCAGTGGACGTTCAAAAAAAGATATATATCTGTAACAGCGCACCGCTTCGCGTACTTTTCGCGTTACGGAGCTTTGCGAAGCGAAGCTGATTGGCTCTCCGGTGTCTGTAAACATTCCAAACAGTCCGTAGCGGCCGCCATCTTGTCTCTCGGTAGGATCGAGAGACAAGAGGAGGCCAAAGCGAAGGGGCAAATGACCATAAGGGGGCATAGTAGATCCTCGCTGACCCCCTAGGTTTGATGTGGAGGTTTTAAAAGGGCCCCGCGGGGCAAAAAAAAAAAATAATAATAATAATCGAACGGCTGAATGGATTTGCACGAAACTTGGTAAAATATTAGGGACTGGTAGCCCGATGTGCCTTTGCTAGGTCTCAATATATGTGCTTCAGTGCATTTTGAGAAATTAACGTTCAAAAACAAGATATATATCTGTAACAGCGCTCCGCTTCGCGGAGATAAAATTATATCTGTATTACCTAGCTGTTGCTAACACCAGTTAGCGACGGCTAGTAGGAGATAGCGACCATCTTGGGCCCCACTTTGCATGTGAGTGATATTTATCACTAATGACATGCAAAGTGGGCATGCCAAGATGTTAGCGACTGGAAACAGTCGCTAACATCGCTATCTCCTATTATTAACTTTTGGAAATATTCGAGATAAGCGCGAATATCTCCAAAAGCTAGCACCTGCCCTGAGCAGTTCTTAGCCATGTTATCCAATGGGAGGTGGATAACATGGCTAAGAGCATTAGCTCGGTAATGCATGAATATCGCTGAGTTTTCAGCGATATTAATGCATTGCGGTCGTTTTTTATCGTATTTGCGATAAACCTTGATAATAGCAAGGTTTATCTGCGATAATTTCTGACAGTAAAAAAATCGTTGCTAAGCATCGTTAGGGATAAATATCGCTTAACTTTGGTAATATGCCCCAACGTCTGTTAACGTTCGATTCGAAGGAAATCAGGAAGTGTTGAAAAACATTGTCTGCGCCATCTTGTCTTTTTTCAAATGCCACACTTTTGTCGTGCACGGCAGCCATTTTAGATGCCTTGACCAGACCCACTCTGTGCACGCTGTCGATCCTTAGCATGGCTCCCCACCCTCGCAAGCATCTCCCCCAGGCAGTGGTCACCCCCGCTCTCTGTCTTATGCATGGGTAATAAACCTCCCCCCATCTGCGCTGCTCTTCCCTGAGAATCACACCCTGTGCCTGCCCGACACCTCCCTTTCGCCCTATTCACTACCGCACCCTCTGACACTCCTTTTCCTCTGTGTCCGATTGTCCAGGCTGGTCCTAGGGTATCAGCTAGCCCTGCAGATGTAGTTTATGGCCACAGCTGTAAAGAATCACCCCTCTTCAAAGGAGTTATAGTAGATCAAGGCCCACACTCGATGAGATCCGTCACAGCAGAAGCGTTGCTATTATCTGAAAACCATCCTGTATTGTGATTGGGGAGGGGACCGAGCCTGAAGCGGAAGATTCCAGGGATGACTCTTTGTACATCAAAGTTTTTACAATTATGTGTCACATTAAAAATATATAGCACTCCGACAAAGTAGTAAGATTATAAAACTTTAATAATTTATAAATATATACAAGAAAACAAAAATAGTAATAACATATAAACATTTTTAGGGAAAAACAACGAAGTAGCGGTCGGCTGTGCGAATAGTCCCAACGCAGCACAACGTCCAGATTTCCGGCGTGGGGCGTCGCGGGGGGTGGGTCATCAGTAGCAAACTGTTGTGCGAATAGTTCCAAGGCAGCAGAACGCGCTGAAATCTAGATGACACGAAAGTGATGTCTAGTAAGTTGCCACCCAGCAAATAATGGCGTGGGGCGTCGCGGGGGGTGGGTCATCAGTAGCAAACTGTTGTGCGAATAGTTCCAAGGCAGCAGAACGATGGCACCAAGGTGATGTCCAGTAAGTTGCCGCACTGGTTTTGGTATCCTACAATGCTGCTCCGAATAACGGCGTGGGGCGCCCCGGGGGAGGCGGCGTGAACGGGCCTCTCCAGGTGGAGTGTCATCTGTTGTAGTGGGGCGCCCCTTTACCGTTTCAGTTGCCATTCCGTCCGTTTTTGGTCCACTGTGTCAAAAGCCGCAATTCAGCTGAGTTGCGCCCACTCTTGCGGTGCAGCGATAGGCGGCTGTCACAGGACTCTCAAAATGGCGGCAGGCTCTTTCCTTTTTGGGCCTGGTCCACTGAAATGGCCCTGGGACACCTTGGAAATCGGACGCTTGTCTGCTAGGTCTTGGACCCCATTCTCGAAAGCGTCCCCTCCGCCTTGAGAATTCATCAAAAGTTTTGGGGGCCCCGACTCCTGCAGGCTTCTGGTGGGGAGCGGCTGCCATGATTGCTCGCGGAATGACCACGACGGAGCTACGAGATGGTGGTGCTCTCATGCTGACGCCAGCTTCAGTCTGAAACATCCAGAAACAAGGTGGGGCTTTCATCGTTTGGGGAAAAAAAAAAGTTTTCATCCAATGAAAAGTGTTGTTTTTAGGTCATATGATCAAGCCTTCCATCATTAGGAAACCAAAAGTAAAATGAACCAATGAAAAGTTTTATAAACAAGTCACATGACCTGTTATGCGGCATAGGGTATAAAATGCGGAGAAAATACGTTGGCACGTGAGGCGGCGTCAGTAGCGGACCGATGTGCGAATAGGCCGAAGGCAATACAACGCGCCAAGATCCGGATGGCACCGAGGTGGTGTCTAGTAAGTTGCCGCACTGGTGTGGCCATCCTACAATGCTGAAAGTCGGCGTGGGGCGCCCCGTTGGCCTGTGAGATGGCGTCAGTAGCGGACCGATGTGTGAATGGGGCCGAAGGCAGCGCAACAATATTTTCGGAATAGAAGACACCACTAGGCGCTGAGATGCCAAGATCCGGATGGCACCGAGGTGGTGTGTAGCAAGTTGCCGCACTGGTGTGGCCATCCTACAATGCTGAAAGTCGGCGTGGGGCGCCCCGTTGGCCTGTGAGTTTGCGTCAGTAGCGGACCGATGTGCGAATAGGCCGAAGGCAGCACAACGCGCCAAGATCCGGATGGCACCGAGGTGGTGTCTAGTAAGTTGTCGCACTTCTGTGGCCATCCTACAATGTTGAAAGTCGGCGTGGGGCGCCCCGTTGGCCTGTGAGATGGCGTCAGTAGCGGACCGATGTGCGAATGGGGCCAAAGGCAGCGCAACAATATTTTCTGATTTGAAGACACCACAAGGCGCTGAGATGCCAAGATCCGGATGGCACCGAGGTAGTGTCTAGCAAGTTGTGGCACTGGTGTGGCCATCGTACAATGGTAAAAGTCGGCGTGGGGCGCCCTGTTGGCCTGTGAGATGGTGTCAGTAGCGGACTGATGTGCGAATGGGGCCAAAGGCAGCGCAACAATATTTTCTACAATATTTTCGGAGTAGAAGACACCACAAGGCGCTGAGATGCCAAGATCCGGATGGCACCGAGGTGATGTCTAAGTTGCGGACCGATGTGCGAATGGGGCCAAAGGCAGCGCAACAATATTTTCTGAAGAGAATACACCACAAGGCGCTGAGATGCCAAGATCCGGATGGCACCGAGGTGATGTCTAAGTTGCGGACCGATGTGCGAATGGGGCCAAAGGCAGCGTAACAATATTTTCTGTATGGAAGATACCAGTAGGCGTTGAGATGCCAAGATTCGGATGGCACCGAGGTGATGTCTAGCAAGTTGGTGTGGTCATCCTACAATGCTGAAACTCGGCGTGGGTCGCCCCATTAGCCTGTGAGATGGCGTCAGTAGCGGACCGATGTGCGAATAGGCCGAAGGTAGCACAACGCGCCAAGATCCGGATGTCACCGTGGTGGTTTCATAGTTGAGAGGCACTTCATCTGCAGTGGGGCGCCGAGATCCGGATGGCACCGAGGTGATGTCTAGCAAGTTGCTGTACTGGTGTGGCTATCCTACAATGCTGATAGTCGGCGTGGGGCGCCCCGTTGGCCTATGAGATGGCGTCAGTAGCGGACCGATGTGCGAATGGGGCCAAAGGCAGCGCAACAATATATTCTGAATTGAAGACACCACAAGGCGCTGAGATGCCAAGTTCCAGATGGCACCGAGGTGGTGTCTAGCAAGTTGTGGCACTGGTGTGGCCATCCTACAATGGTAAAAGTCGGCGTGGGGCGCCCTGTTGGCCTGTGAGATGGTGTCAGTAGCTGACTGATGTGCGAATGGGGCCAAAGGCAGCGCAACAATATTTTCTGACTGACACCACAAGGCGCTGAGATGCCAAGATCCGGATGGCACCGAGGTGATGTCTAAGTTGCGGACCGATGTGCGAATGGGGCCAAAGGTAGCGCAAGAATATTTTCTGAATAGAAGACACCACAAGGCGCTGAGATGCCAAGATCCGGATGGCACCGAGGTGGTGTCTAGTAAGGTGCACTGGTGTGGTCATCCTACAATGCTGAAACTCGGCGTGGGTCGCCCCATTAGCCTGTGAGATGGCGTCAGTAGCGGACCGATGTGCGAATAGGCCGAAGGTAGCACAACGCGCCAAGATCCGGATGTCACCGTGGTGGTTTCATAGTTGAGAGGCACTTCATCTGCAGTGGGGCGCCGAGATCCGGATGGCACCGAGGTGATGTCTAGCAAGTTGCTGTACTGGTGTGGCTATCCTACAATGCTGATAGTCGGCGTGGGGCGCCCCGTTGGCCTGTGAGATGGCGTCAGTAGCGGACCGATGTGCGAATGGGGCCAAAGGCAGCGCAACAATATATTCTGAATTGAAGACACCACAAGGCGCTGAGATGCCAAGTTCCAGATGGCACCGAGGTGGTGTCTAGCAAGTTGTGGCACTGGTGTGGCCATCCTACAATGGTAAAAGTCGGCGTGGGGCGCCCTGTTGGCCTGTGAGATGGTGTCAGTAGCGGACTGATGTGCGAATGGGGCCAAAGGCAGCGCAACAATATTTTCTGACTGACACCACAAGGCGCTGAGATGCCAAGATCCGGATGGCACCGAGGTGATGTCTAAGTTGCGGACCGATGTGCGAATGGGGCCAAAGGCAGCGCAACAATATTTTCTGAAGAGAAGACACCAAAAGGCGCTGAGATTCCAAGATCCGGATGGCACCGAGGTGGTGTCTAGCAAGCTATGCAGTTGAGTTGTGTGCGCACTTGCGGCGAATAGGTCGAAGGCAGCATAACAATGTTTTCTGAATAGAAGACACCACAAGGCGTTGAGATTCGGTTACCACCGAGGTGATGTCTAGCAAGTTGCCGCACTGGTGTGGCCATCCTACAATACTGCTCCGAATAACGGCGTGGGGTGCCCGAAGGGGGGGGGGGGGAGGCGGCGTGAATGGGCCTTCCTAGGTGGAGGCTCGTCTGCTGTAGTGGGGCGCCCCTTTACCGTTTCAGTTGCCATTCAGCTGAGTTTCGGCTGCTCTTGATGCTACAGCGACAGGCGGCTGCAAGAGGACTCTCAAAATGGCGGCCTGTTCTTTGGATTTGGGCCTGGTCCACTAAAATGGCCCTGGGACACCTTAGAACTCGGACGCTCGATTTTTTTTCCTTTCCTGTACATGCAAAAAAAGGTAAATGCCCGGTACGTTACACGCTTCATCTGCCACGATGAACTCTCCAGAGGAACCGAAAAAAAATATAGTTGTGCTAACTATACCATGCATCGTCATATGGAGAGGTGGCACCAATTAATTATAGTGCTGCATAAAAGAGAGATTTGGAGGAGAACCCCTGACCTGCTAGTACATTCATCAAAGAAGTGGCACTGAGAGCTTCAGAGGCAAGGGAAACGGTCCCAAATATTTAGAAGAACTTTGGAAAGATTAAAATGACATGTTTAGATTGTGGCAAATTAATTTCATGTGGACAGATGAGTGTTACTCTAATAAATACAGCATATGAACATCATCATAGTCGATGGTTGGTAGAGACATTTTGACTATATCCTGGACCTGCCCGTCCTCGCCCAAAATGGCGCCGGAATAAATGGGACTCGTAACTCCTTGTTGTGTACTGGTTGCAGAACCTTGAAATCACGAGATACGTATGCAGTTTTGAAGCACATGGCGGGCGGGGACGAGAATTGATTGAATATTTCGACATCCCTATTGATATTAAGTTCTGATGTGTTATTGATTACTGTACTGTTGAAAGTTCGAATTAACGTCACCCATGGTACTTGCCCGCAAATGTATATCTAGATAATTTTATTGTAACTGGCCCTGTCGTATTTTAATTATAAAATGTACGTCCACCGATTCCGTAACTGTTAGACACCTTAGTTCTTGCAACCTAATGGCCCGCCCGTTACGTTCCTCTACAGTGTAAATGTCTATTCATCATATACGATTACAGTTTGCTCCGTGGCAGGCCCACGTGGTTATAGGCTCGTATTTGTATAATGAAATTTTCACAATAAAGGTTTTTAAAAGAAAACATGGTAGTAGTATATACATTGGTAAAGTTTTTAATAATAGTCACTGTTTTAGAATCATTAAAAGGCAAGTGAAATAAAGCAGACCAATTACATGAAGGGTAAAAGGTATAATACGAAGGAACGCAGTAAAGATAAATGGTCAAGGGCTGTTGTGTTTTCTATTCCTGCAACATAAAGTGATCGATAAGAATCTCATATTCAGGCGTATCGGCGACTAAGACAGCAGGTCGACCCTCTTTTGCTCAACGCCTCCGTCATGGGACGAAGAAACGCTCTTTTTCTCGAAAAAAGAATATATTTTACTTGCAGGACAGTTGTAAAATTTCCGGGAAAGTACATTAGCCTGGAACATTATAACATATATTTAAGAAAAAATAATGTTCGGAAGTAATGAAAAGCGTAATTTTTAGGTCATATGACCAAGCCTTTCATCATTACAATAAGAAAAGTAAAATGAACCAATGAAAAGTTTTATTAACAAGTCACATGACTTGTTATGCTTACGTTACGCGCTGCGCGCCCCGGATGACTTCCGGATGCGCTAACGCGGCGCATCATATGACGCATTACGCGACAACGCAGGTCCAGAATATAGTCAAAATGTCTCCACCAACCAGCGGTCGGAACACAACCCCTTTCAGCAGGCTAAATAGTTCTGTTAAATGACAACAGAAGGGACAGGCAACAAGAACCATCAGTCAAAGAGGGGAGGGCTAGTTCTTCTCTACCGGGTTACATTGGGGCGCTACCGGAACTGATCGAATTGGTAGTCTACAGTGTTTCTGGATGTTTCAGACTGAAGCTGGGGTTAGCATGAGAGCAGCACCATTTCGTAGCTCCGTCGTGGCCATTCCGCAACCAATCATGGCAGCCGCTCTTTATCGTTATTTTGGGCGGGGTGGGTGGCGGAGCCGAGCTGTCTTGCAGCCATCATTGTGTGGAGTTCAGTTCATCTCACTAGTTTTGTATTTGTCATGAGGGGTTGTTCCTAATGTTTCTATTTTAGCGAGGTCAAAAAGAGATCCCATTAGTGGCCTACTGATTTTGCTCGATTCCTTTTCTTTTTTTTTACACGATTTTTCGTTATCTGCAAAGACTAAACAGAGTATTGCGACTCTGTGTTTGTTTGTAAATAGAGAATGAACCAAAGAGAACTAATTCTAAAACAGTAAATACTTGGATAACAATCAATCAAATGGAGAGAGAAGCAGGCACGACGGATTACAACGGGGGCAAAGGCCTGCGTTAACTACCTTTCACTATCTGCAAAGAGAGAGTACTCCTAATAGAAATGAGGGGGGGGGGCACCATTCAAAGCAGATCAGTGTGCATAAACACGAAAATGTTTTCACTTACCACGTACTTGACATTCGACAGCTTATGATATTTGCTATTAAAAAACCATTGAAATTCACTGAAAAAACCATAGGTTATAGACCATATATAGTTAGGAATTAGCATTTACAAAACCTTGAAAATTCACTGAAAAAACCATAGGTTATAGACCATATATAGTTAGGAATTAGCATTTAAAAAACCTTATTTTACTCACACAAAACCATTGAAATTCCATATATAGTTAGTTGCACTAACTATATATCGCGCACCCGCAATCCACTGCTGATCATGTCACATATTACATCATTCATGACATGGTCAGTGACATCACTGATGACATCACTGATGACATCTCAAATGACATCACTGATGAGATCACTGATGACATCTCAAATGACATCACTGATGACATCACTGATATCTCAAATGACATCACTGATGACATCACTGATGACATCTCATTTGACATTACTGATCACATCACTGATGACATCATTCATGTGATAATACGATGAACCTCTTCAGACTCTAATATAACCTTAGATACACTCAGTGTAAACAGACACTCATAGACTGTCACTCATCCATGGAGTTACTCAGACACTTAGTCAGTCATGCAAAGAATCAATCACACCTCCATTTCCTCAACTATACAGTTATACACACCTTACTTATTCAAACATATACTAAAACATATTTACTCACTTATACAATCCTGGATACAAGTTCACAATGATCCATACAGCCACTCACACATTCACTGGCTCTTATGCACAGTTATTTATATATGTCAACTCTCACATGTACTGTGTTTTACATATGTACTTACTTTGACATGTAGCACTGAGATATCCATTCACTCACCAATACACTCATGCACACAGTCAACCGCCCATACAGCTGTTTCCACATGCACTTTTGAACCCATACATCTAGTCAATCAACTGCTCACACATCTATGCAGAGAGTCATACACCTCCCAGCCACCCACACACACACTCAGTCTTCCATACAAATGCTTGGGCAACCAATCAATAACCCATACAGTTAATCATATAGCTAATGATCAACACATGCAGCAGTTTACAGAACAACAGACATAATGATGCACAAATTAAGACAGTTTAGTCACTAACCCATGCACTCAGTGAGACACATTTAATCAGTCACTCATACAGTCAGCCATGCCCCTACTAAATCCTTCATCAAGACACTTATACATCCATTCATTCTTCAATATGTAAGACATATTTTAACTTTACAGAATTATACAGTCACTGGATGACGTCATCAGTGATGTCATTTGAGATGTCATCAGTCATGTCATCAGTGATGTCACTGACCATGTCATGAATGATGTAATATGTGACATGATCAGCAGTGGATTGCGGGTGCGCGATATATAGTTAGTGCAACTAACTATATATGGAATTTCAATGGTTTTGTGTGAGTAAAATAAGGTTTTTTAAATGCTAATTCCTAACTATATATGGTCTATAACCTATGGTTTTTTCAGTGAATTTTCAAGGTTTTGTAAATGCTAATTCCTAACTATATATGGTCTATAACCTATGGTTTTTTCAGTGAATATATATATATATATATATATATATATATATATATATATATATATATATATATATATATATATATATATATATATATATATATATATATATATATTACCTACTGGCGATAGCCAGTAGGTATATATAGTTAGGATTGTTTTCCATAGGGAAATCGCAACATTCTATTGGGAATAACTTTGGCGCCGGTTGAGGAATCTTCCTGAAATTTTCCTTAACTTTGCCTCGCGGCGCTCCGGTCCTTCCCTGAAAGTTTGGGGGGATTTGTCAAGCGGGGGCCGAGATAAAAGGGGGGTCCCAAAACGTGTTTTCCCCATGTTAATTTCCATAGGGCCGTTGGACTCACTTTTAGCCCGAACGGCTGAATGGTTTTCCACCAAACTTGGCAAAATTGTAGGGACTGGTAGCCCGATGTGCCTTAGCTATGTCTCAAGATATGTGCTCCAGTGGTTTTTACGAAAATTAACTTTGAAAAAATATATATTGGGCTACATTGGGCTATATATATGTTAGAGCCCAAATGTAGCCCAATGTAGCCCAAAGATGGCCACCAGAGACAAAAAAAACAAATGTAGCCCAAATATCAGCCAGATGTAGCCCAACTATAGCCCAATGACAGAATGTCCCAGAGTGTTCTAAAGAACAACTAGAGCGCTAACAGTCTTACTTATGACAAAAGTATGGCACACCTGAAGTCATCTTGATTGGAATAAAGTGTTAACACTTAAAACATTTAATTTGCAAAGGAACAAAATGAGGGGGTTCATTTTGCCATAGAAATTATGATTAGTGCTGAAGAAAGAAAAATTAGGGCACATTTTGAGTGACTTCTCAAATCCTCTTATATTTCATTAAAAAAATTCTGATATGCAGTCTCCCAAGATGGCCACCAGAGACAAAAGAGCCTGTGCTTAAAAACTCTGTTAGCAAAGCAGGCATTTGAGATTTAAAACACGTTTTAATATATAAAAACGTTATCCGCTAATAGAATTAGCATTTAAAAAACCTTGCGAATTCAATGAAAAAAACATAGGTTTCAGGCCTTATATAGTTAGGAATTAGCATTTAAAAAACCTTGCGAATTCACTGAAAAAACCATAGGTTTCAGGCCTTATATAGTTAGGAATTAGCATTTAAAAAACCTTTGAAATTCACTGAAAAACCCATAGGTTTCAGGCCTTATATAGTTAGGAATTAGCATTTTAAAAAAACTTGCAAATTCACTGAAAAAACCATAGGTTTCAGGCCTTATATAGTTAGGAATTAGCATTTAAAAAACCTTTGAAATTCACTGAAAAAACCACAGGTTTCAGGCCTTATATAATTAGGAATTAGCATTTAAAAAAACCTTGCAAATTCACTGAAAAAAACATAGGTTTCAGGCCTTATATAGTTAGGAATTAGCATTTAAAAGACCTTTGAAATTCACTGAAAAAACCATAGGTTTCAGGAGTTATATAGTTAGGAATTAGCTTTTAAAAAACCTTTGAAATTCACTCAAAAAACTATAAGTTTTAGTGGTGTTATAGTTAGCTGGACATTTTACTCATACAAAACCATTGAAATTGCTCCTATATAGTTAGTTGTACTAACTATATTTCGCGCACCCGCAATCCACTGCTGATGATGTCACATATTAGATCATTCATGACATGGTCAGTGACATCACTGATGACATCTCAAATGACATCACTGATGACATCATCCATGTGACAATCACATACACCTTTTCATACACTATTACAATTTTTCATCACTCTTTGTAAAATACGGAGTATCATATTTAAATCCATTGTCACAGCAATACAAGTATCTAAAAATCCACTCAGTGATTCATAGATGTATACACACATCTAATCACTTACCTATGGATTCACTCATACATGCTGTCAGTGAACAATAGAACACTATCAAAAATACTTATACATCTATATCGACATTAAACAACAGCACGCATCCTATTCACATATGAAGTCATCCTACTCACTTATGCAAACAATGGATCATACTTACATATTTACTTAGCAAAACACTTATACAATCACCACTTCTTCTATTCATTTAGATAGTAAGTCATACTTAGTGAATTTTAAAATCATTATTACAAGTATACAGTTATCCATACAGTCACTCACACAATCATTGTGTCTTATGTATACTTATTTATATACAACAACTGACACATACACTGCCTTTTATTTTTCTAGTTTGTTGGACCTGTATCATTGAGAAATATATTTGCTCATCACCACACCCATAAAGATATTCACTCACCCAAACAACTGTTAGAACATGTAGTTTTAACTTCATATATCTACTGAATCAACTATTCACACATCTTTGGACAGTCACACACCCCCCACCGAACCACACACACGTTCACACTCCCATACAAATACTCAGTTAACTAATCAATAACTAATATAGACTTTCACATAGCTAGTAACCAACTGTAGAATCAGTTTACACAACAACTGACAAAGTGATACAGATATTCACACAGTTTAGTCACTATCCACTATATTTAGTGAGACATTATAAATTGGTCAAGTAAACAGTCAATTACACTGCTACTAAATCCACCATCCAAATATTTATTTATATATATCCACTTATTCTTCAATGCAAATTGCTATATATATAAAATGCATATTTAAATAACGAAGCAAACCACATTCACTGGATGATGTCATCAGTGATGTCATCAGTGATGTCATTTGAGATGTCATCAGTGATGTCACTGACCATGTCATGAATGATCTAATATGTGACATCATCAGCAGTGGATTGCGGGTGCCCGAAATATAGTTAGTACAACTAACTATATAGGAGCAATTTCAATGGGTTTGTATGAGTAAAATGTCCAGCTAACTATAACACCACTAAAACGTATAGTTTTTTGAGTGAATATATATATATATATATATATATATATATTAAGCAACTCCTTCAGAAAAAGAGCAGAGGCCACAGTGGGGGTTGGCAGGGAGATCACTTTATTCCATCAATTGCTCTCCTTACAGGCGAATGCATTTCCGGCATCTCATATGCCTTCTTCAGCGCCAAGAGTCTCACGGGCAGCTGCAGGTAACATCATAAATATTAGCCCCTTACTGATTGGTTCAGGTCCGCCCTGCCCTCGGGAACAGTGTCCTTTCTCTCCATTCGTAGTGCACTCGGTACTTGTGCACCACAATTCCCAGAATGCAACTGGGATCCAGGTGAGAAATGCGGGTAATTAAAAGTTAATCATTGCGGAAAATGGCTTTTCTCGATGTCATCCAGCCTATTCCCTTGCATATGATGAAAATGTCAGTGTCCCCCTGGGTCCCCCAACCGCATCAACCTCCGTGACACAGAAATCTGTTCGGCGGGGGCAAGACCGTAAATACAATCTCGCCCAGCGTGGAGCCGAAATATATATATATATATATATATATATTCCTGCCAATGCGAAATTACAACCGCTGACTCCGTAAGTATGAAACAAGAAGCTTTTTATTAACAAAGAAAAAGCCAAAACGCTTTTTGCCGGCAAGCCGCCTTTTTTCACAATATATATATCAACAAACAATCCACCCATGGGAAATTTCAGGTTCTTTATACTTCATGCAAACTTGTCATGTATATGTGTAGCACTGAGATGGCGGACAGGTAGGAGCCCCACTCGGGAGCTCCAGGGTTAGGGATAGCCTTTTTGGTAAAAATCCCGATTTTTAACCCTGCCACCCCACCACCATCTAGCCAGCAAAACATACCGAGGACGATTGAAGGCTCGGCGAGAAGAAGGAGTGAGTCGGCGGTGGACATCTGCGAGCGGTCGGCATACAACGTGGGAACAAGAACCAGTGCTTCCCAGGACGACGAAACATTGGTGAATGTAGCGGCGGACACATCAGGAAAAGAGCGCCGATATCGGAGATCCGACATACGTTAAGGGAATGGGAGCGGAGGATCCGGAGGGTGCTGGAGATGTAGCGGAGCGATGAAGAGGAGCTGAGACGCCTGCACACGGTGATGCCGGGAGGCGGAGACGCACAGTAGCAGAGGACGGTGGGAGAAGCGGAGGTGAGAGTCCGTTAGAGGGCCAAACGAGGATAGACCCTAATCAGATCCTCGCAGCCACTGACACGCTACACTGAAACCAAACAGTAATCAGGAGAGGAGTTTAAGGCGCTAACGTGAGGAACCGGAGAGTAAACAACGACGTGCCTGACCTTAAAATGGCGGCGACAATGGACATGTAGAGGCTAAGTCGGGGAAAACACCAACAGAGAAAATTAGGAATAGAGTCAAGAACATGAGGAAAAACAACAAAAGAATTAAAATGGAAAGGAAAAAAGAGGACAATTAGGATATAGAAAAAAAGAAAGAGACTCACAGACAAGTGAAAAGTAAAATCAGAAATGAAAAAAGGACTATGAGAGAGAAAAGAGAAAGGAAGAAGGAGCCATAGATAGAGAAAGAGGACTAATACTACAATAAAAAGAGAAAAAAGACTGTTACCACACTAAAAAGACTGTTACGGTGGCGGACATCTTGAAAGTACTCTCATTAACCGAATTGAATAGGGAGAAGGGCATATAAGTCTCAATGCATTAAAAGATAACAGATTCCAATCACGAGTTAATCATGAATAAATAAATACAGATATCGGAGGTCTAAAGGTCACTAGAAGGTGAACACAGACGTAGAAATTAGACAAAACAAAAGTATTATAAATATACATCTAATCAAACACACTCCATACCAATCAAAATATGATGGACCATTATTTAGAACGAGACGGCACGAACGCACATATCATTAAATACCCTTCCAATCTATCTAAGAACGCAGCTAAAAAGTTTAAACATAATCTACTAAGAAAAAACCCAGACACGCTAGTCTTGGACCCATCTGTTAACAAAGATAAAGGAACGATTATAAACGATTTGATATTCTTCACTAGAAGAACAGCGATATGGCGCAATATCATCACAGAAATGCTTAATATAGAAAGTATAACTAACATACCACATGGCACAAAACTTAAGAGCCAACCATCAACTAGAGGTAGAGCGAACCTATGCATAACGATATATAAGAACGGTATAGTGCTCATACAAGCAGCAGACAACGAATTAAACAAATTTGACAACCTGTTTTCAACCTTAAAAGGAGGCGTAATGAAGACAAGTTCCCATACAGAACCGACCACACAAGATCACACCATGGACCATCACAGAGCTGCCAAGTCAGGTTGCATACCAGACACAAAGTCAGGTTGCATACCAGACACAAACCTCCAGGATCAAATACTTCCTACAAATCAAGAGGTCATAAGCGGAATAAGAAGATCGCAGCTGAGGAGGGGCGAAGCAAAAACAAAATTGGACACACAATGTGCAGACATAAACAGGGAAATATCACAGATGGAAAACTCAACACAACTCCTCAAGTCTAGAAAGGACACAGGAAGACTTGAAGTGGATACACCGAGCGCAAATACCACCCAGAAACCCTGTAAGAGGGTAGAAGCAACATCTAGCATCACAGACAGGTCATCGTCGGCGAATAGGACACCAAATGAGAACACTGAAATTGCGGATATAGAAGATAACAAGGCTGTACACGACATGGACATTGACGGAACAGACCACCTAATTAAGGATGTTATCGAAAGCAACACGGCGGTCCAAGATGTGAACAGAGAAGGAGCAGACCACCAAAGCAATGTCGATATCGAAAGCAACTCGGCGGTCCAAGGCTTGAACAGAGACGGAGCAGTCTACCAAAGTAATGATGGTATTGAAGACAACACGGCGGGCCAAGGCTGGAAAGCGAACAGAAACGGAACAGACTACCAAAGTAAGGATGTGAGTGAAGACAACTCGGCTGTCCAAGACTTGATTAGAAACGGAGCAGACTACAAAATTATCGATAAGAAGGGAAGAGATCAGAGGAAGAGGTCAAAACTCATACCAGGAAACCCATACAAGGGCATAGAAATAGGAAAATGAACAAACTTAATACCTCATTACAAATTCGAAGAACAATCAAAGAGCTTCAATCACAAATGGGCAGGATTCTATGCACGGCCCAAGAGATGAAAGAGATGCTTGAAATCACAGTGAGCACCCACAAAAGAGTCGAACAAATCCAAGAAGCATTACTTAATCTCCAAATAGAGGGAAATAAGATGGCATTGCCCCTATCAAACAGGCAAAATCGACCTGACAGGAACCTCAATCAGCTAACGGAAGAAGAAACGCTATCCTTACTTCGGGAATATGAAAACACCGACAAAGTTAGAGGGGAGAAAATCAAAACAGTCCGGATCGATGCTAACAGAATAGCAAGAGTCAATGAAAGGAAAACCAATCTTAACAACCTACAACAAATACAACTAACTGCGAACTCACAGAACGAGGTCACACAGAGCACAGGGAAACCGCTAAAATGCCTACTCCTTAATTGTAGGTCGGCAGCAAAACACGCATCAGATATAGCTGACCTTATCATGAACAAAGAAATTGATGTGTCAATTCTGACGGAAACGTGGCTATCAGAATCCTCATCTCCATATATGGGCCTACTAGTTCCCCCACAGTATAGGATTGTGAGACTCGATAGGCCAAAAAAGTTAGGAGGGGGGGTCGCCTGCATTTACAGATCTGAAATAGAAGTAAAACTAATTCCATCAGAACCACTTGAATCCTGCGAACACCTAAATCTCAGGATAAGATCAGAAGATAATCAAAAATGCAATCTTCATGCACTCTACCACCCTCAAGGTAATAACACTACCTTCATAGACAAGTTAATGGAAATCATCACCAGCGAAGACAACTCAGAAACTAATAACATTGTCCTGGGGGACTTTAACTTACACTGGGATGACAAAGACGACAAACAGGTCAACGCTCTGAAAGAACTTCTAACAGAGTTAAATCTTAACCAAGCATGCACAGAGCCAACACACGAAAAAGGAGGCACGATAGACTGGATAATATCAAAAACTAACAATACCTCAATCATATCAATTGAGCCATGCGACTGGTCAGATCACCATGCCATAACCTTCCTGATAAACAATCTGAAACGGAACAAGACCTTACAACCCACCAGACATAAGAAATGGATGCGAGACATGAAAGATCCGAATATGGCCTTATTAGTGGAAAGCTGTGAGAAGAAATTGATCCCACCAAACAACTTGCAGAGCGTAGAGGAACTTACTGACCATTACACTAAAACAGTAACGAATATAGTCAACACTACGATGCCACTAAAAATGAAAAGAGTCACAGAGAAGACAAAAAACCCATGGTTCAATGAAACACTCAATGAAGAAAGGAGGAAACTAAGACTAGCGGAAAGGAAATGGAGACAACGACCATCATCACCCGAACTGAAAGCACTCAGAAGAATAAGAAGCGAATATAACAAAAAGGTACTAAACTGCAAAAAAGAATTTATCAGATCTGAACTAGATAACGCCAAAAACAGACCGCGGAAATTATTCGAGATTTTAAAACAACAATCCAATAAATTAGCTAAAACCAGCCAAGAAACCACAAAAACGCAAATAAGCTGTGAAGAATTCTCAACATTCTTCACAGAAAAGGCAAGCAAGTTGGAAAGAGAGCTCAGGAAAGAAGCTGACAACATTGGCAATACGTACAGACAGAATCCCATTATCACCGTAGAAAACACCATTGAGAGGACTAAAAACAAGGCACAATGGGAGAACTTCAAACTACTGGATCAGAATAACATTGCCAGAACACTATCTGACATCAAACCTAACAATCACTATAATGATCCACTACCATCAAAATGTGTCAGAGAAATAAACCACATTGTGATTCCCATCTGGACGAAAATAATAAACGCCTCTCTATCACAAGGGATCCTTCCAGACTGCCTAAAAACAGGTCAAGTCGTCCCTATCATCAAGAAACCGACAGCGGACCCAGCAGATCCAAACAACTTTCGCCCAGTGACCAACATCCCTATACTTGCCAAACTCATAGAGAAATGCGTACAAAAGCAACTAAGTCAACACATAGCTAATTTCTCGCTACTAGACGACTGCCAATCAGGATTCAGGTCAGGACATAGCACAGAAACAGCGAACCTGCATATTGTTGATGATGCACTACAGGCACTGGACCGTAATCAAACATGTCTACTTATCCTTCTGGACCTATCATCAGCATTCGACACGGTAAATCATGAAAAATTACTGAAACGACTCCATGACAGGATGGGAATGGCTGGAAATGTGCTTAAATGGTTTGAATCATTCCTGCAGAATAGAACGCAAAGATTCCTGATCAACCAATCACTCTCACCTACATGCCCTAATTCAATTGGAGTTCCACAAGGCTCTACATTATCGCCATCACTGTTCAACCTTTACATCGAACCACTCACTGAAATCCTCAGAAAGTCGAAAATATCCTACCACATGTACGCGGATGATACCCAGATATATATCAAGATCACATCCAGGGAAGATATCTTGAGAATGAATGAGACATTAAAATTGACACTACGATGGCTAGCTGACAACCATCTAAAACTAAATACACAAAAAACTGAATTCTTGCTAATATCCCCACCGAAGATACACACACAAGTGAAGGAATGGACCAACATGATTACAGCATTAAATTGCACCCCTACCCTAGTGGGCTCAGCGAAATCACTAGGAATCACACTAGATGAGAAATTAAACATGAAATCCCATATCAACACAATGGCAAAAAGCGCCCGCTACCATCTGAACTACATCAGAAAAGTGAAACCATTCATATCCAAAGCAGACCTCAAACTGGCAGTTCAGGCTCTTGTTATCGCGAGGATTGAATATGGATGTACGACGCTAGCGGGGCTTCCAAAAATTTCAACAGCACCCCTGAAGGCATGTCTCAATGCGGCGGCAAGACTAATCACTGGATCAAGGAAATTTGACCACATTTCGCCACACTTGAAGGCATTAAATTGGTTACCATACGAAGCCAGAATCCAGCTAAAAATAGCATGCATAACACATAAGGCACTCCACCACAAGACACCCAACTACCTTGCTCAGAAAATTAAACTATCTGGAGGGAACAGACCAGCCAGGAGCACAAAGGAGCTTATGTTGAGACCTGCCATCTTCCGGAAGAAGAAAACTTACGACAGAGCTTTCTCAGGAGCAGCACCTAGAATCTGGAATTCACTTCCTTCTAACATTAGAAAGATTGAAAACACTATATCCTTTAAGAGGGAAACTAAGATCTTCCTAATGAGTAAATTCCTACCATAGTCAGAACATGGGAAGACAGAAGGCATGCGCATTGGCAGGAATTGAAACAGACTCAGAAAATAAACATTCAGGATCGTCGGATTCAGTTACACTTTATATTGTGCTATGTATTAAGTCATGGTTCGTACTTATGTTGATATAATCTATATTCCTGTAGAAATTTGTTCTTATATTTATGTGCCATATATATACCTACCTCTTAATGTTGTGAAAGTTGCTACTACGATACAGATTATAACTACCTCATGTAATGTGAAGCGCTCTGATACCCAAGGGTCTTGTTCGCGCTATACAAAACTCTAAATAAATAAATAAATAAATAAATAAATAAATAAATACAGGTACGTCATAGTTAGATTTAGAATTTACACACACAAAACCATAGAAATTCAGCAGTTATAGTTATCTCAATTAACAATAACTTGCCCCCTATAGTAACTATAACTCGTGCCCCAACCATGCACAATTTTCTCATCAATAATTTCACTGCAAATGTTGCAGTGATAACACTGATGTCATAGAAGACTTAATGTGTGATATAATATGTGGGGGTAATTAACAGTGCATGGCGAGAGCACAAGTTATATTTACATTAGGGTACGAATTATAGTTTCTTGAGTTACTTGAACTATAACTGCTGAGTTTCAATGTTTTGGATATATATATATATATATATATATATATATATATATATATATATATATATATATATATATATATATATATATATATATATATATATATATATATATATATATATATATATATATATATATATATATATATATATATATATATATATATATATTATTTCAGCAAGCGTCCCAAGATGAGAGGAGCGGCCACAAGCTGGTGCCGGCGGCGAGGTTCGGGACACCCTCGCAAATCTAGGATTCCAGCAAAGTTTTCTTCAAAAGAAGACGCCGCACACCACCTCAGTTATATGACTAGTTTGTTTATTTCATGTAGGTTCCCCACCTACGCGTTTCAGACAGATACACTGTCCTTGATCACGGTTAACAAACCCGTGTCCCTCATTGATTTTTACCATTTGTACTGACTCACTCCACTTGGCAATTAGGATGCATTGTGGGTGCAGTAGTTTTTTGCATTGTTTTTAACTTGCAGTGCGCTATTACCCAACCGGATCGCGGCATTGTAATGGCATTTCTTGAACATTAAATTACTATTAATGGTTATAGTCTTATTAGTGTTGTCATATAATGTTGGACAATATGAGACCACGGGAGAGTCAGGGACTAAGTGTCCATGTGGGAATATATTGGCTAACTGCCCAAGTCCTCCATTTGCTCATGGCGTGTATGAGGCTGAGTGCCTCCATTCGATAATGCCATTATACACTTTGATCAACAGTTGGGTTAGCGCAAAGATAAAGAAAACATTTATATTCAGTCATTTCAATTTGCTTATGTCCAACTAATAAGAATTAGAATCAAAAAATTGATTATATCCAGAATCAATGTTCAATAAAACACGAATTATTTTTAAATCAATACTTATAAGATTTCCCAAAAAAGTTATTATAGATGTACGCTCAGTTCTTCGTCCATATTGAGACCCCACGGCTGTCTGGTTTTGAACCTGATAATCAGTTTCGATTCCAGGCGTCTCAGTCTTGTTCTTCGATCGCCTCCTCTTTCATTTTCACCCACCATGGCAATTCCTGAATATTTCATATTTTTCCATGTTTTGCCAGGGTGCGTTTTCAGATGTTTAGCCGTTGCGTAGCTCATATCATTGTTCTGGATGGCTCTGGTATGTTCCAGTATTCCCCAAGTGGGGACCCTTCCTTCTAGTCAAGGTAAGGGATCTACACACTTAAGGTAACCCTGCTGACCCCCTTCATAGCTTGCCACACACAGACAGGCAAAGGCAATGTGTAAAGAATTTTAACCCAAACACACCAGAAACACAGTGAGAACACCACAAATGGACACCACACCAGTTTAGAAAAATAAAGTATCATTATCTAAACCAACAAGACCAAAATGACATCAATCCAAAAAACATGTACACATATATACTATTAGACAGATTGCTTTAAAAATTGAATTGTAGAAACGAAATAGCTCCACCTAGGGGTATTATGACATCGTGACAGGCATAAATCCAAAGTACAGCATCGACCGCGAGGTGCGCTGGTCAGGCACTGAGTCACATGCACCCCAAACAACAGTACCTTGGAAACAAAGTCAACAGACGATGCACAGTGTCATGGAGGTGAGGTGTCGGTGCCAATGCAAAGCCGGTTCCTTTCTGCCTTGGAAGAAGCGAGGCGTTAAGTTCATGAGGAGGCGAGGCGTCAAATCCAGGACTGGAGATGTTAGGCAGCATCGACAGTGAGGTCTCAGTTCTGGTGAGGGGAGGTGAGGTGAGATGATGCAACAAAGAGTTCGTGAATCCACTCTTGTTGGTCATCTGCTCCACGATAATGTGATACTGGCACTGAAGGTCACGGCATTGGTGGAAGTGCTGGCATTGGGAAGGCCAATAATGTCAGGCGTCGGAGGGCGTCAGTGCTGCTGTGCAGTTGAGGCGGTGAGTCATGCACTTGCAAGAGGTCCCTCTGGCCTCAGTGAGTTCCCGTCGTCACTGGCGTCATCGCTGATGGTGTCGGAGTTGTTCTTCTTGCTTTGTAGCAACAACCACACAATTCACATGGCCCTGGAACTGGAATTGACACCCTTTTCAATTCAGGACTCCACAGATGAGTCCAGGTGTTGGTGAGTTGGTTGCAGGTGGAGTCATTGTGGCCCTGCAACTTAAGAACAGGAGGCCAGCACACACAGGCCCTTGGGGATTCTTCTTCAAGTAGGTTCACAGCAAATTTCCAGGCTTTGTCCTCTCTTTGGCAGAAGCAGCAACTGCAGGCCAATCCAGCAAAGCACACACAGCAAAGGGGCACTACTCCTCCTTACAGCTCTCCAGCTCTCCTCCTTGGCAGAGGTTGTTCGTGGGTCAAGAAGTGATCAAATTTGCTGGAGTTTAAGATCTTTACACCCATTTCTTTTGTTCTGTTTGTGGCAAGGGTCTCGGAGCCCAGTCCAAACCTGCTCTTATTCTCTGGTGCAGCATGACCACAGGAGATAGCATTGCGCAATGGAGACAAAGCCTATTCAGGTGAAAGTGAAACTTCTCCCAGCACTGTAAATGCAGCCAAGGTCTATTCAGCCCATCTATGAGTCACCCAGAAAAGGCAGGATACACCTCACCCCCCTTGTGACTGTCTACAGTGAATGCACATCCCCAGCTCTGGTCACTCCAACACCAAACAGTCATTACACATACAGCTGATGCACAAAGATTGGTTAAACATGAAAATGCCTACTTTCTAAAAGTGCCATTTTCAAACACACAATTTATAAACCATCTTCCTAAAAAGATGTGTTAGTAAATTCTGAGTTCAGAGAGACTAAACTCAATCCCTCTATCTTGTCCCAATGGAAAGTTATACTTGTAAGATGTTACAAAGTAATTAACTTGTTAGCCTTAGGGACAGATAGCCTTTCAACAGTGAAACATTTAATTGGCAATATTTAACTATATGGATAGGTAAAACACACCAACACATTGCCCACCTTTTACAACTCTGCACTGTGCCCATGGGGGTACTTTGGGTTATCCTGAGGGGTGCCTTACATGTATGAAAAGGGAAGGTTGGGGCCTGACCAGTGTGTGCCATTGCCAGGTCGAAATGGCAGTTTAAAACTGCATGCGGAGACACTGCAATGGCAGGTCTGAGATACATTTACAGGGCTAATAATGTGGGTGGCACAATCAGTGCTGCATTCCCGCTAGTGGTACAAAATGGGGGTGGTGATGGACAGAGCATCAGAACCAATCAAACACTCACACCCAGTCAAAAGATCTGGGTTTGATCCATCACCGTTCTTTAGCCCACTCTGCCACCCCAGTTCAGACATGGCTTTATGCAAATCAGTCTGACCCTGTGTTGGAACTGGGGTCACCAGTCCCCTAGGGTAGCATGGCACGAGTGGGTAGGCATCCGAAAGCACATGTGTTAAGCGATCATGCAGCACACACTCACACTGAGACAGAAACCTGGGCACGCAATAAATGACTCCACTCCAGAGCTTGTATAAAAACAAGTGATTTGTATTAAGATAAATAATCAGATAGATAGAGCAGGATCAGGGAAATCATAAATTCATTTAAAATACATGTGTCTCAAGACTTGCAATCAATATTGGATGAATAAATATCCGTTCTGCAATAAATATAAAATATTGGATCAATAAATAGTTAAATACATTTTTAGTGGGACACAGGCCCGACCTACGCCTTGCTTCTTGGTCAGTACCTGAAAGGAATACATCTCAAAGTCATAAGAACAACACTGCATTAAGCATCAATATCCATTTCCTCATGTAAACAAAGGGACAGTTCCATAACAGAAACATCTCCCCGCTGTTGGAATAAACAATTCGTTAAGTGTAGTTCAAACATTTCCTTAAATATGAAACATTTCATTTGCCACAAAAGTATGTGGACGTAACTCTCCTCCTGTAATAGGAATTAAACATTTCATTAAGAATAATTATTCCATATAACAAGGTTGGGCATCCCTTTGGGAGAACTTCTCATTGGGCCCAGCTAACCATTGCATTAGCCAGCACTAACTAGGAGAAAACATTGCAAACTAGGTAACCATCCCCTTGTGCAGGTTTAACTGTACCAGGGCTACACCAACATTCCATCAGGGAAGTAGAAATCCCTACATTGAGCAGGTGTAAGTAGATCTCTGTTATAGCAGGGGTATGAGACCCTTCCCTGGGCAGGAGTAAACATTGCCTCAAATGAGGTCAACACCATTCATTAGGCATAAAGTATTTTTTTAGGCATCACACACCATCCTATTAACTGATGCCTGAACAGGCAGGGCCTTCCCCTATTAATCAGGAGCTTACAGGTAAAACATTTCCTGCAATAGAGATAATCAGTTTAGCAGAAGTAAAACACTTCACTGAGGGTAAAACATTTCATTAACCATTTCCTTAGGCAGGAATGAAACTCCTATGGCAGGAATAAAAACACGCCACTGCGGATAAAACATCTCATTAGGCAGTGTAACTATATCCTTATAGCATTAACGTTCCCCTACTCAGCAATCAACAGTTAACAACTCTTCAAGGCAGAGATAACCATTTTTAACAGGCAAGCCTGAGCTTAGAAGACTTGGTTTATGCATGTAAAGCCTTTTAGTAAATATAAACATTTCTTTAAAGCAAAGAGCACCTCACTCCATAACTGTGGGCATGTGCTCCACCTTTCAACCAACATGAATAAATGTTTCATTAGTCAGCAGACACAGTTCATTATGCAGCTGTTGGCGTTTCCACCCCCAGGCCAGGATCAACATTCTAATTCCTACATTAAGCAGGCATAAACCTCTCAGCACCCAAGAGTAATCCTGTAAATAAGTAGAGGTTATAACACTGGGGCAGGGGTGTAATAAAACTTCTATAGTTCAGAATAATCCTGGTTCCAAGCAGGAATAACCAATTCAAAACTCTTCCCCAATCATAGGTAACATCCCCCTAATCAGGAGTAAACATTACAGGGAAGGAATCAGGCATAGGCATTTCATTAAGTAACTTATAAATAGAACATTACTCATTGCTAGAGAGCAACATCTCATTAAGCAAGCACAGGCCTTGCTTTAGACTAGTAAAACATTTCTGTTAATTAAGGTGAACATTTCAATAAGCAATTCAGTAAAGCATTCTCAATTAGCATTTTACTATGCCTTGGACTCCCCTATGCAGGGCTAAGCCATCGCAGGTGAACTCAGTATGTCTTTAGGCCTACGCCGGAACCAGGGCCCAAACAGTTAATGAATGGCAAGCCTGTCCTCAGGCATAAACAGTAACTTAATGGCCTCCACGTCACTAGAGGCACATAGGGGCCAACAGGTGGGCACTTAAGGTCAAAAATACAGCGTTTCTCTGGGGCCTACAATAGAGCGCTTGGAGGCACAATTACAGCGCTTCTATGGGACATTCAAGAAAGCGCTTGGAGTGAAATTACAGCGCTTCCCTGGGCACTACCTCAGTTCCTCACATGACAGCGCTTGGCCACAGGCAATGCTGGGGACAGCGCTTCAGCAGGCAATCAGGTTTAGATAATAGCACCCTGCAGGTACAGCACTTCACAAGGCAGCAACCCCCTTCAGTACCTCAGCACTCTTCACAGGGACAGCAAAGGAGCGTTGGGGGAGCAGGGAGTCAGCGCTTCAGAAGGCAGCAACTTCTAGAGCCACAGAAGTTCTTGGTGACACAGCACTTCAGGGGGATAGCGCTTTTCAGGATTCACAGCGCTACGATATAGCAGGCAATTCACAGCAGAGGTAGCGCTCGGCAGACAGTTCATTCCAGGTAGCGCTGCTGAAGGGCACCACAGAATATAGCGCTTCAGGCAGGAATCACGCCCAGGATTCTAGCGCTTCACAGACAGCAGGGTGCAGGGCTATAGCGCTTTGGCCCACACGAGGTGGGGGCAAGACCAGCAGGTCTAATAACATTCAGTTCAGGGTGCTGCAGTTCAGGCAAATATAGCGCTTCAGATGGCAGCAACCCCCTCCATTACTTCAGCGCTCTTCACAGGGTCAGCAAGGGCAGCGCTAGATATACAGGACAGGTGACACCCCAGTAGCAGGTTAGCAAGGGAGACCCCAGGTGACATCAGGAAACACAGGGTCAGTACCGCGCCAATACCTGTTTGCTTCTTCAAAAGTCCTGTGATGATTTAATTTCTTCTTAGCGCTTTAGGTTTCTTGCGCCCTTGTAAATAGAGGCTTAGTTTCTTGTTGGCGTGATGTTCCTTACGCCCTTAGTTTTGTTGCTTGGTTTCTTGTTCCTTGAAGGGGGGAATAGTTTGGTGGCTGGTGTTCCAAGTTCTTCTCAGCCAATCCCTTCAAGTGGTCCCTGGGGGTTCCCTGCCGCGGGGTTAGGTCAGTGGGGGGGGTACAGGATGCCTCAATACTTGTAAAGCAGCACACTAGGCCCTGTCATTCCAGCATCATAAGACCCTGCCCTGACCCCCACTGCCTATCCTCCTGCGTAGGTACTTCCCCAGGTCTCCCCTTAGTCCCTCTGACAGGAAAGTTTACCTTCCTTTCCTTATACAGTGCCAGTTGACAGTTGGCAGTGGCAGTTGGTGTCACCTCACCTGTTCCAGAAGGTTCCAGGGGGTTCTAGGAGGTTCCACCATTCTACCTGTGGGCAGGCTGGCAGGCTAAGTTGATACATTGTTTGGAGGGTTCCAGCCAGGCCCTAGCCACTAGAATGCGCCCACTAAACCCCGCTGCAGCAGCAGTGGTCAGTGGCAGCCATGTTAGGGGTATAAGACACCTGCATCTTAACATCAGTTTCACAGTACACAGGGCTTTCCTCACTACACAAGGCCTATACATTGTTGTTACCATGAGGGCATTCTGATTTAAAAGGGAAATAAAAAGGCGAAAAATTTTGGGGAAAGGGCCAAGTCTCACACCCTGTGCCTCATGGGAACAGTCCAGCCCGAACTGCCAAGCCATGCCTTCCCTGGACCGGAAACAAGCTTCCGAGGACCGGTTTCTGGCATTCCAGCCGTCTTCAGCCCGGCTTGCTTGAATCCAGTGGCAAAGTGAGCAGGGGACTCACGTCTGAGCATATCCTGCCACACTTATGGCGGCCAAAAGCGGTACAAAAGGGGGTGGTGATGGACGGAGCATCAGAACCAATCAAACACTCACACCCAGTCAAAAGATCTGGGTTTGATCCATCACCGTTCTTTAGCCCACTCTGCCACCCCAGTTCAGACATGGCTTTATGCAAATCCGTCTGACCCTGTGTCTCATGGGAACAGTCCAGCCCGAACTGCCAAGCCATGCCTTCCCTGGACCGGAAACAAGCTTCCGAGGACCGGTTTCTGGCATTCCAGCCGTCTTCAGCCCGGCTTGCTTGAATCCAGTGGCAAAGTGAGCAAGGGACTCACGTCTGAGCATACCCTGCCACACTTATGGCGGCCAAAAGTGGTACAAAAGGGGGTGGTGATGGACGGAGCATCAGAACCAATCAAACACTCACACCCAGTCAAAAGAGCTGGGTTTGATCCATCACCGTTCTTTAGCCCACTCTGCCACCCCAGTTCAGACATGGCTTTATGCAAATCAGTCTGACACTGTGCCTCATGGGAACAGTCCAGCCCGAACTCCCAAGCCATGCCTTCCCTGGACCGGAAACAAGCTTCCGAGGACCGGTTTCTGGCATTCCAGCCGTTTTCAGCCCGGCTTGCTTGAATTCCAGTGGCAAAGTGAGCAAGGGACTCACGTCTGAGCATACCCTGCCACACTTATGGTGGCCAAAAGCGGTACAAAAGGGGGTGGGGATGGACGGAGCATCAGAACCAATCAAACACTCACACCCAGTCAAAAGATCTGGGTTTGAGCCATCACCGTTCTTTAGCCCACTCTGCCACCCCAGTTTAGACATGGCTTTATGCAAATCAGTCTGACCCTGTGCCTCATGGGAACAGTCCAGCCCGAACGGCCAAGCCATGCCTTCCCTGGACCGGAAACAAGCTTCCGAGGACCGGTTTCTGGCATTCCAGCCATCTTCAGCCCGGCTTGCTTGAATCCAGTGGCAAAGTGAGCAAGGGACTCACGTCTGAGCATACCCTGCCACACTTGTGGCGGCTAAAAGCGGTACAAAAGGGGGTGGTGATGGACGGAGCATCAGAACCAATCAAACACTCACACCCAGTCAAAAGATCTGGGTTTGATCCATCACCGTTCTTTCGCCCACTCTGCCACCCCAGTTCAGACATGGCTTTATGCAAATCAGTCTGACACTGTGCCTCATGGGAACAGTCCAGCCCGAACTCCCAAGCCATGCCTTCCCTGGACCGGAAACAAGCTTCCGAGGACCGGTTTCTGGCATTCCAGCCGTTTTCAGCCCGGCTTGCTTGAATTCCAGTGGCAAAGTGAGCAAGGGACTCACGTCTGAGCATACCCTGCCACACTTATGGTGGCCAAAAGCGGTACAAAAGGGGGTGGTGATGGACGGAGCATCAGAACCAATCAAACACTCACACCCAGTCAAAAGATCTGGGTTTGAGCCATCACCGTTCTTTAGCCCACTCTGCCACCCCAGTTTAGACATGGCTTTATGCAAATCAGTCTGACCCTGTGCCTCATGGGAACAGTCCAGCCCGAACTGCCAAGCCATACCTTCCCTGGACCGGAAACAAGCTTCCGAGGACCGGTTTCTGGCATTCCAGCCGTCTTGAACCTGCTTGCTTGAATCCAGTGGCAAAGTGAGCAAGGGTCTCACGTCTGAGCATACCCTGCCACACTTATGGCGGCCAAAAGCAGTACAAAAGGGGGTGGTGATGGACGGAGTATCAGAACCAATCAGACACTCATGCACACTTGAAATATTGAGAAATGGGTAATACAATTCTAAGTGTTCTGAAAATGGGCCCCAAAATAAGTCTTGCCTCAGGACCTCAAAATCCTTAAGAGAACATTGAGCCTAACATTATGTAAAATAAGTTTTGTTGAAACTTTTCACCAATTACTAGGCCCCAGGTCTAGCCCAACTTGCATACAGTTACTATGAGTATACAGACAATGCCATTGAACAACACCAGGGTGGAGCTCGTTGTGGGAACTACTCCAAAGGCAGGCGGGGACATATCAGTAAAACATTGACAGTGTGGCAGGAGCATCATTGTGCCCCTGAACGAACATCCTGCAACATAGCATCTCTAATGAAGTGGGTGCATCGATCTTCCTGGAGGCCTATGAAGCCCCCTTATTGGGTTGGGGAACCAGCCACTGACAAATAGAGAACAACATATTTACCCCCTGCTGTTTCACTACAGAGGCCTCCCCAGCGCATGCGCAAATTCAGAGTTAACAATTATGAGCTAAAGTAGAGGTCCCTTTTTTTCCTTTTTTGAGTGAGTGCATAGCACAATTCCGTAACTGTGGACATCCAGAAAGAGTGTGTACAGACACAAACACGACTGCGGATCTGATAAGGATTTTCGGCCTCTGGGGGTTAAAGACCTTCGAGATATCAAGAACACGCGCTAAGAAATATCAAACACATTGTGTTATATAAAAACAATATGCAACAATATATAAAACCAAATTATATACTGCTGGGAGTTTAAAAGCACCACTTCAGTGCGTGGTTGAAAAAAAACACTAATAATGTTCCTCAAATATCGCAGTATATAGTTTTCAGTTTGAATGAATTAGATAAGCTACGTCAGCATTTTCCATTGTATGACAGTGCTAGGCAGTATTATCGTGGTAATATTTCGTGCAAGCCTTCAGTGAAAACAAGAAATGCATTGACTTTGTTTCTTCCTTCTTAAACTATTCACAACCTTGGTATTCGAAATGTCTGCTAGTTGTCTGCCGAGAGTGCCTGGAGGCAAGTGTAGCATCTCTTAGTCTCTCAGAGGTGGAATTAGATTTCACGAGGGCATCTGTCACAAGATGCAGTTTCCTCAAAATGAAAATAAGTACAGATGCTTCAGCTAAAGCTTTCCTTGGACAGAATGGGCAACAGGGACAGAACATTTACACACGCAATTCCGTGTGAGCGAATATTTCCATTTATATCATGAAAGCTGGAACAATAAACGGCATTTTCTAGCATATTCATATTCGACTTTAACATTTTAAATATTACATAGCATTATGTTTTTTTTATTGTTTTGCTTGAAATAGATTGTCAAAAGAAATGAGAAATATTAGTGGAATGATTACCTCTGCCCTTTTTGAAAGCTGAGTCCAATCTTCTTTGTTGTAACTGCACATGATACTTGCAATAATGATCTAAAAAAAATATAAAGTTATACATTACTATCTGTGTCTTTTTAGTTACCGTTTAATTTAAATAAGCAGCAGCATCACATCACTACAGCTCTTACTACGAGCTGTCCACTCAAAATGGGGAGGTAATATGAGACGCGGTATTACCGATGGCGGTTGGTAATACCGCGAGCTTTGTGTTAGACGCGGGAGTTACATGCAGCGTCCGGAATCTGTATGCTGTTCACCGCGTGCTTTAACTGAGCGCCTTGCTCTTTTACAGTCACATATTTTAACTACGTGGAATATGTAACCAGCAAAGCGAGTGCAGTAGGGGGCAGATGTGCAACGGATATTTTCATGCGGAAACGGGTCTTAGACCCATTTGCGCATGTAAAAATCCTTTTGGCCATGTACAAACCCTATTTTACAACTCGCAAAAATTTGCGACTCGCAAAATAGTGTTTTGCAACTTGCTATTAGGAAGGGGCGTTCCATTCCTAATACCGACCCCAAATGACATGAATTACTGTTTTGCAACCGCAATTGAGGTCGCAAATCAGTTGCAGTTTACCACCCTTCACAGATGGGTGGTAAACCACTCGCAAAAGGAAAGGGGTCCCCAGGGCACCCCTTCCCATTTGTGACTGGCTCTAAATATTTTTTAAGGGCAGGCAGTGGTCCCAAGGACCACTACCGGCCCTTAAAAAATGAAAGGAGAACGTTTCATTTTTCTTTTTTTAAATGCATCCCGTTTTCCTTTAAGCCCGGCAGGCTACTATACCTGGGAGGGGCAGCCATTCCCAATGGGGTCGCAAATTGCGAGTGCCTCATGAATATGCATGAGGCATGCAATTTGCGACCCCATTGGGAATCGCAATCAGTGTCGCAGACACTGTTGTACATGCTAATTTGCGACTCGCAACTCGCTATTGCGACGTAATTTGCAAATCACAAATTCCTTGGTCGTAACATCTGGCCTTAGGTGGGGTATTACCAACAGCTGGAGCTTACTTATTAACACCAGTGGCTTTCCTCTCCAGGTAAAACCTGTAATCCTGATCAATACATATGGAAATACCACTCCACACATCTCATCATGATGGCAGATGTAGTAAAACATAGCAATGCCTTACACATTATTAGGAATGTAATTGATGCTCAAACTTTGTAACTCTACATTTGTACCAATTACCTTCAGCATATATTGGTTCCATACTTCCTCGTAGATCTCTGTTGACATTATGTCAAATATATGTTTATTTTTAATTTTTATTCTGTTTATTATAACAGAGAATTGACTTTGCGGTACACCAGAATACTTTACATGAACACTGAAGAAATGGCAGCGAGCAGCAAGAGTTGTCGAGTTTGAAGATGGATTTCTGATGTTGGTTTGTTTGTGGGTGAGGATGGATGGTGTTAATGTCAGATTTTTGGGATATCTAGTTGAGAGCAATTTACATAAACAGAATTTCTCCTGTCAGACATTTTTCACTCTCCCCCTTGGACCAATGGTGAGCAACCCTGAATTAAACCTTTGTTTAGATATGCACGGGAACAAAGTGATTGTAGTCCAATTCCATAAATACAGCGATGTTACATTTGTACCGGGTGCCACTGGTGCATTCAAATCCTCCACCTCAGTCTCCCATTCCTGTTTATCTGTTCTTTTGGGGCAATTTTGTTTAGGGTATTCTTCGTGGCCCTAGTAGGATTTATTACGGAGACAGTCGAACCGCCACCAACAGCCCCTCAGTAGCAGTCCCACTGCCATCGTAATCCTGATTACCACCCACCACATTCGGATGGCGGGCAGATGGTTGGCAGTAAGAGACACCGACCACAACGGGCCTGTCGGAGGGACTTGTATTCCTACAACTGTGACAGAGCCTGCCAGGCACCACCGTTGGGATTACAATGTCCCTTTCCATCTGCCTTTTCATGGTGGTTTACCTGCCATGAAAAGGAAGGCGAGAAGGGACATTGGGGGCCCATAGCAGGCCCCCTTCCTCTCTGGCCCTCTGACATGGCTCAACATATCCCTGCACCAGGTGGCAGGCACCATACGGTGCTGCTCACGGGTGGCACCAAACGCCACCCTTGACCAGATTTGCACAATGTGTGCAAATCTGCTAACGGGTGGCGGGGAATGGGATTGACACTTTGGAATGTATTGGAAAGTTATCGACCTCACCAAATAGTAAATTCATGTGTATTTACAAACGTTTGCAGGGCATGTTTACACCATGGATACAGATGTATAGTCACCGCTGTCAAAAGCAGGGGTAAATCTATTTTTTGGTTGGCTGTAGGGCAATAACTTTCTGAAAATGTTTGGAAGTGAACAGCAAGGAATTTATTTAAGGTGAAAAATGCCTTCCCTGTGGATAGCAACAAAAAGATTTTATAGCACAATTGCAGTTTAGAGTTACACATACACTTGTGTAAAGGCACACCAAGTTCATTTACATGTGTTCGTGGTGATACATAAATAACACGGAATGTGCAAAATAATTCCACAACTGTTTCAGAGAATCCTTGCCTGTCGGAGATTTTCATTAAAATTTGAGGAATGCGTTATATATGGCTTGGCAGTCAAATAAGTACTCCAAATATTGGAGGAAATATACGGGAGTACATCACTGTCTACTTCCTGTGAATGGGATTATATTAAACGTTCAGATAGTTTTGCAATCGCGTACCTGTGGAATGTCAGCATGTACACCTTAGGGTTATTGGGGTGCTGAATGATTCCTGCATCCATGGTGTGCTCCCCCCATATTTCGCTACTGGAAGGCCTCTGTTTCTCTCATTTCATTGGATTTTCTGTAGCTCTGTTGGTTTTTCTGTGTTTTGCCACTGCTCTTCGTCACTGTCACTTTCTCCTTAGTTAGCTACTTTATGATGCTCTACCTTCATTTGTGTCTGTTTGTTGTAACCTTACGGCCATGCCCAGTTGTTGGTCTACCTAGTTCTACTACTGTGGTTTTAATTAAAGACACTTGGACAGGTTTGAACATCAAGCTACTCATATTTATTCTTTGTGCGCTTTCCATTCTTTTTTGGCACTTAATAAAAGGAGCTATTCGTGTCCTGGATATTTTGGGGGGCTATTTAGACAGGCATTTTTTTTTTGTCAGCGATAATATGTCAAAGAAGCTTCACAACATTCGAATTATTGCATGGGAATTTATTTGGATTCAAATATTTATTGCAAATATATAGCTGATTCAATGCGGCTAGGTTCATGTTGATGCTGAAGTAAAAGGCTTACAATAAATAATTTGACAATTTTGAGAAGCAGCAAGGTATTAAACAGAAAGTATTGTTTTGTTTATAAACCCTTCTAGATCTTTATCCTTGAAGTCGTTTCACCAGTTTCAATTACTAACCTCCACTGGGTATGGGCTCCCAAGCAGCAAGGCCAAACCCTGCCTTAAATGTATCACAAAAAAGATGCCAGTGCTGCTACTCTCAATTGTTGGATTGTTATTTTCTTACTCACACACGAATGAAACAATATGTGAGAGGAATTTGATTTTTAGAATCAATCTTTTAGATTTGCATTTTATTTCAACTTTTCATTTTTTATTTAGTTTTTGAACATTTACATATTTACACAAAACATTTCAAAACACATCACAAAAACAAACATTTGCAGATTAATGTTAATCCTCCCTTCTTATCTCATTCATACACACTACCACTAAAGATCTTTTTCATACACACTAGACACCCATTCATCCACCTAACAATCTTAATAACAACCAGCTATATTTTCTACAATTTATATACAGTTTTTGAAAGGAAACCATAGAATCACATTTGGAAGCATGAATCACTGTGATCAAAATGTTGTTGGATTTTCTTATGGTTTCAATGTAATGACGTTACATGGCAAGGTCTACGCGTTTCGAACTCATGTTAATATAGAGTTCTCATCAGGACCATAGACTGTAAATGAAAAACAGGGGGACCTCTGTTAGTATTCCTTATTTATATAACAGAAGCTGTTGTGGGCTCAACAACCACCTCTTTACTTCTTACCTCTCTAAATGTCAGACAGTTTATGATTCCTTGAATCACCAACGACCGCGGAGCGGGACCACCTATATGACAAATAAACAGTTGTTGTTTTTTATAATCCCACTTCACGTATTCATAATCAACCAACCTCTAGGGTGTACTCACTTGATGTGTGGTTTTTTATGGCGCTTCTCTCTGTGAAGAACAACTGGTGTAAATGTTTAGAAAGGGTGATCCTAATCGCAACACTAATTCAACAGTGTCCTGCACGGGGACTGGATATCTTACCGGTGTGATTTATTCTGACTTCATGTGATGTGCGTGGGGAGATCAGGGGAATTTATTTCCGCACGGAGCTCACGATGCGCCTAGGGAAATGGGAAGGGTGCATACAGTTATTTTCCAATATGATGTTCGGATTTTGGACACGCTCGAGGGCAAGTCTTGGCTCAGCAGTGTCCCTGGATGCTGCTTACTTTTGGTCCGTATCGTGTTCCAACTTGGTCCCGGTTTGGTCTCATGATCTCGGGCGTTCTGTTTGATTCCACTAATGTTTCCTGTTGGAAATGTCACATGACTTTCGAGTGTTTTGCGGGCGCCATCTTGAGATAGTCAGGCTCTCTCTATTCTCTATAGAGGTTTAGCGTCATATTTTAAAAGCGTGATTATTGGGTGTTCTTTGCCTTATTAATTCATTTTGGTTGGTGGGTGATTGATTGGGATTAGGGATACGAAAATTAAAAAAATCCTTAGAAATTGATGCGATGTCATTTGAATTCCTTGTTGGGTGGAGGCCATCTTGGGTAGGGAGATACCGTCCACTAAATAGTAAGATGAATTCTGAATTATCTGTATTGTTTCGGCCAGATGGAAGAGCCTATTAAAAACGCATTCTTGCTCTAAGTTATAATTTGTACATCTCGGAAAGTTCATTCAATCCGTCTGTAGCTGTATTGAATCTCACGATCATCATCTCTTCTTTTTTTGAAAGTTTAGCGTCCAATTCCCCTCCTCTTAGGTCTTGTTCAACTTTTGTAATCACTGTCCATCGTAATTCATTGTCTCCGTGATTTTTCATTTGCCAGTGGTTGACCAATGGGGCATTATGCACCTTGCGTTTTATCCGTGATTTATGTTGTTGGATTCTTGAGCGAATCTCTTGATTGGTTTTGCCAATATATAGAAGATTACATGGACACCTAATTCCATAGATCACGTACCGTGATTTACAGTTTGTAAACAAATCGTGTTTCCATGTTATTTCATTATGTTTGAAAATTGATCCTTCTTTAGTGGAATTACAACAGTTACATCCGCCACATTTGTGGTGCCCCATGACCGGAGGTAATCCAATCATGCTTCTTATATTAGGCTGTGCTTTTAATGGTAATGCCGCTCTTACCAATCTATTGGCTAAACTTGATTCTTTTCTAAACGCGAATAGGGGAGGTTTCTTTAATTCTTCGCATAGATTTTTTACCAAGTGCCAATTACTATTCACCACCTTTTTTAACATGTTGGAATTGGGGCAATATGTAGTAACTAGTACTATTCGGTCCAGTTTCTTTTTGGCCTTTTTCTCCAAAAGGTGCTCTCGTGGTGTCCACCACGCTCGTTTTTTGGAACGTCGAAGTAGTTTTTTAGGGTATCCACGTTCTATTAGGTTGGTGGTCAATTTGTCCGCATGTTTTAAATATTCTTGCTTGTCTTGGCAATTTCTCCGGATCCTTAAATATTGCCCATATGGCAAATTTTCCTTAAGGCCTCGGGGGTGGTTGCTAGTGAAGTGTAATGATCTGTTGCGGTCAGTTTCCTTTCTGTATAGAGTAGTCATCAAACCTCCTTCATCCTAAGGGTATATCTCCACATCTAGGAAAGAAATTGTGTTTTTTGAGTACATCAGGCTGAATTTGATTTCCTGTGTTCTGCCGTTAAGCCAATTGTTAAAATGCTTCAGATCTTCTTCAGAGCCAGACCATACAAAGAAAACATCGTCAATATAACGACTCCAATTTCTAATCGAAGATCCAAAAGGGTTATCCTGGTAAATTAATTTTTCTTCGTAGCTTGACATGTAGAGGACAGCCAGTTCTGGGGCGAACGGACAGCCCATCGCCACCCCGCCTACTTGAAAATAGAAATCTCCGTCAAAGTAGAAATAGTTATGCTTTAATGCAAATTGTGCCAGTTGTATAATGAATTCTGTTGGTACCTTTTCTGGTTTCTCTCTTGTTTCCAATGTAGATTTTAAAACCTGTATGCCCTCATCTTGTGGTATTTGGGTATTCAGGGACGTTATGTCCATTGTCACCGTCCAGTCACTTGTTCTGTCAAACTTTACTTCATGTAATTTGTTAATGAAGTCAGTTGTATCCCTAATGTAAGATTTTACATATGGAATGAATGGTTTTAAAAAGAAGTCCACAAATTTGGAAATCGGTTCCATAAGAGAATCGCAACCGGACACAATGGGGTGTCCAGGTGGAATCTTTGCATTCTTATGTACCTTCGGTAGTACGTAAAAAAAGCGGAGTTCTAGGATGTTTTATTTTCAAGTATTCAAATTCTTTTTTTCCAAGGAAGCCTTGTTGGAATGCTTCTTCAATGATGGCATGTAGTTGATGTTTTAGTTCCATTGTAGGATCTTTGTTGAGCTTTCAATAGCAATTGGTGTCATTCAGTTGTTTTTTGACCTCGTTGGTATATAATGATCGGTCCCATATCACAATTGACCCACCCTTGTCTGCTTGTTTTATAATTACAGATGTGTCTTTTGTTAGTTTCGTCAATGCCAATGATTCAGATTTGGTGATGTTGTGTTTGACCCACTTGGTCTTCTTTTCCATATCAGTAATTGCTGAAAGGATAGTTCTCTCACATGGGAAATGTCGACCAGATGCCAGAATTACAAGAATTGACGCCTTCATATTTCCCAAAAAATTCTGACGAAGGACGAGGAAAGCATACTCCAAAGACGACTAACATTTGTCCCCACTAGAAGAACAGATTTTGTCAAACTAAAGACCGAAACTATAGAGTTCTTTCGCAAAATCAGGTTAAAAGCATTTTTTTCAGAAAACCCTATGGAATCAAATATGGAAACCACTGGATTCCATAATAAATCCACATTCTGTCCTCCAAACCATAAAATACCAAAGAAATTAGTAACATTTGAGAGAACTATCCTTTCAGCAATTACTGATATGGAACTAAAACATCAACTACATGCCATCATTGATGAAGCATTCCAACAAGGCTTCCTTGGAAAAAAAGAATTTGAATACTTGAAAATAAAACATCCTAGAACTCCGCTTTTTTACGTACTACCGAAGGTACATAAGAATGCAAAGATTCCACCTGGACGCCCCATTGTGTCCGGTTGCGATTCTCTTATGGAACCGATTTCCAAATTTGTGGACTTCTTTTTAAAACCATTCATTCCATATGTAAAATCTTACATTAGGGATACAACTGACTTCATTAACAAATTACATGAAGTAAAGTTTGACAGAACTAGTGACTGGATGGTGACAATGGACATAACGTCCCTGTATACCCAACTACCACAAGATGAGGGCATACAGGTTTTAAAATCTACATTGGAAACAAGAGAGAAACCAGAAAAGGTACCAACAGAATTCATTATACAACTGGCACAATTTGCATTAAAACATAACTATTTCTACTTTGACGGAGATTTCTATTTTCAAGTAGGCGGGGTGGCGATGGGCTGTCCGTTCGCCCCAGAACTGGCTGTCCTCTACATGTCAAGCTACGAAGAAAAATTAATTTACCAGGATAACCCTTTTGGATCTTCGATTAGAAATTGGAGTCGTTATATTGACGATGTTTTCTTTGTATGGTCTGGCTCTGAAGAAGATCTGAATCATTTTAACAATTGGCTTAACAGCAGAACACAGGAAATCAAATTCAGCCTGATGTACTCAAAAAACACAATTCCTTTCCTAGATGTGGGAGATATACCCTTCGGATTAAGGAGGTTTGATGACTACTCTATACAGAAAGGAAACTGACCGCAACAGATCATTACACTTCACTAGCAACCACCCCCGAAGCCTTAAGGAAAATTTGCCATATGGGCAATATTTAAGGATCCGGAGAAATTGCCAAGACAAGCAAGAATATTTAAAACATGCAGACAAATTGACCACCAACCTAATAGAACGTGGATACCCTAATAAACTACTTCGACGTTCCAAAAAACGAGCGCGGTGGACACCACGAGAGCACCTTTTGGAGAAAAAGGCCAAAAAGAAACTGGACCGAATAGTACTAGTTACTACATATTGCCCCAATTCCAACATGTGAAAAAAGGTGGTGAATAGTAATTGGCACTTGGTAAATAATCTATGCGAAGAATTAAAGAAACCTCCCCTATTCGCGTTTAGAAAAGAATCAAGTTTAGCCAATAGATTGGTAAGAGCGGCATTACCATTAAAAGCACAACCTAATATAAGAAGCATGATTGGATTACCTCCGGTCATGGGGCACCACAAATGTGGCGGATGTAACTGTTGTAATTCCACTTAAGAAGGATCAATTTTCAAACATAATGAAATAACATGGAAACATGATTTGTTTACAAACTGTAAATCACGGTACGTGATCTATGGAATTAGGTGTTCATGTAATCTTCTATATATTGGCAAAAGCAATCAAGAGATTCGCTCAAGAATCCAACAACATAAATCACGGATAAAACGCACGGTGCATAATGCCCCATTGGTCAACCACTGGCAAATGAAAAATCACGGTGACAATGAATTACGATGGACAGTGATTACAAAAGTTGAACAAGACATAAGAGGAGGGGATTTGGACGCTAAACTTTCAAAAAAAGAAGCAATGATGATCGTGAGATTCAATACAGCTACAGACGGATTGAATGAACTTTCCGAGATGTACAAATTATAACTTAGAGCAAGAATGCGTTTTTAATAGGCTCTTCCATCTGGCCGAAACAATACAGATAATTCAGAATTCATCTTACTATTTAGTGGACGGTATCTCCCTACCCAAGATGGCCTCCACCCAACAAGGAATTCAAATGACATCGCGTCAATTTCTAAGGATTTTTCTAATTTTCGTATCCCTAATCCCAATCAATCACCCACCAACCAAAATGAATTAATAAGGCAAAGAACACCCAATAATCACGCTATTAAAATATGACGCTAAACCTCTATAGGGAATAGAGAGAGCCTGACTATCTCAAGATGGCACCCGCAAAACACTCGAAAGTCATGTGACATTTCCAACAGGAAACATTAGTGGAATCAAACAGAACGCCCGAGATCGTGAGACCAGACCGGGACCAAGTTGGAACACGATACGGACTAAAGGTAAGCAGCATCCAGGGACACTGCTGAGCCAAGACTTGCCCTCGAGCGTGTCCAAAATCCGAACATCATATTGGAAAATAACTGTATGCACCCTTCCCATTTCCCTAGGCGCATCGTGAGCTCCGTGCGGAAATAAATTCCCCTGATCTCCCCACGCACATCACATGAAGTCAGAATAAATCACACCAGTAAGATATCCAGTCCCCGTGCAGGACACTCTTGAATTAGTGTTGCGATTAGGATCGCCCTTTCTAAACATTTACACCTGTTGTTCTTCACAGAGAGAAGCGCCATAAAAAAACACACATCAAGTGAGTACACCCTAGAGGTTGGTTGATTATGAATACGTGAAGTGGGATTTTAAAAAACAACAACTGTTTATTTGTCATATAGGTGGTCCCGCTCCGCGGTCATTGGTGATTCAAGGAATCATAACCTGTCTGACATTTAGAGAGGTAAGAAGTAGGGAGGTGGTTGCTGAGCCCACAACAGCCTTTGTTATATAAATAAGGAATACTAACAGAGGTCCCCCTGTTTTTCATTTACAGTCTATGGTCCTGATGAGAACTCTATATTAAAATGAGTTCGAAACACGTAGACCTTGCCATGTAACGTTGTTACATTGAAACCATAAGAAAATCCAACAACATTTTGATCACAGTGATTCATGCTTCCAAATGTGATTCTATGGTTTCCTTTCAAAAACTGTATATAAATTGTATAAAATTTAGCTGGTTGTTATTAAGATTGTTAGGTGGATGAATGGGTGTCTAGTGTGTATGAAAAAGATCTTTAGTGATAGTGTGTATGAATGAGATAAGAAGGGAGGATTAACATTAATCAGCAAATGTTTGTTTTTGTGATGTGTTTTGAAATGTTTTGTGTAAATATGTAAATGTTCAAAAACTAAATGAAAAATGAAAAGTTGAAATAAAATGCAAATCTAAAAGATTGATTCTAAAAATCAAATTCCTCTCACATATTGTTTCATTCGTGTGTGAGTAAGAATATAACAATCCAACAATTGAGAGTAGCAGCACCGGCATCTTTTTTGTGATACGTTTCACCAGTTTCAGCACGACAGGTATGTTACTGGTCGCCTCGATTCAGGGCACTCTCATGGTTCAAAGTGATGGCCTGAAGGTATTAACTTTGCCTAATCTAAATCATCTCATATTCCGAAGAGCCAAAAAGTAATGTGCATAGGAAGGAATATGCCAGAAGGAGCACACACATTTCACAATGGGACGATGCACGTTATATGCTTTCAAATACGGTGGAAGCCTGACCCACTGCTGAGCTCTATTGATATAAATTGGGTCTGAAGCAGCAGACAATGGCATGGCTTGTTTGCTCATGGTGTGCCAAAAATTCCCTTTTTTGCAGTCATCTACTGATAAAGTATATAGAATAGTAGGGGTGCAGGTCCTCGCACAGAAAATAAAGCACCTCAGCTGAAAGAAAAGATAACGGCCATAAAAAAACTTGCACAAATACGTGAAGACATGAAAGATCACAGCTCTCGAGCGGGGTACTGAAAGCATTACACCATGCTATGGTTTGTATAGAGTGATACAATCATATTAAGCAGTAGGATGTTAGAAATCCAAGGGAAGAAAATAAAACGTACATTCTACTGAAAATAACAAGTATGGGCGGGACAAAAATAGTAAAAGAATTTTTTTTAAGTTTCAACAAGGTAAAATAATTTTGAATTTATCAATATAAAGCACATATGAGTTTATGAAGTTTTCAATTTTTACAACAACTTCTCTCTACCCTTCATTGACTGATTTAATATATTTTCATAATTTATGTGTGAAATGTAAAATATTCTGAGCATAGAGTGTAAAATAAAACATAGTAGATGGGCTTATTAAAAACGAAAGCTAAACTGAAATTAGCTGGTTGATGTTCCCAATAAAGGCCATGCAAAAAAAGGGATTTGAAATAGCAAATGCTTCGTAAAACACTTGCAGATATATTTAAGAAACCTTCTAGAGAAATGATACTCAGCAGTGCACTGTTCACAGTAAATTCTGTGGGTTAAAATTAAAATACACTCAGGGACTGAAGTTAAAAAGTTGACAAACTATGGGGCATATTAGCAAGAACCTTGTAAAATTATCGCCATTTTAGCGGCAGGAAACTGCCTCTAAAACGGCGATAATAGGCTTGCTAATATGCGTTACAGAATTCCAATAGAAGCCCAGGTTAGATGTCCCGTGCTAAAACAGCGATAATTGTAACGAGGATCTTGCTAATATGCCCCAATGATTTTGTGATGGTTATATCAGTTTCACAACACATATTAGGGACTGTAAATAGTGATGACGACATTTGTTGACGGAGCCTAATTATTCTAAGAAGCGTTGAGAAAGGTATTCTCAGGAAATTCTTCCCAAACCTGATGTACAGCCTTGCCAGATATTTGGACTTCCCATGAAGAAAAGATTGGCTGCATTCTACTATCAGAAATTCTGTAAATAAAGGATGCACAGAGAATATTTGATTCACCTAATCTTTGACTGACACATTGTCAAAGTAGGAGCAGCCCGTGGATTTCCTTAAAGCATGGGGACAAGATCTCAAACCTAGGCATGGGACCTGTCCCAAAAGGTCTTACTCAAGGTTTGTGAATGAGTGTGTTGATTTAGGAACAGTATAGTCTGGTATTCCTCTCACACCCCTAAATGCATGTAGATTGCTCTCCAAAGTCTTCCATAGGCTGGTGGACCCACACAGCTCCTGAGGTAAAGCTGCTCATGTGCTTCATGTCAGTCATACCTCTGAAGTTTTGGAAGGCGCCTTCACTTTATCAGATGCAGGTTGGCTTTAGGGCACTTGAGGTCACAGGTTCAGCTTTTTTCAGCAAGGCCAGACACCATGTGGTGTCCCCTCACATCTGGGAAGCTGAATGTCAGCCAGACATCAGCTCTGGTTGCAGAGCAATCCTTTGATTATTTTGCAGAGCACTGCCTTCCTTGTTTGAAGACAACCTGGAACTCGAACAGCAAATGCACCCACTTTTGTACAATCAAATCGACAGAGTTGATGTATTCTCTGTACGAATTTTCAGAATTGGTTTTTAGTGGTTCTCTATCATATGATTCGGATTTGATTAAAATTTATAACGCGCAGAACAATAACCCGCAGGTATCAAGGCGCCTAACAATACAGTCAGAAAGTTGAAACATACATCCTTACACATAGGCTTGCAGGAAGAGGCAGGTTTTAAGGGCGCTACGGAATTTCTGTAAGGAAGGTAGGGACCTAAGATCCAGAGGAAGATCATTCCACCATTTGGGAGCTAGGGTGGAGAAGGCCCTTCCACCCCACTTGGCTTTTCGTATGCGGGGAACTGTCAGGAACGATTTCCCGGAGGAACGCAAGTTCCTTCCAGGAGTGTAGTGGGAGATGATGGAGCCGACTCCCGAGTCGCTGTTTTTTGCAATGGCTCTATAAGTCATGCACAAGACTTTAAACCGTACTCGGTATTCTACTGGTAGCCAGTGCAGCGTTTTCCTGGCCAGCGTGGCCGAGGAGCGTATGGGAACATCCAGAACAAATCTGGCTTTGGCATTCTGAACTACCTGTAAGCGCTGCAGGAGGCTCCTGTTTAGCCCCGCATACAGCGCATTACAGTAGTCAAGGCGAGAGCCAATGAGTGCGACAGCTATTTGCTTTCTGGACTGCAGAGAGAGGTATTTCCTAATCCTTCGCAGGGTGTGAATTAGGCCCCAGCAGGTGGAGATGGTTCTGCTCACCTGTCTACCCATATCCAGGGCAGGGTCTATCATCACCCCAAGATTCTTAGCAGATGTTGTGGGGGAAGGGCATATTCCTAGCGAGTCAGGCCACCAACTGGCTGACCAGATGTTTTCTTTCCCTCCAAACACCATCACCTCAGTCTCCTCCCCATTCAGTTTGAGTGAGTTCTGAATCATCCAGTGACCAACCGCCTCCATACAAGATCTAAACTTGGAGGCGGTCTGCACATCTGAATGGGAAAGAGAGACGAGTATTTGGGTGTCATCTGCATAAGAAACTACCTCCATCCCGAAAGTTCTTATTAGTCTGGCCAGTGGGGTCACGTAGATGTTGAATAGGGTCGGACTAAGAGCCGACCCTTGAGGGACCCCACATAGCACTGGTCGGGATGGAGATAGGAATTCCCCTAGCTTGACTCTTTGTTCCCTCCCATCGAGGAAAGAGGTCAATAGATCTAGAGCTGCGTCCTTAACCCCCACAGCCCTCAGGCGAGATGTAAGTATTGAGGGGGAGAGGGTATCGAAGGCCACAGTTAGATCTAGCAGGACCAGTAGGGTGGTCTGGCCCCCGGCCCCCGTCACTGTCCATATGTCCTCCCAGACTGTCTTTCAGACAGCCTTTGTGTATGGTGATGCTCTCCAGTGCCTGGATAACTCACAACAGAAGGACAAAGCAGTGGGAGATTTCTGCACCTGCCTGAAAAACAGCCATACAAAAATTGTTCAGGGAAAGAGACACAAGGCTGTTCTTGCCTAAATAACTCTTCTTACATTTAACAATAGAGACTGCAGTCTTTCCTTTCACCCTGCCACCTATGAAAGGGATGTTCTCAGGAAGTCTAATTGGCAGTACCTCTCAGCAAAAGGTCCTAATATAATTTCTGAACGAGTCCTAATTCCTCTCTGCACCCTTGGGGCATCTAGCCAGGTCTCAGCAAAGGAACAGGGGCGTAGCTTCAGCAGGGGAGGGGGGGTGTTTGGATTGTGACCCTCTCCCTCACCAAATAAATGCATTCTTGGTTTTGTAGGTGGGTATGCGAGCCCAGAGTCAGATCTGATATATCCGTGTTGGGTTTTCAACCAAGAAAAACAGACAAAACAGTGATCTTTGAGACAGAGAGTGTGATAGAGAGAGCGCGAGTGAGACAGGCAGGCATATACATCTGGTGGCTGAATTTCAAATTGTGAAACTTGATAACCTGGCATCGAAACCGGATTGCCTGCTTGCTTCAATTGTGTGATTCTAGCCAAGTATTTTATTTCAAACAGTCTTCTTTTGCTTTATTATCACATATGATAGCACTGTTAAATACCTAAGTTCAGGATATGAGCTATGTAAGCAACTCTATTGTTTGATTTAATACATCATAATGTTGCTCAATCTTTAATGGCCACAATTAGGAATTACATGACTACTGACTTGCTACTTCGATCACTAATTGTATTGTTGGTGGGGGAGAGCCATTAATATTTTTTAAGTTCATGTAGAAAAACTTCACATCACTTTTAACAAGTGTATATAATCTAATGTACTAAAGTGAAATGGTTCCACATGTTAAAAAATACACTTTTGTTTTCTAAAGACACTGTATCAAATGTTTACATCATGTTTGTTGCACAAAATAAATGCCAAAAGTTTTCATGGCTTGGCTCATGCACGAACTATTGGAGTCAAGTCAGACACATTGCTCAGCTCATCCTAATAATTTATCTGTGCTACTTCTTTATTTGCAACTCGTTAGTCAGATTTACAAAAGGTGAGGTTGGAAACATGGAGCGCTGCCTACTTGCAATGAGTTGACAATAATACCATCAAGGCTTCTTGTAGCAGAAAGAGACAGTATCATATTGAATTTCGGCCACCCACCTGCTATTTTCTTCCCTCTTCCCTAGCCAGCCTAAAAGGCAACCTGTCTTATTGCCAGTCTCATAATAATATTGTTTAGCTGAGTTAGGTGTTACATTATTGTACTACACTCGCATGGCCTCTACCTGTCTCAGTGTCTGTAAAGAGCCCATCCCAAGATGCCACTCTTCCACTGCCTTGAATTCGAACTCCAGGTCTACTATTTTCTGTGCTTTATGTTTTGGGGGTGTGGGGTTTGTGCTATATGATTCTGTGCCCTGTCTCGAAGGACAGTTTGGCTCTCTGAGAGTAATGTATGAATCCACCGACCTCAGGTTTTCCTTATAGTAGAGTACAATTTAAAATTTGTCTGAAGACCTCAGACTATGCACTTGTAGCTCCCAAGGATCCAGTCACCATGCATGTGTATTTTGGTCCTGCTTGCTTCCTCCAAATACAACCTTAAGGGGAGAGAAATTAGCAACACCTCTGGCTAGGTACACCACCTTCCTAACCACAAAGGTCTCTGCTGTTGGAAGAAATATGTAGTACAGATGTAAAAATATCTTATAGTCTCCTGAAAAGAAGAAGTACAGCATATCTAAGGGATGTGTGAGTCTTCATGTATCTGATAAGCCCAAAGAGTGCACTAGGTGTGCTAAATCAGTGTGCAAATGTGTAGAGTAGAGGCTTGGTGTACTTCTACCTGGGTCTCTGTTGAGGACATCATTTAAGTCACCTCCTTTTATATTTGTTGATTTGTTGCTTTTAAGAGAATGGGACCATGTCTATCACCAACCGTCTCTTGAAATCTAGGTAGGGTGTATACATTTAGTATCAGCAATAATGTCCTGTACCTTGGGCCTTGCATCCCCCACCCCGAGGAACCCACTGCCTAGTTATCTGAAACAGGGGTGTTCCTGGCCAGGATTGCCACCCCTCTAGTATCACTTCTAAATCCAGCATACACCAAGGGTATATATGGGCCCCTTTGAAGGCACTCACATAGAGATCCGATCAAGTGGGTTTCCTCCACTAGCACTAGGTCTGCTGCCTGCCTGAGGATATATTGAGGCACTTTCCCTCTTTTGACTCTACTGACCAGGCCGTTCACTTCCACAAGAGGGCCTTTAGCGGATCTGTCTCAAGTTGCAAATTCATTAGGGAGGTGCTGCCACTCAACCTCAGTGGAGGATCACATGCCCGCGTTTATTCGCCTTCTCTTTTTGTTCCAATGTGAAGTCAAACCATACAGTAAAAAATTATCAAACTCCCAAACACCTCACCTCTCTACATTTTCTTTGCACATGTCCAAAACGACCCTCATCCCTTTTGGTTCTGAAACCAATGAAAGAGCAAGCATTGAGAAAGTGTTAGATTTGAGAAACCCCATTCTTATCATAAACATATTTCCTGACATAGTAGGTTAACAGTGTGAGGTTTAATGACATCTCGTGTATTTTCGGTTTGCAACCCACTGAGTTATCCCTGTACTGCACAAGCCTTAGTTAGAGTGCGTGACTCCACTTTGCATTGTTCAATCCCCTTTAGGCTATGTCCAAACTAGGCCCTGTTTTTCATTTTGCTTGCCTCAGCCGAAGACTTATTTAGTTATTGTTTTCTCTTCTATTCAAGGTTGCCTTCTGACTTACTACTGAATAGGCCATTTCGCCCTTGCATACCTATCCATGTGTGTAGCTCTGATCTCACGTTAGGAGACGCTGAAACCCGGCACGGCAACCTTGAAAGTATGATAGTGTGTACCCGTCTAGCAGATGGTAGCTCATCCTTCTATGCCTCCTTTGTTCACGTTCGGCCTAAGCCAGTAACTGTGCACTCTGGGCATGGTTGGAGGTTCCTGGAGGTATGGTTAACATGTTGCAGACTGTTGGGTGGCCAGTCCCTCTGCAGACATCTTAGGGTGCAGGTCAGATTGGACTCCTCTGCAGAGTATTGCTAATAAAAGCCTGTTTGTATTTTCTACTATCTGACTGACTCTTCATTTCCTAGGAAGGCATATTAGGTGGTTCTCAGTAACCCGGGTGGCCCCAAAGGGCAACTTACTTCAAAGCCAATAGAGCTTGTATTGTCCACCAGCCTTATTGTAATTCTGGATTTGTCATGTTTTTTCAAAACGTTTTTTGTTCAGGAAGTTGCTTGGTTCCTGTGTTTAAAGGTCTAAAGAAAAACAGTGACTAAAGGCTGTGAGAAGCTAGCCTGGCATATTATGTCCACTATCCTAGTGGGAAACTTGCACCAGTCTAATCGACCCTTATTGATGGTGGTTGTAAAGTCAACCTTATAGACAAGCTATCCTAGTGGTAGCATGGACCAGCAGTCATAGGCTAAGGCTTCAGAGAGCATGTGAAGCAAGCTGTTTTACCATTTATAATCCCTTGAATACCAAATGAAAGGACACCACACAAGGTATATATCAAATATATATGTATTTATTTCTAACCCCTCTGCACTCTTTATGAGGTCAGAGTTAAAAGTACATCACAAGTCACTCAATTATCATACGATAAGTTGCACAAATACAGTTATGCCCTAGGGGCCTCACAGACCATATACTAAGAAAGTGGTATAAGAATCACGTCTGAAACAGTGAGTAGGCCTAGGGCCTGGGGAATCGCTGGGGCTACACTAAACAACCAAAGGTTAGGAAGAAGGAGGCCCACGGGACACGCGTGCAGTGTCTAAACACGGTTGCAAGTTACCATTGACTTATAATTGGAAACGAAGAAGTTACAAAGTTACTGTTTAAGGGCACTTCCGGATGGACTACGACGAAACCCCTTTAGACTAGGACACTTCGAGAGTCAAGACCCACGGGAGAACCAAAGTACTTGTGTTACCTCACCCAGGGAAGCCGGGTGCATAAGTGCCTTTTTGTGTCGTGTTTCGTCGGTGTTTTCTATGGAGATCTGCAAAGAAGTGCTGCAGGCGACCAGAGGAAAAGTGTCCGGCTGGATCCAAGGGTGGATCAAAGATCTGAAGAACCTGAAAGCAGAGGGGACAGAGTCTGGGTCACTAGCCAGTGACCAGGAAGGTACCAGAAATGAACCAGGCGATGTCACGTTGATCTCAGGTGAAGAGGTGAAGCTTGTCTCTGTAGCCACGAGGACCAGGAGGTGTTGATGACAACCAGGAGCTGGATTCAAAATTTGCCACAAAGTAAATAGGTGACTGCAGTGTCGGTATCCGGATTGGACTTAACAAGCCTTGGCAAACGCAATCCATGCAGGAAATGAAGATGGGCTTCGGTGCAGACCAGCAAGGTATAGGGAGCTTCTCCTTTGCAGGGAAGCTGGAGCTAGCCTGGAGCAACCAGGAAAACAGTTTGGTTTTAAAAGGATGTCTTCAGGGGGCTCACTAGCCAACAGGCTAGCAACTGGGAAGATGTGTCAAGCTGAAATTCAAGAGCAGGCCCCACTCATCACTCGTGGAGTGTGGAGGGCTGAGCTTCAGTGCACATGGCGCTCGGGTGTGGGGCTTCTTGTACCCCAATGCACAACTGCGAGTTACCTCAGGAGTTGATGCAGTTAGCAAAATTCTGGATGTCCAGGGTGTCTGGTCCCACATCTCTCGTGTCCGCCACGGGTCTCAGCTTTGCTGCGGAAGTGGGTCGGAGTTAGATAAGTCTCAGAGTTTAGTTTCTGTGTCACTGAGTCTTCGGGTTCCGGCAGGAGCATCGACAAAGCAGACCAGCAAGTTACTGGTCGTGCCTGTTTGCACAGGGTGGTCACTCCTTGACCACAAAGGAGATGTCTTCCATCTTCTAGTCAGAATAGAATGTCGAAAGTCCAAGAGTCCTGTATCAAAGTTTCCTTCCAGCATAATCTAAAGTCCTGGGGACACAGCTCCTATACTTATACTAAGCTAAGGGGCTGGACTACCTGCTAGGTCCCTCCTATGGGTGGACCTGGGAAGGGGGAGGTTACACCCCTTTCCCTTTGTCCAGTTTCGCGCCAGAGCGGGGCTGGAGTGCCCCAGCAACTGGTTTGAACCGGACTATGCATGGAGCACCTTGTGTGCCCCAGGCAGTGTCTAGATGCATTAACTGAATTCCGCCCTCCCTGCCCCAATACACAAAACCCCTGTCTGGGGAGGTGCTGGCACCTCCCTGGACAGGAAACCTACTGTCCAGTCCACCCTTGCTGGAGTTTCTCCCAGCAACAGGAGGTCAGACTCGTGTCTGTGGCAGCAGCATCCATTTTGTGATGCTGAGGCTCTGTTTAACTTTAACCGGGTAAAGCAGTAACATACATGTCTTTTCCCTCTAGAAGGGTGGAATGCTACCCCCACCAACAGGATTGGCGGGGGGTAGTATTCCAAAGTGTTTGACACCTTACACGCCATGTTTTGATAAAGCCAAACCAAAGTTAGCATTAACCGCAAGGATTATAATGCACTTAAGAGTATATGGTATGGCTATATCATAGAACAGCTATAAGGAGATGGTTCCAAAAGCTGCAGAAGGGCTCAGCTCATACTAGGGCACCCTCTCACATAAAACCAAGCTCTCTGCCTCCAGGATTGTCGAGGCCTACCATAGGAGTGACTTATAGGTGCATATTTGTCGATATATAAGGTAGATATAGGTATACTATATCTAAGTAAGGGGTGATTACACCACCTTACCCAGGCTGTGTGAACAGACCTGTGGTGTCAGTTTGGAAGGCAAACCAGGGGTGGCACAATACATGCTGCAGCCCCTGGTAGGCCTAGGGTGCACCTATGCCCTGGATAGCTATGGTACACTATACAGCTGCTCACACGAGTGACCCAGTAACCAATCTGGTATGTACCTAAAGTACATGTATCAATTTAGAGAGAGAACAGCTGGGCTGTGGGTCTGATTAGCAGTCCCAAAGCCACACTAAAGTTGAAAAAACAGAGAATTACAGCAGAAAGTGGGGGTGACCATAGGAAGCAGACCCAACTCTCCTACAAAGGCAAACATGTTTTGGGTCTAAGAAATAATTATTAATTACCATTTTACTCCCTCTCACTGACAGGAACTACTTTGAGCGTGAATGTGATCATTGTGAAAGGGCAACATGCCATACATCCTTGTGAAGTCAGTCAATGGCTAAAGTGGACTCATACCTTTTCCCGTGATGCATGCTTGAGTGGGTTGGAGAAAAATGTGAATGACACAACTACAAACAAATGAATGAAGTGTGGCTGAAAACTCCTATAAGTAACTATGTCCTACACATAATTTTATAAAATCAAATGAACTTTGCCAAAAACACCTAAAATGAACAATTGTTATGCCATAGGCAGCTAACCTCTTTCCTTTGAGAAAGAAGGAAAGGTAAAAAGAAGGCAAGGAAGAAGGTAAGAAAGAAGGCAAGAAAGAAGGAAGAATAAAAAAGGAATAAAAGAAAGAAATAAGAAAAGAAAGAAAAATGAAAAGAATAGAAAGACGGTAGGAAGGAAGAAAAGAAGGAAAGGAGAAAGGAAAGAAAGAAGAAAAGAAAGAAAAGAGGAAAAAAGAGGAAGAAAAGAAAGAAAAGAAGAAGGAAAGAATGAAAGATAGCGAGAGAGAAAGAAAAAGATTAAACAAAAGAAAGAATGATAGAAAAAAGAAGAACATTTGAAAAGAAAGAATGAAATGAGACTAGAAAAAGGAGGAAAGCAAAAAGAAGGAAAGAACACATGAAAGAAAGAAAGAAAAAACGACAAAAGAAAGGGAGAATAAAAATAAGGGTAGAAATCTGGGAAGAATGAAGGGAGGAAAGAAGGAAAAAAGAAAGAAAAAATGAAAGAAAAAAGGATGTAAAGAAAGGAAAAATGGAAAGAGAGAAAGAAAGAGAGAAAGAAAAAAGAGAGAAAGAAAGAAAGAGAGAAAGAAAGAAAGAAATAGAGAAAGAAAGAAAGATAAAGGAAAGAAGGAAGGGATAAAAGAAAGAAAGCAGGAAATAAAGCAAGAAAGAAGGAAATAGAAAGAAGGAAGGAACATTGGAAAGAAAAGGAATGAAAGTAAGGACAAAGCAAAGAAAGAAACAAGAAAGGAAAGAAAGAAGAAAAGAGTGAAAGGAGGAAAGAGAGAAGGAAGCGGAGCTAGAAAGAAGGAAATATGGCATACAAGAAGTAGAAGAAAGCAAGAAATTATGAAAAGGAAAGAAAGCAAGCAGGAAGGAAGGAAGAAGAAAGACAATGAAAAGAAGGAAAGAACGATGGCAAGGGTTAAAGAAAGCAAGAAAGTAAAGAAAGAACAAAGGAAGAAGGATAGAACTGTGGAAAATGACTAAAATTAGGTATATATAAGCGGCGTTCATTTATGTTCACCCCAGCCACTGTTAGTTTTAAGTAAAGTGAAAATCATGGAACAGTGGCCACGCCATCTTGTCCCTTTTAGGCCCCATCATGCACGTAAGTGGCAGCCATTTTGTGTGTCGTGGCCTCTCTGCCCACTGCCAATAGCCTGCGCGTCTCTTCCCCTCACTCCCCGGCTTCGCAAGCATTCCCCCGCGCCCCGACAGCCCCCGGTCTCTCCTGCTTGGGCCATAAACGCACCTCTAACGCGACCCTGTCTCCGAGCCACATCCCGCGCTGAACCCCCTCGCTCTTTCATCTCATTCAAAGAACAGACCCCTTTTGATAGCCTCTTTCTCCCTGCCCGATTGTCCGGCCTGATCCCAGGCCATCACCTAGCCCAACAGATGCAGTTTATTGCCCCCTACAGTAGGACCTCGCCTCGCATCAAAGGAGCGGGGATTAATTAATGCTTTCGCACCCCGAAGATCCGACTGATCACACACATCCCCGTTCCCAGCGGAATGTCCAGCTGCGCGATAACCACCACATGCTGAGATCGGGGTGGGAACTCTACTGTAGATGTGTGTGGGAACGGGCCTGGACCGGGGATTCCGAGGATGTCTTTTCTGTCCTTCAAAGAAACATTACGGATGCAGTGTATGTAATAAAGCCATAAACCTGTGTATAAGAGGCCAGACCTCAGAGATGCGGTTAGAGCACCTCGAGAAGATACCCTGTTGTCTGATTTGACGTGTTCTGCTCCGTCGGAATAAACTCCTGTTTCCTGCCTTCCGTCTCCAGCGCCTGCCTCTTTGTTTGGTAATCTCGAATGGTATGAGAGGAGGCCAACGCCGGGCAAATACTGAAGGGTTCTTGGTCGAATTCGGCCCTACCTTTTCACAATTGGCGTCCCAAACGTGGGGCCCATCAGCGACACGTGGATCCAGTGGGAGAGGTCCCAACGACAGAGTGAACGACTGCAACGATCAGGAAGTGCACCTGCCCGATAGACCCTCGTCTGGCAGCCGATCATCCAAACTACACTGGTTCCGAGCAGACCTCTCTCGAGTGATCTACGGTCCTGACTGGGAACCTTCAGGAGTGCCACAGCAATTACGGAGAATAGAGGACGATCAGGTGCTGGAAGCGGAAGACGAGAAACTGTCCATGCGGTCCGGGTAAGGTCGTGTAACACGACAAATTGCGAATTGATTGTTTGATTGTTTGAAAATACTAGTATTACTCATTTGATTGTTTCTGAGAGATTCTCTAGTTTGCAAACAAGCACAGAGTCGCAATACTCTGTTTAGTCTTTGCAGATAGTGAAGGGTAGGTAACGCAGGCCTTTGCCCCCATTGTAATCCGTCGTGCCTGCTTCCCTCTCCATTTGATTGATTGTTATCCAAGCATTTACTGTTTTGGAATTGGTTCTCTTTGGATCATTCTCTATTTGCAAACAAGCACAGAGTCGCAATACTCTGTTTAGTCTTTGCAGATAGTGAAGGATAGGTAACGCAGGCTTTTGCCCCCGTTGTAATCCGTCGTGCCTATTTTTATCCCTCATTTGATTGATTGTTTGTCCGAACATTGACTGTTTGGAATTGGTTCTCTCTTTGGGTATTCCCTATTTGCGAATACTGTAGAATAGAAATATTCTGCCTAGTCTCCGCAAAGTAGTGAAGGATAGGTAGTGCAGACTTTTGTCCCCATTGTAACCCGTCATGCCTATCTTCTCCCCATTGTTCAGTAGTTGGTTCAGCCCAGACCGTTATTAGAGGTAGATCATCCGGCTCCACCGGAGGACACCCCTAATAAAAAGGACATATATATAAAAATACGGATTAGCCGCTGTATCGTGCTAGCAAACTATAACATAAAAATCGTTAGGAAAAACAAAAGGAATCGAGCAAAATCAGTAGGCCACTGATGGGATCTTTTTGACCCCGCTAAAATGGAAACATTAGGAACAACCCCTCATGAGAAATATGAAACTAGTGAGAAGAGCCGAGCTCGACGCCATGATGGCCGCAAGACAGCTCGACTCCGCCGCCCACCCGCCCAAATAACGACAAACCCTATGCAAATATTATAAATATATACAACACTCCAGCAAAGTAACATGTTAAAACGTTTTATTACACAACTATTTACATGGCAGCCGGCTGCAACATCAATCCCAATGCATTCGCCGTCTGCTTGACGCTGTTCCTGTCCCTCCTTCCTTAAAGTAGCAATGTTGGGCTACTTTGGGCTACTTTTTAGTTGGCTTTGGGCTATAGAAAGTCTACAAAAGCCATCAGCCGGCGAGGTAGCGTCGGTGGCGGACCGTTGTGCGAATAGGCCGGAGGCAACCCAACGCGCCGAGACCCGTCCCCGGATCATCCAGAGGTGATGTCCAGCAAGTTGTGTGCGGGGGATGCCTTGCTGATGGCTCCCCCCTTTGTTGCCTGGTCCAGCCATTTTTTATACCTGCGCCAGGAGATGGCGTGGGGCGCCCGCAGATGGCGTGGGGTGCCCGCGGAGAGGCGGCGCGGACGGCCCCCTCTCCCCCGCCCCCCCCAGGTGGAGGTTCCTCTCCCGCACTAAGACTGCCATTAGCGTTCCACTCAACGAACCCCCGCGGTTGACTGGCCGGGGGACCCACTCCGGTGGCTGTGGTGAAGGACAGCTGCGGGATGGGGGGGGCTCTCAAGATGGCGGCCGGCACCCCGGATTTGGGCCTGGTCCACTAGGATGTCTCTGGCCTACCATGGAACTCGGATGCTTGCCTGCTCGGGCATGAGCCCCACTCTTGAAGATGTCCTCTCAGTTTTAAAGATTCTACGAGAGTCGTTGGCCCTCGACTCCCGCGGGCTTCCGGTGGGGGCAACCGCCACTGTTGCTCGACTATCCCCCATGGATATGCCGCTGCCCCGGGCGACCGCCGCCTTATCCACATCTGGTGCCGTAGGAAAGACTGATTCAGCGCATCTGTGGAGGGATACGCCTGCTGTCCCGCTCTCCGGAGTGGCCACAACGTTGTCACAAGATGGAGGTGCTCTCATGCTGACACCAGCCTTTGTCCGAATTACTAAGAGACACTGTAGACTGCCGACTCGATCAGTTCCGGTGGGACCTCAGCGTGACCCGGTAGGGAAGATTTTGCCTTCCTCGCCTTTAAGTCGCGGTTCATGCCGCCTGTCCTTTCTGCTGGCGTTAACGGAATTTTTTTTGAACTGCCGAAAGAGATTCTGGTCCGGCCGCTAGTTATTGGAGGCATTTGAACTATACTCTGGACCCGCCTGGCCTCGACCAAAATGGCGCCAGTATGGGCGGCACTTGCAACTCCTTATGACAATTCTAGTTACTTAGCCTTGATGTTATGGGGGATGTATGCGGTCTTTGTGCACATGGCGGGCCGGGAAGTGTACTGACTGGGCATGCGGACAACCCTATTGATGTCGTTTTTTTTTTACTATTGATTATTGTATTATTAAAAGCTCCGAAGTAATGTTACTCATGATACTCGCCCATGGTGTGCGTATGGACGATTTTATTGTAACTGATCCTGTTATACTTTCAATTATAAAATCAACCTTCACTGATCCTGCAACCGTTTGTCACGTTTAGTTTTTTACAACTAAATGGCTCGCTCGTTACGTACTCCTATACTACAGTGTAATCTCTCCTTACTTCATGCGTTTCCCGTCTGCCCCGTGGCCGGCCTGTATGGTTGGAGGCCCGTATTTGAATGCTGACATTTTTACAATCAAGGTTTTAAAAGAAAAATATATGGAACTAGCATCGTAACAGTCATTTAGATTGATAGGGTTGTTTTTTTAAATACCATGCTCTGCGAACAGGAACGACCCTATACCACCGTAAACCTTTTCTTTTCCTCGAATGAAAACATGAATCCGTCACCCCCCCCCCACCTTATACTGAATACCCCTGGCCTTTGACCCTCTCCTACACGCGGTCTGTACTACTGCCCTCAGGCGATCTATGTAATGAACAGACTACCATTGGTTATCTTTGCCGCACTACCAGTTCCTCTGGGCTTCAATGCCGAGACATAAGGGACTGCATCCCAGAGAGATAAGTCAAGTAAGTGGTAGGTAAAAAAAAATTCGTGTTTATGCGCGCTGATGTGCTTTGAACGCTGCCCCCCCTCCCCCTCTTTTCCTTTTTGCAGGTTACATCGGAATTTCAGCTGAAGTATGGAGAAGACCTAAAACCGCACCGTGTTCCACGCGAGGAAAATAGGCTAGCTCTGTGAGACGGTACATTATATGTAGGAGCTATCTCTGGGAGCGTGAAAAATTGTATGGTATGAATGTGCGCATGGGCCCTGATTTGTACGGTATGAATGCGTATGTGTGGCGCACGTCTGGGTCAATAAAAGAATGCTTTTTGTATGATTGAGGCGTTGATCGAACGGTTAATGGGATAGGAAAATTAAGCCCGAACATGGTACCTGCATGTGAAAGACGAATAAAAATATAGCACTTTCCTTACTTAGGAACGACTCTCTCTGGAGCTAGCGAATGGGAGAGTGGCCTACACCAGAAACTTGAAGGCTTATTTCAGTACGACGAACCCAACCCCAACCGATATCCCAAATGTACACCCAAAATAATGCGCACCAGTGAGTCAATTTATGTGCTGACTAAATAAGAAAAGTTAAGAGTACCCCGGGTTGGGGTTCATCCAAAATCCCCCTCAGCCCAGATATTAGGGATATTGTTATTTTTTAGATTTACCCCTTCTTCTTCCACCCTCATAGAAAAGTCAGAATTGTACCATCGCACGTCCGACTGACACCCCTCCTTTACCTCAGCTTGGATCATCATTTGCTAGATGTTGGAAGACCCCCACCGTGAGTATAAGCGCGACTGGACTAGTGTCCGACCAATTAAAAAGGAGTAAGTATTTTTGAAGCGAGGTTACCAACAAAAATTGTCTACTATTAGGAAGGAAGGAGAACAAAGAGCTCGACCCCCAAGATGAATTAAAGGGAATACTGAGAATACGCAACATGCATGACAAAGTCCTTTTGCCCAAAATAGCTCTGTGTTCTGTCTTAGGTTTCCGTACTTGATGTATGTACTGTCGCACCCTATCTGGTATTTGTGTGTACGTAAACTATGAATTTATGTTTTCCCTCAGCTTGTGTTTTTTTTCGTGAAACCGACCCGTACTGTTCTATATGTGTGTGCACTGAATAACCTATTATTATACACGTCTCTCTCTCTCTCTCTCTCTCTTTATGTTGTACATGTACTAATAGCCTATTTGGTGCACACAACGCTCTCTCCCTCTGAGGGCTCCCTTGCTCCCTTTTGAATAAATGACGACACTGTACCTCGCCGGCACAGATAACGTGCGGTCGTCGGAGGAGAGGGGCCGGACGTCACGCACAGCCTGGCTGCAGATCGGGGAATATCTATGACCTCGACCTAGGTGGAGCCACAGAGCAAAGAGTTGCGGGACAAGGCACCATTCTCAACGTGGAAAGTGAAGGAAGGAAGGGCTGTCCAGAAGCCCCTACATGTTGATGAGCTTGTGCCGAAAGTCCCAGCCCATTGTGCTCGATTGATGGGCCCACTTGCTTGAAATTTCTGCCCTCCTTGGTCCGTTTCAGACCTGATCCCACTCCACCCTCTTTTCCCTCGGCCTCCCAAAGCACGCCCCCATCACCCCTTTTTCCATATGGAGTTTTTGAACTTGACTTAAAGAAGAAACACAGCACAAAAGATAGAATAGGGTTTGTCCCGAAAGAAGAACGGAATACGGGTACCCCGACTAAAGTACCTATGGTAGATTAGTTAGGTAACAGGACAAACAGGACTGTGGTCCGTGAGCAAAGAGTGGCCACACCCTGCAACGCGAAATCTGATTCCGAGCTGGACGCATAGCTCCACCGCCGGTGCTCAACAGTGCCAACGAAAGAAGAAAAAAAACAATGAGAGCCTACCAGTGATGGCTCGCTGTAATAAGACACTGGAAAGACGAACCCTTTTTTTGAACATTGCCACCCCTTGACTGTCCCTTGTATTAAGTTGAATTCCTCTCCCAACCGCTTTGTATTGATTATCACCCAATTGAGCTTTCGAAACCTTACATCGGTCACTTTCAACTGTACATGGATAACTAAGAAGGCGTTAACTCTGTATCTTGATGATTGTAGAACACCAGTTATGCACATGAACATGCTGTCTAGTTTTGACCCCCATGGAGTCCAGACCTCAAGTGATAATAGCCCTTATCCTGCCAAAACATTTTTTGTATGACATCATGTTTGTTTCGGACGAATCTCCTACATCGTCTAAAGTAATGTCCCCGCCTCCAAGGTCTAACATATGACGCAGCTAATGTAATTTTGTATGCACTGTCTCCCCGCCCATCACATTGACTACATATGGTTATGTACGGTTCTGTCTGCATTGATAGCAGAATTATTTCCATCTGCCTGTAATGCATATGGGCTACCAAAGTGAATTGTATAACTAATGTCAGCCTGTACATCCTCACCTATGACATGACCAGGAATGAACTAACTTATGATAAAAACTGGGGACTGTGGAAAATGACTAAAATTAGGTATATATAAGCGGCGTTCATTTATGTTCACCCCAGCCACTGTTGAAAGTAAAGTGAAAATCATGGAACAGTGGCCACGCCATCTTGTCCCTTTTAGGCCCCATCATGCACGTAAGTGGCAGCCATTTTGTGTGTCGTGGCCTCTCTGCCCACTGCCAATAGCCTGCGCGTCTCTTCCCCTCACTCCCCGGCCTCGCAAGCATTCCCCCACGCCCCGACAGCCCCCGGTCTCTCCTGCTTGGGCCATAAACGCACCTCTAACGCGACCCTGTCTCCGAGCCACATCCCGCGCTGAACCCCCTCGCTCTTTCATCTCATTCAAAGAACAGACCCCTTTTGATAGCCTCTTTCTCCCTGCCCGATTGTCCGGCCTGATCCCAGGCCATCACCTAGCCCAACAGATGCAGTTTATTGCCCCCTACAGTAGGACCTCGCCTCGCATCAAAGGAGCGGGGATTAATTAATGCTTTCGCACCCCGAAGATCCGACTGATCACACACATCCCCGTTCCCAGCGGAATGTCCAGCTGCGCGATAACCACCACATGCTGAGATCGGGGTGGGAACTCTACTGTAGATGTGTGTGGGAACGGGCCTGGACCGGGGATTCCGAGGATGTCTTTTCTGTCCTTCAAAGAAACATTACGGATGCAGTGTATGTAATAAAGCCATAAACCTGTGTATAAGAGGCCAGGCCTCAGAGATGCGGTTAGAGCACCTCGAGAAGATACCCTGTTGTCTGATTTGACGTGTTCTGCTCCGTCAGAATAAACTCCTGTTTCCTGCCTTCCGTCTCCAGCGCCTGCCTCTTTGTTTGGTAATCTCGAATGGTATGAGAGGCGGCTAACGCCGGGCAAATACTGAAGGGTTCTTGGTCGAATTCGGCCCTACCTTTTCACAGAACCAAAGAAAAGTAAAAAGGAAATACATGTAAAAAATCAGTGTTACAAGTACTGGAAATTAATTGTTACAAGTACTGGAAATTGAACATGATAATGGCTGATTTTCTTCCAGAACAAAGTTTAATAAAGAACCATTGGTGAAATTGAGTTCAGAATAAACATATTTTGAAGAACTGTCTGCTTATGAATTCATATGTATAATATTGAATGTTCTGCACTGTAGTAAAAAGAGAATAACTTAATACAGAACAGTTTAAATGGATGGAATCTGTTATGCTGTGAAATACCAGAAGTGAAACAAACAAAAGACCCTTCAAAAGGAATTTACAACAGCATTGGCAGGAGACTGCAACTGATGAAACTGAAATGTGACTCGTGTTCTAATTTGGTACAAATTAGCCTGCTTTCACCTCAGGCCCTAAACACAAGGGTAACACTAAAGTAATTATAAAATAAACACAGAAACATTAACATTAACACTGAAGGGAAGTACCTTGTGTGTGGATGTGCTCATTGTGAAAGCAAAATGTAGTCACTCAAAGTAAAGTTAACCACTCACAGAAGTAGGCTGACCCATTGTTCCATGCTGTATGCATTAGTGGGTGCAAGAAGAATATAAATGATACAACAACAGAGCAATGGATGAAGAGAGGTGTCTGAAAGCACTATAATTTTAGGTAATCCAAATATCTTGACTAAGGCCAGACCTATAAAAAGAATACAGAAATGGTATCAAGGAGAGAGGAATTTTGGATTTTGGTTAACTTTAACCGTGATAAGTAGTTGTTAGCCTGCCTATGATATTGTTCGTTGCTTTCTTTTTCGAAATTAAGCCCATATTCCAAGCCCAATCACAGGGTGGGACGATCTTTCATAACGTATAAATCTATAAAAGTCGATGTAACAACATTCTCTTTTCCTCAGGCTATATTAGACAAAGAAGTATACTTAATGTCACAATGGATAAAACATACCTTGCACTATCTGTTTCTGTCTCAAGCATACCCACCATGTTTCTTTTGCATGGCCACCATATTCACCCTAAAATCAGTTCTCTCAACGATAAAAAAATACGATTTCTGCGAAGGTCCATAACATTGAACAAATGAAAAAAACGTCGGTAAAATGTGCTCCCCCGTAATTGGCAATACATTTATATTACAACATGTGACACAGTTTGTAATGAGGGCTCAAAAGTTTCGGCAGTACAATCTGACAAGCCTCTACATTTCGCCTACATGTACTCAACAATTTAGCACCACAGGTTTTCATAAGTATGATTGAAAATGATCATTACTTTTCTTTAAGCAATGGATTTTGCATTTTCCTGTCATTTTTTAAAAGTGTACGGTGCAAAATAGTATATTAGTGGTGTCAAATTTTAATACAATTTATTTTGGAACCATTGGAAAGAAGCAAACCACATGAAACGACACAATTGAAGTGCTAGAATTCATGCAGGAGTAGTTTTACAAAATATAAAATGTTTTCGAAACTATATGTACCATTGTCTGAAATATATGTGGTAATATTTTTATGAATGCTTGAATTACTAAGCAGGTAGACAAATCAAACTTACACAATACTGAAGAGGGATCTCGATAGTGCTCAGCTCCAGCTAGCGAACAATTAATTGGTACTAAGTCAGCGCTCCAACAACATGTACAAAAGGAGAGGTTGCTTTCTGGAGAACCACATATTAAAACAAACAATAACCAGAGATTGCTAGTTCGTTTGTTTTGATTTCAAAGGCCGGTGCAGTGAACCAGACAAGGTTGTTTTTTTTCTCCTTATGAAGGCCTCTTCATATCTCCTGTGTACAGGCAGCATACCATGCAGAGGCGCAACTAGAGCCAAATTTAGGGGGGAGGGGTTAGGGGGCTAAGAAAAAATTTCGGAGAGCTAATTGTTCCAGCAATAGTGAGAGTGGAGATGCAGGGGCTCAATAAGGAGTAGAAAAAGCAACAATGCCTCATTAACGAGCAAATGGTATTTTAAATACCTGTGAAGTATTCGGGTGCGGCTGTGTGTGTGCCCGGGAAGCTGTCTCAGCCCGGGATGCAACACACAATGGGGGGAGGGGTGGCCTGGGCTAAAGCCCCTTGAGCCCAATGGGCGTTGCACGCCTGATACCATGCCAAATGCAGGCATCTGGGCGCTGCTGTGTTTTTACAAATTCAGCCCCTTCCATTTTAGAAGATTACATGTAGTGGGGTCAGTAACTGCAAAATAAAATGGGTTAACCAAAGTCCTGTTTTGACTTCTCATAGGTCGGTCAGCAAGCTCTGCACCGGAGAGGTACAAGCTTGTCTCGTGGAACCGGTCTGCAGCAAAGTAGAGAAGCTCTCTACAACCCTTGGCTGCGTGGGAGGAAATTCATGCATGCATGCTTGTGATAAGTGTGTCTGCTTGACTGACTGACGTGAGCCTGAGCATTTGTGAGGTAGCCCCTATCAGTTTGTTTTCTCAGAGGACTTGAGTTGAGTTGGCGTGAGTGCATTCATATTGTTGACTTTGTGGAAGTCTGGCTAAATGCCTAGTGGTCCATCCTGGCCATACTGTGGGCATTACTGGTGACATTCTGGCAATATAAGGCATAATATTTGAGAATCCCGAGCCTAAACGTTGCCCATCCATGGTATATTGTGGACCTTCTTGCCTTTATTCTGGTTTTCCATGGCATATTAGACAAGGCCTGTTAGCATCCCATCATCACAATAATGTAAGGAGATTTGGTTCTATGCTGGTTATCACTCTCATCATAGAGGCAAATCCATTATATAGATTGGGCTTTCGTTGGTATAATTTTGCTTATCCCTAGTATGACAATGGCCCATTCTAAACATATTGTGGGCTTTATTGGTGAGATTCTGTCTAACCACAGCGTAATAGTGCCTCACCCATGACAATCTGTGGGGTTCTCGCAACATTCAGTTTATTGTTAGTATAATAGCTACCCATTTTTGACAAAGTTACAGCATTCTTGATAACATTTTAACTATCTCCGGAATAATGGTACCATACTAGGAAAGTTGTGGTGGTCTTCATATAACTTTGATTATCTATTGCATGGTGATGGCTCTGGCAAAATCGTGCCCATCTTTGACCAATTGCAGCCTATCTTGGCATAACTTTGGTTCTTTGGAGTGGAAAATTGGAGCCAATTTGATGGCCATTCGTAATGAGGCGGTCAGCGTCTCTTTCAGCATCCTACACATAACTCACATGACACCACGCCTACTGGAGCTCCACTCGCTCACAAATGCCCTCATTTTAGACTCCTCACACAAACATTTAAGGCACTAGACAACTTAGGCCCTACCTACCAGAACAGTTGCATCTCCTTCCACCAAACACCCTCAACATACTAATCACAGGACTCCTGCTTGCCTACATCCCATGCACACATAGAACCAGATCAGGAGGATGGGTATTTTCTTACATCGCTCCTAAAGATTGGAACAGCCGCCTACTCCATATCAGGACCTCCTCCTCTATTCTTGAATTCTGCAAAAAGATGAAGACCTGCAATAAGAACTATCCTAAGATAGTAACCCTCTAGACCTAAATTTCCTTTGCAGGTGGCTAAATAAGCTCACATACGAGGCACACCAAAAGATGCTCTGCTACACATGGAACAGAAATTTCATTTGTACATATTTTATTTTAGAGATTTGTATTTTTATAAAAAATATTTTTGTTTATATATTTTTACACATTGATAAATCAGTTCACAATTTCATAATACATGTTTTACACATAAATTGGGAGAAAATGGGCAGGGTACAGTGTATACTAATCTTATAGACCAACACAATTTATACATTATTTACAAAATCAATTGTATAGACAGATCCAGACTCTCAATCACCCTCATACATACATGCCTCTTAGTCTTCTACATATGCATCAGTGGCACTGCCTACAAACATACTACGCACCCCAATACCGTACTACATACACAGCTGACACTATAGGGGTGAGCATCATTCAACATAAGGAGCAACAGAAAACAAGTGTCCCCCATCAATCTGGAAGTAATAATACATCTGCGACATAGTCAAACCTCCGCTAGATCGCAGAGAGCACGAAAGTGAGAAGAATTTCTAGGTGTACGGTTTTTACCACACTACAGCTTAATACTAAGCAAACGCCAAACCAGCATGGCCTTTGGATATTGAAAACTACACCAATTTGGCGGGTAGCAGGCTCAGTATTCCCCCCCACAAAACACCAAGCCTGCAGTATTTCATCAAATTAACAGGTCCTGAAGAAGGTGGCAAAGAAAGAATAACAAGCCACCGAAACGCGCTTTGACCAGTTTGTGTGTGTCACCCCATTTCTCAGCACAGCATCGGAGGGTTGAGTTCTTTCACCCCTATGGTTTCATCTGTGTATGTAATGTGGTATTGGGGTGCGTAGTATGTTTGTGTAAAACATGTATTATGAAATTGTGAACTGATTTATCAATGTGTAAAAATATATAAACAAAAATATTTTTTATAAAAATACAAATCTATAAAATAAAATATGTACAAATGAAATTTCTGTTCCATGTGTAGCAGAGCATCTTTTGGTGTGCCCCGTATGTGAGCTTATTTAGCCACCTGCAAAAGAAATTTAGGTCTATAAGGTTACTATCTTAGGATAGTTCTTATTGCTGTTTTTGTCCCCCTTTTCCCTGACCTCTCAGTTATTTTTTAGGGGGGTGCCTTATCTTCATAGAAAAGATGAAGACCTGCCTTGTCAATTACCAACCTACTATAGGCAGGGCTAAGTACACTGACCTGCTCAGCACCAGGACACCGTCAGAAGTGAGAGTGCACTTTGTGAATACACATAACATAGTATTTCTAGCACTTGATGATGAGTATAAATTTACACAAAAGGCAAAATGTTCACATGTATGACAATACTATATATTAGTTCTTGGTAAAATGGCAAGCTGCTGTTTCACGGCCAAACAGAAATGGTATTTTTTTTTTTAATGTTAGTAGGAAATTTCAAATTTCTGTTGGGTAAATTGAGCTTATTTACCCACAATGATTTAGCTTGTCATGGTAAAGTGTCTGTATTTTCTGAAACTGCCAAGCTGAGGTTTTGGATAAAATGTTTGCTTTTATGAAATATATTTAAAGGTATTTGATGGAAAAATCATGCTGAGTTTAAGAGGCTTACAATGACTCATTTTGATTAATATCAGAGGATATTTCTAGTATCTCATGATTTGTGTGGAATATTTTCATCATCTATATTAATAAAGCTTTCTGTGATCACTACTGCCTGCTGAGACCTAAACATCTACATTTGATGTGACCTGTTTGATCCTGTGAGCTCTGTGCATTGCTGAATGAGCCTTTAACAGTTATTTTGCTCTGGTACCTTTGGCTTGTGACATTTGCATTACTTTTAATTTTTCCACATGATCAAATCCAAGCAAAAACTCACATATAAAATATGAGTCAGAACAATCTATCTTAGGAAGTAGGATGGGCAATTTAAAGTGAAAAATGCTGCAATGTACATGTTGATGTATGAAGGGCCATGCAATATTGCATAATCAGATAATTGTAACTGCCTGTTATACTATAGGAGTGGCAGGGTATGCTCAGATGTGAGTCCCTTGCTCACTGCACCATCAGGATTCAAGCAAGCCGGGCCGAAGACGGCTGTAATGCCAGAAACCGGTCCCCGGAAGCTTGTTTCCTTTCCAGTAAAGAATTGGCTTGGTAGTTTGGTCTGCCCTGTTCCCATGATGCACTGGGCCAGGGTCAGCCTAATCTGCATATAGCCAGGTTCTGAACTGGGATGGTGCAGTGAGCTAAAAAACGGTGATGGATCAAGCCCTGATCTTTTGACTGGGTATGAGTGTTCTGTTTAACTCAGATGCTCTGTCCATCACCACCCCCTTTCTGAATCGTTTTGGCACTATAGGAGTGGCAGGGTATGCTCAGATGTGAGTCCCTTGCTCACTGCACCATCAGGATTCAAGCAAGCCGGGCCGAAGACGGCTGTAATGCCAGAAACCGGTCCCCGGAAGCTTGTTTCCTTTCCAGTAATGAATTGGCTTGGTAGTTTGGTCTGCCCTGTTCCCATGATGCACTGGGCCAGGGTCAGACTAATTTGCATATAGCCAGGTTCTGAACTGGGATGGTGCAGTGAGCTAAAAAACGGTGATGGATCAAGCCCTGATCTTTTGACTGGGTATGAGTGTTCTGTTTAACTCAGATGCTCTGTCCATCACCACCCCCTTTCTGAATCGTTTTGGCCACTATAGGAGTGGCAGGGTATGCTCAGATGTGAGTCCCTTGCTCACTGCACCATCAGGATTCAAGCAAGCCGGGCCGAAGACGGCTGTAATGCCAGAAACCGGTCCCCGGAAGCTTGTTTCCTTTCCAGTAAAGAATTGGCTTGGTAGTTTGGTCTGCCCTGTTCCCATGATGCACTGGGCCAGGGTCAGACTAATTTGCATATAGCCAGGTTCTGAACTGGGATGGTGCAGTGAGCTAAATAACGGTGATGGATCAAGCCCTGATCTTTTGACTGGGTATGAGTGTTCTGTTTAATTCAGATGCTCTGTCCATCACCACCCCCTTTCTGAATCGTTTTGGCCACTGTAGGAGTGGCAGGGTATGCTCAGATGTGAGTCCCTTGCTCACTGCACCATCAGGATTCAAGCAAGCCGGGCCGAAGACGGCTGTAATGCCAGAAACCGGTCCCCCGAAGCTTGTTTCCTTTCCAGTAAAGAATTGGCTTGGTAGTTTGGTCTGCCCTGTTCCCATGATGCACTGGGCCAGGGTCAGACTAATTTGCATATAGCCAGGTTCTGAACTGGGATGGTGCAGTGAGCTAAAAAACGGTGATGGATCAAGCCCTGATCTTTTGACTGGGTATGAGGGTTCAGTTTAACTCAGATGCTCTGTCCATCACCACCCCCTTTCTGAATCGTTTTGGCCACTATAGGAGTGGCAGGGTATGCTCAGATGTGAGTCCCTTGCTCACTGCACCATCAGGATTCAAGCAAGCCGGGCCGAAGACGGCTGTAATGCCAGAAACCGGTCCCCGGAAGCTTGTTTCCTTTCCAGTAAAGAATTGGCTTGGTAGTTTGGTCTGCCCTGTTCCCATGATGCACTAGGCCAGGGTCTGACTAATTTGCATATAGCCAGGTTCTGAACTGGGATGGTGCAGTGAGCTAAAAAACGGTGATGGATCAAGCCCTGATCTTTTGACAGGGTATGAGTGTTCTGTTTAACTCAGATGCTCTGTCCATCACCACCCCCTTTCTGAATTGTTTTGGCCACTATAGGAGTGGCAGGGTATGCTCAGATGTGAGTCCCTTGCTCACTGCACCATCAGGATTCAAGCAAAACTGGCCGAAGACGGCTGTAATGCCAGAAACCGGTCCCCGGACGCTTGTTTCCTTTCCAGTAAAGAATTGGCTTGGTAGTTTGGTCTGCCCTGTTCCCATGATGCACTGGGCCAGGGTCAGACTAATTTGCATATAGCCAGGTTCTGAACTGGGATGGTGCAGTGAGCTAAAAAACGGTGATGGATCAAGCCCTGATCTTTTGACTGGGTATGAGTGTTCTGTTTAACTCAGATGCTCTGTCCATCACCACCCCCTTTCTGAATCGTTTTGGCACTATAGGAGTGGCAGGGTATGCTCAGATGTGAGTCCCTTGCTCACTGCACCATCAGGATTCAAGCAAGCCGGGCCGAAGACGGCTGTAATGCCAGAAACCGGTCCCCGGAAGCTTGTTTCCTTTCCAGTAAAGAATTGGCTTGGTAGTTTGGTCTGCCCTGTTCCCATGATGCACTGGGCCAGGGTCAGACTAATTTGCATATAGCCAGGTTCTGAACTGGGATGGTGCAGTGAGCTAAATAACGGTGATGGATCAAGCCCTGATCTTTTGACTGGGTATGAGTGTTCTGTTTAATTCAGATGCTCTGTCCATCACCACCCCCTTTCTGAATCGTTTTGGCCACTGTAGGAGTGGCAGGGTATGCTCAGATGTGAGTCCCTTGCTCACTGCACCATCAGGATTCAAGCAAGCCGGGCCGAAGACGGCTGTAATGCCAGAAACCGGTCCCCCGAAGCTTGTTTCCTTTCCAGTAAAGAATTGGCTTGGTAGTTTGGTCTGCCCTGTTCCCATGATGCACTGGGCCAGGGTCAGACTAATTTGCATATAGCCAGGTTCTGAACTGGGATGGTGCAGTGAGCTAAAAAACGGTGATGGATCAAGCCCTGATCTTTTGACTGGGTATGAGGGTTCAGTTTAACTCAGATGCTCTGTCCATCACCACCCCCTTTCTGAATCGTTTTGGCCACTATAGGAGTGGCAGGGTATGCTCAGATGTGAGTCCCTTGCTCACTGCACCATCAGGATTCAAGCAAGCCGGGCCGAAGACGGCTGTAATGCCAGAAACCGGTCCCCGGAAGCTTGTTTCCTTTCCAGTAAAGAATTGGCTTGGTAGTTTGGTCTGCCCTGTTCCCATGATGCACTAGGCCAGGGTCTGACTAATTTGCATATAGCCAGGTTCTGAACTGGGATGGTGCAGTGAGCTAAAAAACGGTGATGGATCAAGCCCTGATCTTTTGACAGGGTATGAGTGTTCTGTTTAACTCAGATGCTCTGTCCATCACCACCCCCTTTCTGAATTGTTTTGGCCACTATAGGAGTGGCAGGGTATGCTCAGATGTGAGTCCCTTGCTCACTGCACCATCAGGATTCAAGCAAAACTGGCCGAAGACGGCTGTAATGCCAGAAACCGGTCCCCGGACGCTTGTTTCCTTTCCAGTAAAGAATTGGCTTGGTAGTTTGGTCTGCCCTGTTCCCATGATGCACTGGGCCAGGGTCAGACTAATTTGCATATAGCCAGGTTCTGAACTGGGATGGTGCAGTGAGCTAAAAAACGGTGATGGATCAAGCCCTGATCTTTTGACTGGGTATGAGTGTTCTGTTTAACTCAGATGCTCTGTCCATCACCACCCCCTTTCTGAATTGTTATACATATAGGGCCAGATGTATGACTGTTTTTGTAGTTGCAAATGGACATTCGGCCTGTTGGCAACCACAAAATAGGTCTGCCCAATGTACCAACCATATTTTGCGACTCGCTAACCTATTAGCGACTCGCAAAATATGGTTTGCTACTCGCTATTAGGAAGGGGTGTGCCAAGTGCGTCCCTTCCCGATAGCGTGTGTTAAACCTATGTATGATTGTTTTGCCACCGCATTTGCGTTCGCAAAACACTCGCAGTTTACCACCCTTTTCAAAATGGTGGTAAGCCACTCGCAACTGGGAAGGGGTCCCTTGTGAATGGGTTTGCAAATATTTTTTAAGGCACCCCTTGGTCCAGTTCACACCAAATTCATAACTACTCACTGCTGTTGTTTTTGCAAAATCCTACCACATGCGTCAGTGCCAAAGATCTCAATTAGCAATCTGATAAGCTTGTTAACAAGTACGCTAGGGAAAGAAATACATAACTCCTTTACCAAGGATAATTTTAATCTTTAACAAAATATAGATTTTCCAAAAAACAAAATTAGAAATGCTATTTAGATTTGAATGGCACTGTGTAATAAATATTTACCATTCAAAAGCAATAATGCTAAAAGCTGCATTGAAGATAAAACACCTTTGAGTTTAAAATAGGTATTAAAAGATGCCTTACATTAACAACAAGAATGTCATCTTTTTTTCTAAATCAAAATTACATTTGTTGTCTTTTCCATTCATTATGCTTCTATCCATAAGCAAGCAAGGAAATTATTCAAATAGTGTACCTGTGGCACATAATAATTATAGATCAAGACATGATGTTTTTCACATGTGGGTCATGGATTTCAGGTGTAATTGGATCGGCCCAAATGAGACAAAGAGATTCACTACAGAAATTACAATGGAAACATTGTAAAAAAAGAGGTCACAAAATGGGAAAATATATAGAGAGACATATTTTCAGCAGAGGGAAAATAAGGAGCAAAGGTCAATATTTACCTCCCTGGAAATTTCACCTTCAATTCAGTTCTCAAAATAACATGCTTATTTGTAAAGCGCACATTCACTCGGAAGGGTATATTGGCACTAGAATAACAGATGTATATTGCTACCCAACTCAATGGTACTCATGTTATCAACCTAAGAAGGATGAACGTCTGAGTAGACCCACTGGGATTTGAATCTGTGACCAGGAGGTAAAAAACAGGCCCCTACACTGAACACATTAGTCCACTAAGCCACCAGTCCCGGCTAAACAACTGTGCTCACCCATTGAAGTGATAACGATGTGATCAGACTTTTTCTTACCTTCGGCATGTTTGCATGCAATCCCTGAAAACAGTCTTTGCAGTGAATGAAAGTCCATATTGTATAGGGATGGGTACAGAAACCATATCTAAGATCTATTACACGTGCATTTGCACTTCATTACCCTTATTGCCTACAATTCATTCTCAGCATCCTTCTCAGGTAGCAAAGGTTTGCTTCAATAATACTTTACCACCATTCATCTTTGTAAACAACTGCAATTCTGCTTCTATTACCCAAATAATGTTTTTCTATTTAATATATAATGAAACCAGCCAGCACTGGTGTAATAAATCTAAAGTAAGAAATTAGATTGGCTTACCAGTGGGTATGGGAATATAAAAATAATACCTATGCATGTCAGTCAGACATTCATTTGCAGGGCGTTACAACGCATATGTCTGTAAAGATCTAGACATTTTTAACCTTGGTTTGGATAGTTTATAAGTGTAGACCAGCCGTCTTGTCAAGCCTAATAAGAACATATATTTCCAGTGGCGGCTCCTCCGCTATGGTGGAGGGGCATCACCTCACTGCTTAGGAGGAAACAGAAAATGATAATAACTTTCGGTTATTATCATTTTATGTTTGTGCTGCTTTGCTCCGGGCTGCTTAGCTCTAGGATCAGGGCAGAGTAGGAGTGATTTGCCCAGTGTGCAATGACTGTTTGGTCGGACCTCTGGTCATGCGCACCTTGCTTGTTTTCCATTCAGGCAGCATTACAGACTGCGTGGAGAACAAGCCCCCATTTCCTGGTTGAGCATCAAATCAGGAAGCTCAAAAGCAATCACAACGCTGCATTGCAGCATTGTGATTGGTCAGGGGAGCCTGGCAGCCTACCAGTCACAATGCAGCATTGCAGTGTTGTGATTGGTCAGTGGAGTCTGGCTGTGCTTTCTGTTCCTTGAAGAGAGCACGAGCAGAGACGCGGGACATGGCAAGATGGTCAGTAATTTTTGTTTTTAATTATACGCACCCTCGTGTGACCCAGACACCACCCACGAGCCGTGCCGGCGACACCTCATATTTCATTAACAAATACTGTTTAAGGTAAAGAGTCATTCATGATTGAAATCAGACCAGGACATTACTATACTCACTGCATATGTTTTTTCGGCAAAGTAATTTCGTGAGTTCAAATTGAAATACAATCTACTTTTTTCATCATTCAGTGGTTGAGAAATTGAGCCAAATTTAGATAGGGAACAGCAGGAACTGTCATTGACTGTGAATTGAAATGGTAAAAATGTAAAGCAGCAAGGATTGTGTAAAATTAAATTACTGTCTTCTATGACTGCTGTTTATAGAAGTTGTAAACTCACTTGGATATGAATGTAGAAATCCAAGTACATTTTCATATCAATCTGTGCAAATATAAATATTTGCAATAAATTAATTTGAAGTGGTTGAATTTTCTTCTCTGTAGATGAATGTGAGACTAGGTTTATGGGGCGATCATGTGCATCTACGAACATTAACATAAAATTATGCCATGAACAAATACCATAAATGAGCCAAAAGAATACACTGCGTAGAAGTTGGTGGGTGGCCATATAGAGCTCCCATCATGCTCTGCAGCTGAGGTGGCATTAGGCAATCAAGGGTGTCCAAAATGGTGGATGCAGTCCATTGCTCATTGCTCAATCATTCCCTGAAGGAAATTAGCCCGATGACTCTGTGGCCTTTTTTGGCTTTCATTTGGAGATGAGACAAGAACCCCCTTTGAACTTATGAGCTCGCGAAGGAACGAGATATAGAGGCAGCATCAATCAGTCTCTTCCCTCTCTCACTTAATCACATCCTCCTAGGTTTTTCAGCCTCATTACCACCCGGCTGACTCTTAGAAGTGCAGACTCACCTGGAGTGGAAAGAAAAACATTCTGTCATCATCATATCTGGAAGGGGGATGCTGTAATTACAGCATGAAATAAAACAGATTCACGGAGGGCACCTAAACACACACCGGAGGGTGAGCAATAGGCTCCCTCTGAGTATGGAGAACTGTTGGGGTAGTTATGTAGCGGGCCCGTGTACCCACGGTTAAGGCATGTGACCCCCAAGGGAAGTCACTGTTGCGGTCCGTAAGATATGATGAAGCTGATTTCCAGAGATTGCCCCAACTAAGCCTCGTACATCTGGTTACAGACCTACGTATACCAGTCTTTGAAAGTCGTAAGGAGGTTGTTGCCGCCCCTTCAAGATTTGCTCCTCTTCCTGACATTTTATTACCAAGGCGGAAAATCCTTCAGGCCATCTTAGCGGAACCGCAGTATTTAAAAGGACAACTTGAGCATCATTACCATTAACACCAGCAAACACGGACTCCTTGATACGAACGTTTTACCTAGCAGGCCATACGCTAAGAGTCGGAACATTATCTGGACACAGTTGAAAACTGATTGTAAATCGCGGTATCCAGTCAGCGCGCCAGCCTTATCTTTCTCTGAAATGAGGCGCCCCTACAAGCCAGCGCTTACGTCACACATGCCTAATTAGATTAAAAATATGATGGTACTTTCCTGACGAAGACACTTTGTGTCGAAACGCGTTGAAGTAACAGTCACTACCTCAACTATATCATCTTTTTAAATTGTATTTTATGTATTTTGTTTATTTTGTAATTTGTTATTAAATTATACATATGTTTTTTATCAACGTGCATTTGAAAACTATTAAAAATTCTGATTGCTTTTATACAAAAATTCATTTTTAGTTTATTACTTCCTCAGTTCGCTGGTCTTCATTGTATTGTGGAACCTTGGTTTTGCCTGAGATTGTTACCTGTCAGTATACCCAACTAAGCCTCGTACATCTACTAAAGCAGTATATAATCTGAAGCATCGCAACCATAAGTCCTGCATCAAGGAATTGGGCGTTCGATACACAGGGACAAAATCTCAAACAACCTCCCCTGATCGGTTGATGAACTGCTCACTCACTCAGGAAATCGAAGGGCCCCTTTGTGAACCTAGTTAGCTTGAGACTGGTCGGGGGAAATTGCTCACAAATCACATGGAGGTTAAATAAAATGTACCTCTAGCATCTAATGTATTACAGTTTAGTTTCAATCTCATGCCTAATTCCACTGTTTCTAATGTGACAATAGAAGTGGGGCAAGGATTGCAAACAAATAGCTCCCCTGGGTCCAAAAATATCCCTTGCTTGTTGTGGCTGGGTAGAAAAAACAACAGAAAGATGAGGCATATTCCACACCAGGGGATAGTGTACCTAAAAAGGACCAGGTTAAGCGCAGCTGAGCCTATGAAGCACAGAACTGTATGACAGACTCGTAGCAGGGATCAGTCTTCTCGGTTCCACCTATATTAGGCCATGTATCACCTTTGCCTATAATGTGGGGAAGTCTGCAGGGTACTCATGAGATGGCTCTACAGATGGTGCCACTAATAGTCAATCCAATGCATGCACAAGTGCCTACACTAGCCGGTAAGACAGGCAGAAGTTAGACTGCATCTATGGGAAGTCATCTACACCAAATGTTATGTGAAATGAAATCAATGAAAATTTCTCAGGATGGGCACACAAGAAGACAGAACAGCAACCAAGCCTAATTCAGAACAAAATAACAGCTCACTGCATGCATCTCTTAGGTCAAACAGCACGTTTTGGATCATGAGGATGCCAGGATTCATCAGGATATTATCTACTGATAAGCTTCAGACCAAGTTGATTGATCTTCAGATCAAAATTGACGATGCAGAGAAAAGATTGTGTCGCTCTAATGTAAGATTTACTGGAATACCGTGATAATGGACACAAAACTGCCAGTCTCATTTCAGATCTTATAGTTAAGCAGGCCTATCATGAAGCTGTGGTCCAAAATTTGGATCTTACCATCATGTGGGTGCATCGTGTTACTATGGTCTAATTCCCTAATGTCAAATATCCATGGAGAATACTTGTCCATTTTGCAGATGACTGGATCAAGCATCACATTCTCTCCAACCCCATTAGAGATAATCATCACCAGATTCCTGTGGTCTTTTCTTTTAAGATCTTTCTGACATGTCAGCATTTTCCTCCTGGCACCAGAAGGAATTTAAAACCTGATTAGCAATTTTGTGAATATCAGTGCCTCACTGGCATCCGCAATCACCAGCCTGTCCTCATTCCTCGTCTGCTTTCGCCATACGCGTTTCGAGCGCTGGTATGCTCTTGATCACCGGCAACAGAAAAGCAAGGAACAGCGGATTTCAGGTGAAACTTTTCAATGTTATTAATAATACAGTCCCACTCATATGGGCATCACCCCTGAGGCCTGAAGGATGTAGTAGTCCATTGAAATAGTACCGGACTGTAGTTTCTTCCAAGCCCAAATGGGTGCCACTGAATCCTGCAAAAGTAATATCGTTCCCAATTGGAAAATTAAACAAATACCACCACAGTGAGTCAAGGTCCATCAAGACAGGCAGTTAGGCACACCAATGTAATCCGGTGGCGAGGCCCCCCTCGTTCTTTTACGGTGCTCGTGTTTCCAAGCACCAAGATCCGCCTCTCCAGCAGCGGGACAGTGTGACAACTCCTTGAGGGCAACCGTGATTTTTTTTTATACATACGGATAGTCCAGCTGTGGAGAAGTCCCGCTGTTGGAGAGGCGGATCTTGGTGCTTGGAAACAAGAGCAAGCCTCGAGGTTACTCCCTTGCTTGTGTCTCTGAGGCCTTGAAGCAAGTGTGACTACAGGCGTCCCTTCCACCATATGGTCACATGTTACAATTAAAGAGGTGAGGTATATATATATTTATTATATATATGTGTCTACCAGCTGAACTAAGACACATTGTCCACTTTACGTTCCCACATTTCCCTATATTTTACCCATACCATATACAGGGATTAGTAAATAATATTTTCCCACTAGTCAGGTACTTTTAATTTCCTCCTACCCTCAACTCACACCTTTTACACTTTATCCAAACATATTGTACCAACAATAAGGGTTCTCACACTTCTCGAAGGTCTTAGCATGCCTCATTCTGCAGTGGAACGGAGGAACCCAATGATGAAGCATGCCACCAAGGGGAAACCATTGTGGGTTTGGGTTAGCTAAAGAAAACCCACCGTTTTCCAATGAACATCAGAGTGGAAAGAAATAAAAAAAACGTAGTCCACCAGAAGGGCTCTATGTGATTACAACAAATTGATGACTCGCAATCGCCCCTAAAAGATCTTCATTCCTTATTACAACAAGCAACGGGTCATCTGATAATAGGGGGAGATATCAATTTAATTCAAAACTTGTCCCTCAATACATATCACTTGAAAAAGCATTAGAAGAAACCCAAATCCATCAGAGCCCTGGAAGCCTTAATTCATGATTTTGCCCTCATAGATCCTTGGCAGTTGCACCAATTGTCCATTCGACAATACACCTGTCACTCTAAACGATAGGGCACTGCTTCAAGGATATACTTTTTTTTAGTATGCAGTCCCATTTTCAAATGCCGCTATTATAACTAGTGTATTTTCCCATCATTCATTAATTTGCCTAGACATTGCTCTGGTACCACCGTTATATCAGAGGTCAAGATGGAGCTTTAACAAAGCGTTACATGCAGATAACTTCTGGGTTAAACAGATGCAGAAAAGGTTAGAGGAATTCTTATGCTCATAAGCCTTAATTTAGGCTCTGCCTGTCAATTTACAGTATGGAAGGCCCTAAAAGAGTATTTTAGAGGCCAGGTTATCTCCTTTCAGGCTGGTTAAAGACAGACAGAAATGATACAACATACCAAACTTCAAACTTGATTGGATGAAGTTACAAAATCGCATGCTGAGGTCCCCAATAGGAGGACAAAGACAGCCCTAGCTCAAGCTAGATACAATTTTCAGGCATTTTTTTACCACCAAAGAAATAGTGAGCTATATTTCATATCTTCAGAAAAGATATGAGGAAGATGAGTTTATAGGTACATTTGTAGCTTGGCCAGCCAATCGGAGAGCCAGTGCTAATATTATTAAGATGATTTCCTCTGACAAATGTGATGCGATCATAACCTTCTGATGTGGCTCAGATGTTTCAAGATCACTATTCTAGGTAATACACTAAATCTCATACCTGGTCACTGAGATATCCATATTCCAATACTGTCGGCAGAGCAAATCGAAACTATGACTTCTCCAGTAACTGTCAGAAGTTCAGCAGGCGGTAAAGTCATTACCTAATACCAAAGCTAGTGGTAAGGATGGTATACCTGCAGAGGTTTAAAAGATGTTTTCCTCACAACTATCACATTTTTTGTTTTGCTTTTTAATTAGATTTTATAGAGGTGTCCCATACCTGGCACCTTTACCAAGTTGGTAGTGGTCAGCTTTTTTAAGACAGCTCAATCGGAGATGGGCACTAATTCATACTGCCCCATACAACTTCTCAATACTGATTACAAGCTGTTCACTAATATTATTGCTAACAGGTTATCATCTGCAGCCCAGTCAGTTATTCACATTGACCAAAATGGATTCTTCATAATATTTCCTCAAACACAATTTTGTTTGACGCAAGCAATAGATTTTGCGCAATTACTGCACTCCTGTTCCTTGCCCCGCAGCCCCACTGAGCCGGGGGCTCCCTGTCCCTCAGCACTCGTGGCCATTTTGCCGCCGCAAGTATGTTTAAGAAATTTGATGAAAAGGATAATGTGTCCAACTGCACTCAGTTGAAAACGTCAGTCATAGAGAATCAACTTATAGATCAGTTTAAAGGAATTGACCCATGGCTTAGCCAAATTATGCCAAAGAAGGACCCTAATAAAATAGTGAGATGTCATGAGCATATTGAGATATTAACAGTAAATGGAGAGTTGCTTTACTTCAGACAAAGAGAAGGGCCGTTTTATCCAACTCTGAGATGTCTTCACAAATTCTAATTTATTTTACCACATCAGCAAGTTGACATAGGAGCCATTAAGTTTGTCCTTAGTGGTGCTAATATCATGTGTCCAGGACTGGCCACTTCTGGTGCAAAATTATATCCTGCTGCCTCCGACACAGTAGTTTAACTCCAGCATGGGTGCTGCCAATTGACCTATGATGATGCTCCCGGACTGAAACCTTGAACATTGCCCATGCACGGTGGAACTTTGGTGGAACTTTGATGGAATGTTCGATGGACCTTTGACGATGCCTCCTGGGTGGATACCAAAACTGTTTGTACTTACCTCGGTGCACGAGCAACCTTGGCCAATGCCCGGTGGAGCGGTCATATGCAGCCATAGAGGAGTCTGTCCTTGGTTTCACCCCCTCGGCCATCACCTACCCAGCCGGTCATCTGACACTGTTTTCCTCATTTCCCCATTGTTTCCTTCCCTCCCCTCCCTTCCCCTCCCTTCCCCTCCCCTCCCCTCACCTCCCTCTGTGATTCTTTGATTTAATTGATGTAACTATGTAACCTGTAACTCGCTGAAATGCCAGAAACCGGTCCTCGGAAGCTTGTTTCCGGTCCAGGGAAGGCATGGCTTGTCAGTTCGGGTTGGACTGTTCCCATGAGGCACAGGGTCAGTCTGATTTGCATATGGCCATGTCTGAACTGGGGTGGCAGAGTGGGATAAAGAACTGTGATGGATTAAACCCAGATCTGTTGACTGGGTGTGTGTTTGATAGGTTCAGATGCTCCGTCCATCACCACCCCCTTTTGTACCACTTTGTTCGCCATAAGTTGGCAGGGTATGCTCAGACGCGAGTCCCTTGCTCACTTTGCCACTGGATTCAAGCAAGCCGGGCTGAAGACGTCTGAAATGCCAGAAACCGGTCCTCGGAAGCTTGTTTCCGGTCCAGGGAAGGCATGGCTTGTCAGTTCGGGCTGGACTGTTCCCATGAGGCACAGGGTCAGTCTGATTTGCATATGGCCATGTCTGAACTGGGGTGGCAGAGTGGGATAAAGAACTGTGATGGATTAAACCCAGATCTGTTGACTGGGTGTGTGTTTGATAGGTTCAGATGCTCCGTCCATCACCACCCCCTTTTGTACCACTTTGTTCGCCATAAGTTGGCAGGGTATGCTCAGACGCGAGTCCCTTGCTCACTTTGCCACTGGATTCAAGCAAGCCGGGCTGAAGACGTCTGAAATGCCAGAAACCGGTCCTTGGAAGCTTGTTTCCAGTCCAGGGAAGGAATGGCTTGGCAGTTCGGGCTGGACTGTTCCCATGAGGCACAGGGTCAGACTGATTTGCATATGGCCATGTATGTATGTATGTATGTATGTATTGGCATACTTATTAAGCGCGGCTGTCAAACAAAGGGTATCCTTGCGCTATGACCGAAAACAACACTACCAGTATGTATCCACCCTACGCCCCCCTTGGGAAAAGATGACTTTTAAGGTCCTTTTTAAAGGACAAAAATTTTTGCCTACTCCTTAACGGTAGCGGTAAGGAATTCCAAAGTTTGGCAGCCGCAAAGCTGAACGAGCGGCCACCCATCCTCACCCTTTTAAACCTTGGAACAGTCGCCAGGAAGGCCGACGAAGACCTAAGAGCTCTGGCAGTGGAGTACCAAGAAAATAGATCCTGCAACATCACTGGCCCTTGACCGTGCAAAGCTCTAAAAACAAGGCAGGACGCTTTAAAACAGATCCGTTGCTGCACCGGCAACCAATGAAGATCAAAAAGTGCAAGAGATGAAGAGGCAGAGCGTGGGCGGGAGAGGGCCAGCTTAGCCGCCATGTTCTGAACCCGCTGCAGCTTCAGGATCAAGATGTTAGGAGACCCTAGAAGCAGTGTGTCACAGTAGTCTAACCTACTGAGAATGATACTACGCAGTGCTTCAATCCTATCTGCCGGGGGGAGAAACGGAAGAATGTTTCGTAAAGTCCGGAGCAGTAGCATGTATGTCACAGTTGTTTTGTTGACAAATGCATCTAACTGAAGACTAGGGCCAAATAGGACCCCAAGATTGCATGCAGCGACGGCGGCCGTCACAATACCAGGAATAGAAGTGGGCCAGAACTCTTCTGGTAGAGGACGAGGCAGCCGATCCAAAGAACAGTGAAGAACCTCAGTTTTGGCACCATTGAACTGGAGCGAGTTCTTTCGCAACCAGTCCGCAGTAGAGGTCATACACCGGTGGAAAGTATCCTTAGAAACCGCATCCTCGCCTTCGAAAGAAAAAATAAGTTGTGTGTCATCGGCATAATTGATGACTGATATGCCGAATGACTTAATTAAACAAATCAAAGGACAAAGATATAGGTTAAATAGGATTGGACTTATTGCCGAGCCCTGGGGAACACCCTGGTTCACCTTTCTGACAGCTGACCGAAAGGGTGGTAAAGCCACGGCTTGTTGTCTGTTATAAAGAAAGGAAATTAACCAGTCCAAGGCTTGGCCAGACACCCCCGCTTCCCGCAGCCTATGTATCAGTACCACATGGTCAACCGTGTCGAACGTGGCCGACATGTCGACACGCTAACGAAGGGTGTCCAAAATGGCGACCAATGCGGACTCAGTGCCATGGTCCGGCCTAAACCCAAATTGGGCCACGTCCAGACAGGCGTTGGTTTCAAGGAAGCTAGACAGGACTTTTGTGACCAATTTCTCTAGGATTTTTACAGAGAACGGTAGAAGCGAAATAGGCCGATAGTTCGCCGGGCACAAGGGGTCCAAGGTAGCTTTTTTTAGCAGAGGTGAAACCACTGCAAGCTTCCAACTGTCAGGAACCGTTGCTGTGGCAAGAGACTGGCAGCAGATGGAATGAAGCGGGGGGAACAGCTCCGCCTGGAACACCTTCCAGAACTTGTGTGGTAAAGGGTCAAGAGGTGAACCGGAAGAAACTCTGTTGGCTAGCAGGCAAAAATCCTCCAAGGAAGGTAGAGGAAGACAAGACAGCTGAGGCTGCTTTGTCTTCTCTCTGACAGCATCAGGGGTCAAAACCTGAACCAGGTCCGATGAAGAATGAGGTGAGGAAGAAATCGAACTGGGGGTCGAAAGTCCCGTCAGAATATTCCTGATTTGTTCCTCAAAAACAGAGGCCAAGGAATTACATAGCTCCTGAGATGCCGGGATAGTGTTCGAGGCGCAGATAGGGTTGGACAGGCTGTTGACTATTCTAAACAGGGCTTGAGACTTATTCGCTGCATTAGCCAGAGTGTCCTCCAGATACTTTGCCTTGGCATTCCTGACCTGCCTTTTATACTCCTGCAGAGACTGCTTGTAAAGCAGTTTATCAGGTTCCAAGTAGTGCCTTCTCCAGGCTCTCTCTGCCTGTTTACAGCAAAGCTTTTGCTGTAAGAGATCACTGGAGAACCAAGGAGTAGCCCGCGATGGTTTAGCTTTAACCTTACGTAAAGAAGCAACCTTGTCTAAAGACTCCAGAATCTGCTGACAAAGAGTGGAATAACTATCCTCCGCACTTTCCCCCAAGATAAAGGCCCCAGGAAGAAGCGTAGGCAAACTAGAACACTTCAGGATCCATGACCATTGCCGACTGAACTTAGGTTCGCAAGTGCCGCTATTATTCAGTGAGCCCACTGGCAAAAGGATAGAAAAGTAAATCAGCGCATGGTCCATCCAGCATTGGCCCGCTATCTCCTTAATCGAGACCAGCGAGTCATCAGCAAAGACCAGATCCAGGGTATGACCTTTTTCACCAGTTGCATAAGCTGTACATTACTGCACGCCTGGCAGAGTTCACGATAAGCGAGGTCATGTGGACCATTTGGCCAGAGATTAAAATCACCCAACACGAAGAACCTAGCATGTGAATTAGACAAATCGTATATAAGGTCTATCAATTCCTGAGAGGGGGGCATGGCACTACTTGGCGGTCTATAACAAAGTAGCCCAGCAGCCAACACACCACTCTGGCCTTTTAAGGAAAACCCTAGGAGTTCAAAACAGCGAAAATGCAAGGGTTTTCCTAAAAATAAATCCAACTCCGCCACCTCTCCCAGTCGCACGCGATTATGTTTAATCAAATAGCCCGGGGGACATGCCCAACCAAGCTCTACCCCACTGTCCGCTCTAGTCCAGGTTTCAGTCAAAAAGAGTACATCCAACTTTGATGTCTCTATGAGAAGGGCAATCTCAGCATGATGTTTGCAGAGAGAGCGAACATCCAATAAGCCACAAGAAAGGGCCCTCGCAGGAGATAAGGTTGTATCCGAATGCTTGGCCGAGTTAGACGTGCCGCTCAACGAGCAAAGCTCATCTCTGGAATACACAAGGCGAGCAGCCTGGCTAGCGCTAGATGCGGCCGGGACGCGAACGGGCGCAAACGGGCTTACCTCAGGCGCACCTCCGGCACGCCACCGCAGCGCCCGCTGCACGCCTACGCTGCGCGCTTGCACACCCATCCTCTAATATACTGCTTATAATAGGCCGCGCGGGAGTCCTGTGAGGATAATCCTCTAGACCCGCGAAAAGGTGGCGCCTGAAAACAGGCCGATCCAAGTAACCCCCACCCAAGATGGCGGGATGGGACGCCGCGGTCAGTTTCCAATTGCCCCCGAAGTCTGGCTAAATCCCGCAAAATGCGGGTGCTTTTACAATGATTATTGTGCAAGTAAGTTCCTGTCTAATACCCCCAAATAACAAGCTGCAATAGCGCCTGTGGCCAAAGTGGCAGCGCGACTAGAAAATGAAGTATTAAAATATTAAAATAGCAGATAAGAGCAACAAAGGTTCGCGTAAGCGCTGTAGTGCTTAGCCCATTCTGCCACCCCATGTCTGAACTGGGGTGGCAGAGTGGGCTAAAGAACGGTGATGGATTAAACCCAGATCTGTTGACTGGGTGTGGGTATTTGAGTGGTTCAGATGCTCCGTCCAGCACCACCCCCTTTTGTACCACTTTGTTCGCCATAAGTTAGCAGGGTATGCTCAGACGTGAGTCCCTTGCTCACTTTGCCACTGGATTCAAGCAAGCCAGGCTGAAGACGGCTGAAATGCCAGAAACCGGTCCTCGGAAGCTTGTTTCGGGTCCAGGGAAGGCATGGCTTGGCAGTTCGGGCTGGAGTGTTCCCATGGGTTTCATGGCGCTGAGACTGAAGACTATTGCAGCCGAGGTACTAGGCATAGGCTTGCTCGAATAACCATGTTTTTAAGCCCTTCCTGAAGCTGAGAAGATTATTGCAACTTCTGAGCGTCAGAGGGAGGGAATTCCAAAGGTTAGGGGCCAGGTGGGAAAAGCGACAGCCTCCCTTATGTTTCCGTTGATGAAGTAGTAAGCAGGGAAAGGTGGGCTGAGCGGAGGCTGCGCCGAGGAGTGTATTTGGTAATCATACGGCTGATGAATCTGGGACTTTTGCCATGCAGGGCCGTAAAGGCTAGGCAGCAGGACTGCCCTCCACACTGGTGGCAATGCAGTAGAACCTGCAATCTATAGATGGCAAAATTGATATGCTCAACTTGCGCATTGACCAAATGGCAACTAAGTTCGAGAAGCAATCATCCAGGATAACCGAGGCGGACAAAGCATATCCACGGTGGAAGATAAGCTCCGCAGTACTCAAGAGAAATGCCTCAATATGGACAAGGTCTTGGAGTTGATCCAAGCCAAGAATGAAGATCTTGAAGCTGGATCTAAAAGTAATAACCAGCGAATTATGGGGATTCTAGAAACCACCAACACAGGAAATATGGAGCTCTATGTAGAGAGATTGCTGAAGGAGATTTTTGATACGAAGCAGTTCTCTGATGTGCTGGTGGTCAAGAGAGCACATATATCGCAAGTGGCGAGGCTGCCCCCTGGTGCCCCTCCGCACCCCATTATTTAATGCCTCCTAAACTTCTGGGACACGGTGCAGTGCCAGTCTAGAGAACTGCAGAAAATCCAGCACCAAGGAAACACCCTCTCATTTTTTCTAGTTTTTACAGTGTCAGTGCAGCACCCTCGCAGGGAATACCTTCAAGTAAAAAAGAGATTGCAAAAGGAGCGCATCAAGTATGCTATGCTATAGCCAACCAAACTCAGGATTGACTACCAGGGCACACAAAAGATATGCACCACTCCTAAAGTGGTGATGGAATATGTGTAGCAGATCACTGGGCCTAGGCGGCCTTCTCAATGACCAGGAGGAATAAGTAGGCCGTGACAGGACTTCCCAGCAGGTGACTCCATGACAGGGAGGTCGTCCAGCTGGCTGATGAGAATAGAGATGGTTGTATTGACTGCAAGACCCTGCTGGAATAGTGGCTGCCCAGGCTGGGTTCGGACGATTTGTAAGTACTATATTGAACAGGCGCAGCTCTGCTGTGATGAGGCAAGAGACACTGGTGAGGGCTCTGAGGCAGGTAAACCACCATGGGCAGTGCACATAGCATATCCACCCAGCCTACTTGACTGCTGGTATCATGCCCAAATAGCCGTGATTCAGCTCCTGGGTCACCTCCATTCACCAGGAGGTTAAAAGAGTGACTAGCTGACCCCCCTTGGGTGATGGACACTTGAGTGATGTTCCACGTGGGACTTATGTCTCGATTATGGTGCTGGCTCTTAATAGACTGCATCAGTGAAGTTCAGTAACCTATGAAAGATGCTTTTAGCATGGTAGGAATGTTGAAGTGGGCGGGGTTGGAGTTTTGTTTGTTTTATATTATATGCCTACTCATGTATAATCACTAATAGTGCCATATATGATGACATGCCTCAGGGGCAGGGCTGTGGAGATGGTGGGAGCCAGGTGGGCAGGATACTGAGTGGCCACTTCTTACCATAACTATGCAAGGAGGGGTTCATGCTATATATCAAAAAAGGGACCCCATTTGAGGCAACATACTTGGAGACTGATGAACACGGCCAGGGCACCTTATGTGGCACAACGTTGACTATCAATAATACTTATGGTCCCAATGCTGATGACCCAGAGTTTATGCCCACATTTCGCGCCGGCTAAGGTCATTGCGGCCCTTGGCGACAAAATGGAGCAGGGACCTGAACCTATACTTGGACCCGAACATGGACAGATCAGCTACAGGGGAATTGAGAGGGAAACAGTCAACGCAGCTGATGCACAATGAAATGGAGGACTTTGGCCTCATTACATTTGGAGGCTCAGACATCCAGGAAAGTACCTACATCTCATCGGTCCATGGTTCCTGGTCCCGCTTAGATTACTAGTTAGGATCAAGGGAGGTAAACACTTGGCTTCAAGATATATATACTCCACCTGCCCAAAACAAAATCCGATCATGCACCGGTGCTGATGGCGCTGTCTATTCCAACTCATGCCCCTTGACAGTTCCAATGGTGCCTACACCCCACTGAGCTCTTAGATCCAGTTTTCCAGGACACCGTGAGGAAAGCTATACTGGAATACTTCACCAGAAATACAGATTCGGTGGATAGCGCTAGGGTCCTTTGGGAAACATTCAAAGCCACCATTTGGGGTATGCAAGGGAACGTGCAAAGGGATTTTAAGGGACATGAGAAACTGGAGGACAACTTGCAGAAGCTGGTCAGGAGTATGAGGGTGACCAAAGGCAATCACCTTGGCACACATAAGGGAGAAAATCTAAGAGTATGACACTATGGCAGAGCAGGAATCGCGCCATCTATCCTGTAGGCAAGTGGCACATGCATATGGGGAAGCTGGCTGACCGGGGCACCATTTGGCCATGTCATTGAGAGCACTATGGGCGCAGTCACAGGTGACAGAGATAGATGAGCCTAATGGAACATCTTGCTACAACAACCCTTCCATTGGCCCTGCATTCTCTGCTTTTTACGCCCAATTATATGGCTCTTGTGAAGAAGCGGTAGAGGCCAAGATATCAGGCTATCTAGAAGATATCGCTCTGGCATGGCGTTCAAAGGGCCAAAGAGAATGCTTGATGCAACTCGTCATGGTGGAGGAAATTAAGGAAGTATTAAGTATTCTGCCTAACATTAAAGCACATGGAATAGATGGCTTGTCAGGTTAATTCTATAAGGAATATGCAGATCTCTTACTCTGAACTTGCTTAGGATGTTTGAGGAAGAATACGAGAAGCAAGTGCTTCCCCATCACTTAGGGAGGCCCTTTTGAAAATGATTCTAAAGCCCGACAAGTCCCCAAAGCAATGCCCCTCATATTGGCTGCTGTCATTAATTAACATAGACACAAAAATACTGGTCAAAATTTTAGCAACCAGACTGCAACTACTGCTCACCACATGATCCTACCAGATCAGTCTGGCTTCATCCACACTCACTCAACAGTGCAGAATCTATGCACTATCTTTGCGCTATTCCATCAGCTTGACCTCTCTTTGAAAGCCATAGCAGTCTTGCTAGACGCTGCAAAAGCGTTTGATTCAGTTGAATGGCCCTACATGTTCACTGCCTACCTCCACTGGGTCTGCATGGCTCGAATCAGGATAAATGGGATTACATTTGGGGCACCACCCATACTCAGATGTATGAGAAAAGGATGCCTGCTATGGTCGATCCTCTTTACTCTCTCACTAGAACCTCTGGGGTGTGGTATACACCAGTGACATGGAGCAGTCGCACTACATTTTAGACTCGGACCACTAGCGATCTCAATGTACACAGAGAACATGGTCATTTATGTTCAGGAACTGGAACTTTACATGGACCCGGTCTTCAGGAATATATCATTCTTGAGGGGTTGTCAGGCCTCAGCATAAACTAGACGAAATCATTTTTGGTGTCCCTCACTCCCTGCACAACACACTGTGAGCTGGAGTTCCCCATGGTGTGGCACAATGACCCATTAAAATATTGGGGATTTGTATTCATAGGGACCCTGAAGTGGTGGTTCGATATAACTATGAGAATGATTTCACAATTGGAAGAACGGGTCCGCAGATGGTCACACCTGCCATTCTTCCTTGCCGATAGAGTTGTCATCACGAAAATGGTAATCTTGCCAAAATGTCTCTATCAATTCAATATGGTTCCAATTATTCTTATGCAGGGGTTCTTTACATTGCTTAATTCCCTCTTACTATCATTGATCTGGGCAGGTAAACAACCAAGGATAGCATGGAGCATACTAACTCTCCTGTTCAAGCAGGATACGTGGCTATACTACTTATGCACTAAAGCTCAGTACACACACTATTGGGTCTCTCCATCTGCCATTACACCACAACTAGCAATCAAACATGATGCTGCACACCCAGTGCCACTCAGAACCTTGATTTTGCAAGCTATAAAGAGTAATAGATCCGCAGAAATCAGCACTATTCATTGTACTACTAAGGCATGGCAACAGCTGGGACACAGATCACACAGAACTCAGCTGTATGCGAAGGCATTACTGTTAGTTCACCACCCAGCAATGTCAGTCAAGGCAGAACCCTGGGCACTGATCTTACTGGCTAAGACAAAGTTGCAGACAATAGGGAATAGGTTCTCCGACGGGAAGTTTATTGAATTGACAGCCGTGGCCCAAAGAGGACATGGCTCTTTGCTACTGCATTTAACGTAGCTGTGGCTGAACGCATCCATGCGTGGACTGTACTCACTATTCCCAGAGGAGCCCCCAGTATTGTCAGCTCTCCAACTGCTTCCGACTACCCCAACTAGGTAGAAACTAGTCTCCAGGCTATACAAAACACATCACACCTGGACAGCGCTCAGTCCAGTAACTCCATGGGGAACAAATGGAATGTCGTCCTCGATCCAACCCTCACACTAGCTGAATGGACGTTCTGATGTGCACAAACAGGGGAGCTCACCTTTAATGGGAATTTATGCATTATTTACTTTAAGCTCCTCCATCAGATGTAATATACCCCACTCAGACATCAGAATGATGGCCTTAGGGAGGATGATGATTGTAGCAGATGTGGCTCCCCAGTGATTGATTTCTTACACTTAGCTTGGAGCTGCCCCCGAATACTCCACTACTGGGAGCAGGTTATACGCATCCTTACTAAGGATGGTGTCTGAAACAGTTCAATGCACTCCTAAAATATGTCTACTTGAATTCATGAAATCACTAAAACCGCTTGCAGTAAGCTTGTGGCGGTTAGACTTGAACTGGCTAAAAAGAGGATTGCAAAACACTGGGGTCAAAGAGCATATCCTATAATAGAGGGATGGTATAAGGACATCCCCCGATGCAGCCACATCACACCCCACCTGAGAGGCCTACACTTGCTCCCCTTCAACAAGAGGATCACCTTCAAACTCCTCATCCACGCACACAAAGCGCTACACAACACCGGACCCGCATACCTCACCGACCGACTCAGCTTCCACACCCCCACCCGCAGCCTCCGCTCAGCCAGCCTCGCCCTCGCCTCAGTTCCACATATCCGGAAGACCACCGCCGGCGGCAGATCCTTCTCCTACCTCGCCGCAAGACCTGGAACGCTTTACCTACCAGCCTACGACAGACCCAGGACCTGCTTGCCTTCAGAAGATTTCTCAAGACTTGGCTCTTCGATCAGTAGCAGCGCCCCCGCTACCCCCCCAGCGCCTTGAGACCCTCACGGGTATGTAGCACGCTTTATAAATGCAGTGATTGATTGATTGATTGATTGAGCATATTGCAGGGACCAACTGAAAACGTATGTGGAGGAATTGCCATAGGCCTCCCGACCGAGAGACTTTTGGTCACTGATGACAGCGTACCTCCTGGCACCCAGGCTGAACATTTGGCGATTGGCTCTATTCGATATTTATTTGTCCCAGATTGTTTATATTCTAGAGCAATATATCAATGAAAATAGGAATTGGATGGGGCAAAAATATCACTCTTGATCCACTTGGAGGCCTTTTGGTTATCGAACTTGTCCTAAAAGACTCTCCACTGAACAAAACCAGCTTTGTTTCATGGCTACCTTAGTAGCAAAGTCACGTATTTCAGCAAATTGGAAGTCAGTAGCTATTCCAATAGATGCTCAGTGATGCACCATGAATATAGAAGGCTGCTGAAGTGAAACGTGAAAAGAGGCACTCTACTGAATGTATGACGCGCTGAAACATGCGGTGTGAGCTGTAGTGGCCCTGTAGACCTGAGAAGTGCACTCCTAAATTGCCGCACCAGTGGACAGTGTAGAGAGCACGGGTGGTAAACTTTGTTTTGGTACCTGACATACGTACAGCGAAACACCACGCCAGACAGGCGCACAATTAAAGAGTCAGTAGGAAAACCCAGGACAACTAAGTTCCTCCGAATGACACTGATATTGGCAGTACCAACTGTAATCCAAGGTCCCATTTAAGGGAATTAAGGGCAAGCAAGAATTGAAGCAACTGAAGATCACGTTTGAATCAAAGCGCTCAACTAGGCAAAGCAAGACTGGTGCGGGAGCACAGGGAGGCGCAGACATGGCTACGCAGCCTGGAACAGGAGATGAGGATGTGAAGACTCTATTGTTGGAAATGCGCTCCAGTCTGAAAAACATTGACTCCAAGCTAGACACATTGACGCAGCAGTTGGACGCAGTGAAAACGCAAGTGTCTGTGCACGAAACGAGGCTGGATGGTCTAGAAAACAAGCAAGTGGAATTTCACGACTTCCAGACGGAAACAAAAGAGCAACTTCTACATATGGACAAACTGCTGGGAGTAATACGTGAGAAAAATTATGACTTAGAAGCGCGCTCTCGAAGGAGTAACCTACCAGTAACGGGAATACAGGAGACAACAGCGATGTCAAAAATGGAAATGTACTTGACGGACATGCTACATGCGTTGTTTGACCCACACCTTTCTGCGGTATTCACTGTGGAGAGAGCACACAAAACACTAGGCCCGAAGCTACCAGTGGGCAGTACACCATGCCCCGTATTGATAAAACTGTTGAATTATCAAGATAGAGACACCATATTGCGGCTGGCACGCGAGAAAGGTCAGGTTACTTACCAAGGGAAGTCAATAATATTCTATCCAGACTTTACCCCGATGGTGCAGGCAGCAAGACAGGAGTTTCTACCAGCCAAGCGCCTCCTCTTGCAAGCGCAAATTCCATACTCCTTGTTGTACCCGACGAAATTGAAGGTGTCCCATGGTGGTACTGCGCACTCGTTCACGGACGCAGAATCTGCACTCAAATTTGCCAAGCATATCGCCGGAAAGGGGTCGAAGAAGTCAGGAGCAGAAAGCGGAACCTTGTCCGACAGGCTAAGCGATAATGACTGAATGAAAGCTGTAAAAATGGTTCTTCTTGTTTTATGTATGCTTGTTACAGCTGTGATTTTTTTGTTTTTTTGGGGGGGAACACTGGTTAGCTGGGTATACGTAGCCGCCCTGTGGCAGACTAGATGTGCATTAGTTCGATAATAAGATATCTGATTGTTTTTTATCTCCCCCGATACCGGATGTTATAATTTTAAGCTGATTGTGTGTGTGTCATGTGGTAAGCACTGGCGGCAAGCCCTGGTCACCCTGCGTGAGTGGGGGTGTATGCCGGTCTACCCCCGCCCCCATGGGAAGGTTCCCTAAGACCTATTTGATGTTTTTGAAAGTTGCAGAAGGTGGGTTACACTACAACCTAATTGGGGGGGTTGGTGTGGGCGGTGGGTGGGGTTGGGGTTGGGTTGAGTTGTTGTTGAAGCCACAAAATCAGGTCAATACATATAGCAAAGTAGTAATGCTAGTAAGAGGTTGTAAACAAAAAAGATTTGCCCACCCTTCATATATTTTAGTTTTTTGCAATTACTGACGCAACAATGATAAACACGTTTCTTCTGTTTATCATGGAAATTTATTTAACATTCCATTCGTTATTTTTATTTTTTTAACATATATTTGTATGTGAAAAAAGGGGGGGTTACCATTGGCTTTTCAACTTCTACTCACATACCACAATCCCAAGATTAACAAAACAAATTATATCTATGAAGGATAAGTGATTTTCATACAGTGAAATATCTATAAATGACAAACGTTTTACATACAGTGAAAATAATACTTGTCAAAACACGTATGCAAGTTGATGATCAATTCAACAATACATATACCACTTTTATAGTATTAATACATTATAAACAATGAAGTTTTTTTAGATAGAAAAAAGACCAGCTTGTCGTTTCGGAATGAATACGAATCAATGCGCCTTGTTGTACTACGAGGCTTGTGCCGACGCGTTTCGAGTCCAGGTAATTAATCACCAAACTCTCTTCAGGGCTTTGTTATTCTGATCTATAAATGAAACGTTTTGACAACATTATCATCATTAAAAGAAGGGGGGGACCTCTCTCTATTATAATTTATGCACTTTCTACCATCATGACTAGGAGGGTACCTGAATGAATGGTTTATCGTGTCTCGTCTTTTCTAATTATTCCAATGTTCGTAAATGTTTTAAGGAGCGCAGAGGGCATCCGACAAAATCCTGCAGGGGAACATATTAAGCCTCTATCAGTGTGTCAGTCGACTTTACAGGTTCACAAGTTTCTCAATTGAAAGGCTACATACCCACAGAGGGCGGTAATCACGAAGTCCTCTTGGACCTTGCTTAAATCAGGCTGCTGAACAGATACTTTCAGGGGGCTTTTTTTCTGAAATTCAAAACATTGGTGTTTTTGTTACCAAAACTAAAAACAGTTCTAAACCGGCATTATGCGCTAGAAGTAAAACGTGGCGCTACCTGGATGAGCTGTTGGTTGCTCGTGATATCCGACCAGTTAAGCAGCGGTGTGCAGTTTATGCACAAAAACTGTTCTTCGATTGCTTTCTGCAACAAAATAACAGTGTGATCTTAAGTATCCGCTTCTTATATCGTTTTGTTTATTTAAGCCAGTGTTCTGCTTGTGAGACTCACCGCAGTTAATAGCTTGTGTTTCCAAATCCTAGAGAAATCGGCAATAGTCAATTTATCTGATAAACATCTAACTGAAGATGAGGAGAAAATCTTACATTTGGGTCTCAAATTTGTTCCCTCGAGAAAGACTGATTTTACTAAATTAAAACTCGAGGCACTAGATTTTTGTAGAAAGATCAGGTTAAAAACCTTCTTTGCAGGGTCTGATATACCTGCTGGAACAGAAACTACTGGACTCAGAGTAACATCAAAATTCATGCCTTCCTTTAATATACCCAAGGAGGTTTATGCTTATGCAACACACAACAGAGCTGACCAGGTCTGGAAAAAGTGTGTAGCTGTACTGGCGAAGGTGCAAAAAAACGAACCTCCACTTCCGCTCGTTTTACCATCGGAGGCACCGACGGACAGAGCGGGGCCTCATACTCCCGAGCGGTTGCCGGGTGAGGTGAGGTCTTCACCCACACAAAGCTGGGAAGATGTTCTCCTTTCCTTCCAGTGGGCATTCAAATGTGATGGTTCCTGGTAGATATGTACCTATTTCTTAGTACATTGTCTGTTGTTGATTTAACACTTCACTCATAGTTGCAGTAGCATTTCTGGTTATGGTCCTGAAGAAAGCCGGGGCAATGCCCCATGGGCTGAAACATGTCGACCGATTTGCACAACGCCATAGGGTAATCTTATTACTCGGCGTGTTTTTAACTCTTGACACATGGAGTGCGGTTTGAATATTTTACAACGCCCGTGTAGTCAATTTTATTTCACTACTGTCACATAAGCACTGCACTTTAGTAAATATCACTTCATGATGAATATCACGGCTAGTTTCCTGACATCCATTTCCATATCGGCACTACAAGGTCGGTTGTGTTTTGGAATGATCAGTAACATCCCACATGACGTAAATTCCACCATAATGGGTGGTCTGATGGGATTCATCTAGTCAGTGATTCTCAGCATCATATGTTCATGCATGTATCCATTTTTTGCACCTTCGCCAGTACAGCTACACACTTTTTCCAGACCTGGTCAGCTCTGTTGTGTGTTGTATATCGTATATAGGGGTATGAGCAGACAGGTCATTAAATATTCCCCTTGACCCTCCACATACTTGTTTTGTTTTTTAGGTTTATGCTTATGAACAAGCGGTCTTATCCTCTATCTCAAAACTTGAAAAGGCTAAAAACTTTAATCACAATAATATCAGTAAAGATCAGATTAAAGCGATTCAGAATTTGAAGAAAGACACGTCGGTGGTCATCAAACAAGCCGACAAGGGCGGGGCCATTGTGATCTGGCCTCGTGACATGTACTTGGAAGAAGGGAGATCACACGTTAATAACCAAGAATGGTACAGACCAGTCAAAACTGATCCAGTAAAGGAGGTTCAAGGGAAAATTCTAAAAATCATCCAAGGGGGGCTAGATGAAGGTTACCTAGGTCCAAAAGAGTTCGAATACTTGAACAAAAAATCACCAAGGACTCCCATCCTTTACTTTCTACCAAAGATACACAAAAACAGCTCTAGACCACCAGGACGCCCCATTGTTTCGGGGTGTGATTCGGCATTAGAACCAGTGTCGAAGTATATCGACTTTTTCCTTAAGCCTTTTCTACAGGAGGTGGACTCATATCTAAGGGACACCACCGATTTTATTACAAAGATTGATGATACAGCATTTAATGAGGAGACCCAAGTAATGGCGACATTAGATGTCGCATCACTGTACACACAAATTCCCCAAGAGGAGGCACTTGAGGTGATGGAACTTTACCTTGATCAACGAGAACGTCCCCACCGGGTTCCAACCCAGTTTATCATTCAGTTAGCGGAGGTGACCCTAAAAAATAACTACTTTAAATTTGAAGACAACTTTTACGTTCCAATCAAAGGTACAGCTATGGGTTGTCCATACGCTCCGGAGATGGCTGTGCTGTATATGGCACAATATGAAAAAAGATTTGTTCAAAACAACAATCCCTATAAGGCACACATCCTACATTGGCTGAGGTACATTGACGACATCTGGCTCCTGTGGCAGGGGAGCCAGATCGAGCTCAATGAATTCTATGACTGGCTTAACACCAGACATAGAGACATAAATTTCTGTATCCAGTCCAGCAAAATAAAAATGACTTTTTTAGATGTGGAAGTTAGTGCACATGATCAAAAACTCAAAACATCATTGTACAGAAAGGACACTGATAAAAATACAACCTTACACTTCAGGAGTTCGCACCCAAAGAGCCTAAAAGAGAATCTTCCCTATGGGCAATTATTGCGCATTAGGAGAAACTGCACCGAGCTGTCCGATTTTGAAAATCACGCAACGGTCTTCTGTGATGCGATGATTAAAAGGGGTTACCCCAAGAAATTGTTGAACCACTCTAAAAAACGGGCCAGATTCACGCCAAGGGAAACATTATTGCAGGCAAAAGAAAAACAAGAACTAGAAAAATTGGTATGTGTGACCACGTTTGGTGCGCAAACCAATCAGTTCAAAATAATTGTGCTGAGAAATTGGCACTTGTTAGAGAATCTTGAGGTCCCCCTACAAAAACCAATATTCGCCATGAAGAAAAACACAAGTATTGGGCAACAAATTGTTAGAGCCGATGTCTCTATTCCCAAACAGAAAAGTGACTTGATTTCCCAATGGAATTTAAAACCTATACAGGGCCACCATAAATGTGGGAATTGCGTGGCATGTAATCATTCCATTGAAGGTACAGAATTTACCCATAATGGAGTTAGGTGGAAACATGAGCAATTTACTATTCGCAGAACAAGAAATGTAGTGTATGCCATCCACTGCTCCTGCAGTCGAATATACATTGGCAAAACAAATCAGCAGGTGAATGGTAGAATAACGCAACATAGATCGCGTATAAAGAATAAAGTGTCCACAGCCCCTATGGTGGAACACTTTTTGGAAGAAAAACATGGGGAAAATGATTTCCAATGGACTGTTTTATCAGTCATAAATGCCTCAAATCAGTCTTCCGATATTGAAACTGCGTTACTGCGCAGGGAAGCTTATCTAATAATGAAATTCAATAGCGCAATCACTGGATTAAACAGCATGAGTGAAATAAACAGAATTTGAATATCGACATGTCAGGCTAAATAACGTGGTTTGATTATTGTTAACCAGCTGTATGAACAAGCCTCATGTTACTATCAGAGGGACTACATAACCCATAATTCTTGGGGGAAGGCACAAGGTCACCTGATCAATCACATGATACTATAGGAACACGAAGACGAAAAAACAGTGAACGAAGGAGACATGGCGTCTGTGAGAGGAGACTGATTGTTGGAAACACAAGCTATTAACTGCGGTGAGTCTCACAAGCAGAACACTGGCTTAAATAAACAAAACGATATAAGAAGCGGATACTTAAGATCACACTGTTATTTTGTTGCAGAAAGCAATCGAAGAACAGTTTGGGTGCATAAACTGCACACCGCTGCTTAACTGGTCGAATACCACGAGCAACCAACAGTTCATCCAGGTAGCGCCACGTTTTACTTCTAGCGCATAATGCCGGTTTAGAACTGTTTTTAGTTTTGGTAACAAAAACACCAATGTTTAGAATTTCAGAAAAAAAGCCCCTGAAAGTATCTGTTCAGCAGCCTGATTTAAGCAAGGCCCAAGAGGACTTCGTGATTACCGCCCTCTGTGGGTATGTAGCCTTTCAATTGAGAAACTTGTGAACCTGTAAAGTCGACTGACACACTGATAGAGGCTTAATATGTTCCCCTGCAGGATTTTGTCGGATGCCCTCTGCGCTCCTTAAAAAATTTACGAACATTGGAATAATTAGAAAAGATGAGACACGATAAACCATTCATTCACGTACCCTCCTAGTCATGATGGTAGAAAGTGCATAAATTATAATAGAGAGAGGTCCCCCCCTTCTTTTAATGATCATAATGTTGTCAAAACGTTTCATTTATAGATCAGAATAACAAAGCCCTGAAGAGAGTTTGGTGATTAATTACCTGGACTTGAAACGCGTCGGCACAAGCCTCGTAGTACAACAAGGCGCATTGATTCGTATTCATTCCAAATTGACAAGCTGGTCTTTTTTCTATCTAAAAAAACTTCATTGCTTATAATGTATTAATACTATAAAAGTGGTATATGTATTGTTGAATTGATCATCAACTTGCATACGTGTTTTGACAAGTATTATTTTTCACTGTATGTAAAACGTTTGTCATTTATAGATATTTCACTGTATGAAAATCACTTATCCTTCATAGATATAATTTGTTTTATTAATCTTGGGATTGTGGTATGTGAGTAGAAGTTGAAAAGCCAATGGTAACCCCCCTTTTTTCACATACAAATATATGTTCAAAAAATAAAAATAACGAATGGAATGTTAAATAAATTTCCATGATAAACAGAAGAAACGTGTTTATCATTGTTGCGTCAGTAATTGCAAAAAACTAAAATATATGAAGGGTGGGCAAATCTTTTTTGTTTATCTTTAATTGGCCCAGCTGACCCTTTGTCCCGTGGGCTCAACTCCCCCTTTTTTGCTAGAAGTAAGAGGTTGTAGGCAGATGGGTCGACACTGTACGATTGTCACACTAAAATGACGCCAAACGTACAAACGATGAATATTCTCACCTGGAACGTAAGAGGTTTGAATGATGGCCGGAAGGCAAGGTTGGTCCATGCATACTTAGTGAGACATGCCATAGATGTTTGCTTCTTACAAGAAACGCATTTAAATGTGGTGCCATCCCAGAAACTTAAGAATAGCCGATGAGGGGAGGTATACTCTGCGATATACTCAAATTATGCAAGAGGAGTGACTATTCTCGTTAAAAGAGGTGTGGACTGGAAATGTGCATTTATACATGTGGACCCGGAAGGTCGCTTTGTCATACTTAATGGGAGACTGGGCTGTGTGGAATCAACATTTGCCGCTGTGTATGTTCCTAATACGGACTCCCCAGAGTTTTTCCGAAAAATGTGGTCCAAGATCAGAGAGATTGGATGCCATACTGTGGTTTGGGGGAGATTTCAATGGTATACAAACTGATGAGGCTCACAGAAAGGGCACTGCCAGATCGCTACACCCACAGTCGGGTATGGCCCTGCAGGATATATTAGCAGATGGAGGGCTCTTGGACATCTGGAGGGAAAGACACCCAGACCTAAGAGAGGTAACATGCGTTTCCACTCCGCACCAAGCCTGGTCCAAGTTGGACTTTTGGTTAATATCTCTAAACGTTGCGACGTGGATGGTTGATGTGGTCCATATGGCGCGTTCACTGTCCGATCATGCACCCTCTCTGCTTCGGTTGACAATACCAGGTGCCCCATCCCGTGCTTTTAACTGGCGCTTACCTCAAAATGCATTGCTGGATGAGGCATTCAAGGAGGAGATTCGAAAGGACATTGAGGTGTATTTTGAAAATAATGAGGGCTCGGTGGAATCTGTGGCGGTCCTATGGGATGCCTTCAAGTCTATAATACGGGGACAGTGTATTGCAAGGCAGGCAGGGGTATTAAAGGCAATAAGAGGGACACTGGCAGGGCTGGAAAAAGAGATTAAAGATCTTGACCAAAAGATGAGCAGATGCACAGATCAAAAGACAGCAGGATTGTTGAAAGCTACACTGCTGGAATTCGAGGAAGAAGCAAATAGAGAGATCAAATTTTTGGGAAAGCATGCAGAAGCTAGGAGATATGGAGAGGGGGATCAACAGGCCCTGATGGCTTCACCACTGCCTTCTACAAGGCATATGCTGAGGAGCTAGCTCCGAGGCTGCTAGCCACATATGAGGAAGCGCTGGAAACCGATGTCTTGCCTCAGTCAATGAGAGAGGCTATGATCATTACATTGCTGAAGCCTGAAAAAACTGAAACTGACAGGCCACTCTCGCTGATAAATGTGGATGCAAAGATCTATGCCAAGCTGCTGGCAAACCGACTCCAACCATTGTTGCTGATGATCGCACTCCCTGACCAATCGGGCTTTTTCCCGGGGAGGTCGACGTCACATAATTTGCGTACACTATTCTCCGTTATACAGTACCTACATCCCAGTGTCCAAGTTGTGGCGATATTCCTAGATGCCACTAAGGCATTTGACTCCTTGGAGTGGTCCTATTTGTTTTTGGTGCTGCAGCACATGGGTTTTAGCCCCTTATTTATAAAACGAATTAAACTGCTATATGAAGCACCTAAATCTCGAGTGCGGGTCAATGGCATGGTATCCGGTCCCTTCCGCATATCGAGAGGCACAAGACAGGGCTGTCCGTTGTCACCGTTACTATTTGCCATAGCTATGGTACCGTTAGCTGCGAGACTGCGGCAACACCACACTGCTAGGGGAATAGGATTTGGAGCGCGTAGCTTGGTAATATCTCTGTATGCTGATGATGTAACCCTATAAATTCTTGACCCGGGGGTGAATCTTGATCCAGTGTTGAGGGAGTTCATAAGGTTTGGGGATTCGCAGGTATAACTATAAACTGGTCCAAGTCAGTAATATTCCCACTCACCGATGGCACAAGGGAAGTCCACTCTGAATTCCCCCTTCGATGGGAGGCTACTGAAGTTAAGTACCTGGGAGTGTGGTTGAGCCGAAATCTGCAGGATATCTGGACATTGAACTTTGGGAGGACCTATACATGGTTAGAAGGAAAAGTGGCAAAAATGATCATACTGCCTAAATTTCTTTATCTATTTGTGAAGGTGCCGATACCACTTACCTCAACATTGTTTTGGGCTGCTGCGATCACAGTTGCTGTCACTGGTATGGGCAGGAGGGCAGGCCAGGGTGTCTTGGAATCTCTTGACTCTTCCTTTGAAGCAGGGGGGACTGAGGGCTCCTGATATGTACCTGTATGCACTATGCGCACAGGCTCAGTTTCTTCATTTTTGGGTACATGAGACCCCATTTCAACCCATGTCGCGGTTGAAAGAGATGCTGTAGCCCCAACGCCATTAGCCGTGGCACTGTATCGCAGTATAAGCCGACCAAGGGAAGATGTAGATACTGCTGGTACGCTATGTTGGGCGTGGCAAGAACTACAAAAGCGAGCAGGTGTAGAGTCGCTGTATGCGTCATCAATGTTACTAGAAAACAACCCCATGCAAGTGTGCATGGAGAAAGGTGTTGATAGGTCTCTGACTGCTACGCTAAAACTGCATACGTTTGCTGACCTATACCCGGAAGGTACATTTAGGCCTCCCCCGATAGAGACTGATGAAGGTGTGGTGCCCTTTGCTGCGAGTTTCTTATATCACCAGTTGCGCACGGCATGCCGTGCAATGAATGCGCAGTTTCCCAATGCTCCCCAGACCATGTTACCGCTGGAAAATGTACCAAAGTCAAATTCGGCCAAAAAACTGATCACAAGACTATATACAACTATGCAGGCTAACTATCCAGTGTTGAAACCCAGGTCCATGGAGCTTTGGAATGAGGATTTATGCCCGCAGCTAACGGAGGAGCAGTGGGGATATTGCTGTAGTCAGCTGACGGAGTTGCCCCCGAACTACCATCTAAGATTAATTCACTTCAAGTTCTTGCATAGATATTATCGGACACGAGTGAATTTGCATCGCATGCGATTGAGGGACGATGCACGCTGTTGGAGGTGTGGGCAGGATCAGGCTACCTTTCTTCATGTGGCGTGGGAGTGTCCGCACCTCCATACGTTTTGGAGTGAGATATTCCATGCTGTGAATCAGATAATAGGTAAAAATGACTTACCATCTCTGTTATTGGGGATACTGGGATATGTGCACGACACGATGCCCAAAAAGTGCAAATTGCATGCTCTTCTATTACTGTATGCTCGTAGACAAGTTGCTATTCGTTGGGGTAGAAAACGCCTTGGCTACTAGATGTGACATACGGCCACGCCCAGTTAAAACTTTTCTGGGAACAAATGCCCTCCACATCCCGTCCGAAGGACATATGGGAGCCGTTCCTGGAATGGTCAAAGGCTGCTACTGACCAGGAATTGCAAGAGGACAGGTGTGCTGAAATATAGTCAGACATATATTACATTTTTACGGATGAACGTGGAAGGTGGTTCTATGGTGCTCCATGAGGTATACAGTTGAATTCCTCATATGACATGTATCTATGATAGGCGAGGTATGTGGTGATGTGTAAAAGCGGGACACATTGGCCATGTTTGTAGCACCTCTACAGTTGTATATCGATATGGCCCTTGTAACGTGATCCAAAATCTGTGCAGCGAAGATTCTAATGTATGGTAATGCAACTTATGCTGGATACGAAATGCTGTGTTGTATGCTATACTATGTACATTATATATGCTCTGACTGGCTGAAGGTTGGCACACAGTGCCCTGTTTTTGTTGTATATTGAAAATATAATAAAAACAAATACAAAAAAAGAACGTGTATGGCCCAATATTTATTCTGCCTGTACATGCACCATTGTTTTCTTGTGTTTTTTAAGGATGTCGATGCAGCCGTGCCTACACTTTTGTTTTCAATGGCGTAAGTTGCAGTAATGGAGACAATCAATTATATTTGTCCTCAGGCATAATGTTTAATGAAGCGATGATGAAAGGTATCAAGCAACCATTAACTTTCACTGTAATCTTTGGACAATGTTTAAATGACTTTGGTGCTTTGGTATGTCGAATTTTCTTTGAGTGACATTTTTCTTGACATGCAGTCAGTCTCAAATGCACACACTTTTCCGAGGTATATATCGATATGGTACAATCATCTTCTTCACTTGCGCTTGATACTGATGCAGAAGAACCAACAATGATTTAGATGACAATCAACTTTGTTTACTGTCGTTTTGTCATAACTGATGTTGCTGGTTGGTCTTGTGTATGTGTGTAGAATGTTGCTTCTTGATCATTTTGGCTGACATTTTGTCTCTGCCATGACACACATACCTATTCCTTCACTTTACAATCCATCACAAAATGGTTCTTCTTTCCACAGTCTTTACATATCTGTCCAATGGCAGGACATTTACCTTCCTGTGCAAACAAAAATCCAAATTTAACACACAACTTCTTTTTACTTGTAGACATCACTTTGTGTCTTTCACCCTTTTGCTTTGGCTTACTTTTCACACTCATGACTTATTCATTCTGTGCACCTCTGGCCTCCATGTCAGCACCTTGTTTATCAGCACGCTCTTCAGCTCTGGCAGCCATTAATCCTCATTTCAGGCTAAGAGATACTCTCAGCATTCATTGTTTGAATGAATCTGACAAGCATCTATCAATAACTCTAAGATGTATAGCTTCTTCATCATTAAATTCATTGAAATTACAGTGTTTGATGAGTGTGACGAATTTCTCAACACAATCATCAATGATTTCACCAACTTCTGTCATTCTTCACTGAAAATGTATCTTTCATAATCAACATTGGGGATTGGATTAAACTTGAGATTCAAAGCTTATTTAATCTATGGGATGTGGCTTCTTCGGCAGATCTTGACATTTTCTTTATGATTTCTTAGACACATTTACCAGCAACATTTTTGAAATACTTGATAATCTTTTTGTTATCAGTCTCTTCAAGTGCATCAATGAAATCATGAAATGTCTCTATCAAAAAAAAAACATCAATCACCAATATTTAGCTTTTTGGCGGTATCGAAAGGTGGTTGTGGTTCCAGGAATACAGCAGCATTGATTACCAGTGTGAAACGTACTTAGGCAGGAAACAGCATTCTTTCTGACACTGTTTGAGGATCACTGTGGCTTGTTTGTGTAAACTCTGTCTAGGGACTTGTGACGTGCTGGCCTCGGGATTGTCTTTGATCTTGACTGGAAAACATGGCTTTTTTCTTGCCTGTCATCTGAATGAGAGTCACTCTCGGCTCTTAATTCTTCAAAGACCTGGAAAGTTGTTCTAAGCCCCACTCGGCAGTTTTGGTGGTTGGACACTTCGGGCTTGGACGGCGTGGTAAGCACAACCTTGGGTATATTTCCTATATAACGTTTTGATTGTGGATGCTCCCGGAAACAGACTTGTGTGAAAATGGGGAGACATTACTCGTTCTGCTCATGGCAGGCATACTGGATGGGGCCTATAGAAGTGAGGCCTGAAAAATAGATGACCTCTACATTAAAACATGCTCAAAATCATTAGAAGAGGAGCATTTTTATAAAAGAGTGTTGAAAGGAACAACATATCGCGGAAGAAATTGATTGCGCTATGGATGTGCACAACAGATGTCGAATCTATAGATGAATTACATGAGGTCTAAATATTTGTATGAGGTGAGTTGCAGTCTACCTGTGACCCAGATTGCAGTGAGCAGAGTCCAGGAAGTGGCAAGGAGACAGACTAGTGCTGTCTCTTCCCAAAACAAAAGTTGTTTAAAAAACATTTTCTCCTTCTGTGATTACTGTCTTTGCCTGTGGTTGTTACAGTTCAAAATTGTAGTTTTAACCTGCCTGTGATTGCATATTTTATCACCTGTTTTGCTTCCATTTAATGTGTTGAATTGTGGGATTTGCAGTCCAACCTCTGTAGTTTATCCCTCTCATTCCTAGTGACAATTCAGTGTGCCCTCCAAATTTTTCCTTTGTTCTCTGCTAAGAACTGCACGTTAAAACAGTGCACCCCCAGCCACCATTTTGTGTTCACAAGCCAGTGAAACAAGTCCCCCTGCCTCCCCCCCAGCAACAGGGATTTTCTACATCAGAAGGTGCTTCTGTGAGCTGTTTAAACTGTGTTTACTAGGGTCTGTGCACTTTGTTTTTTTGGCCAGCAGAGGGAGTAAAGTTTTATTCAAACAGTATTGTTCGATTTCAAGTTAGTGAGGCCTTTACCTGCAGAAGTCCAAAGTGTGGATTGAGCCTATCTGTCTCCTAGGAGATTCTGAACAGGAGAAGCAGCTTCCAACTCCCTGGCCAGCAAACCGTGTCTGAGGTCGCTGGGACCTTATATGGTCTGCTAGTGGTTGGTACATGTGTACACTGCTTGGTGGTTGTATCTGGTGTTTCTATTGGATTAGGGTTAATGTCCTCATTGGCTGGATATTTGAGGGTTCTTATTGGTTTCTGGGTCTGTGATTCAATCATTGTAGGGTTGGTACTAGGGCTAGGGTTAGGATTTCTATTGGAAGTAGGGACCAGGGCTTCCTATGTTATTGGTTATTGGGAATAGGGTGGGACTAGAGCTAGGGTTAGACCTTTAATTGGAAGTAGCGATTAGGGCTTCTGGTGTGATTGCTTGCTGGACTAGTTGTGGGACTAAGAGTAGGGTTAGACTTGCTATTGAAATTAGGGACTAGGGCTACCTGTGCCATTGGTTGCTTGGACTTGGGTTGGGACTACTGGTAGGGCTAGGGCCTTTATTGGACGTAGAGATCAGAGTTTTCGAACTGATTGGGTGCTTGGACTAGGGCTAAGATTGGCTGTAAGGTCCTGGTCTCCTATTGGTTCTAGATTTTAGTGCTAGTGTTGTGATTGGATAGCGTTAGGGCTAGGGTTCCCATTGGCTGAAGGGGTCACCTGATTACAAGGGCTATAAAAGGCCAGGGTTAGGGCATCTCAGCCCGGGCGTTAAGGCTAAGGGCTGAGATGACAAGGGCAGTTGCCTGTTTGAGCCTGTTCGAGACTGGTTGGGTCCAAGGCCAGAAATGCTGCCCATTTTCCTGTTTAGCAATACCCAGCCCACGCCATCCACATACACAAACAGAGCAACACACTCACACCAAATGTACACCACGCACAACACTATGCACAGATTAATGTACCAGCATGCACTAAAAACCAAACAAAACCACATCTACACATCCTACTATCCCAACTACCACACATACCTACAAACCGTACATAACTATATCCTATCCCACTAACCAATACACTCATCACTAACACAACGCCAATCAACACCATACATAACTACATCCCATTCAGACATACTCTCTCTGCTGTAATTACACTTAACAGACCACCTTTTATCACTAACAAACATATAATCATCCTTCCATCAGTTGTCCAACAAACACCCTCCCCTCCCTTCTACCATAATAACACTAACGCACAAAACACACACTGCACAACACCACACTTTGTAACTCTGGCAACAAACCAGTCTAAGATAAACACTCTCACCTCTACTTCATTCCCTCCGACACACAACATACACTCTACTCATAAATACATCACTACCCCCTCTACGTCACAACCTAATCTCACAAACAATACTATACAACCAAATTATTTGCATGAAACATATACATCAGCACCTCTTTTCACTACTCCTCAAAAGCAAAACATATCACACACACCAGCACAAGATCTTCAAAGTGCAACACCGTATAATACTTACCATCACAAAATAAAAATATATACCCACCTTTCAAACCACACAAATGAACAAACTCCAATGCCAAGCTTTCACTCTTCCCCCACACCTAACATAGATACAGCAATACAGCAACTGTCTTCTAACCGCCTCTCATCCATTGGACAATTTAGAACATTACTACATGACCCACATGCTACACCACCTCCCCTGACTCATACACATTCCGTCTTAAACACACGCAATAAATATAAGCAACATGCCAAACCTCACTACTTTGCTTCCCCATGTCTACTTCACAACGATGTTACACCACAAAAGCAACACAGTACTCCAACTCACTGTCAAGCACCATCTCCAACACATACACACGCAGACCCATCAAAATGCCTTCTTAGCATGCTGGATGAGGAACACGATACAGAACAGCAACTTTCTTGCTATCCTAATACAGCTAATACCAGCACTAAAAACACACCTGCTACAAACCCACACAATACTGATCACTCTTCCACAAAAAAGTCCCACTATCACCAGAGGCCACTCACTAAACTGTCTACTAATAAATGCTCGATCCCTCTCTAAAAATAAGCATCACATCTACGACCTTCTCACGATGCAAAACCAGACATACTATTCATAACTGAATCATGGTTGGGAGAGGATATGGCTCCAGTCCTGCATGAAGCCATGCCTCTAGGCTATCAAACAATCACCTAAAATTGTATAGCCAAAAAAGAAGGTGGCCTAGCTGTTGTATTCAGGTAAACAATACATATCACTAAAATTGATAACATCTCCATAAATAATTGTGAGGCTCTTCTAACAAGATGAAATCCTACACCATCAACCTCCTGTAACTTCCTGCTCCTTTACAGACCTCCACTTAGCAAGGCAACATTCCCAGACACACTTCTAGACACAGTTTCAAACCTGATAACAATACACTCCAACCTATGCATTCTGGGTGACCTTAACATTTGGTTTGTTAAACCCAATATGATCCCTCCAAAAACAATAATCACTGGCCTAGACGCATTGAACCTGCATCAGATTGTCCACAATCCGACACACACCACTAGACATATCCTAGATGTCATTTTTGCTAATACTGAACTAGTTACCTTTCAAACTATAACTCCAGTCACATGGTTAGACCACCACTTGCTTGCTTTCTAACATAAAACAACACTAAGCGACTCACCTAAAACTACCTAACATCCATCCACCTATCGACCGTGGAACAAACTCAATTTGCAACACTTAGAAACACAACTAACATCCAGTCCAAATCTGGGAACCATAAATTCTGTTCACAATCTATATGAGTGGCTACAGGAAGCTTTTGACACCCTGATACCACTCAAAACCACACAACAGAACAAAAGAAAAAAAGCGCCTTGGAGAAACATAGAAATAAAAGACATAAAACAACAAATTTGAAAGCTGCAATGTACCTGGCACAAAACAAATGCCAAATAAGACAAACTTCACATACATAAAATTAACAGATTATACAAATCGTCAATCAAAAAAGTTAAGAAAAGGTACTATTCAGACAGAATTCAAAACGCTAAATGTGCAAATAAGGAATTCTATAAAATACTCGAAGAATTTCGCAAACCAAATTGCCTAGAAGGAGCTTATCCTGTTACTCAAGGTTTCACAGACAAACTGGCAAATCATTACACGGACAAAGCAAACACGTTGGACTCGTACTTAAAACAGAGAAAAAGCACCAGCACTAACCCTTGTACAGAACAACAATCCAAGAATGCTCTAATCAAGCCTCTCCATTCCATCCAACACATCTCACAAGATGAATTTATGGACCTGGTCAAAGCAAGCAGGCCTGCCGGCAGCCCTTCTGACCCATGTCCGCCAAAAACTTTCAAGACAATTCTTTTAACAACCTCTGCTGCCATTCCAGTAAGAATAATCATCAACAATTCCTTAACCACTGGAATATTTCCAGAAGAACTCAAAAAGTCATACATACGCCCTTTACTGAAGAAAACAAACTTGGACCCGCTGAACCCTGACAACTACAAACCCATTACAAGTGGGCCTTTCCTGGGCAAACTGATAAGCAGCGTTCGCCCAGATGTCACAATTCATTGAAGAGCATGACATACTTTCAAACTTCCAAACAAGATTCCGTCCGGAAAGAGGCACTGAATCTGCCCTCCTGCCATCTGGGATGACCTGAAGAATACAGTTGACCGCAACGGGTTGCTGTGCTACTCCCTTTGGACCTCTCAGCTGCCTTTGACATGGTTGGCCATGACACTCTGAAACAAAGACTCTATGAAACCGGCATAGAGGGAACTGCTCTAGACTGGATCGAGTCCTACCTTCAAAACAGAAGTAATGTCATCCATACCCCACCTTTCTCGTCCAAACCGTACTCCACAAAATCAGTGGTCCCTCAAGGTTCTATCAAGTCGCCCATGCTTTTCAAGATCTACATGAAGTCATTACCTGTACTGATCAATAAATTTCACCTCACGTGCTATAACTATGCAGATGACACGCAAATACTCCATCAACTGGAATGCCCCAAAGACATTAGAAAATCACCAATTTTCAGCTGTCTCAGAGTCGTGGATCAGTGGATGACTTGGAGCCATCTCAAATTGAATGCTTCAAAAACTGAAATATTCACGTGTGGCGATTGGAAACATTACAACCTGCTTGCCGCATGGCCTATTGAACTGGGATCCCTGCCTAAAGTATCGAAGGAAGTAAGAAACCTCGGATTGACCATGGATTCCAAGCTGCCAATGAATGCCCAAGTGGATAAACTAGCAAGATCAAGCTTTGTCACTATAAAAAACACTGCGATGAATTTTCCCTCATTTGGGATTTCCACACATAGTCCCAGCTACCATCTCCCTTGTTCTTTCCAAACTCGATTACGCCAACAGCATCTACCACGGATCACCTTTAACGACCATGAAAAAACTTCAATGGATTCAGAACTCGGCTGCCAGACTACTCTTGCATATCAAACCGTGAGACCGCATCTCCCCTGCCTTTAAAGCCCTGCATTGGTTACCAGATGCCAGAAGATCCACGTTCAAGCTGCTTTGTATCACCCACAAAGCAATACATGGAATGGGATCACTCTTTATCAGGAATAAAATCACCAAACATATTCAATAAAGGAACCTCCGCTCTAAAGGAGCATCTCGCCTCAAAATCCCACCATACAAGAAAAAAACCATGGGTGGCACATCCTTCTCTATTCAAGCAGCCAAACTATGGAACTCTTTACCCCCCAACATATTGTCCACCAAGAACCACCTTATCTTCAGAAAACTACTCAAGATTTGGCTCTTCCCCACCTAAGCACCATACTCAAACAGATATTTAGAGCATTTACCTCTGTATATAAGCATTTGTTTTCACTATAGGTATGTACCTATCTTTGTGTATTACTTTGTATAAACATGTAAAATAATTATGTTGTTGAGAGAAAAAATAATAATAATAATAAATAAATAAAAATCATCTTTGGTCTACAGTACATACTTCCATTGTGCATCTATGTACCTTCCATGTACTTGGATCTGTGTGTCTGTTACTTTTCTCCTAAAAAAGCATATCCAATGCACTACCCTATTTCTCATCGTGTGCCTCCTATCAATATCTTTAATCTACATATACTTACCTCCTTTATGTATCTATATACTTTCAATGTACTTATGGATCTATATATGTATCACTTTCTTCTAATTTAGCATTTCCAATGCATTACCCTATTTCTCAGCCTATACTTCGCTCAATATATCTTCTAGCCCAACCTTCTGACTCATCTCAAACTTCTTTCTACTACTCTTTCTAATGCACTACCCTATCTCTCATTCTATACATCTATCAATATATCCTCTACATCCACTCTCTCATTTATCCCAAACCTGATACTATTACTATCAATATCTTTAATCTACATATACTTACCTCCTTTATGTACCTATATACTTTCAATGTACTTATGGTTCTATATATTTATCACGTTCTTCTAATTTTGCTTTTCCAATACACTACCCTAGTTTCTCAGCCTATACTTCGCTCAATATATCTTCTAGCCCAACCTTCTGACTCATCTCAAACTACTTTCTACTACTCTTTCCAATGCACTACCCTATCTGTCATCCTTTACACCTATTAATATATCCTCTACATCCACTCTCTCATTTATCCCAAACCCCATGCCACTACTATGATCACCAAAATAACCCTTTCTAGACTCTCTCCTACTCTACCCCTCCTTGCATCATTTGACACCTCTTTTTACTATACCGATCCCCTAAAACAAACCTTTCTAAACTCTTCCCTCTGACTCCTCCCCTCCAAAACTCCTTTTTACTCATCCAAAAGCCTCCCCCTACTGCTAAGACCTAAACAAAAAAAAAATCCTTTACTCCTTTATTCCTCCACTATCCTTTTCAATCAAGACTAACTGACTAACATGTCCACTTCTCAAATTCCATATTCAACTATACAATTCACCACAAATCCTTTATGGGTTCTAGAGTGGTGTGCTACTCGCCAGAAAAGCGGGTAACACGGGTAACAAGTGCTATATGAATGCAAACCTTTCTTCCCCTTTTATCGCTCCGCTATCCTTCTCACTCCAAAAACTGACTAAATATCCACCACTGAAATTACTTCATATTTCACCATATTAATTCACCACTAATCCTTTGTGGGCTTCCTGAATAGCGTGCATCAACAAGCGCTATATAAATACAAACCTTTTTCCTCCTCTATCCTTCTGCTATCATTCCAAATCCAAATACCTGACCAACCTATCCACCATTTAAAATGTTATTTGCATGTTTCGCTATACTAAGTCAACACTAATCCTCTTTGGGTCCCACAGTAGTGTGCTACTTGCCGAAAGAGCGCTTCAACGCCTCGTCAAGGGTAGCAAGTGCTATATAAATGCAATTACAATACAATACAATACAATTGTGCAGACAACTGTTGTTTAAGGATAAAACTTCCAACAACACAGAGCTCCGCCCTGAAGAAGTCCCAAGTCATTAGGGACGAAACGCGTAGGCTGTTCATCCTGGTTGATCATCTTGGACTGGTCAACTTGTTTTTACTTGGAAAATTATTAATAAAATTGATGAAAAGCAATTTGAAAGAATAATGTGTATTATATGATTGTTTGCAGTCAAGAGTTGTGTTACAATTTGACTATCGACATTATGATGTGCAGGAGAATTTCTTAGACTCTTGTAAATATTTCTGGTTGTGCTCCTCACTTTGTTTGGCTACATTGACTGGAAACATGGCTTCTTTCTTACCTGCCATCTGAATAATGTCACTATTCCGAGAGTCGCTCTCGGCTCCTAATTCTTCAAAAACCTGTGAAGTTTTTCTAAGCCCCACTTGGCAGTTTTGGTGGTTGGACACCTCGGGCAAGGATGGCTTGGTAAGCACAACCTTGGATATATCTCCTGGAGCCACTTGACCGAGTACAGTAGTCCAATGACTCTAATGAGTTTGGTAAGTCAATCATGTCTTCTTTTCTAAACTTCAATTTGCAATTTCTGACACCTGGTTGATCTCCGCCTTGCAGAGCTTCTCTTTGCAGTGTTATTTTGGAATTTTCGATTATTAATGGCTGCTCTTTGAAAACCTAGTTGTAGCTGCCTTCAGCCTTAGCACTCTGCACAACGTATAACTTTATCTTGTGTGTCTACATGATATTTGTATGTATGACCTGACCAGCAGGTTCTCGGCCAACAATGTGTATATTCTTGGCAATGATTTCCTTATCCTAAATGCTTCACAGCGGCTGGAGCTGTGCTTTCACTCCACATGCATTAAGTGTTGATTTCCTACTTCGATGCTGGCACAGTAGCACGCACAAGCAGTTTACTTGGACAATGGCAAGCTCTCTGGGATAGCACTGTTGATCTTCGGGATAGTTATCCCCTATCTCCCAGCCAATTGGAGAGTATTCCCAAGCCTGCGAACCCACAAATGACTCCACCACAAACAGAGCTGAGAATTGTATGTCTTTATTCTTCTGCGTGTAACTGCAAACCCAACATTCTAAACCAGCCTTCATTGCATTCCACTCTAACACTTTCGTCACAGCTCAATGGAGTCCATCAGGACCCAAAAAGGTTTTGTTATTGCTAACTCGCAAGACACTACATAGAGCACCTCCAATTTTAGTTCTTTGGATAAGATGTTTAAGGCTTTTTCTCTGAAGTAGGTATTATCAGGGTGGAAGAAATTTTGGATAAGCAATCCTGAACCCTTTCAGGAAATATTGGATAGCACCCAAGATTATCAGAGGTGGAATTCGATTCTTTGTACGACAGACTATCTGCCAAGATGTTCTTTGACCCTGGAACAGAAGTTATGCTAAAGTCATAATAACAAGAAGAAATTTGCCCAGTGAGCATCCCGACTGTATTTACACTGCATATTTCGAAGGCATTGCAGGTTACGATGATTCGTGCAGATTTCGAAGGTCTGTTGTGTGCTCATCAAACTTTGTCTCTATTCAGAACCCCTAGGTTCTTGACTAGTAGTTTTCTTCCCAGCACGGAGTAGTTTAGTTCACCATACATCAATACATGGTATGGGAAGAAAATCGGATGTTATATCTTATCGTGGTATATTGGGTAGAAGAATAACAGGCTCTATGAGAAAATGCAGCAAGGAGTTTAACACACGGCACAGCCATGCCGCTGGTGGGTAATTCCACAAAGTTAAGAATGGGCTCATCTGAGTGCTCAAGGGAGCCAGCGCAGAGACCTCTGTGGAGGCCGCGACCTGTCACAGCCCAACCCACGACAAAAAAATATAAGCGCTAACTATTCCTGGTACACTTATGCAGTCGTGGCATGGCAGTGATTTTTGCATTCTAAATGCTCACAAAGAACTCTCAACGTGTTCACTGCCTATCCAGATATTCCAAAGAGTACCTATAAAATGTGTTGGAGCACGATGAGGGACGTGAACTCTTTATGAAATTGCAAAAATCAAAACACCTCTGAGCGTTTACGCCTCTATAAAAGGGGCCATACAATTATTAAAACATTCATATTTCAGAAATCCATTTGCGGATAATTTGTATACAATGCAACTGGCATTGACCACAATGATAAACCCTTCTGACGATTGTACTTTTAACAAAAAGAAAGGTATGCCCCAAATGCTTTATGGCTCAATATTTATGTACTGTGTCTTTTTTTTTTTTTTTTTTACTATGCTGGAGTTTAAAAATACATTATATTCTCGCAAACCTGCCAAAGGCCAAAAAAGCTGTTCTGTGTGTCTTGTTAAGCTCAGAAGTGACATTTCACTATGGTGATGCTCTCGCTCATTTGAAGAAAAAAAGAAATCCGCCTTATTAAAAAATAAAATCCTACAGCATGGAGTCCTGTGCAATAAGAGAGTTAACAATTGTAAATCTTGTCATGTCTCCGAGAAGCGCGGGAATTATCTTGTTATCAATTTAATAATGGAACACTGAAGTAAATAATGCCATCCACTGACACCGGTAACACCGTGTCCCTTGAGAAATTCATGTCTGCAGAACCTGTCAGTCCAGATGGCCATGGACATATTGAACATTGTACCTGCAGTCCATAAATTTGTTCTTTCTGTGGCGCCTTAATAAGTAGATTCAACGCAGAGATAAAGACAAGCAATGCAGAATGGCTTGACACTTCTGACCCGAGAGCTCCCTTATTCCTTAAAATCTCTGTTTTTATGAATAATTTTAACATTGATCTCTGGCCTTCATTTCGACGCCAGAAGCTTGTGTTTGCATATATTCGTATGTCGTTCTCCATAACTGTCTTGTTCGCGTTTTTGTAATGGGTCGAGAAGACACTGGGTGCTTTATTTCTGATCCAGTTATTACTGACAGACAACTGAGGAATCAGATCTAATTTTCTATTGCCACAATTTACTAAAATGAAAACAACTGTGTTTTAGGTTGGAAAGGTTGGAGGAATTGCTAACCCTCGATATTACGCTTTAGAAAACAAATATGATCACGCTTAGAAGCCAATCGTGCTGTCTTATTTAGCTCCTCTCCACCAGCCTGATGCATTCACATTTCATCTCGATATTCTTCATAGCCAGTGGTGCTGGAACTATTTTCAGAGTGAGAGTGCTGCCATCAATGTTACATTCAGGCATCACACAAAGAAAAAGTGTAGCAAATATTTTCAACAAGGGAGTGGTAAGGGTGCAGGGTGTAGCTGGTAGTGCATTTTGGAGCACAGTCACAAAAATATCACTCAAGCATGGTATGATAATGCACTATCATTGACAGACAGAACACTTCCACTGAAATGGCACTAGATTTGCACAAGGGTATCGTTTTATTGCTAATACGATTTAGCAAAGAAACAGTTTGTGGAAATCAAGTTTCAGCGAATATTTATCATTTGCACATTACTGGGTAAATTGTCTCCATTTGTTTTGATCCTAATATAATCTTTATTTCCATCACACTTCAGAATTACAAAAAAATGTGCTTCATTTGCCTTCAACACTCCTGTTTTGCTGACTTTGGAGGCTTTAGGACCCTGCATACTTTACTACTGCTAACCAGTGCTAAGGTGCTTGTGCTCTCTCCTTGAAATATGGTAGAATTGGCTTATAGCCAACTGACATATTTAATTTACTTGTAAGTCCCTAGGAAGTGCCCATTGTTTGTAAATCAATGCTACTAGTGGGCTTGGAGCACGGATTGAACCATCCACTGAAGTTGTCTATGAATTTAGGATCCAAGTGTAATTTTCCCGATTCATGCCCATATATAGGTATAAATCACCCTATCCATATATAGGCATAGAAATTATAACCATATTTAGACTTCGCCTATGCAGTCCAAATACGGCATGGCTACTTCCACTGGGTCAGAAAATCCACAACGATTTCTTGGAAAAACCCGCCTTCAGCAGTCAGGGACTTCCCCTTGTTTGAATATTGATTTAATCCAAGAACTCATTGAGTTTTCAAAGAACTGAGTCCTTGATGACGTTATTATGTCCAACCTTACGTCAAACTAGGCAGCTTCAAGGTATAAATATACCCACACTCACCCAGGCAAACACACAGTGGTTTGGAGCAGTTCGACTCTCTACTTGCCCGACGCCCTGCTACAGCAAGTGCTGAAGGAAGCCGACCCTCCAGCAGACGCACTGAGAGAGACGCTGTCTTTTCTCTTGCCGAGAAATCCAGCTCCAGTGTTTCCAACCTACCCTTGCGGGTTGTGGGGAAATCGAGTCCTGAGAGAGAGATACCAGACCTCCTTCATTCTAAACCAAGGTACGGAGCTGATTAGAGAATTCTTGGATAGATTCTTGGCAAAAGAATACTGAAACTAAGCTACACCTCACTTCTTCCCTTGTACTAGACCTAGGTTAGGTACACCGGGGTAGGCATATTTGACAAGCATCAGTTGAGTACTTTTAGTCTTTATTTACTAATGTATGTATTCTATGTATTTTATGACTTAGAAACCATATCATGCTTTTACAGTATTATTTTATAATACTCTTCGTACTGTACTCATTGTACTTTGCAACCAGTATTACGATTGTAGCAGTTCATTACCTCGGCATGAGAAAGAAGACAGTTCAATAAATTCTTTTATTGAAAACGCCCGTCTCTCTATTTCTCTGCACCTCTAGTGAAACGAAGCATGCACGATTGACTGAGTAAAATAACTATCTATTGTTTCCGCGACTATAGAGATACATTTCTTATTCTTGGGAAACAAAGTTGTCATGTTTATGCGGTTGTCAGAGACTAATCCCTTCTTGTTTATTCGAGAACGTTTCTAGTGACCTCTGAGCTAGCTGGCACCCACAATTATGTCTAGTATATTCAATAGAGACTTAGTAGACCTCAGTCCTTCGTCAAATCTATAGGATATATTATTCCAATGCGCAGAGCCTATCGGGAATATAGGAAATACACTACAAAGTAGTACTTCAAGCATGTCACAGGCCTGCCATTGCAGCTTGTGTGTACAGTTTTTGACAGCTCTTTTGGCCTGGCAAAATAAACCTTTTGCCAGGCCCAAACCAGTGCCTAATTTGAGCAGGGGTTTCCGGTGCTCGGCACCGGCACCGAATTGCCAGCACCGGGGATTATGACAGTCTGGCTAATTCAGGTATGAGCACAACAACAGCCGTTTATTAGTTCAATTTACATAAACAGAGACTCACGCCAGCCTCCCAAGCAATTCTTATGGATTTGGGGGCCGGTAATATTATGATTTGTCACACTTGTAAGAATGTGATGATTAGTAGCTGTGTTTGTACTGTCATTGGCATCTGGAAGGTGCAATGTGTGGTGCAAGCTGCAGTGGCCTCCAGACGAGAGCCCTGACACTTATTCTTTTACAAATGAAGCACTGGCCCAATCCTTCCTTTTTAACACTTGTAAGTCACCCCTATGGTTGGCCTGGACAGCACAGATGACAGGGTCCAATGTATCCAAAAGGTAGGAAATGTAGTTTTAACTCTTATATGTACTGGTTATGAAAAGCTATTACTTTTGTTTAACACTACTGCAAGACGTACCTCTCCCGTAGGTTAACATTGGAGTTAACGTATTACATTTAATAAGCTCTAATTTTAATCATGTGAAAATTTAACCAGTTCACGTTTGGTGTCTTTGTACTGTGGAAAAGTAAATTTTGTCATGTTCTGTGTCCCTACGTGTCATCCATCATATGTTATGTGTGCATGACCAATATGCATATGCATTCCCCATGTCTGATTAATGACGCAATTACAGTTGTGTCCACCTCTAGTATGCCAGTTTCCAGGCCTCGTGAATACTACGGATATCAGGCCTATGTAAAATAATGTTGCCACGTTTCTCAGTGTGCACGTTATTCCATTATAAAGTCCCCGTTTCTAGGCCTCAAAAGGGCCTGGACATCAGATTCAGCTCCTGTCTCCTGAAGCCTCGCTGAGGAGCGATGCAGCCCCCACCTGTATCCTCGACCTTTCACTTACTTCCTGCCTCGCAGTGCCCGGTGCAGCTTGGCTCTGCCTCTGAGTCTGCCAAAAGTATGTTATAGTTCCAGTTATCAGTTCAGTCCTCCTTCTCTGCATTCCTAAGCTACTGAACTGCGTCAATAGTTTCCGTCATTGTCTAGCCTATGCGGCTCCATGTTAAGAGAAATACTGTATTTAATGGTCATTTAATATTCTTCATCACGCACTACATGTAGAATAATGCATGGTCCAGTCTTAGAGTCAGTTAGCCTTTCCCCTCTTGACTTCTAGTTTATATCAACATGTTCTCCAAACATCAGATACTAGATAGAGTTTAGGTACATGTCGCTCCGACCCTCCAGACTTTAGTCTCTGCTCCTAGCACAGAGTTCATAGCCCCAGCTTCTCCTAGTGACACGTCATTGCCAGTTTGCGCGCACTACCAGGTTAGAGGTCCCGGCTCCTTAGGTAGCCCCCTCCAATGTTTCCGCCCCATTCATGACATATTCTGTTACGTCTGCACCACATGTCTATGTATACGCCCAGTTACACCTACTTTTACTCTTATCTTTCGCGACTGCTACGCGTCACGCCTTCTGCTCCACCCACTGCTACGCCTACTGCAATGTAATGCTATGTGTTTGCGTTATGTATATATGCTCTTGTATTGTTATTAAAAAGCTAGCGCGCTCATCCCAGATCCTGGCCCCCGGCAGCTGCCATCCTATTCCCGTGCAGGTTGTCCTGTTCCTGTCCTTATGCTGTATTAAACCTGCAAAACTCCTACTACCTCGAATCTTGACTCTTATTTATTGAGCTATCTGTTATGATATATGTCTAGTCAAAAATAGGGTATTATTTATTTATTTACCACATAATGGCGCCCGAATAGGGACTTGCCCTTTCCCCACGCGTCGGTGAAGCCACGCCGACCCCCTGACCCTCTGCAGCCGTGACGGAACCATACCGGCCACGTGCAGATATTTCTGCTCCAAGTATCCCTCAGGCCCACGGAGGAGACGGAGGAGGCGGTCCAGCATCCAAACGAGACGGTGGAGGAACGCGGCGAGTCCCGACCAGAGCCCAAGCCAAGAGTCCAAGGTCCGAGGTATCCGGAGGCCCACCCGTAACCGAAGTCCGAAGTTCGTCGTCCGTCGTCGTAGCAGTCCAGTCCAGTCCGAAGCTTTCCGTTCTTGCTGCCCGGTGAGTACCATTACTGGGGTAGTATCTAGACAGGGTCAATCTAAATTGACTCCGGTCCGTGGGTTGGTGGTACCCAGGCCCACAAACGAAGTGTTCACCTAGGTGGATACGGGTCTTGATGCGTCCCTTGATGGGACCGGTATGTTCCGTACTGTTTCAGCAGTGCATCCAGTAACTCTAGTCTGTTCCGTTCTCGAGAAATTCTTGTGTTTCTGTTCTCAGTATTCCAGGTAATATTTCTGTCCGAACTGTAATGTTATGATGTTGTTCAATGTATTTCCAATGTCGTGGTATGCCTGAATTGTTTTCCCAATTGTTATTGTTCCTCGTCTATTGTATTGTGTTCCGATTCAAGTTTACAATGTCTCTCTTTTCGAGATTACGTCAGTTAAAAACTAGAAAGGGTTTGTTAGAAGAAGCAGTTCCTGTTCCGCCTAGGGACAGTCCAGGTCACTTTATGTATCAGAAACATGGCATAAGCGCCATATTGTATCTAGATTTATGGGTAGATTATACCAAACAGTTAGAAGAAAAGTATAGATGGCCCGTATCGGGTACATGGGATGCCGAATGCATCATGCGAGTAGAAGAAGCATTATGGAAAAAGAAAGCCAGACAGTCACAGAAAGATGCCATCGAGTTATGGCGCAAAGAAGCTCATAAAAAAACCGAAAAAGAAATCAGAAAGTCAGAACTAAGTAGAGAATCCCAAGAACGAGCCCAAGAAAGAGAATTAATCGAGATAGGTGAACGAGTTAGAACTGAGCAATCAGACAGACAGAGGCATGCCCTTAATAAGGGTATGTATCCTCTTCTTGCTGAGGGCTTGCCAAAAGCGACCCCAGAGGCATCCAGTAATTTCCCGCCACCATTAGTTCCGACCAAGCTACGTCACAAACCGACCGCAGCTGATATTTTTATTTCGTCCTATCTGGACGACACAGTCCCCGAATATGCAAATCCTGTTCACGCTCCGCCAGTCCCTGTAAATCAGGTAATTCCTGCTCCTCCAGACACCGGGGTGCCCTTAACAGCCCCCCCGGGTCAGCCCGCCATACAAGTCCAGCCCACGTTACAATTACCGACCCTGCCAGGACGAAAAGCATCAGTTGATGATTCTAGTTTAGGGGCCGCAGGGGGAGGTCTTCCTCAAACCCCGCCGCCATACAAGCGTTTATCAGCACTCGAATTACATGCTCAAGCATCACAGCGTACTCCTAAAAGTAATAAGTCTGTTGCAGAAATCAGGCAAACCCTTGGCGAATGTGTCTATGACCCAGTTCCAGGCGAATTTAATATGGTTTTATATTCCGTACGCATAAGGAGGGTGACCGAGTATCTAGTCACCTTGCCGAATATGAAAGAAGATCTAGACAGAATATATCGTTTCATCCGTACAGGGGATGATCCAGAAAGTATTAGTAATGCCATGTCTCAAAGGAAAGCCGAGATTCAGCGCATGATATTAAAGTTCTTAATTAACTGTCTAATAAGAGAACAAGATTACCCGTCTAAAGATCCAGCCGAAATGAAAATCCTGACAAAGTGGAGTGATAATATAGCCGAAGGAAAGCACAATACCATTAGTGCCATGGAAAGTATGTACAAGAAAATCCGTAGAGAAATAATAAAGATACACGAACAGCGTAAAGCAGCACAAGTAAGCGAGAAAGAAAGTACCTCCGATCCTGAAGAGGAAGACGACGAGAATACTGCCAGAATAGCGTATGTAGGGAAACCTAGATTTCCAGATCGCCATTTACGTCTAGAACCCAAGTCTACTTTCCATCATCCAGCACCAGAACAAGGTTCCCTAGAACAAGTATTTCAAGCTACCGATCACATTCTGAAATCACGAATCGGTTATAGTGAGTTAAGTACTATGCATGAACAGGAATTAGTGCGATCAGCAGTCCGATGGATTACTGATTCTACCACTTTTCCAGACGAAATAGTGGCACAAATGTTTCTGAAATTGCCCCCAGCCGAGCAGCGACTGGTGGGTATGTATATGATTCAGTACCTCATTACTCTGTATGAGGGTCAGCACTCTGATCCAGGTCCGTTACATGATATCCTGAACGAGTTACTCCAGTATAAATGGAGAGGTCTAGGTACCGATTTAATTAGTGTCATTCTAGAACAGCGTCACAAATATAGAACATTCTTGAACCCGCATTTTGTTCATGTCTCACCCCCAGAAAGTAAATCATTCTACATAGACAGACAGAATCCGTTACGAGAAGTCCACCCAGTTAAAGGAACGGGTGGCGAAATGCAGCGAGTGTTTGTATACACTCCAATCACAAAGATGGAACTCCTTGAAATGAAGAAATTAATTCCCTGTCATGACAAAGATCCAGCAGGGTTCCATCGAGAATTAAAAGACATGCTCCGTATGGGAGAATACACATACCCAGATATCATTAAAATGTTAAAGGTTCTGCTACCCGCAGGGGTGTATGAAAAGCTAAAGGAAAAAGAATGGGAGGTGGGAGAGAAAAAGATAGATTGGGCAGTCCTAGAAGCAGAAGATAAGATACGTGTACCAGGTACTGGTCTAGGAGAGAAATGTAAAGAATTACCAGAATTATTAATTCAAGTTTTACCCAGATTATTAACAACGAGAAAAGAAGACTGGGATGCAATCTCAGCCTGTAAACAGAAACAAGATGAAGATATTAGTGATTTTTATTCTAGATTTGAAAAATGTTTCAGTATCAACAGTGGTCTCAAGACAAGTAGTGAGTCATACCCTCACCTTTTTGTTACTAAATTAGTCGAGAATTCAAGTCCACCAATTAAAAACCGAGTTCTGAAAGTCGAAAGCACCTGGCAAGCTAATACTCCGTCCCAGATGCTCCAGATGCTCCAGTATCACCAGAATAGAATCAGGGAAGAGCAAGAACACGAAAGAAAACGTATGAAAGACACGAAAATGAAAGTGCTAGTTGCACAATCTGTTCCTCAAGACAGTCAGAAGAGGGGTCCGAATCAAGCCAGTCATCCTGCAGCTCCCGTTAAAGGGAACTGCAATTATTGTAAAAAGCCAGGTCATTTTATAAATGAGTGTGCAGTTCTGAAACACAACATAGCTACTGGTAAGACTAAAGAAAGACCACGTCCGCCTAGACAAGAACAAGTTTCACAGATTCCTCAGCCACAGAATGCACCACAGACAGTTACAGCACCGCAGCCTATCGCTGCAACACAGCACGTTACATCGCAGATGTACCAGTATGCACAGTCTGAGTATCCAGAGTACCAGCCATATTCATGAAACAGCCTAGAGAGGGAGGTAGGCTTGCCTCTCATCGAGATACCTGTAGATCAAGAAGGTCCCTATGTTCACAGTCAAGTATTAGGGAAAGACAGAAAGTTTTTGATTGATACAGGGGCAAGTAGGACCACAATTAGTCACGCCGAAGTTCCAGGGGCTCCGCTCTCAGGCTCAAGAAATGTTTCCCTTGGATTTTCAGGAAAGCCTATCGTTAATGAGATTTCAAAGCCAGTCACTCTAGAAGTAGGTCCATTGTCCCGCACTACTGATCTGTTACTTACTAAGTCATGTCCAGAAAACCTATTAGGCATTAAAACACTGAAAGAGTTAGGTGCAGTTATATGTTGTTCCCCAGAGGGAATACGTCTGTTCCTACGTGACTTTAAGGGTCACTATGTATTACGAGATTTTGATTCCAGACTGTCTAATGTCCCGCAGCATTTATGGGCGCAAGGTCCAACTGATGTAGGTTACATGCAAATCACACCCTATCGTGTGACTCTCAAACCAGGTGTAGTGTTACCACGAATCAGACAGTACAGATTGCCACCCGAGGCTGTAGCAGCCTTATCCAAAATTATAGACGAGCTCATCGCTCAAGGAGTAGTTGTAGAAACTGACTCCAATGTATGTAACTCTCCGATCATTCCAGTCATGAAACGTACTGATCCAAATGCACCCCCAGTATATCGATTAGTGATTGACCTACGAGAACTTAACAAATGTATTATTCCGCAGTACCCAGTTGTCCCAGACATCTCTTCCCTATTGACAGCCATTGATTCCGAAGCCACGTTCTTCACAGTAATAGACCTCAAGAATGCATTTTTTAGTGTTCCTATTCATCCAGACAGCCAGTTTCTTTTCGGATTTTGTTTAAATGGAAGGAGCTATATGTTCACACGAGCTCCTCAAGGTTTCACAGAAAGCCCTAGTATTTACAGTCAAGCACTCAAGAGACAACTAGACAACATTCACATGCCAACTGACACTGCCCTGCTCCAGTATGTCGATGATCTACTGATCACAGCCCGTTCTGAACGTGACTGCGAGCGAGCGTCACTCACGGTTTTGTATTTCCTAGCCGAGATGGGGCACAAGGTGTCACCTTCGAAGCTTCAATTCTGTGTCCAGCAAGTGGTATACTTAGGACACTTACTGTCCAAGAGGGGTAGGCAGTTGACACCAGACCGTATCCAGTTGATAGCGAGTCTTCCCCAGCCCAGGACCCAGAAGGAGGTACGTGCCTTTATCGGCCTCACTTCTTACTGCAGACAATGGATTCCTCAGTATGCATTTCTAGCCAAGCCACTGATACAGTTAACGACACAGGAGGCAGCCGTATCGACTGTTCTCCCTTGGACATCTGAACATACACTTAGTTTCAACGAATTAAAGAAAGCCCTATGCCAAGCTCCAGTTCTAGCTACACCGAACTACAGTAAGCCTTTTACACTTTTTGTCACTGAACGTGAAGGTACAGCATTATCTGTTCTCACACAAGATCAAGCAGGACAATACAAGCCCTGTGCTTATTTTTCGAGCACACTAGATCCAGTCGCCCAGGCGTTGCCTGCGTGCCTCAAGTCAGTTGCAGCCACAGCACTAGCTATCAGACAAAGTGATTCCATAGTTTTAGGACATACTTTGACAGTACAAGTCCCACACTCCGTGGAAGTTCTTTTAAACCGAACACAAACTCAGCACTTGACAATTGCACGTTTAACAGGTTATGAATTGACACTGTTCCAGCCACACATAGTAATTAGACGCTGCAACATCCTGAATCCTGCTACACTGTTACCATCAGTTAGTTCAAATTCTGCCACACACGACTGTGTGGAAGTAGTCAACATTACGACAAAGCCAAGACAGGACCTGACAGACATTCCGTTACCAGACTCCGACCTGACACTTTATGTGGATGGTTCATGTATGAGAACTAGTACAGGAGAACTAGTCGCCGCGTATGCAGTAACTACTGACACCGAAGTTATTGAAACACACCGTATTGACACTCTGTCCGCTCAAGCAGCAGAGCTAGTTGCTCTGACACAAGCCTGCATACACGCCAAGAACCTGAAAGTTAATGTTTACACAGATTCACGTTACGCATTTGGAGTTGTACACGACTTCGGAGTGCTCTGGCAGGAGAGAGGTTTCATGACTTCTCATGGAACCAAGATTCAGCATGGTCTCCTTATTCAAGCTCTGTTAGATGCCATACATTTACCGACATCCATTGCTATCATGAAATGCAAAGCACATACGAAAGTCACTGACATTATTTCTCAAGGTAATGATCTAGCAGATCGCACAGCCAAGCTTACAGCACAGACTCTAGACATTCCAGTTAACCTGACACACACTCCAGATCCGATTACATGTATGACAGTTAAGGACCCTACTGAAGATGTCATAGATATCCAGTTACATGCTACTCCTGAAGAAATCAAGAAATGGTCCGAACAAGGAGGGGTCCAGACAGATCAAGGATGGTTAACGAAGGGTAGAGCCACATGGTTTCTCCCCGACTCTATGGTTCAAGTCATCATTAATACCGCACATAGTCCAGCACATTTAGGAGAAAAAGCTATGTTAGACAGTATCCAGAACATTTGGTTCAACAAACATTTACGAGCTGCAGCCAAGCAGAAAGTCCGTACCTGTATGATATGTTGTCAGTTTAATCCAGGTAAAAGTGTCCCGGTGGAACAAGGTGGTTTCCAGCCTCCTGACCACCCCTTTGAAGTCCTCCAGATGGATTATATTCAGATGGAGCGATGTCGAGGTTTCAAGTATGTCCTTGTAGTTGTATGCGCTTTGTCCAGATGGACAGAAGCATATCCAGTCCCAGATTACACAGCCGCGACCACTGCCAAGCAGTTGGTTCGTGAGTTCTTCCCTCGATATGGACTCCCTAGAGTCGTATATTCTGATAACGGTCAGCCATTCTCATCTGAGTTGATGAAGCACGTTTCCCTGTTGTTAGGGTACCAGTGGAAGTTCCATTGTGTACGCCATCCCGAAGCAGCCGGTCTAGTCGAGAGACATAATCAGACTCTGAAAATTCGAATTGCAAAAATATGTAAAGATAAGGGTGTGGACTGGCTAGTAGCCCTGCCAGTCGCTTTGTTTTATATGCGCATGGTCGCACATTCCAGATCAGGTCTGTCCCCGTATGAGGTCGTATTCGGCCGCCCCCCTAACATGTGGGGTACTCCTAGACCCCGAAGTATTACTGATGTTTCATGTAATATGCTGACAGATTACCTAGCTTCCTTGATGTCTGCCCTCAACTCATGTCGTTCACAGGTTGCTGCCGCATTTCCAGACAATACCGAGGTGGCACCGCATGAAATCGTTCCAGGTTCCATGGTGATGGTCCGGAACTTTGACAGATCAAGTCCGCTGGAGCCACGTTGGAAAGAGCCCCGTCAGGTCCTCCTCACCACCCGTACAGCCGTGAAATTGGAAGGACGCCGCGGCTGGGTGCACCTTTCGCACGTCAAAAAATTCTACGGATTGAAACCGGTCTCTAAAAACATTTTCCAGGATATCAAGACTTGTCAAAACATTGTTCCTAAGGACTGTCCCGCAAATGACATTGATACAACCCCTCCCTTGGTAGAGAAAACTCCGCAGCAGGAGTATAAGCAAAAACTCCGGTCTAGTAAAATAAGTCAGTCAGTTTGATTGTATAAGTCCTCCCCTAGGTGAAACGGTTAGACTGTTTCTGACATGTATAAAATAGACCCCCATAGTGAGAGAGTTAGTAAAAACTCAATTCAATGTATCGTTTTTCTAAGTTTCATATTATTCATCAGCATTATGATTTCCTGCACCAGTTATGCCTTTTTCCTATATTTCCCAGTTCTTCATGTAAATAAGTCTGCTAATGCTACAGTAGAGCACACGTTTAGTGATCTGCCCCCTCATGAACTGTCCTACCGCCTCGCTATGCGTAATAACTCATTTATCCGCATGTTACATTACTCACACCAGACCAGCAATGCCACTAATTGTTGGGTGTGTGGTCGACTCCCCCCTTTCCAGACACCGAAGGGAGTTCTGCCACTTTTTCCTTATCCGTTCTCACATAATGGTTCGTGTGGAGCATGGTCCACGTTAACGTCATCCTCAACAGATATGTCTTTTCTTAACAGTACATGTTTCCCAGACAAGCAAGGTCTCCCCCACCGAACAGGTTTAGATCTAGAAAATGAAGTATATAATTTAGGTAATTATTCGTCGAATTTTATGGTCCTGAATGTTCAGTCTGATACTACTCCAGACTCACCTGCTATTTCAGTACTACCAGTCAAAGGCGAATTATGTGTCCGAAATAAGGGTTCCGTACACGTAGGACATAGTGATTGTACTACTATTGTCAAGTATAGTGACAGTGGGAAATCTATTTTTAAAGCTTCACGTCATTCTTATTTTGTTTGTGGTCAAACCGCATATGTTCGTCTGCCCCTCGATTGGGAGGGAACTTGTTACATTGCTTTCCTACTGCCACCAGTTTTTCTAGCCCCACCTGACTACCATAGGAATTCCTTCCTAGTACATACTAGACACAAGAGAAACCTCCCGATTGTCGATTATACTGAAACTGCTGCAGAACAATTCATTGATATTGATAAAGGTGTGTTCCCTTATTTAGGTACAGTTGTAAACAGTAAGCTAATCCGTAGGTTAACAAGAACCTTTGAAGCAGTAGTAGATGAGACTGCCTCCGCTCTAGGTAACTTAACCGAAGAGCAATCCTTTATGAGAATTGTTGTGCTCCAGAATCGTCTCGTCCTTGACGTCATACTGGCCGATAGGGGCGGGGCCTGTAGACTCATCGGATCTAGTTGCTGCATTTTCATTCCAAATAACGCGCCGTCTGTTTATTCAGCTATAACCAGACTTCATAAAATTGCCCATCTGTTACACCAGAATCCAGGCACCTGGACATGGTCCGGTTGGTTCTGGAATATAATTTCCGCATGGGGATGGAAAATATTGTCCTTTCTAGGTATCGCAGTAGCGATCATATTCAGCTGCTGCCTCTGTATACAATGTGGCCCTGCGATTTGCGGCATGTGTGCTACCTCTTGTATTCCTAGTCCCAAGCCCCGTTCTAAAACCCGTTCCAGGATAATTCGAGACGAGCAAATGATACTATATGAAATGATAGATGGTATCATGAATATTGATGTTTCCTGATGGAAACGTAGTGACAAGGAGGGAATGTGGAAAAGTAAATTTTGTCATGTTCTGTGTCCCTACGTGTCATCCATCATATGTTATGTGTGCATGACCAATATGCATATGCATTCCCCATGTCTGATTAATGACGCAATTACAGTTGTGTCCACCTCTAGTATGCCAGTTTCCAGGCCTCGTGAATACTACGGATATCAGGCCTATGTAAAATAATGTTGCCACGTTTCTCAGTGTGCACGTTATTCCATTATAAAGTCCCCGTTTCTAGGCCTCAAAAGGGCCTGGACATCAGATTCAGCTCCTGTCTCCTGAAGCCTCGCTGAGGAGCGATGCAGCCCCCACCTGTATCCTCGACCTTTCACTTACTTCCTGCCTCGCAGTGCCCGGTGCAGCTTGGCTCTGCCTCTGAGTCTGCCAAAAGTATGTTATAGTTCCAGTTATCAGTTCAGTCCTCCTTCTCTGCATTCCTAAGCTACTGAACTGCGTCAATAGTTTCCGTCATTGTCTAGCCTATGCGGCTCCATGTTAAGAGAAATACTGTATTTAATGGTCATTTAATATTCTTCATCACGCACTACATGTAGAATAATGCATGGTCCAGTCTTAGAGTCAGTTAGCCTTTCCCCTCTTGACTTCTAGTTTATATCAACATGTTCTCCAAACATCAGATACTAGATAGAGTTTAGGTACATGTCGCTCCGACCCTCCAGACTTTAGTCTCTGCTCCTAGCACAGAGTTCATAGCCCCAGCTTCTCCTAGTGACACGTCATTGCCAGTTTGCGCGCACTACCAGGTTAGAGGTCCCGGCTCCTTAGGTAGCCCCCTCCAATGTTTCCGCCCCATTCATGACATATTCTGTTACGTCTGCACCACATGTCTATGTATACGCCCAGTTACACCTACTTTTACTCTTATCTTTCGCGACTGCTACGCGTCACGCCTTCTGCTCCACCCACTGCTACGCCTACTGCAATGTAATGCTATGTGTTTGCGTTATGTATATATGCTCTTGTATTGTTATTAAAAAGCTAGCGCGCTCATCCCAGATCCTGGCCCCCGGCAGCTGCCATCCTATTCCCGTGCAGGTTGTCCTGTTCCTGTCCTTATGCTGTATTAAACCTGCAAAACTCCTACTACCTCGAATCTTGACTCTTATTTATTGAGCTATCTGTTATGATATATGTCTAGTCAAAAATAGGGTATTATTTATTTATTTACCACAGTACCACAAATTAGGATTTTTCATTACAATTCCAGTCAGATTTTAAATTACAATTTTGAAAATGGCACCTTTAAATTGTGATTTTCCTACCTTAGCTATTGAGTGCCTTCAGCCTATCTGTGGGTCACAAACCTGTGTGTATCTGGCAGCTGGGCTTTGTGTATTTGACCTAAACAGCCACACACACTAGAGAGCTTAAGTGTGACTGGATGGGCCATCACTGGCAGGATGGGAGGGCAGAAGTGGGCACAGCCTTACTTATATTTGAATGGTAGTGTACTGCCTCCACACCGAGGACTGCATACCCCCTGTAGTTAGTCTGGAGCCAGGAAAGGGATAGGAAGGTTGCTTGAGGACTTCAAAGGGAAACATCAAGAAGTTTCTCTCCACTTTGAAGGCACAAATAGGTATAAATACTGGACCTCAGACACCAACTCTTCAGTACATTTCTGACTTGTGAATACTCTGCCAGGAAGAAAGACTGCTGTGCTTCTGAAAAGACTTCCACTCTGCTGGAATGGTGCCCTGAAGGTCTGAAGGTCTGCTGCTCTGCAGTGCTAACCTGTTGCCTGTTAATCTCATGCCTGAGTGAGAATTACTGGACCTACATCTGTTGAGCCCAGGACCACCAGATTAACTCCAAGGGCTACTTGGCTGTCCTTCAAACTTAAGCCTCAGCAACAGAAGTCTCCAACAACCTCGACCCCAGCATCCATCTGTGAGTCTACCCTGCCAAGTGGTGCCACCCCAATCCTGGCCCTTGGAAGTGGGCTTAAGCTATTCTGCCAGTCTTTTTAGACCCAGCAGAACTAACACATCTTCTCTGCTGTGCTGCGCAAGCCTGAGCAGAACCATCTCATCATCACTACTGTATGGATCTTCCCGGTTGCAAAGACCAGCATTGCAGCCAGCCGCCTCATCTGAATTGGCACTGCACAATGCATCCTCAGTGAAGGCCAACACATCCCTCATTGACAGCAGCTGCGAAGACGATGCTGAACTCCGAATTGCAGTCCCACAGCTCCTCAGAACCGGCAAATCGCTCCAACTGCGTGACTCATGCTTGATGCTGTATTTCGTACTGCAATCCCTGATCAATGGAATCCTCAATTATGACTCAGGGCTTTGCTTTGCAGTCTCACTGTATCTCAGAACCGACACATCTCTTCGGCTGCACAACGAGTCTTCAACCTAGACCCTTGCAGCACTCCAAAAACCAGGATTTAAGGAACTTTGCTCAATGGGACTAAGTGGGTCACTGTAGCTGGCCCGCGTTTGATTGAGGTTGGCCTGAACAACTAGATATCCACAATTGATACTTTTTGCTTTTTGGCAACATTTTCATTGAATCTTTAAACGTGCATATCTCAGGTTCTGCTGACTGGATTGTTGTCATTGTGGTCTTTTCATATTTATTAAACCTTACTCTGTATTGCTGACCCAGTATGAGAGCCTTTTCTTGTGTTGTGTTTTTACTTAATTAATGCTTGCAGTATTGCGAAAATACTTTACACATTGCCTCTAAGTGAAGTCTTACTGGTCTGTGCCAAGCTACCAGAGGGTTGAACATAGGTTAATTTATAGTTAGCTTGTGACACATCCTGACACGGATTGTGGTTGCTGCTCGACCAGGGCTTGCACCAAATTCAACCAACAACCCAATTTCACCAAGGGAATAGTGGACACATCTGGGTATATTCACAAGAATGTGTGATAACTAACTCAAGAGTAGCATAATGCAGCTTTCAACATCGCAGCCTATCGTGGGCAAATAACCCTGTGTCAACATGGAATTCGCAAAAAGGCTGTAGTATATGATACAACAAGGAGTGGTGATGGACAGAGTCTCTGAATTAAGCAGAGTACTCTAACCCAGTCAAGAGATCAGGGCTAGATCCAACACCGTTTTTTAGCTCATTGCACCATCCCAGTTTCAGAACCTGGCTGTATGCAAATTAGTCTGTCCCTGGCCCAGTGCATCATGGGAACAGGGCAGACCAGACTACAAAAGCCAATTCTTACACTGGGAAGGAAACAAGCTTCCGGGGACCGGTTTCTGCCATTTCAGGCGTCTTCGGCCCGGCTTGCTTGAATCCTGATGGTGCAATGAGCAAGGGACTCACATCTGAGTATACCCTTCCACGCTTAGGGTGGACAAAATTATTTACAACAAGGAGTGGTGATGGACAGAGTCTCTGAATTAAGCAGAGTACTCTAACCCAGTCAAGAGATCAGGGCTAGATCCAACACCGTTTTTTAGCTCATTGCACCATCCCAGTTTCAGAACCTGGCTGTATGCAAATTAGTCTGTCCCTGGCCCAGTGCATCATGGGAACAGGGCAGACCAGACTACAAAAGCCAATTCTTACACTGGGAAGGAAACAAGCTTCCGGGGACCGGTTTCTGCCATTTCAGGCGTCTTCGGCCCGGCTTGCTTGAATCCTGATGGTGCAATGAGCAAGGGACTCACATCTGAGTATACCCTTCCACGCTTAGGGTGGACAAAATTATTTACAACAAGGAGTGGTGATGGACAGAGTCTCTGAATTAAGCAGAGTACTCTAACCCAGTCAAGAGATCAGGGCTAGATCCAACACCGTTTTTTGCTCCATCAGGATTCAAGCAAGCCGGGCCGAAGAGGCTGAAATGCCAGAAACCGGTCCCCGGTAGCTTGTCTCCTTTCTGGTGAAGAATTGGCTTGGTAGTTTGGTCTGCCCTGTTCCCATGATGCACTGGGCCAGGGACAGACTAATTTGCATATAGCCAGGTTCTGAGCTGGGATGGGGCAGTGAGATAAATAACGGTGATGGATCAAGCCCTGATCTTTGGACTGGGTAAGAGTGGTCTGCTTAATTCAGACACTCTGTTCATCACCACCCCCTTTTCTGTGTAGTATATGATAGACACCAGATAACATGGCAAATTTCAGCATGAAAATCAATGCCACGCCGCAAAAAAGCGGTACGCGAACGCAAAAATCATGCAATGAGGCCAACCGCGGGACAAAAAGTAGCGAAAAACCAGCCACATGCCTACTAATCCCACGCGTTTGGCTGAACAATGCACAATAAAAACCACAGAAAAAATACACCAGAAACAAGCCAAAGCATGTAGCAACATGGAAGCACCCTGACCCAGCGCAGAGGCCTACTCAAACCCCACAACCCCCACAGACCACCAGCAAGGAACAATGGGGTCGGGGAAGGCCAAGGAGAAGAGGGAAAGGAAGGCGGGGTGCAGACCGCAGAAAAACAAAAGCATCCTCACAGACGTGACAGAACACTACCAGCAACTGACCCACTAGCAGAGGAATCCAGCACCCCCAAACAGTCACAATGTACACAGTCATACAGTCTGCAAGCAAACTAGCACAATGTGCCAACATATATTCCAACACAAAGGCAACACGCATCTCCACTTCACATCGCAGAGAAGAACACAACACCTGCAGCAGAGCACATAATTCAATGAATCAATGATGCCAGAGAGGACCACCACACCTTCTACACCAACGCCCTACAACAGCCCATGGATATCCCACACAACCCCCCACCAGGAACCGGACAGTCAAGATACTGAGAGGAGAACATCAAGCCTCCAACAGACCACACAGCAGGAAGCACCCGCAGGAACAGCTGGCTCACCACACTTCCCCACCCACACATGGCACCTCAATGGCAGGTGTCAACACACCAAAAGGAGGTGTCTCTGTAAAGATCACTGTGTCAATGTATGACCATTAATTCTGGAAAATGTTCCTATATACCTTTTCACCCCCCTCCCTCCTTGCACATACCCCTTTGACTCCCTGCCTACCCTATGACCCCTGTTTCTGTATACCCCCAGATTTATTGTTATTATTTGTCAACCGATCTTTCTGTATTACTCTTGAACCTGTAAAGCGCTCTGATACCCTCACGGGTCAAGTTTGCGCTCTATAAAACTTTAAAATATATAAAAATAAATAAAATAGGTGGCTGTGACCCAGCTTTCATCCAGACTGAGCTGCATCATCCTCTTACTCCTCTCCGTGCATACACTGGTGTGGACTCAGTCATTCATGATTCGCGACTAGGTGCTGGATGTGAGCCCTACTGGTCCACAAGGTTGCCCTGATCCCTCATCCACGGTTCACTGGATGGCGTTGGACAGGGTTTGTGGCAGCACGGCTTGGTGGATGGTGTTGGACAGGGTTTGTGGCACCACGGCTCGCCGGATGGCGTTGGACAGGGTTTGTGGCAGGATGTGTTGCAAGATGCGCATATGGAAATATGCATCACTGATCGAAGGGAGTCTGGTGCTGTGGCCACAGTCCCGGTTTTGGGGTCACTGCCATTCAGGAGCCAGGACACAGTCTCACATATGGGACCCACTGGGCCACAGAGGTCGCCAGTAGAATATGTAAACGAGAAAGGAGTAATGTGGGCCAGCATTGGGGGACAGCGGTGCTTTGAAAGGCTGGCCGGGTCGCGGGCCTCAGGCTTGGAGCTTACACTGGCACGTGGTGGGCCCTCCATGACACACGCTGGTGTCGGACGCTGATTAGTGTGACCTGGCTGCGTTGGGTCGGCCCAGATGGGTTTGTGGTCCAGCAAGCTGGACTATGGCAGGCGCACAGGATCTCAGGCAATTCCGCTAACAAGGACTGCGTCAGCCTCATGGCGGGGTGGGAGGCGCCGCCCTGGCAGAGACGTTGGGATTTACGGAAGAGGACAACGCCCAGGGCTACGTGCTTTTTATTCACTCCCCTACGCTGGCCTGGCGTATGCCGGCCCATCCCACTCTGCTCACGCTTACGGTAGGGTGTAACAGGCAACATTTCTGCAAGGACCCCCATTGGCTGGGTTGACATGGTTGCATCCACTGTCCTCTACACTCCATTCACCAGAGGTGTATGTCGCCATGGATATGGGTGTATTCTGCATACTGCGGTTTGTTCAGCACTTCACCTTCACTCTTGGCATTGTGTACTTTCCCAATCATGGTTCTACTGCATCCTTCACATATGCCTGGTTGCCTCCTCTCCCAACATTCGTCTATTGTGTGGCTGAGGTGCCATGCCGTAGATTGGTCGTGTGCACGGTTTGCCCAGGTTACCATTGTGAGTTGTTCTATCATGTCTGGTGAGTCGACATGTTGGTGTAAATCTTGGTTGTGGACTTGTGACGTGTGCATTGCCAGAGTTGTGGATTGTATGGTTGTGGTGTTGAGGTGAGAGGGGTGTTAATTGGGAAGTTGTCAAGGGGCTGTGCATTTCCCTTTGTGCCATCCTGGGATGACTTGGTTGCTGTTGGACTGTCGGAAGGAGAAGGGATGATCCACACTGGCTGTGTATTTGGAGGTGACATTGGTGAAGGTCTCACGGTGTTCAGATGTTGCCTGCACATTGATGTGTGACGTGTGCTTCCTGTTGCACTGATTGTGTGCTGTGTCACCTGGGGGCACAGGTGGGACATGTGTGGAGTGGATTTCCCCCTATACGTGCATGCATCCGGCTATGGCGTATGGTCCTTGCTTGGTCTCCTGCGGTTCCTGCACATTGGGTTGGCCTTACGGGGACTGGGGGGCAAGGGTGATGGTGATATCCAGGACAGGCGTGGGGGTCTTGGATGTTGATGGCTGTGAGTCTCCCCTGACTCTGGAGGGTGTTGTTAGGGGTGTGCCTGGGGCCAACAGGTGGTGCACAGCCAGCTACTTGGTGTGGGGTGGGATGTTGGTTGTCCGCTGTGTTGGTGCTGTAGGCCTGTGAGGCAGGTGCGTTTCCTGGGAGGCCGCTGTCTTTGTCTGCACTGACTCTGTGGTGGTCTGGGGGGGTGCCGGGTGGGTGTTGTGGCCCTTTTGAGTGTCCGTGCTGCATGATGAGTGGCTCCATGGCATCCGTTGCCCTTCTGATGATGCCCTGGGCAGTGCTCCCTATTGTGGTGCAGGCTGTCGTCCGTCTGCTTACACGCCTTATCGTGTGTTTTGTGTTCTTCTTGCCAATCTGTCTGGTTGTTGTGAATGTTGAGGTGTGGTGTTGGTGCAGCTTTTGTCACGGGAACGCCTACTCTGCATCTCATTAGCGATAGTTGCTGGGGTCCTCTGTGGCGAAGTGGTGCTGTGGGCTGTTAGCACCTGCTGATGAATGGTGAGGTAAATGTATCACGACTTTGGCTGCGACAAAGTGCAGTTCATTCGGCGATAGCTCCTTATGAATATGCCCTATTATCTTTATTCTGCCAATTACTGGTTTCAAGGTTACCCACACTCTCTCTCACCTCAATCATACATTTAGCTACAGAAAACTTGGAATAATCCTTAGGAGAAATCCTTCAAATGCGGATTCCCGTATAATCTCCAACTGACACCTTTGATACTCTCTTTCTTTTACCAATGTACCTGTATTGGGCCTGCAATCTTTTACCACCTACATCATGTAATTTCCTTTTAGAAATCGAAGACTCATCCATCCATGATATGACTAACTTAAATAAAGGAACCATTTCTTTAAGCAGGACTAAAGGGAATAATACCCTGTGTCAGCATTACGAGTGGTCTTTCTATCCCAAAGGAGTTCTCTTAACTCATGCCCACAGCCCAAACCATTAGCTTAAGCAAGTTGTACATTGTTTTTAGAACCCTGTTAACCTTTCAAAAAGACCATTATTCCGAGGGTAAGTTAGTGATTTTTTGGAATGATTCACACCAAGATGAGTTACAAATTCTTCAAATTGCACAGACGTAAATTGATTACAAATGTCTGTCAAAATGTAATCCATAATCTCTCTGGCAAAAATATACTCTAAGAATGCAATTAACTGATCTCCACTCACCTCATTCACAAATTTGAGTTCAGGCCACATGCTAAAAAATTACACAGCTTTGATATCATACGCTTGAGTCCCCCTTGATATGACAATGGGTCCAACGGTGTCTACAAGAAAGTTTCTCCATGCTGCCAGAGTTAGTCATCACTTTGATTTCAATGCCACAAATTTCCACTACACAAAAAGGGTGCTTAATCATGAGAAGAGAGATTCCCTTTGGAACTTCATTCTTGTAGTTAGTGGTAGACGATATTCATGTGGGACAATTTCCATCGAAGGCGTGGGCTTCACTGATGCACTTAAATGTTGCGACTGTGTAGGATGGCCGCATGTAAGGAGTGTGTTGCTTCACGGAAGAGCTACAGCGCTTGTGAATATGGTGGGTGCATCCCTGATGCGCTAAAGGCAAACACCACTGGTAAGATGATGGCAGCACATACGGTCAGTGATTTTGACACTAGTGACATGTAGCCATGTTTAAAAAAGTTTACATTGGAATCCACAGTCGCAAAAGCACCGGTCCCCGAGCTTTGTTTTCTTGGGACGCCATCTTGGGTGGGTCAGAAGCACTCCTCAGCCATTCGCTGAAGCCGACACGTGGACCCGCTAGAGCCCTACATAAGCCGCAGGGTATGGCGCACAGCGTGGACGCCACAATGACGCCGGAGTCACGCCAGAGTCCAGCCCGTCTGCGCCTGTCCGCGCCGAGGACGCGCTGGGCGGCTGGACTCTGGACGCAGACGAAGTCATTCTACCCCCCTACAGCTACTCCCACCAGGAGATGCTACGCCTGAAACCTCGAAGATTAAGATGCTCGCACTCCTATGAGCCTGATGAACTTCTTACTTCTTTACGATGTAGCTGTCAACACACGCGTAGGCCTTCTATTTCTGTCCCTCGTCACTTTTCCCCCGGCCACCCCGACGTTATCAGCCCTAGGACAGTGGGAGTAGAGGGCCTTTTGGTCAATGCCCGCTCCCTTGTCAAAAACAAGATAATGTTCAGGGAGATGGTCCTAGACAGAATGCCTGCCCTAGTGTTTGTCACTGAAACTTGGGCTAAAGACTCATCTGGTCCTGACCTAATCGAAGCGGTCCCTGAAGGGTACTGCCTGGTTAGACTGGAAAGACAGGGACGAGTGGGAGGGGGTATAGCGATTCTTCATAGAGACCACCTGCAATGCCACATTGTACCCATATCCGACTTCCCGGATTGCTTCCAAGCGCTTTATTTTACAATAAAGGAAGTGCAATGTCCCCTCCTCAATGGAATTCTACTTTATCGACCTCCTGGCCCGAGGACCGATTTTACACACAATCTCCTTCAGTCCCTAGAACCCTACTTTGGTCGAGAAAATGTCTCCATTCTAGGTGATTTTAATTATCATTTAGAACGGCATGACCTATTCGATACATCATGTCTTATTGAGGCCTTGACGTCCTGTGGACTCACGCAGCGAGTTAGCGGGGGTACACATCGTGCAGGCCACACACTAGATGGTATTTTCTCTAATGACCATCGTCTGACCACCACGGAGCCGGTGCATCTATCTTGGTCCGACCATCTTGCGGTTCCATTCCTATTGGAATACCATAGGGTGGATGGAAGTAAAAAAGGGACTCACATAATGGAAACTGCTAGAAATCTAGGAACATTAGCAGTGACTCCTTTGCGCCCTGGGCTGCCAGCCTTTCTATTACTGGCTTGGACAGCGTTCAGACCGCGGTTGGCCATTTCGAACAGGTCACCATTAAGGCCTTGAATGAACTGGCCCCAGTACGGACCCGCCGCCGAGCCAGAAAGAGACCATCTGCCCCATGGTTCTCGGATTCCCTAAGACTCCTCAGGCAAGAAGTGAGGAGGAAGGAGAGGCTTTGGCACTCTAGTTGGGATCTTAAGAACAAGGAAGCCCACAAAGTCCTTGTCAGGAAATACAAGGCTGAGATTGTGCAGGCCAAACAAGACCATTTTGTGGCCTTGACAACTTCGCTCTCCTCGCCGATGGAGCTCTTTAAAATCGTTGATTCCTTAGTCAACCTACAAGCCCCTGACCCTGTTGTACCATCGCAAGATCTATGTGATAGGATCGCCTCCTTCTTTCACACCAAAATACAGGATATTCACCTGGCTCTTGAGGAGCAAAGAGTATGTTCCATTATGCCCCCTGCCCGGGTTGAGATGAATATGACCACCATTGACATCTCCCCATCGTACACTCTGGACTCCTTTCCCCCGCTGGTTCTGCAGGATTTGGAGATCTTGCTTAATAAGACCAAATCTGGTTCCCCCCTGGATATCTGCCCACTGAAAATCATCAAGCAGTGTAGGGAGACCTTCTTACCCCCTCTGCTAGAAATAATGAATCTAGCCTTGAAAGATGGTATCTTCCCTTTGGAGTGGAAGAGTGCAGTAGTGAAACCTCTGCTAAAGAAGGCCTCCCTTGATCCGGAGGTTCTAAAGAACTTCCGTCCAATCTCGTTGCTTCCAGCTCCAGTGAAGATGCTTGAGGCACATCTAAACAAGCATCTCGCTGCCTTTGTGGAAAGCTCGGGCTGCTTGGACTCCTCCCAGCACGGATTCAGGAGGGAACATAGCACCGAGTCGGCCCTCACCATCGTGCTTGACAAGATCCGCACGACAGTGGATGGGGGCCAGACCATCCTCCTGATCCTGTTAGACCTAACTGCGGCCTTCGATACCCTCTCCCCCTCAGTGCTTACATCTCGTCTGAGGGATGTGGGGGTGAAGGACGCAGCTCTAGATCTACTGTCTTCCTTCCTTGACGGGAGGGAACAAAGAGTCAAGCTGGGGGAGTTTCTATCTCCATCCCGACCAGTGCTGTGTGGGGTCCCACAAGGGTCGGCTCTTAGCCCGACCCTATTTAACATCTACGTGACCCCACTAGCCAGACTTATAAGAACTTTCGGGATGGAGGTAGTCTCTTACGCAGATGACACCCACATACTCGTCTCTCTCTCCCATTCAGATGTACAAACTGCCTCCAAGTTTAGATCTTGCATGGAGGCGGTTGGTCACTGGATGATCCAGAATTCACTTAAACTGAATGGGGAGAAGACTGAGGTAATGGTGTTTGGAAGGAAAGAGAACATCTGGTCAGCCAACTGGTGGCCTGACTCGTTAGGAGAGTGCCCATCCCCCACAACATCTGCTAAGAACCTTGGGGTGATGATAGACCCTGCATTGGATATGGGCAGGCAGGTGAGTAGAACCATCTCCACTTGCTGGGGATTAATTCATACCCTGCGAAGGATCAGGAAATACCTCTCCTTACAGTCCAGAAAGCAAATAGCTGTCGCACTCATTGGCTCACGTCTGGACTACTGTAATGCGCTGTATGCGGGGCTAAACAGGAGCCTCCTGCAGCGCTTACAGGTAGTTCAGAATGCCACAGCCAGATTAGTTCTGGATGTTACCAGACGCTCCTCGGCCACGCTGGCCAGGAAAACGCTGCATTGGCTACCGGTAGAACACCGAGTACGGTTCAAAGTCTTATGCATGACTTATAGAGCCATTGCAAAAAACAGCGACTTGGGAGTTGGTTCCATCATCTCCCTCTACATTCCCGGAAGGAACTTGCGTTCCTCCGGGAAATCGCTCCTGACAGTTCCCCGCATTCGAAGAGCCAAGTGGGGTGGCAGGGCCTTCTCTACCCTAGCTCCCAAATGGTGGAATGATCTTCCTCTCGATCTTAGGTCTCTACCTTCCCTACAGAAATTTCGAAATGCCCTCAAAACCCACCTCTTTCTGCAAGCCTATATGTAAGGATGTATGCTCAAATCTTCTGATGGTTTTGTTAGGCGCCTTGATACCTGTGGGTTATTGTCTTGCGCATTATAAAATTTTATCAAATCAAATCAACAAAGGTGGCCGGAAAAACCTTTGCTACAAGGATTTTCTCCTAAACACGCTGGCACGTAGGACTGTCCAATACTGGCGGCTACACAATCACCATTTTCTGGATAAGGGAAGGATGAAATGTGGTCATACACTGCGCTCATGGAAGCATCATCCTTAAGTAACTCTTCACCACTGAAAATAAGCTTGACACAAGAAAAGTAGAACATTCTTTATTTCTTTACTGCAGGTATACAACGAGCCAGGAGAAACAACTGGCACAGCTCTCAATCTCCTAGTCTCTCTCCAACTGCCATGACATGGGAGGTGACCTACAAGCATTCCAATAAAAATGACATAACACCGTTCCATCAGAACAAAACCCAACTGTTACTCAGAGATTTAGGTCATAGAAGTATATCCCCTTTCAATAACCAACTGGCTGTATAATAGAGTTTATTTAACTGTAATTACAGCGATAAGGTTCATTGTGATGGTTTGGATAGTTGAAGAACATATGCCGATAGATAGTAGATGGTGTTGCCACATGTGATGACCTGTCTTCCTGGGTATTCTGGTTCCATGTTGGAACCTAGTGTTTGAACCACATGACACCAAGGTTCCTATAACTGGTAATTCCAGGATTGTCAGTTTTTAGCTGACTGTTGGATGGGGCTGAATAAATATTACTTATTGAACACAATCCTGTGTGAATCCCACATTATTACACTGGCGACGTTTGTGGATGGGATCTACTCGTGCAAGATAGCCCCAACAACAGGTGAATAGCTAAATGCGAAGAGAAAGACTCACGTGACTGCTGTGTCGATGAGGGGAGATTGATCAGCATCTTCAAGGTACAGCTGTGGCCCAGCGAAGGAAACGCGGCGAGGGACGTGGAAAAAGTCGAAAACGCGACGAAAATCGGCAAAGGTAGTCTTTTACAATGATTTTTGGAAGAAAATAGAAAAAAACGGAGCTTGTAACTGACGTCGATTTTCGAGGGTGATTTCCCTTAGAAAAAAGCCTATTTGTTTGTAGAAAAGGTGGCGGACATCTTTTCAAGAATAAAAAAAACAAGCGAGATTGGCCATAGAAAGTGATGCAAATGTTTCTTGGCGGCCATTTTAGGTCGGGAAAAAAAGAAAACAAGCTCGAATAGCCAAAGAAAGAAGCATTTAATGTTGTGGCGGCCATTTTGACTTGGTTTTGGAAAAAGAAGAAAAGAAAGCCCAATTCACTTTGGAAACAAGACTGAATGTTTGTGATGGATTAGTGGCGGCCATCTTGGATTTTTTTCGATCGTTTTTTTTCGTTTTTCTGTTATTTCAAGAGGATTGCAACGGGTGAAGCAGCAGTTTGGAGCGTGACATTATAAGGGTATCTACTTCAATGGTAAAGGAGGACAGAAGGACCTGTTGTACGGAAAACGAGTGAAAACGTGAGGAAGAGAAAAGTCGGAGGAGCTTGGTGGATGGAGTAAGTGACTCAAACTTGAAGAAGTACCGAGAGGTGCCGGAAAGGAAAACCAGACTCAATTTTTTTTTAGTTCTACATTGAAGAACTTGAAGCCTGTCGACGGTGATGGGCACACCTTTTTGAGGGAAGGGAGGTGGAACTTTGTTGTTAAAGTTTTAAAAGTGGAATAAGGGTAAAGGTGTTGAGTGGAACTGGGGCAGTAAAATGCAGAATGTAACTGCACCTCCTTTCTTTCTGATGGAACCAGGGGAAGCACTGATTAGGTGGAAAAAATGGAAAAAAATATTTGAAAATTACGCAAGGGTGTGTGGTGCAAATTTGAGTGGTGAAAGGAAGCATGCTTTATTGATGCATTGTTTGGGCGGAGAAGGCCAGGAGATTTTGGAGACTCTTCCAGTCATTCCACAAGCAGAACAAAGAGGATTGAATGAGTATGAGGTGTGTGCTAGGCAGTTGGATTTACATTATCTTCCTAAAGTGAGTACTATCATGGAAAGGTACTATTTCGGGTTACGAGAGCAGGGTAAGGAAGAGAGTGTTGAAGAGTACATTACTGCACTAAGAAAGTTGGCTTCAAGTTGCAAGTTTGGGGGTTTGGTGGAAGAACGAATTAGGGATCAGTTTGTTTTGAGATGGGTGAGTGATAAGATAAGGGAAGAGTTGTGGCTAAAGGATGAACCTGCACTTGAAGAAGTGGTAGATATTGCAAAAAGGGTTGAACACATGTTAAAATGCGTTGGAGAACTAAGCAAGGAGAAAAAGGATGAAAAGCCAACTAGTTCTTCAACACAAGAAGTGGTGTGTCAGGCTGTGAAGAGAGAGGATGAGAAAAAAAAAGAAGTGTGTGAGGAGGAAAGGTTGAAAGGGAAGATTGATGGTGGTATTTCTAAAATACAGACAAGTAAGAAATGTTCAACTCCTTTTCAAGGAACTTGTTACAGATGTGGGAGATATGGGCATATGGCAAATGCGAGAGAGTGTCCTGCCCTCAAGTTCAATTGCAATGTGTGTGGTAGAAAGGGACACATTGGTAGAAATTGCAGAACAAGAGTTGGGAGAGATATGAAGACTGAGACTAAGTTGGTTAGCTTTCAGATTAATGATGATGTTGTAGAACATCCTTCTGATTATGTGTTGATTGGGGAAGCAAGTGTGTTGATGAAATTTGATTCATGCTCACATGTTACTTTTATTTCAAACGAGGTGTTTGAAAATGTGTTTGGAAAGAAAAAGACTTTGTGTAAACCGTATATAACACCAACAGGTTATCAAGAACATCCCATAAAAATAATGGGTTACTTTTTTGACTGCATCGAATATAAGGGGAGGTATACAGAAGCAAAAGTTTATGTGGTAAACAGGGGAGACAACTTGTTGAGTTGGTCTCATCAGGCAAGGTTGGGTGTGAGTCTCAATCCAAATGCTCATCCAGTTATTTAAGTACAGGCTGTAGACAATGAGGAGAACAAGTTTATAAAGAACTTTAAAGAGTTGTTCAGTGAAAAACTAGGATGTATAAAGGGTTACAATCACAACATCAAACTGAAGTTGGGTGCGGTGCCTGTTGCTGCTAAAGTAAGGCGCATTCCAATTTGTGTAAAGGATGCCGTGGGTAAAGAGATTGAGAAGTTATTGTCTACTGGGGTTATACAACCAGTAGAAGCAACTGAGTGGCTCGAAACAATTGTGGTCGCGAGGAAGCCTAATAATGAGATTCGACTGTGTGTTGACCTTCGTGCTTTAAATAAAGAAGTAATAGTTGACAAGTACCCTTTGCCAAACATAGAGGAGTTGGTTTCTACATTAGATGGGGCATGCTATTTCACCACCTTAGATATGGCATCGGCCTATCACCAAGTTCCGCTAAAAGAAGAGTGTCAAGAGCTTACTAGTTTCATTACACCAATGGGTGCATTCAAGTTCTTAAAAATGCCTTTTGGGCTGGTTTCGGCAGCCTCGGTATTTCAGAGAATTATGGAAGATCTGTTCAAAGGAATACCGGGGGTAAGATGTTATCAGGATGATGTTCTCATTTCTGGGAAGAACGAACAGGAACATGATGAGAGGGTTTGCCTTGTGTTGAAGAAAATGTTGGAAGTTGGTTTAACTCTGCGTCAGAGCAAGTTCAAGTTTGGTGTCAATGAGCTAGATTATTTGGGCCACCACATCTCAAGGAAGGGCATATGTCCAAAAAAGGATCTTGTAGAAACAATTGAAAAGTTGAAGGAACCATGTTCAAAAGAAGAGGTTTCATCATTTTTGGGCATGGCAGAATTTTACAATAAATTTGTCAGAAATTTCGCAGATAAGACTGTTAATCTGAGGAAAATCATGTGTAAAAATACTGTGTTTAATTGGACTGAGGAGTGTAGCAGAGAGTTTGATCAGGTGAAGATGGATCTGAGGAATGCACCAAATTTGCAGGCGTTTGTTCCAGGGGATCCGACGTTTATTGTAACAGATGCCAGCAGTAAGGGTCTGGGTGCTTTGTTGTTACAAGTGAGGAAACACAAGGAGGTCCTGATAGCTTGTGCTTCGAGATGTTTGAAGGGGGCGGAGTTGAATTACTCTGTCATAGAGAAAGAGGCGCTAGGTATATATTGGGCGGTGAATAAGTTCAGGAAGTTTGTTTGGAGTTCCTCCTTTACCGTCAGGTCTGATCACAAACCACTAAAGGAAGTGTTTAAAAAAAAGGAGTTAGACTCCATCTCAGCAAGGATAAGGAGATGGGTAATTTCTTTGCAGGAGTTTGTGTTCAAGTTTGAGTATATCCCAGGAAAAACTAATGTCTCGGCAGATTGTCTGTCTAGGCTGGTGGATGTTGTAGAGAATGGTGAGGAAGCTTTGGCTGACGATTTTGAGGGTGAATTAAAGGTGTGTGACGTTACCTTGGGGGCGGTGAAGGAAGATACTTGGAGAGAAGAGCTGAGTAAGGATGAGGATTTGAAGGAAGTCATTAAATTGTTGGAAGGTGGTAGGTCTCGTTCTTTAAAGAAACCTTGGTCTGTGATTGCTGATGAGTTGGCAGTGGTGGATGGTTTACTCATGAGAGGTACTAGGTTAGTTCCACCTGTTAATCTCAGAAGTGTTCTGGTGGACATGTCTCATGAGGGACACTTGGGTATTTCAAAGACGAAAGAACGTATACGAATGGACTTCTGGTGGCCAGGTATCGATTTGTTGGTGGAACGCACCGTTAGGGATTGCTCTTCTTGCCAGGCAAGTGATAAAGTTTTGAGGACGAGGTCTTCTCCAATGGTTTGCAGGAGGTTGCCTAGGTCCCCCTGGGATGAAATTGCAGTTGATATTGTGGGGCCTTTACATGGTGAACATCAAACTCTATTTATGTTGGTTTTATTGGATTTGTATTCTAGATGGGTGGAGGTTAGTTTGGTAAGGGAGATTACAAGTGAGTCTGTTATTTCCTTTTTGGAGTCTGTCTTTAAACGTGAGAGTTTTCCGAACTCCATTCTTTCTGACAATGGGCCACAATTTTGTTCAGGGAAAGTTGAGGAGTATCTCAGTAAGTGTGGCATTATCCACAAGAGGATTTCTTTGTATCACCCTGAGGCAAATGGTGCTTTGGAGAGACTCAACAAAACTTTGAAGGAAAGCATTCAGTTGGCAAGGGCCAACAATTTGGACTGGAGAAAGGAGTTACAGAACAGAATTTCAGCTTATCGATTCTCTCCTCACTCAACTACAGGAAAAACTCTGTTTGAACTTTTCAAGGGTAGAGCACCTAACACTTGTTTATGTCCTGCCTGGATGGCTGCAGACAAGGGTGTAAAAAATAATGAGGTGGGTGCATGGAGAGAAAGGGAATTGAAACTACAGAGGAAAAGGAAAATATATGTGGATAGGAGAAATTCTGCTAAGGATTCCAAATTCGTTGTGGGGGAGGTAGTAAAGATCAGGGCTCCTGTGGGCTGTCAAAACTGGTCGAAGTTTTCTGTTCCTAGAACCATTGTGAAAATTTTCAAAAATGCTGTAAAGACGGAGGATGGTCGTATCTGGAACAATAGTCGGGTTTCTCATTTTGGGGGAAAAGGGAAATGTGAGGATATTGTTGCTGTTCCTGATCTGCGTTCTAATAATTCTCGCAAGAGTGTGAGAGTATGCAGGCCTCCTGTTCACTTGCGTGATTATGTCTAGGTAGTTTCTTCTTTGTTTTTCTTTATCTTTCTGTTGCCTACTTCATTGCTGAACATGTAAACCTGTTTAATGTTTAAGAGGGAGAAGTGTGATGACCTGTCTTCCTGGGTATTCTGGTTCCATGTTGGAACCTAGTGTTTGGAACCACATGACACCAAGGTTCCTATAACTGGTAATTCCAGGATTGTCAGTTGTTAGCTGACTGTTGGATGGGGCTGAATAAATATTACTTATTGAACACAATCCTGTGTGAATCCCACATTATTACACCACACATAAAGTTTAAAATTATAAAACGATTTATTGGGGTGTGAAATCATGACAACACTGTTCAAAGACTGTGTTGTCTTGAGGTTCAATAAGGTAACAACATAGCTTCCACTTTTGCAGTGAATGTATTTTTGATGATTAGCCAACTTTGTGGTAATTTAAGTAGAATTTAAGTAGCAAAACATTACTGGGGGAGACATTGAAGATGAAGTACCATTAAGGATATATGATCTTTTCTTCCAGAAGCAAGTGCGTGCCTTGCTTAGTAGTGCAGCACAAATAGGAGGGGGTGAAGGCCAGATTGATCTAATTACAGTAGTATTTATTTTAATTTCTGGGTTTTTGTGTAGAGCAGCTTACACTCTTTAAGGAGTCTCTTGGGGCGCCTATTATGTTAGAAGCGGAGGGCTCAAAGTAGGTTGTTAATACGAGAAGAGACACGTTTTTAAGACTTTTCTAATAAACCTTCGTATATGTGCCAGGGATCAACTTTCTAAAGGAATCGAGTTCCATAGTTTTGCTCTTTGTGTTCTGAATGTCCTGCAACAGGGGACTACAAAATTGACCACGTGCAAGATCTAATATTTCTCAGAGGAACGTAGTTCATAAACTTGTCCAGAAAGAGATTATGGGATGTATCATGGTAGAATTTGTACATCACATATGATGATTTAAATCAAAATGATTTTTTTTTAGTGGGAGCCCTCGTAGTTGGCAATAGTAGTCTGAGGCAGAGTCTGTTTTGAGATTGAGTATGACTCTCACAAATGTGTTTTGGATGGTTTTAAACCACCTAAGAAATTTAGCAGTAAAGATGAGAGAACACTGGAATGAGGGTAGGTGTTAAGATATGCTTTGAGAGTGGCGTTTCTTTACTTTTTCGAGTACTGATACTTTGACAAAAACAAACCACCGAGTTCGGTGCTAAGTCTCAAGTCGTGGATTTGCCTTGGGACAGGTGTGTTGTTCCACCACAGACGCAGCCGAAGTGTTAAAATATCGAGTTTATGGTGTCTTAATAAATTACATCATAGAATACTTTATAAAAGGCTACATTTGAGCACTGCTCGTATTGTGATGACTTAATTTAAAGTAGGAGTTATCACACATCTAGCTTTTTGCACTGTAAATATCCAATGGTGGCATGTCTAATTTCAGTAGAATTCCATTTATTTACCTCGGAAAGATGAAAGGCTAAGTTTGCGTTGCCCTTCTTGTTAGTTTTAGAATTCTTCAGATCATCGTTAATGTCAGCTGTGAGTGTTTACTCCCTTGGCCAGAGTACAATACAGTGTCAAACATGCTTTCTAGCACTATCCTCGTCTTTGTAACATGGCTAAAGTTTTGAAACGCAGCAGAGAGGTACAGAAAAACTAGTATAGCTCCTTCATAAATATCGATACGTTTCCCATGATCAGAGGATTTCTGTCAACCAAATGTTTGATTTAATTTGCCCAATACCCTTAATACAAAAGGTATAGTGAACGAAACAGTTATTTAAAGAGGGTGTGGAAAGAAGTGTTTGCTTAAGTGAAGTCAACATTTTGGGAAATGTGTTCGAAACATACTTAGCTTTAAAAAGCCTAAGAAGGAAACAATTGTAAGACCACCTCAACTGGTCTTATGCCATCATTTCGAGATTTTATTTGCTCTAACATTAGCTACTCCTCATCAATTCTTAAATCGTCATAGCGCAGGCTAGATGCGTTGGGCTTTCTCGTTTATTTATTTTACTGCACTGAACGTGTTGCAATTAAATGAATTTGTAGGGATTAAATTGTTAACTTTGCAATGCAAAATCACAAGGTGAGATCGGTTTTGAATGAATGATTTTCTCTCTTATGTGTCTTCCACACAGCAGTAACTGGAATATATTTTGGACGGCGCTGGATACAGCAATCGTTTATATTTTCAAAGGTATTTCACAACACAGATAAGGGAATCCATTTCCTGCCTCACTAAGCAGAGGATCCACACCAACCAATTTATTTTCTCAGCTGATATATGCACACTGATAGAAACGGTTCTGCACACTTGTACTCGCTTGTATTACCCCAATAACCAAATAACATCTAAATACATAAATACCAAAGATAAGTATTATCTGAACTTTTCTGTGAAAGACTGATACACGAAATAAAATCTCATTCAAAGTTAATATTCCCCTTTGTTCTCGGATATTGGGATGACTTTTTCTATTTTTACCATCATTAGGTCGTAAAGAAGTGGTATTCTTGTTGCTAAGGGTTCATAACAAATGTACTGTTGCGACTGACAAAGAATCAGATTTGGTCAGTACTGTACTTATATAAGCCCCCAGACTCGAACGTTTGGAGCTGGCCAACCAATCAGAATTCTCTCCTTGAGGTCTGTAGCTGCCCTTACAAGCCTGCAAAGGGAGCATGCTGTGGCTGCCAGCTCCCTGCTCCTGAGGCATGCCCCTGACCCAGTGTGTGGTACCCCACCCGTGACTCATCTCTCGTAAAAGATGCCAGTGGTGCTTTGAAGGCTGCAGGAGCAGCTCTTTCATCAGGGCACCGCTCTGCCTTCTCTTTGTGCTGGCTTCTCCCACCCATTGTCAACTTAGGAATACAAGTCGTAACAACCTCAGAAAAGCAGGAAAAGTAAACAAACTGCCATTTTTTTTATTTTTTATAGTGTTCGTTTTTTATAGAATTTCGTCATACATTTCAACTTCGATAAGGAAGGGGAAGGGTCGGAAGAAAGAGAAAATGGAGCAGCTTCAGATTAAAACAATCACTGGCAAATCTAATAGTTCTCACCTTTGAGATACGAGTGCCAAACTATTGGCTTTGCCAGTAGTTGATTATAAGGCCTTGCTTCAAAAATGTAAAAAATACATTAAAAGGACAATTCAAAATCCTGGAAAAACTAACTTATAGCCCAAGGTATCTCAAAACTGTACATCCAAATCAATATTTTACCTTTATAAATGGCACTGGTTACATTTCAAAAATTGTTTATACCGGAAGCTCCAAAAAAATAATGAAATAATAATAATGAAATGTCAAGATTTAAAGGAAAATACCTGCCAAAGCCTAACATACTTGCATAGGACTCTCACTCTGTACTGGTATGGAATAAATTAAGACTGTTTTATTAATAGTAATACTTTCCACAGCTTACCCCATAAAAATAGTTTGTTGGTGCATAGAAAGCATGGTGTTATTGCTACATTTTACAGTGCTTGTTTTCCTGAGTTGTCTACACATCTTACACAATGATGTCTACAATATTCCCAAAAATGTCTAAATGAAACATTCATGCCAATGCTTGTTATGTGAAGCCTACATCAGGGCTGGACTGGTCATAGCGGGCACCAGGTGTTTACCTGGTGGGCCGTAAGGGTGGGGGCCAGTTTTGGGCCCCTGTAGGGCCGTTTTTGTTACAGGGAGCTGGCAATATCGTCTCCCTGTAACAAAATCGACCCTTTTACTTTTAAACAGCTCTGCCGCACCCCCAGGGGGCCGGCCGAGCAGTTTGCCAGGGCCAGTTACGGTTCCCAGTCCGGCCCTGGCCTACATTGGCCTCTTTCAAAACCCTTTCGTTGACTTTCCTTTTGCAAATTATTGCCATCAGGTTTCTTAAAGTGACTGTTTCATTTGAAACAAGTTACTACAACTACCAGAGTGCACTGGCTATTCAAATGAAACTCAGTAATGAGAATAGGCTTCCTGGGTGACATGAGTAACTGGGTCACGCTCTCTTATCTTATACAAATTCGTATTTTAAGGGATCTTAGTTCAATAGGACCAACTGCAAAAGACCAACACATATAGAAAAATACCAGAGAGGGTTTATTCATCTGCTGTAGATACGCGCAGAGCACCTGCCAAAAGCAGGTTAGAGTGTTAGGTAATACAGCTGTTTACTTTTGAACTTACTCCGTACCATGTGACCATATCTGACAGAATTGTATTATCCCTCAAATAGGCCCTTGCTACGCACATAACTTTAGCTAACAGCAGTCACATGATGTGCCTGCTGTAGGTCCATTCAAAAGGTAAGCTGAAACTACAAGACCCCGCATGCTTGGGGCTTTTTGTTGGTAAGGTAGGACTAGCTAGCTGAATTTGACCCTAATGACTTGGTACCATTGAAAGCTATGCTCCTCGCATTTTCATTCAACATTATTTACATTTGTAATATGGACACTTAAGATATAAGTACCAGAATGCAAAATGGTGTGTGTTAAACTGACAGGAGTCTTGTAAATCTCGCATCAGACACAGACAGCTATGGACCAGGTTGTAAGTATGAATCAGACAGTAACTCTAACAGGGACATGTACCATATGAGATTTGCATCCAATCCTGTTTTCAGACCACAGTCCTTAGCCTTCAGGAATTTGTGCTTTTGCTTACCTCACTAACATCACACACTTCTTTGTGATCTGTAAACCACTGGCCTGGAACTAAAGTGGCTCAAATAGTCATTAGGGGGGTTTGAAGTCATTGTTCATGCGCTTGTCTAAATTTGGAAATGCCAATTTCATGTCAATCATCTATACAAAGGCAAAAAGCTTGTTTTATCATTGCAGCAAAGAGAGCCGAGCAAAGAATAGATGAAGAGTCTGATCCACAGGTTCCGCATGGTGTCCTAGGTGCTCGCTCGGGGAGCAGGGCAAGGAAGCCTGTACGGCATTCCCTGTGCTTTCCCCTTGAAAACCTTAAACAAGCATCTAGAACTGAAAATGTATGCCATGTCTGTCTTACAAAAGAGTTCCCTGTGAAGCGGGTATCTAGCACAAACATAGGGACCTTGTCGTGGTTGGTGCGACTGGCCTATATAAGAATTCTGATATGAAAGCTAAGTTGGATGTAACAGTATCACAGACAAATGGTTGTATGACAGAGGGACGAATGGCTAAACCACGTGTGCCTCTACCAAGCAGCGCAATCTGTGAATGCGTCTTAACCAAGCACTCCTTCACCACCTACGCCTTTACCATGCAATTTTGTTGAAAATGCATGAATAGTAAGATGACATGTGTGGGTAAGATCGTCACTAGCCTGACCATCCTGCCCTAAGCCCTAAAATTTAAACCCCATACCTTGCCCCCGCCCTGATGCCTAAAACCAGCCCAGTCCTTAAAACTACACCTTCTTCAGCCCTGAGGCCTAAAACCCTGCCCCCTACCATAAACTACACATGTCCCCTCTCCCGCCCTGAGCCCTAAAACTTACCCAGAACTGTTCATAAAACTACCCCAACCCCTTCCACTGCCCCAAGGCCTAAAACCCTGCACCCAATTAAATAAACTACCCAGATCTCCTGCCCTAAAACTGCCCCCAATTCTAAAAACTCCCCTCAAACCCAGTTCTTAAAACTACCCCAACTGCCTGAGCCCTAAGCCTGCCCCCTTCCCAAAAGTATCTTGAGCCCTAAAAGTGACCCCACTCCTAAAAACGACCCCCAAACCCCGCCTAACGCCACTTACCAGTCCGCCTCTGAAGCTTCCTGTTCTGATGCTTCCTGTTCTTCTCCCCGCCCATTCTGTAGACCGCTATCTACCTTAACCACGCATATGTGTTGTTAAGGCAGATGCGTTCTTCGCGCAAGCATGGTTGCACTTGAGTTGTTCTGACACATGTGGCTCTGACCGCGTTGTTTTAGCCATTCCCTCAGACAAACAGTGTTCTGCCTTCATCATCTGCAACTAATCAGCCGCAGCACGTTTGCACACATTCCTGTCCCATTGCATTATTTAATGTGACACAGCTGTTTCTTTCAAGCAACCAGACGTTTTCAAGGATTTAGGGACAAGAATTTATATCTTAGTTTGGGCATGACATTTCCTGGAGCAAGTAAAAAGGGGTTCAAGCCAGAAAACATATGGAGGAAGATGTTTTATGATTAAATGGCTAAAGAGAGTTAAGTGGCTGATGCAGCTATTTCCGTAGATCATGATTTTTTTTAACAATATTTACAAAGCACCCCAATTTATTAAAGAATGCAATCTTGTTCACAGTCCAGTAGCTTGGAAAGAAAAAATGAAAAACACTTTGCCAATTATGAAAAGTTTCATGTCACTATGACTCCCGATTTCCACGGTGGTTCAGTCTAATCATTATAATGAGGTAGAACGGCATATCCTTGTCTTCCCCTTGCCTGCCATATTCTCGCTGCTTTCAAGTGGGTTTTGTGGCACCCTTTTACTCTGCTAGGAATGAACAGGCAGGCCAACAACTGGAGAATGTTTGTGTCACACACTGTGACATTCACTTCAATTCATATGGCCCAGCAGGAGGTATTTATTTTCCGTTTTAGAGCTGACTCACTTCGATGGAGCCTCTTTCTCACCAAGCTTGTGCTGACTAAGCTTGCCGACGTTAACACAATACAAAATGAATAGCGCTAAATGCAACAATGGAGGGAGAATCGAGCACTGGGAGGGGGGAGAAATAACACCAGTATGACTCAAGTGAGCTTGCCAAACTTAACAAAATTAAAATAAATGTCACCAGTATGTACTGACTAAGCTTGCTGAAGTTAGCACACTTAAAAATGTGTTAAAAGCACTATGGAGAGAGCTGCAGGCAGCAGAGGTGGAAGGGTGAAGAAATAATATCTGAATCACATCTGGAGCAGTGGACGGGCACTAATTGAGTCAAATCAAACTGTGCTTAGTCCCTGCTCCACTGAAAGTATCAGAAGTAAAGTTAGGCCAGCACGGGCCAGCTAAGCTTCTGAGGCTGCAAAGAAGAGGGACACTAGAGCCAAGAAATGGTAAACAATGGGGATGTTACAATCTGTTTTTGTAAACAATAGTGTCTCGCATGCGAGACGCATGCTCTAACACATGCCCTCGCAGGCTTGACCCTAAAAACTGTTGTTGCAGCCTTCAAAGAAATTGTTTGTTCCATAGTGAGTTGAGTCCATTGTTTTAGAGGGTGAGAAGGAGTGCCAATAGCCATATTGCCCTAATTTGCAGGGCACTGACAACTGTTAATTTCCCTTCCTTACAATATGGGCCTTTGTCGGCGACTCAGGCCCATAATTGTGATGGAGTGTAATTTACAGTTGTTATTGCACGCAAAGTCAGAAATAATGCTTTATTAGAACATTGGAATGCTGCGAGCTCCACAGAAGGCACTGAAGTACCTGAGGACCCATGAGGACTGATACAGGATTTCTGCTTTACAATTCCAATGTATCGTTTAAATTAAATTAATATGGTTAATACTTTATTTGGTTATGCACAAAACCATTACATTGCAATACAAAAACAATTGAAACTGCTCAATACATATATTGCATTAAATATAGTGCATGTAAACAATTAAAAGTATTTAAAATATGTATCATTAGTTTATTAACAGGGATTGTATATCATTCCTTTATACGTGGCTTTTATTGATTTAAAAGCTGCATTCAATTTAATTCCTAGAGATCTGTTATGGATAAACTTGTTGCAGCAAGGGGTACTGTTAGAATCGAAGGTCTCCGGTTGGCACAGGTAGGTACTTGTGACAAACAGGGACCTTCTCCTTTAGTCAGGGCAAGGGAACTACTCCGTAAGAATAACCCCTGCTCACCCTCTAGGCTGCGTGGCGCGAGCAGACAAGGCTAATCCTCAGGGCGATAGTTAGTTAAGCATTTATGATCACGCACAGTAAACTCACTGACCCACCACAAACGGACACCAGTCGTAAGGTTGTATCAAAAATACGTAGACTTTATATAAAAATACTTTATGTGCAGAATTATCACAAGACCATATAACGTTTAGCGATTTGAGGGCCACCAGATTTAAATAGGCAATTGTTCTTTAAATGTTCGTTGTTCAGCAAGGTACGATGACAGGGAAAACAGAACGTTGCGGACCCTGGATCCGATATGAACTCGAGACAGAGTTCCAGTGTACCTTGCTCGTGGATGTCCGAGGCGTTTCAGGCGCGGCTACGGGTGAGGGCAGACCCGGGACAAGGCCGACTGTTCTCCAGAGGATCTCTCCGGCTCGGACCCCCCTCGAGGTGCGAGGTGGGTGAGCAGGACTGTGGAGGGTTGCGGCGATCCGGAGTCTGATGCAGCTCACGGGGCGAGGCGCCGTTCAGGCCTGCGGGGCGTACTACTTCTTAGCACGCCAGGTAGTGCTCGTGGATCTGTGAGGGGCGTCGGGTTCTCGGGCAGACGGGTGCAGCACCGGGCCTCCGGTACTACCAACGTACGGAAGGCCTTTCTTGAGGTGCGGCACGAGCCTTGGTATGCAAGAGGGAAAAGCGAAACAGTCGGGTACGTTACGACGTACGGACCGTCCGAGGCTATCAGATGCGCTCCGTGCAGATTCCGGCAGGAGAAGATGAGAGGCGCACAACGCGCTCCCTTAGCAGGCGTGGTGACAGGAGAGCGGGCAGCCCGGTACTGAAGCGAAGAGTGGCTCAGGGATGAGCGGGGCTCTCTGCGGCGGGGCGACCAGGCTCCGAGCTGCCACGACCTTAGGAGGGGCGAAGGCACCCGAGTCACAACTCCGGCGAGGGAATAAGAACTTAAGGCCCAACAGCAGACAGGCACAAGCAGAATAGAACCCAATGGTCCTGGGGTTCCGTTCAGGGGGCAAGCTCGAGATCAAGCCCTTGGAGATCGTTTCAGGCACAAGTCTTCAAAGTCCTATCTGGTCTTTTCCTCTCCGTTCTCAGCAAGGCACCACTGCAGGCCAGTCTTACAGGATACAGACTGGTTCCCGTCCTTCAGCTTCTCTTGGTCCTTCTAGTCAGGCAGAGGTTCGTCGTGGTCAAAACTGGATCTGATTTGTAAGGAGCGGAGCTCCTATATTTATACTGCGTATCTTTTGTCTTTGCAGGCCAGGGGGTCTGAGCCTAGTTCAACCCGGTTTTGGAGTACTCTGTTTACAGGAAGCTGCCGTCTACTTTCAGGGTGCAGAGGCTCCGCAGGAGGTGGAGCCAGCATTGTGGTGGTGGAGCACAACCCTACTCAGAGTCAAGGACTACTCCACCCACCCATCCTGGTGTAAGCACCCTATTCACCACCTGGAGCCCCAGACTGTCCCCGGGAATCCCCCAGCCCTGTCACTCACACAAACCCAGACAGCAGATACACATCCTGGCAGAGGCGGGCAGAAATAGTTAGGCGAGCAGATGCTAACTTTCTAAAAGTAGCATTTGCAAACACAGGATATTAAAATAAACCTTGCTAAAGGAAGTATTTTATTATTTTGAGTTCAGGCATACTAAACTCGACATGCCACCGTGTTCCCTGAGCCTGCCGGGACTATAGCGTGTAATAATTTCGGCAGCTCACCTTGGCCTAAGAGAACAGGCAGCCCTTCAATAGTGAAGAACGAAAAGGGAGGTAATTCACTACTAGGACATGCCACACACTAGGCTTGTCCTACCTTATTCTTACAATGCACCCTGCCCGTAGGCCTACCATAGGGGTGACTGATATGAAGGTTAGGGAAGGTTTAGGGACTGGCAAGAGTGTGCACTTGCGCAGTCAGCGTGACAGTACCAGACTGTACGCAGTGCCCTGAGCATCGAATAACAGCAAAACATCTGAGGCACATCAGCAAAAAGTGGAAGGGAGACTCACGCCAAGGTGCCAGGTCTAACAGGTACCAAAAATATCCTAGTCCAGCTGATTAGGCTTCATGAAGACAACTTTGCAAAAGTCTGCTGGGGCAAGGGGGGGGGATTCACAGATGAGATACCAGTCAAGAGAGGCGTGCACCAGGGCTGCGTCCTGGCGCCAACATTGTTTCTCTTATATGTTAATGACATGGTTGAGTTCCTGCAAAAATCTAAACACGACTCCCCAAAATTAGGAGGAAATCATATCTGTGCGTTGACATTTGCAGACAATAAAATGTTGTTGTCTTAAACACCAAAGGGCCTGCAAAATCTCTTAAATACGCTTGATGAATATTGTAAATTAAAAGGCTTGGAAATAAACCCAGTAAAAACGAAATATATGTCCATAAGGCCCCATAAATGTTTTAAAAATGATATAATGTTGAATGGAGCAATTTTAGAGCGTGTTCCCAGTTTTGTTTATCTTGGGGTAACCATTGATTCAAAACTCTTATGGAACCCACATATAAAGAAATCAAGATCTATTTTATTGCAAAACTCAGCACCAATTATAAAAAACTCCATGCAACCAGGACAAAGGCCAGCACACCAGCCCTAGAAGTTTACAAGTCTAGGGCCCAAACTGCTGCCTTGGATGGCTCAGAGTTGTGGGGGTGGGGGACTACTCTCCATCCTAACTGTGGGGGAAAACAAGGTTTTGAAAAGGTTGATTGCCCTCCCCCAAAACATACCTATGATCCCCTTCATGTATGACTTGGGTATAAAACGGATTGAGCAAAGGGCAGTTTGGATGACTTTATCATATTGGATTAGAATATGGACCACCGATGAACTGCAAACTTATAGACAGGCATTGAGTGAACTATTGGCATTAGACATCCATGTCACCTTTCCTTGGTTGGCTCATATTCGCAAATGGCTTCAGGAGCTGGGCCTGAGTAGATTCTGGGAACAACCGAGCATGCTGACCCTGGATTCAAAAAGGGAAATTAAAACCATTTATTGGAATTTTATTAGGCACGAGTCACTTTAAATTTTAGATCTGGTACACTTACAACTCAATTTTTGATGTTCAAAATAACTCTCTGTTTTGAATAATTTTAGATGAAATTGAACCCAACTTGCAAAATATTATATCTAAAATTCAGATTTGATATTCTTCGGATAAAGGCTTTTACATCTTTGTGGGGAATGACACAGGATGGGGAGAAAGACAGTATGTGTACCCTGTGTCCTACAGGAAGCAAGGAGGATATTGCACATGTCTTATTTTTCTGCCCTCCTTATGCAAACGCTAGAAGAAAAAGGATAAAACCTTTGGACAGGAATTTGATTATTGAGAATTTACTGACATGTTGCGTATCTTAAAAACTGATAGTTCCCAGCTTATTGTATTTGGTGTCAGTAGATTTTTATTGGCTATTAATTTTATGACAATGAAAAAAATTAATACCATCCTATGGGGACATATAAATTGCCTACTTTTATTGATAGCACTAAAAGCACCTTCTTATTTGAATCATGTATTGTTAAAGGCCTTGATGATATTGCACTTTGCACTTTATCGAATTTCCTATACTGGTGCTCATTGTAAATATTTGGAGAACTCATGTATTGTATTGTAATTTACCACAGGATCAATGTACTGCTCGTGTTTATATACAAATGTTTTTAATGTTTTGATGCTTTAATGTTTCTATGAATCGAATAAATATGTTTTTGACTTGACTATTTGACTTATTAACAGGGATTGTATATCTGAGTAATAAATGGGATAAAATACTAGAAAAAGGTAACTTGTGGTATAATTGCCTATTCATGGCTTAATTGATGAGGGCACAGTGATAATAGGTTATCGTATTTAAAACGAGATCACAAAAATCTTAACAGGGTCCGCCAAGTTCGCTAGCTGTAATTGCAACTTTTTATTAATTACTCATTGGATGTAGTCTTGGTGCTCTATATTTTTTTACCCTACCCCAAGGGTGTTGATCTGTCCATATACGGGTGAAGCTTAGCCATCTTCCCTTTACAGACCCTGTACAAGCACAGATTAATCTATCCTTAATTGAATACAATCCACAAGTTTAGGTGAGTTGTTTGTATCATCTTTTCTAAATAAATCCCATGTTCTTGACATTAATGGCTCTAATTTAATGATGACGTTTGCTAAAAGTTCAGACCCCTGCACCTTCACACTAACCTGTCTACAAAGAGAAAACTACTTAAGCTGAGGACACTTGGCATACAAGTATCACTTTCCAGTATTCCTTAAGTATTTAAATATTGTCTAAATAAAGACACAGTGGACCTACCCATTTCCCTACTGGATGCCACATAAGCAGGACACAAAAGAAGAATGTGTGCCATATTCTCTATTGTATTTGCGTGGTACAAAATGCGATAGCAGTCATCATTTTCATTATCTTGTTTTTAACATTTCGATGTAAAGGATTTAATTGCTACGGTAATGATTTTTTTTATATGCAATGTCGTGGCTAATGGTGGCTGTATAACATCCCAAAAACTTTCAAATGAAGATATGGGCTTAATGTCCAAGAACTGGGCTATAAATCTCCCTTTATTGAGCCAGTACTGCAAACTAGATGTAACATTAGTCCAGTAAGCAGTCTTCAATGACTGTTTGCATAACACTGTTAGAGAGGATGGATCTGACCAGTAAGTTTCTATAACTAAAGGAATAAACCAAGTTTTTACATGATGGAGCCATAGGAGTGTTGTTGAACTATCTAGCTTCATTAGATCTTTGCTTACCTTCCTAAAGTGCGATAACTCATCCACTGACCATATCCTGACCCAGTGAAGTAAGGGTCTAAATACTGTCAGATGCTCAATCTTTTTCAAACCTATATTAAAGAGTAAAGCAATAAGTGATGTGCTTTTTGAGATATGTAATAATGACCTTAAAAAAAGATTCTCCCCCAGTGTGAAAGGGCTTACTTTTTCGATTTCCCAAATTTCTAATCTTCTCATTTTGGTGATTCATTGGTGCACTGTACTGGTGCCTCAATAACATCATTCACATACATGGAGAAACACGCGGACAGAAGAATGCTGCCCTGTCTGACTTTCCTTCATAGTTGGATGCAGTCAATGTAGCTTTTCTGTTTCTCCGTGTTTAAATTAGAATATTCTATCCTCAGTGGATGATGACAGTCCTTCTGCCTCGAACAATACTGGAAGCTAAATGCGCTCTCCCTGGTTACAGGCCCCCACATTTGGCTCGGGACTATAGATTGGGTTCAGGGTCTTTAACAACAGTTATAAAATTTGGCAGCATACTATAATGCTATATTGTGAATAAGCACTTCCGGTGCACCTATTGATGAATGATGAAGCCTTCAAACAAGGATGGCGAGATCAGGTGGCATATCTTCAATTGAAAGTCTAAAAAATCCTCTGACCATCATGTGTTTGGTTTTGTAGTTTGTCTTTGCCCTTATTGCTATGTGCAGTACTTGTCCTTCTGCTAGGTTTCTTGTCTAGAAATACCATCTTAATCAAACACTTATATGTCCATAGCACACTATTCCCTAGGGGAATTTACTTGGGCCTATGATTTTGGATTTGAAAGGAGTAATTCACCAGGAATCAGTAAGCAATATTCTTGGGCTGGAGGGGCAGAACGTGTTGAAAGCCTAAATATCTCACCAGTAAGCCACATTCCGATTACTTCTTGTTGTATTATCTAACTTCATTGTTTTGCCTCAATTCCTAGAGAGCAATACATATAAAACATATAATGCTATATCTAACGGTGCTCACCCCATTTGGGTGCTACATAGAGGGATGGGTTGTGTATTCAGCATCCTCCTAAGCATACCAAATCTTACATAGGGCCAAAAGTTGACCTCTGGATGGTGGTGGTCAGCTGGGCTCAATGAATTGTGGAAATGTAGTTTAAAGAAAGTGGCAATGCAGATTACTGATAGTTAAATGAATCACTACCACAACATCCTCCTTCTTCCTACCACATTGCACTAAAGAGGTGTACAACAGTATGAGAATGGAATTCAAACAGCCTAAGTTCACAAGAAAAACACTTAATCCATAGAATGATTCAATACCTAGTGTAATATTTTCACCTACTACCGGATAAGGAAACATTTATTGACATGAATAAAGCAGCAAATGTCACATCCAACCTTCGTTTCCAGGCACCATACAAAGAATCACTTAATTGCAGAAAGAACAGCAAATCCCAACCCCAAGCTCACTATATCAGTATCTAACATCCATATTAAGAAAATGATGAACACGGTGGGTATATTTATATCCAATATTCTGTTTTGCATATATAAAAATAGGGACCACGTAGATCTCTTCTAATGTGCCCATCACCAAGAAAAGCTCTTAATACTTGCTGGGAGCTAAGCCATCGACAAATGGTCACAGGCTATTTACATTTTTCTTGGCTGAAGTCCGAAATGTCACAAACACTTGGATTGCCTGAAGTACCAAGTCTTGTTCAGGTGGTTAAGCGTGGCCCTGCAGACACTCATATCATCTCTTCTCCTGCAATTTAAAAGACATTTGTAATCAAGTGGAAAGCCTCGTCAAAAAGATGGGCTAAATATGTAAATTCAATGGTTCTGTTTGGAGGCCATGAAACATTCTCTAGAGCAGCTCCGCCCACAATATGACAAAAAGGTAATAACTTACATATTAGTGTTATACCGGTTGAAATGGGGTTGCACATCTAAAAAGTATATGGCTCAAATTATATTGAAAATGTATTCAGAGAATGCTCAAAATATTTTAAATGACGAATGATTCATCAATTAAAAATCCCTTCCACTGTAGTCAGTATGCAGGAACAAAGGTAAGTTGAAGCACTTTATGGAAGAGGCTATATAGTAGAAAGGAGCATTCTCAGCCCCTCCAACAGTTCTCCTTTAACAACAATCTACTTTAAACAAGGCACATTCTACTGCATGACATCACTGCCTAGTAACACAGAAATCCCTGGGAATGAAGGGTTTGAACAAACAAACAAAAACATTCTACTCCCAGTACTATATCCTCCTTTCTCCTCAAACTCAAACAATTAAAAAATACATAAAAATAATATTCACCTAAAATCAAAACCATGCCCAACACAACTTTACTCACAAAACCTACTGGAAGTGGCCCTGGTCCTGGAGCATCTCATGCTAACATCTCCATGTATTAGTCCACTTCCCTCGCCATCCTTGATGTAACTATGTACTGAAACAACCATGGAACTACCACACTCAAACTCCATCCTGGCCTTCACCTTGACAATTTTACTAAGATTCCACCAATGCCCCCCTTCCACCTGAACGCCATTATCTCCCACCTTTATCACTGTGGTTGGTGCATCAAATTTGTTTTGACCTTTCTTTACATGAACAGATGACTTAATCCGAACCATATCACTCACCACCAAGGGAACAGTTTCAACACTCCGTCTTTGATCATACAAGCAATTCTGCTTAACTTGAGTCCTTAACATGTTCTCCTTCACAATCTCCATAAAACTCAAAACATCAGCATCTGATCTGAGCCACTTACTCATCCACCCTGGCCTGAAACTAATGTTCGCTCTCCTACCCCTCAATAATTCAAAAGGAGAGATATTGGCATTAGAGTGTGGCGTAGTTCTGTAGAAACACAGCATGCTGTCCAAAGATTTACGAATGTCATGGTCCCCTGACTTACCCCCCTGACACATTCACTCAGAACTCTGTTCATCCTCTCCACTAGGCCATTTGTTTGCAAGTGGTTCAGGGAACTCCTCACATGCTTTATACCACAAGCATCAAGAAAAGTCTGCAGCTCTCTACTCACCAATGGAGGTCCTCGATCAGAGATGGGAACCTCTGGGAACCCCTCCCTCATACACACTTCTTTCAAAAACAACACCACACTCAAAATATTTGAGTCCTTGACCATCTTGATTTCTGGCCACTTGGATGCATAATCCACAAAAACTAAAATATACCTAGAACGACACTGCAGGGAATCTACGAGTCTCATCACATCAATTTCTAATTTGACCCATGAACCATAGGTACATTCAATGGGAAACTGGGAAGCTTTTATCTGCAAACGTACACACCACACAATTCTCAACTATCTCATTGATCTCAGTATCCATGTCAGGCCACCAAAATGCCTCACAAAAGCGACAGAATGGGGAGGGATTAGTTTGTAAGAATGCATCAATATTCCATCTTCTAAGAAAATCTCAGTTTCCACTTTACAATAAGTTTATAAGAGAGGGGATCACGCTCTTTCCTTGGGCAAACCCTTTTTGACCAAATCACAAACCTGCTGTAACAACGCGTCATCCCTCAAAGTATTCACCCAGTGTTCCTCCGAACCAACACTAAATACCCGTATCACCAACGCAGCCACAAAACATTCTTCAGCGTCTTCCTCACACAGTTCATTAAAGTCCAAACATTCACTTTCATCACATCGCAGAGGAAAACAGGAAAGGAAATCAGCCCTACCATTCCTTCCACCAGTAATGTGTGGCACATCAAAATGATACCGCATCAACCTAGAGACCATCCTCACAATCCTAGAGGTACAACATTTGCTGGAACTACCACCAAGAATGTTAACTAAAGACTTGTGATCTGTCCGTAGACAGAACCGTCTACCCCACACATATGGACGAAATGTCTCTACCACCCACAGGGAAGCTAGTAGCTCCTTTCCAATGATGGAGTGCTGCAGTTCTGCATCTCAAAGTACTCTTGAAGTAGAAGTCACAGTGCCTTCTTTGTCTCTGGAACCTGTGTTAAAATGGCACCCAAACCAACCTGGCTAGCATCCACAGTAATTCACGGGGTAGCTCAGGATCAAAAGGTTTAGGAGCTCTACTCTTACTTAAGCATGACTTTACTTGCTCAAAAGCAGAGACACACTCACTAGACCACTCAAACCTCACCCCTTTTTGAGTAGATTGCTGATGGGCCGCACAATAGTGACAAATTCTGGAATAAGGCCCGAGTAGCACTAAAAGGAAACCAACAATGATTTGACACCTGTCTTGTCACAGGACGTTTCTGCAGCAGCAATGGCTTCAATTAGCCACGGCCTGGGTCTTGTGAAATAAGATGACCCAGGTATTCTACTTCCTCAAACAGGAACTTACATTTCTCGGTCTTGAGAACTACTCCATGTTTTCTAAAAATGTCCAACACCCTGTGCAAAGTAGCATCATTGGCTTTAACATCCTTAGCATGGATTTAAAGATCGTCTTGAAAGACTAACATCCCCTTCCACTGCACGCAACAAATTCTGCATCACCCTCTGAAACACAGATGCAGCAGATGCCAAGCCAAAAGGCATACATATGGAAAGTTCCTAAAGGAGAAACAAATGCTGTCAATGGATGCAAATCAGGGTGTTGCTCAATTTGATGGCAGGCACTGGCCAAATCAAGTTTAGAAACAAATCTAGCTCCCTTGACACAAGCAAACAGGTCACTAATTTTAGGTAGAGGGTGTGAGTCAATCCAGATTTCTTTGGTGAGTGACCTCAAATGTATATACACACATAATTGTCCACACCTCTTAAGCGTCACTACAAGTGGAGACGACTGCAGAGAAGACTGAGTAGGATCGATAATACCTTTATCACACACAGACCTGAGTGTCTTGTCCAGATCTTCCCTCACACGTCAAGGAACTCTTAGCTTGTGTTTTATGGGGACGGCACCTCCCTTCACTTTAATCTTGTGCTGTAAACCAAGAATTTCCCAAAATCCTTCACCAAAAACAGAGGGAAAAATGCTTTTCTACTTTCGCCCCTCATTATCACAATAAACCACCAAAGCCTTTCAACAGTCCCTAATGGAACCAACCCAATATGTTCAGACCCTTAACTGCAACATAAACCTTATCACTGATCTTTCTCCCTTAGAACATGAGTATATCTTCGATGTAACCAAGAAGCTTAATCTTACTCCCCTCATAAGAAACTGGAGAGCAGTCAGGTGGAATCAACTCTCTATCACACCATGCTTCCTCAAATAACTTCTGTGTGATAAACATAATTCTGGCGCCAGAATAAACCAATAGTCTTAGTACTTTCCCTCTAACACTCACTTCTACAATGGGGTCGACACAACACAATGGGTCACCAATAACAGGTTCATTTTCTGTAGAAGATGAAATCATTTGCAAATCTATGACTACAGAAATGATTTCTGAGTCAGACTCATCATCAAGCTCCACCACACTGTCATGCCCGCACCTTATTGTCTCAGGAGTGTCCTGGAATCTCGATGCTAAGCTCCCTGCTTCACCCCTATCACCCTCGGGAGTCAGGATACAACACTAACACCCAAGAGGTGACCAGGGAGAAAACAGGGTAACAAAACAAGGATAGAGGGGGATGAAAAGAGCTCTCCTCAATCTTCACCAAAGATAGAGTCAGTCCAATCTTCTCTGGACTGGTACCGCAGTAAGACAAACAAAGGTTAGTGAAAACAATCCCTCCCCACACTATTCCCCAATGAATGGTCTGTGATAACTTATGTACTTTCAGAATGCGGAGGAGATGCAGGTAGTAAGTGACTGGAATGACAGGAAATAACAGTGTTTGAGGGTGGAGTAAAAACTCTAGAACGCCTATTTTCTGTGGACAGGAAAACACTTTAAGTAATAACAAGACTTTATGGGACATAAATTGCAGCTTCTGCAAAGTGCTCACCTAGGCTGTCCTGTAACCAGCTTTACACCGTAAAGAGTAACACCAGAGGGCAGTAGGTGAGTATGCCATGTTCTATTCACAAGGTACACATAAATATTGTGGAAACCCCACAACGGTAAAGAAGGAATAAGGCGGTAAGCATACCATGCAAGCGGGGAGAGACTCGCTTACTTTGTTATAAGAATAAGAAAACAAGAAACCGGAACAAAAGCTAGCACACAAGAAGCAAAACCGCTTCTTGTACTCACACGATGGAAAAGCAGGAAACGCAGGATTCTAAGAAACACGGGCTCCAAACACTAACTCCTCGGACGCCCGTCACCGTGATCCGGAACGAGATCCAACAAGCTGGCTAAACGCGAAGCGTTTCCTGTGCGTCTTGGGCAGGATTAAATAACACAAACAGGCTATTGCGCATGCGCTACTCCTTGCGCATGCATTCACCGCCTACCATCCACAATTTGCCAACCATTGCCAACCCCGAGTTGAAGAGCGACGGATGAGGTGGGGAAAAACGTAAACAAGACATGATTATGAAAGGTAATCGGGCATGTCGGTCAACTGGGCATCGGATCGACGGTGAGCACAGGCACAGGCATGACACACACATGCCACAGTTTTCTTTAATGCATTTTCTCTTTTAAACATACTTTGGCAAAATGTCCCATTTTTTTGTAACAGTTACACACAACATTGGCAGCAGGACACCTGCCCCTTTGGGTTGTGGGGCATTCCCAATACGCAAACACATTTTGTTAGAGGTGGGACTATCGCTATCACTTTTACCCATAACATTAGTGACATTGCTATTACAAACATTTCTCATTCTAGACTTCCTACTCCCAACAACACTGATGGCTTCAATTGGTGTATCATCCAACTTCTTCAATGAGACTTAAGAGATTTCAATGCCCTTAGCCACTTTCATGGTTTCTTCTAATGAGGGATTACCCATGGCTAGAACCCTTTGTCTAATCTTCTTTTCTCTGCACTGGAACACAAATTGATCTCTAATGAATTGGTCAGTAAAACCCTTGAATTGGCAAACAGATGCTAGTCTCCGCAACAGATATATAAGCATCCGCATCCACATCCTCTCCTTCAACTTGTTTTATCTTGAAACACTTGTGCTTTAAAACCATGTGGCTAGGCATTTTGTCAAACCTTATTTTGAGCTTAAGAACAGTATCTTGCTATTCATCCACAGTTTCACCACCCTCATGTGTCAAATCAGGTAAATATTTAAATATAAACCTTCCTTCAAACCCCAAAGAAAGAAGCAGCAATATTTTTTTTTTCATTCAGCACCAAATCTAAAAGACCCATAATCCCCTAAGATAAGTTTCAAAAGCGCCAAACCACATCACCCACCTAACTGATGGTTCACCAGGATTATCCAAGAAAGAAGGAGGAGGTGTGACAACTTGAATGGTGCACATAATGTGAAACTATACATTGCCAGAGCTAACACTGTAAAATAAGGCAAATAGTCAATGGAAAAGCAGCCAGGGTACACCAGGTGTCTTTAATTGAAAGAGAAAGTGCAAAAGGAGGTAGAACTCCCAAATAAAACTTAATAACTGCTGCTGACATCATTTTAGCAAAACAGTATTAAGGACAAAGAGTTATGACAAAAGGTGTGCGAATCACCGCGATCCACACAGCAAAATATGGGTTGATTAGATAGAATAGCACTTCTCCAAGTACACGGCTCTGGGAGAAATACAGGTGTGAAAATCACCGAGATCCACTTGATTTACAGTGTCTCTCCCCAGGGCGGCATGAAACCCTAGGGCTGCTGGATACACCAATAGAACAGACCCACCAAAGTTCAAGCGGAGACCGCTCGCACACCGCAAGTCATCCCCCAGAGTTTAGAAACACTACCAAACCTGGAACTGGGATGTACATTCATAGCGCAACATCATCAAACAACGAGATGAAGATGGGAGGCTTGAAGATCTTCACAGGTTTAGGGTACACCTTCTATTTTGTAGTATGTAGGCAGGAACAAAGGTAAGTTGTAGTACTTTATTGAAGAGGCTACATGGTAGACAGGTGCCGTCTCAGCCCACTCCAACAGTACTCCTTCAACAACAATCTACTTTAAACAAGGCATTATTCTACTGCATGACATCACTGCCTAGTAACACAGGAATCCCTAGGATAGAATGATTTGAACAAACAAACAAACACATTCTACTCCCAGTACTACAGCTACTAAAAGGGTGGTCTATGAATGTAGGAAATGTGTTCCACCAAATGAATCCTCCTGTTATTGACTTTCCGGTTTTAGACTTTTACTCTAACTGTGTCTCACCAACTGACACTCACTGTAAATTCTGTGGACATGGGCTGAGAGTGCTAACCACCAGTGTCCACCTTTTAAGTTAAGGCTGCAAAGCTTGAGAAGGGGGATCTGGGCAGGTAAATTGGCACATTCAGCACTCAGATGTGGGTAGAGAGTGTGGCACTACCGTCAAACTCAGTCCAGCATCTGAACATAAATAGCTTGTCACAGACAAGAAAAACTTTAGTGATTGGTACTGGCCAGTTGTACGCCTTGTTAATGAGAGTGGGCATACATCTGAAGTGATTACAGAAAAAGCTGTGTGCTCACGGCATTATACCCTAAGGGCAAAATCTGGGCCATTGCACAATTGTCTCACAAGTAGGCATAAAGATACCAGCCAGGTATAAATCATAGGGCAAACATGTGCCCAGAGTACATAACTGTTACCACTTTTGTGATATTTGTACTCATTATCACATATGAAGAGTCATCAGATGCCAGACTTTTTCCACTCTACTGGGCCAAGTTAACTACTCTACTGGCCAGCAGAAATTTCAAAAGCCTCTACATACAGCAGACATATTGGATGGTGCTTGGCCCAGTTCTTGGGAAAGGAAGGGGTTGAGAGAAAATCTGCATGTGTTAACTGTTCATATTGTACCTGGCACAGGCAAGCTCAAACCCATGGAAAAAAGGAGAAAGGCCAAAACCAGGAGGGGTTCTCCTTTAGTGGTTTGTTGTGAAGGGATCAGGCAGCTGTGTACATTAGTGTGGAGTTCAAACTCTTATAGAAAGTCTTTCCATAGACCAATTCAATCCACCATATTTAAATGGCCCAGAATAATGCGCTGGGAGGGTTGGACGTAGGTGGAGTAATGATGTTGGACTCTACAATTGGGAAGAGGTGCCTACCTTCCAGAACTTCCCATCACCCACCCCAAAACCCCTGCACAAATGAAAGACATTTGAGAACACACTGGCCCTGGTATTGATGATGCAGGAAAGAAAGCCCAGCAGAAAGGAGATCCCCTCAATTCCACTGCAAGGACGGACTGAAGGGCTTTTACTCCAAATGACATCCAGGGACTACTAATTGATCCCGGCCAGTGGCAGTGGCCCCTTGTACCCTCTCAGAGACAGTTGAGAGATAGACCTGTTTGAGGAGACAATAGATGGTTCCTCTCAACCATTTGGTGTCTGGTCCTGCAGCTGGTTGACTCCCGTCAGGAGGGTGGCCACTGGCTCCCCTGCTGACACACTGGTGCTTTGCAGGACTCCAAACTCATGGGCCCATGGAGTGCCAAAAGGAGGATACTCTGCTGGACTGCTACAGAAGGACTGTTGAAAAGGTCCCCAGAAACTAGCTGGTGCAAGGAGCCCAAAAGGAGAACAGGCCCAGCTGCAAGGGCAGGAAATCTAGCCCCAGGAATGAAAGTTAAATGTGGAGGTCAGAAGGCCTGAATAGAATGCTCACGGTGGCTTTAGCTCGCCACCAGGAGCAAACAGATGCCTTGTTTATGACAATCTGCTCAATGGACCAGAAGAAACGAGCCAGGTTAGTTTGGTCCCCCGGGAGTACTAAGTGGGAAGTCAAGTACATAGCGCTCCACTGGATTTGCTAAAGGTACCACCAGCTAGAGCTAAGCCCACAGGGGTCAGAGAAAACTTCTGTACTTCATCTAAATGGAGAGGTTTTGTATGTGGCGCCCTCTCACCGGAGCCACTTACAGCCCTGAAAGAAACCATCTCCCGAAACCCTGAAGTGAAAGAAAATTTCCCCGCATGACCCCATTACCTAGGGAGAGAAAAATGTGTCCTGCCAGGCTCGGCCCTCCTCAAGCTCTTGCCATTCCCTTGTCTAGGGCAGTGGGCATTTCCAGCATCACAGTTCCCAATGCAGCATGAACAACAGGATTGCCGGCTCCTGCCCGCACCAGACGCTCACAGGTGGGAAAGTATGACCAGGTGCCAGCTTCTGCACGGCAACAAACATGTGTATGTATAGAGTGCACGGGGAGCTGGCAGGGGGATTTGAAGCTTTTCTATGGCCCTCAACAATGACCCACCTGGTGCTCGAGAAGGGACAGACACCCAGATTAAAAAGAAACACAGCACAAGGCTGAAATATTGAAAGAAAAGTGGAACAAAAGCACTACAGTTCTTATTCATGACTGGGCTAAAGGTGTTCCCCCAAATCCTCAGGGATGCTGCAAAATATGCATATGGGTTCTTGTGGTGACACAGGAAGGACTGGGGCAGGGGCACTAACCGACAGTCTTGGAGTTGTGCTGGGCGGTCTGACTTAGCTGCAGCAGCCACCCAGAACATGCCCCCTCAAAGTTGCCCTAAGTCTCTCAGGGAGTTACTTTTATGCTCCTCAGAGATGTTTCTCTGGAGCCAACGCAGGAGATGACTCCCTTTTCAAAATTTGGTGAGAAAGGCCCTGGCTGTGATGCCAGCAAAGGACAAAGCTGATGTCCCCAGAGAAGATGTGACTGGTGAATCCTGGATGACACCATCTTGACCTGTCCCCGCTTAGTGTACAGGAGGGTTGGGACATGGGTGGAGAGGTGATATGGGCCCTAGGATTGGCCAGTGGTGTCTGGCTTCCCCCCGAATAGTAGTGGGCCTGCCCCGCAGCCTGTGTGGGGAGCATGCAGCCATCACCAGTCAGCAGACACCTGCCTGTAGGAGTGGACAAGAAAGTAGACGTTGCTGGCTCCTGTGGCTGCAAACGGAGGTGCTGGCCATGTAGGAGCTGGCGGGGCATCAAGGAGGTGGCAACTTAGCTGCCCTCAACATTTGGGGTCTGGTACTAATTAACCTGCATCATTTTCTCTATTTGTGGTTGCCCCAAGTTGGCAGGGAAACCACCAATGTGATAAATGAAGCATGGGAGGCTTTAGAAGTGCAGCAGCTCCCCCTAAGGAACGTTTAAAGTAATGACCCTATGTCTGTGTGCTGGGCGGTCTGCCTTAGGTGCAGCAGCCACCCAGAACATGCCCCCTCAAAGTTGCCCTAAGTCTCTCAGGGAGTTACTTTTATGCTCCTCAGAGATGTTTCATGTACTTTTAAGCATTTCCTGTGCTTGTGCTTTGTACAGAGGCTCTGGAATGTGGTGATCTCTTCTGATTGGTGCTAAAGATCCAGTACCAGCATAGTCAAAGTTGAAATAAGACTCTTGTACATATATTATTAAATGTATCATTCATTATTGACAACACTGAGAGTGACACTGTAAGGTTACATGCCTTAATAAATGTTATTGAAGGTTGGTACCATCCCTTTTCAAATCAATAGTGTTGCAATAATATGATGAAATCTATTTTTGCCTTTTATTATTAATGTGGTGGCACACTGATAATGTCAGCAAGCCCGTCTTTTTAGTACTTAGACAATGATTTACTGAGTGTTGTTGTGGCGTGCCAGTAAGCTGGAGGAACCAGCATACACCACCTCCATTCATTAGCCCTTGGACATCTCTGCTTCTCTACCATGATGGAGTCGAGAACTACAATGGGTTACTTGATTCCCAGTAAACAGAATATTATGGATTTAGTATATGTAAAGGACTCACAACCTTCACCAAACCAATTGCCTACAATGATTGTTTGGCCAAGGAAGTCATTCAGGAACATACATCAATTAATGGGAGCACATTGGTACTGTTGTGGAAAACTGCAACAGCTGAAAAGTGTTTCTGCATGAATACGACTTTCACAAAGCTCAGAGATGAGTTCAGGAGTTCAAAGTCAGATTATGATTTGAAGTAAGTGAATTGTAAACTTCTAGATTGAGCAATGGTAACCATATGTGAGGTATGGTAGATTGGTCAGGATCTTCAGTACCAGCCTGTAGAAATAAGTGCTAAACTGAGGAGAATGGATGACAAAGTGTCTTATCTGAACTATTTGCCATCTGTGGCTGTTTCTCTCTCCTGACTAACCATTCACTGAAATGGTGGATATTCTCCAATTTGTGCTTTCCAACATAACAGAGATATCTTAATGCATATCTGTTGAATCAATAAATAATACAAACCACACAAAAACATTGCCACAATTGTTTCTTAGGAATGTCTATTCAAGAGCTCTCTCATGTATAACACATATGTCCTACCATTCCTTGATGTATAGAGATCATAACTTAAAATATGCTTTATTGTTATGAACATTTTGTCAACTGCATCTAAAGGCTCAAAGTGTGATAAGGAAGGGGTATGAGCAATTGTAAGAGGTACCAATAGAGGTATGGGGGGAGCGGTGCAGGAGTCAAATGGTGGCCGGAATAGCGAAAAACATGTTAACAACCTAAATACAAAGGTTTCCCTTCTTGATGTCAACCTGAAGAATGTAATAGTCACCTGTTACAAGTGATGCATTGCACATTAAATCCCACAGGACACCTATCTTGATGGAGGAGAAAAGAAAGAAAGGAACCCTATCGCTTTGCAGTCAATGTTGGAAACCCTCACAGTATCCGAAAATCTTTAGGAGATTTGAACTATAATTACAGATGTGAGTAACCATTTCCACTGCAACTCTAACCTCTGAATATATAAGTTTACACATCAGTATCCCATGTGCCTGCTTCTTCCCCTGACTAACAAAACCAAACTTGAGAACTATTGAAACTTGATCTCTTATTTAACTGTCGTAAAATAGGAAAGCAGGATGTGTTGGACTTAGCCATTTTCGCAGGGTCATCCCAGAGCTTTTTGTCTTCTTCCTGTATTTTTTCTGATTCGTAGTTGGTGGTTCTATGACTCTGGGCACTTTACCACTGCTGATCCGTGCTAAAGTGCATGTGCTCTCTATTGTAAACTTGGTAAGATTGTCTACACCTGTTTGGTATATTTAATTTACCTGTAAGTCCCTCATACAGTGGTATGCAACATACCCAGGGCCTGCAAATGAAATGCTACTAGTGGGCTTGCAGAACTGCTTGTGTCACCCACCATAGTAGCCTTTCAAACCTGTCTCAGGCCTCTGCCGCAGAAGGGCCTGCGCGTGCAGTTTACTGCCGCCGTGGCACAGCATATAAAGTGGTCGCCATGTCTGCCACTCCCCTTTTACTAAATATAACTCATCCCTAATGTAGGCCCTAGCTAGCCCTATAGGCAGGGTGCTTTGTAGGTAAAAGGTAGGATAGGTGCCTTAGCTCTGTGGCATGACGTGGTAGTGACAAACAGCCTATTTGGAAGATGTGTTTCATAGGTAATTTCCGATTGGAGAGGGGTACCGTGACCATGCTTGCTATGTTTGGAATAGTAGTGATACATCCTGCTTATTGTTGAATGCAGATCTATTATTACTATTTTAGAAATGCCACCTAGAAGTGGGTATTTCTGTGTGCTATGTGTCTTTGTGCACTGCCTGGATGTGTATTGTCCATCTGGTTTTGAATGACAGGAGAGAGAGAATGTGCTGAATAGACCTCGACTGAATTTAGAGTAGCAGGAGGAGTTCCACCTACACCTGAATAGGGCTGTGCCTGCCTTCTACAATGCGGTCTCCATCCCCTGTGGTGTGCCTGAGGCCAGGGCAAAAAAACAAAGACTTTGGCACCATAAATACAGGGGCTGTGACCCCATGAAAAGGAGAGAAGACATTGCGTGGGACTGGTAGCTTGGGGAGAGGATGTTGCCTTATGGCTAGAGCGGCAAACTTCGACTTGGTTCAAGTCTCAGCAGGGACGCTCAACATCCTGTGATTCTGGGCAAATCACTTAATCGCTCCGTGTTTAACAAAAATTAATGTGTCTGTCCCTAACGCAACTGCTGCTTAAGTAAAGCACTCTGAAACCTTTGGGTCAAGTCTGCGCTATATAAAACTTCAGAAAAAAAAGCCTGCTGGCTGCTGGGTGGCTGAAAGGACGGCCATTCTGCTGAGTGACCCTGTGTGCTGGACTGCTTGTGCTCTGTTCTCTACCCTAGTTTTCTCCAGGAATTGAGTGGCATGTCCCCCTCTTGCAGCTTGTGAAGAGCGCTTGATGTATTTTCACTGCACGAGGTGAGCGCTTTCTGGTGCTTCCACTTTAAGGGAAAACCTCCCTGTGCTTCGCTTCTTGAGACCCAAGGGAGCGTTTGCTCTGTGGGACATTCTGGGTTGAGCCCCCACCCCTATGTTTGGAGAGCCTGAGGAAGATTACTCATTTCAGTGTGGCTGCTCGTTGGCAAGATCAGCGTGAGGGAGTCGCCAGCATTGCTGGGCAACTGGCTTGGCTGACCGGAGTTCTCAGCATTTCCCGACCACGCCCCCAGAAGCCAGTGAGGACGCTGCATCATAGGCGGCCACCTAAGGGAGTCCCTAACCAAAAGCGGGACTGGTGGACACTTCACTCCAGGTTCAGCCGAAGTGGGCGTGGTGCTGCCACATGAGACTCATGGGCTCCGAGCAACTGCCCCTCGTGGAAAACGATGTCGGCCATGTGCCACGTCAGCCAGGAGGTCGGCACCCAGGAAAACGCCACTACTGGAGAACTTTGTACCCAGCCAGGTACTGTAGTGTAGTTCAGATATTCCCAATAGGCTCTGCGCATTGGAATAACATATCCTATAGATTTGATGTAGGACTTATGTCTACTAGGTCTCTATTGAATATATTAGACTTAATTGTGAGTGCCAGCTAGCTCAGAGGTCACTATAAACTTTCTTAAATAAACAAGAAGGAATTTGTTTCTAACAATCGCATAAACATGACAACTTTATTTCCCCAAGAATAAAACTGATCTTCAGAGTCGTGGAAACAATAGATAGATATTTTACTCAGTCAATCGTGCATGCTTCGTTTCATCAGAGGTGCAGAGAAATAGAGAGACAGGCGTTTTCAATTAAAGGGTTTATTGAACAGTCTTCTATCTCAAGCAAGTAAAGTGAACTGCTACAATCGTAATACTGGTTGCAAAGTATAATGCATACAGTAAGAAGAGTATTATAAAATAATACTGTAAAAGCAATGTTTGGTTCCTAGACCATAGATAAATACATACATAAATAACAAAGGCTAAAGTACTCAACTGGTGCTTCTAAAATACGCCTTCCCCAATGTACCTAACCTAAGTCTAGTACGAGGGAAGAAGTAAGTGAGGTGTAGCATAGGTTTAGTTTGTCTTGGCCAAGAATCTAACCAAGATTTCTCTTAGGGTCTAATCAGCTCCGTACCTTGGTTTTAGAATGAAGGAGGTTTGGTATCTCTGTCTCGGACTCAATGTCCCAACACCCTGTGAGGGGAGCTTGGAAACACTGGAGCTGGATTCTCAGCGAGAGAAAGGACAGCTTCTTTGTCAGTACGTCAGCTGGAGGGTCGGCTTCCTTCGGCACTTGCTGTAGCGAGCTGCATCGGGCAAGTAGATAGTCGAGCTGCTCCAAACCACCGTTTGTTTGCTAGGGCAAGTGTAGGCATATTTATACCTTGAAGAAGGTGCCTAGTTTGACGTAAAGTCGGACATAATAACATCATCAAAGAACCCCAAGGGAATGGTAGTTCATTGAAAACTCCATGATTTCTAGGACAAATCAATATTCAAGTAAGGGGATGTCCCTAACTGGTGAAGCCGCGTTTTCCTAGACATCGTTGTGGCTTTTTGGAACTAGTGGATGTAGCTATGCCTGTATTTGGACTGGATGGGTTATGTCTAAATATGGGTATGATTTCTATGTCTATATAAGGGCAATGTCAATTATACCTATATAAGGGCATGAATCGGTAAATTACAGTTGGATTCTAAAATGCTACACAACAGTACAGGTGAGTGTCTTCCCCACCTCCTCCTTGGAGGCATGCACCACTGCACAGCCAGAAAGCGGCCACTGCGATCTTTTGCCTCCTGTTGGGGGGAAGCCTGAAGATTGCTGGCATATGGGGAGGGGGGCATGGCTGGCCCTGTTGGCCTGAAGTAGTGGCTGGGCCCCTCTACCGTGTTACTGGAAGCTGCGCCCAGTGTCATGGGCAGTTGCCTCTCATCTCTTGGGGCATAAAGGGGAAACCTTGACAGAGGCTCCCACTCCAGAGGAGTAGTATTGGAGATCCCCGAGTGGGAAGGAACCCTCATGAATTTCCACATTCCATGGTTTAGGCAGGCAGGTATCTTAGGATACTACAAGGGGAAAGATAGTTATAGTTTACTGTTTTGTAGGAGTGCAGGTACCACTCTCACTGTTGTTCTAACTCATGGTCATGTGATGCTGGTCATTCATATATGCTATGCCCTGATGCGTTTATATATGTGGTGTTACATTTTCTGTAATGATACTTCTATGATGTGTGCACTCTACCAGTAGTTACTGTAGTTCACTGCTGGGATTGTTATGACAATGGCCCGACTGGCCAAGTGATTTATGTGTCTGTATGAAGTCATGACAAGTGCTTAGGGGTACAATGATTTATGTGATTGTGATGTAATGTGTTTCATTTGCAAAACAAATTATACTTTTATATAGCCTTGTGTTGATTCTCTTTTTGTGGTGTGTCCAGTGTGTCGCTGGTGTGTCTGTGTGAGTTGAGCAAACGCTTTACAAATTGCCTCTGGGATAAGCCTGACTGCTCTGCCAAACTACCAAGGGGGTGAGCAGGGGTTATCTTGTGTGTGTAACTCCCTTACCCTGACTAGAGTGGTGGGTTCCGGCTGGCTTAGGTGTGTACCCTAGCCAACCAGAAACCCCATTTCTAACACAGAGTCAGAACACTATTGATATTGTTTCTGAGTGTGTCTTCCTTTTTCTTTTCAGTAGATGTGGAATCAAAGGACAAGAGGGCTTTGCTTAGCATGGGCTTTCTGGACAAGAAATCATCATGACATCCAACCTCAAGCTCCTTGGTTCTCAAAACTAAACGTAATTTGGGGTCGCTAAGCCTTAAAGGAGGCGGAAGAGAGATGCAAGCAATAGTCACTGAATCTACTGATAATAACCTGCGAAATCCAGGAACGAAAGGCCATCACCTCAAGGTTGGGAAAAGTGCATCTCAACCTGTCTGTCGGACTACTGTCAACTTGCATAGAGAGCACTGATAGACTCAACATGTTGGCTTCTTGCCAGGAACTCACTTGAAGGATCATGGTGGCTAAGGACTTGGAGCGGCGACCACGCTGTCTCTCTGCATGGAAAGTTTTGGGGTGATCTGTCAAGTGGGGGCCGAGAAAAAAGAGGGGTCCCAAAGTGCAAAATCCTCCTGCATTTTCCATAGTCTTCTTTACACAGCATTCCCGCAAATATTGTTGAATTGAATTACACCAAATTTGGCAAGTAGCTAAATCTTGATTCACAGATTCTGCTTTTTGTGATTTGGTGTAAATCTGTTTAGTAGTTTTTGATCAATTAAGAAATATTTTTATGTCTGGACGGTAGGGTTTGAGGGCCTTAGGTGAGAGTCCTTCAAACACATTTTAAAAAATTAAGCTTTCTGATTGGCTGCCAGCAACATGAGAAAAATGCTGCTGGAAGCCATTTACAGGACTCCAGAATTTAGTCCTCTGTCCTGAATTATTTTTTTATAAATATATATATATATGAGGGGGCAGGGTAGGGATACCCTGCCTACCTATGCCCCGGAGGGGACCAGAGGGACCCCCTGGAGCCAACATTTAAAAAAAATTCCCAATTGTTACTGCAATCCCATATAACTCCTGTGGGATTGCAGCAACAAAAAAAATCTCTCTGCCTTTGTTTAGAACATATATGGGAGCCTGGGTGGCAGTGGTTCCCACCTTCCCAAGCTGATTTTGGGCTCCTGGGACCCCATCAACTGGGGCTGAGTTCTTAAATTAAGGGGAGTGCGCAGCCCCCTGTCCAATACATTATAGGCCTCAAGGAGCCCACCCCCCAGTACCGTATTCTATAAGGGACTGGCGTGCGATCTACCTACCCAAACCATTTTAGACCCCACCCGTAGAATTCTAATGCCTTTTGTAGGAAATTAGGGAATTTGTTTTGTGGCCTGCACAAGTAATAGGTCCTCAATTTCCCCTTACTGGGGACTCTCTCTGGGTAACAATGCAGAGCAGATCAAGGCCTACTCAGGGGAGGTGGTGTGGACTAGTAATCACATTTCGCTGGCACGCAATGATAGCACTCAATAAATAATTGTCCACTCAGTGCTTTTTCTTCAGGAAAGGGAAAAGTAAATGTATTACATATCAACACTACTAAATACAATGCACTAAATACCATTGATGACATTGCATAATCACTTGTAAGCTCCCCCTTCCATAGGGTCATGAAAACATATATGGTAAGTTTATTGGCTTAGTCAAATGTTCAAGATCAACAATCTACATGTTAAAGACATCATTCTATACTTAAATGCATTCATCAATTATAAAAATCATGTGTAAATGCACTTATTATGATTAATATAAAATATTTGATTTGATCAATAATGACAGCCAACCTAATTATAGCAATGCAACATTTTAAAATGAGCAAACCATGGGTCTGTGTGCTTTTTATAAACTTTCCATCCATTAAAATGCAATCATAAAATAGCCCCTAGAGATTATCACAAAACAAGCAACCATAGACTTAGCCCCTAGCGGGTGCTGCACAATATGTCCCTTCTTAAAGAATCTTCAGGCCACCATAAATGCAGCCATAGAACAAACCCTTAGAAGGTGCTGTAGAGCCAAAGTTCCAGCATTGGGACAACATTGACGAAAATCCCTCACAAGTCAAGGAGTCTATGACCCCACAGACATAGGGTCATTACTTTAAACGTTCCTTAGGGGGAGCTGCTGCACTTCTAAAGCCTCCCATGCTTCATTTATCACATTGGTGGTTTCCCTGCCAACTTGGGGCAACCACAAATAGAGAAAATGATGCAGGTTAATTAGTACCAGACCCCAAATGTTGAGGGCAGCTAAGTTGCCACCTCCTTGATGCCCCGCCAGCTCCTACATGGCCAGCACCTCCGTTTGCAGCCACAGGAGCCAGCAACGTCTACTTTCTTGTCCACTCCTACAGGCAGGTGTCTGCTGACTGGTGATGGCTGCATGCTCCCCACACAGGCTGCAGGGCAGGCCCACTACTATTCGGGGGGAAGCCAGACACCACTGGCCAATCCTAGGGCCCAATATCACCTCTCCACCCATGTCCCAACCCTCCTGTACACTAAGCGGGGACAGGTCAAGATGGTGTCATCCAGGATTCACCAGTCACATCTTCTCTGGGGACATCAGCTTTGTCCTTTGCTGGCATCACAGCCAGGGCCTTTCTCACCAAATTTTGAAAAGGGAGTCATCTCCTGCGTTGGCTCCAGAGGTCTGGGTTCCCTCCTTTGTTCGGTGGGTTCGAGCAGGCCCATCCCTGGTACAATGTGACGTCTGATTGATTGATACAGATCCTTCCGCTCCACCCCTGTCCTCCTCAGGAGCTGAGTGAAGAACTGTTTGTGTGGGGAGGCCTTTGTTCCTGCTGCTGGAGAGAAATGTAATTAACTTGGCACAGCAGGGTGACAAACCGCCTGGGTTCTGATCCTTAGATAAGCCAGAGAAGTATGACAATTCTGGATGAATCCTAAGTTGCACATGTTTCTTTTGTGAACCTGCAGATTTTATTTTCTCATAAAGACCATCACAGGGCTTTGTAGATCAAAGAGAAGTAATACTGCACCCTAAGGCAGTTTCCCCCATATGTATAATAAAATGTCACTACAGACAAAACAGTAAATCACACTGACTTTCCCTATTAGTGTACACTAACAATATAAGGCCTCCCGCAGGTCATTATCTAATCCTACAGAGTCCCCTCACCACCAATCTACATGTGCATGGCAGTAGTCTCACATGTGCAGCCCCCATATGAGTGCACATGTTCATGTGTAACCAGACTTCATGTGTAACCAGACAAGTGCCCCTTACCCTTGTTGAATCACAGCAACCTTATCTTTAAAGGTGGACACTGACGCTAAACACGGACAGTCCATTTGCCATGTGATTACTTTTGTTGAGATACATGTCGTGAGACTCACCCACAGTAAAATGTGCAAAACCAAGTGATCCTAAAAGAAAAAAAATCCAGGCGTGCCGAGTGAGTGGAACTTATTTCCAATACTTTTCATAATAAACAGATCAATTCCATGAAATCTGACAGAGCCTTTCCGAATGAATTGGTAAGGTGTATAACCTTTATCATTGGCTTGACACCAACATCATCAATGGCTTAATGAAACACACTTAAGCTGGAAACCATCAAGCATACCGTTATAAAATTATAAATATGTACAAAGCTTCAATTGGCAAAATTATATACACCCTCCCGCTAAAGGCTTAACAAAGAGTATTGCAGTGTAACATCTCCTTCTCTTAGTGCTTGTCAAAGGGGTGGACCACCATCGATACCCTTGCCTACTACTAAAATCTGTGGGATTTTCACACTATCTGCATCACAGTGTGATAACAATCCACTGTTAACATCCTATTGCCTTAAACAACTCTTTTAACAATAAATTAGCCAGGCTTACTGCCTTTGCCATATTTACATTATAACCAGATCAGACCTATAGCATGTGATACATTTGTACCAGCGAACCAAACAGGGTTAAAGCCTTAACTTTGTTTTGTCAGCACTCCGGCCTATAGTATCGAACACAGGATTTCCAAAAAGGCAACCATCATGCATACAGTCTTAAAAAAACAAATGTATACAATACTTCGTTTTGCAAAGAAAAATAGTCTCCTAAAAGAGACAATCAAGGATCATCATGGTGCTAATCTTCTATGTCAACAGTTTCCCTGAGATATCAAAACCATTGCTTGCTATGGTAATCTGTGAGATTCCATTCCAACAAAATAACACTGTGCAAGGTCAAATACAGAGTAATAACTATTCACCTTTAAATGCCTATTGACATTAACACGTGCTTTTCACAATAAATATGCCAGGCCTATTGCCTTTATTGAATTTTTTTATGATAAACAGGTCAATGCTAACCTTGTTTACTGGATTGCCACCACAACCAACACAGTCCTGTAATGATGAGTATGAGCTTTCCCACATGGCAAACAGTGCAATACAATTACTCTTTCCAGTAGAAGCAGTAATTTTCTTCTCGAACAAATTATGTAATTAAGGAACCAAACATCTGGGTGAAGTCTAAGCCCCTCCCTCAGCCGTACTTCTGAAAAACAATTCTGCTTATGGTGTACCGGCCGATGTGCTCTCAAGCCAGAACTAAAACAGCACAAAGTTCTAAGATGCCCATATGTGCATCATTGCACTTTCCTACGTTTTACTTTGGAGAAGTGTAGCAATATCTTTGAGATGAAAAGGACATGGTATATTCTTCTGTATCTACAGGAAGCGGAATGTCTGCTGCCCTGTTGAAGTAAACGGACAGTTTTTGAACAAAAGAAAGATTTTCTCTGTTTAATGGAGAAAACACTTTTCCTCCACTTATAAGGTGAATAACATAGGTAAAGAGTCAGATCAGAATAATGAGTAGTGTCATAATTATCTCTCACAAGAAACAGGGGGTTTTAATTAGCCTGTGTCCTATCAGGGGCGGCTCTAGGCTCATGGCGGCCCTGGGCAGGGAGCGTAGGTAGGGGGCCCCGAAAGAGGGGGTCCGGGTGGTCAGGGTGTTTGGAAGTGGAACAGAGCCGAAGACCGCCACACCCCTGCCATGGGCCGCCACGCACATATGTATCCATCCTCAGAGGATTATTATATTAAGGATATATATTGGTGTGGTGGCCCCTGGGGTTTGGTGGCCCTGTGCAGGTGCACAGCTTGCACATGCCTAAGGCCGCTCCTGGACCTATCAGATTGCCCAGCAAGTGCATGGCTGTGAACTACAGTGGGAATTTCTGGTGAATCACTCCACTGGTAAGTAGTTCTGAAACACAGGAGCCCCAGTTTAGGGAACAATTCTTGAGTGTTTCAGTTCTAGATTTCATTCTGGACTTTCTTGTGTGCAACCTGTTTCTTAATATGTCCTCTACGAAGAGTAGTTTTGAAGAAGTCCCTCTACCAGAGCACATTGACAACGCCACATGAGTGAAATGTTGGCGCAGTATGAGAGCCGGGAGCCCCCATCACCTGTTTGCTACTAAAAATATCGGGGGGGGGGGCTGATTCTTCCAGCAATAGGCAGAGTGGAGATGCAGGGGCTCTAAGAAGAGGTGAATAACAACAGAGCCTCGTTAACAAGTAAATGGTCTTTTAAGACCTGTGAAGTACTCGTGTGCGACTATGTGTGTGTGCCCGGGAAGCTAGCTCAGCCTGGGCTGATAGACACAACGGGGGGCAGGGTTGGGGGGGGGGCGAAGCCCTTTCAGGATAATGGGCATTGCGCTACTGAGTCAGAGTGTGATTACGACATACATTCAATAAACAAACGACAAAAGAGAGGTAAAACATATATGAAGAAAGATGGAGGAAAGCCACACTTGCAGATTTGTTAAGAGGAGACATTGTAGATAAAGACAATTATATAGGCACCTTATCTCGTTAAATTCATTTTGGCCGTGTCTATTGTATTTGCTGGGCAATTATTTAAATATTTTGTAAATAAATGTCTGCACCTTCGTGTCTTGCTTTCCAAGCTCTGTCAGAAAAAATATTTCTTGGCTGTAGTTCACCCTGGCAGAGCCCTCCAATAATCATATTTAAACTTGTGTGGTGTATGGTTTAGTACATACTCTTGCATATCTTTCTTCTTCGCCTCCCACTTCCTTTCCTCAATGATTTTTCTTTTACTTCTTTCCTTTTACTATTTTTCTAACATGGATCCCTTTCTATCTCTCTCTCCTTTCTTCTTCCCCTTCTCCCTTCTTTTCTTCTCCCTCTCTTTTCTTTCCCTTTACCCTCTCTTTATTTTGCTTCTCCTTACACATATGCCTTATGAATTGTATTGTTCTGATTTTTCATTTGTTCTGATGTAAGGCTTTGTATTGTGTTCTCTTAAAACCAAATAAAAATTTCTTAAACTGAAAAAAAAAAAAATACTCTTGCATGTTCCTTTCTGTATGTTTTTACAGCTTCTATTTTTTCTTAAACATCTGATTCGTCTTACAGTTTCGTTTATTATAGATAGTTTGGCTTTTTTGGAGTATATTAAGTTTTATTGAAGGCAGCATGGGTCTAGCAGTCACGAGATTATGGTTGTGTATATGTACATCAGCGTATATCAGTGCACGAAAAAAATAATGCAATATACATGAAGCAACTTGGAAGTTTTGTAAATTAAAAATATAGAAATGGCCATTTACTTACATTGTTTGGAAAGTCAGCCTTCAGCTCGGCGACACTTTGGCACCAGTAAGCAGTTGTCTTTTCGCTAATCAGTTCAATGTTTAAAAAGGAACCCTGCCCCGGTCCGTATGTAGGGCCTGACGTGCATCCTCGAATAATTCTTGGAGAGACGTTTGTGACAATATCCTGTAAAAGCAGACATACATTATCAGAATGACAAAAAGAACTGCCATGTGAAATCGCAGTCATGTTCACCTTCCACATCCCAAAAAGTATTAAAAGTCTTCATGCTGACATCCAACACGTTTTGAGTGAAAAAGATTTTTTTTGAACAACTTACAAAATAGGGCGAGCGAAATGACTACTATAATGAAGATATTACAGTTAGATAGCTCTCTGAGGTTTTCGATTTACATATAAAGTGTGTATTATTGTACACAGTCCACCGAGCAGCAGACGCATGCAAAGAAGCACTTTATTTTATAGATATTACATACATTTTAAGGGATGTACGATGCTTTCTGCAATTCTGAAGAGTGTTGGTTAGGGCACGCAATATAAACCGTCACAGTCCAAGTGTGAGATCGGACTGAGGTAAGAATGACAGTTCGTCATGGAGCAGTAAAACAAGCAAAGCGTATTGTCATTTCTTCCGACATCCCATTTTTAGGTGCATACTATGACTCTGGAACAGACAGCATCTGGTGGGTGGGACGTTCTTTTTCCGTTAGTTGGCGATTGATATCACAGAAGGCAGTGAGCTAAATGAAACACGTTGTCGCTTTTTTGCGTTTGAATCAGAATTGCTATATATCGTGCCCACCCCCCTCCCCCTCAACCTCCACCACCACGAATTTCACCAATTTTACCTAGGAGGGATTTGAGCGAGCCACAGAGGTTGGTAATGAAGTAAATGTGTAGTAATCAGGTGCAATAAAACTACATTCATATGCTATTCTCCATTTTGGCCTGAAAAGAACTCTGAACAACATATATTTCTGGATCAAAGGGCAGGCGGTTTTGATCCTTCTTGCTCTATCAGATGTTTTCTATTGGCTGCTTTCTCTCCAAGCTCGATCCCTATAGTTGACAATTTCAAACCTGCGTACACAGGCGCGTCCTTACTAAAGGGAAGGTGGAGACTTCCTAATCTAAAGGTATATTAGTGGGTATGTCAATTTCCATGGATGAGACCATTCCTTGCAATATGAAGAGGATACGTTTAGCACTATAAATATATAATATATAGTATATTATAATATATATATATATATATATATATATATATATATATATATATATATATTTATATATATATTACCTACTGGCGATAGCCAGTAGGTATATATAGTTAGGATTTTTTTCCTATAGGATTTTTGAAAATTCTATGTCGAATAACTTTGGCGTTTGAGGACAGAATTGGCTGAAATTTTCAGGAAAATGGAACATTTTGTTTCTGAGCAGCCCCTGAAAATTTGGGGGGGTTTCGTCAAGGGGGGGCGAGAAAAAAGGGGGGTCCCAAAACGTGTTTTTCCCGTGCAATTTTCCATAGGGCGGTTGGCCTCACTTTTAGCCTGAACGGCTGATTGGATTTACACCAAACTTGGCAAAATTGTAGGGACTGGTAGCCCGATGTGCCTTTGCTATGTCTCAAGATATAGGCTCCAGTGGTTTTTACGAAAATTAACTTTGAAAAATATATATTGGGCTACATTGGGCTATATATATGTTGGAGCCCAAATGTAGCCCAATGTAGCCCAATGTAGCCCAAAGATGGCCACCAGAGACAAAAAAAACAAATGTAGCCCAAATATCAGCCAGATGTAGCCCAACTATAGCCCAATGACAGAATGTCCCAGAGTGTTCTAAAGAACAACTAGAGTGCTAACAGTCCTACTTATTACAAAGGTATGGCACCCCTGAAGCCATCTTGATTGGAATAAAGTGGTAACTCTTAAAACATTTAATTTAAAAATGAACAAAATGAGGGGGTTCATTTTGCCATAGAAAATATGATTAGCGAATATATGACGGAATCGCGCATACCATCAGTACGCAAAAAAAATCCCGCATGTACTATTAGGCCGCAAATTAAAATAACGAAAACTTTTAGAACGAATATGCCTTTAGCATACACTAAACAACTAAACTACCCTAAACCCTAAAACACTACCCCCAGCATGACCCTACACTACACAAACAGTACAACACTACCCTAAACCCTAAAACACTACCCCAGCATGACCCTACACTACGCAAACACTACAACACTACCCTAAACCCTAAAACACTACCCCCAGCATGACCCTACACTACGCAAACACTACAACACTACCCAAAACCCTAAAACACTACACCCCAGCATGACCCTACACTACGCAAACACTACAACACTACCCTAAACCCTAAAACACTACCCCCAGCATGAACCTACACTACGCAAACACTACAACACAACCCTAAACCCTGAAACACTACCCCCAGCATGACCCTACACTACGCAAACACTACAACACAACCCTAAACCCTAAAACACTACCCCCAGCATGACCCTACACTACGCAAACACTACAACACTACCCTAAAACCTAAAACACTACCCCCAGCATGACCCTACACTACGCAAACACTACAACACTACCCAAAACCCTAAAACACTACACCCCAGCATGACCCTACACTACGCAAACACTACAACACTACCCTAAACCCTAAAACACTACCCCCAGCATGACCCTACACTACGCAAACACTACAACACTACCCTAAACCCTAAAACACTACCCCCAGCATGACCCTACACTACGCAAACACTACAACACTACCCTAAACCCTAAAACACTACCCCCAGCATGACCCTACACTACGCAAACACTACAACACTACCCAAAACCCTAAAACACTACCCCCAGCATGACCCTACACTACGCAAACACTACAACACTACCCAAAACCCTAAAACACTACCCCCAGCATGACCCTACACTACGCAAACACTACAACACTACCCAAAACCCTAAAACACTACTCCCAGCATGACCCTACACTACGCAAACACAACAACACTACCCAAAACCCTAAAACACTACCCCCAGCATGACCCTACACTACGCAAACACTACAACACTACCCAACACCCTAAAACACTACACCCCAGCATCACCCTACACTACGCAAACACTACAACACTACCCAAAACCCTAACACACTACACCCCAGCATGACCCTACACTACGCAAACACTACAACACTACCCAAAACCCTAAAACACTACCCCCAGCATGACCCTACACTACGCAAACACTACAACACTACCCAAAACCCTAAAACACTACCCCCAGCATGACCCTACACTACGCAAACACTACAACACTATCCTAAACCCTAAAACACTACGCCCAGCATGACCCTACACTACGCAAACACTACAACACTACCCTAAACCCTAAAACACTAGCCCCAGCATGACCCTACACTACGCAAACACTAAAACACTACCCTAAACCCTAAAACACTACCCCCAGCATGACCCTACACTACGCAAACACTACAACACTACCCTAAACCCTAAAACACTACCCCCAGCATGACCCTACACTACGCAAACACTACGGGGCCGATTCACAGAACTAATTTAAGACAAAATCCTAAACTTACTACTTTTGGTATTCACAGAAGTTAGGATTTTGTCTTAAGTTTGTCTTAAGACAAACTTAAGACAGACTTAAGTTAGGATTTTGTCTTAGGTCTGTCTTAAGTCTGTCTTAAGTTTGTCTTAAGACAAACTTAAGACAAAATCCTAACTTCTGTGAATAACAAAAGTATTAAGTTTAGGATTTTGTCTTAAGTTAGTTCTGTGAATCGGCCCCTGAAACACTACCCTAAACCCTAAAACACTACCCCCAGCATGACCCTACACTACGCAAACACTACAACACTACCCTAAACCCTAAAACACTACCCCCAGCATGACCCTACACTACGCAAACACTACAACACTACCCAAAACCCTAAAACACTACCCCCAGCATGACCCTACACTACGCAAACACTACAACACTACCCAAAACCCTAAAACTCTGCCCCCCAGCATGACCCTACACTACGCAAACACTACAACACTACCCAAAACCCTAAAACACTACCCCCCAGCATGACCCTACACTATGCAAACACAACAACACTACCCAAAACCCTAAAACACTACCCCCAGCATGACCCTACACTACGCAAACACTACAACACTACCCAAAACCCTAAAACACTACACCCCAGCATCACCCTACACTACGCAAACACTACAACACTACCCAAAACCCTAAAACACTACACCCCAGCATGACCCTACACTACGCAAACACTACAACACTACCCAAAACCCTAAAACACTACCCCCAGCATGACCCTACACTACGCAAACACTACAACACTACCCAAAACCCTAAAACACTACCCCCAGCATGACCCTACACTACGCAAACACTACAACACTATCCTAAACCCTAAAACACTACGCCCAGCATGACCCTACACTACGCAAACACTACAACACTACCCTAAACCCTAAAACACTAGCCCCAGCATGACCCTACACTACGCAAACACTAAAACACTACCCTAAACCCTAAAACACTACCCCCAGCATGACCCTACACTACGCAAACACTACAACACTACCCTAAACCCTAAAACACTACCCCCAGCATGACCCTACACTACGCAAACACTACGGGGCCGATTCACAGAACTAATTTAAGACAAAATCCTAAACTTACTACTTTTGGTATTCACAGAAGTTAGGATTTTGTCTTAAGTTTGTCTTAAGACAAACTTAAGACAGACTTAAGTTAGGATTTTGTCTTAGGTCTGTCTTAAGTCTGTCTTAAGTTTGTCTTAAGACAAACTTAAGACAAAATCCTAACTTCTGTGAATAACAAAAGTATTAAGTTTAGGATTTTGTCTTAAGTTAGTTCTGTGAATCGGCCCCTGAAACACTACCCTAAACCCTAAAACACTACCCCCAGCATGACCCTACACTACGCAAACACTACAACACTACCCTAAACCCTAAAACACTACCCCCAGCATGACCCTACACTACGCAAACACTACAACACTACCCAAAACCCTAAAACACTACCCCCAGCATGACCCTACACTACGCAAACACTACAACACTACCCAAAACCCTAAAACTCTACCCCCCAGCATGACCCTACACTACGCAAACACTACAACACTACCCAAAACCCTAAAACACTACCCCCCAGCATGACCCTACACTATGCAAACACTACAACACTACCCAAAACCCTAAAACACTACCCCCAGCATGACCCTACACTACGCAAACACTACAACACTACCCAAAACCCTAAAACACTACACCCCAGCATGACCCTACACTACGCAAACACTACAACACTACCCAAAACCCTAAAACACTACACCCCAGCATGACCCTACACTACGCAAACACTACAACACTACCCAAAACCCTAAAACACTACCCCCAGCATGACCCTACACTACGCAAACACTACAACACTACCCTAAACCCTAAAATACTACACCCCAGCATGACCCTACACTACGCAAACACTACAACACTACCCAAAACCCTAAAACACTACCCTCAGCATGACCCTACACTACGCAAACACTACAACACTATCCTAAACCCTAAAACACTACGCCCAGCATGACCCTACACTACGCAAACACTACAACACTACCCTAAACCCTAAAACACTAGCCCCAGCATGACCCTACACTACGCAAACACTACAACACAACCCTAAACCCTAAAACACTACCCCCAGCATGACCCTACACTACACAAACACTACAACACTACCCTAAACCCTAAAACACTACCCCCAGCATGACCCTACACTACGCAAACACTACAACACAACCCTAAACCCTAAAACACTACCCCCAGTGGGTATATATATTTAGGATTTTTACTCTATGGGATTTCTGAAAATTCTATGTCTAATAACTTTGGCGTTTGTGGACGGAATTGGTTGAAATGTTCAGGAAAATGGCACATTTTGTTTCTGAGCAGCCCCTAAAAATTTGGGGGGGTTTCGTCAAGGGGGGGCCGAGAAAAAAGGGGGGTCCCAAAACGCATTTTTCCCATTCATATTTCCATGGGGCGGTTGGACTCACTTTTAGCTCGAACGGCTGAATAGATTTACATGAAACTTGGCAAAATTGTAGATATGGTTTGCCCGACGTGCCTTTGCTATGTCTCAATATATGTGCTCCAGTGGATTTTGAGAAATTAACGTTTAAAAAAATATATATATCTGTGACAGCGCTCCGGTTAGCGCCCCGCTTCGCGTACCTGACGCGTAACGGAACTTCGCGAAGCGAAGCTGATTGGCTCTCCGGTGTCTGTCAACATTCTAAACAGTCCGGAGCGGCCGCCATCTTGTCTCTCGGTACGATCGAGAGACAAGATGTGGTGAAAAACAAAGGGGGAAATGAAGGAAAGGGGGCAAGGTAGACCACTCCTGACCCCCTAGGATTGATGAGGGGGATATTAAAGTGCCCCGCGGGGCAAAAAATAATTTTTTTTTTTTTTTTGCGATTTTACGCCGTAGAGGCGCGTCCCGGTACGTGAACCGGGCAGCTCACCGGGCAGCTCACCGGGCAGCTAACCGGCAGCGTAGCTGTCAACATTGTAAACAGTCCGGAGCGGCCGCCATCTTGTCTCTCGGTAGGTTCGAGAGACAAGATGTGGTGAAAAAAGAAGGGGGAAATGAAGGAAAGGGGGCAAGGTAAACCCCTCCTGACCCCCTAGGATTGATGAGGGGGATATTAAAGTCCCCCGCGATTTTTCGCGGTAGAGGCGCTTCCCGGTACGCGAACCGGGCAGCTAACCGGCAGCGTAGCGGGAGTCCGCCATCTTGTGTTTTTGGAGCGTCCGGTTCGCGTACCGGGTAGCGTCCCGGTAAGCGTAACAAGGGGAAAACCAAGAGAAACAGTAAAAAAAAAATTAAGGGAATAGATTTCCAGCAAACTTGGCAAAATTGTAGGGACTGTTTGTTTGATGTGCCTTTGCAAGGCCTCAAGATATGTGCACGTGTGGATTTTGTCTAATTAAGGTTAAAAAAAATATATATATCTGTAAGCGTGCTCCGGCACGCTTACGTTACGGGTTTTGTTTGCACTGCAGAGCCGATACGTCACGGTTATGCGACGCGTCATGAGGCGTCTCACGTGGCTACGTGATACGTCACGTAATAAAGAATATATTTTACAGCTATAGATATTAGCTTTTAAAAAACCAATGAAATTCACTGAAAAAACCATAGGTTATTGACCATATATAGTTAGGAATTTGCATTTACAAAACCTTGAAAATTCACTGAAAAAACCATAGGTTAGAGACCATATATAGTTAGCTGGACATTTTATTGACATAAAACCAATGAAATTCCATATATAGTTAGTTGCACTAACTATATATCGCGCACCCGCAATCCACTGCTGATGATGTCACATATTACATCATTCATGACATGGTCAGTGACATCACTGATGACATCACTGATGACATCTCAAATGACATCTCAAAGGACATCACTGATGACATCATGACACACCAATACCAGTTACTACATACGCACTCACTGATTCCTACGTCTACACACACATTCACTCATTCACCCATACAATCACTCATACATACAGTCACTCATTATTACAACACTATCATATGCACTCATACACCTATGCAGACACTCACACACTGCCACTCATCCATGGAGTTACTCACACACCTAGTCAGTCCTGTAAAGAATCAATCACACTTCCATTTCCTCATCTATACAGTTAAACACAGAACACCATACTTCAGTGACATCACTGATGACATCACTGATGACATCTCAAATGACATCACTGATGACATCTCAAATGACATCACTGATGACATCATGACACACCAATACCAGTTACTACATACGCACTCACTGATTCCTACGTCTACACACACATTCACTCATTCACCCATACAATCACTCATACATACAGTCACTCATTATTACAACACTATCATATGCACTCATACACCTAGTCAGTCCTGTGAAGAATCAATCACACTTCGATTTCCTCATCTATACAGTTAAACACAGAACACCATACTTTTCACACATATACTAACACATACTTACTCTCTTATACAATCACTGATACAAGTACACATTGATATGCACAGAGTCACACACCTCCCAGCCAGCCACACACACACTCAGTCTTCCATACATCCACTCATTCTTCAATATGTAAAACATATTTAAACTTTACAAAAACACACAGACACTAGATGATGTCATCAGTGATGTCATTTGAGATGTCATCAGTGATGTCATCAGTGATGTCATTTGAGATGTCATCAGTGATGTCACTGACCATGTCATGAATGATGTAATATGTGACATCATCAGCAGTGGATTGCGGGTGCGCGATATATAGTTAGTGCAACTAACTATATATGGAATTTCATTGGTTTATGTCAATAAAATGTCCAGCTAACTATATATGGTCTCTAACCTATGGTTTTTTCAGTGAATATATATATATATATATATATATATATATATATAGTATATTATATTATAATACATGGTATATTATATTATAATATATATATTAACCTATATATAATATATAGCACACTGATGCCCCCGACCCCTATCGAATCTTGGGTTTTAGAAGTAATCAGTACTAATGTGGTGAGACATACAGTATTACTAATGGATACCATAACTGTCAAAAGTTTGCCTGCTCTGAAATATAAGACCCATGGGTCGATTAGCTAAGGCTGTTTTAAAGCTCCTTTCCTCGGGTGGGTCTTCCACTGTGACAAGATCTATTCTCTAATAGGAAGAATCAAAAGTGGGTGATTTAAGGAGAGTAGGTGTTAAGGCACTTTCCTATGGTGATTTTAGGAAGAAAAAAAAGCGGACACATACTTGGTTAATATGTAGTGCAAGGGAAAATCCCTGCTGGAAGAAGTGGTTTGCCTACTAACAAGAGAAGAAAGACATCTATCCTGAAGTATGATGTTCATTTTCAAACTGATCGATCAACATGCCTCTTGCTCCCTCTCTGATCTCTTTCACTCTACCTTCACCTCCCCTACCTCTGTTTCTTTCTTCTAATAACTCTCAGTGAATGCTGCAATTAACTTCTGTGAACAAGGGAAACTGACCGATACATCAGGGCCCTGGACTTTCATTTTTAAACCGGCCTGCAAGAGTCCCAGTTCACTGGGGAAATACCAGGTCAAATAAAAGTCCTGTCCAGAGCGGTTGTAAAGTCCTTTGCATTTTAACAATCTCCTAGGCAGCATCATTGACTTTCCCCAGGCGTGAATAATAGTAGAGTGTGTCTTCTGTATCTTCTTTTAATAATATTTTAAAACCACTGCATATTTGGTCTGTAATGAGTATTTGTGCTTTTAATGCTTGCTAGATGCTTCCAGGCCCATTTGCTTTTAATCAAAAAGTAGGTATTCCATGATGTAGTGGGCATGGAACAATAAGAGAGCTCATTTTGGCAGAAGCTAGTTTATCCAGTGCCAAGATAATCCAGAGAATAAATGCTAACACTCTAAAAAGGATGATAAAATGTCCTCAGGGAGGTTTTCGGTAGATTTTCCAGAAAAAGATTTTTTAAAATGGTGTCAATTTGTGCACCTGAAAGCTCAATCTCTACATGTGCCAGTTAAAAGCCAACGGCTTTGAAGAGGCATATATGAACTATGTTAATGCTTCCATTGCGCGACAAACATGCCTGACCTTTCTGAGGATGTAATTCCACACGACCTATAATTTTGTAAAAGGTATACGCATTTTTTTTTTCATTTCACTCATTCCATATTAATATCCTGTGCCCCTTTCAAGGAGATTGTTAGTCCCACCATGATGGAACACCATTTGCTTCCACCCGACACTATCTTCAAAAGCAGCTGCATCTTCACCAAAGCCTCTTTGTTAGACCTGTCAACCATAGGGTGGTCTTTCCCCAAACTAAGGTAAGGTGGAACTCGCAGAGTTCCATGAAAACTCAGTGAGATTCTGTGGAGTTCCTCGAACGAGAGGAATTAGGAATGTAGCTTGCTTCTGCTGATTTTTAGTGTCAGGAGGTCATTCCATGCTAAAATATCAGCACGAACAGCAAAACGTGACATGCCAGAGTGGCTGCTTCTCTGTTAATTTTGCTACTGCCTGAGTAGATTTTCTACTCAAGTGGCAGCTTTCTGACTGTGAACTAAAGCGATCACCCATGTTGGGGAAATCTCACTGAGTGCCCTCCTAGTGACTGGAAATTGCACCCGGGGATGACAAATCATGCTCACGCTCGCCAACTTGTCGTTTGCCAGCTGTGAGAAAAAAAAAGCATTTGGTGGAATTTGTCCGGAACTCTCTGTTACATGTGTAACGGGGGCCAAAACCTCGCCAACACCACGGCGGAGAGGAAGTTATCACCCAACCCCTACCTCATACCTTTTGCTTTACTCCTCCATATTTTTCGGATCTCATTTCTGTTGGCCTTAGGACTCTGTATACTATACCACTGCTGAACATTGCTAAAGTGTGTGTGCTCACTCCTCAAAACATAGTAACATTCTCTTACACCCAATTGGCATGCTTAATGTAGCTATAAGTCAATGGTAAAGTAGTACTATATTTACCCAAGGCCTGTAAATTAAATGCTACTAGTGGACTTGCAGCACTTGTGGTGCCACCCACTTAAATAGCCTAGCAAATATGTCTCAGACCTGTCATTGAAGGATGTGTGTGCAGTATTAAACTGCTATTTGACCTGACAAAATAAACCATTTGCCAGGCTTAAACCTTCCTTTTTAATTTATATATAATTCACACCCAGTGGAGGCCCTAAACAGTCCACAGGGCACAGTGCATTTGTATTTAAGAAGTAATTTAAGTTTTAAATGTCCTGGTAGTGAAAAACTCTTAAATTCATTTTTCCACAACTGCCAGGCCTGATTCTCCTTTAGGATAACAATGTAGCTACCTTATTACATTTATAAAGTGATGACTTCCAAATAGAAACAGATACCAGTTCATGTTTGGTGTCTTTTTTAATTGTAATGAAAAACCTATTCTTATGGTAAAGTCGGATTTTAAATTCCAATTTTGAAAATGGCACTATTACAAAATTGGCATTTTCCTGCATTGGCCATTTAGTGCCTGCAGCTTGTCTCTAAGTCATATGGCTCGGTGTAGTGGACAGTTGTGCTTTATATATTCCTCCTAGATGGCTACACACAATAGAGATCTCTTAGGTGTGCCTTATTGGGCCATCGCTGGCAAGATGGGAGGGTGGAGCTGAACACAGCCCTACCCGGAACATGGCTACCCGCAGGACGAGCGAGACCGAACACATTCTCCAGACCAAGGATTTCCAGACTTGAGATTTACTCACTCTTCCCATATTTCTGTTCCTACCTGCGGGACCCCCTCGGCGACTGGCTTACTGATTGCGTTATATTGATACTGAAGGGCCTACCAGGACCCCTGCGCTGATTCTTTCTACACGGATTAGAAACCACCAGAAACTATTACCCGGGTTTCTCCTTTTGATAAGAGTGCTCACATACACAGTCCACGGACACCCACCTTGGTCCCGAGCCCGGCCGGGTCGGATGTATCACTGGCTAAGCGACCTTATTTTCTTGATCTTTGAACCACAGAGCCCTGAGGAGTCGCGGAATTTATATTCCTTTGTGACGAAACACGTGTCGGCTGGCTTTCCAAGAGAATTAAATGAAGCTTTTACACTTCTAAAAGACATTGTGGTCCTTGTCTGACATCCATCGTCTGAAAGAGGACGTGTCCACCGGGACACAGATTTGTTCTATTTTGTGTTGTGTGCAGTGGGCATTACGTTGTTTCTGAACACAGCCCTACTTACACCTGAATAGGCTGTATACTGCTTGTACGCAAAGGATTGTATACCTCCTGTATTTAGTTTGGAGTCAGAGGGGGTGAGGCAGGAAACCTGAGCACTTCAAAGGGAATCCTGTAGAGGTTTCTCCCACTTCATAGAATGCACTAGGTATAAATATTGGACCTCAAAAATCAACTCTTCAGTACATACCTGTGGATATTACAGAAGAATAAATGCTGTGCTGCTTTGCTACCAGAAGGGCTACCACTCTGCTGCCCTGCTACTCTGTTGCTCTGCTACCTGCTAACCAGCTTGCGGAGAAGGAAGATTGGAACTGTACCATTCGTCCCAGGCTGAAGAGACTCCAGGGTCAGCCAGCTAACCTCCTGTTCTGAGCTAAAGGGGCAGTACAAGCTCCAGAGGCTCCCTTACAGCAACTTCTCAGCTGACTTGCTGCCTGGACCTGCAACTGTTTGAGAAAGTGCCATCTTTCTTGCATGGTATGCCCCCACTTTTTGCTGAATTGCTGATGTGCTTTGACTGAGTGTGCCATGGGCTCCTGTCAATCAGGTGCCCAGGGCCTGTGTTCCTTCCCTAAAACTGTATTGAAGTTGAAACCCAATTGGCATCTCTGGCCACATGTGAGCCCCTGGTAAATGGTACCATAGGTACCCAGGGCAGTGTGACCAGAGAAGACCCCTAAGGGCTGCAACACTTATTGTGCCACCCTCAGGGGCCCTGCACGCTGACACCCACACCCTGCCTTTGCAGACTGAGTGTCCTGGTGCATACCTAAACAAAGAGTCGACATGGCACACATCCCTGTGTGCCATGCCCACAAACTCACTGCCCTGGCATACATAAGTCACCCCTCGAGCTTGGTGCCCTATGCCAGTGGCGTGGGCACAGGTGCATGAGCCCTGTGCCCCTACAGTACCCAGGGCCATTCCTGGGCACTGTATGTGCAGTGATGCCATTAAGAGTATATGGTGCTGGGAGGTTGTCATTATGAACTCCATACCACTATAATGGCTACACTGAAGACTGACAAGTTTGATATCAAACTTCTCAGTACATTAAACCCACACTGATGCCAGTGTGGGATTTAATGTAAAATGCACTACAGAGGGCATCTTAGAGATGCCCCCTGAAACCTAACCTACAATCTACGTCTTGTCTGAGAGGCTGGCTAGGCTGCCACACAACAGACATGTTCCTGGACCCCAGGGTGGAGAGCGCCCGCTCTCCTGGACCTGCAACAATGCACATCCTGGGTGAGGTGCTAGGTCTCCTCCCCCAGGATGGGCAGGGGGAAGCTTCAAAGGCATACCATTTTTGTGAGCGTCTCCAGACCACTTGCTGTACTCTGCAACTGGCCCCCACCAGTTCTGACCCCCACTCTGGCGGGAAAGACCTACTTGAGGAAAGGGGGTGTGCCAGCCTGTGCCAACTCCACCCCTCAGGTGGGAGAGGCGAGGTGAAGCACAACTCCGGGCTCCGGCCATCTTGAGGATGGGGAGCTCTGCCCAATCAGAGATAGGCTCCTGCCCCCCTCCCACAGGAGAGGAGCAGGATAGGGGGTGTACTCACCCCAGGACAGGGATCTATTGGTCCCTGCCATTCCCCTACCTGTAACGCCCCTAAATGTAGTATTTAGGGGCACCCCAACCCAGATCCCAATTTTGAAACAAGAAAGAAGACCAAGAAGAAGAAGACCTGCCATGCAGCTGCTAACAAGAGGACAACACCAACTGACTTGTCCCCAGCCCTACAGGCCTGTTGATCCTTGAACCTGCTAAATTCCGGCGTCTCCTGCGGACAGCAACCTCAAGAACCCCAGAGGACCTGCCTGCCTTGAACCTCTTAGAGACTGGGACTCCCATGAGCAGTGGTTCTGCTCAACCAGCAATACCCCTGGTGCCAGCCAGGAACTTCAAATCCATCCCACCATGCACCCGCTGAGCCCAGCCTGTGCCCAAGTGGATAAAGACCCTGAGGACGTCCCCCCGGCGATTCTGACCTGGAATCCAGTGCCCCAGGACCCTCCTCGATGACCCAGACTCAGAACCAGGGACCCCTCCTACCGTGACCAGCAGAGGGTAAGATTTCCTGATGTCCAAAGACACATCTGCACCAGGTGCCCCGGGCCTCCTGTGCCCAACTCCGGAGTGCCTACCTACCTTCCAAGATCCCAACTTACCCCTCGAAGTGTTGGTCGCTCCAGAAGATCCATGGTCCGCACGCCTGCAGCCTTTGTTCCCTTTTCAAGATCTCCATTGAATAAAATTGAGCGCCCGACGGCTCAAAGCACCCTGCACCCAGCCGCCTGAATGCCCCTGGCAGTGCAACCTTTGTCCTATCCTACTTCCCCATTTGCCCTGAGCAAGTGACCAGGAGCCCAGCTCCCACAGCTGTGTGTCCTGCTAGCCAGCAGCCACCAACCGAAGGCCCCCTGCCCCTCATTGGATAACATTGGGCCTAACTACCTCTGCACCCGGCTGCCCCAGTGCCACTGAGGGTGTACCAACTGTACCTACCAGACCCTGGGAGACCCCTGAGTCTATGCCCAGAACCTCAACTCTACCAGTCGAGTACTTACCTAAAAGCTGATAACTCACTTTTCTTCCATAGGCTAACATTGACTTGTTTCACTTGGAAATTCTTCTAAGTGTGGAGTTTTGGAACTTTAAAATATACATCTAAAATTAGCCGAACTATGAATTCCGATTTACTCACCTGCTATCAGGAGAGACCTCAGTGCTGCATCTTTGTGCCCAGTACTGATGCTGAAAAGTAATTCTAACCGTACTAACCAGTAACTTGAATTTCCTTCTGTAGGATATTATTGCCGGCGTTTTGCTAAAAAAATTTCTAAGTGTCGATTTTTGAAACGTACAAATATTCTCTAAAAATCGTGCCAATGATAAAAACGTAATTTCTTGCCGGTTTTATATAGAGGTCCAATGGCTGAACCTAGGAATCCAGCACTGGAATAGGAACATACTTTACCTGCAAATTGAATTTCCTTCCATAGGATTACATTGGTAATTTCATCCAGAAAAGTTTCTGTGAACTTTTAAAATACTATAATATTCCTTAAAAATAACTACTGTAACCAAAAGGCTTTTACTTAACTGTTTACAGGTCATGTCCCGGGACTGAATCTAGGATCCAGTCCTGTGGTTAGAAAAGTAATCTACAAAGTAATCAATTGCATTTAACTAGAAATTCCCATTGAGCTCAATATTGTATTGTGTTTGAAATTGTGTTGCCTAATGCAACACACTGTATCTATTGTATTCAAAGAGTCTATTGCCTATCTGAAAAGTATTTAACTAAAGTAATTCTTCCTAAGAAAGTATATTTGTATACCTTGTTGGTTCTAAAATAAAATAACTATATCTTTTGATACAAAACAATTGGCCTAGAGTTCAGTTTTTGAGTGTGTGAGACCATTTGTTGACTGAGTGTGTACAACAAATGCTTTACACTGTCTTCTGATACTGCCTTACTGCTCGACCAAGCTACCACTTTAGAGAGTAAGGTTATATCTAACTTTAGTCTCTGCCAAACCTCTGGGGACTGGGGACTCTATACACACTGTACCTTACTTTGGTCCAGTATATATAGAGCAACTTTCCTAGAAACTGGACTTGCTTAAAACCTGCTGGCCTCTGCTGGATTGAGTTCCTGACACCCTAAGCGGGGCCCCTCAGGTCCTGGCTCTTCATGAATGGGCCAATTCATGCCAAGACCTTACTGCCTGCCAAATGGAAACACAAAATAATCTGACTCTTCTCACTACAGCGACCACCAGCAATGCCCAGCAGCGCTAGGTCTGCACTGTGCAACACAGCATCAACAGCTCACTGTGACTGCCTACGAGAAGCTCCAGCAAGGACCAACTGGGACACCAACAGGAACTTTGCAAATGGAACTTGTTGCACTGGACATTAAAGGTAACTTGTGGAGTTCTCAAGAATGTATCTGCTTGACATTCTTGATGCTAGGGAATTATGTAATAATCTAGAATGTAAGCATGAGCCGTGAGAATATTCAAAATTGAAGTTGGGCAGTAGGTTGTAGCTACTCTGTGGGTGAGGTCTCTAATTGATGTGCTCTACAATAAACCTGCTACAAACCACTACTTGAAGTGTTACATCCTTTTGATTTATGGTGAAGGTATCATCTAATTTTGGCAAAGAGCCGAAATTCTACACACCATATCTGGCTACAAAAGACCTCAACACGGTGATTACCTCAAGCTTTTAATATACAGAGCAGCAACGTTTCAGTGGCTCACCATATACAAGTAACTTCAGCTCAACGTCTCCTGCCACCTCAAGCAAGGCAATGGTATGAAAGTGGAAGGAGGTCATCTCAAGTCTGGTCTGGGTGCAGGAGTCCGTGTGCAGGATTTCATCAGTGGATCTGAGGCAAAAGGAGTCCTGGCCCCTATGTCAGGTGGAGCTGCGTGGGATTTTTCCAGCTATTTGGCTGAATCCCCAACAAGCAGGTACTTGGAAAAAGGGAGGACTCGCGCGCCGGTTGAGCTCATGCATGACTTGCATGACCTTGCTGGCTGCTGCACGTCTTGTGAGGACACCCACTCCATAAGGTATTGCATGCGGGCCACCATTTTGGATGAGGCCCTGAACTCCACAGGAAACAAACCAGAGCTGTCTTAAGTTTCTACTGTAACGATGCAAGTGTGCACTGAGTAACATGATTGGTGGCCATCTTGAATGAGGTCTGCTTCTCTGCATCAAGCCGCAGCTGTAGTTCTCTCCTTTTATTGCTCTGATGCGCTCAGCTTATCGGCAAATCGGATCTTCTCACTGGAGGAGATCATTATTTCCACACTTTGTTTGGAGGCTACGGTTATGCTCAGCCGTTTATAGCGCATTGTGCACACGCTGATGCGCACAGCTTATCTCCTCATCGGTTCTCTTCATCGGAGGAGGAAATATGCTCTACTGTTATTACTACGTTAAACACTAACTAACAAAAAAGGTTTCACCATGCATTACACTTCAACGCTGACATTCACAGCATTGTCTATTGATGAATTGGTTTTAATTGTTTTCAGAATCTGAGGGGACATTACTGTGTTATTTTTCGTTTTTAACTTATGTGCTAGTATTATTGGATTGCTGTATTTTCCGCACTATTGTTACAAGGATTGTAATTGGATTGAAGCATATTACATCTCACGAGGGGGATCAGCTAGAGTTACAAGGTGCAAAATGTTACTGCTCCACTGTTTTTTTATCCTCTCCAGGTGACCCTACGATTTCTCGGTTAAAGTGGATAAGGTGTTTGCTAATTATGCTCAATTATGTGGCACTTCATTGAGCGCTGAAAGGAAGTCTTCATTATTTATGCATTGTTTAGGTTCTGAAGGACAGCAGATATTAAACACCTCCCTGAACTTCCAGACAGTGAGGCTTCGGCTTTGAATGAGTTTGAGATTTGCATCAGAAAAATGGATTTGTATTATCTTCCCAAAGTGAACATGGTGTTGGAACTTTATCACTTTGGAAAGAGAATGCAAATATAAGAGGAATCTGTGGAGCAGTACATCACTAAGGTGTGAAAATTAGCATCCACTAGTTATTTTGGAGCAACCTTAGAGTAAAGACAAAGCGGTCAACTAATGCTAGGATGAATTAATGACAAAGCTAAGGATAGTTTGTGGCAAAAAGACAATCCTTCACTGCAAAAAGTTATCACAATTTTGAAAATGCATGAGCATTCAAAAGCCTGGGCAGAAACTACACACAAAGAAAGTAAATGGGAAAGGGTGAGGGGAATGTAGTCAAAGAGGTGAGTGACAAATCCTCTGATAAGCCCATAAAAAGCAAGTCTGTCAGGACCATGGTTTTAACTAAAACTACCAACTTCAAAACCTTTCAAGGTAAATGTTTCAGATGTGGGAATTTTTAAAGAGTGTCCGGGTTGGAAGGTCAAGTGTTCTTGCTGTGGAAATTTGTTTCATTACTTGAGGTCTTGTAAATCAGACAAAGAGCAAAAGAAAGTCAGGTAAATAGACATTTATGATCTAATTGATTGGATGTTCCAGAATGTAAGCATGAGCACATTCTTGTGGGGTAAGTGCTTGGAAGTGATTTCTGACGACAAGCCTTTGAAAGAAGTTTTCAGCAAGAAAGGTGTTGATATTCTATCTCATAGGATAAGGAAGTGGGTGGTAGCCTTGCAATAATTTGAGTTTATGGTTTCATACTTACCCGGTTCTAAGAATATCTTGGCAGATTGTCTTTACAGACTGTGTGGAATTATTGAGGGTTCTGTTTTACCTAAGGATTGGGACCTCTTTTCTGGAGAGGAGTTTGAAGAGGTGGTAAATATATGTGTGATTAGTGAAGGTTTAGCATCAGAAGATTTGTGGAAAGTCTAGATAGTGATCAAACTTTACAACAGGTGATGTTTAAGGTACAAAGAGGATGGTGAGAGAAACTGGATTGTGAGGAGGATCTCAGAGGATTTTGGCATGTCAAAGATGATTTGGCTGTGATGGATGGATTGCTAATTTGTGAAAATAAGTTGGTGGTCCCTGGGTGTTTGAGAAACAAACAAGTGGCTATGCTCATGTTAGTCATATGGGTATTGCTAAAACCAAAGAGAGGATTTAAGAGTCATTCTTGTTGCCAGCTATGGATATGCACATAGAGAGAGTTGTGAGTGATTGTAGTGATAAAATTCTGAAGGGCAGGACACAACCAATGGTGATCAGAGAGCAATCCAGTGGCCCATGGGTGGACATAGAAGTGTACATTTTAGGTCTGGGTAAGTTGAGGTCTCAGAATTGCTACATTTTAGTCTGTCTTGATATGTCCTCTAGATGGCCTGAGGTCAAGATAATCAACTCAGTTGAATCTGGCGCAGTGATCAACTTTCTGAAGGACCTTTTTGAAAGGGAAGGTTTTCCCATGTCTATTTTATAAGACAAGGGACAAATCCAAAAGATGGTGCCGCCCGCAATGTGTGTGGCATCAGGCATGGAGCAACAAGGACCCCCAAACAGTACCTTGGAAATGAAGTCAACAGGTGATGCACAGTGTCATGAAGGTGAGGCGTTGGTGCCAAGGCAAAGCTGGTTCCCTTCTGACATGGGGGATGCAAGGCATAGAGTCTGTGAGGAGGTTAGGTGTCAAGTCCAAGACAGGAAAGATATGAGGCGTTGGGGGTGAGACGTCGGTTCAGGTTAGGTGATGCTAAGTCGATGAGTTTGTTAAGTCACCCTCATCGGTTATCGGCTCCACGACAATGAGAGAGACAAACAGAATGGTTAAACAAGAAAATGCCTACTTTCTAAAAGTGGCATTTCACATACAAATTACAAACCATCTTTTCCTAAAAAGATGTGTCATTAAATTTTCAGTTCAGAAAGTCTAGACTGCATTTCTCTATCTTGTCCCATTGGAAAGTTATACTTGTAAGATGTTACAAAGCAACTCTTATGTTACCCTAAGGACCAGATAGCCTTTCAATAGTGAAAAACAGAATTGGCAGTATTTCAATATCGGGACATGCAAAACACACCAGCACATGTCCTACTTTTCACATACACTGCACCCAGCCCATGGGATACCTTGGGCTACCTGAGAGGTGCCTTACATGTAATAAAAGGAAAGGTTAGGGCCTGGTAAGTGGGTGCACTTGCCAGGTTGACATGGTAGAACTGAACACGCAAATACTACAGTGGCATGTCTGAGTCACATTTGAAGGGGCTATTTGTATGGGTGGCACAATCAGTGCTGCAGGCCCACTAGTAGCATTTGATTTACAGACCTTGGTCAGACGCAGTCACGGCTCGTGCAGGTAAGCGTGGTGGAGCGGTGAGGCTAGGCGTGCGGGGTGGAAGTGACAAATGACGGATTAGGTAAAATAAATAAATAAGTAAAACTTCTTACCTTGCGGTCAGAACCTTCAGGGCTGCAACGTAGTAGGCCACTCGGTTTCCTTTCTGACCGCTTCCTTATGATGGAGGTGATCAGAAAGGAAAGAGGCTGGTCATTATGGCTGGCTTCCTATGGGCTTTGAGAGCCTGTCCGCCAGTTGTACGCCAGCTAGTAATCTCAAAGGCAGACCTTTCCGCCCTTGAGATTACAATGCAATGTTTCAACATGGTTTGCATGGCGGCCTGTCCGACACGGACACCATGTCTAAAAGCATGTTTGGGGCCCCCAGCAGGGCACCCTTTGGTGCATGGGCTCTGGTTGGAAGCCGAGGGTGTCCCCCTGTTGGTGCCTGCCATGGGTGCAGGTATGAACCCCACCTCCCATTTCACTATGGGAGCATGCATTATGGCTGGCTTACGGCCGTGAGGCATGTTCTCATAGTGAAATAGAGGAATGTGACTGAAAATGGTTTGGTCGCATCCCAATGAGGCGGTAGGACTGCCGACCGGGAGGCGGTAGGACTGCCGACCGGGTGTCGTTCGATCCCAGGACTGAGTTGGTGTTGGGCGAAATAATTCCACCCGACATCAAAAGCAGGCTCTAAATGTTAAACATCATTGTATCTGCAGATGATCTGAAACCTGTGCAAGACAATAGTGATAAAAATTTCATGAATGATCCAATATTTTTTAATAATGAATAAAGCAAACATTAGAGCAACAGGTTTGATCTGCTCTGATATTCACCCTTAAGTATTAGGAAACTCACTAGTTTTCTTCCAAATAAGCCAGCCCAGATCTGCTCAATTTTCAACATCAAATTTTTTGTTTTAAATTCATTAACATCAGGGGCCATATGTAGGTGAGGCAATACTGGTCGGTAACGGTGAAATTCGGTAAATTTCACTGTTACCGACTGGTATTTAGGGATTTGACATGTAGGAGGCAGGTTTCAAAGATTCAGTAATTTACCGAATCAGTAATTTAAGGATTCGGTAATTTACCGAATTCTTAAAATACCGAATCAGTAAATTACTGAATCCTGAAACCTATGTAGGAGGCACTCAAGTGAGTGCATTTTTGCATTCAGGATTCGTTATTTACCACCAACTATAAGTTGGTGGTAAATACCGAATACCTTTAAAAAAGCATTTTTTTGCTTTTTTGTCAGTGCCATGTGGCAGACATACATGCCCCTAGGGCATGTATGTGTGCCACATGTGCACACATGCATGATTCAGGGGTGAAACAGGGTGTCAATGTGACACCCTGCCCCCCTTGGATATGTTCCCCCTATTACCGATTCGGTATTTACCGAATCGGTAATAGTAAATGGCTTCCCATTCATTCCTATGGGCCTCCAGGCCCATAGAAATGAATGGGAATTTCCGAATTGGTAAATACCGATTCGGTAATACAGAATATTACCTATTCGGTAAAATTTACTGAATTATTACCTACATACTATTTACCGATTTTCAAATACTGATTCGGTAAAATTCGGTATTTAAAAATCGGTAAATAGTGATTACCTACATACGGCCCCTGGTTCCTAAAAATTGTATTCTAGATATGGAAAAAAAAACAGAGGAAGAGTACTTGTGTGTATACTTTGGGATGTGTGAGTCTAAGATGTGTGCATGTGTGCAATGTGTGCATGCATGTGTAAGGTTCTAGATATGATAGCAACTCACCATCCATCTACACTACTAGGATTTGCCTCATTCTCCCTGTTCAAGCTGACACTCTGTCAAATTACATTGGAATTCATAAAGGAGTGGCAATGCCTATTTACCCCAAATACCAGTGACTTAGAATATTCCAGGCAAAATCTTTCTCCTATAGAATTTGAGGCCCGTCTTTTCATAGAATCGGAAATTGTGTAAATTTGTCTAGATAACACACATCATCCTATTTTTCTAATGATAAGTCAACATATTTGAAGCTATCTATTGAATAGCAAAGCCAAAAAATGGATGGTGCTTGGTTTGCTCTTTGGCCATCAATTAGCTGATGACATGACCACCTGCGTACTTAAGAAACAAGAACAATTATGATGGTGGATGCTTCATTTGAGGTCTCAAGCTTCAGTTGCAGGTTGGGGTCTCTGCACTTTCTCCCTACCAGGGTCGAACTAGCTACCGAACGTTTTGGAATCCCGCTGAGCTGGGGGCTGATTTCCTTGATGGGGACCTGCGTGTGCTGAAAGAAATTTGTTTTGCTTTGTTTATTTCAAAGCACATGCAGGTCTCCATCAACAAAACCAGCCCCCACCACAGTGAAATCAGCCCCCAACTCAGCAGCATTAAAAAACGCCCGGTAGTCAGTCCGGCCCTGCTCCCTACTCTGATGTATTTCAGTTAACATGGCAATCGTCCAAGTGAAAAGTGACCTATGATCTAGATTCTGTTGGTTCCCAGGTTCTACATCTTTAGTTCTAAATGACTCTAGAGCAGTGGTCTTCAAACTGGGGGCCCTCACGTTTTCCGGGGGGGTGAGGGTGGAGGGTGCCAGACTCTGGCCAAAATAAGCATTATGCTGATAACAGTGCTTTCTTTTAACCTGAAAAAAATGACCTAAGCCATCACTACATTTTTTGTCATTAATATCCTAGCTGGGGGTATGTGTCAAAAGGGAAGGGATTCCAAATAATCTTCAAAACCCCCACTTTTAATAATCACACCGTAGATTCCTGTATGCTTTAGTAGGACCTGCCTGACCAGAATAGTATATTTGGCAATCATGTATTTGATTGCATTTTTATAGTGTTAACAGAACTAAACTGCAATGTTTAAATAAGTCTAGACTTATTTAACCATGGCAAATGTATTTGAATTATAAAAAAATCTTGAGTGGGGCCTACAATGATTAATTTTTCACTTGGGAGTCATGGCATTAATAAGTTTGAAGACCATTGCTCTAGAGTGACGGTTCACAATGTGGAGCTAACATGAGATCTCCAAGCCAAGTATATTGCACTTTTCACACTTATAATATTGGATTTTTAGATTTTCCTGAAAGCATAGTGCTGATATTTGTACACTTTAGAGTTATCAAAAAGAATATCAATTCAGAATTACACAAATGCAATTCAATGGGCAACCTATGTTTGGAAAGTGTTTCAGCTGGTGTATGAACTAAAACTAATCCTATTTGAAATACTAAGTGAGAAACAGTTCACCCATTACATAATGAAGCATTGTATTTTTATGGTTACATGAATGTTTGAATAAATGTCATGCATCAGTCTGCATTAAATGGGTTTATAAATTCTCAACTCACATCACCAAAATGTTATATTACAACATCAGAGATTTTGTGACTATAAAAAATAAAAATCAACAAAAAGAGAGGTAGGGAGTATTATGCAACACTCTTATTCCCCGGTTATATTCAGTAAGCAAAAAAAGAGTGTCTTATGGTATCCAAGAGACCACACGAAGGAGCAACGAGAAGGGGGAGACGGCCTTACTCAGGTTTATTAGAAAGCCCTCACTCACCACCTGGTGATGACATGCTTCATCATCGGGCCCCACTAAAGAGGCCGAGTGCCTCTTTAGTGTGCTTCGACGCCAGATCTACTACGGAGCAGGATTTGTGAGTTCAAGGCGTGCAGTGACAAATAAACAATTAGTGGTGAGAGGGTTAAAAATGTCTTTAGTGTTTCAAAAAATGATTTATTATGTGATCATTTAGGACATATTATTAAAATAGAGTGTAGGAAAGCAGTCCACAGTTAATTGTGTGGTTATTTCCTTAATTGTCAGTCAACATGTTTCTGCCTCTGAAACGGTGTAAAGTTACCAGGCATTCATCAGGACTCTATAAGTATACTAAACCCTGGCGGTATGGGCACACTAAGGCCCACCCTTACCTAGGGACGTGAAAGTGAAAAGGGAAAGGTGAAAAAAGTGCAAAAAAAATTAGGAAGGAAAACTGTCTTCCTAATAACTCCTGGTTTAGGAGGCTTCCTGCATTAGTGTTTCTGCACTTTTGTGGTGTAACAGGGGTACACCATGGGTCACAGGAGAGGGGTAGTAGCGTATTTGGCACACCGCCCTCGACGCTCGGCACCCTCAGTATACCTGCATTACCCTTGGGGTCCAGTCTGAGGGTTTGAAGAGATAGGAGAAACCCCAGTTACGCCCGCGCTCTTCGTGCCCTTAAGTAGGGAGAAGATTGTCTTAGCGGGATTAGAGCTGGCCAAGATTTTGTTGGCCACGTACTCAGCTCGTGCTCTCTCCAAATGCACTTGGGATACTGCTTAACGGCTGCCCGCTTGAGCTGCTTGCAGCCCCTCTTAGCCAAGGTTAGTGAGTCGTTGAACCAAGGATTGGATGGCCCTCGACTCTTCCCTCCCAGTTTAGCCGGGATGCAGCTGTCCAAGCCAAGCGTCTGTCATGCCTCGAGTTCCGCAAACGTGCGGTCCCTTTAAGAGAAACCCCTACATAGGCAGTCAGAGCCCTTGGAGCGACGCTTTACGTCCTTGCGTCAAGCTCCCGTTGCTGCAGTCCTGTCTTGTTTCCTGTTGCCTGATTTCCGGTTGATATTTGTTGAGAAGGGCTCCTTGCCGTTCTACTGCCCTGTGGCTTTTTCCTTGCTACCCCTGTTGTTCCAAGTTCTGGAACTTGCAAAGAACTTTGTTTATTCTATTCTGCTCCGCCCGACGGCCGGGTTTTGCTCCGCCGTCCGGCCGGGCAGTGGGTCAGAGTTTCCCTGGTTCTTGCTGGCTCCGCCCGACGGCCGGGTTTTGCACCGCCGTCCGGCCGGGCCGCTGGTTAGAGTTTCCCCGGTTCTTGCTGGCTCCGCCCGACGGCCGGGTCTATACTCCGCCGTCTGGCCGGGCTACACTTCTCGCTGTCCGCCTAATCCCATACCTGCTTCGCAAGGCGGCCGGGCCTGTTCCCCGCCGCTCAGCAGGATTATTCTTTAGGTATTTAGTTTTGTCTACCCTACCCTCCACCCGGCGGCCGGGCTTAGTCTCCGCCATCCGGTGGTTTCCTTACTTTCCATTAGTTTCCTTTTTGGCCGTAATCATCTTCCATCACTTCCTGTGTTCCTGGCCATCCCTACAGCGTGTGTGGGGGGCACTTGCGTGGACTCGTGAAGGGCACAGAAGTCTTCCACATCACCCAGAATCACGGTAACAGCGCTGTGCGCTACATTCATGTTATCACTATATAACCATACTTGAACTAATAAATGTTTGTTTTGTATCTTAGACATTCGGTTATACAGGGATGTTATCTTCTGATTCTGGTGTAATCCACTGCGATATAGATGTTTATTTAAGAGTCTTCTACAGGTCATCAAGTAAGAATTCTACAATTCTGAACCGTGTTAAACAAGCTCACAGTCCACATAGAGTAATTACTATTGTGTTTTTTGTTTGTTCTCTCACCTTAGCCCAACCTGAACCCTGCAACCACTACACATTTATATCCCAGCAAAGTTTAACTTACATTGGTATGTAACACTCATTTACTAAGTAAGGTGGCAATCTTTTGTGTATGTTAATAGGGGTTAGAAATTTGTATTTTGTTTCAGCTCCTACATCCACCAGAGGTCCTGACCGGGTGCATGTCCATTCACACAGAAGTCTACGACCAAGATTATATTCTTTCCCCGTCTTTCCTTGTTTTGTCTCCCTGTTTTCCCCTGGCGAGCCTCTCGGTACTCTAGTGCTTGATAGAGTCGGAAGGCCGTAGGGGAAGGCTGTGGAATATTCTTCGGATCCTTGGCGCTCCTGTGGAACCTGCCTGATAATCATTACAGAACGTAAAGCCCACGTGGTTTGTTCTGCCCGAGCGTCATGGATCTCGAATCGGTCTCCCTGGCTGATGTCGCTAGTATGTTGGGGAATCTGCAGGTAGAGACCCAAGCATTGATATCTAGAGTAGATGTATTGCAGCGACAACAGACTGCTGGAGCTACGGGGGGAGGCACATCGGTGGTTCAGGTAACCACACCTCCTTCTCTACCTTTAGCACCCCCTGAAAGGTATGCCGGAGACGGGGCACGATGTGCCGCCTTCCTTAGTCAGTGTCAGCTGCATTTTTCCTGTAAAGCTGCATGTTTTCCGTCTGAACAGGCTAAGGTAGCTTTTGTAATATCCTACCTCAGTGGGGCAGCTGCAGATTGGGCCATACCGTTAGTTGACAGAGATGATCCATTGCTACATAGTTACCCCGCATTTAGGAGGGAGTTCCGTAAACTCTTTGATAGACATGTATACACCCGTTCGGCAGATACGGAATTATTGACTTTGAAACAGGGCAATCAAGATCTTGTATCCTACATTACTTCCTTTCGTAGACTTGTAGTTGAATCCCACTGGCCAGAGGAGAAACGTGGTACAATGTTTTACAAGGGCCTAAGAGATGATTTGAAGGACGCTCTATCACAGATTGTAGATCTGCCTACATCATGTAATGATCTCATTGACTTAGTGGTAAAGATAGATCATAGACAACAAGAAAGAAGGAAAGAGAGGGGTAAACATGAAGCACGATATCTGCCTTTACGAGAAAAGAAAATCACAGTAGAGAAGCCCAATGAAGAGAGTGAGCCCATGCAGATAGGCATAGTAAGGGGGCCTCTCACACAAGAAGAAAGACAAAGAAGACGAACACTTAGACTGTGTCTGTATTGTGGGAAGGCAGGTCACTTCTTAAAGGAATGCCCAGTAAAACCCGCACAGTCCAAGTATTCGGGAAACTAGGAAGCCTGGAATCCTGTGAGACAAGGATTCCAGGTAGGTTAGGACTAACAGTCTCTTCCTCTGATTATAGGAGCACCCCAACAAATCACATGTATGTGTTGGCCTTTCTGTCTTATGGAGTACATGGCTTACATGTGTTAGTAATGGTTGATTCGGGTGCGTCAGGGAATTACATGGATCAAGAGTGGGCCAAAGAAAACATGATACCATGCACTCTGAAAGAGATAGCCAGTCATGTTACCACCATAGACGGTAGCCCACTTGTTTCAGGCCCTGTAACATATCATACCTCTGTTTTACACATGACTATAGAACCTGAACATCACGAAGACATAAGTTTTGATCTTATTCGTTCTCCTCAATTCCCGGTACTCTTAGGCATTCCCTGGCTCAGAGCCCAAAACCCTAATATCAATTGGGAAACCTCTACAATAACGTTTCCACCAAAACCAGGGGCACCAATAGCAGGAGCTTCAGATGACAAGGTACCCTTGTGTAGTAGTATTGACGAGAACAAGACTGAACTACCCACGTGTTATCAAGATCTGCACTCTGTCTTTGATGCTAAAGAAGCAGAGATTCTCCCGCCACACAGGGTCTATGATTGCCGCATCGACCTAGAGCCAGGGGCAAGAATTCCCTGTAGCAGAGTGTATGCTCTCACTGAAAAGGAGAACGTATATTTACGTGATTACTTGGACGACATGCTTGCTAAGGGTTTTATTAGGCCTTCCCGTTCCCCGGCTTCCTCTTCTCTATTTTTTATCCCTAAAAGAGAAGGAGGTCTTTGGTGCTGTATTGACTACAGGAAGTTAAATACAGTCACGATAAAAAAACGATATCCATTACCTCTGATCAATTCCCTCCTTGACCGGATCCGCAATGCCAAGTTTTTTACTAAGCTGGACTTGCGTGGCGCATACCATCTTGTGAGAGTCAGGGAGGGAGATGAATGGAAAACCGCGTTTTGTACTAAATTCGGACTATTCGAATATCTCGTGATGCCCTTTGGGCTCTGCAATGCTCCTGCAGTATTTCAATTCTTCATAAACGAAGTCCTGAAAGAAATGCTAGATCTATATGTCATTGCATATATAGACGATCTTCTGATTTTTTCTTCATCCATAGTAGAACATGTGCAGCATGTACGCAACGTGTTGGAACGGTTACTAGAGAACCATCTGTATTGCAAGCTAGAAAAGTGCAACTTCCACACACAGGAGGTCCCCTTTTTGGGTTATATAGTGTCTCCTTGGGGTCTCAGCATGGATCCCGCTAAGGTGGAAGCAGTCTTGACATGGCCAGAGCCTCGTACAGTAAAAGAGATCCAAAGTTTTTGGGGATTGGCCGATTTTTATAGAAGATTCATACAAGGATTTTCTACGCTTGTGGCGCCTATCACCGCATTGTTGAGGAAAGGAGTTCCTTTCGTATGGTCCCTAGCAGCGGCCAACTCTTTTCGCCTGCTGAAGACGGCCTTCACCAGCGCTCCTGTTTTGAGGCATCCGGACCCGGCCTTTCCCTTCGTGGTGGAGGTAGCTGCTTCGCAGGTGGCAGTAGGTGGTGTACTGTCCCAAATAGACACGGAGTCAGGCGAGTGTCATCCAGTAGCCTATTTCTCCCATAAATTTACCCCTGCTGAATACAACTATGCAGTGGGAACCAAGGAACTACTGGCCATTAAGAGAGCATTCAAAGAATGGAGGCAGTATTTACTGGGTGCCAGGTATCCCGCTGTGGTATATACGGACCACCGCAACCTACAATACATCAACTCAGCAAAGGCTCTTTCAATGAGACAATTACGTTGGTCACAATTCTTCAGCGAATATGACTTTACCGTTCGCTACAGACCAGGGAGAAAGAACGGCAAGGCTGATGCACTGTCAAGATTAGGGTTTGAATCTACGGATGTAGTTGAACAACCATACATCATCCCTAGAACTTGTATTGTAGGAGGGATGTCAAAAGAAGAAGATTTCATATCACAAGTTCGGAGTAGTCAGGCTGCAGTGGACATGACAACGTTGGTGGGTTCCCAAGACGTGATCTCAAAGGAGGGATTAGCCTGGGTACAGGGGGGAGTGGTCCTACCCACTACAGACTTACAACAACAGGTTATGAAGTGGTATCATTCACATCCAGTGGCAGGACACCCAGGAATAAAGAAGACCACCAGGGCCTTGAAAGAGAGATTTTGGTGGCCTGGTATGCTTAAGGATATAGAGACCTATGTCAAGACATGTCACGTTTGTGCTCAAACTAAGGCTTCTCACCTTAATCCAGTGGGCCTACTTATGCCGTTAGCTTCTCCTCCTAGCCCTTGGCATACGGTGTCTCTTGATTTCATAGTGGAGTTACCACTAACTAAGAAGAAGAATAACACATTGCTGGTAGTGGTAGATTTGTTCACGAAGATGGCCCATTTCGTACCCCTACAAGGGTTACCTACAGCAGCAGACTTGGCTTCCATATTCTTACAACAAATAACCAGACTCCATGGGGTCCCTTCTGTCTTAGTTTCTGACAGGGGTGCCCAATTTGTATCACGTTTCTGGAAGAGTTTCTGTTCCATGCTCCAAATCGATGTCAGACTGTCCTCAAGTCACCATCCACAGACGGACGGACAGACAGAAAGGGTCAATCAATGTTTTGAACAATACATACGTAATCAAGTATTACATTCATTGAGAGATTGGGATGAGTTGGTATGGTTAGCCGAGATTTCATACAACAACAGTCCGCATTCCTCTATCAACACAACCCCTTTCTTTTGTTCCTATGGGTATCACCCCAAGTTATTGCCTTCAGGAGTCCCTACTGATGGATCAAATCCAGCTGCCACTGACAGACTAGAGAAATGACAACAAGTACACAAGAACGCATTAGACTGTCTAGAGATGGCAAAAGTGAGATACACAGAAGGGGCTAACTTACACAGGAGGCTAGAACCCATTTACACTCCAGGAGATAAAGTATGGCTTTCCACAAAACATATAGCATTAGGGGGTCCACGCAAGTTCAACCCTAAATACATTGGCCCTTATAAAGTGGTGAAGATGATTAATCCGGTGGCCATGAAACTGGAACTTCCCCACTCTTTCAGGATTCACCCGGTGTTCCATGTTTCGCTGTTGAAACCGGTTGAACCAGGTACCAAACTGCCCCAAAGACCAGCTCCTGTGAACCTCCAGGAGTCAGAAGAATATGAAGTAGAGGCAATTATGGATTCCCGTAGAGTAGGAAAAAGCTTACAGTATCTGGTGCACTGGAAGGGTTACGGAACAGAAGAGCGTACATGGGAACCTGAGGCAAACATCTATGCACCACGTCTGATTCGTCTGTTTCACCAAGGTCATCCTGACAAACCCAAACCAGGAGAGGGGAGTTGTGGGGGGAGTGTGCTGTCATGCCTCGAGTTCCGCAAACGTGCGGTCCCTTTAAGAGAAACCCCTACATAAGCAGTCAGAGCCCTTGGAGCGACGCTTTACGTCCTTGCGTCAAGCTCCCGTTGCTGCAGTCCTGTCTTGTTTCCTGTTGCCTGATTTCCGGTTGATATTTGTTGAGAAGGGCTCCTTGCCGTTCTACTGCCCTGTAGCTTTTTCCTTGCTCCCCCTGTTGTTCCAAGTTCTGGAACTTGCAAAGAACTTTGTTTATTCTATTCTGCTCCGCCCGACGGCAGGGTTTTGCTCCGCCGTCCGGCCGGGCAGTGGGTCAGAGTTTCCCTGGTTCTTGCTGGCTCCGCCCGACGGCCGGGTTTTGCTCCGCCGTCCGGCCGGGCCGCTGGTTAGAGTTTCCCCGGTTCTTGCTGGCTCCGCCCGACGGCCGGGTCTATACTCCACCGTCTGGCCGGGCTACACTTCTCGCTGTCCGCCTAATCCCATACCTGCTTCGCAAGGCGGCCGGGCTTGTTCCCCGCCGCTCAGCAGGATTATTCTTTAGGTATTTAGTTTTGTCTACCCTACCCTCCACCCGGCGGCCGGGCTTAGTCTCCGCCATCCGGTGGTTTCCTTACTTTCCATTAGTTTCCTTTTTGGCCGTAATCATCTTCCATCACTTCCTGTGTTCCTGGCCATCCCTACAGCGTGTGTGGGGGGCACTTGCGTGGACTCTTGAAGGGCACAGAAGTCTTCCACATCACCCAGAATCACGGTAACAGCGCTGTGCGCTACATTCATGTTATCACTATATAACCATACTTGAACTAATAGATGTTTGTTTTGTATCTTAGACATTCGGTTATACAGGGATGTTATCTTCTGATTCTGGTGTAATCCACTGCGATATAGATGTTTATTTAAGAGTCTTCTACAGGTCATCAAGTAACAATTCTACAATTCTGAACAGTGTTATACAAGCTCACAGTCCACATAGAGTAATTACTATTGTGTTTTTTGTTTGTTCTCTCACCTTAGACCAACCTGAACCCTGCAACCACTACACATTTATATCCCAGCAAAGTTTAACTTACATTGGTATGTAACACTCATTTACTAAGTAAGGTGGCAGTCTTTTGTGTATGTTAATAGGGGTTAGAAATTTGTATTTTGTTTCAGCTCCTACATCCACCAGAGGTCCTGACCGGGTGCATGTCCATTCACACAGAAGTCTACGACCAAGATTATATTCTTTCCCCGTCTTTCCTTGTTTTGTCTCCCTGTTTTCCCCTGGCGAGCCTCTCGGTACTCTAGTGCTTGATAGAGTCGGAAGGCCGTAGGGGAAGGCTGTGGAATATTCTTCGGATCCTTGGCGCTCCTGCGGAACCTGCCTGATAATCATTACAGCGTCAGCCACTCTTGAAAACACGAGTTTGCCTCCTCCACGTCTGGCAGTAGCTGAGGCCTATGACTAGACAGGCAGGCAGAAAAAAGACCCTAATATAACTTATTTCAAGGGCATTCAAAACTGGGGCGTGGCAGATCAAGTCAGATTTTCCCTGCAGCTGTAGCGAGAACGAGACCAAGAAGTGGTCTGTCTAAGCCTGTCCAAGCCTGCGTCCAATAGATGGCCTGCCACATGCCTACAATCGAGAACACACTGTGCCAGCTGATAGGCCTCTAGGTCCGCCAGAAAGCTGGAAATCTCGGCCTTCCCACAATTCTCAAGATGGAGATTGAGGTCCCCTAGAATAGTAAAATTCGCAGCCTTACTTGAGAATAATCCAACTTTGCTCAGTAGATCTTCCCTGAACATGCTCGAGGGACAAGGGGGCCTGTAAATAAGTAGGCCAGACACAGTAAAATTGTGGTTCAAAATTATTTTAAAGAGAGCACTTTCACAGTCCACTATGTTCTCCTTACACAAACTGCAAGTAGGGACATCCTTAACAATCACTGAGATACTGCCCCTTCTACCCCCCTCTATTAACGGTCTTCAGCACATAGCCTTGAGGAAGAGCCAACCAAGTCTTGAGTGAGCCACGTCTCCGTTAAGAATAGAGCATCCGGAAACTCATCGGCTAAAAGATCAAACACCTCGGCATGATGTTTCGCAAGTGAGCGACAGATCAAACTGAGGAACTTATACTCCGTATGGTCTGATGGACATAAGACCCGCTCCTCTGGTGGCAGCTTAAATGCACAGAGTTTACAATTAAAGGAGCTATCCAGCGGGGCCCAAGGTAAAGAAGGGCAATTGATTTCCAAGGCCAGGTGCTCCTCACGCGAATTCCTGATAGAATCCGCCGAAAAATGCGCTGGGATTCTGGCGACTGGCGACGGTCTGGCGCAGACGGGCTTGCCTTTGGCGCGCCCACTGCGCGCGGTCGCAGCCGTGCCTGCATTTGAACAATCCAGGCAACAACAACTGTCCCACTGACCTTCACTCCCCTCAAGATGGCGGACTCGCTCCTGCCGCCTCGGGTGGGCTACAGCCTTTAACCTCGCCCACCACCCAATAGAAGCTCTGTGCCTCCCCGCGATCAACAACAGTGAAAAAACTGGTACATTTTAAAAACCTGATCAATGCGGTGCAAATGTTAAAATAATTAAAACATACCTAAATGAGCAACAACCGAGTTAAAGCTCCCTGCCTAGCCTCAGGAGTCTGGGGTCAGACTCCTGAGTTGTTAAACTTTAGGTCTTTCTTTACCAATGGCTTCCAATTTGTTTTAAAATGTTTACCACAACCTCCAACAAGAAAATATGCCAGATTAAATGTTATCTTTTTTTGTTTTCAAAAAAGCACTACTGTGGCAAAGTCATCTTTTCTGAATGGTCACCCCAGCTTTTCGTCCTTTTCCAAAACCCTATTTTTGCCAGTGTGTGCATTCAGACCCTAAAATTATATTGGCAAAACTGGGTTTTACCAATTGGTTGATTTAACTTTCCTTTAAGACCATAATAAATGGTGCAGAAAAGGCAACAATGAAATGGGAGTGAAAGGTCACATGTTAGCTGCATTTAGTAGTTATAGCACCTACACATAGATGGAGGACTGTGACAAAAACAGATTGGATTGGGTTGCAGGACGTATGCAATTAATGGCTAGTAAACAGAATCAATCTGGAAACTCAATCACAATTTTCACAGAACATTCCTGTACCTGTGAAGACTCCACCTGAAAAAGGGCCGCTGGAAGAAGGCTCTTGTTGCCTAACTCCTGTTGGAAAAAAAAGATTCACTAAAGAACTCAATAGTTGCTGATTCTGCTTGTATAAAAAGACTGAAACTACTTTCCAAAGGGCAAGTGGTTGGCTTCCTGCTTGCCTTCTTCATGCTCACAATGGTCAAAAAGACTACTTAACTCTAAGATTGTATATCTGAATACTACAGGACGCCTGGTTGGAGAGAGATCTGGTACCTGAAGTGCTGGGGACTGCAGGACTAATCAGAAATAACTTTCCCAACAGTTGGAGAAAAGTGGGACTTTGCCAGTTTTTTCCACCTCCAGTGGACAGAGACATACTGAGGCTTGCCTAGGGTAGTTGCATCTTAGGTGGGGAAGAAAAGCTGGTTTGTTCTCCTCTGGTCTTTTTGCGGTGCTGAAAAAAGGTTCTGCTGGATGAAGTAAATGAATCTGACTTTGTGGAGCTCTGCCAAGGCACAGCTTCCACCTTTTCCCTAATGAAGGATCTTGACTTCCAAAAAAGTGACTAATTGAAAAGATAAGACCTCCGACCAAGGCAAGGTAAGAAATCTGTCCAACCAGCAAATTACCCTTGTGAGGCACGAAATCCAGCTTTTGTTTGCTCCAGTCTTTTTGTGCCAAACCCAATGAGTCAGAGGGAGTTTATCCGCGATGTGCCCCACTTCATGGGACCCTTGATGGACACAAACTTAGAGCTTGCTTGCTGGAAGATCTTTTCTTCCATTTCAGTGACTAAATCCAAACTTTAACAAGGAATATTTGCTTGACGTATCCAATCTCTTTTACATCATGGTCTGCCTGAAATTATACTTGTGTCCCAGTCTACCAGGAGCTGTAGTTTTCAAATTGAGCTTTATGTTTTCTGTGTGCGTTTTAGGCTGAAGCATCTAAAATGCATCTTTCTTGTTCCCGTTACCCTATTTTAATGTTCTTGGTGTTTTTTGATCAAACAAATGTTTGCCATTTTTCAAATATTTGTGTGGGAAACGCATGTTTCTGGTAATTGCCTTGATATTATGACTTAGCTGTCAGTGAATGTGTTGAGATTCTCTCAGAACTGTCTTTTGACTTAACCAGACTGTGTTTATTAAGTTGCTAAGGGTCACCCCCTCTCAAATTAATAGAAATTTCAAAACAACTACCTCTCTCAACTAGAATACATCTGGATTGCTGATAAATATTGACACTGACATTAGGTAAGATTTAGTAAGGTTTTCATAGCTCACTTCTGTAGATGCATTAATTTTTTATTTTGTCAATGCAATATTCAACTGCTTAAATATAAAGAGTCCTCCTAAGCTATAGATTTCATTATGCCAGGTATTACTATTTACTGTAATAATCTGAACATTATGCAGCATCTTTCCTAATGTTCATGAGCACTTCCAAGGTTCTCATACTGAGAGTCACCACAGAGACATACAAATGGACAGAAATACACTTATAAGAAGAAAGCTGACGTGTCATTCAAGCTACCTCACAGAAAATATTAAAGGTATAAGCACGTTAAACATTCTGTGTGTAAGAAACACACTTGATGCAAGCATTAAGTCACTTCTCACCACCTACCAACTTATTAGATTCCAGTCTTGGAAAAATGCCTGAGGTAACTTAAGTGCTAATAGTGTTGACAAGATACAGTTTATGAGTCAGCAAAGCAATAAATGAGGTATCCAATGGCAAAAAGCTGAACCAAGAGATTGGTGTTAAGCAATATTTGGAAAAAAATGCATTTTTGTTTAATATGTAGGAGGAAACCCGTGATGGCGGTTGCAAAGGTTGATTTGTTTCTAGTGTGTACAAACTCTGTGCTGGCACGCTATAAGCGATAAATCGCCAGATTTTTGCCACCATGCATACGGAGTTAGTGAAGCTATTTTTAGCTCAATCCATTGTAATTTTAAGGATTTTATGGGGCCCCAGGCAGAAAATACGTTGAGCGCCACTTACTGGAACACCCTTGAACATTTTTATCTATTTGCTGCTATTTCAAAACTTTTGTTACCAACAATATTGAATTAATTATATGTTAAAGGTTGCGATAAAGAAATAGAGAGAAAGTTCACTTTTCCAGGAGATCCGTGGAAGGTGGACCCTGACGAAATACCCACTTTTCCCATGCCTTAACACATTTCTAGATCAATCATTTATATTAGTCAATTACGGAAGCTGCACGGCTAATTTCACATAGATACACAAAACAAACATAACAATCACATGTTTAGCAGTAAATTGGTTGTTTAATATTTCACTGATTTAGTACAACGAAGGCATTCTGATCTGGGTATTACCCTAATAAAGATTACTTCCTAACTACTATCGTTAAAAACAACAACAAAAATTGGGAAACTGAAAGGATGACAAAGTTGACTTGAAAATAATTTCCTATTTAGGTTATTTAGTTCTGGATGCTGAGTCCTTCCCATGTTTGTCTCTATCCCAGCAATCCCGTCACTCTCAGATCTATTCAGTGTGACAACATGAACCCCCATTAGTATATTGCAATTAAGGTCAATTTACATATTTTAATTAAGAAAAAACCTGTATAAAACAATTAGGGTAATAGGCGTGCTAACTGGATTTCATAACATTTGGACAGACAGGGACCCTTAATTAGTATGAGCTGGTGCTCATCTGCATATGTTTGATAAGGCGTACCCTTCCCATGAAATGTTAGTTATTTCTGAAACTGCCACGCGGGTAAGGTTGCAGACGATAACGTTCTTTTAATTAATTTTATTTCTGGTAATTTTGATTAATTTCCCCCGTGCTTACCTGGGAAATAGAAAAAAACGTTATTCATTTTATGTTTGATTAAACTAATATTAATACTTTTAATGCATTTTTTTATTTCTATTTTTACCTTTGTATTATCTCTAAATATTATCTACCATTAATGCTTTGTAGAAAAAGCTAAAGAAACTCCTGCTCTAGGCAGACTGCAAAAGAGTTAAGGTTTAGTTTTGAGAAGTAACTTTAGTTTCTGCCCAGAAGGTTTCTCCACTTCGAAGTTAATAAAATCACCGAAAGTCCATCTCAACATGTACAGGATCTCCACCTCGTTACTTTCGTACACCTATGCACTGGTTCGCACGGACGGATTACAATTCAGTCACTGCATATTTGTTTATTTTTTAGGGTTTTGAAAGCGAGAATCAGCCACTTAGGACGTCAGAGCTGTATTTAACTTTCCAATTCGAAAACAAGCACAGACCTACAGCATAGTTTGAAAGTACTAAACATTCCATAGAAACAAAGAATACCTTATACCGACCAATATTTTACTTGTTTTTTGTTCATATACAGAGCAGCACGTTTTAAAACTGCATAAGTATATGGAAACGTCTGCATATTTGTTTAGCTGCATAATGTGCCAAACGTTTTATACCCCTTAGCTGCTTGTCTCCTTAGATCAGTTTAACAAACTGGTATAAAATATATAAGTTACATTCTGAATAATTCAGGTCCATAAAAATATATTAGAAATACCTTACAATTAAGTTGTTAAGACAGATGTCTACGTAAAAAAAATCATCTGCATTCACTAAAAAATCATACTATTAATTTCATTCGGCAAAGGTAATAGTAATAAAATCCGAGCTTTAATTAGGAAAACAATTAAAACACCTGTATGGACAGGTGATTTGGTTCAAAGAACCCTTCTTGTGAAAGGTAAAAAATGAAAGGATATTTCATAGATTTGTTATATTATTCAAAATCTTACCAGGTAAGTGAAGTAGGGAGACAGCGAACATGAAATCTATATAAATAATTGTGGTCAAACAACACAGCATTTGAGCCAGTATGCTAGTAAATACAAATTCACATTCATGACTTACATTAGGTCAAATTCCATGTCATGTAGAGCTAATGTTGAGTGAGACCACTGACTTTATCTAGGAAAACCACCATGCTGTAGTGAAAATAATCAAACCCCATTTCATTATCAAAGTAGAATTCCATCTTCCGATGGCTCTCTTAGATCATCGTCTGCTCTGGCATGATCCCTCTCACATTACAGGCCAATTTAAAGAGACTGGGCTCTAAGTCATCTTATCATCTTCTATGCCTGTACCTATAATCCATGCACTTGAAAAACAGTATACAATAAACAATTTGTGCAGATCCACAGGGATTAACAAAGTATTTATTATCATCACAGAGTGAGGGCTGGGCCAGCGCCCTTCAATTTAGACTTTTCATTTATTTCAGGCAGTGTTTTTGAGTTTAGCTGGAATCTGCTGTCTTTTGAGAAGCACAGCCTCAAAGGTTTCTTGAAGTCCCTCATCACGCACAGAACCACGTTGCTTCTTAAATACCCTGAACTAATGAAACTGTTAATGGAAGTAACTCACAACCCTATTATCTATTTTTATACTAAAATGGAAAATGAACATAAGATACTTAAGCTATGGCCAATGGTGTCCTCTTTTACGTTTTGTGTGATGTTTTGGAGTCAATATCCGAAGACCAGCTTTCATTTCAAGGTACATGTTAAAGTTAAACAATATCTGGTGATGAAGTGTCTTGGGGATGATACACGCTTGCAGTAAGAAAGGGCACGTTGAGTCTGTGAAGTTAAAGAGATTAGGGTGTTCACGGCTCAGACGTGTTAGAAAACATTTTGGAAGAAGTCCCAGCAGGGACATGATGTTAATTAACACACCAATCAAGACATGCACCTTTTCAAGTTAGAATCCATCTTGAAATGTAAATTGCTCTATAACTTGAATTAATGGAACTTTGACTATGTATATGTACTTGTGACATATGGGTGGTCATGAAGGTTCCAGTGCGTGCATATGATGTATGCCAGCTCATGAATGCTTGTCTGAATAAATGCATTTAAACATTTAATTAAACTTTGAATTTGACATTTGAGGAAGTAGTGACAGAGCGTGAATAGGTGAAAAACAGATGACCACCTGGTAGGTATTTCTCATAAAGATGGTGAGTCGAATGAGATGCGAAATGTGTATTATAGCACACTGAGTAGAAAGCAGTTTAAAATTCACTATCAACTGCACATTTCTTCTTAGGTTCGTATTCAACGAAATAATAACAGATTGCAGTATTAGCAACATATATGAACATAAACTGAACAATTCATCTCCCAGCATGAACAAACAACCCACCTGCCAACCTTTAAGGTCTGTAATATGCATATCAATAGATTGGGAAATAGAACAAACCTATTTTTTTATGTGACACCCTATAAGGTGCCATACAGGACATAATTGTGAAAATGGGTAACTGTGAATACAGGGAATGTTTATCAGTTCGCGGTTGCTCTCGTTGTTTACTTGACGTCACTCAATATTTTTTCTCGCCCATGAATTGCAACAGTATAATCTTTACATAATAACGCAGCAGAAATACGATAGAACTATTTGACAGCGTGAAAGAACAAAAATAACAATCAGATATCTACTGTGCCCCATTCATTTATTGGCTGAAATTTCCCATGTCCATTGTGTTACCTGCCAATGCTTGTTACAGGCGCATCACATTAAGATAAAATGTCCAATTTGTACTGTTCATTCTTTAGCTGTTCCTGTATTATGTACTCACTCAGGATTGCTGATGTGTCAGGCAGCAGAATGTGCCTTTTGATGTCGCTTGTCTGTCTGATCCGTCCTGTTGCATTTACAGCTGCCCCCCCAAACCCCGCCTCCCACGACACCACCTGAAAGCAAGTGTGGCTTCTATAAAGGACAGCGCATCAGAACAGCAGATCAGTGGCCTACTGGTGACAGCAGCAGTGGGAGCTGTTTAAAAATGTTTTTCATCTTCGCCTAAACGTGCTGCACAGATGACTGGAAAGAATATAAAGGAGATTTGCAAAAATGAATCAGACAGAATGAAGAAGAGAGTGGAAATTTTGTCACAATGGAAATCCTTTGATGGGTGTAGGCATGTCTTTACATTATGACAACAGGTTTGTCAGTAGGTAGGTTTGAGGGATTTGTGCCATGCTAGTCTGGAGACTTTGGTAGTGTACTGTTCATTGTATCCAGCATTGTATACAAGGAGGTCATATGAGCTTTCAAGTTTTTTATGTGAAGCTGGAGCAGTGACTCAAAAATAACCAAGGGCTTGCGGTTTCCTTTTTAAGTTTCTAAACCTGAAGGAAGCTACAGGGTACAGTGGCAAGTACTGCTACTGTTCCACATGTTCGTGTGCACCATGCCTCTTGCTGTAGAGGAGCAACCACAACGTGGAAGGATTCAATCCCCCTTTCCAAACATAACCCAGCCCTTGTAACCAATGTACACTCTCACCCTCAAGCTCACCTCTCCTTAGACTATCTTTTCTCTCAAGTCATCATCACATCTTTTGGAAGTAACCCAGATCTCACAAGTAGCTGCCCCTGCTTATTGTCTACGTCCTCTTCTTCCAATCCTATACCCTCCCTTAATCCCGTTGGCTTATTTCCATCCTTCTCATCAAACAATCAAATATTGCTCTGAAACCACTATAAAACTCTTGTCTTGCACTTTCGAAAACTCCCTATACTTCCTATCCCACATTAACTTCAACTACCTACACTTAACTCTGTCCTATTGCCTTCTCCTCCCTACTCTTTCTAACACACCTTCCTTCTTCTCTAGCCTGCCTCCAAAACATCTGTGCACTTGCCTGCTGTCTCCACTTCTGCCTTCTCTATGACTACCTCTCTACTCTACTTATGTCCCCTCCATGCCTTTCACCTTCTGACACCTTTCTTCTTCCCCCTACACATAACTACCCTTCCTCATTTCTTGACTGAGCGTCACTAGCAAACACCAATTAAGTTCTTCATATTTCCCCCACCAGGTTTCTCCTGCTTCCTTCTCAACTCTCAGCCTCAAAAACACTCCATCTCCTTCCACCCTTCTCATACTCATCTACCCCTAGCACATCTCTGCTACCCTCAATTTGCAATGCATCTTCCCAGCATCCCATTGTCTGACATACTTTCTCTCTTCGAGAGGTAGCCCTATCTCTCCTCATAGTCCTTCTTCCTGTATCCCAGCCTCTAATCCATTCTCTTCTCCCAGCATCATCCACCTCTAATGATTCTGCACTCCCTATTGCCGAAGTCTATGAAACCTTCAAAATACCACTCTTACTTAATTTCATGCCCTCCCTCTCAAGATGTACAACAATCCAGCGTACATTCTGCATTCAAGCATATTTCAAGTACCTCATTTTCATGAAGAAATAAATTCCAGTTACACTATTTATAGTTAGGACCTAGTTTCCATTGGAAAATATTTTTTTGTATTGGTTATAAATTTGGCGATGTTCGAAGAATTTTCACATTTTCACAAAAAAAATTGTCCTTCTCTGTCTAGTTCTGCATGAAAAGTTTAGGGGTGAATCATCAAGCAGAGGCCGAAAAAAAGGGGGGGCGGGCAAAATGTTTCCCATGCAATTCCTCATAGGGATTTTGAACATGACTACAACCCAAACTACTGGACGAAATTCCACCAAATATGGCAGGGATGTAGCCCTTGGTCCACAAACAGTTCATTTTGTACTTTGATGTAAAACCATTTAGTAGTTGCAGAGATATCAAAGGAAAACCAAAATTGTAAATCTAGGTACAGGTACGCAGACATTCCGCAGATCCGCAGCGCCTAGACGCCTTCGGGTCATAGTGCGCTATATAAATAAATACATAAATAAATAAATAAATCCCCCATGGGGTGCAGAGAAAAAATATTGATGTAAAAATCTCAACTTGCACAAATATCGAGGTAAAAATATTGTGGGTCTGAAATATCGACAGAGAAAATATCGTGCACAAGAATACCGATTTTAGGTAAGTAATATTGATGTTTAAAATATCCAAGTGTTTAATATCGTTTGCAAAAATCTAGTTGTTGAAAATATAGATTTTTTATTAATGTTATGTATTTTAGTATATATTTATATGTATGTGATGGCATCCAACTGCTGCTCCGCCCACGCAGCACTAATTACCCGCTTGATGGGCAAATTAATGAGTGGGCGGGGTCATGACGGCTCCACGCCGTCATGAGCACACTCCGCCCATGCCTACTGGCAGTCACTAGTTATAATTTGGACCTACGTTCTGTATGAAATGTATTTTTAGTTTGCTTATAACTTTGGTGCCATCTGACAAATCTTCTTGAAATATTGCAAAACAAGTGGCCCACTTTGTCTAGAAGGCGAATTTGAGAAGTATGTTGAGCCTGCCTCCAGTAGTGGGACATTTTAGATGCAATGGATGTGTGGTATGTGCGATGACCATCAACTCGAAATCTGTGACAATAAATGGCCATACACACACCCAACTGGGATTTTCTAATTGTAACACCAAAAACGTGGTGTATTGCATCACATGTCCCTGCGATAAAACGTACATAGGACAAACTTCTCAGAATATTAAAATGCGAATCATCCAACAACGTCAAGAATTAGATGCAAAACGCAGGGAGCCCCACTGGTACACCATTTTCTGGAATGTGACCACAATGAAAATGACATCAAGTGGTCAGTCCTGCTGGTTGTTAAAGCTCAAAGTAAGGTGAATGTACAAATGGCATTAAATAGACTGGAGGCACGCATGATTGAAAAATATGAAACTGCTAGGTCTGGCCTGAACGACCGGGACGAAATCTGGGCACTCATTAGGCAATACACTTAGTGACATTTATGAGCTGACGTTTTTGGTATTGCTGAACCCCCCTTGTCTCCCCCATACAGTATGTTGCATGATTTTGTGAATATAGTTGTATATATTTGTATATATATAGACTCATTGTATAGATTTCTATGTTTAATATTTGTATTATGCTGTCTTGTATGACTACTGTGATGTAGGGTTCTGTTATGTACACTGTGTAATTGGTCTTGAGATTGTACATCTTTTTCTGTGCCCCTTTGGTAGCCCCGGATCCTTTTCTGGTCACCCTTTGGATGGTTGGTAGATCGTGAACACTGTGGAGTAGGTATGTCCTCTTCAGGTTATGTGCACTCTTGTGTGCTTTTTATTTTGGAATTTGATTTGAGTTTTTGGTTTGTTGGTGAATTCGCTTTAGTTTTGGTATACTTTGAGCTGGCTTAATACTATTTTTTAGTTCTTTTTCCCAGCACGCACGTTCCTCGCTCGTGTTTTCCGCATTTCCTGGTGTTTCACAAACTATCTGAAAATTGATAGCGTAGAAGTCCGCTTTCTTTGTGTATGACCTCAGGTTGCGCGGGGTGGTCACGTGGGACGCCCTCGCCTATCTATTTGGAGAAAGTGGGCAACTTGTTTTGCAATATTTCAAGAAGATTTGTCAGATGGCACAAAAGTTATAAGCAAACTAATAATACTTTTCATACTAGGTCCAAATTCTAACTGATGACTGCTAGTAGGTAGGTAGGTATGTATATAAATATATATATCACGTGACTACATGAGTAAGACTGACTACCACGGTGGAATTTTCAGTACCGCAGTTCCTGGCTATGCGGTAAGGCATGTGGGGACCCGGGAGAGAAGACTTTTGACAGTTACAGAACCAGTACATTCTTACCTCTACACATTTAAGCTATTCGGCGCCACCAGCACTCACTTGGGATTTAACAAGTCCGTTACAAGACGTTCTCCCGTGTAGCCGAGATGGTGCTTCCTGGGAGTGGCAGTCTACCGACGCAGGCTGCCATGACATCATCCTAAACAGGACTCAGATGGGCTTCCACCAATGGGAGCATGACTCCGAGTATGAAAAGCGGACTGATGCAGTTACTGGTGACAAGAATATGGTTAAGGCTATTTTGCCGAAACACGTCATGCTACCTGTCCTGCAATAAAGTTCTTCTTTCCAAGGATTCCCCTGCTGTGTCCCTCTGGTTCTTCTTTAGAAGCAATCTTCTCCTGCATATGTGTGTGCTAGCCGCTGGTGCGCTTGGGGGACCCGTCTGTAAAGCTGGCCAGAGCATCAAGGGCAAAGGGCATCGTGCTCTCTTTTCAAATTGCCAAGGGATTGGCTTTGCCCCGGCCCCTGCATCCAGGGACAGCATAGCTGCTGTAATATACAGCCCGTGACTACACAAGTAAGATTGCCTTCTACGGTGGAATTTTCAGTACCGCAGTTCCTGGCTATGCAGTAAGGCGTCTGGGGACCCGGGAGAGAAGACTTTTGACAGTTACAGAACCAGGACATTCTTACCTGCACACATTTACGCTATTCATCCCCACCAGCACTCACTTGGGATTTAACAAGTCCGTTCCAAGACGTTCTCCTGCGTAGCAGGTATGGTGCTTCCTGGGAGTGGTAGTCTACCGACGCATGCTGCCATGACGTCATCCTGAACAGGACTCAGCTGGGCTTCCACCAATGGGAGCACAAGTCCGAGTATGAAAAGCAGACTGATGCAGTTACTGGTGACAAGTATATGATTAAGGCTATTTCGCCGAAATGCGTCATGCTACCTGTCCTGCAATAAAGTTCTTCTTTCCAAGGATTCCCCTGCTGTGTCCCTCCGGTTCTTCTTTGGAAGATATATATATATATATATATATAATATATATATATATATATATATATATATATATCACGTCGGTTCAAAGAAATTTGGGAATCGCAGCGCTCACCATGGGGGCAGCTCCCTGCGGCGGAACCACGCCGCTTTCACATCAATACACAATCCTTCTCACTAAGGAAAAACGAGGCACCCACCAGTAAAATCCACAGCTCCGTGATTTTAATCAAAGACCATTTCCATTTAGCAGGGTTCAAAAAGCGAGTAATGTACGTGTTTCGGTGTCACAGACACCTTGGTCACAATATGTGACATCATCAGCAGTGGATTGCGGGCGCCCGAGTTATAGTTAGTAGAACTAACTATAACGCAGGAATTTCAATAGTTTTGTACGAGTGAAATGTCCACCTAACTATAACACCCCTGAAACCTATGCTTTTTTCAGTAAATTTCTAAGGTTTTTTTAAATGCTAATCCCCAACGATAACATGTCAAAAAACTATTGTTCTTTCAGGGAATTTCAAAGGTTTTTTAAATCACAATTTTTAAATGTAATAATAGTTATATTTATCTTTTTGATACTGATTTTCTACATATTTTTAATTATTTATTTTTACATATTTTATTTTTGAAATTACATTATATATTTTTAATATGAATGGAAAAAAATGTTTTTTAAAATATTGAAACTGAAATATTGTGTTTTTTTGGTTTTATATATTTTTTTTAATATATTTATATTAATTTCCTTATTGTTTTTGTGTTCTTTAATTTTTTGGGTGGAGTCGCGCACCCAAAGCGTACCATTCTCGATCACTGCACGGAACCTAGTGGCCATTTTAGAAATGCTGTGAAGGATCGGCGGAGGGTGTGCGACAGGTGCGTATTTTCGTGCGCTATTGCTATGCGACCGATACGCGACTCCTGCTCCCGCACAGTTGCGACACATGCGCATTACTGTACATGACGCTTACGCGGTGATGAGTTCCGCGTGATGTCATATACGTGTTGGACGCGGTGGGTGCGCGACTCCCTCGAAATCTTTTATTGTCTAAAATGATATATATATGTATTTAAGATATATATTGGTGCAAGACATGAAGACATAAGCTATTCATAAAAATTATATATTTTACTTGTAATAAACTTATATTACTTTTAAATGTATAGTGGACGCAACCATGTTACCTCAGGCAGTGCGGAAGATCTCGGTCATGTAGCTGTGTTGTCCCACCCTCGAAGCGGAAGCGAAGTGGGCTGGTCATACGTACGCCACTCCAGCGTAGGCGTATGAATAAATAGGCTGGGGCTCTGGCAGTGGTTCACTTGTGGGAAGGCCAACGCTTCTGCCAGAGCGGCGGCCCTCACCCTGCCACGTGGCTGCTGCCATGACCGCGGGCCACCTCGACACAGGCCCCCTGCGAACTCAGCGGCACAGCAACGCAGACTTATGTCTGTACAGACTGCTGCCTTCGGTCTACACTACAGACAGCAGGGTTCACAGCTTGAATTCAGCCGTGATTTATTAATAGCACGGAGAACTGTACTCTATGTCCTCTAATGTTGTGAAGAAGAAGTGACAAAATGACAGATGACACAGTCCAGTAGGCAACAAACATTGTACCAGTGTGGCCCGCCCGGACCACGCATCATCGCAGACTGCGCACACGCTGAGTCCTTCAGGTACCACTAACTCACTGCACCATAAGTCATCACCACAAGGCCTTATTAAGACAGAATTCATTAGACAAAAGACATTGCTCCCAGTGCGGCCCACCCAGACCACACATCATCGAAAGGTACGCACACGCTGAGCGCCAGCGGTAGTACTAACACAGTGCACCATAAGTCATCGCCACGTGGCCTTATTAAGGCAGAATTCAGTAGACAAAAGACATTACTACCAGTGCAGCCTGCCCGGAGCACGCATCATCGCAGGCTCCACAGCAGCTGGTTGCTTCAGGTGGCACTAACTCAGTGCACCACTTATCATCGCTGGCAACACACACGCTGAATTGCCAAAAACTGTGCAGCTCAACTCAACGCAATGTGGCTGTGGACCCTTGTTGACCGCTGCCTCCTGCCTAGACTGTGGTCATCAGGGCTCACAATTGAAATTGAGTCTTCATTCATTCATTGCAGAGTGCAGTGGGCAACTAATATAACATCCCTCACACCTACACAATATCCTTTTAGTATCCTTGCTTCAAGAACTTGTTTTATATCAATTATAGCTTTACTACAATGACCAAATTTGTCTTGCAACACTGAATGGCAGTCTACACTGTGGACAGCTGAGCTCACAATAGAACTATAACGTTCCTGAAACCTACATGTTTCGACAATGTATTCCATACATATTTCATGTTTTCTTCCATACGCCTACACTGCGGTCAGCCGAGCTCACAATTTGAATTCAGTCTTGTTTTATTAATTGCAGAGAGAATTGTACTCTATGTCCTCAGATTTTTTTGAAAGAATGTGACAAAAAGCATTCCTCGATGTCTGTGCTGACTACAGTCTTCGATCTACACTGCGGATAGCAGGGCTCACAATTCAGATTGAGTCGCAATTGCAGATGACGCAGTCCAGTAGGAAACAGACATTGCTCCCATTGCAGCACGCCCGGACCACGCATCATCGCAGGCTGCGCACACGCTGAATGCTTCTGATGCCAGTACCTCAGTGTACCACAACTCATAGACCCTTTATGATAGAATGTTTTGTGTATGATTTGAGATCTGCTGCCCCTACCTCAGTGCACCACAAGTCATGGACCCTTTACGATAGAATCTTTTGTTATTATTTCACATGTAGTGCTCCTATCTTACTGCAGCACAAGTCATAGACCCTTTATGATGGAATCTCTGTGTATGATCCGGTGATTACTGTTGTACTTGTTACCAGCACCAACCATTTCCGGAGGGCTAGCTTACACTCACCCCACATGCACCCAGCACAGACATCATTGGACATGTGACCCTGGTAATAAAAAGGATTCAGGTGCATGTGCCTGTACCCAGTTCAAATATCTATCTGTGTCCGTGTGTTCATTATGTTTGCAAGATGCTGCCCCTGGGTCCTACCACATTACATTGTGCTGTAGACAGTGTATGCAACCATGTTACCTCTAGCAGTAGGAAAAACTTTGGTTATGTAACTTTCTCTCGCTCATTCTACAAGTACGAACGTAGAGACTGGATCATTAGAGTACTGCAAGCAAAGTATATAGTAAATTTATAAGTGAGTGGGAATTGCCGGATTTTTTTTCGTTGTTGCATATTTATATAGCGCACACTTGACCCAAATTTATTTCAGCGCTTTACAGAGCACCGTATTTACAGTACACATTCAGGCACGCAGGGATTATGTGAATTGCCCACAATCACAGGATGTGCACGCGACCCCGAGGCTCGAACCCTGGTTTCCAGCACCAAGTTCTGCAGTCTAGCCGACGGACCACATAAGTACATATGTTGGGGCAGCCTAACTCCGACCACGAGCTTCACTCTAATTAGCTGCCTTCCATGTGCCAAAAACTGCAACCTGAACTTTCCATGGCCCTGTATTGCTACAGCTACAACATTCCAGTGAATATGCAATAAACATTCATATCCACAGAAATGCGTCATGTCCACCATCTTTCATGTGTGAAACTATGGATGAATGTAGGGTCAGTGCTTCCCCGTACCTTCCATGTTGGCCATGTTGTGGGACTTTACTCACAGAATGACACATTTGCACTTGCAACCTGGGTGACGGCAGCACTACAACATGGACACCCACATCAGTTGATTCCTCATATACCTCACGACGGAGCCATGCCCATAGCTCCGGAGTCATTCTTCACAGCCTCACGCAGGTCTAGCATACCCCATGCCAGCCCACTCTGCTTACGCTTACAGGAAAGGACAACAATGCTGCATGGCCCAGATTTTCATTGTAGTGATCTGCTGCTCACAGGTCTAGTTGTGAGTAGACCACAGCCACGCCCTCATGGCTCCTTTACACTCCCACCACACCTATCCAGCACTGGCTTCACAGGACACGTGACCCTCCCAATTAAAAAGACCGGGCACACGTGCTCGATGCCATTTTAGAGTTGCTCCCAGCAGCTGTACTGCGGTCGGCACAGGCACACAGCCACGGAATGGTGAATTCTGGTCCACTGAGGTAGGGGCAGGTATGCAGCCTGCGGTGATGGCCCGTTCCGGTGGTCCGTACACCTCATGTATTGTGTGCCCTGTTCAACCGCAGTGTGGGCCTACTTCCACGTGCGTGGCCTTACTGGTCACTGAGTTAGTGGCACCGGAAGGACTGAGTGGATGAACAACCTGAAATGATGATGGGTGCATGAGTATGTCCTTTGCCATGGTGATATCAAGACTCAGCACCAAATGTGAAACTTCTTGGTTGCAGAGCGGGGCTGCATGATGTGGAGGCTGTCCTGTCCGCGAAATGTGAGAAGGTTGGGAAGTAGAAATTAACGGGAGTTCAGTCATTCTTGCTTTATACTTGCTGCATACAAGACGTGTTCTGAGGATCAATCCACATCAAGAGAATTACCGTCTCTGTCTTTTCATTCCTGCAAACTGGACTTTCCTACAATTACTAATCCTCTACTATCTTTCAGATGTGGAGCTTCAGGGTGCACTCTTTCCCGGCAAGTGGTGGGAGACACACCGGTGACAGAAAGGTGAGCTGCGAAGATTCTCTTCAGTGTCACTCTCTCACTCTTTCTCTTTCTCTCTCTCTCTCTTCCTCTCTCCTTTGATGAACCCATCACGCACAATCTTATCTTGCTTTTTATCTAACAGGCTGTGTTTTACGAATTGGCGTCCCCCCCAAGACCATCGGAGCTCAATGCCTGTAGAACTTGCAATGATGCGTGGACATCCTGACAATGCCTGAGAAGGTTGCTTCGGCACGTGTTGGACCCTCTTTCACAAACACCAGTGGCACAAGGTGAGCAGAGATTCTTCTTTCTACAGCAGCGAGAAGTCACCTCTGGGCAGTGGAAGTGGGTAGTGTGCAGCAGCCTGAGTGCACAGGAGCGGGCAAACACCTCTAGGCAATGGGAGTGGATGGGGTGCAGCAGTCTGGGTACGCAGGAATGGGAAGTCACCACTGGGCAGTGGGAGTAGATGGGGTACAGCACCCTGGGAGCAAAAGAGCGCAGAGACACCTCCTTGCAGTGGGAGTTGATGGGGTGCAGCAGCCTGGGTGCAGAGAAGCAAAACAGAGAATTATGTGTGCAGTTGTATGTTCTCTGCAATTACTAATTGTATACTATCTTTCAGATCACTAAACTTGAGGGTGCACTATGACCCGGCGCGTGGTTGGACACACACCGGTGGCAGAAAGGTAAGCTGCGAAGATTTTCTCCAGTGTCAACACTCACTCTCCAACTTTTCCTTTCTCTCTCTCACACTTTCTCTCTCTCTGGCTCTTCCTCTCTCTCATTCTTAACTTGTTAGGCCATATTATCAAGAACGTCGACAACGCGGGCTCCAAGTTGTGAAACCAACTCTCCGTTGTGTTCAAAAGAGATCCATAAGGTGTACTCTCTCCTACAATCAACACTCCACTTGAATTGTGAGCTCTGCTGCCTGTAGTGTTTGCTCATACAACAATGACAGCAGGTAAGCAGAGCAGCCTAGCTGCATAGGGCCTCCAATTGAGAGCGGTGTGTCGAGAGGGGTGGGGTGCATCAGCCTTGCTGCGCAGGTGCGAGCAAACGATATTGCAGTGCGTAATGATGTGATCTCTGACCTCATTCAGACTCATCTCTGTCTCATTTTAAAGACCTGCTGGACCGTACTGTAGGCATGAGTCAGCAGGCAGCGCTGCCCTACAGACACCTCTTCAGCGCGGTGCTGCGAGAGGGGTGGGATGCATCAGCCAGACTGCGCACGTGTGAATAAGCGATATTGTCATGTGTTATGATGTAGTCTTTCACCTCATTCAGTCACATCTCTTCCTCATTTTAGAGACCAGCTGTACTATAAGATAGGCCTGAGCCCATGGCAGCGATGCCCTACAGAAACCTGTTGAGGGCGGTTCTTGGAGAGGGGTAGCCATGTCTGAACTGGGGTGGCAGAGTGGGCTAAAGAACGGTGATGGATCAAACCCAGATCTTTTGACTGGGTGTGAGTGTTTGATTGGTTCAGATGCTCCGTCCATCGCCACCCCCTTTTGTACCGCTTTTGGCCACCATAAGTGTGGCAGGGTATGCTCAGACGTGAGTCCCTTGCTCACTTTGCCACTGGACTCAAGCAAGCCGGGCTGAAGACGGCTGTAATGCCAGAAACTGGTCCTCGGAAGCTTGTTTCCGGTCCAGGGAAGGCATGGCTCGGCAGTTCGGGCTGGACTGTTCCCATGAGGCACAGGATCAGACTGATTTGCATATAGCCATGTCTGAACTGGGGTGGCAGAGTGGGCTAAAGAATGGTGTTGGATCAAACCCAGATCTTTTGACTGGGTGTGAGTGTTTGATTGGTTCAGATGCTCCGTCCATCACCACCCCCTTTTTTACCGCTTAAGGTCAAAAAGAGGCAGAATAAAGGTGAGAAACAAGCATATTTAGAATATTTTATATATTTTACAGGTCCCTCTTAAATATGGACATATCACTTGGTTACTTTAAGGGCTTTTTCCAAATGGATCTTTGAGGGATCAACTCCTGTGGCCAGTAAACTGAGGCTCACTCCTAAAACTACACATAATCTACTTTTGCATTATTATTTGTCTTGCAATTTCTTTTGACATATTTAATGTTTTGGAATTTAACAAAACTTTCTTAATTTATGTAGGACAATCTTTGTAATTTCGTATAGTCTTATCTGAAATCGACATTATCGGCCAGATGTATCAATATTGGGTTTTGCGATTCCATAATAGCGAATTTTAACGATTCGCTATTATGGAATCGCAAAATAATAATTGCGATTCCTACATATTTCTTAATTGCGAATTGCAAATTGCGATTTTCTATTAAGGAATACCTTCCCATTCATTCCTATGGGCTTAGAGGCGAATGCAATTTCAAGGGTGATAGGTGGGCCAAAAGGCCACCCTGTTGCACCCCCTAAAAGGTTAGCATGACCATGTGGCACACATACATGCCCTAAGGACATGCATGTACGCCACATGGCACCTTAAAGTTGGTGGTAATTTGTGATTCCGTAAAAGCAGGTCACATTTTTTTTTGACTTCCTGCATTTCATTTCATTTAAGGAATCGCAATCGGGAATCGCCTTTTGGGATGATACTTCCTGAAAGGCTTTTTTTCCATTCGCAAACGGGCTGATTCTGGGAATCGGCCCGTTCGTGAACGGGAAAAATGCTTGATACATCTGGCCCTTAGGTTCCAATTAATAGAGACACGAATTTAATGACATTGTCTTTATGAGATATAGCCTTTTGAAAATACACAGCACTTCTGAAGTTAGCAAGTAGCATAGAATTCCATCCGTTCCATATATGGAATGTAAAGAATTTCTTTTGTAAAGGTAAACATTTTTTTGCATTATCAATTGTACTCTTCTTGTAATCTGTTCTGCAGAATAATGTAAGTGCATATTATATATCTCAAAGTTTAAGACATATGCTGTCAGTTGCTATGGAAACTAAGGGTTCTTTAGAACAGCAAACAAACCTATTGATACACATGTGCATGCTATTCTTAAATAACCCCTAGTTTCCAAATTTGGCTTTACTAAGAAAGCAGCAAAATTATGCACCCTGCAACACTGTATCAAATTTCCTTGCACTACTTGATTAATTCATATTTGTCAAATACAAGAAACCTCACATGGGGTCGTTTGAGAATGTTGTGATGTAATTGCTCGGATTATTGTCTTTTATGAATTTATAGTAGGCACTTAACTAAAAAATGTATTGTGGCTGTGTCCGTGCTATAGCTCCATATCTATCGAGGTATAGGTTCGAGACACAGAGAAAGCCAATAACAAGAAACGATCTATTAACAACTGGTATAAACTGAGTCATAATAACCATAATATTAGTACAATATTGCACACAATGGAAAGGAAAAACAGAAAGACAACAATGGAAAGTTGGAAAAGAATTTCTATACCAGACATTATTTACCTTCTGCAACTCCTTTATGAAGATAACAGTTCAATGCTTTAAAAGCATTCTAGTCCACCTGCTACTGGTTTTTAAAGGCCCGAGCTGCAAGGCCCTGCATGTATTTCCTCTTTTCCTGCTTGATTTTCACCTCACGACTTTTGCTTTCAGCAAACAAAGTCTCTGTGTGGAAAAACTCCTGAGACATTGTATTCCTGCACTCCTTGAGATAGGGTTGATTAGTTCCATTACTGGCCCCATCGTGACTACCAGGACTGTTTGAATGAGGTCCTGATGCCTTTCACAGGAAGACATGTCCAAAGAACTTATACCACAGGAAACTCTCTTCCAGAACCAGCCTAGAGTTGTTTGAGAATGGATACCGAATATTGTACAGTGATATATATATATATCCTGTTGCCTTGCTCACCAGATATATATATATATATATATATATATATATATATATATATCAAAACAAAACAAAACCCTTTCAGGCCAGAGTTCTCTCCTTCTTTTTTATATATATATATATATATATATATATATATATATATATATATATATATATATATATATATTCGTCACACCAACCTTTGAATTTCAAAAGGAAGAAACTCGAGCCGCAATTTCCATAAGCGTGATGATTTTATTCAAGCAAGCAAAATGGTCACAAACGCTCGTTTGGGGGCGTTTGTGACCATTTTGCTTGCTTGAATAAAATCATCACGCTTATGGAAATTGCGGCTCGAGTTTCTTTCTTTTGAAATTCAAAGGTTGGTGTGACGAATTTTAGAGGATCGCCTCCTCACTCGAGCCCGCCGCCATCAAGTTGGCTGGGGGATCGGCGAACAGTGGTGCATAATATATATATATATATATACATATATATATATATATATATACATACATATGTATATATATATCTGGTGAGCAAGGCGACAGGATCGGCGAAACGCGTCGAATCGCGGCACCCTTGACACACTGAAAATGAAGTAAATAAAAAAACTCTGCTGCATAGATTACCGGATTTGTGTCCGTTCTTCTCCTGGGGGGCGCTGGCTTGTGCGGTGCGCTGTGAGAGCGTCAGTGTATATATATATATTTTTTTTTTTCTTTTTTTTTTTTCAGCAAACGTCCCAGGATGAGAGGAGCGGCCACAAGCTGGTGCCGGCGGCGAGGTTCGGGACACCCTCGCAAATCTAGGGTTCCAGCAAAGTTTTCTTCAAAAGAAGACGCCGCACACCACCTCAGTTATGTGACTAGTTAGTTTATTTCATGTAGGTTCCCCACCTACGCGTTTCAGACAGATACACTGTCCTTGATCACGGTTAACAAACACGTGTCCCTCATTGATTTTTACCATTTATACTGACACACTCCACTTGGCAGTTAGGATGCATTGTGGGTGCAGTAGTTTTTTGCATTATTTATAACTTGCAGTGCGCTATTACCCAACCGGATCGCGGCATTGTAATGGCGTTTCTTGAACATTAAATGATTATTGATGGCTATAGTCTTGTTTGTGTTATCACAGATTATTAGACAACATGAGGCCACGGGAGAATCATGGACTAAGTGTCCATGTGGGAATATATAGGCTAGCTGCCCAAGTCCTCCATTTACTTATGGCGTGTGTGAGGCTAAGTGCCTCCATTCGAAAATACCATTATACACTTTGATCAACAGTTGGGTAGGCACACAGATAAAGAAAACATTTATATTCAGTCATTTCAATTTGCTTATGTTCAACTAGTAAGAGATAAAATCAGATGTTGATTATATCCAGAATCAATGTTCAATCCAACACAAATTATTTTTAAATCAGTACTTATAAGCCTTCCAGAAAAAGTTATTATAGATGTACGCTCAGTTCTTCGTCCATATTAAGCCCCCACGGCTGTCTCGTTTTGAACCTGATAATCAATTTTGATTCCAGGCGTCTCAATCTCGTTCTTCGATCGCCTCCTCTTTCATTTTCACCCACCATGGCAATTCCTGAATATTTCATATTTTTCCATGTTTTGCCAGGATGCGTTTTCAGATGTTTAGCCGTTGCGTAGCTCATATCATTGTTCTGGATGGCTCTGGTATGTTCCAGTATTCGTTTTTTGAGTGGGCAAATAGTGGACCCAATATATTTTTTTCCACAGAAGCAGACAATTTGGTATACCACGAATGACGATTCACAAGTTATTTTGTCCTTGATATCAAATACTCTTCCTTTTGGGTCTTTCAAGGTTTTAATGTTCTGGCCGATTGTACATGCTTTGCACGTTGTGCACTTGCTGAAGCCCAGTTGTCGTTTTTCTAGCCAGCTCAAAGTTTTGATTTCTTTTCTGAAATGGCTCTTTACTAGGGTGTCTTATAGAGAGGGCGCTTTTCGATAGGTGATTAGAGGTCTGTCACCTATTAGCGATCCTATCTCATTGTCCTTTTTCAGTACGTTCCAGAATTTGATTAGAATTTGGCGAATCTTATAACTTTCTCGTGAATATGTTAAAATTAGTCGCGGTTTTTCTTCCTCATTGGTCTCATTGGGTTTACTTTTCGGTATCAAGGTCTCAGCTCTTGTTTTTGCTCTCGCTTTTTGCTCGCCCTTGATTATGTCTGCTTGTTTGTATCCACGTTGAATGAAACGGTCTCTGGTTTCTGTGAATTTATTTTCCAATTCGGTTTCTTCCGAGCAGTTACGTTTCATTCGGAGAAATTCCCCGTAGGGAATGCTTCGTTTTAGTGAAGTGGGATGGAAACTTGTTCCATGGAGCACGCTGTTCGTGGATGTTTTTTTCCTGAATACTGTGGTCTCTAGTTTGTTGTTGTTAATGTAGACCTTTGTGTCGAGAAATTCGATTTCTTTCTTCTGGATATTGGATGTAAACTGTAATCCTACATTGTTCACATTCAGAATGTCTATATATTCCACCAATTTTTGTTTGGTCCCTTTCCAAAGGAGGAACAGATCGTCTATAAATCTGAGCCAGACAACCACATCCGTGGTGTATGGCTCGTTCTCCTCTCTCCAAGCTATGTGTTTTTCCCACCAACCCATGGTGAGGTTGGCATAGCTTGGAGAGAAGGAAACTCCCATGGCACATCCGCAGGTTTGTTTGTAAGTTTTCTTGTCGAAGGTGAAAACGTTGTTCTCCAAGCAAAACGACATCATGTCAATTAGCATGTTAGTATGTCTTAGCTCGGAAATTGGTCTCTGATTGAGGAAGTATTTTATTGCATTCATGCCTATGTCATGCTGGATCGATGTGTACAATGACACGACATCTATGGTTGCTAGCCAATACTCTGGTTGCCATTCCACTCCCATGATGATTCGCAGGAAGTCACCAGTGTCTTTAATGAATGAACTCAAAGTTGGAACTAGAGGAGCTAAAAAATAATCCACATAGGAGGATACATTTTCGCATAGGGAGCCACAACTGGATATTATTGGGCGGCCAGGCGGTTTGATCAGGGTTTTGTGAACCTTGGGAAGGAAGTATGCTGTTGGCATGATGGGATGAGTGACTATAAGGAAGTTCTTTTCTTCTTTACTTATTAGGCCATTTGCTTGCCATGTTTCGATTTTCTTATGCAACGTCCTTGTCGTCTCCATTAGAGGATTGTGCTCCAAAAGTTGATAGTTGGTTCCGTCATTCAATTGGCGATATGCTTCCTCCAGATAATCAGTTTTGTTAAGAACAACGATGTTTCCACCCTTGTCTGCGGGTTTTATTTCAATCAAAGGATTAGACTGGAGATTTTTTAAAGCAATGCGTTCGTTCTTGCTTACATTTTCTTTCTTATTATTTGTATTTTTCATTGTCTCCAATTCCGCCACTACCAAGTCATGAAATACATCAATGCGATTGCCAGGGTAGAGAACAGGACAAAATTTTGACTTGTTTTTTAAATTGGTCTTGGGATGGGTTCCTATCACATTACCCATTTGAGATAGAAATTGGGTGTTGGTCAAGTCTGTTTGTTCCACCTCGTGGGCTAGTTCCAGCGCTGTTTGTAAGCTTGTCGCATCCGCGACTGCAAGAGTTGTTCCACGATCAATTTGTGCACTGGTGTTGGTTATTGGCGGTTCTTCTCCTTGTTTTTTCCGTGAGAAGAGTTTTTTTAGTTTGAGCTTCCGCACATATTTGTAAATGTCAATTCTAGTCTCCACTTCATCATGGTGCTTGTCAGGGCAAAAGGTCAAGCCTTTGCTCAGGATTGATTCTTCAACAGTTGTCAGTTTGTAATCGGATAGGTTAATTATTAATTTTTGATCCAGTTTGTAGACCTTTTTTACTTTTTGAATGTCCTGTTGCGAAGAGGGTACCTTTGATTTGTGGCCTCGCCGGGTTTTCCTCCTTGTGTAAGGTTTGACACCTGTCCCCTTCCACCTCCTCTTGTTCGAGTATTGCCGCGTCCTCTTCCCCTTGTCTTCGGGGTTTGTTGATCTTTGTGGAGCATTTCTAGCTCCTCTAAAAAAGTAAGCTTCTTGGATGGCACTCTAGTTTGTTCCCCATCGCTTACCTCGGACTCAGTTTCACTGATTGTATTGTCCTGATGTGCATCTGTTGGTCCAGTTTGGTGTTTTGTTTTCAATGTTTCAAAGCGTTTGGCGAAGGTGAAAATGGTCCCATTTTCGAAATCTGCTTCGTCACGCCTGAACTTGCGTTCCTTTCTATCTTGAATCTCACTGTCATGCTTGTCAAGGTTTTTATCCATGTTGTGTCTCAGATTATTAATAGTTTCTTCACTTTCCCCCTGGGCTTGAATCTGATCTTCCATTTCTTGAATTTTAATATACAGGGCTTCTAGGTCTTTTCTAGCATGTTTTACGATGATTAATATCATTTTACGTGAGCACTCCATGTTGTTCTCACCCCACTCTTCAAGCATTTCTGCACTGGTGTCTGGGTGATTGGGTAGGGTGAAGATGCGAAGTCCCCTAGGAACTAATCCTAGTTCCGTATATTTATTCAAGGTTATTATTTCCCAACTTTTTGAGATTTCTTTTCTTTGTAATTTTTCAAGTTGGTGGAAGAGTTGTTTAGTGGTTACTTTGACACTTTGACTGGTTGTGTTTTTGACAGTTTTAGAACTGGATGATGCAGTATTCTTGACAAAAATGCTTTCAGCTTTTTCTAGGCGTTTCGCTGTGCGTTGTTCCATTTTGGGTAGAGGAGGTTTTTTAGGAGTGAGTGTAAATAGTAATTTTCTGATTATGCAAATTGAAATTTGTGACCTTTATTGCACGTGATTGTTTGGTAATGGGGATTTGCGCAGTTTAACTATGCGATATTATCATTGTTGATATTCCACAAACGAAATAAACTGTCTTTCTGAGGTGAGTACTATCTGATTCCTGTCTGGAAGCAGTGACAGTTACACCGCGCGTTTGCTGTGTTTGGAAAACACGCGCTGCCAAATACTCGCTACAGCATTCTCACACGCCGTATCACGCAACTGGGTCCGTTTGATTGTTTCACTTACCCGGGAGTCTCCCGTCGCTGGTGGTGCCCTCCGGCACTCCCAGTCGGCGCTCAACCGGCGGCAAGACCAGTGGCGTCTTCGCAGGCGTGTGGGTTGACTGATTGTCGTGCAGAAACCAGGTAACGTCAGCTGGAGAGTTCGGAGACAGCAAAAGCCGGAAATCCTTGCAGCGCCGCTCTTATTTTACAAATGCTCTCCTTCCACGATGTGCCTGTATGGATCTTTCACTTGCAAGCACGACAAATAATGCTGGGCTCTCTCTCATGAGTCGATAGTTTTTCAGCAAACGTCCCAGGATGAGAGGAGCAGCCACAAGCTGGTGCCGGCGGCGAGGTTCGGGACACCCTCGCAAATCTAGGGTTCCAGCAAAGTTTTCTTCAAAAGAAGACGCCGCACACCACCTCAGTTATGTGACTAGTTAGTTTATTTCATGTAGGTTCCCCACCTACGCGTTTCAGACAGATACACTGTCCTTGATCACGGTTAACAAACACGTGTCCCTCATTGATTTTTACCATTTATACTGACACACTCCACTTGGCAGTTAGGATGCATTGTGGGTGCAGTAGTTTTTTGCATTATTTATAACTTGCAGTGCGCTATTACCCAACCGGATCGCGGCATTGTAATGGCGTTTCTTGAACATTAAATGATTATTGATGGCTATAGTCTTGTTTGTGTTATCACAGATTATTAGACGACATGAGGCCACGGGAGAATCATGGACTAAGTGTCCATGTGGGAATATATAGGCTAGCTGCCCAAGTCCTCCATTTACTTATGGCGTGTGTGAGGCTAAGTGCCTCCATTCGAAAATACCATTATACACTTTGATCAACAGTTGGGTAGGCACACAGATAAAGAAAACATTTATATTCAGTCATTTCAATTTGCTTATGTTCAACTAGTAAGAGATAAAATCAGATGTTGATTATATCCAGAATCAATGTTCAATCCAACACAAATTATTTTTAAATCAGTACTTATAAGCCTTCCAGAAAAAGTTATTATAGATGTACGCTCAGTTCTTCGTCCATATTAAGCCCCCACGGCTGTCTCGTTTTGAACCTGATAATCAATTTTGATTCCAGGCGTCTCAATCTCGTTCTTCGATCGCCTCCTCTTTCATTTTCACCCACCATGGCAATTCCTGAATATTTCATATTTTTCCATGTTTTGCCAGGATGCGTTTTCAGATGTTTAGCCGTTGCGTAGCTCATATCATTGTTCTGGATGGCTCTGGTATGTTCCAGTATTCGTTTTTTGAGTGGGCAAATAGTGGACCCAATATATTTTTTTCCACAGAAGCAGATAATTTGGTATACCACGAATGACGATTCACAAGTTATTTTGTCCTTGATATCAAATACTCTTCCTTTTGGGTCTTTCAAGGTTTTAATGTTCTGGCCGATTGTACATGCTTTGCACGTTGTGCACTTGCTGAAGCCCAGTTGTCGTTTTTCTAGCCAGCTCAAAGTTTTGATTTCTTTTCTGAAATGGCTCTTTACTAAGGTGTCTTGTAGAGAGGGCGCTTTTCGATAGGTGATTAGAGGTCTGTCACCTATTAGCGATCCTATCTCATTGTCCTTTTTCAGTACGTTCCAGAATTTGATTAGAATTTGGCGAATCTTATAACTTTCTCGTGAATATGTTAAAATTAGTCGCGGTTTTTCTTCCTCATTGGTCTCATTGGGTTTACTTTTCGGTATCAAGGTCTCAGCTCTTGTTTTTGCTCTCGCTTTTTGCTCGCCCTTGATTATGTCTGCTTGTTTGTATCCACGTTGAATGAAACGGTCTCTGGTTTCTGTGAATTTATTTTCCAATTCGGTTTCTTCCGAGCAGTTACGTTTCATTCGGAGAAATTCCCCGTAGGGAATGCTTCGTTTTAGTGAAGTGGGATGGAAACTTGTTCCATGGAGCACGCTGTTCGTGGATGTTTTTTTCCTGAATACTGTGGTCTCTAGTTTGTTGTTGTTAATGTAGACCTTTGTGTCGAGAAATTCGATTTCTTTCTTCTGGATATTGGATGTAAACTGTAATCCTACATTGTTCACATTCAGAATGTCTATATATTCCACCAATTTTTGTTTGGTCCCTTTCCAAAGGAGGAACAGATCGTCTATAAATCTGAGCCAGACAACCACATCCGTGGTGTATGGCTCGTTCTCCTCTCTCCAAGCTATGTGTTTTTCCCACCAACCCATGGTGAGGTTGGCATAGCTTGGAGAGAAGGAAACTCCCATGGCACATCCGCAGGTTTGTTTGTAAGTTTTCTTGTCGAAGGTGAAAACGTTGTTCTCCAAGCAAAACGACATCATGTCAATTAGCATGTTAGTATGACACGAGTCATTGTACACATCGATCCAGCATGACATAGGCATGAATGCAATAAAATACTTCCTCAATCAGAGACCAATTTCCGAGCTAAGACATACTAACATGCTAATTGACATGATGTCGTTTTGCTTGGAGAACAACGTTTTCACCTTCGACAAGAAAACTTACAAACAAACCTGCGGATGTGCCATGGGAGTTTCCTTCTCTCCAAGCTATGCCAACCTCACCATGGGTTGGTGGGAAAAACACATAGCTTGGAGAGAGGAGAACGAGCCATACACCACGGATGTGGTTGTCTGGCTCAGATTTATAGACGATCTGTTCCTCCTTTGGAAAGGGACCAAACAAAAATTGGTGGAATATATAGACATTCTGAATGTGAACAATGTAGGATTACAGTTTACATCCAATATCCAGAAGAAAGAAATCGAATTTCTCGACACAAAGGTCTACATTAACAACAACAAACTAGAGACCACAGTATTCAGGAAAAAAACATCCACGAACAGCGTGCTCCATGGAACAAGTTTCCATCCCACTTCACTAAAACGAAGCATTCCCTACGGGGAATTTCTCCGAATGAAACGTAACTGCTCGGAAGAAACCGAATTGGAAAATAAATTCACAGAAACCAGAGACCGTTTCATTCAACGTGGATACAAACAAGCAGACATAATCAAGGGCGAGCAAAAAGCGAGAGCAAAAACAAGAGCTGAGACCTTGATACCGAAAAGTAAACCCAATGAGACCAATGAGGAAGAAAAACCGCGACTAATTTTAACATATTCACGAGAAAGTTATAAGATTCGCCAAATTCTAATCAAATTCTGGAACGTACTGAAAAAGGACAATGAGATAGGATCGCTAATAGGTGACAGACCTCTAATCACCTATCGAAAAGCGCCCTCTCTACAAGACACCCTAGTAAAGAGCCATTTCAGAAAAGAAATCAAAACTTTGAGCTGGCTAGAAAAACGACAACTGGGCTTCAGCAAGTGCACAACGTGCAAAGCATGTACAATCGGCCAGAACATTAAAACCTTGAAAGACCCAAAAGGAAGAGTATTTGATATCAAGGACAAAATAACTTGTGAATCGTCATTCGTGGTATACCAAATTGTCTGCTTCTGTGGAAAAAAATATATTGGGTCCACTATTTGCCCACTCAAAAAACGAATACTGGAACATACCAGAGCCATCCAGAACAATGATATGAGCTACGCAACGGCTAAACATCTGAAAACGCATCCTGGCAAAACATGGAAAAATATGAAATATTCAGGAATTGCCATGGTGGGTGAAAATGAAAGAGGAGGCGATCGAAGAACGAGATTGAGACGCCTGGAATCAAAATTGATTATCAGGTTCAAAACGAGACAGCCGTGGGGGCTTAATATGGACGAAGAACTGAGCGTACATCTATAATAACTTTTTCTGGAAGGCTTATAAGTACTGATTTAAAAATAATTTGTGTTGGATTGAACATTGATTCTGGATATAATCAACATCTGATTTTATCTCTTACTAGTTGAACATAAGCAAATTGAAATGACTGAATATAAATGTTTTCTTTATCTGTGTGCCTACCCAACTGTTGATCAAAGTGTATAATGGTATTTTCGAATGGAGGCACTTAGCCTCACACACGCCATAAGTAAATGGAGGACTTGGGCAGCTAGCCTATATATTCCCACATGGACACTTAGTCCATGATTCTCCCGTGGCCTCATGTCGTCTAATAATCTGTGATAACACAAACAAGACTATAGCCATCAATAATCATTTAATGTTCAAGAAACGCCATTACAATGCCGCGATCCGGTTGGGTAATAGCGCACTGCAAGTTATAAATAATGCAAAAAACTACTGCACCCACAATGCATCCTAACTGCCAAGTGGAGTGTGTCAGTATAAATGGTAAAAATCAATGAGGGACACGTGTTTGTTAACCGTGATCAAGGACAGTGTATCTGTCTGAAACGCGTAGGTGGGGAACCTACATGAAATAAACTAACTAGTCACATAACTGAGGTGGTGTGCGGCGTCTTCTTTTGAAGAAAACTTTGCTGGAACCCTAGATTTGCGAGGGTGTCCCGAACCTCGCCGCCGGCACCAGCTTGTGGCCGCTCCTCTCATCCTGGGACGTTTGCTGAAAAACTATCGACTCATGAGAGAGAGCCCAGCATTATTTGTCGTGCTTGCAAGTGAAAGATCCATACAGGCACATCGTGGAAGGAGAGCATTTGTAAAATAAGAGCGGCGCTGCAAGGATTTCCGGCTTTTGCTGTCTCCGAACTCTCCAGCTGACGTTACCTGGTTTCTGCACGACAATCAGTCAACCCACACGCCTGCGAAGACGCCACTGGTCTTGCCGCCGGTTGAGCGCCGACTGGGAGTGCCGGAGGGCACCACCAGCGACGGGAGACTCCCGGGTAAGTGAAACAATCAAACGGACCCAGTTGCGTGATACGGCGTGTGAGAATGCTGTAGCGAGTATTTGGCAGCGCGTGTTTTCCAAACACAGCAAACGCGCGGTGTAACTGTCACTGCTTCCAGACAGGAATCAGATAGTACTCACCTCAGAAAGACAGTTTATTTCGTTTGTGGAATATCAACAATGATAATATCGCATAGTTAAACTGCGCAAATCCCCATTACCAAACAATCACGTGCAATAAAGGTCACAAATTTCAATTTGCATAATCAGAAAATTACTATTTACACTCACTCCTAAAAAACCTCCTCTACCCAAAATGGAACAACGCACAGCGAAACGCCTAGAAAAAGCTGAAAGCATTTTTGTCAAGAATACTGCATCATCCAGTTCTAAAACTGTCAAAAACACAACCAGTCAAAGTGTCAAAGTAACCACTAAACAACTCTTCCACCAACTTGAAAAATTACAAAGAAAAGAAATCTCAAAAAGTTGGGAAATAATAACCTTGAATAAATATACGGAACTAGGATTAGTTCCTAGGGGACTTCGCATCTTCACCCTACCCAATCACCCAGACACCAGTGCAGAAATGCTTGAAGAGTGGGGTGAGAACAACATGGAGTGCTCACGTAAAATGATATTAATCATCGTAAAACATGCTAGAAAAGACCTAGAAGCCCTGTATATTAAAATTCAAGAAATGGAAGATCAGATTCAAGCCCAGGGGGAAAGTGAAGAAACTATTAATAATCTGAGACACAACATGGATAAAAACCTTGACAAGCATGACAGTGAGATTCAAGATAGAAAGGAACGCAAGTTCAGGCGTGACGAAGCAGATTTCGAAAATGGGACCATTTTCACCTTCGCCAAACGCTTTGAAACATTGAAAACAAAACACCAAACTGGACCAACAGATGCACATCAGGACAATACAATCAGTGAAACTGAGTCCGAGGTAAGCGATGGGGAACAAACTAGAGTGCCATCCAAGAAGCTTACTTTTTTAGAGGAGCTAGAAATGCTCCACAAAGATCAACAAACCCCGAAGACAAGGGGAAGAGGACGCGGCAATACTCGAACAAGAGGAGGTGGAAGGGGACAGGTGTCAAACCTTACACAAGGAGGAAAACCCGGCGAGGCCACAAATCAAAGGTACCCTCTTCGCAACAGGACATTCAAAAAGTAAAAAAGGTCTACAAACTGGATCAAAAATTAATAATTAACCTATCCGATTACAAACTGACAACTGTTGAAGAATCAATCCTGAGCAAAGGCTTGACCTTTTGCCCTGACAAGCACCATGATGAAGTGGAGACTAGAATTGACATTTACAAATATGTGCGGAAGCTCAAACTAAAAAAACTCTTCTCACGGAAAAAACAAGGAGAAGAACCGCCAATAACCAACACCAGTGCACAAATTGATCGTGGAACAACTCTTGCAGTCGCGGATGCGACAAGCTTACAAACAGCGCTGGAACTAGCCCACGAGGTGGAACAAACAGACTTGACCAACACCCAATTTCTATCTCAAATGGGTAATGTGATAGGAACCCATCCCAAGACCAATTTAAAAAACAAGTCAAAATTTTGTCCTGTTCTCTACCCTGGCAATCGCATTGATGTATTTCATGACTTGGTAGTGGCGGAATTGGAGACAATGAAAAATACAAATAATAAGAAAGAAAATGTAAGCAAGAACGAACGCATTGCTTTAAAAAATCTCCAGTCTAATCCTTTGATTGAAATAAAACCCGCAGACAAGGGTGGAAACATCGTTGTTCTTAACAAAACTGATTATCTGGAGGAAGCATATCGCCAATTGAATGACGGAACCAACTATCAACTTTTGGAGCACAATCCTCTAATGGAGACGACAAGGACGTTGCATAAGAAAATCGAAACATGGCAAGCAAATGGCCTAATAAGTAAAGAAGAAAAGAACTTCCTTATAGTCACTCATCCCATCATGCCAACAGCATACTTCCTTCCCAAGGTTCACAAAACCCTGATCAAACCGCCTGGCCGCCCAATAATATCCAGTTGTGGCTCCCTATGCGAAAATGTATCCTCCTATGTGGATTATTTTTTAGCTCCTCTAGTTCCAACTTTGAGTTCATTCATTAAAGACACTGGTGACTTCCTGCGAATCATCATGGGAGTGGAATGGCAACCAGAGTATTGGCTAGCAACCATAGATGTCGTGTCATTGTACACATCGATCCAGCATGACATAGGCATGAATGCAATAAAATACTTCCTCAATCAGAGACCAATTTCCGAGCTAAGACATACTAACATGCTAATTGACATGATGTCGTTTTGCTTGGAGAACAACGTTTTCACCTTCGACAAGAAAACTTACAAACAAACCTGCGGATGTGCCATGGGAGTTTCCTTCTCTCCAAGCTATGCCAACCTCACCATGGGTTGGTGGGAAAAACACATAGCTTGGAGAGAGGAGAACGAGCCATACACCACGGATGTGGTTGTCTGGCTCAGATTTATAGACGATCTGTTCCTCCTTTGGAAAGGGACCAAACAAAAATTGGTGGAATATATAGACATTCTGAATGTGAACAATGTAGGATTACAGTTTACATCCAATATCCAGAAGAAAGAAATCGAATTTCTCGACACAAAGGTCTACATTAACAACAACAAACTAGAGACCACAGTATTCAGGAAAAAAACATCCACGAACAGCGTGCTCCATGGAACAAGTTTCCATCCCACTTCACTAAAACGAAGCATTCCCTACGGGGAATTTCTCCGAATGAAACGTAACTGCTCGGAAGAAACCGAATTGGAAAATAAATTCACAGAAACCAGAGACCGTTTCATTCAACGTGGATACAAACAAGCAGACATAATCAAGGGCGAGCAAAAAGCGAGAGCAAAAACAAGAGCTGAGACCTTGATACCGAAAAGTAAACCCAATGAGACCAATGAGGAAGAAAAACCGCGACTAATTTTAACATATTCACGAGAAAGTTATAAGATTCGCCAAATTCTAATCAAATTCTGGAACGTACTGAAAAAGGACAATGAGATAGGATCGCTAATAGGTGACAGACCTCTAATCACCTATCGAAAAGCGCCCTCTCTACAAGACACCCTAGTAAAGAGCCATTTCAGAAAAGAAATCAAAACTTTGAGCTGGCTAGAAAAACGACAACTGGGCTTCAGCAAGTGCACAACGTGCAAAGCATGTACAATCGGCCAGAACATTAAAACCTTGAAAGACCCAAAAGGAAGAGTATTTGATATCAAGGACAAAATAACTTGTGAATCGTCATTCGTGGTATACCAAATTGTCTGCTTCTGTGGGAAAAAAATATATTGGGTCCACTATTTGCCCACTCAAAAAACGAATACTGGAACATACCAGAGCCATCCAGAACAATGATATGAGCTACGCAACGGCTAAACATCTGAAAACGCATCCTGGCAAAACATGGAAAAATATGAAATATTCAGGAATTGCCATGGTGGGTGAAAATGAAAGAGGAGGCGATCGAAGAACGAGATTGAGACGCCTGGAATCAAAATTGATTATCAGGTTCAAAACGAGACAGCCGTGGGGGCTTAATATGGACGAAGAACTGAGCGTACATCTATAATAACTTTTTCTGGAAGGCTTATAAGTACTGATTTAAAAATAATTTGTGTTGGATTGAACATTGATTCTGGATATAATCAACATCTGATTTTATCTCTTACTAGTTGAACATAAGCAAATTGAAATGACTGAATATAAATGTTTTCTTTATCTGTGTGCCTACCCAACTGTTGATCAAAGTGTATAATGGTATTTTCGAATGGAGGCACTTAGCCTCACACACGCCATAAGTAAATGGAGGACTTGGGCAGCTAGCCTATATATTCCCACATGGACACTTAGTCCATGATTCTCCCGTGGCCTCATGTCGTCTAATAATCTGTGATAACACAAACAAGACTATAGCCATCAATAATCATTTAATGTTCAAGAAACGCCATTACAATGCCGCGATCCGGTTGGGTAATAGCGCACTGCAAGTTATAAATAATGCAAAAAACTACTGCACCCACAATGCATCCTAACTGCCAAGTGGAGTGTGTCAGTATAAATGGTAAAAATCAATGAGGGACACGTGTTTGTTAACCGTGATCAAGGACAGTGTATCTGTCTGAAACGCGTAGGTGGGGAACCTACATGAAATAAACTAACTAGTCACATAACTGAGGTGGTGTGCGGCGTCTTCTTTTGAAGAAAACTTTGCTGGAACCATATATATATATATATATATATATATATATATATATATATATATATATATATATATATATATATATATATATATATATATATATATATATATATATATATATATATATATATATATATATATATATATATATATATATATATGTATATATAAATATAATATACATGTGAAAATCCAACTTGTCCTTGATGTGCTTAGCAGCACAGACAGGTATGCAAACTTCAAAATATTGCCAGAGTCAGACTTCTTATTCAATTGCTTTTATTTTTCCATGCTGGTGAAGTGGCGCAAGCCTTTAGACGCGTTTTGGACGCTGTGTCCTTGCTCACTATATATATATATATATATATATATTAATAAAATCAGCCTTTTTACTGAGTTCAACAAAAGTGTAAAAGCAGCATAGAAAGTGGAGTAATAGCCACAGAAGTAATAGATGAGAAAAGGAAAGCACTGGTTGACAAAACGGATTGTAATGATTCTCCAGTGCCCGAAAAGATAAGTTAATTTTACTACTGATTTGATCCTCAAGTTAAAAGAGAAGGGGTACACTGTAAGCATGAATCAGTAGATCTACTCACATGTAGATCAACTCCCACACCTAGATATAACTTTTCACGTTTTTGCTATTTACCGTTTGCAAGTGGGGATTTAGTGGAGCCTCCACACCTCACAATGAGGGAGTGAAGCCTATTACACCTTAGTATACTGCTGTGCAATTACCTCCCATAATTTTACCACTCAATTTTACATTTTGCCTTTTTGGTAGAGATAACTGCCACTGGGGTTAATGTGTCTGTCAGTGGGGAGGAGAACTCTGAACTCTAAATGAAAGGGATAGGCAAATATTTCACATATGAACCAAATCATACACCTGACACACATTCACTTAGAAAACACATTCATACAACCAACAACCTACATTCTGCCCCATTCCTCCTGAAGAGTGCAATCATTTTGCCAACAGAAACAATATCCAGCCTCTAGTATGCAGACTACAACACTGGAGAATTAGAAAAACCTCACTGAGTAGAGGAATGCCCTTGAAGTTAACTCGTTGTTAAAGCTCTACAAACAAGTGTATGGTATCTCTCCATACAATCTCAAATGAGCTGATAAGAATGTCATGTGGCAGGAGCTCACAGAGCATGTCAATGCACTGGGGGAGGTACACGTGGTAATTGACATGAAAAGGAAGAGGCAAGTTGAGAAGAGGTGATAAAGGAAAGGTTCTCCCATATTCAGGTGGTAAGGTTATTCCTAAAGGCACAGGTGGATCCCCTCTCTGTTTCAATAACTAACTCACCTCTGTAGCACTAAAGGTTATCCTTTAAACACTCATGCAAGGCTATCCTTTCCACAATAATATGCAGATATCACACATATCCTTCATAGGCAGACTAATACACCCTTTAAATGCTATATTGTTGATATGATATTGTGCACATTTTACTCTTCCTTACTCTTATACAGTTACAATTACAAGTCATTTGAGTCTGGATATATAAAAGATGTTTGCATCGTAAACACTCCAAATCACAGAGGGTCTTCAACTAGCAATAAGTTATTTTGGATGTCTTAAATCCATTTTAGGTCACAGTAAAGTTTTACTAACTCCTAATATGGCTCTAGAAATTAATAACAAATTCTAATTTGGTAGGGCACTGTAGTTGGTATCTCTTACAAATGGGTGCTAACTCATGCTCAAAATGGCCTTTTGGACCCCTTCCCCTATGCAAACTGGGGGAAGGGTATTTTCAGGGGGGGGGTAGGCGGTTTTCAATGGTATAAAAAGCAACTCTCACTAATGTTTTTCAAAAATGATTTTTTTCAGCATTCCAGTGATCAGGCATTTAGTGCATGTAGCCCTTGGTTGCTGCAGCTGTGGCAAGAGTAATTCCTGCTGCAGCAGGGCTACACAATGGGCCCATGTCCAAACACATTTCTACAACAGACACAGGAATTACACTATATCATCAATGTAACTAACACACTATAGCAGATTTGAATACCTTTTTTTGTTGGACCATAAAAGCGTTTATATTTTGTTGGTGTTTGCTTTTGATATGTGAATTTACTCAACAACAACTTTGATATTTATGTTTGTATTATATATATATATATATATATATATATATATATATATATGCTTATTCACTTCTTGCTTTAATCATTTTTATGGGAATGTGCTGTTATTCCATCCACTAACTGCCACCACATTTACTTCTGCTCCTAGCAGTGCACCAAAGCTAGGACTGGCCACACAGAGCAGATAGATGTAGAGAGTGGTAAGCCAAGCCCTTCCTATGCAGGGTTGGGTTTTACATATCCATCAATTAGATCAGTGTGTGAATATTTTGCGAATGTCTAACATCTACTTCCATGTCTCATCTTGTAATACTTCTCAGCATCTTTTATAGGTCATTTCAAATATCTGTTTCTTTTAGTTATTTGTTGCAATTTCAGTTTTTTATCTGTCAACTGTGCTATTATTTCAGTTGTTGTTGCCTCACAAGTTCACACCTCTGAAATGCTAAGTTTTCATTTGATCAACCTACCAAATGGTAAACTATTGGATACCTTTGATATACTGTTCAGTTGACTCTGGGGGACATGTGTCTTTCAATGATATAGTTTGAGAGCTCTGTCATAGCACATATTAAAGCATTTGACACCCCTGCCGCGAACACCCGCAGGCATACTTCTAGCTAATTTTAAGTGTGTGTGTGTGTGTTATGACTGCTTCACAATTGATATTGATAGTATGCATGTCTTGTGGTGGTCATGGCAATCATGCCATAACCTATAATAATAATAAATAATACCAGCATTGGTAAAGCGGGCAGCTAACTCAGGCAAGGTGTCCCGGCACTGGGGGCCGTCGGGAATATTAAGCAAACTATTGCCCAGACTCACAAGGTGCTGCTGAGCTAATTTTCCGCCGCCTTTAGGGATCGGACTGTGAGCCCCTGTGTTCCCGAGTCAACCACCCTGGCTGCTGCACCACACCTATGCACTCACTGAGATCTGAACCATCTAGGCATTGAAAGAAAGGCCACTCATTATTCTAGTTCTTGTGCACATGTATGGAAGAAACATATAGAATGAGTTCAATTTTTGGAAAGGAATGACTACAATGAAATAATTAGCATATATTTGTTGACAGGGCAAGTTAGTGACAAAGCCAAATAAATAAGGATGTACATTTTTTGTTTTCTGAATTCAAGCCCAAACTAATTACAAATACGTTTGCTGGTGAGAATAATTGATAAGCAGAGCTTGTTATCTCCTTGTATTAACACTTTTTATGGTTACTCCTTTTTGGCTATTACCCACAAGATGTCCACTAGGGGCAGAAAGCCTACTAGACACAAGGGGTGGCTGCCACCACTCCAAAACGGGTTCAATACTATTTCTGCTTGCAATGGGGGTGAATGGAGGTGATTACCCCCCAATCTGCCCCCAGAGGACAGAAAGCCCACTAGAAACGAGGGAAAAATATATGGAAAAATATAGGGATGGGGCTGCTCACAATCGCCATGGCCATGCCCCTATGCCAACCCCCAAAAAGATGCAACCAATTTTCTGCCCTTCTGGCGGTGTATGGAGGCAATTGCCTCCAATATGCCAGCCCCAGGGGGCAGAAAGACCATTGGGCATGAGGGATGGCAAAGCAGGTTTCTAAAAAACATAGGAGTGGGGCCTCCCCACCTAGGGCATGGCTATGCCCGACCTCAAAAAGGCAACATACTGTCTACTAGAGACAGGGTAATTGAAAATGGTGCCAAAACAAGGAGAATGAGACCCACTCAGGCATTGAGTCATACCCCACTATAGTAGAGGTAATAGTGTACCATAGGAGGTTTGTTCAATTGGTTAGGTCCCCCAAATCTGTCCCCTGGGATTTTGTATTTGGAGAAAGAGAAAGGGATATGGGCATTGCATTCACTCACTGGCCACACCCCCACCCCAAAAGAGACAAACTAGTCTTTCTGCCCACTCTAGGGCAGACAGGGGAGTTGCCCCAATGTGTCCCTGGGGGGACAGAAAGCCCACCAGACTCCAGGGAATCTAAAATGGTGCCAAAACAAACAAAGCGATGGTACCGCCTACCCTGGCATCGAGTCACACCCCGTCCGAGAAGGGGCAATGCTGTCTTTCTGTTCCCTAAGGGGTAGATGGGAAGTTTTTCTCAATTTGGGAGGTTCTCCTAAACTGCCCCTCGGGGAGTAGAAAGCCCACTAAACCTCCAACGATTTTGCCTTTGGGGCAAAATGTGTGCTCTAGAATTGACCATATCCCATCCCAAAAAGTACAGACCAGTATTTCTGTCTTTCCCAGTGGCAGAGAGGGGGTTTACCCACAATTATCCCTGTGGGACAGAAAGTCTACTGTATGCCAGGAATATTTTTTCAATACAATCATGGGGTAGGTCTGGCCCATCCTCAAATAAGGCCTCCCTCTCACCCTTAATGCTTCAACAGTCTTTCGGCTCTCCTGTGATCTAAAACATCCCATCCTAATGGCAAATGATAAGACGTTTTATTATTTTGAGTGTTGCTTTTAAATATGGGCCAAGAGGATGGGCCAAATCCCAATATCGTCCCACTTGCTATGGTAAATTGTTCTCTTTTTTGGGATCAGATGGGCTGCAGCCTGGGAAAATCTATCAGATCCAGCCATTAGGGAGTACAGGGTTGTGTGCATCACGTGGATCTCATAACATTTTCAAACACACAATGCCCTGTAAACCTCAAACTTTGGCTAAATACACATACTTTCATTGTAGTAGGCCTACTAACACAAGTGAGGCACTTTTTATATTTTGATATTTGGGTGGTAGGAAATGTGTGACTCCCCACAGATTTCAGACACTTTCCTCACAGAAATGTGAGGAAATGTGTTTTTTTGCCAATGTTTGAGATTTCCAAGGGCATCTCGTGGTAGAAAAACCTGGTGACAGCCATGCAGTTCACCCCACTCTTGATCTCCCCTTTTTTCTAGTTTGCAAAAATGTGCAGCTTTGCTAAGTGCCGGTTAAACTAGTGCCCAAAATCCACTGCTACACTTATTGGAAAAAAGGGTTTGTTTTTAGTGGGAAAACGAGATGTGTCCATGTTGCGATTCGAGTCCTCTCCTTTTGCGGGCACCAGCACTACCCACACAAGTGAGGTACCATTTATATCAAGAGACATGTGGAAACACCGAATAGTAGAACATTGTTTACTACCAATTGGGTTTCTTTATAATTTCTGCCTCTCAAATGTAAGCCAGCATGTAAAAAAGAACGCATTTTGAAAATGCCATCTGAATCACATAGTAGGATGGGTGCCACAAATTCAGAGATTTACAAATACCCACTGCTTATATACTCTGCATCAGATGTCAGTTTTGGAAATACACAGGCACCCTTGATACCCATTTTTCCCTCTATGTGTTTTACATTATGAATTGCTCATACACAATGAACGCCCATTGTAAGATGCTGCTCAGTTGTTGGCTCTCAGTAACTCTAGCTCTTGGACAACCTACAAACCCTATATATCCCTTCAACAATGAGAGTCTAGCAGACATAATAGTACATTGCTTTTGGAAATCGATAATCGTGACAAGAAATTACAGATGAAAATGTCACAAATGACCGTTTGTTATTCATTTTCAAAAATAATTTCCACAATTAATTTGTGCAATCTACACAAAGGGCACATATTTTTTTCCACAATTAATTTGTGGAATCCACACAAAGGACCCATTGCTAAATTCAGAATGTTATCTGCACTTTTGGAAATCTATAGTTTTTCAGGCTCACCTATGTTTTTCATGCTGGTTTCCACCACAAATTAGAATGGAGTTGACGGTACACAAATTCAGAAAAAATAGGTAACTCTTGAAAAAATGTAAAAATTCTGGTACAGAAAATTGCATTTTTTCATTATGCTGGTTCCTGAAACCAGGGAAGATGGTGACTTTAGCACAGCAAAACTTTTCTTGATGCCAATTTTAGTCAAAAAAGAAACACTTTTTTACGCACTTTTTTTCCTATTCCCCCCCTCCAAAAAAATCTAAATGAGCTGTATTTTGCCCATTTCTTTGGTACTCTCTAGGGTAATCCAAAGACCATGTGTACCTTTAGAATCCCCATGCTGTTGGGAAACAAAGGTTGCAAATTTGGCATAGATACCTTATGTGGGAAGGAAATTATAGAGGCCTAAGCACAAAGTACACAATAGCCAAAAAAGGGCTCAGCACTGAGATGAAAAAACCTCACCAGTTATTGATTGAACGCCAGGACCCCTATACAGAGACTACCAGAAAGACTGGACTATGTTTTTATTTTGGTCCTCAAGGAGCTGTCCTGTGCAAGATTTCTTGCAAATCAGATGTCTATGGACATGACTCACATTTAGATTTATTGATTGTAATATATTCCATGGAGATTCAATGTTGTGTGTCGGAGAATCTGGCATTGGTGTAGTCATCGTGTATCAACATTTACAGGCCATGTTTTATAGGTACGAATATTTCCAAGTGTCATAGAGCTCGACCTGTATTATTTTCAGCGACTGACAATGACTAAGACCCCCACTCAAATGTACCTCATTACTGCTTCCTGATTAATCCCTTTTTGGGAAAGGTACTTCAACGTAATAGACCTACAAAGAACCCTTCCTCCTACCTCATATACTTTACACTTTCTATTATGCATTCATGCTGGTTCCTACAACAACATCTCGAAACAATGCAGTGTTCAGAACATGTGCTTGAACTCGACGTTTTACTCATCTGCCCATTTCGGTGGTGCCGCCATTTAAAATACGTGAAATAGTAAACCATGGAATTTCAAACATTTAGCCCAATTTCCTGCTTGGACAAGAGAATAACTCCCAGGCATGTGGAGTAAAAAATAACTGAAATTATAAATAAAGCAGATTGCCTCCAACAATGTGTTTGTGCTGAAGTAAACAGCAGTAAAAGATCTCGTACTTTCCATTACCACGTATGACCATCTCTCCTGTTCCGTTGCGAACAAACTCATTGGCGGTATCATCAGACCGGGATAGCCTCTAGCCTTTAGTGTGTTATGTAATCAAACTGGCATTCAACCCCTGGAAGTAATTTAAATATTTATTTTTGCACACTAGTCGTCAGATCTAGCGCCTGCGGTGCCCTTTGTCGAGCGAGGAACATTAAGATATAGCCCATGGTATAATGGAGGGTGACATACACATTACAGTTCCACCCTGTTCCAGATTTTCAGCTGTCAGTCTGCTGAACTGTAAAGATAAACTAAAAACATGTGAATGAAAGTGTCAGCTTGTTTCATAGACCATAAACTCCCTATAGACACATTGGCAACGGGAACTGCAACAACTCGCCCATGGGGTACAAGGCTAAGGGTTGTCTGTATTTAATTAAGTTACTGACCGGAGAACACTTAGCTTGTGGGCACTGTTCAGTGACAGAGCAGTTCGGCAAAGGATTTTTAATATTAAATAGCTGTACTAATACACATTGCTTAAGGGAACAGATATGACAAATATGAAAACGTGCAGTCTGTGGTTGCAGCTGATAAGGTTGACTGTACAATTTAGCATAAAATGCTTCAATTCGTGGCTTTTACATAGACATATTGCATAAATGTATCAATATTTCAGGACTATGCCCTTAAATATTAACATTCCTCCGACGATGTTGACATTGTGTACAATATATTTAAAATGTCCGCGTTTGTTGCAAATAAAAACAATGATATTGGAAAACGTCATGTTAACAATAATTTAAATAATACATTTTCAAATGGATATAGAGAGTGCACGTACATTCATGATAATATTAAACCACAGACTAAGTCAGTAAGAGTTCTGTGGAGAGGAGTTCTAAAAGCAGCTAAGAACTGATAATCCTATCAAATAATACGTGCATTTCTCTACCTTGAGTCTTCCCATTGTATGCTGAGGGGAATTGAACGTAAAACTATTTAGAGTCAAAGCTATGCATGCCACTCACTGATACTACCCATCTGCCTACTTCTAAATTATGGAAATATCACTACTTATGGCTCATCAAAATACAGATCTTATTTTGCAAGTCAGTTTGATAAAATAGTACACATTCCCATTTATAAGAATTATGTCTGACAAATAATTTGTATTGACAAATTTAAAAAAGACCTAACTGAAGTATTTATAATGTTTGTGTAGTCTAAATTTGTTGAGTAACTGCACTGTGATATAATAACCCTTAACTATAACTAAGGTGTAGCCTTTCGTTTTTGTGTGTGTATATATATATATATATATATATATAGGTGGTGCGCAATGCCAGCAGAATCACAGCCGGACAATAGTAATCGCGATGCAATACGATGAAGCGCACACTCAAATGACCTCTGCTAGTGCAAAAAGAGATTTATTCCTCAGTCGCTACGCGTTTCGGCAAGAATGCCTTGATAGCACGCTGAGCAATGATTTGAAAGTACATACATACACAAATGATACAAACAAAGGTATATTGCTCATGGATGCAAGGATGGCTGTGTTACAACGGCAGCCATTTCTAAATGGGTGTTCATTTAAGGTAAAAGCAGTTTGGTAACATGTACATGGACATTCTGAGGTTACAAAATGAGTCTTCCACACAATGCTATTGATACATTTCACAATGTCATGACACAAGAACTTCTCAAATAAAAACATCAGAATACTACCAAGAACCTTCTACCGAACAATCTATCCAGTAGACAGAGAAATTTCATTTTGTCGGTTTCCAAAGACAAAAACATTGTAATCCGGCCATCTGACAAAGGCGGGAACATTGTACTGTAGAGCAGACAAATGTATATTAATGAGGCCCTCAGACAGTTACAGGATGGTAGATTTTACTGTACTTGCAACACAACCACATATAATGAGAGTATCACCACTACTTAGAGGAGGCTTGCAGAATGGCAACAGTCTGGGATCATCACATGGAATGAATATTACTTCCTTAAAAAGGATTATCTTAGACTGTCCATTCTGTCTCTTCTATTCAAGATACACAAAGACCCCACGGGCCTTTAAGGCAGACCTATACTATCAGTCATCACTAGGGAGCGTGATCGAAAACATCTCCAAATATGTGGATAATTTTTTGAGAGAATTTGTAACCACATTACTATCTTATGTGAGAGATACAAAGGATTTTTGGTGCAAACCTGAGGGCATTGTTTGGGATGAGGAATACATCCTCATCACCCTGGACATGAATTCTCTTTTTGCACTAGCAGAGGTCGTTTGAGTGTGCGCTCATTGTATTGCATTGGGATATATATATATATATATATATATATATATATATATATATATAAACCTACTGGCGGTCGCCAGTAGGTATATATAGTTAGGACCTAGTTACCATAGGAAATTCCAAACATTCTATTGGGAATAACTTTGGCGCCGATTGAGGGATCTGCCTGTAATTTTGCTTAAATTTACCTCGCTGCGCTCCGCTCCTCCCCTGAAAGTTTCGGGGGAATTCGTCAAGCGGGGGCTGAGAAAAAAGGGGGGACCCAAAACGTGTATTCCCCATGTTAATTTCCATAGGGACATTCTGACAAGGCTACAACTTGAACGGCTGAACGGAATTATACCAGATTTGGCAAAATAGTAGGGACTGGTATGCAGCAGTGCCTTCTGTATGTTTGGTGTAAATCCATCCAGTAGTTCTTGAGAAAATTGAATTTGAAATTTTTCAAATGGCATTTTTTATGGGACCTTTAGACACGGCTACAGCCCGAACGGCTGAACGGAATTACACCAAACTTGGCAAAATGGTAGGGACAGGTATGCAGTAGTGCCTTTTCTATATTTGGTGAAAATCCCTCCAGTAGTTGTTGAGAAAATGAATTTGAGCAAATTATATATCTATATGCGCTCAACATTCTATTGGGAATAACTTTGGCGCCGATTGAGGAATCTGTGTGTAATGTTCCAGAATTTTGGCCAGCTCCTCTCTGCTCCTTCCCTGAAAGTTTCGGGGGTATTCGTCAAGCGGGGGCCGAAAGGGGGGTCCCAAAACGTGTTTTCCCCATGATAATTTCCATAGGGACCTTTAGACACGGCTACAGCCGAACGGCTGAATGGAATTACACCAAACTTGGCAAAATGGTAGGGCCTGGTATGCAGATGTGCCTTTGCTATGTTTGGTGAAAATCCCTCCAGCAGTTCTTGAGAAAATTGAATTTGAAATTTTCCAAATGGCATTTTCTATGGAACCTTTAGACACGGCTACAGCCCGAACGGCTGAATGGAATTACACCAAACTTGGCAAAATGGTAGGAACAGGTATGCAGTAGTGCCTTTTCTATATTTGGTGTAAATCCCTCCAGTAGTTGTTGAGAACATTGAATTTGATCAAATTATATATTTATATGCGCTCACCGTACGCGCACCATACGCGTATGGTACGCGTACCGTACGTGTACGTGCGCGTACCCTTACGTGCCAGAGCGAGTTTCTGATTGGCTGGCAGTCGACTGTCAACATTCCAAACTGTCCAAACCAGGAAGGGTTGGCCACCATCTTGTTTTTCAGGAGAACTGAGGCACAAGAGAGCCCAAAACAAGAGTGGAAAACATGAAAAGGGGGCTGGGTAGAGACCCCCCAACCCTCTAGCCCTTCTCAGGGGGTCCCAAAAGGACCCCCAAGGGCAAAAAAAAAAATCGCGGGCTACGCGCACCGTATGCGTAGGGTACGCGTACCGTGCGCGTACCCCGCGATTTAAAAAATAAAATAACATTTTTTTGCACTTGGTAGTCCTTCTGGGACCCCCTGAGAAGGGCTAGGGGATCAGGGGGTCTCAACCCTGCCCCCTTTTCGTGTTTTTCACTCTTGTTTTGGGCTCTCTTGTGCCTCACTTCTCCTGAGAAACAAGATGGCTGCTCAGGTGGTCCCAGAAGGATAATAACATATATAAACGTTATCCGCTAATAGAATTAGCATTTACAAAACCTTTGAAATTTATTGAAAAAAATTAAGGTTTCACGCCTGATATAGTTAGGAATTAGCATTTAAAAAACCTTGCAAATTCACTGACAAAAACATAGGTTTCAAGCCTTGTATAGTTAGGAATTAGCATTTAAAAAACCTTGCAAATTCATTTAAAAAACCATAGGTTTCAGGACTTATATAGTTAGGAATTAGCATTTAAAAACCTTGCAAATTCACTTAAAAAACCATAGGTTTCAGGCCTTATATAGTTAGGTATTAGCATTTTAAAAACCTTGCAAATTCACTTAAAAACCATAGGTTTCAGGCCTTATATAGTTAGGAATTAGCATTTAAAAAAACATTGAAATTGCTCCTATATAGTTAGTTGTACTAACAATATTTCCCGCACCGCAATCCACTGCTGATGATGTCACATATTACATCATTCATGACATGGTCAGTGACATCACTGATGACATCACTGATGACATCTCAAATTACATTACTGATGACATCACTGATGTCATCAGTAATGTCATTTGCCTCCTCCCCTTTCCCGTTTTTTTAAAAACGGGAAAGGGGAGGAGGCCACGCCCCCTCCCTGCACCACTCTGCAAACGCGCCCCCTGGCACGTTTTCAGAGGGTGAAGTAATTCCCCTTGAATACTGGGGGTCCCTGGGGGCCAAGTAGCCCACCTGGAACCTCCAGTATGAGCCAGGGGGCTGTGTTGCAGAGAGGTGTAATGAGGCCATGCCCCTTTTTACACCTCTCTGTAAAGCAGCCCCATGGCGCATACTGGAGGTTCCTGGTGGGCTAGTTGGCCCCCAGAGACCCCCGGTATTCAAGGGAATTTAGTTCAACTTCTGGAAACGCGCCAGGGGCTGCGTTGCAGAGAGGTGTAATGAGGCCACGCCCCTTTTTACACCTCTCTGCAACTCAGCCACCTGGCGCATACTGGAGGTTCCTGGTGGGCTAGTTGGCCCCCAGGGACGCCCGGTATTCAAGGGGATTTAGTTCCCACTCTCGAAATGCACCAGGGAGCTGCATTGCAGAGAGGTGTAATGAGGCCATGCCCTTTTTTACACTTCTCTGCAATGCAGCCCCCTGGCACATACTGGAGGTTCCTGCAGGAGGCAAGCACAAATTCAAGCCCTTGGAGAATATTCTGTAGATGATGAAAGTCCTTGCAAAGTTCCTTCTCCTTTCCTTGGCAATGAAGTAACCAATGAGGCCAACCCAGCAAACAGCACACTAGCAGAGGGGCAGTCCAAACTTCTGCAGCTTCCTTGGTTCTTCTCCTTGGCAGATAGGTTTCATGTTCCAGAAGTGATCTAAAGTCTGTGGGACTGGGTCGCAATATTTATACCCCAAAATCCTTTGTTCTCTGAAGGCAGAGAGGCCTCTGCCTAGTTCAAACCAGTTCCTGAGCACTGTGTTTACATGACTCTTCTCTTTCTTTCACTGTGCAGGGCAGAAACATCAAACGCCCCACAGGCGGCGGAGCCAGCACAGGGGAGGGAAGATGCAGCTCCGGAGCTCTCTGTTGACAGGATTCCTCTTCTCCTTTCACTGTGCAGGGCAGAGACATCAGACAAGCCACAGGGGGTGGAGCCAGCATTGTGGAGGGAAGGCCCAGCCCTATTCAGGTCCCAGGTGCACTCTCCCCCTCACATCTGGAGGTAAATCTCCCTATTCACCACTGGGCTGTCCCAGACTGTCTCCTGAAATTTCCCCAGCCCTGTCACACACAAACCCAGACAAGGAATACACAAGTCAGCAGAGGCGGGCTGAAATGGTTAGGCAAGCAAATACCTACTTTCTAAAAGTGGTATTTGCAAACACAGAATATTAAAATAAACTTTACTAAAAGATGTATTTTATTATTCTGAGTTCAGGCATACTCAACCCAAATTTCTACCATGTTCCCTGAGTCAGTTAGGATTGTAGGGATGTAACAATTTTCACTGCCCATTCTAGTCTATGGGAACAGGTAGCCTTCAATAGTAAAAAAAGAAAATGGCTGTAATTCACTACTAGAACATGCTACACACATCAGAGCATGTCCTGCCTTATACTTACAATGCACCCTGCCCTTGGGCCTACCATAGGGGTGTTTAATAGGAAGCAAAGGGAAGGTTTAGGGACTGGCAAGTGGGTGCACTTGGCCAAGTCGACATGGTAGTCACAGACTACACACAGGCCTTGCAATGGCAGGCCTGAGACACACTTTACAAGTTGCTTCTGTGGGTGGCACAACCAGTGTTGCAAGCCCACCAGCACCATTTGCTCTACAAGCCCTGGGCACACATGGTGCACTGTACTAGGGGCTGACAGTAGATCAAATAAGCCAATCATGGAATCCAATCGGTATATCAATTTAACATAGGGAGCACTTGCACTGTGGCACTGATTAGCAGTAGCACAGGGCCCAAAACATACAACCAGCAAAAATAGGTCAAAACAGAGGAGGCAATCCGTCAAAAATGGAAGGGAGGCTCACGCCAATGATGTCAGGTCTAACAATTAATAATTATTTTCTATCTATATTTATTTGAAACGTATTGCCGAGGCGCCAAACATTGATTACATACTCCGTGCACCGCCATTTTAGTAGTTTTCCTCTGTTATTTTTTAATATACCTATTACTTTCATTTTACCCTCCGCCTATCTTCTCTGTGATCGATGAGATTTCATGCCACAGATACCACGGTGTTTGTCCTTGGCCTCTGATGTTATCAGACTTGGTCACACGCATACCTAAAAACTAAGCACGTAAGCCACAGCCATTACAACGCGTGTCCGTCACCAGAAAGCCATTATCATGCTTATGCCTTTATCATGGGTGGTAAATGTATACTAGATTTAAAAGCATGCGTGGTAAAGCCATATGCGTGCTAATGGCTTCGTGGTGACGATCATGCGTACTTATGACCGCGTTGTAATGGCTTTTTCCCCCCAACGGACACTGCAACAACCGGGTCTGGGCGTCGTAGACTCCGAGGCACTAGGCGGAGGGCCACGCAGCCCCTCTCATACAATATAGAAATCTTTGGGGGGGGTGATTGTTTCCGTGTTTTGAAGGGCGTTTTTGAGGCCCACACACTTAATTTTGTAGGGGGGTAGGTTCGCAAGGGAAAATGTCGCAAGAAGTTTGTAAATGTGGTACTCATTGTTTTGTTTTACTTTGATTTCTTTTCTATGTTGTAGTCCATCCAGAGAAAATATAACTTATTGTACAGTTAGTACTTTTCAACCCTACTCTTGAACATCTTACTATAGTACTTCAAATTATTAATATTATTGTTATTGTGGACCGTCACCCCCCCTCCTCCCCAAAAAAGAAGTATGTAGTTTTTTTTATTAAAACAACAATAACTGTAAAAGTAACTTAATGATAACAATATAATAAACAAGTACAAAAATAACTTTAATAAAACATTATAAACAAATTGTGATGTGGACTCCAAAAGACGTACAATAGGTAATATGCAAAACAAAAAAGAATTAGAGTTTAAAATTATGTAGATGTGAGTAAATGAGGATAAACAGTACACGTCAAGGTAACACTACGATTTTATGTGTGCAGTGTGCCTGGTACATTTCACTTCTGTTATAGTCCCGCGTTCAAGTGGTGTCTATATGGAAGTGCCTACTGCGTTACTGACACAAAAGTGGTACAATGGTATTGTAAATACGCCGATTTATTTCTAATGCATTTAATTGGAGGCATTGTATATCTAGGCCACTGTGCTTACCTTGTATAAACATTGCGGCCATCAGAGTTCACAACTTCAATTGAACTCTGTTTGTATACGTCAAAGTATATTCAATACGTTGCGGACAATTCCATTGCTGTTGCTCGATATGCCGTGATTGCTCCTGAAGGATGTTTGGTGAAGCAAACAAAAGGACATTTGATTAATCACCGTAAACTGAGTTGCGAAACTCCTGTCAAAAGTGAATTTTAATGTGATTACTTAATATGGAGTACATATACTGTTGCACCCCATTGACTCGCAGAGTCTGGAGTTGAGAGTTTTAAAAAAAAAGTTAGACGCAGATTTACATGCTCCTTGCGCCACTTTTTCCATGTTAAAAGTGACACAAAAGTGGCACAATAAGCTTGTAGATCTGTTCCTTAGACTGTTGTAACCTATCTATTGTCTCTGCTCTGTGGTAATTATACATTTCTACACAGACAAGCTGCTGCACACTATCGACTCTCTCCTTTCACAGATAATTTGTTGTTGTTTCTGAAACAAATTTGTTTGCTCACCTAGTGCCATAGACATGATTAAAAGAGGGTTGAAACAGGCTTCACTGTAGCCAAGAGAGTTCACCACTTAAACTCGGGAAAGGTTTTATACGGCACAGTGGAGACAGCAGCGTCCATAACTATAAAAAAGAAAAAAGAAAACGATGTGAGAGACAGTAAGAAAGAGATAGATAAAGGGACATTAAAACGTGGAAGAGACACAGACGATGGGTGGGGGTCTGAAGCCCCGTTAGCCTAATGGGTATTGCGCGCCTGCTGCATACTACATATTCTCTCCTTTGACAGATAACTTGTCGTTGTTTCGGAAACAAGCTTTACGTTCAACCATATACGATCAATTAGAATAGAGGCCTGGGAAGGCCATGTGAGGCACTAATAAATATTAAAAGTCACGGGAGGATTAGGAGGGAGCAAATACGAAGAAACACAAAGCATGTTGCGCACAAAAATTTAAGTAAAACAGAGTTGGGAGGGGCACGTGACGCAGTAAAAAAATAATACTATTATGAACGCACAATTTATAACAATACAGGCTAAATCACGTGACACAGTTAAAAAACTACGACACAGAAATTCATGCACGCACAATTTATTTAAAAAAGGCCTAGGAGGGCCCCGTGACGCAGTTGGAAATATTCCCATCAGCAATATACAATCAATAAGAATAGAGGCCTGGGAAGGCCACGTGAGGCAGCAATAAATATTAAAAGTCACGGAAGGATTAGGAGGGAGCAAATACAATGAAGCAAAAAGCATGTGGCGCACAATAATAAAGCAAAACAGAGCTGAGAGGGCCACGTGATGCAGTAAAAAAAGTACTATCATGCAGGTACAATTTACAGCGGAGGCTGATGCTGTGACGGCTTCTCTTACCTTTGCTTCTGTCTTCCCTTGTCTTGTCTTCGAAGGCTGGGGCTTTGGCTGGGCCTGGGGTGGGCTGGGCGCGGACGCCGCCGCCACCGCGCCTATGGTGGCCTGGCTGGGCGGCAGCAGCAGTGACACCATGTCGAGTGTCACGAGTACTCCTCCGCTCGAGCAAACAGTATGTAATACAATCAATGACGACAGTCTGTCTGTCATCGCAGCACAGGCAGGCAAAAGAGAGCGTGCTCACGTCAGTGCCCGCATTAAATGGGAACTGCGGGGGCTGACCAAACCAGACCCAGGGCCGTCATTGGTAGCGTTTTCACGCTCTACAAGAATGACGGCCCTGAGGGACCTCCCATTGGCTAATGCATTGGCTTCCAGGCTTAGTAATAGCAAGAAAGCTCGGTGGTGACATCCGGGGAGTGTGGGCGGGCGTGCACCGCGCATGTGCAAGTGTGAGTGTGTACACCAACAATTAACAACAGAGGGAGACGGGACGGGGTTATCATGTGCACAGAGGCAGGCCCAGAATCGGATCTCCAATGATTGACCACTTGTAATCATTCTGGTAGCGCGCCCTGTCCTCGACATTAGTTTTTTTTTTCTCATTCTTTTGTTCCTGTTGGACACTTTTTGGGTTCCAGTTCAATTTTTTTGGTTTAAAAAAAATAATTGTTGAAAAAACACAAAAAAAATAGAAAACTAAAAACACAAAAAAACTGTTATTTTTAGATCTACCTTCACTGGTCAAAGAATGAACTATATTTCTGTGTTAGTGTATAAAAGTTTCTCAGAATGAATGTGTAGTTCATAAATGAATGAATGAATACATTGATAGTGTATGGTTAATGTGAAAGTGCAGAACTATAAGGAACTGCTGCAGCATAAATCTATAAATAGTTTACCTATAGTATACTGTAGTACCTCCGAAGCACTTGAATGTAACATATGCACGTAAATATGTTACAAGTCTATGCTTCCATTTGCACTGCTGGTGAAACTGCCGAGATGAATTTCTATGTGTTATGGGTGGATTTACAACCCCCTTGTGCCTCTTTTAACACAGCCGTTGCGTCACTTTTGTGGTGCACTGGTGGTGCAAAATATGTGCCATGGTGTGTAGTATTTACAATGTGACACATCTGGAAGGTGCATCACATTATAAAGCCCTGCACCAGAAGGAGGTGATCTCACAGTACACAATGACTGGCATATCTCTGGGGATGTACACTTATTGTACATCTGCTGATTAGTGTTTTAATGTAGTGAATGGATTCTTTTAAAACAGTGTATAGATAAGCACATACTGCTGTATGGTCACTACAATACTGAAACAGAAGTGTGATAGTGTTTACTGGAAGTGTAAGGATACAGATTGGGGAATTGTAGATATAAAAGACAAGTTTCCCAGTGCATAGAACACTATATGCATAGTCTATAGGGGGTTTCTCAGGAACTACTGAACGGATTTACACCATTTTACAAAAAGCACAATCTGTGAACTGAACTCTACCTCTCTGCCAAATTTGGTGTAATTCCGTTACCGTACCCGTACAGTACGATTACCCAAAAAAAAAACAATGAAAAAGGAATTATTTAGAATTCAATTTTAATATATTAGAAAAATAAATAACCCAAAAAAGTATTGGCATTTTAGTTTTGTTATTATTTTACAATAAGAATATGAAATATAATTAAAAAAATTAAATAAATATAAATATTTATATTAAAAATGTAAGGAATTAGTATAATAAGAAAGAAATAGAATAATTAATACATTTAACATTTTTCATTTACAAAACCTTTGAAATTCACTGAAAAAACCATAGGTTTCACACACGCTATAGTTAGGAATTAGCATTTAAAAAACCTTGCAAATTCACTGAAAAAAACATAGGTTTCACACACGTTATAGTTAGGAATTAGCATTTAAAAAACCTTGCAAATTAATTGAAAAAACCGTAGGTTTCACACATGTTATAGTTAGCTGGGCATTTCACTCATACAAAACCATTGAAATTCCCCCGTTATAGTTAGTTCAGCTAACTATAATTTGCCCGCCCGCAATGCACTGCTGATGACGTCACATATTACATCACTCATGACATGGTCAGTGACATCACTGATGACATCACTGATGACATCATCCTTGTGAAAGAGTGGTAGACCTACTCTCACCCTAATATAACCTTTTATAGACACATTCAAAAATAGAAACTAAAATGTTCAAAAAAATGGAGATACAAATACCAGTTACAACATCCTATTCAATAATTTCAACATCTACATACACATCCACTCAGACACCAACAGTTCTATATAGTCACTCATACATGTACTCACTCATCATATGTACTCATACAACTATACATCCTGTTACACACCAATACTCATCCATAGAGTTACTCACACACATACTCACACATGCAAATAAACTATCAAACATCTATTTACGTGCATATACAGCTATGCACACATCACTACACTTACTTCTACAGAAACGTACACATACTTACTCTCTTAAACAATCACTTATAGAAACACATACTTATTTATATAGGAACTCTTCCAATCTCTCACTCTCATATATACTCACGTATAAACATTAATACTCACATATATTAGTTTAAAACACATGTACTTACTCATAAAGATACTATTGAGACAGTCATTCACTCACTTACCCACCCATACCCACACTCATCCACCCATACAGTCCTGCACACATGCTGTTTTCAAAACACATACAAACAGTGAGTCACTCATTCATGCATCTATGCTCTAAGTAATATTCCCCACCAAACCAATACAGACACTCATACTGATAGTTTAAAAAACAACTTATAACCGCATAGATACTCATGTAGCTACTCACCAACCCATGCAGCCACCTATACACAAAGCGAGACACTGATACAGATATTTAAATATTTAAAAATGACTCGCTAATACTTGTATTCACTAAGATACACTTAATAAGTCAGTTATACAATCAATTTTACCAAAAAAACATCCATTTAGATACTTATTTACCCTTTTATTCTTCCATCGACCTTTAGATATACATATAAAAAAAAAATATTTTTCAGAAAGACACACATTCACTGGATGATGTCATCAGTGATGTCATATGAGATGTCATCAGTGATGTCATGAGTGATGTCACTGACCATGTCATGAGTGATGTAATATGTGACATCATCAGCAGTGCATTGCGGGCGTGCAAGTTATAGTTAGCTGAACTAACTATAACGGGGGAATTTAAATGGTTTTGTATGAGTGAAATGTCCAGCTAACTATAACACGTGTGAAACCTATGGTTTTTTCAATGAATATATATTTTTTTTGTCCTGATAAATTGTTGCTAGTTCTTTTAACAATACTGCAAAGTGTAGAATAATCAAAAAACTTGAAAAGTTTCAAGTCACTGCCATTCTTTGCATCCAAGCTGTCTTAATACACTTTTCTGTTAAAGCCTTCAAATATAGCTAATCAAAATATCAGACTGACTCTGTGTTGATGCACAGTTGGTGTTGAGGCGTGAGTGACATGTTACCTCTTCTCCCGCAGTGTAAGCATTTGTTACATCAAAGCAGGAGCTAGCTGACTAAATCCGTCGCTTACCAGTCATAACACAGTGTATGTATAACCATTGGTAAGATGAAAGACTGTTTATAAACTGGTTTTTCAATGCTATTATATTTACCCACCAACAATCAATGGCAGTTTCTGTTTCATAAACAAATAATTTTTATGTTTTTCAGTTCATTTACACTGTTAGAATTATAGGTATGAGAAATCATTCTGCCTGGATGTATCCTGGAACAATTTCACTTTTCGCGCTCAACATAATGAATGCTCTTTGACCCACTGCTGAAAGCTTTGCTGCCATCCAGTTTCTGTCTGCAATTAAAATGCAACAGCACATATAGAACAGTTGAAGTGCTGAAAGGCCTAATTTAAAATGCCCTTTAAGGTACAATACAGGTACCTATATTTACAAGTCCCATGCCAGAATTATGATTTCAAATTCGTTTTTATTGGATTTTAACAAGAAAGTACAGAAGGAAAAGAAAGACACAGTAACTTTGTGCATTCATCAGTACAGGTAGAAGGATTTTACATGGTTGTCAGGTCTTACACATGATATACATTGATAGAACAGGAGTGATTAAACCTTACATTGTTTTTCTCAAGATCCTTGCTAACATGTAAACTAGCTATGTGAAATAGTCCTTAGAGACCAAGCAATATTGATACTAGGCGCGGGCAGAGAACTCTGCTCCGCCAGCGGAGTGTGCAGAGATTGGCCTACTCTGCGTTCTCCGTGGAACGCGGAGTAGACACATCTCTGCATATTCCCCAGCGAACTGAGTTGGCCAGCCCCCCTACCCCCGCATTAAAAATTAATTAGACATTAATTAAAACAACAACAAAAAATGCTTACCTTTACTGCGGTGTCGTTTGGCTGCCCTCCTCTTCCTCACCGTCTCTCTCCTACACTGGGTGATCATTCGAAAACTGCACATGCGTGCATATGCGCATTTCTGGCAAGAAATGCGCGCAGGCGCACACATGTGCAGTTTTTGCAATTATCACCCAAAGTAAGAGAGAGACGGCAAAGAAGAGGAGGAGGGCAGCCCGGGGACACCGCAGTACAGGTAAGTGTTTCTTTGTTGTTTTAATTATTGTCTAATTCATTTTTAAAAGGGAGGTGGAGGCGGGTGGCGGAGCGGAGTGGACCGGAGTTCCTCAGAGTTTGTTCCCAACTCCATGGACCGCCACGTAGTCCCGCTCCACCAGCTCTGCCCAGGGTTAATTGATACCTCAAATTGTTTTATGCAAGTCACAATTGGTTATACCAAATGACTTCTACCTTCGTAGATTATACAAAAGAATAGTAGGTAAGTACGAAAAAGAGTAATAAGGAAAGGAAAGAAATCTAAAGAATAAAGTCAAGGAAGTAATAGTAGTACCAATAGGTGAACCATAAAAATATTTCGGGGATATGATTGCTGAATTTATGAGGAAAATAATAGTCCTAAAACGACTGCTTGCTTGAGGGGCTTACAAATCCAGTTGAGTGGGGTGAAAGAGTCTGATTTTCAGGGGGGTTTAAATGCTAGTGAAGGAAAGTCTAGCGATTCCCAATTTTTCCTATTTCTAGATTGCCATTGGGAGGATTTAAGGGTTGTATTATCTGCACCCCTCAGAAAGGTTAGCCATTCTAGCCATATCTTAAAGGATACTTTGTCAAACTGCTTCTAGGTGCACAGAATTATTTTACATACCAGTGTCAGCATTAAATCAAGCAGGAAATGATCACTATCCTTTTTCAATTCCGGGTTGTGAAAACCTATTAGAATATGTGATAACTTCATGGTTGGGGTGATATGTAGTGTCTTTGTGATAAACCAAAAGATCCTGTCCCAAACATTTTGCAACATTTGGCAATATGGAAGCATGTGGGAGGTCCCCTATTAGTGACTTACAGTTCCAGCAACGTGGGGATTGGATAAGATTACGCTTATAGTTCCTATTTATAATCATGTACTTTATGTGGGATAGTTTGAAAGATATTTTATTTTTGAAAGGCATTAGATGGATTTGCTCCCAGACAAATCGTATTGCCTTACTATTTGGTACAGATTTCTATTTCTTTTCAGCAATCGTGTAGGCTTTACATGGTTCAAGAAGTAAAGCCTTATAAATTTTGCCAGAATTATGAATTTGCTATATGTTCCCCTAGAACGCTACATGTCGCCAGTGGTTAGAATGTTAAAAAATAAGTGTCACGGCCCTCGTCTGGAGGCCACTGCAGCTGACACCAGCCCATTGCTCCTGTCAGCGCTGCCTATAATAGAGCCAACAAAACTACTAACCATGAAACCCTACAAGTGTGACAATTCATGCTGTTCCAGGCCCTCAAAGCTGTAAAAATAGCTTAGTAGTCAGGTAAAAGCCATTTTAAGTATATTGAATTCGATTCGATTGATAGCTTTATTTCGATATGCGTATATCATAAAAGCATTACACAGAAATATATAAAAAACGACATATCAGAAACTCATAGACTGTACAAACATCATGGTAAAAACAGAATAAATAGATAACTTTGTTAAAAAAGCATTAAATCGATAAGGACAGTCTTTTAAGACGTATCAACCAAGCCCATTTTAAGAATTTAGACACAGCACAGACAATAGGGGGGGCAGTATTAGTCATTAAAATGCGTAGGGCCTCAGAATGCTTGCGAATACCCAACTGATTGCAGAGAGGTTTAAGCCAGACCGATCTTGGACGCACATAATCTGGACAATCAAGGAGAAAGTGCGCCACAGTTTCGCAACAGTCAGAACAGAGGGCACAAAAGCGTGATACCTGATTTTGCAAGTTCCATCTAGAAAGGAGGTCTGCTAGAGGTAGGGTTCCTAGTCTGAACTTGATGTACAGAGCCCGATCCATTGGAATGGTGATGATGTCCAAAAAGGGTTCAAAGGCAGTGACATCCTTAATCCTTAAGTATACTGCGGTGGAATTGCAGTGGTGTTGGTTGCTCATAAGCTTAGTAGACACCCAACCCCAGTATATTTTCTTCAGGATCTCCTTTGGAGGGGCTGAGTGAGTAAGCCAACAGTTGACCAGACCTAGTTCCCCAAGCAGGTATTTAATGTCCCTGAGCCACTTGATCTTTGACCAACCAACCGAATGCATTATCTCTGCCAGCCCATCTGCATAGGATTTAAGTTCCGGGACTCTCCAAAGTCGTGCCCACAGTAGAAGGGGCCGCAGACGGGCCAGGTCTTTAATTGGTTTACAACCTGCGTCCATAAGCATCGGTACAGTCGGGGTGCTCATCGGGAGTGCCATCAGATCTTTAATAAATTTGTTCTCTGCTTTGGACAGAGACTCCAAACAGCCCAAACCCCATAGCTCTGCTCCATATAGCGATGCAGGTACCGCTCTAGCCTTGTATATATCAATGATTGGTGATACACAATGTTTCGATGATGCGCTATACTCCTTGAGCAAGGCTCCCCCCACCCTTTTGTGGGCCAGTGTCATTTTAGTAATATGGGGTACCCAACTCATACAGTCGCTCAGCCGAATTCCCAAGTAGTCGAATTCGGCAACTTTTTCCAGCGGGATCGAATTCAGGATCGGGGGGCACCCCAATTTCCTGGGAGGGTTCATAACTAAGTATTTAGTTTTTTGTACATTTATAACGAGACCTCTCATTACACAGAAGTCCTGGAACCGGTTCAGGAGTTTTTGGAGGCCCTGGGGAGTTTTCGAAATGAGAAGGGTGTCATCAGCAAACAACAAGGTTGGAATTTTAACATTACAGAGTGTGGGGGCGTCTGCTGGATCTTCAAGCAAGTAATCAACCACCCCATTCACATAAAGCGAAAAAAGGGTGGGTGCTAGGACGCAACCCTGCCGTACACCCCTCTCTACCTTGATCTTGTCAGTCTTCTCCCCATTCAAGCCCCATCTGACCTGAGCATAGGTGGCTTTGTGCAACTTCATTAGGAGGTCCACGATGTATGGGGGCATCCCAAGGCCATACAGCACCCTCCAGAGTTCCTCCCGGGGGACAAGGTCAAAGGCAGTCTTTAGGTCTATAAAGGCCAGATAAAGACTGCCCTTGCCCAGTACCACCACCTTCCAGTACAGTAACAGGAGTCTGAAAACTTGTTCAATTGTTCCTGTGCCAGTACGGAACCCAGCCTGCATCTCGGATAGTATATGGTTTTCGTCTACCCAAGAGAGGATCCTACCCAAAATTGCTTTTCCCGCCACCTTCTGGGTCGAGTCAATCAGGCTTATGGGCCTATAGTTTCCCGGTAGGTCCCGATTTCCTTTTTTAAATATTGGGACTACCTCGGCCCCTTTCCAGGACTCTGGAACCAACCCTCCCCCCATGATAGCATTGAGGAGAGCGGAGATCAACACCCCCCAGTCACCTGGATGTGCACGAAGAAGATCCCCTGGTAGCCCATCCGGGCCTGCTGCTTTTAGTGGTGTAAGGGTTTTAATTATATTCGTAACTTCTTGGGCTGAGAAAAGAACCATGTCTCTATCCAGGGGATAGGAGGGGAGAATAAATTGGTCGTTAAGTGGGCCTTCAATAGCACAGTAGAGACCCAAAAAATGATAAAACCATGCCTTGGCAGTGATAGTACACGTCCTCATGGTGTCATCAGGACGCTTCCTGCTACCCACCAAATTCCAAAAACGTCTCGCATTTCTCCCGCGACTGGCCGTCAGAAGTTCCTGCCAGAAGTTGTCTTCCCACTCCTTCTTTGCGACTTTTTGACATAGTGAATATGACCTTCTGGCCTCCCTAATCCTTTCTTGAGATTTAGATTTAACTGCAACAACCAGCAGAGTCTTCGCCTCACTGCACGTGCGGTTAAACCAACCCTGTCTAGCCCAAGAACCTGGTCTCTTTCCCTTGGTGTTACTTGGGACAGTAAAGAGATCACTAAGCGCCAGGGTTAAAGTACAAAATCCTGCGTGTACGTCCCCCACCCCGCACCCCGAGGATCAAGGTTACCTACTGCTGCCGTTAGGATTTGAGATATGAAAAGTAGTTTCTCAGGTGAAAGGGACAACTTGGCCCATTTAAGCCGACGACCGCAATTTGAAACAACAGACATATCCGGGACTGAGGAGCACAGATTGTTCCTACCAGAATCATCTAAACACCTGTTGGACAAGGTGAGTGAAAGGAGGTTATGGTCACTATCTACAGTAGGTATAATGACCATATCCTTAACAAAAGTCCACAAATGAATGTGGAGAAGAAGATAATCTATCCTAGAGGAGTGCGCAGGCCTATTATAAGTATGAGCTCCCTCTCTGTCAGAATTGGTCCTACCATTAACTGCCCTCAGGTCGAACTCAGATGTTATAGAGATGACCTGGAGCGCCACATCCGACCATTTCTTAATTGGACTAAGCTCTAAGGCCGGAATGCCCCACCTATTGTCAACAACCTCTTGATCCTCTAAAACTTCAAGGCCAAGAGGCTCAAAGGTACAATTAAAATCACCACCCACCAGGGTGCAATCCTTGTATGGCGAGGATCGTAACAAGGCTTCCAGCCGTGCTATAATGGGGGATTCTCTGCCTCCCTTTACACCTCGGGCATAGATGTTAAATATATTGAGGATGACCCGGCCCATAGGATTTATTAGTGTGATATTAAGAAGGTCGGGACATTGAGTATCGTGCTCAACCACCCTACAATTGAGTGCGGTAGCTACCCATACAAGGAGGCCTCCCGATGGACGGCCACGACCGCACTCTGTTTGTACCGCTGGTATATGGTGGGATGAATATCCCGCCTTGTGCAAAGGCTCCCTGCACCAGGTTTCCTGGAACAGACATATAGAATAGTCCTCCACCAGGGCGTTCCAGTCAGGCATTGGCAGTTTCCTATCCAGCCCGGCCACATTCCAACTGAGAATCCTAATAAGTGGATCCGTCACAGTCGGGATGCTACCGGCCTCGATGATATTAGCCAGATCTGTGACTCCCACCAAGGGACAGGTATTCATAGATTCTGTCGGAATCTGCACTATCTCTAATTCCCTTGTGCCACCTAGTACCTTGTGCTCCCTAGAAGCGGGCGACGAGATAGTTTCTATAAAAGAATTTAAATTCCCGCAGTAAGGGGTACCAATCATTCTGTTGGGTGTTGGGGTCCTATTGATAACCTGGCAATCAAGGGATTGTCACTGCCCCCTCCCTAGATCATTCCACACGTCCGCAACAGAAGGGGACGTGATGGTAGGGTAAGTAAGGTTCTGTGAGGAGTGGCCTGCTATCCCAGGCCACAAGCAATTTCCAGGGGCGTTCGCCTCAACGATCAGGGGGGTTAAAACACAGGAGGGGCGTGGGTAGAAAAATGTAAGGTCAACAATACCAATGCCACCCTTGCCCGTGCACCAGCCCTGTCTCGTAATCCACCCCACCACCCTTGGATCTTGAAAATTGATCACAATACAGTCCCCCCCCAGGTTTTTAGTGGTAGAACCTATCCAATCTATTCGCCTCACTCCCAGAATGAGACCATCAACGTCCCCAGGCAGCGGCCGATTCGCCCTTAACCAGTGCATGGCTTTGTTCTTAAGCGTCTGGAAGGATTCTCTCTGCCCAGATGGAAGTGGTGGTACATTGATCAGGACCGCTGCATAGGGGAAGGAGTCAGGGGTGAGGTTCATAGGGGGTGTCTTCTGTGGGGGCTTTTTCAAGGGTGGTAGGGGCGGTCTGGGGACAGGCGGGACAGGGCGGGGTAACAAATTGTGCGTTGTTGACTGGTTTACAGTTCCTGGGGCAGATGATACTGCAATACCCTTTTTGGAACCCTCCGCTCCTCCTCCCTCTACAGTACCCAACCGAGTGGTGCTAGGCATTGGCTGTTGCAAAACAGATTGGCCCGTTGATGCAATGGTGGGTGCATTGGCGACAGTACCTAGTGGTGTTGGATTAAGCAACTTCGGAGCTCTCTTGGCCATACCACTGCTAGTTACTACAGACGGGGGAGAGTTGGAATGTTCCCTTTGTCCCTTAGCATGAGATGGGGCTTCGGCGGTGGACTTGCAGCTGCTGTTGCCCTCCTGCCTTAACTGTGTTTTTAATAGTGCCTTAGTCGAGAAGAAATTGTCAAGGGTAGCCTGCTCAAAGTGATTTAAGCGGTCAGCAAGCTTTGTGATGCGTTCTTCTAGTGGAAGCAATAGGGACCGTAATAGCCGTTCTACTTCGGGAAGCAAGCTAGTCAACCACGGTTGTATGTCAACTGTTACCATCTCTGTATCTATAGAGGTGGGTGGACTCAAATCTGTGTTGCCAGAAGGTGTAATAGCCTCTTGCGTGGGTTCACCCCCTCGACTCTCTACGGTAGCTGTTTTGCTAAGATACATGCTTTTGTTAACTTTCCTGAGTTTATGGGGTGGTTTTGGGGGAAGGGTTTTCCTAGGTGTGTTGTTGCTCTTCCTTTTGAGACCCGGCTTTGAATTGGTCAGTGGAGCACCTACCACAGATAGGGGGATTGGGATTGTGATAGGACTTTCACTTGCACGGTGGACGGGCAAATCACCCGCACTACCCTGGTTGTCCCCAATCGTACATGCGTCTTGGCCCAGATTACAGGAATCAGGTAGTTGAAGTGAGGACAATGGTGTTACTAAAGCAGGATAAATTTGACCAGAGCGCTTGTCCCCCGAGATTTTTAACAGTTCAATTGATAGTCTGCGCTCTGCGCGCCTCTCAGCCAGCGATAGCTCTTTGTCAATAGGGTTCACGGGGCGATTGAAAAACGTATCCAAGGGACCAACCACAGTTTGGCCAGCATCGGCCGTTGGAGACCTCAGGACTGTACCATTGAAATGGTCCGGCATGTTGGGGCGTTGAAAACCCACTTAACTGCTGACTGGTAGATGTATGCAAATATCAGCGGGGTGGCCCAGCCCGGCCTCCAGCGGCCCCGGACGGCCACAGACGGTCCCGCCCTTGTCCCGGGCTTCTCCCGGCGCGCTCCCGCGTAGCGGAAGGTCCGCGATCCTAAATACTCTGGGCACTTTTGTCGTTGGCTGATAGGCAGGGGGGCGTGGCCAGCGGGGAGAGCAGCCCAGGTGTTACTGGATGGGCGCGCAGGGGCTCCTGGAGACTGGAGTCCCTGCCTAGCAGCTCGCAGCCCCGCTGGTCCAACCGCCACTCCCGCGCTCCTCCCAACAGACGCCTGAGGCTATCAGCCTCCTCAGACACAGACGCGCTGCGGGACCCGCAAAGCGGGTCCGGCGAATCGTTGAAGTAGCCGCCTCCGCCCTGCAGAAGCACACCAGGTCACCAGCGTAGGATCAGGTAAGGACAGCAACGAACAGCAAACAAATCCAGGAAGGGTCCCAGCTAGGTGGGGGAGAGTGCCGCTTTTAACACCGTCAGCAGGGGGGCATGGCCAGCGGGGAGAGCAGCCCAGGTGTTGCTGGATGGGCGCGCAGGGGCTCCTGGAGACTGGAGTCCCTGCCTAGCAGCTCGCAGCCCCGCTGGTCCAACCGCCACTCCCGCGCTCCTCCCAACAGACGCCTGAGGCTATCAGCCTCCTCAGACACAGACGCGCTGCGGGACCCGCGAAGCGGGTCCGGCGAGTCGTTGAAGTAGCCGCCTCCGCCCTGCAGAAGCACACCAGGTCACCAGCGTAGGATCAGGTAAGGACAGCAACGAACAGCAAACAAATCCAGGAATTAATAACCAACTGTTTTTGTGCTCGTTGACAAACAGCCCCACCATGTGCCACACTGTCACATGTGACTGTCACATGTGACTGTGTTGACAATTAAGTGCTGGTGCTGAACACCGGAAACCACTGGCTCAAATTAAGCACTGCATTTCTCACAGCTCAGCACAGACTCCAACTCCAAATGCCAGTTAGAACTTAAAGGCAGAACAGAAAACATTATGACCTTAAACAGAACACAGAAACAATTATAAATGGACAAAAGGACCACTACAACCTCAAGCACATGCATGAGAAAGGCCTGAGGCAAGCATATGAAGGACTGAACAATATCCTATAGATACTGTTACAATCATGAATCGAGTTCACAGTATGACCTTGGTCCCTAACTCAACAAATGAGAGATCAGAGCTCACAACTCTAAACAAATTAATTTGGAGGACCTGTAATGTCTTGGTGTAGTTGTGCATACATGTTGACTATCGAATGCTGGGGTCTGTCATCTGGAACTGGCCTGTCAATTTGTACATGTTCTCTTCCTCCACCTCCTTAGATGCTTTCCAAACTGTGTCCCACTACAATATTGTGTGCAGTACTCCTGTATTTTTCAGTAATTTCACATTTTAATTTCCAATACCTTTTTTAATGAACACAGCACACCGTAAGACACAAGCTCAGACAAACAAATATTGTCAAGGTACATGAATGTGTAGTAAATGCAGTAGACAATTGTTAGGACTGAAGCCTTAGGGTAGACTTCCCCCAAACGCTTTGTCTTCTCCACTCCTGTTTTTCTGAAATCATTTTTTGTTGGCCCTAAGACTCTGTGCACTTTACCATGCTAACTAGTGCTAATGTGTTTGGGCTCACTCCTTTAAACCTGGTAGCTTTGGCTTACACCCAATTGGAACATTTCATTTAATTATAAGTTCCTAGTAGAGTGGTACTACATGTATCCAGGGCCTGTAAATTGAATGCTACTTGTGGGCCTGCAGCACATATTATTCCACCCACATAAGTATCCCTTCAAAATATGCCCCAGGGCTTCCAATACATACTGTGTGCAGTTTTAAACTGACAATTTGACAGCAGTTCATGAGAACCAACGCAGATCAATCCATCTCTACTTGAGTCCTAGCATCTCTAGCTCCAGCCTGGTGGCTTCCTTGCAGCCAAGCATAGTGTGATGCATGGTGGGGCAAGTTCTCGCATCCTCAGCTCCAGACCAAATGGCTTCCTAGGAACCGATTCAGTGCAACATACCTCGAAACTGAACCTCACATCACAGCTCCTAATCATTGGCTATCCTAGCACAGTGTATCTCGGCTCAAGGCTCCGCAACGCAGTCCAGGATCAGTGGCTTTGCTGACCAGACGCAGGGCGATGCATCTCAACACCCCAGCATCACAGCCCTTGATTGGTGGCTTTGACAGCAGCAACCCAGCAGGACACATCTCGCCGCGGGATCACACATCATATCTCCTGGTCAACGGATCCTCTATACAGCAGGCGCAGGTCGATGCAGACTTTGCATCTTGATTCCAAGGATACAAGGTACCATCTCAGGAGGTCAAACTTCATCCTATGCCCAGCCTGTGCTCTAATGCCATCAGCCTGTACTTGTAACTTTGTCCCCGTCCAGAGTGACCAGATAACCATAGCTGATGCTATTTGTTTCAAAGCTTTATTTTCCCTGAAATCTTTGAAATGATATAACTCCCGTTCTACTGATTGGTTTTTTGTCAGTTTGGTGTTTTTTTATTCATTAAGTTTACCCTATATTTTTTAAATGGTGTCAGATGTTTCTTTTATTGTGTTCTCATGTGATTACTGTTTGTTGGCTGCATAAATATTTTAAATTTTTCCCCTAACTTAAGCCTGACTGCTTTTATGTCAAGCTATATGAGGGTTAAGTACAGGTTAATTAAGTGACTTTTTGGTGATTCACCTGGACAAGGATTGTGGTTGTTCCTTGAGTAGGGTTTCACCTCTCACAACCAATAACCCAAATTCTCACAGCAAAACTTCCACTTCCACCACACTGCCTCAGCAGTGAAGAGGACAACAACAGTTTATCCACATAAGGCTGTATAAAACACAAATATTTACAGGAACCAATGAGGAACCACTTCAACATCAGTCCTTATCTACCCATCAAGTATGTCAGTGTGCTGCACTGCTTCTGATGTTATTAGCCCACTGGATGGTGCACACCAAGGAGCAAGTATTTCTAGCTTTGCGTGTCAGGTGAGATTTGGCTCTGACATAAGGGGTACCCTGGGCCTCCTAAACCATGAATTCCTGTTGAGAATAGTGGCTGTGACCCTGAACACCAACATGGATTGCAACTAGACATGAGGGAAGCTTTTCGGGAGGGGCATCACATTTGGGCTTCATACCCCAGGGAGCGCCATTTTTTTGTATTTGGTCCTCTACAGAACACAGCATGGACCATATCCTCACACAAAATAGTTCCCTTCAGTGCTGGGTGGTCTGTGCTTTTTGAGACCAATACAATATTTTTGCTTATAGTCAATGTTTTCTTTTTTACAATGATGAGGGCATGGCAGTAAAAACAATGAATTTGTTTGGGTATCAGCACACCAGGGGGACAATATCAATTTTTAGCCTTTTCTCTTCCCTGAGGAGACTGACTCTGTCATGCCCCACACCCACCACCTCCCTTCCATCTCTCCTGGAAAGGAAAAACAGAAAATGTAATTGCATTTTAATTTGCCATATTGTGTGTGTTAGAAGTGCATTTTTTCTTTTTTTCTCTTTTAGATTTTGTTCTGATTATTTGATGTGGTGATATTCCACAATATGTTGTTATACTTGTTTCTAGAAGCAATTGGTTAAATCCTGCCTCTTAATTTTGCAGTGCACTCACAACTGAACATCATTCTCACTTTCAGTTCATATCACATGCATTTTCAGTGGATTAACATTTTTATGAGTACCTCTGCGTTGTACCTATTACAATGTATTTGAAGAAGAGTGTTTTGGATAGTTATCAGAAATGGTGGCCTAGATGTATCAAGCCTTTTGCGATTCGTTAATCAGCCTTAACGAATCGCAAACGGACATTTTGCATCTTTTGGGATGTATGAGAAATTAGCAAAATAAGGAATCGCAAAAAATTGCGATTCCTTATTTTGCTTAAGGATTTAAGGAATCGCAATTTTGCGATTCCTTAAATGCCATGTATGAAGCTTTTTCAAATTGTGAATTCTGGTTAAGAAATCGCAAATTAACACCAATTTGAGGTTGGTGTTAATTTGCGAATTCCTTTCAAAATTCACAATGTAGCAATTTTAAAGGTGGCATGTGACACACATAAATGCCCAAAGGGCATGTATGTGCGCCATATGCACACACATGTAAGTTTCAGGGGTGCAGCAGGGTGTCCATGAGACACCCCTGCACCCTTGAAATAATTCTCAAATTGCGATTAGCAAATTGCGAATTCGCAATTTGAGAATTATTTCGCAATCATTCCTATGGGCCTCCTGGCCCATAGGAATGAATGGGAAATTATTCCTTATTTGCGAATTCGCAACTTGCGAATTCGCAAATAAAGAATAATAAGGAATCGCAAAAAAAATTAGCGATTTTAAACATACATCCCATTTTGAGATTTCTAAATAGCGATTCGGTAAAAATCGCTATTAAGAAATCGCAAATAGGAACGATGATACATCTAGGCCGGTGTCTCATAGATCACTGCTGCTCATGCCCTAAATCACATAATGGAGACAAACTCTGAGGCAGTTTGTGATGCATAATCTGCATTTTATGGAGAAGATCATGGATTAGAATCTGGATTTTATTTTTCAGTTTGTGGAGTTCCTTCACATGATGACTCGTCTTCAAGTGACTCTAAAGAATATGGCCATTGCAGTTGTGATGTCCCTTCACATCACAATCTGTGCAACTGGGAGACGGTGATGGTGTAGCCCGAGCTGGGGTGCAGGTAGGTTCCATGTGGAGGACCGGAAGAGAGCTCACTTGGCAGCCCCCTAATAGATATCAGCCACAAATTCCCCCACTTGATGGAGATGCTGGAAGTACGGCCAATACTGTATATTGTTATGCTATTGACTACTTACATCTATTTGTGAATGTTGTGTTCCTTGAGGAAAATTGTGCACTAAACAATTTTGCATGTCAAAGTGTTCCTGAAGGAGCTTTGAGGCACTCTTGCAACTCATTCTATGGAACACCTATGGACTCCCAGTTCACTTGGGAAACTGAAACCATGAGAAAGCTGCGCAAATGACTCCTTGACAAATTCAGCATTTTGTCTATGTTTCAGAAATGTATTGCTTTCCAAGTTCTCCTATGGATTTCACATTTTTTCAATGCAATCTGTAAGATAAAAAAAATAGGAAAAATGGACCACCACTATTTAGGAAAATGCAAACGCATGGGGTATTTTATTTCTCCTTATACACAACTCTGATTGTTCCTGAAACGGGAAAGATGGTGACATTAGCACAGCAATCCGTTGCTGAGGCCATTCTTAGAGAAAAAATAGACTTTCTGCACAGCACTTTTTCGCAATTTCGCCAACACTCCAGTAAATAAAATGCTAGATTTTGGCTTCTTTAAGTGGAATCCACAAACCCTGTGTATCTTTAAAATCCTCAACATGAGGGGAAGAAAAAGATGTCAATTTTTCCGGGAAACATTTTGTGCAAAAAAATTATGAAGACTAAAGCGAGAACTGCCCCAAAAATCAAATGAGGGATTAGCGTGGTCAGTGCTCGAAGCCATTTTGGCCAAAAAATTACAACTTGGCAAAATCTGCATAGGTATAATTCTCCAGAAAGGTGCATTGGGTCCGACAAGTGCCTGAATTATTGTGGTCACCCAGCACCATCAGCAGAGACGAGCAACCGAGCAGAAAGAAAGCAGCATTTTGCGCCCCGCGGAAACTAATTACGAGCATCTCGCCTATGTCGCGTGGCATCACCATGACGAGGGAGTCAATGTTCTTTTAATCACTGTGTCCATTCTATAAATAACATCATCTCCCCGTGCAGGCTCTAAGAGTTTAACTTCAAAGCACATATCCCTGCGCATCAGCATTCCATGCGCACTTCTCCCTTTGCTCACCTGCACATAGGCGTGGCTGAGTCGCTGATGTCGAATGCAAAGCGAGCGCGCGCCAGTGACACTGAATCCTTCCGCACATTTTAATAAGTGAATTCGCATCAATAGGAAATGCTTTAAACGACCGAGCTGCGCTTTGCCATCCTAATCAGTTTCAAATTCAGAGCTATCCATTTCGGCAGAATTTCGGTGAATAATTATCGCAAAGAAAAGGACCAACCATTTGTCATTATGAGCATGACAGTGTAATCAACCTAACACGATTTCAGCATACTAATATGCGTCAGGGAAGCATCCAGCGAAGCCAATTGACATTAACACTTGAATGAATTGGGGTGTTAGATGCAATTCTCTTCCTGTCACTGAAGTTACACTATTTGTAATGTAAAAAAAAAAAGATTTTAAATGAGTGAATTATCAGTCAAAGAGAGGACAGATACGTCATGGAGTTTAAATAACACAATTCTGCATGTTTGATTATAGCAAAAAGAGGCCCATTTTGTTTTAAATGGGCCGTACCTGCACACATAGGATAAAGGCACCGCGCTCATGGCGTGCAGGATGTGCTGGGTGTTAGGAATCAAAAGTGGGTTAATCAAAGTTGGCCATTAAAATCTTCATGATTTTCTGTACCTCGAAATATTGTTACAGGGGTTCTGGCAGCTCCCAGGATGGCTGAATAAAATGGGATTACACGTTTTTGAGGACTAAAACGTGGGAATTGGTTTTCCGTACCTATCCCTACATGTTCATGAAAGTTTCACATGGAGAATCAGCAAAGGAGGTTTTATTGTGAAAAAACTCAACACATAATTCCAGTGGGCCTGATAACTTGCATTAATGGGTACATTGCAATGTATGGGCCTGCAGTAATGAGGGCATTTGTGTTGTCTTCAGTTCTCCACTTCAGGAAATCTCTGAAAACCCTTCTTTTCCCCTGATCTCTTGAACAACCTTGACTTCCGTTTCCTCTTGATTTACTAGGTCTAGCGCTGGGATGCTTACGGGTTACTACGCGCTCTACAAAAACCTTAAATAAAAATTTGATCGATCATCGTGCCTTTCAATTGACAAAAGCAAAAAACAAAAGAGAAGACAAATGTGCAGCCAATGTAATAAGAGTAAGAGAACGTCACTAGTTTCTTGCACTAAACTCTCAGTTATGCTTAAGGAAATACACAGAATACCACACCAAACACAATTCAAAAGTGTTAGGAATAGCAACCCTACGAAAGAAATACGTTTTACTGTCCCGTGGGCAATGTTAATATGTTCTAAGCATATGTGTAATGTTATGTTGAGTTGTCATGGTGTGGTTCTCACATTCGAGCAGTGCCTGAGAAGATTTTAAACCTTATACTATTTTTAATTTTTATTTTACTACGTCAGAAACCTTGAAGTGGAATGGCCATGCCAGTTGTCTAGCCCCTGCTTTTCGGACACATTCAGATGTAGGTCCCCTGCTCGCTGTTTCCAAGAACGCAATGCTCACTTCACTGATGAGGAGTAACAATGCTAATATGGCCTTTATTGTTTTGGTTTTCATTTAGAAGGAATATGGATTGAGAGTTCAGAGTAGAATATTCTCACTGAAATATAAAAAACGCAGAGTTGTATCAGGTTGTTTTCTGACTGTGGTGGGACAATGAGCAAAACAAGGATAGACTGGAATATGGATTAAAGTAAGTACGAGTTGATAAGAATAATTAGACATTCCACCCATAGCTTTTTGTCTGAGTGTCAGCTCCTACACTTGAGAGGTATGCCCATAAAAATAATTGCCACTGAGATCCATTGGTACCATGCAATATGACACAGGACTCAAGCTAACATTCACTGATGATACCTAAGTAGGCATAAACTAGACTATTTGTTCCTTAATGTGGTTAATTCCATTCGATCCATCACTTCTTTTTGTTTTTCTTTAGACTGCACCAATCAATTGATGATACATTTGTTCGTTATCTACTCACCCTAATTGCATCATGTCCACCAGAAAATAATAAAAAGCACCCCATTAAATTATCTAGAGTTAGATAAAGACCACTCTTTTGTAAGCAATTTCAGTCATTACTAACTTGATGGCTCTTCAATTTTTGAGTACAACTTTAATTTAACATCTCCTGTGGCCTCCTTGGTGATCTCTACAGACTGTCTGTGGTAGGGGGTGTCTTGTATTGCTCTGAGCAGAAACAAATATGACTTTTTCCCTTAAATTATACACAGTTGACCTGCAAATGTGGTGATATTGGATGTAACATGTATATTTTCAGACTTTATGTATACCTGGTGAATTTCATTGCACCTACAATTTTCCAATTACTACGCAAATGATCTCTCTGGCTCATCCCACACAGTGGGATCCTTCATTTGCCCAACAAAATAACTCCAAACGTTCAAGGGAATTTTGTGTATCCAAACCACTGGTCAGTAAATAGCTTGTTCACATTCACAGTAATGGCCATTCTTTCCATCAGTTAAAGGTCTCTGATGACCCACTTGCACTACAGTACAGCCTCCCAAGTTAATGTCTGGACAATATGGAGCTTTCTGTGGTGGACGTGTAATATACCTCCTTAGACAGTTACCCATGGTGGCTGGAGGGTGCCCAAAGTAAAACACTTTACAAGCACTTCCATGGCTGGTCTTGAGGGGTGAATTTGGACCCTCCAAAATGGAATAACACACAGACTCTTCATGGCAATGCAAATACAGTATTTACTAACTGGTGCGACAGGGAGAAAGACCTTCAGCCCACAACACAGACTGCACCACAGTCCTACACAGGCTTTCACAAATTCCTGCTCACAGGCAGGCCTTCTATGTATATGTTATTACAAAGGTTTATTACAGACAGTAAATAATGGTTGACTTGCAAGTTATTGATTTAAGATGGGAAAACACTTGAAGGCATGCATCTCATAACCCCGAATTCCGACCCAATCCATTACACATTTTTTATTATACTGTCAACAATGCGTGGGAAACGAGAATTCATCTGCATGTGTTCTTTGTAGTGAATGTACTTTAAGTGAAGTGTATGCTTTCAGTATTGTGCACCTAAGTCTCTGTGTGCCCAGAACTAATTTACTTTCTTGCACCCATCTTCTAATCAGGCACCTTAGAGCCAGCCGCGGCCGATAGTGGGAGTACCTGCCGGGCGGTGACGTGGGGAGAGGGAGGAGCATGGTGGGGCGTCGTAATGTATGGTTTACGGAGCTTTACAGATAAGCAAACATATAAATAAATAACACGAATTTCGTTGCGTGCACTGCATCACCAAATGCGATGCAGTGCGCGCAACAAAATTTGTTTAATTTATTTATTTGTTTACTTACCTGTTAAACTGCGTAATCCATACATTACTACCCCCCACCCTGCCCCTCCCTCTCCCCACGTCACCGCCCGGCAGGTACTCCCACTACCGGCCGCGGCTGCTTAGATCTCATTGTCGACTGGGCTAATTTGATTGCCTGTTCCCATTGTTTAATCTGGCCAAAATCTTTTTAAAGGCACAGGGTGCGTGCCGGTGGACTTGTGTCAGAATTGTAAACGCTTTTAGGCCTTTTAAACATGATTCAGCTTTTAACTGAAAATCTTATTAAGTTTCCATGTCCGTAGTATCCTTAAGTGACCTTTTCTCCCTACTTGTGTCAATGGGGGATTTGTGCCTAAACTAGTTTTTCACCATGAACAGCAGTACAGTTTCTGCTAGGGCTTGTTGTTGCACTATATTTTCATGTTTTATATTTTCTGAAGTGCGTTTATCTTTTATATTTCCTTCTACGCTGGTGTGGTCCTTTTTCATGAGGGTTAATCTCTGCCTCCTTAGTAAAGGGGAGCCGCTGTTGCTACACATTCTCTTGCTCATTCATCAACACCATCAGTTAGAAGTGCACAGGAACCCGCTCATTTTTAAGGTTAATGTGCTGCACAGCTTTGTTCCTTGAGTGACAGTTTGCTAAAATGACTCTAAAAAGTTAATAATCTTAAAATGCAATTTCTGTACATTAAATTACCATATACATCAAATATACAAGAAATTCTAACTTCTGTATTGAGACACATGAAACAAAATATTTCAATTTTTGATTAATTCTTTTTTGTTTCTTATAAAAAAAGAATCATACTTTCGCAATAATATGAATGTTGGGACATTTGCTGGAAAAATCTTCAAAGACTTTCTGATCTCAAGGCTGACTTTTTAAGGTGAATTGAGGACATATTGCTTGTTTTTAACAGATATTTGCCTGCGCTGAGATCAAAAATCAATTTAAAAACCTGCAAACATTACCAACTGTAGATTTACCCGTAATGGCCCTGATTTTCTGATTGCCATTTTTGCTGAATCCATACCATTCAGTTTTATGTATATCAAATTCTCACAGCACTTAAGTGGACAAAGTTACGCATTTCCTGCACTATATAGTGGCAATATATACATAGTGCAGAATGTCCTACAGAGCACATATTCATAACAGAATTTCCTATCTATAGATATATAATGAATGCAATTCATACATCTGACACAGTTTTGTGTGGAAAATATTCTCACAGTACTTAAGCAGTCAAAGTTACACTTTGTAATATGCTTTATATTACCAACGCAGATTCTAAATGTAAATTGCTTTACATTTACGTTTATAGACCATTTTCAAATCTATACTCCTACTGTGGGTTCACAGGCATTGGCACCTTAGCATTTGGTGTCATTTTTATCACACCACACAATTGGTGCTGCGGATCTACGTGGAATGCAATGGTGCATCCACAAGCAACCAGCTAAAATCATCTAACCACTTGTGCTTCCGAGACGGCAGGCAGCCGTTTAGAGGTTCTGTTATGGTTCTTGTATAGTATATCCAATTAACTGGAGTCTCAGGGGGAAAGAAAAGGTGCAGGCCGCCCCCCACTCAAACCATAATACACAGAAACAGGCCTGTCCCACTCGACACTCTTATTTTAATTTTTAGTATTGCATGGGTTATGGTGATATAAAAATTTTATTACCACCAGCCGAGTATCTTTCTGGCTGTTCACACCCATCCAAGTGTCAAAAATTAACACGGTACACACACGATCAACATCCAATCTGTCGTAGTCCCATCACCCACCAAACAATTTTTGTGGAAAAAGTGTGGAGAAAAGAGTGAGCCCCTCACGGAAGAACTGCCAATCGAGTTATCTGACTAACAATTGCCAGTGTACCCAACTATCATCATCGGTGACTCACTCTCATAACAGTGGAAAATGAAGACAAACACCAGAAAAAGACCGACAACATATAACAGTGCTTCTTCTCAACATCAGCCCCACAATCTGCTGACTGTTCTTATCATAGCAAGTCAACATACACCCTTGCTATACTTATGTGCACATATAACACAAAAGGACACAAAAACCTCCGAGTGAGAAAAGAAAACGTGAATCTCACACTGTTAAAATAGAAGAGTTCACTGGCCACTCTGGGTTTATTCTGGGCTGTGAATCCTTCCAACTTAAAAATGACTCACACCATGCACAGTCTCAGGTGGGTCATAGTCGCCAACATGTTTCGTTGCTCTTATTTTCCGCAACTTCTTCAGGGCAAATGGGGGTTACCCACTTCAAATGCCACTTTCTTTCAACACACACCTATGATGGTAAAAACGACAGATTTGCGGAATAAATTGAGCCAGGGGTTCAAGACCCTCCCATATCTGCTAACCAAGTCAAAATGTAGTACGAGGTTGTGATACTCAAAAACGGCACATAATCACCTGGGGTTAGCGTCTACATTCTGTGGAGAATGTAGACGTTTTCAGCATTTTGTGATCCCTTATATGCAGAGTCACCGGTGAGAACACGGTAGATTGGTACTAAACTATACCGTTTTCTGTCGATTATTTATTCTCTATTTTTTCCCATTTTTGGATAGCGGGTTGCAATGCTTTGCGCAGCTAAGATATAAGACATATGTTGAATAGCCAGTACGATCCAACAATTGTTTGGGATATGGAACACACTGTGAGATGGCCGCCGCGTGGGACGTACCGTTGTCACGTGACACGTGACGCCTTGCACGTCACTACGCGACCTCTGATAGTCGGCTTCCAAAGCTGGGCGCGGTTGAGATTAAGAAGTGCTGGTAATGCAGCGTGGGTAAGCAATCCCACTTGATCGGTAAGGGGTTCTAACCAGTGTCTACGGTGGGAGCTATATGGTTGAGATCGGGGCAGTAAAATGACGGGTCTGGTTGATATGGGTGCACTTTGAGAACTCGGCGTCCATTGTCCAATTGGAGCCCTGAGAGTCCTAAGAGGTGATTGAGTGCGAGTCAGAAAACAATGTAGTGTTACACCGACTGAATTCAGTCTATGTTCTTGTTTCTGTGTGCAGAACACCCGACGGTAGCGGGATTCCGGAAATAACACGTGATCCTTGAGGACGCGGCTATACCGACTAAGAGGGGTAGCAGGTATGCGTGAAAAAACGCTAACCCCAGGTGATTATGTGCCGTTTTTGAGTATCACAACCTCGTACTACATTTTGACTTGGTTAGCACATATGGGAGGGTCTTGAACCCCTGGCTCATTTTATTCCACAAATCTGTCGTTTTTACCATCATAGGTGTGTGTTGAAAGAAAGTGGCATTTGAAGTGGGTAACCCCCATTTGCCCTGAAGAAGTTGCGGAAAATAAGAGCAACGAAACATGTTGGCGACTATGACCCACCTGAGACTGTGCATGGTGTGAGTCATTTTTAAGTTGGAAGGATTCACAGCCCAGAATAAACCCAGAGTGGCCAGTGAACTCTTCTATTTTAACAGTGTGAGATTCACGTTTTCTTTTCTCACTCGGGGGTTTTTGTGTCCTTTTGTGTTATATGTGCACATAAGTATAGCAAGGGTGTATGTTGACTTGCTATGATAAGAACAGTCAGCAGATTGTGGGGCTGATGTTGAGAAGAAGCACTGTTATATGTTGTCTGTCTTTTTCTGGTGTTTGTCTTTATTTTCCACTGTTATGAGAGTGAGTCACCGATGATGATAGTTGGGTACACTGGCAATTGTTAGTCAGATAACCCGATTGGCGGTTCTTCCGTGAGGGGCTCACTCTTTTCTCCACACTTTTTCCACAAAAATTGTTTGGTGGGTGATGGGACTACGACAGATTGGATGTTGACCGTGTGTGTACCGTGTTAATTTTTGACACTTGGATGGGTGTGAACAGCCAGAAAGATACTCGGCTGGTGGTAATAAAATTTTATATCACCATAACCCATGCAATACTAAAAATTAAAATAAGAGTGTCGAGTGGGACAGGCCTGTTTCTGTGTATTATTCTTGTATAGTATAAACAGTGAGATCCAAATAGAAGTATTTTGATGATTGCTAGGGATGTCCAATTGCAATTCAGTTCAAATCTGACAAGATACTGCATCTGAGCAGGGCAAGTTCCCATGTGCCTAAATATGTGAGCAGTAATAGTATCAAAAATAAATTCATTTACTAAAACAGGGCACATCACCCAGAGCCCGAAGGTTGTAATCAGTATTCAGACAAAGAACAGTGACCTCAAAATGTACTCTATGTCTTTGACTGTCTCTCTCTGTGTTTGTGAGTGTGTGGGGACGCCCTTGAAGAGGAGTGCATTTCTGTCTTTTAGCACCACCTACTGCTTTCAGACTTTCCTCTGACTCTGAGTAGGAACATCCCAGAGCTGTGAATGATTCCCCTCATTTATCCTGCTGCACAATATGCAGGGCGTTGCAATGTATCGTTGTACACTAGAGACAAAATACATTCATAGCAGTAGTTAATTTGAGCAGATGGGATCAGAGGGCCACCTGCACTAATTTGAGGGGACAGTAAATTATACGGTCTGTCAGAACCCCTTACAGAGGGCCACATGCCGTGCAGGGCCAGTAACCTACTTTACATTCTGAGCAACGTGGCCAATGTAGTGCCCTGCTGGACACATCCCAGTGTTTGCCACATAGCTGTTCCCAGCCACTCCTCAAGGGCTGGCCTTAACACCCACCCCACACCTATCCAACACAGGCATCACGAGTGACAATAGCCTGTCAATAAAAGGGCCCTGAGCACTCGTGGCCATTAACTTATATGTCCGTGTCAGTTATTATTCAGGATGTGGGCCGAGGACACAACATTGGTGATGAGTGGACTGACCCCATGTAGTGTACTGCCTCACTGTCAACTGCGTGAGAGGGGGAGATGCCTGACATAGGGCTGCTGCCAAAGCCTGCCCACGTAAGAAGTCATGAGTGCCAGCACAAAAAGTGAAACTTCTCATCGCTTGTAGGAGGAAACAGAGACAGGCCATTTGCTTGCCACAACTCTCTATAACCGTTGCCATCCACCTGCCATGAGGGAGAAATGTATGTTGGTGTACAGCACAGAAGCAACACCAGCACTATTTGCAAGTCACCAATGACGTGTTTGCCTTAGCCCAAGGTTAGGCATGTAGTGTTGGGGAGACTGCAGGGTAAGAAGCTTGCCGTGCTGCGTCTGCTCGTGAAGGATCTGCAGAGTTCCCTGCAGCCACCCACCATCAACAGACCTGACAGGCCCATCCCCTCTGCCTCACCTGTGTGCTGTGTACCACGGAGTGCATGAAAGAGAGTAGTCAACTTTGCGAGTGGTGCTCCACCATCCATGCCATTGGAACACCACCGATTGAGGCACAATGCCAGCAGGGAGAAGACAAACATGGCTTGAGGATGCACCAGCACAGAGTGAACACTGCTGCATTTGCATACCCAACGTTAATTAGGACCACAGCATCAGGGAAGGCTGCAGCGGCCTGATGAAGTGTTTGCAGCACCATCTGGAGGTCACTATGCCACACTACACCCGGCCCAATAGACTGCCACAAGAGCACGCAGCTCACGAAGCGAGACCCGACAGACAATACTTGTTCAGCATACAAGCGCCTTACCACTCCACCAGCAGTGTCCTGCAACCGCCTCTGACAGCACCTAGGTTCTGTTGGCAAGCATGCCTGATCGTTTGTAATCCACCCTAGTGGTTGCACATACTATTTAGCCATGGTTTATGTCCACGATCCTGCAGCGGCCTCTTACTTAATTTGCGAATTCCTAATAGGAAATCGCAATTTCGGAAATGTAAAAGCAAGGGTGACGTTTAGCCTAAGACACCTGTTGCTGCACCTTGAAAAAGATGGTGCAGAAGTAAAATGCACACATGCCGCAGGGGCATGTGTGCGCTTTGTTGCAGTTTACAAAAAAAGCCGTTTGGAGTGATTTTTAGGTCTCGCCTACGCAGCACGCAAGCACTGCTTAGGCAAAACGACCTTTTCCGATCGCTTTGGCTTTTCAGCCAAAAACATGCACCCGTTCCATTGCCATCAATGGCAAAGCGGACACGTGAGGTGATCTACTTGCAAGAGCACGTGCTGTCATTTGGCAGCAATTATCGCTCCCGCAAGTGAAGGACCCACTCCTCCCCCTGCTACCACGCCTCCTCCTGCTGCCGCGCAAGCTTGTTTCACAAACTTATGAACTCACTGCACCTTCCACAAAATCCACGCTCTCCTGCAAAAATGTTAGGTTCCAATGAAAAAAATGTGTTGCTTGCCCGTTTGCATTAGTGAGAGTTAACTGGTCAACTTTCAGTCGCTGATTGCAGTATAGCGCTGTTAAACCGGTACCAATAACGTGATCTTTTTGCATACATAGTAAAAATACACGTTAAAAAGATGAAATAGCAAAACAATACTACAGAATGTGCCACATAATTTAGAGAACCATCCCTTGTCCATTGGTCCTTGATTACCGCATAATTCCAGGGGTCCTGTCCATCGTTCCCACTGGTTCACTCAACACTGAGGTGAAAAGACTCTTTCTTCGGGTGTTTGAGTTTCTTAGCCCTACAGACCTTACGGCTCACTCAATTACACTTTGCTCGGGCAGCCCACAGCTTACACTGTGCCGCTCTCGCCCTCTGGGGGTCTACTAATACACAGCTTTTCTCTGAGAAGCGGTGGCTGCTTCAAGCTGGAGGGGGGCTGTGGAGAACAAGAGGCCTGTGTTCTCCTGAGCTCTGCTCTCATCTCTGATCCCCCCCGGAGGCTGAGGTGAGGAGAAAGATAATCACTCCTGAGCCCGGACATGTGTCGGCAGACTTGGCTGCCGCCTCCCCTGTGCCACGGGCCCATGCATCAGACTTGAGAGAAGGAAGAAAAGACAGACAGACGTCCACACCAGACTAGGCAGACAAAATGTGGCACAGCCTTTTCCGTGTCATTGTACCGGATGAACAGAGTAGCACGAGCATGCAGTACAACGTATCACTTCAGCGGAAGTGCTCACGTTAGGAGCTCACATTCTCACAGAAACCACAGGGCACAAGAGATCATATGCGAAGAGACAGGAAATGACCTTTAGACCCGGCAGCAGAAACCATAGGAACTGACAAGCAACAGGCCCTGGGCATCTGACATCACAATCCGCAAGATCGCCAGAGTACAACGAATACAGACAGTGGACGTCACCCCCTTCAGTCCCGCTCTCCCTCTCTCTCTGCATTCCCTCTCCCCCTTTACCTTACTTTTCTCTGTACCTCATCCCGGTCTCTTCTTCCCTTATCCCTCGTTACCTTACTTCTCTCTGTACTCATCCCGGTCTCTGCTTCCCTTCTCCCTCTTTACCTTACTTCTCTCTGTACCTCATCCCTGCCTTTGCCTCCCTTCTCACTCATTTTCGCCTCTCTCGCTAAATAATTATCTTTATCTCTTTGTCCTATTTTCCCCTGTCTCCTCCAGTGTCCCTCACTCAACAGCACCAGAGGTCACCGTCTGACCATAGACATGTACCCACAGAAAAGAAAAGAGAAGGCTGGGACTAGAATTAGGAAGAAAATTATCAGATGTGTCCCATTGAATGATGAACATCCTCAAAGCAGTGCTTTGACTTTCCCCTTTGCAGCAAGAATGCCAGTTGTGGAAGGTTTTTTCAATATATTTATTAATATCGTGGAATTAAAATACAATTTCAAGCAAAATTGTATAGGTCTTAGTGAAACAGCCACTAAGCTACGTTTAATTTCTCTACTAGAATGGGAAGAACAGACAAATTGGACACCTAAAATCTTGAAAGCCTATTAAAAAAATGTTAGATCTCAGTGCAAAAAAAATGTTTCATCAATGCTTGGTCAAGCTTCTTTTTGCAATGTTTGACTGGTGGAAGACTGGTAGATTTATCTATCGCCTGTTTTTCTGTGCTCCAACTTCTGCAAGTTTAATATATAACTCAATACTGTTTATTAACACGAGGGCTTGGATGATATGGAAATGGATAATAAGATTAAAGTATTCCAAACAGAGTGTCGCACCATATACCTTGCTTGGAGCCCCAAAAATCCTTAAGATGGTACAGAGGTTTCTTGCATATAGCTCCTGTTCACTACAGAACAGTGTGTTTGGACTCTGCAGCGTTCCTCCATGGGCAATGTTGAAGAACAAAAACAAACAAGCATTGGCATAGCCAATAGGTCTTGCTTTGGGACCGTCAAAATATTTAGTTATGCAGCACAATATCCTTGGTGCAACCACATCAACTGTTGCGTGGCTAAACACTTATAAGGTCCCAAAGGCGAGACCTATTGGCTATGCCAATGCGTGTTTTATATTGCACATGGTTACTATTGATTTTGAATCAATGGTAATAGCTTCTCCTAATGACCTATTCGCATTTAGGAAATGCTTTGTAGATGTGGGTAGGAAATCGCACATAGGAAATCCCAATTTATGATTTCCTATTTCGGTGTTACAAAATGCCATTTCTACTGGGTAGAAATCACATTTTGTGATTCCCATGCCGAAAGGCTATTTAGCCTTTCTTAACAAGCTGAAATAGCGATTCAGCCCATTAAGAATATTAACTAGCTTTGGACATCCAGTCCTTAGTACCTTAAATTGTATTCTGCAACTTATAGGCGGCCAGTGAACAGTTTTGAGAGCTGCACGTGCTGACTGCGTTTTAGGAATACCCAACAGTATTCGAGCTGCAGCATTCTGAATGATTTGGATTTTTTTTAATGACAGACATTGGACTACCCAAGTAAAGTTAGTTGCAATACTCAAGGCGGGAAAGAATCAGTCCATGAATCACTGTTCTTCGGGCCTCCGTAGGAAGCCATTGCAGAGACTTCCATTAGGCTCTTAGGATGCCAAAGCAGCTGCCATCGACCTTTTTTACTTGGAATGGCATGGAGAGATGCTTGTAATCCCTAGGCTCTTGAATTCCAGCTTGGGAGATGGATGTTCTCTTAGGGAAGAAGGTCAATTAATTTGGTTCCCAAGTGTTGGATTGTTTCCAACTACCAGGACCTCTGCTTTAAACCCGTTTAGACCTAAGCAGCTGGCTGCTATCCATTTGGACACCTTCTCTAGGCAACTTTTAAGACTCAAAGAGGTGGAACTCATATCAGGAGTTAAAGAGACTATAATCTGAGTATTGTCTATGTGGGATATTATCGGGAAGCCAAATGAGCCGATGATATCAGTTAGAGGGCGGACATACAGATTAAAATGTGTAGGGTTTAAAGACTCCACATGTCAACTAATGGCTTGTAAAAGTAAGGGCCCCTCACTAACCTGAAAGGTCTGCTTCTCCGGAAATGAGACAAGCCATGTTAGGGTTCTCCCTGTAATTCCTACTTCTTCCAAATGGTGGACTCGATAGGATAGAAGACCTTATCAAATACCGCACTGAGGTCAAGAAGGATTAGTGCCACTGAAAAAATGTGGTCCAAGACCTTTTAAAGATCTTCCATGGCTCTTAAAAGTGCTGTTTCGGTCCTACAACCTGAGCAGAATCCTGTTTTAGCAAGAAGAAGGTTGTTCTTGGCTTCCAATTATTCAGGTAAATGTCTGATCATTGTTTTCTCTAAGATTTTCCTGACTCCAGGGAATAACGATATAGGTCTGGAATTTTCAACCACCTCAGGGTCCAGTGTGGATTTCTTGATTAAAGGGCATATGATAGCAGGTCTCCATTACTCCGGAACACTGCATTTGTTATGGGACTAATTGCATATATCTATCAAAGCAGAAAGCATCACATCACCCCTTTCAGTATGATAACTATTGGAGCAGGGTTAAGTGGTGAGCCTGATTTAGCTGAGCTTGCAACAGCAATGGCTTTCTCTTTAACCAGCTGTGGAAATGTGCAAAGTTCAACTTTAATAGTGTTGGTTGTGAACCTTCCATCTATCTTGTCATTACAGCCCAGCAATCCTGCTAGAGTATCATAAATACTCTTCACTTTTCCTCCAAAAATGATTCACAAGTAATTTACAGCGAGTTTCAGACTGAGAAGGTCCAGCTCATGGTTTATCAGGTTTGATCCTCTCTGCAAAGTAATTTATCTGGGCTCTTCAATAGCATGCTCATACTTTTTCCAAGATGATTTATATACCTGTTTGCATGCGTCGTCATAATTGACTCTCCACTTTCTTTATGCATTCCTTTTTAGTTGCCTTAACTCTTTTGAAATCTATTGATTTTCAACCCATGATTGCGCTTCCTTACTGGTTTTCAATGGGATAAGTTAATTTAGGGCTTTATTGATCCAATTTTTAAACCTTGAGTAGTATGTGGAAGCCTCTTTATCTTGAAATAGGCTTGGGACTGACTTACATAAGGCCAGCTCCTAACTGGCCATATCCAATTTGGACCATTGCTGAGTAGTCTTGGAATGTATAACTTTAGGTATAGGCTCCCCTACTTTTAGAATGGAAAATGGAATAAAGTAATAGTCTGTCTAGGCAACTGGCTGAAGGGGTTCTACTGCCACGTTGGATGTGCTAGTAAAGATCTGGTTCAAAATATTGGCCTTATTATGCATCGGAGAGCTAACCAGCTGAGATAGACGGATCACCCTACAGTGCCTGTAGAAAAGGGGGTGACCTGAGAACATGCTACACCCTCAAAATGAATATTTAAGTCACCCAGTAAATGTAAATTGATACTTGTATAGCGCACTACTCACCCGCAAGGGTCTCAAGGCGCTTGTACAAATACCGCTGTGGAACCCATCCTGGCTTTCCCTGTGAGGTGTCCACTCCTGGGCACCCCTAAGGTGGAGGCCAGGCATCCTTAGTGTTGTGGGGGCCGTTGTGGAGATTAAGCAAGCTATTGCCCAGAATTGCAGAGTGGGACTCCATGATTGGAATAGGCACCGAGGTGAGAATGATCAGGTCCATGGAGTTTTTGAGCCCAAGACCCGCCGAGGCGGGGAATTGAACCCTGGTCCCGGGCTAGACCTCTGCATCAGGGTCTGCCGCTCTAACCATTGAGCCACACTTCTCCAGTAGAATACCTTTAGCTCTCTGGGGGCTGTCAGTACATCTGAAATGGTCTTCACAAACTCTGTGGCTGACCCTGGTGGACGGTAGGCAAGCAACCCTGAAAATGAATAAGTATGGGAGAGTGTGATTGAGTATAGCAGGCTTTCACTGCCTGGGACTCAGACGGGAGTAAACGTACAGGTTAAGTTCTTTTTTTACAAAAATATCAACCCCTCCCCTTACATTGTAGCCCAGACACTCCTGGCAATTGTATAGTCTGGCAGAAGGGCTACTGCTTTATCTGACCCACATTCTTCATTGAGCCATGTTTCCATTAGAAAGAACACTTTTGGCTGGGTTTCTTCTATCTTCTAAAAACATAAACAATTCTGCTTCCCGCTAATTATGCCATCAACAAGTAACTAATTATCATCATGCTTCATTAAGTAGGCTAAACAATAGTAAAGGGTCCTTAACAATCTGGAAGCCCCTGTTTTGAGCATACACTTCAATGAAACATTGTATTCAAATACTTAAATTATAAAACCAATCCACAATAGCCAATCGAGAATATGTGCATCCTAGAATGTTTTTAGGTACTGCTAGAATATTAGTAAATTCTAACCTGAAGCTAGTGAAGAGAGCACTTCACAGCCACACCCACTGTGTCTAGTACTGCCCGTACTCTCTTATTTGCACCAATTTGATCGATCTCGCTATGTCTTGAAAAAAAGGCCAGTGTTTCTGTATACCTTATATATAGCATCTTAGCAAAGTTGGTAGCCAAACTGGCCCCATTACCTATGAGGTGCTATAATGGCCTTTCTCAGAAGTGCACCAGCCCAAAACTCAATTTCTCTTTCCATCGCCTGGAGCTGTGAGCATTCAACAGGAGAGAGGTTCTCGCTCAATTGGACACCTGAGGATAACTTGCCCTGATCTCTTTACATGATATGAAAGGTCGTGTGTGTTGAAAAACATGGTATCATTGCTGGATTCTAATTACATAAACTGTATAGTTTATTAATTCTCACTATTTGCTTTATATAATAGATAGTGCCTCGACCCTATCCTTTTAAAAGGTGCTTTAACATGTGATGAACACTGTTATCCTCTGAAAACTGTACAGTACTTGGCAGAGAAAGAAATACTGTTAACATCATATATGTCTAGTACAACAAATTATTTGTATTTGTATACCGAACTGTTCATGTGCAACTTTAAATCTGACATGAGAGTCTCTTCATATCTTACCAAGAGCCTATGCCTACCAACTTTTCAGCATTCTCTTAGACTTATTGATTGGGTATGTACTCTTCTAATTCCAGTGGATTCCATATAAGGCACTAACACCACCTTTTACCTTTTACCAAACTTTGCACAGGTATTCACATTATGCAAAGGAATTGAGGGCCTACCTACAACAACTGCATTTCAAATAACGTCCATTCCTGTGTGATTTAGAACATTCCTTCAGCTATCCTTTATTTTTACTGCTGTAGCCTGAGCAGTCTTTCAACATACTATAGATAATAACAGGGTCAGACTGGGACAAAACAATCGGCCTGGCTAGCAAAATAAAATAAACCAGATAGCTAAAAAGAAGTGGCCCAGATTTTCAAATCAGGACAGTTTTGAACTTGCAAAGACACATTGTATGGGTATTTTGCAGGGTATGGGAGGCTTCAGGCATTAGACCTGGCATCCCTTAGGGTGGTCTACCCCAAACGCTTTGCCTATTCACCTTCTGTTGTATTGCTGAAAGTCATTTTTGTTGGCCTTAGGACTTTTTACCACTGCTAACAAGGCCTGTCATTACAGTCTGAATGCAGTTTTAAACTGCCATTTTGACTTGCCAATGTAATCCCCTTGCCAAGCCTTAAACAACCTTTTTTAATATGTCACCCCCCAGGTAGTCCCTAGGTAGCCCATAAACTAGTGTGCACTGTAATTAAAAGGCTGCACATATACTTTTAGGTTTTGCATGTCCTAGTAGTGAAAAACTCCTACATTTGTTTTTCACTACTTTGCGGCATACCTTTCCATAGGATAAAACTGGGTTACCTTACTTCATCTAATACATGACATCTTTTAAAATGTAAAACCCTGTTTAATAGTAAAGTCAGACTTTAAGTAACAATTCTGAAAATTGCACTTTTTTGTCCTACCGAATTGGTACTTACAGCCTGGGTTTTGGGTCACATGACTGGGTGTAGTTAGCCTTATCTCACTGCATTTTAAAAGGGCTGCATCAGCCCACTCACAAAGAATTAAAACCAGTCCATTGTCACCTTAGACCCCTTCCAAATTGGGTAGGGAGGATGTCAATATCAAGAATCAGATGTGAGAGGAAGTCTAGAAATGTCTACCACTTCAAAGCCTGGCACTGGCTATAAATATTGGACAGGCCGACTTACTCTTCAATTTGTCCCTGGGCCTTCAAAGGACCTTCTGGAGGACTGCTTTATTATTCAAAGGACTGAACTGCTGCTTGTGGCCTGCTTTGTACCTCAGATGACTTCCCTGCTACTATCGGAGTACTGCTGTGTTGCTTGATGCTTACATTGTACCCTCAGAGAACTTCTCTGCTCCTGCCTTACTTGATTCCAGGGCTATGAGAGTGATTCCAAGCATCAGTTAGCTGACCTCCTGTTCTGAGCTACAGGGACACCCAAGCTCCAGATGTGTCCCTGAAACGGCCCCGCTGACCTGCTGCACTGGACTTGCCTGGGCTTGAAACTGGACCTGCCTGACACTTGCTGGCCCCTGCTGGAGTGTTTTCCTGATTCCTAAGATGTGCCGCTCCAGGTCCTGAAGCCTTAGATGGCATCAGTTGAACTCCTCCTGAGAAGAAGGAAAGAAATCCTGAAGTTTTGGACCTATTGGACGTTTATGTCCACAACCAATGTGAAGCTCCAGTGAAACTGACTTTTTGTGTCACAGTGATGACCGGAAACGTGAGATTTTCACTTCGCTCTACAGTGAAGTATTTGACCATCCGTGATGCTCAACAGGCTCTTTGCACTACAGAGACAACCATCTGCAACGCATAGCCTGCTCCTCATGCTACAAAGAATACCATTGCACCGCTGTCCTCAGGCCTTCCTTCAATGCCAAATCGACTCTTTGTGCCAGACTTTCAGAAGATAACTTTTTTCAGAGGGACTAAGCTAGTCCCTGTCTCTGCCCGGTTTTCCATAGTGGTCAATCTGAACTTATAACTTTTCCACAGTCTAGCATGAGCGGATGACCGCGAGTGGTGCTTTGTGCATCAAGGCATATACGTACCCAAATCTTTAAGTTACATATCTCCTTTTCTACTCTAGTTTTTTAAATTGGTGTGGGATTTGTCTTGTGTTGTGGTTTTACTTTATTAGTGCTTGAGTGTTGCATACATCCTTTACACATTGTCTCTAATTTAAGCCTGACTTCTTTTGTGCCAAGCTACGAGAGTATTAAAGACATTTTAATTTAGTGACTTTTATGGTTCAGCTTGACAAGAATTGTGGTTGTCACTTGAGGAGAGTCTTCAAACCCCTCAATCAAAAACCCGTTTCCCTGTAGCATGTGTTTGCGTTTGCTGCAGGCAATACTTATGGAAATACCAGGAAAACTTAGCCCCACACTGCTGAAATTGAATACCAAAATAACTGTATGAACCAAGGGCCATAATGACTGCAACACCCTACTCTGGCATGTTTTTTTCCCATTTAATAGGGCAGCTCCTCCATTATGGAAGAAGAGGGTCACCCCATTAGTGAAAGGTAGCAAATGAAAAATGGTAATAAAACTTGTATTATTTTATTTTTCACTTACCCAGCCAAGTCCACCGATTCTCGAGAGGGGCAAGGCCATCCTCTATGTCGGTAGCAGCCAGGGAAGAGGAATGGGAGGTGTGCTGTAAAGGAGAGTGTCGGTTTGGCCAGCTGTCTTAGGATGGCCAAACTGACAGGCACACTTACATTTCTCCAACCAAACAGTCTTGCACAACTGGTTGGGAGAAGAGGCACAGGCTCCCTGTTTTTACCTGACCAGCATTTCAGCCCGCTCAGACCAATTCTGGCGCTTCTCTCATCTGAGTAATAGCATGAAAGCAGCATCTGGATTGGGTGGGGAGGGGAGTAGAAGAAACACTGAGGCGGCGGGAGCAGAGGAGCTCCGAGGGAGCATCAGGCAGTGGCAGGTAAGATCTTTAATTTTGTATTATTTCCCCCCCATTGCCGCTCACCAAGGTTTAGTGGCAGCAGCCGCCACTGCCAACTAACTTTCCATCAGCATCACCAGGTTTTTCATAGCACGTCCATCTGCACCATAACTGATTTAGTCCTGCACTTTTTTCTAAGAGTGCAGTTCCGTTCAGCACCCTGCATTTCAGGAAGGTGGCGCAACAGTTCTCTCAGGCTTTTCTAGGAAAGATACCATGCTTATGAGGTACAAGGTGCTCTCTAAGGATCACTGTCCACTCTTGATTGCAACAGTTCCCCCTCTAAATACACCAATCATATAAACTCAAAAACAAACGTTCTTACTTATTAATGACCATATTACTCCTTGCTTTGGGGGCAGAGCCTCCTCTTGGTGTATTCTATGAATCTGCAACTTATCAAAGATGGTGTAAGATTACTTCCAATTTATAATTATCGTTTTCATTCCGGGTGAAATATTCTCTGGAATGTAAAAGGGGGCCAACCTACCCATTTGGTGCAACACAGATCTATCTGAAGACCTTTCAGATTCCTGCATGCTCCGTATTTCTTTAGTTTGGGGTCTCTCCTGCCTCCAGTCCCTTTTGTTTTACTTCAGCTAATCACCATCTTCCTACAAACATTTAACACATTCCAGAGGTTTTTTCTTGACCTTCAGGGTTCCACTCTGAAGGTCCTGATCGAAGCCCGCCCACTGTACCGTCTCAACAAGATTTCTCCAGCTTTCCTCACATATTTTAACTGGTTAACCCTGGCAAAACTTGTAGGGATAACAAACACAGCAGTTTGATGATTTTCAGTTTGGAACAGGCTTAAAAAATCCATATTACTACCTCGAATGTTTTCTTTTCCAGAAGTCCTCTGTTGTGGCTGTGATCAACAAAGTTTACTCGATTTCTATTTCAACTTTCCTTTAAAAAGCAGATACTAAGGGACGCCGTATGCACCTGATGCCAATGGGAAATATGGCTTTTTAAATATGTTTAATAAATGTAACAGGCTGAGAAGAGGATGCCTTTGTTCTACACACATGAGCGTTTTTTTGTTTGTGCAGATGCATCAGGGCTTATTAGCATTTCCTTTTTTCCTGAAATCCTTGAGTCATTTGTTTTCTTCTATACATTACTTCCCAAACACCACATTCGTTTAAATCCGTGGTGTGCCCTGTGCAGCACTTAGCCTTGACAAACAATCACTAGAGATAACATTCAATAGAGCACAAAAAGCAATCCTGATCACAAGGTGAAAATTAGCCTGGAAACAAAACATGCTGTTCGAAGCATGTCTAGCTCAAAACACTTGAACACTATGGCTGAAGGACATTTCATAAAGGTATGTGCCAATGTACTATACAAAATCATTCCCATTATATAGATGGCACAGGATGTTTCAGAACTCAGTGTGCTTAAATATATTTCAGTCATAAAATGGAAAAATACTTAGTAGAAGAGGAATGGTTTGCTGGGTTTTTGTCTTTATATGAACATTTTCCATAAGATTATCCGTAGAATATTTTAAATGCGTTGCCCTTAAGTCACAGCAATAAAATAACGTAAATAATGAAAACTCCTAATTCAGTGCGCACCAAATACATAATTAAGAAATGACCTATCTACACTCATGTATATGACTAGTTTTATTTTTCTTTGTACATAGGCTAATTTCAAATATTAAAACAAAACAAAATATCTTAAATGTTTTATATAAATGCTGTCAGTTGAAAAAAATGTCAAGCATAGTTTACATACCTAGGAATAAATGAAGTTGGTGTAGCTCAATCCTTTTGGAAAAATAATTGCGCAAATAGTATATTAGATATTTTGAGAAAGGGACGTGCAAAAAAATGAAATAACCGTATTATGAAACAGTACTCAAAACCATGGACTATCATTGACACAGAAACCTGGAAGACAGAGAATAAAATAACAGTCACAATTTAAATCCATTTTAACAAATGAGGAGAGTTAAATGTCATGGGGTGGAGATGCCACAATCGAAGTTAGGCCCTTCTTCCATCAGCTTCCGGTTGACTATCTTGTCGGGTCAGGTATTTTCTGAGGCTTTTGCAGGCACTTGTTGACTAATCATTACTCATTCTATGACCAGAAGATGTAAATCTATCTACATTTCTGTAAATATGTGGGTACATCTTTATTCGTTTCCGAAAGTAGCCAAAGTCCTACTCTAAGCAGCAGCCATCACAGATGGGCACCTAAAGGAATAGAAAAAGCTGGGCAAATCGCAAGGTACATTTCAGCCTCTCTGCTACTTACTTCGACCTGATCTCTAGGGGCATACAGTGTGTAGTATGAGAAATCACATATTCTGGCATCTGAAGAAGGGAATAAGAAAGTTTTCTGACCATTGATTCCCTGCGGCTGGATACATTTCGGAATGACTTTCTGCAACAGACATTCTTAAACTAGCCCTAGCTATGGCCTTATGTTGAAAATGAGCACTGATAAGAAAAAAGATCTTGACACACTGCCACAGCAATACATCATACAAAGTCAGCCATCAAAGAGCCACCTCATACTCAGCAGATTCAGCCATCTTGAGTTCATGCCCTCTTATCGTCACACTCAACACACATGACTCTACAATCAAAAGATTAAATTGATTGTGTTACTGAACTCACGAGAAAATAGTCAGACGTTTTAAGGAGGCCAGAGTGCCAAGCAATCAAAACGGACAGGTTTATTCGTCTTAAAGAGATCTTGCTAAAAGTCTAAACAATTACTTATTGATATTAGAAAGTAAAATTCCCGATCAGTATCGTTCAGTGCAAGAACAAAATCAGAACCGACCTAATATTTAGTACATCAAATGTCCTCTTGATGCTTCAAATGCTTACCCATTTCTGTCCGCCTTAAAGATCAGCAAGCACACAATTTATGAGAGGAGGTAAACCTTTACCTGGAAAACAGTACTATAGTAGTTTTTCAAAGTTTCTCGAAGTGTATGTAGTGCTATTTCACAAGCCCCTTCTCCAGTTATTGCAAACCGGTTTAATATTCAACCATCATTGAACGGCAGGCTCCCAGCCCCTAACTCAATTATCACAGATCTGAACACAATGCAGTCCTTGGTCAAGCGCTCTATTGATTGATATCACATCTAAGTTATTGTCAGTTGACCAGTAATATCAAGCTGAAAGCACGTCAAGGACAGCAACCTCTGTTGAGGCCTCACTCCATAGGTTTCAAATCCACATACACATCCATTCCTCCTCTAAACTCGTACCACCTAACTGAAACAACTTCTTCTGGGGCTTCACCTCGTAGACGAAAGCTTGTGATCTTCAGAAAATTCTGAGCAAGATGCTAATGAGAAGTCTGCTGGTCTTTCTCCCCACAGGCCATGTCTTCAAGCAAACTGGTTTACTGCTTATCTGTATTTCTCTTTGGAAACATGCTAAAGTTGCGATCAACCATGAGCTATGTTAGTTGCTGAAAGAATAGTACTCCGGCATTAAAACTTACAACAATAGAAAATGTAGCGGAATGGCCTTGGAAAAAAGCCACTTGATGCAATATGAAAAGGTCAATCAACCAATCAGGGGTTTGTAAAGCGCACTACTCACCCATTAGGGTCTCAAGGCGCTAGGGGGGGGTGCAGCTCCGTTGGGGTCATCTGAAGAGCCAGGTCTTGAGGTCTTTCCTGAACTGGAGCAGTGTGGGCTTCCATCCGCTCTGTTCTTGTAGAAGCATGGGACGGTGGCCAGGGAGAGGTCGGCTGAACGGAGGTGTCTCTTGGGGGCGTGGAAGGAGCGACAGCTGTTGAGGTATTGTGGTCCGATGTTGTGGAGGGCAGTGTAAGCCTGCGTGAGCAGCTTGAAAGTTATCCTTCTTTTGACAGGAAGCCAGTTGAGGTCGCGGAGATGCTGGGAGATATGGTTGTGCCAGGGGTTGTCAAGGATTAGTCTGGCTGAGGCATTCTGGAGAGTCTGGAGCTTGTGGATGTGTGATATAATAGAAACGTGTGTACTGATAAAAGTGGTTTAAATTATAAAACCTCTTTAGATACATGAAAAAGGTTGGTCCTAAGATAGATAGACAGATAGATAGATAGATAGATAGATAGATAGATAGATAGATAGATAGATAGATAGATAGATAGACAGACAGATAGATAGATTTTTTTTCTCATCTAGTTGCAGCTCTGTCATCTTCAGCATAGTATATAGTGTGGGGAGACAGTGGTTGAGTTTCTCTGTTAAGTTGTCTTCTTTCCTTTATTTACTGTAGTGCAGTAATTTAGAGTTGGGGTGGAGTTAAGGAAATTAATCCTATAAATATAATTTATTATTTACAGATTTATAAAGTTTTACTAATCATGAATTGATGTTTTATTTTACCTTTGGAGAGGGGAGAACAGGAAGTATAACTGGAGTCAATATCCTTAGTGATCATCCCATTGGGTGTTGTGAAATAATGAATGTTTTCCAATGTGCAGCAGGGAAAACCACATATTGTGCATCACCCAACATGGATAATCAGGTCTGGTGCTTCCATAGAGTGTAGTACAACTGTTGCCTTGTGGCATCATCACTGGGTTGGATCTGATCACATGAAAAGGGACAACATGCTGTATATTACATCAAAGGGAAACTTTCCAACAGCAGCATCTATTCTGACAGGAGTGCCAACAATCCTCGCACTTTAAAAGCTATCAATTTAAAGGGCAGAATACAGGTATCAATCAGCCTTAGGTGGGTGCATTGTCGTCTTAATGATTTTTGGGGCACAGAGCAAAGCAGATTTTGGGGCCCCTTGTACCAAACAAATTTGAATTATATTACCTATATTAGGCTGATTCATACCAGCATGATGCCAAACAGTATTCAGCTATACATTACATTTTCAGAAACGATGTCGCACAAATGCAGCCAATATAGGTCTTCGCAGTGCTGGAAGGCCATTAGATGGGTAGTGTATAGAGAGAAACAGTGGAAGAGGTGGATAGAGAGAGGGAGAGAGGTTAAGATAAAGAAAAGAGAAATGTGAGATAGAAAAATAACTTTCCAAGGGAGCTCCTTGGACAACTGGGGCCTTGGACAATTGCCCACTTTGCCCATGTCTCAAAATATCTCTGTTGCAAATATGCATTCCTGTAAGCCTAAAATGTGGCGGCATATAATGTACAACTATCCTTCCTTGCTCTGAAAGACCTTATTCCAATGCATCCATTGGGTAGAACCTATCAGATCCTTGGTAATTGCAATAGCATTGCTGGAATGCAGCAAAGTGATCTATATGGGTCTTCTAAATAGTGGACTTAAAAATGCATAGTCTGCAAAATCATGCAGCAAGGCAATGGCTGAATTTCAGATTTTGTGGCTCTGCTAGAATTGAAAACATTTCACTTTCTGCCAGCACAAGGGAGAATCACGTCTAAAGTTGTGGGGAAGAACACAAAATATACAGTAAAAAAGTCCTGGATGAATAGAGAATCTTTCATCTACCTACATCCTAACTATGCCGGGGTGAAAATTAAATTACACTGGCAGAATTCACGTAATTTTGAACATTTCATGTCATGCTTGTTATTTATATTTCCCTAAATTACGTCATTGCACGACTTGTTGTGATTACACACCATTTGCTACAAAATTCTGCAGCAAACGCACCATTCATTGTAAAAATTGACCATGAATGCACGATTAACAATAGAACGCAAGTGGCAGTTCCCAGTGTTTTTCCTTTTTTTCAGTTTTTGTGTGCAAAATGTGACTTTGAGCCATAAACTGGCAAAAGACTGCCTGTCACACTAAAGTGGTGTAAATATCAGATTTGCGTTGTGCTTAATTCTGTCAATATTTTATGAAATTTCGTAAAAGAAAATTACACGAATTAAGTAGGCAAACCCTTAATTCTAACCTAGAATCTCTGGTCAGCTGATTCGCAAAAAACCCTAAGGGGATAGAAACAGGAAGACGTATCGCGAGGATTTTAAGTCCCAACGCTATCGAACTCTCCGACCAGAATACTAGATCCCAAGGTATTTTGAGGAACCTTTGACCAACCACAGAATTGATAGAAACGTGTCAGGAATAGGTGAGAGAGTAACATGCTGTAGAGAATTGAACTCCATCTTTTTCACAATTCCAGACTTCAATTCAACTGTAAAGCCCTCCGAATTATGTGTGAGATGATGCATAGTACTATATAAAACTCCAAAGTACATAAATAATTAATAATATGCATTAGCACATGTCAGTCTGTAGACAGAGGACTGACCATATATACTGAAGAGTACCTGGTGCAATACAGAAGTACATAACTGGCGCCCTTTTGTGTGTTCACTAGTTCTCTACCTGGGCTTCACTTTAATGTGCGGGTAAATCCATCTCACAAGAAATCACTGAAGTGTTCCCTTTTTGAGCAACATACAGAGACTATCCCTAGGGAAATTTAGATCCTAGAAGAAAGCGGTAATAGTATGTTATCTATTTAGAACCGGCGACATCTGAGTGTTTGAGAAATTAAATATTGCTCACATGAAAAAGTGGAAAAGACCAGCTTGCAAATCCCCTGCATGCTTGCAATGGAGGAGAAGAACGTTTGGTCTCCTCTGTAATAGATGTATTCAAAATTTTCCAACATCAAGCTGCTGCTCACAAACTAATCTGCCATAGTCAGACAGGTTATCTGATTGCATCATGGTATATAATCAATCACAAGGCCACTCAGCCAGGAGCACCACTGAAGGAAAAGTATAAATAGGGAAGTAAAATCCTGACTCAAGGGATTTGCCTGAGGCAGTCTACGTCTCTCTGTAAAGTTCACATGTTTCCAATATTTACTGAAGTATAGAAAATGGTACAACTATTGTTTAGAGTTTGGGCGATTTGTAGAGCGCAAACCTCGGTACGGAGAAAAGAGTATTTTATAAAAAAGGGTGATGGGGCAACATAATCGTGGGGACATTGTCAAAGATAATGCGGTCTGCTAGCTGCCAGGTCCCATTCTCTTTTGTTTGCTATATATGGATTTTATAGTTAGGTGAAAATGCCATTTAAAATATACTGTTGTAAATGAACAGGAGCACTGAAACTCAGCAGTTAGTTATTGAGCCATTAAGTAAGTATAACTTGAGCCCCTGACATACACAGTGTTGTCTTTTAAATGATGTAATTTCAGATGATACTGTACTGTTATCAATAATTTCATACAACATGCCATGGGTGATGTAATTAGCAGTGCATGGCGAGGGTTCAAGTTATAGTTACTTTAGGACATGAGTTACAGGTACTTGAGATAAATGTAACAAATACATTTCAGTGGTTTTGTTCATTTAAAATCTTGTGTTTTAACTGACATTTTCCCCGAACTATAATGCCCCTTTAACCTTTGTTTTTTTCAGTAAATTTCAACTTTTTTTTATGCAAAGCAATATATTACCAAACCTAACTATAATATTCCTTCAACCTTTATTTTTCTCAGTAAATCTCTATGGGTTTTTAATGTAAAGAAATGTTTTAATGCCATATGTAACGCCAATTTCACGCTGCCAATGGAAAAATCGAAACCCTAATGGGCAGCCAACCCCAGACCACATATGACCTTTGCCAGTGGCGGGCGTGAGGTTGGCTGTAGGCCAGGCCCCTCACTCAACCCCCACTAGTGTCCAACCCCCCTCCCCCCTCCACCTGAGCCAGAGCGATCGGCAGCCTGAGGTTGGGTGCAGGACCTGGGCATCATTTTAAGTAAGGCAGAACTACTGACTTTGTCAAAGGGTCAGAACACCAAAATATACAAAATTGGTCTATTGCTTTATAAAGGGGGTAAGAATATCAACACAGATTAAGCACATGTTTTGTATTTGTGAAAAAATTGTCAGAATTACAATGAAATGTATAGTTCAATAATTCATACAGTTCAATGTTTAATAAAAAAAATTGTAAAAAAAAAGTACTATAGTTTAATTTAAAATAGAGCACCAACATGTCTTTGAGCCTTTTTAAAAAACATTTTTCAAGCACCAAAGTGCAGCCTTTGTACCCATTACAAGGTGGCATCTGCACTCCAGCTCAAGAGCACAGACCTCCAACTAGGATGCTTAAAAAAATATAGACTAACAGCCTGATTCATGTACATGCCGTTTTGCGTGTCCCTAATAGCGAATCATAGCGATTCGCTATTGAGGACACGCAAAACGGCATTCATGTAGGAATTGCTACTTAAATAGCGATTCCTACATGTTCTTTATTTGCGAGTAGCAATTTGCTACTCGCAAATACTCCCCATTCATTCCTATGGGCCAAGAGGCCCATAGGAATGAATGGGGATTTGCGAGTAGCAAATTGCTACTCGCAACTAAGATAGCGATTTTAAGGGTGCCAGGGGTGTCCAAAGGACGCCCTGTAGCACCCCTAAAATGCACTTTTGGACAGGTGTTGCGCACACACATGTCCAAAGGACATGTGTGTGTGCTACATGCAACTTTGAAAAATGCTTTTAAAAGCATTTTTCTGTGTTTTTGCTATTTACCGACAGGTCTGACCTGTCGGTAAATAGCGGCCCCAAAAGTTCAAAATCGCTATTTCTTGATGTTTCATGAATAGCATTTGAGGAATCTCTATTAGAGATTCCTTAAATGCTATTCCTCGCATATTTGCGACTTCTTAAATAGCGATTTTTGCATTTGGTATCATGAATACCAAATGCAAAAATTGCACTCGCAAAGGGCCAGATTCTCAGAATCTGGCCCTTTGCGAGTGCAATTTACCTACATGAATCAGGCTGTAAGAAACTAACTGTTTGCATTTTTTTAAATTGTTGATGAGGTGCTGCTGAATTCCCTTCAGCCCTCCCCCCCACCCACAGCATTATGAAAAACGCTTGGTGGTACCCCTGCCCCTTCTAGAGGCATCTCAAGCTACAAGAAAAAGTTTAAAGAGCCCTCGTGGGCATTGTGTTACGCTCCTTGCAAGGGGCAGTCAATAAATTAGTGGATCCTGCATCTCATTTATTACTCATTTAGTAATTTTGTAGATATATTTTTGTGTGTCCAGGTTTCCACCCGGGACACTCACATCTTTAGTTTTTGGGGTCTGCTAGGGAGCCCCAGGAACCATTGCATGGAGCCATGTAGACGCCTGCAAACACCTATTATTTTTAAAATCTATGATGCTCCAGTGTCCTCATGGGGCACCTCACACCTTTTTTAATGTTGGATGGCCACGACCCAACCAGCTCCATGCTAGTGCAGGAGCCAGCAACACTGTTCATTTTTTTAATTTTGTTTTTAAGGGGGTGTCGCTGTGACCACCATGGACACCCCACATCATTTGTGTAATTTCGGAAATGATGGGGGAGCTCCAGGGTCCCTGTAAGCCAGATGCAGCAGGAGTCTGCATTGCTTTCACCCAGCTTGAGCAGTTTTGTTTTGCTCCTGCCGTGAAAGAACAATATAGTGATTTTCCTGCAACAGAGCTGGCCCCAGGGGAGGGGGTTCCTGTGTTCTGCAGCAAGCTTAGGAAGGAGGGCTGCACTCACCCCTCCCCATTGAATAAAAGATCGGGATTTAATTGTTCCATGGAGTTGCAGATCCACTGCAAATTTACTATGAAATTAAAAAAATATATGTTTGGGACCCTAGGGTTGGTGGTCCCTCTAGTACTAGGACCCCCATCAGGCCTAGGGGTGCAGGATATCCCTACTGTGCCAGCATATATCTTTTTTTAACCGTTTTTACAGCACAAGGGACTAAATCTCAAGTCCCAATATGGCTGCTGCCACATCTTTGTTTCAAGATCTGTCATCTCGAGATCTGTCAATCTACGGATCCTTTGTGGTTTGAACTATATAAAGTTTTGAGCCTTAATTTCACGAAAACACTTGTTATACCAAATCTCTTTCTTTTCTGAACAAAGATCTAGCTTTCTATTAAATTGGTGTAAATCCATTGAGCCATTTGAGCTATAGCTGTGTCAAATTTTCCGATAAAAAATGAGTAGGAAAAATGGTTTTTAGGACCCCTTCTCTTTAATTGGCCCCACTTGACGGATCACCCCATAATTTTCAGGAAGGAGCTTAGGGTTTTTAGACATTTAAAAAAAAAAGTTTTATGAAGATTCATCAACAGACGCAAACATTATATAGACGGGCCTAACTATAACTAATCAGTGGCGACCACCACTGAGCAATATATACATACATTTTAAACCAAATACATTTTTGCCTCACAAAGTACACATGGTTATAGTAGTCCATAGGGCTGAAGGGAGCTACCCTGTGTGAGAATGTACTTCATTTTAAAGAGCAGAATGCAGTCACTCACAGTGAAGGTAACCAATGCCTGAAGTGGGCTGGCCTATTGCCTCAAGCAATATTTTCTGGCTGGGCAAAACGTGTATAACAGCACAATAGACTAATGGATAAAGAGAGCTGGCAGAAAACCCCTATAAGTAAGTATATATATACATAGTATAGAATTTTAGTACAATCGAAAGGTCTTGGCTAAAGCAAGACCTAAGGAGGACCCATTGAGCTTTCCAGTTAGTTGCAATGCAGTACTACCAGACTTTGAGAATAGACCAATAAGCGAATGTTTCACAAGTTGGTCCCCTGTGAAATAACCAGACAGAATGATTGTGACTGTTTCAACAACAATCGAATCTGAGGAATTAATATTAGAATAAAAAATAAGCCCTATGGTTTGTGCAAGATGCGTCAGACCTTTGCAGAGCCTGGATACCCTCACGGGTGACAAGTGCCCTCAACAAATCAACTTAACATGACAAAACACACGTTGTATTGCTCATAAAGAATTGTCTTCAGAATACTCATTTTCATGGTGGATCCCATGGAGATTTTCTCATTCCTGAATGTTAGGTAAATGAGTTTCCAGGGATAGCATTCATTTCCAACAAACAATTTTGCTGCGCAAATAAGACTTACAAAACGTAACATCACTATTTAATCTGCCAGGCATTACACATACCTATTAAGATTTTGGCTGGAAGTCATATAGGAACATTTCTGATTGTGGTTTCTTGTGCGGTGCATTTTTTTTTAAAACAATGTCTAATATCGTATATTTTCATTGTTTCTATATTTTTACTCCGTAGCATAATTCCTGCTGTGATGCTTTTCAGAACAGTACTTATACTTTCAAATGGAGGGTGTGTCGGAACTATGGATCTAAAATAATAGGTAGCTAATTTATGTGATGCGATATTTACTCTTGATTCGGTAGTGGGAGATTGATTGGGAGGGGGGTTCGGGGCCTCATGTATGGATTGATTTGAGACTGCACCAATCAGTGGTTGCATACAGTTAATCCATAAATACGACATGCACGCGTCCATAACCGCGTGAGAGAAGTGTGCTGTTTGATTACTCAAACTGCTCGATTAAATCTGCAGATCTCCGAGCTTATCTTAATTAGCACTCTCTAAATGACGATGTTTAATTATTGGACTTTATTTAGCTGTATTTTCTTCAATAATTTCTAAAGGCATTCCGTTTTGTTATTTCCGCATTAAATTTCAGATGCAGCATGTACTTGAAAGCCGCTGTTTGGTTTAATATTTGATTATCACGAGGAGAACACATTTTTTCATTGTTAATCCACATAATATTTTAAAATGTGCCCTTAGTCAATTGCAGTCTGCAACCAACATTCCCTCTGAGACACCTTTTTTCTTCCAGTAGACTCAGGCAGTTACTAGATGTGACTATGTCTTATTGAAACAGTCAATCTTTTGAACTGTGGAGCATTGTTTTCTTCTTAGCCTTATCTCCAACAATAATATGTTCGCATAATTCCTTGTCTAACCAAAAACCTCATCCCATTTTTTTTCATTTTCGATGTTATTTATTTATTTGTATTTTGTAAATGCATATATCTTACAGAAATCTGAGCTGATTAAAATAGAGAGCATATATTTAAATGTTTCATGCAACAATTCTCAAGAAAGATATATGGCAGTGGAACAATTGTGGTTCTATAGTAGCATATGTTATTTGGAGTAGCTATACTAACCAAATGCTCAGTTATTATTGCAGTGCGAGCGGTACATTTTAGTTTATTAACATAGTATTGCTAATCTGGTATGTAAGAAGTGTTTTGCCCGTAAAACAACACTCCTTTCAGACAGAGGTATATTTTGTGTGTTTTTACTTTACTGTACAAATATAACACCTTTCTTACTGGTATTCTTTTAATAGCCACTTAATAAAACAAATACACGTGAATAAAAGTTCTGGCATAAACCATACATGCAAATATTCATTGTAGAACTCACTATTTATTACCATTGTTGAGGGAGGGGAGGATCAGCATGACACACTTAAGGCTTTTCCTTGTGTGAATTAGGGCCACTTCTCACACTTAGGAATGGTAATGAACAGCATATTACATTCAGCATATTTGCATGTAATATGTTTATGCAATGGAAGCGACAATAAACGTGGCATATTAGCACGTTATTTAGAGCAACTATACTAACGGACTCACATTCACACATTTATTATCGTAGTGCAAAGGTCAAATTTTAGGGCTCGATTACGATGTAGGCGGACTTGAGATTTGACACAGTTGCGGTCTCAGGACCAAATGACCTCTGGTCAGCGGTCCCAACACTGTGATTATGATGCGACAGCACATGGTGCGGTAGCATTCTCCCATTTCTCTATGGGAGCTTGTATCATGGTTGTAAATCGTCCGTAACACAAGCTCCCATAGACAAATGGATTAACAGGGGGGTGCCCCCTGGGTCCCCACCGGAGGCCGCAAGGGAAAGGGGGCACTGCTAGGGGCCCATAATCTCATCTTCCAGACAGGCTTTCCCTTTCCGAAAGCCCCGCATGGGAAGCCTGTGGGAATCCGAGCATCATAATTCCGAAGGCTGAAACGCCTTCCTATGGGATTATGGGCTAGTCTTTGACTGGCAAACGGGCTCCTGGAGCCCATTGAAAGCCAGCTGGAATGACCAGCCGGTTTTAATTTCGACTAACTGTATTGTAATTAGCCCATTGGAATTGAAACCGATGATCTCGTTGTAAAGGCTCCGACCTAAGGTCAGAGGCTTTACAACCAAGATTGTAAGAGAAGTGGAGAAGTGTGGCTCAATGGTTAAAGCGGCAGACCCTGATGCAGAGGTCTGGCCAGGGACCAGGGTTCAATTCCCACCTCGGCGGGTCTTGGCGGGGTCTTGAGCTCTTAATTCCTCGGACCTGATTTCTCGCCTCGGTGCCTATTCTAATCATGGGTCCCACGCTGCAACTCTGGGCAATAGCTTGCTTAATCTCCACAATGACCCCAACAGCGTTGGAATGCCTGGCTTCACCTTGGGGATGCCCAGGAGTGGACATTTCACAGGGAAAAGCCAGGAAGGGTTCCTTAGCGGTATGAGTACAAGCGCCGGGAGACCTGGTCTGGGTAGTTGTGCGCTATACAAGTACAAAAACATTTACATATATTTACATAATAGGCCCCTTAGTTTATTATAACTGTACAGCAAATTTGATATTCACAGTTTTTTACTGCCTGCAAATTTCATGTAATAATTTCTTGAAATGTGGAAACACTTCTCTTGATAACTGATATTGCTTCAATGTGATGGTACCATATTGCAAACACGTAATCACTTGCATCCTGGTTTTGGTTAAATACCTATTGTTAAAACAAGTACACAGGAAAAATGCCTTGGCATAAACTACATATGCAGATATGCAGCATTTAATACACTAATATACCATCTGAGGGAGTGTAGATGGGAAGGGAATCATGACTCACTTTGCTTCTCGTACACCATGACCGCTCCCCACACTCGACTATGGTAACAAATATCATATTACACTCTGAACATCTATTTATCTATCTAACTATCTATCTATCTATCTAGCACCCTTATATCTTCTGAATTTTCCTACCTTCATAACACAAGTGGAGGCAGAAAGCCTACTTGGGGATGAGGAAATCTATCTCTAAATATGAAATCAACCTACCTCTCCTCATACAGCAGTAAAACACCCCCTGTGTTTGCCGTCCATTGTGTACAATTGTATTATCTCTCTGTCATCATAACTTGCCAAGTAACAAAGAGTTAACAAATGGGATTTTTTGCAAAACCCCCAGCCTACACTGTCCTCTAGATGTCAATTGTGGCAAAACTTAGATTGGCACATAAAGAAAGAGGGAAAATGAAAAAAGAAAAGTTAGGGAGATTAGTATAACCAAGCTGGGGTGGATAATAATTAGCTCAAAAGGAAAGAAGAGGGAGCAGCTGTTCAGGTTGGGAACATGCTTATATGAGTAACACAAAGATTCATATTTACAATCATCTAAAGAAAAGAAGGAAACTTAGTCTTCTCAGGCCAAACATAAAACCTGACATAAAGGCACTTCAAATGATTCAGCAAGGCTCCATACCCATTGGAGCTAGCATGAAAAAAGGGAGAAAAAGGCAAAGAGAAGGTAGAAAACACGCTAAAGGAGACTAAAGTAGAAGCAAACTATGAGAATAGTGGAAATCCCACTGTCTCACGTTGTTAACAGGCAAAGGGTGACTCTTAGAGCAAGCTTCTATACTCATACTGTCTGTAATGCCTTGAAGGTATAAAACAGGAACCGTACAGTGCTTAAACATTTATGTATACCAGTACAGACCATTTAATTTCCCAAACAAAAACTGCAGTTCTCAAAAGAAAACTAAACAAGGCAAAGTCCTTTTTCCGTTTTTGAGGATGCTCCCCACCACAGGTAAGATGGGGTTTTCACTATCCATCCCTCTATATGCAAACTCATCTCCAAGAAGCTACAGGTTGTCAAACTATTCAGCTCCCCAAGCAGCTGTGTGGCCATGCCCCAGGAGTTACCAAGTGCTACTAAGTCAAGAGCTGCTAGCTGAAGCGATGACAAGTCTGAAACTCTCATTGCGGACCGCAGCTTGCCTCCCTGACCGGATCCCCACACTATGACGGTGGCTCTTTATTACAAAAGATAAGTGTGATTGGACAAAAATCTTTTGGAGTGAAATGTTTGAGAGAAATACCCTGTCCCTTGGATAGAAAGGATTTTATGTGCCTCTTGGTCAAGATTTTCTCGGTCTTTGAGGACTTTTCAATTAGATTTTTAGAGTTCCGTGCAAATAAATCTAACCTTTGGTTGCAGATTCATTTCATTTGCATAGGTGGCATGTCGATGCCAGAAAAATCAATTGTTAAATCATACTTTATTAGTGTCCACATCAGAGCTTTGCAAATGAGGGGCGCAAATGTCCCAGTAGACCTCTACCTGTTATACAAATCCTTCAGCGAATGCTGCAAAGAAAGCCTAAAGCCTACTTGCTTTGGGTGATGTTTGCTTGATTCTGCAGGATTGTACTGCTGTGCTTCACAAAGCAGACACATATAAATCTTGATTATGAGTGTGTCAGTGCTTTCCAAACCCTGCACAAACCCGTCTTTGCCCAGGGGTTCGGAATTCTGAGTTGTTTGCTATTTACCTCACCCGGTAATTAACTGGTACACTGGGTGCTTTACCCTATGTCACATTTCAGCAGGTCAAACCTGCAGGAAATCAACAGATGTATTTACCTACTTGGGTGTTACACTTAATGATAAATTAAGTTGGAAGCCCCAAGTTGAAATGCTAGCGCTAAAGCACGCCCAGCTGGCCGGTGCCCTGGTTAAGGAGCACAGGTTGTCTCTAACTAAACCTATAGCCCCTATTGTTAAGATATATAGAACCAAAATCTGCCCAGCCATACTATATGGTGCTGAAATCTGGTGTTTTTGTAATTTATCTCCACTTTCTTTAGCCCTAAATATGTTTTTGAGATTGTTAATAGGTCTGCCGCAATTGTCCTCGCTAATACCATTGTTTCTTGACCTTGGCTGTTACGCACTTGAAGATGTAGCTTGCTATAGACCATTGGCATTTTAAAGGCGTCTTTGGATCACCGCGGAACTTTCCCTGTATGCTAAGGCCCTATTGGAAGTGAGGGGGCTCAGTCGATCAAATAGGATCCCATGGTTGACTGCAATTAGGTCCCTGCTGACTGATATGGGGATGAGGAATCTATGGGAACACCCAGAGGCTGTGGAATTTCCCTCAAAAAGGTCCTATAGAGCAGCATACTGGGAGTTGGTCAAAATAAGAGATTCTCCTCTCATATCAGCCAGTCACTGTCAAGGGACTTCCTTGAGATAAAGGATGAATCGTACTTGGAAGGTTACTGGGATCTCATTACGAAGCCTCAGGACCATAAACTGTACCACCAGTTCAGGATAGGCACATTACCACTACGTTGGTTTACAAGCAAGTGGAATCCTGTTAGTAGTGATAAGTGTGTATTTTGCCATGATCGTAGCGAAAATATTGATCATTTATTATTTGTATGCCCTGCATACCATCAGCCAAGGAGTATCTGGCTGAAACGAGTATGTTTGTCTATAAACACAAGATCGGCAATGGTTGCAAGGAGAATATTGAAATCTGACACTTCCAACCTTGCTGTAATTGGTGTAACAAAGTTTTTGAGTTGGGCGTGGGCCTTACGTTATAAAATGGGGGGGTGCAAAGTAGTTGTGTAATGATCAAAGATGGGCCTTTTAAGCAGGGGATGGAGTTGGAATTGTAATACTTTGTTTGTTTTAGAAGATTACTCAACCTTTGTAAATAATTGTTGAAAGATCAAGTCTTTTTGCTGTGTTACATATTTAATTATTTTTAGATACATTTTAATATATATATATATATATATATATATATATATATATATATATATATATATATATATATATATATATACATTTATTTATTAATTATTGTTGATGTGGTATAGTATTACGTTTTAGATCTTTGAGTCCGATGGTGCATTTTAAAGAGGATGAAATCTGTATTAATTTTTTGGATACTTGTCTTTTATGATGAAAAATCGCAATAAAGACTTAATGAACTGAACAGGAGAAGCAGTGCAATATTTAGGATAACATCCAGAAATCGGTGCTGCAAGCACCAAGATCTGCATGCTATTACCTCAAAACTCGGCGTAGGTGCTATATGTAGTACTCGATCAATTTTGAACCCCATATTTTATCAGGTACAATACATAGCACCTCCTCCTTTGACACTTTCAAGATCAGAGCGTAGAGTGCGGTCAGCCATAGAAGGGAGGCATATAACAAATTGTACAATAATAAAAGGCATTTTCTGCACAGTAGATCTTGCATGAAGGCACCAAGTTCAAGTGTAGCAATAATACGTAGAAGACGCTCACAGAGTTTAAAAAGATAATTTATTCCACCCAAAAACAAGTGTGGTGAATCGTTTTCCATCTTTTGGTTCCAATCTTTTTCAGTGTGCTTATGTTGGTTCCAAAATAAAGGCGACTTTCATGTTCCAAAAAAGGTAGATTTGGCAATTTGTCATGCTTTTCGCATGACATGTTGATGGCTTGCCAAACACAACCTAGCATCGACCTAGAAAGTCTTCAAAGTTCTTGAGCAAGAAGATCTAAAAGATTGCTGCAGCCAAATCAAAGTAAACTCAAGAGTTTAGTTAATAGATATAGAAGCATATTGTTCTGCGAATTTCTCTGGAATATCAGTAAAAATCTGCCCGTATAAGCAGCAACTACTCTTAAATATTATGTATTATGTTTACAAAATATGTTGGTGTACAGTTGCTATAAGAGGAGGCTTTTTAAAGGTATTAAAATATAGATGAGGAACAGAGACACCATAAATAGCAAAAAAAACACGAGAAGAAATGTTCAAATTAATTTGAAACTTAATACTAAAAGCTTTTATGACTAAACATATTTAAATGAATCACAAAGAAGCAGGCTTGAAAAACAGAGTTAAAAGGAAGTCTTGAGATATTTCACATTAATAATGAAAAGGAGAGAACAAGATACAATAGTGACAGTGAAAGTGTGTTGTTAGTCCATAAACTCAGTCTTTTAACTAATTTACTGCATGGATTCAATATTTTGTAAGAGATCTTACAAATGGAAATTTAAGAAACGATAACATGCTTGTACAATATGAATAACAAGGTAATTAAATATCATTTATAAGTCATTACGTTGCACCTGTTGAGAGTAGCATACAGATCAATTGAAAACTGGATTAAATTGGGTTCCTTTTAAATAGTTCACTGATGGAGACTGCCATTTACAGTGGAACACAGATGTGCTATCAGTCGATTTTGGGAGGTATGTTTGGCTTGTGAGTATATATGACCTTTCTTTAAATTGTACTCTATGCAATACAAAGCATACATTTATTTCACGCGAGTACTCTTGTTACTAGATAGACCCAGTATCATTCTGAGCCTGGTTTACTAAAAAGAAAATGTGTACATTCTGACTTGTGCATGTTACGGCTACACATTGTAATTATTCACACCAGTAGGGTGTGTTCCAAACTTTCCTGGATTGGTTATACATAAAGAATGCATGTCAAAGTCACCAGGTTTATGTAAATGTTATTTGTAAGAAAGCCTACACACAATTGTTTCCTGAGCCCTACATGGGCATGTGCTAGGCATTACAAAGAGTGTGCATTAACGGGATTTGAGACCCAGAGAATTAGCTCACAAGGAATAGATTTGCATTTATTGTTTTCATAAGTAGTCAATCATTGGTTTGCAAACTCGATTGCACTGCTTACAATGAATTACCTGTGTGGGTTAAGGACTATTTGCAAACTTCATTGGAAGGTTATGAGCACATACATTTTGTTGTATGGTGTGCTGTACAAAGTAAGAGAATAAATATGAGCAAAGGTAAGAATTACACATGCAATATTAGAGAATGCTCTTCGTGTTACAATTTTCCAGTAGTCATCTTGACTGTAAAACAAACATCAAAAGCTATTTCCTAACATTTAATGTAGCTCTCGCTAGGAAACAAACGGTTGGTATCCCTTATTGCTATTCATTTACTATATTGAAACTTAATTATATATCTGATAAAAGTTCGAATTTCAGATTATAAATAGAGAGCGTTAACACAAAGAGTGTCTGCAGCTATATCATAGACAATATTTCCTGGTGCATCCTTTGCTTTGCTGTTTGGATATCAGGGCTCCTGTAGTGCAGATTAAGCCCAGATTTGCAACAAGGCATGTGATAATAACCAGTAAGTCATGTTATCTCACTTATTTCATTTCCCTTTTTAAGGCATACTGTTGACTCCACAATTTAAGTGTGGGGCTGGCTGTGGTTTTGGCGAAGTGTGGTAACTATAATAACTTCAATTAGATCCAGATTTGCAAGTTTGTGACTGTCATGAAGTCCTGTGAGGGTACATATTAATATCTACAGGATCTTTAACATTTCCAGTAACTCATTTTATACCTTATGTGTTTGTGTGAGAGTTCAGTCCTACTGAACTCTCAGAACTCTGCATTCTGTCTAACAATGCTATGATGTAGGTGCTCATGGAATGTGAAGGCTAGGGTGGAGGCAGTTAAACTTTGGTTCATACCATTATAGCAGCAGACAGGTTCCTGTAGGTGCACTTTCTGTTACCATGTACCTCATATGTAGTAATAAGTGTACCTCCTCTGGGATGAATTATCCTGGCTTATTTACTACACTTATTTTAACTACAGTCTCATATGGTGTGGTTTCTTTTCCATGAATTCTCAATATTTATGGCATGTATTTATTCATTTGTTTGTGAATCTATACGTGGATCATTATTTTGTTTATTTATTTAAACGTGCTGTTCTTTGCTATGATGTTACACCATCAGCGCCGGGACACCTCTGTTTGAGGTAGCTGTTGCGCTTTACAAGTGTCTGTATTATTATTATTATTATTATTATTATTATCATTATTATTATTATTACACCAATAATTCAAAACCTGCTCTTATGAAGGATAGGCTTGCTGCTTAGGACAAACAAAAAACTGTTTGGTCTAAGCAGCAGAAAAGCCAACTCCATGATATGGTAAGCAAGAACTATTTTACCTTTATGGTTTTATGTGACTGGGCATTGTGGCAGCTGTTGCAGGTCGCATCGAATTTGTGTCTTCTATTCCTTGATAGTTTGATTATATCTATTTACTATTAAACAAGAGAAAAATTAAATTAGGCTGAAAAAGCAAATTTAAATTAGGCTACAACAGCACTAATAAACCATGACAATAGCTATTCTGCATGTAATGTGTCAGCAAAGATAAGGTATAGTGGTATTAGGTCTGTCACCAATGGCTAATCAAAGGTACACATCAGCTGTGATGTGCATTAAATATTCCAAGCAAAAATAGAAGGAGCTAGCTCTAAAAATAATAAAAAGGCCCAACAATGTCCCAGTCAGGGCACCCAGTGTGCATGATGGCAACCATGGGGGGAGCCTCAAGGTCCCTGTGGTCCCAGCCGGCTCCCCACTTTCTGTGGGAGCCGGGATTGCTGCTGCATGCAGGGAGCTTCGGGAAATGCAGCTCCCTGTATGCAGGAGCTACAGTTCAATCTCTTTCTCTGGCCACATGCCTGCGGACAGGGAAAGAGATGAAAGCTTCTTTTCCAGCGGACAGGAACACTTTAGAAGCTCCCGCCCGCTGGAACCAGTGTGTTTGCTTTGCTTGGTGGGAGCTGTCGGCTCCCCTCCAAAAAAGCAAACAGCTATGTCCTGCGGGTGGGCACTCCGGATATAGCAGGAGCTTTCCCTGGGGTGTGGCAGTCCTCAGGACCATATATGGCTCCAGGAGGGGAGCTGCATGCCCCCCTCCTTTGTTGGTTACGGGCGGGCTGTATATGGTCCAGGAGGGGAGCCGCATGGCCCCCCGCCTTTGTTGGTTATGGGCTGACTGTATATGGCCCGGGGGGGGGGGGCCTGGCTGCCCTCCCACTTCAAAATCTGTTTTTGGCCAGGGGAGGTGGTGGACCCCAGTGCATGGGGTTCCATGCAGCCCCCTGCACTAGTTACATTAACACCAGGGAGGTGGTGGCCTCTGGGGCATGGGGTCCAGGTGGCTCCCATAAATCATTGCATGTTTTTTACCCATGGAGGTGGTGGTCCCCAGGGCTTGCAACAGCCCATGAGGGGGGTCCATGTGGCCTCCTCCTTTAATGAAATAGAGCCCCGGGGAGGTAGTTGTCCCCAGGATCATTTGGTCCCATGGAGGGGGCTCCACATAGCTCCCCTCTTATATTAATAATAAGTCTGGTGGAGGTGGTGGTCCATGAGTCTCAAAGAGCGTCAGGAGGGAGCCCTTGTCCTCCCAACTCCTTTAAAAAAAAGAATTCCCCCAGGAACTGGCCCAAACCAGGGGCCCTTTTCAAAACAAGTGTGGGAGCCCCTGCTTTTTTTGTTTTTTATTGTTGCTCTGAATTCAAGAATTTCGCAAATTCGCAACAATAATTTAAAAAAATGCGTAATTCTGGCTTTAAGAACCACATTAAAGCACAGGCTTTTCTTCAGAAAATAAAGAAATTTGAAAAACCTTCTAAAAGACCACCGATCTTCTTTTATTCGAATATAACATATATTTCAGCAACAATTCTGCACTCTCCTTGTCCTAACATAAACACTTTGTCCTAAAGTGTTAGGGACCACCCATTCGCCAGGAACTGGCCCAAACCAGGGGCCCTTTTCAAAACAAGTGTTTGTTATTGTTGCTATGAATTCAAGAATTTCGCAAATTCGCAACAAAATTTTAAAAAAGGCTTTATCTCGGGCTAATAACCTTGGAAGATTTTAGCTAATAGGCCCACACTCGCCCATGGCACTGCACATAATCTGAGGGACACCAGCATCATGAGTTATATCCAGAATTTATCATTTTTCCTGGTTTCTCACTTCCTTTTTTCCTACCATGTGCCACATGATTCAACAATATTGGACTGCAATCCATGGATACATATGTACAATTACTCTACTTTTTCCATGATTGCTTACGGTTTTATATGTGCATTAATCTACCACTACTGCTTTATATGGTGCTGCACCTTTTGTATGAATCACCTGTGCATAATGGACTTCTCTGTCCCTACCTGGCACCACATATCCACATATTTTTATTCTACCACCTGCTGCCTGGAATTGACACATATTATTGATTTATTGCTGTCCCTTCATGCATTGGGGTTTGCTCTTGTCTCATACTTTTTTGTCCAGTCACGTATTGCACATATTATTCATGCTTATAATACCCGCATGTATCTGGGCTTCTGGACACGGTTGTTAATGCGTCCTGCTAAACATATATATTTAATTTCTCACTGTCTATTAAATTGAGTATCTTCACATTTTTCCCCAAATCATTTTACTTTAATTATTTGGTTGGATTTTGTTTTTTTTCGATTCCTGTATAATATACGTGGTCAGCTCTTTTTTGTTATGTGTCATGTCTCAAACATCAGCCTTGAGGAAGCCCTAGGCCTGCGAGCCGAGTAGGAGGCAGAACACGTGTTGGTTGTCGTCACTTAACTCATGAATCTGATCCTAAGAATCTGATCAAATCAGCGTGTGTCCCAAAAACGTGAAATTTGAAAAACCTTCTAAAAGACCACCGATCTTCTTTTATTCGAATATAACATATATTTCAGCAACAATTCTGCACTGTCCTTGTCCTAACATAAGCACTTTGTCCTAATGTGTTCGGGACCACCCATTCACCAAGGGCATCTGAAAATACTGACTATCCCCATTATCTAAGGACGGGCTTACCCAGGAACAGTCACCCTTTTCTCGCTGAAGATTCATAGAAAAGCAGGGTCAGACTGGGCAAAAAAAATAGGCCCAGGCGCCAAAATGAAAGTGGCCCTCGTTAGCGATTCAGACAGCTAAAAAAACATGGCACACATTTATAAACCAGGCCAGTTTTGAGCTTGTACTTGTATGAGTATTTTGCAAGGTAAGGGAGACTGCGTGGATTAGCATTTCCTGCATGCTAAATTTGTGGTAATATCAAAGAAATCAACTGCAAAAACTGCCCTACAACAGCATAAAAGAGGCCCACATGGTGTTAAAAAAATGGCCAACACACTGATCTGTGAGACCAGCCCATCAGACACTGCCTGATTGCCCAACAGGCCAGTCCGACACTGAAGGACAGTATGGGTAGAGCTGGAGACCAGATTCTCCTGCTGTTTTCCTATGTAGGCAAATTAACAAATGCATGACCAGGAAGACTTCCACCTTGTATATTTGCCACCTCACTCCCTCCATTATCCCAAACAGTGTCGCACATCTGTCACCTGTGTGCATTTGCGGTCTTCTGACGACTACTTGTGTAGATAAAGGTGGCGGCATGAATGAGGACACTTCTTCGCCGCTTTTACTCCGCAGAGGAGAAGCCTACCGCTGAAGGAACGTGTAAAACACATAAGAACTGCACCAGAAGCATCGTAGCTTGTCAAGGCCAGAACTATATACACTTTGAGAATGCATGTTACGATTAGCACATAAATCAATTGAGGGGTTTAGTAGTACGTCTAGCTAGTAAAATCTAGCTTCCAGTATTAGTAGTAAAAGAGCGCATTCCTAGATGGCCATCAGGAGTCAGTTCTATGTGCTCAAAATGCAAACAAAAAAAAAATACAATATTGGTAATATTTCATTAGTTTAAAATAGACAGCAGTAAATAATCGAACATGGTAGTCTACATCATTTTGACAGAAGCAGATGCATTGTATATATCGTAAAACATACCGATCGGCACATCAATATATCTGATAGCCACCCTGGCTCCAAAGGATTCAGAAGAATTAAAAATGTGACATTTCAAGGTTTTTATATCAGACATGTTTGCCTACAGAATAATCAACCTCGACTCCCAGACGACGTGGAAAACAAAGTCCACGTGAAATACAGTTTCAATATTCCAAAAATCAATAATTTAAGCCAGAGGTTGAAGAGTTTTATTGCTTGCACTGCAGACTGTCATTTTTAAAGATGACAGCGCTAACGATACCGAAGGGGAAGGCGCCGGACAGTGCCGCGTTCCGGAGCGGACCGGCTTCGTTCACATCCCTCGCCCGCCCTTTGTTCTAGCATATATTTTGTGGCGAAAATACATCAGAGTCCACATTCCGTGTAATAATGCTAGAACGTGTAATCGCTGTGGCAACCCACTCCCCCGTAAAAGATTAAGGGTGTTTTAAGCACGGAGCTTCATAATGCATTCGATCTTCCTTTGAGCAGGAATCCATCTCCGCACTAATGAAACAGAAACGAGATGTGGAACGTGGAGGAGGAAGTTCACGTTGCAGGCTGCTGTTTGCTATATTTAGATGCAGTTAAGTAGTAGTACCTGAAATGGAGGCATAAATGAAGGCATTTTAAAACGCAGGCATCCAGCTTTGAAACGTGCGTTCCATACTCAATTACGGCCACATGTATGGCCAAGTCACACAGCACAGCGCAGCAGTCCACCTTGTCGTGCTGCGTGACAGGTAAAGGGCAGGAATGCGCTCCATTTAAGTCAATACTGCACATTCCTGCCTTTGTCTCCTGCGCTGATGCCCTTTTGGTTGCCTAGCGCCAACGCAGGGTGCAAGGGTGCCCGCGGTGAAATAAGATTATTTTTGTGCAGGAACCTTCCTGCACATGAACAATCCCCTGAGGCTTTTTCCGCTTTCTGTGTGTGCTGCAGCAGCACACACAGAGAGAGGAAAAAACGAGAAGAAATAACAATGGGGCATATTATCAAGGGGGTTTATCTCCGCTTTTTTGGCTTATAAAAGCCAAGAAAGCGGAGATAAAATTATCTCCCTATTACCTAGCCGTCGCTAACACCAGTTAGCGACAGCTAGTAGGAGATAGCGACCATCTTGGGCCCCACTTTGCATGTCAGTGATATTTATCACTAATGACATGCAAAGTAGGCGTGGCAAGATGTTAGCGACTGGAAACAGTCGCTAACATCGCTATCTCCTATTACCAACTTTTGGAGATATTCGGTAATGCCAAGGTTTATCTGCGATAAAAATCGCTGCAGCTCTGTGGTAAAATTTTGTCTCTAACCAAGCAATAGCGATAATTATCGCTATTGCTTGGTAATATGCCCCAATGTTTTTCCTCGTCATGCCTCACCTGGGAGGCATAGGTTTTCGGTGCATTGCCAAGTCCACCACGTCTGGTAAATCTGGGAATGTGTCAAAATGCCCGTGAACACCCAAGCAACGGCCATGGAAATCCCTCTGGGGTGCCGAGTAATGCAGCGTTGCCTTACTCGAAAATGATAGGGCCCTGCAAGATGGCCATGGGTGGCTTCATAAATCTCATTTTGAAGTTGTGTCACTCTTGCACCACATTGCATGGAGTAAGAGCGATGCAAAGGTGCTTGTAAATATTCCCTCTAGTGTCCACGTTTCTCTGTGCTCGCTAACACCGCCCTAGTCCAAAGTCTTCGGATTTTAGAATGTGCAATGCTTATGTGATTGTGCATACTTCATGCGCTAGTGTTGGAGGTGTGAGTTTAAATCACATGCCCTACTTAAAACATGATCAAGGTTGGTCCAGGAGGGTCAAGGTAATTTATTCATAGATGAAAAACTAAACTATTTGACTAATTTGCCTATGACAGGGATATCACAAGAGTGGGGCACAGGGGCATTATGCCCCAGGCACCACACTTTCAGAACCTGTGCTGTTGCTGCAAATAGTGTTTATAATATTTTAAATGAAATCATGTCTGATCGTTTCTTTAATAAATAGGTATCTAATATTGACATATCAATAACTAGAGCTAGATGCCATGTTTCACTTTCCCAGAAAGCAATTTATGTAATACTAGGCATAGGAACTTCTAGCAAAAAAACAGTCATGTCCAGAGAGCATTGCAATAAGGTTTTGCTCACGGCCTCACAAACATTTCTGAAAACTTCTGATTGTCATTAATAACAGGGGCTTTCATGGCAAAAGTTAATTACCAGTGGCGGGAGGCACTGTAAGAGCGGCGACGTGGGGGTGTGGGGAGAAGTCAACAGACAACGCGGTAGGTGAAATTAATTAAAACATAAATAAAACCACTTACCTTGTGCTCGCCGAGTCGGCAATGTAGGGATAGCATGGTAAGTGGTTTTATTTGTTATTTATTTTTACCTACCCCATTGTCTATTGACTTCCCCCGCCCCGCCCGGGCCCACCTCACTGCTCTTACCTGTGCCGGGCCACCACTGTTAATTACTTCCACAAATTGACTCTGTTGACATTCCACAGCTATCCACCTACCAGGAAATGCTCCTCAGTTCCTGCTCACCCTGAACATCATAACACAATCTATAATCACCGCCATACCCCTATGTACAGGACTCCATTCCACTATTCCCAAATATGTATGATCAAACTCTGCAAATTAATACAGTCCCAATTTTTTTTCTTAAAACACATGGAGTATGTCTTGTTAGCCAACATCATAGTGATAAATCAGCAGACATAGCAACTCATCTAAGTTGTGAATCTGTGTATCTTAAAGGTTTCGTTATATGAAGCTCTATGTGTGCAGGTTTTGGATTTGTTTTGTTACGAGATTCTTTTTTTTAACTAAAACCTCCCCAAGATAATATGATAAAAACATTGTTTCTTCAAAATTCGAATGCACTCACCCATTATTTGTTTTCACATGGAGTTAAAATTCACTAGGAAATATAAAGTGTGTGAATATCATGCAGGCAGCATTAATAAAATCAAAGAAGTAAACAATACTTCATTAAATGTATATCACTTGTTTAGTATGTATATGGAGGCACTAGAAAAAGAAACAACACGTTCAATTTTTTTTTTAATCATTCCTGGAGGCTTATTACTTAATTCTTCCACCATTGGGGCTAAGCATAAGGTGGAGCAAGCTGATGCATCTTAGCACTTCTAAGGCAGAGGAATAGGATTACCCTCCAAGTGATGGTCTGGGTGCCTTATTGTTTTGGTACTTATATGCCAGGCTGAGGCTCTCCATTTAGAATAGCGTTTGCAAGGTCACCTGAAACCAGAGTAGTTGCTTTCCGGAATTGGATGCTAGACGTGTATCAATTTCAACAGGCCATCCTAGCAGAAAATGCTGTGGAACTACAAAGGTCCACTTTATGTTACTTATAATAAGATTTGCTTGGAAAACAAAAAAAAATCTTTTTCTTCGTAATGTCCGAAATAGGAAAGAAACAGTAAGGATATACTACATATTTGAGAAAAAAGGAAATAAAATAAAAGCCCACTCTAAACCAAAGATTGGTTGCTGAAATGATAATTGCTTTTGGTTATACAAACAGTGCAGGATAAACGTATTTCCATTTATGAAGCTAAAAACAGAACTTTCATGCAAGTGAGTTTAGATCATCTATTAGGTGCTGGAAAAGATATGTAGATAATATATATGTAATCTGGGAAGACACTGAATAAAAATTAACAGAGGTTATGGCTAATTTGTACTGCGTACAAACCAATTTGCAATTCGCTTGTCCTCATAGCGAGCATTATTGGACCTCCTAATCAGAAATGATGAAGGGAAGGTTATTACTACCTTCTTTAGAAAACCTACTGAGAGAAACACATTTCTAATATTTGAGAGATTTTAACCCTTGCCCCGTAAGGGATGGCCTACTAATGGGTAATTCCCAGGTTATAACGCAAAACAAATAGAGTAAGGACTAACCCTGGGCAAAGCACTATGCTACGCTACGCTTGCGTAGTTTGCGAAGTTTGCGCAACTTAGCACTACGCGAACATCGCGTAGCACAGTGCAAACATGCGTAGCGTAGTGCAGTGGTCATTTTTGGCTTTCTCGCACTCCTCAACGTCAAGTTGGCGACCGCAAGCAAGCAAAATGACATCCTCGCAAGACTTTTTTCTTGTTTGCCATCACCAACAGCAAGTTGCGGATGGCGAGCATGGAAAATAAACCTGCAGGCGAGATTCTCAACGCGGGGAGGTCAGGTTTCTCATTGCGAGTGGTCGCGCATGCTCGTGACCGCTCGCGATGAGAATCTACCAGTCCGCGTTGAGAAAGCTGCAGCTCGAGTAAAAATCTAATCGAGCGGCAGAAAAGTACAGCTTGCCCTGTGCAAGATGGCGTTTTCAATGATTGCACAGTGCCGGATGCTTGTCCGCACTGTGCAATCATTGAAAACGACATCTTGCACAGTGCGAACCTGCTACTACACAGTTCGCGTAGTACTACGCGCAGCTCGCGTAGTGCGAAGTGCATTTTGCGTAGCTACGCGTAGCGCTACTTTGCGAACTACGCCCACCCCTAGACTAAGGACTACTTAAGGGAGGCCCAGTGACTACAAAATAACCTACTTGAGAGGGGGTATCCCCGTCAAATAGTCAAAGCACTCAAAAAAACATGACACAAATCCAGAGAAGAACTACTAACAACCAAGTCAAATGAGAAATTAGTCTGTGTTACAATTTTCTGTCCCCATACAAACAAGATCAAAGCTTCCATAAAGAAACACTGACATCTTGAGCGTGATTGGTTTATTGTCCGAGCGGGGGTAGATGCTCCAGTTAGGCATCAACCACAATCCTTCTCAGTATGAACCACAAAAGTGGTAGCTTGGCAGTCAGGCACTTAAGGCACTCTGTAAAGAATGTTTAATTTTTGAGGCACTCACACAGTGAAAACACAATACAAGAAAAATTCCCCACCATTTCAGAAACATAGGGACAATGCAATAAATAAAATGTCAGGTAAATTAATTAAATTCAACCGCTAGAACTGCAGTTAATCATTTTTAAAGTTTCTAATTAAAAAATGGCACCTGAAAGATCAAAGCGCCAACAGCGGTTATCTGGTCAGGCAAGACTGGGTCAAATCCAAACAATAAGGCCAACTATGATGGAGAATCATCCAAATGTACATAGTGGATTTGGAACTGTCACGACTAATCTTCGGACTTAGAAGAAATTCTGAAAAAAAGCTCAGGAAAAGGTAGATATGAGACCTCTCATCCCATGGGTGTTTTTCCCCAAAGTTTTTGCATTCATCTGCATTCTGATAGTTCTTCCAGGGTAGGAAGAGGGGGGAGTTGACACTTACACCTGAATAGGCAGTGTCCTGTTTCCCTCGCAAAGGGCTGCTTACCCCCCCTATTGATAATGTGGAAGCAGGGCTGGGAAAAAAGGGTCTGTTTGCACTTCAAAGAACCTTCTTTGATGCCACCCCCACTTCAAAGGCACAACTGGGTATACATACTGGGGCTACCAAGACAGTACACTATTGGACCTGTCAAGAACTCTGGCAAGAGTAAAGGCTGCAGTGCTACAGGGATTCCCACTCTGCTTGACTGCTGCTCAGTAAGAACTGCTTATCTTCTTTGCTATGCTGCCCTGCTGTATGCTGATATCTGCCCTGCATGGGACAATGATTGGAATGACCTCATTTGAACCCAGAGTGACTCCAAAGGCTTGCTCGCTTGCCCCCTGTTCTGAAGTCTCAGGGCCATCAAAGACTTCTTTCAACTATGAAAAAGCACCTGGGCTCTACCATCTGAGTGGCCTGCCCTGCTAAGTGGTGTCAATCCAGTCCTGGGCCCTTGAAAGAATATTTTGGTTGGGCCTATCCATCAAAACCAACGCATCAACGACTTTGCGCCGATCAGAACCATCGCATCGCTCTTTGACACCAACGCAGCTGCCGCTTGATGACATCGCTTCAAATGGCTGCACAGCTCGATGATGACGGACTGTACAGCTCAATAGCGACACTGCACCTGCATCATAAAGGGATTTGTCGACTAAGCTTTCATCGATTGCATTGATTGGAAAAGACTCATTGCCTGCATCCCCAGGATCGATGATGACTCCTCACCTCCTCTTGCTCCTCGCATTAAGTCCACAAAATAGACACTGCCTCCATCCAATGTACTTTTTCAGCGGGACCTACATGAGCCCTGTAGCTGGCCTGTCCTTCAACGCAGTTGACCTGAACTTCCGATTTACCCCAGTCTAGCACTTTATGACTCTAAGCACTATAATTTGATTTCATTAAAAAAATCATAACTCCAGTTCTTCTTATTGCATATTTGTTGTTTGAGTCTTGTTTTACTTAAAAAATTATATTCTATTGTTCTAAGCCTGTGTGGAGCATTTCTGTGGTCTTTTCATTGTTTTACTGTGTGTGTGTGTGTTACACACATACTTTACACCTTGCCTTTTTGGATAAGCCTGGACCAAGCTACCAGAGGGTAAGCACAGGTTATCTTTTAGTGTTCATCTAGCTTACTCTGAGCTAGAGTGGTGGTTCCTGCTTGTACAGGGTGCATACTCTGGCTACCAGAAACCCAATTTCTAACAGAAGAGTTCTGTGGGGCTGTGTTTGAGGAATTATTGTTGTCACAGATGAGCCCTGGACGAGGTCTTAGTGAAGGTGTTAACGATGACGGGGAAAAAAAACAGAGTGAGAGAAGCCAGATTTCCCGGTCAAGGAGGTCTTTGTGTCATCGATGTAATTGAGCCTGGTGAAGATTTTTATATTCAGTCATAGACAATATTTGAAGTCGAAAACCTCCACTAGTATGAAGCTGCAAGCCCTAGCCAAAGAAGGCTCAACAAGATCAGATACCATCACTAGGAGGTCCAGATGAACAGAATATGCTGCTGAGGAGAAAAACAAAGTGTGAGTTACCGCAAAGTCAGGCTGACCGGTGATACACGTTGGCCGGGTCGTCTGACAAGTAGGACCTGGTCTTCTATCAGTTCTTCTGGCACTTTTTGGTGGAGTTTTTCAAAGTCCAAACTTTTAGGGTTAGACAAGACCAGCACGCCTAACACCACTTCCAAAGGCCTAGGACCTGGGCATCACCAGTTGGGGGTTAGGACCGTCCCAAAAGAGGCCAGGTACAGATTTCAAGTACTCTGGAGCTTTTTATGTCCATGTAGCTCACACAGTAGACCAGTCAACTAATGCTTGGAGTCACACTGGTAGTCCTGGGTTCAAGGATACGGTCCTCTCTCATTTAAGCAGCAAGGCAGGTCTCAAGCAGCAGGGCAGTCCTATGAATAACTAGGCAGACCTCAAGTACCATAGAAGTCCTCTGATTGCTGCAGGGTAGTCCTGTGAAAAAGAAGGCACGTTTTAAACAGAAATTCTGTCTTCTGAAGTACAAGGCAATCCTTCTGAATTCTTCCACAGGTCTATTAGTGTATTGAAGAGGTGGTTCAGGAGATCCAAGGTTTATAACTGGTGCTAGTCTTTGAAGTGGGGGTGAGATCCTAGCTATCTCCACATCTGGTTCTCAAAACTTCTCTCCTTCCCTTACCAAGGCTCCAAGAAGTCTGGGGTGGAAGGTTAGGGTGTCAAAAGACTGATTTCAGGTTGCTTTGTGTGTGTGTCCTGAAAGCAGCCCTTTGAAATGTAAGTGGGGCAGGGAACAGCTCCTCTCCACCCATCAATGCTGGATGGCCCATCCTAGCACCAACTAGCCCCTATTTCTCTTACTGTCTGGGAGGAATACACAAAGGTGACATGTGAAGCATTCACAGTCATGTGACCCAGGACAAAGGCTGGAGGCGCCGAATGGCTAGGAAAAGAAAATGACAACTTTTCAACAATGCCATTTTCAGAATTGTGACTTAAAATCCAATTTTAGCAATAAAGATGTGTTAGAAATAAGATTTCTGGTTGCCTAAGGCTTGTGCTAAAGCCAGGCAGAAACCACCACTCTAGTCAGGGCAAGGGAGTTACACACTGAAGATAACCCCTGCTCACCCCCTTGGTAGCTTGGCAGGAGCAGTCAGGCTTATCCCAGAGGCAATGTGTAAAGCGTTTGCGCAACACACACTCACAGCAGCAACAAACCAGGCACACCACAAAAGAAACTCTACACAAGGTTGTATGAAAAAATTGCCTTTGTATGATCATAAACACATTATAAACATAATCACACATTTACACTGTGCCAACTGGCACTAGGCAATATTCACAGGGGATTATATACAGGACCAGGCCAATCGGGCCCTGGTCAGAACCATCAGAACAGGTAAGTAAATGCAAAACACAACCAGTAACCGCTGGTACCATAATGACCTAAGCATTATCATATTAGCATTAGACACCCTCCTAAGCATTAACACATTACGCATTAGGCCTCACCAGCATAAACACATTGTACAATAACCTCATGAGCATAAACATCATTAGAGGCATAAATCCGGGTGCATAAATGACATCACATAAATCACATTATGCAATCACAATCACAAGGGGTATAAAAACATTTATGCGTCAACCAGGCGTGCATCACAGTACACTCACCAGGTATCCAACCATGATCCCAGGCCCACTGGCCTTACTCGGGGACCCAACGCCTCTTGTCCCAAAAATATCAGGGTGGCTGCCAATGCAGCAGAATCCATGTGTGCAATTGCGCTGAGGCAGAGGAGTGCATCTCACTCCTATCCCACTACAAGTGCCCCCAGAGAACTATAGCCTAAACGTTGCAGCTGACGCTAATTGGTGTTCAGCTGTGATGCAAGGAAGGCCTAGCACTCACTGTGCCTTTCTAAACAAATGTGCAAAAAAATGCTGCAGTTGCCCCCTGTCAAGCGGGGCAATTGGGCCATCATGAATGGCACGACTGTTCCACTTCAGCTCCACTGGGCTCTATAAACAACTGCAGCCCATCTGTACAGTTGCCCTCTGTCAAGTGGGGCAACTGTGAGAATATAGTGAAGGGGCCCTGGCAAATCTGTGCCCCACTGGGATGCTTAAAACAACTGTTCTCCAATTTTGGAGCCACACGGACTCTTGAAATATACATGCTCAACGTTGGAGCAGCCCGCAACGGCTGGACCACTCAGGCACCAACACTGTGCCCTGCTTGGAGCCTCCCACTCACTGGGACTCTCTGGGCACAGCTCGGTGACTCTTCTCCCTTGGCGCAGCAACACGCGGGACTGGCACCACTACTCCCAGTCTCCTCTTTTGTGTGGGGAGAGGCCTTGTGTGCTTCACATCACCCACTCCTCCTGGGACGCGGGACTTGGAATTGGAGCCCGGCAGGCTCCAGACTTCCTCCGGTGCACGTTCCAGCATAGGTTGGGCTTCCGCCTGCGTCTTGGAATGCGGCACTACTCTTCCGGCCCCACTTCTCTTCTCTGGGTCACAGGGGCGTGGGGTAGGCTCCCGTCCGCTTCCTCGTTGCACACCGGGGCTCCCACCAGCTCACAGGAGCCCCACTCAGGGCAGCAACAACACGCCTCACTTCCGGTTCTTTTGGACGATGCCCCTCCCACGTCAGGCAAGGCCACCTGACTTCCTGGTCGCCGCGCGATCGTGACGGACATTTCCTTTTCTCCTTTTGCGGTGGCAATACGGGGTAGGCTCCAGTCAAAGCAGGGCATAAGCGGGGTGGGCACCCGCTATCAAGATCAAAAACAAAAAGCATAATCGGGGTGGGCACCCGCAATTACACTGATATCACGGGGGAATCCCTACGTCGAGATTCCCTCTTGAAGGGGCTGCAGCCTACGCTCCTTTTCTTCTTCAGGATAAGAATAATATCTAACGCTCACAGGGCACAAGAGCAACCAAAAGTCCTGAAGTCCTGGTCTATCACAAGAAAAAAAAAAGGGGTCCAAGCAGAAAGTTCCTCCAGGTCGAAGAGGCATAGCTGGGCCCAGGGAGGCCTGCACATAGGGCCCTCCAGCAGGGAGGTAAACCCCCATGGCGGTTCCTCCTGGGACCAGCAGCAGCAAGCAAGTCAGGTACAACAACTGAACAGCTTCATGGGGTCACAGCCCCTCTACTTAGCGCAGGGCATAGGGGAACCAGATGCAACTGCTTTAGGGGGGATTTGGAGCACTTTGTTTTGCAATCTCCTCTTCCTCTCTGTCAGGTGGGAGCTATGTGATCAGACACACCACAGGGGGCAGGGGCAGCATTCACATCAGGCAGGCACCATCCTATTCAGAGTCAGGGGAATACCCCTCCCACTACTCCCAGCACAGATGTCGCATTCAGCCTAGCGCTGACTCACCCTGCACCTCCTGGAGCTACACACACCTCCCAGCCCCTGTCACTCACAAGCCGCACACGCAATTCACATCAGGCAGGCAGACACATAGCACACAGAAATGCCAACTTCTAATAGTGGCATTTCTCCCAAAGTCATAATGAATCTGCGCACACCATTGCGCAGCATTTATTCTCACAATTTCATACATACCAAACTCGACCACTCTGCTCCTCCCATAACAGGAATTACCACAAACACACCTTATAAGGGAACCCCCCATGCATTCTTATGGGAGGGCAGGTCAACCTTACCAATGCAACACAGAGAGCACACGCACTTTACACTGGACCACAGTGCAAAGTGCTCAGAGTCCTAAAATCACCAACATCAGGTTACAGCAAAAGGCTAGGAGAATGCAGAAAGTTTCGGGGTGAACCTGCCAAAAGGGCCAAGTCCAACAAGACGATTTGAATTTACAATTCTTTGTTGACCATACATGACATTTTTACCCTTTCCCTATGAAAAGTTAACATTTATTATACGTAATAAGGTTACCCAATATTATCCAACATTGGAAAGTCTCTCTTCACAATTGGGAATTACACTTAGACAATGGAATAAGGTAATCCCAATGTTAACCCGGAGGAGAGATAAGACTTACAATAGGAAAAAATTAATTTGGTAATGCTTTAGTACCAGGACATGTAAGGACATGTAAAACTTGAAACCACATGCCCTACTTTTAACATACAATGCACTCAGCACTAGGGGCTGCTTAGAGCCTATGCCAGGGGTGACATATGTTTTAAAAGGGAAAGTTTAGGCCAGACAAAAGGTTCATATTGCCAGTACGAATTTGTACTTCTAAAACTGCACTACAGGTTTCAATGGCAGGCCTGAGACATGTTTTAAAGAGGTACATTAGTGGGTGGCAAAATGAGTGTTCCAGACCCACTGGTAGCATTTAATTTATGGTCCTTGGGTACATGAAATATGATATACTAGTAATGTATAGCTACATTAAATATGCCAATCTGGTGTAAAATAACAGTACCATGTTTTAGTGGAGCACACAAGCACTTTTGCACTGATGACCATTGGTAAGGCCACAGAGTCCTAATTCCAACAAAAAGGAAATTCAGAAAACATGACAGGTGAAGGCAAAATGTCTGGGTGAAGACCACACAAAGGATGACAGGTTTAACTCATCTGTTGAAGTAAATTGGTGTTTGTAAGGTGTTGCTCTTATTTACATTTAAAAGAGGCAAAACAAATAAACACAACATTGATTGTTCATCCAGCAACCACATATAAACTTAGATACTGAGATATGCTTGGGGACTAAAACTAATGAAAAGCCACAATAAATGTGGGATTGTGTTGCCTGTAAGTTCACCTAGGATACCAAATATTTTGTTGATAAAGTGATAAGTGTTGAACTTACGCCTTTTTCCAATTACAATACATCAAATGTGGTTTAATGCATAATGTGTCAATGCAACTACATATTCATTGGCCAAATAATGAGAAAAATAAAAGCATGAATTGGTCAGAATCAGAGTAGGATCAAGCGTATAGTGATGAATGCTCCATTTGTACAACATCACATGGAGAAGAATCACAGTGCTGATGAGCTCAAATGGCAAGTGATTGACGTAGCATAAATATTCGAGAGGGGAGGAGATGTATCACTGATCTTACAGAGATTTGATTTGATTTGATTTGATTTGTATATGGATCACTAAATTTCACTCAATAGGAACAGGACTGAATACAGGTGAGGCATGGCATAGTTATTTCCCTTAAGGACTGTTGAATGAATTGTTTAAATATAATTGTTGTAAATATTTCTTACTTTTTGTAAGACATTATTTTAATTTCACATTATATTAATTCACACTGCTTGAATTGTTCAATGACAGTGGCTCACCATTTCTATCCTCAATGTAAGTGATGGCTGTCAAATATAAGTGAACCTCTTTTTACAGTGATGATCTCTACACACGCCACCCACCCACCACCCTACCACAAATCGAAGTCTGTTGTCCATTCTTTCTACTATCGATAAAGAAACAGTGACTATTCATTTTCCGGAAAGCGCGAGTGTTCCATGCCTCATTTTGAATTGGCTATCGCTGTTTCACGCCTTATGCTATGCATCCTCAACAGACAGTGTTGGGCATCCTTCCGACATGGTCACTAGTTCCGTTGGTTAATGAGAGACGATGGCTCCCTCCTGTCCAGCAGTAGCACTTCTATTTTAGATTGCATCCACTGCTCAATGTTCAGTATGACAGAGCAATACCATAAATTGGACTCACATTATATATTTGTTCAATAATCAGTTTGAATTACATTTACTTAGTTTACTGCCACCCTCTGAGGTAGTATATATGCTTCATTAAATAACATGGGAGCTCACTACCATGTCGACTGGCTGCTATTTGGACCAACATTACCCCTTTCTGTAGCCAATGCAGGTAATCCCATAGCGATTAACAATGCAATCCTTATATCCAGGCCCAGACCACTTCATAACACATGTTCATTATTCATTACAGATGTCCCATCATCGCCCATGTCCTTATGAGGCCCCAGTATCTCACTGAAGGTTGAAACATCATTGACATGCATAACAAACTGCATTGTGACATTGACCTATTAGTTGAAATTGTGTTTGTTGTTTGTTACAAACACACAATGTTTGTAACTTCACAGTAACTTTCCTTCTCGTATTTTTAGTTGTGGTTTCTTGGCTCACTGAAAGGCACGACACTGATGTAGTTATTTTGATGTTATATCAATTATGAATGTTGATTACTGTTGAATATAGATTCTTCTTTGTGTAAGAATCTGGCCAGTGACTTTATTCAATTGTTTGATATAAATTTTAGACAGCGATTTGGCTGATTATTGTAATCAGGCAAACACAATACCAATGAGAATCAATGTACATGAAGAACTATCAATTTCCTGGGTTCCCATGGTTTTAGGGGTGGCTCTTGAGTTTTAAATGACTATCAAATGGAGCAACTTGCAAGTGGCAGGATGTGGACCATTGCTATTGAACCTGTCAGTTATGATGGGATCTTAAAATCATGCCCACACAATGTGGGCCTAATTCAAAAGGCCCCGCAGTCATTGCTGGGGGCCACACTCGTGGCCGGACCTCTGCAATGAGAAAATGCAATGCAGAGGTCCCACCATGAGTGCGGGCACCCTGCCATAACTGCCAGGGTCTCTGCCATGAGTAAGGGGGCCCTTTGTGAATCGGGTCCTGACTCTTACTTACTGGCCCATATAGCAGTGATATATTGCTAAAAAGCCAGACCAACACTGCAGGGTGCTCAGCAACCCTGCAGGGTGCCCATAAATCCTATTGAGTTTATTTGGTGTGTGCTCTGTGCACTTTTTAAAAGAGAAGGATGTGTGTTGACCCTTATGTGTCACTAAAGGTGATTGCGACCTTTGAAATCCCAAAAATTATTAGATGCACAATACATACTTTGTCTCAAAACATACATAAAACATTAGGGAATTCAAGTTGTCCTATCAAATGTTCTATTGCAGTACAATTAATGAAGTTTTTCATACCAACCAGGGGTGGCCTAGAAAGTGTACTCCCTGAACTGGTGTCTTTTTGAATGAGTATTTTCTGGCCCACTAGCCTACTTGGATGCCCCATAGAAGTGCAGTGAGAAACGTAACTCACTCAAGGAAACCCATTTAAATTAAATCCCATGCTGACTCAGTACATGCATTATACAATGAGCAGAGTAGCCCCCATTTTATATATATTGTAGGAAGCGGGTTCTTTATATGGTGTACCAAAAACTGGTATGCCGTGCAAAGACTCCAGGTCCCTACATTGGTGGTGCAGCGGTGGCATACAGCGGTGACATCTGCTGTACCACATGGTTATTGATTGATTCTACTAAGGAATTCAAAATTGTCTTTAGCCTAAAATATTTTTCCAATTTCAACTTTTTCTAAATTGTTTAAAGCCTAACTGTTAGGGGCTTGTGTTAAGTCCCAAAGTAGAACTGATTAGAAGTTAAGAAATATTTAAGTTAGGCCTTTAGAAAGCACTAAGAATGTTTAGTAGTTTTCTAAAAAGGTCCCTACTACTTTAATACCATGTTCGAGGCAGGTCATTCCCAACCTGGGATCATACAGGAACCTTAAGTTGTCCCAACTTAAGTCCCTCTGTCAAGCATAGAACTCCACTATGGAACATAGACCCATGAAGGTCCATTAACAAAGACTGGTTGCAGAAAATGCTAAGGGGCTTATTTACAAGGCCCTTGCGCCACTTTTGTGTTATTTTTAACATGGTAAAAATTATTCAAAAGTGGAGCAAGGGCCTCCTAATAAGCCCCGATGTCTCTGGACCAGGAAGAAACCCCTCTTGGAGAAGGGGCAGAGGATGCTGAGGTGGGTGACAAAAGAAACACTGTGAGTACTGACGGTACCTCAGGAGACAGACAGAGAAGATGCAGACCTTCAAAAACTAGCCAAGAGAATAGCCTTAGAGGCTAATTTCCTAGCTATAGAGAAAGAAAGAGCTGAGATAGGCATATGATCCATCTCTGGTGGCAGCAAAATAATAAAAAGGGAAAAAGATAAAGCTTTTGACCCTAAAATCCCCAAATACACAGAGGGTGATGATATCACTGTTGGTCCTGGCCCTTTTGGCAGGTTCACCCCGAAACTTTTTGCTTTTTCCTGGCCTATTTCTGTACCCTGGTGTTGGTGATTTTAGGCCTCTGTGCACTTTTTTACTGTGGTACAGTGTAACGTGCGTGAGCTCTCTGTGTATGTGTGAGAGTGACCTGCCCTCCCGTAGGAATGCATAGGGAATATGTGTGACCATGGTAGTTCCTGATGTGTAGGGAGTGCAGGGTCGAGTTTGGTATGTGCGAACTCGTGAGATTGAATGCTGCGCGATGATGTATGCGGCATGATTGTGTCTAGTGTGGAAGTGCCACTTCTAGAAGTTGGTGTACCTGTGCAGTGAAGGTGCTGGCTTGTGATTGGCTGGAGGTGGCTGGTGAGCCTGGCTCCAGGAGTCTGGATGGGTCTGCCCCGGTGGTGAGTGGAGAGATTAGCATGCTGATGTGAGGGAGGGGTGCACCTGGGACCTCAATAGGGCTAGGCTTTCCAAACACAATGCTGGCTCTGCCCCCTATGGTGCGAATGATGACCCTAGCCTGACTAGTGAATGGGAGGGGTGGCTGAGCTCATCAAGAGTGCTCCCAAACCAGCTGCGCCTGGTTTTGCCCCCACCCTGCACCTTTAGACAAAGGATTGTGCTGTATTAAAAGGGTGCTGTGACACCCTGAAGATGTTTTTCCTAACTAGAATCTACCAGGGGCGTGCTGCTGCTGGGGCCTAGGGGAAGGCTTGCCTCCCTGGGCCCTGCCCAGCCCCTGGATGGACTTGGATACTAGAGGACTTTCCTTTTTTCCTTTGGCGTTGCTTGCTCCATATTTTTGGTGTCCAGGACTGCTGGGGTCCTTTCCTTTCTAGAGGATTCCTTCTTTGGGGGTTTGTAATTACCATGCCCCAGTGCCTGGTGGTCGCTTTACTTTTCAGTTATGGGCAGAGCGCTGTCGTGTTCCCTGGGGGGGAAGCGCTCCTGCCCTTTTGTGGCCCTCATTGCTGCATTTGCTTGCAGCAGCGCAAGTGCCCACCTCGCCCATTGTGGATGTTTTCAAGCAGGAGCCTACCCTGCATTTATGCCCATGGATTTAATTTATGGACGGGTGCCACCCCGTTTATTTAATTATCTAGCGAGTGCCCACCTCTCTTCTACTTTTATTTTAAACCTTGAGGGTGCCCACCCCTCTCTGTGCCCCGGAGATCACCACCGCGGGCCTCGCGCCGCATACAGGAAGTCAGGCACCGTAGTGCCTGATGCGGGGCGGGACTTCCGGTTTTCGGAGGAAGTCCCGCCCGCCGCCGCGCTCTAATTGGCCGGCGCGGCCTGAAGAGGGGCTACCAAGGTAGCGTGGCCGGTTCCAGCAGGGCTCCCGTGTGCTGGAGGGAGCCCTGCATCAGGAAAGGAGAAGCCCCGGGAGAGTGAAGAGGCCGGCGTGTGCTTTGGCGCGGGGCTCCCATGCTCTAGGGAGAGCCCCGCGATTGTGGCCAGAGAGACAAAGCCCCGGGTCCCAGGAGGGGGCCCGGGTGAAGAGAGGCAGCCCAGGGTTCCCGTTAGGACCGGGAAGCCCCGCAGGTACTGCAGAACGCCGCTGGAAGTGCCCGGGTCTCGAGGACCGAGCCGGTGAGTAGGGCTGAGCAAGGGGGGGCAATGGTGACTGTACCGCTCCCCCAAGGGAGCAAATGGTGGTAGTGCCAGTACCGGCACCGACTCAGAGCGTCCACGTTTGCCCAGTGGGCCGCTCCAACATGCAGGGACATTTCTTGGTTAGTGAGAGTCCCGTGGCTCGAACGTCGGGCCATATTCGTTTTTCTGTGCCCAGAGGGGGCAAGTTTATTTCTAGAGCCCCGTGTGGCTCCCACGTTAGGGACATTTGTTTATAGAGGGCCAGTGAGAGCCCAAGCCGCATTTTAGTTGCCAGAGCCTGAGAGCTCCAACGTTGGGGGCCATGTTATTAGTACAGTCCCAGAGCAGGGCCGCATCTCCATTCCATTTTTGCTTATTTTGAAGCTCCACAGTGCTTGGGGCATATTTGACTTGCTGGGCCACATTTGTTGAAAGGAGCCAGTGGGGGGGTCCGTTATACCCCAGGTTGCGCACAATGATTTCAGGAGCCAAAGTGCTCCAAGGAGGCATATTTATTTCAGAGCCAGGTGGCTCCAGCATTTGGGCGCAGTCTTTGACCCTGAGGGCTGGCGAGAGCCCTTGCCGCAGTTTGCCGATTCCCAGCTGCCCAGCAAGTAGTGGGCAGCTGCACCGTTTAGGCTTTCTTTCAGGGGACCTGTTCTTGATGAACTCAGGAGTAAGTCGCACTCCTTCGCCCCTACCTTGGCCTGTCACAGCTGCGCAGCACTTAGTGCCAGCTGCAGCGTTTAGGCCCATGTGATTTGTCCCAGCTGCCCAGCAAGTAGTGGGCAGCTGCAACGTTTAGGTTTGCGCCGGTGGTGCACCCCTGACTGGTGCTGCATTGGCAGCGCGCCCTGACATTCTGGACACAGAGCATTTGAGCCCCTTCTTGAGATGGCCAATTGGCCAGGGGCTGGTATGTGGGTAGGGTGCAAGGCTCTAAGGTGATTTTTTCGCAATGCAATTTTACTATGTTTATGATGGTAATTGCCTAATGTGATTTTTGCACAATGTGATTTTACTATGTTATGAGGGTATTTGCCTAATGTGTTTTATGGGCTAGAGTGATGTGGTGCTAGGAAATGTAATGCATTTAGTATGTTTTACGCACCCTGTATTGATACCTCTAGAGATGGTTATACCTATGAAGGTTTTTGTTAGTAAGATTATGCTTCACTATGAGTTATGCCCCTAAATATGATTTATTCTTAGGGGGAGGGTCTAATGTGTTTAGACTAGTGAGAGATTGCCTACTGTATTTATACTATAGGCCTAGATGTGAATTCTGCGTAATGTGCTTTGCCTTTATGCTTGTGTTATACTTGTAAATGTGCTCATGCTTAGAAGTTTGCTTTGCCTAGTATGTTATACTAGAGAGGTTCTGTGTCCATGCATGATCTATGCCTATGGTTATTAGTATTGCGTAGTGTGTACCTACCTATTACCAGTGGTTACCGGTTGTGATCTATAATTGTGATTTGATGTGACAGTTATCCTAAGTGATAGTTCTACTAAGTGCTGATTCTGACAGTGGCCCACATGGCCCTGTCCTGGTGTAAATAATTCCTTGTGAATATTGCCCGTGCCAGTTGGCACAATGTATATTGTGTGATTACTATCTGATATGTTTTGACAATACAAAAGTTATTTTTATATAACCTTGTGTGGAGTTCCTTTTGTGGTGTGCCTAGGATGTTGTTGCTGTTGTGTGCGTGCGCAAATGCTTTACACATTGCCTCCGGGATAAGCCTGTCTGCTCGTGCCAAGCTACCAAGGGGGTAAGCAGGGGTTATCTTGGCGTGTGACTCCCTTGCCCTGACTACAATGGTGGTTTCTGCCTGGCTTTGGCGTAAGCCTTAGCCAACCAGAAATCCCAGTTCTAACAATCACCAAATGGTTTACCACCTTCGAGAGGGCTTGTAAAATGAGGCAACTCAACCAAAAGTATTGGGGGTCTCTTCTCTGAGAGCTGTTCTCAGGAAAGTTTAGGGATATGCTCCAGACCCCGAATGAGGCCAATGCAAAGTCCTATGGACTCATTCAGGATATCCTGTTTGAGCGTTTTTCAATCACCACTGAGGAGTATAGGATTAGGTTCCGGGAGACTGGAAAAACCCAGATTCAGACCTGGGTAGATTTTGTAGACCTTTCAGTGAGAACACTAGATGGCTGCTTGAAAGGTAACACCGTGCAAGACTATGATGAGCTTCATAATCTTATTATGAAAGAGCATCTGCTGCTGGCGTGTTCCTGAGAGATTACAACAATACCCGGTAGACCTTGGTCCACTTTCTACTCAGGGGTTGGGGAAGAAGGGAGATCACTGGGTCAAGTTGAGGGTAACCAAAACAAAAAATGGTTAGGGAGACCAAAAGAAAGGGTCGGTAAGCCCCTCCCCCAGGGAAAGGTGTGAGCAGTCCAAAGTCAAAAACAAAGAGTCTTCTCAAGGCCCCCAAAGACCTGTTCAGGAAGGTGGGCACCAAGACAAAACACAGTCTAGGGGTGGGTACCAGGTAAGAACTTGGATCCCAAAAAGACTTAGTGCTTTCATTACAAGGCCAATGGGCACCAAACTAAAGATCATAGATGTCCCAATACAAAGAGTCCCCCTATTGCACCTGCAGTGAATGCAGTTGTAAGTCTGTGGATGGGATCCCAATTGAGTACTGACCTGATGACTGAAAGACTGATATCCCTAGGATAATAGTTGACAGTTAAGATATCACAGTCCTCCATGCTGATAATCAGGCTTGGTCCATCCCATGGTGATGGTGGCCTTCAAATAGGGAGTGGTTACTGGCCAAAAGAATGTGGTGGTATTCTCTGCAATTCCTGTAGAATGTCTCTTAGGCAATGATCTGGAGTCCTCAGCATGGGCTGAGGTCGAAAGACAAAATCATGCAGCTATGTTAGGTATATATGAATGGGTGTGTGTGTGAAAACCTGAGCACAGTGCAATGCCCAAGATGAAAAAGAGGAGTAGGAGTCTGGAAGTATGGCAGAATCCACCGAGAAAAAAACCAAGAAGTCTGGGAAAACAGCTTTTGAGCAGATAGAAGCTCAGGTCCCCTCTCCTCAGGTAGACAACCTGTCAGACCAAGAGGATCTGTCCACTCTAGAAAGCCTGGGACAGCAAACTGCTGGTCAGAAACCAGGAGATTTAATTGGCTCCAACATAACCTAATGGGTGGAGGGACCCTTTTCCACTGAGGACAGAGACCCCATACCTGGTGCAACTAGGAGAGCGGCAGTGCCCCGGATGTATAGAACATTCTTACTCAGTTTGGATCTTGACATCCCTTAGCAGGGCATCTTGGCCATGCCAAAACCTGGAGTCAGATATTCACCCAATTCTACTGGCCAGGGATGTCACAGATTGTGAAAGATTTTTCCAACTCCTGTGCTACCTGCCAAGCCATGGGCAAAGCAGGTAGCGACCCAAAGGCCCCCTGAATCCACTTCCATTGGTTAGGGTTCCCTTTGTAAGGGTAGGGGTTGACTTGTTGGCCCCCTGGGCCCTTCACTAGCATCAGGGAACAGATGTATACTGGTAGTAGTGGATCATGTTACCAGGTACCTTGAAACAATACCCCTTAGGACTACTACGCCTCCTGCAGTGGCCAAAGTCCTCCATGGTATCTTTACCAGAGTGGGTGTCCGTTAGGAGGCCATGTCAGATAGTGGTACAAACTTCATGTCTGGCTACCTGAAACATATGTGGGCTAAATGCTGACTAACTTACATGTTTACCACCCCATATCACCCACAAATAAATGGTTTAGTTGAGAGATTCAACAAAAACCATGAAAGGCATGATAACGGAACTACCCAAAAAACTCGCAAGGAGATGGGATGTTTTACTGCCATGCCTGTATTTTGCATCAGAAGGGAGCAGGATTTTACCCCTTTGAATTACTGTTTGGTCATCCTGTAAAAAGACCATTGTGTCTAGTAAAAAAGTGACCACTCAAAGAGTCTAAGCAAGACATAGTGGACTAGGTGCCCAGCCTACGTTTAAGGATGGCTGCGTACATGGAAAAACCATGTAAAAATCTTGAGGGCAGCCAAGAGCAGCTAGAGAACCTCTAATATGACCAAAAGGCTGCACTGGTTGTAATCCAACTGAGGCAGAAGGTGTGGGCTTTGAAGCCTGTGGCTTTTAGGGACCTCTAGGTGAAATGGAGTGGACCCAACCCTAGCCTAGAAAAAAAAGGGAGGTCACCTATCTGGTGGACCTTGGCACTTATAGAAACCCCAAAAGGGTCATCCATTTGGGCCGCCTTAAACCGTATCATGACAGAGCTGATGTGGCCATGCTCATGGTCACTGATGAGGATCAGGAAGAAGAGAGTGAACCTGTCCCGGAACTCTTCTCTCACAACCCTAAAGATGGGTCAGTGGAAAGAGTTGTTTTTTTTAGATACCCTCTCTGCCTAACAGCATCCTGACTGCAGGCAAGTACTGCACCAGTATGCTGAGTACTTCTCTTTGACCCCTGGTCAGACGACCTGGTGTACATATGACGCGGACACTGGGGTCAGCCTACCAGTCAAAAATGAAATCTACAGGCTAGTCTGGTCATGTCAAAGAGAGCATCAGAGCTGAAGTAATCAAGATGCTGGACTTGGGAGTCATTGAACCCTCAGAGACCCCTGGGCCAGCCCAGTTGTCTTAGTCTCCAAACCTCATACCACGGTTGGTAAAACAGAGCTGAGTTTTTGTATGGACTATAGAAGCCTCAATGCAGTAACCAATACAGATGCACACCGATTCCTAGGGCTGAAGAATTGATTGACGAGCTAGGGGCAGCAAATTTCTCAGTACTTTGATTTGACATCAAGGTACTGGCAGATTGGTCTGACCCCTGGATCAAAAGATAAATCAGTATTTTCAACTCCAAATGGACATTATCAGTTAGCTGTTATGCCCTTTGGACTAAAGAATGCCCCTGACACCTTCCAAAGGTTGGTGAACAAAGTCTTGCTGGGCTGGAGGCTTTTAGAACAGCATAACTGGATGATAATACTGTCCATAGCTCCACTTGGCAGGATCACCTGATCCACCTTGGTAAGGTCCTTGAGGCTCTGCAAAATGCAGACCTCACTATCAAGGCAAGCAAGTCCCAGATAGGGCAGGGCTCAGTTTTATATTTGGACCGCCTTGTATGTTGAGGCCAAGTTGAATGCTTACAACTCAAGATCCAGACAATTGTGGACTGGTTAGCTTCAACCACCCAGACTCAATTCAGGAAGTCAGGGCGTTCTTTGGCTTGACTGGGTATTACCAGAGGTTTGAGAAGGGAGAAGGGATATGAGTCAGTTGTGGCCCCCCTTACAGACTTGACCTCTAAGAAAAGGCTGAAGCAAGTAAACTGGACAGGGAACTGTCAAAAGGCTTTTTACACTCTGAAGGAAGCGATGCGCTCAGCACCCATTTAAAAAGCAACAGGTTATTCAAAGCTGTTCATCATGCAGACAGATGCCACAGTAGCAGCAGTCCTGTCCCAAACCGATGATGATGCCCATGACCAGTATGTTGCTTTCATTAGCTTGAAGTTACTTCCCAGAGAGCAGCATTGGAGTGCCATTGAGAAGGAAGCCTTTACTTATCCCTTGAGAAGTTGACGCCATACTTGTTTATCTATTGCTTCCTTGTTCAAAGTGACCACATGCCTCTCAGATTGCTGGTGCTAATGAAAGGTGAAAACCCCAAACTGTTGAGGTAGTTCATTTCACTACATGGGATAGACTTTAAAGTGTATGACAGACCTGAGACTTACCATGCCAATGCAGATGGCCCTTCCAGGCTTTTCCACTTACAAAATGATGACTCTCTTGGGAAAGGTAAGTCTAATTCTCTTTCGTTTGGGAGGGTATTATGTAGGAAAGTGCCCTTTTTGACATGGTCACTCCCCACGGAGTATTTGATGTGATTTCAACTGGAAGGGCACTGGGTTACTGCTAACCAGGTCCCCAGTGCCAGATTTTGTGCCCAAAACTGTGCAATTGTTTTTCCAATTGGCAATACCTTTAGTGCCCTCAGTATGTCCCTAGTAAGTGGTTTCCCCAGTCCCTAGAATCTGAAGTATTAGAGAGGATCTGCAAGCACTGTTTCACAAATGGTGCCCCCAAGGGACCCTTCACCAAGGTCATGCAAACTGCCACTGCAAGCTGCGGGTCTTGTAGAAGACAAAAGTGAAAACCCAACAAGGCACACAGCCTGTGTGCACTGCCTGCTGATACTGCATGCGGTATAAGTAAGTCACCCCTACAGCAGGCCTTACCACCCTAAGTCAAGGTGCACTATACTACATGTGAGAGCATAACTACATGAGTAGATAAGCCCCCATACTGGTCAGTTTCATTACTGCCAGTACAAGTGATCATGGAAGCCATTTCAAAATGAGTTCCCCAACTACATGAGGGCTTCAGAGAAAATAGGGATGCTTGGTATCAGATATTTGTATTAATAAATACACACTGATGCCAATGTCGGATTTTGAAATACATGCACCCAGAGCGCACCTTAGAGGTGCAACCTGAAAAACTACCAGCTATTGGGGTGCTAATTGACTGGTTTTCACCACCCACCACTAGAGACAGGTTTCTGACCCCCAAGGGTGAGGGCATTTGCTTTCTGGGGGCCATAACCTGCTCTGATAGTGAAATACTGCCAATTTCGTGTTTCAGTATTGTAAGGCTATCTTGCCCAAGGCTAGAATGGGGAATGCTGTGTATAATGTTTACCTGCATATCTTCCCATAGGAGCATAGGAGGCGGGCGGCGCGTAGTGGGGCTACGCGAAGAGTGTGGGTAGGCGTAGATTTCCCCCCACTTTGTGGTGCTTCGCGTAGCCCCACTACGCCCACGATGTTACTTTCGATAGTGAAAAACGAAATTGTCAGTATTTTACTATCAGAGCATGTCACCCACACTAGTACATGCTCTACCTTTCACATATACTGCACCCTGCCCAGGGTGGGTACCTTGGGCCTTCCATAGGGGTGTCCAATGTGTACACAAAAGGGAAGGGTTAGGCCTGGCCAGTGAGGACACTGGTCAGGTCAGTATGGCAGTTAGCAACTGCACACAGGCACTGCAGTGGCAGACATGAGACATCAATTTAGGTCTACTAATGTGGGTGGCACAATCAGTGCTGCAGGCCCACTAGTAGCATTTGAATCACCAGCCCTGGCACACTCAGTATTTGTACTCAAAACACACAATGGTACAGTTATAGTGCTACAAATGTACACCACACCAGTTTACAAAAATAAAGTTTCTTTTTGCAAACTCAGCAGGCCAAAAAGACAACATGTATTACAATAGCACTTCCAAATATTAATTTCAAGAACAAAGCATGTAGAAAACAATAGCTCCACCTAGGGCTATAGCGATGGCGTTACGGCAATAAATTCAAAGTATGACACCATTCGCACGGTGCTGGCGTCGGCCATGGAGTCTCACGGACTCCCAGTCTATGCCTATGCACGGTGTTGTGGACGTGAAACAATGGTGCCGGCTCCCTGGCTTCCACAGAGGAGGCGAGGCGTTGTGTCCAAAAGGAGGCGACGTGCCAAATCCAGGACAGGGGAAGTCAGTTGTGCCAGCGATGAGGCGTCAGTTCCAGTGAGGCGTTGTGAAGACGGCAAGTTCATCTCGTCACCCTCAGAGGATATCGGTGCTGCTATAACAGGTTGCAGGCGCTGGGGATGACACAGTTGGTGCAAGATCTAGCGTCTAGAAATGACGATAACTGTAGGTATTGGCAGGTGTCGAAGGGCATCGGAGCTGCGGTGCAGCCTGGGCGGTGCATCATGCATTTCACGAAAGGTGCCTCCGATCCCGGTGCAGGTCGCAGCATCACAGCAAAGGAGACAGATTTTCTTGCTTCTTTCAAGTTGCTTCTAGCACCCAATAACAGGAACAATGTACAGACCCCGAAAACTGGAATAGGCACCTGCTGGCAGGTCAGAACTCTCAGCAATATAGTTCAGGGGAGCTGGGGGTGAAGTCTTTGTGTCCCTTAGACTTCAGGACAGGAGGCCAGCACACACTGGCCCTTGGAGATTCTTCTTCAAGCAGGTTTACAGTAAAGTTCCAGTCTTTGTCCTCTCCTTAGCAGAAGCAGCAACTGCAGGCCAACCCCACACAACAAAGGGGCAGTACTTCTCCCTACAGATCTCCAGCCTTTCTCCTTGGCAAAGGTTCCTCTTGAGTCTTGAAGTGATCTAAAGTTCTGGGGTTTAAGGTCTCTACTTAGGCTCCCTTTTGTCTTTGTTCTGTCTTTGCGTAAGGGACTCTGATCCCAGTCCAAAGCAGTTCTGTCCTCACTGGTGCAGTATGACCACAGGGGTTGGAGACAGCATTGTGCAAGGGAGACAGGCCCTATTCAGGTGCAAGGAAAACCCCTGCCACTACTCTAAATGCAGCCAAGGTCTATTCAGCTCAGAGCTAAGTCATCCTGGAAGGACTAGGCACACCTCAACCCCCCAGTGGCTGTCTACAGTCAATGCACATCCCAAACCCCATCACTCAAAACAAGACAGTCAATCCACAAACAGGCAGAGGCAAACAGAATGGTTAAACAAGATTATACCTACGTTCGAAAAGTGGCATTTTCAAACACACAACTTAAAAAACATTTTTGCTAAAAGATATATTATTAAATATTGAGTTCAGAGAGCCTAGACAAAATTTCTCCATCTTGTCCCAATTGGAAGTTATACTTGTAAGATGTTACAAAGTAGCTCCCAATATTTCACTATCAGAACATGTCACACACATACATACATGTCCTACCTTTAACATACACTGCAACCTTTCCATGGGGGTAACTTGTGCCTACCATATGGGCACCTTACATGTAGTAAAAGGGAAGGTTAGGGCCTGGCAAGCGGGCGCCCTTGCCAGGTCACATGGCAGTATAAAACTGTGCACATACACTACAGTGGCAGGTCTAAGACACCTTTTCAAGTCTGTTCGTATGTGTGGCACAACCAGTGCTGCAGGCCCACTAGTAGCATTTGATTTGCAGGCCCTGGCACATTCAGTGCACTTTACTAGGGACTTACCAGTAAATCAAATATGCAAGTCATAGAAACACCAATTCGTAAACACAGTTTACATGGAGAGCATATGCACTTTAGCACTGCACAGCAATGGTAAAGTACCCAGAGTCCTATGGCCAACAATCACAGGGTCAAAAACAGGAGGCCAAAAAGTAAAAAAGTCTGGCGGTACACCCACTGAAAAAGCCAAGTCTAACATTTGGCAAGTGGGATATGGCTATAGTCAAAAAAACTCCACAGCCAATTAAGTCCTCATTCCATCACGGAGATGCTGAGTCGTTAGACAAGAAAACATATGCTACAAGGTTTTTATTTGCAAGTAAATATCTGTTTTGGATGGATGCATACGATTTAAACTTTTGCATATTCTCCCTGGAAAAACATGCAAATGATCTTATTATGGAATCGCAGACATTTGCTGCTCTAATTTAGCTTTGTGTCGGCCAGAAGACTGCACTTTGGTCTTCGAAACACTGCTGAAAACGAAACCATCTCTGTTCCTTGGCTGCTGGCGCACTTTATGATCTAATAGCCTGTGCTGGAGTCCTAATTGACAGCAGCTGCTGTGGGCTGCGTACTAACCAAGCGCTGAGACTGTGTATTTTATAAAAACAAACTTAAACCTCTCATTTGCACAAAATAACTATTCAAATGTCTTCCTCCATTGAGGAGTGCGATCTTTCATGAACTAATCTTCCTGGTGGAATTTCTGTCTGTGGAATCGTGTACCATATATTAGATTCCAGCAGTTCCTTATACTTGTGTCCTGGTGCAACTTGCATAATCTTAGTTTGTCTTGCGTGTTGCATCTGTTGTCTGAGCTTTGCTAGTTTTCTCAATTACTAAAATGCATTCCATCCACCCTTCCCTCCCCTGCGAATACCTTAATCTCAGAAACTACTGTGAAGCTCAGTGTTAAAGCTACTTCTTGTATAAGCTCTGTGCTTACTTGATCCATTTGGAAACCTTTCTTTAATTCTCTTAGGGGCATATGTAATTAGCCGTTTGCGATTCGCAAACGCCGAAATTCGGCGAATTTTGCCATTTGCGAATCGCAAACAGCATTTTGATATGTAGGTGCCACTTAGCAAAATCAGGAATCGCAAAAATTGCGATTCCTTATTTTGCTTATAGCATTTAAGGAATCGCAATTTTGCGATTCCTTAAATGCTATGTAGGGGTGCTTTAAAAATTGCGATTTTTGCATAAGGAATCGCAAAATACCACCTACTTCAAGTAGATGGTATTTTGCGATTTCCTTCAAAAATGCATTTTTAAAAAAAAATTCAAAGTGCCATGTGGCGCACAGACATGCCCTTAGGGCATGTATGTGCCCCACATGTACTTATAGGCACATTCCAGGGGTGCAACAGGTGTCCTTTGAAAACCCTGGCACCTTTGGAATTGCTATTCTCAAATTGCGATTTTCATACAGCAAATCGCAATTTGAGAATGTATCCCCATTCATCGCAATTTGCTAATCGCAAATAAGGAATGTTAAAGATTCGCAAAACAATTGCGAATTTTTACCTACATTCCATTTTGCTATTCTCAAATAGCTATTCCTTAAAAATCGCTATTTGGGAATCGCAAAATGAAAATTACCTACATATGCCCCTAGGTCTTAACTACCTTTGTAGCGCAGCTCTGTGCTGGCATTCTCCAGCCGGCCTCGTCTCTGCAGCTGTGATGATTCATTTCCACATATCTCATCTTTGAGCTGTGTGTAGCCATTTTCTAGTTACTCAAACACTAATGCTGGACAGGACAATGCAAGACAAGGAGGAAGGTGGGGACATCTAAAGAACTGCTACGGAATGCAGGGCGTTACGATATTTGATGAGATCATGTTCCCAGTCCCCAGAGAGAAGCAGTGTGCGGACAAGGGTAAATGACAGGAATTGCACATCTTTTAAGGCCACACAATCCAGTCCTCCCCTGCATCCACCGGCTTCCCGCAGCTCGAACAACAAAGCAAGGATTAAGGCGGGGAGTGCTTGCATTTATTAGTCGTTGTATTACAATTGCATTTTTTTTAATTATGGACAGCTGCTGCCCAAATTTAAGGAAGAAATCAACTGAAATGCAACTATCAGTGAATACAAATCTCTCGTGCTGCTTAAAATATACGAATGCACAACCATATGAAGGAACCTACCTACACACGACTATTGCATTGTTTTTTGTGGTGTTGTGCGGCACTGAACAGATTCAGGCTTCAATCTTCAGGCATCAGTTCTTATTTTGATGCCAAATTGTGCACCAGCACATTTTCACAAATACCAGGCCTAGTGTAATGCAGAGGTGCTGCGTATCAAAGGGTAGAAATAGTTGCACAACCCTCTACTGCTTTCACACGTTGGAAAATATCATGGACTTTTAAAGTCAAGCAATTCCAAAATTTAACAATCAAAGCGCAAGATCCTCGACACAAACAAGAGTCCAGTTTTCGTTTTTTCGCGTTTCTTGTTTCACTGTTTACTGCTCATTTTCTATCTTCTCTCTCATTTTTCGTGTTTGATTTCTTAACTATTGCACAGATTTGACCCATTAATTGTTCGTCATGCCACTAGGTTTACCTTCTCTATTTAAAATGTTATATAAAGATGTGTGTTAATGTGTTACTTAGCACAGCTGTTTATCATGCCCTCTTTCAGTTTGTCACAGTCTTATGGCTCCAGTATGCACATCAATTACTTATTTATTTATTTATTTTACTTTATTTTCAAATTTGGTCATAAATCCACGATACATAAATGTTGTTTCACTGTCATACAGAGTTTCATTACAATAGGCAACTTAGTTACATATTATTGCATTGCACTGTTAACACGTCTTCGATATTTAAGCATCAGAGTCTGTGCTTTTTTAATATCATAACCCCCTGTCTTTTTCTGTCCCACTTTTCAACCCACAGCTGTTGTTTTCTTCTGTCTCTGGCCCTCATTTAACATACTGCAAACAGAATATAGGGAGGGTCAAAAGGAGAAATGTTTAAAGACCTGTCATTTCATCTCCAACAGAAATACTAATACACAAAAAGGAAATGAAGGGTCTAGGTGTGTGGTTGTACAAATGACAGCAGGATCAGGCTAAAGTGAATATAAAAGTATCAGTAGGCTGAGATATTCCCATCCGACCACCCTTATTTTGGCGGAGTCTCATCATCTGGGGTATATTGCCATAACATCCAAATGTATCGCCCAAGCCATCAGCCGATGGTGCGTAATTGGATGTGGAGATGTGCACTCAAGCCAAACTGATACTTAAGTGTGTGTGCAGTGCTAATGTGAGAAAAAGTTCAAATTAACGACTCAGACAAAAAACCTTTTAATCAAGATGTCTGGGTGTCAAAATTAAAAACACGCCAGGTAATTGAAACTTATAATTACACTATGGCGCTTGTGAAATCAGCAAATCACAATTGCCTTTTCTCGATATTCTTGTTTTCCCGAAAGATGGTAAACTAGCATGTGAAATTTATAAAAAAACCTATGTCTAGGAACTCACTTTTGACATATACTAGTCACCATCCCCAGGCCTTAAGGGACAATCTCCCTGTGGGGCAGTTTCTGAGAGTCCGCAGAAACTGCTCATCTACAAATCTGTTTGATAAACATGCACGGAGCCTTTCCAGACATCTGGAAGACCGCCAGTACCCACGTCATCTGGTTCGAAAAGCTTGGAAACGGGCTTCCAATAATAATAGAGAAGCACTCTTGGAGGTCAGACCAGCTAAAGATTCTCTTGACAGATTAACATTTGTCAGCACATTTAACACCTTGTCCAATAGGATTCAGAAGACAGTGCGCAGACACTGGGGTATTCTTAATACTGCCAACACCAAGATAACACCACCCCTATTTTCTTTCAAAAGGGGTCGTAGCATCAAAGATAGTTTAGTTCACACTAGACCAAGATTGAACATGCCAGAGAATCATAATACCCTTTGGAATATGCAACCAGTACGTGGACATTTTCCATGTGGTTGTTGTAGCGCTTGCCCTCAAACATATACAACTGACCAGGTTGATATAGGCACAGGGAAACCGTGGCTACTTCGTAAACATACCAACTGCAATACAGAAGGAGTAATTTATTTAATTACTTGCCCATGCTCATTACAATATGTGGGTCACACCACAAGGAAAATGAAAGTTCGCATCAGCGAACATAAAAGCACCATCCGGTGCCATAAACAATCCACTTGTTTGACGAATCATTTTTTGGAGAAGAAACATCAAGTGGAAGATATGAGATGGGTTATTTTGGAACAACCATACATTCCGCCCCACATCACTGACAAATCGAAATTCCTCTTTGTCAGAGAACAAAAATGGATATTTCGGCTCCGGAGCGACACCAGAGCATTGAACGACACAATTCCTTGGATTTCAATTTGAATGATGTTTGGTACCTCTTTATGATATTTATCAACTGGGTCGCCACTTAATTTATAGAAATATATATACTATATATATATATATTTTTATATATTATTTATGCCATCAATGCTTGGTCTTCTGGAATTACACACTGCCCCATCATTAGGCGTGGGCGATAATAATAATGGTTGCTAGACGTTTGTACTCTTGATTTGTTTCCTGATCTGAATCTGTTGAGGTCTGACACTGCAATCTAGTTCATATCGCGGTTCCTTATTATTCATTATTTACTAAATTTTGTAGTGTTGTTAATACATCATAGTAACACTTTAAATATAGGGAACGTCTGCGTGCCTGTTTTTGCATATATTACAGGTGCACCGATTGCTTGTCTTAAATTAAATTGACCTTATACACTTTGTTAAAAATTCCTAGTAGTAGAGTATCGTCGGAGAGACTGTCTCTAAGGACTAGTTACGCGATGCAATTTTGTGACACGCATGCGCGACCGACTAGTGCTATGGCGTCCTTGACATAGCACACTGCGTATGCCCAAAACTATAGTTAACGCGATGCAATTATGCAGTACACATGCGCGATCGACTAGTGCCAGGACGCACTTGACACCGCGCATTGCGCATGCCCACAACTATAGACATAAACAACGTAGCATATAGTTACGCGTCCTTCTAACGTCAATGATGACGTGCGGGAACAATCATCTGCCTCGAGTTTACAATTGACATACTAATGAGTAGTCTATACCAATTAACGGGACTATAAATAGGCGGCGCCTGCATCCGGTCGGTACCTCCACATCCTCTCGGACGCCTGAGAGAGGTACCGACGGACAGGTAAGACCGCTGTTTATCATGATCCAAACAAAGAGCCAGCATACCTGTTTTTAATCGCTTCTCAAGCTTTTTAAGTTCTCTGAGCCTATTTCAATTGTGGCTTCAGTTTATCCTTCATAGTTTGACTTTCTTATGCTATTGATGGATATTCACTATATTTTTCAACTACCTTTGCCTTTCTCCTGTTGGAATTGGTCCTCTGATTGGTGGTAAACTTGTTCACAGCTTGTAGGTTTATTTTTAAGGATGCTTTGAATGAATGAAAATTAAGCAATTCATTTCTATATATAATTGCTTCCTTTATGCACCTTAGAGCGGGGCCTCATTTTCCCGAGCGGTTGCCGGGTGAGGTGAGGTGTTTCTCCACGCAATGCGCGGTGAGTATTCACAGTCAGGATATTGATGCTGTGAATGAATGAGAGTATTCTTAATTTAACAAGGCACATATTTACCTTAGTTATAAGAGTGGTTGTTGTACGTTTGTTATTTGGACTGTGGCTAAATATATGCATACTATCTTGTTTATATTTTTCAGGATGGTAACCAGATAGTTATCTTTCTCATGGATATTGGGGCTCCAAATTCATGGTAGATATATGCATTTCACACTTTTTTGTTATACTCACGTTGTTGCAGTAGCCCATCTCTATAGGTCCTGAAGAAAGCCCGACAAAGAGTCTGTAGGGCTGAAACATGTGACCATCTGCACAAGCGCCATAGTGTAATTATAAGTTTCAATTACCTGGCGTGTTTTTAATTTTGACACCCAGACATCTTGATTAAAAGGTTTTTTGTCTGAGTCGTTAATTTTAACTTTTTCTCACATTAGCACTGCACACACACTTAAGTATCAGTTTGGCTTGAGTGCACATCTCCACATCCAATTACGCACCATCGGCTGATGGCTTGGGCGATACATTTGGATGTTATGGCAATATACCCCAGATGATGAGACTCCGCCAAAATAAGGGTGGTCGGATGGGAATATCTCAGCCTACTGATACTTTTATATTCACTTTAGCCTGATCCTGCTGTCATTTGTACAACCACACACCTAGACCTTTCATTTCCTTTTTGTGTATTAGTATCCTCATTTAACATATACATAAAAAATTCAAGGAGTTATTAAATTGTATTGCCATAGTGATCGGCCTAGAGTCATGCAGCATCTAATCTAAGGGCTAGGATCCATCACCCCACACCCTCTTGCACCAAACCAAGTGCCAGTTGTGAGTTTGAGTTTTGTCGTAGGGTTTCCACATATGACGGGTAAGGGCCTCATATGTTTTTGGTGGCAGGACGAACTCGGCATGATGCTGGCATAAACCTCACTATTAACATTACAGTATGCCATGCTGTGTAGCTAACCCTGCAGAGTAGGAGCCATCCTGCGGCTCCACATTAGAGCTACTTCTCTTTTGGCCAGCAATAGACCAAGGGGCACAAACCTTCTGACTTTCTTGGGGAAATTAACAGTGTAACCCAGCAACGCCACTTCAGGCGTGGGAATAAGAGACAGATTAATCATGGTTCCCAGTATGGAGTGTATTTGCCCCAAGTAAGTCTGCAGTCCAGGACAAGTCCATGTGAGGTGAGCAAAATCGGCATGCGGGGCATTGCATTTCTGGCAATTGTGTGGTCTGGAATGGTCTAACCTGTGTGTTTTGGCAGGAGTACAGTAAATGAGGCGTAAAATCGTGAAATGGAGCAGCTTGTGCCTACTGTTTAGAAAGACTTCCCTCGTTACCGCGCAGCACTTTGCCCACTGTTGATCTGTAATGACTCGAACTAGGTCATTTTCCCATTCCTTGCGGACTTTGTCATTGCTCACCGGACACACACCTGCACACGCTTGGTATAGTTTAGAGATGAGATGTGCACCAGTCTCTCCCTCAATGATCAATGTTAATGGCGCAAAAGAGTCAGGTTCAACAGGGTAAGTGGGCAGTATGGGACGCAGGGCCGAACAAATTTGCGCTAGTATGCAATTATCCATGAAAGAGATGTCTTGGAAACGGGCGTCCTCTGCCACTGAAAAGACATGCCCCTCCGGATATAAGTCTCCCACTTTGGTGAAGTCGAATTTGGCTAAGGTGCGTTGCACCAGCTTTTTGCCTGTAATTGGCAACCAGGGGGGGTTAAGGAGGGGTAGGGCAGATGAGTATAATGTGGAGGCGCCGAAAAGCCGCTGCAGCTTATCCCATGCCCAACTAGTAGTGGATACTGTCTGTATGTATTTTGGGTCTCTAGGGACGCCCTTCAGCAGCACAGAGGCCAGCGTTTCGGGTAATACAAAGTCTGCCTCCTGGTGTAGAAATGGGATCTGTGCATCCGGATGGAACCAGGCATATGTGTAGCAACATTGGGCCATTAAATAGTACAAGTGGAGGTCTAGGACTCCAAATCCCCCTTTATCATATAGGAGGGTAAGAACCTGCCAGCAAACCTGTGCCCTTTTCCCTCCCCATACCAGTTTGATGAGGTGCATGCACAACGTTAAAAAACAAAAACGTTTGTAAGGGGTATAAGAATATTGTTAAAAAGATATAGAAATGTGGGTAGCACTACCATTTTGAGGATCCCAACTCTGCCTGCCGTAGATAACGGTAATCGCAGCCATCGTTCCACTTGAGTCTCCAAGCCACATACCACATGCCCGTAATTCAAGCTGATGATCTGGGCAGTGTCCAGGTGTATATGTATGCCCAAATACTTAACCCAGTCATTGCACCACTCGAGAGGGAATCCGCAGTCCCATGGGGCTGTACTGTTGGTTAATGGGAAGATCACTGATTTGTGCCAGTTAATGACAAGCCCTGAGAGGCTGAACCTAAGTATTTCTCTAATGAGCGGTTCTAAGTTTTCCTGAGGTTCTCTAACATAGAGGATAGTATCCTCCTCATAGAGCAAGACTAGTAAAGGACCAGTATTAAACTGCAGGCCCCTATGTAAATGTGTCTCCTGGAAATGGCGAATTAAAGGGTTCCTGACCATGGACCCTTTAGGGGGGATAGAGGGCAGCCCTGCCAAGTACCGGGGGAGAGGGAGAAGGGTTGGGACAGAGTGTCATTCAAGCAGAGTTTTGTCATTGGCCTGCTATAAAATAAAGCGGTGGTGGCAATGAATCCCATGGGTATGCCCATATGGCGCATCACTGAGATGAAAATGGGCCATTCCAGCTAATCAAAAGCTTTTTCCGCATCTAAAAGTACAGCAGCAGCGGGAACTTTTGGACCAATTCCATGAATTACCAAGAAGAGTCCTTAGATTTAATGAGGTTGAGCAGTGTGGGACGAAACGCAATTGGGCCAGGGAAATGATAAACTCCATCAACTGGGAGAGGCGGTTAATGATAACCTGAGGCAATTTTTTATAATCTAAGTTTAAAAGGGAAAGGGGTCTGTATGAGCTGCATTGGGATGGGTCTTTGCCTGGTTTGGGAAGAAGAATAATGACCGCCTCTCGTAGCATTGGGGGCAGTATTTGTCTTTCAAGTGCTTCGGCATACACCTCTATCAGCTGCAGCACCAGTACATTCATGTATGCCTTTTAGAATTCCTCCGTGAACCCGTCCAAGTAAGGGGCAGGGGAGCCGCGTAGGGAATCAATGGCACCAAGTACATCCGCCTCTGATATGGGTCTGCTAAAAAATCCTGCTTGTCTTTTTCTAGATATACCAGTGCAATCTCGGACAAATAGGAGTCCTGGGCTGAGGGATCGTTCCCTACTTTGGAAGTGTATAAGGCCTTGAAATAGTCTGAGAATTTCAGCGGTGGAGGTAAGTGTCTGATTTGCGGAGGTGTGAAGTTCGGTAATGTAAGCTCTGCTATATGGGGGTCGAAGCATCTGCGCCAAAACCGACTGAGCCATTCTCCCTCGCCATAGCGCCGAGTCGCCTGATATTTGCCTAAGTATAATATCTCGCTGTCCGCTGCCTCCCGGAATTCAGCGAGGAGAGCCAAACGTCTTCCCTCCCTGTTCGGGTCTGTGGAGTGGGGTGATGTGTCATCTAAGTCAGCGAGTTTGAGCTCTATACGTGCATGTGCATTTTGGGAATCTTTAAGAACTCTGGCGTGCTTTGCTATGCAGACTCCCCGGATGTATGCCTTGAAGCCCTACCACAAGACTGCCCATGTGTCTACGGAACCGGTATTAATTACGAAGTAGTCAATGGCTTCTCGCACCTCAGCATTAAAAACGTCATCATGCAGGGCATGGCTCGGAAAGCTCTATTGTCGCTCAAAGCCCTCCGGGCGTGGGACCCTTAGGTGGAGTTGACCCAGGGCATGATCAGAATACATTCTTGGCAGCGTCACCAGTGACCGGAGCCAGCCGGCAATGCCTGGGGAAACCAGCCAAAAGTCGATCCAAGTATTGTGCTGGCCTGAATAATGGGTGTACTCCCTGTGAGCAGGGTTACGTTGGTGCCAGATGTCTAGCAGGGATAGGTGTTCACATAACTCTAGCAGCACGCGGTGTGCTCGTGGCTTGGTGTCGGGAGAAGCGGCAGTGCTCTCTAGACTTATGTTAAGGAGTAAGTTGAAATCCCCCTTATCAAGAGAAAGCTTGGTTCTAACCCTATTAATTGGGTTTGTAATGAATGGAAAAAGTTGGGGAGTCAGTGTTCGGGTCATAAACACACACCAGTGACGTGTGGTGATCCATAAGTGTACCTGTGACGATGATGTATCTGCCCTCACTATCCCCTACCCGTGAGCGGAGGCTGAAAGGAATCCTCTTGTGAATAAGGATGGCCGTGGCTCTGGCGTAATTGCTGTAGTTAGCGAAATACCTGTGTGCTCCCCAGCAGGCAGCTTAGCGGGCCATATCTGATTTTGGTAAAAGCATTTCCTGCAAGTATGCAATATCCACATTGTGTCTCAGTAGATAATGAACAACCTGCCTCCGTTTGCGATTGTCGTTCAGACCGCTGACATTCCAAGTCATTAAGGACAGGCCGGATGGACCTTCAACATTACCTAACTGGGCCATCAGGAATACGTGTCAAGCATGGCATAATTGCGTATCAGTGAATAACAAAAAAAGTGACAGTGACCATTGCTGTATATAACAAGAAAAATTTAAACAAAAAGAAGTTACCCCCACCCACCCAACCTCATGACGTCCCAAGCGAGACAGATCCATACCCAAAAGGAGAATTTGAAGTACCAATTGACTTTACATTTAAATGAAGAACCCTAAGAAGGGTACCTCAATAAGAACAAGTACAAACCCAAGGTATATACCATGAGCGATGCCAAAGCCACGTAAGTCGGCCCGCTAACTAAAATGTTACAGAAAAATAATTTATATTATCCAAGTTCAGTGGCACACTAGTGAAAAAGAGCATTCCCAACAGTGTCAACCAGTAGCGGAACTGGAAAATAGTTCAACACTTGCATTGGAGCCGCGGTGCGGCGGGGAAGGTCCCCCCCCCGGACCCAGCCTGATTATTATTTTGCTTATACGTATGACAACATTCTTGCGCCTTTGTGGGGGTATCAAATATGCGGGCCCGGCCTCCCACATCAACTTTCAACCTGGCTGGATATAGCATGTCAAACTTTAAACCCAGATTCCTAAGGGCAGCCTTGACCCCGTTATATTTTTGGCGAGCATCATGCACCATTACAGTGAAGTCTGGGTATAAGGATAGTTGAGAGCCTTGCCATATGGTGTCGCCACGTTCACTGGTGAGGCGCAATGCTGAGTCACGGTCTCCGAAGTTCATAACTCGTGCAATGATGGGTCTGGTGTGGCAACCAGGGTTAGGCAGTGGCCCTAGGGGCCGGTGTGCGCGCTCTATCACAAACCCTGGGGTGAAAGACTCCCTCCCAAACAGGTCAGATAACAGAGTCTCGACAAAGACGTCCATGCGGCCTGTGGCAGTGGACTCAGGGACACCTAAAATGCGAATGTTGTTGCGCCTGCTGCGCACTAGAGGTCTTCATTCTTTATAGCCACCTCCTTAGGGATGCAATCGATACACTCTAAACGTTTCAGGGACTGAGCTGTGCCATCTTCGATATCCGAAATGCGAGCCTCAGCCACATCAAGGTCGAGCACTTGATTTTTGGCCCCCATGTCTTCCAGGCTCTTATCTAATGTGTTGAACCGCCCATCTAGGGCCCTGAAGCCAGCCCTCATCTCTTGAAGCACAGACCTTGTCAGTGCAGGGAGGTCGTCTTGATGTTCTGCATCCTGTGCGATCACCGCCATGTTAGAGCTGTCCTCAGAAGGCTTGTCCGTGATTTTTTCAAATGGCAGGGTCTTCTGTTTGGGGTCTTTTAGGCCCATGCCGCGGGCCTGCTGTCTACGTGCAACCACGGAGAAGCCAAGCGCAGGAAGGACCTCTATGGATGCCAGACTGGGCCCCAGGAAGCAGGCCAGCCATGTGTCAGGAAGCGTTAGGGCCCAGGAAGCAAACAGTGCAAACGCGACTGTCCCAGGGTAGTGAAAATGGGATGGTGCAGAGCCCCAGGCGAAGAGCGAGTAAGTCAAGTGTCTCAAGCGGGCTCTGATTGCAGGATCCGATGGGTCTCTCTGGCCTCCACACTCCCGGTGCAAGCCTGGGGAAAGCATGCCTCCAGTAGGGCCCGAAGTTGTGGATTTTAGAGTTAACCCTGTAAGTTGGTGCCCCGTGCCTTGATGTTAGACGGGGCCTGGCACAGCAACCAGTCCATGAAGACCACATGCCTTCACCAGAGGAGTGCAGAAGGCAAGATGCATTAGGCAGGTCAGTCAGGCAGTCAGAGTAGGGAGACGGAAGCAGGGTATGGCACTGGAGTTATCCCGCAGGGGAATGGAACATGTGCAGGTGAGTGAAGGCCTCTCACAATCCAGGATGCCAGTTGGGGGATTGGGGCACCTCAACTGCAGAGTAGATGGGCAGCAGGGAGCAGCGACCACGCCACTGGGCGGCCAGCCATGGCAAGTGGAAGGCCCACACCGGTGCGCCCCCCCTATGTTCACTACACCCCTCCGCCCCCCCCCGTGGTCAGTCGGGAGTGGCCCTGGCACACGGAGGTCCCTGTCCCCGATGTGGCCTCAGTAAAATTGAGGGTATGGGCACTGGGGATCGGGCGTAGCCAGACAGAGCTGTGCCCTGCTCCAATTTGTGGTGTCTCAGGGGGGTAGCCACTGCCGTCGCCTCATGACTGGCTTCACCCCCACCTCAGCGGGCCTCCGCACATCCCTTCACCACTCTGCCCGCCAATGTCCACAAAGCCCTTAGGACCGCACTTCGTCTCTCCACGCTCCGTATCTCGGTGACGGCGGGGCCATTAGTTCCCAGAGTCAGCCATCAGGAATCAGGGCACACTCAGCGATCCAGCGCTGTCAAGTGGAAGGCCATCGCCTTCGATTTCGCTGGAGATAAAGTGGTAATTGCTGGGCCGGCCTAGGGAGCTTGAACAGCAAGCGGTCTTCTTAGTCGCTTGCGTGGCCACGCCCCCCAACAGCAATGACTTATTTTGATCACTTGCAGAACTAGACTTGGGTGAATTTCTACAATGCCTGTCGTAGGAGTTGTGAGGGTACCTTTACCTCAGATTGATACATTAGAATCTTGTATATTTATCTAATAAGATTCTCTATTCCTTTGATCATTTTGCATTTAGTGTCAAAGATGAAGGGCCTGATTTACAGTTCAGTAGTTAATGAAAACCTTTAATTTCTGCAGAATCCCCAGGCTTTATTTCTCTAACGATGGAGACTGTTTGGAGTAGCCTATGGAGCTGGTGGATGCTACTCTCTAGTTAGAGTTTATCCCGAGGTGTGCCTCCATTGCTTGGTCTTGTTCCCATCTACAAAGACTTTCTAGACCCTAAAAATCACAATAGGATTCTCCCAGATATATTCTAGCAAAATGTTCCTTTGCCATTCCTGAATCCTGCATTGTTCCTAACAAATAGTTATCAAGTATGCTCATTTTACAGATTTGTAAATTTATTTATTGAACAGTTTTATATAGCACTCAGTCACTGGGAACATATGTGGGATTTTACTTTCAACAATCTTTATATAGTAGTATGATGCAGAGTTCTAAATACTAGACGATCACGACCACAAATGACAAGAGAGGACTCTCCAACTTTTACTCCTTGGTTTAAAAAAAAAAAAAGAAAAAGAATATTAGAGGACAGTGATGCAAAATTTCTTGGCACAACTGATAAATCCCCAAAAATGTAGAGTAAATTAGATGAATAAAAATATTTATATATAACAAGGAGGAAACCTACCGATCTTAAATAGAGTATTTTAGACCTATTACCAGCTTCAAAATGTGAAATTTCAAAGTTTTATAAGAGAACTCTCTATGTAGCATGCTTCATCATTGAGTCCTCACCCGGTAGATCTAATATCACTGGGCAGGAAGAAACCCACTCCGGGAGGGAGCACTTTGATGTAATTGTGTGTGGTGATCATTAAAGTTGCCTATCGGTCATACCATTTTTTTCTTTATTTTAATCATAGGGCACCCTTGGCAGATTAAAAACAAAGTGAAATGCAGTTGGAGCATATATTAACTTCTACATCTATTTGATCAACATGTTTCCACCGGTTTTGAGTTGCTCAGTATGTTATCTGGCTTTGTTCAGGTTCATCAAGATCCCTATTGATTACTACAGTCAAATCCTACTAATAATGTGTTCTAGTCTCTTAGTCACACTCACATGGGATAGGCATGCATGCACTTCATGCACCCAATAAAACATTAACATATTGGCTTTCTGGTAAGTCTCAGTGCTGGATGCCTGAGAATTCCACAAGTTTGAATTCTGTGAACATAGGAATAAAAGCCATTGTAATCTGGATACTATACTGTTAAACCTGTCATCTTAGGGTGGTATTACCCCAAACATTCTGCCTGCTTAACTCCTTTTTTTGCTGTATCTTTTTGCTGGCCTTAGGACTTTGAGTACTTTACCACTGCTAACAAGTGCTAAAATGCATGTGCTTCTCCCCTAAACATGGTGACATTGGTGTATACCCAATTGCATATGGACCTGTAATCTAAATGGTGCTAGTGGGCTTGCAGCCTGACTATGCCACCCACAAAAGTAGCATTGCAAACTTGCCTCTGCCTGTAATTCTAGGGCCTGTACTGCCACTTCAACTTGCATTTAAAACCATTTGCCAAGCCTTAAACTCCTGTTTTAATGCACATAAGTCACCCCTAAGGTAGTCTCTAGGAAACCCTAAGGGCAGAGTCCTGTGTAAGAAAAGGGTAGGATATGTCCTTTTATGTTTTACATGTCCTGGTAATGACAAATACCCAAATTCATTTTTTAGTTACGGTGAGGCCTACTCCTCTTATATGCTAGCATTGTGAATTCCTAAATATGCTTTTAAGCCACAATTCCTGATTAGAAAGGAGTAGCTGCATCATGTTTCACATCTTTGGAATGGTAATGATAAATCCTCCTTAATGATAAAATTTGATTTACATTACTAATTTAGAAATTCCACTTTTAGAAAGTGGCCATTTCTCTACTCGTACAGCTCAAAGTGCCTTACAGCCTGTCTCCAATACGCGTCTGGGGTGGGTGAAAGCTACACTTTGTGCATTCCCTCTAGACAGCAACAAACATTGAGAACTCATATGCACTCTGATAGATGTCCTGTGCAGGAAGAGGGAGGGGCAGCTGACACTTACATCTGAATAGGCAGTGTCCAGTTTCCAACACGCAGGGCTGATTACCACCTACTGAAAGTTTGGAGCCAGGGTTTGGAAGAAAGGGGGACCTGTGCACTTCAATGAATTGCTTTGAAGTCAACCCCAGTACAAAGGCACAACTGGGTATGTCTTACAGGTGTAAGTATTGGGCCTCTGACCCTACCAAGACAGTACTCTACTGGACCTGTGAAGAACTCTGCCAGAAGTAAAGACAGCTATGCTCCAAGGATTGCCACTCTGCTTCACTACTGCTACCACGGTTTTTCTGCTTTATTATGCTGCATTGCAGCCTGCTGATCTCTGCTCTGATGAGGACAAGGACTGGACCCATCTCACTTGAATCCAGAGTGACTCCAAGGGCTTGCTGGCTAGCCCCTTGTTCCTAAGTCTTAGGCCCATTAAAGACTTCATTCTATCCTGAAACAGTACCTGGACTATGTAATCTTTGAGTCCAGCACTGCCAACTGGTTCCAATCCAGTCCTGGGCCCTTCAAAGATGACTTCTTCTGTTCAGGACCATCAAAATCAACTCAGTGACAACTTTGAGCCGATCAGAACCGATGCATTGCCCTTTGACGCAGGAGCGTGTCGGTGGCATCACTTTGACGGACAACGTGGCTCGACGATGATCGACAGCAGACGCAGTGCCTGCATCGTAAATGGGTTAATCAACTAAGCCTTCATCGCCTGTGCGGATTGGAGCTGATGCATTGAGTCCTTGACATCGACACTTGCTCCATGCAGGATACTTTATTAGCAGGACCTGCGCGAGTCCTGTATCTGGTCTGCACTGCTTTGCTGTAGGTCCCGAACTTTGGATTTACTCCAGTCCAGTGCAACCTTAAGTAAACCCTAAACGCTTTATGTTTCTAAGAGCTACTTTTTCATATATTCTTTAAAAATTCATAACTCCGGTTCTACTTATAAGATGTTTGTCATTTTGGTCTTGTTTCACGCCTAAAAATATAATCACGTTTTTAACCTTGTGTGGAGTATTTTTGTGGTGTTTCCATTGTATTACTGTGTTGCACAAATACTTTATTCATTGCCTCTTTAGATAAGCCTGACTACTCTGTGCCAATCTACCAGGGGGTGAGTGCAGGTTATCTTTTAATCTGTATCTAGCTTACCCTAAATAGAGTGGTGATTCCTGTTTGTACAAGGTGCATACTCTGACAACCAGAAACCCCATTTCTAAAATGTACATTGTAGGTGTCGGGCATCGGGGATGAGTCACGTAGCCAAGGTGATGTGTCAGTTCCGAAAAGCTGTGAGATTGCAATGCAAGAATCTGCATCGTCATTGAGTCTAGTGTTGATGAGAGATTTGCGATGTGAGGTACTGCATTGAGAATGCCTCTTGCTGCATAAGTTCCAATGCAGACTGTGAGGTGGCAGGCTGTGAGGTCAAAGCAGATTAATTGTGTTCGGTAAATCCTCTCAACAAAGGCAATTTGTTTGTTCTGCTTGAGCTGCGCTATGCAGCAGAGGAGGTGCATTGTTTCAGCCGGGTTCACATAAACGCTGGCAGAACACATTCAGGCCGACTTCCAGGGGTCTAGGACTGGGGTGGCACCACTTAGCATGGTAGGACTTATAGATGATAGAGTTCAGGTGCTTGGATCAAGGTTGCTGGAATCCTCTGTGTCTTCTAGCCAACTGGCCACTTCGAGTCACTCTAGGGTCCTAGATTCAACAGATGCAGGTCCGGTACTTCCCACCCATGCAAGAATGCAGCAGGCAGCAGTTCAGCACAGATGGATAGTAGTCCTTCAGACCAGCAGTCTAGAAGAGTGGCAGTCCTTTCAGCAGCTTGCCAGTCCTTCTTTTAGGAAGAACCCACAGGTCCAGTGGTGTACTGGAGAGTTGACTTCTGATGTCCAATATTTAAACCTCGATCTTCCTTTGAAGTGGAAGAAGCTCCTAGAAGTTCTCCTTTTAAGTGCACATGCTTTCTACCTCCCCTGCCCTGGCTACAAACTAGGTACAAGGGGTATGCAACCCTTTGTGTGGAGGCAGGACAGAGCCTAGTCAAGTGTAAGTAGGGCTTTGCCCTCCCATCCTCCCAGTGATGGCCCATTCAGGCATACCTGAGCTCTCTATTGTGTGTCGGTGTCTAGGAGGAATACACAAAGCCCAACTGTCAGTTAAACCCAGCCATGTGACCCAGAGACAAGCTGCAGGCACTAAATGACTAAAGCAGGAAAATGCCAACTTAAGTGGCATTTCCAAAATTGTTAAATCCGATTTTACAATAAGAAAAGATTTTCCATTTGAATCCCAAAGACAGCAAACACGATCTGGGCATCTGCTCCTATTTGGAAATTATCACTTTGTAAATATAATAAGGTAATTCCAATGTTATCTTATAGGAGAGGCAGACCTTACAGTTGTGAAAAACAAATTTAAGAGTTTTTTTCACAATCAGAACATGTAAAACTTAAAATGACATGTCTTACTTTTTAAATACACCGACCCGCCCTCTGAAATGTCCTGGGCCAATCCTAGGGTAGCTGACTTGTTTTAAAAAGGAAGGTTTGGTCATGGCAAAAGGTTTATTTTGACAGATCAAAATGCCAGTTTAAAACTGCACACACAGGCTGCAATAGCAGCCCTGAGACATGTTTGAAGGACTACTTAAGTGGGGGGGCACAATCAATGCTACAGACCCACTAGCAGCATTTAATGTACATGCCCTGGGTACGCCACTTTACTAGGGACATAATGGCAATTGGGTATAAGCTAATTCTACCATGTTTTAACCCATTGACCACAGAGCGAATTCCGCCGCAGTGCAGGCATTTTAATCAGTGGGCGGGGTTTGGATGGCTCCCAGCCGTCCTCCGCACACGTCCACCGTCGGGTGGGACGGCCAGGGGCAGTCCTCAACACGGAACGGGTTAAGGAGAGAGCACAAGCACTTTAGCACTGGTCTGCATTGTTACAATGTACAGAGTCCTAAGGCCAGCAAAAACGAAGTCAGCAAAACAGGAGATTTGAAAGGAAAACATTAGGGTCAATACCCCATCAAGGATGTCAGATCTAACATTTTTCAATCTGATTAGAGCAGAAAAACACGGTGTCACCATCCACTCATTATTCATATCATGTTTTAGAACGTGATGAGATAGTACAACATGCCATGCTTATGGGAAGACTGTCCTTATGGAGTTTGCACACATGGTCAAGAAGTGCACCAGTCATGCCATGCTAACAGGGCCAATTAATATTACACTCAGTAATGACCACAATCTTCAAATTGGGTGGATCAGGTACCTATTATTACATGGAGTAGTATGAGAGAGACAAGCAGTACCTGGGTGTTTGTGTGTTTTGCCCAAAAAGTTATCTGTATCTTTGGTTGGTTTTTATTGAGAACATAAGGATTTAGAGCCTGACATGTGTTTCGCCCAAGGTGGCTGGCATGCAAAGGGCATTCTCAAGGCAAGGAATAAGAATAGACATTCCTATTAGAAGATTCCTTGCCTTGAGAAAGCTCTTGACGTGCCAGCTACTTTGGGGCGAAACACGTGACAACTGTGTTTTCTTTCACATCAGGCTCTAAATCCTGATGCTCCCAATAACATTCAACAAAAAATACTGATAACTCTTTGGGCATTTATTCCCTCAAAAAAACTACGAAAAACACCAGGTACTGCTTGTCTACAATTATCCAGTGGCATTAGGGTTGTTGCCACCTGACAGGCAGTCCTACTTCTGAAACACTGAATGAAGGGTCGTGTTATTGTCATGTAAGCCTTTAAGCTTTACCCCTACTCTTTGCTATACAATACCTTTTATAACACATTTGTGTAGGGTGTAGCCCTGCCATAATCATGCACAACTACTAATGTTATCCCTAAAGTTACCCCTTAGTCCATATGGGAAGTCATGATAAACAAACGTACAAAATATCTACACTTTAAATAGGCTTGTTATTCCCTTTAGAAAGTTAAAGATGGACTGGCCCTGAGCTTCATACTCTAGGTTAAACAAGCATTTGCAATGCAATAGGTCTCGCATTTATGCGAGTTTGAGCTATTGACATTGCAAATAACAATGCCTTATATTTTTGTTTTTGTTTTAAAAATATATATAAAAGGCATTGTCATTTACAATGTCATTAGCTTAAACTCGGGTAACTGCGAGACCTATTGCATTGCAAAAGCTTGTTTTTGCTCTTGCTCCTGTTGTTGCGGCCTTGGGGGGGCTGTGCGCTTGGTCTTCCGGATTTGCTGCTGGTAGCAGCTCAGTGTGGATTTGAACATCTCTTTGTCTGCTGATCTTGGCTCACTCTCAGTGTGTGCTCCTGTTGCTTCCAGGGCCGTTTCGTCAGCCTGAGTAGGCAACAGTCATATAAACTTTCACTGATACCTGCATGGAGCACAAGCTGCGGAATGCAAATGTTGCTTTGAAAGGCTGTGCACTTCAGCAGGCACTCGGTGTTTTAGCATCAAGTAATGGTGAAAAACAATTTAAATCGGTTCTTTCCCATGTTGTCCAAGTACCTCTCACTGTAAATCAGTGCATGAGGAAATGCACGAGTCTGTAACTGACAGTGTTTTGTAAGTGCGATTACTATAACTTTGTATGTGCATGAGTACAGATGTGTGTACACACACACATGTGCACAAACACCCTTCACGATTGTCCATCATAGGTGGCTCCACCAATTATATTTGTGGCCAGGTGCATCTCCTTTCCCTGTCCCCAAGCCCCTAGAAATCACTTTCAGAGATGCCACTGTGGCTGTAAACAGCTGTGCCTTTCATCCTTCGGCGGTCGATAAAACGAGTGCTCTGTCTTTTATGCGAGCGTAGCTCTGCAGCACCGTTTGTAAAGCGCCTAGGCACTTTATTATTATTATTATTATTATTATTTGACATTTATTGAGCGCACTGCTACCCCCAACGGGGGTGTCCCGGCGCTGAGGAATGCAGGAAGGAGTGGCCGTTGCTTATTTATATTATTGACATAAGTGGGCTGAGAATAAAAAGGTTTTCAGTTTGCCCCTGAACTGAGATTCAGTGTCAGTCATCCTGAGACTGATGGGCAGAGAGTTCCACAGTTTAGATACTGCCACTGTGAAGGCTCTACCACCCTTTCTCGCAAAACGAAATCGGGGAGTTGACAGCAGGTGAAGGTGATTCGATCTGAGGTTAAGAGTGGAGTGCACTGGTTTTAGTCTGAGGCTCAGGTATTTCGGGCCTTTCCCCTTAAGAGCTCTAAAGGCGAGTGTCAGGGCCTTGAATTTAATGCGGGCCGTGATCGGTAGCCAGTGCAATTTCTTCAAGTGGGGGGAGATTGAGTGACGATAAGGGACTTTGCAAATCAGCCTGGCAGCAGCATTCTGCACAATTTGCAGTTTGTGAAGCAGGTAGGCGGGAAGTCCCACGTACAGACTATTCGCGTAGTCTAGGTGTGACGTGATAAGAGCATGTGTCACTGTTTTTAGAGCTTCCTTGGGAAGAAAGGGGGAGATTTTTCTTATCATATCAAGTTTCCCAAAGCATGCTGAGGTGACTTTCTGAATCTGAGTCTTAAAAGATAGGTCGTTATCGAATTGAACTCCGAGATTGCGGGCCACCCTCACCGGAGCCGGTGGAGGGTTAAGTTCCCTAGGCCACCATGTAGAGGGGGGTAGGGGAATTGTCTGATTGAAGAATAGCACCTCAGTCTTTTCCGTATTTAATTTTAACGTGTTTGAGGTCATCCAAGCCACGATGTTGGAAAGACAGCTTCTGAAATTGTCGAAACCTGAGGGTGAGTGATCTTTAAAAGAAAATATAAGCTGAGTGTCGTCAGCGTACGATATCACTCTTACCCCCAAGGACTCGATTACCTTTGCTAGGGGAGCAACATAGATATTGAAAAAGAGGGGGCTGAGAGCAGAGCCCTGGGGTACCCCGCAGTCAAGTGGTTTCCTGTCTCTGGACCAGAACGGGCGGCACCAGACTTGTTGTGTGCGGCCCGTAAGGAAGGAAGAGATCCAGGCCAGAGGGGTGCCGTGAATCCCCATGTCACGGAGTCTCCCCAAGAGGATGGCGTGGGAGACCGTGTCGAAGGCTGCAGACAGGTCGAGGAGCACTAACATAGCCACCTCTCCCCTGTCCACAGTCTCCCGCACGGTCTCCGCCACCTCTAGTAGTGCCGTCTCAGTGCTGTAACCGGTCCTAAAACCGGATTGAGAGTCATGCAGCAGGTCCTGGTTCTCAAGAAAGTCTGCTAGTTGTTCCTGTACTATTTTTTCCAAAATTTTGGCCGGTTTTGGAAGCAGGGAAATCGGGCGGTAATTACTGAGAACAGCAGGGTCCGGATCAGGTTTCTTTAAGAGGGGGACGAGAATTGCCTGCTTCCAGATGTCCGGAAATTGTCCTGTTCTAAGGGAGGAGTTCCATATTGATAGCAGGGAATTCACAATCGCAGGAGCAACTGTGGCGAAAACGTGAGCAGGCATCGGATCCAGGGGGGAGCCTGATTTGCATAGATGGAGTTTGCATAGTGCAGAATCTAAGGTGAAGGGTTTGAACGCCATGAGTCTCTTGTCCTCGGGGCTGATGTCAGTGAGGGGGGTGACATCCGTAGCAGGGCTAAATCCTGTGTTAAAAGTAGCATAGATGAGAGAAATTTTCTCATGAAAGAAATTGGATAATTTGTCGCAGAGTTCTTGACACGGCTCTGTCTTTTGTAGAAGGGCCGAGGGGTTAGTGAAGTTTTTTACAACTTGGAAGAGTGCCTTGGCGCTGTTATCTGCCGCTTTGATTTTACTAGCAAAGTATTCTCTCATGGTCGTTTGCTTAAGTTTATTGAAATTTTTTTGTGCCCCTCTGTACGTTGTTTTGGCACCTGGATCATAGGCACGACGCCAGAGGCGTTCGAGCTTTTTGCATTTGCTTTTTTCTTCCCGCAGCAACTGTGAGAACCAGGGAGCAGAGGGCTTGGATCTGGCTGAAGAGAGGGTAGTGAGGGGGGCGATATTTTCAATGGCCGTGGTGATGTATTGATTTAGGTTAGCCACATCCTCATTGATATTGGCGGAGGGATGCCATTCAAGTTTGGCTAAGACGGGCTCGAGGTCCTCAAGTGTTACTTTAAACCACTTTCTACCCGTCCTCTCTGGCCTACAAACTGAGGTCAGAGTCGTGGCAAGTTTTAGGTTAAAAGGGATGGTAAAATGGTCCGACCAAGTCACAGGGAGAGGGGTACCCGTGGAGAGACCAGGTAGGTTGGTAAAGACCAGATCTAGCGTGTGCCCTGCAGAGTGTGTGGGACCAACAACTTTCTGCAAGAGGTTAAAGCCCTCCAAGGTCTCTACCAAGGAACAAGCCTTAGTGCAGTTACTGTCGTCTACATGTAGATTAAAATCCCCCAAGACAGTAAAGTGCGAGTGTTTTAATGAGAGGTCAGCTAACCTAGACATTAATTCGGTCATATGAGTGGGGGGGGGTATTCGGGGGGTTGTAGATGAGTACCCCTGCACAGATGAGGAAAGCTGCCTCGGAAATGCAAAAGTACATAGCTTCAATGGGGCCCAAGTTGTCCAGTCTCCTATAGGAGATTGTCCAGTGGGCTCGGAGAATAATAGCTATTCCTCCTCCTGTCTTAGGACCCGATCTATCAAGCCCGGCAAATTGATAGTTCGGCGGGACAGCTAGGGCGATATCGGGGTGTGAGTACTCTTTGGTCCAAGTTTCCGTGAGAAACAACATGTCCCAGGCATTCGTTGAGAGGGAGAGCCAGATGTCATTAGCGTGTTTAGGCAAGGAGCGGCAGTTGACTAGACACGCTTTTACTTCACGCAACAAGGAGCGGTGGCAGCTCTCGTTGGTAATCTTGCATGAGTTGTTGATCGTCGGTTGCAGGGTAAAAAGGCATTTGGGGCAAGTGTAACTTTGCGGCATTGGCGATGGGTTGTACCGCGGGTGGTCATCAACAGATAAGGGTCTGAGAGCTAGAAGGCTTTCTCTAGACCAGCACCGGCGTACCATTGAGTTATTTTGGGCATAGTGACCGGCGCTGGGCGCGGGCCGGGAGCGGACGGGCGCAGACGGGCTTGCCTTAGGCGCGCCTTTGGCGCGCCCGCTGCGCTCGCCCGCTGCGCGTTCTCTGACACATTGGATATATAGGAAGCGGAGTTTGTAATCAGCTCCGCCCCATGTGGTGCCGGAACCGCCCTGCGCGTTCTGGTGCAGGTCTCCACGCCCTCCACTCAAACAGCAGACAGCTGCGGGGAACGAGGCGGGAGCCAAGCGCTAGAAATGTATTGTGCAAATAGCAGTTTAAAATCAAGTTCTAAATGAAGTTTAAAAATCGTAATTCATTTCACAACATTTTAAAACATATTCTATCAATTCTGTGCGCTTTTCACTCTGAAGTAATGCCACCAATGTTAAAAGTGTGCAGAGTACGAAAAGGTAATCAAAGAGGGTGTTGGGGGGTCAGGCAGCCGCCTACTCACCGCAATAGTGTTTCGTGGCCCGTGGGAGTTTCAAGTATTAATAAAATGCCCGTGGGTATTGAAAAGTAGTATGGTGACTCGCACGTGCCGGTTCCTAGATTCCTTCCTGCTGTTCTTTATCTTAGCATGACAGTGAGTTAAGTCGCCTAGGAGCTTCGTACAATACAGGTCACGGTTCCTAATGTTGGCCGGGCTGTTACAGCCTTTCATCCTTCCACTGTCATGTGGTTGCCATTTCTTTACGGAACAGCCTAACTATTCTCGAAGTGTGCAACCACATTCCGGTTTGTAGTTTGCTCTCTGCGAAGGGCCATTGACAGTATTACATCCCATGAGCTGGGAGCGGATTACTCCTCCGCCATCAGAGACGCACAAAGGAGCTGTCACATTCCGGACCCTAATGAGTCACTCAGGAAGAAGAGGGGGCGCAGTGAGGGCCCCCCGCGAGGAGATACAGTGCAGTGTTTTGTGAGTGCGATTACTATAACTTTGTATGTGCGTGAGTACATATGTGCGTACACACACACACACACACACGTGCACAAACACCCTTCACGATTGCCCATCATAGGTGGCTCCACCAATCATATTTGTGGCCAGGTGCATCTCCTTTCCCTGTCCCCAAGCCTCTAGAAATCACTTCCAGAGATGCCACTGTGGCTGTAAACATCCGCGTTGTTTTAGGTCCAAATCCCACTGGGGTCTCCTCTGCATTTCATACTTCGGAGGTCGATAAAATGGTGCTCTGTCTTTTTTGCGAGCGTAGCTCTGCAGCACCGTTTGTAAAGCGCCTAGGCACTTTGGAAAGAGTGTTTTGTGGCCCGTGGGAGTTTCGAGCATTAATTAGCCAAATGTTCAGAAGCAAGATTAACGCCTTAGCCACTTAGGTAGACCCTGACTACGCAATTCCGTCTTCTGTTCCCCCGCCACTCCACTACAGGGGGTCACACCCCACCCCACCTCTGGATCGTGCCTGCAGATCCCGGCTACTTCTACAGCCCCCGGTGGGGAGCCCTCCTCGCCACCCATCACACCCAGAGGAGGAGCGCACCGGCTGAGGCCTCCAGTGCACACATGGCCTGTGCGGCAGTGGCCAGCTACGGATAGCAGCAGCCCAGCTGGGCGGCGGGCAGGACCCCTCACCCCGCAGCCTGCTCACTCCCACAGCAACAGAGCGAAGCCCGCTCGCCGCTCCGGAGCCTCAGCTTGGTCTCCCTGGGTGACAGCAGTGCTTTTGCAGACCGCTCTTAGTGCATGCTCCCTGCAGGATGACGGAGGCTGAGCTGCACAGGGAGAGGCGGCAAGCCATCACGGCGAGTGCCTCTTCGGTACCGTGCAAGCTGGATGCTGGCTGTTCGGGTGCGTCCGGGGATATGGGGGTTGCCCCCTCTCGAGGGGGTGCAGGAGGTGAAAGAGCACCTGAGAAGTTTGCAGCAGCTCCTCTGCTTCTTGGCTGCTCCCGCTTATATTGGTGTGATCTTGGGCTGGTACTGACCATTTCTTGCCCCACCTTGACCTATAGTGAGATCGGTTCTAGTAGCATCAACGTGATAGGGAAGAATCAATTATGAAACTGATGGGGATGAGAGTGAGGAAAAAGGGTGGAGCATGGCGCTTCTGATCAGAACTTAGTAGCACAAAGGGGTCCTCTTCAGGAACACAAAGCCCCCATCGCATTGATGAAGAGGATGAGTGTAACAGAGAACGAGGACAGCACCACCCATCAACTGGCTTTTCCATAGGCACGTGAACACCCTTATCAAAACACTGATTGCTCAGACCAGCCAAGAATCTAGCAAGTTTAATACATTAACTCGTATGCAGTTGTATTTAACATGCGCACTTTTCGATCACTCTGGCTTGTTAAAAACGTGTGGATACATGAAATGCCGTACAAACAGTATGAAAATATTAAACAAACAATTGCAATTCGAAAATATACTGGGGTATTTGGATAGGCAGGGACTTTAGAACCAGAACAAAGGCTGCACACCTTAAATTCCTGAAAACAAAAGCAGTCTCAACAAGCTGAAGAAGCAGTGTTGCCGGCGGTGGCGAAACCAGGAAGTCAGGCATCCTTGCCCGTGACATGGGCGGGGTCTGTGACGCGGCCGGAAGAGGCCGCTGTTGCTCGTTGATGCGGGGCTCCCATCATGGAGGGAGAGCCCTGCGGTAGCGTGAAAATCCAGAGAAGTGCCCCGCGTGTGGAGATGGGCCAGAGAAAAGAAGCGCAGCGAGGCGACGCGACAAAAGAGCACGGTGAGTGGAGGGGGGGATATGTGTGTCTGTGTGCATCTGTGTGTGCGCGCATGTGTATGCGCGTGAGCCCGTGAGTGGTGGTGGTGCTGGTGGTGGGGGAGGGGGGTGCGTGCGTGTGTGTGTGTGTGCGAGTGCCTGCCTGTGTGTGTGTATGCCTGCCTGCGTGTGTGTGTCTGTGTGCGTGCCTGCGTGTTTGCGGTGAATCTGAGCCAGGGGACGGGCAGCCAGATACAAAAGCTCGAGGCGCGCTCACACGGACAAATCTGAGACAGCAGAGGCGCGTGGCCGAATGCTGTCTCAGATTCCCACGAAACTAAAAACAATAGGTACCGAGCTAGACAGCGCATGCTACGCATGCGCAGCTCTAGCTCGACCTAAAAAGGAAGCATTAAGCATGATGGGATCCACGTTGCACTATAAATTATCAATAAGCAGTTGTGGATTACACTTGGACAGATGTTCCACTTAATACTCTTAGAAGTTTGCCCCGCAGTAACACCACATTTTGGGCCATAACTCCTGCATGTAGGAGTTTGCTTGTCAGGTGGCAGCTTTAGTATCTACTGCATTGCCAGGTCTTTGACAGCATCAAGAGAGTCTTCTGAGCTAGTACATCCTCACTTGAACATACACACATTTTAGCACTGTGGTAGGCAGTGAACTTTACCTATAGGCCAAATGTCTACAGTCTGTAGGGTGTTATGCAGTTTTAGTATTAGACCTGAGGATTATATCTGTACACCTGATTACAAATTCGTGAAATAAAACCATTTTCTGTTCCATTTACTCTAAACTTCAGAAGCTTGTCTTTTAAGAAGACACTGACCCAAGTATTTTTCCTATATTCACTTTTCCTAGTCATTCTCATTTTTATGTTGTGTGTTTTCCTGTTATATGCTAAATTGATTAGTGGCGAAACGCAAGAGCACTTTCTTTAATGTGATCTTAGTATAGAATTGATGTATCTATCTATTTTTGAAAACAATATATATGTTGATAGATTTTAAACATTCCAAATGACTTGCCTTGAAGTTTCATACATGACATTACTAGCTTGCCATTGATACACACTCACCTTCCATGATGTATGTCCACCAATGCATTATGATGTGTGCATAGTAACACAAGCATGCATTTTGATGCATGTATGCACATGTATCATGATGCAGGTAGCAATTTGAATTTACTGTTCTAGTGGGATTACAAGCAAGTTGGGTGACACAGAACTTGGGGGAAGGAGGTAAAGGAGACTATGAAAGTTGAGATAAAGAGGAAAACGGGAGAGAAAGCACGGAAACACACACAGGAGATCCAAGGAGTGATGCAAAACTGAAACACTCCTGGGCAGGATTTGAATACGGAAGAAAGTTATTGAATCAGGAGAAGACAATTGAGATAGACAGCAACGTTATTCAATCATAAGCAATGGTCAGACTCATATAACATTCTAATCCGTGTTTGGTATTGCAAACAAAAGGTCTGCTTCCAGATGACGAAAGCAACACCAAAAAACCGGAGTTTAGAATGCAGAGTTTAAGGTCCTGCTACATATGGCCTCTGTCTATATCCCAAAGAAAGTGATTGAAAACTGTGACAAGTGCCATTGCCACAACGCTTCCTATAAGATTGGCTCCATTTGCCACTGACTTTCCAGAGGGACCAGAGTCAAATTCAACACCAAACCTCATAGGTACCCTGGGTAACAAGTCTAACATGTGCCTAAACTTCCACACATATTGCTTTGCACCATGGAACGTGGAGCATGCACACTCCTGTTCAAATTAGCACCTGAAGCTTGTGTTTCAGTGACACAGATCTGCTTGGTTTAACAAATGAAGGAACCACCACCAACCACCTAAAATAAAACTATGCAAAATAACCCTGTGATGTCCTCATGGAGGTGCCACATCCTTCAACCTTCACCAAAATATTGTCCAAGTGTCACTGCTGATATGAATAAATGTCTCCACTGTAGTGTAGGTGTGATCAACATTGGCGTCTAAAGTACACCCCATTCACCTTGACAGTGATATGCAATTTAAAGCAAATCACTCCAATATGCATTCTCCTTGTAAAAAACAGATCACAGTAGAAATCAGCATTATACCTTAGACCTCAAAAACCTGCTCCCAGTCTTGCGCTTTGCAGTTGACAGTCTGAATCTCTACAGAAAGCGCATTTAACTCTTGAATATATTTTGTAACTTTCCTGTCTATTGAGTGAACTATTGAAGACAGTCCGCTGGCAGAGGGCCAATATTGTCTGGTATGGACCCCGTTCTTTGACAAGCTAATGTTGGACTATCTGGTTGTTTCTAATTAATTTAACACAATCTTCCTCCAGTGTGTGGAATTTTCTGATAGGGGTATAGCAGCAAGGATGTTAAATTTAGGGAGCTGGCCTTTAAAATCCTTGATATAGCCATTGCAGGAGGCTATAAGGATATAATGTAGCATTGACTGGCACATTACCCTGCTTTTTAGTATATCATATCATATGTTTTTTTTCATAATATATTTTCTCACATCTTTGAACGATGCTGCTTTGTCCATTTTCAAGACCTTAGATGCTGGTCGCGTATTCGGTAAATATCTTCATATTTGCTTTTATTGTAAAGCCAACTTGGATTTGACATTATTTTCTGAAAATATGGTTAAATTAGGGTAATACAAGCTCCATAACCATTTACCATGATCGCCGTTAATCTAATAAAAATCAAATTCTAATCAAGATTTATGTCAAGCCATATCAGTTTCGCGACTGCATAAACTGCTTTTCTAATATTACATAAATATGCCACAATGCTGCTGTGCGAGTGTACCCTAATTAACTATCAGCTTAATTAGACAATTAACTGTGCAATTAGCAGGCAATTAGTCGGAACCTCTCAGATCCCATTGACAGCCTGCTCTCTTCTGCACATTCGAATGAACAACCTTTGCCATGTTATTTGCTCTCTTGCAACCCTCCAGAGCATGATATCGGACAAAGAACAGTGCATAATATTGCAGCTGGGAAATAATGGCACGTCGTCCAATTATTGAAATCCTGCTAGGGTAAGGGCGGATGCACCGAAGTACAGTTATGTAAGTTTACAGCAACGCGACATCTCATATCCTTTTCAAACTATGCAAATGTACCTCTTCGAAACTAAAATCGTGGTATGCTATTCTTCAAGAAATACAATTTCTGTTCTCACGCCAATTTTGAAATAAATATAGCTTGAGAAAAGCAGTTTTATTTATTAAATCTTGGCACACATCCTGTTTTCAGTCTTAACTTATGGTTAAAGAGCCTGTTCGGTAACAGCCCGAAGCAGCAGGGCTAAAATGCTGCTACAAAATGATATTACTTCATTCCATTCACGTAGGAGGAAATGTTCTAAAGTAAAGAAATAGAAACACAAGTATTGGAAAGTTAGAGCAGAAGGTGCACACCAGCCATGATTGGCCCTGAGCCGCTTTATTCCGATATTCGAATCTGTTATACTTCGATGGGTACAGTAGCAGAACCCTAGCTGGCGTCAATGAAAATATTACTAATGTTGTCGCACAGCAGCACGAGCGTTGTTAGAAGCATAGCAAGATACCTGTTGCTCGATACCTCAGCCCTTTTGAGATGTTTGTATGGATCAGGCACTATGTAGCATAAACCTAGGTAGGAAGGCATAGTGCACTTCACACTATGCATCTTTGAATTGCAGAATCACACATTTATTATTGTATTTCATGTTTTTGTCCGAGGGAGATGAACTATTTGCGCGGTGAAACGATTAAATGCAATTGTCGAGATCTTAAACCAAGTTTTCAGGTTCGAAGGCAACAGCTTAGCCACCAGTCCACATCTCCTGCCAAAAGAATGACAATATGAATGTATATGAATGACAATATTTTCATGTGCGGTTGTTGGACTTAATTGGAATCAATGGAGTCGAGGTTTTCCCGACAGTTGCACTTCCTTAATGCAGTACATCTTGGGCACAACTTTGAAACTGTTGGTAGGGTAGCATTTATTAACATGAGGAAATTACATGCATTTTCAGCAATAACCATTAATGCGGAGTGTGATTATGAAGACAAGTTGTATTCCATGACTGTGTATTGCAAGGGGCAGGACTTTAATGATCAAAGTATATGTTACCAGTATGTTTGGTCTTGTGTTCATTTTGGTGTTTTATACAAAATTAGCATGTTTCACAGAGATTCTACAAGACTATAATTTTTCAAACATTGTCCAGCAAAACATTTTGGAGCCAGAACATTGACTATCACAACATATAAGTATTTATATTTACTGAAGAAAACCAAAAGTTAAAGTGGCGCCATAGTTAGGTGTTGACACGAGTTTAAAAAAACTAACATTTAAAAGCCAAAATGTTTTTAAAAATCATCAGTTATAGTTTAGTGAAGTAAATATAACTTGCACCCCAGTTGTGCATTCCTTATGACCTTATATATTACATCACTCATGGCAGGTTGAATAACATAATTGAAGACATCAGTGATGAAATATGTTAGACCTGGCATCCTAGGCATGGTTATCCCTGTGTTAGACCTGTCAGCCTTAGGGTGGTCTTCCCCTAAAATTTGCCTCACCTCCTCAATTTTTGCTGAACTAATTTTTATTGTTTGTTGGCCTCAGGACTCTTTACCACAGCCCACTAGTGCTAAAGTGCTTGTGCTCACTTCCCTCAAACATGGTTACATTGGCTTATACGCAATTGGCATACTTAATGTACTTACAATCCATTATAGAGTGATATACTGTATACACACAGCCTGTAGATTAAATGCTACTAGTGGGCCTGCATGACTTATTGTGCCACCCACTTATGTAGCCATTCAAAGCATGTTTCACGTCTGCCACTGCAGCCTGAATGCAGTTTTATACTGACATGTTGACTTGCCATGTAAGTCAACCAATAGGTAGGTTCTAGATAGTCCATAGGGCAAGAAACAGTGTACATAAAAGGTTGGATATATACTTTTAAGTTTTACATTTCCTGGGAGTGAAAAACTCCTAAATTCATTTTTCACTGCTGTGAGGCCTACCCCTTCCATAGGATAATATTGGGGATTCCTTTTCACGTTTAATAAGCTGTAATTTCCAATTGGGAGCAAGTAGTTTTGTCATGTTTAGTGTCTAAGAAATTTAAATGAGAAACCCTTTTTAATGGTAAAGTCGGTTTTTCATTACAATTTTGAAAATGCCACTTTTAGAAAGTTGGCATTTTCCTCCCCTAGCCCTTTTGTGCCTGTAGCCTATCTTGGGTTATGACTGAATGTAAGTGACTGTTAGACTATGTTAATTCATCCCAGACAGTCACACAAAAGAGGAGTTAGGTGTGGCTGAATGGGTCATATTCTGGCAGGATGGGGGTGGTGGAGCTGAGCAAGCCCACTAGCAACTGAATAACCTGTGTTGTGCATTCACACAAAGAGCCTAATGACCTCACATTGACACTGCAGACAGTTTGGAGCCATGGCGAGAGAGACAGGACATTCCATGCACTGCAAAGCCACTGTCTAGATGCTTCTCCCACCTTTCAGAACCAGGGCACCAGGGTGTTAGACTTGGCATTCTTGACGTAATTTACCCTGACTTTTTGCCTCTACGTCCAGTATTTTTGATGCTGTGCTGGATTTCGTTTTTGCTGGCTTAGATGCTTTGGGCACTTTGCCACTGCTGATCAGTGTCAAAGTGCAAGTGCTCCCTGTGTGAATTGTTATTACAATTGGTTCTCCCTGATTGGCACATTTGATTTACTGGTAAGTCCCTAGTAAAGTGCACTGAGTGTGCCAGGGCCTCTAAATCAAATGCTACTATTGGGCCTGAAGCACTGGTTGTGTCATCCACATGAGTAGCCCTGAAAATGTATCTCAGACCTGCCACTGCAGTGTCAGTGGGCAGTTTTTCACAGCAATGTTGACCTGGCAAGTGCACCCGCTTGCCAGGCCCTAACCTTCCCTTTTTTCACATGTAAGACACCCCCCAGGTAGGTCCAAGCTACCCCCGTGGGCAGGGGTAGTGTATGTAAAAGGTAGGGCATGTACTGTTATGTGTGACAAGTCCTGATAGTGAATTACTGCCAATTTTGTTTTTCACTATTGAAAGGCTATCTGTCCCATAGGATAGCATGTGAGATACTTTGTAACATCTTACAAGTATAACTTCCCATTGGGATAAGATTGAGGAATACAGTTTAGGCTCTCTGACCTCAGAATTTAATAACACATCTTTTAGTAAAGATGGTTTTTAGATTGTGTGTCTGAAAATGCCATTTTTTAAAAGTAACAAAATGGGGGCATGGGCCCAATGGACCGGAACCAAGTAGGGCCCCTATATATAGTATAAACAATGAAATGCTTGGTATCCTTGTCACTCCTGGTTGTTACTCTAAAACAGACCACACTATATTCCTTTAGTGATCGGGTTATTTTTAACCTGTTTATTTTCAAAAATTATCTTTTTTTTGGGATGTGAAGGACTTTGACCTTCACAAAGGAACACAAAAGGTTTTCAACACATATATCACAATTACCACATATCAAATACAAACAAACAGTTCATTGTTTGTTTGTATTTGATATGTGGTAATTGTGATATATGTGTTGAAAACCTTTTGTGTTCCTTTGTGAAGGTCAAAGTCCTTCACATCCCAAAAAAAAGATAATTTTTGAAAATAAACAGGTTAAAAATAACCCGATCACTAAAGGAATATAGTGTGGTCTGTTTTAGAGTAACAACCAGGAGTGACAAGGATACCAAGCATTTCATTGTTTATACTATTTTTAAAAAGTAGGCATTTTTTTGTTTAACCATTCTGTTTACTTCTGTCTGTTTGTGGATTGACTGTCTAGTTTTGGAGTGACAGTGGCTGGGGATGTGCATTCACTGTAGAGAGAAACTGGGGGGGGGGGTGCCTGGTGCTTCCTGGATGACTCAGAGCTGAGCTGAATGCACCATGGCTGCATTTAGAGTAGTGGGAGGAGGTTTCCTTGCACCTGAATATGGCCTATCTCCCTTGCAAAATGCTGTCTCCAACCCCTGTGGTCATACTGCCCCAGTGTAGACAGAACTGGTTTGTACTAGGCTCAGAGTCCCTTATGCAAAGAAGAACAAAGACAAAATGGGGTATAAGTAGTGGACCTTAAACCCCAGAACTTTGGATCACTTCTGGACTCAAGAGGAAGCTTTGCCAAGGGAAGAGAAGGAGAGTTGTGAAGGGGAGTACGGCCTCTTTTGCCATGTGCTGTGTGGGATTGGCCTTCAGTTGCTGCTTCTGCCAAGGAAAGGACAAAGACTGGAAATTTGCTTTGAACCTGCATGAAGAAGAATCTCCGAGGGACTGTGTGCCTGGGTCTCCTGTTCTGATTGTTCAGGGACACAAAGACTTCACCCCCAGCTCCCTTGAATTATATTGCTGAGAGTTCTAACCTGACAGGTGGTGCCTTTTTCTGTTTTTGGGCCTCTGGAGGTTGTTCCTGCTGTTGGGAGCTGGAAGCAATTTGAAAGAAGCAAGAAAAGCAAATTCCAATGCCATCAGCAATGCCGCCGTGACACTCGACCTGCACCGAGGCTAGGGCACCACTTGTGAAGGGCATGAAGCACCTCCCAGGCTGAACCGCAGCTCCGACGTCCTTCGACGCCAGCAGTTATGGCATTCCTGACACCAGCGCTCATCATTTCCAGTGCCTGCATCATGTTATTGCGGTGCCGATAACTGCTGAGGGTGACTCCACCAAACCCGCCGACTGTTTATCGCCTCACTAGAACCGGCGTCTCACCGCCGACACAATCCCCTGTCCTGAATGGGACACGTCACCTCCTCGTGGACTAGATGCCTCGCCTCCCCCGTGGCAGCCAGGGAGCTGGACTCAACCTCTGTACCAATGCCTCACCTCCACGACTCCGTGCATCATCATGGACTTAATTATCAAAGGTACTGTTTGCCCCAGGTGGAACTATTTGTTTTCTACAAAGTTTATTTTGGAAATAACAGTTTCTCAGTGCTATTTTACTACCTGTATGGCAGATTTTTGTCATTTTGGTCTTGTTGAGTTTAAAGATACTTTATTTTTCTAAACTGGTGAGGTGTCCATTTGTGCTGTTATCACTGTATCACTGTATTACTGTGTGTTTTGAGTACAAATACTTTACACATTGCCTTTGGGATAAGCCTATCTGCTTGTGCCAAGCTACCAAGGAGGTGAGCAGGGGTTATCTAGTGTATGTATCCCCCTTACCCTGACTAGAAGCAAGGGTCCCTACTTGGACAAAGGTGCATACCTCTACCAATTAGAGATCCCAGTTCCAACAAAGGGTAAAAAAGGGAACCTCAGACACCAAATCGTTATCACTCTTCTGGACCTGTGGATACCCTGCCATGAAAAATGACTGATATGGATATGCTGCTGAAAAACTCCTACTCTGATGGCCTGCTGCCCTCTTGCCTGGGAGAGAAGGAGTGGACATGCAACCTGTACCCAGTAACACCAGAGGGACTCCAAGGGCTATTCTCTTGTAACCAGCACCTGGACTCTGCAACTGTGAGTCCTACCATGCCAAGTGATGCCACCCCAGTACTGGACCCTTGAATGTAGCCCAGTATGAGACATGTGTAAAACCCACCTATCTAATAGAAGGGACAAATAAAATCATATATAAAATACAAGTTACAGAATACGGACAAAAACATACTATATAATAGAGCCTCATAGTGATAGACCCATATATAATGCATAGACTGTAATCTGTCTTGTGAGCAAACAAGTATTAATTGTTAATATATAGGAAAATTACCCCTTATTGGAACCTGGCTAATCATTTCAAAGATGCCCAAATAGTCACTAAAGTGCAAAGATAATGTGCAAATAGCAAGTAACCTTTCTCCTAGTGCAAAATAGCAGCATGAAATAGAGAAGCCTTCACAAAATCAACATAATAAGACTCAACCAGACATATAATAAAGTGCAAGTGCTAAATATGAACAAGTATAGAGTGCTAGTGCTAGACATAGTTATTCATGTAGGTCAAATAGAAGAACTCAAACAAGCAATGCTGCACAAATTAGTCAAAATTCTATCAATTTAGAGAGACAATGAACAGGAATGACTAGAAAAAGCGAAGGACATGGGTCAGATGATTAATACCAGCATGTAAATGTGCAGATAAATGGAATAATGTTGAACATAGACAGACTGGCAAGTATAGTATGGAAATTTGGAGGAAGTTGTGCAAGGTTTCACCCGTATTCATGCCTTTTGGAATCCTTGTGTCTAGAGCCAAGATAAAATGAGACTCTAATTGTCGCAGACTCTTTTCACAATTGCCACCCCGTTTAGACACTGGTGCAGCCCCCAATACAGAATAATGTAATTCATTGAGGTTGTTGTGATGAACCAACTTGAAATGTCTCACTACCGGATAGCTAGGATCAGAATTCACTATGGCCTGTATATGTTGTAAAACACGTTTGTGAACTGGGAGCTTGGTACTGCCAATGTATTTAAGCCCACAAGTGCATTGTAAAACGTAAATAGAAAATTCAGTTCGACATGTTAAATGCTCTTTGATGGGGATTAAATTAGTACTTAATGCTGTCAAATATTCACTGAGATTCTTACCAAATTCACATGCACAGCATGAAATACATTGAAAAAAGCCAGGCTTAGCTAACCAGGTGGATTTAAGAGTGACCTCTGGACTGGTTCTGACTAGCGCATCCCTCATCGAGGGAGCCCTTCTGAATGTGATAGCAGGGAAGGGAGGCAACAAAGTTTTTAACGTGATGTCGGTTAACATAATGGAACAATTCAACAAGAGGAGAGGTAGGGAGAATGTGGATCCACTCTTAGTCCCCAGTTATACTCGTTTCAACAAAATAAGAGTGTCCAAATTTAGTTACTTTGTGACAACAAGAGCAAGAAAAAGGAAATAACATAATGGGCCATTGAGGGTATATTATCTGGCGTATTCTCCTTTCCTGTTTACTAAATGCAGTGATAAATCTGACATCACGTATATCATCACGTATATCATTGCTATTACCTTCACTAGGAGATGACTTAGGACCAGATGTAGGTCGCCAATTACCGGTCGGTAACGGCCGATTTCGGCCGTTACCGACTAGTATTTGGGAATTGCCATGGAGGGGGCATTTTATTTACAGAATCGGTATATTTACTGATTCGGTAAATTTACAGAATCGGTAAATTTACCGATTCTGTAAATCAAGATGTAGGTGGCACTGTAATCAGTGCCACAGGCCCTTTACCGAATCGTTATTTACCATGAAATACTATTCCATGGTAAATAACGAATTCTAGTGTACATGCACATCTGTGCATGTACACCTGTGCCATGTGGCACACAGACATGCCCTAAGGGCATGTCTGTGTGTCACATGGCACACAAGCCAGAAACAGGGGTGCAACAGGGTGTCAAAGTGACACCCTGTCCCCCTTGTAAATTCGGTAATTTTACCGATTCGGTAATTACCGAATCGGTATTTGCTATTGAATCCTATGGGCTTCAAGGCCCATAGGAATCAATGGCAAATACCAATTCGGTAATTACCGAATCGGTAATTACCGAATATTACCGATTTGGTATTTTTACCGAATTTTTTACCTACATAGCAATTACCGAATTGTAAATACCGAATCGGTAAAATTCGGAATTTACCAGTCGGTTATGTGCTATTACCTACATCTGGGCCTTATTCTTTTCTAGTTGTTTTCTAGGAATTAATATTTCCTCCCATGAGCAGATGTTGGCTTTACTGAATGCTGTTAAGGACTGCCCTACTGTACCCTCGACTCAGGAAAGAATCAAAAGCATCTTTCTGACAAGTTTTCAAATCTGTATCTGATTTGCAGACACGACGAATGTGCAAGAATTCACCGTAAGGTATACTTTGAATCAGATGGCGGGGATGCTGCAAACTATCCACGTGTAATATAGAATTACCAGCAGTCTTCTTGCGATGTAATTTGGTGTTAATGCATCCCTCACTGATATATATACCGACATCAAGGAATTCCACAGTGTTGTTACTTATAGTAGCCGTAAATTTCAAGTTTAGTGTGTTGTTATTCACAATAGAAATAAACACATCAGCTTCTTCCCTGGTCTCTTGCCATATAAGAAACTCATCATCTATGTATCTCCAAAAATGCCTGATGTGAATGCCTGAGGTGTGGCGCCGCGGCCAGGGCGACTGACGCTGGAATCTGGGGACCACGGTTCGATCCCCGGCTCCGGCGGCAGGTTAGCCCAGCACCATGTGACTCTGGGCAATAGCTCGCTTAATCTTCCCGACGGCCCCCCAGCGCCTAGAGACCCTTACGGGTGATTGTGCGCTTTACAAATGTGGACTTTACTTAGATATCACTGTGTTGGGTCATGAGAACATGCCTCTCCCACCAGCCAACATGCAAATGTGTATAGCTGGGGGAGAGCATGCTCCCATCACCACCCCTCTCAACTGCTGATAAACATTGTTGTTATACAAAAAGTAATTGCTTAGCAAGCAGAGTTCAATCATTCATATTCAATGATATGTTTACTTACCTCCAATCGGCCGTAATCTGTAATTTACTACCCACCACCCTGCCTCTCCCCCACCCCACTTCAGCACCTGGCAGCACTCCCACCACGGGCCGCTACTGATGCTAATACATATATTTCAGAGTATGTAAATGATTACCAGGAAGGTACCTGTAATGACACAACAATATATTATTTTGCATACATATATTTGCGTGTGAGAATATGTATATATTATAAAAAGCAAACATCTATTATGTATATAACAATAAACAAATGTTTATGATTTACGTATATATGTACATCATAGTATGTAGATGAGTGTCTGTATATTGGTTTATGATTGTATTAAAATACATACATGTCACAGTATGTAAATATAATTATAGGAAAGGTACCTGTACCAGTATAACAAGATGCTAAAAATAAAAAAATAAATTCAAAGCTAAAAAAAATCCGTCTATGTAGATGTATACAAAACACATATGTGTATGGCTGACTATGGAAATATTAATGTATGTATGTACAATGGATATAAACAGGTGTTAATGCCTTGTAAGTAAATATTACTAAGAGTAAATAGTACATTTGTTTTCGTATGTATATTCTGAGATGTGTATGTATTTGCCGCTACACATGTATATAATAATTTTGTGCTATTAGTATGGAAGTATAGGATGGTACCTGTAAGGGTATAACAATATATTTAGAGAAACATAAAACATAATAAAATGATTTTAAAAAAAAGAGTCTATATAGATTTATGCTCAACATATTTGTGTATTTCTGACATGTATTTACATGTGGGTACATAGACATGTGCGTGTGGGTGTTTATATGTCGAGCTCAAATCCTTCTAAGTGTAATGTGTAAAAGTGTTTGTGTGTCTGAGTTTTTTAAATTGGGTCTCTAGTTGGCAGAGGTATGCACCCTGTCCAAGACGGGACCACAATCCTTGTCAGGGTATATTATTATTAAACATTTATAGAGCGCATGGCTACCCTCGGGCATCCCAATGCTAGACAACTGAGTTGAGAGACCGATAAATTTAAGAAGCTATTTGTTGGAATAGCCATGTTTTTGAAAGCTTCCGGAACGGTAGGATGTGCATTTCAGCTCGGAGGTGTAATGGACGTATGTTCCACAGGTTTTCCACATTGTAGGTGAAGGATCTTCCTCCGTCTGACTTTGGGAACAACTGCGAGGTTAAGGTTAAGCGATCAAATATTTCTCTCGGGGTGATACCAAGAGATACAAGGTTTATTGATTGCCGGGCCTGTTCCCCAGATATTCTTGCGGACAATGCACAAGGCCTTAAATGTTATTCTCTCGTGATCAGCAGCCAATGAAGGGTTTTTAAGGCTGGTTTGGCTGACTGGGTTTTGGGGATTCCAAGGAGCATCCTTGCTGTGCAATTTTGAGGGACTTGAAGCTTTTTTAGTGTTGCCATGTGTGCACCCAAATAGAGGAAGTTACCATAGTCAAGACGTGACAAAGCCAACGCCTGGATAAGAATTTTCCTTGCAGCCATTGGGAGCATAGGGAGGATTTTCCGGAGAGATCGCAAAATACCAAAGCAAGCCCTGGTTACCTTCATTGCTTGATGGTCGAACTTGAGAGAGTTGTCTAACCAGTCACCCAGAATCTTTATCTTGGTTTTGGGAGTTGGAGGCGAGCCTAGGCACTTAGGCCAGGTTTGAATGGGGCCTACACTGGGGTGGTTGCCTAGAAACATCAACTCAGTTTTTCCTCTGTTGACTCTGAGTCAAGAATGCTCCATCCACGAGGCGAATTTCTCTACACATAATTCAAAGTCCGACGTGAGGTTGCTGGTCCCATTAAGAGTTATGACCAGCTGCGTGTCATCCGCATAGTTCACAATCTTAATTCTATGAGGCAGGATGATATTGGCCAATTAAAGAGAGTAGGGCTCAAAGAGGATCTCTGTGGGACTCCACAGGTGATCTTGAGTCTCTGAGATGTAGCATCGCCTGAAAAGCCTTGGAAAGTTCTTTTATCTAGGTAATATTGTATTCAGGCGATAGCGTTATCTTGTACCCCAGTCTCCTAAGTTTCTCTACTAGAATGGAGAGGTAAACTGTATCAAAGGCAGAGCTTAGATCAAGGAGGATGATGGAAACTGCTCCTCCCTGATCCAGGATCTGCTTGGCGTCCTCTACCACCGTGAGAAGGGCAGTCTCGGTACTATGGTATGGACGAAACCCCATCTGGGTGGCATGTAGAAGGTCACGGGTCTCTAAGAAATTCAAGAGCAGAGTGTTCACATATTTCTCCAAAATGTTTAGAGTTAACGGTAGCAGTGATATTGGGCAGAAATTTCCTAGGTCGCTTGGTTCTAGGCTAGGTTTTTTCAATAAAGCCTTGACAATCCCATGCTTCCAGGTACTTGGAACAAACCCTGTGCACAAGGAAAGGTATACCATTTCTAGGAGTCTTGGTACGATCACCTTTCCTGCTTTATGTAGAATATGTAGGGGAGTGGGCTCTAAATGGGAGCCAGATTTAATTTGTGGAATGATTTCTGTCAGCTTGTCCAGATTCATTGCTGCAAATTCTTTAAGTATATGCTCTATATTTTGTACGGGTATCTCCGTATCTGCCAGATTGATTGGGCAAGGAGGCTTAGGGAATGTGTTATAAAGTTTATTAACTTTTCCCTTGAAGAACCCTGCGAGTGCATTACACCATTCTGGGGTGGCCTCAATAGATATATCATTTGTAGGGAGCTCTAGAAGATCCTGTGCAACCTGAAAGATTTCCCTGGGAGTATTATTAGCTGATGTAATGATCTCTCCATAGTAGGTTGCTTGCACTGCTTTTATTTCTTTTTGATACATTTTTACCGCTTCTTTATATTTCCGTTTATTCACATCCTGCAAATCCTTCCTCCATTCCCTCTCGAGTCTTTAATATGTCTGTTTTAGTACTCTTAGTTCGGGAGAATTCCACAGAGGTTTTTTTCCTCCAGCTTTGTGGCTGGGTTTAGTTGGGATGACCATGTCTAATGAGGACTCGATCCAGCATGTAAAGGTTTCCGAGGCTTCGGTCAGGTTAGAGGTGGAATCCGGAATAAGAGTATTAAGTGCTGATGTCCAAGTTTCTATAGAAAGTTGGGCCCAGGGCCGTACTTTCCTTTTACTTATTTGAATACTGGGAGTTTGCGATCCCGATGTTATGTGAAAAGGGATCAGAAAGTGATTCCGACCAAGGAATAGGTCTAGGCTCGCTGACCAGTATTCCAGGGTAATTACTAAAAATAGGGTCTAAAGTATGGCCCTTTATACGTGTGAAAGATCATGAGTGAGCTCCACTGCGTCCATCTTACTGGGCTCATCAAAATGGAGATTGAAGTCCCCCATAAGAGTGGTGTTTGGAGAAGTGGCAGCTAAAGTTGCGGCGACTTCCGGGAGGGATTTGATGAATTGCCGCATCCCCCTGGGTTGAGGTAAATAAGGACTCCACTATTGGAGTGGTTTGGGGAAAGTTCCATGTTGAATGAAAGGCTTTCACAATCCAAAACAATATTGGGTTCAACCTTGCACTTAATACCATTTTTATGAATTATAGTAATATCCCTCCTTTTCTTTATATCACGGTCATTCTGCTTAATGATAAAGCCACTGGGCAGAGTTTGTACCAGATCGGGTCCTGACGCACCATGTAGCCAAGTTTCTGTTAGGAAAAGTGTATCTGGGTCCTCGTCTTCGAGGAGCATCCTGATTTCCAGCGAGTGTTTGGGTAGAGATCTGCAATTGAGGAGGAACATTTTGAATGTCTGGGATTGTGGTACCTTAGAGTATAGATCCGATTGTAGGCAGAAAGCTAATGAGCACTGTGGGCATCCCTGATCTCTATTAGCAGAAGGCAGTAGGTTGTGGCAGTGCTTGTTGGTGGGTGTTTTTAGTCCTAAAATCTCCTGAAGTGAATATTCAATTCTTCCTGGTGCTGGGGGGCAGGGGTTCTCCCCCTGGTCCCAGCTGGGTGTGACCAGGCATAGACAGGCTTGCCTTAGGCATGCCAGCGGCACGCCCTCTGCATCGGTCCGTAAGGGTAAGCCAGATATACGTCCTAAATTAACTTGTATTCCCCCTCTGGTAGCTTGGCACAGAGCAGTCAGGCTTATATTACGAGGCAATGTGTAACGTATTTGTGCATCACTTAAATTACAGAAACACAGTAAAAGTACCACAGAAAGACTCCACATGTTTGAAAAATAGAGTCCAGTTATGAAAGAAGACCAAAATGACAAAAATCCAATAAGTAGAAGTCGAGATATGAATTTTTAAAGATTAAATCCAAAAACAGTGTTTAGAAGTCAATAGCGGCAAAAGATTTTTGGAGGTTGCACTAGACTGAGGTAAATCCACAGTTCAGGCCGACCGCAATGGAACGCAGGACAGCTACAGGACTAATGCCGAGCCTGCTGAAAAAGTACCTTGTATGGAGCAAGCGTCTGCAGCTAAGAATCCCTTGGTTGGTTATGATACATGCAGTCAGGTCGATGCATCAATGTCGAGCCTCGCAGTCGGTGTCGAAGGGTCGATGCTGTGTTGGAGTAGAGCCTTGCAGCGGCGTCTTCGGATCAGCGCTGAGTGGTCATTGAACCTCACAGTTAAGACCTGTGTCATCAGCGAATTGGCACTGAGTTGGCTTTGGAAGGCACTGCGTTGGTTCCAATCAGTGCAAAAGGGTTCCTTCCCCATTTTTATAATAAATAGCTGCGGCACAGGAAGGACTCACAGATGACAGAGTCCAGAAGCAGAATTAGAAGAAGTCTTTTTATGACCCCAAGAGTTCAGAAAACATGAGGCAAGCAGGCAGGCCCTTGCAGAAACTTGGGTTCAAGGATGTGGAGAACAAGCCTAGTTCTCCTTGTGCCCAGGCAAGAAGCAGCAGCAGGTAGCAAAGTGATAGTCCCTCCTACAGCAAGACAATCAGCAGGCAGTAGGCCAAAACAGCAATGCAGTTAGCAAAGTGGTAGTCCTCCCTACCGCACAGCAGCTCTTCTTGCTGACAGAATGTTTTTGGTTCTAGTAAAGTTATGATTTTGTGGTGTCAGGGCCCAGGGACCCAGTGCTTATACCCATATGTGCCTTTGAGGTGGGGGAGACTTCAAAGAGTCCTTTGAAGATCAAAAAGTCAATGCCTCTCCTGCCCTGGCTCCAGACCCACTACAAGGAGGTATGCAGGTCTTTGTGTGGGGACAGGCACAGCCCTATTCATGTGCAGGTGTCAGTTCTTCCTTCGCAATCTGCCTCAGGCAGGCTCCTCAACCAGGTGATGGGCCATCAGGATACAAATGTCACACCCCAGTAACCTTTGTGCATGACTATCTCAAGGGAATGCACAAATCCCAGCTGTCACTCAACTCAGATGTGTAGTCAGAGATGGGCAGAGGCACTGAATGGTTAAAGTAAGAACATGCCAACTTTCTAAAAGTATTAGGTAACTGGGCAACCCAGTCTACCCTTGTGTGCTCAGGCAATAAAGTAAGAAAGGTAAAGATGCCGAGAAGGGATTTGTTTGAATAAAAATTCATTTGAAATAATTATTTTCTTGTATCTATAGAGTTATATTTAATAACACTCAAAAAACTATTTTTGTAATCTATTATGATAAACATTTCCAAACTTTCTAACTTTCTAAAAGTGGAATTTTCAGACTGTCAATTTAAAATCCGAGTTCACCATGAATTAAGATTTTAGTTTGAAAGTCTAAAGATACCAAACTCCAAATCTTTTCCCAATTGTAAATTACACCCCATTGTTAAACTATAGGAGAGATGGGCCTTCCTGTAGTGAAAAATGAATTTAACAGTTGTAACTCATAAGTATATGTACTAACTTTTAAATACTCTGCACCGCTGCCTAGGGCTTGCCGTAGGGGTGACGTATATGCAATAAAAGGTAAGATTTGGGCCTGGCAAGTAGGTTAACTTGCCAGGTTGAAATGGCAGTTTAAACTGCACACACAGGTTCTGTAGTGGCAAGCCTGAGACATATTGAAAGGCTACTGAAGTGGGTGTACAATCAGTGCATTTACAGGCCCTGGTCACATATAGTTTACTTCACTAGGGACTTTTAAGTAAAATAAATATGCCAGTTGGGGAGAAGGCAATGCTACCACATTTTAAGTAGAGAGCACATGCACTTTAGCACTGGTTAGCAGTGGTAAAGTGTCCAGAGTCCTTAAGCCAACAAAAAAGAGGTCAGAAAAAAGGAAGGAGGAAGGAAAAAGGTTTGGGATTGCCCCTGCAGAAAGGGTCATGTCCACCAGTATGTATGCATTCAGATGTGTGTGTATGTCTATATACAGGTAGATATTAATTCTGTAGTTAATTGAAAACCCCTTCCACCTCTGTCTGTCCCTATACTCGCCAGACCAAATTCACAAAGGTAAATTTAGACCCGAAGTCTGAGTCTAGATTTGAAGTCTAAGTTTGGACCTGAAGGCCTAATTCAGAAAGGTAAATTTACATCTGAAGTTTAAACTATACTAGCAATTATTATAGAGTTCTCTATGGAGATAACAAACATAAAGCTAGTGAATGTTCATATATTTTCTACAGAGAAGATACATATATGAAGTAATGAGTAAACCAGAGTGTGCATTGCTGTATAAACCATATTTGATCAACACCAGTAGCGGTCGGCAGTAGGAGTTTCTTCAGGGCGGTGACGTGGGCAGGGGGAGGGGCAGGGTGAGGGGTAGTAATGTATGGATTACGGAGTTTTACAATAAAACAAATTTTGTTGCGCGCACTGCATCACCAAATGTGATGCAGTGCGCGCAACAAAATTTGTTTTATTTATTTAAATGTTTACTTACCTCTAAAACTCCGTAATCCATACATTACTACCCCCACCCTGCCCCTCCCCCTGCCCACGTCACCGCCCAGCAGAAACTCCTACTGCCGACCGCTACTGATCAATACTAAACATTTTCCATCAAGCCCATTAAATATATGTACATAGCTTTAAGTGCTCAAAAATCTAAATTAGGTAACGTTTTGATTTTCGCTTGGGAAATGACTATAGTATAAAATATGTGTAGCTCAAGGTAGCAATGACCTTCATTTTGCATCTTCTAAGCAATCAAGCACCAGCCATTAAAGCAGATTTCGTTAAGGGCGTCATTTTCACACAGGAATCTAGTAATGAAAAGCTGATGAATAAAAGCACCTTTGGTGAGTTCTCATAAGAACACTTATATAACTGTCTTTGGAACAAATTCATAACTACACATAAGCATTCTTCGTGACTTTTCAGATAAATGGTTTTAGCCTTCCCATAGTTCATGAAGAAGCCTTCAGCAGTATATTATTCGAGAGAAGTGATTCATTACTGATAAGGTTTTGACCTTTGGAGAGTGCTTTAAACTTTTAACCTTCAGATAATATTTTGACAGTTTTTCAAAGACAGCAACACGGCCCGACAAACTAATAAAGGACTCAGCATATCAAAAGGTTCATAAGCACTTCTCAAATGTATATTTAGAAACCAGATCGAAAAGTTGTGCTAAATGAATCTTTTCTGCAAAGCCTAAGCAGAGCCTACATGTTAATGTTATCGATGGGGTAGAGATGATGAACCCTTCCTAGGGCCTTGGATAAATAGCATATAATGCCAACTCCACTCTAACTACTACTGTAGAAATTTGGTATAGGATACCTATATCAGATCTCAAGAACCTCCCCTCAGTTGCAGTGATTACGCTCATTGTCATTCCTCCTTCATGACTGAGATGCAAAGTAAGTTGTTATTAGAGGTTCAGTGGATAATCACTAATCCTCCCAACACACCAGTTTATAGCAATAAAGCCCAAAGACAGGCCACAATATTTGTTTCAACATCTATTTTGTAAATCAATATAAAGTAACCACATGTCTTATACATAAGCTCACAATTCAAGTTGGAAATATACGTGAAATGCCTTGCATTAGATTTATGGCTCCGAAGCCAATGCACACGTCCTCCTATGAGTTAAGGAGATAACTCAGTTCATCAAATCACCAGTCTTGAACTGTGGTGGCAACTCTGTCTCAGTGACATTGCTCTTGTACGTTTCCGCTCTGTATGAAGTGTATGTCATTGCGAAGCTTTAAAAAACATGCATCATTTTGTGCTGGAATCAAGAGTGGGTGCATGGGCATCCTTCCTCATTTAAGGACATGTCAATACTCTCTCCTACCCTCTCTTTCCAACAAGAAAAACAACAGCTAAAAGTGCTAACTCAGAGGATGCTTTCACAATGTTTTGATTACCGCTGCATATGAGCAGCAAAGGCTGAAACCAAAACAAATCTGGCCAACCTTCATTTCTACAGCCTCTGGGGCTGTAATACAGAAAATACCCATGTTTGCAAAAGGTGTTTGTCCCTAATTTTTTGCAACCTCAGAGCACTTTGGCATTACAGAATTCACCGCAAATGCTTGGGCAGGTTCTTTTTTAATATTGATAATGCAGATGCTATGCAAAGAGGCAGTTCTCTCATATATGTGGGTATGACCCTATGTATATAAAGGAATGACTCAGCCCTTCTTACCTCTACAGAACACCTGCGGAAAATCATGGATGCCGGTAAAAGTGCCGCGCTGATATTGCTCGACCTCAGCGCGGCCTTTGATACGGTATCCCATGATATCCTACTTCTACGCCTGGAAAACATCGGAATCACAGATTCGGCACTAGAATGGTTCCGGTCGTTTCTCTTGAACAGATCCTTCCAGGTATCTGCCCCCCCATTCATTTCCCAACCCCAAGACATAGGACAAGGGGTGCCACAAGGCTCGGCCCTTAGCCCATCACTTTTTAACTTGTATATGCAACCTCTGGCGGAAGTTGCCAAAAAATGGGACCTCACAATGACATCGTATGCTGATGACACTCAGTTGGTCATCAGCCTTAACGAAGCCCCGTCCCCCGATGCCACTAGATTTAGGGATGGACTGACAGCAGTGGCCAATTGGATGACCGCGAATTGCCTCCAACTTAATGGAGGAAAAACTGAGGTGCTGCTCATGGGTAAAAACACCAACAACTGGAGTGACCTCTGGTGGCCCAGCTCATTGGGTCCGGCCCCCCTCCCTAAAACTTTGGTAAAAAATCTAGGAGTATGGATGGACTCGACACTCAAGTTCCAGGCTCATACTATGAAAGTCGCCGCAACTTGCACTGGATTATTGAGAAGCCTTAATCCCATTTTAGGCTTCTTCGACTCAAAAACGAGGCAATTGATTGTTCAATCGACCATCCTAGCCAGGCTGGACTATGCCAGTGTGCTGCTATTAGGAGCCAATAAAGCTGAAATTAAGAGATTCCAACGGATTCAGAATTCCGCCGCCAGGGCAATAGTTGGCCTACCCAGAAAGTGCTCCGTAAAAGCTACCATCCATAAACTGCATTGGCTGCCTATGGAAGCTCGCACCCAATTCAAGGCCCTCATTTTTGCTTTTAAAATTCTGAATTTTGAAGGACCAGAGCCCCTGCGCCCGCTGTTCACACCCTATAACCCCCAACGCAACCTTCGCTCTAAAGGGCAAGGTTTAGTCGAGGTCCCCTATACCAAGTTCTGTCGCATAGGAGGTCGTTCCTTCAGACTGCTAGGAGCCAAGTTATGGAATTCCCTCCCCCCCCACATCCGCTGCATCGACAACCTCCTAGCTTTCCGCAAAGCTATCAAAACTCATCTTTTCCCCCCCCTGTAGGTCTTCTTCTTCCTCCTAGTTGGTTATGTTGGTTCTAGCGCCGGGACGCCCTGTTGCTTGGGCAGCTGTTGCGCTTTACAAAATGCTTAACATAACATAACATAACATAACTCAGGCTTAGTTCCGCACCTTATTACAGATATGGGCACAGGGGCAAAGAGACCATGAGGACTTGCATCATTTATGTTTCATATATAAAGTGACATGAAGTCAGGGTGCCCCCAACATATGAGAGTTCCTTGTAAGACTGGCAGAAAGATCCTCTTGGGCATACCACTTAAAGCTGAGAAACTAGAGCCAGGGTTTATGTGGGTAGTTAGAAAACGGCACCTCCACCTGATGTACACTAATCACCTTCTATCTTATCTTGGATGGTGCCAACAGGGTGGGGATGACCCAGAACCCCCTGAATTTCAGACCAAAGGCCTGGTACAAATGAGAAAAAGCCTGTGCACACGTCTGAACTCTGTAGTTGAGTAAGTACTCTGTATGTAGCAATCCAAAACACATATATACGTCATGCAAATACTTCAAGAAGCAATAAACATTTCAGAAGTTCTTTTATATTCTTCTTTAATCTTGCAAAGTTGCCCAGCCAACACGTGTTTCGTCTGAGAAGTGGACTTCATCGGGGCTTGAGGCAAAGTTGAAGACCTAGGGAATCTCTCAGCCGGTTGTAATTCCGTCCCGGCTGGCCTGAAGGTGAAAGTATGTGGCCCTTCAGCAATACTCTATAAAGGGAATATCTCAGCCGGTTGTAATTCTGTCCCAGCTCGCCTGAAGGTGAAAGAACGTAGTCTTTCAGCAATACTCTATAAACGATCGAGGACATAACAGTGCTAAGAAGCAGTGATTGTTCCAACTCGGTAAGTGGTAAGTGATGAACATGCAGTGCGGCCACGATAAGGGTCTGTTCGACCTGACCAGCGAGTAAGCTGATTCTCAGGAAAACCGTCACAGCGTCTGTGAACCGGAAGCTGATACAGTTACACATTGTCTCACCTACAGGGGTGGCTCCTTCGCAATGGCGGGGTAGGATCGCCCCACTGGCAGAGACAGTAGCTAACAAATACAATGATATTTGATTATCATTTCATTTTTTAGCTGCTGGATCAGGGAGGGGGGGCCGGGGCATGGGAGGGGAGAGGAGGAGTGTTTGTGCACTCTCTAAGTGCACAATGTAATTGGCCGGCTGTCTCAGGTCGTACTAAACACACATGCGCACTTAGGTTTCTCAAGCCTGGCTTCATTGAGAAGTTGGGTTGGAGAAACGCACTGACTCCCTGATCTGAGCGGAGCGTCTTTCCTGCCCACACAGGCCAATCCCTGCGCTGCAGAGGACAGGGAGTCTGATTCAACCCCAGTGCCTGCTGGGATACAGAAGAGGAAGCACCTGGCACGACTCGGATGCGGCCGTCAACTTAAGGTAAGTTTTGTCATTGTTTTTATTTGCGCCCCCTCCCCCACCCCACTACCTTTTGTATGTGGCAGCTGCCGCTGCTCACCTATGAGGAAGTTCCGAAGTTCCTGCCCTATCCTCAAAGTGCTGCTGTGTTTTCGGCTTTCAATGTTGTGCAGTCCCCAGTGCATACCTTGGTTTTTACGATCACTAAGGCCAGCACATTTTGGCGTCGATTAGGATGGCGGACGGAAACGGGTACTGTCCGCCATGTTCGGGGAAGTTTTACTCCTGGCAGCGCCGCAGAGAATGCACGTTTGCGATTAGGATATTCATGTCAAGAAACTCCGACCGCGGCGGACGGATCACATCAAACAACGTCCGCGGTGGACGGAACACATCTAACACCGTCCGTGGTGAACGGAACACATCTAACACCGTCCGCGGTGGACGGACATGACCGCGGACGCAGCCACATATACCGCCATACCTGTGAACACTCCGTATCCGCAATTAGGATAACGCCGCCTGTACCACGGAACGCTCAGCCATCCACGTCCGCGGCAGAAAGAATGCAACGAGAAACAGTGCATCACTGCGGAAGGCCAACACGAACAACATCCCTATTGTCAAACCAATGTCAAAAAGTGTGCCGCCAGTAAATAGCAAACACACGAAAAAGGACAACCCCCCCACCTGAAACACCAACACCAATCACAAGTCACTATGACACCCCCCCAAGTACCCAATAATGCACACTAGTCAACACACCCACCTACCACCTGACAGCCAACAACCATTGAGACACGACTATAAAATGACACCCACCCACTACCACAATCCTTTGCATCACAGCATTGCTGCTAGCAAGAGGCCCTATACGATCTACAGCATACTCAAATTTAAGGCACACAACCACCACCCTACCACACCCACCACACAAACACCCACCACACCATTCCTACACACCACACACCTGCACCCCCCAACTCACTCAACCCACACACACCATGGCACCCAAAAAAAAAACTAAATTCACGGAGACCGAGTTGAGGGTAATGGTCGATGAAATTATCCGTGTTGAGCCCCACATATTCGGGGCACTAGTCCAGCAGACCACCGTGGCGCAAAAGAATCACATGTGGGACAGAATCGTCAGTCGGGTGAATGCGTCAGGGACCGTGCCAAGGACAAAGCACGAAATACAGAGGCGTTGGCATGACCTGAAAACCAGGGTGAAAGGCATCCGCGCCAAAAACCATGCGAGAGCCAATCACACTGGTGGCGGATCACCCCCGGAGCCAATACCCTACAACGATTGGGAGGAGAAGGTGCTGGTTATACTTCACCCCGAGAGCCTAGACGGACTTGAGGAAGGAGAAGAGGCTGGTAAGTACAAACCAAGCACCACGATCATCACGACATGGTCGGCCTCACACAACTGAGAAGACACATCTCCCAGGCCCCAACCCATTCACGTCGGACACATACTCACCAAAATGTAAATGGCTACCAACATGCCCCCATGTCCACAGGGAGGGCGGTGGAGGGTGATGGAGGGTGTGAGAGGTCACTACTACAACTCCCAACAGGCCCCCATGTCTACAGGGAGGGCGGTGGAGGGTGGTGGAGGGTGTGAGAGGTCACAACTACAACTCCCAACAGGCCCCCATGTCCACAGGGAGTGCGGTGGTGGTGGGTGTGCTGTGTGAGAGGTCACAACTACAACTCCCAACAGGCCCCCATGTCCACAGGGAGGGCGGTGATGGTTGGTGTGCTGTGTGAGAGGTCACTACTACAACTCCCAACAGGCCCCCATGTCAACAGGGAGGGCGGTGGTGGTGGGTGTGCTGTGTGAGCCACATAAACCAAGCTACCACATTTGAGTTCGATTCCACTTGATTGGGTTACAGTTCACCTAATCTTTAGTGGTTGTACATCACTTCCTTCGGCTGAAGGATCCCAAATGATGTAGGGCGGCACAGGACGGGTATCTGATGGGAATCATTTGATGGTCCCACGTATCATTATATATGGACCTCGTGACTGTTCCCTAATCAAACACATAGTTTTAGATAGTTTACTACTTTCCTTGACCTACTGTTATCTTTGTTAGAATTACGGTATAGGGGATGATATCATTGTACGGTCATTAAATATTCCCCTTTGACCCTCCTTGTTGTTATTTGTCACTACTACAACTCCCAACAGGCCCCCATGTCCACAGGGAGGGCGGTGGTGGTGGGTGTGCTGTGTGAGAGGTCACAACTACAACTCCAACAGGCCCCCATGTCCACAGGGAGGGCGGTGGTGGTGGGTGTGCTGTGTGAGAGGTCACTACTACAACTCCCAACAGGCCCCCATGTCCACAGGGAGGGCGGTGGAGGGTGGTGGAGGGTGTGAGAGGTCACTACTACAACTCCCAACAGGCCCCCATGTCTACAGGGAGGGCGGTAGAGGGTGGTGGAGGGTGTGAGAAGTCACTACTACAACTCCCAACAGGCCCCCATGTCTACAGGGAGGGCGGTGGAGGGTGGTGGAGGGTGTGAGAGGTCACTACTACAACTCCCAACAGGCCCCCATGTCTACAGGGAGGGCGGTGGAGGGTGGTGGAGGGTGTGAGAGGTCACAACTACAACTCCCAACAGGCCCCCATGTCCACAGGGAGGGCGGTGGTGGTGGGTGTGCTGTGTGAGAGGTCACTACTACAACTCCCAACAGGCCCCCATGTCCACAGGGAGGGCGGTGGTGGTGGGTGTGCTGTGTGAGAGGTCACTACTACAACTCCCAACAGGCCCCCATGTCCACAGGGAGGGCGGTGGTGGTGGGTGTGCTGTGTGAGAGGTCACTACTACAGCTCCCAACAGGCCCCCATGTCTACAGGGAGGGCGGTGGAGGGTGGTGGAGGGTGGTGGAGGGTGTGAGAGGTCACTACTACAACTCCCAACAGGCCCCCATGTCTACAGGGAGGGCGGTGGAGTGTAGTGGAGGGCGGTGGAGGGTAGGGTGGGTGGGGTGTTTGCGACAGGACACAGAAATGTATACAAATTGTAATGAACATGTAATGTCCACATTACTGACCTGCACAATCTTGTCCCTCAGGTGATCGTAATTTGACTGGGGAAACCAGCACCCGGCCGCAAGACTCGCCTCACACACATACCGGACTCTCTGGGGACGATGACACAGGCAGCTCCGGTGCGGAGGATGGTGCGGGCCCAAGCAGACAGCCAGGGCCATCTGGCTCACAGGGACTCCCGGCCCCGACAACCGTCGCATGTGTAATTCCAGCGACACCGGCCTCAGTGATCTGCAGAGTGACCACCACCACCACCAGTACCACCACTCCTGCCTGTGCCACCCAGCCTAACCCACCGCACGACGCAGGTACATCGGCCTTCCACCCAAGCAGGGTGAGTGGGCCACAAAGGAGAGAGGCGAGGCCACAGCAGGCAATCAGGAGACCCACACTCCACCGCACAGAGGAAGGACACCCACCCCATCCTGTGGCAGAGTCCCTTGAAGCCCTAGCCAGGTGCCAGGCTTCATACGACCGTGGCCAGGAACAGGCAGATCGTGCCCACCAGGACTCGGTGGACAACACGAACATGTTGCGTCAAATTTCGGGATACCTTGGCCAGATAGTGGACATCATGGGCCAGCAGACAATAATGTGGAGGGAATGGATTGCCCGGAACAACCCCACCCCCCCTCAACCAATTGTCCTGGCGCCACGGCCAGCAACACCACCGCCACCGCCACCACCACCGCCACCGCCACCACCACCACCACCACCACCTGTGCCCCTGGCGTTGGATGTGGCCCCTGATCAACCTGCCCCCCCAGCTGACTCTGTTCCACCTCAAAGACGGAGGGGCCGTCCGAGGCTGCAAGTGGGTGAGAGCAGTGTTGGAGCACCATCCACATGCTCCAAGAGGGGCCGCCAATGACTCAGACACTGCCTGAGTCAGCCGTTCACCCTGCCAAGTATCCTGTCCCACATAGCCAATCATTGCCACAGGTCTGCTGGACTAGCCTGACACCACACAATGTGGTGTCAGCACGGACATTTCATCGGCCATTACCTTCAACTCCCACTCCCCCACCCCACACTTACATGTAAATATTCACCTGCACAAATGCACAACTTGTAAATAAATGCCACTTACACACTCAATGATGTGTTGCCTCCATGTTTAATCACATGATTGCCTGAGAAACAGACGTAAACAGGTGCAGGGATCCAAGTCGTACATAATCATGCCGCTGCGGGAGTGACCTAGGGAAATTCAGAGACAGCAAACACACGTCAGGAAACAGATTCACACACATCACAACACACAGCACAGCAACATTACACAAACGACACTCATCACTAAAGCAGTGGTTGAGAGGACACACATCATGGAGACTTGCATGTCCAAATAAATGAACACACACATATGCAAACATCACATACCAGAACACACAGCTGATGCACTCCACATCCACACAACACCAGCAAACATACATAAGGCATTGTCAACCGGCACAAGAGGTAGTTACTCACATTCAAGGGAAGTAGCGAGCAATGAGCTGGCGCCTCTGGTCCACACCTTCCTCCTCACCACTATCCTCATCAGTCGACATGGGTGGGATGGGAGGCCGAGGAACTTCTTCGTCTTCAGGGTCCAAGAGCAGTTCAATGTCATTGCGCACGGCCAGGTTGTGGAGCATGCAGCAGGCAATCACGATCCTGCATACTTTGCCTGGTGAGTAAGGCAGGGCCCCTCCGGTCTTATCCAGGCACCGAAACCTGGACTTTAGCAGTCCAAAGGTACGTTCAACCACTCTACGTGTCCTTCCATGTGCATGATTGTAGCGCATTTCACCCGCAGTTGTAGGATTACGTATGGGACTCAGGAGCCAGGGCCTGTTTGGGTACGCCGTGTCGCCTATGTAGGGGGATGACAGACACAAATATCACAACCAGATTTGGTGGGTACCCCATGCCACACAGAAATCACAAAAGTCCCCACAGCATACTCACCAACAAGCCACGCCTGACCGGGACGCAGATTTGCCATCAGTTGGGGGACAATGCTGCTCCGCATGATGTGGGCGTCATGTGCAGAGCCTGGAAATCTTGCGCACACATGGGAGATGATGTTGTCGTCCAGGCACACCACCTGCACGTTCAGCGAATGGAAGTGCTTCCGATTCCTAAAAACCTGCTCACGTGCCCGTGGTGGAATGATAGCTATATGTGTGCCATCAATGGAACCCGCTACGTGTGGTATCTGGCCCAGTGCATAGAAGTCTGCTTTGACTGCTGGCAACTCTTCCGGCCGTGGGAAATGGATATAGTCATCCTTGTACAGCATCATAGCTTTTAAAACATCCCGAAGTACCATGCTGAACATGGCCTGTGACATCCCCCCGGCAGAAACATGGAGGGGGCTACCTGAGCAGCTGGGACCTTTAACCTAGTGGTGCGCGCAAACGGGCAATGACGTGTTACCAGGGAGAACTGGGGGCTATGACTTCTGCGCTAGAAGAGGAGACTAAAGTCTGGAGTGTCAGAGCGACATGTACCTAAGGCATATCTGGTATCTGGTGTTTGGAGTACATATTGATAGAATCCAAAAGTTATCAGGGCAAAGGCTACTAGACACTAAGACTGGTGCGTGCATAATTCTACATGTATTGCGTGTACGAGGAATATTCTATGAATATTAATACAGTATTTCTCTTACATGGAGACATAAAGGCTAGACCATGACGGAAACTATTGATGCGGTGCAGTAGCTTAGGAATGCAGAGAAGGAGGGCTGGACTGATAACTAGAATCATAACATACTCTTGGCAGACTGGCAGGCAGAGCCAGGCCGAGTCGGGCACTGTGAGGCAGAGAGTAAGCGAAGGGTCAGGGATGCAGGTGGGGGCTGTATCGCTCCTCGTAGAGGGTTGAGGAGACAGGAGCTGAATCTGGTGTCCGGGCCCTTTTGAGGCCTAGAAACGGGGACAATTCAATGGGTTAACGTGCACACTGTAAAATGTAGCAACGTAGGTTTACATAAGCCTAATATTCGTTGCTTTCACGGGAACTGGAAACTGGCATACTAGAAATGGACACAACTGTAATTGCGTCTTTAATCGCTCATAGGGGGATATATGCATATCGATCATGCACATATAGCATAATATGGGGAACACGTAGGCACATACAACATGGCAAAATTTACTTTTCCACATTCCCTCCTTGTGCCCTACGTTTCCATCAGGAAACATCAATATTCATGATACCATCTATCATTTCATATAGCATCATTTGCTCGTCTCGAATTGTCTTAGAACGGGATTTAGGACTAGGAATACAAGAGGTAGCACACATGCCGCAAGTCGCAGGGCCACATTGTATACAGAGGCAGCAACTGAATATGATCATTACTGCAATACCTAGGAATGACAATACTTTCCATCCCCAGGCAGATATGATACTCCAAAGCCAACCGGACCATGTCCAGGTGCCTGGATTCTGGTGTAACTGATGGGCAATTTTATGAAGTCTGGTTATAGCTGAATAAACAGACGGCGCGTTATTAGGAATGAAAATGCAGCAACTAGATCCGATGACTCTACATGCTCCTCCTCTATCGGCCAGTATGACGTCAAGAACGAGACGATTTTGGAGCACGACAAATCTCATAGCAGATTGCTCTTTAGTTAAGTTACCTAGAGCAGAAGTAGTCTCATTTACTACAGCTTCAAGGGTTCTGGTTAACCTACGTATTAACTTACTATTCTGGATAGGTCCTATAAAGAAGAAGAAACCTTTATTGAAGTCTTGATACTGTTCTAGAGTAGTTTCAGTTTGATCGACAATCGGGGACTCGATCTCCCTTCTATGTCTGGTGTGCACTAGATGTGTGTTTCTGTGATAATCGGATGGGGCTAGAAAAACTGGTGGCAGTAGGAAGGCAATATAACATGTTCCATCCCAATCGAGGGGCAGACGAACATATGCGGTCTGACCACAAACAAAATAAGAATGACGTGAGGCTTTGAAGATAGATTTCCCACTGTCACTATACTTGACAATAATAGTACAATCACTGTGTCCTACATGTGCGGAACCATTCTTTCTGACACATAATTCGCCTTTGACTGGTAGTACTGAAATAGCAGGCAAATCTGGAGTAGTATCGGACTGAACATTCAGGACCATGAAATTCGAAGAATAATTACCTAAATCATACACTTCATATTCTAGATCTAACCCTGTTCTATGGGAGAGACCTTGCTTGTCTGGAAAACATGTTCTATTCAGAAGGGACATATCATTGGAGGATGATGTTAACGTGGACCATGCTCCACACAAACCATTATGTGAAAACGGATAAGGAAAGAGTGGCAGAACTCCCTTCGGTGTCTGGAAAGGGGGGAGTCGACCACACACCCAACAATTAGTGGCATTGCTGGTCTGGTGTGAATAATGTAACATTCGGATGAATGTGTTATTACGCATAGCGAGACGATAGGATAGCTCGTGAGGAGGCAGATCACTAAATGTGTGCTCTACTATAGCATTAGAAAACATATGTACATTTGAAATTGGAAAACATAAATGTAATGCATAACTTGTGCAGGTAACCATAAGACTCAAAAATAATAGAAAACATAGAACAATAATACATCTTTTAGAGTTTCAACTAACTCTCTCACTGTGGGGGTCTATCTCATACATGTCAGGAACCTGTCTAACCGTTTCACCCGAGAGGGACTTAGACAATTAAACTGGCTGACTTATTTTACTAGACCGGAGTTTCTCTTTATACTCCTGCTGCGGAATTTTCTCTAACAGGGGAGGCTTAAGTTCAGAGTCTGTTTTTAGGCAGTCTTTAGGAATAAGGCAGTCCTTAGCAAAAGTCTTTTCTCGTAATCCATGGAACTTCTTTATATGGCTCAGGTGGACCCACCCCTTCCTGCCTTCAAGTTTCACCGCGGTCCTTGTTGTTAGCAAGATCATGCGAGGCTCCTTCCAGCGGGGCTCCAGCGGACTTGAACGATCAAAATTTCGGATGAACACAAGATCACCGGGAACGACTTCATGCGGTTTCACCTCGGTGTTGTCTGGAAATGCGGCGGCAACCTGTGAACGACAAGAATGTAGGGCAGACATCAAGGAAGCTAGGTAATCTGTCAGCATATTACTGGAAACATCTGTAATACTGCGGGGTCTAGGTGTACCCCACATGTTTGGGGGGCGGCCGAATACGACCTCATACGGGGACAGACCTGATCTAGAATGTGCAACCATCCTCATATAGAACAGAGCAACTGGCAGAGCTACTAGCCAGTCTACACCTTTTTCTCTACATACTTTTGCTATGCGGATTTTCAAAGTTTGATTATGTCTCTCTACGAGACCGGCTGCTTCAGGATGGCGCACACAATGGAACTTCCACTGGTACCCTAACAGAAGGGAAACATGTTTCATGAGCTCGGATGAGAATGGCTGGCCGTATTCTGAATACACGACCCTAGGGAGTCCATAGCGGGGAAAGAACTCACGAACCAACTGCCTGGCAGTGGTCGCGGCTGTATAATCTGGAACTGGATATGCTTCTGTCCACCTGGACAAAGCACATACAACTACGAGGACATACTTGAAACCTCGACATCGCTCCATCTGAATATAATCCATCTGGAGGACTTCAAAAGGGTGGTCAGGAGGTTGGAATCCACCTTGTTCCACCGGGACACTTTTACCTGGATTGAACTGACAACATATCATACAGGTACGGACTTTCTGCTTGGCTGCAGCTCGTAAGTGCTTGTTGAACCAAAGGTTCTGAATACTGTCTAACATAGCTTTTTCTCCTAGATGTGCTGGACTATGTGCGGTATTAATAATGACTTGAACCATAGAGTCGGGGAGAAACCATGTGGCTTTTCCCTTCGTCAACCATCCTTGATCTGTCTGGACCCCTCCTTGTTCGGACCATTTCTTGATTTCTTCAGGAGTAGCATGTAACTGTATGTCTATGACATCTTGTGTAGGGTCCTTAACTGTCATACAAGTAGTCTGATCTTGAGTGAATGTCTGTGTTGTGTTAACTGGAATGTCTGGAATCTGAGCTGTAAGCTTGGCTGTTCGATCTGCTAGATTGTTACCTTGGGAAATGATGTCAGTGACTTTCGTATGTGCCTTGCACTTCATGATAGCAATAGCTGTCGGTAAATGTATTGCATCTAACAGAGCTTGAATGAGGAGACCATGCTGAATCTTGGTTCCATGAGAAGTCATAAAACCTCGTTCTTGCCAGAGCACTCCAAAGTCATGTACGACTCCGAATGCATAACGTGAATCTGTGTATATGTTCACTTTCAGGTTCTTGGCACGTATGCAGGCTTGGGTCAGAGCTACCAGCTCTGCTGCTTGAGCAGACAGGGTGTCAATACGATGTGTTTCTATAACTTCGGTGTCAGTAGTCACTGCATACGCGGCTACTAGTTCTCCTGCACTCGTTCTCATACATGAACCATCCACATAAAGTGTCAGGTCAGGATCAGGTAATGCAATATCTGTCAAGTCTTGTCTTGGCTTTGTCATAGTGTTAACAACTTCCACACAGTCATGTGTGGCAGGATTTGAAGTAACTGACGGTAACAGTGTAGCAGGATTTAGAATGTTGCAGCGTCTGATTTCTATGTGTGGCTGGAACAGTGTAAGTTCATAACCTGTTAAACGTGCAATTGTCAAGTGCTGAGTCTGTGTTCGGTTTAGAAGAACTTCCACGGAGTGTGGAACTTGTACTGTCAGGGAATGTCCTAACACTATGGAATCACTTTGTCTGATAGCTAGAGCTGTGGCTGCAACTGACTTGAGGCACGCAGGCAGAGCCTGGGCCACTGGATCTAATGTGCTCGAAAAATAAGCACAGGGCTTGTATTGTCCTGCTTGATCTTGTGTGAGAACAGATAATGCAGTACCATCACGTTCTGTAACAAAAAGTGTAAAAGGCTTACTGTAGTTGGGTGTTGCTAGAACAGGTGCTTGACATAAGGCTTTCTTTAATTCATTGAAAACAAGTGTATGTTCCTGGGTCCAAGGGAGGACAGTCGATACGGCTGCCTCCTGTGTCGTTAACTGTATCAGTGGCTTGGCTAGAAATGCATACTGAGGAATCCATTGTCTGCAGTAAGAAGTAAGGCTGATAAAAGCTCGTACCTCCTTCTGTGTCTTGGGCTGTGGAAGACTCGCTATTAACTGGATACGGTCAGGTGTCAACTGCCTACCCCACTTGGACAGCAAGTGTCCCAAGTATACCACTTGCTGGACACAGAATTGTAATTTAGAAGGGGACACCTTGTGCCCCTGCTCGGCTAGAAAATACAGAACTGTAAGTGACGCACGCTCGCAGTCACGTTCAGAACGGGCTGTGATCAGTAGATCATCGACATACTGGAGCAGGGCAGTGTCAGTTGGCATGCGGATATTGTCTAGTTGTCTCTTAAGTGCTTGACTGTAAATACTAGGACTTTCTGTAAAACCTTGAGGAGCTCGTGTGAATTTATAGCTTCTTCCATTTAAACAGAAACCGAAAAGGTACTGGCTGTCTGGATGAATGGGGACACTGAAAAATGCATTCTTGAGATCGATAACTGTGAAAAATGTAGCTTCAGAATCAATGACTGTCAAAAGGGATGAAATATCTGGGACTACTGGATACTGAGGTATGATACATTTATTAAGCTCTCGAAGGTCAATCACTAATCGATATACTGGGGGTGCATTTGGATCAGTACGTTTCAGGACTGGAATGATAGGAGAATTACATACATTGGAGTCAGTTTCTACAACCACTCCTTGAGCAATAAGTTCATCAATAATTCTGGATAAGGCTGCTACAGCCTCAGGTGGCAATCTGTACTGTCTGATTCGTGGTAAAACTATACCTTGCTTGAGAGTCACACGATGGGGTGTGATATGCATACAACCTACATCAGTTGGACCTTGCGCCCATAAATGCTGTGGTACATTCAATAATCTTGGATCAAAATCACGCAATACATAATGACCTTTAAAGTCTCTCAAAAACAAACGGACCCCTTCTGGGGAACAGCAAATAACTGCTCCTAATTCTTTTAATGTCTTGATGCCTAACAAATTTTCTGGACATGATTTCGTGAGTAACAAATCAGTGGTCGGGACAAGGGACCAACTTCTAGAGTAACTGGTTTCGAAATTTCATTAACAATTGGCTTTCCTGAAAATCCAAGGGAAACATTTTTAGAGCCTGAGAGCGGAGCCCCTGGAACCTCGTCATGACTGATAGTAGTCCTACTTGCCCCTGTATCAATCAAAAACTTTCTGTCTTTCCCTAATACTTGACTGTGTACATAGGGACCCTCTTGATCTACAGGTATCTCGATGAGAGGCAAGCCTACCTCCCTCTCTAGGCTGTTTCATGAATACGGCTGATAATCTGGATACTCTGTCTGAGCATACTGGTACATCTGCTGTGTAACGTGCTGTGTGGCAGCTATAGGCTGCGGTGCTGTAACTGTCTGTTGTGCATTCTGTGGTGACTGAGAAGTCTGTGAAACTTGTTCTTGTCTAGACGGACGTGGTCTCTCTTTAGTCTTACCAGTAGCTATGTTGTGTTTCAGAACTGCACACTCGTTTATAAAATGACCTGGCTGTTTACAGTAATTGCAGGTCCCTTTAACGGGAGCTGTAGGATGACTGGCTTGATTCGGACCCCTCTTCTGACTGTCTTGTGGAACAGATTGTGCAACTAATACTTTCATTTTCGTGTCTTTCATACGTCTTCTTTCGTGTTCTTGCTCTTCCCTGATTCTGTTCTGGTGATACTGGAGCATTTGAAGCATCTGTGACGGAGTATTAGCTTGCCAGGTACTTTCGACTTTCAATACTCGATTTTTAACTTGTGGACTTGAATTCTCGACTAGTTTGGTAACAAAAAGATGAGGGTACGATTCACTACTTGTTTTCAGACCACTGTTAATAATAAAACATTTTTCAAATCTAGAATAAAAATCACTAGTATCTTCATCTTGTTTCTGTTTACAGGCTGAGATTGCATCCCAATCTTCCTTTTTCGTGGCTAGTAATCTTGGCAAAACTTGTATCAATAACTCGGGTAATTCTTTAACTTTACCCCCAAGACCGGTACCTGGTACTCGTGAATTATCTTCAGCTTCTAGAGCTGCCCAATCTATCTTTTTCTCTCCCACCTCCCATTCTTTTTCCTTGAGTTTTTCATATACCCCTGCGGGCAACAGAACTTATAACATTTTAATAATATCAGGATACGTGTATTCTCCCATACGGAGCATGTCTTTTAATTCACGGTGGAACCCTGCTGGGTCTTTATCGTGACAGGGAATTAACTTTTTCATCTCTAAGAGTTCCATCTTTGTGATAGGGGTGTAAACAAATACTCGTTCTAGTTCACCACCCGCTGTCCTAACTGGGTGTACTTCTCGTAACGGATGCTGTCTATCTATGCAAAATGATTTACTTTCTGGAGGTGAGACATGAACAAAATGTGGATTTAAAAACGTTCGATATTTGTGGCGCTGTTCTAGAATGATACTAATTAAATCAGTACCTAAACCTCTCCATCTATACTGGAGTAACTCGTTCAATACATCATGTAACGGACTTGGATCAGAATGCTGTCCCTCATACAGTGTAATGAGGTGCTGGATCATATACATACCCACCAGTCGCTGCTCGGCTGGGGGCAGTTTCAGAAACATTTGTGCCACTATTTCATCTGGAAAAGTGGTAGAATCAGTAGTCCACCGGACTGCTGATCGGGCTAATTCTTGTTCATGCATGGTACTAAGCTCACTATAACCTATTCGTGATTTCAGAATGTGATCGGTAGCTTGGAATACTTGCTCAAGAGAACCTTGTTCTGGTGCTGGAGGAGGGAAAACTTTCTTGTGATCTAGGCGTGAATGTCGGTCGGGAAGTCTAGTTCTACCTACATACGCTATTCTGGAGGGATTCTCGTCGTCTACCTCTTCATTATCAGAGTTGTCTTCTTTCTCGGTTACTTGTGCTGCTTCTCGTTTCTCGTGTAACTTTATTATTTCCCTACGGATTTTCTTGTACATACTCTCTATACAGTTCTGTGTCTTGTGTCTTCCCTCGGCTATATGGTCACTCCACCTGGTCAGAACTTTCATTTCTTCCGGATCTTTATCCGGATAATCTTGTTATCTTATTAAACAATTTATTAGCAACTTTAATAGCATGAGCTGAATCTCGACTTTTCTTTGAATCATGGCGTCGCGAACACTTTCTGGATCTACTCCTGTACGGATAAAACGATATATTCTGTCTAGATAACCTTTCATATTGGGCAGGGTGTCCAAATATTCGGTCACCCGTCTTACACGCAATGAATATATGACCATATTACCATCGCCTAAAACTGGATCATAACGGCATTCAGTAAGTGCTCGCTTGATATCTGTAAATGTCTGAATTTTTGGCGAACGCTGTAACGCTCGTTCATGTAGCTCAAGTATCGTCATACGTCTGTGTTGAGGCGGGGTTCCAGGAGGACTTCCCCCCGTGGCCCCTGGACTAGAATCGTCGGTGTGTACTGTACGTGCTGGTAGAGTGACTGATGTAGCGGGTACATGTACTGTAGGCTGGACCGGGGGTGTCGTAACAGATGCTGCAACGGGTGCCCCGGTGGCTGGAGGAACAGGAATTACATTATTTACGGGAGCTGGCGGAACAGGATTTGCATACGCTGGGACTGTGTCGTCCAAATAGGACGAGAGAAAAATATCAGCTGCGGTCGGTTTTGGACGTAGCTTAATCGGAACCAAGGGCGGCGGAAAATTACATGGTGCTTCCGGGGTTGCTTTTGGCAAGCCCTCGGCAAGAAGAGGATACATACCCTTAATAAGGGCATTTCTCTGTCTGTCTGACTGTTCGGTTTTAACTCGTTCACATACTTCGATTAATTCCCTTTCTTGGGCTTTTTCTGTGGATTCCCTACTTAATTCTGTTTTTCTGATTTCTTTTTCGGTTCTTCTATGAGATTCTTTGCGCCATAACTCGATGGCATCTTTCTGGGACTGTCTGGATTTCTTTTTCCATAATGCTTCTTCTACTCGCATGATGCACTCGGCATCCCACGTACCTGATACGGGCCATCTATATTTCTCTTCTAATTCCTTGGTGTAGTCCACCCATAAGTCTAAATATAATATGGCACTTAAGCCATGCTTATGATACATAAAATGACCTGGACTGTCCCTAGGCGGGACAGGAACTGCTTCCTCTAATAACCCTTTTCTGGTTTTTAACTGACGTAACTTGGAGAATAGAGGCATTGTCTAGGCTGGAATCTGGACACAATACAATACACGATAAACACAATAATGACTGGAAAAACAAATCATTCATACCACAACATTGAAAACACATTAAACGACATTTAAAATAACAGTTCGGACAGAATATTACCTGATATACTGAGAACAGAACACATGAATTTCTCGAGAACGGAACTTACTAGATTTACTAGATGCACTGCTAAACAGTACGAAACTTACCGGTCCCATAAAGAGACACGTCAGGACCCGCATCCACCTAGGTGGACACTTCGTGTTGGATCTGTGTACCCAAACCCACGGACCAGAGACAAATTAATTGACCCTGTCTAGATACTACCCCAGCAATGGTACTCACCGGGCAGCAAGAACGGAAGGCCTCGGACTGGACTGGACTGCTACGACGACAGACTACGAACTTTGGACTTCAGTTACAGGTGGGCCTCCGGATACCTCGGACCTTGGACTCTCGGCTTGGGCTCTGGTCGGGACTCGCCGCGTTCCTCACCGCCTCGTCTGGATGCTGGACCGCAACCTCCGTCTCCTCCGTGGGCCTGAGGGATACTTGAAGCAGAAATATCTGCACGTGCACGGTATGGTTCCGTCACGGCTGCAGAGGATCAGGGGGCCTGCGTGGCTTCGCCGGCGCGTGGGGAAAGGGCAAGTCCCTATTCGGGCGCCATTATGTGGTAAATAAATAATTAATTACCGGTTCTATTTTTTAATACAGTGAATGAAACAGATAGCTCAATAAATAAGAGTCAGGATTCGAGGTATCTTGAGTCTACAGGCTTTAATCAGGCATAAAGGACAGGAACAGGACAGCCTGCAATAGTACGGGATGGCAGCTGCCAGGGAAGGGACAAGGGAAGTCAGGATGGCTAATTGGCAACTTTTAATATGGGTGCACAGTATATATACTTAAACAAATACATTACATTCATTACAGTAGGCGTAGCAGTAGGTGTGACTCGTAGCAGTCGCGAAAGATAAGGGCAAAATGATGTAACAAGAAGGCGTGTACAGGGCGTATACATAGACATGTGATGTAAACGTAACAGAAGTGTCATAAACGGGGCGGAAACATGGAGGGGGCTACCTGAGCAGCTGGGACCTTTAACCTAGTGGTGCGCGCAAACGGGCAATGACGTGTTACCAGGGAGAACTGGGGGCTATGACTTCTGCGCTAGAAGAGGAGACTAAAGTCTGGAGTGTCAGAGCGACATGTACCTAAGGCATATCTGGTATCTGGTGTTTGGAGTACATATTGATAGAATCCAAAAGTTATCAGGGCAAAGGCTACTAGACACTAAGACTGGTGCGTGCATAATTCTACATGTATTGCGTGTACGAGGAATATTCTATGAATATTAATACAGTATTTCTCTTACATGGAGACATAAAGGCTAGACCATGACGGAAACTATTGATGCGGTGCAGTAGCTTAGGAATGCAGAGAAGGAGGGCTGGACTGATAACTAGAATCATAACATACTCTTGGCAGACTGGCAGGCAGAGCCAGGCCGAGCCGGGCACTGTGAGGCAGAGAGTAAGCGAAGGGTCAGGGATGTAGGTGGGGGCTGTATCGCTCCTCGGAGAGGGTTGAGGAGACAGGAGCTGAATCTGGTGTCCGGGCCCTTTTGAAGCCTAGAAACGGGGACAATTCAATGGGTTAACGTGCACACTGTAAAATATAGCAACGTAGGTTTACATAAGCCTAATATTCGTTGCTTTCACGGGAACTGGAAACTGGCATACTAGAAATGGACACAACTGTAATTGCGTCTTTAATCGCTCATAGGGGGATATATGCATATCGATCATGCACATATAGCATAATATGGGGAACACGTAGGCACATACAACATGGCAAAATTTACTTTTCCACACACACACCATGTCATCATGCGCCAATGCCAACACCAACAATGGTGAGCATACAGTCAGTACATGCATGGTGACACAACAGCCAACACACATACACTGAATGCATGTGTACCCCCACCATTGTAGTCACCTCACCTGTACCACACACTGACAACAGATTCAGAATGTGGCCATACAGCCGTGATGTCATGTGTAGATGTGAAGATGTAATAACGTCTGTAGGGTCACACCCGACGTCAACACGTCGACATGCACATCTGTTGCACATTGTGTGCCCACCGATGGGCATAGTATGGACACACATGGAATAGTGCATGACATATGAAGTTTCCCTATCACGCTCACAACCCTCATGACGCAACTACAGACGAAACATCACGCTGCAGCGTCTGACAATATAAAACCCTTTGCGCCGCCATGGCGGTGCACTGCTTCCGCTATCTTCCAATGGCCATATGCGGGCAGCCTTCCCTCTTCCCATTGGCTGCATGTGCACGACCGTCACGCTCACACATCGGCAACCGCACGTGCAAGCTTCCGGCACGGATGCTTCAGTTGCAACAATGTTCTATCACTGGCGCCACCATGGCGGTGCACGTACTCTCCGTACAGTCACATTGCATCATCCACCGTCCACCGGCCGGACCATCCCGGCCTAGGACCGGCGTGCCGGCCATGTCAGCCACCGCCGTGCCAGGCCTGGCCTAGGACCGGCCTGCCGGCCATGTCAGCCACCGCCGTGCCAGGCCTGGCCTAGGACCGGCATGCCGGCCATGTCAGCCACCGCCGTGCCAGGCCTGGCCTAGGACCGGCGTGCGGGCCATGTCAGCCACCGCCGTGCCAGGCCTGGCCTAGGACCGGCCTTCGGGCCATGTCAGCCACCGCCGTGCCAGGCCTGGCCTAGGACCGGCGTGCCGGCCATGTCAGCCACCGCCGTGCCAGGCCTGGCCTAGGACCGGCGTGCCGGCCATGTCAGCCAACGCCGTGCCAGGCCTGGCCTAGGACCGGCCTGCCGGCCATGTCAGCCACCGCCGTGCCAGGCCTGGCCTAGGACCGGCCTGCCGGCCATGTCAGGCACGGCGGTGGCTGACATGGCCGGCACGCCGGTCCTAGGCCGGGATGGTCCGGCCGGTGGACGGGGGATGATGCAATGTGACTGTAAGAGGGGACATGAACTGCCATGTCTATTGACTACATCCAAAGGGTGTGTAGGCCTGCACCTCCCCCGCAGAGTACGTGCACCGCCATGGTGGCACCAGTGATAGAACATTGTTGCAACTGAAGCATCCGTGCCAGAAGCTTGCACGTGCGGTTGCCGATGTGTGACCATGACGGTCCGTGCACATGCAGCCAATGGGAAGAGGGAACGCTGGCCGCGTATGGCCAATCGAAAGTAGCCGAAGCAGTGCACCGCAACACCAGGGCCAGTCATTGGCCCTTTTACGAACACGCTTCCAGGGCTGACCAATTGCTGGCGACGTATGCCACTGACACGTGCAGAGGGCCCTATATATGTGTGATGGGAAAAATCACACATCTTACCCTGGGAACCTGTGCTGCCTGTTCACCTCGACCTGCTGCTGCTGAGCTGACCACCGACTGCTGCCTGTGACCATCACCTCTACCTGCTGCTGCTGAGCTGACCACCGACTGCTGCCTGTGACCATCACCTCTACCTGCTGCTGCTGAGCTGACCACCGACTGCTGCCTGTGACCATCACCTCTACCTGCTGCTGCTGAGCTGACCACCGACTGCTGCCTGTGACCATCACCTCTACCTGCTGCTGCTGAGCTGAACAACGACTGCTGCTCCAGTGCCATACTCCGTGATCTTGCCATGTCGAGAGTAAAAGAGATCCGGTCTCGTCCCTTCACCGCCGCGGAACTTGATGTCCTCGTGGACGGTGTGCTCCGCAACTTTGAACGGCTCTACGGCGCACCCGGACAAGTGGTAAGTGCAGTGTGGGACATGTTGGTGTGCATGAGGTGGGCAATGACTCCAGGCTTCTGCAATCTTAGCTGTGTACTGTTGCCTGGACATATTTTTCGGATTGTGCATGGCGGATGACACATACGTGTTGGCCCTATCTGTGTGACAGGCCAACTGTCCACTGACTTGCACCCTTTTGTCTCCCATCATGGTAGGTCAAGCTGCACCTCCGCAAGGACGTGTGGAGGAGCATTGCACGGGATGTACGGGCATTGGGGGTGTGCAACAGACGACATACACACTGCCACAAATGCTGGGACGACATTTCCAGGCTGAGCAAGAATGTAGCGGAAGTGACACTGGGGATGATCCCAAGGACGCCACGTCTGGCCCGACGCTCCATGACCCCTCTCATGCACCGTATCATTGCTGTGACGCATCCTGACCTGTCCGAACGGCTGAGTGTGGATCAACAGCAAACTAGCGGTGAGCATACTGTCTGTGTAGGATACTTGGGAGTGCAATGCATGTATTGGTGCCCAGACACAGTATTGAGTTCCGTGGTGCGTATGTATCTCTGCGATGCCATGTTGGTGCCATTGGGGGTGTGTAATTTGATATCCAGGTCCGGCTTGTGACACGCCACTTGCTTAGTAGTTGAGTGTTTAAGCACATGCCGTAGTGGTCCGTGGACCCATGGCAACACATGTGTGCTGATGTACGTGCTCCTGCCCTGTCCGCATGCTGTACATGTGTCACGGCCACCAACGCTTATGTAATGTGAGGATGACTGTTAGAGGTGGGCCGTGTGCAGGATGGGGGCTAGAAGAACTTTGTCAGCTATGGAATTAGGGATTCCTTGGCCTTCTGTACGTGAGTGTGCCCATGACTTACACCTCTTTACTGTGCATTTCAGCTTCGACAGAGGGCACTCAGCCACAGACGGCGGAGATGAGTGGAGGCAATGCATCCGGATCAGACTTTGCGCACACGCAGACTGACACAGAGGAGGGCAGCGCCGGAGAGGGGGACAGGACCGTCCCTGAGGACTCGCATGTGGAGACACCATCGTCCTCATCTTCTGAAAATCTTGGTGAGCCAGCACTGTTGTCACAGACTGGGAGTGGGCAATCAACACCTTCTGTCGGGACACAGCCCACAGGGCCCACACTTCCGCCAACTGCACCATGTACTGTTCGTGCACGCAGTAGGGGGAGCAGAGTGGCGTTCGGTGCAGGCACCGCAGCCCCTGCCACGGTGAGCCAAAATGCACTGTGTGCTGATTCTGTTGATCTGCTGCGACAGCTGTGTGTGGGGCAGACCAATATGACAAATGCTTTCCAAGACCATGATAGGAAGTTGGGGCAGGTGGTGGCATTCATGGAAGGGATGCATGGCGATCTTGCTGGTCTACACAGGACAGTTCAGTCATTGGCAAGCAGTGTGTCGTCTGCCATTGTACAGTCGCATGGACAGGGTGCTACTCTGTTTCCCCATCTACACCACTGGATGTCTCAGGGGGTAGTGAATATTCTGACCAGGACTCTAACACAGGTTATTGCACTAGAAGCAGCGTCAGACAGCACGTCAGGGCACGGAGGGCACATACACCATCCCCGAGGTCAGCAAAATCTGTTCACAAAGACAACGTCAGATACACTGGAGTACACACACAGGATCCACAAGTGATGTTGGGGGACATGCCTTCACATGCTACACAGGCATTCAACACAAAAGGTACTCCCAAGGCAAGGGATACTCCCAAGTCCATGGACAGTCCCTTGGACATGGACAGTCAAAAGACAAAGGCACCTCAAAAGAGCAGAGAGAGTCCCAAGGGCAGGCCCACAACAGAGGAAGGGGCCACTCCCAAGGACATGGACAGTCAAAAGACAAAGGCACCTCCTAAGAGCAGGGGGAGTCCCAAGGGCAGGCCCACAACAGAGGAAAGGGCCACTCCCAAGGACAGGGACAGGGACAGTCAAAAGACAAAGGCACCTCCTAAGAGCAGGGAGAGTCCCAAGGGCAGGCCCACAACAGAGGAAAGGGCCACTCCCAAGGACAGGGACAGGGACAGTCAAAAGACAAAGGCACCTCCTAAGAGCAGGGAGAGTCCCAAGGGTAGGCCCACAACAGAGGAAGGGGCCACTCCCAAGGACATGGACAGTCAAAAGACAAAGGCACCTCCTAAGAGCAGGGAGAGTCCCACGGGCAGGCCCACAACAGAGGAAAGGGCCACTCCCAAGGACAGGGACAGGGACAGTCAAAATACAAAGGCACCTCCTAAGAGCAGGAAGTGTCCCAAGGGCAGGCACACAACAGAGCAAGGGCCATCTCCCAAGGGCAGGGACACAGACAGTGAGCAGGTGTCTCCTGGAGACAGGTACACCACAGACGACAAGTCTGCTGGCAGGAACAGGGCACCGTCCAGGGCACAGGCAAAGTCCAGAGACAACACTCCACCTACGGATAAGGCACATCCTAGGGACAAGGATTCTCCCATGGACAATGGCGCAGTCAAGGACAGGCATACGTCACCCCTGGCTGCACTGCGGCTGATGTTTTCGAATGAACGGCAAACAGATGTCTCCGCAGCGGAGTACCCCCATACCTCCACTCCCATCCAGGCCAGTCAGAAGCAGAGGAGGGAGTCCCCTGTTGTTGCATCCCCCATTACACATGATTCTGAGTCCAGGCGGCAGGCACACAGCAAACGACAAGCAGGCTCCAGCACGTCCCCAGAAAGCCGATCCCCGGCAGCAGATGCTCCACCTATGGTGGGTGATATTTGTTTGGAGTCACCACCACTTGCCAGTCCTGTCCTGTCCAGGGTGCACTCACATATCCCTAAGAAACGCAGACACACACCATTGACACCTGCCCACCCCGATGTCGCTCAAGTACAGCTATCCCCAGCTCCCAGTGCCACCCTGCCTCCTGGCCCATACAGCCCTGTGGCTCATCATTTAAGTGGTCCCAGTGGCGCAGGTGCAGTTGACTCTCATGTATTGGATAGTGGCACTGTGTCTGTTGTTTGCTGTCATGCATCCTGTAGTAGCACAGTCTCAGTTGTGCCCTCTCCTGTTTCAGGTGCTGGCAGTGTATCTGGGTCTATGGCTCATCTGTCAGTGAGTAGATCTGTGGCTGTGTCTCACACTCCTGTTTCTGGTGCTGGCAGTGTGTCTGGGTCTGTGGCCCATGTGTGTGTCACTCGGGCTGTGGCTGTGTCTCACACTCCTCTTTCTGGTGCTGGCAGTGTGTCTGGGTCTGTGGCCCATGTGTGTGTGACTCGGGCTGTGGCTGTGTCACATTCCTGTTTCTGGTGCTGGCAGTGTGTCTGGGTCTGTGGCCCATGTGTGTGTCACTCGGGCTGTGGCTGTGTCTCACACTCATGTTTCTGGTGCTGGCAGTGTGTCTGGGTCTGTGGCCCATGTGTGTGTCACTCGGGCTGTGGCTGTGTCTTACACTCCTGTTTCTGGTGCTGGCAGTGTGTCCGAGGCAGGTAGTTCACGCAGTCCACATGATTCAGTGATGTGAGGTGGTGTTCACTTCACTCACATGTTATTCCACATGGTGTGTGCATTGTCCATTGAGAACAGCCTTGCACTGTTGTGGTCCCTGGGACGGGTTGGTTGGAACACGTACTTGTGCTGCCTCTGATGTACCTGCTATGTTGGGCACAATGCCCTGTTGATGCTGTGATACTGCATTCCTCCCTCTCACGTGCTGCCTCTGATGTACCTGCTCTGTTGGGCACAATGCCCTGTTGGTGCTGTGATACTGCATTCTGCCCTCTCATTTACTGCCTCTGATGTACCTGCTGTGTTGTCCACAATGCCCTGTTGCTGTTCTGATACTGCATTCTGCCCTCTCACGTGCTGCCTCTGATGTAGCTGCTCTGTTGGGCACAATGCCCTGTTGATGCTGTGATACTGCATTCCTCCCTCTCACGTGCTGCCTCTGATGTACCTGCTCTGTTGGGCACAATATCCCCGGTGATGCTGTGATACTGCATTCAGCCCTCTCATTTACTGCCTCTGATGTACCTGCTGTGTTGTCCACAATGCCCTGTTGCTGTTCTGATGCTGCATTCTGCCCTCTCACGTGCTGCCTCTGATGTACCTGCTCTGTTGGGCACAATGCCCTGTTGATGCTGTGATACTGCATTCCTCCCTCTCACGTGCTGCCTCTGATGTACCTGCTCTGTTGGGCACAATGCCCTGTTGGTGCTGTGATACTGCATTCTGCCCTCTCATTTACTGCCTCTGATGTACCTGCTGTGTTGTCCACAATGCCCTGTTGCTGTTCTGATACTGCATTTTGCCCTCTCACGTGCTGCCTCTGATGTACCTGCTCTGTTGGGCACAATGCCCTGTTGATGCTGTGATACTGCATTCCTCCCTCTCACGTGCTGCCTCTGATGTTCATGCTCTGGTGCCCACTTTGCCCATGCTCACTCATACACTGTGATTATACCCCTATTATGTGTAATAAAGGTAGTCAATCATGTCTTGTGGTTTGTCGTTGTTATTCCTGCTTGCGTACTACAAATGTGTATTTCTATTTGCTTCTAATCAGTGGTTAGGGTAACATGACACTCCCCCTCCCTTCGTCACGACCCTTGCAGCTATTCCCCTCCAGACAGCCAATGGTTTGTGCCTTACCTGCGTCTGCGTCGATGGTGGGCCAAGACTAGGACGTGGTGGATCGCGAAGAGCATCGGGAATGCGGGTAGCGCTGTGTCCATGGTGCCGAACAGCTTGTGGTGGGTATCTCTGCTATGTATCTTATCTTCGCTGTGGGGAATCCGCCGTGTTCAGACAGGTTGTTTTTCCGCTGCGGTTTTATGTGTATTTTCCGCCATCTTGATTTGGGGGACGGTCTTAGACGTCAGTACGTACGGCGGAGTCTCAGGATTCGTTCCGTCCGCCGCGTGGTCGGGTGTAGTTGGGCGGCGGCCGTGATTTTCCGTCGCGGACGGAATTTTTACACTATTTCCTATCCTGATATGGCGGACGGAGTGTCCGCGGCTGGCGGATACGGAAAAGGCATTTTCCGCTTACTCCAGGGCTGCGGTCGCTCTTCCGTCCGCCATCCTAATGAGCCCCTTTGTGCGGAGCATAGAGCACATTGCCTTGTCTGAGTCAGGACAATCCAACTGAGGGCATGCCTGTCACTAACGGGAACACTGCACTATTTAACATAATATGGCCTCTGGAATGATTATGTACCCAGGTATCTAATTTAATGTATTTAGCAGTTTTTATATATGGTTGCCTACAAATACAGTATACACTGGCTTCGGGTTTCAAAAGCGATCTTCTAAATGGTGCATTTAAAAATTGGAATAATAATGGCAGAAAGATTACAATCGACTCTTTTAAAGTCAATTTGGACAGAAAGCCTACAGAATACCATATTGTACTGTACTGAATGGTAGCGCGTACATAGAAATTTATAACCTTGATGATGCCACAAAATAGGCAGATTGGCATTGTTTTCATGAGTACTTTTCGTAGTGCTGTTGTGATGGAATTAGTATGAAATATTTCGGAGGTGTTGGGAGGCACACGAGGTTCTGAGACGTGTGTTAAATATGGTGCAGCAAACATTGCTGCACATAATCATCAGGTACTGCCGAGTGCATTGACAGAACATGCAGTTGTGTATTCCCACTATTTGTGAGAGGCCAATATGCTGTAGCTGAGGCTACCATGGAGTGCTTAGCAGTGGATCAGTGTCCACTAGGGTGTAAGCTTCATGGATTGGACCCAGAAGCCTAATCTCAAGTATGCACTGCTAGGGAACCATGAAATGTACGGTGTGGTCCATCCAGAAGGGAAATTGACCCACTGTCCCTGGAGACATGCTTACGCAAAAATCCTATGTTCCTACTCCAAGCAGAAAGGAACGTCAGAGACAATTGTTCCCAAATGCAGAAGTCAGAATTCGTGAGTCAAATGCCAGGATTATCCGGCAAATAAACTCAAAGAACTAAAAGAAAAGCTCAAGTGAGTTGAACATCATATAACGCAAAATGCCATGCAAAATAATCTGATGCAGACGGTTCAACAGAAGAGCAACTGAATTTACAGTCACTTTCGGTCACACATTCACAATACAAAATATAGGTGTTAGGGGAGGTGAATAGATAGGGCAAGAGTCTTAGAAAAATGCTATGTATTCAGATAAGACGTGTGTTAGTCACACGACCATATTTATACTCTTTGAAAATACCCCCATTTTCTCACCTGGCGCCTATAGTAACAGCAAACAAATAAATCCAACATCTCGTCACTGTGAAAGATTCAACATTGGTACATTCCTTTTTATGTTTTAAATGGTTTGGGAACATCGTATTTTGAGTGTTAATTGTATTTCGTTTCTTTACAGTACATCTGTTTGCTTACAGCGTCCCTATCTAAGCGATAGCGAGCACATCCGAAAAGTCAAACAGGTGGTGCTGAGCATTTTCACAGTCAAATAGCAAAAATAAGTAGATAAAAAAATAATGAAAGCACTATCTTGGTACATGACTAAACTACTATAGGAATTAATTTTCGTCATTGCATTCACAGTAATGTAATTCTTAAATATGCACTTACTCAATAGACAATAGAGGACAGATGCAGACGTGCTACCTATTTTATTCACTTGGGGTTTGCTACATAATTGTGAATCTATGAATCAATCAGTGGGTTTGAAGTGCTCTCACTACCATCCTTTGTTTCCTTTATGGCAGGGTCGTGATTCTGCTTCTATTGATGTTTTGGTAATGTGGAAATAGCACATTATGAAATAAAAATATTATTTCTGTTTCTTAGTTTATAGAATAACACAATTATCTGAAGGGAATGGAAAAAATACATTTTTAAAATTCTATGTGCCAAGAAATTTCACCTAACAGTCTTTGAAATGTTGTTGAAATACCTCGAAATGATAATCGGCAGCATTTTGAAGTGCTAATTGAACCATTATTGGCTTTTGTATTTGATATTGCAAGACAGGCCTGCACTTTCAATGAAATCTCATTGAAAATTAGCATAATATATTAGCTGATTAAAAATAATTGCGAAAGCCTTAATTATGTTTAAAGAGATTCTTGCTCGGTGTGGATACTGCCGCGCGCTTGCTTCTTTTAATGAATGGAGAAACATGCCACTAAGAAAACGGAGCGCTTATATTATATTTTTTCATGAAATAATTGGTCATCTGTGAGCGCTGTCCAAAGCTGCTTGTCATAACAAGTCCGTTAAAAAAAATTACAAAATTGTGAAATTTATTCTCTGTATTATCATTGCCCTTTAAAATATTGTAAAGATTGGCGTTCTTACCATAAAAGGGGGGTAATTTTGTGTGTATATTTCATAATTAGCATACCCATGCAACGGATTGCATTGATTGCACTAGTGCAATTTATAAAGCATCTTTTCCATCGATATCTGCATCGTCTGAGAAGTGCAAAAATGCCATTTTGCACTGGGTTGTTATTGCAAACATTAGTAGAAATGTCGGTGGAAATTGCAGTCTATGCAATTTGACCTTTACAACCCTTTCCTATATAGATTCAAAATTACTTACATTCTAAAGAAGAACAACTATTTCCAAGGGATTGTAGATTCAATTTAAGATCATTCCTATCCAGAGCAGATGCATCAATGCATACCAACATTTCCCAAACAAGTTTAAGATCTAGTAACATAAAAAATGAAATCCACTTTTGGTGGGTACTAAGGATGAATCTTGGTATTTCATTTATTGTTGTTATATCTATTTACAAATTACATTTCAAATGATGGTTTAGAAATAGCCATTGCAAATCCATAAAAGAAAAAAGTAAATAAGTTACCTGTCTGTAATTCTATTTGTTAGTAAAATGCAAGTGTTACGAATTGACTATTAGAAATCGTTATTTGCAGTTGAAGTATAGTATCACAGTGTGACTCTTCTTCTTTCATGCCTCCTTCTGTTCTTTCTGCTGTTTTGCACTTGCAGGTAGTGGTGAATACCACTAATTTAAACCAAAGAAGATGCTCACTCCATTTGTTTAATATTTGAATGATGCGGCACATCTCTGGCAGCACTTACAAGTGTGGTAAACGGAGGAGGGAAAGGGTGTGTTTGTGTGTGTGTCGGTGTGTGTTGGGTATGTGCGTGCGTGTGTGTGTGCATAAGTTACTCACAAGTGAGCATCTTCAAATGTTGAATTTCACATACTGTGACTCAAGAGTGAATGTAACCATCATCCAAGCTAAAGTCAGAAGTGCATTTGGAGACATAGTAAGGCGATCACTAAGATTTACTTACTAGGAGGAACATTTTCCCCAGGGTGAATCTGTTACCACGCATCATGATTTTTTACCAAAGCAAACACATCGACATAATAACTGGCAGTAAATGAGTGGGAAGAACCACATATGGTGAAAGAATTGCACACATTTCAATCCCAATTTTGGCACAAACGAAGTCCAGATTTACCCCACAAATTGGAATCATGTTGAACCTTAGCACTGTATAAAAATGTAATATCTGTCTCTCTGCTCCTTTCTAATTCGCATAATCTCAACATGAAATATGCTATCAAACGTATCCAGGTAAAAAATGGGTAATCTTTAAGAATGTTTAGGATTACTTTCCATGCAATAGAAGTGAATAAATAAACAACGGAAGGCCTACTTTCCCATGATTTTAACAAACCAGCAATTTTCACTTTTAAGGGAATGCTCTTTCTGCGTGCACTATACGACCACGGAGGCTTGGACTACCATTGTTTGCCTATATCTTGATTGGCATTTCGGTATAAATCCACAGTCTGTTTTTTATTTGCCGCTGTGTGCTAGACCTCAATCTGGCATATACAAATGTCAGGACTAAAAGAAAATAAATATGGGATGGAAATCAGAGACATGCACTGAATTCTTAAATACGAAACAAAGTTCACTTAAACATATTTTCAGTAGATAGTGCAATATTGAACTGTCAATCAAGGGAAACAATGATGGGGTAATGCAGTCAGCAGGGTAGAATAATACAATTTCAAGCAGATGTTCAGGCAGGGTTCTAAATTCGCCCTACTCCTGGGTAAGCTTTTAATTTCTTTATCATATGCAGGCTGGACAAATTGGACTTAATTAAAATGGTAAAATACGTTTTCCTATCATGCTTCTCCAACCTGGCTAGTGTGCTTCTGTGAAAACATGAGTATGAAATGTCAAGACTCTGCATTACATACTGTTAAAAATAACCTCTTTGCAGTGGAATTTAGTTCTAAATTGTATGGCAATTAAATACAAACTTCTGCAGAGATAGGCTTGGATAATATGCGTTGTAAATTAAATTAAAAGTAGGCATTTTAACAAAAAATCTGCTAATAACGCTTAAAAACCCTGTTAAGGCATAGACAATAAATTAGATATTAAATGTTTTGGGGGAAGATTATCAAAAACATTTAGGAGCACGTGAAGTACTCTTTACGATACTCTTAAATGCATTTTATGAGGTGTCCTGATATAGCACAAATAGAGCGCAGTCTTTCAGTTTGGAATAATTGCACATGAATATTCCCATTTATTTCAATGTTTTAATGTTTCGGGGGCAATTCCCAAAGGCATGCGAAAGTATGTAAATAGTACTGTAGGAGTGCTGTTCTACATACTCCACAATGCGTTTGTGCATAAGCCTTTTTGCCTTTATGTAAAATCATGTTTGCTTTACAATTGTTGGTGCCCTAGCTTTGTTGTCCTCCCACTTGCCATTTTTGCAGTGGGGTCATTTCAAACTAGCTTCAAGCGACTGCAAGGATAAATGTCGATGATTTGAGTAATGCTCACCAGTAGGCCACATGGTAAGTAACCATTGATGTAGCACATATATAAAACTGGCCACCTACAATATTTAAACAGTGGCCCAATTCAATATAGATTAAGTATCACAGTTATCTTGCTGTCTCTTTTTCCACGTCGCTGAATGGTACATTTAAATACTGGATACCTGTGGATTAAGGCGACACACTTAATTGAGGAGATGGTATAATAGAGGGGATGCTTCCCTTTTGACATCAGTATATGTGTTTACAAAGATTCGCTGACTACAGTGAGATATTAAAATAGTGAGGGACTGGGAGGCAAACAGCCAATATGGTTTTCACGTGTGTTTGCATTAAATTAATTTGTAAGGACAATGGGAGTTCAAGGGCATTCAAAGCAGAGTCAATGTAAAAAAGGTTCCTGTTTTATTTATGTTGGTATTTTGGATTTGCTGCCCAGCCACAACCTACTCTCTCTCCTCTGTTCCATTTAACCGAATAAAAGGAAGTCCTCTTTACTCTTGCGTCTGGCAGGCCTTCCTTCAACCCTCCCTTCCTCCTCTTCAATGCTTAACTTCTGATATCATATTTTCAAAATCAGCCATCTTAGAAAAGGACACAGATGTAAGGGAGACTTCTTGTAGTGTCCTCCTTATTTCAACATATTAGGGCCTGGTAGGACAAGTACTCCCTTTGTCACCCATTTTAATCTTCCCTCAGCATATCACCTCATCCTTTAAACTCTTTTCAACATTAATTTCCTACCTCCCCTCTGTTCTCAGACACACATTACATAAGGTGTTCACTTACTATAAGCGATTGACTGGATTCAGCTCATCCTCTTGGTGTGGGTAAAATGGTTGTCTTAATAGTTTGTTCCCTTTATTCTCTGGCATGTATCTCATATTCCATGTGAACTGTCTCAACCTGTCCTTCTATGCGGGATGTTCACCTTTCCTTTCACGGTTGACTCATATAATATCTTGCCTACTGTCCCAATCCCTGACTCTCTGTACATTGCCCTTCTTTTGCTTTTGAATGTGCACCATAAAATGTAAATCTAACTGTCTGAAGCTGTGACTCTACATGCGTTACTCCCCTTTCACCTCTGGTTTGTTCACATTGAGCGACTACGTTACTTCCTAAAACGTTGCGTCACTGTGGCTCGCACATTTGTGCTCCTCCATCGAACACATTGAGCCTATTCTTAACACAATCAAGCCCTGCCTTTTTACCACAAATGAGGAGAAAATGTTATGATCATTATTATTACATTTAACAGCTATTGTTCTCTGGTTAAACCCATTAAAATCCCATACCCGTTTGCGGGCTATTGAATGAGACCAATGAACCTATGGTTTCACTGTGTCTTTCGTTAAGTTTCAGGTTTGCCTCCTAGCTAATTGAACGCTTGTTTGTGCCAACTATGGGTGTATGTGCTGTAAAGGTTGGCATTTCAACCAGTTGGAAAAGGCAGGAAATAATAGGATGTATGATTGAATTTACATGCTAGAGGCCTCCAGAACTGACTGTGTAATGGGCTTCGGGGGTCATGGTGTAGGAAACCTTGGCTTTTTAGAATCTATTTATGAGTAGTATGGTATTGGCGGGTATAATCCCTACACTCATTAAGACACATACTCTGCAGTGACACATTGCCTGTACAGTGGAGTTAATAATCAGTCAACATGGAATGGGGAATGACTAGGCCGATCTGGATTTCTGGGTCAAACAATGCAAGGAATTGCCAGTCTTGTGTAATTCAATGCTCATATCTTCCATGTTCTCTGAACAGCTGACAAATGAGAGTGTGATAGTATGAGGTAGGTAGTGTGTCAGTGGACAGGAGTGGCTGGAGCTAAGGAGGGCAGAGCCACCCATGCTCTCCATGCTGTAGGAGAGATTCAGAGGGGGCCAGGTTGCAGTTGTACCCTCAGCTCCTGTCCGATCTTCCTGTGATGTTATTGGCTGGATTGTCCAATTGCTAAACTCCAGTTGGAACATATCGGGACATCTATGATCAGGCAGATTGGTATATCTCAACCAGCAATAACACTCTGCCCGACTTGTAATCAGGCCCTTTGAGTTCACAAGAGCGTGTGCAGTGTTGAGACACACAATTCAAGACACCACTGTAAACATTATGTGAAGTTGATTAGCACTTTCGTTTCATTCCTGCATTGCTTGGGGTAGGGAATATTTGATGGCCTTTCAATCAAGGTTCTCAGTTTAGTCCTTCTTCCAAATGCTTTTGCAGTCAGCCACGTGGAGGAAACGGGCAGGTTCTCAGAAGAGGAAAACATGATGCCTTACACCCTACCCAACCAGGTGATTGGGGTCAGCGTGAAACCTTTTCCTATTATTCACAGCAGATTACTTGTAATGGCCCCGTCCCTTTTACAAACCCATCTAAAAGTTTCATACATTTCGCAAATGTTCTGATGATTATGTGAAAGGAATTATTTTAAATGTGGTTGTCTAGTTTAAAATGAGTAACTTACACGAAAGGACGATAAATACGATGAATGTCAAATTATCACTCAACAGTATTTTTGGTAGTGCACCTGCTCTGTCATGGGTATGATCTGAAAACATATATGCACTTCAATGGGGTAGGCATAAACTATTGGGAAACCGAGATGTTAGAAGGTTAACCTTAAACTCTCTATAGTGATACTGGATGGACACTTAAGACTTCAGTCCACAGATGTAGTCCACTGTGTTTTGTAACTTGGAACGTGGCATAGTCTGCTATACTACATCTCCAAACATTGCGTGAATAAGTAAAACACTATCTCCCTGCTGCTCGAAGACTCCAAATTCAGAGAACTCTGATTCATTATATGTTTAAAGCTGAAATAGGTATAGCCTAGCATGACTGCTACTTAGCTGTGGTGGACATGTGTGTCTTTAAATCCATTCTACTGGACTTTAATAAAGGAAGAAATAGGATCGTATGAGCAGTCTGTATCACGTGTTAACAAGATTATTTATTAATTGAGAGCGAAATCTGGAGTCTCGTAGGGACTGAGTGTCCAATGTGCATAAAAAAGTGCAGTTATATTTTCTTCGGTCTGCTGTGTAACCGATCCCAGTATGAAGGCGTATGTGAAGTTGGGCCAGTAAAAACACACTCCATCTTGTATGTAGATATGACTGTGTGTGTGTCTGTGTATGTGTAAAAATATTTCAATACTTAAGACATCCTGACTTTTGGAATCCAGCTCAGCGAACAGCCAGACATAGTCATGTTTGTGAAGCTTTAACTGCAATTAATAGGTTCTCATTAAAGTGATACACTGCTCGGGCTAGGTTTTAGCTAAATTTGTGCTACAGTACATACCAAAGAAATAACATGCATTTATCTTACTAGTCTCCTGACAGGCTGTGGGTGTACATCATTGCCTTAATCAGCCAAATCGCTAGGTCTTCACAGTCTGGGGGTAAGTTCCGCAGGTTCCAAGTCCTGATATGTAGGCAGGTTAGGGGATAGGTTCAAGGTTTGGTCAATGTCCAATTGTTGTCCAGGGAAGTAAAACAAAGTGTAGGGGATCACTATGGAAGCCATCTTGGAGTCAGGCAGGGGACTGTACTGTACACTGGTGGCCATCCTAAGGTCAGGCATCTGGCAGTTAAAGTCAATATCCAGGACAGTGGCCGCCAGAGAATAACAAATCCAGCGTGCACACACCATCACACGCACAGACATGCACAAGCTCACACAAATCTGAGCACACACTCTCATATGCGCACTGATGCACACACACAAGCATATATACAGAAACATCCAAAAACACAAGCACACATAAAATCCCATGCTCTAATACAAAAACACTGAGCCATGTCCCCTGGTCACAGCGTTGCCCCCTTTGGGGTTGTAAAGTTCCACAAAATATTTCTGGATGAGAAATTTAAAAGTGTTTCAAAACTTCTTTATTTTCATTTTGTTTTTCAAAGTTAATTCTTCAAGGTAAACAATCCAAACTCAAAGATACATTGATGTTTTGTCCAATGCATTTCGGCTTGGTTACAGCCTTCGTCAGGGACCATATTCTATAAATTAAATAATCACAGTTAAGGATATGTCAGAAGCTGCAAATCCCACACATAATGTAAAGTTAACATGTCTAATAATCAATTCTCCAATGATCAAGTAATACGACTCGAAATTCCTACTAGTAGCAGTCGGGTAAATTACCATTGAAAGAAAATGGACGTGCGTTCTAAAGTGCCTAAACGTGTGCATATAAAAGTAGATGATCTCCGTGAAACTAACAAACGAAGTTCGAGTGCAGCGTGTGTGTGCCCCTTCGCCAATTCGATGACGGCAAAAATATCGCGAAAACTTAAAGTAAGATTAAACACCCCGCAAGTGAAGCTCATTCTAAAGTAACAATGCTGCAAGGTGAAACGCGCGCTTACCGGTTAAATGTAGGTATAGTTCCCAAACGCCATTCCCCTAAGGTGCTGTTTCCCGATCAGTGCCGGACATGCCGGTTAAATCGCCATGTTAACTAATAAGTGTAGAAAGAGGACTATGTCCGTAACCGTGTAGTGGAGCGGCCATGATAGACTGGGGTGAGTAAGGAAGTCTCAAATGAGGAAATGGATTCCGAAGTGCAACATTAATTAGTCAAATAAAGTTACGCGCAAAAACAAAAACAAATAATGGTTTTATCCAGCTATTGCTGTGCAACTTGGATTGATCTTTGCCATGTATATAAATAATAAGTAGTATGGGATATCAAAACATAAATTGAACAATCGATTGCCATTGCAGTATAAATGAGCAAATAAAAAATGACATTGGTTAATGAGGTAAATCAACAAGGTAGCAATATGAGAAATCATGCAAACACATGTTATGTTAGCCATTTGGAATTAATCCATGATCATAAATAACAGCTAAATTCAGTCCGATCATTCATCCCTGTTGGTTTCAGAGTATCCAGTTTAAAAATCCAAAAGTTTTCTCTTTGTAGTAAGGCCTTGTGGTTATCAACACCCTCACGTTTTTTCACAATTTCCAAGATGGTGAATCTGAGTTGACTGATGTTGTGTGATGCTTCACAAAAATGGTTTGCAACCGTAGATTTAGTGTGTCTATTCCGAATGTTCGACTTATGCTCTTTGAGCCTGATTTTCATCTTTCTCTCGGTCTTGCCCACATAACCTTGTCCGCATGGGCATTTCAACAAATATACAACATTCGTGGAATCACAGGTTGCTGACACACGCAGTTTGATCTTAAAGCCCTTACTTGGATGGGTGATAGTATCTCCTCTAATGATGCTATTGCAGTGACTGCAGTTATAACAAGGTAATGTTCCCTGAAAAGTTTCACTGATGTTTTCTGCTTTGGGTTTAATCATGTTGCCCACATTCGTACCCCTTTGGTAGGCAAATAAAGGTGTTTCTTTGAAAATATCATTGAATTCTGTCTCTTGAGATAGTATCCCCCAATGTCTTTTGATGATCCTCTTGAATACTTTACTCTTCGTTGAATATTTTGATACTACCACAACCCTTGTGTTCTCCTTTTTGGTCGATTGAATCAACAAATTTTTTCTGTCTTTTTGGGCGCATCTAGATTTGGCATCATCCAATATATTTTGGGGATATCCTCTTTCTTTAAATCTCAGTTCCATTTCTTTAATTCTGATTTCTGATATTTCCGGTGATGATACGATTCTTTTCACTCGCAACATTTGCGAATATGGCAAATGCTTTTTCAAGGGGTCATTATGAAAACTGTTATGGTGCAGCAAATTGTTACGATCAGCCTTTTTGCGATAGATGTCTGTTTCAAAATGAGATCCTTTTCTGCGTATCTCCACATCCAAAAATGTAATCTTTGTAGCGTTTATCTCTGATGTGAACTGAATGCGTTCATCGCGTGTGTTTAGTTCATTAATGGCAATTTTTAGTTCAGATTCTGAGCCAGTCCATATTATAAACATATCATCGATATATCTTAATATTGTTTTAGTTTTGGATTTCCAAGGTTCTTGATTCAGAATGTGTTTCATTTCAAAATATTCCATATACAAATTCGCATAAACAGGCGCTGCCGAATTTCCCATGGCAGTTCCGGTAAGTTGCAAATAAAATTGTTCTTTCCATTTAAAGTAACTATGGAACAGTGTGAAATGCAATAGTTCCATAAGAAATACTTTGAAATCCAGATCCATCTCAGTGTTGAGCAACGTGTGCTCAATTGCTTCAATGCCATCTTGATGCGGGATGGATGTATATAGAGACTTAACATCCATACTACATAGTGTAACTTGTTCATTCTCTTCTATCTGAATCAATCCTAGTTTTTCCAGGAAATGGGTCGTGTCCTTTACAAATGTTTCCATCCTCATTACATTTGGTTGTAAATACCTATCCAACAATTGGCCTACTGGTTGATGTATGCTCCTAAAAAGAAGGGCAATTCAGAGTGCAAGCGTGACATTACCAATTTTGTTGTCACTTTCTCCTGATCCACACGCTTGGCACCTACAGTAGAAATGCAATACGAGGAGATTCTCAACATTACAGATCAACGAGCAGATACATTCGCCTTTTCAGCCGATGAGGCGACTCGCATCTATTCTCTAATCCACGAGGATATGTCAGAAACTACCTCGCACAGAAATAAGGAGCAGAATATAAGACAATTACTTTACCTTTCAAAAAGAGCAATTAATCAAAGACTTCATGCAAGCACATTAGTGAAATACCATAGAGCATTACGCATTCCTCGGGGCTTGAGGATTGCCCTTAAGCCCTCACTGTGTAAGAATTCATTAAAGTTTAAAGAAAAGTGGTTCGCTATCCTGAACAAATGTTCTTTGGACCTCATTCTCCTTATCATTGAGGAACTTTCCACTATCTTGGATGAGCTGCAGAAAGAAATAGAAACTGTAACAGAGGAACTCACCAAGAGCACACCAGCTGAGGATTGGGCAAAGATTCTGGAGGACATTAATGTCCAATTAACGAAGCACACCCAGGAGGTGAACGATAGGAAAATCAGGAAACTAAGACGAGATACTGTGGATTACAAACTTGGGGAGGTGTACACCTGGGCAGAGGTGTACGCCCGCCGCAGGCAGAATAAACCGTACACACAAAATACCGATTCGTCATCAACTGGAAGTGACCAATCTTCGAGACCCAAAACGAGTGGTAGACCCCGACAACAACAACAACAACCCGCAAGGGAGGATCAGCTTCCCGGAAGTTCGGGACTTGTTCAAAACCTGATACAAGCAAGGGGAGATGAGCATTTTTTAGAGGAAGGCCAACAAGAAAAAGAAGACCCAGGAGGAGCAAAGGGAAAAGAAAAGGAACCACCAAATACCAGGAGTGTAGTGGCGGAGAGGAAGAAGGACAAACCCAAGAAGGCTATGACTTGAATAACTTGGTCATTAACATTTCCAGCATGAAACTGGATCGCATCTCAATTGAAACATTGCAGAAAGGGATGTCGTTTGTCCCCACGACTGAAACAAGCAGATTGGAGTTGGAGATTAATCTCTATAAACTAATGAGGAAACTACACCTTAGGCATTTTTTTGATAACGTTGTAATAGAAAGAAGTGTTGGTCAAGAAGATCAATTATTGGGATTGACGCCACACAGTACATATGAAGCACCTGTATCCCATAAAACCTTAGATACATTCGAAAAATTGGTCAAAGCGGAGTTATCGAAATTGAGCTTCAGGACAAAATCCAGACAACACAACCTTACTCAGAAGCAGATTGATGCACTCCGGAGAATTGCGAATAACCGAGATATCATTTGTCAGAAAGCTGATAAAGGAGGAGCTATTGTTGTCATGAAGGCATGGAAGCAATTGTGCACACGTTGCTCAACACTGAGATGGATCTGGATTTCAAAGTATTTCTTATGGAACTATTGCATTTCACACTGTTCCATAGTTACTTTAAATGGAAAGAACAATTTTATTTGCAACTTACCGGAACTGCCATGGGAAATTCGGCAGCGCCTGTTTATGCGAATTTGTATATGGAATATTTTGAAATGAAACACATTCTGAATCAAGAACCTTTGAAATCCAAAACTAAAACAATATTAAGATATATCGATGATATGTTTATAATATGGACTGACTCAGAATCTGAACTAAAAATTGTCATTAATGAACTAAACACACGCGATGAACGCATTCAGTTCACATCAGAGATAAACGCTACAAAGATTACATTTTTGGATGTGGAGATACGCAGAAAAGGATCTCATTTTGAAACAGACATCTATCGCAAAAAGGCTGATCGTAACAATTTGCTGCACCATAACAGTTTTCATAATGACCCCTTGAAAAAGCATTTGCCATATTCGCAAATGTTGCGAGTAAAAAGAATCATATCATCACCGGAAATATCAGAAATCAGAATTAAAGAAATGGAACTGAGATTTAAAGAAAGAGGATATCCCCAAAATATATTGGATGATGCCAAATCTAGATGCGCCCAAAAAGACAGAAAAGATTTGTTGATTCAAGCGACCAAAAAGGAGAACACAAGGGTTGTGGTAGTATCAAAATATTCAACGAAGAGTAAAGTATTCAAGAGGATCATCAAAAGACATTGGGGGATACTATCTCAAGAGACAGAATTCAATGATATTTTCAAAGAAACACCTTTATTTGCCTACCAAAGGGGTACGAATGTGGGCAACATGATTAAATCCAAAGCAGAAAACATCAGTGAAACTTTTCAGGGAACATTACCTTGTTATAACTGCAGTCACTGCAATAGCATCATTAGAGGAGATACTATCACCCATCCAAGTAAGGGCTTTAAGATCAAACTGCGTGTGTCAGCAACCTGTGATTCCACGAATGTTGTATATTTGTTGAAATGCCCATGCGGACAAGGTTATGTGGGCAAGACCGAGAGAAAGATGAAAATCAGGCTCAACGAGCATAAGTTGAACATTCGGAATAGACACACTAAATCTACGGTTGCAAACCATTTTTGTGAAGCATCACACAACATCAGTCAACTCAGATTCACCATCTTGGAAATTGTGAAAAAACGTGAGGGTGTTGATAACCACAAGGCCTTACTACAAAGAGAAAACTTTTGGATTTTTAAACTGGATACTCTGAAACCAACAGGGATGAATGATCGGACTGAATTTAGCTGTTATTTATGATCATGGATTAATTCCAAATGGCTAACATAACATGTGTTTGCATGATTTCTCATATTGCTACCTTGTTGATTTACCTCATTAACCAATGTCATTTTTTATTTGCTCATTTATACTGCAATGGCAATCGATTGTTCAATTTATGTTTTGATATCCCATACTACTTATTATTTATATACATGGCAAAGATCAATCCAAGTTGCACAGCAATAGCTGGATAAAACCATTATTTGTTTTTGTTTTTGCGTGTAACTTTATTTGACTAATTAATGTTGCACTTCGGAATCCATTTCCTCATTTGAGACTTCCTTACTCACCCCAGTCTATCATGGCCGCTCCACTACATGGTTACGGACATAGTCCTCTTTCTACACTTATTAGTTAACATGGCGATTTAACCGGCATGTCCGGCACTGATCGGGAAACAGCACCTTAGGGGAATGGCGTTTGGGAACTATACCTACATTTAACCGGTAAGCGCGCGTTTCACCTTGCAGCATTGTTACTTTAGAATGAGCTTCACTTGCGGGGTGTTTAATCTTACTTTAAGTTTTCACGATATTTTTGCCGTCATCGAATTGGCAAAGGGGCACACACACGCTGCACTCGAACTTCGTTTGTTAGTTTCACGGAGATCATCTACTTTTATATGCACACGTTTAGGCACTTTAGAACGCACGTCCATTTTCTTTCACTGGTAATTTACCCGATTGCTACTAGTAGGAATTTCGAGTCATATTACTTGATCATTGGAGAATTGATTATTAGACATGTTAACTTTACATTATGTGTGGGATTTGCAGCTTCTGACATATCCTTAACTGTGATTATTTAATTTATAGAATATGGTCCCTGACGAAGGCTGTAACCAAGCCGAAATGCATTGGACAAAACATCAATGTATCTTTGAGTTTGGATTGTTTACCTTGAAGAATTAACTTTGAAAAACAAAATGAAAATAAAGAAGTTTTGAAACACTTTTGAATTTCTCATCCAGAAATATTTTGTGGAACTTTACAACCCCAAAGGGGGCAACGCTGTGACCAGGGGACGTGGCTCAATGAAGGGTCACGCGAATTAGTCATTTACCTGTACTCAGAAGGAGGGTACACCCTGGAGCACGCAACAACCTTTGAAAAAAAGAAGGGCAATTCAGAGTGCAAGCGTGACATTACCAATTTTGCTAATACAAAAACACCCAAATACATGCACACACAAACACCATCACATGCACAGACATGCACAAGCACACACAAATGCACTCACACTCATATATGCAGACACGCACACACACACACAAGCACACATACAGAAACTATCAAAAACACAACCACACATACAATCACATGCTCCAGACCAAAAATACCCAAGGACGTACACACAAATACATGCACACACAAACACCATCACACGCACAGACATGCACAAGCACACACAAATGTGCGCACACACTCTCATACGCGAACAGAGGGCGCACACAAGCACGCATACAGAAACATCCACATGCACAAGCACACATGCAATCCGATACATAAACACTGGAATACATGCACACACCATCACACGCACAGACATGAGCACACGTACAGAAACATCTGCGTGCACAAACACAAGCACACATAGAGTCACATGCTCTAATACAAAAACACCCAAATACATGTCCACACCATCACACACACAGACATGCACAAGCACACACAAATGTGAACATAGTCTTTCATACACGCACAGGCACAGACACACACACACATGTGTCTGCACACACCCCCTCATACACGCACAGACGCACACACAAAGCACTCCCATGACATATTTCTCCAGGACTGCTGCAGCATTGATGGCAAACAATGGCAGGTTTGGACGGACTAATGAAAGAAGGCTAGTTGAACATGCAGTTATTGCGACTGCTGCATCCTCCTCTCTATCATGCAAAGTGGTGTCTTTTTGGGCGAGCTGTGTCCACATCTAATATTGCTGGTCCCCCATGCATCATAGCTGTGGGGCACTGAAGTGGGCTCTGAGGTCTTTGCTCTGCCTTTTCTGCCCATCAATCAATCAATCAATCAATCAATTAATTTATAAAGCGCGCTATATACCCGTGAGGGTCTCAAGGCGCTGGGGGGGAGGGGGTGCCGCTACTGATAGAAGAGCCAGGTCTTGAGGAGTTTTCTGAAGGCCAGCAGGTCCTGAGTCTGTCGTAGGCTGGTGAGGAGGGCGTTCCAGGTCTTGACGGCGAGGTAGGAGAAGGATCTGCTGCCGGCGGTGGTTTTCCGGATACGAGGGACTGTGGCGAGGGCGAGGTTGGCTGAGCGGAGGCTTCGGGTGGGGGTGTGGAAGCTGAGTCGGTCGTTGAGGTATGTAGGTCCGGTGTTGTGTAGGGCTTTGTGTGCGTGGATGAGGAGTTTGAAGGTGATCCTCTTGTTGACGGGGAGCCAGTGGAGGCCTTTCAGGTGAGGTGTGATGTGGCTGCATCGGGGGATGTTGAGGATCAGTCGTGCCGAGGCGTTCTGGATTCGTTGTAGTCGTCTCAGGAGATTGGTTGTTGTTCCTGAGTAGAGGGCGTTCCCGTAGTCGAGTCTGCTGGTGATGAGGGCCTGGGTGACGGTTTCCCTCGTGTTGGGGGGGATCCATTTGAAGATCCTGGGGAGCATGCGCAGGGTGTTGAAGCAGGACGCGGAGACGGCATTGACTAGCCTGGTCATGGAGAGGGTGGAGTCGAGGATGACCCCTAGGTTGCGTGCGTGGTCTGTGGGTTCCGGGGCTTTGCCTAGTGATGTGGGCCACCAAGAGTAGTCCCAGGCTGATGGGGTGGGTCCGAGAATGAGGACCTCCGTCTTGTCTCAGCTTCAGTCTGCTGTCCTTCATCCAGTCGGCTATGGCCTTCATTCCTCTGTGGAGGTTGGCTTTGGCGGTGTGGGGGTCTTCGGTGAGGGATATGATCAGCTGGATGTCGTCGGCGTAGGAGATGATGTTGAGGTTATGTTGTCGTGCGACGTGGGCGAGCGGTGCCATGTAGATATTGAACAGCGTTGTGCTGAGGGAGGATCCCTGTGGGACGCCGCAGGTGATCTCGGTGGATTTCGAGTGGAAGGGTAGGAGGTGGACGCTCTGGGTTCTGCCGGAGACGAAGGATGTGGTCCAGGCCAGGGCTTTCTCTTGAATTCCGGCGTCGAGGTGGTGTGCTGATAGGGTGCGGTGGCAGACTGTGTCAAAGGCTGCTGATAGACCAGGAGGATGAGGGCGGCTGTTTCTCCTTTGTCCATCAGGATTCTGATGTCGTCTGTGGCGGCGATGAGGGCGGTCTCGGTGCTGTGGTTGCTGCGAAAACCGGATTGGGAAGGGTCCAGGATGTTGTTCTCTTCGAGGTAGGGGGTTAGCTGTTTGTTGACGATCTTCTCTGTCACATTTGCCGGGAACGGGAGCAGGGATATGGGCCGGAAGTTCTTGAGGTCCTTGGGGTCCACCTTGGGCTTTTTCAGAAGGGCGTTGATCTCGGCGTGCTTCCAGCTTTCTGGGAAGGTTGCTGTCTCGAAGGAACTGTTGATTGTCTTTCGGAGGTGGGGCGCGATGGTTGTGCTGGCTTTGTTGAAAACGTGGTAAGGGCAGGGGTCGGATGGGGATCCGGAGTGGATGGAGTTCATGGTTTTTATGGTGTCTTTGTCGCTGACGTTGGACCAGGCGGTCAGGCGGCTGGTGCGGGTGGTGGTCGCAGGGGTAGTGGCCTTGGTGGTGGGTGCAGGGGTGTCGGAGTTGAAGCTGTCGTGGATGTCAGTGATCTTGTGGTGAATGAAAGTGGCCAGGGAGTCACCACGGTCTTGTGATGGTGGGATGTCGTTGGTGTTGGTGCTGGGGTTGGAGAGTTCTTTCACAATGCTGAAGAGCTCCTTGGTGTTGTGTGCGTTGTTGTCTAAGCGGTCCTTGAAGGCGGTCCTTGAAGGTGGTCCTCTTGGCGGTCCTGATGACTTGGTGGTGTCTGCGGGTGGCGCTCTTGTGGGCTGTGTGGCTGTCAGATGTTCGGTCGTGGAGCCATCTCTTCTCCAGCTTCCGACATGTGCGCTTGGAGGTCCGGAGGTCTTCGGTGATCCAGGTGGCTTTCTTGTTGGTGTGGTTGGTTGTGGAGGTCTTAAGTGGGGTGAGGGTGTTGGCGCAGCCGTTGATCCACTGTTTGAGGTTGGTCGCGGCGGTGTCACACGCTGACTTTTATCTGCCTCATGGTTGGAGCCTCCTAACAGACAGTGGAGAGGAGGGCCGGCTCCCGACCCGCTTCTCTGTCCTAAGGAGCCACCATCTTTTTGGTGGAACAACCCCAAGGACTGTAGGGAGAGATCACCAGAGGTAGCCCAGAAGAGGATTCCCAGAAAATGCAGGCTGTAAAGTCCCTGCTTTCAAAGGGGGGCATTTATTATGCATTTGTGCAGCGTGTGGTCAGCACTAAAGTTTGTTAAGCCTCCAGGTGGGTGCGGTCCCTAAAGCGAGTCCAGCCGCTTAGTAAGTCGCAGGTCAGGATCGCTGACCCTCCCCCCTCAGGCACACTCATACCTCACGGTGGGCGCAAGCCGGTAAAGTCCGTAGATGGGAGTTTTGTTCCCTCCAGAGTGCAGCCAGCAATACTACTCGCCAGGGAGGGGGCATGAGGTTATGAGAGCCCCATCAGTTGCTTGGGGCCTGGTCTAGCACATGGCAGAGAGGTGCATGGTGCGCAGGATGTCTGCCATATACAGGGTGTACGCTGCCACACAGGACCCACCAGATGCCACACAGTCTCAGTAGCGCACGCGGTAATCCGGCAGAGTCAGCAGTACCGATGTCCTGAGGGCGCTGCCATCTTAGGACCAAGCAGTCGGCCCATGTGTTAGCGCTGTCGGGTGCATTCCTCATAAGAGAGCAATGGGTGCACACTGATGGTCGCGCTGTTGCTCCCGGGTCAGTCCAGATGCCACCAGGTCCCAGGAGCTCGCAGGGTGGTCAGCGGGAGTCAGCAGCGCCTATGTCTTAAGGGCGCCGCCATCTTAAGGTCAGGAGTCGGCCCGCGTGGCGTCTCTGCCGGGTGTACATCTCACAGAGGAGCAGGGAGCGCTTCCAGATGCTTGCGCTGGAGACCGACTAACCTCGGGCGCGAGAGCTGGCGAGGAGAAACCCAGGTCTTGGTAACGTCGACCTCCTTGGATTTGGTGTTTGGAGTTCAGGTCCGATCGGCAGCCGCCATCTTAGCCCGCGGCCCCGAGAGCCTCCCACGGCCGGGTCGAGAACACTCCCTTGAGTGAAAAGTCAAGTAAGCGCCACTAGATTGCGCGCTACATGTTCTGCTGCTGAATACGGCCAATTTCAGCCCCCGGGGCCCCGGGGGACCGGTGCTGAGAGCTCCTGAAGTGTGCACAGACTGGGAGCCAAGAGCATATCAAAACACTTTTGAATCATAACTCGGACAAAGAAACACTCTCAGACTCACTAGCCACACCGGTACAAGCATTCCATTTGAAGCTCACAATAGTTAGCGCCTATGCTAGATCTTTGGCAAACATAATTAGATAGGCATATAATTTACTGCCTTAACGCTTAAGGCTGAAGCGAGCCAGTATATTTTGAATGAAAATCTTGCAACTGCTTGAGAGCATTTTCAATGCTCTATCACTCTTCTGCAGTCCTGATCACCTGCACATTTGAAGCTATTCTTGAAAACAAATGCACAAAGAATGAGTTACGATCTTGACATTGCAAACTGTTCCCAGTTAGTACCTTATAGGCTCTCCACTGAAACTTGGAGTATAAGACTGATAAAAAATATCTGAGATTTACATTAGATCACAGTGTTAGACGCAACATTATTATGCTACGTTTAGAGGTTTTACCACTAAAATCTTGTACTAAACACTGGAGTGACACAAGTGACAGATCAGGATCTTGTGAATTATGTGGGGGCGGCGTCGAAGATATTGTGCATGTTTTATATGTCTGCCCCAGTAAAGGCTTGGTAGAAGCTCAAAACCGCTTTAAAAAACCGATATGTTTTAAATATAATTTATACAGAATTAATGATGAGATATGTTTCAAATATAATTTATCCAGAATTAATGATATGATTGTTTTAATTAGATCACCACCTGATGAATTTGTGTATTAAAAACTGTTGCCATTTAAAAAAAACTTTTTTACCATTGTCCTCATTAACATTTTGTATTATCTCTCATTTTACAATGTTGCACTGATTCTGAATGTTTTATAGTGTTGATCTCTGATGAGATCTAAATCAATAAAAACCTGACTGATTGATTGAAACAGTAGACTAGAACATTTCAGGTTGAAAATATTCCACACTTTTTGAGGTAATGATGCAAACAATCACAGACTGTGCAAAATCCATATTATAACATGATAAATAAAATAACTTTCAGATAACAAGTGATTGATAAAAAGTCCCCTCTTAATCTGAATTAGAAACATTCAATTATTCTCGTGCAGATATAATGCGACAGAAGCAAACAAAAGAAATAGCAATGAAACGCCAATTGTTGGATATATTTGCAAATTGGTTGCCTCTTGCTCCTCAATGATAGCAATAGTATTTTTAAACCAAACTGGTGAAAGATATCCTGTTAGAACCAAGTCTCTGTATAGTAAAACCATACGTGCAAGCAGACACACTTATGGACTATCATCATCAGCATTAATTTACAGTCATATTATTTTGTGAGCGATTGTTTAGAATTTCTTACCATTATGAGGGTATTGTAGGACATGAGTGTGCCATTAATCAATGGGGCCTGGTTTTTGGTGTTTGGATGTATGAGGGTAGTAGAGTGTTCAATGTTTAGAAGATGGTTGGGTAGGTAAGTGTGAAAGTAAAATAAGTGTGCTCTTGGAAGATGTTTATGGTATGCGATGTGCATGAATTGATGTGCCAAATTAATTTTGTTTTTGTTTTTGTTTCTCGGTATACAGTAATATCTTCCTACCTTTTCAAGAGAGAATGTCTTTGTTAAAGCGAAACCCCATCCAGCCTCAAATGCTCTTCGGATCATTGGACCACTGGTGGTGGGGGGTGCACTTGCTAGTCCAAATGGATTTGGAAACCTCAATCCAGCCATTTCTACACTTATGTCCACCAGGTCAATTGCAGTGTAAAACAGGGGCAGTTCAGGTTTTTGGGCAACCGTGGCTCCATGGAATGACTGCAGAAAGAAACACAATTAACAGTTACTATACATTCAGCACAACTCAATTTAAAATCATGTGTTTGACAACGCTTTGACTATTGAAATTTTGGCACAAATTTTCTGACACTTGCGACATGAAAATATCCTTGCAATCCAGATTTTTATTTTGGAGGATTTAGTGTACAAAAAGGGGTGCATAAAAAGTGAAAAGATAGCCATTTTTGCCCACTTGATGGGACAGGCGTCTAAATAATATTAGAACACTGGAATGTCGAGCTCTCCATTAAAAACAATAGAGTGCTCAGGGCTTCTAATGGCTGGTAGATGCCCGGAGCGTTAACATTCCAATGTTTAACAAGGAACTCACAGAGCCCAAGGGGTTTTCAACCTCGTCAGGCTCTGTGAGGCCTTTGTTTTACAAATAAGAACATTCTGCCCTTAACGGGAGGAATGTTCTAAAAGTGTTAGAGGTCCTTTAGTGAGCTCTACCAGCCATTACAGGCCTGCTCCAAAGGCCCTTGCCTTCAGCTAGGGTCTTTACCAAGGGAGTGGGCCTTTAATGGCTATTAGAGCCCACTACAGCTGTCTCTAAGGCTACAGGAAATATATTAAATGCAGCAGGAACAACCCAAGTAAGACTTCTAATGCAATATTCACTGCACACTTCAGAAATAAATACTGCTAGTGGAATCAACATTTGCTGTCGCCAATAACTGTACCTCAATGCATCTTTATGTGAAAGCTTAATGGTGCTTAGAAGTGGAAACGATGGGGGGGGGGGTCGCCAGGAGAATCCTGTTGCAACCTTTGCAATTACCTTAGCCAGTAAAGTGTTCCTGATACGTCATATTTCATAGCAACCCCAAATATATTTTGCAATTTTCCGCACCCATAGGAATCTGGAAGGGGCCAGGTATATTGTGTAACAGTTACAAATAGGAGGGGAAACATTCCCTGGGGACGAGGCTGTCTTGTATCTTGGGTGAGATTTTCAAGCTGGGTGAGTTCATTTTGCTCTCGCAGCAGGAATGTTTTTCCATTTCCTGTGGTTCCATCTATGTTAAATACTTTGGTATGGCGTTTCTTTCACTGATAGGAGTCCAAGTTCATGTGGAGTCATTCTAGGGCTGGGCGAAATGTAAATTATGCTGGGAATTTTGGAACAGCAGTTGTTCACCGTGGTTTTGCTTAAGTGCACCTTTGCGCCAAAATCTGACATGACGACACATTAAGTGGTGAAACATAGCACAAAATGGCAGATTTGTATTTCAAGCAGTTCTGTGTAATTCTTACATGATTTCACATAATTACCCGGAAGCAAATTATGAGAATTTCGCACACCCTGATTCACTTGGTATGATGCCACTAGGTGTGAGTGAATTTGAAAACAAATCTTTTGTAAAATACATACTTTTAAGGAAATTACGCAAAATTGCACATAAGTAAAGTGTAGTTGGTCCGTACTTCTTGTGACAATTAAACACAAGGCCATAACTTCCACACAGACATTATGCAAGGTAATGGAAGATCACAGGTTGAAAACGTACCTTGATAATACTGTGCCTTAGTATCTTCTGAAATTTTCAATTCAAACCTGTCTCCTGTGGGCAGAAATTTACCCCAAATAGCGCAACCCCAAAATAAAAACAAGCATTTACAATGCAACGGTTTCGCCTTTGTAAAAGTTAGAGCTATTGGCATTGTAAATGACAAATTTTTCATTTATGTGTTGTTTTTGAAAACCGATAAATAAATGGCATTGTCATTTACAATGCCAATAGCTTAATGTCTCGCAAGACCCTAGACGTACAGTGCACAATATTATCTCTGCATCGGTGATCAGCCAAAGGTTCGCGTAATATCACTAACTGCAGTCAGAAGTTCACATTTGTTAAATTTCACTTCATGTCATTTCATTTCATTTTTCCACCCTGCCTTTGAATAAAACATTAGTTTGAGTCTATCAAGTAACTGATTATCGTTTATTTTTCATTACGCTTCACAAACTCATGCACAATCCCTGGAGAACGGGTTGTAGCAGCAAAAAGACGATGGGACCCGATTTTCTAGCAAGAGGCTCAGTGGGTTGAGAGGGCGCGCTATGGAGGTCAGTGTGCAATATCGGAGCACAGAATCGTGGCCCAGTAGGGCCAACGCCGCTATTCATCCTTCTAAGGGTTGAAGAAAGGAATACCACAGCCGATATAAAATATCTATAATTTAGTATCATCCTGGCATTTCTGCTAAAAGCAAAACCTTCATACATAGAGGAAGTTTGGTTTATTGAAAAAGTAAAATCCTTTCCACTGAACACTCATACTCCAAACCTGCATACATCTACTTTCCTCGTTAATTCCTCCCTTGATGCTTCCAGAAGGTGTACTGTTTTTGCCAGGGATGTTTTGTTGCTCAATGTACCAGAAAAAGAAATGATTGGCCCGTGACTAGTCTGGTTGCAGCACCCAGGGATGAACGGATATCACTGGGAAACGAGCCAGCAGGCTCCAATTCACAGGCTGGATGTTTCGCAATTCACCACATGTGAAGCACATCACTTTCCAATTAACTTAATTAATATAAACAAATACGGACCCGAATTGCAGCTCTGAGAGGAAGCGCGGCGCGCGGGCAGCTAAATGAGTACACTGCTTTGCTGTTCTGCTATTTAAATTTTCAGATTACAGACTACACATCCGGCTCTGAAGTGGACAAATAGGACTCCCGTCTCTCTACAGTAGCCGCGCTGCTGCAATGCTCCACTGTTAACTAAATAGTACTTAGAGGTTGTTTTGACGAGCGCTTGTTTATAGATATGAGAAAAAACTGTAAATACTAATTTTAGTACACATTTTTTAAACCAAGTTTCGTTATTACACAAACATGCCAATCGCAGAAATGTATATTCTTCATGGCGGAACTTGCGGGTTACAACCACATTTTCAAGATGGTAATTTTTTTTGCGCTGTGCATTGGACTTCCCTGGGTTCCCTTTCCATGTTATCACAGCCAGCATCTTTCATTTTGGCAGTGGTGCCAGTATGTCTTCAAGATACCGAGTTTATTATAAGACCAGATTGATGGCTTCACCAGCTATGGTCACCTTCGGTCAGTCAGTTTTTATACGATCTGATTCTGTAGCGATCAACCTATATGAGCATCCCGAGACATTTTGACTGACCTTATGATGGCCACCACCAAATAGAAACCACATAAGCCCCGCAGGCAAGGTTACTTATAAAACACGTTTGTATAAAGCACATGACGGAGAGTATCAGACCCATTCCCTCCTATTTCCAATCGTCAACGCTGACAAGTAAATTTTTTTAAATAACGAAAATAAACATCACCATCTAGCCTCTATGAATGCTTTCTGGGACAAGAACGCAAGCGTGATATGCGCCTACAAATATGACAACACGTAAAAAGGTAAGGGAGGTAGGGCTTGTCTCAGTTGTGTACTACGCCTTCTCGGAGAGACCAACGCGAGGCGCAGGTACCCTTCTCACACGTTTCCCTTTTAAAGTTCACCTTTCTCTCGGGTGGACGTGCAGCGTGCGGCCGCGCGCACAGCTTCGGAGTGCAGGGTGCATTTGTGTCCCAGAGGCCTGCACTGATTGTGCTCCCCAGATGTGCACAGATGTAAACCATTTAATTTGGCAGGAAAAGGCTCCTACTTGAGCAAGGCTTGCACGTCTTGCATTGCAACGGACTTCGTTGATAAAGCACCTAGGAGCTAGTGCCTGGCGCCCCAGATGTGCACAGTTGTAACACTGGAGAATAGCTTGCATGTCTTGCATTGCAACGGGCTTCGGTGACAATGCGCCTAGAAGGTAGTGCCTGGCGCCCCAGATGTGCACAGTTGTAACACTGGAGAATAGCTTGCACGTCTTGCATTGCAACGTACTTCGGTGATAAAGCACCTAGGAGCTAGTGCCTGGCGCCCCAGATGTGCACAGTTGTAACACTGGAGAATATCTTGCATGTCTTGCATTGCAACGGGCTTCGGTGATAAAGCACCTAGGAGCTAGTGCCTGGCGCCCCAGATGTGCACAGTTGTAACACTGGAGAATAGCTTGCACGTCTTGCATTGCAACGGGCTTCGGTGATAAAGCACCTAGGAGCTAGTGCCTGGCGCCCCAGATGTGCACAGTTGTAACACTGGAGAATAGCTTGCACGTCTTGCATTGCAACGTACTTCGGTGATAAAGCACCTAGGAGCTAGTGCCTGGCGCCCCAGATGTGCACAGTTGTAACACTGGAGAATAGCTTGCACGTCTTGCATTGCAACGTACTTCGGTGATAAAGCACCTAGGAGCTAGTGCCTGGCGCCCCAGATGTGCACAGTTGTAACACTGGAGAATAGCTTGCACGTCTTGCATTGCAACGTACTTCGGTGATAAAGCACCTAGGAGCTAGTGCCTGGCGCCACAGATGTGCACAGTTGTAACACTGGAGAATAGCTTGCACGTCTTGCATTGCAACGTACTTCGATGATAAAGCACCTAGGAGCTAGTGCCTGGCGCCCCAGATGTGCACAGTTGTAACACTGGAGAATAGCTTGCACGTCTTGCATTGCAACGTACTTCGGTGATAAAGCACCTAGGAGCTAGTGCCTGGCGCCCCAGATGTGCACAGTTGTAACACTGGAGAATAGCTTGCACGTCTTGCATTGCAACGTACTTCGGTGATAAAGCACCTAGGAGCTAGTGCCTGGCGCCCCAGATGTGCACAGTTGTAACACTGGAGAATAGCTTGCACGTCTTGCATTGCAACGGGCTTCGGTGATAAAGCGCCTGGCTTGTACATGCGCTTTCAGCAACTGCATTAACACATTTTAAAGTAATACATGCCTTGGCATTGGGCAGCTGTGCACAGCTGGTCCATTTTCTCGTATCTTTATTTTGTAAAGGGGGTGCGTGCTTTGCAATTCGGATGTCTTGCAATGCGGGATTGCACAGCGTCACAGCTCTGAAATGGCTAATTTTCACAATTTCATGAAGAAGTTGCCTTGTGGTGTACACACGTGTGCCCCGTTGGCACCGAGGCTCTGATGCTTTCGGGCATGCGTTAACACTTCCCTCAAGTGATACAGGGTGGGGGGGGGGGAGTCAGTTTCAGACTAAAGATACGAGCAGCAGAGCAGCTCTGGCCGTGAAGAGTTAAGTTATCTTACCTACCCCTCTCCAGTGCGCGCTGCAGAACATTCAATTAAAACAGCAGAACATTCAATTGCTCTGCAGAAAATCGAGTAATAGACGTCAATATGGTATTTGAAGAAACATTGTGAACTGAACGATCTCTGTTGAAATCTGTAAACTCCCTGCAGTGACAGGCTCAAACCGCACCACAACTCAGCATTTCATCCTGCCGACGTCTATCCATTGAGGTTTGGGCAATAGTAACTAGTCAGGGAGGACTGACTGTGTACCGATCTGGACGGACTGTGCCAATAGGGAAGAGACATGGATCTTTCTGCCAAGCAGTGAGACTCGTGAGAGTTCAGGAAGACAGAGCTCTGGACTAACGGCCTACCCGAGAGGCTCAGGTGAAATCAGGGCTAACGAGTCTGCGCCGATATCCCAGGAGCCCCCACCTCCTGTGAGGTCACGGAGACTTTATAACACGTAGTTCACGGTCAGACCCCTGCTGCTTTTATGCCTCTGTGCATCCGCCCCCATGTGGGGTGGTTTAGTTCCTCGTGACGGAATGCCATCTTCACATTTGCCATGCTCTTATGCTAGAGAGGAGACACGCCGTCCCTGAAGCCTCAAGGGAGGTATCACTTATCACATCCTAGAACACAATACACTCAGGTGAGACAGTGTCGGGCAGGCCTGTGTGGGAATCCGGCCGGAGGGCTGATCTGACATGACAGTGTGTGGGCCACTTTTTGGGCTTGTTTTATGGTCTGTGATTCAATTTTAATGTGGGTTTCCCTATTACCACCAACCTTTCCTGCAGCAAGCACAGACACATGCAGTCTTCCACACCTTGCAAAACACCTGGGCAGCGTGTATTTACAAGTTCCAAACTGCCCTGAATTTTCAAATGTGAGCCAATTTTTGAAACTACGTGCTAATAGAGGCCACTTTTATTCTGGGACCCGGTCCAATTTTTCTGCCTCTGTCCTACCGTGGTGTCAAGCTGCTCCTGTATGCAAACATATCGATTCTCCGTGGGAGACGCAGCTCTCGACTTAAAAGTACGTCTGTGTACAAACTGCAGATCAAAGGCTAGGACCCCCAAGGCGATGCTCCGCCCCTTCTTAGGTAGATACAATGTGCTCAATCGAGATCAGTGACACATACACTTGTTAGTGCTGCGTTTAGAACCCGTACATTAAGCGCTATATGCATGATGGCACACTGCACCGCTTCCGTCATACTCGATAATAAATGTGCTCATTATCGTCATCGAGAGCAGCCCTCCTACCCGTTAATGTACACTCCATTTGCGTGGTCCGGACCGAGCAACCCATTTCGGGGACACCCCTGCCCAACCTTACTGTGGAATCTTCAGTCTAGGCTTGCGGAGGAATGCTTGACACCCCCCACATGACACACACTAAGTACCTGCCACCCCCTGCATTCAAACCCAAACAAGAACTCCACCTTAAGAGGGTAACGGCGTCGGGTGGTGGTGGTGGGTCCCACCGCATCCATAGCGATGTTAAACGAGTCCTGCTTGAGTTGAAGACGGACATTTGAGGCAGTCGGTGTGTATCTGGCAAAGCGAATTCCGGAGATTTGAACCGGGGAGCTGCTATTTGTGATATTTTGCTGTTAGACGCGATCCAGAATGTAAGAAGCATTTTCCAGATAAGGGACACATCTCCTCGTTGCAGACGGTGCACGTTAGATGCCTAGCCTGGCGCTATTTACATGTCAGATAACTCTGGGCTTTACGTCACATCGTGAGGCAGTCTGGTACTTGCAGTTTTCAGCACATACAATGACGCAGTCAAATTACATTTCAAAGACCAGTTCCACCCAAGGTGTCGTGATTTTCCGATGCCAGCGTGCAGACAGGCTCGCCTTTTCCCGAGGCATCTTGTCCCCTCCTCTGGCACGGCCGCGGCTTTTACAAGTGCCTCTAAAACAGTCAGGGCAAGGGCTCCCTCTAGTGGCTGCTATGGAATATTGCTGCCCAACTCAGCTGGGATTGTTTCTCGTGCACAAAGTCGAGGCTCAAACGAATACTGCTGCTGCATACACAAACAAGTAGGGATTAAAGTCATATTTCAAGCACGGAACACCCCGCCCTTCCAGCTAACATCTGCTGGTTATTAACACAACTAAAGCCTCCCTTAAAAGAGCATATCCCAGTTAGACTCACGGACAGCGGGAGGGGGGGGGGGGGGGGGCCGGGAACGGCGCACCGTCAACGGGAGGAGGGGGGGCGGGAACGGAACGGAAACCGAGGTCGGATTTGAAAACAGTTCACGAACACAATCGAACACAATCAGACAATGCCAGGAGAAGGGGATAGAGGATAGAGGGATGTTCGTCAGCCACGAACAAATGATCACAACGCACCGTCCCCCCCAAAAAAAACAAGTCAGGTCCCGGGCCGCGCTGTGATTGGCTGACGTCACGGGGGTTTCCCGGCCGGCAGCCAATCACAGCGCGGCCCGGGAATGACGTCACGGGGTGTCCCGGGCCGGCAGCCAATCGCAGCGCGGCCCGGGACAAAGGGGCGGGGCTTAAAAAAAGCACCAGAAACGCCCCCGAATCGCGTTTTCGTGAGAAAGCGCGATTGACAGCCTCTGCCTCCCAATGGCTAGCCTCCATTTATGGAGCTAGCCAATTGGAAACAGAGGCTGTCCTAACCTCACTATTAGAAACAACAGATTTCGATCTGGGAGTGGCTTCGCCCCTCGCCAGGTTACGAAACCTAAAAAGCAAAATGAGTTTACCACAAATATATGAATTTCGCAAGATTTTTTCCACTTATTGCTCGAGTTTAGATTTGACTGTGGTGGTGTCAAAAGCTGTGGCATCTCACTTCCGCTACACTTCTTATTTTGGAAAATGGATGAAAACGTCCTTAAATTTATTGTATTATAATAGATGAAAACCCAAACCTGGACTCTATATTTAAATGAACACAGCAATGATTTCAAGATGAAACATGGATATTTAGTGGCACATTTATAAAAAAAAATTATGCAGTGCAGCAAGCCACCTTGTGCACTATGAGATGGGGAAAAGGCATGAGTGGGCCGTATTTAACATTATATGGTGCATTGCTGGCTTTCCCTTTCCTGGCACAATGTGCTTGCTGCCTAGGGCCAACGCAGGCACCCTTGCACCATTGCTGTAAAAGTAGAATTGTTTTTGTACTAGAAGGTGTCCCTTCCTACACAAAAACAATCCTCTGAGGCATTTTCCTCTTTCTGTGTGTGCTGTAGAAGGCAGCACACACAGAAAGAGGAAAAAACAAGGAGAAATAAAGATATTTCTCCTCGTTACTCCTCACCTGGGGAGATGTAGCATTTTTACGCAGTCCAGGTGTACCAGTATTGGTAAATTTGCAAAACGTCAAAATCCACGGGTGGATGCGTGGAAGCACCCATGCTCCACCTGTGGAATGCCTCCCTGGTCAGCAGAGTAACGCAATGCAGTGATTTTCACTGTGTTGCGTTACTAGATTTATGAAGCCATGCAGCGCTATTCAAGGTAGGCCTTGCGTGGCTTGATGGATCTTACTTAGTAGTTGCGTCACTCTTTTGCCCCAATGTATGGCACAAGGGCGACGCAACTGCTAGATAACTGCATCTCAAAGTGCAGAAACTGGAGCAAAATGAAAGTTTGGGGACATTCACAAATTACTGGAGTTTGTGTTGAATCTTTAGCTTTACACTTAGTAAGCAGCAGCCCTTACTTATTCAGTTATTGTTTCTTGAGCAGTCCCGTGACAACCAACGTAACTATCCTCTAAACAGGCACACAGGTGCCAACCTCTGAGAAAACAGTTTTTAATGTGCGCAACCTGTCCGAAATGTTGAGGACCAGGGCTTCATCGCAAAGATATTAATACGTAAGTCAGCGAGAACATGGAGCTAATAACGAACTTTCTGCCACCTGCAACTTTATTGACCATATAAAAAAGAGAGAATAGCTCCAATTTGTAAGATGGCTGGGATAACGCTATGGAGCATATTAAGGTTTAAGCAAGGAATGTTTACAGAGTAAACCCTGAGCTAAAAAATATCATGAAAAAATAGCTCGTCCCAACATGGCAGTGATTAGTCTCCGTTACTGACCCTGTGAGGCACATCAAATAATAAAAGGCCCACAGAAGAACGTTAGCTACAAATCACTGTCACTTCACTCCACCACCTTCAATGCTCATTGAAGGGAAGTTGTCATTTTAGTGATCATAGTTATTTTGCATGATTTTGATTTGTTTTGTTAGCCACGATTCTTCACGCTTCATTACATTATTATGCGCTGGAGCATTGGTCTGTGTGGGGAGGTTTGTTATTGGCGCATTCTTGACAAAGACAAGAAGCTCAATGCATGCGACAGGCACGTCGGGATTTCTTAGTCACTAAATGCGTTTAAAAGAGACATGCTGCTTTTTATTTTGAAGTTGTGCCTGCACTGAATGTCGGTGCCTAAATGAAGAGCATCCTTCCATTTACGTGGTAAAGCTGTTTCTACCACTAGGTTTATGGACACCATATTAACGTGTTTATACAAACTGTATTGTACAGTTTATTTCCTACAAAGCATAATAATGCTGAAGAAATCTGCCATTTTTTGCATGGTCGCCCCAGTTGTTTTGTCATTTTCTGGACCTGTTTTTAGAACTCAGTGCACATTACCCTTGCTAACCAGGAGTAAAGTGCCCGTGCTCCCCCTTTAAACGTGGTTAAATGGGCTTATTTCTGAATGGCACATTTAACTTGCCTGTACGTCCCTAGGTCATGGTGTAGAAAGTGAACACAGTGCCTGGAAGCTAAATGCCACTGGTATACTACAGCACCTATTGTGCCATCCACTAAAATGGCAGTGCAAATATAGTATAAGACCTACTACACTCTGTAGCTTGACTACTGCAATGCGAAACCTGCAGTGCAAGCTATCAAAATTACCCTTTAAGACAGGAAATAACCTTCCTTTAAATCATTGTGAGTCACCCCCATGTAGGCCTTGTACCTCACAAGGCAAGTTGGCATTTAAAAGTAGGACAGGTAGAACATTACTATTACCATGCCCCTACAGTGACAATGCACAAAAAGCTGTTTTCACAGTGGCAGGCAAAGCTATGCATAGTACAGATTAAACTACTAATACTGATAATGGGAGAGGGACCAAGTGGAAAAAGTTTTAGACCACTATTTTTAATAGGTATTGAAAATCAAATTCAAGGGTGAAGTTGGATTTCTATTAAATATTAAGGAAAATAACTTTAAGAAAGTCACAATTTACCTGCCTAAGGTTTTGGATGGCTATTTGGCAATAGCCTCTGCCAATTCCCAGCATGGGCTCAGCCTTGAATGAGGTGCGAATTAGGTGTGATATTCCTCCCAGGAGTTACAAAAATGTTGACCTGAATGGGCAAGGTTGACTCCTCTAAGCTCTGCAGAATAATTAAGGTGTAGGCCACAGGCACCCTTTTTGACACCACAGTATCAACTCCTGGCTGGCATGTATGTTGGAGCTATATGTAACACTCCGACTCACTTGAAAGGGTGAAAACAGAATGACAAGACAATTGTTGTGTATTCCCTGTCTGGGTGTTCTTTGTCCTACCAGACTTCTGTCTTCTAGTTTGTTGTGGTTATAGGGCCTGCTTCAAACTGGAATTTAGGGTTAGATGTGGGAGAAGACTGGTGATTACCATAGTACTCTCCGCTACTACACGCCCACAACCTTCACAGCCCAAGTTTAGTGTGGCCGGAGACTTTCATCATTTCGAAAATGCCCTGACACTTGGCATTTTGGGCCTTTTTGCATTAAGGCAAACTGAAAAAACTGAAATGTTGCCCCAGGAACATTGACGCTATTGGTTAGGGAGTGCCCAGGGTCAACTAGCTAGTGGCCAGCAGAAATGTGGCACCCAATCAGAACACTTTCTGGACCTGCTGAAGAACAGGAGAGGACTGGACCTGCTGTCTGTGACATGTGAGGAGCTGTGAAAAAATGGACCTACTCACCATTGTACTCAGGACAAAGAATTGTACTCAAGGAGTCAATTGACTAACTTCCAATTGTGGCTGCAGGGACACACAAACATGCATAAGGCCTTTTCCCTGCAATTCCCAGCTGACTAGTGGCAACTGGAATTTGATCTGAACTGTTCTGGTGGTCTCTGCGTGGACCACACTGACAGCCTCTAGGTGCCCCTGCTGATGTCCTGGGGATAGACTTAGAAATGCACTTCTGTGGTTGTTTGGGCCATAGGAAAAAGGTTGGGAACATTTGCTCACATTGAATTTCAGATGCGTCACCCTGAAGGACTCCAGCAACTAAAAAAAAAAGTCCCTTTCTATTTTGGGACTAAGAAACAATTTCAAGTGAAATCCTCCTCAAAAGCTCCAGATCTTTAGTGGATTCAACCTGCGGCCGGTATCTGACAATCAGTTTCACTTCAGTAGCTACAATTTTCAGATTTGTCTGATAGTGAGACAGCTTTTTTTCTTCAAAAAAGTTACAAATTACAAATGGCCTTTTTGTATTAGGAGCTTATTTACTTACAGACTTTCTCTGGAACCAACCTGCTTGGTGTATCCAGGACTCCATTGTAGACAGTCATAAATCATGTCTAGGTCTTAGACTGCCTCTACCATTACAATTTGCACTTTGCACTTTTTAGCACTATTTTTAGTTAAATCTTTAAAAAATCATGTCTCAAGTTTCCCTTATAATTTGTTGTCATTTTGGAGTAATTTGAATCATGAGCTTTCTTTGTTGTTTTAATTCGGTTTGAGACTTTTACTGCTTGTTGTTTTAACTTTGTTGCTGTTCACATATTGCCTTAAGTTAAGTGTGTCAGCTCCATGCCATAACTATCAGGAGGTTGAGCTCAGGCTAATTAAATGACTGTAAATGTTCACCATGACTACAGTAGTGATTATTCTTTGAGGTGGTCACCCACCCACCCAAAATAATAATCCAATTTCTTACAAATGCCATATGAAAGTACATCGCCAGAAAACATATAAATATCACAACATTTACCTTAATAGATCAAATGCATACAATCCCTAAAATTAACATCAACTATGATCACTCTAGAGCAGGGGTCTTCAAACTGTGGGGCGCGACCCCCAGGGGGGCCGTGGAGCGATGCAAAGGGGGTCGCGCCTTCACAGTCATATTTCTGCCCAGGCCCAAGGGCTTCAGCCCCCCTCCTGCTGGGCAGTGTCTGGAGTCATCTCTAGCCGCCCATGTTTTTCACAGGTCTTTAAAGACCATTTGCATATTTACATGCCTTTGTAAACTGGTTACAGAGGCTTAATTTTTTCCTGGGTCCAGTACCCCCTGGGCCCCCACTCTGCCTGTTCCTTACAATTGTATTTTACAATTACTGCTGTAGAGTGAGAATGCATTTAATGAAAAGGAATATAAAGTAGGGTTGTCAAAAGAACAAGCATTTGCAATGCAATAGGTCTCGCATTAGAAAAGTTAGAGCTATTGGTATTGTAAATTACACATTTTTTATTTATGTGTTGGTTTTGAAAATAGCGAAATTAATAGCTTTGTCATTTAAAATGCCAATAGTTTTAACTTTCGCAAATGTGACACCTATAGCATTTGTAATGCAATACGTGTTTTCTTTATGTGACTTAGATGTATTGATATTACAAATAACAATGGCTTTTATTTTTAAAAATAATTAATACTTAAATAAAAGCTATTGTAATTTATAATGGCAATAGCTTAAACTTTTGCGAAGATTATGTTCAGTGTATTTTATTGTGACGAAAATCCAAGAACAGAAGTGAAATATTAACATCTTTTTGTGACATTCGTAATAAAGCTTGAAACATTGAGAGAACATATTTGAACCAGTTGTTGTTGAATGGTTGCACAGATTGAGGCTGTGGTGGCGCTGAGTGATGTGGTGGCGACGAGTGATGCTGTGGCGTTCAGTGATGCTGTGGTAGCGCATAGTGATGTTGTGGTGCCCCTGAGTGATGATGTGGTGGTGCTGAGTGATGCCGTGGTGATGTGATAGATAGAGTGAGTGCGATAGATAGATAGAGTGAGTGCGATATATAGAGGGAGGGTGATAGATAGATAGAGGGAGGGTGATAGATAAATAGAGTGAGGGCGATAGATAGATAGATAGATAGATAGATAAATAAATAGAATGAGGGTGATAGATAGATAGAGGGAGTGTGATAGATAGATAGAGGGAGGGTGATAAATAAGAGTGAGGGCGATAGATAGAGTGAGTGCGATAGATAGATAGAGGGAGGGCAATAGATAGCGGGAGGGCGATAGATAGAGGGAGGGCGAAAGATAGAGTGAGGGTGATAGATAGATAACGTGAGGGCGATAGATAGATAGATAGATAGATAGATAGAGTGAGGGGCGATAGATAGATAGATAGATAGATAGATAGATAGATAGATAGATAGATAGATAGATAGATAGATAGATAGATAGATAGATAGATTGATAGAAAGATAGATAGATAGAGTGAGGGCGATAGAGTGAGGGCGACAGATATATAGAGTGAGGGCGACAGATAGATAGAGTGAGGGCGACAGATAGATAGAGTGAGGGCGATAGATAGATAGATAGAGTGAGGGCGATAGCTATACTGAGGGGCGATAGATCGATAGTGTGATGACAGACGATAGATAGATAGATAGAGTGAGGGCGACAGATAGATAGATAGAGTGAGGGCGATTGATAGAGTGAGGGCAATAGATAGAGTGAGGATGATATACAGAGTGAGGGCAATAGATAGAGTGAGGACGACAGATAGATAGAGTGAGGGCGACAGATAGATTGAGGGCGACACATAGATTGAGGGCAACAGATAGATAGTGAGGGCGATAGATAGAGTGAGGTGGCCTCGTGGTGGACGTGGTTGTGGCTGTGGTGGTGGTGGTGGCTGTGGTGGTGGTGGACGTGGTGGTATTGGATGTGGTGGTGGTGGATGTGGTGGTGGTGGACGTGGTGGTGGTGGACGTGGTGGTGGTGGACGCCGCCTGCCTCAAAACAGTGAGACAGACAACTCATGCCTTCTTGAATTAGGGAACAATAAGCAGAGTGGCAGAGGCCGATAGGAGCATATGGGTCCGACCCGTATGCTCCATGAGGAGAGATGAGATGATGAGAGAGGACAGCAAGGGAGTGAGAGAATTTGATTGAAGAGGTCAGGGATGAGGAGAAATGTGAATTGCCGAAGAGAAGTGTGGACACGCAAGAAGTGAGTGTGAGCCAAAGGTAAGAGCTTCTGTTAGAACAAAGAGGAGATCTGAAAGTTGAATGGGGGGACTGGAGAGGTGTAAGATACAAATAGACAAAAATTTGAATGGAGAGACGAGGTGAATGAGAAGTGCTGAGGGGAATGGGAGGTGACGGGACCAGAGAGGCCATGAGATAAATGCGAGAGACTGTTAGAAATGAGGGCAGTGAAAAGACAGAGTGGCAAGAGGTGATTAAAGGTGAAGTGAGAGGTTGAATGGGGAGAAAATGGCCTGCAAAGTGAGAGAGGGATCTAGGATTAGGAGAGGAGAGAGGGATGGAAGGGAGGGGGTGAGAGGAAAGCTGCATGGGTAAACTGCTTAACACTGCACAAAACCGCCTGTTTTTTTAGGGACCCCTGCTTCTCCTGGCCAGGGTCAGGTGAGCTTCTAATGTGGCAGCACCTATTCCTGCAGAGTGGAAGGCCCTTCTCAAAGGTTGACTAGAAGTCTTTCTGATGTTAATTGCTGTATTTTGGTTATAAACGGGTACTGATGGGGTGAGTTCTTACCTCAGTGTTACTGTGTGTAAAAAATGTCAAAATAATGAAGAAATGCTATCCCAAAATAAGCAACATCACATACCAACACTTACATTTTCTTCCCACACAATTTAGTTAAGTATGTCGCGTAATTTGTTCCTCACCTGCCTCATAATTCTAGTTGCCCTGCCTCCAGGTTTAGAAATTGTTGTCATGAGGGGGTCCTTATGCCTCAAAATGTTGACAGGGGGGTCTCGGCATCCAAAAGTTTGAAGACCTCTGCTCTAGAGAAACAAATTGTACCAGTAGAAGCCATAGCCAAATGTATTAATGTGTGTTTTTTAAATTGATTGTTTGTGACAAAAACCCACTCTGTAGCATTACTAGATGTGTCACAGCAGTTTTTGAGAGTGTCTTCCAGTGAGGTGAAGAATCTGCTAAGGGCAGCAGCAATCAATTGGCATACATTCACATTTTAATCTCTTTGAAGGTTGCAACTCACTCGATGGGGCAGTCCATTATTGATGTGGGGACATAAATTGGTTTTCCCAATCAGAAGCAATATTCTTAATCTTGTTTTCACTTTTGTTACAAAACATCTGGTAGCAAATGGTTCTATAGCAGAGTAACAAAGGCTCTAACCAGTCTCCTTCATTGGCACCTGCACCTAAATATAGCTTGTGCAAACTGTTTTGTCTCGGTGGATCTCAAGCTGCAACTCAGTGCATTGCTAGATAATTAGCCGTATAAGTATTTTCATTTGTGTTCCTCCCAGGTTTTCAAGACAATGCAGAGAAGCTTACATTAATTTCTGCAATGGAGGTTGTTTGGTTCTTTGATATTGAGGCATCTTTATTCTGAACTCTCTGTGTCACCATGATCTCTTTTTGTAATGCTATGGCCCAAATAATACTACAATAGTCAATTCAGAGTGACCAACACGATCCTTTGTCAAAATAAATTAAGTCTATCATCCACAGTATTTACATTACCACTGAATAAGGCATTTATAATGTGGAGGACAGGAAATTACCAACATTTACGATGGTGTACCCTCTCCGCAAAACTCTAACTCGGCCCAAGACAAATGTCACTTTTAAACATTGAGGTGGTTGTACTATCAGGAGAAATCTTCATATCATCATAGTGATTTAGTGGTCGAAAGGGTTTTATTCAAACCATGCTGTTGCATTGTTTAAAATGTGAGCATGGAATGGAGAGGTTCCTATTACTTTGTACAGATGAACGGAATAGTAACATCTGAATTTGATCCAGTTTTTAGGACTTCAGTTTCAGTGCTAGTCTGAGTCTTTTTTCAGAGACACATTTCTCAGACATCCTACAAGCCCTGAGTTCTAAGCTAAAATGTCAATCTGTCAGACTTACAATATGTCATCAAAATAGAAAGAAGAATAAGTCCTACCAGGTCTTCCTTCTGGAAGTAGACAAATGAGGTACAAAGGGAAAGCACCTCACATAAAGAGAAGCATTGTGCCAGACACAGGTCAGGAGATCATGGATCAAGGAGGGGCTTCTGGGCCTCACCCAGGGGTGTTTGGGTCGTTTGCCTTTGATGTACCAGGAATCGTCCTATTATGGTTATGCAAATTATGCCAAGTACAACTCTTTCAGCACTTGACTCTCAGTGGTAGCGATGACAGGCCATCACAGACTTTTCAGAGAAGTGGTGTGGGGGTGCTTGAGCTCAGCATTCAACAGACACACATCCTCATAATAATCTATGATCCAACTCAATACTGCACTATCAAAAGGAAAGGTAATTTAAGACACGCTAGAAGTTATTGTTGCACATAGGGATATGCATACAATGCCATTTATGGATCTGACACTTACAGAAGGTTAGCACCACATCCTACTACTGACCCTGGTTTTCTTTCGTAATGGTCCAGGTTGTTCTCACCTGAAGTTGGGTACATAACATGATTAGGCTCAGAAGCAGATTAACCCCTTACTCTAGGCCACAGTGGTCTTGGTCGCACCGTAAGTTTCGCTACAGGCAATGCCACTCTGGCTATGCCACAGTCTTCATTATTCCTTTCCAGTATCCCAAGGGAATGTTTACATATTCTGTCTCCATGGAACTCAGAATACACCCTGCAGCCTCCTCGTTTGTGGACCCACTGCACTGGGGTAATTGTGCACCTCTCTCCACCCAGAAAGTCATTCCTCCTGCAGGCTTGGCAGGATCTCCCCATCTCTCAGCAGGCAGGATGGCTTTCTAGGCGCTTCAGGACAGGTAATCAGCTCTTTTTGCAAGGAATAGACTCTGGTGATGTCCGCTCACAGCTGGGAAACGGCTGTTAGGCAAGGACCAGTTCTGATTGTACACCACTCCAGTCCTCTGATCACTCTGGGGAGCATTCCCTACATTGACCAGGGATAATATGGAACAGGAACAACATGTGGGTCCCACTTTTATAAAGTTAAAGCAGCCAGAAGAAGCAGGCCCTTAGCTGCTCTATCAGAATTGGTTTGGGTTGGTTCTCTCTTCAAGTGTCCTCTTCAGCCTGCTCTGCAGACCCAATAGTAGTATGGAGTGATGCTGCCCACAGAGAGGTAGCTTTCAGTCAGGAGCACCCACAACAGAGGCACAAACAGGTGTGAGATTTCTGCTCAGGCCGTCACACACCACATGGAGGAAGGGTCAAGGGAAGACAAAAGCCTGGCTTCACCTTAGGGTTTCCTTTCACCATGAACACGAAACTTAGTAAAATGTAGCTCTTATTTATTCTGTCATTGTTTTTTCGGGCGGTCCTGGCACAGCCAACGTAAAACCCACCATATAATAAATGGCAGTAAGGCTAATCAGAACTCTCACGAAGAGGCCTAATAGAATTTCTTACAGCCTGGTCTGTTGCTGAACCCTTTTTTGTTGGCTTTATGACTCTGTGCACCTTTCCTCTGATAACCAGCGGTAAAGGGATAATGCTCTATCCCTAAAACATGGTACAATTGGCCTATATATGATTGGTACATATAATTCACTTGTAAGTCCCTAGTATATGCTATCACATGTACCACAACCTGTAAATGAAATACTATGAGTGGGCCTGTAACACACATTGTACCACCCACTAAAGTAGCTTCTAAAACATGGATCAGGCTTGTCATTGCAGCCTGTTGTGCAGTTTTAATATGCCATTTCGACCTGGCAAAATAAGCATTTTGCCAGGCCCAAACCTCCCTCTTTGATACATATAACTCACCCCTTTGATACGCCATAAATGTTCAGAGTGTATTGTAATTTAAAAAGTAGGACATATGGGTTTAAGTTTTACATGTCCTGGTAGTGGAAAACGTGTAATTAATTTGTCACTACTGGAATGCCTATCTCTCCCATTGACTAACATTGGGTTACCTCATTATATTCAATAAGTACTAACTCTGGGTTAATAGCATGTAAAGATTTGCTGTTTGGCCTCAAATTAATTGTAATTTAAATTCCTTTTTAATGGTGAAGTCGAATTTTAGGTCACAATTCTGAAAATGCAGTTCTAGAAAGCTGGCATTTTCTTGTCATAATCACTTTCCAGAACCAGATGTGGGGGTAGTGTAGGGAATTTCCCACTTCAAATGCTGGCAATAGCTATTGGCCATATGGAGCGCTTATCAGTACACTCCTGGACCTGTGTATTATACCGAAGAAAGGTTACCTTGTTCCCAAGAGGACTGCCATGCTGCTGGAGGCCTGCCTTACTCCCCAAAAGACTGCCCTGCTACTACCGGAGGACTGTCCTACTGCATTGCCCTTCAAAGGGCTGCCCTGCTGTTTGAGGACTGCCCTACTCTGTGATAAGTAAGACTGGAACTGCTTCCGTCATTCCAGGCTAACCTGAGTGACTAAAAGGGTCACAGGGCTGATCTCCTGTTTTGAGCTACAGGGACACAACAAACTTCATAGGCCTCCCTGCAACTGCCAAGCTAACTTGCTGCACTGGACCTGCAACTGGAGCTGCTTAATATCTGCTGACCTCTGGTTGAGCAAGTTCCTGATTCTCAAGAGGTAACTCTCCTGCTCCCTTGGCTGGCATCAGTTGAGCACCTCCTGTGATGCAAGCAGGAATCCTAAAGTTTTGTGCTCTTTGCAATTGTAAATGGGCTTGTTCGAGCTTCCTGACAGCACAAAACTCCGGTGAATCCAACTATTCTCACTGCAGCGGCCGCAAGCGATGATCAGATCTTCACTTCACACTACAGCAACAACATCCCCTATTGACTGCCAACAAGAAGCTCCAGCAACACTAATCCGCAATATCTGTATGGCACTTCGTACTACAGCGTGCACCATCTCTGATGCTCTCCCTCCTCCATGCAGCCCCCTCAACCATGAACAGAACTCTTTGCGATGGACCTTGAGAGGGTAACTTTTTCAGTGGAACTAACCTGGCCCCTGACTAGGGTTTGTGCTTCATCGCTGTGTGCCTGGACTTCTGACTTTCCCCCGGTGTACCAGAACCAGATGACACTGAGTAGCGCTTTGTGCTTTTAGGCACTATATCTACTTAAGACTTTGAAAATGCATATCTCCAGATCTACTGATTAGATTTTTGTTATTCTGGTATCAATATATTTAATTAAAATGTACACTATTTTTCTAAATTGTTTTGGGATTTTTCTTGGGTTGTGTTTTCACTTATTACTGGTTGTTTGCTACATACATTCTTTACACATTGCCTTAATGTTACGCCTGACTGCATTGTGCCAAGCTATTAGAGGGTTTAGCACAGGTTGATTTAGTGACTTTTGTGGTTTACCTGCCATGGTTTTTGGTTGTTGCCTGAATGAGCCTTCTACCCCCAACCAATAACAACATTTCTTACACTATGTCTCCTTCCTCCATATTCAGTTCTGTCAGCTTACGCTTCCACTGTCTGGAAACAACCACCTTCATCTTGTGTTTAGAGCCAGGCCCTGGGTATTCAAAATGGGTTCCATAGGCCTCCTCCACTATTGTGGCTTTCTCATACAGACCACACTTGAAGAATGCAGACCTCACGAGTAAATATACACAACATTAACTTGGATGTTAGCAATACAACTACAGTTAGCAAAGAGAAGTGGAACTTTAAAGGAGTGGGCCAGGAGGCCTACACTCTAGTGATGCAGATAAAAAGATCCAGCCACAAATTTGAATCCTCCATACTACCAACACATCATATGCGAAACCCATGACTGGGACGTTAATCCCCTGTCAGCACAATGAGTGCATACTTGGTGAGCCCTGCCTGATCATAGATTAGGTCCAAGACTGCACTCATGTCAAGAACAATGAACATTTGGAAGGATCATTCTAAAAAGCTCATCCTATGGACACGTTACACTACTTACACTCTATTGAGTGCAGAGAGAGGAGGAGCCTACCCTTCGAGCCCGAGCAAGCTGAGCTGAGCCTGCTTGCTGCCACTGCTCCGTCTCCAGCCACGCCTTGCCTCGCCTTGCATTACGGAGAGTGCTCAAGAGCCGTGGATAGATTGTGGGGCATCCACTTTGGCTGGCCAACTCAAGCAGCGGGAAATTTCAACCCGTGCTGGATGCACCGCGGTGTGACCTGTGACTGTGCCGGCATTGAGTCAGGTCGGGTCAGAGCGAAGAGTATGGGGGCCGGAGCCAGGGGGTGAGTTGTGGTGAGGTGTGCCGGGCAGCTTTGGCGTGGTGCGCAGGCTATTTTGCGCCTTGCCCCCCTCCCCTGTGCACAATCCTGATCCCGACAGCTGACTCCCTTCACAGCCTGCTGTTGTGGTTTCTGTTTGCTATCCAACTTGGGCAACAAGTGGAGACTGTGCATCAAGTGGAGACTGTGGCATCAAGTGGAGACTGGGTGTGAGGGTTAAGTGGAGTGGAGTAGGCACAGTGGAGCAGGTGCCTCCTCCGGCCTCCAGCACCTTGAACAGCCCAGGCAGCGTTTGAGCCTACGCTCCCCCACAGAGGTGAATAAAGGGGGGCACCAGGGCATCAGGCCAGTACCCCTGGGCAGTGTTTACAACCACACCCCCCTTTATAGACTTAGAAACAAGGGGGCACCAGGACACCAGGACAGCCCCACCCCCGGAGAAGGTCACATAAGGACACCAAAGGACACCCTAGCAAGTGGAGTGGGGTAGAGCAGTAGAGCAGGGAGCAGTGAGCAGTGACCAGAGGGGTCAGAGGAAGTTGAGAGGCATTGGGGTTGGAGGCCACATCCCTCCAACCCCTCTCCCGCCGCCCCCACTCCATACCACTCCTCTCCCGCTTTCTGAGTTCTGCTTCTCTAGCAATCCGTCACCTGTCTCTTACCCCTTTGTGTTCCACACCTTCCTGTGTTCTCCCACGTTTGTCAGGGAATGCAGACACTGTAATCTTTAACTCCAACTTAGATTTTGAATCTTCTGGCCCATCAACCAAGTTTAAAGACCAGGCGTTTGCCAGACATTCACCGCATAGAACGCAGAACAACAATGCGGACAAGGAATGCGGGACTGACCCAGCCCATGTCCAACTACCACCCTCATAAATCTGCAAGACGCCAAAAAGCCAAGATGTTATATCCCCTTGGTAAAGACAGTACAAGAAACGATCCAACCGTACAGGACAGGACCTCACAGGATGGGAAACAATTGGGAGAGGAAAAAATAAACTCTCCCTTAGCGTCCAGGATAAATACCAGGAACACAAATACAAACATAAATAGAAGAATAACCCAAAACCTGAGTGAGCATGTTGAAATCGACAACATCAACAGAAACAGCATCAGCATTAGTAGTAGTAACAGCCCTAAAGGCAACAACGATATCAGAAATTATTTTCAACAATTGTCTAAACAAGGTAACTCCACCGCCTGTGGAAAAACAGTTGATACATTCTTCTATGCAACCAGCATGGAAACCAACAGAACTATTGCCAACGCACCACCATGTGCTGCTAAAAACGAAACTTTGAACCAAAACATTTTATTGACTGTTCCTCTTTCGCCAAAAGTTTCCATTGTGAAGGGCAACAGAGTACAAGCTGAAGAACACCCAATCGATCACAGCTTGTTTCGCTTCAACTACTCAGGAATCAGCACATCGGTGCCCACAAACTTGGATAATGGTCTCACGGAAGCTCCACTCACCTCTGCCCTAGAGGAAAGTGAGACAAATAAGGAACTCCATTCTTTAATACGATATACCACGGACATCATGGATAATTGTATACTTCCGAAATCTCAGTTGGAACCCCTGACCTTTCTGTTTATGCCCATTAAATCTGGTGACGATGATGAGGGCATATCATTAAAAGAAAATCCTGACCTAGACTATCAAAGTCCAATAAACTTAAATGAACCACGGCCGTTCGACTTGCATAAATCCGAAGTGGAAACTAGTCTTGCGACACAAAGAATAGAAAATCATCTTGCATTGATCAATGAAGCTTTGATTTCAATGGCAAACACAGCTATAATGCACGCGGATAAATTAGACATCCAAATAAATATAGTGCAGTCAGTAGCTAGCCTGATCTCTGGAATGGACTTAAAATTGGAACATTTAAACTCCCTAATACGTAGAGCACAGGCGAACAATGAAGTAAAGGTAAAGCCAAATGATTGCGGGTGCTCCCCAATACTCCCAGAAATAATGAGCACACTAGTTACAGACCTTAAGAGTGAGGCGAATAGATGGATGAGCAATACAACACTCTCCTCTCTCCACAACTCATCTCAGAGTCTAAGTGCAAAGACCACAAATAAAGAAAGAAAAATGATAAAAGCTACGCATACACCACTAGGGCTAATGGGAGATCAAACTAACAAAATAAGTATAAGTGACACACAGTCCGCATTGGACCAACATCAATGGTTACAGGACAATTAGAATACCCTAGAGAAAATGCAGGAAACTTTTAGCAACGATAATAACAATACCAAATGTCCATTAAGCATTAAAACATTGGCTTCAATATCAAATTCACAACTACAACCTTGTCAAATAATCGATAACAGTCCTGGAAAACCTGACGACCCAAAACCACCATCCTCAGAACTCCAACCTTTACCAAGGAAAAACAAGAAAAAAAATGAAAAAGTTAAATAAAACAAAAAATGATACAAGTCCTTTAAAAGGGACTATTAAGCATTGGTTTGTGCCAGTAAACGAGGACTACAAAGATAATGGCAAGGAGAATCAAAAGGGTTGTGACCGCATACAAAAACCAATCACTTCAGATCAAAACAGAGACACACAAATACATTGTATAACCATTACCGAAACACCTCCTCAGAGCCTCTCATGTACCTCAAGCGTGAATTTGACTTAAATCTCGACTGAAAGATCTCCTGAGCCCAGTGACCACTTGAGCAATGCACAGGGCCCACAGATCAACGTGCCATGCCAAGACATCACAAATAAACTTGATGCCGCACAGACAATTGTCTATAATGAGACCCAAACTGAAAACACATTTAACTCCCAACAGGAGAGGAACATCGTCCAAGTAAGTCTTAAAGACTGTCAACTCACCCCAGACCGCACTGCCACCTTTAGGACTGACTCGCAAATCAGAATCGCGAATACAAATTGGACCGGGGGGGGGGGGATCTGCTCTTTGCGATATTTCAACGCGGAATTTAAGTGAGCCTTTGGAAACTACCAAGGCTCTTTCCAAATAACTTAACCCCCGCCAGACCCTTTGCATAGACCGTGAAAATCCGAAAGTCTTGTTATATCCTGAATACACTTCGCAGGAGAGTTGGGACATTCTCAACAGAGGGAACCTTCTGAAGCTCTGCGAAAGCATTCCAGGTCTGGGGAATATCAAAACAACGGATATTGAGAGGGTGGCTTTTTCCTGCCCAGGGCTGAGTGAATTAAACGAAACAACTGAGATAATCTTCTCCAACCTTCTCCAACCAGATCATGGCGAATGCTCCGAAAGGATAGAAAACACAACTCGACAACTGGGGCATAAAAATGAAGCCTCCACTTGTTACCAAATACCCAGAGATTCTGAAAAATAAAGGGCCAAACGACCAACAGGGAGATCAAGACCTGAAGGGACAGAAAAGGACGAACAGCAAACACCAAACTTCACCTGCCACCGGATCGATCTTACACGGCTCTATAGGCGGCACACAAGCAATACAGCGGAGCAACAATTCAATCCAAATCATCAAACATATAGATGGAGGTAATCGCTCCTGCTTAATTAAGGGACACAGTAACAAAGATTGAACCTGGCTACCTCTGGCCTTAAATTCTAGCTCCTAATATCAGCTATTTGTCAGGTAATCATCCGGTACCATCAAAGATCACCTCCGGCCACACCCAGCACAAAAGTTCCACTGCGAGTAATCGAACAATCAATATAATGTCCTGGAATGTTGCAGGGATACAAAAAGTTTTGCAAAGTCCAGGTGCAATCACATTTCTAGCAGGAGCAGATATAATCTGTGCACAGGAAACATGGGCTACTTCCTCAACACCAATAGAGGACTGTGCTGAATAGTTCAAACACGCAATAAAGGCCAATATTTTCGGGAGACCATCAGGGAGCATCTCAATATACGTCAAGCATGCATTGAAAGTAAACTTTTCAGTAATACAGAATACATCAAACATGTTTTTGGCTGGCATTTTGTAAGGCCTGATTATGACAGACGGCCCAACATCAATACTCCTAATCAATGTCTACTTCAACCGCTATGGGCCGGGTTCAAACAACAAACTCAACCAGCTATTAAACGCGATTGAAACTCTATTACTACGGTATGCAGGCATGGATTCCATTATTCCTGGTGATCTTAACATGCATGACATAGGGCAAAAGACCCCTGAAAATCACCGCAATGGAAGCACCAGAAGATTCAATGCCCTAATGCGGATTTAAAAGCTGGCAACAACACACTGTTTAACTACAAATGTCAACCCAACAGCATTGATAGTACCCACTTACAACAACCAGACAACAATACAATATATCCTACTAAGTGAGACCCTACAAAAACAGATGTCAAATTATAAAGGCCACCCCTGGAACGAAAGAGAGCATGCTGCTCTTACCTTAGAGTTGTCCATTACTGCGAAAACACGTTATAGTCTTCGCTGTATTGGAGCCACAAAGTGGAAAGAGTTATATAGACTCTTCAGAAGAATTAAATGGGGGCCGTTTCCAAGCCATAGGTTTGCCTCATGGAAACTAACATGGAAAGACTGGCAGACTGGCCATAATGACAAGGGCAGAATAGGAGAATGAGGCTCACTCGCATAAGATCTAGCCCACCAGCTTCGAGGGAGCAACAATCAAAGAACCCACGTCAACTCTGCTTATAAATTGGGACACCAACCAGCAATTAAGAAATGCTCAAGAGAACTTAACTCCAAACGTAGAGCCTATTGAGCAACCAGATAGGAGTCTGCAAAAAAAGATCTAAAACAAGCGGCTAAGAGTCATGCAACAGTGGTCTGGGAAGTAAAACGCGAACTTACAGAGGAAAAATGGCTGAAGATTTTGAGCTGCTTGCCCCCAGTAAACCCCAAGAATTTTGGCAATATATAAAAAGGTGATCCATGGAACTTCCAACAGAGAGAACTCACTTGATGCAAGCACTTGCTCAGCCCATGTAAAAACTCTCTACACCAACGATTTGAAGAAAAACCCAATTGAAACAATAACTTTCGGGGAACATTTAAATAAAACAACAATTGAATCCATGGATCCCTTAGCCGATGCCACCCTCACTGAAACACAGGCAATACGAACTATTCTAAAAATAATACACCACAATGGAGCACCTGGACCAAATGGTCTGCCTGGCTCCCTCTTCAGAGAGGACATCAACTTTTGGGCTGAGAGTTTGGGACAGATGTATACAGAGTGCAGGCTCTTGGAGGAAGTCCCAGATTCCTGGAGGGAATCACTATGAAATGAAATGAAATGAAAAATTATATTTGTATAGCGCCGAAACTAACCGGAGGCCTCGCAGCGCTTACATTGATTGTAATACTGAGCGGGCCGCGGGGTTACCGAGTTTTGGTGTACAGATATGTCTTCAGCGCTTTCCTAAAAGCCATCCTGTTGGGGATCCCTCTGAGGGCAAGAGGGAGGGAATTCCAGAGCCTGGCGGCCGTGTGGGAAAAGGAGCGGCCGCCCCACCTAGCTTTGTTAATCTTTGTTGTAGTTGCTAGATGCAATGATCCGGAGCGAAGGGCTCTGGGGGGGACATGAGGCAGTACTAAGGGAAACAAGATGGCCGGGCCCGTTCGATGGAAAGATTTGTGGACAATGCACATGGCCTTGAACTGAGCTCTGGCGACGACTGGAAGCCAGTGAAGATCGTTCAAGGCGTGCTTAGCAGACTGCCAGCGAGGGATGTTGTACAGTAGGCGGGCGGCACAATTTTGGGTGACCTGGAGCCTGTGGGTCACACCTACAGGTGCTCCCAGATATAGCGCGTTTCCATAGTCCAGGCGAGAAAGGATCAGGGCCTGGACCAAGATTCTCCTCGCCTGGAAAGGGAGCAACGGGAGCACTTTACGAAGCATCTTCATGAGCCCCGCACATGTGGCCGCTGTTTTAATGGCTTGAGCCGAGAAGTCAAGCGACTTGTCCAGCCAGACGCCAAGGCTCTTTATCTGGGGTTTGGGGGGGGAAGGGCGCCAAGGCAGGAAGGCCAGATAGAGGCCAGACAGGTCGGAGGAGGGTTGCCCAGGAGCATGACCTCCGTTTTCTCCCCATTGAGTTTGAGGCAGGACAGTTGCATCCACCTAGCTACAGCCTCTAGACAGGGACCTATGGTGTTGGACGACCCATCCGTGTGGTCTAGAGAGACCACCAGTTGGGTATCGTCTGCGTAGGTGACAATACGCACGCCGAAGGGTTGGACTATCCCTGCTAGAGGCTGCATGTAGACGTTAAAAAGCGTGGGGCTCAGGGAAGAGCCCTGAGGCACCCCGCAGCTAAGTGGATGTTTGATGGAAACAGCCTCACCCTCAAACACCTGGAAGAAACGCTCTTCCAGGAAGGAGGACAGCCACTCCAGTGCCGCGCCCGACACTCCCAAACTCATCAGACGATGTAATAAGATGGTGTGGTTGACGGTGTCGAACGCGGCACTGAGATCAAGCAAAATAATGGCTGCCTTTCCTCCCCGGTCCAGCACGGCTCGGGTTTCCTCCGTCACTGCAATGAGAGCAGTTTCGGTCCCATGCTGGGGACGGAACACTGTCTGAGAGACGCAAAGCAGATCCGCTGATTCCAAGTGGTCTACTAGGATGGTGTTGATGTGTCTCTCGAGCAGTTTACTCATCCAGGGGAGTAGGGAGATTGGGCGGAAGTTAGACAGGTTGTTCTGGTCCAGGGAGGGCTTCTTTAATAAAGCACTACTACATCCAATTTATTAAAAAGGGCCAAGCACAGACCCTAGGAACTACCACATGATTGCCTTATTGGACATTGAGGGCAAGGCCTATGCAAGCACTCTCCTGATGGAACTAGTAGACTGGTTCAGTAAGGAGGATCTGCTTCCTTTCTGTCAGGCCGGGTTCCATCCAGGAGGCTCCACCCTAGATAATATCATTGCCCTATCATATTTAGACCATCAAACAATTGCTCGTGGCAATCAGCCGCTTTTTGCTTGTTTTATTGATTATACAGCAGCATTTGACGGGGTAGACCGAAACATTCTATGGAAGAAATTGGCCCGTTGTAATATTTGCCAGAAACTACTACAAGCCATCAGATCATTGTATACACAAACTTGGGTAAGAGTTAAACTCTTGTGCGAAACAGCCACAGAAAAAATCTGCACAGATCACGGGTTAAAGCAGGGCTGTGTACTTGCCCCGCTGTTCTTTAACCTATACACAGCAGATCTGGGTAACGCGCAGCAGGGAGCAACTCCGGCGACTCCCAGGATTGGGGGAACCAGAATCCAGTTGATACAATATGCAGACGACCTGGTCTTTTTGGACCATACCAAAGTTGGCCTTCAAAAAGCCCTAACAGCACTCGCAGAGTATAATGCCAAAAACAAGCTGGTCGCAAACCCAATGAAATCTAAGATAGTGATCTTTGGCCGCCACATGAAGAAGAAGTTTATGAAATGGAGCTTGGGACCATTAACATTGACTAGCACACAATCGTACAATAATCTCGGAGTCTGGTTCAGTGAAACTGGCCGGCCAAAGGCTCATCGCCACAAGCTCCAGCAGAAAGGAAAATGGTTACTTACGCCATCTGTAAACTTAAAGCCACTTTGGATAGTCCAATGACCACGGCTATCCAACGAGTCCTGAGGGTAAAATTACTACCTTCCCTCTACTATGTGATACAGGCGTTCCCAGGCAAATTTGGCAAGACCTTGAATAGATCAACTGTGTAGCCTAGAAAAAGCTATTTTGTCTTCCATCGTGCACAAGGAACACTCTAATTCGCCTGGAATTTAACCTTAATCGACAATCTTTGGAAGGACTGGCAAGTCTGGCAGAATACTTTTATTTAACCACTGTGGCCCCAGAGAATTCAATAAAGTTTGTTATAAACAAAATATTTAAAAACCCGGGCAACCCATGGTCAACTGGTCTTGCCTCAGCCAAAGATCTCTTCAACCTAGCTACAGAGAACTGGGACCCTAATATAATTAAGTATACAACTATTCAAACATCTATAAAAAAGCAAGTAAGATCATGCTCTCGTAAACTGGATATCAGAGCTTTGACAGCTGGAGGCTTCCATGAGACCCAAAGTTCCCTTCACACTTCATATGGCCTCAAACCACACCTCACACAGCCGGTGCGGAGGCAAACCCTACAAAGGATTCTTGCAGCCAGACTGCACGTGCTTCCTTTAAAACATATGTATCCTTCAGTGAAAGTAAGACCAGCGATTACGGAGTGCCGCCTCTGCCATTACAAGCGTGAATCACTGGCCCACATCTTACTATGCTGTCCCGCCCTGTTGCCAATCCGACGAATCCATCTAAGGCCCATTCTCCTCCAACTGGGCACGCGGACGGCAAAGGAGGCAGTTCTTCAGTTATACTTGCTGGACACAGTGAAGCACATGGCCAATTTTGCTAAATTCATCTATTATTCCCGCCAAGCCCTAACGGACAGGTCAACCATGGCACTGCATGGAATCCATCCAGAGGAAGGTCCTATGCAGTCTGGCTCCTACTAAAAACTTGCCCGGTGCACCTAAAGGAATAACATTTATTGCATCTTAGAAAACAAAACACCAAATGGTGGTTTTAGGATTAAGCTGTGTCTATATAATATTATTTTACTCAATTTTAACTATCCCTTTTATATTGATCGTTCCTTTTTTTTGTATTGGTTTTTATTAATCACACAAGTCACTCATGTGAGGAGGCAAACGAGGCTACTTCATACACACTAGATTCGTGTGTAGCTAGTCCCAAAATCAAAAACCAGGATATCTGATACACAGTCAGGCATTCAGGATAGGAGAACAAATAGTAGCTGTTTTCTTTCATCTGACTCCATATTCTTATTGTTGCATTGCTTTTGTGCTGATTCTTAATTCCTCTACATATGTTCCAAGGTTCATGATCACTGGCAATTCTCAAACACCACATCTTATCATGAATATTGCATATTGTTTAGCCAGAGTCAGGTTAGTTTTTAACTGAACTGTGTTTCATTCATTTTTCTTGCAGCACTGGCACCACCTGTGGCTGGCTTTCTTACATGAGGGCAGGGCTGATTGTACCATTGACGTATATCTACATATCATTTCTTTTATTATCATGTGATCTGAAATATTGATACTACAAAGATATTTTATATATGATATATTATATATTATTTAAGGTGTTGGGTAAACACATGATTGACTGAACAGTTACGTTACTTTCCCTTGGTTAGTTGTGTTACACTGTGCCTTGACTCACCAAACCCAACACTTTTTGAGATAAGCCTTCAATTGCTTACATAGAGCATAACAGGCAATTACAAGGTCCGATGGCTTCTCTTGCAGACATGGGTACTGATTACCAGTGACCAAGTGCTTTCTCACATTTAGAAAGGTAGTTGGTCTAGGTTATCCACTACAGTACTGCTTCTCAAAATCTGTGCACAAAAGGGTACCTGCACACTGCCCAATACTTGACAATGTGTAGCACACATGGAATGTGCTAGGTAAATTTGCAATTACATATAATAGAAGGAAGGGGCCAACGTTTTCTTCAGTGAATTTCCCAACTGAGTTCAGACTTAGGGACTTATTTATGAGAGCCCTGCATTACTTTTGCAGCATGTAAAGTGTTACATATGTGACGCAGGGCTCTCATAACGAAATATGAAGCCACGCAAAGCCACCTTGCTTGGCTTTGAGTGGCCTCCAAAATCATGAGTAAGGCGAAGAAGCGCAAAATCGCTGTGTCACCTTACTCTGCTCCTGGGAGGCGTTCCATGGGTGTTGCATTGGGTTTTCCCACGCAACACCCATGGAATTTGATGCTGCCCCAGATTTACAAAGTAATGTCAACCTGGAGAAGCACCAACTCCGTACGCCTCCCGAGGTGAGGGATAACAAGGAGAAATGTTTGCTTCTCCCTGTTTTTTCCTCTTTCTATGTGTGCGCCATCCTGCAACACATATAGAAAGAGGAACAAGCCTCTTTGAATTGTTTTTTTGTATGAAAATGCTCCTTCCTCCACAAAAACAATCCTGCCTGCAATGAAGACACTCCTGCACAATGTTGCAAGGGTGCCTACGTTGGCGCTAGGCTGGTGAAATGTGATTAAGGCAGGGGAAACCCAATTTACCCTTGTAGGCTTGGGCACTGAATAATTAAGGTCAAAAGATGCCACAAGGGACTTGATTCTGGGGAAAAATGAACTTAGTTGGGAGTCGTACTAAATTATCGCACTCCAGTGTATCAACAAGATATCACGTTAAAAAGTCAAAAATCGAATCAATCATAGGAAGGAGAAAGAGAAACACGGAGAGGGTAAAATTGTATTCAATGAAATTTTTATATATTTAGTAATGCAGCTTCAAATGAAAATATGGGGAGACATGTATAAAAAGATGAGTTCTAGCAAAAGAAGTTATGAACAGAGGTATAAATGACATCAACACATCAGTTCACAACTAAACATTAACTCCTGACAATTATAACAAACAACCAAATTCATTAATTACCGATGGTTGTGTACTTGTGCCAAAGCAACGTTTCTGGAGGTGATGGAAGTGTCAACGTTTCGGTCTAGTATGCTAGTCCTAGCTTGGTTACTCGTTGACCCGGTTCCCAGATGGTGTACGCAGAATCGCTGATTCTAACGGAATTTAATTCCCCACGGCTGCATTCTGTTTTAGACGACTTTTGGATAGCGTTGTACTATAAAGCTTTAACTCACACGCCGCAGTTCAGATCCACTTATATCTTCCGGAATCAACGGCCTTTACTTCTCAAATTCAAAGAGAAGTTCTCCATTGTGAATTTTCAGGGGGTTTTCCCAGCAATGATTTGTTTGGTCCTGATGATGGTCTTCATGACGACAGCATACTAGACCGAAACGTCTACACTTCCATCACCTCCAGAAACTTTGCGTTGGCACAAGCACACAACCATCGTTAATTAATGAATTTAGTTGTTTGTTATAATTGTCAGGAGTTGATGTTTAGTTGTGAACTGATGTGTTGATGTCATTTATACCTCTGTTCATAACTTCTTTTGCTAGAACTCATCTTTTTATACATGTCTCCCCATATTTTCATTTGAAGCTGCATTACTAAATATATAACAATTTCATTGAATACAATTTTACCCTCTCCGTGTTTCTCTTTCTCCTTCCTATGATTGATTAGGCAGGTGAAATGGCCCCAGCACAGGCAGAAAGAACTGGGAAGCCTTATATTGCTTAAATACGGTGCATTACAACCCTTTCACATTGGTGTAGGGCACTGCAGCAAGGTGCCTTGCTGCGCTGCCCTAGGTCAAAATACCATAAATAAGACCCTTAATTAACAGAAGCTGCAGACTGCCGAGTTGTGAAAATGAGTTATTTGTGAGAAATGGAAGCCTACGTTGAAGGCAAGAAAATAGCCTCCTATACTTAGGTGGACATCCCAGTAGCTTATACAACATATCTGAGGAGTCTCTTATCCTGCAATATTGTGTAAAACAAGAGTTGAGAGGGGTGCATAAAAGTGCTGCCGCTGTTCTACTTTGTAAACTGTTATTAATGCAGGATATTAGTGGCACTCAGCATCACAAGTTTGCACTTTAAACAAAACTATTTTTTGTTTGCTGTACTTGGGATGTAGACAGAAAGGACGTTATCAGATAAGATAATAAAGGTCATATTTATCAGCTACAAATTATGCCTTCCACAAAAAGGAGGATTTTTGGGTCAGCATGCTTCATCGACTGCTTGTTGGGCCAGGGCTACCAGTTATGGAACTGGGTGGTAAAGTTCTAATCCTAACCTCGGCTCAACATCCCGAGAGTCTGGCAAATAGCTTAATCTTCCATGTCTGTTAAAACATTTTGTTGAATGTATTCTGGTTCTCTTGTAAATCGTTCTAATGTCCTCTCCGGCCAAGTTCCCACTGTATAAAACTGTTAAAAAAAGAAGTGTGTATGAAATGTTAAATCAGTCCACTCTAATGCCATTTTTCTGCTATACCTGCCAGTCACTGACGTGTGGCATGTAAGCTCTTTATAGCTAAATTCAGTTCTGCATAGGGTAATAGAATCTCCCTAAGGGCTCCATCCTATTTTTTATTCTTTGAATTGGTATCCTTTATTGTTATGATCGATCTATGGAGTCTTGTCCCTGCCCCCTGCGTTATACAGTGAAATAACATAAAAGAAGGATCATCAAAGAAGAAAATAAAACGTGGTTAGCTGGAATAGGAGCTGGAGACCTCAGGCACTGCCATTGCAGTGGCATCGCACAGTAAACAAAAGATAACATAAACAAAACAATTATCAGGCAGCAGGTTGGGAGCTATGGGAGGCAGAGGTAAAGTGTGTTTTCCAAGCAATGGAGCCCTTGAAAGCAGAGCTGGCGTTGGAAATAAATGTATCCCATGAATAGATAAATTGGGGATCAAGGCGTGGCTGCGGGAAGGGATTGGAGTCATGAGGGATGCAGTTATGACAAGCAGAGTCGATCACATTTTTTATGTTTTTTTAATTCTGCTGCAAAGAAATTAGGACAAATGTAACCTTTTTCTTGGCGTTTGTCATCTGGTGACATTTTAACATAATCTGATGGGTTTAAGGCACCTGCTGCAGACCAACACATTTCTGGGGGTAATAATAGTGGTAAGATAACTCTAGTGGTTAATGCACTTGCTGGAGAGATCTGTTTTGCCTAGTCACAGTTGTGAACGATGACACAGATTACAGAGGTAATGTGCTTGCTGCAAGGCAAATCGTGTACCATGCAGATCCCAGATTTCCATTTTATATAGGTAGGTAGGTGGGTTACTGCTTTTGACATGGAGATCCTTTTGATACTCGCAGTCCATTAGTTGCAATCCTTCTAGTATAGCACAGTGAGCCATGAACTGACATTAAGAAGCTACACGCAAACTACAAGGCAAGCGTTTAGAACCCTATTTATTTTCTTTCTATTTAGTTATTTTAAGGCTGCTTAAAGGGTTCCTTCGTGTAGTAATAAAGTCTTGTTAGTACAGACAAACCCAACAAATGCGTTACATTTCAAACCCTGACTTTGTTTTCCTCCCAGCCATGCCCTCTTAACCTATAAAGCTTGCCAGGGAGGACAACTTGTAACTCCTACCTATTGTAACCCTCACTCTCTTATGCACCATATCATGTAAATAGAGTTAGAAACTTGTATGGTTTATTGTCTCAGTATAATATGTGTGTGTGCTAACACCCCCATTGGAATGAGTCGTGCTATAAAATAATTAAATAAAAAATATATTAGTAAATGTTATTTAAATCACTATTTGTTTAATTACACATACAGAATGATGCTTCTGTTATTCTTACAGTACATTTATGTCACTTATATGCAGGGGTTGAGCAAGGTCAATAACCTTTCTCCAAATCATAGTGGGGCTAATTAGGATGTTGGTCGGAAAACCTCTGACGGTTGAAAGCTGCTTCAACTCCTGACCCTTGCTGTTCGGAAAGGAAAGCAGAAAACGTGCAAGCCGTACTGGGACAAAATCAGCATATTTCACTGGGGCCGGACCAGATCCTGGATCTGTCTTAATAATAGCTGCCAGATACGAGATCTGGCTGATCCCCTAAATCACAGCTTTCCAATCTGTGTGGCGCGACACGTTAGTGTGTCGCAACCCACACGTAGGTATGTCGCGTGGTGCGACGTGATGACATCTGCAGGCCGGCCGATATTGGGGGAATGCAACTCGAGCCCCCTCTCTGTGATCGCGACGTGCATGGTGATAGGCGGAGCAGCTGCAGAGAGGTGCCTCGTGGACAGGAGCTCCAGTAAGTATTGCCGCCCCCCCCCCAACCCCCCTCCGGGAGTGCTGCTCAGGGCCCTGAGCGTGTGACCTTGCTGGGACATTTTGGGGCACTTTTAAATCGCTAAATCTTCTGTTGCTGGCTCCTCTCCGACGGGGAGACAGACAGCATGAATACAAGGACGTGCGCGCAGAAGGCAGAACCCAGGGCTTCTCGGTTATATTTATTATTGGTGTACTTTAATTTCCTGCAGGCTCACTGAAACTTCAACTCGCAGCTATGAGTTAAACGTGGCGAAAACAAGTAGCAAGTAGCAAAACTTTATAATAACCTAAGACAGTAGCCAATACGTCAAACAATATTTGAACTTCATGTTCATTATTTAAAAGGCTCATGGGGAACCTACTGCGATAAACTGAACGGAAAAGCTCTCTCCTATTAAAAACAAATTAATTGAACAGCACTGGCTTTACTCATCTGTGCCACAATGTTAAGTTTCCGCACTGACACCCAAAAGTACGGTTCCTCCTAACCCTGCAACTACTCATTTCTTTCTGCATGCAGTTGAAAATCCACCTCCTTGACGTTATCTAGAAGTGAATTCTAGAGCACGGGTACAATTAATGAAACTAAATATGTTAGTACCAGATTGGAGCTGGGGTGGCTAAGCAATCTAAAAGGGCATGCCTGTGGCTGAAGTATTTGTTTTTTATTTAAATGTAAGTGCCTTTCTATCTATCAGACATGTTTGATAAGGTATCAGAAATTGTGCAGAAGAAAAAATGTCATCAGGTTTGTCACATAAAAATAAGATTGTGTCAGAGAATTATTAGTGGAGGGGTTTAAACAGCAGATTAGCAGATTTGTGAGGCAGATAGTAATGTTGTTATCCAAGGGTTGTGAAGGAAAGGTGTCAGCTGATTCTATGTTTAAGACTGGATTTTATCTTGGGTCCAAGAGAGGTCTTGAGGTAACGCACAGTGCACAGATTTCAACTCTAAGAGCAAATGCCAGATACTAAATGTTGCTGGCTGGACGTGATCGATGACTTAGAGGTGGAATATGATGCATGTAGCTCCTGTATTCTGAACCAGCTGTTTCTTCACGAGGTCAGAGAAGAGGCCAATGTCAAGGTAGCTTGTATAGTCACTCTCAGAAAAAGCAATGGCTCATATCAGAAAAAACAGGTGATAAGCATAATTATTTTAGCATGGCTAGGGTGGTAGCCATCCCTCACTCAGTGATCGCGATGTGTGGGGTTGTGTGTGTGTGTGTGGAGTTGCGTGGGGGTGTGAGGTTGTGTGGGGGTGTGGGGTTGTGTGGGTGTGTGGGTGGGGTTGTGTGTGTGTGGGGGTGTGTGGGGTTGTGTGTGTGGGGTTGTAGGGGGGTTGTGGGGTTGTGTGTGTGTTTGTGTGGGTTGTGTGTGTGTGGGGCTGTGTGGGTGTGTGTGTGTGTGGGGCTGTGTGGGTTATGTGTGTGTGTGGGGGGGGTTGTGGGTGGGTGTGTGTGTGGGTGTGGGTGGAGGGTGTGTGTGTGGCAGTATGCAAGTGACATCATGGTGCATGGCATCGCATGAAGTTACATCACAGCTTGTGACATCACAGGTGGCATTGCAGGAAGTGGCGTCACAACTCATGAGCTTACAGGAAGTGAGATCAGAGATTAGGACCTCATATATGTTAAGCAGGTCTATCATGAGTACATTTGAGCGCATTACAATATTTGACGAATAGATTTTTGCATTGGGGTTGTGCCAAAAAGTTGTCACAAGCCAGACACAAAATCTGGGCCTCAATTAAACAGTTAAGGGCCTATTTACATGTCCCTTGTGCCACCAGTGCATCAATTTAACCATGCGAAAAAGTGACATACCGATGGTGCAAGGTGCTTGTGCATGAGCGCTTTATTTTTTTAAACCCTACCACAAAGAAATTGCCAATAAGGAGAAATCAGGCAGTAATCTGTTCTGCCTAATTGGTGGCAAAGTCTGGGTTTTAAAATATATCATGGGGTTAAGGCCAGCTTTCCAAACTGTGGTGCAGGTTGCCTGCACAAACCTAACCTTGCTTACACTCAGTTTTGCCAGTCACTGGCTTTATTAGACTAGATTAACAATTGCTTTAGTAACCTACCTGCTTTCTCAAATGTGCTTGGAAATGCACCATTTGCCCACTACTTTTTCAAAAATTTCTCAGGGGATCCCCTTGGGTGGTTCGGGCTTGCTTGTTGCGCTCCCGCGCGTTACCGTGTCACTCAAAATGTTTTCATAAAAAGGTGTGTCACCAACATACAAAGTTTGGAAATCTGTGCCCTAAATCATTGCACTGATTGAAAGACAGCAAATCTGCATACACATGTGCAACACTGAAACCCACACCAAAAAACACACAACAAATGTCAAGAAGCCCCAGGGTAGGTGTAGCGGGGTTCCCCTGCAGGAGCGCTATCGAAAGTACAAAAAACGACATATCTAGGAGCAAGGGGGGTCAGAGGCAGCATGCACTCTTCTCATCAGCGCCATTCAAAGACAAAAACTAAAAAAATTGCACATGGTCACATGTACAGTGAGCCATAGGTGGCATGTGCATCCATTGCAGCAGCAACAGCACTGAAAGAAAAAAGATTTCTTGGCTTAAAGCACAGAGAGCTGAAAGCAGCAAGCACTTAGTCTGCAGTGGCACAGAAAAAACAATCATAGCCAGGATGGAACATGGGGAGCTGGACACGGCATTTTCTGCCCTTACAGTTGGCCCTTCCCCAGATCCCGAGTGCTAATAAGCAGCCTAGGATGCAACAGTGTGAAGTCCAACGGCAGGAAGAGGCAACCTGCATGTGATGTACGCCGAATCCCTGCTGCCTGGCTCTGATTGCATATAATTTAAAAACTGCAGGATATATGTCATAGCGAGTTCAAAGAAATATAGATAAAGGGCAATATGATAACAATGTATACATTATAATTGTGTTCTAGATATACAAGTGTCAATATAGGTAACGTTAAAGAGAAAGGTGTTAATATATATTCAATAGTATGTGTAATTCTTCTGATGTGCTTTTTGCCTGTGAGGTTATCTGCGGTATACAAAATATACCACTGCAGTTGGGCCTTACCTTTGAAAATAATTTGTCAGGAGGCTATTTCAGCTTAAGGTGCTCATTGAGCCCACTCTTGAGTTCGACTGTTAAAATGAGTTACCTTCTCCTTTCCATCATACATAATATACACTTTTCGGAAAGGTACATTGTCCGTTTTCTCCTTCTAATGACACATTTGCGCATGCGCAGCTTGCACTTCCTGGTATTGCCTTGTGCACTGGTACAATTCCCTTAGCTTTTACTAGCATCACAGGTCAAAGAGTTACCTTGGGGTGTCTGCACCAGGGTATGCTTTAGTATTGTATACATGTTAGCTACTTAAGTTGTCTCCAGTCAGTTGTTGATAGTAAATCTTGAATTGGTTGCCTATTTGAATTGTGGTGCGTGTAATAATATATTTACGGTAGAAAAACAAAACCAGTATCAAAATTTGCAGGAAAAACACAAGATAAACTACTCACACCTGGCATCTGACACTTTATTGCACTTCAACTCTCCATTCATTGTGGCACTTTAAGACGGAGGATAGTATTTTTCCTTCTTTCTATCTTAGGGGTACAATTCAAATGTGAAGGTCCTTATCATCTGTACCCGAATCATTGTTTTGAAGTGATTTAGGTTGGAGGAGTGCTCGAAGTCACAGGTAGCCTTCACCCTTGTATTTATATTACAAGTGCAGGCCCATACAACAGCTCCCCCTTACTGCTTTACTGACTGCCATCCTCCTGGCTTCCTTTCAGTCTGTCGCTGTCCTCTGTGCCTGTCATTGTGACTATTAATGCTCCTGTTAATTTAGTTAGTGCCTGATTTTGTTTTTAAGTGCCTGATTCTGTGTCTCTCATTTGTTCAGCGAGCCTCGTTGGTTGCTTTGCGCCGATCGCAGTTCCTGCTGCACGCTTCCAGCCTCCCAGCACCCCTCCCAGGACCAACTTAATCGAGGCAGCACTACGGCCATGCTGCCTGCATGCCAAAGTCAAGCCCGTCTGTACTTATCCATGCCTTGACTGCACGTAGTGCCAGACACCCTTGTACACCGTCGCAAAACTATGAGTCCTGGATTCTGGGTGCATCGACAACAACAACTGCTGCTACACTTCTCCACGCACCACCAGAGGCCCATTCTCCTGCCAGCACTGCCACTTCAACTGCAACACCAAAGCAATAGACAATGCCAGAGACACAGCAAACATGACTGCACGAACCACGCCGACTGAGACCGCCATGGCACAACTCCAGTGCATTCTACTCAATGCACAGTCACTTGGCAAACAAGCCACAGAGATCTAGGACAAGATCTCATTCCTCACCTCAGAGATCATCTTCCTCAGAGACACCTGGCTAAACTTGCTTCTGCACCAGATATTGCCATCGCAACCCCTGAAGGCTACACAATAAACACACAAAGACAGAACCAAAAAACACAGAGGTGGAATTGCCATCATCTACAAGGACACCATCCAGCGCACCACCTCCTCAGATGTCCCGACCCCTATATTGGAGCATCTCAATTTCCAAATCCACACAGACAAGAAATACATCATCAGAGGCACCCTCGCCTACAGACCACTTTGACCACGCCTCACCTTTGCAATGCCTTAAATTACCTTATTAATCAGATCGCAATTGACTCAAACCATTACATCTTCCATGAGGATGTTAACTTTTACCAAGATGACCCCAGCGACACAAACACAATCCACCTTCTGGAAAACATAGGCAACATCACCCTCAAGCAACTTGTCACTGACCCTACCCACATCGCAGGACACTTGTTCCACTTAATTTTCACATCCAGTGACATAGACAAGAACTACCACATCTCAAAACTATCCTTGACCGACCTCTACATGCCAACTTCACCATCTCAGGACCTACCAACACTGGCACAAGACCCCCCCCCCCCAGCTCCATGCACAGAAACTGGAAAAAGATGTCAGAAGATCATTGGAGCAGCGCTCTCAACTCCCACCACCCAGACGCCACATCCTATCCAGAACAGGCTGCAAAGAAATTCTCCCAGTGGATCACTGAATGAGTCAATACAATCGCCCCCATGCAGCCAGCCACATCCTAAAGACATGCCAGTAGAGCTTAGTGGTTCATAACGGGAGCCGAAATCCACCAAACACAACTGCCATCAACAAGAAAGGAAGTGGCGCACCAGCAAAGAGTCAGGAGGCAAAACCACCTCCAAAGGCAGGAGTCAACTAGTAGCACCTCCTCTTGAAGAAACAAAGAACAACGCCCTTGCAGGCCACATAGAAGCCAGTACAAACAGCAGAAAGGAGCTGTTCACCGTCGTGAAGGTGTTCCAATACCCCGCATCCACCAGGAATGACATCACCCCCTCCCTAGAACTGTGTGACACCCTGGCAGGATTCTTCCATGACAAGATCCCAGCCATTTAATAAAACTTCAAAAACCAACCATTCTCTGCCAACAGCATCAGCCTACTTACACCCACAAAAACAAACCCTGAACACCTGCTCACCTATTGGGACTCTCTTACTATTCAAGCCACAATCGCCTTCTTGAACTCCATGCACTCTGGAGCATCCCTCTTTCCTCAGCACGTCTTCAACCTCCAGATCAAGGTGATTGGCGATGAGCTCATGAAAGTCCTGAACACCTCTATCAACTCCGCCTCCTTTCCTGAGGACTGGAAACACGCCGAAGTGAGACCCCTCCTAAAGAATCCATCCACTGACCCAGTAGAAACGAAGAATTACAGGCCCATCTCCCTCATCCCCTTCCGTGCAAAGGTTCTGGAGAAGGCAATCAACCATCAACTGACCGAACATGAGGAACACAATAAACTCCTGGACCTCTCCTAATCTGGCTTCGGAGCCAAACAGAGCACAAAGACAACCCTGATCACAGCCACCGATGACATCAGGGCACTCTTGGACCACGGTGATATGGCAGCTCTTATCCTCCTGGACCTGTCAGCTGCCTTCTACATCATCTCCCATCACATTTTGATCAAAATACACCACTGCATCTGAATCTAGGCAAACACCCCCAAATGGATCACTGCATTCGTCACCGAACGAACCCAGAGAATCAGCCCCCCACCATTCACCTTCGAACTTAAAAAGATCAGCTGCACTGTCCCAAAAGGATCGTATTGCTGCCCCACCCTTTTCAACATGTACATGACCCCCTGCCCAACACGATCAGATTGCATTAACTCCACACTAACTCCTACACCAATGACACCCAGCTGATCATCTTGCTGTCAAAAACCCATCCGCCAGCAGAGCCATCTTCCACAGATGTAGGATGAACCTCGCAGACTGGATGAAGGACAACTGCCTCAAGCTCAACACCGACAAAATGGAAGTCCCCATCTTTGGGAATAACAACTCACCATGGAATGACACATGGTAGCCTGATGAACTTTGCCCCTCCCCCACAGCAACCGGCCACTCCCACAACCTCCGCATCATCTTGAACAGTAAGCTATGTATGAAGAAACACGTGAATGCAGTCTCTTCCGCCTGCCTCCACATTCTACACTTGCTCTGCAAGATCTTCAGGTGGCTCCCAGTCAACATCAGGAGAATCATCACACAGGCCCTCGTCACCAGCAGGTTGGGCTATAGGAACACGCTCTACGTAGGAATTGCCACACGCTCCTTGAAGAGACTACAGACAATACAAAAGTCTATCTACACTAATCCTGGACCTCCCTCGACGAGCCCACATCACACCCCACCTCAAGAACTGCCACTGGTTCCCAATCCTGAAGAGATGCCAGTTCAAGATGTTGACCCAAGTCCTGCACAACTAAGGACAAGCATACATCAACAAATGAATGGCCTTCCACCAAACGTCCAGGCACATAGGATCTGCCTCCCTCTTCTTCAAGGACAGCCCCATATCTGCCTATGCAAAGGCGGAGGACACTCCTTCTTGCACCTGGCTGCCAAAGCCTGGAATGACCTTCTCCTTCACCGCAGGTCCGCCTCATTGCTCCAACACTTCAGGAAAGAACTCAAGAGCAGACTTCTAAGCCCATGTACATCTTGTGCAAAGCCATGCTTTTAATCCTGTAGCCTTTTTAGATGGAAGTGGAGAAAGAATCTCTTTAAATTTGCACCCACAATCTGAGCTTTATGATACCGAGTAAAACATTTGTACTTATATACAGCTTACTTGCCAAAAGGTCAAATGTATATAAATAACCTATATAATCCACATTTGTAAAGCGCACAATCACCCGTAAGAGTCTCTAGGCGCTGGGGACCGTCGGAAAGATTAAGCAAGGTATTGCCCAACGTCACATGGTGCTGGGCTAATCTGCCGCCGGTGCCGGGGATCGAACCGTGATCCCCAGATTCCGGAGTCAGTCGCCCTACCCTTTGCGCCACATGCCAATGTAGACATTTAAATCACAAAATATTTCCCTGTTTTAAGCATGGCCTGTAGCCAGTAGTACAAAGGTGATCCTTTTCACAGACACAAGTGTAATGAATAACTGAATCATGCCTGCACCCCTGATTTGAACTCTGAGAGGCTGTGCAAATATTTCCACAAAATTAAAAATGACTAGTCAAATTTGACAATTTGATCACAAAAAGGAGAAGCACGGCAAAAAGTGTTATTTCCTACACTTGAGCACTGGATATAACAGTGAATACAGCTCAGTTTCTTTTGCCCTATATATTTCTAGATATGAAGGGATACAAAGAGAATATTTTTCTAACTCAACTGTAACATTATGTATTGTGTGCTTTTTACCGCTTGTTCTAACTGAATACTAGTAACAATAGGTAGAGGTATGTGCTGAAGAAGATGACTATTCATCGAGTTAGGCTAAGACATTCTATACTGTAAACTGAGGTACTTCCTGTTTTTTCCTTCATCCGATGTGTTAAAACTATCTAAAAGCAATTAAAATATATTGTATTAATTTATTCTCTTTTGATCTGTTAGGTGGAAATAATCCTGCATTTATTTACAAATTATATTGTATGTGTGTTCCTTGCTTTATATCTTTTTTCATATGCATAGAAATAAATGTGTCTCACATTCCCACTGGGTAACACATCCTGCTTCAATCAGGGGGGCATCACTTCTGCCTTATGAGCACTATGCTTAGAAGCCTTTTTCTTGCTACTAAGGGCGATTTTTTCTTGCTACTAATAGGTGCTAAAATAGTGTTACAAACTATATATTGGGTTTTTGCCTTTCCTGCTGGTTGACCTATTTTTCCGGTCTGCTAGGCTTTTCCTGCAAATCATCAGTCAACCCATTTTGTTTTACAAATGTCAATGATAATAAATGAAAGTAATACCTACTTAAAATGGACCGTGTTATTTGTGAAACATATATTGAACGATGAAAAGGCATCCTTGTTCATATTTGTCTCAAGTGGTTTTCTTGCCCATTTAATAAATGTGCCTGTTCTTTTAACTTTTACATATGTCCCCTTATGTGCATCGTTGTGCACCAATACTCTATTCTTCCCAAGTACTTGACAATAGCCTAACCTTTAGTGCAAGGCCCCTTCATTCAATCGACTGTAAATGTTCATTGTCCTAAAGGGGTTAATGGTTCATAGACTTAACCAAAGTCAAAACCAAGATCTTGCTGGTCAGACACAACAGTGTTACCAAGAACCATGTTCACGTTTTCTAAATCCCTCCTATATTAAACAACCCAGCCGGCTTCCTCGCCTGCGCCAAAAGCCGATGGGTACTTATAACCAACAACCTCTTTATAAACTCCAAAGTAAACACTCTCGTCGCAGAAGCAGACAATTGAGTCTGCTCAAAAAAGATCTTTCCCTAGATTGCCCATGATCATTACTATAGTGTGGTAGGAGCCATAGAAAATCGAAAACAGTTATACGCTTAAGCATTGTCTGCCAGTTTCTAAGAATACCAGATAGACAGACTTAGTAAAATACAAAACACAGGCTCAACCAGTTATTGAAAAGTTATCAAGCTGCGCCCTAAATCAACCTCTTTGCAGACAATCCCCTCCTCTCCTTTGACCAGTTTATAGAGGATCATGCTCTCCCCAGGGGGCAATGTCTGGCGTATCAAAAGCTATGATTGACATTCCGAACTCTGGTCCACTCAGGATGAGGAACCCCAAACCCACTCTGAATTGCAGACTCCACTGCATATGAGAACAGGTCAACACCTGATAACATGGATATACAAAGTAATAAAAGAACATACAGGGATCCCACTGGAGCCACTGAGGGGCAAATGGGAGAACGAGTTTGGACAGGCACTCCATAACACTGAGTGGAATAGTATGTTGGAGTTCCCTCAGTGAGTGTCACAGAATGCCCGCTTCAAGAGCATACAGTTCACAATTCTACACAGGGCCTACTTGATGCCACAGCAACTTAATCTCTATTTCCCGACCGTACACCTAGGCTGCCCGCAGTGCTGAGCGCCATCTGCAGTCCTGCAGCGTATGCTGTGGTCATGCCCTGCACTCACTGCACATTGGCAATCGATACACACCACACTCCGGGAGGTCACAACAGGTCCATTCATTAGCACATGGGAAGCTTGTGCCTTAGGAATTTTCAAAGGTTAGGAAATGTAGGGAGGTGAGAGTGTGCTTACCCTGCCTCGCCCTCCTCCTTGCCAAATGAACCCTCACCCTTTAGTGGAGAGCGAATCAAGCCCTTGCTGTGGCTGCCTGGCACAGATCACTGTGGTGATGGGGGAGGATGGAAGATGAGGCCCTGCATTACAAAGAGGCCCATCATTTCCAGAAATGTCCAATTTCCTGAGCCTGGGACACTCCTCATCACCATTTTCTGAAGCTCACCCAAACGACGATCTACTCCTGTGAACCAATCTGCCAGACCCCAACAGCTATCTTCCACACTAGGCAGCAGCTCATAAGCTATTCCACCGGTGTTACCCCTTCTCATTGCCACCAGAGGCAGTGGATATCCCACTGTCTTCTGAGTCCATTCCTTAATAAGAGCTTTGCCCAGTTGCCTCCTCACACCAGCTTTAAACCAAAAATCCCTGCACGCATCACCTCTAGTTCCACCCCGAATCCAGATCGCCACCCACATTTCCCAGTTTAAGTGCAACCTCCCGGTGAACCAGCAGGAGTCAACATCATAAGCTGGCACAATGCATTCCCACTCTGCCCCTGATATTGTTTTATTTCGCTGTCTGTAATACTATTCCTTCTGCCATGCATCTCCATCATTAATATGTGGCTTTAGACACTGCTGCTCGGCTCCACAAAATTCTATGTTATGGGGAGCTACTGATACTGTTTTGTTTTTTAAATAAAAACCTTCAACAGCAACAGTCTTAAAAAAGCTGTCTCCTAATTCAGAAGCCTAAATATCCAATCATTAGGGTCAGTGAAGCTCAAGAGACAATGTCTCACCTTGTAATGCATTGGTGATTTTCCTCACAGTATCTCATAAACAATGTGGTATCCTGGAGAGTCAGAGTGAGTGATGGTACAGTGAGCTACTGTAGTTTGGAATGTTATGGCATTTGGAAATTGGTACTTAAGCGACTGACGACTTAAATTTAGCTGAAACCTTAAGATCAAAGTCAATTTGAAAAACGTAACTAGTTATGGTTATGACACATATGGCACTTGATAAATTAGGATTTCGACTATGGAAGGAATTCAAGATGTTGTGACTCCTTAGACAGAAGTGATCTGTAGAGAGTTGACCTCATTGGATGTCTGAAGTAGTGAAGATACTATCTAAGAAATATTGCCGAGCAGTTGTGAAGTGTACCTAACATCTGGTAAGATACATTCATAATATATTCTCCATAAAGATTATTTTGCATTACAGTATGTGTTGAATATGTTTGTATTGCAGTGAAAACAAACTATCACAATTCTTACGACTTTTAGGGAAAAGCAAATGGGGGATATATTCCTTTATACAAAATTTGCATCACAATATAATTTGGGGCTTATCGTTGAGCCTAGGTGCTCTCCAAGAAAAAGCCCTTGTCTACAGAGTTAAAAAATGGAACAATGGCTGCAGGCATGTAGGGGTTAATTATGGGTGAGGAGTCTGCTGATAGAGGTGGAACTTGTGTGTGTGGGGGTGACAAGTATGCAGCAGGGACCAGCACAGAACTTACAGTTTGTGTAAAAGAGCCTGCTTCAAATTACACTGTATCAGCTATTCATGACACTTAGCCTGCTGGGAAAGCTACAAGCCGCAGGAGGGAGGCTTCAACTGGCCTGACGGTGGCAAAGATAAGGACTATTGGTGGTAACAATAAACCTGCATGGGGCATATGATGCATGCCTGTGGTTAGAAACAAAACAGCATGTGGGGAAGGTTCGCTGTGTTAATCTGAAATCCTAAAAAGTGGAGTGTGCACTGGGTTTCAGTAGGACTCCTAGGTTTATGGTTTCACAATGTTAGTGTGTTTGGGAGTTACACATAGGGCTGCTGTTAAGACAAGACTGAATCCTTCTGTAGCAAGCTATGAGACAAACTTCAACCTAGCATTTGTTGAATGCTTACTGACAGTACATTTATTAACATTTCTACATGCTTTTTGGTGTTTGCAAGGGTTCAGAAGGTTCTTCTGTTGGAATATACAACAATGATACTGAGTAAAGCATGAAGAGGCATGCTGGGCAGAATTTGCAAAGACTGGTGCACAGGTAGGTGTCACTTACTATTGTACTCTTAGCTTACTCCTGGAATTCAAGAATAAGTCATGGCAAAACCTTTATAAATTGAACTCCTGCTTGTTTTCCTGAGAACATTTCAGTTGGTTTCATAAAGGGCCCCGATATGTAGCAGGTGTTGGCTTGTACATATTTAATTTCATTTTCGGTATCCTTTGGCCTCAAGATATTTTTTGTAGTTATCTGCGACAATGCATAAGTGTGAGCAAAGGCAAACAAGTCATGACTCTCAATTTTTTTGTTTTGAGTAGGTGTGACTTACTTTTGTACTACTACTGCCTTACTTTTAATTCCCGGGAGTAGGCTAGAAGTTCTATGAAAGTAAGCGGATACACTCTGGGATAACGAACCTGCACTATATAAATGCCACTTGATTGATTGATTGATTGATAAGTGTCAGGATTCTTTTTTAGCAGGATCCCAGTGGGTTTCACCTCTGAAGGATTCTGTACCCAAGATGGATTTGCTGCCAAATGGGTTCCGATGCATGCCGGATGCAGATGAGCCATGTCCCTAAAGTCTGCTTGGAATTCTTGTAGGTCTTAATTATTTTAAGATGAATATCTATAGAAGCACGCAAGAAATTGCGATTTCTTTGCCATTTCAATATTTTTTGGAAGGTATGGCAGGATTGCCATGACAAATGCCCAGTTGTTGGTAGTTCCAAGGGTCGTCACTGACCCGCAAGGAGAGTCACCTCCAACTGGGCAGGGGCAGTATACTACGCACTTCAGCCTGGTCACTAAATATCCCCCTCATCAGAAGCGGAATGCCAGTGAAAATACCTCCAATATGGTGGCAAGGCGCAAGCCACCACTTGTTTTCAAGCATGCATAAATATATATTTTATGTAACCCCGCCTTGTTTCTCATTTCTGCCTTGGGTTCTAATTCACAGTGCATTCCGGATATAACTATGATGTAGGTGATTCGCGCTGTCATGAGCATTATATTTGTGAGATACTTAATTGTGTTCCCTGACCCTGCATTCACGTTTCCTTACTACTGGTTTTTGTTTCATAATCAAAGCAGTTAAAACGATTTTTTATCTCCCCTTTCCCCATTTGTCCCCAAGTTTATATTAATAGATTTCTTTCACCCTCATTTTAAACGTAAATACATTATATTTGTTAAGTATATGGTTTTCACTATTCTGTCTCTGAATGTTTACATCACTGTTAGTGTATTGACTTCGATATCTATCAGTTTATGTTAAATGTTCTTAATGCACATATGTGTCTGTTCTAAACAGAATGGTGATAAATTATTTTAAATTAAAAAAAAATCTTAAAAGACATCTCCCCGTGGTATTATGTATAAAAAAACAATACCACACGGATTGAATCTCTGCAGAATGGAATATGTCACTTAAGTGGAAGTGTTTGCCACTGTCACTTGGTCACTGTACCGTACCTGAATGTACTTGTGTATGTACCACGACGCCTGCTTGCCGTCATTCACTGACTCCACCGTTGTATTAGCCAGGCCTGCGATGTCTCCTCCTGCAAACACTCCCGGCTCGCTGGTTTCCATAGTTTCTGGATGGATGTCAGGAAGTCCCCATCTGTTAAACTTGATAGGTTCCATGGCCTCTTTCACTGCAATGAATTAAAAATCATGCATTGAAGCGACATCGTTTTAAAAGAACGCCGTCATGCTTGGGGTTGACGGATATTCCTAAACATAACATTTTAATCGCATTTTAAACACACCAGTGATAACAACGCACGATTTATAAACAAAAAAGTAATATTTTCGGCAAATTATTCAAGGGGACAGCAGTGTAGCAAGCCTTAAGTCCTTTGTGTCATGACGCAGAAATCCTTTTTTGGGTGGCTGCTAAAAGGAAACACTACATCAACATCCTTTGATTATTTGCCCCTATTGATTTTAAAGAAACAGTAATTTTAAAATCAGATTTAATATGGCACCCTGGTTTGTTGTTTTGGCCACCAATGTTCCGAAAATGCAAATACTTTTGATAAGACTATGTGATTGGTTTAAGCCATACATTTGGAATTGTACAGCTATTCTATGTTACTATTAACTATTCTGTACAACTAACGCTCTTCATATGCAGCTACGGGATGCCTTCCCTGAGGAATACAATGCAGGCGGATGCAAATTGCCAAGGTCAATTAAACGGAATCAGCCTGGCTGTCTCCTATTTAAAAGAAACATCCACTCGCATATTACAAGTACATTTCACCGCGAGTGCAGTTTAGAGACAGGTTGCAAACGTGTCCTGATATTCCTAGAATAGAACGACGCAGAACTCCGACTGTTCGGTAATGAAAGCTCACAGTACTGGAAACCATATATAGAAAAGAGAATTATCCGCAGGGCATTACCAATATTCTTCACAATGTTGCCCGAGGACAGTAAGAGAAACAAAGAAACTCAAGAGAGATTCATATAAAATATGAAGCCAGTGACCTCGTTTTTGGTTTGCTCAACACTTCTAGTGTCATTTATTAAATTACTAGAGACGAAACTGCAGCCTAGTTTTAAATGTATTCAGTTTTGCTTGGTTAATGAAAACATTTGAAACATAAAACAATGTCTTTCGCTTCTACAGGTTTTTTTTCCAGTGAGGTGAAAAGTTCTAGAAGGCAGGCACCCCTGGCCAATCCCAGGGTGCTATCACTCCGCCCCTGCAACAAACCACCTTTACAGCATTCTGGACATTTTAACATGGCGACTTCAAGTGGTGTATGAAATGACATTCCCTGGAAGCCACAGCCCTTACCTCAGCCTGACAAGGTTTCCTGGTCCCTTACCACCAAAACTTCAAGGGGGAACCGCTCCTTTGTTTGGCTCCAGAAGTCTGGCCTTCCTCTTGTGTTATTGTGGGCTTCCAAAATCCAGGTGCAGTGTGAAGAATTCATTAGCAAATAAAGATCTTCCCATCCCTTCCTTTCTCAGGAACTGGACCAAACAGTGTTAATTCCTCTATTGTGTGGTGAGGCCTTTGATCCTCCTTCTGGCCAGAACATTTATAGCCTTGGTCCAGTAGTAGAGATAAAGAATTTGAATAACGTTTTGGGGGCCCTCTATACCCTACAATGTGCTCAATCACAGTTGCATTCAAGAATAGAGTAATTTCCATTCTATTGCGGCACATTTTGTGATAGATATTTTGTAGTATTTTCACATATCAATACTGACTCAGCAAATATTTGACTTCGTTAATACCAGTTTAACACCCACATGCAGTAATAAGCAATTGAAACATGACCAGTCAACCTTTACTTAGGGCTTTCCACTGTGCAGCAACAATGGTCTCCGCAGTCTTAGTAAATGTAAATGTGTGTGTAATGTAAATGTGTTGGACTTGTAAAGCACACGGCTGCCCGTAAGCGTCCCGGCGCTGGAGACCGCTGGGGAACCCATCCTGGCTTTCCCAGCGAGATGGTCCCTTCTGGGTATCTCCAAGGTGAAACCAGGCATCCCCAGCGTCTGTGGGGGGCCATTGTAGAGATGAGGCAAGCTTAATGCCCAGAGTTGCCGAGTGTGATCCCTGGTTAGAGTAGGCACCGAAGCGAGAATTGTCGAGTCCGCTGACGCTGGTCCACGACCCTGCCGCGTCGGGAATTGAACCCTGGTCCCGGGCCGTTCTCTGCTTCCGGGTCTGCCGCCTCTAACCAGTGAGCCACACCACTCCACTCTAACCAGTGAGCCACTCCACTCCACTCCAAGATTTGATCCATTTAGTATTCGGACAAAATATTGAAAAAAAAATATTGAGATGTGGAAATATCGAGGTGGAAATATCGTGATGCACAAATATCCTGTGCAAAAATAAAGTTGACAAGACAATCGGTCTTGAGGTAAGTGATATCGAGATAAAAATATCTATTTTGTTAATATTGATGTTAAAAACATCTATGTTGTTAATATCATTCAGCAAATTATCATTGTTAATAATTTCATCTGTAATCATTTTGATGTATTTTATTATATATTTTAATTTTACATGTTATAAATTGTTTTGATACTTATGTTAATGATTTTTAATATAGATTGTAAATATTTAGTTGTTATTAAGTTTAATCAAATAGTTTATTGTAATTTTTAGTGCTGTCAGGGTTTTAGGGGTTTATAGGGGTAAAGGGTAGGACGTAAATTTTATAGAATTATTAATAATACATTTTTAATTAATACCAATTGATAATTAGTGATGGTAACTGTGTAATTAAAAAAAAGTTATATTAATGGTGCAGGTTGTGGGGTTTGTAGGGATATAGGGTGGGATGCAATTTAATTATGATCAAATAATAATAACATTTTAATTATTTGTATTTAATTAACTGATCATTAATTATGTAAATTGTGTAATTAATTAAATTTTTGTATTTATATTTTTGGGGTGGGTTGTGAAAATGGCATTTTTCACATGTGCCCCCCTGGCCTCTCAGCAATGGCCCACAGGGTGCGGGCCCTGTTTGGGGCCCTCAAAGTCCCTTATCCAACAGTCTTTCCATGGTGGTGGGACCTCCATGAACAGGCAGTCAGAAAGTGACATTGTTAGAAATGGGATTTCTGCTTGGCTAAGGATTGCGCCAAAGCCAGGGAGAAACCAACACTCTAGTCAGGGCAAGGGAGTTAGACACTGAGGAGAACCCCTGTTCACCCCCTTGGTAGCTTGGCACGAGCAGTGAGGCTTATCCCAGAGGCAATGTGTAAAGCGTTTGTGGGACACACACACACAGCAGCAACACACTAGGCACACCGAAAAAGAAACTCCACAAAAGGTCATATAAAAAAATAGCCTTTGTATTGTCTTAAACACATTAGAACCATAATCACTCATTTACACTGTGCCACCTGGCACGGGCAATATTCACAGGGGATTATATACAGGACCAGGCCAATCGCGCCACGGTCAAAACCATCAGAACAGGTAAGTAAATGCAAATATAAAACACAACCAGTAACTACTGGTACCAAAATGACCTAAGCATTATCATATTCGCCATAAAACCACACTAGGCCCAAACCTCATCAGCATAAACACATTACGCAATGGGCCTCACCAGCATAAACAAGGTATGACAGAATGTCCTAGGCATGTCATTAGGCCTAACCTTACGCATAAATTACATAATGCATAGATATCACATTAGGCATACACCATCAGGCCAGAACATGGTGTATAAATCTCATGAGCATAAGCAAGGTATGCAATCACTGTAGGCAGGAACATTTAGGCATTGGTCATCACGTTAGGGTCTGGCGCCATATCCACACTCTCAACTGACCCCCAGGCCAACTGGCCTTTTGCTGGGGCATCCACTGCCCTATGTCCAGAAAGTCAGGGCACTAAGGGGGACGTCACAAAGGGCCCCCTGGCTGCTTTTGGCAGCAAACACAGAGTGTGCACCAGTGCTAGGGAGGGGGGTGCAACTCTCCCCTTCTTTACTGAATGGCCCCAAAATGTTGCAGCTGCACGCAACTGCGGCGCAGCTGTGAGTGAACCAAAGCCTTGGCACTACGGGGCCCTAGGGAACACTGACACGGCTCCAGGCACTGACAATGTGCCTCGGTGGAGCTAAAATTGCCCCCAAAGAGAAACTTTTGAACCACAGGGGAGTCATATAACATATAAGAACGGAACTTCACGGACACTTTTTGTTAAAACATCTGAGAGGAGGCACAATTCCCTGGGGACTGCAGGTGAAAAACGTTCCAGTAATTTTCACAGAGGACGCTGAATACAGAAAGGGGTTCAGTTGTATTAATACAAAGTGTAGTAGGGACCTTATGGTCCACACTATCGAAACTGCACAAAGACTCAGTGCTAAGGAACTGGAAGAAATAGAATCTGTAACCCAGGCCATTAAAAACAGTCCCACTGTGTCTGATGCTAAAGCCTTATTGGAAAAGATAGAAAAGGAGATCTTGACTTTTAAGGATATCACCCTCAATAATAAATCAGCGCAGTACGAGAGAGATTCCAAAGCGTTTACACTTGAAAAGGCATACCCTTTCCTTAAGGACGAGTACTACACACAGCCAGAATCAAGGGGGGCACTTTACAACTTTCAGGGTAGATCCCGTAATAGGTTTAAAACCTTTTCAGAAACCTCTTCTTCATCTGAGTCTTCAGACTCTGACTCACGTGGGAATCCAAATAAAAAGCAGGTGTCTTTTTTAGAGAAGGGCCAGCAAGGAAAGACAAGGTTCAAGGTGCCATGGGAGATGCGGACCAGGAGGAACTTTTACAAATCGTGAAGACAACCACAGCAGTGGTCAATCTATCCCCGAAAATTCTTACGAAGGATGAAGAGACTGTACTGAACTTAGGATTGAAATTTGTCCCACGACAACAAACAGATTTTACACAGATGAAATTAGAGATCATCGAGTTCTGTCGTAAAATTAGACTTAGAGCCTTTTTTGCTAATCATCCGCCCATGATTGACAAAGAGACCACTGGGTTACGAAATAAATCAAATTTCGTCCCCACCCAAAAAATCCCGAAACAGGTCTATGCCTTTGAACAGATTATGTTATCTTCAATTGATAAATTGGAAAGAAATAAGAAGTTTATGCATCAAAACATAAGCAAAGGGCAAAGAATTGCTCTAAAAAGTTTAAGGGAAGACCAGTCAATAGTCATCAAGCAGGCCGATAAAGGCGGAGCTGTAGTAATTTTGCCAAGGGAAAAATATCTAGAAAAGGCGCAATCACAGGTTACTAATAACATCTGGTATAGAGCTCTCCAAGAAGATCCTGTCAGAAACATACAGGGAGTGATAGCTGATATTTTAAAAATAGGGATAGAACAAGGCTATGTGGGTGCGAAAGAAGGTGAATTCCTCATTAAAAAATTCCCCAGGACTCCTGTCCTGTATTTCCTCCCAAAAATTCACAAGAATCTGACTGAGCCCCCAGGACGACCGATTGTCTCGGGGTGTGACTCATGCTTGGAGCCCCTAGCAAAATATGTGGATTTCTTTTTGAAACCCTTTGTAAGCCAAGTTAAATCTTATCTAAGAGACACTATGGATTTTTTAGTAAAAGTAGAGGGAACGGAATTCAGCCCAACGTCACAATTGTTAGTGACAATGGATGTCATATCCCTATACACCCAGATCCCTCAAGATGAGGCACTGGAGGTACTAGAAATATATTTGGAATCACGTGATAGACCACATCGAGTCCCCACTAGCTTTATTTTGCAGCTAGCGGAAATAGCTTTGAAGAAGAATTATTTTCGCTTTAATGAGCAATTTTTTATGCAGACAAAGGGAACAGCTATGGGATGCCTTTATGCTCCAGAGATGGCTATACTGTATATGGCGGAGTTTGAAAAAAAGTTTGTCGAAAATAATAATCCATCAAAGAACCAGTATGCGGGGTGGGCACCCACTTTCCACCATGGCGCCAGCATGCGAGGTGGGCACCCATGTAGAGGGAGGCAAGTGCGGGGTGGGCACCAGTCTATTAATAAAATTAAAATGCAGGGTGGACACCCGTCGCGCTTAGAGGTGGCAAGAGGGGGGTGGGCACCTGTCAATGGAGCATAAATGCGAGGTGGGCACCCGCCATGCTTAAAGATGCCAAGAGCAGGCTGGGCACCTGCCAATGAAGCATAAATGTGGGGTGGGCACCCGCCGGGCCTAAAGACCAAAATGCGGGGTAGGCTCCCACTCTACAGGCAACATGGGGGAATACCCATGCTGGGATTCCCTCCTCCAGCCTCCTTAAAAGCGAGGTGCAAAGAACGCACACACCTCCTGCCAAAGGAGTAGGAATTTAGCGCTCCTCTTCTTGGAAAGGCTGAAGTCCTTCTTCTTGGGCCAGCAAATTAAAATGAAAGCGCTCAAAGGGCGCAAGAATCTTCCAGGGGCCAGGGGCATAGCTGGGCCCAGGGAGGCCAGCACACAGGGCCCTCCAGCATGAATAACCTTCATGGGATTACAGCCCCTCTTTTTCTTTGTTTAACCCCTTCCACGCTCATGACGAGCTGGGCTCGTCATGGTGTAGCCTCCTCGCACGCTCATGACGAGCCCAGCTCGTCATGAATAATGGAAAATGGAGGATCCCAGCACCGGGGGGGAAAACGCATAGCAGCCAAGTGGATAAAGTGCAGGGCATGGGGGAACCAGATGCCACTGGCTCAGGGGGAATTGGAGCACTTTGTTTTCCAAGCTCCTCTTCCCCTTTGTCAGGTGGGGACTTGTCATCAGGCACACCACAGGGGGGCGGAGCCAGCATTCACTAGGGCAGGCACCATCCTATTCAGAGTCTGGGATTACTCCTCCCACTACTCTTAGACCAGGTGTCCTATTCAGCCTAATGCTGAATCATCCTGCTCCTCCTGGAGCCACCCCCACCACTCAACCACTGTCACTCACAATCAGACATGCATTTCACATCAGGCAGGCAGACACATAGCACACAGAAATGCCAACTTCTAAAAGTGGTATTTCTCCACTAATCATTATAAATCTGCGCACACCATTGCTCAGCATTTATTCTCATGAGTTCATACATACTAAACTCTACCCTGCCGCTCCTCTCATACCAGGAAGTACCACAGACACACTTATCCCCAATGCATTCCTATGGGAGGGCAGGCCAATCTCACCACACGTAGACAGAGAGTGCACACACTTTACACGGGACCACAGTTTTAAAGTGCCCAGAGGCCTAAAATTACCAACACCAGGTTACAGGCAAGGCAAAAAGTTCAGGGGTGAACCTGCCAAAAAGGGCCAAGTCCAACACACATTGTGATCCTGACAGTGGTGCCTAAGCGGGCACCTCCTCCATACCGCCTGCTGTCCCATCAAGATCAGTAGATCCTGTCAGAGATGGCGGTCTGTTCCCTGACAGCTAAGGGTCCAACCGCCTGCATCGATGACCTATGGGTGGCAGTCACACTAGCACCAACATTTGCCCCTATAATTTTTTTTTTTAGTGATGTCTGTAATATATAATAGATTTTTAGTAAAAATACAATTTTTATTATTGTTTACTTTTCATGTGTAATTAAGTGGGTATGTTTTTAAAATATTTCCAGTTTATATGTTATGGTTTCTAATTTGTGTATATGTATATCTACACACCCACACACATATATATATATATATATATATATATATATATATATATATATATTCATTGAAAAAACCATAGGTTTCACACATGTTATAGTTAGGAATTAGCATCTAAAAAACCATGCAAATTCATTGAAAAAACCCTAGTTTTCACACGTTATAGTTAGCTGTACATGACGTCACACCGAAGCTTTAATGCGACGCGTAATGTCAAAGCATATTCGTACCGTATGTGCGGGTACACACTGAGTATGATAAGCAGTACAAACTATAGTGTGATCACCCTCTCAGTGACAAATCAGAGCTCAAGGCGCGCTAAGAAGAATGATTAGAAGGGCTGACTCATTGCAGATCCGATTCTGGGCCTGCCTCTGCGTACATTATAACACTGCCCCCATCTCTCTCTGTTGTTAACTATTGGTGCACACACTCATACTTGCACAAGCGCGGTGCACGCCCGTCCACACTACCCACATGCCACCACCATGCATGCTTGCTATCATTTAGCCTGGAAACCAATACATTAGCCAATGTGATGACCCCCTGGGCCTTCATTCTTATAGACCGCGAGAACTCTGCCAATGCGGCCCTGGGCTTGGTTTGGTCAGCCCCCGCGGTTCCCATACAATTTGGGCACTGACGTGAGCACGCTCTCTTTTGCCTGCCTCTGCTGCGATGACAGACAGACTTTTGAAAACACCCCAAACTCAGCAAAACTGTAGCCTTTCAAGACACGACAAAAGACGACAGAAACAAAGGTAAGAGAAGACGTCACAACATCAGCCTCCACTTTAAATTGTATATGCATAATACTATTTTTTTATCCTTCATGTGGCTTTCCTACCCCTCAATGGTTTTAAATTGTACTTACATAATTGAAATATTTCTTTATAAGTCACAAGGTCCTATACACCTCTAATCTTAAAAATTGAGCACGCATACATTTCTGTGTCGTATTTCTGTACTACACCACGTGCTGAAGCCTCTATTATTATTAATTGTGCGTCCATGATAGTATTTTTTTTTCTGCGTCACAAGGCCGTCAAAGGCCTTTATTAACTTATTGATCTTCCTTTGTTTGCTGGAGCTGCAACAGTTTTAACTACGGAATATTAAGAACCCACACTAAAATTCACTTTTGATAGTAGTTACGCAACTCAGTTTACGATGACTAATCAAACGTCCTTTTGTTTCCTTCAGCAAACATCCTTCAGAAGCAACCACAGCGTATCGAGCAACAGCAAAGGAATTCTCTGCACATTATTGAAAATACTTTGACGTATACAAGCAGAGTTCAAGTCGAGTGGTGAACTCCGGTGGCCGCACTCTTAATACAAGGTAAGCACAGCAGCCTAGATCTACAAAGCCTTCATAGCAATGCATTTGAAATAAGTCGCCATAACGGGCGTCAGTAATGCAGTAGGTACTTTCATATAGACAACACTTGAACGCGGCACTATAACAAGTAAAATGTACCAGGTACACGGCGCTCGTAAAACTGTAGTGTAACTTTTATTTATGAAAGGAGAGAGGGCATTTTATTATCAAACCTTGGAAACAGAATTATCGCCACTTTATCTGCAGGAAATTTGCGATAATGGCTTTGATAATATACTCTATGGAATTCTAATCGAAGCTCATGTTAGATGTGAACGACATCTGACATGAGCTTCGATTGGAATTCCATAGAGCATATTATCAAACCCATTATCGCCACTTTAGCGACACTTTCCTTTCTCTCACTCTCTGTGGCATCATTTTTCTAAAGTTAGACACTGCTGTCTACTTGGACGTGTAGAAGATCAGCCCACCTGAAGTTGTCCATCCCAGTGGGTGCAGTGTTTGGCCGCAAGCTTTATACAACGGTAAGCCCAGAGACCTAGATCTACAAATCCTTCATAGGAATGCATTAGAAATAAGTCGCCATAACGGGCGTCAGTAACGCAATAGGCACTTCCATATAGACACCACTTGAGCGCTGCACTATAACAGAACAGGAATATACGAGTCACACTGCACACGTAAAACTGTAGAGTTACCACACCTTGTAATGCTTCAGCTCATTTACTCACATCTACATAATTCTAAACTCTAATTTTCTTTTTTCTTTAGCAGATTACCAATCAGACACCTTATGCAATCCATTTCACAATTTCTTTATAACATTGTTTAACTTATTTGGCCAGTTTTAATATAGTTATAATTGAGTTTTGTTTATATTTATTGATTAATAAAAGTTAATTGAGTTTCGTTTATATTCATTGTTTAATAAAAGTTAATTAAAAAAACTACATACTATTTTGTGGGGGAGGGCTATGACGGTCCACAATAAAAATAATGTTGAAATACTATAGTAAGATATTCAAGACTAGGATTGAAAACTACTGAGTTCTAACTAACTGATATAATAAATATAACGGTGAGAAACTACTAAAATGGCGGTGGACGGAGTACGTAATCAACGTTTGGCGTCTCGGCACTACCTTTCAAATAAATATATAAAAATATGACTATTAATACTGTACAAAAGTACAGCACCGGATGAATCGCACGAACCGGGAAAAGAAAGCGACAGATTTACTAACTGATATAAAGAAAGGTTTGCTTGTTGAACTTGAAGAAAAACGTGATCTTCAAAACGACGCTGAGCATGCGAAGAGAGTACAACTGCTACACCAAAAAAAAGGAAAGCTATACATACAAAAGGTGATACATTATCGTCGCTTTTATCGACAGGAAACTGCCAAAAAAGCAGCGATAATGTGCTTGATAATAGGCCCTTGTAACTTCCCATAGCAGCCCAGGTTCTGATCCTAACCTAGGCTGCTATGGTTATTCACCAGTACATATTATCAAGCCCATTATCTCCGCTTTATCGGCAGTTTCCTGCCAATAAATGCGACGATAATGTATCGCCTTTTGTTGATAATATGGACCATTGCTCTTTTTTTTGACCAGTAAACTTAGATGCATATTATCAAGGACCGGTGTTAAAATTATCGCAGTTTTATTGGCAAGAAACTGCTGATAAACAGCGATAATGAGCTTCATAATACGGCCTCGTTATTTCCCATATAACCCCATGTTAGCACCAGAACATAGGCTTCTATGAGAATTAACAAGGACGTATTATCAAGCCCACCCTCCCAACATTAATGAAAAACTCCAGACAATGCTGGGTATCAGCATTGTCTGGAGTTTTTCATTAATGTTGGGAGGGTGGGCTTGATAATACGTCCTTGTTAATTCTCATAGAAGCCTATGTTCTGGTGCTAACATGGGGTTATATGGGAAATGGAAGGTCATTTTATATATCACTGCCCCAGAAATGTGGCGTTCCCTGCGACGTGTACGGGAACAGAGAGAGAGAGCTCAAAACATATACATTTTTTAAAAAGACCCGCCCCGCAAACTTCAAAATAAAACCAGAGTAGTGCTGTTCCCCAGTGCTCCAGGCACCGTACAAGCCCTCATTATGCAGAAAAAATGCCCCCGTAATTGACCCCACCCGGGACCTAATGAATAAAACGGACTTCTACTTTTTTTTTACCTTTTCCCCCGCGTACAAGTACTGCACGAGTAGCCCGCCATTTTGTATTTTTTTTAAAAATAAAAATTGAGCCTAAAGATCAATGTACCACCCCCTGACTATAGGCTCAGAATGTTTCTACCCTGCCCCCTTTCCTTATTTCTCAACTTTGTTTTACTGTTTTCTTGTGACTCTGCTCTTCCAACAAACAACATGGCTGCCAATACTTCCTGGTTTGGAGTATTGACAGCCAATCAGCATGCAGCTCCTGCTCGTAATTGTAGGTATTTACATACACGTACGCCGCGATAAAAAAAAAAAAAAAGTAGAGCCTAAACATCCATATACGACCCCCTAAGCAAGCCTAGAGGGTCGGAAAATCTCTACCCTAACCCCTTCCCTTATTTCTCAACTTTGTTTTACTGTTTTCTTGTGACTCGGTTCTAGCGAGGCACAAGATGGCCACCAACACTTCCTGGTTTTGAGTGTTGATAGACAGTTCACAGCCAATCAGCATGCAGCTCGCGCTCGTAATTGAACAGATTTCAGTACACGCACTGAACTCCGACTCTAGATATCGCTATGATTTTACTTGCAATTTTCTCAGAAACTACTGAACGGATTTACACCATTTAACAATAAGCACAATCTGCGAACAGAACTCTACCTCTCTGGCAAATTTTGTGTAATTCCGTTCAGCCGTTCGGGCTGTAGCCCTGGCTAAAGGTCCCTATGGAAAATTGTATGGGGAAAACATGTTTTGGGACCCCCTTTTTTCTCAGCCCCCACTTGACGAATCACCCCCAAACTTTCAGGGAAGGAGCGGAACCGAGCAGGCCATTTTCTTGGAGAAATTCACGAAGATTCGTTCACCGGCGCCAAAGTTATTCCAAATAGAATGTTCTGCATTTCCTATGGAAACTAGGTCCTAACTATAACTAGCTACTGGCGACCGCCAGTAGGTAATATATATATATATATATATATATATATATATATATATATATATATATATATATATATATATATATATATATACACACATATATATATATATATATATATATATACATATATATATTACCTACTGGCGGTCGCCAGTAGGTATATATAGTTAGGATTTTTTCTCTATGGGATTTTTGAAAATTCTATGTCTAATAACTTTGGCGTTTGTGGACGGAATTGGCTGAAATTTTCAGGAAAATGGAACATTTTGTTTCTGAGCAGCCCCTGGAAATTTGGGGGGGGTTCGTCCAGGGGGGGTCGAGAAAAAAGGGGGGTCCCAAAACGTGTTTTTAACATTGAGTTTTCCATAGGGCGGTTGGCCTCACTTTTAGCCCGAACGGCTGAATGGATTTGCACGAAACTTGGCAAAATTGTAGGGACTGGTAGCCCGATGTGCCTTTTGTAGGTCTCAATATATGTGCTCCAGTGGATTTTGAGAAATTAACGTTTAAAAAAAGATATATATCTGTAAGCGCGGACCAGGCAGCGCCCCGGTTCGCGGACCTTACGCGTATCGGAACTTCGCGTAGCGAAGCTGATTGGTTCTCCGGTGTCTGTCAACATTCTAAACAGTCCGGAGCGGCCGCCATCTTGTCTCTCGGTAGGATTGAGAGACAAGAGGAGGCCAAAACAAAGGGGGAAATAACCATAAGGGGGCATACTAGCTCCTCCCTGACCCCCTAGGTTTAATGTGGAGGTTTTAAAAGGGCCCCGCGGGGAAAAAAAAACAAATTATTTTTTTGTTTTTTTTGCGTGGGTAGCGCCCGGTCCGCGAACCGGGAAGCGTTCTGGGCAGCGTAACGTAGCACGTCATATGACGTATCACGCGACAACGCGAAACGTCATGCTGACGCGACGCGTCACGATGTTGTTTTCTAACGCGACAGTTGTGCAAACGGAACGTTTACCGGTTCGCGGACCGGGTCGCGGCTCCGAATTGAGCTAACGGGAAGCTAACCGGTTCGCGTACCGGGAGCGAAACAATAAAAATAATTTAAAAAAAATTGTATTAAAAACATGTAAAAATATTTTTCGATTTCAAGAAGAATACATTGTAAAGGTTTTGATATTTGCTATTAAAAAACCATTGAAATTCACTGAAAAAACCATAGGTTATAGACCATATATAGTTAGGAATTAGCATTTACAAAACCTTGAAAATTCACTGAAAAAACCATAGGTTATAGACCATACATAGTTAGAAATTAGCATTTAAAAAACCTTATTTTACTCACACAAAACCATTGAAATTCCATATATAGTTAGTTGCACTAACTATATATCGCGCACCCGCAATCCACTGCTGATCATGTCACATATTACATCATTCATGACATGGTCAGTGACATCACTGATGACATCACTGATGACATCTCAAATGACATCACTGATGAGATCACTGATGACATCTCATTTGACATCAATGACCACATCACTGATGATATCATTCATGTGACAATACAATGCATCTCCTCACATTTTAATATAACCTCTGTTTCACCCAGTGTTAAATACAGAGTATAATTTTTGAAACCATTGACACACCAATACTAGTTACTACATACGTACTCACTGATTCCTACGTCTACACACACATTCACTCATTCACCCATACAATCATTCATACATACAATCACTCATCTTTACAACACTATCATATGCACTCATACACCTATACAGACACTCACACTCTGCCACTCATCCATGGAGTTACTCACACACCTAGTCAGTCCTGTAAAGAATCAATCACACTTCCATTTTCTTGTCTATACAGTTAAACATAGAGCACCTTACATTTTCAAACATATACTAACACATACTTACTTTCTTATACAATCATTGATACAAGTACACATTGATCTGCACAGTCACACACCTCCCAGCCAGCCACACACACACTCAGTCTCCCATACAAATACTTAGACAATCAATCAATAACCCATATAGTTAATCATATAGCTACTGATCAACACATGCAGCAGTTTACAGAACAACAGACATAATGATGCACAAATTAAGACAGTTTAGTCACTAACCCATGCACTCAGTGAGGCACATTTAATCACTCACTCATACATTCAGTCATGCACCTACTAAATCCTTCGTCCAGACACTTATACATCTACTCATTCTTCAATATGTAAAACATATTTAAACTTTACAGAAACACACAGTCACTGGATGATGTCATCAGTGATCTCATCAGTGATGTCATTTGAGATGTCATCAGTGATGTCATCAGTGATGTCACTGACCATGTCATGAATGATGTAATATGTGACATGATCAGCAGTGGATTGCGGGTGCGCGATATATAGTTAGTGCAACTAACTATACATGGAATTTCAATGGTTTTGTGTGAGTAAAATAAGGTTTTTTAAATGCTAATTTCTAACTATATATGGTCTATAACCTATGGTTTTTTCAGTGAATATACATATATATATATATATATATATATATATATATATATATATATATATATATTCACTGAAAAAACCATAGGTTTCAGACCTTATATAGTTAGGAATTAGCATCTAAAAGACCTTTGAAATTCACTGAAAAAACCATAGGTTTCAGGCCTTATATAGTTAGGAATTAGCATTTAAAAAAACCTTTGAAATTCACTGAAAAAGACATAGGTTTCAGGAGTTATATAGTTAGGAATTAGCTTTTACAAAACCTTTGAAATTCACTCCAAAAACTATAAGTTTTAGTGGTGTTATAGTTAGCTGGACATTTTACTCATACAAAACCATTGAAATTGCTCCTATATAGTTAGTTGTACTAAGTATATATCGCGCACCCGCAATCCACTGCTGATAATGTCACATATTAGATCATTCATGACATGGTCAGTGACATCACTGATGACATCTGAAATGACATCACTGATGACATCACTGATAAAATCATCCAGTGAAGGTGGTTTGCTTCGTTATTTAAATATGCATTATATATATAGCAATTTGCATTGAAGAATGAGTGGATATATAAATAAATATTTGGATGGAGGATTTAGTAGTAGTGTAATTGACTGTTTACTTGACCAATTTATAATGTCTCAGTAAATATAGTGGATAGTAACTAAACTGTGTGAATATCTGTATCACTTTGTCAGTTGATGTGTAAACTGATTCTACAGTTGGTTACTAGCTATGTGAAAGTCTATATTAGTTATTGATTAGTTAACTGAGTATTTGTATGGGAGTGTGAAAGTGTGTGTGGTTCGGTGGAGGGTGTGTGACTGTCCAAAGATGTGTGAATAGTTTATTCAGTAGATATATGAAGTTAAAACTACATGTTCTAACAGTTTGGGTGAGGGAATCTCTTTATGGGTGTGGTGATGAGCAAATATATTTCTCAAAGGTACAGGTCCAACAAACTAGAAAAATAAAAGGCAGTGTATGTGTCAGTTGTTGTATATAAATAAGTATACATAAGACACAATGATTGTGTGAGTGACTGTATGGATAACTATATACTTGTAATAATGATTTTATAATTCACTAAGTATGACTTACTATCTAAATGAATAGAAGTGGTGTTTGTATAAGTGTTTTGCTAAGTAAATATGTAAGTATGATCCATTTGTTTGCATAAGTGAGTAGGATGACTTCATATGTGAATAGGATGCGTGCTGTTGTTTAATGTCGATATAGATGTATAAGTATTTTTGATAGTGTTCTATTGTTCATTGACAGCATGTATGAGTGAATCCACAGGTAAGGGATTAGATGTGTGTATACATGTATGAATCACTGAGTGGATTTTTAGATACTTGTATTGCTGTGACAATGGATTTAAATATGATACTCTGTATTTTACAAAGAGTGATGAAAAATTGTAATAGTGTATGAAAAGGTGTAAGTGATTATCACGTGGATGATGTCATCAGTGATGTCATTTGAGATGTCATCAGTGATGTCACTGACCATGTCATGAATGATCTAATATGTGACATCATCAGCAGTGGTTTGCGGGTGCGCGATATATACTTAGTACAACTAACTATATAGGAGCAATTTCAATGGTTTTGTATGAGTAAAATGTCCAGCTAACTATAACACCACTAAAACTTATAGTTTTTTGAGTGAATTTCAAAGGTTTTGTAAAAGCTAATTCCTAACTATATAACTCCTGAAACCTATGGTTTTTTCAGTGAATTTCAAAGGTTTTTTTAAATGCTAATTCCTAACTATATAAGGCCTGAAACCTATGGTTTTTTCAGTGAATTTCAAAGGTTTTTTCAAATGCTAATTCCTAACTATATAAGGTCTGAAACCTATGGTTTTTTCAGTGAATTTCAAAGGTTTTTTAAATGCTAATTCCTAACTATATAAGGCCTGAAACCTATGGTTTTTTCAGTGAATTTCAAAGGTTTTTTAAATGCTAATTCTATTAGCGGATAACGTTTAAATATATTAATATCCTAGTGGGGCCACCTGAGCAGCCCTAGGGGGTCAGGGTGTTTCTACACTCCCCCCTTTTTTGTGTTCTACACGTTTGTTTTTCTGCTTTCTTGTGCCTAATTCCTAACTATATAAGGCCTGAAACCTATGTTTTTTTCAGTGGATTTGTAAGGTTTTTTAAATGCTAATTCCTAACTATATAAGGCCAGAAACCTATGTTTTTTTCATTGAATTTGCAAGGTTTTTTAAATGCTAATTCCTAACTATATAAGGCCTGAAACCTATGGTTTTTTCAGTGAATTTGCAAGGTTTTTTAAAATGCTAATTCCTAACTATATAAGGCCTGAAACCTATGGTTTTTTCAGTGAATTTCAAAGGTTTTTTAAATGCTAATTCCTAACTATATAAGGCCTGAAACCTATGTTTTTTTCAGTGAATTTCAATTTTTTTTTTAATGCTAATTCCTAACTATATAAGACCTGAAAGCCCACCTGGAATCTCCAGTATGCACCAGGGGACTGCATTGCAGAGAGGTGTAATTAAGCCACGGCCCTTTTTACACCTCTCTGCAACGCAGCCCCCGTGCATGTTTGAAGAGGGGGAACTCATTCCCCCTGCATACTGGGGGCCCCTGGGGGACAACTAGCCCACCTGGAACCTGCAGTATGCGCCAGAGGGCTGCATTGCAGAGGTGTAATGAGGCTATGCCCCTTGTTACACCTCTCTGCAACGCAGCTGCCTGGCGCGTTTGCAGAGGGGGAACTAATTCCCCTTGCATAATGGGGGTCCCTGGGGGCCAACTAGCCCACCAGGAGCCTCCAGTATGCGCCAGATGGCTGCATTGCATAGAGGTGTAATGAGGCCAAACCCTTTTTTACACCTCTCTGCAACGCAGCCCCCGTGCATGTTTGAAGAGGGGGAACTAATTCCCCTTGCATACTGGGTGTCCCTGGCAGCCATCTTGTGCCTTGTTCGAACCAAGGCACAAGAAAGCAGTGAAACAAAGGTGTGAAACTCGCAAAGAGGCCAGAGTAGAAACACCCTGACCCCCTAGGCCTGCTCAGGGGGTCCCACAAGGACCCCAAGGCAAAAAAATATATATATATATTTTTTTTAAAGTCGCGGGGTACAAAAAAACAATAAAAAAATAAAACAACAATAGGAATAAAAAAAACGTTCTTTTCAGAACTACCTCCAATTTATATAAAAATGCTACATTTTTAAAAAACTCTGTCTTTCTTTTTTTCTCCAGGGTACGCGTACCGGTACGTGTACCTATACGTGTACCGGGGCGCGCACCCCCTAAAAAAAAATAAAAAAAATAATGAGTTTGTGTGTGAGTGGTGTGTGTGTGTGTGGGGGGTGAGTGTGGGATGTGTGTGTGGGTATGTGAGTGGGGTGTGTGTGTGTGTAGGATGTGTGGGTGTGTGTGTGGGGTGTGTGTGTGGGTGTGTGTGTGTGGGGGGGGTGGGGGTGGGGGTGGGTGTGTGTGGGGGTGAGGAATGTGTGTGTGGGTGTGGGTGTGTGTGTGTGTGTGAGGTGTGTGTGTGGGGGGTGTGGGGGTGTGTGGGGGGGGTGTGTGTCAGAGGTGTGTGTGTGGGGGGTGAGGTGTGTGTGGGGGATGTGTGGGGTGTGTCTGTGAGGTGTGTGTGTGTGGGGGGGGCGGAGTGAGGTGTGTGTGCGTGGGGGTGTGTGGGTGTAGGTGGAGGTGTGGGGGTGTATGGTGTGTGTGTGGGTGTGGGCGTGTGGGGTGTTTGGGTGTGGTTGGAGGTGTGGGTGTGTGAGGTATGTGTGGGGGGGTGTGGGAGAGGTGGGTGTGGGGTGTGTGTATGTGGGGGTATGTGTGTGGGGTGTGTGTGTGTATGAGTAAAATGTTCAGCTAACTATAACTGGTGTCAAACCTATGGTTTTCTCAGTATATTTAATAGGTTTTTTAAATGCTAATTCCTAACTATAACTGGTGTGAAACCTATGTTTTTTTCAGAGAATTTCATAGGTTTTTTAAATGCTAATTCCTAACTATAACTGGTGTGAAACCGATGGTTTTTTCAGTGAATTTCAAAGGTTTTTTAAATGCTAATTCCTAACTATATAAGGCCTGAAACCTTTGTTTTTTTCAGTGAACTCGCAAGGTTTTTTAAATGCTAATTCTATTAGCGGATAACATTTATATATGTTAATATCCGTATGGGACCACCTGAACAGCCCTAGGGGGGTCAGAGTGTTTCTGCAAGGCCCCCAAATCTTTTTTTGTTTCTTGTAAAAAAATGAGGTACGCGTACCGGTACGCTTACCGTAAGCGTACCCCGGATTTTCCGGGTTTTTTTTTTGGGGCCTTGGGGGTCCTTGTGGGACCCCCTGACCAGGCCTAGGGGGTCAGGATGCTTCTACCCTGCCCCCTTTTTGAGTTCTACACGTTTGTTTTTCTGCTTTCCTGTGCCTTAGTCTACCGAGGCACAAGATGGCTGCCAACAGTTTCTGTTTTGGAGTGTTGACAGACATTGGCAGCCAATCAGAATGCAGCTCACGCACTAGAGGTACGCTTACGGTACGCGCACGTACGCGTACCGTAAGCGTACGGGTAAGCTCACGGGTAAGCTGCTATAGATATATAAAAAAATTTTAACCTAAATTACTCAAAATCCACTGAAGCACATATCTTGAGACATAGCAAAGGCACATCGGGCTACCAGTCCCTACAATTTTGCCAAGTTTGGTGAAAATCCATTCAGCCGTTCGAGCTAAGAGTGCGACCGACCGCCCTATGGAAATTAACATGGGGAAAACACGTTTTGGGACCCCCCTTTTATCTCGGCCCCCACTTGACGAATCCCCCCCCAAACTTTCAGGGAAGGACCGGAGCGCCGCGAGGCAAATTTGCTGAACAATTCAGGCAGATTCCTCAACCGGCGCCAAAGTTATTCGCAATAGAATGTTGCGATTTCCCTATGGAAATCAATCCTAACTATATATACCTACTGGCTATCGCCAGTAGGTAATATATATATATATATATATATATATATATATATATATATATATATATATATACGCACATACACAATCACATATATATATATATTTGTTACAATATTAAACTTTACAAAAACATTGTACATTCTAATATAAATTACAATTATTATTTTAAATACATTTTTAAATAAACATACACACAACTATGTGTAGTTTTTTAAAATATGTATTACATTTATCAATATTTTTATAACTTTTTAAATATATATTTAATTTACATTATATTTTTGTTAAATGTTAACATATTTAATGATTACTATTTGCAACTATATGTTAAAAACTATATTTTTGTGATCAATATTAGTGTACACCAATATTTTTTTCAGATTTTTTTTTCATTTACATTATAAATATCGGAAAACAAGATTTTTGTGCTCGATATTTTTGACACAATATTTATATACCATGATATGTGTAGTTTCAATATTTTGTCAGTGAATTAATCGGTTTGAGCTAGAAATACCTTTTTTTGTTAAAATCTGTAAATAATGTAACAGATGCTGGATTATGTGGCAAATGCGGTGAAATCATAACTGTGCAGAAAATGCAGCAGGATCTCATAATTCTAATGTCCCTGGTTATAAATAGTTCAGTTGACTATAACTGGTGTTGTTAGTTAATGTTTATTTCAGAATTTTCATTACATAAAACATACAATAATGTGTTAAACATTTCTATTTAAAGAAATTAACAAGCACATGTTAATTAACATTTGTTAAAATCTGACAGCAATCTATGCAATCATAGTAAACAAAGTAGCAAGAATTTAGCTATCATGGGCAAATTATGTGAACCATTCAGAGAAAAGTGTCAAGTTAGGTACTAATCAATCAAGCGCTACTCACCCATGAGGGTCTCAAGGCGCTGGAGGGGGGGGTGTCGCTACTGCTCAAAAAGCCAGGTCTTGAGGTGTTTCCTGAAGGTTAGATGGTCCTCGGTCAGTCGTAGGTGTGCGGGGCGGGAGTTCCATGTTTTGGCTGCCAGGTAGGAAAATGATCTTCCTCCAGTGGTGGTTCTGCGGATCCGTGGGATGGTTGCGAGGGCGAGGCTGGCAGAGCGTAGCTGGTGGGTGGGGGTGTAGAACGAGAGGCGATTGTTGAGGTATTCTGGGCCATTGTCGTGAAGTGCTTTGTGTGCATAGGTGAGGAGCCTGAACGTGATCCTCTTGTTGACGGGGAGCCAGTGTAGGTTTCTCAGGTGGGCGGATATGTTTCTGTGGTGGGGGATGTCGAGGATGAGTTGTGCGGAGGCGTTCTGTATTTGCTGGAGTCGTTTCTGAAGTTTGGTTGTTGTTCCTGCGAATAGGGCGTTTCCGTAGTCCAGTCGGCTGGTGACGAGGGCCTGGGTGACGGTTTTTCGGGTCACGGTGGGGATCCACCGAAAGATCTTCCGGAGCATGCGCAGGGTGTTGAAGCAAGATGACGAGACAGCGTTGACTTGCTTGGTCATTGTGAGGGAGGAGTCCAGGGTGAATCCCAGTTTGTGTGCGTGGTCCGTGGGTTTTGGTGCTGAGCCCAGAGCTGTGGGCCACCAGGAGTCGTCCCAGGCGGAAGGGGATTATCCGAGGATGAGGACCTCCGTCTTGTCTGAGTTCAATTTCAGGCGACTGAGTTTCATCCCTTCTGCGACATCTTTCATTCCTTCCTGGAGGTTGGTTTTGGCGGTGACTGGGTCTTTGGTGAGGGAGAGTATCAGTTGGGTGTTGTCGGCGTACGAGATGATGTTGATGTTGTGTTTGCGTGCGATGGCGACGAGGGGGCTCATGTAGATATTGAAGAGGGATGGGCTGAGTGAGGAGTCTTGGGGTACGCCGCAGATGATCTCGGTGGCCGCTGAGCGGAAAGGAGGTAAGCAGGCCTTTCCTTCGATCCCTGTGTTGAAGAGGCAGGTTATCAGGGTGCGGTGGCATACGGTGTCGAAGGCGGCCGAGAGGTCTAGGAGGATGAGAGCGGTTGTTTCTCCGTTGTCCATCAGGGTCCTGATGTCGTCAGTGACTCCGATGAGGGCGGTCTCGGTGCTGTGGTTGACTCGAAATCCAGACTGGGAAGGGTCGAGCGAGTTGTTTGCCTCGAGGACAGCAGTCAGCTGTTTATTGACGGTCATCTCGATGACTTTGGCCGGGAAGGGAAGAAGAGAGATGGGGCAGAAGTTCTTGAGGTCTTTGGGGTACGCTGTGGGTTTCTTCAGAAGGGCGTTGATTTCTGCGTGCTTCCAGCTCTCAGGGAAGGTGGCTGACGTGAAGGAGCTGTTTATGATGTTCCGGAGGTGGGGTGCGATGATGATGTCGGCATTTTTGAAGATGTGGTGGGGGCAAGGGTCAGAGGGGGAGCCCGAGTGGATGGTGTTCATGACGTGGGTGGTGTCTTCAGTGCTGATGGGGGTCCAGGCACTGAGGATGGTGGTGGTGATTGGTGGTTCGGTAGCTGGAGGCGGAGTCTGGGGTCCAAAGCTGTCGTGTATGTCTGTGATTTTGCGGTGGAAGAACGTGGCTAGGGAGTTGCAGAGGTCTTGTGATGGTGTGATGTTGTTGCTGCTGGCGCTGGGTTTGGAGAGCACTTTGACGATGCAATTGCTATGTTCCCTACATGCTGACTGGATGTTCAGAGTTCCTAAAGATTTTAGTGTAGGGATTAAAATAGTACACGCCAAGTGTTAGTTATAAATGTTTAGCTAATCTGTCGAAACACTAGCCAGAGGAGAGTATGTATTACATTTAGGCGAATTAGAGAAATTACCCGCCAGGCAGCTCGCTTCTGTCAGTTTACAGAGTTAGCATGCAAGATAAAAACAAGAGAAAATAATTCAAAAATAGGCTGTAGCACCCGCCCGGCTAGTCTGGTGTGCACTGAAAGTGCTAGTGCAAATAATATGGGTTCATAAATAATGTACAGTTAATAAAGGTTTTTAAAAGTCAGTTAAAAGAAATAAAACAATCTGAAAGGTTCTGAGGCTGGCTAGGAGAGAGCTTCTAAGCTTAACATATAGTATGACATCAAGGCCAGTCAAACAGATCATCATGACTTAAATATGTTGATGTGCTTCTTTCCTCAGCATCCCTATCACCAATAGATACTTACCTAAAGTACCCTCAGTGTGACTAGATGTGTCTCCCTTCAATACCCTTAGAGCTTCCGGGTGGTGTCTCATGCCTAACTGGTTGCACAGTGAGTGAATCCATTTGCTTCTGGGCTTAGTGTAGGTAGGGCAGAAGAAAAATAATTTTTTTGATTGGATGACTGGCTACACATTGGAGAGATGTCACTAGGGTCAAGACTCCTGCCAGTGTTCAACGTAGACGTGAATGACCCTATTTCCATATCAAAACTTGCAATACAATGATGTTGCCAACTGCTGCTGAGGGATGTCTAGAAAGTCTTCATATTGGGGGCTATCCTTAATAAGGAGAAACTGGTCTGCCAGTCTCCCTAAGGTGAAGATTTTATGGAGACTGGCTAGGATATGCTCCCAGTAGTGCGATTTTAACTGGTTCTTTGAGGATGGGTTTAGGGTACTTGTATTGACCCAGAAGGTTCATAGGACCAGCTTTATAAACCAAGAGTGGACATATCTGAGTTATGGAAAAGTAGGAAGTTTGTCAAAAGCACCAGCTCCTTACCCAGTATAAAAGTGGCCTTAGCCAGGCAATGTGTCCCCTCCTTTTCAGTGCCACACTGAGGAACATAGGTACTAGGAAAGTGCTCTTAAGGAGGAGAAGGAGTGAACAGATAAAATTATTTTCACTTAAGGTGAGTGGATCGATGTTTGCCTGGCCCCAAATTTCAGCCCCATATAAGGCCTCTGATTGAACCTTTAGTTTGTATGTCTCTGTAGCAGGCAATGGGGCTCTAGATAGTTTTTGTAGATGGCTGAAGCTTGGTGTTGAAGCACTGCCTTTCACCTCGGGACATGAGGAGACCACAAAGCCATGCTATCCAGCATAATATCCAGGTATTCAAATCTGTACTCTTGCTCCAGTTCCAATTTTCCAGGGACAGGGCAATTCTAAAAGATTTATGGGGCCTAATTACCATAAATTCAGTTTTTGTTACTTTAATCTCCAGAGCTATACAGAAGATCTAAATCTTTCCAGCAGTTGCTGCAGTCTCCTAGGAGTCTGAGAGATTGAGAGGGTGTTGTCTGCTAATAAGAGGGCAGGGACAGTAACCCCTTCTAATTTAGGAGCGTCTATATTATCTTGGTGAAGGGCCGCTATGACATTGTAACCAAAAAGGGAAAAGAGAATAGAGGACAGTACACACCCCTGTCTCACCCCTCTGCATATTGGGTTTTGGTCTGTCAATTATCCCTAAGGACCACAATGCACTCTGGTCTTGGTGTAACCTTATTACTTGTCCAAGGAGCCCTTCAGGAACAACTGGGCTCTTTAATGAAGTCCATAGCAATCCTCTGGGGACTAACTCAAAGGCTGCCATGAGGTCAACAAATGTTATGTAGTCACTGTGGTGCTAACTTTGGGTCTAACCCAAGGCAGACAGGGAGACAGAATTTCAAAATCCTTGTTCCAGTCATTCAATTATCCTAGCAGCTGTTTCACGTACATCTTCTGCAAAATGGCCAAGAGGTTTATTGGCCTATAGCTTCCCGGGCTCTTCCTGTCTCCCTTTTTAGGTCTCGTGACCTATCAATGCGCATGCGCATTGAGAGAAGCGAGACTATAGGGCTTTAAACAAAGCTTACCTAACTGTGGCGATTTGCTGCTGTGCCCGTGGCTTTTTGGTCAATGCGCAAGCGCATTGACCTAAAATGCGCGTGCACATCACCAAATCGCCGTCTGTTCCCTCAGCCGCATTCCTCCCACACCTTTTGAAGTGAAGCTTAGCTTCACTTTAAAGGCCCCGGCTGCTTCACACCCTCATGCCGCTCTCCCCGCTCCGCCCCCTCCCCTGCCCGCCGTGTGCATTTCTCCTCCCCCCCTCCCCACAGCAATGCCCTCCGTCTTGTTTCCTTTCTTGTTTCTCTGGGAACTTTGCACTCCGATGACGCTGAATGGAGTGTGTTTACATGCTCAAGGCAGGCTGGGCTCACCGGTGGTCCTACACACAGCAGCAGCTGGCTTTTGTGTGTGCCTCTAGCAGTCTCTTTTCTTTGCCTATTGCTAACCTTACTTTCTTATCCAGAAAGCCAATCTTTTTGGTTGCAAACGGTTCTGTGCCACAAATAAGGTTACCAGCCGTTCATTTGTGCCGATCACCATCTCTCTTACTCCTGATATTTTCTACTACAGATAGTTATCGGGCATGGAGATTAGCCTATTTTTTTTTTTTTACATATTGGCACACGAAAACTACAACTCCCAGAAGACACTCGTTTGTTAAATCAAAGCTCAGTTCTACAAACCTGGTGTTCAGTGCACATACATGCAAAACCTGGCAACTTTGCAGTAAGCCACCAAAATCTCAGAGCCACGGCAATTCAAGCTCCGTGCATGCATGCAGACTGAGGAGGGTGCAAGGCCTGTACTTTGCTCCCACCTGCAGCCCGAGGTATCTTCTCACGTGCTGCTTAAACTCTGTCTTTTTCTGCAGTACAAGCAATGTGCCCACCACAGGCTGCGTCCAGTAGCAGAGGTTGTTACCAGTTAGCAAAGGACTTCCTGATCAGTGATTGTCAGCAAAGCCCAAAGCTATAATGCAGGGCCCTGGATGCTTTTTGAAATGGGATTTCTCCGTCGTCAAGATGCGCAGGGTGGTGTACTGGAGCTCGAAGCCATCTCCTCTGCGTTCGGCCCCGTTCTGATTACCTCTGAGTCCTCCACATCACCTGTTCTTTCACTTTCGCTTTCTCGTTATATGCCCATATACATCTCCCATCACACTCACCCTCACTCACCCTCACCCTCACTCACCCTCACCCTCACCCTCACTCACCCTCAACCCCTCACCCTCACCCTCACCCACCCTCAACCCTTCACCCTCACTCACCCTCAACCCCTCACCCTCACTCACCCTCACTCACCCTCAACCCCTCACCCTCACTCACCCTCACTCACCCTCACCCTCACCCTCACTCACCCTCACCCTCACTCACCCTCTCCCTCACTCACCCTCACTCACCCTCACCCTCACTCACCCTCACCCTCACTCACCCTCAACCCCTCACCCTCACTCACCCTCACCCTCACTCACCCTCACTCACCCTCAACCCCTCACCCTCACTCACCCTCAACCCCTCACCCTCACTCACCTTCAACCCCTCACCCCCTCACTCACCCTCACTCTCACTCACCCTCACTCACCCTCAACCCCTCACCCTCACCCTCACTCACCCTCACCCTCACTCACCCTCACTCACCTTCAACCCCTCACCCTCACTCACACTCAACCCCTCACCCTCACACACCCTCAACCCCTCACCCTCACCCTCACTCACCCTCACTTACCCTCAACCCCTCACCCTCAACCCCTCACCCTCACCCTCACTCACCCTCACCCTCACCCTCACTCACCCTCAACCCCTCACCCTCACTCACCCTCACCCTCACTCACCCTCACTCACCCTCAACCCCTCACCCTCAACCCCTCACCCTCACTCACCCTCACCCTCACTCACCCTCACCCTCACTCACTCTCACCCTCACTCACCCTCACCCTCACCCTCACTCACCCTCACTCACCCTCACCCTCACTCACCCTCAACCCCTCACTCACCCTCACTCACCCTCATCCTCACTCACCCTCAACCCCTCACCCTCACTCACCCTCAAACCCTCACCCTCACCCTCACTCACCCTCAACCCCTCACCCTCACTCACCCTCAACCCCTCACCCTCACTCACCCTCACCCTCACTCACCCTCACCCTCACTCACCCTCAACCCCTCACCCTCACTCACCCTCACTCACCCTCACTCACCCTCACCCTCACTCACCCTCACTCACCCTCACTCACCCTCACCCTCACTCACACTCACCCTCACTCACCCTCACCCTCACTCACCCTCACCCTCACTCACCCTCACTCACCCTCACCCTCACTCACCCTCACCCTCACCCTCACTCACCCTCACCCTCACTCACCCTCACCCTCACTCACCCTCAACCACTCACCCTCACTCACCCTCACCCTCACTCACCCTCAACCCCTCACCCTCACTCACCCTTAACCCCTCACCCTCACCCTCACCCTCACTCACCCTCACCCTCAACCCCTCACCCTCACTCACCCTCACCCTCACTCACCCTCACCCTCACTCACCCTCACCCTCACTCACCCTCACTCACCCTCACCCTCACTCACCCTCACTCACCCTCAACCCCTCACCCACCCTCACCCTAACTCACCCTCACCCACCCTCAACCCCTCACCCTCACTCACCCTCAACCCCTCACCCTCACTCACCCTCAACCCCTCACCCTCAACCCCTCACCCTCACTCACCCTCACCCTCACTCACCCTCACCCTCACTCACCCTCACCCTCACTCACCTCCAACCCCTTACCCTCACTCACCCTCACCCTCACCCTCACTCACCCTCACTCACCCTCAACCCCTCACCCTCACTCACCCTCAACCCCTCACCCTCACCCTCACTCACCCTCAACCCCTCACCCTCAACCCCTCACTCACCCTCACTCTCACTCACCCTCACTCACCCTCAACCCCTCACCCTCACCCACCCTCACCCTCACTCACCCTCAACCCCTCACCCTCAATCACCCTCACCCTCACTCACCCTCAACCCCTCACCCTCACCCTCACTCACCCTCACCCTCACTCACCCTCAACCCCTCACCCTCACTCACCCTCAACCCCTCACCCTCACTCACCCTCACCCTCACCCTCAACCCCTCACCCTCAACCCCTCACCCTCACTCACCCTCACCCTCACCCTCACCCTCAACCCCTCACTCACCCTCACTCTCACTCACCCTCACTCACCCTCAACCCCTCACCCTCACTCACCCTCACCCTCACTCACCCTCAACCCCTCACCCTCACCCTCACTCACCCTCACCCTCACTCACCCTCAACCCCTCACCCTCACCCTCACTCACCCTCAACCCCTCACCCTCACTCACCCTCAACCCCTCACCGTCACCCTCACCCTCAACCCCTCACCCTCAACCCCTCACCCGTACTCACCCTCACCCTCACCCTCACTCACCCACAACCCCTCACCCTCACTCACCCTCAACCCCTCACCCTCACTCACCCTCACCCTCACCCTCACTCACCCTCACCCTCACTCACCCTCACTCACCCTCACCCTCACCCTCACTCACCCTCACCCTCACTCACCCTCACTCACCCTCACCCTCACTCACCCTCACCCTCACTCACCCTCACCCTCACTCACCCTCACCCTCACCCACCCTCACCCTCACTCACCCTCACCCTCACTCACCCTCACCCTCACCCTCACCCTCACTCACCCTCAACCCCTCACCCTCACTCACCCTCACTCTCACTCACCCTCACCCTCACTCACCCTCAACCCCTCACCCTCACTCACCCTCAACCCCTCACCCTCACCCTCACTCACCCTCAACCCCTCACCCTCACCCTCACTCACCCTCACCCTCACTCACCCTCAACCCCTCACCCTCACTCACCCTCAACCCCTCACCCTCACCCTCACTCACCCTCAACCCCTCACCCTCAACCCCTCACCCTCACTCACCCTCACCCTCACTCACCCTCAACCCCTCACCCTCACTCACCCTCAACCCCTCACCCTCACCCTCACTCACCCTCAACCCCTCACTCACCCTCACTCTCACTCACCCTCACTCACCCTCAACCCCTCACCCTCACTCACCCTCACCCTCACTCACCCTCACCCTCACTCACCCTCAACCCCTCACCCTCACTCACCCTCACCCTCACCCTCACCCTCACCCTCACTCACTCTCAACCCCTCACCCTCACTCACCCTCACCCTCACCCTCACTCACCCTCAACCCCTCACCCTCACTCACCCTCAACCCCTCACCCTCACTCACCCTCAACCCCTCACCCTCACTCACCCTCGCCCTCACTCACCCTCACTCACCCTCACCCTCACTCACCCTCAACCCCTCACCCTCACTCACCCTCACCCTCACTCACCCTCAACCCCTCACCCTCACTCACCCTCAACCCCTCACCCTCACTCACCCTCAACCCCTCACCCTCACTCACCCTCAACCCCTCACCCTCAACCCCTCACTCACCCTCACCCTCACTCACCCTCAACCCCTCACCCTCACTCACCCTCACTCACCCTCAACCCCTCATCCTCACCCTCACTCACCCTCACTCACCCTCAACCCCTCACCCTCACCCTCACTCACCCTCAACCCCTCACCCTCACTCACCCTCAACCCCTCACCCTCACTCACCCTCACCCTCACTCACCCCCTCACCCTCAACCCCTCACCCTCACTCACCCTCACCCTCACCCTCACTCACCCTCAACCCCTCACCCTCACTCACCCTCAACCCCTCACCCTCACTCACCCTCAACCCCTCACCCTCAACCCCTCACCCTCACCCTCACTCACCCTCACAACACATATTGTGTTACAATAGGTGTCACATTTGCGAAAGATAAAACTATTGGCATTGTAAATAACAAAGCTATTAATTTCGCTATTTTCAAAACAAGCACATAAATAAAAAATGTGTCCTTTACAATACCAATAGCTCAAACTTTCCTAATGCGAGACCTATTGCATTGCTGTGCTTCTCTCCCCTGCTGCACTCTCCTGCTCTCTAGAGATGTGGCCTAACGACCAGAGCTGCCATCTAAGTCACGTAAATACAAAACATGTTGCATTCCAAATGCTATAGGTGTCACATTCGCGAAAGTTATAACTATTGGCATTGTAAATGACAAAGCCACCAATTTAGCAATTTTAAAAACCAACAAATAAATAAAATATGTCATTTACAAGACCAATAACTCCAACTTTTCTAATGCGAGACCTATTGCATTTCCAATGCTTGTTAGAAATGGGGATTATCACCGCTCCTTTCCAATCAGGGCTCCCAAGCCTATGGCTTTGTTAAAACTTTTAATGTAAGGGGCCCAAACTGGCAAGTTGTGGCATAATAGTTCTCAAAGGATTTTTTCTGGACTTGATGCCTTGCCCAGTTTAATCACAGCAATTGCTATCTCAGTTTCATCACAAGTGTATATCTAAAAGGGGAGAATCTTGGACGAGGTAAATGAGCGCTTTGTGGTCATCAGGGGCATAGTTGTATAATTTGGTAAAATGTTCCACGAGGCTCCTGGGTTCAGGTAGCAATCAATCTGCATCTCAAAGCAAGTGCTCCTATGGGAAATGATTTTCCAGAACAGTCTATAATTACCAGACCTTGCAGCCACCCCTAAGGCACTCCAACTAGCGTCATCCCACTTGCACATTGTAGATCTTAGTGTCTTCTAATAATTGTCTCTAGCTGCACGAACCTCTAGCGGGGTGTGGAGGGGTGAGAGAGGGCTTGGGGACAGGGTCAGCTACTGCTGTTCTTGTTGGGGCCCTGAGGGACGAGTCCCCGGAAGCAGAAGCAGAGAACTTGAATAAGCTTTTCAAAGAGGGCTTTATTTGTGTGTAAGTCTTTCTCTGTCTGCTGGTGATGCGCTCTCTGGCAAAAGCGGCCGGATCGTAGGACGCTGACCGGGGAGGATCCAGGATGTCTCGGTCTCGGGTCCGGTCTTCTCAGGAACCAGGGCGCCCCGTGTGGAAGAAGAGAAAACACGTATTAGGCTCGTGTAGGCTCTATAAGTTTAGGGACCGGGAGTGAGGGAAACCAGTGCTCGAGTGTCTTTACATAAGAGAGTGACTCATGAGGATTCGTGCACGTGAAGGCGGGGATGCAGGGCAGCTGTACACGGGACTGTACACTTAGTCTACGGGAGGCAGGCTTCTTTGTCCCATCCAACCCGCCATACGACCCCGTACCTGTTGGAGCCACACTCCTCCCGTGGGAGCGTGGCGGGGCGGCTCGCGTTTCCGATGGCCTCCTGGCTTCTCCAACTCCGCTCCGGGTCTCGCTAGGTTCTCCTCGGCTTCGGTGTCACTGCTCACTCGCTCCTCGACTCCACTCTTCTCCAGGGAAACGCTGTCCGACGCTTCCTGTTTCCGGGGCTCTTTTGACGCCTGCGCGTCCGTCGATAGGGGCGGGGCTGCTGATGACTGGTCCCATCCCTTAAAGGCGTAGGGCAGGTTTCCTTCCCTCGTCGGCCACCAGTACTCCGGGTCTCCGGTGGTCCAGTCCTCTCCCTCGGGCGGTCAGGGAGCTGCATAGAGGGAACGGAGGTACGTGAAAGAGAGGAGGCTGACCACCAGTCCGTGGTCCAAACCCCCTCGTCAGGAGTTTGCAACCCTACCCCGTCACACGGGGTTATAGTTTTTACTGCAATTACCAGAGCCTTTCTTGCCAGACTACAATCCTTTGAATACTATGGGTTGGTGTCAATGCTGTGGGCTCTAGGAGTAGGGTGTTTCATTATGGTGGGTTTGGTTAAAATCATTTTTAAAGAATCCACCAACTTAGTGTGGATCAATTATTGGGAACTCAGAAGAGGTGGAAAGGGTAGGAGTGGAAAAAACCATTGCAAATAGATTATAGATCTCTGTCGTGGTCTTCACATTCCATAGGATTGAGGGCCATTTGATGGACCTATGGTCATTCCTCAATGTTGCCATTGTGAGTGGTGTTACAAGGGCATGTTGGATGTCAATCCGGGAGACCGACAGATTGAGATGTAGGGGGAAGTGGTCACTCTCTTCTCTTTTGCCTATTTTAAAATCCTCCATTCGATCACACATATAAACCTTGATCAGAATGTAATCAATTTCTGATCTTGTTGGGTTTACCCTCTTTGTCCGTATTTCAGTGTTTTTTGTTTTCTAAACTTTCGTTATTATATTTTTGCAATACATAACAATAACTTCACTTTAAGTTTTGCTTTTTTCAGTATATTTCTGGGATTTTTTTGATCATATTCAGCCAAACAACTGTGCTGAACAAGGTATAAATGGGCCAAACTTGCTGCTGTGCAGAGTCCAAACCCCTGTGAGAACCCAAGTCACAGCTGTACTTATTTTAATATGTTAAGAACAAGGGGACCAAGTCCTCGAGTACTGTCCACAGCACATTCTTATCAGTTGAAGGACCTTTACAAAATGGCTGAAGGGAGAAATGGCTCTCTCTGCCAATCGGAGGGCCCTATTTGTTTTGATTGTTGTTACTGCAGAATTCCTTTTGAATCACTCATACAGATGTACCTAACTTTTAACACTTTCTGGCTGAACCTGAGCACCTCTCTAAAAGTGAATTTCTCCAAACACCTTATAACAGATTTACTTCAAATCCCAAACAGCAAACTTTCAGAGTAAAATTCCAACTATTTGCCATATTTGGGGTAATGCAGTATACTCTATCACAGAACAGGCCACATCTAGTAGCATTATGTATATGTATCCCTCAATCATTTAGGAGTTCTGCCCTCATCAACTGGAAACAACCAAAGACACCATTCTCGTATATTGCAGTTTTGTCCAGTCTTCCCCATTGAGGCACATAAATAATATAATCATATTTCAAAAGACTCTCAATAATCACAAAGTTAGTCATGATTACACCTTTAACAAACTGCGAAATTGCTTCCAGATGTCTCCATCCTATTAGTCACATTTCAATATGTTAGTGAATACATCCAAAACATGTACAGTTTGATTCACAAAGCCTCTACTAAAGCATGCAGGAAGATGCAAAAACTCAACTAAATGACAGTATAAATCCCTCACTAGACATCAGACCATTAACAACATGCTGTCACCACGGGTGCATCTAGGGACAGGGTTGAACTTAAAGCAAATCCTTTAATATATTTCTCCTGGACAACTCCACTATATCCTTCTCCTCCAGGACATTCCTGTTCCAACTTGCACTGTTGCTTCATCTCAGTTGTGTAGGCTGCTACTTCTTGAAAGCCTTTGAGATGCCCGATTAAATGGCACAATGTTGGCCTCCTCAAGCATATTGCATCAATGTATCCCTGGGATTCTCTGCTTCAATGGCTATTTTTGCAAGAAAAAAAATGGACTTATATTAGTTGGTATAAAATTGATACCTCTTTTGTTTTTGTTTTTTTTATTTGTTATTTTCAGTTATCGTGATCATGTTCTAGCTCAAACGTAATCCTATTCCAGATAGCAGAATATGTTGAGTTTTATACAACAATTCTACATCTTAAAAGCTAGTATTACTTTTCTTGGAAAAGAATGACGTCAAGTATGACATGTGCAATGTCAGCATGGGCTCAGCTGCCTTCTATTGAATTAATTTAGAATTGGAATGTTGATAAAGTTACGCAAGATAATTAATGTCACTTTAAAAAGATAGGGGCAGTATCAGTTCCGTAACAAGTAATTTAATATGAGTCTAGATAGCCAGTAATGTAACAAGAGCCAAGCCAATCTCCTTTAAATACAAACTGCGCCAAAGCCAGGCAGAGACCACCACTCTAATCAGGGCAAGGGAGTTACACGCCAAAGATAACCCCTGCTCACCCCCTTAGTAGCTTGGCATGAGCAGTCATGCTTATCCCGGAGGCAATGTGTAAAGCGTTTGTGCACGCACACAGCAACAACATACCAGGCACACCACAAAAGGAACTCCACACAAGGTTATATCGAAAATAGCCTTTGTATTCTCATTACACATTAGAATAGTAATCACATAATATATATTGTTCCACCTGGCTCTAGGTAATATCTACAAAGGAGTTTGTACAACTGACAGGGCCAACTGGACAGCTGTCAGAACCATTGCAAAGTGAACTTAGTAAACGTAAGACATATCATGAACGTAGAACACAGACAGTAATCACTGGCAAACACTGTACTCAGCATCATCCTTTAACATAAACCATATTATACACAGTATCACATTTAGGCGTAACTTACATTCTGTGCCAACCTCACCAGCATAAACACATTATGCAATCATCTCATAAGTCTAAACGCATTAGACCCTAACCTCCTAAGCATAACTCACATTAGGGGCATAACTCACAGTAGAGAATAATCTCACTAGCATAAACTACAGTATGCAAATAACCTCATACATAAACCACACTTAGAGGTATAAAACAGAATGCGTAAATCATAGTACATGAATCACATTTCGTAGCACCACATAAATCACATTAGGGCCTGGCGCCCCACAAACCCAACAGTCACCCTGGCCAACTGGCCTTCTCAGGGGCTCAAATGCCCTATGTCCAACAGAGTCAGGGCTGCTGCCAAGGCAGCGTAATCCAATGTGCACCATTGCGATTGGGCAAAACATGCCTCTAAAGAACTCTTGGCCTAAATGTTGCAGCTGGCACTAATTGCTGCGCAGCTGTGATGCAAACAAGGCCTGGCACCAGTGTGCCCTCCAAACCAATGTGCCCAATCGTTGCAGCCTCCTGTGCTCTCGCAAGACAGCTGGGATCAGCCATCAAACCACAGGCACCACTGTGCCTCTGGACCCCCACTGGGGCCCTACGCATAGATCATGCCCAGCGCTGGAGTGGCCTGCTCTCTGCGGGACCGCCCAAGCACTGACAATATGCATCAAAATGCAGGGGAACCCGTGTCCCTCTGGACCCTCTCCTAGGCGGGGGCACTCAGATACTGTCAATTTGCCCCAGACTTTACCAACAACACTGGTGAAGCCCTTACTCACCGGGCTCTCCAGGGACTCTGCAGGATGCGGGGCTCTCTCTTCGCTATGAGAGCCCCACCGACCAGCACTAGCATTCCTTCTGCACGCGGCGCTTCCCTCACTCACGGGAACCCCACCATGCCATAGGCGGCCTCACTTTCTCTCTGCATTTCACCCGGGCCCCCTTCTGGGACCCGGGACTTCAGGTTGGAGCCTGCAAGGCTCCGATTCATTCTCCGGCGCTTCCCTCGAGGACCCGGAAGTCCCGCCTCATGACAGGCGTCTCGTTGCCTGACTTCCTCTCTGGCCACGGTGGTGAGACGCTGGGTGGGCTCCCTCTTCGTTTAAAGGTACCAGGCGGCATATTGACTCAAAATGCGGGGTGGGCACACGCAAACACTTCCCAATGCAGGGTGGGCTCCCGCCTTGCTCTCACCATCCTGGGGGAATCTCTACGCTGGGGATTCTCTTATACAGCATAGAGCTCACAGGGCACCAAGGCAACAAGAAGTCCTGAAGGTCCTTAGGAATCAAGGGGGCAATGATGAGCCCAAGGAGAAAGCCCTCCTGGCAGGTCCTCCTGGGCCACCGCAGGTTTAGGAACAGTAACAGAACTGAACCAATTCATTGTAACTTAATGGTGCCGCTTCTCTGCCTATTGTGCAGCAATGCCATCAGTAGAGGCGCCAAATAAAATCAAGAGCTTGATAAACTTGATAGTGATTTTTGGGCATTTTAATATACGTAGGTGGAAAATAAATCCCCTGTCTTCTGTTCGAACTGAAATTGTCCTTAAAATGACTTTGAACTTGTGACATTGGCTATACGCGCATAGTATCTAAATACGAGTAACTTAACGGTACTGCTTTTGTGCCTACTTAATAGCAATGCTGCTTACAGAGATGTAAGATGTGAAACACATTGAAGAATTTTAATAAAGTTAACAGTGATTGCTTGGCATTGTAATATACGAAGGTGGTAAATGTACCTCCTTTCTTTGGTTCTAATTTGACTTATGGCTATATGCATGCAGCATTTAAAGAATAAACATTGAAAACGAGATTCTTAAGATCTTAAACAACATTCCCAAGGATATTGGTTACTTAAGTCTCATCCTCTAGAAATAGATATTCATTTTAAAATGAGATATAATAAATTGAACCATTTAGGTGGTCTTAGGGCATCATGAGTATTTATAGAGTTAGGCCCAATAGGTTATAAAACCGCTGTTTAAAAGCTAGAAGTATAACAGGGAAACCAAAGGAACTAATTTACTAATTCAAACCATTTTTTGGCTGTTTTTGGTTTTAATTCCAGGAACATACTCCTGACCTAATTGAAAAAAGGCAGGCGTATATACATAACTTTATGATGGAACACTGCACCAGCATTGGTTTAAAAAGGTTCTGTGTGAATACAGGCCTCTTAAGGGTGAGTTATTTGGTAAATACATCAAGTTAATGCATAGGTTCAACTGTGAAATTGAACAAACTTATTAAAACCATGCATAAATCTATTAAAGTGTATCCCATTATTCGCTAGCACCGGTGCCTGAACTGGAAAAGATGAGGTTTTGAAAACTGATTTAACCATTGACCAATAACGAAGGAGTAAGTATAGGACTATCTGTTAGTAAAGGACAGCTAGAATGTAACTTCGACATACAAATTGATACTATTTAATCCTTCATCCAACAGGGAGAATTGATGTTCAAATGTCCTCTATTCCTTCTAAGAATATAATAAAAGGAATATATATATATATGTATATTGATTGTGAGTATATCATGATAAAAAAATATACAACAATTATATTTGTCATAATTGAGTAAATTAAAACCATTTAAATTATAAACCCCTTTAGACTCGCAAATTCAATGAAGTGATGTGTAGAGGGACTTTAGAAAGAACACGACGATTATACACCATGCTATCTACCAATTACATTCTAGGGTAAGCAAATGAGGCTATGGGGATGGAGATTTTAATGGTTACCATGAGATGATCAAGATCTATAGTGAAGGGTATTAACAGTTTTGACAATAGAGATATAATTGTCTTATAAAATTAATTAGAAGGCCAATAACAATGCTTAGATTTATAATCAAGCAATTGCATTAGTCGGGACTAGTGAATTGTTACATGGAGCAACACCATAATAAGTTGTCTAAAAGTGGTAGAATTAATCTTGGACTTGCATATAGCAATTGTACCTTCAAATGATAGAGAAGTGTTAACATATTGAGTAATACATTGGACTAAAGAAAAGTGAAACTGACTTTGAGCACACGTTCTATATCTAACTGTATGTATCTTTTGTTTTTAGATTTATTGGGTTGATAAGATTGAGCACTTTATGATTATATTTCGTGGGTCCTGAAGAAGGTGTTTTTATTAAATGACACACCGAAACGCGTCAACAAGAGGACAAAATTATTTTTATTTTAATAACATTTTTATGATTAAATGTTTTTAAAATTGTGTTATGTACCAGGAAAGACATGACATCTATTTGACTATCTTTAGTCATTGTTAAACATTATTGTAAAAGATAGTATCTTTTCAAATGTCTATTTTCATCTTTGCATAACTGTGCTTTATGAAATATGAAATGTTTTTAAATATGATACAACATTGTCCGATGTTTTGATCAAACTGCAAATAATAATAAAAATCTTAAGGATATAAATCCAGATTATGTGTTTCTATATATAGGGACATTTATTCTCTTTTTCTATAGTTCATTTTAATATATTCATAATTTCTGTGTAGGAGTAGGATTTAACATCAAAAGGGAAATTCATATTTTTTCTGATTATAATAACCTGGTATAACCTGGGAAACTCTATCCTTTTGAGATATTTTACACAATTTCATACATACGAAATTTGACTGTGCTGCTCCTCACATACCATGAATTACCACTGACACACTTAGTCAAGGAATCCGCAATGCATTACTATGGGAGGGTAGGACAACCTTATCAAATGTACACAGAGAGCGCACGCACTTTACACTGGACCACAGTGCTAAAGTGCCCAGAGGCCTAAAACCACCAACACCATGTCAGAACATAAGGCAAAAAGATTAGAGGTGAACCTCTCAAAAAGGGCCAAGTCAAACACCAACCCAATAGATTAAGGTCACATGGCACAAGATGGGTTTCCTGTATTGGTAAACTTAAGGATACCAACAAGTATACGCTGGTTTATCCTTTATAAACTATAGGATATATGAAGTTCTTAGAGAGTACTATGCCAAAAGCGTCATCCAAATGCTACATAGGTAGCACTGGTGTTTCTCCTTTATAGCTCCAGGAAAAAATGACATTCAGCTGGCAGGGTGGGAACTCCACACCACTTACCCTTACGAACTCATGCGGGCATTAACAGACATGGGAACTCACAGACACTCTGCAGACATTCAAACATGACCAAGAATAACAGAGCACAAAACATTTGGGGATTGCTACTAAGTTACAGCTATAAGTGTGTTCAGATAATATGCTCGCCTTCGCCCAACTGCTACTCTAACAGTCTCTTGGAATGTCCGCAAGTGTAAACAACGTACAAAGATATGTATGCATGCATAATATTCGTATCTATGCACACACACAAACACGTCCTACAATTAATTAAAGGCTTGCAAAGTGGACTTTCTATAATACAATAAAGACTGATAGTAGCTACAAAAATGTTCGGGTAGCATCTATAATCTGAGTTTCTTTAGTACGGGTGCTGTCCATTTGTCTCATCTGCCATGTTTTTTAAACATTATATTTAAAAAAAACGTCATCTGATTGCCTCTAACATCTATGCCATTACCAACAGTATCAATATCATAACCACAAAAGGCATTTTCAGCAGTACGGAATACGAAGAGAGCCAAAAATATCTGATCACAGAGCCTTGTATCTGTTCACCAACTTCACGGTTTATGGTCCATAAACATGTGGTAATTGCTTTCGTAAAACGTATGGTTATGCAGGTTGGCTCACTTTACAGCTTTGGTGATATAATTATGCTTAACATATTTTAAAGAAACAATGTTTTCATTAGAGTGTTTATGCTTTCTAACGTACTAGTAAATAGTAGTGTTGTATTTGAAAATAAAATCTTATCCAAGAGGTTCGCCCAACACAGCTTTACGGCGAGTCTGTATGTGCTTGACTGCCACGACTAATTATGTATCCATTTACTGTGCGTTCACTCTGGTCTTATTCAAATAGCAGAAATGCTCATTAGCCACAGAATATCTGTGAAGCTTCAGTAAACAGTATAATGGCTTTAGTGTTTAACCAATCTCATAAGATTCTGTAATTTTGCCTTTAGCAGCTCATTAATGTGATTTCTGATTTTCGTTTTCTACTATGCAGAACACTTCATCCCATAATTTGGCACCATGCTGTTCAAATAAGACCTTAAACTACGCACTTCAGTTAAATGGACATTATATACAAAATAAAAATGCTTTCAGTTTGCAAATATAGAAAGCGTGCCTTCATGTGCTGTTACCTCCCTTAATTAAACAATTGGTGTTTAATCAAAACTAATTTTGCTTCTCCCAAAAAGAAACATAAATGTTTGCTTGTGTGACATATGCAGTAGGTTACATTCTTTTTAAATGATTTTTTACATGAAGTATATTTTTATTGCGGAAGGGACAATTTCAAGACTATCCTAGCTTTAAAATTACACCCCATAATTGCCAAGGTTCTTTCTATTTGCAATATCACAGAATATTGTGCATAGAAGAAGAAATGCACAAAAGTGCACAAACGGTGCTGGGGTGCACATAGCACAGATCACAATAGTGTTCAGTAGTTATGCGCCAGTGCTAGCTCAATTTTTCACAAACCGACGTGTTTAAAGTATTTGCATTAACTGATTAGGTCTCCCTGTGAAGAGATACAGCTACCATGTTTGTATTGGTCAGCCAATGCAAATTATGGTGGAAAAATTCAGTAGTCCCTTGAAAACCTGTCCAATATGAGAGGGGCATTGTGAGCCTGCCTCTGGTTCATTGTTGTTTTTGCATTAGTTTTAGATGTTTCTTTTTTGATGTAATATTTTTTAATTCGAGATTGGTATTTAACGTAAGCAATGCCAACATTGTATTCATACATAGCAAGAGACTACACTATGAGCTACCAGAGCACTAATTTGCAAACCATAAGCCAGCAAATAGATCAGGTGATATGTCGTCTAGGGCCTTAAGAAGTTATGGACGCCAGTGTGCAAATACACTTTTGGGATTTTACAATGGCATCATCTTTGTTAAAGGGGCCATCAAGTGTAAAGAAAAAAAACAGTTCTCATAACTCAGTCCTCCATGTCTAACAATCGGCAGCATCAGACATTCTAGTATGTTTATTTGTTTGTTTGATGACGCCAGCAGGTTTCTTTAATAAAATATATTATGACAACATTAACTAGATAGCCCCTTTAAAATGAGATGCTGTTAGGGGCAACACCAGCACAGATGTGGATCACTGGAAATACATACGTTGCAATCTAATCGGGAATGCACAGTGGTCTTAAAACCAGGCCACCACCCTCCACCTGAGAATGACTCTGTGAGCCTGGAATGGCCAATAGGAAGAGGACCACTAATTGTGGTGGGTGTGGCATTGCAGTAGAGGTGCAGAGAAGTAATGAGGGACTACTTGGAGACACTTTTGGTGGTTTCAAGGACTGATTATGAACAGTGTACGCAGCTTCTTATTGTACACCTTCATTTGCTGGAAAAAGTGGCAGCCATTATTGTGTGGGCAGGGAGGTTTCCTTTGAGGCATAACCCAGGGGTTTTATTTAAAGTGAGTGTCCAGTACCTGCTGTTGCCACAAAATACAGTAGCATAACTTCTACTTAAACTTCCATGACATAAACCCATTTCTGGCACTCTTCAACATGTTTTATATGCAGTTTCTCTTTGTGAGGCCTGTAACAGGCATTGGCATATGGTGACTTGGAAGGCTGTCACAGGTATGAAAGGGCATTTATTGATCTGTTAACTGCATACTGCATTTTAAAATGTCGTTGAGATCTAATTAATTCCATTTCAACAAACTCCTCTTGTTATCCAGTGGTTGACAATATGGGGATGTCTTTATCTCTTTGTTGCTTGAGCATTCTTTTTTCATCTCACGAGTCCAAAAGTTTTCTCTTCCCCTCTGCCCCTAAACGCCTCTTTTCCACTTCTTACTTTATGATTTTCATAATTTGCAAATAAATATATTTTAATGCTTTCTAAAATGGTTGAAACAAGTTCTGTGACCTATGGAAAGGGGAAGACTATGGCATAATGCAACAGCATTGACTGAGCTAGTGCATCCGCCTGTATGGGGTCCCTGAAATTTCACAATATAATTTGTCAAATATCTACTGACATCAAGACGTCTCTTGGCACAATAATTTGGAAGATCAGTAGTCTGGCAAGTACAATACATATCCTGACCTGAAGTAACCTAAGCACTAATGCCCATATATCCAGGTCATATGGGGACATAATCATAGCTACAGGCTGCATTTTTGAGCTGTGTGAAGATGTGCCCCACTTCCCAATGGATTTCAGGCCAGGAGTGAGGCAAAAATCTCCACTTGAATCGTCACCAATCACGAGTGAGCACTGATGACAGAGAACCAGCTTAACGGGGTAGTATCTGCATGACTTGATAAGTCATCTCTCTGTAACAAAATGAATATTGGTTATATGTCTGAAACTGGCTTTATATATGGCAAAATAGTATTTGGTTACACTTCAGCTGAATAATGATGAACATGATTTCAATTCCATATCTGGCCTGTGTTTTGATAGATCTATGCCAGTTTACCAGAGAGATGCTTCTACAGGTGGCTGTGATTTATCTTAATTTCGTTATTTATATATTTATGCTGTATACTCAGACATTAATTTTTTACTGAGTGAGGTTACACAGGCTGTTGTATATCACATCTAGACAATGTTTTAGAAGTTAAAAAGGACTCACAAGTAAAGAAATTCTGAATGTTTTAACTTCATCTCGCTGTCTATCCTGTGAGTGTTTGTCACTGGTGTAGTCTAAGTTGATATTATCGTTGTCATTCTACATCTTACTGTTCGGGTGAACGCCTCCTACAGGTAAATTGTGTAATATGATGGAACAATCTTATCAAAAAACTATTTTTTAGTTTGGTTTGTCTACCCAAGGACAGATTAGATCTGGATTTGAGAGTTCCAAAACACTTCATCTGATGTTGTGTCATCCTGTATACAGTTCTGTAAGCTTCTTCTGCCTGCACCAGAGGGTGATTGTATGGCATATCAGCTATAAACTCAAGGCAAAACCTCAGTAGCCTATTTAGGGTAATTAAGTCCATACCGCATGTGACTTGTGAATAGGCATGGTCTCATGGGTTCTAATAGTCATCTGTGCCAATAACGCATCAGAGTAGTATTGCCCTGTATAGACCGCTTTCAAATCATTCACCTGTGAAACTATGCCTGAAAAGGTGAGAACAGTGTTCTATCCGGGAAGATGGCTCTTACATTTGCAAAGTACTAGTTGTTGCACATTTCCTGCACATTGTATGTGTATGTTTCCTATTCCTGCAAATATGTGCCCTGTCATCAGGGGATACAGATGTATTATGTTTGCAATCTAGAGTTGAGGAGTAGAGGATATGACAAAGAAAGTAGAATTCACATTTTGCAAATTGGAGCCTGATTTGGGGAATTTGAGGTACTGTGGTGTATGGTGCATGAGTGCTGAGAGAAATTGGGTTGCTGGTTGACTGGAGTGTGAGCCCTGATCAAGAAACAGCCACAATTATTTGCAGGGTGAACCACAAAAAGTCACTAAATCAACCTGTGCTTCACACTGGTTAGTTTGGCACAAAAAGCAGTCAGGCTTAACTTAGAGGCAATGTGTAAAGTATTTATACAGTACACAAACAGTAATAAAGTGAACAAAACAAGACAAAAACCCTAACTGATTTATGGAGTACACTTTAATGAATTATTTGACCCCAAAACAACAAAAATCCAATCTATAGAACTAGAGTTATGAACTTTAAAGGTTTTTAGCATAAATAGCGCCAAAAAGCACCTTACTATGGATTTCTGGTGGCACTGGACTGGGATAAAATCGCAAGTTCAGGCCGATCATGATGGAGCACAGTTCACTAGATCAGTGATGCTGAGGTTTACCCTCTCAAAATGGTGCAGCATATCTGGAGCTTCGCATGAATGGCCCTTGTGAGCGGTTGATGCTGTAGCGTGAAGAGGTGGCTGCCAGAGCTTGGTGCTGAAACACAGCGTTGGCAGGGAGGTCTTGGTGATAAAGGGCCAATTGCATAAGCGAAGAGCCCAAAAACGTAAAAACATCTTTCTTAGGCCACACCAAAAATTCAGGACCTCAGGGGCACCACTTGAGGTCAGGAGCTCGCTTCATCTGGGTCCAGGTGCTGGATGATGGCAGCCTTTGATGTCCCTGAGGCTCAGATCAGGAAGCCAGCACCGACCAGCACTTGGAGTCACTCAGGTAGCCCTGAGTTCAAGTTGAAGTTGCAGGTTCAGTTCTCCACTCCCAGGCAAGAGGACAGCAGGGTAGCAGTTCAGCAAAGCAGCAGTCCAACAAGGCAGCAGTCCAGCAGAGTAGACATAATTTCAGCAGCACGGACATCCTTCTTCCTGGCAGAATCCACACTTCCAGAAATGTCCTGAAGAGTTGGTGTCTGAGGTCCTATTTTTATATCCTGGTGCTTTCCTTGTAGAAGGAATGAGAAGCTTCAAGACAGTGTCTTGAAAAGTATGGAAATTCATGACTCTCCTTAGGACAAGGCTTAAGGAGGAAAAATGCAATTTTTTTTAAAGTTGCATTTTCAAAATTGTAATAAAAACCCAACTTTATTGTTAAATATGGCTTTTCATTACAATTCATATGCCAACACGACATCGCTACCTGCTCCTATTTGGAAATTACAGACTATTATATGTAATAAGGAATCTCCAGTGTTAGCCTATGAGAAAGGTATGTCTCACAGTAGTTAAAAAAACGAATTTAGGAGTTGTCACTACCAGTATGTCTACAACTTCAAAGTACATGTCCAGCCTTTTAATTACAAGGCACCCTGCCCTATATACATAGAGCCTCCCTTAGGGGTGATTTATATGTTATAAAAGGGGAGTTTAAGACCTGCCGAGGGGTTTTATTGTCAAGATGACATGGCTGTCTAAAACTGAATTTAGGCTGCAGTGGCAGGCCACGGACATGTTTTAAGGTGCACTTAAGTGGGTGATACAATAAGGGCTGCAGGCCCACTGATAGCATTTCATTTACAGGTCCTCTACAAGGGAAGTATAAGTAAATTAAATATGTCAATTGTGTATAATCCAATTCAACCATGATTTGGGTAGAGAGCACGAAAACCTTGGAACCTTAGCATTGATTAGTAGTGGTGAAATGCACAGAGTACTAACACCAACAAAAAACATGGATTAAACCCAGATCTGTGACTGGGGTGAATGTTTAATTTGTTCAGCGTTCTGTCAATCATCTGTTACTTTTGCTTTGGTCACCTTAAGTGGGTCTGGTGCTCACTGTGTCACTGGATTCAACAAGCCTGGTTGATTAGGGGTGATACGCTGAAACCAGTCCCAGGATGCTTGTTTTAGATCCAGGGAGGATCTGCCTGGCACTTTGGTCTGTACTGTTCCAATGGGGAGTAGGGTCAAGACTGATGTGCATATGCCTGAGTTCAAACTTGGGTGCCATGTTGACCAAAAATGATGGCTCACACATAGATCTGTGACTGTGGGTAAATGTTTGATTTATTTAGCATTTTTTTCTGTCCATCATCTGTTCTTTTTTCTTTTGTCACCATCAGTGGGAAGGGTGTGCCAATACGTGGACCCCGTGCTCACTGTGCCACTAAATTCAAGCTAGGCTGGCTGATGTGGGGTGATACCCCAAAACAGGTCCCAGGATGCTTGGTTTGGGTCCAGGGAGGATCTGGTCTGGCAGTTTGGGCTGGACTGTTCCCATGGGGAGCAGGATCAGGAGTGATTTTTCATATGTATGGGTCCAAACTGGGGTGGCGCAGAGAGCAAAAAAGCGATGGTTTAAACCCAGATTTGTGACTGGGGTGAACAATTGATTTGTTCAGCATTCAATCCATCTTCTGTTGTTCTTGCTTTTGTCGTCCTAACTGGGAAAGGTATGCCCAGACGTGGCTCCTGTGCTCACTGTGCTGTACTGGATTTAAGCTAGCATGGATGATGAGAGGTGATACCCCGGAACCGGTCTTAGGATGCTTGTTTCTGGTCCAGGAAAAATCTGGTCTGGCAGTTCAGGCCAGACTGTTGCAATGGGGAGCAGGGTCAAGACTGATTTGCATATGGCTAGCTCCAAATTTGGATGGCTTGGTGAGTAAAAATACAATTTATTAAACCCAGTTCTGTGACTGGGGGTAAATATTTGATTTGTTCATGATTACGTCCCTCATCGGTTCTTTTAACTTCCTAAAAAAGTTGCATTTTTCAAAATTGTCATCAAAAGCCCAACTTTACCGTTAAAAGGAACTTTTTATTACAATTCAAAAGACACCAAATATGAAATTGCTACCTGCTCCCATTTGGCAATTACATCTTATATGTAATAAAGAAGCTCCAGTGTTATCCAATGGGAGAGGTAAGACTCGCAGTGATGACATTTAAATCTAGGAGATCTTCACTACTAGGACTTATAAAACTTCAAAGTACATGTCCAACCTTTTAATTGCACAGCACCCTGCTCTTTGAGATAAATTCAGCAAAAAGTGGAGGGTAACAGGAAATACGTTTGGGGTGACCCTGCAGAGAGGGCCAGGTCCAATAATTTCCACTATTTAAGGACTGCAGATTATACACTTTGAGACACCCCATCTACCATTTACATTTGCCCCTGAGAAAGTGAATTTACCAATATCTATGCCTTAATATATATATCTGTTGATTATGAAAATGCTAACCTGCATGCTTGAGTTAATGTACACTGTTATATTTTAGCAATCATTTGCTAGGGTGGTTTTTGGTCAGCATGCAGACCTCCAAAATCTTTGTATTCTTGCACACTTACAAATAGTTTAAATGTACTGAGACCATGTAACCTGATCTCATACAATCGCATATTTATTGAACTGTATTAGCATAGCATAGCCTCATTCTGAGGTTGGTACGATGAAGCAAAGTAAAGGCGTCAGCTCCTGTTAGTTTTACTTGTGTCATGTTTTCAAGTCTTTCTCACATTCCTTCCCACAGGATTTTGGGGTCTGCTCATTAGTTATTATCTTCGAGATTCTATGTTATCACGTGATCTTGTTCCTATTCACTTGCGGTGTGAGAAAATTATAAAAACTTGCTTGCTGGCTATTTTGCATTAATCACATGACTTTATCCAATATCCCCAGAGTTGGGGTTTCTTCTACATCTGAAAGGAGCTTAATGCTAGGAGATGCAATACAGCAAGTAATTTGATATGTGGCTGAATTAACATGACCCACATTTTCTTCTCTCCAAGCGTGATACTATTTGTTCAAGTAACAATATCATTGAACTGCTTGCTTTATAATTGTGTGTGATGGTGCCCTTTGGTAAGTGGAACAGCATCTCACTCACTACGCGTTTTCCTACACATCCTTCTCTAGGATAATTCTTGGTGAATTGCAGCAATTATTGTTTGCTTAGCTCTATTACCAATTCCCTTGTGAATTATTTCCTTGCGAAAAAGTTGTGACATTTATTTGCCCTTGAATCTGTTTTCCATCTGTTTTTGAGCATAAGATTTTGCTGCTAATAGCGGTACTCTGCCTAAAGATTTAACATTTCGCTTTGCCGTGATGTTCATGTTCGTTCATTGAGTTGTACACACCAAGTTGCATTCATTTTGCATTCTGTGGTACCAAATCTCGGAACAAGAATGCAATGTCGTTTGAGTAATGTAACAAGGAGTTTGCACTCAAATTACATAACAGTTGATTGACAGCAGAGTTTGCATTTCTTTGTGCTTTCATTGTGCTAAAACTATCTGATATTAAATATGGGCCATTATTTACATTTTAATATCTTACTTCGAAGCTAGATGCCTATTTTAATAATTTAAAACACGTATACAACGTTTTCATTCTTACCCTTTCAATCATTCACAGTCCAACTGTCTTCCACAACTGCCAGACCGTCAGTGCTTGTTTGTGTGGGGTGACCTGAGACAAATAGTTTCTTATTTATTTGTCAATCACCGAGAAAGCACTCAAGAGACGAACTGTCTTCTGTCTCATCAGCCAACAATCGAATTTACACTTTGGAGCAAATTGTTGTTACGTTTTTGAAAAACTATTTTTTTTTGTTTATTACATTTTTTTCTTTAAAGCAGAATGTGCAGATGAATGTCTTTCGGAGTGTTTGCAGACCCAAGAGTAAAAGCTTGGAATGTTTCCAGGAGACAAGTTTAACATTAAGTATTATAGGTTCCAATATTAGCTCCGCTTTGGTTGCGAGAAATGGCAGGAGAGAAGGTAGTCTCTAAAAGTTAAAAATACATACATTGCAAAAGTGTGGGTTTGAATATACCCGCCGAAATTGCTCGTTTTGTGGCTTTAAAGAATCTGTAGATTAGTCAGTCTTTTTTCATGTAAGAAACCTACCGCTTTTCTGCTTGGGCATTTTTATTTTCAAATCTGGAGTTTTGCGCCCCATCTCACTTCTTTAAGGTAAAAACCAAATGTTTTCTAATCGCTTTACTGTTCAAAGTCCTGATGAACACAGATTCAAAGTTAAAGCATGTCAAATTGGAACATCCGTTTTTCAGTTCTGGCTAGCACTCATGAGGACATGTAGGAACACCAGCAAACTCTGAGAAGCACAGATAGGCCAATAATGAGGGTTTAAGCTAGCTTGGAACCATTTGCGAAGGATGTTCAAATAGTGTGATCATCTTTAAATGGATTCCTTCACAAACAATAATGAATTTACTCAAACTGTTCACCTGTCCCTTTAACGCATTTTTTTCTGCGTCACTGGAAAAGTCACATTTTGGTTCCACAATATCTGTACAGTTGAAAACATGCATTGAACACTGATGTTGCAGAATGAAAATAGAGCTTGGCAATAGTTCAAATAAATGCAGTTTAAAGTGCAAGTATATTTGGCCGAGCATAGAAGAATTCTTCAACCCCAGGCTTATGGTTTTATAATGTTGTCTAACAAGTTGGGAAGCCAAGGTCCCGGCTCAAGTATTTTGGAGTTGTGATGAATGTTTTCATGACAAACCTTTATCTTTGCTGAACACATCAATGAGTTCTACAAGCTCTCCAGCTAATCATTTTATAAGTGCTAACCTGGGGCCGTATTACCTAAGGTGCCCTGGGGGTGCAATGGGCGTTTGCGCCCAGTTTGCACGCCCCAGGGCACTTTGTTATTATAGAGGGTGGTGCAGACGCTTGTGCATCCCCGTCTATAATACTGATAGCACTGGCGCATTTAAAGCACCAGCGCTATCAACAGAGGGTGTGCTCCCATTTGCATAGGGGCGTGCCCTATGCAAATGAGGGAATTCATTTGACTATGCGTCCATGCCATATTTTTTATGCGACGAAGAGTCAAAGAACCCCGCAAGAGGCGCACTGACTGTGTGCCATTTAAAAGGTGGTGCGCTGTCAGTGTGCCGCCTGAGAGCAGCCCTCTGCAGGGGGTAAAGAGGGTACCATAGATCCCCCCAGACATCCCATTGCAGGCGAGTGCAGTCACTGACTGCACCCTCCTGCAAGGGGATCACTAATTCCCTTTGAAAGTGCAGGCGGGTGCTGCCTGCACTGTGAAAATACAGAAAAGCTGCTCAGTGTTTTCACATGAATTCGCTGACCCCAGGGTAGCGCAGGTACACAGATGCCCCCAGGGCAGCGTATTCACCATATTGGGGCGCATTGACATTGTTAGCGCCTGGCGCACTTTTTCAAAGAGCGCCGGGCGCAAACAATGCGCCCCTGTTTGACTATCCTTGTGAGCCCTCAATAAAGTACCTTTTTAGACCATCAGCAGACTTTTTAAATAAAAGCATACAGATGCATGCTTCAGATTAGGATGCAAGGCTTTCTGGTTGTCAATCAGACACTATTTACTCACACCTACAGACTTGTTTACCACTATCAATTTTAACTCAGTGGATCTTTGGGCTTAAACATAGCAATGGTTACATTCGAGAAACTGACTATACATGTGGTTATTTGTGTTTCCTTGTGTAGCTTTCGAATGGTTCTTTAAACAACACTCATATTAACAGGTATAGAGCTGGAGATAGCCAAATTGAAGCTGCACGTTACACAGTTATGTAAGATTCACTCTGCTAGCTCTCATCTGCTCATTTCAGTTAGCCAGGTCATCCACTTACACACTTTGAAACTTTTATGTGTTGTGATACTTTCAAACGATGTATAAAATAAGAATCATACGTCATATCATCATTAGGGGTGTGTAACATTCACATAATTCGGTGTGTGCAATTGTGTAAAAGTTTGGGGAAATTACACCAAATTTGGCATAATTATGCAAATTGCAGATCTTTAATTTAGCTGCTTTTAGGTGGTAATTTGTTAAAGTTAGGGTTGATGATAAAAAAGTAATTCAATTTCCTCATACACTCTTCTTTTTTGTACCTACATTTTGGAGGTATTGTACTTGTGTCAAAGATTTGTGGTGAAAACCTGGAGGACTCTGATTTTTATCTTTTTAAGGTTAATATAATATTTGCAACCGATATGATTAGTTCTAAGGAAATACTGTTAACCTTCAGGGATAGTGTTTATACTTAGACAAGGAAACACAGCCTTTCCTCCTTCTGAAGTAGGTAACATGAAACCACTGATTTAATTAGTTCTAATTCCTTTTAGTTGCATGTCACATGTAATAGCACGAACATTTTAAATAGTTTCCAATTCTCGCACTGCATGTCACACTATTTTAAATTATTAAGGGATTATTCAGAAACAAATACATATTTTGTTATCTATGGGCCAGAGGTATAAATATGAGTAGAGACAATTTCATTTTCCATTCTTTGTCAGTTTTAAAGTGTGGCGCAATGATTTTGGTAATTTGCAATTATTTTTCTAAATCTTCAAAACAATATTTTAAAATGTCACACCAGTTCAACATTATGAAGTGGATACATTGAATATGTTTGGGTTGGGAACAGAAAACCTGTTACTATAGAATGCACAATTAAGTTTAATAATAATAATCCTTTTTTAAGAACAAGTGGATAATTTATTATCTGCTGTCATGTAGTTTAGCACCAGCTGTTCATGCACAAATAAGTCTGCCTCAGGATTGCAGCTACACTTTTTTCAAGGCCTGTGGTAGCACAAAAAGAATCCTACTTGCAACACATGAAATATAAGTGTAGGGTGCTTCGCTTCAATAGGTGGATGAAAACCAGTTGAGCCAACCACCATAAAGCATTTACAGTTTCAAGGAGATTCGTGCCTTTCTAAATGGCTACCATGGGGGCTTAATAGTTGGGTGATCCACTAATGCAAAATGACAATACACTGTGCCTCATGAGGCAATGAAAACTGGCACCCATCAAGACATGCAGATTAACAGGGCAAGGATGAGCCTGCTTGCAAGCGTAGGGGAGGGGAGGTTCCCTCTGAAAGCAAGGAGTGTCATGTAAGGTTACTGATCCTGAGAGTAAGAGGAGCAAGGATATAATGAGTTTGAAGGGGTGGAAAAGATGCTTTGGACCCAAAAGAGATAACAAGTTTGGAGCCCTAAAGAGCTACTAGAAAAATTACTTCAAGTGTAGAATGGAACATGGAAAAAAAATGTTAGACTTGCCCCTTTTTGCAGGGTTAACCCTGAACTTTTTGCCTTCCTCCTAGAATCTAACAAAAATGGACTCACTTCAAAGGAAGAAGAGCTTTGGCCCCACAATTTAGTGCAGCGAGGGCCATTCCCATTTGGTGGCAGGAATCTATTCAGCCCTTCTGCCACTGTTCCTCAATCACTCATCAGTGGATTCACTCATGCATTCATACACCTCTGTATCCAGTCAGTTACCCATCTACCATTTTCGACATTCATCCAGTCACATAAGCCAGACAAACATACAGACAAATTCATCCTTTAAATTTCAGGTACTTTTACTAATAAGAAAACAGGCCTTTTTGTATTTGCCAGTGCTCATTCGAATTATGTCTAGACATCTAATTAGTTATTAGTCTTGCATTTTGGATGAATTAATATTCCATATGCTATTTTTACGCTTCGTGTGTACTTTATAAATTAATTTATTCTGCCTGCCTTCAGGTGTGATTTGATATAATGGTTGAGGTTCCATACATGTGCTTTATCTGCAAGAGGAGAGATGCTAAGGATTTTTTTTACGGTTCTGCAAGTAAAGCTGCATAAAAATTCAATACCAAAAGTCGGATCTGTTACACTAACATCACTGCGCATGCAGACATGAAGGTTCACATAGATTGTCATGAATCCTATATGGAAATGAGGTATAATGCCGAACATTTGAAGGGGCACTGAAAAGCAGTAAAAGAGAAGCCAGTACCACGCAGTGCCTTTGCATAACCAGAAATGTCTTATTCTGTAGACCTACAGTTGAGTTTGAAACTAAACTGATGGCAAAATATGAAAAAAATTCTGAAGAAAGCCTGGCACACGAGGATAATGGCTCGTTGTCCAGATTTGAACTTGATGTACAAAAGTTATCCTTCAATAAACGCTTTACCTACCCAGATGTCCTTAATGTAGAGCAGGTAACAGTTGCAGAACTTCAATCACCCACGTAAAGTCTCATTCTGAGTTAGCCAGTAATGCTGACCTGGGTGCGAAGAAGTAGTAGGTATATTTACCTGATGGTTTTGCAGTTCGGAGAATCCAGCTGGAATTGATGCACTACTGAAACAATACCCTCATTGGAAATCTCATCAATTTCGAGCTAAAGCCAGAATCCATGGGATTCAAAGTTCACTCCTCGTGTGGGAGGATCATTAAGCAGCAAATTATTCATCTCTTAGCAAATTATCTAGCTGACGAAACACTTTTGGGAATTCCAAAGCAGACATTGCCCAAACGGCAGCAAAATCTTCTCAATCCTGCAGCACAATCGTAATAAGAGAGGATACAGGTCTACTTACATTACTGTGTCGCTATTTAAAAAGAAAGACATGCATGGTCCCTACCAACAGTGACAGTCAACAAGGAAAATAATCGAACAGATGTTTCTAGTGGGGGCATGGATTGAGACTGTGGAAGATCGCGACTCTCCTGTGAGCTCCGACCTGGCACAGAGATATCTTGCAGAGGTGCTTGCGATATTCTGAGAGTGCTCTACCACTCTCGTTAGCAACCTCATACAAACGTCCCGTGAACACGTTTGATGAAATTCTAGGCAGATTGTATACATTTTGTGATTGAGGTAGAGGAGCCAGAAAATGATTATAAATGGTGCAGAGACTCACTTGCCCCATGACACTGTCCATACAAACATGATCCAATAGTATAATCTATGCAAACCGGTGTGCCTTTGGCCTCCAGAACAGTGAGTATGACTGAAGGTGCAATTTCTTCCATGAGGTTCAAACTGATGAGATCCCCTCTAGCTCTGTTTAATGTGACTGATACTACCTGCCTCTGAGTATCCTTAAATGAAATCTCCATATGTCAGATGCCAGTGATAGCAGCTTATTGTGCTCATTATGTCTCCTCACCTGCTGAGAGACATCGGTGAAAATCCTATCAACTGGACTTAGTGATAAACTCTCTCCCGCCCTGTGTATCCCAGCTACTCACACCACCAATGCACTGTTCCTGCTGTAGTTTGCATGCTTATGTCACTTGCCTCCTGCTGGCTTTAATGCCTGTTGCTCTCTTAGGTGGCTGGTCCACATTTCCAGCTGGAACCTACACATCATTCCCATTAACCCTTTGTAAGACCTGACAGCTCCAAATCAGAGATTGTTTTTATAGTAGAATCTTTCGAGCATTATGCACCGTTGATACTTTTTGACCAACTATGCATTTCGGTGTTACTCAATTGAGACTTTACCCTCCTGTGTAAGAGGTACACATCATGTAGTGAAACTGTATTATTATACTAGCGTCATTGTAAATGCCACAGAATCTTTCTAGCATAATGCACCGTTGATATTTACCCACACTACAGACATTCCATGTGGCGCAACTGATCCACCCTAATTAGGCTTTTTTAGAGTTCATGTACTCATTACACCATATACGTTTGAGTCCAGGGGGAGTCTTTCTTCCTTTTTCGACGCAGTGACTCGCGTTTTGACTAGCTATCAGCGTTGACACCGCACGGTACGTGCGTGCTTGGCGATGATTTTGCATATAACGAGCAGCCTTGGCACAACTCTGGTTCCCTTCACCTAGACGGAGCATTTCACGGGGAACTCTGGTGAGTGTTCTCTGCAAGACTGCGCGCTCTGCAGACCACTTAGGCCCTCCTCCCCTTTTCTAACATTATGACGATCGATGGGCCTGGCCTTATTCAACACTACCATTTGTGTATTTTAGATCTTAAACCCTGAACAGATGGCACTTGATTTCTTCTTCCCCTAAGGTAATTCCTAGTCAGGCAACTCACCGTGTTGTCGATTTCGGTTGTGTTGATGTGCATACTTTGGCCGGAGTTTGGTATTCATTATTTTTGGGTCCTGTTGTTTGTTGTTCTTCCAGATATTAAACATTTTGGCTTAATTTCTTGAGGTCAGGCCAACTACGGTGGCCACACACAGATGTAATTTGAAGGGACATGATAGTGATTTGCCCTATCTAGGGGGGGCGTGGCTTGGGCGCCGATGGTGGAGGTCGCCTGAGCGCTGGGCTCCGTGATCGAGCCTTTTATTATCCTGATTGCGAAACGTTAAGGCTCCCGATTCCCCTCGCAAGAGCGGCGGAAGCGGACTCCTGCGACGTGGCTGCGGAACACCCCCTGTCCGACCCTGCAGACGAGTGTGCCGAGCTTGGGGGGCGGCCCGGGGTGCCGAGAACAACCCGACAAAATGTCGCCCGTGGAGTCCCTCTAGCTCCGAGGCCGCCGAGGTCCTTGGATGCCCCTGTGGACCCTACGGAATACCGGATACGCCGGAGGGCCCGGGCGAAGCACCCTACCGGGCGGCGGCCACAGAGAAGTACTGGGCGCGGGGGGTGGCAGAAACCACCCGACCGGATTGCGAGCGGCACTGGTGAGCGGCGAGCCCCCGGGCTGGAGGATGCCTTCTGCTGCCGGAGTTTGGGACGTCGGCCTCCCTTATTGCACAGAGGAGCATCTGGTCTTCCCGCGGCCACGCTCTAGGCTTGCTCTGGAGCAGGAGCTGTGATCCGCTTGCAACGACAGTGACGGGGGTAGCGGATCGCTTCCCACCCCCTCCCCTCCCTCTGCGGCCATCGGGAGTGCGGTGAGAGGCCCCTTGATCAAGCTGCCGGACAAACGCGATGGAGCCGGATTCTGGCTGTGGGAGTGGACGGAGGACCGTAGGGACTGCCGGGGGGTTCCTGCTGTGTGCTGGGCGAACCTTGAAGGGGATAACGTGGAGAGCGCTCTGCCGCATCGGGCGGCGCTTGCCAGCGGGGAGCTTTGATCATCAGCGCCCAGTTGTCGGAGTCTTTTTGGGGGACCCCCTCTCCGTCGGCGCGGCGCCCCTTTGGCTCCTAGATGCACTTGAAACCCCCCTGTGCGAGAGTGGAAGCGGGGACGATGACGGTGTACTTCCCGCTGTGAGGCTGATCCACATCAACAAGAGGCCACCCCACGGTAAGAAATCCAACATCATATGCCGGGGGCAAAGGAGGGGGCACCCATACATTGAATGCTACGCTTTGGGGCTCACACTGGTGGCGGATTACAGGGGCTGGTGCGTGGCGGCGCGGGCCGGGGGCCTCCTGCGGAGTGGCACTACTAAACAGCGCTGGAGGACTATCAGCTGGCTACGCCTAGTTACACGGGATACGCCACGCAGGCCCTTTCCCGCGACCGACCCTCGTGCGGTTGAGATTGGCCCTTCCCTGGGACGCCTGCAAGTTCGGCTGGTGCGCGAGCGGCCCGGCTGGTGATCTGTGGGGCTGGGAGACCCTTGTTGAAACTGGCCTTGGAGCTGACGCTGGGTGGACTGCCGTGCTGTGTGGGGGCCCACGGTGGCTCGCCTCCCCCCGCCGAAGCCTCACTACACAGGAGGATCTAAAGTGATCCTGATTGGAACCATCTTGGACAGATATAGCTGTTATAGACCGCCGGTGAACTGCTGCTAGACTCTCTGTGACTGTTCTTTTGAGCCCGAGCTACGAACACCCAGGTGATATTCCTCCCAACCGCCGGGGCATCCGCCAACCGAAATAGACTTCAGCAAGGTTCGCCTGCCCCTGGACGGCTCCCCCCCGCTCGTCGCAGATGAAATTGGACGTCACCACCGACATGGGGAAACCGAGAGGAACCAAGGGCGGCACGCAATCCACATCGGACGCAGAGATGCCGGACAAGGGAGATCAACCAGATCCCGATCCACCACGGGATCCACACCTACAGCACCAGCTGGACAAGACCTTGTCGGCGATAACAGATACCCATGCGGCACTTCAACAAGATATAGCACAAGTGGCAACGGGACTCGGATTGCTGAGAGCGGACCACGGCAAGTTGTCTGATAGGGTTGAAGAGGTAGAAGACACAGTTCGCACTCTGGAACCGGCGCAAAAAGCCCTCTCAGCCATTATAACTGATGTGTTGGACCGCATAGAAAAGGGCCGAGGAAACTGAAGGGCGCAATCGCCGGAACAACATCCGAATCGTAGGACTGCCAGAGAAAATAGAGGGGGGAGATATGGTTCGATTTCTTGAAGATTGGCTCCGAACAACGGTGGCGCCGGAAGGTCTGTCCCCCTTTTACACGCTGGAGCGGGCGCACAGGGTCCCGTCCCGACTGCTACAGCAGGGCCGCCCTCCGCGCCCAGTGATTGCACTGCTGCTGCACTACCGAGACAGAGACCTATTACTTTACAATGCTCGGTTAAACGGTCCCTTTCAGGTGGAGAACAGTAAAGTCAACATCTTCCCGGATTACACTTAAGAAACGCAGCGTAAACGGACCTCCTTCCTGGCGGTCAAGAGAGAGCTGAGAAGCGAGAGCATCCAGTACTCATTATTTCCGGCTAGACTCCGAATAATCGTTGATGACTCTACCAAACTCTTTGATACACCAGAAGACGTATGTAGCTGGCCAGAACTGTACAGGGCCGGCAAAGACGGCTTTGGCTCGCATCTTGAAGCGGTGTCGGAGAGGCTGCCGCGACGGAAGTCCAGGCGGATACGTAATCGACGTAGAGGACTAGGGCGACCTTCATTGTCGGAGACGGCGGCGGAGCGGCGGGGAGTTCTGGAGGTGGTGTCCAATATTTCGGGATCACAGGATGCACCAACGACAGAGGGGGCAGAGTCCGGCAGGGGCGATGACCGCTCAGATACTGAGTGCTCGGAAACTGACAGTGTGCAGATGCCCACGGTCACCCCAGGGATGGCTGAAGGAATATTGGACGAACAATGTTGAGGTTGGGGAACGGACTGTGGTGAACTATTTGCTATGAACTGAGGGAGGGGGCTGCTTGATTATTTGTAGAGGGGAGACGGGCGATGGTTTCAGCTGCACGTAATTATTTAAGGCTCGATCACTCGCAAGAGGCCCGAGTGGAGGGTGGCTTCCCTTTGGTACTCAACCCCCCGCATTGCCCTTAAGGCACACCTGCGGTGACTACCGTTGGGTTTATCTGACAGTTTCTTTTGGGAGTGGTTGGATGGGAACTAGATTGCAATCTTTGGGTTCTGTTCTGGGGGGGGGAGTTTGGGGGAATGTTATATTGCTGGGGGGAGGGCACGCCATCGGTGCTGAGGATTTTTCACACTTAGAACACGTAAAAGCTGGGTGGAGAAGCTGACACAGGGCACTGTGGGACAATGGGTGACTTACCTAACTTGAGATGCATTACCTGGAACGTGCGGGGTCTACACACCATGACGAGACGTCATAAAATACATGCCTACCTGGTACGCAGAAGGGTCCAGATAGCATTATTGCAAGAAACACATTTAACGAAGGCAGAGGGGATAGCATTGCAGCGCAGATGGAGAAGCCAAGTATACAGTACTACATATTCAGCATACGCTACGGGCGCACTAATTTGGATCAGGGCTGGGGTCCCTTTTCAGGTTGCCAAGCAGGTGGTAGACCCTGAGGGGAGGTTTGTCGCCATAGTGGGAAACCTGGGAGGCAGGGACATTAACTTTTGCAGCGTATATGCGCCCAACGTGGACCAGTTGGCCTTTCTTGCGACACTGTCAGGCTCCCTGGCCCACTTCTTAGTAGGGCCACTGCTTATAGGAGGTGACTTCAATTCAGTATTGGATGTGACCCTCGACAGATCGCACCCTCCGCTGGCTGACTCCCCAACACACCGCATAGCTAAGGGCAGGCTGGAATGGCAATCAAGATGGGGCCTAACCGACATCTGGCGCGCTCAGCACCCGCACACCCGAGATTATTCCTTTTTCTCGGAAATGCACGAGCTCCATGTGAAGCTGGATGCGCTGTTGTGCTCTTCAACGTTAATACCAACGATTGTGAGAACGGAATATCTGTCGAGGACATTATCTGATCACAATCCTTTATTGCTTGCTATGCAGTGGTTCCCGGGCGCCTCCTGTGTTCCTACCTGGAGACTACGCCCAGAAATGCTAGAAGATCCACTTTTCCATAAAGCACTGGAGGTGAGGATAACCCACTACTTCGAAGAGAATGATGGCACGACGAGGGAGAGAGCGACGGAATGGGATGCCTTCAAGGTAGTCGTTAGAGGGTTTTGCATAGGTAAAAAGGCGGGAATACGGAAGGTGCTCTTAGACGACCTTGATAAGGCAGACAAGAAACTCCGAGAAATGGAGCACTTGTGACCTGGCCATCCCGAGTTACAGACGCAGAGCACCGCGGCGAAAGAAGCAGTCGCAGTTGAAATAGAAAGGCTGCGCAGCTTCGACTACAAGGCATACACAGCCAGATCCCACGCAGAGGGAGACAGGTCAGGAGCTCTGTTGGCCTGGCTCGCCAACCACATGAGGAGAAGCTCCCCCATAGTATCCATACACACGGCAGAGGGCGACGAAGTATACACCCAGCCTGAAATCCTGCATAGTTTCACAAACTATTATGAAACTCTGTATCGAAGTAAATTATTGGCCGCTACTCCGACTATAGATATGTTTCTTGAGGAGCTCCCCTTCCCAGTGTTAACCCTGAGCAAGCAAAGAACATGGGCAAAGATATTGAGCTAGGAGAAATCCGTTGCGCCATAAAACAGATGGCACGCAATAAAACCCCGGGGTTGGACGGTTTGCCCGTTGAGTTCTACGTCAAATACATGGATCTATTGCTCCACGGCTGTTAGTAGTCTACAGAAAGGTAAAACAATTGGGTTATCTACCACACACCATGCGCGAAGCATTAGTAATCCCCCTACTTAAACCCGGTAGAGAGAGCAATGATACGACGTCCTACAGACCGCTTTCGATGCTAACTATGGATTATAAAATTTTGAGTAGCATTTTAGGGCCCCGCCTATTAGACACATGACCACACTGGTCCATGAGGACCAAGCGGGCTTCATACCTAAGCGCAACACCACCATGAACATATGCCGACTGATACAGCTTCTAGAAGAAGACCATGTGAGGACCCCCACCCCATGATACTATCGGTAGATCTAGAAAAGGCATTCGACAGCCTAGAATGGGAATACCTTTACAAAGTACTTAGGCGCTATGGGGTGGGAGAGGAGTACCTGCAGTGGACTGCTGTGCTGTATGCTTCGGCAATGGCTAGAGTAAAATCGGGCGCACTGATATCGCCTCAATACTCAGTGGAAAGAGGCACGAGACAGGGATGTTCACTGTCCCCGTTGCTGTTTGCGTTAGCTGTGGAGCCCCTCGCAATGTCAATCTGCACGGGAGCCCATTATAGAGGATTGCGGAGCATGACGGGGCAGCAGTTCATATCGCTATATGCTGATGACCTTTTGCTCTTTCTCGAGGATGCCGACGGAGCCCTAGTGGGAGCCGACAACCTTTTGACCACCTTTGGTGAAATTTCCGGGCTCAAAGTAAACTGGTCCAAGACATGTTTATTCCCAGTTCGCAAAGGGGAGATCCAGCCCACCACAATCAGGGCAATCAGGTGGGAACCCAGCTGCTGAAATATCTAGGGGTTTATATTTACCACTCCCCAGCCGATATATTGGAGGGCAATATCTCCCGCAATATCAGAGCACCGAAGGGTAGTATGCCCAACTGGGCCACTCTCCCACTATCGGTAGCGGGTCGAATAGCGCTACTAAAAATGGTGGCGCTCCCGCGGCTCTTATATTATTTTAGGACGCTTCCGTTTGGATTCCTCCTGCTACCTTCCGGCTCCTGAAATCTATGATAGTGTCCTTCCTCTGGGGAACGGGTCGACGCAGAGCAGCTCTTACAACACTGATGAGACTTAAATCAGAAGGGGGCTTAGCTGTCCCTTTGAGGTGTATTATCTAGCGGCTCAATTACAGATATACACCCAGGAAATAGCACGCGAGTTCAGAGGACTGGAGGATAGACGGGGTCTGGGAATACCTAGACATGTGCTCTCTTATATAGCAATGCAGCAGAGATTAGTCCTTCGTGACCTCACGCAAGAGGAAAGAACAATTAGACTATGTTGGAACCGGGCACAACATAGGGCGGGCGTGACACACCCATATGCCCCCGAAATTCCGCTGGGAATGCTAACAGCACTGCCACATGGCGGAGATTGGTCGCAGTTGCAGAAATGGGAGGAGGCGGGGATCCAAGTCCTGGGAGACCTTTATGAAGACAGAACGCTACTGCCATTTCCGACACTCTTAGATCGATATGAACTACCTAGGGGTGACTTTCTGCTGCATTCTGCACTCACACGTGCAATACAAGCACACTGGAAGGAGGGGCTCGATGAACGAAAAACGACGATGGCCTGCCAATATACCATAATGGCAGCGGGAACGGTTAAAGCAGTCACGTGCCTTTACTCCAGAATGACTAACGAGGGATTGCCTCCTCTGGAGACACTGAAGGGTAAATGGGAGGCTAATATAGGGAGAGAAATTCCTGAGACAGTATGGGCACAACTGCTGCGAAGGGCTTGGAAGAGCACGTGTAATGCCCGATTTCAACTAGTCCATTTCTACATCCTCCACCGAGCATACCTGACCCCGGGGAAGATCAAAAAATACTTTGCTGTAGATTCCGTGGGATGCCCCAGATGTAAGGCAGTTGGTGCAGAGCTCGATCACATGCTATGGACATGTCCTATTCTAAACCCTTATTGGAAGACAGTGGGTGATACTCTTAATGGGGTGACAGAGCGAGACTTGAGGTTTGACATGGCTGTTGGGGTTCTCCATTGGTTTCCTCATACCCCTAAAAATAAGATTACAAGCAAATTCATAGACATGGGGCTCATCCTTGCGAAGCGCGAAATTACACGACACTGGAAGACACCGACGGGTCCTGCGGGTGCTAGATGATGCAATGAGTTCCTTAAATGGGCTGGTGGGGAGAGCACGCTGAGGTTTCAATCGGCACGACGACAACAGAATGACAAGGCTTTGGAGATGTGGCACAAGCGTGGGAGGCTCTGGTACAAACACTGCGTGACTATGACACACGACACGACCCAGAGGCCTAACACTATGATTGGACTATACCCCTATAACACGACAGGTACATTGCATGAACCCTTACCTGATGACTCCTGTGCTTTAGAACCACAATGACTGCAATATAAACCATGCACCGATGGTGGGAACTGGGGAGGGGGGGGGAGTTAACTTAAGTATCTCTTGAATACTGGGGGCAAGATAGGGTAGGAATACCCTTTATTGAGATTTTCTATCCTTGATCCTGTTCATACCGGGGTCCACTATTTAGGACTCTACTGTAAAGAATCACTTAAATATGATGGGGTGACATAGGAAATGCAACAATTGATGTGTGTTTTGTGACAAAAAACCCAATAAAATTTGTTTAAAAAAAAGTGATTAGCCCTATCTGAGTGAGTTTTCTTTCTCATTTATCTTGTACTCACTCGCTAATGTGCCACTCTGTTGCTGCTTGAGAAGGGCTTTTTTGATAGTCTGCACCATGCATTTCCTGCTACAGTTGCCGTTCTCTGATGTTTTGGAGCCCACACACCCATTATCCCATGATCCCCCCACAGTGCGACTTTTCACAGTAACTAACTCTGTCCCTTGAGTTTTTTAATATATTTCCCTGTATGTCCTGATAAATAAGTCCCTTCGTTCTTTTTAATAACCCTGGGCGTAGTTTACGTAGTAACGCTACGCGTAGCTATGCGAAGTGCACTTCGCACTACGTACACTTCACATAGCTATATGAACTGCGTATTACGGTAGGGAAAATGCTGTTAGCACTGATTGCACAGTGCCGGATGCTTGTCCGCACTGTACAATCATTGCAAACGGCATCTTGCACAGTGCAAGCGGTCGTTTTCTGCCACTGAAGTAGATTTGCACTCGAGCGGCAGCTTTCTCAACGCAGACTGGTAGTTTCTAATTGCGAGCGGTCGCGGGCATACATGGACACACACAATGAGAAACCTGACCTCCTCGCCAGAAGGTTTATTTTGCACGCTCGTGATCGGCAACTTGATGTTGCTGATCGCGAATGAGGAAAAAGTGTTGCTGGGATGTTGATTTTGTCATCAACTTGACGTTGATGACAGCGAGCTAGTAAAAAATGCCTGCTACACTACACATTTTTGCACTGTGCTACATGCAATTCGCGTAGTGTGTAGTAGCGCAAACTACGCACACTCCGAGAGCATAGCGTAGTACTACGCCCAGGGTTACTTTTTAATCCTAGGTGCCCCCCACCTCCTCATCCACTCCAGTCCTGAGGAAGACCCCTTGTAAGGTTTTTAGACTACTACAGCAACCTATACTCGCCATCTCATTCAACAGCGATCTTTCACTGGGATAACATTGAAGCATGGCTAAGTAATCTAATAACATTGTTTGAATTCATGTGGCTTAAAGTGGAGCCGTTCATTGACCATTGATGAGGAACACGAGATTTGCCCTTTACTCTTTCTCTATACCTATTCACCTTCACATCAATCACTTGAAACCCTTCCCCTACACCCCTTCCTTTCGATTTGGGGCACTTAAATATCTAAATGTTTTGATTCCATCGTATGTTCATTGTGATTACATAACAGTGAACTATGCAAGTTATGTATGCATTATATATTTTTTGATTTCATTATGTTGTGTCTATGATAAATAATTTTGTAGTGGGACCACTCCATACTGTATCGTAGCTCCAAATCAGAGGGCACTCTAAAGCCCCACAACAGCCTGCGTCCAAGATGCTTCAGCATGGTAATTTGTAGTTTCTTGATTTCAACCAGTAACGGCTGCCTCAATTTTTCAAGTCTCACTTGCTGCTTTCTTCCAGTCTGTTTCAAACCTTATGCAACAACATGGCTGCCATTTATTTTGTCTGTGTTAGTGCTGCTGACCAGATCTACAACCAAGGCACTAGTAAGTGCTAATTTCTATATAGCTTTAGCTAAAGGCTACATCAAGCTCTAACCTATTCCTTATCATACTCAAACTCCACATGATACAGATCTAAAGAAGGAACAAACCATGCAGCAGATCATGCCTCAACAGCGGCAGAAATAAAATAAATTTTGCTGCAGTGCACCATCAGATGACAGCATCACTAAAGGCTTAATTTATGACAATAGAACATATTAGATCCTGCTTGAAAGTCAGAAAACAAAATGGTAGGGAGTAATGATCATAAAGACAAAGAACCAAAATCTTATTTGAAAAGAAACAACACAAATTCTTTGAATCCTGACTCTCCCATAAAAGAGAAAAGCAAAGCTAGTCCTACACTAGACAGTCTGAAAAAGCTAAATGCAGTGCATGCCATCGCCCATGGCACAAAAAATAATATTGACTCAGTGTAGGTAGAATATTACTAGCATAAGGAATGCCTTCAAGGAGCTATCACTGACAGTCTTAGAAAATGAACGGAAAGCCTGGAGATTTTAGGGACAACAGGAAAGTCCAGCATAAAAGAAATGACTATCTTCATATACATACTGTGCAACTTCAATGAGAGACCACCGACTTGAATGACGGAGCCTAAGAATGTTTGACCCAGCAGAGGTTTGCAGAGGCACAGCTTCAAACAGTGGATCCCAAACTCCTTGGGTAAAGTTTTTGAAAGGCCAATTGAAATTTAAACTTGCCAACTGTGTTCTTTCAAAGACGGTCAGGTCATCAAACCCTCCACAGCCTGTGATTTTCAAGCTGCTAAAAGAATAGCATACCAAAATAATCTTGTCCAATATGAGGAAACTAAATCTGTCATCTGAGAAGGAGCAAATATCAGCATCTCTCAAGAAAAAAGTCAGTGCCAATAAGAAAAAGATTACTTGCACTACATTGTAAACCAAAAACGTTTATGTAGCATTCTTTTGTGGATCCAGCACACTTTATTGTCACCCATAATGGCAAAAAGTACATATTATCTGATGTTGCAGTAATGGTTAAGATTCAAAAGTCTAAAGTCAGATTACTGTCACTGATAACATAACGGAGCACTTCAATTCTCTGTTACTCAGGCGTCAGCCTAACGTTGTACTATCACTTCACTATCCCTAATGGTAAACCAGACAGTAGCAGGAACTACAAGTTTGCTGCATACATTAAAGTACTCACATAATTGGGACACAAAATGTATTTTTCTTCCATTCTTGTCTCTGAGATGGTCAGTCTGTCCTATACTCTGAGTAAATTAATATCACTAACAATTCGACCTTATTTTAATAGGGCGGTCCTACAGCAAAACTACAACACATCAACAATAGTGTCCAATGTTAGTTATTTTGCTCTGTTTCCGTTTCAACCGTTGCTCATGGATAGGCCACATCCTAATGATGCTAGTTCAATCAGTTGACAAAATGTTAACCTTGTTATCTTTATAACACATTTCCCAAGTTTATTGGATTTTACTTAGAAACAGCAGTTACAGTTGTTGAAGCTCTGGAGGGCTGCAGAATTGAACAGTGTGCATCACAAATAGTACATCGGCAAAGAAAGCATGAAATAGGTACACATGAAGTAATAATGCGCAGGCAGACTTAGTCAAGAATCAACCAGAATGGTGTGAGTGGAATGTATGATGTTACAACGCATACATTTACAACGCATGCCTTTACAACACAGTTTTTACATCGCAACATCCTTTACAACGCATACATTTACATCGCATACCACTACAACAAATTTTCTAAAACTACACTTACAATGCATTCCATTACATCGCATTATACCTTTACAACACATACCATTACAACGCATACCATTACCTTGCATTTAAGGTAAGTGTTAGATAGTGTAGGGGTAAAAATGACTAGTCTAACTCCAGGGGGTGCAACAGTAGGGTAAGTGTTGGATAGTGTAGGGGTAAAAATGACTATTCTAACTCCAGGGGGTGCAACAGTAGGGTAAGTGTTGGATAGTGTAGGGGTACTATGCGTTGTAATGGTATGCGTTGTATTGACATGCAATGTAATACCTGTATTGTAGTGACATGGGTTGTAGTGTCATGCGTTGTAGTGACAGGCAATGTAATGGATGCGTTGTAGTGACATGCGTTGTAAAGGATGTTGTGATGTAAAGACTGCATTGTAAATGTAGTGCGATGTAATGACTGTGTTGTAAAGGTTGTTTCCTGTGTGAGTGTATGGCAGAAATAATACAACTGGGGATAGTCTATAAACATTTGCAGAAAGTGGGTGGAAGGACACGAGGTCTGTCCCAGGACTTGTCTCTGCAGTGTGTGTAGGTGGGGTAGGGGGTTGATAGCGGCATGACACCCAAAGAGATATATAGTGGGTCATCTAGACAAAGAGGCCCCATTCCTGAGATGGAGGAATATGGAAGTGGTGCATGTAAATCATGAGGGGAGTTCAGCGTTCCCTACTATTTGTGAGACTTGGGAGAGGCGGGTGGCCATTGGGTGGAGATAGGTCACCTGCGCAAATTATGAACTTCTTCGTATGGGAGGGTGTCTTCCTCAGCTGTGCCCCACTTAATCACTGCTCTATTCCAGGTCCCCACTGGTGGAGACATAAAAAAATTTGAAGAGTAAGTGCGCATTTAGCTACGATGAGGACTGGGAATGCAAAGCAGGAATGTACCTTACGTTGCACGCAGCATTTGAAGATGCATAAGGAACATGCCTCCCAGGTATGTATATCCTGCTATTTCATGACCTCAAGTAGGGTATTAAGAATATACCAGCAATAGTCGTGAAGTGTGGGCAGGATCATAACATGTGGGTAAGGTCTGCACCTGGGGCCTGGCCGCGCTGGCATTCCACTCTTGTATCTGAGAAATAGTGGTTTAGCTTAGTTCAGGTAAGATATGCTATATGGAGTATAAAAACTGTATAATTCTAAAGTGGGAATTGTGGGCAACTTGTGGGGGGAATGCTAGAGTCTGTCCCCACTCCCTATCTTAAAGTACCAATCCAAAATGATCCTCCTACTTCTGACAGAGCACCACAAGGTGCACCACTGACCGGTCCTGGATGGTCCTACATACTCAGATGATAAGGTATTGGTCATCTAACTTTGTAAGTACAGTTTGCATTACTGGGTATGTAACAGGTTCTGCCTCTGTGGAGTTCCACAGGGTGCAGCATGTAGTACTGAGTTGTCAATTGTTTTCCAAGGGTCAATTGATTAAAGGGGAGAAATTGTCCGTCAGTAAAGAGATCGCCCAGTGTAAGCAGTGAGCCTTCTGACCAGGGCGCCATGTCACTATGACGAGATTAAAAGTTTGCAAAGTGGGGGACACCAACTAGAGGCATCGCAGTGGTATAAACCGGTGTCCCAGGCACAATGCAGTGAACACGGATCATACATTTGCGGGCCACCTCAACCTGTGAAGTCCAGGGGAAGGAGGGCAAGACCCTCGGGAGAAGATAGTCACAGGTCATGGATACCAGCACACTTGACTTCAAATGTTACACATTAATGCTGTAGCAAGCACTATTTCCAACTGAATTGATGATTGTACAGTTTCAGTGCTTGCTTCTTGACAGAACTTTCCATGAAAATGAGAAAATATTTTACTGCACTGCCGAATCTTCTCATGAACCAAAAAGAGAAGGGCAAAAACTCATATTCTTTACTTGGTGGTTGACAAAACGAGACACTAATCGTTCATCTACTGCATTTTGGCACCACAGCCGATTCTACATAGTGTTGTATTTCTAAATCTGTCTAACAGAATCTGCCATGGCTGTTGGAATACTTTTGAATTGCGGTTTAGGGGTGGATGAAACATGAGGAGTTTCACTCGAACGAGTTCCTCGTTGCTACCTAAAAATTCTGCCAGATTCCACGGAGTTCCACGGGCGATGAAGTTGTGGTATGGCACCCTGTTTGTGCTGATTTTTGGTGCTGGGAGCCGGTCACACGCTGTACAATTGGTGCGAATGGCACCACACAGCATACCAGAATGTGTAGCTTCTTTCTGCCGTTCAAGCAGATTTGAGACTCGAGCAGCAGCTTTCTCACTGCAAGTGGCAGCTTTCTCAACATGAGCCGGTGCGAAATGCTGTGACTGCCCACATTGAAAAATCTCACTGGGAGGTGGTTTAGCACCTGATTTTCTCACTTGCATTCATAAACTTACTGTTGGTGAGTTGCACTCGATAATAAACTACACCACTTCCCGTTTGCGGAGTTTTTTTTAAACTTGGAGCATGGAGTGGGCAAAACTGCAAACTCCTCCAGAAGGGGTGGATGTTAATCCTTTCCTTGCTGCCGTCAGCCGTTGGCCGTCACGAGCATTCCCTCCCCAGTGCTGCGCACGACCAACGGCCGACGCACCCCTAGTAGAAATCTGAAAACAAATTGGACTAACTGGAATTCTGTATTGAAGATTACACTATACATTTATACACAGTGGCGTGCAAATTACCACTATATCATGGCTTCCTTGGTCTACTCTAAATGTTCTGTGTGACCCCATACAAATTCTTGCAGGTAATAATAATAATAATAATACTGAGTTTTCTAAAGCGCGAACAGCTACCTCACGTGGAGGTGTCCCAGCACTGAGTGAGTAGCTAGATGTAAGAGGGGAAGAAAAGTGATTTAGATTTTTTTAGCAAAAAGCCACATCTTTGTAGCTTCCTAAAACAAGTCTCTGAAGTTGCAGATCGAATAGAGAGCGGTAAGTCATTCCACAGTTTTACCATCCTAACGGGAAAGGTCCTACCCCCAAGTCGAGCCTTCAAGGCTTGTGGAGCATGTAACAGGTTCAATGAATTTGAGCGAAGAGACCTCGCCTGCTGGTATCGGGGAAGTCTTAATTTGAGGTAATTAGGACAGCTACCCTGTAGCGACCTGAAAGCTAGGGTCAGCGCCTTAAATTCGATCCTGCTAGCCACTGGCAGCCAGTGCAGACCGCGCAGATGTGGAGAGAAATGATGTCTAAAAGGAATATGTTTAATCAGCCTCGCAGCCGCATTCTGCATGGTCTGTAGTGGCTGGATCAGATATTTTGGTAAGCCAAGATATAGGCCGTTCGCGTAGTCTAGCCTCGATGTGACGGTCGCATGGACTACAACTTTTCGGCAGTCTTCCGGCAGCAGATCAAGAAATTTACGGAGATTCCTAAGTTTGTTTAGGCCCCCCGCTGATACCTGCTGGGCGTGGGCAGAAAAAGAGAGGCTATCATCCCATCTCACCCCCAGGTTTTTAGCACTACTACTGAGGCGAGGCGGGGGACCCATTTCCGACGGCCACCACAGATCCGGCGGGGGCCGATGGCCTTTACCAAAGAATACCACCTCAGTCTTGCCTGCGTTCAGTTTTAATTTGTTAGTATTCATCCATATAGCAATGTCGCGAAGGCAACCTTTAAAATTGCTAAATGCTTCCACAGACAATTCAGAATAGGGAAAGACCAACTGAGTGTCGTCTGCATATGAAATCGTTTGACCCCCCATTTGGCAATCAGAGTAAAAAGTGGAGCTAAATAAACATTAAAAAGTAGGGGACTAAGCGCTGATCCCTGTAGAACCCCACACCAGAGGCGTTTGGGTTTAGAGGAGAAAGGGCCTACGGCAACTTTCTGGGAGCGGCCACTTAAGTAAGAATGTAGCCAGGCCAGCGCTTTGTCTTTCAGGCCAGCACCCTCCAGTCTCTGCAAAAGTCTGACATGGTCGACAGTATCAAATGCCGCAGATAGATCCAGGAGCACCAGCATCGCTGATGCCCCTGAATCTAAAGACCATCTAATCGACTCTGCCACCTCAATGAGGGCGGTCTCGGTGCTGAAACCCGATCTAAAACCGGATTGAGTTTCATGCAAAATGGTGTTATTTTCGACAAAATAATTCAGTTGGCATTGTACCAATTTCTCAAGCATTTTTCCTGGCGCTGCCAGTAGAGAGATAGGCCTAAGATTACTAAGGTCCTCTGAGACTCCGTTAGGTTTTGTTTTCAAGGGGAGAAGTGTGGCATGTTTCCAGCAGTCGGGAAACACCCCTGAAGAAATAGAGGTGTTCCAGATGTGTGAGAGTATTTTTGCTAGGAAGCATGACATCACATTCCATAATTTGGGAGGACAAGGATCATCCGGGGCACCTGATTTACATTTTTTATTTCTTCCAGTGCCTCTTTTTGTGAAATAGGACGTAATTGTGCTAAGGACGGAGCGAGCGCACTGGCCTCAACCGAGTCTGACCTAACTGTTGCCACAGGGTCTGAAAAGGTGTCATACACTTTTTAATTTTATTATCAAAGAAATCCGAGATATCTTCACAAAGTACCACTGACGGGGTAACTTCTGCCTCGATAACTCTTGGTTTGAAAAAGGACTGAACTATCCTAAAGACTTCTTTGCTCGATTGCTCAGCTTTCTGGATGGAAGTGGCAATAAAATATTTTTGGGCCGTTTTGATTGATTTATGAAGTTTGTTGAGGGCTTTTTTATATCGTGCTTTGGCTGTCTCACAGTAGTTTGCACGCCATAATCGCTCCAATCTCTTACAATTACTCTTTTCTTCCATCAATGCTTTGGAAAACAAAGGGGCTGATGGTGATTCTCTACGTGACATGGACTATTTTGCTGGAGCAATAGCATCCATCGTTTTTTCTATCCATAGATTCATCGCCACCACGTCTGTGTTTGCCTTTGTAGTCAGAGCTGGAGGATTAATTGCCAGGGCAGGACCTAGGGTGTCAGCTGATAGATTCTTCCATTGCCTGCGCCTGAAAGAACGTCTACCAATGGCCTGTTTATGAGAGGGTATTTTTATTGAAAAAGATATCAGGTAGTGATCAGACCAGACCAATGGTTGAGCGGTCTCTGCTATTGTTTCCTGAATATTTGAGAAAATCAAATCGAGCGTATGTCCTGCCTGATGAGTAGGAGCAGAGATTATTTGTGTTAGGTTGGCTGCTTCCAAAGTTGTAAATAATTGGGCGACCTGAGAGCAGCTGGGCCTATCTGCATGAACATTAAAATCACCCAATACCACAAAGTGAGGGTGAGCTAGAGATCTTTGAACAATGTAATCACAGGTGCTTTCTAGAGAGCAATCTGGAGGTCTGTAAATAACCAGCCCGGCTAACGATAGCTGAGGGTTGACTCGAAGGCAAAAGACCCTTAATGCCTTTGATAGTAAAGGGCATAGAAGACATTAAGGTGTAGCTTTCTCTAAAAATAAGAGCCACCCCACCCCCTCTTCTATCTCCCTCCCTATTAGAGAAATTCATTTTGAATCCCATAGGGACAGCTAAAGAAAGAGCGGCCAGATTATCATCTTTCAGCCATGTTTCTGTAAGAAATAAGGCATCCCACTCTGAGTCCGCCAGCATCAGCCAAATTTTCTATTAAGAGCAGTTTTTTAAATCAAACTTTCAGCTTGCTAAAACCACGAACCACCACCAGTTTCGCTCATGCTACTCACACCAGCGCGGCCGAGCCCCCATTTCACTTTATCAGGCAACAACCGGAAGTGAGGCGAATGAGGGGGAGGAGTCGCGTCCCTCCGTTCAACCGGCACCAGCAGCCATGACGGACCGGGGACCGACGACTAACAGGGTAAGTGGAAAAAGGGATGTGCAAAAAAAGCAAGGCACACAGTATTTTTAAAAACAGCAAGAACTAAAGAACAAAAGAACAACATTTTCTATTAAGAGCAGGTTTTTAAATCAAACTTTCAGCTTGCTAAAACCACGAACCACCACCAGTTTCGCTCACGCCACTCACAGGTAACAGGAATGGTGAACTATGCACAGCATATTATAGTGAATTATGCAATATAGGATGTAAAAATGGATTCTGACATTACAAGGAAGGGAATCACAAAAAAGAATTAGAAGGGTTTATTTAACTTAATTTATATTTGTAACTAAAACAAAGAAAGAAAATTTTAACATCGGCAGGATAGAGTTTTCTTCTGTTAGCACATGTGCTGTGGGTCAGAATTAGGATTTGTAATTTCATTTTAAGAGAACCCTGAATATTTATAGGTAGAATAACACTGCATGAACACATCATGAGGATCACAGTTTATAAGATTTCAATTTTAGCCATAAATGGAGTTTTGACCACTTTAGACATTTTCCATTTGTAGACATGCCGCTTTTATGCACAATGTCCCGAGTGCATTTTTTTACTGGTTTTGCCTTTGGGCAGTGTGTGCATGCCATTTAATCTCACTGGACATGTGCTCCATTGTTATATTCCCCAGTTAGGCCCATGAAGCGGAACAGCTTATTTCTTACATTGTACTCACAAATAGCAATGACCCTTTGCACACGTTTGAACGCACAACAATGGTGGTTTAGATTCTCTGAAACAAAACTTTTTTTTACATCTAGGTTTGCACATCATCACAACGCCCTGAACATCATGTGCAAGGTCTAGTTTCGAACTATGTACAAATGCCATCACTTGCTTCATCAGCAGGGTGGCAGGGCTATCTGTACATCCATAACATCACTAATATATGGGTACATCGCAAGGCTGCTTTCTATTATAAAGATGAGCATCCAAATAGATTAGTAGAAGAGGTACTTCCGCTGATGCTGAGGGTCCTTGCATGATGAGAAATCACCATGCAGCGGTCTGACATCCCATGAGGGCTGTCCAGTTCACGACCAAGACGAGGTCCTTCACTCTATCCCTCAGGGTTGGATCGTCCCTTGGGGGGATTCTGGGCTCTATACCTACACACACACTCTAGGTACACTTAGAGTAGGGTCCGCCTAGTAGGAGTAAGTCAGATTACTGCCTTGTTTATTTGCATGCATATATACATTGTTTTAACACCATAGTTGAACTTGATCTACTATTTACACTTTTGGTGCTTGTAATCTTGTTTATCTGCTTCTGTCTTCTACTAATTGCAGCACACTTCTTTTATGCAAAAATATGTTGGTTCAATAAATATAATAGAAAACGTCACACTGTGTATTCTCTGTATATTTCTCTGAGAATAAGTGAGCACGAGTGACTAGGCAAAAGTTTCTGTACTGTTTCCATGATGCCTGCGGGGTCAGGGTTGTCATGTACCGTGGTTGGCAGAAACTATTTTCTCTTTGGTAGGTTAGCGGGGCTTACTGTGGCACTGTGAGCTAGCAGGTCTTTAGGCCATCATATCCTGTTAGGGTGTCCGGAATCAGTCTTGACACCAGGCCCTTAGTTTATGTTGTCCAAACAGTGTGCAGGTCCAACGAATTGGTAGGAACTAGATGACACTCTCCCTAAAACATGAGCTAAAACTAAACTTGACTGCCTTATATAACGTTTGAGGAGGAAAACTGTGTGCATTGCAGAAAGTGGTACAGTGGGTTAAAAGAAATCTGACACATAGGCTGCAGGGTACATTACTACCACCCACATGTGTGCTTCAGATTAACCATAGTAATCTGTCTGGCAGTAGCTTAAAACGCTGAAGTCATTTTTGATATTCATCAAAAACCTAGATTAGTGGTGAAGGTACATTTTGATAACTATGTTGAGAAGGTAACCTTATAAAAAGCTTCACTTGCGCTGTCTGCATGCCTGCCAGTAGTAAAGCGGTTCTGCTGGTTTCCCTTCCTCCAGAAGAGGTGATTAGCAGCTAATGTGGCATGAAATGATCTTCCTGCAAAACAGCATCAAATTGAACTGTTCTTGCAGGACGTATGAGAGGAGTAATGTCTGACCACCTAACTTGTGTTGGAGAGTTGGGGGTGGACAGGGTCAAAACTGTGACAACATGTTTGCTTTGTTTATGCCAATGAGGGGCTTAATGTGAGCAAGTCTATTGAACCAGGGATTCTCCTTAGATTTGATCTTGGCACCCAGGTGGGGAAACTCAGTTCTAGAAGAGTCTGACAAGGAGCTATCCTAGTTTTGATAGTACAGGCTCTGGAAGGACCTTGGGAGCTCTGACACAGAAGTCATGTCCAGGCTGTCTAAATCAAACATTTCTGGGTTAGTTTTTAGACAGCCAAAAAGGGACTGCCCCAAAGGAAGGTTGACTAAGTGGTGTGAATTCTGTATGACTTGCAGCAGAGACTTAAATAAAAATGTCATCACTCCACCAGCTCTTTGAAACATTGTTGGACCAGTTGAGGATTCAGAAGAAAGACGATTATTTCTGGATTCGCATTCGAAAATGGCTGAGCTATCTCCTGCTTACCATGTATTCACAGGAACTGTAAGTGTTTTCCAAGGGTCACATGAAGTTTCTGCTCTATTTCCAAGAGAAGCAAAACACAGAAGAATGGCTTCATCTTCTTTGGGAGACAAAGCTGCGCAGAGGGAGTGGACTACACTAGATTCTTTCAGAGTCTTGGCTGGAGAGGACTCTGAGTTCTATGTGCCTTTAGACGAAACTAGAAAACTATGAAGAAACCAGGAGTAACTGTTACAGCATTCTCAAGAAATGTGTCTCTTGGCTGTAGCAGGAAATGTAGATTTAGGGTTCTGTCTCACCCTTGGATTTGTGACTGGCTATCCGCAGAAGATGACAAGGAAGATTAAACATATTTGAGTGTACCAGCCTGAAAGGCCATTGTCTGTCCTCCTGTCCTGCATATTTTGTTTCTGCTTGAAGTGAGGATTCCAGTAACCACTTTTGGTAAAGCTCATAGACTAAAATAGACTTTTATAACATCATTGTTGCTAGGAGCATTACACACTAAAACCAATGAAAACATTTTTAGCTCGGGTTTCCCTTAATCCAGACTTGACCATTTTTTGACATTGAGTTCATTACAGTTTTAATTTATTTCATTCAACTTGTGTGGGAATTTTATCATGTTATTTCTTGAATTTAATGTTATTTGGGACTACTTGCATCTATCACACTTTTCTCTGGAGAAAGGCCTAACCTTAGTGGCACAGCTACTTGTGATTGTGCCGAGTTTTCCCAGTGAATTGAGCTATAATCTAGCAAGATATTGTCTTATTAAATTGGTGGAGTTCCCCTTCCCAAATAAATTATTGAATTTCTCACACTGTTCTAATGACATTACTATGTGAACATAATAGTGGAGTCTGATTACATAAATTCAGAACCTTTTTGGAATGAAGACAACGTCCTTCCCTTCTACCAAATAGTTGACATTTTTGACTAAAAGCTTATCTGTCTTGATACTTTGCCTTTTAGGACAATTACAAACGTGTCCAACAAAAATTTGGTGGTATGGCTTAAGACAAAGCAAAAACGTTGTATGAACCAATGTATCAAAAAGGGATGGGAGAATGCTCAATTTTTAGGACAGCCACATGAAATAATGTTGCATACAAGTAAACCAAAATAAGCTTAGTTACTTAGTGAATATCATGAAAATCTGGCACAGATTTCATACTGCTTAACCTGTATTGGATACCCACACTATAAGCAGTGGTTGTGTGGTTCCTATACATCAATCTCCCTGCTGCAAGGCAGCTGATTGGACTTTCCATGTGGTAAAATCCAGTAGCTCCTGCTACCGAAAAGGGGTGCTGGGGCGGAGGGACAGAGGGAGGAATACATTTTTTTTTAAACACCTTACCTTCTTACTGCCGACCACTGCCTCTCCTCCGTCCGGTCTGGAGCAGCCTAGAACCAGGAAGCGAAGCACACAGCTTCCCAGAATCCCCTAGCCAATCACAACGCTGCCTTAGCAGTTGGGATTAGTCTGAGCACTGTGGTTCGGCAGTCAGACAGGGGTTGGCAGGCTGGGCATGATCTCCACCAAGGCTGTAGTGCAGCCTGGGTGGAGAACATGCACAGTGCGCATGATGCTTTGCCAGCCGGAAACAGCCAGTCAAATTATCATGCACACTTTTGTTGCTGCTACCCCTCCTACTCACTGTGAGGCATGGGGAGCCCAGTCCTGCCCCACCCCTTGAACTGCAAGTTGAACACAAAAAGCAAAATGATTATAGCAGAACATTATCATTTTTGGGGGTATTCAGCTTGCAGCTAAAGCTGTGGCCAATGCTCCTCTGTCTTGGAGGAGGAGCGGCCACTGGTAAAATCACATGCAGATCAGGCTGCAAGCAACCCACTAGCCTCACAACATGCACCAGCCTGATATTGGCATAGTTTATGGGGGAGCATGGAATCTTCCTCCCTACTAGCCCACAGCCTGCTGGCCCACTGTCAATATTCCCACATCACTCCTCTAGCCCCCACTGCAGCTGCCCTCAACTCTAATTACTTACAAGATCAAGTTGTAAATTGGAGCGTTAATCCACATGGAAGTGGGAAGTCTGAACAGAATTTGACCAGGAATACCAGATCTGTATGGTTACTCTCCATTGAAATGCATGCATAATAGCAGGATTTAGGTGTGGGGATGCAGGCTGGACACACTATGTCAGCCACAATGTGTCCTTTCATCTAAATTGGGCCTCTCAGCAATCAGGTCCATGACATAGACCTAGGCACTGCCACCATAGGGCACGATATGCAATGCGCATTTCTTTCTTTGCTACTTTTCTTCATGGGTAAAACATGTAGCCCTGCATCTCCTCCATCCCCTTCCTATTCTGGAAGAGATGTGATTCCAGTGATTTGCCTTCCCAGGTCTAGAAAGAGTTAGATTGCGGTTTTCTAATTGCCATGCCTTAAGCCGTCCATTTCTCATCCCTTGCATTGGAGTTACTATTATACATTTCCCCACAGTTTCGTCATAGAAAGGTATCCACTTACACTTCCCAGGATTCCCTGTATGAATTCGCGGCAGGTCCAAATGCCTTTTCTGCTGCAAATGTATGTTTTGGACTAATAATACCTTCGTGATTTGCCCCCTTATTGTGCATAGCCAAACAGCTGTGTTCATTAAACATGGCATGTGTTTAAATGGAACCTGGAAGTTTGTTTCGCCGGGGTTTGAGAGAGTCAGGATTTAGAAAAATGCTTAGTTCTAAAGATCTGTTTACTAAAACTATTTTATTGATATGTAAAATGAACCTTCCACTAACATAAGTGAATCCTTAAACGTATTCCTTATCAAGTTTGGAAGTAGAAAGCATTGTCTGAAATGTCATTGGTGAGATGCTTCCCATTAGGCATCTTTGTGAAAAATAACATGTATGTTATCTTAGTTCTGAGGACAAATGAAAGTATTATCAACATTCTCACCATACAAATGCATATGGCATCAGCTACCAGGGAAATCTGGTAAACAAAGATAAGCACAGGAGCTGAACAGAGTTATTCACAAGGGAAGGAAATCTATTCTTGCTGAGTTATTAGGAAAAAAAGAAAAATAATGAAAGTGGTATCCTTTTGCACTCAGAAAATATTGCCCAGGATGCCTTCGGTGGTGTGATGCTACCATCAAATAGTGTCAGCGGCTCTTATCAGTGCTACCCACTTTCAAAGGATCTTAGAATAAATGAAAGGAGACGTGTCTCCCATATTTGATTCCATGTGGGAATTCTTTACAAGATATTTTTTCACTGTGCTACTTCCTGCCTGGTAATGAGAAGAAAAGCAGAGTGTCATTCTCGGGCACACTGGCAGATTAAGAGGTATGCTGGGTGCACCGATATACTGCAAGTACTGCTTCGAAGGATTACATGGTATGGTTTTCACAATAATAATAACTCTTAAAACACAACTTATCGCGTAATCTTCTTTCTAGGTACAAGCCCAATGCTTGTTCTGTCCACATAGGTATTCTATCAGAATATAGAGTTTTTTGCATATATCTTCAAGGAACGTTGATATGGAGTTAAATAATAGTAAATGTATACATATCCGTATATGTTTGCCTGCGTTGTATTTTTGCAAGACGATATTTGTGTCCTCACTTTTCTGTAAACAACCCTGTACATTTCAGCCTGATTATCCACTAATCTGAAACTGCTTACATGTAATGTCTCTAATACCATGTCGCTACTTTCTTGATTACATCGAAAGCATCACCTTGATGAACACACATTACATAAAATGACTTGGTTCATTCAGCAAAAAGGAACTAGATTAATATTAATTTCACAAAAAAACGACCAGGTTGTTAGTAAGCAATGCGTTTACATTGCAAGTCATTACAACAACTTTACGAAAATGTCGCCTTTTTCTGTCTTAATAAAAAGACAAAAGCACATGGACATTTCTATGCGACCAGATGCCCTCTTGAAATTCAAATACATATCAGAAAAAAGGGAATTTCGAAACACATAGCAATCTTGTTTGCACCATCCAACCATGCCCTGAGCCGAGTTTCAATTCTCTGCCAAGCATGAGGCACAACCAAATGCAAAATGTGTCTCTGTGGCTACTGGAATAAAACTCATATATCCCCTCTCGCCTTCACACTTTCAGTACCACTCCTTCGGTATACCAACATGCGATAAATAAGGTATGACCATGAGGGCTCTTACCCACTGGGCACACTCTTTCAAAATAATGTCCAATTGTTCCATCAGTGGAGCGAAGTCACAAACCCTTTCTTGGCATAGCAATGGGTCTGATTTAGAATATGACAGAGAGGTGCTACATCACAAACTTGAAATAATTCCTGCCTATCTTATTACAAGTGCATAATGTCCTAATGTATTTGTTATAAGAGGGACAGAGTATCTATCACATTTGTGACAGAGCACCGGTACACCCATCTCTAAATAAGGCCCATAGAGTTCAGCTAGGAAAAGGTCAAAACATGTACATTTGCCCAGTGCATGATACTTAAAAGTGTTTAGCTTTGCTTTAGCAAAAGATTCCGAATCATGAATGCAAATAACACAAAGTATGTGAACATTGAGTATATGCACACTTTTACTGGGACTGGTACACCGAGCCTATTTATATACCCAGTGGAGTGACACCGGTCTGAAAAGCATTCACAAGCAGTTAGGAAGGGCGTTTGCACATGCACAAAACCATTGGACGTATGTGGCAATGGAGGACAAACGATGTTGCAAGCATGATGAAATTATGTGTTAAAGAAGCCTTATGTGGTATGCTGCTTGATTAACAGGACATCGTGCAGCACTTATTGTGGGATTACGGATGAAATATAACATAATGTCGTATGTATATTTGTAGAGCACAAGTTCACCCTTGGGTCTCTTGTTGCTGAAATAGCATGTTTACAGATCCCCAGGCAAACCTATTCAAAGCAGTCACGGCTGGTGCAGGTAAGCACGGTGGGTCGGGGTGAGGTGGGAGGGAGGAAGTTGACAGAGGACGGAATAGGTAAAATAAAATAAATAAATCCTATTCCATCATCTGTAGACTGCCACCCCATCCCACCTGCCCCGCTCCACCTCCCCACCGCGCTTACCTGCACCGGCCTCGACTGATTTAAAGTAATATGCAACATGAATGATTTTGTTTTGCGTGTAACACAAGAATACCAATTGATAAACATTTTCATTTCTAGCTTTTCGAATAAAATGATATAAGCAAAATATATAGCAAATATTCATGCAGACACTTTTTGCAATAAAAGATGAGCCCCTTTTATTCTTGGTGTTCCATATTTATCTTAACACAAGTCTTCAGGAACTCAGATTTGAGCATATTCTTTGTGTTCCCACAATAGAGCAAAGTCAAGCAAACAATAAGAATATTATAAAAAATGATATATTTCCTGTAGAAGACGTCTATTACCCAATTCCTAAACTTGGGACACAAAAGCAATTCGAGAAGAATGTTTAATGGATATTATATTGACCAACAGAACTTATAAAATACTAAGGAAAGTATAATGAAATCACGTGTTTAATATATCTAGAAGAATAACACTCTGAATACAATCATCTGTGAGTTACATGGACAAAAATTATTGAAATCTCACACGTGAGCAAGAGACTCAAATAAACTACTGGACCTCCCACTATGTGTGGTCATTCGTTGATAAAAATAAAATCAGTAGATTAACCGATGAAGGCAAGTCATCAGTACCGGGTTCATTCCCCATGCACCAACGTCAGATAAAGGAAGCTGGGAATCAACTTTCCAGAATGCTCCTCGAAGGTAGATTGTAATTAATATTGGAACCTGTAGGCTAGAATCTCTATTAACACACAATATTGAACGCTGAGAGCTAGCCAGCCAATCAAAATGCTCACTTTACAAGATACATTTACCATAAAAGGCCCTCAGAAAGAGAATTTCTTGACAGCCAGGTCCCTTCCCATCTGTTGGTCTTTACTGTTTTTTTTAAAGTTTTATTTCAGGATCTTATCTTATCTTATCTTAAGCTACATTTATAAAGCGCACTGACACCGGAGGTTTCCTGGTGCTGTAATTGAGATTGAAGGTGAAGACCATGGGTTAGAAGGAGTTCGAGAAGAGCCAGGTCTTTAAGCTCTTTCGGAAGTTTAACAGGGTGTCAGAGGTTTTGATTTGTAAGGGGAGGGAATTCCACAATTTGGGTGCCAGATAACTAAATCTGCGGCCACCCCATTTCTTTAATTTAACCACCGGAGTGGTAAGGAGGTGGAGATGGGCGGAGCGGAGGTTACGAGCCGGGCAGTGGGAGTAGATGAGAGATTTCAAAAAAGCCGGGCGCTTGGTCTGCCGGGCCTTATAAATAAGGCAGCCTATTTTAAAAGCAGCCCTTTGTTCAATGGGCAGCCAGTGCAGATTGGACAAAAGGGGTCTAGCAGATTGCCATTTAGGGGGTTTGCAAATAAGCCTAGCTGCCTGGTTCTGCACCAACTGGAGGCGATGAAGTAGGGACCTAGGTAGGCCCCAGTGAAGAGAGTTAGAAAAGTCAAGGCGGGAAAGAACAAGGGAAATGACAATTTGCACCAGGGTTTCATAGGAGAGCAGGTGGGAGATTTTACGAATTTTTCGTAACTGGAACATGCTGGCCGAGATGATGGTACCGACATGGGTTTTAAGAGAAAGGTCGGTGTCGATGGTGACGCCCAGGCTTTTTACCGAGTACGACGGGCTGGGCGGTGTACCTAGCTCGTTTGGCCAGAAATGTGGTCCCCAATATGCCGGGCTTGTGCCAGGCAGGATGAGTTCCGTTTTCTCCGGATTTAATTTCAGCTGGTTGGAAATCATCCATTGTTGGATGTGGAGCATCACTGCCTGAAAGTCAGATGCAACGTCAGGGGTGTCTAAGGGGAAGATAATCTGCATGTCGTCAGCATAGTTGAGGACAGTGCATTTCCAGTTACTCAGTGAATGGATCAGCGGATGAAAATATAAATGAACAATAATGGTGAGAGGGAGGATCCCTGAGGGACTCCACAGGTAGTGGGGACCTGGGTTGCTGTAAAAGGGCCTAGATGGAGTGTTTGCACTCTGCCCGAGAGAAAGGACTTAATCCATTCCCGGGCAGGTCCCTGGATGCCTGCCTGTCCGACACAGTGGAGAAGGATGTCATGATCCACCGTGTCGAACGCGGCCGATAAATCCAGGAGAACCAGTGCCTGTGGGGACGCTCTGTCGGCATTCTCCCGAAGGGTGTCAAGGACCTTTAAGATGACTGCTTCAGTGGAATGTGCAGGTCTGAAGCCGGCTTGATTAGGTTCCAGGAACCCAGAGCTCTCTATAAATGCCGACAGGCAGGTGGTCACGTAGGCCTCCAGGAGTTTAGAAGTGTAAGGCAACAGAGAGATGGGCCTGTAGTTGGCAGGATTGGCGGGGTCAGCTCCTGCTTTTTTCAGGAGGGGAACCAGTATGGCTTCCTTGAACGCGCTGGGGACCGTACCAGTGCTCAGGGAAGTGTTCAGAAGGGGGAGAATGCTGTCAGGCAGAGCAGAGAAGACCGCCCTGAGCACTGGGGGGGGACAGCAGTCCCTGGGAGATCCTGATTTGATGCGGTGGTGAGCTCAGAGAGAATACTGAGAGTGATGGCTGGGAACTGGGTGAAAGAACAGGGGTTGAGAGGGAGGGAGTCTAATGGGCTAACAGGGATGGAGGGAGAGATAGCATTCTTAATATCGACAATTTTCTGAATAAAGTAGGAGTTGAGCGCATTACAAGTTTCTTGGGTTGGGGCCTGAGTGGGAAGTACTCTGTGATCTGATGAGAAATCATTCAAGATTTTGAAGATTTCTTTAGATTTATTGCAAGCTGAGTCGATTCTTTCAGTGATAAGGGAGGCCTTTGCTTTGGTAATTGCGTTTTTGTATTCGTTGCGGGCCCTCACAAACACTACGCGGTCCCCCTTGGAGTAGCCCCGTCTCCAGTTGCGTTCTAAATGGCGAAGTTTAGATTTTTGGGCTTTAAGTTCCTCAGAGAACCAGCGAAGGGAATTGCCATACCTGGTATGTGCAAATTTAGTGAGAGGGGCAAATTTATCACTAGCTGATTGCAGCCAGGTGGTTATCCTGTCCTGCATAGAGTCAATGCCTGATTCTGGGTAGATAGTGGGGCGGGTGTTGACCACGAAATCAAGGAACCCCTGGGAGTCATAGGAGTTCAGGAGGATCAGGAAGAGAACAAACTAAGCTCCTGCCACTGCAGCAGTCCTGCTCTGGCTATCTTTCGTCCAGTGCTTAATTTGAGCTGGTGGCTTCGGAGGCGTGGCACAGGCACTTAATTGGCAACACTGGCACTTATAACAGTCTGCCACATGATGGTCTGTTTGTCTGATTTAAAATGAGCACAACAACAGCTGTTTACTAATTCAAAATATGTTACAAATGACTAAAACCTCCCACTAATGCCAATCTTATAGCTTTAGGGGTCTGAAATAGTCCGAATTGTCACACTTGTAGAAGTATGATGGTTAGTAGCTGGTTTGGTACTGTCATTGGTAGCGATAGCAGGGGCAATGGGTTGTGTAGGCTGCAGTTGCCTCTAATGAGGGCCCTGGCACTTAATTATTTTACAAATTAAGCAATGATTTCGTCAGAAATAGGTCTTTCTGTCGTGCTGCAACAGTGCCGCCCCTTCCTTTGCAAAAGGGAAATGTAGGCTCTCATAACCACCACTGAAAAGTAAATACTTTCATTGTTTATTAAACTTACGCTCCCCTTTAGTGGGTGGAAAGTAGGGGCTGTTGCAGCGCAAAAGAGGGATCATCAACGATATTTGATTAAAGAAAGACAAAGTATCGCTGCTGTGGTGATGTACATAAGCTATTTTGTCCCATCAATGACCAGTTAGTTGAATTCACTGCTTGGGGTGCTGCCAATAGCTCAAGTACCCTGACCTGCAAGGCAATAAGGGCATAATTATCCACCCCTTTATTATGGTCCCTCAACTGTGTTACAGGACAATAACTGACGGAAGGTAATTGGTAATTGTCATTTCCCCAGTTGCGGGCAAAATGCTAAATTAATAGTTGGTCCTCAATATAAAACAGGATAGGTTAATATCCCTTGAAACATCTGCAAATACCATTTTACTGAAATTCACAATTTTTCAGATAGAATTTGCAAAGAGTCAATTAGCCACACTCCTTAGAACATAGGACTTCATGCAGACCCTTGCAAGGTTGCAGTTTAGCTCTTTCTTTTCTTTTTTGTTTTTTAGCAGCCAGGGCAATTTAATATGAGTGAGGTAATCCAGTATTGTGTTGTCGTCACACCCATCCTCCGAGGAATAGAGGGATGCATAGTGTTGCTTGAATCTATTGGCTACGTCAAGGGGATCCATTAGGAGCTCACCCTCAGCACTATGTAACTTGGACATGTTGGATTTTTACCGCCTGATTTTGAACAGGGAAGCTAGCACCGACCCCAGATGATCCTCCTCGCCGTATATGCGAGCTGTGGGATATTTGCCTAGGTGTCGCAGTTCAGTGTCTTCCACTGTGTTATACTCCTCCAGAGTATGTTGTAATTCCTGAGTGGTACCATCGCCTGCCCCCGGTAATAATTGTTGCTCTAGGTTGGCTAAGTCAGATTCGAAGTCCGAGAGGCGCTGTCAGATAGTTCGGAGAACACTAGAGCGTTTGGCCATGGCAATGCCTCGAATGTACACCTTGAAAGTTTCCTACACTGTGGTGAAAGAGTCTACTGATCTAACATTGATATCAAAGAATGTCTTAATATTTTCAGCCAATTCTGCCCTAAAGACGGGGTCCAATAAGGAATATGGGGGGAATCTCCATGTGAAGAGTGGTATGACTGTCTGTGCGGTGTACAAGTCAATCTGTATTGGGGGTGTGGTCCGAGAGTGTGTGGGGAGTGTGCGGTGTGCGAGTTCCACCACAAACACAGGGGAGAAAGACTCGCTTCCCAGTAATGTTACCAGGAGTTTTTCATCGAAGAGTTCCATGTTTCCAATCTGAGTTGTCTCCGGCAGGCCCACGATACGGAGATTGCTGCGTCCGGACCGTGCTTCCAGGTCTTCTGCCTTGTCGTGCAGGGTTTGCAGCGCCTTCCCCATTTGCTTCTGTTCCAAGTATAGGTCCGTCTGTGCTTCTTCGACCTCCGTAATCCTACGTCCTGCTTGTCCATCTTTTCCGCCATTCTATCCATGCGGTAGGACAGGGAGTCCAGTTTGTTTCCCAGGATCGAGAGGCTGCTCTGCAAGTTCTTTTCCATAGCCTCTAGTAGGCCACGGGTACCAGCATCCGGTGTTGTTTGCAGCGTTTCATGCGCATTGTCACCTTCGTCTAGGATGTCTTCTCTCCCTCTTGACTTTCACTCATGAAAGGTAAGCTTAGGTTGCGATTTGTCCACTCTACCTATGGTGCCTAGGAGTTTTGGAACTACTATAACTCAGCTTAGTTTTGCAGGTTAGGTAAGATTTTTCTCACAGTGGGCCAGCGATATTAGCACAGCTATATGTTGTAGAGCACCGGCCAAGAGGATTTTAGCCTTGATTCACAGAGATATGTCCCAGCAGATTTCCTGTCGTCCCACGAACGTCTCGCGCCTAGAGACGTCCACAGTATACCCAATGACTCAATGGACCGTATTCAGTGGTGCATAATTTGGAAGTTAGCAGGCAAACTTATGATGCTGGTGTTGCGTAACCCGCATTCAGGGTCTGCCTGACATCGTGGTGAGCAACAGGCGCAGGTGTCGCAGGAATAGTGCAAATTGTTTTGCCTCTTTTGCCTCCTTTGTTACTTTCGCCTTTTTGGGGCCTTCGGACCCCAAGATCTCTTGTGAAACTAATTTAGGCATGGCTGTGTTTTTGGCCGCCAAACCCACTATGCTGGCTTGATCCGAAGACCCAACAGCGGGTGGTTCCTCATCCTCAGAACTCTCAAAAGTCGAGTCGAGGTCGAGCAAATTCTCCTTGCAGGCCAGTCTGGCTGCTTCTTTAGCCTGCTTTGCCTGGGCTCGGCGGGTTTTAGTTTTAAGGCAAGCATTGAGCAGCTTCCCCATACTGATGCCTCCTTGCCACTCTTCACAGCACCTCAGGATAATGTGGAAAGAGCTTGTAAGATATTTTCCCAGGAACACTTATTATTGCTCTTGACGCCCTACAATGCACTACTTCTCCCAGAATGCAGCAAGAGTTTAAATCAGGTTACAGCCAACGTAAACCAGCAGGAGAGGCACTTTTTTAAAAAAAATAGATAAAGCCAGTGTCTGTACTGTGCCTGTCAAAGCGAGGTGAGGCAAGCTATTTTCAGGGAGCAAAAAAAAAAGAATTTTTAGGCCAGATTCAGAGCTGTTACTCAAAGGCACGAGCGGGCAAATGCAGAAATATTACAAAACTGTCCATGTCGATTTCCATCCTCAGCCAGCAGTCACGAGGAACAACATGAACTTGGGTCCAGTATCAAGACCTCAGCGCCTGCAGCACAGCCAAAGTATAAACACACAAGGCGCCAGCATCAGAGTACAGCCACCGCTGCCGTGGATTCTCTTGCCTGCTTCTCCTCACCTCCCTGTCAACGACCGCTGTCCAAAAAAAAACAGCTCGGAGATATTAAGGCGTGAGAACGAATGCGCTCCTCTACAACAACAGCTTTGCCTCAAAAGAAAACAGCTCATAGACGCTCAGGTGAAAGAACGTATGCGCTCCTCTGCAACAACACCTGGGCCAGGGTCATCGGTGATTGCTGTGAATGCTGTGATGCCACGCTAAAATCTCAACCTCAGAAAGAGAGAGGAGAGAACACCAGTAGCCCGCACACTCGCCAGGTACGAACCACCATTACTGGGGGGCGGGGCTCCAATCACCTGAGGCTATGCGGCGTGGTGCTCCGCTGCCATCACCTACGTCTCTCCTTATCATCAAATATCTTAACATTTTATTGCCAGCAGAACCAATTGAATATGTCTAATAATATGTTCAAATCAATCACTATTTTGATCCAGAAACTGAATTCTATGCACTTCTGTATTGACATCTATTTCAAGCAATATGTGTAAAGCAATGCTAGCATAACTTAGCTATGTTGCATTTAGTGATCTCAATCAGGGGGTTAAAGCCCTTCTAGGCATTCTTTAAATAAACAGTGGGTCGAAAACTGAAGATTTTTTCAATGAAATGTGTAAAAAGGATGTGTTTTACTGCTGCTGCTCAGCCTGGGTGACTGTGTGTGAGAATGCTGGTGATTGGAATGTTCGTGTGTGAGAGTGTCAGTTGGATGAGGGGCTGAGCAGCAGTAAGGCTGCTCCTGGTGTGGCTCTTATTTGTACTATCATGCTGGAATAAATTACCTACAAGAAACTACATGGACTGAGCTACTTTTATTACAACACAGACTTCTATATATTGTTTAGCCAGGGACTGCTCCAATAGGGCATTTTAATTATTGGAGAGTCTGATCTGTTTATTGAGTCTGGATTCTGCCAGAAAGCAGCACATTCTATTTATTGTAAAGTTTAGGGGATGCGGTCTAGCCATCACAATGTTGGAAGCTCACCCTTGGTCCGGACATAAAGAAATTGTTTTGGGTTCATTTTCATTGCCAATTTTTGTCCGTAGCTAGTCTCAGAGCAAAACAGGTTTTATGCATATTGCGGCTCCAATGTTATGTTGGCCAAGCTTGGATCTTAGTGCTGCCAATGTTGTGCAAGGCCCAAGGCATAGTAAGACCCACATGAAGCCAATGTCTTTTTTTCAGTAAGCTTGGTGCGAGGCTCTATTGATATTCTGTTGTTCAAAAGGCAAAGAATTGCTTCTGTCTTCTGGCTTATGCGGGCTCTCTTTTCGCAACTTGCTCTGCCCAGGACTGTTTATCGTCAAATGCTATTCCTGAGTATTCAAAGCAGGTGATGTGGTACAGGGCAGCGTCATACATTAGAAATATTGACATCAAATTATCTTTAGAATGTCATATTATGAATTTTGTTTGATGGTTTAAATTGTAACATTTTTGGAACTGCAATTAATTTCAGTCCTTCTCAGTAGGCTGTACATTGTCAGCTTAGTTCGTGTCAGCCCAATATGGGTATGTCTTGATTCAGATCCAAGTGCCAAAGTCAAAGTATATGTATTGCGGTTAATAAAAACCATAACATTTTCTACATGGAATCCAAAATTAAAATATTAAAATCATTGACTCACGTTGATAAAAGTGCATCTGCAATTTCTAACAGTGTCTTATGTTATTTCAGCCATACTTCCAAATTAAAATGCATGGTATTAGTACAAATTTCGCTAAAAAAGTGCAATGCAGAAGATTGTAAACTAGAACAAGTTGTATTTCCATACCATATATTCTTGTTTCACTGATCAGCAGAAGTAAAATTAGAAACATAGGTGCAATTCTAGCTAGAAAGTGCAGGAGCAGAAAAAATGGTATACTAACAGGGATAGTATCATTGTCTCTCACAATGTCTCGTTAGTTCAACCGTGCTTCTGATTTCAAGTGCAAATATGTTCATGCAAATCTCGCAAAAAGTGCAATGCTGTAAAGTTGTAAACTTAATACAATTAGTATCTCCATATCAATATTTTCATGTCCCTCAAGTCAACGTAGGTAAGGATGGAGTTAAAGATGTAAATTTAATTCAAAATAAATAACCGTGAAATTGTAAACATTTGTATATTCTTAATAGTGGGGAAGATTGTGCATTCCCCTAACTGCAGCTTGAATTATGTATCTTGCCTCTTGCAAAATGTTCATTAAGCCTTTCGATGCCCATAACCGGTTTGCTTTTATGAAAATTTTTATGAAGGATGCATTTGCTTGAGGACATTCGCCCTTAAGACAAAAAAGTAATAGCTCATGACCTGATCTATTACCATGATACAATGTGAATCAAGCCTTCTTCATGTAGGTGACAAAGTCGGCACTTAACACTGAGATGTTTTGATAGCCACAGTCAATTGTTTGGCACAGGCCAAAGCGCAAGTGGAGCAGCTTCTTTTTGTAAAAGTACCTACGTAAGGTTGTTAAATATGGCTGCATCAGAGCTGCTTATACGAGTCAATGATGGCCCATGCATGTCTTCTTTTGCTAAACTCCTCTTCGTTTCTGAGCCATGATAACCTCTTTATTTGTGTATTTAAAAAAACTTTAAAGGAGTTGTGAGGTAGTGACAAGTCCCATAGCTCATTTGTGTTCAAATCATTACATGCCTACTCAAAAGGCAGGGTAGTCCTTGTTCCTTTAGTGCAATCCTAAGCAGTGTTCTGTCAACTGAATCAAATGCTACTTTTAGATCAGTGAAGACCATGCACAGGGTAACCTTACTACTGCCCCAATTTTTTTATGAATTTACTGTCTTCTGGGAGGCGAAGTATTTTGAAAACACAGCGAGAATGTCACAGATCTAATGTTTTCTCTGGTGTAAGAAAGCAAACACAATAAGATGATAGACGGAGCAGTGAAACTTTTCAGACACTCACCCCCAGTCACTATCATCTTCCTTCTGTTCCACACTTAGCCACCCCAGTTCAGACCCAGCCATATGCATATCAGTCTTGACCCTGTTCTTCATGGGAACAGTCCAGCCCGAACTGCCAAGCCAGGTCTTTCCTGGACCGGAAACAAGCATCCTGGGGCAGGTTTCAGGCTATCACCCCACATCAACCAGGCTAGCTTGAATCCAGTGGCAAAGTGAGCAAAGGACCCATGTCTGGGCATACACTGCCAACTTAGGGTGAACAAAGCAAACGGCTGGGTGTGAACTTGCATGGGGAAGTGAGCTAAATAACAATGATAGATTTCACTTAGATGTAATAGTGACTGGGGTGAGTGTCTCAAAAGTTTCAGCGCTCCGTCCATTATCTTATTGTCTCTGGTGTGAGAAACATCCCCTTGCGGAGGACAGACCTGATGATGATGCTAACAGTTATTAGTACGCCACGGGGATAACATGGAGAAGTGTGTCTCACTGGTTAGAGGAGGCAGACCCTGAAGCAGAGGTCAGACCCGGGACCAGGGTTCAATTCCCGACGCGGCAGGGTTTTGAGCCCAAATGTCCATGGACTTGATAATTCTCGCTTCGGTGCCTACTCGAATCACGGGTTCACACTCTGCAACTCTGGGCAATAGCTTGCTTAATCTCCACTACGGCCCCCCCTTGGCGGGATGCCTGGCTTTCACCTTGGGGATGCCCAGTATGGGTTATCTCACAGGGAAAAGCCAGGACGGGTTCCCAAAGCAAGCGCCTTGAGACCTTGCGGTGAAAAGGCGCTATATAAGAACCTTTGACATGACATGCCACTGACCAAGCATACGCGTTGAGGGTCCTATACAATTTCTAAGAGAGATTCTTCAATGTGACACTGTGTTTTCCCACTCTTTTTTATATCTGTGGATATTGTCGGGAAACCGAGTGGCACTACCTTTACTCTTTGCTTCCCTTTTCCCTATTGATGTTTTTGAGATAATGAAAAGTACAACAGATAGTAAATACAACTGGACTCTTTCAATCAGGGACAGGTAGCCTGATCATAGTTACAACAGATAAGTCACAATAAATGTGTGTGTATGCCAGCACTACATCAAGTTTATAAATTCACCTTTTGACTTTTAGATCAGTATTTGATAAGAACAAGAAATGATAACACACGTAAAACACCCTGCTTTTGTATTCAAGTGATGTGAGTAATGCATACATATTTCTAGAGGGGTCTTTGAATGGGCAAATTACATCTATTACTTAAACAGTAAAAACGGATAAAAAAACATAAAGACAGACCAAAATGCCTCGTCTTAAGGGCACTAAACAACATCAGAGAATTTAGAATGAGGATTAGAGAAATGTAAATGTTCTTATACAGATATATATTTTGAAATAAAGATTGTATCCTAAATATCGTTTTGAAAAAAATATTGTCCCATTGGAATTTAGTTTTTTCTAAAATTAACACCACTGGAGTAATAGTTTGGAAACAAGATTTAGAACATATTTTTGTGAGATCATACTCTGACAATTATATTCTGACACCGCATCTGAGGCCCAAAATAATAGACACTCAGACGTCGTTTTCTGGTTCCACTCTTCAGACATGCCGTTTTATGCAATCTAGGCAAGCTATGTTTCTTATTCAAACTTTACTCTCAAAACATGTTTGTTGGGTGATATCAGAATGAGAAACGATTTATGATGGTTTTTGGCTCACTATTGTTCCTCATCCAGATATTGATTGTTTGCGTTTTACTAGTTTAAATTAAGAGAAGGAATTATTTTGCCACAATGGATTTTGTGATTGCACTTTTTACGCCATGCTTGTATTTTTTACTGTTGACTTGAGGGAAATAAATAATTTGCTATTATAATGTGCTTTAATGATTCGATTAAAAATCAAATGTGTTTTAGGAATATATTAATATATAAATCTGATGCAATTTATACATTTTATGTAATGTACATTTATGGTTTTTAATTTAAACGTGAATCAAGTTTATTGACTCTCTGAGAGGCGCACTTTTATTAGTCTAGCAAATGAAAAGAGTGGGTATAGAATCCACACTTTGCCTCAAAGTTCTTTAAAATATGGAATATGCCAATAGAAAATAAAGTTTTCTTCCACGAAGATCAGCTTGAAAATGTGTTTATCTTCACTTCAGTTGTAAATATGTAGCAGTCACTTAAATTTCAAATCCAATCTGGAATAGGCCATTGTTGGCTTTTCTACAGTTGCCTGCCAACATAAACAAGTTACATCAACTCTTATGACAGGTAATCCAGGAAACGGATGGTGGCAACCCACTGCAAATATGATCAGGGCTAGCAACCCATGCCTTGGTGATCAGACCATTAGCAACAACCATGTTATACCCACATACATGAACAAATGGTGCTCATACAGTCTCACCTTCCCTGGGGCCTGAGAAATACCTCCAGCAGCAAGGCAGCCAGCAGGTGTCGCAGAAAGCTGCTAACACTACTGGTGGTTTCAGATATTAGAACAGCAGACCGACGTTGTATGAGTCTCTTTCCCAACAAGCGTTCTGAAGTGGCTATGTGGTATGGTGGTGGTATAAAAAAAATCTCTAAATGTAAAAAAAATACATAAAATTTCCTCTACAAATAGTGACAATTGTTCTTTTTGAAACAGTTCTCTGTGGGCTTCAGTAAAAGTGCTATTGTGCATGTATATGCACTGGCTTTGAATTAAAGAGGCAATGCGGTGTTTGACAAATGAAATTATCTGCATGATTTTATCCCCCTTTTTCTAAACCCGATTGTTCTTGAGGCCACCTTCTGCTTCTAAAGTGTAACGAAATATTACTTGGTTTTCCTGGAAGCTGCATGTCTCCTTTCTTCCTCCTAGCTTTTGAAAAATGCGTCTGGTTTGTATTCAAAGTTGTGAGGGATGCGTCTCTTTCATCACTCCTTCTAAACTTTTAGAAAGGGGCAGCTTGAATTATTGTCACAGCACCTCTGCTTTACTCTCTTACCTGTCTCAGTGAATCAAGGGCACGTTCCTCTTTTCTTTCATTTGTTGTTGGTGTCCTTATTTCTCTAGTTATACTGACTAATTGCCCAACAATTTCATTCAATGATCATTTGTGCTACTATCTATAGACATGTCTTACGATCCTCACACTTTTTGGGATTGTACAGTCATATGCTACAGCTTCCACAATTATGTAACTCTACAGTTTTACGTTGCTCCACGCACATTTGCCTCAATATCGGTCCACAAAGGTGGTGATGTGCAAATAAATGATATTCCAATATAAGTAGTTGTGCTGTGGGACACACACGTGTGTTTTCTCGCGCAAAAGTGTGTTATTTTGCACTTTTAGTATTAGTATATAAACGTATGTCATGCCTCACAGTGCTACTATCAATGCTACTGTCCACCTATTTTATTACAACGCATCGTTCTACTGCATAAACATGTGTGTTGTGATGCAAACGCGTGTTTACCATGTGCCGCTGCTATACAACAATGCCAGTGCTTGTTTTTGGATGAAGTGGGTTCAGTTTGATCCTTTTGGGTAATTATTATTAGCACTTCTACAGAGGAACGACTATGCCGACTGTATCTGAGGCAGAAATGGTGATCACAACTCATGCGCGTTTCCTTTAATGACTGCACTCTGCTTAACCTACAGCGTTCGACAAAGCAAGCCCAGATTCAAATATTCCCTTATTAGCATCCATTCTGTGGGACTCTGACAGAGAAAAAAATGCAAAAATGACAAAAGGTTCGCAAAATATGAATCGCTATCAAAAGTGAAAATTCAAAAGTATCGAGTATCCTGAACAAATGATCTGTATCTTGGTTCAAGAATAGCGGATAAACATATACACATGATATATAGTTATCTATCAGGACGTTAGACTTATCAGACCACATCTTATCTGGGATGCTCCCTAAAACACGAATGACTATATGTTGGTGCTCATAAAAGGAGCTGGCACAGAATGGGCAGCTGGTACTGCCAATGCCCGTATTGGTGGTAATGTGAGGCAGGCCAGTTGGGTGACTGTTCCATCACTGAGGAGGTTACAGAAGGTAACCTCAATGTCAACATGCTGTAATATTGCTTTACAGACTGATTTAGATAGAGCACAGAATTTAGGAAGAACCTATGCAGCTGCAGCACTACTTCATTATTAATTCAAAAGCAGTCATTTTTCACCTGAAGCCACTATTACCTTTGGCATTGGTAATTCTGTGGAGAAAACTGACCATGGCATTATAAGCAAAGCCATGGGGAATAATATCAGGAATCAGTTCATGAACCGAACTTTCCTAATATTCTAGAACACTTTCCAGGCCCTAATTCAATAAGATATCACCTCGAAGGTACAAATCATGAAGCCTACACCACACTGAGACAAATCTTAACAGTGGTTTCTGGCATCTGTGTTATGCCAATCACATGGACATGACAGCGGCAGAAAGAGCTGCAACCTTGGGCCTACAAATATGCATAATTGCACAGTGCATTCTAAGAGAATAGACCAAACCAGTAATACATCGTTGCACTGTCCTGATTGCACCTGTCACACCTAGTTAAAGGGGCACCGGGCGCAAACAGAGACAGTGTGCCCTATTACTGTCTGGGCAGCCAAAAACTCAGACTGCCCTGAGGGGAGTGCATTCGTGAAATGCGGACTGGCTGTTTGAAGCCCCACTCCATCTTTCAATGTGCACGTGGAACAAGTCTGCACTTCAAAGGGGTGACAGAAATCCCCTTCACGTGGGTGCAGTGAGTGACCTTTTTACCTCCACGGTGCTACCTTCAGGGGCCGCACTGCTATGTACCACATTTTTGTGACACACATCCAGGGCAACTCATGTTGGCTTCTTAACCTGCATCCATAATACAATGCAGAAGCAATTTTTGTTTCCTAATTTGAATGGGGCTATGATCCTATGGAAATGAGGGAACATTCGCCTAAGATAGTGCCAGTATGACGTGTGCTGATGCTTCCTATGGTATAAAAGTGTCCGCATAAGTGAGCACACTGGGGATGTCCTGCTTTTTACATTGGACCAGCCGCGGCCGGTAGTGGGAGTACCTGCCGGGCTGTGACGTGGGGAGGGGGAGGGGCAGGGTGGGAGGTAGTAATGTATGGATTATGGAGCTTTACAGGTAAGTAAACATATAAATAAATAAATCGAATTTTGTTGCGTGCACTGCATCACAAAATGCGATGCAGTGCGCCCAACGAAATTCGTTTTATTTATTTATATGTTTACTTACCTGTCAAACTCCATAATCCATACATTACTACCCCCCACCCTGCCCCTTCTCCTCCCCACGTCACCGCCCGGCAGGTACTCCACTACTCGCCGTGGCTGCATTGGACCTCTACCCAATGCTGCGAAGAGTCATCACCATCATCCTTGGGAAAGTACTGAGAGAAGCCTTCAACATTACAAATTCTCTGTGGGTCAAAAACCAATGTAGTCATTTACACAGAGATGCTTTAAAGGCAAGGGCAAAGTGGCCAGGGGCCCACGGCCCCCGCCTTTCAGGTGGCCCCTGATATAGCCAACTTTGCTCTGCAGAGAGTCTTGCCCTCATGAACTTGAATCATTCTTAAACCGACTATTTTTATTACAGTTTTCCTTTAGTTTACTTTTAATGTGGGTGATGTGTGAAAGTCTATTACAAACATTTGGCAGAGAAAGTTTTCTTTATTTTGCACGCAACATCCACCTTTTAGATTAAGAGGGAACGTCACATATTAGAAATGGGAAAGGGTAACAGAGAATATTTGCAGCAATATGAGTGAACTGCTGCTGTACTATAATATTGAGAACTAAAGTAACTATTCCTAAATAGTAGCCTGTACCTGTGCACTGTCCGTGACCTAGACAAACAGGGCATGAAAGAGCTGAACGTGGATGATAAAATCAAAGCTGTGCCGATCAGGGGCCCCAAAATATGTTTGGCCTAGGGCCCTCAAAATACTTAAATATGTCCCTGCATTTGCAGACTATGTTTTTTAAAAAACACGTATTTCCCAACATGGCTTCTCCTGTGGCCTTCGTTCCCTCGAGTCAACAGCTCTGACTTGACAGCTAAAATACTTGCTTACGGGTTCTACATTATTGCTCAGCAAATGAATAAGTGAGCATAACGCGTAATCACTCCCTTTATTGAAAAATGTAGCATGAAATATGCCATTGCGATAAGCTGAGATGGTTATAGCAGACCATTATGTCACAAGCTGTAGTTTAATGATACCTTTAGGATCACATAAAACGGAGCCGAATGCGCTGATGACGACGTCTGCCTTCAGACGGACTATCTGATCCTCGTCTTCAACCCAGGTCCCGGAGCTGTCCTGCTCGGTGCGAACGAACTCCATGGCAGCTACTTTTCCAGCTTTCACCACGACCTTCCGGGGTGAGAGGAAGGGAAGGAACTCGCATTTTTCTTCTTTCGCCAGCTCCATCTGTTGAAACAAAGAAAATGTGCCGAACATATTTTACAAGAAAGCGACCGGTTTATCAATTTTGGGGGCACACAGGGAGGCGTTATCAACAATGGAAAGTAAAGCAAACTGCTGCGCGACAACAATGTGTACGTTTGCTCAAAGGAAAGCACATTTTGGATCAACTATCACAATTACGAACTGGGCACTTTCAGGCATGCTTATCTCAAATCTGAAAATAAAACAGGCAATGTAGAGAAAAGGAAAGAAAAACGATTATGAATGAAGCACATATATGTATTACATGGAGTCCATAGCACGCTTTCATTGGGCAAGAGCAAATAATACATTGATGTTCCATATATATGTAAACACTTTGGTCCCTTACAGGATTCTTTCTCAGACTGGAACAGACGGAATTTGCAACAATATGCCGCTTATATCAGTTTGAAGTTGACAGGCGACACCGACCTAGATATCCACATTTGGATACATTGATTTGGTTAAGTGAACCAGAGTTTACCTGGTGCAACCATCTTCTCCAGAGGAGTTGCTAGACCTGATAAATCAACCTTCGAACCGGAATTCCAGGTGCAAAGGGATGTCTAGAGGAAAGCTCTTGCAATCCCACCCCAATCCTTTTAGGACTGAAGGTAAGGGGTAAGGTAGGTACAAGGCACGGGCAGTTGGGGGGAAGAGGGCACGGAAAAGAGTGGGATTTGGACGGATTTTGAATCTGGCATTTGTGAGCGGGATCTGGAACCTGAAGTGGACCCAGTGCTTCTTCCCTTCAGAGTCCCAGGGCAGATTACTGACTCCAGTACACAGCGATACCAAAGGCGATGATGGACGGAACGTTTGAGCGAATCAAACACTCACCCCCAGTCAACTGATCTGGGTTTAATCCATCATCATTCTTTAGCTCACTCCACCTCCCCAGGTCAGACATGGCCATATGCAAATCAGTCTGACACTGTGTCTCATGGGAACAGTCCAGCCCGAACTGCTAAGCCATGTCTTCCCTGGACTGGAAACAAGCATCCTGGGACAGGTTTCGGGTTCTTAACCCTCATCACCCAGGCTATCTTGAATCCAGTGGTAAAGTGAGAAAGGAACCCACGTCTGTGCATTCACTGCCAACTTAGGGCGAACAAAGCGATACCAAAGGGGATGAATGACGGAGCGTTTGAGCAAAGCAAACACCCCCCCCCCCAGTCAACTGATCTGGGTTTAATCCATCATTATTCATTAGCTCACTCCACCACCCCAGCTCAGACATTGCCATATGAAAATCAGTCTGACCCTGTGCCTCATGGGAACAGTCCAGCCTGAACTGCCGAGCCAGGTCTTCCCTGGAAAGGAAACTAGCATATGTCCATCATCCCCTTTGGTATCACTTTGTTCGTCCTAAGTTGGCAGGGTATGCCCAGTCGTGGGTCCCTTGCTCACGTTGCCACTGGATTCAGCTTGGCTGATTAGGGTTATGAACCCGTAACCAGTCCCAGGATGCTAGCTTCCATTCCAGGGAAGACATGGCTTGGCGGTTTAGGCTGGACTGTTCCCATGAGGCACAGGGTCAGACTGATATGCATATGGCCAGGTCTGAGTTGGGGTGGTGGAGTGAGCTAAAGAATGATGATGGATTAAACCCAGATCAGTTGACTGGGAGTGGGTGTTTGATCTGCTCAAATGCTTTGCTCCGTCCATCATCCCCTTTGGTATTGCTTTGTTTGCCCTAAGTTGGCAGGGTATGCCCAGACGTGGGTCCCTTGCTCACTTTGCCCTTGGATTCAAGTTAGCCTGGCTGATGAGAGTTATGAACCCGAAACTGGTCCCAGGATGCTTGTTTCTGGTCCAGGGAAGACATGGCTTGGCAGTTTGGGCTGGACTGTTCCCATGAGGCACAGGGTCAGACTGATTTGCAGTGGCCAGTTTGAGCTGGGGTAGTGGAGTGAGCTAATGAATGATGATGGATTAAACCCAGATTAGTTGACTGGGGATGGGTGTTTGATTTGCTAAAACTTTCCTTCCATCATCCCCTTTAGTATCACTTTGTTCGCCCTAAGTTGGCAGGGTATGCCCAGACATGGGTCACTTGCTCACTTTGCCACTGGATTCCAGATAACCTGGCTGATGAGGGTTAGGAACCTGAAACTGGTCCCCGGATGCTGGTTCCGGTCTAGGGAAGACATGGCTTGGCAGTTCTGTCTGGACTGTTCCCATGAGGCACAGGGTCAGACTGATTTGCATATGGCCATGTCTGAGCTGGGGTGGTGGAGTGAGATAAAGAATGATGATGGATTAAACCTAGATCAGTTGACTGGGGGTGGGTGTTTGATTTGGTCAAATGCTCCATCCATCATCGCCTTTGGTATCGCTTTGTTCGCCCTGAGTTTGCAGGGTATGCCCAGACGTGGATCCCTTGCTCACTTTGCCACTGGATTCAAGATAGCCTGGCTGATGAGGGTTATGAACCCGAAACCGGTCCCAGGATGCTTGTTTCCGGTCCAGGGAAGACATGGCTTGGCGGTATGGGCTGGACTGTTCCCATAAGGCACAGAGTCAGACTGATTTGCATATGGCCATGTCTGAGCTGGGGTGGTGGAGTGAGCTAAAGATTGATGATGGATTAAACTCAAATCAGTTGAATGTGGGCGGGTGTCTGATTTGCTAAAAATGCTCTGCTCCGTCCATCCTCCCCTTTGGTATCGCTTTGTTCACCCTAAGTTAGCAGGGTATGCCCAGACGTGGGTCCCTTGCTCATGTTGCCACTGAATTCCCGATAGCCTGGCTGATGAGGGTTATGAACCCGAAACCAGTCCCAGGATGCTTGTTCCTGGTCCAGGGAAGACATGGCTTGGCAGTTCAGGCTGGACTGTTCCCATGAGGCACAGGGTCAGACTGATTTGGATATGGCCAGTCTGAGCTGGGGTGGTGAAGTTATCTAAAGAATGATGATGGATGAAACCCAGATCAGTTGACTGGGGGTGGGTGTTTGATTTGCACGGCAGCATTCAGTGTGTGCATTCCTTTGCCCACACGGGAGATGCAAAACCAAACGGACCATCATCTCCTTTTGTCCTGACTGTAAGCTGGAGAAGGCCTAGAAAACCTCTGAGATATATTATGCTGGTTAAATCCTGTGACCATAGACAGCAAATCTCCCTATCCAACAAGTGCACTAACCACCAGAGTTAACCTACTCCTATTACATTTAATCTAATTCCAAAACATTCCTGTTTGATACTTGTATTTTGAGAATACTGCGTTGTCTGTGTTGTGTTTTTTTCAGAGTGTACCCAGTGATGGTTATGAATATTCAGTTCCTGTCTGAAACTAGTGTCTGCGGTGTCTTTCTTTTCCCCCATTTCCCCCTGATTCCTCAGATATTTTCTCATACCATATTTCATTGAGAACAGGTGGCCAATTGGGACTCCTGGTGTGCCACATGTTGATTTTTCCAGTTGCCTTCCTCAAATCGTACAGCAAAGAGAGCCAGGAGTAGGAGAAAAGAACCAGGGCAAGACATAGAGAACAAGTGAGAAGACAAGTAAGACTAGGACCAAAAGACCATGATTTGAAGGGTAAAAATCAGGATGAACAGAAGACATTTGAGAATCACTTCAGGGTCTGAACGAAGAGGAAGATTTGGACCAGCAGAATTAACACAAGGAGTGAAGAAGTAGTTCCTGTGCAGAAGTAGTTCCTGTACGTGGAGGAGGAGCATAAGAAGGGAAGGAAACAATTAGGAAGCTGATGAGTAAGCTCAGAAAGAGAAGACCCAAATGAGAATCAACAAGTAAGGAGGATGAGGACAAGGACAGGACCAGAAGGAAGAAAAGGTCAATGAGGAGAAGGATCATGATAGTGATGATAATGTTGAGGAGAAGTACCAAAAGGAAGACAAATAGAAGCCCGAGGATGACCAAGAGGAGGAGCAGAGGATGGGAACCAAACAGCCAAGCAGGAAAAGAAGATGGGTGTCCCTAGAGGAGGATGAGGACACAGAGAGGCCTAGTAGGAAGAAAAGAAGATGGACTAGGAAGACAAGTAGAGTTATAAAGATGATGATGATACCTAGGGTTAGAAGGAGGAATATGAGGCAAACTAGTGGGACTAAAAGGTGGAGCACGGGTTCAGGACAACCTAGGAGATGATTGCCAGGGCTACCTGGATGATGCAGGCCAGGCGGCCAGGACCAGGGTAAAAGTTTCTTGGATATGACAGAAAGAACCAAGAGAAAATGGAGGAGTGGGGGGCCATGTCCAAAAGAGTTAGATCAAGACTAGAAAGAGGAGTGAGAGCCCAAAGACATGAGCCTAATGTCTTCTGTCTGCTGAGGACTACTAGGTGTCATCGCAACACCAAGCACCCATGGACAAGGGCATCACCACCTTACCATCATTTAGGGCTGACAAGCCTCTGGGTAGCCGTGGCCTCTTCCAATTTGGCTGCAGATTCAAGGCCTGAGGAAAAGATTTTAGGAGCCCGGGATGCAAGGCAAGGCACGGACAGTTGAACAACACTACTGGCCTGACTGGTGAGGGCACTGAGAGACATATTATCTGGCTCTGTTTATGGTGGAGACTGCCGATGCCTTGATATAGTGTCACAGGAGAGATAACTGATAAACTGTGCCTGCAGGCCCAGAGGCATGGGGGCAACCTGGGCACCAAAGGGCTGCAACTGGAGGCTGAAATGTTCTGCCTAATCCAAGCTAAAGATTTAGCTGAATGAGGGAGGAGGAGCACTACCAAAACAGGCAGTTGAAGTGGGGTTCACATTGCCCACTGAGTTTCCACTGGAGGAGAGACTAATGAGAGACGCAACTGCTTATGCTTGAAAACTACCACTGTAATTTCAACTCTGCTCGAACGTGAAGCATGGGTGACTGAAAACCGGGAGCAAATAGTGGTGTGAACTGGCCAACATTGAGATTCCTGCAACTGGTCACCCTATCAGTGATCCTAGCAAATGGTTTGAGACAAGGCTCCCAGACAGCCTCAAGTGGGTAAGCTTAAAGCTTGATAAGGGACTGCAACATGGAGTCCACACCCGAAAAGGCACAGACGGAACGCTAGCAGGAATCTGGGGCCAGTTGTTGCTGGATCCTCTTCACGCCATTAAAGAAAGTAGAGTAGAATGGGAACGGCTGAACAAACCCACATAATAAGCACACAACAGCCATTAAACACCTATATCTTAGGTCCAACACCTCACAGACACGACCCACTGCATGTACCGGTGGAGGGCCGCTCCAGGCGCAATAACTTGGACTTTGTGGTTATGCCAGAAAGTGTTGAACTTTAACAGAAAATCCTATACGTTCTGATCTTTCCTGCAAAACTCCTACTGGTGGTGAAGGATAAAACCCAGTTCTTCCTTTCACCACTGGCTAGAAGGCTAGTGTTTGGCAGAGCAAAGAATGCACATTGGCAGACCCAGTCCAATAGAGTGCCGGGATCTCTCAGCCAGAGCACCTGGACTGGCAGACACAGTAATCCAGGGCACAGGAGCACAAAGAAATCCTGAACCAGAAACTGAAGACACACATAACGTTGGAAGCTGGTAAAGCTAGGGAGCCCTTTCCTTTATTCAAGAGTGGATTAGTAGTATTTACTATTGTGGACACTCTATATGTTGGAAGGAGGGAGACAGACGCCTCAGGCTTAGGGAGATGGGCAGTTTAAGGCTCAACGCATGAGCCAGTAAGGAGGGGGGAGCAGGGAGTGTAGCTCCTTCTAGTGGTGACTGGGGGAGAGCACACTACACAGACAATAGGGATTGAGGAGGATGCAGCAAACAACAGTACACACCATTGCAGGGTGGACCAACACATCAGAAGCCTTAACACTAAAGATCCTTTCATGTAACATGAATAGGATAGGCCACAAAATTAAGATACGTCTAGTGCAGAAACACCTATATTGCCAGGACTCTGACTTTATTCTGCCATAGGAGGGCCATCTAGTGGGAAAACAGAAATGGCTGGGCGCAGCACACGGACCCACAGGTCACTTCCTTTCTATATGATGCAGATCAAGCGGTAACAAGTAACACACAACTTTTGTTTCCAAATCCCACTTAAATCATCAAAAATGTGTGATTTGAATCTTCCTTTATCAATGTAAATGGCTCCCTGCTGTCTTTTTGGCTAGGTCCAGCCTAAAAATACTGCACACATACATGCTATCTTCATTAAGGCCATTGAAAGAAGCACCTAAAATGAAAGCCTGGTTGTCAAGACTGCCACCGCTTTCCAGTGGCTCTTAAAATTATTCTTCCTCGACCAGAAAGCACAGCAAATTTTTAGAGAAGTGGAGCCATAAGCACACATAAAAATATGGAGGGCTGGCAAATTAAACTCCAAAGCTCTTATACATCTATGTAAAGAACAAGAACAGAACAGAATGAATGACATCTGTTCAGTAACATAACTAAAAGGGATATCTCTCAGAGATATGGACAAAATCAATGTGTTAGTCTCTACTTATGCCTGATTGAACTGAACTCAACTTCACACATGCACATATAACAGTCATACATAAGACTGATAATCATTCCAACGTATCACATATAGGCACCACATTCACTCCAACGATTTAGATGGCGGGAAGATCACCACCCATCCATAGCTAATCAATGTATACCTCAGTCACACTTGCTGATGATGGCTCACACTCTTTCATTACCCAAGTAATAGGCACCTTGAAACCAAACATTGGTGGTATGGTAGCTCATGCATAATTCAGCACTTGCTTTCTGCAATATCAGTCTCCAAAATATTAAAATTGAAAAATCATAACTGTAACAAAATCCTTAATTGTATATTTCATATGCTAATGTGTTAAACCTTGCATTGTTGGCGTGGTTTCCTCTAACTTGCCTTCAGACCTCCTGTTTTTCCTGACTTTGTTTTTGCTGGCCTTAGAATTTAGGGCACTTTACCACTGCTAACCAGTGCTAAAGTGTTTGTGCTCTTACCCAAAAACATGGTAACATTCCCTTATCCACAATTGACATATTTAATTTACTTATAAATCCCTAGTAATTTGCACTTCCTGTGCCCAGGGCCTGGAAATTCAACACTGTGAGTGGGCCTGCAGCACTAATTGTGCCATCCACGTAAGTCGCCCTATAAACATGTCTCAGGCAGCCATTGCCAAATCTGTGTCTTCAGTTTTAATTTTCTGTGTGGACCTGGTGAGTTCAATGTATTTCTTTGCACAGGGAAAGCTATAGGACCGACCTGGTTGTGTTCTCCCAAATTAATATTCAAACGCAAAAGGGCAACCAGGTGAACAGAGGAAAAAAGAAGGAAACTGCTTGGAGGTCAAACTAGGAAATCCAAAGATTTTGGAGTACACGCCTCACCCTCGAAATTGTGGCATGCTTCATCATCAGCACCTATCCACACCATGGTAGGGTAGTACCTCCAGGGCAGACTCAACAACGAATGGGAGTTCTTATAAGGTATCTTTCTGCATAAAATATTAATCTTAAAAATGCGTTGAGGTGTATCCAAACTATTAACTATTTATTAACAGGGTACCATGGGCATATTTAAAAACAAGAACAGGGTTCTAATGGAGCATTATTCTCTCAATCACCCCAGAATTATGCCAATATATTTCAGCCCTCGCACAGAGCCCATGTGGGTCTGGGGCCTTATTCAGGGCTATATATGTGTGTCCCTGCCTTTCTCTACATGTATTCCATGCATGTCAATGAGGAGTAAGGCTCTCACCTGAATATGGGCCTACAATAGGGAATGAAAAACATATTATTGCAAAACAATTGGTACAGTAGGTTAGTATCTTAAGCCGTTTCCTGTTGGGTCTCAAGTGCGTACTTCACGGGCAGCTATCAGTTACCAACTGGTAATCCTGTTAATTACTATTCAGTAGAGATAGCATCACCTCATTCTCACCACCTTAATCTTTTTTTAATCTTAAATCTTAAAAGGCATCAAGCATTGTCAAAACAAGTCTTGTGCAGAATATAGGAAAAACACTGGCATAACCACTATATTTTCTATGTAGTGCGTACTCAAGTGCTTGCGCAGTGTCACTTTTGATCTAAAACACTTATATGCATGTATGTGAACTACATAAATTGTGATTTCTGTTCTCCTGACATTCATGCTTCTTACCATATTTTGTCTTGCTTCAGTGGTCATGCATGCCTGGCAGTGGGAACCATCATGTAGTCATCACACACTTGTAAACAAAACATGCACAGCAATAATTTTTTTACTCTGAACACCTGTTGGTGATGTACTTGATCAAACTGGCCAATTAAGATGTTTATCCTAAGCGTTTGTTCAACTTTTCACTATCAAAACATCTCCATATTTGTGTATCACAGATTCCCCTGATACCCTGCCTGCACTGGTGGCTTTAAAGTCAATTTTGTTGTATAAAATTGCTATCGTAAGGAATTTTTCAGGTCTCATGCACCCGGTGTTCATTTTCTTAACAGTGTATGTTGGCACTTAAGGATGATGTTTTTTTTTTTTTATTCTGGCGTTAGTGTTACTTGCATTTTAAAGCTCCTGATATGGGTACTGAGCATTCACTACATAGGAAACATAGTGGGTTAGCTGGTGCTTTTAATATATTGTGTACAAGACTAGTTTTGACAATGCTTCATGCCCTTTATCATTTATGAAGCCTTCTCGAGATTTAAGATATTGATTTTTTTTTTTTAATAGTGAGAATGTAGTGATGCTATCTCCACTGTATAGTAATTAACATGATTACCAGTTGACAACTGATAGCGGCCCAAGAAATATGCACATGGGATCCCCCAGGAAACCACTTAAGATACTAACCTACTGAACGTATTCTTTTGAAGTATTATGTTTTTCCTTCCCTATATGTAGGCACCTCTGAAATAGAAGGACCCATATTCAGATGAGAGCCTCACGCCTCATTGATTGGTATGGAATGCATGTATAGAAACAGGGACACACATGCACAGCCCTGAAGAAGGCCCCAGATCCACATGGGCTCCGTACGAGGGCCAAAGAATCAGGGGTAATTGAGAAACTAATACTGAATTATGACCCTATTCTTCTTTTTAAGTATGTCCATGGTACCCTGTTTATAAATAGTAATTCTTTTTGGGCACACCTCAAAGCATTTTTAAGATTCTTTTTTCAACTGAATCCCTGCTTTATCCAAAAAGATACCTTATATAAAGAACTCCAATGACAAAGCATGCCACTATTTAGTAGGTGAGATATCTACTCTAATCCAAATAGGACCTCCCAGTAGGACCTCCAAGAGGATTTCTCCTTTTTTCCTCTGCTTGCCTGGTTGTCCTTTTGTGTATGGAAGTTAAATCTCTTGCATGTCAAAAGCCTTTCTTTTTAATACATATAACACACCCCTATGTTAGGTCCTGGACAGTCCAGAGGGCAGGGTGCAATGTATTTAAAAAGCAGGATATGTATTTTTAAGTTTTACATGTCCTGGTAAAGAAAAACTTCAATGCATTTTTCTCTACTACAAGGCAAATATCTGCCATAGGATAACATGGGCATGACCTTATTACATTTTATAAGCATCATCAGCAAATAGCAAGATATAGCTGGTTCATATTTGGTGTCTCTGAAAACCTAATTTAAAATTGTAACTTGTAATTGTTAGACCTGCCATCATTGGCGTGAGTCTCCCTTCCATTTTTGACGGATTGCCTCCTCTGTTTGGATATGTTTTTGCTGGTTATATGCTTTGGGCACTGTGCCACTGCTAATCAGTGCCGCAGTGCAAGTGCTCCCTATGTTAAATTGATGTACTAATTAGGGATTCTATGATTTGGTTATTTGATTTGACTGTCAGCCCCTAGTACAGTGCACCATGTGTGCCCAGGGCTCATAAATCAAATGCTGCTGGTGGGCTTGCAGCACTGGTTGTGCCACCCACAGAAGCAGCTTTTAAAGAGTGTCTCAGGCCTGCCATTGCAAGGCCTATGTGCAGTCTAGCACTGCCATGTCGACTTGGCCAAGTGTACCCACTTGCCAGTCCCTAAACCTTCACTCTGCTTCACATTAGACACCCCTATGGTAGGCCCAAGGGCAGGGTGCATTGCAAGTATAAGGTAGGATATGCTCTGATGTGTGTAGCATGTCCTAATAGTGAATTACAGCCATTTTCGTTTTTCGCTATTGAAGGCTACCTGTTCTCTATAGGCTAGAATGGGCAGTTAGATTGTAACATTCTTATAATCCTAACGGACTCAGGGAACATGGTAGACATTCAAATTTAGTATGCCTGAACTCAGAATGATAAAATACATCTTTTAGTAAAGTTGGTTTTAATATTCTGTGTTTGAAAATACCACTTTTAGAAAGTAGGTATTTTCTTGCCTAACTGTCCAGGCATGCCTCTGCTAGGTTGTGTATTCCTTGTCTGGGTTTGTGAGTGACAGGGCTGGAGGATTCCAGGAGACAGGCTCGGACAGCCCCGTGGTGAATAGAGAGATCTGCATCTAGATGGGAGGGAGGAGTTGCATCTGGGATCTGAATAGGGCTGGGCCTTCCCTCTACAATGCTGGCTCCACCACCTGTGGCTGGTCTGATGTCTCCGCCCTGCACTGTGAAAGGAGAGAAGGAATCATGTCAACAAAGGGCTCCAGAGCTGTACCATCCCTCCCCTGTGCTGGCTTCACCTCCTGTGGGGCGGCTGATGTCTCTTCACTGCACAGTGTAAGGAAGGAAGGAATCATGTAAACAGAGTGCTCAGGAACTGGTTCAGAGAACAAAGGATTTTGGGGTATAAATATTGGGACCCTGATCCCAAGAAATTAGATCACTTCTGGAACAAGAACCATTTTGCCAAAGAGCAGAACCAAGGAAGTTGCAGGAGTTTTACTGCCCCTCTGCTAGTGTGCTGTTTGCTGGGTTGGCCTGCAGTGGTTGCTTCATTACCAAGGAAAGGAGAAGGAACTTTTTAAGGACTTTCATCTTCAGAATATTCTCCAAGGGCTTGAACTGTGACTGCCTCCTGCTGAAGTCTCAGGGACAAAAGACTTCATCTCCAGCTCCCCTCTGAATTTCCTTGCTAGGAATTCTCAACTGCAGACATTTGCGTGTCGCTGGGAGCTGGAAGCGCGACACATCGAGAGGAAGCAGGTCGCAGCCGTAGCTGAAATCTTCACATCGCCGGAGAAGCGAGCCTTCGCCGCATCTCCCTGGAAGCGTGTGTTCATCGAAGATGCCTGCTGTCGTATCGCTGGAGAAGCGTGGCGCCATTGAGAGAGTCGCCATCGCATCACCGGAGAAGCGTGTCGCAGGGCCTGTCGCGGCTCCAAATTACAGAGTCATTGCAAGGCTGCCAGGGCATCTACACATCATCATCGCATCGCCGCGTCAAGGCCGCCATCTTCTCGCATCACAACCGGATCATCACATCGCATCAAGGCGCCATATTGCGCACCGCAACGGGCCCACAGGTCGAGAATCTACGCATCACCTTTGCACCAGTAAGGATCACGGCTCATCCCCTACTCTGTGCAAGCATTGAGGCACGACGCATCACCTACCCTGGATCACGGAACCGACACATCTCCCCTTTTGTGAGCCTTTTGTTTACTTTGCGTTACGCATCCAGGTACTTTGTTGAGAACTTTGTTGCATTGATTATCAACTTGAACTAAGCAACATTTTATCATCTTTAAGCAATCTTAAGTGTAGTATTGTGGATTTTTGTCGTTTGTGGTCTTGTGTTAAGTCTATATAAAGAATACTTATTTTTATAAAACATGAGTTGTGTCCATCTGTAGTGTGTGCCCTGTATTACTGTGTATATTCACAAATGCTTAACACACTGCCTCTGAGATAAGCCGGTCTGCTCGTGCCAAGCTACCAAGGGGGTGAGCAGGGGTTATTAAGGAGTGTAATCCCCTTATCCTGAATTAGAAGTAAGGGTCCCTATTTGGACAAAGGTGAATACCATTGCGAACTAGAGACCCCCAGATCTAACAGTAGTGAAGTTAGATTTTAAATTACAATTCTGAAAATGCCACTTTTAGAAAGGTGGCATATTTTTCTTCATCCATTTGGTTCCTGCGGCTTGACTCTGATCATGTAACTGAGTTTTTTTGGCAGTTGGGCTTTTGTGTATTCACCTAGACAGCCACACGCAATGGGTGCTTAGGTGTGACAGAGTGGGCCATTCTGACAGGATCCTGACAGGATGGGAGGGAGCAGCTTGACCGAGCCTCACTTCCACCTAAATAGGCTGTGTTCTGTCCCCACACAAAGGGCTGCCTACCCCTTGAGTTAGTCTGGAGCAAGGGCTGGCAGGCCATCTGTGCACTTCAAATGCATACCTCTAGATGTTTCTCCCTCAGTTCAAAGGCACAACTGTGGATAACAGAAGGACCTCAGACAGTACCACTTGAGTACACTTCTGAACCTCTTGATACTCTGCCAGGATGAACTGCTGCGCTCCTGAAAGGAGTGCCACTCCGCTGGACTGCTACTCTGCTGGACTCCCTCTTTGCTGTGGTGACCCAATTTCTTCTGCCCTCCTTATTTAAGTAATAAGGACTTTGCTGGACTTGGCATTTTTTTCAGGTTCATCCCTGAACTTTTTGCCTTCCTCCTAGCCTTTTTCCTGACATGGTGTTGGTGGATTTAGGACTCTGGGCACTTCAGCACTGCTGTCCATTGTAAAGTGTGTGTGCTCCCTGTGGTAAACATGGTAAGATTGGTGTACACCTGTTAGGCATATTTAATTTACCTGTCTAAGCCTTGCAAAGTGGTATCTCAGATATCCGGGCCGGTAAATTAAATGTTACTGGTGGGCTTGCAGCGCTGATTGTGCAACCCACCAAAGTAGCCTTTCAAACCTGTCTCAGGCCTCTGCCATTGGAGGGCCTGTGCACACAGTGTTACTGCCACTGTGACATGGCACCTAAGTGTGTGCCACATCTGTGACCCCCTTTTACTGGATGTCAGTCACCCCTAAGGTAGGCACTATCTAGCCCTATGGGCAGGGTGCATTGTAGGAAAATTGAAGGACATGTACCTTGAGTGTGTGACATGTCCTGGTAGTGACAAACAGCACTCTTGGTTTCTCATTGCTGTGAGGCTGCCCTCTCATAGGAATGTATTGGGGATTCCCTTATAAGTGTTTCAGTGATAATTCCTGATATGAGAGGAGCAGAGTAGTCAAGTTTGGTATGATCGGAATAGTGATAATAAATGCTGCGCAATGGTGTGTGCAGATTTATTATCACTATTTTAGAAATGCCACTTTTAGAAGTTGGCATTTCTGTGTGCTATGTGTCTGCCTGCCTGATGAGTATTGCATGTCTGGCTCTGGAGTGACAGGTGCTGGGGAGGTGTGTGTGGCTACAGGGAGGGCAGGGTGAGTCAGAGCTAGGCTGAATAGGAGATCTGCATTTGGAGTAGTGGGAGGAGTAGTCCCTTGACCCTGAATAGGTCTGTGCCTGTCTAGGTGAATGCTTGCTCCACCCCCCTGTGGTGTGTCTGATGACTGAGCCGCCACCTGACAAAGGGGAAGAGGATCCCTGTAAACAAAGTGCTCCAATACCCCCCAGACCAGCTGAGGCTGGTTCCCCCACGTCCTGTGCCAATGTAGACAAAGGAAAATGTTGTATATATACTGGGGCTGTGACCCCATGTTTTTGTGCTTCCTTGTGCTCTTGGGGACTTGCTGCTGCTGGGCTCCAGGAGGTGTTGCCATGAGGGACTGCCTCCTTGCTGGAGGGCCCTGTGAGCTGGCCTGCCTGGGCACAGCCATGTGCCCCTGAAACGTCTTGTGAGCACTGTGTCCTTGTTACAGGACAGGAGGAGGAGCACTGATGCCATGCAGCCCTGGGCTGTGAAGGATTTGGAGGGAATCCCGGCGTAGGGATTCCCCTGTGCTGCTGGAGAGGAAGCGGGGTCTCACCTCACATGTTGGTGCCTTCATTGGTCCAGCGGGAGCCTACCCCGCATTTATGCCTCCAATGAAACGGAGCAGAAACCCACCCCGCACTTGTGTGCATGTTGGAGCAGGAGCCTACCCCGCATTGCCAATGCACCATGGAACCGCCAAGATCGGCGTAATGGAAATCAGGCGCCCGTGCCTGATTATGGGCAGGGCCTGCTGAAGTGACAGAGCCTCAAGGGTTCCATTTCCGCCTTCCCTCCGCCTCGGAGGAGTAGAAACGAGTCACCAGCAGTCGCCGGTCCTAAGAGGAAGGCTGGGCGAGGGGAGGAAAGGTCCTGTGAGCGAGGCCTGCCAAGCGGCCTGTCGAGTGCCGGAATCAGCTAAAAGGAGTGGTCCAGTGAGTAGGACCTCCCGAGGCACATTTTCAGTGCCTGGAGCCAGCAGCGATCGATCCCGGTGAGTTGGGGCAGAGCGGAGCAGTATTGGCGCTCCCTGAGGCACCATGGAGCCTGTGCCGATGTCTTCACAGCTAAACCACCTGTTGGAGAGCAGCTGCCACGTGGGGCAATATTGTTTTAGAGACCCAGTGGGGGGCTCAGGAAGCACGGCAGTGCCAAAGGTAATTCTCTCAGCTGCACTGCGAAAGAGCGGGCAGCTGTAATGTGGGAGACAGTTCTTAAAGGTGATAAGGAAGGGGTGAGACACACTCCATGCCCCCAGCACATTGCGCACATTGTTTTTTGCTGCATTGTCAGCCAAGGGGCCAGTGGAAGGCCCCAATTACACCCTGACATTTTAGACAGAGGGAATTTGAGCCCCAGAGGAAGGCCAGTTGGCCTGGCATCAGTTTGGGTACCTGTGTGTACCCGGAGGGCACAAGGGCCTAAAGGAAGGCAAAATGAAGTTATGCCAAAGGTGATTTATGTACCTGGGGAGTGTTACTGCGGTGCACTTCAGCAATGTGAGGTTTGGGCATAAAGTGTTTTATGCTTAATGTTATTGCCTAATATGGTGATGTCTAATGCAAATGTCATGATATGATGTTTTTGGCCCAAAGTGATACAGACATAATGCGTTTATGTTGCAGGTGATAATGCTAAGTACAGTATTGCACTAGTAGTTACTGGTTGTGTTATTTTTGCTGCTTGTGCTTTCTAATGATTTTGACCGTGGCCCGATTGGCCTGGTCATGTATATAATGCCCTGTAAATTATTACCTTGTGCCAGTTGGCACAGTGTATATGTGTGATTATGATCCTAATGTGTTTTGGATAATGAAAAGTCTACTTTTATTATAACATTGTTTGGAGTTTTGTTTTGTGCCTAGTGTTTTGCTGCTGTGGGTGTGTTGCGCCAACGCTTTACACATTGCCTCTGGGATAAGCCTGACTGCTCGTGCCAAGCTAACAAGGGGGTGAGCAGGGGTTATCGTCAGTGTGTAACTCCCTTGCCCTGACTAGAGTGGTGGTTTCTATCTGGCTGAGGCACTTGCCCTAGCCAACCAGAAATCCCATTTCTAACATACTTGATCTACATCTCTTGAACCCAGAACCTACAGTGACTCCAAAGGATAGTTGGCTGGCCTGCTCCGAAGCCTCAGGGATATAAAAGGCTTCCAACAACCTTACATCTACAGCTGGACTCTGCCGTCTGTGGGTCTATCCTGCCAAGTAGTGCCACCCCAGTCCTGGAACCTTGGATGTGGATCTAAGGTGCTTACCAGCAGGACAGACGCACCTTGTCTGCTGAGCAGCTCATCCTCTAGCTGTTCCAACGCATCTCCTTGGATGAGCAGGTCATCCTTGAGCAGAACTGTAGCATCGCTGTGGTTACATGTGGGAGGAACTTTGCAGAAGGTCGGCATCACTCTTCAGAACTGATGCATCGCTGACAGCATGGTGCATCTCCTACCCAAGTCCTCAAATCTCTCATCAACCGCAGCTCGATGACACCACCAAAACTTTGCATTGCAGCTTATCTGCTCTTTGGAACTGACAGTTTGCCCCAACTGGGTGCTTCATCCTTGATGCCTGGGCTTCACATAGCAAGCCCCATCAACAGAATCCTCGACAAGGATGAAAGTGGACCTCCCACTGCAGACTTGCCGCATCCCAGAACTAATGCATTGCTTCGACTGAGTGACACTTCTTCGCCTAGGATCTACGCAATGCTCTGCAACCAGGATCTAAGGTACTTTGTTCAGGCGGCCTAACCTGATCCCTGTAGTGGTCCCATGCTCCATCACGATCGGCCAGAACTTTTGACTTTGTACCTGTCTGGAGTGACCAGATATGATTTGGGAGCACTTTGTGTTTTTTGGTGTAATTTTACCTTAAAACTTTAAAATTCAATATATTTAGTTTGCCTGATTTGATTTTGTTGTTTTGGTCATGTTTCATCAATTAAAATCCACTCTATGTTTCTAACCTGGTGTGGGGTATTTTGGGTGTTTTTGTTTTAACTGTTTTTACTGTTTGAAGTGTTTCACAAATACTTCACACATTGCCTCCCAGTTAAGCCTGACTGCTCTGCGCCAAACTGCTAGAGGGTGAGCACAGGTTAATGTGGGGTTTGCTTGCACCTTACCCTGACTTGGATTGTGATTGCTGCTTGACCAGGGCTCACACCCCAGTCAATTAGCAACCCAATTTCTATTTTCTTTTAAAACAATGCTTATATGTAGTCCATTCACTGCAGCTACAGTGCTATTAGACACATGGAAATAATTTACCATCATAACTTGTCTGGAGCAACTAATTATTCTGCTTTGATATCATATGTATGGTTTGAGTTATATGAGCACATGTATTTTTCTCAGTAAATACCATCATATCCACTACATTACTTGTGGCCTGTTCTTTCATGGTGTACTTCCTTCTGTTTCTACATATGTTTGGTGTTGTGAAGAACTCAATAGGAACATTGGAATTTTGAACATCAAAAATATAACTTTTTGTGATAATGCTAGAATAGCAAATTTGTTTTAGATGATATTTAATTCAACATAGCAACACAAGCTGTGGTTGCACAGCTATGGAGCCTGACTATCAAAAGGTGCATGGACTTGCTTAGTGCTGGGATCCTCAATGGCCCCACCTCAGTGCTCAAATACAAAAACAGAAATACTGCCTCCTTTGCATGCTTGAACTCCAGTGCTTAATTTATAAAAAAACGTTAGTGTCCAGGCCCTTCTTGAGAGGCCACAGCAAACTGTAGTACTCATTGTCCATGCCAGCGATACCAATGAAGGTACCAGCACAACTAGAAACAATTGCACTCCTACAAGTGATATAATTCAGACTTTTCTTATGTATTTTGATCTATTAAATACACTTGGTGTGCTCATCTCAAACTTAAAAAGAAAGCACCACCACGTGGTGGACAGTCACTAGAGCCAGTGCTGACAATTAAGTACCGGTGTCCAGCACCAATAACCACTGGCTCAAATTAGGCACTAATGAACTCCCTGAGCAAAACATGGAAACATAGACTGGTCCTTCACCCATCAAACTGTGTCTCTGAACACACAGCCCTCCGAACTCTTGAAGTTGGTTCCCCTTTTTTTCAAATGTCTAAAACGTTTCTCCAATAATATCTAGAGTCTTAGCTTGGAGCTGGTAGAAAGAGATTACATCATCTATGCCTTATGACCAGATGACATTTCACCCTTGTAGAACTGGAGCATTATTGCCCAAGTGGTACATAGTCCTCATTAGTATTTAGAGAAATATCACTACATTGAAGCACATAATAGAAAACCTACACCCATGTGGGAGGTATCTTTTTGTGAAGATATCTTGCAATTGTATTTATGTCAGAAAATAATTTTGTTATTAATTTCGGCCATAAAACCAAAAAAACTCAGTAACATTCAGAAATACCCTCCGTTAATGTATAATTTCTGGGACAAACTCTCTATTATACCCATACTGGCTCACCATCATCCTAAAATGAACATTCTCAAAATGGAGATTCTCCTTATCTCTCCTACTAGATCCATCTTGCTTTATACTTGGTTCTAATCAAATCTGTTCTGAATGGCGGCCCTTTTTTTGTGGAATGCGCTAAATGTACAGACTTCATCTTGACAAAACTTTTAACCTTCAAACTAATGTTAGTGGCACCCTGAGTTGTCTACATTCGATTGAATGCAGATGTGGACAGCTCACAATGCTACAAACATTCGTAGCGATATACAGATTGGCACATGTTGTCATCACAGGAAATAATTATCAAGGGCACCCTAGCAGGATCTTTTTTCTTTGTCTACAACCAGTAGAAGAGCAAGGAATAGCAACTTGAAGTGTAGTATCACTTTTTGAAGCTGATACCCTATTTGAAAGATACTTAGCAAGAGTAGTGAAATTTCCCTCTTTAAGAGAGTCATTACAATTTTCAGTTGTAAGAAATAAGCCCTTTATGTGTGGTCATCCTAGTTTTTTGTTGCCGTTCACTGGACTCTATTTTTTCTGGTTTTAGAACTCTTTGCACTTTGCTGCTTCTAACCAGGAGGACGGTGCCTCAGTTCCTGCTTTAAATATGGTTAAATTAGTGAATTTTGAATTGCCACATTTACATTTCTTATAAACCCATAGCATATAGAAGACACTTCTGGACTACAGAATCTATTGTGCCATCCAGCACAATGGCAGTGCAAGCATGACCACAGGGCTGCCATGTGTTGCCTAACTGCATTAGTGTGAAACCTGCAGTGTGACCAGTCAAAATAACACTTTTTGACAGATAAAGACCTTCTTTTTTAAAATTGGAAAATGGCCCTCTCTGAAAGGACACTCCACACTTTTTGCTTTCCTCCTTCTTTTTTTCTGACCTCTTTTTGTTGGCTTTAGGACTCTGAGCACTTTACCACTGCTGACCAGTGCTCAAGTTCTTGTGCTCTCTCCTCTAAACATGGTATAATTAGTTTACACCTGATTGGCATATTTGATATACTTGTAAGTCCCTAGTAAAGTGGTATACCATATACCGAGGGTCTGTAAATTAAATGCTACTAGTGGGCCTGCAGCACTAATTGTGCCTCTTACGGAAATGCCTTTCAAACCTGTCTCAGATCTGCCACTGCAGTGTCCGTGTGTGCTCAGTTTACTGCCACTTCGACTTAGCAGTTGAAATTACTTGCCAAACTTAAACTCCCCTTAAAATACATATAAATAACCCCTGAGGTAGATCCTAAGTAACGCTAAGGACAGGCTGCTATATAAGTATAAGGGAAGGACATGTACCTTTATGTTTTGCATGTCCTGGTAGTGACAAACAGCTTATTTTGTTTTTCACTACTGTGAGGCCTACATTTCTCATAGGCCAGCACTGAGAATTCCTAAATAAGTTTAAGCTATAATTCCTGATCAGAGAGGAGTAGCATTGTCATGTATGATATGTTTGGAATGGTAATGATAAATCCTCCTTACTGATGAAGTTGAATTTAACATTTCTGTTTCAGAAATGCCAGAGTGGAAATTTCTCTGTACGGACTGCTCTTTGTGCCTGACTGCCTGTCTCCAATACAAGTCTGTGTTGAGGGACAGCTGCTACACTTTGTGCATTCACCCTGGACAGCCACAAACACACAAAGGTGAGACTCATCTGCATTCAGAGCACTCATCTGCAAAACATCTTCCACTGGATGTGTGACTCACGCCTAAAATTAAATGGAGAGAAATCCGAGATCTGCCTCCTTGGCAACCCACGCAAACTCCCCCGTCACTATCTTGGCCACCATGCATGGGTTCACCCCCCACCCCCAAAGCAGAAGTTAAGAGCCTTGGTATCTGGCTGGACCAAGAGCTCAACTTTAAAGCCCAGGCTAGGAAAACCTCTGGCATCTGCTTCGGGCTCATTCAAAAAGCGCGGAAGATCCTCCACCTGCTCCCCTTCCAATCCAGGAAACTGCTTATGCAGGGTCTGGTGAACTCCAGATTAGATTATGGAAATGTCCTATATCTAGGAGCCCCTGCAGCAGTCATAAAAAGACTGCAATACGCCCAAAACACGGCTGCCAGACTCCTAACAGGGGCCACATCCAGGTGCTCGGCCTAACCGGCCCTCAAAAGCCTCCACTGGCTCCCGATCAAGGAAAGGGTCGCCTTTAAGACCCTTTGCATTTCACATAAGATACTGCAAGGCAGAGGCCCGCCAATTCTGAGATCCCTCATCAAACCCCACCACTCGAACAGACAACTCAGATCAGACTCTCTCTCCCTTGCCTGTATCCCCAGAATCCCACAATGCCCCAAAATTGTGGAACTCTCTTCCACTGTCCATTCGAAGAGAACACAATCTACTCGCTTTCCGTAGGCAACTAAAAACATGGCTCTTCCCATAAATCCTCACCTTCCCTTCCCCCCCTCTGGAATAACAGGTTGTTTGTCAGCACTGGGACGCCCTAGGGTAGCTACGCGCTTTAGAAAACCGCATTCAAATTCAAATTCAAATCGGCATTCTGATGGGTCTATCTGGGAAGGGAAGCAAAGGGAGGGGCTGACCCTTACACTTAAATACATAGTGCCCATCCACACACGAAGCACTGGTTTACACTCCAGCTTTGGCCTCCAGACAGGACTGGGTTGAAAGAAATCCTTGTGCACTTCAGTGACTTCTTTTGAAGTCACCCTCTACATCAAAGACACTTTTGGGTATAAGTACTGATTGTCTGACACCCTAAAATCAAACACTTTTGGATCTTGAAATGAACCTCTGTCAGAAGAACTGATGTGCTGCTTGAAAGACTTACCTGGACTGCTTTTCTACCTGTTTCCCTGCTGCCTGCTGTATGCTGCTCTCTGACTCTGCTGGAAGGACTTTGCCTTCCTTCAAAGTGATCTCCAAGGGATTTCTGGCTTGCCTCCTGTTCTTCGGAACTTTCAGAAACACAAAAGATTTTATACAATTCTGCTGGACTCTGCCTTCTGAGAGTGCTGCTCTTGCCTGAGGTGCCCTCTCCAAACTCCTCACCCCAGAAGTGGGATCTGCAGGTGTTTTGCCAGAAATCGATGCATTGCATTAACTACATGAGAAACTCAGCTGCATCGCTTCTGACCCTTATGCAGCAGCTGCCCAATGACAGCAGTCCTGCAGCCTGCGTGGCTGTCCGACAATGCTCTGTGCTTCTCAACAGTGCGTTGCTTTTACTTCAGTAAAGTTCAACAACGATGCAGTGGCCCGACGCATGGGAAAGATCAGTGCATCGAGCCCTCAGCATTGATACTTTGCTCCATCCAAGGTACTTTTTCAGCAGGGCCATGCATGGGTCCTGTAGACAATCAGCCCTCCAATGCAGTCAACCTGCACTTTGGATTTTAACCAATATCTCACGACCGCAAGTAACATTTTGACCCCTAGTGACTTCTAAGCACTATTTTTGGCTTATTCCAAATTCACATCTCAACTTCAACTTATTGGATTTTTGTCATTTTGATATTATTTTGCTCAGATAAATATTCTCATATTCTAACCTGAGTGGAGTTTTTTTGTGGTGTATTCATTGTGTTACTGTGTGTGTGTATTGCCCAAATACTTTACACATTGTCTTTGTAGATAAGCCTGACTGCTCTGTGGCAAGCTACCAGAGGGTGAGCGCAAGTTCCTGGGTGCATATCTCAATCAACCAGGAATTACATTTCTAACACACCCCATCTAGGCCTTGTAGTCCACAAGGCAAGGTGCATGGTATTCAAATGTGAAATAGTTAGAACATTAATATTACCAAGTTCTTACAGTGATAAGCCCTGATATGCTATTTTCACTGTGGCAGGCCTAGTTGTCCTATGTATTAAAACAGAGTGCAGATTAAAATACTAATACTGTTAACTCCAGAAAGGGACTGAAAAAAAAAAACAATATTATTGATAGTTATTAAATATGATCTTCAATGGAGAAGTTAGACGTTTAATAAATATTAAGAAAAATCAACTTTTAGAAAGTTACCCTTTACCATCCTGACCTACCAGAAAGCTAATTAGCATTAGCCTCTGCATACTCCGAACCTGTGCCTCAGCGTAAAATGAGGCATGATCGAGTTGCACTGATTCGTATTGAATTTCAGCTTTCTCCAGGTAAAGGCTCCGAGCAGCTCAGAAAACATGACTAAGTTCCATTCTGCGTTGGGACATAGAAACGTTTGAACAAGAAATCTCAAAATCTTCATAGCAGCAGTGGGATCAAACTGGTCCAAATATCTGACCTTTGGTTCCATGGCAATTTATCTTCTAAAAAAATGACAAAGTCAATTTCTGCATTTGGATTTTGAGCCTGATTATGATGTCAGAGGATCAGACAAGCAATGGCTAGTCAGTGTCGGACTCACCGACATCTGCCCCTGCAATCCACGTGCAGCATTACAATGCGGCAGGTGGAGGGAACGTCCTCTGTGCTTCCGACGGGCATCGGAGGGTTAGTAAATCCTACAATAAGGGCGGTGCCTGCTCAGGCACTGCTGTCGGAATTACAATCTGCCTTTTCCTGAAAAGACAGGTGGAAAGGGACTTTTGGGGCCTCCAGCGCCCCCCCCCCTTCCTCCCTGGCCCTCCCCTATGGAGCATGACAGATGGTGCAGGGATGTTTAAAAAGTGTTTATTTTATGTTGTGGCTTGTGCTGCAGTCCGCAGCACACGTCGCAATAAAAAATATACACATTGCGACTGCCGTGAAGGCGGTCACATCGTAATCAGGGCAGCAGGATGGCCGACTTCTAGTAGGGCAGTCATGCTTCCGCCAAGGTGCCGGTTGGACGAGAGTCCGAACGGCATTGTAATCAGGCCCTTAGTTTAGATTTAGAAATGTGTTTGTTTGAACTTTTCTGACTTTCACACTTCCACCACGCCTAATCTTCTTATTATATTCGACCAGGGATCCATTGTGGTCATTCTCAAAGTGTGCCTACGTTCCAGTCTACAGCTTCCCTAGTCTATCATTGGTGCGTAGTGCTTTTTAGCCCTATTTTCAATTAACTCTTAAAAAAATTAATATTTCTGGCTTCCATTATTAGAGTTTTGTTGTTTTGATCTCACAATATTTTTTTCTTTATGTGAAAACTGATAATGGAATTTTGTTGTCTTTTGTGTGACAATGTCTACAGTGTATGCACTGTTTAAATACTTTACACATGGTTTTAAGTCAAGCCTATCTCATGTGCCATAGCTACCAGAGGATTTGTTTTATACAAATGTTCATATGGCTATTGGGAGAGATAGGCTTAATTTACAGTAGGTTGCCGACTTCAATCCTAAGGAAGTCTTTCTGTACACAAACCCAAATATTTTGATTTTCATCATAACACTATGCTTAGCTTGGCCAATAAATTCCAGAGGATGTCCTGAAAAGCATTGGGTTTTTGTTTGCGGAAAAATTGTATTCAATAGAATTAAGGGCTTTATTAGAAAATACAAATTGAATCACTCCAGGTATTCAGAATTGATGTTGACATATCTGTCATTTCCAATGGAAACCCGGCTTTCACGAATGACTAAAAAAGAACTACACTAGGCAAACAAGGAAGGATCGTTGTAAATTAACGCCTAGCACTATGCTCATCTGTGTTTTTGCACAGAAGGACCTCCTTCAGATTGAAGGTCGACAACCTGATTTTCATGGTACGCTTAGCCAGAGGATGCCCTTATGTTGCATTCCACAACTGTCAGTCCTGGGATTAAAGTAGTTAACATTTTGCAAATACAACAGCTTTGTACAAACTGCCGTTTCATTTGGTGTACAGACATGGAAAGATTTTAAGGTGGAAAAATGTATTCAACTCTTATTATGATTCTATTAATACGATGTATGTGTCTGTGCAAAACGACTGCATGACACACGTGTGCTCTCATTCAATACAATAGCTCGCCTTATTTCTGTATGTGCACAATTTCTTGAGACCCTCTAATTGAATACATTAGAAGGTTTGGTTGATGTGGGTGGTTTCCAGGTTACATCTACTTTGCCAATTGAGTATAACTTTCGTGGATTTAGCAAGCTCTGCACTTTATAGACACCGATCAAAATGTTCTAAAACATAAGCCAGCATCCACCTTTGTGATGGTTACATTTTTTTGCTTCATAAAGTACGAACCTGGCCTCCACTCATATCATCCTTTCAAAATACCTAAACATGCTCCTTTCAAAGGGATTGTTCACACTAGACATTGCAGTGACGGAAGAAAGCCAGGAATCTGGGCTTGAAATTGAAAATGTAGAAATGCTAACTCCCCATGTTCACCTCATCTGCATCTGCTCCCAGCTGTTCACCTCAAGATAATATGTGACACTGCCAACAGGTAGGGAACCATACAGCAAGGAAATCAACATTGCCACCTTCTCTGGCTTTTAAATATTTTTCGACTATAGATATTACACACTATGTCGTGACAGGCTTCTCATAAAGCTGTCAATACCACTGGTTGAAGGATTGAATTGCTATGCTGTTTTTCCACATCAACTGTAAGATACAAATCTTGAGACACTTCACATGTGAATTGATGCCCACTTTTCTTCTGGCCTTTTTTATATTAACCAAGCCACATGTTGAAGCGAATGGATGGGTACAATGTTATGTTATCTTAACAAGCCAATTTGCCAACAGGACCATCTCAGCCCAACAATGTAGCCGCACCATCGCTTAGACCAGGGCACAAGTCCTATAAAAAGAAGTGGGGGGACTGACCAACGTATGCAAGTATGCAAGTGACATGAAGACGTATGACATCACAGCACATGATGTCACGATACATGACATTCCACATGGCATCACAGTAAGTGACCTCACTGGAAGTGACATCACAAGAAGTGGCATCAGATACTAAGATCTCACACATATGTTTATCAGGTGTATCATGAGTAAATTTAAGTGCATTATGATATCTAACAAATGAGATTTGGAGTCGGAGTTGTGCTAAAAAATTGGCGCAATCCTGACGCAAAATCTGGGCCCCAACTAATAATTGTTTTTTTTAAACCTTGCCACAAAGAAATTGGCAACTTGGAAAAGCATGTCACTAGATCTGTTCTGTTTAATTGGTTGCAAAATGTGCATTTTAAAGTACTATATGGGGTTAAGGCATCTGCTGCAGAGGTGGCCAGTAAATCTCAGAGAATAATAATAATAATAATAATAATAATAATAATAATGATAATAATAATAATAATAAATAATGGTGAGATAACTCTGGAGGTTAAAGCATTTGTTGGAGAGATCTATGTTTTGTGTAGTCCCAAATTTTAATCAAAGTAGTAGAGAAGATTAAGTTGTCTCCTGCAAAACATAATCACCCATTGTTCTTGGAGGAGGGGGGCATTTGGGGATTGTTGAACCTCTATTTTGTGGCTACCTTCTTCGTGTTTGTTCTTTATGATATCGCAACACACATGGTGTGCATCTTATACAATGTTGTGAGCATAAATGTACCACATATCTATGCAATAGTGCTCTGATATGTGTATGATATAACATTTGGCAACTGAAAATACAATGAAATTTGTTTTTTTTTAAAGTTGTCTCCTGCAAATCAAAGCACATTATGTAACATGCAGATCACACATTTGTATTTTATGTAGATAGGTAAGTGGATTACTGCTTTGAGCACAGAGATCCTTTTGCTACCTGGAATTCATAAATTGTAATCCTTCTAGTAGACCACAGTGAGCTATGAAGGGCATGTGGCTCCTACACCTTGTAACACTGACTGTCTCATGTTGCACATCTTGCACATTGATTTGCCCACTTACATGATTTCTTTGGAATGGATAATGTGTGTGTTATGTAAAGCGCTCTTACACTCTGCATTGGTATGATTAGTGCTATAAAAGAAATAAACTAGGGCTATTTAAATAATTTGTGTAAATACTGGGACAAAAAACACACTGGACATTCTTACAGTGCATGCACTTATATACAGTCAAAAGTATACATCTCTAAAGTACCAGTGAAGAGATAACAAGATGTGTCCCTTTGTTTCCCCTCCCTTGCATTTACTTTAAAGTGTGAGTTCCAGGCTGCCTCCAGTCAGGCTATTCAAACAAAAGGATGCCTGATGGCCCTTTAACATGGGCCTTTATCTTTGGCTCAGTTGGAGATGAAAAAAGCCCCCTCACCACCTGGACGTTGCTGCTGTGAATGGAAAGCAGACAATGTACAGGCGCTGCTGAACATGTCCTGGTGTCTGAAAATTACACCGGGACAAGTTCAGCATATTTATGTGGGGCCCAACTTCTTGGCAGGGGGGACGGCGTCCACCCTGTGAAAACAGAGGGTGGACGACATGTGCCCGTGTGTACCCCCGACTCGTGCCCTGGCTTAGATGTATCCTGCGTCTAGAAGACGACATTTTTCCCTTGTTCCTCTAAAGCAGGAAATTACCATTGACGCCAGTTTATTACAATCTCCATTGTAATAGTAACCGAACCTTTTCTCTGCTGCAACATGTCCTAGTTTATACCTCACAACAGTAAAGCTTTCCTAAAATGGTGTGCAGGTTATAATTGAGCAACCACACACGATGTGTTCCCAAATCCTTATTTACAAGTCAGACGATAGTTACCTCCTCTGGAACAGCACGGATATTGGTGAATCCTTTTCGGAATACGACAAACACGCGACGTGCCCCACAGCGCAAGGCAGAAGTGGCGCAGTCAAAAGCTGTGTCGCCTGCTCCAAGTACAATCACTGTTCCCTTTATCGACGGCAGCGCAGAGCGGCAGGCACACATCCCTGAATGATAAAAGGGAAAGAACATGCTCAAGTAGGAAAACTGTTTATGCATGACAGCTGGAAAGTTGCTCGGACTTAGAGCAGTGTAAAATTGCATCTTGCCGTTTTCAAGCATGGAGTGTCAGTATTAGATTATTGTGCCTCAGTGAAGGACAATTTTATTCCCAGTCTCAAAATATCCTCTGACATGCAATTTCATAGTCAGTACACTTAGCAGCGATGACTTCAATCTTCCCACCTCTTACAGAGATATACAAAGGGATCCCATATATTTGGTACATTTTGCTGCTTTGTAAATAATAAAAATCATAGTTTGCTCATGAGCATTCCTTTACATTCTATAGTTAGAGAGATATATTCAAGAAGTCAAACAATTCTACTCACATACTTCGGTGCTTATGACTTATTAATCATCGAAAGCAAAAACACAAACTACAACACTAAATAAATACAAAAAAACCTCATTACCGTAACAACTTCGCTGCATATCCAACCTGCAATAAATACAATTTGAAGCTTGAATGGAAGGAGCCTGATTTTTAAGCTAATGAATCCATGATGATCTCATTTAAGTACTAAGACCCTTGTTACAAGTTGCCCAGTATTCTCGATGAGACTGGTAACTGGAGTCACCAGTGAATTTGGGGTTAGAAACTGTGGTGTTTCACCCAGATTATTTTTGCTGCTGAAATTAAAATACATCTCCCTGTTAAATGAGAGAAAACATGCACAAATCTGCACAGATACACTGACTTCAACCCGCACAACGTGTAATTCTTTCCGTTTCCCTACCTCTAGAGCCTCATTACGATGTCGGTCGGACTGCAACCAACTCGACAAGGTTACGGTGCAACTGGCATCTGCCCCTGCAGTCCAGCCGCCGCATTATGATGCGGTGTACGGAGGCAGCAGGCAGAGAGACCAACGGGCCATCACCAGAGCGGTCGGAATGTATTACATAAAATATGGGGTCCATTAGGATGGCGGGCGGACTTAGTCCGCCCGCCATCCCATCGGTAATTGGGACCGCCCGCTATAAGGGCGGGGGTCCCGCGGGGGGTATTAGGATGTGTCCGCCACTGTGGCGGGCGCATCCTGTATTTTTAGCATTGTGGCAGGTGGTGCTCTCAGCACCGTCCGCCACAATGCTAAAAATGCACTTTTACATTTGCATAAACAAAGCGGCAGGCACCGCGCGGTGCCTGCCGCTTTGTTTATGCAAATGCAGGGGGGTACCACAGGTACCCCCTGTGTATACCCCCACCTCTCCTTCACTCTGGGGGCCCGCAGGGGGCCCCCAGAGTGAAGACGGCATGCCTTTCCGTGGCGGCATCGCCGCCACGGAAAGGCATCTCCCTAAGCCCATTGTAATATGGCTGGCTGTGTCTAATAGACACCGCAACCATATTAATCCTTTTCCGCCCCGGCCGCAAGGCGACCGGGGCGGAAAGGCGGCGGATGTTCTTTCCGTCCGCAGAGGTCCCCCCCGCCATACTAATATGGCGGGGGGAATTCGAATGCGATGTCGGGCGGATTGCCCCCACCAGGCTGGCGGTAGCCACCGCCAGCCTGGCGGGGGCAATCCGCCCGACATCCTATGGGCCCCTAAGGGTGCCGCTGCTCAGACACCGCCGTAGGGATTACGATATCCCTTTTGGTATGCCTTTCTATGTCCGTCCAACCGCCATTGGAAGGCAGAAGGTAACGGACTTTGGAGGCCCCTAGCAGGGCCTACGTCCATCTGCTGCCTCCACTATGAGAGGGCGGGGCACCAGTGGTCCACCCTAAACATCCCTCCACCATGTGGCAGGCACCCCATGTTATCTGCCACACGGGGCAGGGATTGATTAAAAAGTGCTTGTTTACTATTGCTGTTTGTGCTGTAACCCGCAGTACTAGACGCTATAGTAATCATACACTCTACGACCACTGTGAAGGCGGTCGCGTTGTAATTCAGAAAGCAGGACCTCCAACTCCTTGTCAGGCGGTCCAATTTCTGACACAATGCCGGTCAGCCGCTTGTCCGACCGGCATCAGAATAGGTTCCCAAGTAACAGGAATTCCAGGAGGCAGTGAAATAACAGGGATTATTCCATGGCACTTGTGAGGAAGACTAAAGACTCAGAAAAATTTATTAAAAAACCTATGCATTCTGTTTAATTCAAACTAGCAGTCTAATGGTCAGTAAACAGATTTTAATTAAGGAAGATTAATTGAGAACGGCACCAAATGTCTTCTCTCACACTGCAGTAAAGAGGATCTATTACCTTATGCCACAGATTGCATTCTTCAAATCTCTTGTTGGTAATTGTCCTTAAAATCCCGTTCAGTTTTTGATTACAAACAGTCCATCAGGAAGTTCGAATTTTATTTGAAAGATTGACTTTCTCTTTCTCAAATATTGAGCAACAGAGCAATTGTGAATAGTACATTCTGAGTGTGACTTGGGTGTATATTATGGCTTCCAGAATTTCAAGTTGTTGTTTTATTGAATTGCATACACTCTCTTGATTGGATTTTACTATTTACCTCATAGTTACTTGTATACCAGAGGTGATATTAAAGTGCTGATCCTGTCAGTGGTGTAAAGAAAAATGATGCCCCTCCGCTCCAAAATGTGAAGGGAGGCCCCCCGAGTCTTCTATATACCACAGATATTCAATGGCATTGGGGCCAAATGGGGACCCTCCCACCCCAAAAGGATTGGGGGCCCACCTGCACAGCAGGGGCAGTTGTGGCCTACATTACATCACCGGTTCTTGTTACGAAAGTTTTTTTGTTATACATGGTTTTGTTACTAGAACTATGCTGTAATATATCTAATTTCAATATTCATGCCGCCCATTTTGGCTAGGCTCTGACCACTAGACTAACCTTCTACAGAAGGACAATGAGACTTTTCACAACCTGACAAATTTCCATCGAAGTACGAGTAACTAGTGACTTAAATAAAATGGAACACTTGCAGCCCCTCTGGGTTTTACACCAATATATCCCTCTCCCAAATGAATGTTCCCAGTTCCCAATACGTCCATTCCAGTTTCTCAATAATCAAACCCTCTCTTTTACGCCTGCGAAATTGAGATGATACATTTACATTTCAGGGAAGGCATTAAGGGCCAGATGTTACCCATTCTGTGTCTATGGAAAAATGTGTTCGTCCATATGTCCCTAGAAGTCTGCAGACGCTTTTAACCAACAAGCACACATGACAAAGTTATGACTCCACCATAATCTTGTTTACAGATGATCTTAAGATGCTCACGACAGGTATATTCTGCCCTGAGATCAAGATCAATTTTGAAGGAGCAAGTAAGCAGGACTAAAGGTAAATGCAGACTATGAGGGCTGTCGAAATCCATAGCGGTGAAATGTCTCCTGCTACATGGTTGTATGAAGAGCACTTTCATGAGCAAAAGAGGAGTCAAGCAGTTGACAACCTACTCTCTACTGGGTTCTCACAGTTATTCCTATGCCTGAAAATTCAGGCAATTTGCCCTTTGCGAAGACCCCTGCTATATTGCTACACTATGGTTGCAGGTTGGAGACATGATGGTATGATGGTGTCACACTGGCATAATGCTGACACCGGAGTAAAGGTAGTAATTCCTGGCATTTTGAGAGCAGGTAGGGAAACCTGTTGCCCGGCATGAATGTACACAATATTGAATACATTGAAGTTCAACAGGGCCAAACCAATGCCAGTAAAGGTATGTAACTTGTAGTCTAATGTACATGCTTAGTGCAATATCTCCCCAATGCACAGGATAGAGAGTGTCGGACTGGCCTACTGGGCAATCAGGCAATGTCCGGTGGGCTGGTCTAACTGGTCAGTGTGTGGCCATTTTTTGAGCTGTTTGTGAGCCAGTTTTATGGTCTGGCAGGTTGGATTTTACTCTTGATTACGCTAATATTGCCGTTTTGAAATTGTGGAACGCTTTTTTTTGTAGCTAATTGATTCACTAATAGGCTGAGCAAGGGAACTTTCCACGACTGATGGGCAGAGTACGCCGGGATTAACAGCCGGGTCGGGACTGCGAGGACCAGCGGGCCTTGCGTGCCATCATTGGCCACAGCTGGGTCCTCTTCCCGCCCCCTCCTCCCTGACTGCATATTACGCCTCGCGGCCCCCGCTCCGCGGGAGCCGCTCGTAGGCGTGGACACTTGGCTGATTGATTTCTCCTTTCCTTTGGTTCACGGAGCACCGGAGGCTGAGCAAGGGAACTTTCCACGACTGATGGGCAGAGTACGCCGGGATTAACAGCCGGGTCGGGACTGCGAGGACCAGCGGGCCTTGCGTGCCATCATTGGCCACAGCTGGGTCCTCTTCCCGCCCCCTCCTCCCTGACTGCATATTACGGCTGGCGGCCCCCGCTCCGCGGGGGCCGCTCGTAGGCGTGGACACTTGGCTGATTAATTTCTCCTTTCCTTTGATTCACAGAGCACCGGAGGCTGAGCAAGGGAACTTTCCACGACTGATGGGCAGAGTACGCCGGGATTAACAGCCGGGTCGGGACTGCGAGGACCAGCGGGCCTTGCGTGCCATCATTGGCCACCGCTGGGTCCTCTTCCCGCCCCCTCCTCCCTGACTGCATATTACGCCTCGCGGCCCCCGCTCCGCGGGAGCCGCTCGTAGGCGTGGACACTTGGCTGATTGATTTCTCCTTTCCTTTGGTTCACGGAGCACCGGAGGCTGAGCAAGGGAACTTTCCACGACTGATGGGCAGAGTACGCTGGGATTAACAGACGGGTCGGGACCGCGAGGACCAGCGGGCCTTGCGTGCCATCATTGGCCACAGCTGGGTCCTCTTCCCGCCCCTCTCCTCCTACCTACTTTAACAACATCCATACACGCGCACGCGGGACGCGCGCGGGACGTGCCCGGGCGAAGCCTGGGCCAAGGGCGGGCCCGTTGTAGCCCGTTAGAGACCGCGCAGGACCGGACCGGGCCATCCCTCTGGGCCCTGTCTATTTCACTCTGACCGAGGGATTCATCTTTGATCCAGATACAAGGACTGGTGTGCCTACAAATCATGGCGGGTCGAGAGACAAGGAGTAAGACTACTGCCTCAACTTCTCTGATCGCAGGTACATTGGACAATTTTTTATTGAGAGCGAACTCTGTTCTTTCAAAAGAGATTGCGGTGGTTGAGAGCCGCCTGTCACAAGGCATTGATAGTCTGAGGAGGTCTTCACTAGGCCTAATAGCTAGTGCTAAAACGCCTGACAGGGGGGGGGCCTCTCCCACTCCCCTATTGGACAGTATTGAACAAACTATTGCGTCTGTCGTACATGATCTTGGAAATAGCCCAGGAGCGGTCGGGGCTCCTTTACCAATCACCCCTGTAGTCATAATTGCACCACCACCTGTGGCTCTTACCAACATGGGGACATCAGAGGGTGGGATGTTATCCACAAATAGTCATACAAGGGGAGCTAGGAAAGGGGCGGTCCCTAAGAGGAAACGCGGCTCTCTGGTGAGGGGCGGGAAAAGGCTAAACTTGATAAGGGTACTGAATCAAACCACACGATGACCTCATTCGGCAGTAGGGAAGTCCACCCTCTAACCACCGCTGACACTAATGTATTCCCTCAGGATTTGGTGCCAACCCAGCCGACCGCATTCATATTTGGGGACAATGCGCAGGCAGGGACAGACAAGCTGACCCCAGCAGGCACTGTGCTCTACTTTGGAATCTTTGCTTAACCCACTAGTGGCCAGATTAAATTCCATAGAGAATAGGCTCCTAACTATTGAACAGGCCACCGGGGAGATTATGAACCATCTTAAGCAAGCTCCAACTGCACAGCTGGGTCATGTTGGTGGAGGGGGAGACCTAGCTCCAGCCCCTGTGCCTGCTCCTAACTCAAACGTGGCCCCAGTAGCAAATCCTGTGACAACACAGGCACCTCCGGGCGCACCCGGAGCTAACATTTCTAGTTTTATAGGCCCAGGTAGCGCAGAGGTTGAGCGTCCCAAACTAGATGGTGGCCGTGCTAGGTGGACCAAGGCAATTAACCTGCCCCAGGAGGCAGCCCCCCTGGTAGTCATATTAACTGGTGTTCCCGAGCTTAGCGGCACTACCCCTGAATCATTTTCCTCCTTAAAAAATAAGGCTGCCTGTTGGTTGAACTCTCACAGACCGGTCCCACCACAACAGGTAGCTGAAATTGTTATGGTTAGAAGGATCTCTTGGGTGGGCCCCCTAAACAAACACATACAGGGGGACTGTGTTTTGGTTAATTTTAGACATCCAGGCATTGTTTCACATATCTGCAATTGGGTGGGCGACACAGCTGGTACCACAATCCAGGCCCACCCACTGTCCTTCTTTTACCCACCACCAAGCAATCCAGCTCCAAGTTGGGGGGAAGAGGGCTGGACTAGGGTGGGAGCTAGGAGCTTTACTGGAGGGCATAGGTTCAATCAGTTCCCCACACCCATGTACCCTAACTATCTTCATGCCAACAGGTTTAATTCTCTAGACCTGGTGGATTGACTTAGTTTGGGAACAAATCTGGATAGACAAGTTTGCCAAGTAAACCAACAAAATCCCCAGTTCACCAGGGAAGACAGAGGCAGGAATGGGCTGAATAGCGCTCAAGGGGAATTGCAGGGGGAACAGGGTGGGACGGCTTCTATACCCTCAGAAAGGTGGGATGTCACGAAGAACCAGATGCTTTGGTCAAACGGGGAGAAGGACCCCATTATGTCTTCTGCTGAGGTTATGGCTGGGAAATCATCCTTAAAAATTATATCATGGAATATTGCAGGGCTCCATAGCAAACTGGCTTGCCCCGAGTGGGGCACTTTTATTGACTCGAGTGATATCTGCTTCTTTCAGGAAACCTGGGCAAGACAAGAGCAATTCAGGAGAAGTTTTGTTTCCTTCTCCATAGCCGCAAAATGGGGGGGAAGGGGAAGGCCCTCGGGAGGATTGACAATTTGGGTGAAAACTCATCTGGGGTGCAGAGCCAGGACTCTGGAGACAACAACGGAGGATGTGCAAAGCATCCTTCTAACCTGGCCACACGCCTCCAAACTAGTCCTGGTGAATGTATATTCCAGACCTGTTAGTCCCACATCAGAGTCTAGAACCATCGAGGAACTCTCTATGTTCCTATCCAGGATCCCCCAGGGGACCACTCTGGTTATAGGGGGCGATTTTAATTCCCACTTCGAGCCACTGAGAGATCTTATGGATGGTGTTATATCTGAAGAGGACAATTACTGGAAGATCCCACTGGTGGTGGGTCCCCCGCCTAAGTCGTGGGCACCATTGGCAGTTCAAATCCTAGCCTTAACGCTCAACCATTCAATTAGGGCATGCAATGGTCGTGCTGGTACGGACATACCAGCACAACACACTTTCAATAAACCTGGCCAAGTGGCCCGATTGGATTACATATTTGTTGAAGCCTGCGCATGGCACAAAGTCATCGATTTTAAGGTGGTACCCAGAGCCGAAAGCGACCACAACCCCCTGATTCTAGAATTCCTTTGCCCCGGTCGTTCTAAGAATGGCCAAAAGGGAAGGAGAGAATCTGATAAACGAGCACTTCTTTCCAGCAACAGACGTAGAATCAGATGGGACAGGGCAGTCACTCGCCCGAGTTAGTGGCTAATATATATTTAGAAGTTGCCTCGGCACTGGAATCTGTGATTACCCTGACTCTGGAGCCCCTTTCTGGTTGTGCATTTGTAAATCTCGGTGTTGTTCACCAGACTTTGCTTAAAAGCGTAGCCGAGATTTTGAACCCTGCTGGAAATGGGAAAAGGCCAGATAAAAAACATACCTGGTTTAATCCAGCGTGCAGAAGGGCGAAATTGGAGCTCATCAAAGCTCTGAAATTAAATCCCAATAGTGCTTTTTTCAAAGAAAAAATGGCTGCCTATAGGAATCTAATCCGCAACGCCAAAGCAGAATGGGAGGCGGACCACTGGGCCAACCTAACATCGAGTCTCGCTGGAAGGAATGGCCGGCAATTTTGGCAAATTGTTAACACCGGGTCAATAGAACAAGTTGAGGCTGTGGCCCCTAATGTAGCCGCCGAGGTATGGGAAGAGCACTTTCGAGTTCTTTACCGGGCGGACGACCACGTGGGGGTATCAAACCCTCCCAACCCAGCTCCTAATACTTGGAGTCAATTACCTGAGTATGAGTTCACTGTGGTGGAGGTAGAGTCTGCTATCCTCGGCCTTCCCTCAAGCAAAGCTCCGGGCCTGGACAAGATACCAGGCGACCTCCTATAGCACGCACCGGCAGTATGGGCTCCCTATCTGACGGCCATTTTTAATGCGATTTGGGGGTGCATGGAGGTCCTGAGTACTTGGCTGGGGGCAGAGATTGTCCCTATCTTCAAGAAGGGCTCACCTCTGCTCCCAGTCAACTACAGGCCGATCAGCCTAATCGACGTGCCCCAAAAACTTTTTGCACGCTTGATTTTAAACCGTCTTCTAGAATGGATCGAGGAGCACTCCATCCTAAACCCTTTTCAGGCTGGGTTTAGGAAAAAGGTTTCCACTACGGACCAGATCTCACGTTTACGCATGCTCCATTGGAAAACCGTTAAGATCCGAGGCGGGTCACTGTACACCATCTTCGTAGATCTTCGCACTGCGTTTGATCTGGTCCCGCGCCAGAAGCTGTGGGCCGTACTTCGGGAGCTTGGAACTCCCCCCCCAATTCTGAACATGCTAATACGACTTCACGATCAGAATTTTGCACAGGTCCGGTGCGGTAACTCGGGTTCTCTGTCGGCACGATTCCCTGTTGGCAGGGGGGTAAGGCAGGGTTGTGTCTTGGCACCAACCCTGTTCTGCCTCTACGTCAACGGGGTAATCACACACCTGGACGCGGTTCAGGACAGTGATGCCCCTAAGCTTGCAGGGTGTAGGATCGCGGCAATCATGTTCGCGGATTTATTTATTTATTTATTTATTTATTTATTTATTTGATGACACGTTACTTCTTTCTAAAACCCCTATGGGTATTCAACGTGTCCTGGACGGGTGTGTTTCCTTCTGCAAAGAGCGGGGCTTGGAAATCAATACACTAAAAACTAAATATATGATTTTTAATCCCCCAACAACATCACGTCCAAACCCTATGATAGACGGTGTTAGACTAGACAGGGTTCAAACTTTTGACTACCTTAGCCTTACTCTTAATGAATCTTTTACTTGGGCCCAACATGAGCTGAAATTGCATCTCAAGATGACACAGATTGGGGGGGGCATACTGAAACTTTTAAGTAAGTCATCATATAAACCGATCGGCCCCCCACTAGAAATTTATAAACTGTGGGCGCGTGGGGTAGTATCCTACGGGGCCGAGCTGTGGGGTCATAAAACTAGCCCAGCTCTCAATGTTGCGGAGAATAGATTTCTAAGGCAATTGACAGCTCTGCCCGCGAGTATTCCATTGGTGCCGCTAAGACTGGACCTTGGTATCAGACCTATTGAGGAGGAACTTGCCCTCAGACCCCTAACCTTCTGGAGGAGAGTCTGGGTAACTCCTGAGTTATCTGAATATAGGCAAGAACTAATTGAGGTACTGGGTCTGCCTAATGCGGGTAGGCTTCCTTGGCTGAAATACGTAAGGTTGGAACTTGAGAAACTTGGACTTGCGCTATTGTTGACTGACCCGGAGCATTCTTGTGCCGGCATTTCACGAAACCAACTGGTACAGCTCTTCCGGGAAAACCGCATGGCCCAGTTATCATCCAGAAAAGGGGGTGGTGATTATTTTGGCCACCACGAGTGTGGAAGGGTATGCTCAGACTTGAGTCCCTTGCTCATTGCACCATCAGGATTCAAGCAAGCCGGGCCGAAGACGGCTGTAATGCCAGAAACCGGTCCCCGGAAGCTTGTTTCCTTTCCAGTGAAGAATTGGCTTGGTAGTTTGGTCTGCCCTGTTCCCATGATGCACTGGGCCAGGGACAGACTAATTTGCATATAGCCAGGTTCTGAACTGGGATGGTGCAGTGAGCTAAAAAACGGTGATGGATCAAGCCCTGATCTGTTGACTGGGTAGGAGTGTTCTGATTAACTCAGATACTCTGTCCATCACCACCCCCTTTTTGTAACCAGTTATCATCCAGCACCAAATTGGGCACTCTTACAGCCAGCTTTCTCTCAATTAAGGATTCATATTCTCTGGAGCGAGTGATAGATGACATCAGCCCGGTTGCCTCGAGGAAGCTTTTTCTCCAATCGTGGCATGGATCGCTACCAATCAGATCTTTTACGTCTGACTGGTCTGCACTATTGCCAAAGAACTGTCCAGGGTGTACTGAATCCTTAGAGAACGAGGTTCATGTCATCTTTTTTTGCCCTGCCTATTCAAACCCGCGACGGAATTGGATTATTCCAATCTGCAAAAATCTGGGCCTAAGCCATTGCCAACAGGCGTACAGAATTCTAGAGACAGACCTTTCTCCGGCTGTGGTTTTCGCTGTCTCAAAATTCCTAGCAGCAATGTGGAACATCAGAAGGGCATTTGTGATTAATCTACAAAGCAGATCACACCAGTCACACAACTGAATCCTATGGGGCTTGGAATTAGAACTACTAGGGTATAAGGGACAATTGCTAAATATAGGAAATTTACATTTGATTAAATGGTATTTTTATGCTTGTTTTAACAAATTTTATTGCATTTGCATTTGATTAAATTGTATTTTTATGCTTGTTTTAACAAATTTTATTGCATTATTCAAACTGTTTTATGTATTGCTCTTTTATGACAACTTCTGTCGAAATAAAGATTTTCAAAGATTCACTAATATGGGAGACTTTTTGTTTTGGTGCCGAGGCCTATTTACTGTCCCAGTCCAACCCTGTGGACAGAAACACGTCTTTGCCAGCGTCTATGAGGGTTGACCAAGGTGAAACCTATCGCAATTGTTAACATTTGTTACCGTTGGTATTAACTTTTATATCAAGCCTGGTTATTACCAGTTGACCATGCCCTTCCTTTCAGCAAATTCTTCCTTACTTAAAATGTGTCACGCTCTTTAGTAGACACATTGCCCGTCATAATCCACGCAAACAATAGCCCCCAATCAGCCCTTTTACAAGCTTTCAGTTCAAAAACTCGAGATCAAGCCGCAAGCCTGAAGATACTTTCGCACAAAAGGACGTATTCCTTTCCGCGAACCGGCGAGCAAGAATGATAACTGGTTGCACATATTTTAAAAGTTTACACAAGCAAAAAGATTCCACTTTTGCATTATTGGGGCCGTTTACTGTAGTGGGTTAGATTTATTTCCGAAAATCTGAAACAGTTTTAAATTATTTAGTGTTTTGTGCAATTTCCACTACAAAGATGTTTTATATGTCTGAGGCAATGTTCCGTCGAATAATACAAGCAGCACAGGGGCAGAAGCGATATAAATAAATCAAATCTGACTCCCAGTCCTTATGCTGGTTTATGTACAGCGATGGTCAAAGTGACTTTTATTATGCCATTTGGAAAGCCTATGAATAGAAAGACTGCGTTCTTACACTTCGTCCTGCGGTCATTTGTGCCAACTATACCTTTGCAATATCCTAACCGCTAGAACTCCAAATCAACTTATTTTACCACTTTTTCTTTTTGGTTACTGTAGGTATGATGAAATCCTATATTTTGCAGCACCTATGTGTTACCAATTGACGCAGCTAATCTTGACTGACTATTTGAATCTCTTGTTTGGAACCGTGCTAAATTCCAAGCCCATGCATAATATTACACGTCTGTGTGATTTCATTGCGCACAATCCATCCATCCATCCATCCATCCATCCATCCATCCATCCATCCATCCATCCATCCATCCATCCACCCACCCACCCACCTATTCCTTCCATCCATCCATCCATCCATCCATCCATCCACCCCCCCACCCACCCACCCACCCATATATCTATCTATCTATCTATCTATCTATCTATCTATCTATCTATCTATCTATCTATCTATCTATCTATCTATCTATCTATCTATCTATCTATCTATCTATCTATCTATCTATCTATCTATCTATCTATCAATCTATCTATTTATCTATCTGTCTGTCTGTCATGTTGATTTGCTTACGTTTACAGTTATATATTGGTCCTCTAACACCAACATCCTTTCATATACACTAACCACTGGAGGGATTTGGAAAGGTGGGTGAAAGACTGGACTAATTAAGCTTGAAATGAAATGAAATGAAATGAAGAAAATTTATAATGCGCAAAAGACAATAACCCGCAGGTATCAAGGCGCCTAATAATACAATCAAAATTTGAAACAAACGTCCTTACATATAGGCTTGTTGAAAGAGGCGAGTTTTTAGGGCCGTGCGGAATTTCTGTAAAGATGGAAGAGATCTCAAGTCAAGAGGGAGATCGTTCCACTATTTGGGGGCTAGCGTGGAGAAAGCCCTGCCACCCCATTTAGCTCTTCGTACACGGGGGGTTTTAAGCAGCGATTTCCCACAGGAACGCTTAACAGAAAGTAATCTGGCCTACACTCATTTTTCTGATAATGAACTTTAGCAATTGAACATGGAAAGTATATTGATACAGGATTATTGTTACAGAGCACAGGACTGGCTTCTGCCATTGTAAGAATTTACACAATTTCAAATCCTTTTCTAATGGGGGCTAGAGTTATAGTAAAGTGACTCTATTCAGCTGTTGACACCCCATTGGCGTTTGAAGGATCAAATTCAGGAGAGAAAGCGCAACATAAGTTTACATAAAACTAAAGTGGCATCTCTTTTAATGACACTGTACTCATGAATGCATCCATATGCAAAAATGCTCTTCAAGTACATGGAAGAATGCGAAGAAAAGGTGCATTTTAGGGACATTGAAACAACTAAGATTTCTTTCTGCCAGATGACCTCCAGAAGCTGATTGCAAGCTAAACCGAAAATCGAGGTCTCATGCCTAAATGCTCTAGAATCAATCTAAAAAACATGCATTTTCAATACAGCAAAATAAAGCATAATTCCTGTAGTTTGTAATTAATTCTGCTCGACACTGATAGCAAGTGTAATTTTCAATGCACAGAGGATATGTTAGCTCTGTGTAGACATCTCACTACAGAAGTAGTAGTTGAGTTCTCTCTGATCTGCAGTCTTTATTTCATTATGTCTGAAGTACCTCCCTGCCAATAGTGATCTAATATTCTTCTGTTAGATATGGTGTTAGAAAATGTCGTTTTTGTACGGTCACCCCCTTTTTTGCTGAGCTGATGCTGGTGGTTTGTTTACTCTGCACACTGGGGCACTATACCAGTATATGTGATCAGACCCCCCAAACATGTTGAAATTGGCTATACTCCTAATTGAAATGTCCTGGTGGTGAAAAACCTCCAAAGTAATTTTTAGGTCGAGCTTTCGAGACCTCTTGTATAAACTTTTGTGTATACTTAATATATACTTATATGCGTATGTACTTTGTGGGCTCTGGAGATCAGCCCTAGGACTTGTCTGCTTCCACCTAGGGAATTTTTTTTCTGTTCAACTGCCTCTATTTAACTGTCTTGATATAAAACGACCAGCAGAGGTAAGTAAAATACCAGGATTACTTTAGCATTCAATAGATTCCAGTCCATAGAAATTGTCTTCCACAAGCACCCGTAGACAATATTTTTTTCAAATCTAGTATTTTCAGTGATATGACCACCGAAGGCCCTGATTTTCTATTAAAAACAGAGCTTTGGACTATGCCATTTCCAGCTGAAAGGCAATATTTCTCTCCTTGTGTTCCCATACCTGGCGTGTCACACAGTTTGGTACCTACTTTCCCTCCACGTTAAAGAACAGTAGATGTTTCAGCACCCAGGCTAGCTAAATACATATAAGGTCCCAAAGGTGAGACTGATTGCATTGCAAATGTTTGTTTACTGTGGCAAGGCTGGCTCTTCCATTGGAAAGTACTGGGTTACACCTCACCATGTTATAATGCTTAACTGCAGTTTGGAAGTAGCTATAAAAATGATTCAAGGGCTCATTTTAATAGTAATATAAAATCCAACATTATGGTCAGGTTGGATTTAATATTACTATTTTGTAAATGACACATTCAGAAAATTGTAATGTTCCTGCCTGAACCAAATGCACTTTTCTGTCAGTGTTCTCTCTCACCCAGCAGATGAACTGCTCCTTGATTAAATGTTAAGAGGCTCCAAGAGTAGGGGCAAGGGGAGACGGATGCCCCTTAACCTAACAGGATGGCCATATGGGTTGTGTCCAGTAACTAAATTAACTCCAAAGGATGCATACACTGTCAATGTCAGGTATAGCTCACACCTGAGCCTGCAAACTGTATGCCCCAAAAACCAGCAATATATGAGGAAACAGCGGTTCCTGTGGACTATTGTAACTCATTTAAGCAATACGTAAACACTATCGCAATACAAAGTTTGGAATAATGTCAGAGGGCAAGAGACCATCAACACAGTAGGTTCAGTGTAACATATTTTATGAGTATTTAAGAGAAACAAAAATTACAATATTTTCAATTTACAAGAGCAATTATTTGTGCATTGTGTCCCCAAGTGAAAATGGAACCTAAATGTGGGTTACAAAGTGAATATTTATATACATGGTTTCCATAAATCATAAGAGACGACCATTCATGTAAAATTTCTCAACAGCATAAGTATATAATAATACACGCTGGGTAATGGTTCATTCTTTCTGCTTGTCGATGGCGTTTCAACCCTTCTATCAATGTGGGGTCTCCTCAGGACTAGTGATGCAGGGACATCTGAAATGCTATAAGTGCAGCCTTATGAAAGTGATGTGCCACAAGTGAAAGGTGAAAAAAGGGTATCACTCACATGAGGACCCAAACGGGTTCTCACTGTGAGGCAAGGCTGGCATTTAAGGGTATAATTTGGCCTACAGGCTCTTCCATCCACGCTCCAGAGCCGTAGCGGTGTTAATTCCCTGATGTGTGCTGGGTACAGTGGCAAGGCACTGTGTATATCCGGAACACTGCTGGACCTGTGAAAGACACATGGAGGGCTGCTCCTGCTGTTGTGACCTGTGAGAAGTACCATGAGTGGTGGACCTTATTTCATTTGAACACAGGGCCAAGAAGTGGACTCCAACGTTCAGTAGGTTGACCTCCTGGTAAGAGACAGTGCCACAAAAGTTGCAAGAAGCCCACTTCCCTAAAGAGCCGAGCTGACCAGATCTGCCCTGGATGCTGTTGATGGTTCTGTTGGACTAAGTCTTGACCTCCAAGTCCTGAGGTCCTAGAACCCTTGGTTGGTGTTAGAGTATACGCCTCCTGCCCAAACTGCAAAAGCTACCAACTTTTCCTCTGAAGAACTGGCACAAGAATGGAACTACTGTCATATTGCTGGTCGGATCCAACTTGCTGGTTTATCCCGTTGAAGGAGACTTGTCTGCCAGAAAAGTTTCTATGGCTCAAACAGAGGGTTTCATCAAGAGTGACACTCAGTTGAAGGGGATCGACATCTAGACTTTCCTGGGCATGGACGCCAGACCTCTCACACTCAGAGCATTACTGCCATCATCGACGACTTGCAGCTTGCCCTGCTGATGACTCAACAGCAGTCACCTTTTTTCCAGAAACATTTCTTCAAGTGAGAATGTAACTGTTAGACCTGTCAGCCTTTGGGTGGTCTTCCCTCAAACCTTTTTGCACGACTCCTTCATTTTCGCTGAGCTTGTGCTTGTTGACATTAGGACTCGGTGCACTTTCCCACAGCTAACCACTGCTAAAGTGTGTGTCCTCACTATTTAAAACATGGTAACATTGGCTTACCTTTATAAGTCCCTAGTAAAGTAGTAACACCTATACCTAGGGCCTGTAAATTAAATGTTATTAGTGTGCCTACAGCAGTAATTGTGTCCTTCCACTTAAGTAGCCAGCCACACATTCATCAGGGCACCATTGCAGCATGTGTGTGCAGTTTTAAAATGCCATTTGGACCTGACAAAATAAAATGTTAGCCTGGCCTGAACCTCCCTTTTTAATACATGTAAGGCTCACTTGGGCAGGCCTTTAACAGCATATAGGGCAGGGTGCATTGCATTTTGAAAATTGGAAATGAACTTTTAACCTTTTCATGTCCTGGTAGTCAAAAACTCCTAAATTAGTTTTTCACTACTAAAAAGCCTACCTCTCCCATAAGATAACACTGGGTTATCTTACTACATTAAAACATGTTAACTTTTAATTGGAAGCAGGTACGAAGGTCGAGTTTAGTGTCTAAAGAATTTATAATTTAGAACCATCTTTAATGGTAAAGTTAGATTTAAAGTCACAATTCTGAAAAAAACACTTTTCAAAACTTGTCATTTTCTTGTCCTAACCATTTGGTGCCTGCTGCCTGTTTCCTTGGTCACATGTTGAGGAATAGCTAGCAGCTGACCTTTTTGTATTTCTCCCAGGTAATGAGACAAAAGGGGACTAGGTGTTGGCAGGATGGGCCATCTATGACTTGATGAGGGAGAGGAGTTGCCATCTACAACACATCGTAAAGGCTCTTCACTAGCACACTCACAAAGGGTTTGGCAATAGTCTTTTGTGCCCCATGACAAGCTGGAGCCAGGGCAGGAAGGCAGGACATTCCAAATATCTCTGGGGGGTGGAACACTCCAGAGCAATCTAAAAATCTCTGGGGGGTGGCTCCATTTATCAATATTGGATCCTCAGGTTTAACTCTTCAGTACACCTCCAGATCTGTAGAAGAATCAAAAGGACTGCTCTGCTGCCCTGCTTCAAGAAGACTGCTACTCTGCTGCCATGTGTGAAAAGCACTAGACCTGCATCTTGAACTCAGGACCACCAGAGTGACTCAAAGGGCTAATTGGCTGACCTCTTGATCAGATTGTCAGGGACAGAAAAGCTCCAAACACCTTGAACCCAATACATGTACCCTGCCAGCTATTTCCTGCCCCCAAATTGGTGCCACACTAGTCCTGAACCTTTTAAAGTGGGTCTGAAGGTGCTCTGCCAGCCCAGCTGTAATCTCTTGGGCACAACCAATTCAGCGTGACTCATCTTCTTGCATCCTTACATCGGAAACACTACTGGGTGATGCATCCGCCTGAACTACCACTACTCCATGCATTCCTCACACAGGACGCTGAATTATAAGCCTCCATCGACGCCATCCCCGGCACTGATGCAGAACCTTGCCTCACAAGACTTGTTGATGACTCCATCAGAACTGCTGATGCTTGTTGCATACTCAATGCAGTCCCTTGCAATGCCACCTGCAGCTCATCGGAACTGATCCTGTTTATCGGAAACTGCCCCTGCGTGACAGATCATCAAAGCATGGATCTCACAATGCTCCGCTACCAAGATGCAAGGTACTTTGTTCAGCAGTCCTAACAGGGACTCAGCCCTGTGATCCATCACATTTGGCCTGAACTTATGACTTTGTCCCGGTTCAACTTAACCAGATAACCACTGTTGATGCTATGTGCTTTTAGGCATGATTTTCACTTACTGTTTAAAATTGCATACCTCTGGTTCTACTGATTGGAGTTTTATTGCTTTGGTCTCAAATAATGTATCACATTTTGCTCTATTTTTCTAAAATGGTAAGGGATTTTTCTTGTGTTGGGTTTTCAATTTATTTCTATTTGAAGTGCTGCATAAATACTTTAAACATTTTCTTTAATTTAAGCCAGGTTGCTTTTGTGCCAAGCTACCAGAGGGTTGAGTACAGGATAATTTGGGGTTGCTTATGACTTCACCATTACAGGAACTGTGGTTTCTGTTGAGAAAGCTTTTAACATCCCCACTTCCCCCCAACCAGTAGCCCAATTTCCTACATTGGTTTTGAGTTGGGAGGATTTGGACTTGTGTGTGCAGTGCTATACAGTGATTTTGTGTTCCACTAAATATCCCAGATAAAAAGTGTTTTTTAATTCACTCTCATTTAACGTAACTGACTGACTGTGACCATGCCTGCAGAAATGGAATTCAAGATCATCAACCTGGAGAGCTACACTGTGGGTGAGCTCATGGAGTTCTGTAAGGAAAGGGAACTGCTAACCAAAAAGGGCACCAAAAAGTTGGAGATACAGAAAGTTCTGAGAGTCTTGGCAGGGGCTTACCAATTACTGACAGCAAAAGATGACCAAGATGAGGAAGATGCTATGGAGGGGAAAGGAGAGGGACTGGGTGCACGTCCTGAGATGCAACACTCAAGGGAGGAGGATAGCTTATCTCCTGAATTGGAACACACTGCCAGAGTGGAGAGCAGTGTGTCTTCACAAGGCCTGTCCACAGAGGAGTTGGCAGGTAGGAAAGCATAGAGAGTTTCAGTTAAAAATGGCAAAATTAAAAATGGAAAAAGAGCTAGGTCTGGAGGGAAAGAAACTGACCATGGATGAGAAGAGAATGGCCTTTGAGTGTAGTCTCATAAAGCTGGAACTCAGAGCCAAGCGGGAAGATTCCAGCAGTTATGGTGGCAGCATACCCATAGTGTTTGGATGGGACAAGAAGGTTCACTTACCCAAAGATCTGATTCCCAGCTTTGTGGTAGGGGATTACATTGACAAACATGTTTCTGCCTATGAAGTGGCTTTGAATATGCTCAGAATCTCAGAAGAGTTTTGAGAGGCATCACTCTGGAAGAACATGCCCACAGTAGGGAGAAATACTTTGGGGACCTCTTCCTGACACTGGAGGTAGATAATGGGTGAAGTGCACTCCAATGAAAACTATCTTTTTCACCAAGTTTGGACTCAGCCCAGTGAAGTATCGCATTCAACTAAGGGATAGCCAAGAACAAATCTTGGGTGCATTTTCTTGACTACACCAGCAAGGCACTGAATGGATGGGTGTGGGACAGCAAAGTTCATGATTTTACTGTGTTGTTTCTTCTGAAACTGAAAGAGCATATGTTGAATATCTGTTTTACAGAGCTGTGCCAGCAACTGACTGATAATAAGCTCGCTGACCCCAGGGAGCATGCTAAGGAGGCAGACCGATAGGACATCACCAGAGTGTCCAAAAAGCTATCTGGGGGGGGGAGAAATCTCCAGAAAGGTGGAGAAAAACGTACAAATAATGAGTTCTGTAAAGGCTACCAAAATAATTTCAAAAGAAACAACAATAACCAGTTCCAGTCTGAGCTTAAAAGAAAGGAGTTTTATGACTAACAGACAGGGAGGTTTGCCCCCCAGAGTACTGAGTGTTACAAAAATGGGTGCTCCGAGGGAAACACCACATATTCCAAGAGGGTACAGCAATCACCAGTGGGCTTACATGTGGGTTGGCCAGTGTTGCGCTTGGGGAGGAAGCGGTCCCAGTTAGCATTTGGGAGAGAGCAAAGGTTACATTACTGTCTGTTGGGGATAGAGAGATGGTGCCAAAAGCCCATATGCCTTCACATACCTTTAAGTATAGGCAGTGGGTCACCATCAACGGGCACAGGGTGGAGACTATGAGAGACACAGGAGCCAGTATGACTACTGTGGGGTGTCATCTGGTGACTTCAGAGCAGGTCATCTCTAATACATTTCACCAGGTCATAGTCGCAGACAACAGTGAGAGTCACTAGCCAGTGGCTCTGGTTCCCTTTGATTTGAATAGTGGTTTCAGGTTCTCTAAAAGTAGATGTGCGCCCTACCATGCCTGTAGATAGTCTGTTAGGTAATGACCTAGAGCATACTGCCAGGAAGGAAGTTGAGCTCAGGGTGCACCTGGATATATTAGGCTTGCCTGAATAGGTCTGTATGACCACAAGGTCCATGGCCACCCATGAGAGGAGTCAAGTAAGCCTGGAGCATGGAAAAATGACCCAAAAAGATGCCAAGAAGTGGTAGGGTAAGGAACATTGGAAACCAGCCCCTAAGTTTCTACGGTCCAGGTTGACTGGCACCTGAGGAAGGCCCCCTAAGCTTACATGGGTGGATATTATTGCTCTTTGAGACCTGCCTGAGCTTGCTGGGTGGTAAGTTGAATGTGGGCCCACTAGTGAGGAATTCAGCATGGCATAGAAAGGGTGACCAATTCTAGAGGGCGTGAGATGGCAAGCTGATGCCCAGGCAGCATATGATACCTTTGGAAATCACCTTACCTATTTGGAGAATGACCTCCAATACAGTATTTCCAAGGTTTCTCGACCTGGAGCAGCCTGTGTGCTGGTGGCCCCAAAGTGTTTCAGGGCCCTCCTACTGAGGCTGGCTTATGACATGCCCCTGTCAGGACATCTGAGGCAGGACAATACCTTTGTCTGGCAAATCCCTCACTTCTATTGCCCTCTGATGAAGACAGCTTCAAAAACCTTCTCCAGGTCTTCCCCACCTTCCAGGTCAGCGGAAAAGCATGGCAAAAGCTGAAGGCTTCCCAGGTTCCCTTGCCTGTCATTGGCACTTCTTTGAACAGGTGGGCATCAACATTGCTAGTCCCTTTGACCTCAAGACAGTTTTAGGCAACAGGTTTGTCCTGGTTTTAGTGGACCACATCACACATTAACCATAACCCATCCCTCTGAGGTTGGTGACTGCACCGGCAGTGGCTAGGGCCCTAATGTAAATTTTCAGCCACGTAGGGTTCCCCTTGGTAGTGGTGTCTGACAGTGTCACTAGCTTTATGTCAGAGTGCATGGAGTTCATGTGGGATGGGTCAGGGGTTCCCTACAAGTTATCCAAACCATATCACCATTTCATCCTCAAACAAATGAGCTAATTGAGAGATTCAAAAAGACAATGAAGGGCATGGTTATGAAGGTGCCTGATTCTATAAGGTGGAAGGGGGACATCCTCTTGCCAGGCCTGCTATTTCCCAAAAGGGAGGGGGGCAACAGAAGGGGGTTGGATATAGCCAATTTGAGCTCCTCTAATGACACCCTGTTAGGGGACCTCTTAGTCCTGTGAGAATGGGGTGGGAGAAAATCAAGATTCGAATAACTGAACATAAGAGCACAATTTGCAAAAACAACAAAAGTCTAGTTTCTAGTTTAGAAGTACATTGGCTTGAACACAATTGTAAAATTGCACAAACCAGATTTCAAATTTTGAAAGATTGAACCTAATTCTGAAATTGATATTAACAAATTCTCACTCCAAAAAAAACATTTTGGATTAAGAAACTAGACACCTTATAACCTAAGGGGTTAAATGGCAAACAGAGATGTTCTGTTATTTGTAATTGGTTTAAGTTGGTCAACATCTACTGTATGTTGAGTGACAGATTGTTTCACATTTAATATTTCTTTTGTCTTAAGTCATTAAATGTTCATCATTACATTTGTTGTTTTTAGTGTTTTGGACACCGTCATGGATCTGTAATATTTCTGAAATTGGTATTTCTTCATAGTTGATTCATTGTATGCTGTGATTGTTTAATGTACTATTTCTCACCAAAATGATCATATTCCTGTTGCTGCTTTGTTCAAGACAGCTTACATTCATTATGCAACATAGGGTGTTGAGAAACTGATTTGTTACATATATATATTTATGCTCCGTGTCTTATATTCTAAAGTTCTTGTTACTGGTATGTTTTGATACTTCGACCATAGTATCAGCACATTTTGGTGTTTATAGACATGACCACTGATCTGGTATATTTTGGTTATTATTTTTCTCATTTGTATATTATTTCACAGCTCATTGGAGTACAATGATTATAGTCAAATCATGCATCAACAGTTGGTATAATGGACAAATTACCAATACTTTTTTTCCACTTTTTGTTCATCATTGGAGTCACAATTAGGGTATTTCTTTTATCCTCCTTGTATTTTCACAGTCACATTTGTGGGTCACCTGGTATGCTTCCATTGCATCCCTTTAAAACACTGAGCACAATCGGCACAACTTGTGAATCATGCTTACAGTCACCACATTGCAGGAGTCAGCTTTTTGCTTTGCAAGGGAATCAGCATTTTTGTAGATATCACATTAGGCTTTATTTTCACTGCACAGTAGTAAATTTAGAACGGGGTTTCATTTTTCTGTATTGTTATTTTTCAGCACTTCTGTTTGAAGCCTTGTGATATTGAGATTGAACACGCTCTCAATTTGCAATATATTTGCTCCTTTAATGCTGTCAACGTGTACCATCTAACATCGTCATGTGAGTGCATTCATAGAGATTGGTTCTTTAGAGTCACTATTTCATGTTACCACACAGAGACACGCTGTTTTATTAAGACATCTGTTTTAAGCCTCGCTATGTGCATTTAGCACATGAGATTGTTTCTGCTACATTGGGTGCCGCAGACACAACTTCAAATTTTTTTTTTACTCCTGTTTCTTTTAAAGGTGGTGCAATGTTAATCGTTTGCTGTCACGTTAGGTTTTGGACACAAGATTTATTGTTTATACAGCCACATTGGTTAGTTTATTTGGTCCACAGTCAGGTTTTATAGAAAATCGTTGCAGTAGTGCCACAAGTGTTTACTTTTCTTGCACTGGCATACTGGTGGTCTTTTGGGACACTATCACAATCGTGCTTTTTATTGCACAGTTGAAAATATCGGTTTACCCTATGGCCACTTATTTTTAACTACCTATTCATGATTGTTTAATTCCCATGATATGTTCTGATCGCTTTCTTAAACCTTACATTACAGTTACCCCTGATGAAGGGTTTCACCTGAAATGCATTGGGTCCACGATGAAGTGGGATACCGCTATTTACTGTGATCCTGAATTTTAACATGCGGTGGGCATATTTTGAGCAGCATTTCATATGAATATCGAAGATTGCCATATTCAAGACTTCAATATAGGCACAGTTGAAGAATTGGACACTACTGTTTCGTTTTGCTTATTAGCACTTTATCTTGTTTATATTGGAAACATGCCGGGTTGAAGAAAGTGTGTCTCGGGTCTGGTTAAATGTTCGGTAACCAGCTATTGACTTTACTATTTACGCATGTGTTCTGGGCAGAGCACATACCAAGGTTTCACGCCATAAATATTGATTATTATTTTGTTAAAATTGTGAAGTTTGTTGAATTTATGGAGTGAATTATGTTACTTATATTCGCTAGTGTAACCTATGAGTTCTCCACATCATATCAACATATCGTCCTCAAACAAACTCATTGAGCGATTCTGCAAGAGCATGAAAGTCATGATAATGACCCTACCTGAGCCCATGAGGTGGAAGCGGCATGTCCTCTTACCATTCCTGCTGTTCGGCTACAGGGAGAGGCCACAGATAGGGGTTGAATTTAGCCCATTTGAGCTCCTCTATGGACACCCTGTTAGGGGATATTTCAGCCTTGGGAGAACACCCTCAGGATGTAGTCAGCTACCTGCTGGCTCTCAGTAACCAGATGCAGTGCTTCTGGAAGAAGTCTGCAGACCGCCTTGAGGCCAGTCAAGAAGTAATCAAACTCTCGTATGACAAGAAGACCACTCTGGTGAAGGTTCAGTCTGGCTAGAAGGTGTGGGTCTTGGAACCTGTGAAAGCCCAGAGTTCTCCATGATCATTGGCTATGTCCATATGAGGTGAAGGAGCGGAAGGGGCATACCAACTACCTGGTGTGTCTCGAGACCCCTAGAAACCCCTTATGGGTGCTCTACATAAACCATCTTAAACCTCACTTTGAGAGGTTAAATTCACCATGCCGCTGGTGACAGATGATGGAGTGGAAAAGGAGAGTGAACCTCTCCCTGACCTCTGGTCTACTCAGGAGCACAATGGATCTCTAGAGGGTGCTAATGTCTCCCCAATTCTGACCCCAGAACAGCAGAATGACTGTCGCCACTCAGCAAGGCAGTGCTAGTTTCTTCCCTGTTCTCCCTCAGCCCTGGGCTAACACACTTGTGTACCCACGACATTGATCTTGGGCAAAGTATGTCTGTCAAAACCAAAATTAACAAGTTCATGGATAAGATGAAGTCCAGTGTGAAGGAAGAGGTCCCCAAAATGATAGTGTTAAGGGTACCTGAACCCCCTAGTATTATCTTGTTCAGTCCAGTTTTTCAGGTACCCAAGGCTGCTACACTGGGCACCACTCTAGAACTCCAGTTCTGTGTGGACTTCAGGGGACTCAATTCAGTCACCAAGACTGAAGCTCAACACATCCAATGAGCTGAGGAGCTCATTGACAAGCTAGGCAATGCTACATGTCTCAGAACTTTTGATCTCACAGATTACCTAAAGCGAGGGGGCAAAAGAGAGGTCTACATTCTCGACCCTAGAGGGCCGCTTCCAGTTCAGAAAGAAGCCTTTTCCCCTAAAGAATGCCTCTGCCACCTTTAAGAGGTTGACTAACAGGATCCTGGCTGGGAAGGAGTCATCCTGTGCCGCCTTCCAAGGTGACACAGCTCCACCTGGAAGGAACACCTGTACCACCTCCAAGACGCGTTTCAGGACCTGCAACAGGAAGGCCTGACTATCAGGCCAGATAGGGCAGGGTACTGTTATATATCTGGGCCACCTGGTGGACAGGGGAAGGATGCAGGCCCTCTAGGCAAAGATGGAGTCCATTCTGTCCTGGCAACACCCAAAATACAGACTGAGGTGAAGGACTTCCTGGGTCTCACCATATATTACAAGAAGTTTGTTAAGTGTTATGGCATCATTGTTTCTCCCTTTAATGGAGCTAACGTCCAAAAAGCAGCCCAAAAAGGTGATATGGGCAGCAGCCTGCCAGAAAGCCTTTGAAACCCGTAAGGAGGTCATGTGTACAGATCTGTACTCAAGGCTCAAAGGAGTTCATTGTGCAGATGGACACTTCAGAATATGGCATAGGGGGATGTATTTGCACAGTTAGAAAATGAGGAGGGCATAGACTACCAGTAGCCTTCATTAGCAGGAGGTCACCTCCCTGGGAACAGAGGTGGAGTGCTATTGAGAGGAAGGCCTTTGCTTTGTTCTGGACACTGAAGCTGAAAATATACCTGTTTGGGACTCCCTTCTGAGTACAGACATACCTCAGGGTCTAAGATGGCTCATGCAAATGAGGGGTGACAAACCCAAGCTGCTGAGCTGGTCCATCTCACCACCGGGAATAGACTTTATGGTGGAAAATGATCCTGGTTCAAACCACCCCAATGCTGATGGACTATATAGCTTCTAACGCCTTAGTGATGAGAACTCCCAGGAGGTTGGGTAGTGTTTCCCTTTTTACAGCTGGGAGGGGAGCACATATTAGACCTGTCAGACTAAGGGTTTGTCTTTTACCAAATGTTTTGACTTATTCCTCCATTTTTCCTGACCTATATGTTGTTGGCCTTAGAACTCTGTGCATTTTACCACTGCTGTACATTGTTAAAGTGTGTGTGGTCACTACCTAAAACACAGGAATGTAATGTAATATAATATAAGGTGGTTTTGTGGAGTGCTGCTTGTCATAAATGAGGTATTCAGGCATTGAATAGGTTACAGTACATGTGTGGTGAGGCTGGTTCTGAGTACGGAAAGTGTCAATGGGCCAGCAAGAAGATTGAAAATCCAGATCTTCAGCAACTTGTAGAATTCAAGAAGTCAGGTGGAGACTCTAATATGTTGGGGTAGGTTGTTCCTGGATTTGGGAGATTGGTAGGCGAAAGATTGACCTTCCGTTCTGCTTCTGTGGATGCAGGGTGTGTGTGTGGGTGAGAGTGATGCTGAGCGAAGTATTCTGGTGGGTTGGTGGAAGTGAGGACAGTGATTAAGGCATGCGGGTCCCGTTTTGTACATTGACTCGAATACATTTATGAGTAGTTTGAATTGGCAGCGTTTCTGGATGGAGAGCCAGTGGAGTTCTCTGAGAAGTAGTGTAATTTGGATTCAGCAGGGAGGTTGAGGACAAGTTTGGCAGTCATGTTTTGGATGGTTTGAAGTCTGTGAAGAAGATGGGTTGGAATGCCAGTGTAGAGTGCATTGCTGTAGTCCAATCTACTTGTGATTAGGGCCTGCAAGATGGTACATCTGATGCCCAATAAGAGCTACTTGAAAATGTTATGAAACATGCATAGGATATGGAAGCATGAGGAAGTGACAGTGTTGACCTGGGACATCATGGGGATGTTGGAGCCCAGGTTGAGGACTAGGTTCCTAGCATGGTTGGTTTGGGGGAATGTGGGTCCATGTTTTGTAGGCCATCAAGTGGAGTCATAAGGTGAGCTCTTATTTCCAAAGATCTGCACTTCAGGTTTGTCAGTGTTGTGCTTGAGGCAGTTTTCTTTCATCCAACTGGCCACGCTGGTCATGCAAAGTTTGAAGTTTGCCTTGGTGGTGACAGTGTCATCTGAGAGGGAAAAATGAGATGGGTGTTGTCAGTGTAGGAGATGATATTAATTCCATAGGATCTGATAATGTTGGCCAGAGAAGTCATATACATGTTGTAAAGAGTGGTGCTGAGTGCTGATCACTATAGGACTCCACAGATGAAGTTCTTGGGTTCTGATATGAACGGTATGAGCCTTATGTCCTATGTTTTTCTGGAAAGTAAATAAGCTATCGATTTGAGTGCTGGTCCTTGTATTTCCACTGTGTGTATTCTAGCAATAAGTGTGTGGAGAGTTACGGTGCCAAAAGTGGGGAGAAGTCGAAGAGGATGCAAGCAGCGCTCTGTCCACGGTCAAGGATGGTGCGTATATTTTCTGTGGCAGCAATGAGAGCTGTTTAGGTGCTGTAGTTGTTTTGGAATCCTGATTGCAAGTCGTAGAGGATTTTCTGGCATTGCAGGTGGTCAGAGAGTTGGTTGTCTTCTCAATGGCCTTGGCTGGTAAGGGGAGCAGTGGGATGAGTCAGTTGTTGCTGGGTACTTCGGGGTCCGCTAAGGGTTTTTTGAGGAGGACGGTAATTTCAGTGTGTTTCCAAATATCTAGGAGGGGGCTGTATTGAGGGAGGTGTTGATGATGGAAGTGAGTGCAGCACTGATCGTGGCTCTTCCCAGGTTTTATATATAGTGAGTAAGAGGTCTGGGGTGCCCCTCAGTGAACTGTCTTCATTATTTCTGCAGTGTCCTTGATTAATAGAGGGGTGTATGTTGTAAGCTGGTGGTCTTTGATTGATGACGTTAGCAGGAAGTGAAGGTTAATGGGGGGTGGATGGGGTTTGATGGTGTTGTTATTCTTTGTGATTGTTTCTTGGAAGAAGTCAGAGAGGTCATTGCATTGTTCTGGTTTGGGGATGATGGTGTTGATTACAGCTGTTGGGTTGGTGAAATCCTTGAGGATGGGAAAAGGCCCTTGCAGTTGTTGGAGTTAAATTAAATTTGCAGAGTCAGGGCCTTTTTATTGGTCTCTTTTATTTGATGGTGATAGTGTCTAAGTGCAGCCTTGTAGCTGTTTCATGTGGTGGTTACTTAGGTGGTTCTTCATTTCTTTATGAGTTGTCACAAACTCTTTTTGGCTTCTCTTAAGTCAGTGTTGTACCTGCTAGCTTGTCTGTTGGATCTTTTGTGTTTGATGTTTTTCTGGGGCACCAGGGTATTGGCACAGGTGGTGATCCAGTTGTTGAAATTGTGTTGTTGAAAAGGTTGTTGGTATGCTCTTGATAGTTTAGCTGGAGGGCATTCAGCCATTCTGTTTCTGTAACTTTTTTCCAGCAGTGGCATGCATGTTGCTAGCGAGCATAGGGGTGGTTGGTGGCCCTGTTATGTGGAAGTGGATGATGGAGTGGTCCATCTATGTGAGTGGAGTGATGTGGCTGACTTTATTCTTGTCACTGGAGGAGAAAACGGAGTCCAGGATTTGTCCGGGGTTGTGGGTTGAACCTTGTACAAGCTGGGTGAGGCTGATGCTCTCAGACATTTGAGCAAGTCTGTGGAGATTGAGCCTGTGGGGTCATCGAGATGAATGTTGAGATCACCTATGTGCATGACGTCTTTGGTGCCTATGGTGAGTGCTGAGGTGAGGTTGGTAAGGAGGTTGCTAAGGTGGGTGTGTGGTCCTGGTGGCTGGCAGACAAGGATGCCTTTGATAGTGTTATCACCGTTTGTCTGAAGCTTGCAGTGCATGTGTTCCATAAAAGTGGTTCTGGGTCAGTATGAGAGGTACACTTGGTGGTGTCTCTGTGGAAGATGGCGAGTCATCTTCCTCCTGGTTTATGAAGTCGTTGTGGTGTGGGATTCTGTATCCAGTATGAATGGCTGTGGAGATGTTTGGCGCTGATGTGGTTTTGAGCCAGGTTTCGGTGTTGAAAAGGAGGTATGGTGCATTGGAGTCTATGAGATCACCAATCTCAGTGGAGAGCAAGTATGTGTTGAGGAGCATGCATGCAAGTGAGTATTGTTGTATGGGGTGGGTGTGTGGTGCTGTGTGAGTGCAGGTCTTTTATTCTAATTTGGTGAGAGGTGCAATGTGTATTTGGGCTGTGGGAGCAGGTGCATGAAGGCATGTGAAATGGCAATGTGATCAGGCAAAGGGACCCACCATGTACTGAGGTGGGGCTCGGCAGCAGAATTTGTGGCAGCGACAAGGGTTTAGCAGATTGAGTTTGTCAGCAGTGTAGTTGCAAGGAGGAGTTTGGACCAAGGTTCCCGGTGCTGCCATGGTCCAGGCACGGATAGACACATACAGGTTTGCCTTTGACATGCCATCAGCATGCCTGCTGCATGTGCCCACTGTTGTAAACGAATCTAGGACCCTAGTGTAACTTTTCCTGATTCATGCCCTTATATAGGTATACTTTACCCTATCCTTATATAGGCATAGAAATCATTACCATATTTGGCCTGAGCCTTACAGCCCAAATACGGCAAGGCTACTTCCACTACGTTCAGAGAATTCACAAGGATTTCTTGGAAAAACCCGCCTTCAGCAGTTAGGATCTTCCCCCTGCTTGAATATTAAGTTATCCAAGAAATCCTGGAGTTTACTGGGAATTGAACCTTTGAGTGACGTTATTAAGTCCAATCATGCATCAAACTCGGCACCTTCATGGTATAAATATGCCTACATTTGCCCAAACTAACACACGGTGGTTCTTGGAGCAGATCGACTAACTACTTGCCCGACGCCCTGCAGCAGCAAGTGCCAAAGGAAGCCGACCCTCCAGTAGACGCAGTGAGAGACGCTGTTTCTTCTCTTGCCGAGAAATCCAGCTCCAGTGTTTCCAGCTTACCCTTGTGGGTATCTGGGAGATTGAGTCCTGAGAGAGAGATACAAGACCTCCTTCATTCTAAACCAAGGTTCGGAGCTGATTAGACCCATAGAGAATTCTTGATTAGACTCTTGGCAGATTCTAGGCAAAGAATACTAAACTTAAAACTACTACTAAATGAATTTCTTCCCTTGTGCTAGGCTTAGGTCAGGTACATCAGGTAGGCGTATTTTAGAAGCACTAGTTGAGTACTTTTAGCCATCTCTTTTATCATTGTATGTATTTTTTGCATTTTATCTATTTAAAGCAACTTATGGCTTAGAAACCATATCATCCTTTTACAGTACTACTTTATAATACTGTTTGTATTATATGCCTTGTACTTTATAACCAGCATTACTATTGTAGCAGTACATTTATCATGCTTGAGATAGAAGACTGTTCAATAAATACCTTTTATTGAAAACGCCTGTCTCTCTAATTTCTCAGCAACTCTGGTGAAACTAAGTATACACAATTGACTGAGTAAAATAGTTATCTATTGTTTCCACGACTCTGAAGATTGATTTCTTATTCTTGGGAAACAAAGTTGTCATGTTATATGGTTGTCAGAAACGAATCCCTTCTTGTACTTTCGAGAAAGTTTCTAGTGACCTCTGAGCTAGCTGGCACACACATAATTAAGTCTAATATATTCGGCAGAGACCTAGTTGACCGTAGTCCTACGTCTAAGCTGCAGTATATATTATTCCAATGCGCAGAGCCTATTGGATTATAGGAACTACACTACACCACTATGCATGCCAGCTGTGTGGCCACCTGCAGCCTCCATTAAGCTTACCCCCAATTGGCATACTTAGTTTACTTATAAGTCTCTAGTAATGTGGTCCTTAATCACTAATTGTGCCCCCCCCCCCACTTAAGTAGCCTTTCAAACATGTCTCAGGCTGCCATTGCAGAATGCGTGTGTAGTTTTAAACTGCCCTTTAGACCTGGCAAAATAAAACTTTAGCCAGGCCTAAACCTTCCTTTTTAATACGTACAGCGTAGGCCTTTGACAGCACACAGGGCAGGGTGTAGTGCATTTAAAAAGTTGGACATGCACTTTTAACCTTTACATGACCTGGTAGTGAAAAACTCTTAAATTCATTTTTCACAACTGCAAAGCCTATCTCTGACGTCACATAACAATGGGTTCCCTTATCACATTCAATTTGTGCTAACTTTTAATTGGGAGCAGGAAAGAAAGCTAAGTTTGGTGTCTAAAGAATTATAATTTAAAAACCTCTTTAATGCTAAATTCAGATTTTTTTGTCACAATTCTAAAAATGTTACAATTTGAAAATTGGTATTTTCTTGACCTAACCGTTTGGTACCTGTATCCTAGGTCACATGATTAGGTGTAGTAGACAGTTGATCTTTGTGTATTGCTCCCCGACAGAGAGCTAAAGGGAGACTAGAAGGTGGCAGGATGAGCCATCTCTGTCTTGATGAGGGGGACGAGTTATCATCTACCACACTTGTACACCACAAAACCTCTGTCCCAGCACACCTACAAAGGGTTCAGTACACCTCTGGACATGTGGAAGACTGAGATGGACTGTTGTGCTACTATGCTGCAAGAAGGACTGCTACTCTGTTGCCCTGCTGGCTGAGTGATAAGGACTGCACCTGTATCTTGATCCCAGGAACACCAGAGTGACTCTAGTCTAAGGACTAGTTGGCAGGCATCCTGATAGGGGCATCAAGGGCGTAAAAGGCTCCAATCACCTTGTACCCAGCACCTGGACTGAAGGAATATAAAAATCGATGTCATAATGTTGGCCTGATATATCCAATATATATCAGCATGCGGTCCTAGACGAACCCCCTGTAAATATATTTCTACCATGTATACATCGAGAAGCAAGAATCGGGCCTAGGATGAACAGACGCCATAATGGTGTTAACTTTCGTAAGGTCTGTTTCGTTAGTCAGGAAAGTACGTGACATGCTGCTGAGGGGGAGCCTGAAAGGTCGGCCTGGGCTATGAACAGACCATTGATTCTAACTTAGGAAACACAAGGTCACATCTGTCTTTCTTGTGGGATGAATACATTCTTGTAGGCGCCATGTCTGTACACCCGTGCACCAGAGCGAAAGGGAGGCAGCTCTACTGACCTACCCCCTGAATACCTTGAGCTAAGTTTCGAATCAATCAGTTGTGCCTTTTATGGGTTGTCCTTTTAGCTTCATGAGAAATGATACTTTTCCTTGTACGGGGTTTTCATGAGGTATGCTGAAAGTATATATGCACTGTCTTGTATGTAATCCAGCAGTCTCCTCTGCACACCTTTGAGAGCTGTGACGAGAGGGAGGCTCCCCTATATAGGGCGCTTTTTGCAAAATAAACGATTGAATCTTCTCCATTGCTGACTGACTTATTCTTGGTAACTCTGGTATATGGGCTATTGGTAAGTATAGCTCTATGGTATATTTTCTAGTACTTCAGGACTCTGCCTGCAGTAAGTCTTGTCCCCCAAGTGGTGCCACTTGAGTCTTAGACCCTTGGAAGTGAGCCTGAAGGTCCTTCGCCAGCCCAGCTGTAGTCTCTTTGGCGGAACCAACAAAGCGCATTGCATCTCCGCACACCCTCACATCGGCCCCGCATGTGTGCGATGCATCTCTGACACGGGACCTCACTTTCCAGCCTCGCAACTCCTCAGATCTGAGACTATGTAACTCATCTCTGACCTGGGCCTCACATCACCTCAGCTGTGCAACACATCCTCAATGTGGGACTCCACAACTCTTCACACCCAGATTTAAGGCACTTTTGTTCAGTGGACCTAACTGTGTTCCTGTAGCTGGCCTGCATTCCATTGTGGTCCGCCTAAACTTATGACTTTATCGCAGGCCACGCGACCAGATAACCACAGTAGTTGCTTTGTGCTTTTAGCGCTATTTTCACTGAAATCTTTAAACTTGCATCTCTGTTGGTCTTCCAAAATTGTAATCAGGGCCTTCTGACCTGAATATGCTTTTCCACCTTGTGTGTTATGTAAAAATGCATTCAATTGCATGTATATTGTAGAAGGGCATGGGAGAAAAGCTATTTATTGACACAAAACAATGCTATGTTTATTCTCAGAGATGCCAGATGCTACATAATGTTCCACTTTCAGAAGGAGAGTTACTGAGGGAACTGGCAAGAAGTAATTGAGTTCACAGCTATAACAAGTTATCCTCATTTATGAGGCCCCACCAAACCACTGTTTTAGCAGTGTTGTCGTCATGATCTTCAATTTTCATCTGGTATAATGCATTTAAAGACATACTTCAAATTGGATAATCATTTTAATGCAAACTGTGATGATGAAGGCAACGCAGTGGCCAAAAGACAAGAGGGAGGCTCTCAACAGGTGAGGGCAGAGAGGTGATTTAGAGGCAGGGAGTGGGCACAACATTGTGGGTGGCACAGAAAGACTACAGATGGACAGAGAGGAATGGCGGGCAGAGTTGTGGAGGGGAAGTACACAGAGAGTGAGAAATAAGGGGTAGATGAGGAGCACTTATTATGTCTGCAGTAAGGGCAAGGACAAGCAATAGGAATTCTCAGCAAAGTCCATTATTAGAAATGTATTCCTTAAGGTTGCCTGTGTTTGATGCAGGTAGTCATGTTCATCCATTTAACAAACTGGTAAAAGTGAGAAGTAAAACAGATAGATTTAACATGGGACTCTTGTGCAAATGAGATGGTAAATATGATGATCAAGACATACCTATAATTGTGGACAAGTACCCAGAACCAAACCATTTGTCTCATATTCTTAATTACTGTTATTATTGGTATTGCCCTGAAACCAAGTACCTGCTTTAGGTTTCCTCTAAGAATGAGAAATGCAAAATGTATTACAGCAGTGGTTCTTAACCTTCTGACTTCTGTGGACCCCCACTTAATCATTACTGCAACCCGAGGACACCCAATGAACTATTATTGGAATCTGGGGACCCCTACTGAGTCTTTAATATAAAGCGGAGACCCGGCCTAAGTATTTTCGAATATTTAATCTGCAAAACAATACACAAACAGTTCAGAAACAAGCATTCATAAAACAAATACACAGATGATGAAAGATTGTATTTAGTTCACAAACAAATATATATATATATTTTTATTTTTATTTGAATGGGTATTAAAGCAACTCATCTTCCATATTATATTCAGTTGGAAACACTTGCTGTGCTCCCACAAATCGGCCTGAGGATATTAACTTAACTTTTAGGCTCCAAGGTCAAACACCTTCACATTCACAAAGCGTTTAAAAATGCTATTTAACATTTAGCTTCTTTATGTACATACACTTTACTAATCTGTTAATGGTATTTAATTTTCTTAGCAGTCATGGACCGCCTGAGTAGGCTTCAAGGACCACAGACCATCAGTTAAGAAGTCATTGTATGCTAGCAATATGCATCAGAAATAATTATGCATGCTATCCAATCCAACCCATGCACCACAAATTTGTATTTATTTATTTATGTATTTTTAAATTCTCTTTATTAGATTTTCACAGCATCGTATAAGCATTCTGCCAGGATAAGCAGCATTAACCAAAACAATAATTACAAACTCTTTAGAGGTACATATTGTGATCAGACGTTACAATACATGCGATCTTAAGGCCCCATCCCAATGAAGCATTCTATACATGCCTAGTGATATGAGAACATACCATTACAGACAGTCAAGAAGTTCACACAGTTTCATTATGAGTCTGTAGCAATAAATAGTCTCTTAACGGTAACCGGATGTCTTTAGGTCTGGATGACACGGGCAGTTCCTCTGCATACAGTTCTAACTGTTCACAGCAGTACACTAGGTCTTTGAGCCAATCATCAACTTTGGGGGTCAGTTTGCTTTCCCAAGTGAACATAATTCGTCTTTTGGTGAGCAGGAGAGCCACCCTAACAAACCTGCCCAGAGTGGCCTTTAGCTGGGGGACATAGCTAAGGAGACACTCCAAAGGTGTACATTGTAAAGTGATTCCTGTCGTAAAGTGTATGCTTGCAATCACACCTTCCTAGTACTTAAACACAAGTTCGCACTGCCAGGCCAGGTGGATAAAATCAGCATTTGATAGACCACAGCGCTTGCATTGATCAGAGTCCCGAAGGCCCATTTTATACAATTTGACAGGGGTATGATAGATTTGATGAATACATTTAAAATGTATAATACGTAGATTTCCGTTAGGGGTGAGACGACCTGTTAATGTGCAAATCTGTTCCCATCCTTGTGGGAGGATCTGGGGAGTCAATATAGAGTTCCAACGCTCCAGACTGTTGTCTGGCCCATGCACCGCTTCCCGCTGTACCGCCTTGTATAGTTTGGCAATCAATTTCTTCTTAGTTGGGGTAACTAATAGCAATTGAAGCAACTGTAGAATAGGGGGCTCCACAGGGAAGTCAGGGTAGTGGTCTTTGAGGGCACGTTTTAGGCGATAAAGGGAGAATTGAAAAAGTAAAGTGGGATTCTGAATATAATCTATATCATCCCCTGAAATGTAACTACCCCCAGGAAAGAGATCAGTTGTGTAATGCCAGCCTCCTTCGGAGCTTTTATGGGCCCTTGTTCCTGGGTTACCGATAGAGACGCTTGAACAGCCAGGGTTAACCAATCAATCAATCAAAGCATTTATAGAGCGTGCTACTCACCCGTGAGGGTCTCAAGGCGCTAGGGGGGGCTGCTACTGCTCGAAGAGCCAGGTCTTGAGGTGCTTCCTGAAGCTGAAATGGTCCTGGGTCAGTCGTAGGTGAGTGGAGAGGGAGTTCCAGGTTTTCGCTGCCAGGTAGGAGAATGTTCTTCCTCCGGAGGTGGTTCTGCAAATTCGTGGGACGATGGCGAGGGCGAGGCTGGTGGAGCAGAGCTGGCGGGTGGGGGTGTAGAACGAGAGTCGGCTGTTGAGGTAGTCAGGCCCATGTTGTGGAGCGATTTGTGTGCGTGGGTGAGCAGTCTGAACGTGATCCTTTTGTTGACTAGGAGCCAGTGGATGTTTCTCAGGTGGGTGGTTATGTGGCTGTGGCGAGGGATGTCGAGGATGAGTCGTGCGGCGGTGTTTTGTATGCGCTGGAGCCGGGTCTGGAGTTTGGCGGTAGTTCCTGCGTATAGGGCGTTTCCATAGTCCAGTCAGCTGCTGACGAGGGCCTGGGTGACTGTTCTTCTGGTATCTGTGGGGATCCACCGGAAGATCTTTCGAAGCATTCTCAGGGTGTTGATGCATGAGGATGAGACGGCGTTGACTTGTTTGGTCATCGTAAGGGAGGAGTCCAGGTTTAAAACCCAGGTTGCGTGCATGGTCCGTGGGTGTGGGTGCGGTTCCCAGTGCCGAGGGCCATCCCAGGCAGATGGGGATTGTCCGAGGATGATGACTTCCGTCTTGTCTGAGTTAAGCTTGAGACGGCTGTGCTTCATCCAGTCAGCTACTTCTTTCATCCCTCCCTGGAAGTTGATTTTGGCGGTGGCTGGGTCCTTGGTGAGGGATAGTATCAGCTGGGTGTCATTGGAGTAGGAGATGATGTTGATATTGTGCTTTCATGTGATGGTGGCGAGGGGGCTCATGTAGATATTGAAGAGCGTAGGGCTGAGTGAGGATCCTTGAGGGACGCCGCAGATGATCTTGGTGGCCGCGGATCGGAAGGGGGGGAGGCGGACTCTCTGGGTTCTTCTGGAGAGGAACGAGATGATCCATTCCAGGGCCTTTCCTTGGATTCTAGTGTCGCTGAGGTGCTGTATTAGAGTGCGGTGGCATACGGTGTCGAAGGCTGCTGAGAGGTCCAGGAGGATGAGGGCAGCTGTTTCCCCATTGTCTATCAGGGTTCTGATGTCGTCTGTGGCTGCGATGAGGGCGGTCTCGGTGCTGTGATTGGCTCGGAATCCGGACTGGGAAGGGTCGAGCGAGTTGTTGTCCTCGAGGAAAGCAGCCAGCTGTTTGTTGACGGTCTTCTCGATGACTTTAGCCATGAAGGGGAGAAGAGAGATGGGACGGAAGTTCTTGAGGTCCTTGGGGTCTGCAGTGGGTTTCTTCAGGAGGGCGTTGATCTCTGCGTGCTTCCAGCTTTCAGGGAAGGTTGCTGACATGAAGGAGCTGTTTATGACGTTCCGCAAGTGGGGTGCGATGGTGGTGCCGGCTTTGTTGAAGATGTGGTGGGGGCATAAGTCGGAGGGGGAGCCGGAGTGGATGGTGCTCATGGCGTGTGTGGTGTCATCATTGCTGATGGGGGTCCTTGATGGTGTTGCTAGGGGTCATTGGTTTGGTGTCCTGAGGTGGAGTTTGGGGTCCAAAGCTGTCGTGTATGTCTGCAATTTTGCCGTGGAAGAACGTGGCAAGAGGTCTTGCGAAGGGGTGATGTCGTTGTTGCTGGCGTTGGGGTTGGAGAGCTCTTTGACTATGCTGAAGAGTTCCTTGCTGTTCTCGGTGTTGTTGTCCAGACGCTCTTTGAATGATGTTCTCTTGGTGGTCCGGATCTGCTGGTGATATTCGCAGGTGTCGGTTTTGAGGGCTGTCATGTTTTCTGTTGTTTGTTCTTGGCGCCAGGTCTTTGCGAGTGTTCGGCAGGTTCTCTTTGCGGTTTTGAGGGCGTCTGTGAACCATGAGGGTTTGTGGTGGTGGTCTTGCTGTGGGGGTTTTTCAGTGGAGCGAGGTCGTCGGCGCAGTTGGTGATCCACTGCGCGAAGTTGCGGGCTGCGTCGTAGGTGTCGGGTATGTTGGTGTCAGCAGACAGGTTCTGGCACAGTGACGAGGTAAGCTGGTCAGTGGTATCTTTGCTCCAGCATCTGCGGGGGATCTGAAGCGAGTGGTGGTGAGATGTAGTTTTCTTGAAAGTGAAATGAAGGCAGCTGTGGTCGGTCCAGTGAAGTCCGGTGGAGTGGTTAAGGGTGACGTGGTTGATGGCGGAGAAGATGGCGTCGAGGGTGTGGCTGGCGAGGTGGGTGGGGGTGTCCACCAGTTGCTTGAGTCCGAGGTTGGCGAGATTGTCGAGAAGGGTGGTGGTGGTGTTGTCGTTATTGTTCTCCAGGTGAAAGTTCAAGTCTCCTAGGAGGATGTACTTTGGTGAGGCTGGGGCATGCGGGCTGATTGCGTTGGCAATGGTTTTGCAGAATTGCAAGCGTGGGCCCGGGGGTCTATAGATGAGTGTTCCTCTGAGGGTGGTCTGGGGGTCGGTGTGGATCTTCGGCGTTGGTCGTGACGCTGATGGTGTTTATGTGGATAATGGTGACCCCTCCTCCTGTATTGTTGGCGCGGTCCTTTTGGGTGATTTTGTAGCCGTCCGGGATGGCTATGGCGATGTCGGGGGCTGAGGAGGCATTCATCCAGGTTTCCGTGAGGAAGGCGACGTCTGGAGTTGTGGTGTCGAGGAGGTCCCAGAGGTCGGTGGCATACTTGTGAACGGAGCGGGTGTTGAGGAGGATGCACTTGAGGTGGTTGTTGTTGCTGTTTGCTTTGGCGGGCGGAGAACGGGGTTTGAGACAGGTGAATTTGCAGGCTTGACAGGTGAAGGGTCCGTGGATGCGTCTGGGGGTGGCTTGATAGCAGGCGGGCACTCGTCCGGTGTTGAGTGCGTTGAGGGTGGCGGTGTTGTATGTCAGTCGGGTGGTCTGGGTCCGGTGAGGTCCAGGGGTCCTGCGCTGGGCGCGGTCCAGGCGAGGACGGGCATAGACGGGCTTGCCTTTGGTGCGCCCGCTGCGCGTGATTGCTGCGCGTTTGCACCGTCTCCGCCATAAATGGCGAAGTGGGAGGGAGGAGCAGCTGGGAGGCGGGAGCGGGCGGCGAATGGGGAGCGGGATCGGCTACAAAAGAGAAAAGGGGGCAGAGCGCAGGGGAGCAGCAGTGGGGAGATGGGGGGAACACAGAGTGGGAAAACAATCACGGGGAGAGCGGCGAGGGGGCAAGCCTCGAAGTAAGAAGTGGCACAGGAAAAGACAGTAATTAAAACAGTGTAATTAAAACAGTGGCACAAGCAAAATTAGCAGGGCACAGAGCAGAGAATGCACAAAATAATCAGGGCATCAGGAGCAGCGGCGAACTCGCGGCAGGCAGTGGTGAAGACCAGGACACACACGGGGGGCCGTGCGGTGAGTGGAGCGACCGGCCCTTAGAACAGGGTCAAGGGTCACAGCTCACCACCGCACAGTCCCCGCCATAAATGGCCAAGTGGGAGGGAGGAGCATCTGGGAGGCGGGAGCGGGGCGGCAAATGGGGAGCGGGATCTGGTACAAAAGAGAAAAGGGGGCGGGGCCGCAGGGGAGCAGCGGCGGGGAGCCGGGGGACACAGAGCGGGAAAATGATCACGGGGAGAGCGGCGAGGGGGCAAGCCTCGAAGTAAGCAGTGGCACAGGAAAAGAGAGTAATTAAAATAGTGTAATTAAAACAGTGGCACAAGCAAAATTAGCAGGGCACAGAGCAGAGAATGCACAAAATACTCAGGGCAGCAGGAGCAGCGGCGAACTCGCGTCAGGCAGCGGTGAAGACCAGGACACACACGGGGGGCCATGCGGTGAGTGGAGCGACTGGCCCTGAGAACAGGGTCAAGGGTTAGAGCAGGTGCGTAGACTGGGAGCTTCTGAGTGCATTTGCCAATCGCCTGCCAGGCTGCAATAGTCGTGTCAATGGTATTGATCTCAAGTTTAGGCGTGTGTCTGTGAGTGTATGTGAGGATGCTCGAGAGCGGAACAGGGTGTGCGTCCCCGTACTCCACCGCAATGTGTGAGATAAAATGATGTGTCCGAACCAATAGTAAGCGTATTGGGCTTGTGTGCAGAGATTATATATATAAAAGTCAGGAGCAGCAAATTCCCCTTTATCATAAGCAAGGGTTAGTGTACACCAGCTAATTCTGGGCTGTTTGTCATCCCAAACCATTCTCAAGAGTTGGGTTTGTACAATTTTGAAAAATTGTTTAGTGAGTTTAATCGGGATATTGCAAAATAGATATAAAAACTAGGGAGAGTTACCATTTTAATCACTGCGATGTGGTCTGCCAGAGACAATGGGAGATGTAGCCACCTGTCCACTATTGCACTAGGTTACTGTAGGCCATGCCATAGTTCTCCTTAATTACAATGTCGTATCCAGACACCGAGATACTTTACCAGTCCGTGGACCAAACCAGGGGGTATTCCAGCTAGGGCAGAGACGTAACTAACGTCAAAGGGATGAAAACTGATTTCTCCCAGTTTATCTTTAGTCCGGAAAATAAACCGAAAAGGATATATTCGCGGATGACTGGGGATAAATACTGCTGAGAATCTCGTATAAATAGGACCATATGGTCCGCATACATGGAGATCCCAACCGGTCGATGATTAAAATTTAGAGCAGCGTCCCGATGCTGTTGGCGAATTTTGCAAGCCAATGGATCCAAAATGAAGGTAAAAAGAAGAGGGGACATGGGGCATCCCTGCCTAGTACCTCTTTCAATATTAAAAGGTTCCGATGTAAAGCCACCCACTCGCACCCTTGCCGACGCGTCCGTATATAGCACCTCTATCCATCTCGCCAATACTGGAGGAAATCCCAGTATATTCAGGATGTGCAACATGTATCTCCATTCTATGGATTCGAACGCTTTGGCCGCGTCGAGCATAACCGCAGCTGCTGATAACTCCGGATTGAGAAGATGGAACATAGGAAAAATAGTACGCAAATTGTGATGAGAATGAGCACCCCCTCTAGCATAGTTAGAATAGGATGACGCCAGACGGAAGCTTGCCCACCTGTGTGCCACCCCGGTTTCTGTGTGTTTGCTCAAGTGTGTCTCCTGCAACAAAGCGATTTGCGGAGCATGTCTGTCTAAGTACCTTAATACCTGGTGAATCTTCTTGGGGGTGTTGAGACCTAGTATATTCCATGTTAATCATTTATATAATTCACCCATTGCCATTTCCCAAGGTGCTCACCATTGAGTATTGGATTGTAGGCAGTGAACATTACGTTTGAAGCGGGCACTAACTTTAAAGCGCTATCTGATCACCGTACCTTCAAATTTAAAAAACAATAAACCGATCCCTCCCCCCACCCACTTCAGCAACCTCAATTTGTCAAAGACAGATCCCAATTCCAAGAAAGGCCATAACAAAAACGGAGTTCCACAGAACAGTATGTGGGGTATACCCATTGGGGCTCCGTAGTGGCCGAAAATCTAGAGAGGGCCGCCTCTTTGTGTGGCGAAACGCCCTCCCACCAACCACCCATCTGGGCCTCAAAGGAATAACATGTCTGACGACACTGCAAATTGGGCAGCGCCCGTGGCTTCAAATTTAGGAGCTGTAAGAGATTAAGGACATTTAACCCAGCCCGCCCCCGTAAGCAAGGGGGAGCCCAACATAACTTTTAGACATCAGGTAACATGAATACATGAATCCTCTATAGAGAATCACAAAAGTGAGAAGTCATACAGCAACTATGCATCCTATTATGTGAAATTACAACCACCCGACGTGGGCCCTACAGCATCAACTGAAAATGCAACACTGCTATACAGAGGTATTCACTAGTATGCACTCCGTTGCAATATGATCGATCCTTAAGAACAATAAGATCATACGTTACTCAATCATCAACATCAGAGGTAGAGACAGTGGAATTGCGTTGGCAGTGCAGGGATTTAGCATAGTCCAGGGCTAGCATCCGGTTCGTGAAAGTTTTTGCATTGATCTCTGGGTCTATGCGCAGACGAGCCGGGTAAAGCATAGCGTATTGGAGTTGTTCCTTCAAGAGCAATTTTTTGACCCCCTGAAACTCCTTGCGAGCAGCCTGTACCGATGCTGTAAAGTCCGGATAAAGCGACAGGACATTACCTTGATGGTTTACAGTTCCCTTTTGGCGAGTGATGTGCAGTACAGGGTCTCTCTCTCTAAAATTCAATAAATGAGTGATGATCGGTCGGGGGGGGGCACCAGGTGGCGGCCATGCCGCCAGCGACCTATGAGCCCGTTGTTTGGCAAACATGTTGGAAAGGTTGTCAGTTCCACAGATATCCCGCAATAATGTCTCAATGTAGTCTTCCAGTCGCCCAATATTTGTTGATTCCGGCAGGCCCAAATTGCACACATTATTGCGCCTTGAGAGCGCTTCAATGTCCTCATTCTTCGCCTGTATAACAGCCAATAATTTTTCCATATCTGTAGTTTTGATGGTCACTTGTTGTAGGCCATCTTAGGCATCTGAAATTCGCTGCTCGGCCTCACCGATCCTCGCTGCGTGTTTTTCCAACTTGAAGAGAAGTGATCCATGCGACCATTGAGGGCCTCGATCTGGCCGTTGCTGGCCTGTAGACTGGTTTGGTTGGCAGCCAGCAATTTTTCCAGTGCGGAGTGGGCCGGAGTCGCAGAATCCAGCTCTGAATCTGAGGCAGCAGTTTGTGAGGACTTACCGCCTTTACGGAGTTTGAAGATAAGTATGGACTGATTTTTCTGTGGTTTGCCCATCCTGGTTTCAAAGTAAAAAAGCGCGGGAATCTCAGCTGCACTACAGATGAACCACAGGTGCAAGGAGTAACCCACCACTTAGGAAGCAACGCGTCTAGATCTGTGGTATACTGTCCACGTTGCGCGATCGGTTGTTAAGCAAAGGCCCAAATAGCACAGGCAGGAGGGTGGGAAAGGAGTCAGAGATGCATCTGTAGTGAGCAATGTCTCCTGACGGAGAGGTCAGTCCAATATGGCAACCAGCCCATCCATCCCTGTTAGCCCATGGTAGGGAGCACCCGAGACAGCAGGGAAACCCAGGTCTCAAGCATTCCACAGCAGCAAAAGCTTTCAATGCAGCGAGCAGTGGCAGCTAAGCCCTATTCAAATATGTGTTAAGTAGTTCTGTCATCCACTCAGCCGCCAATCTGGTCGAGTTTTATCCCGCAGCAAACACGGGCGTCAGCTACGACCTCCCAGCGGCCTACCTTCCAAAGCGACACGGGCCCTCATGTAGTAATATGGGCAGAGCACCCCGCGGCTCCCACGCCCGCTCGGCACCCAGCACACTGATGCTCACTGCCGGGGTTGGAACCCCTCCGCAGGCCAGGCTTCACACAGCTCCACTCGGCAGCAGTAGGGTCCCTGTTCTCAACCAGGGAATCAACGAAGGGCTCCGCGGGACAGGTAGCAGACTCCGGGCCCTTGCGTAGTAATATGCTCAGTCATTCCATGCTCCCCTAACCTATCAAGCAAACCTGGCCAAAATCCTATCAGTCCCAAATACATTCTGTGTAATGTATGATCCCTAGCCAAACACCTAATTGAGAAATGGTATATGATCTCCTCCCACTCCCCGAGCTTTGTTTTATTACAGAAACCTGGCTAACACCGACAAATCATTCCTCAATTAATTTGGCCATCCAAGAGGGCTATAATTCATCCATTTAGATAGAGTGGGCAAAACCGGGGGTGGGGAGGGAGGCATTGTCATAGCCTTTAAAAACCATCTAAAGGTGCAATGGATGTCCACCTTAGGCAATGACAGCCTGGAATTGGTAAGCTTTAAAATCACCATGTCCCCTGTGGACCCCTGGAATGGAGCACTAATTTATGAACCTCCAGGCCCAAGAGCAAATGTTTCCAACCGCCTGATCTAACACATTGGCTTGCAGGTCCTGGCCTCCAGCAAGTTTATCTTGTTGAGTGACTAACTTTCACCGAGAAGACCTCGCCAACCCAGAGGTAAACAAAGTTATCACTAGTCTAAATCAAATTGTCTCTACCAAAGGGTTCATGGCCGCACTCACCGGGCCGGTCACTCCCTGGATCTAATTTTTACCAATATGGAGCACATTAACAGCCATTCTCCATATCCTCTAACATGGACTGACCATTTTATGGTCATGTTTACTTACCAACCAACGTCCATACTGCCCCCAACGGGATATTTGAAATGGAAGAAGAAGGAACTACATAGACCTCGGCATAAACTCACATTGGAATCCTTTAGGGAGGTGTTCCCCCCTCATTTGAGAGAACCTGTTTCTAACGACCCTCATGTCTCTGGCTCGCTGGAAAGTTTTAACTCCGAGTTAGTGGCAGCACTAGACTTAGTTATTCCTAAAAAAAAAACAGAGCCCAGTCCAGCGGCGCCATTCTGCCCCCTGGTATAAAGGCGAGTTGAAAACAGACAAATCCAATTGCAAGGCACTAGAGAGACAATGTAGAAGTAGTAAAAACTCAGTGGACAGACACGCCTATAAACAAGCATTATCCAGTTACCATCAGAACATAAAAACAGCCAGACAAATGTATTTACTAAGCCAAATTGATCAGTCCGAAGCCTTATTCAACGTAGTTAGACTTTGTTTCACCTCAAGCCTGCAAACAGTCATCAGTTGAGTCGCAGGAACTCTGTGATTCAATAGCTATCTATTTTCATGAAAAAATGTCATTGATCTATACGAACTTTTCAACTACTGAACCTCAAAACCTTGCACTGACAGCCGGACTAGATGAGTTGGCAACATCATCTGCTAGTTCTCGTGACCAGTTTGAGTTAACTATACTTGATGAGATTGCTAATTTACTATCGTCTTCTAAATCGGGTGCGCCAGACGATCTGTGTCCACCTAAAACCATGACCCTCCTTTCTTCTAGCTGCGCGCCGGAAATTCTTAAAATTTTCAACCGCTCGGTTCAATCAGGCATGATCCCTTCAGTTTGGAAGGAAGCAAATGTACGACCTATCCTGAAAAAACACACTGCCGACCCCCAGGTGCTCAGCAATTATAGACCTATATCTCTGCTACCCCTGTTGGGCAAGCAATTGGAAACTATAATAAATAGGCAAATGTAAATGTAAATGTACAGGAATTTATATAGTGCAAATCACCAAGCGGTTTCTAAGCGCTTGCTTAGGGAACCCGTCCTGGTATTCCCCTGTGAGATAACCCCGGCAGGATATCCGCAAGGTGAAAGCCAGGCATCCCGCCGCGAGGGGCCGTTGTGGAGATTAAGCAAGCTATTGCCCAGAGTCGCAGAGTGTGAACCCGTGAATCGAGTATGCACCGGAGCGAGAATTGTCGAGTCCATGGACATTTTAGGACTTAAGACCCCGCCGAGCCCGGAATTGAACCCTGGTCCCGGGCTGACCTCTGCTTCCAGGTCTGCCTCCTCTAACCAGTGAGCCACACTTCTCCACCCCCAGATGCATCAAGAACCCATTTTGCTATTCCTTAATAGCGAAAAATAACGATTCGCTATTAAGGAATAGCGAAATGCAATGCATGAAGAAATCACTAAAAAAAATAGCGATTTCTTAAATTCCTTAATTGCGACTCGCAAATTGGAGGCCCATAGGAATGAATGGGAAGACATTCTCAATTTTCAAATCGAAATTAGCGAATCACAAATTGAGAATGCGATTTCAAGGGTGCAGGGGTGTCCAAAGAACACCCTCTTGCACCCCTGAAATTGATCTGTGCACATATGTTGCGCACACACATGACCTTAGGGCATGTGTGTGCGCAACATGAAACTTTAAAAAATGCACTTTAGTGCATTTTTCAAAGTTTTTGCAAATTACCATGAAGTTCTACTTCATGGTAATTTGCGATCCCTATTAGCGAAATCGCTATTTTTTAAACTTTAATGCATTGCATTTAAGGAATCTCAATTTGAGATTCCTTAAATGCAAGTAATTACAATTTTGCGATTTCTTAATATGCGATTTTTGCATTTAGGATTATGCATCCCAAATCCAAAAATACCGGTCGTAAAGGGGCAGATTCTGAGAATCTGCCCCTTTGCGAGCGGATTTTACCTTGATGCATCTATGCCTAAGCTCCTACCTTGAGTCTAATAAAATCTTAGACCCCTCACAATCTGGATTTCATCCAGGTTTTAGCACAGAGACAGCCATTTTGGCAGTTACTGACTCTGTGAGGCAGGTTTTGGATGCGGGAGGATCAGTGGTGCTGATCCTCCTACATCTCTCTGCGCATTTGATACCATTTCGCATCGACTGCTTGTGGAAAGACTATACTCATGTGGCATCCGAGGCCTAGCCCTAAAATGGCTTGTAAACATTCTTTCAAACGGCAAACCATAATGTTAGGACCGTATCTGTTCCAGAAATTTTGCCTAGACAAGGGTGTGCCCTAGGGCTCTTGTTTAAGCCCCACACTTTTTAATATTTATATGGCCCCTCTGGCCAAAATTGTCGAACCGTTTGGGTTTGAAATAATTTCTTACGCTGACGATACTCAGCTGATGTTCCCAATTGGTTCGAATCTCGAAGATGAGAAAACTCGATTCTCAGCAGGTATGCTTGCCATCTCAAACTGGATGACGGAAAGTTGCCTCCAGCTAGATCCCAGCAAAACCGAGCTCATGCTCATGGGTAAAGCCTCTACTATCTGGACGGCTGATTGTGTCACAAAGTAGATCTCAGTTTGTAATCTTAGATTCAACTCACTAGCTCTTCTAAAGGTGCCCCGAATACACCTTAGCCGTATCGGGGTAGAGCTTTTTCGTACATTGCCCCAAGGTACTGGAACCAGCTCCCAGTGCCCCTACACAAATGCTCTTCTTACCTTGTTTTCCAGAAGCAGTTAAAATCCTTTCTGTTCTAAATTACATGCATTAAATGATACCGACTTCTTCCTCCTCTCACTAGGTAAGCGCAGAGATGCCCGCGGGGGAGTCGTGTGCTATAGAAGCATATTTAACATACATAACATAACACTTAGGGTAGTTTGCTCGAAAGCAGCGTCCCGGCTGCCATCTTGGCCGCAGGCAGGGAGTTCATCAATCGCTCCACTAGCCCCACAGTCGAGTCCACCATCAATCAATTCACCGCCGGTAAGCCCCCAGCATCAGCGGTCTCTGTCATCTGAAATGAACCGGTGGATGGCACAGTGGGAGCAGGATAATGTCAGGATGATTACAGCGGCCGGCAGAGCTACACTACTGTGCGGCCATCTTGCTGTGTGCCAGGCCACGCCCCCCAAGCACCACAACATTGAAGAGAAAGGAGTGAAGGACTTAAAATCAAGTCTGAGACTGGAGCTGATTTTAAGAACAAATATGGCTGGCATCAGTTCTGGTACTCCAAATGTCATGTGGAGCATTTAATGTGCACTTGCTTCATGGAGCTGCAGCAAGAGACTGTCTTATTGAGCAATGGCTTGGAAAAGATTCCAACTTCTCAGCCAAATGGCACTGCCCCAAAGTATTGCAAACAATGAGGTTGACATGAATAAAATTGCAATGAAATAGTTGCAAAGAATGCAGAAAGCCTCCAAATAACCTAGTGAAGTCTGCCTGGACCAGTGGCCTGGTTCAGATACCGGGGATCCATCATTGATAGTTATATCCTTGGGCAGGACATAACATATTCCTTTTTGAAACAGGGAGAAATGTATTTTTTGGTTGAGGGGAGTGTGAGCCCTTATCAAGCAACAGCCACAATCATTGTCAGGGTGACCACAAAAGCCACTAAATTAACCTCTGCAAAACCCTCTGTAACCTTGGGACAAAGCAGTCAGTTATTGTATAGTATTTATGCAGCACTCAAACAGTAATAAAGTGAAAACACAATATAAGAAAAAAAAAACCACCAATTTAGAAAAATAGTCAACTTTAATAAATAGTTTGACACCAAAATGACTGACAACAACTACTAGAGCTGTAGATATGTACTTTTAAAGATTTAGATAAGTATAGAGCCTAAAATTACAAATTGCCACTCGTAGTCATCTGGTCATGCTAGACAGGAGGACAGTCACAAGTTGAGGCCAATACCAATGGAGGGCAGGTCAGCTACAGAGAACATGTTAGTTACCTTCTTAAAGTGCTGCACACAGAGTCGTCACTGTAGCGCAAAGAGCAGGCCTGGCATCACAGACATTTGTTGCTGTATCATGAAAACCCTGTCGGGCGTCACAGATAGTTGTTGCTGGGGCTTTGTGTTGGTGCTCACAATGGGCTGTCATCGCAGGAGTGTAAAGTGCAGATCTTAGTCATCGATTAGGTTGTCTCCAGCAGTTGCTGTGTAGTGTGAAGAGTTGTGTCCCCTGGAGCTTCACGTTGGCATTTGTCGCAGGTGGCAAGATCTCAGCATGAATGGGTCTATTTGTGGTTGTGAAGAAACCACAATTTCAGGATTTCTTCTTTGTCTTCAGAGGAGTCTGGGAATGTGCCACATATGGACCAGAGATTCACTCATGCAGAGGCCATGAGGGATCAGGCAGTTCCAGTTGCAGGACTAGGCAGGGACAGTTGCAGCAGGTCAGATGGGCAGTTGCAGGGAGGCCTCCGGAGATTTTTGAGTCCCTGTAGTTCAGACAGGAGGTCTGCCAACTTATATTAATAATAATAATGTTAATAATACAATTTATAAAGTGCATAGCTACTTCAATGAAGTGTCCCAGCTCTGAGAGATCTAGCTACAGAGGTAAAAAAACGTACAACAAAGCTAAAAAGACTCAAGATCAAGGCAACCTAAATAACCAGGTTTTTACAAAACAAAACTTCTTTTTTTGCCGGTCTTGGATGAAAGGGGAGAGAATTCTACTGCTTAGACCCTTCAAATCTAAAACAGCTACCCCCAAAGTGAGCTTTCTCCACAGTGGAGACACAGGCCAACACCCCTCCCCCACAATTCTGAGGCACCTGCAGGGGATTAAGGTGGATGAAGGGATGAAGATATCAGGCGCCCTTGTTCTTAAAAGCCAGGTATCAATAGCGCAGGGCTTTGAAGGAGAGTCACTACTTCAAAGGAAGCCAGTGCAGTTTGGAGAGTGCAGAACCTAAGGGGGATCATCTCTGAAGATTCAACAAAAGCTGAGCTGCAGGGTTCTGCACACGCTGTATTCTCATCAAGTGAGATTGAGATACTCATAGATATAAACACTGCAGTAATCCAACCAGGAAATCACCAGTGCCTGGACTACTGTTTTTCTGGCAGATTCAGGCAAAAGGAAAAAAATGTTTTTAAGCAATTTTAAAATTTTAAAATCCCAAAGCATTTGCCTGCTTGAGTCGTGATTTGGTTTTCAAATGTAAGCTTTTCACCTAACAAAATACCTAGGGTTTTAACCTTAGTCTTTGGCCAAGGTTGCTTGCCCTAAACAAGGACCTCTGTTTTCCCAGCATTCAATTTCAGACAGTTTAGTTTCATCCACTGACTGACCTCTGACAAGCAGGTTCTCAGTGAAACAGCTGTACTGACTGCACCCTGAGAGAGGGTATCATCGATATGTGATATGATGTTATATCTGTGACACTTGATGATATCGGACAGGGGGTACATATATAGATTGAATAATGTACAGCTCAATAATGGGCCCTGAGGCACCCCCTGCTACAGTGGAAAAACCTGGAATTCAAAAGATTTTTGTAGCACCTGAAAAGTGCTTTGGTAAAGAAAAGAGGTGAACCATTGCAGGACCTTGTAACTGACACGGCAGTGCCACAACTGTTCAAGTAGTAGGTTATGGGATATGGTGTTGAAGCCTGCCCTCAGGTACAACATAAAAAGTGCAGCAGTGTCACCCCTATCAAGAATTTTACAAATAGACTCAAAGGCAAGCAGCAGGGCAGACTCTGTACTATGGAGAGGGCAGAAACCCAACTGTGGCCTTTGCAAAAGGTCCTTAGCTTCGAGAAGCATTGAAATTTGCTGGTTAACATATTTCTTCTGCAATCTTCGAAGAGCAAAATCGACCTGTAGTTATCAGACTTAGTTGGATCCAGTGATGTTTTCTTTTAGAAAAGGGACTACCAAAGTGTGCTTCCAGAAGAGAAGAACATGATTCTCCATGAAAGAGCTATGAATTATTTCACAGAGCACAGGTAATATCTCTTTCAATCCTTGCTCCAGGATGGCAAGGGAGGCAGGGTCGAGTGGAGCTTGATAGACACCATCATGGGAGATAGTTTGCCAGGTTTGAACTGTAACAGTCTCGTACTATTGGCTGAAGGTTTAAACCATAGCTTGAATTAGGGGCATGTCTAAAAGCCTTCAAAATGGAAAAGTAAATTGAGGTTACTTTATCAAAAAAGAACTGCATAAGAACATTGCAACCTTACTCTGATGGTGGGGTGGCGGCAGAGACTTGATCCAACAAGAGTAAGAACTTAACAATCAAATGGATTTCTTGGGAAGAAACCATAACAACCATGATTTTATCAGCATAAAATTGGGATGAACATGCTTAATGCGAGTGTGATATGCCTTAAGAGCAGAGTGATAAATCTCCTTGCTGGAATTGCCAAAGGCTCTATGCCATAGCCGCTCCTGGTGCTTGCAAGTAATTTTAAGGGCACAAAGTTCAACACTAAACCAATCAGCCATAGGCTTAGTTCATCATATTAATCTGTCTGCCAATGGTGCAGTCTGATCCAGCGCCCCAGATATCCAGCCTTCCACTTGTTCATTAGCTGTGTCGACACAGCTATCAAGGGTAGGGTGATTTCCAGCCAAGGTCTGAGTGAAACTAGCAGGGCTCAACTTATCCCATTTCCATGTCCAACTATCTGTTTGGGAACAAGGATAGGTAAGGATTTAAGAATAGAAATCTGAAATGGAACATCCAGGTGATCAGACCATGGGAGTGGAAGAGGATCGTCCACATTTGGATTATATTCATTTGTTAAAATAGGATCGAGAATGTGACCCAGCCTATGTTTTGGGAGAAGAGACTATTTGCACAAGTTGAAGACCTTCCAAGCCAGCAACCAGAGCAACTGCTAAGGGACATATAGAGTCATAAAAATGGAGATTAAGATCCCTGATGACTATAAGATTTGATTAGCACAAGATGGGTGGTGGCAATGCATCTGCCAATGATGTAATAAAGTTGGATGCTGGGCTCAGAGGGTGATAAATCCCAGAAATAGAAAAGCCACAGGAGAAAGTTAGGGAGAAAAAGGTCACCTCAAATACTTTAATGGTTATTTCCATGAACATGCATGGCATAGACTGTTTATAAATAATGGCAATCCCACCCCCTTTTTGAGATTGCCTATCCAGCCCCACAATTGCAAATCCTGGAAGAATGGCAGAAACATCTGGTGCAAAAATGTTAACATGCTGAATTTCTGACAAGAAGACCACGTTGGGTGAATGGTCTACAGGAAAGTCATCCATTTCAAATGTATACTTAACTAGTGTGTGGCAATTAAGAGAGTAGAAGTGGTCCATGTGCAAAAACTGAAGGATTGAACTCACCTTCATGCTGGGTGTTGGTGTGGTCATAGGTTCAAAACCACACTTGCCACAAGATAATGCTGCACAAGTGAGATTCAAAATATGGTAACAAGGCTGCAACAGGACAGTCGCCAAATTCTTCAAATCCATACAGGAGCACTGTATTAGAGCAAATCCATGAGGACCAGGGGCTCTAGCCCCTGGCTCCTTTCAGGCACCGATGGTCACAGATGGGCTTGACTTAGGCGTGCCAGTGGCACAACTGTGCTGCAGTCCGTATTTCACTAGTGCAGGGCTCTTACAGACTCTGCCCCCAGTCAGTCAATTGGTTCCCGAAAACCAGTAGGAAGAAAGTATAGCGTGTCCCTAAGTTGTACAAAGAGCAGCAGCGGCAAGAAGCAAAAGCAGTCCTTCTTCTGTAGTGTCCACATGCACAGGAGTGTTCTGAGGAGTGTGTTTCAGTGTTCAATATGTACACCTAGTACCAGCTTTGAAGTGGGAGAACATTCTAGGGTTTCCCCCCATAGATGGGTCTGGAATTTCCTTCCTTCCTGCCCTGGTTCCAGGATTTCTTGGGTGACAAAGGGTTAGTGTTGAGTCATTTCAGAGTGTGCTTAGGCAGCTCCTATGAAAGGTAAGATTGGTGGGTGTCAGCTCTGCCCGCACCCATCCTGTCAATATGGCCCATCCAGGCAAAATCCAGTCTACTTTTGTGATACTGTCTGGAAGGAATACATGAAGGGCAACTACGAATAACACCTAGTCATGTGACCCAGGACATAGGCTGCAGTCACCAAATGCTTAGGACAAATAAATGTAAACTTTCTAAAAGTAGCATTTTCACAATTGTGGATTAAAATTCTACTTTACCATTAAAAAGTATTTTAAATAAAAATATTCTCGAGTCCAAACATGACATTTCTACTTCTTCCAAAGCAAAGATTATCACTTATTCAATGTTAAAATGTAACCCAATGTTATGCTATTGGATAGGTAGGCGGCACAGTAGTGGCAAATGAATATTCACATTTTTCACTTCCAAGACATGTGAAACTTAAAAGCACATGTCCAACTTTGAAAATACAAAGCACACTGCCCTATTGGCTGTTGAGGGCCTACCTTAGGATGACTTAAATGTATTAAAAAGGAAGATTTAGGTCTGGCAAGAGGTTTATTTTGCGAGGTTGAAATAGCAGTTTAAAGTTGAAAAAGGCAGCAGTGTCAGGCCTGAGACATATTTGAAGGGATACTTAAGTGGGTGACACAATAAGTGCTGCAGGCCCACAAGTAGCATTTTATTTGCAGGTCCTGTGTACATGCAGTACCACTTTATTAGGGGTTTATATGTAAATTAAATGTAAATTAAATGTGGCAATTGAGTGTAAGCCAATCTTACCATGTTTAAAGGGAGAGACTCCAAGCACATTAGCACTGGTTAGCAGTAGTAATGTGCACAGAGTCCTAAAATCCAGTAAAAATGGGCTAGAGATAAAAAGAGGGGTGACTCCGGGTTCTGGAGGAAGGGACGTGAAGCAGCCTAATTCACAGAAAAAGATTGCTTTTAAAGTCGATGGAAGCGTCCCACGGACACAAGATGAGTTTGTAAGGTGTGCCATTTTTCATCACCGCTAACCATGAATACAGATAGATTATTTCCATCTGGACAATGAAACCAAGAAGAGAACTTAAAACTGATTCTAGAGCGAGATCGGCTGATCTCGATGAATAGTGTTTGGTCCTGAAGAGAACTCCCAGCTTGTAATTGTGTGGTTCGAAATGCATCAACCCTGTTGTTTTCAAACATGTTTGATTAAAAACATGACTTTTCTGACTGGTTGGATAACTTTGTAAATTTAGTGCAATATATAGCTCAATGCAGGAATTGTTTTTTGAAAAAAAACCATAGTGTTTGTATTTGCTCTACTTGAGAGGCTCTTGTCAAAAAAAGTGTTTAAATGAAGGGCTAACCCACCTGAGCAAAGATTGTTTGATGTATGTTACATGTTTTGTCCTAGTTATGTGTATGTGTCGTTTATATTGATGTTGTCTTTTCATGATACAGGTCATAGACCCTAATTCATTGAATGTTTTTCTGGGTCACAAGTTTAGTTTGTGGTGTTTTGCGTACAAAATTTGGAAATAAGATATATGCATTTTAATCAATGATGAATGCTAATTTTTCCATGAAATTGAATAAAAAATATTTTTGATAAATGTCGGAATTGGGTGACATTAATTGGTTTTCTTGTACCCATTGGGTTTTTTCTTAAAGTAAACGTCAGTATTGGCAAGGTTATAGGCTTTTTGTTAGGAGGCTCAGCCTTACTGATTAGAGCCAAATCTTCCACTGTTAGAGAAGCCCACTAGTAACATTTAATTTGCAGGCCCTGTGTAAATGTAGTACCGCTTTACTAAGGGTTTATATGTAAATTAAATGTGGCAATTGAGTGTAAGCCAATTTGACCATGTTTAAAGGGAGAGAGTCCAAGCACATTAGCACAGGTTAGCAGTAGTAATGTGCACAGAGTCCTAAAATCCAGTAACAATGGGCTAGAATAAAAAAGAGGGGTGAACTAAAAAAATGTTTGGGGGTGTCCCTGCAAAGAGGTCTAAGTCTAAGTGAAACCTTGTTTTGTTTGTGTATTTCATTTATGATTACTTAAATCAATATAGAGATATAATATTAGAAATCATAAAAACATTATGAACTGGGAAAATGGTCAGTATTAAATATTATGATCTGTTCGCTCAAGTTTTGCTGTGAAAGTTTTAAGTCCCTCATGAATTACTTTCCAGGCATACTTTTTTAAGCCACCTTTTTCCTACTCCTGAGGACCATCTATTCACATGTCTCCCATTTGACGGTTGTTTAACACTCTTCAACCACCTAAAATAGATAAAACAGACTGCTACAGTCCTCCCTCGTGATATGCTATGCATTCGATTAATTGGCATAATATTACTATATCTGTTTGAGGTGATTGCAGGTGTAAAATCTATTCAAACTTATTTTAATTAATTTCTCAATCAAGGTGTCTCCATTATGTCACCAGAGATAAAACAAAGTGATATTTTGTCCTTACAACTATAGATACCTTTTTGTAGAAAGATTTGTTTCAGCATAATGCAACGTGATAACCCAAATTCAGGACAGCGAAATAGCTTTTGAAACCTTGTCCTTAAAATAAAAGGATAATTTTCAGAAAACTCTGAGGTGAGCACACAATCCTAAATTGTACAGCTAAATCGGTCTGTTTATTGATGCTCATAAAAAGACCCCAAGGCAAAAAATAAATCAATGACTATCTGAAACAAATTATGTGGGAGATAAATAGGAGGGAAATATTTACCAAATACAATGCCACGCACTGAATACACTGAGATCGTCCTTCCCCACGTTCCATAGTAGAGTACTGGTCCTGGGGTCCTAAAGCCTCTCCATCGCGTCATCCTTGTAGTGGGGTGTAAGCATGCATGCACTGGAAATAGCCTAAAGCAGGGCTGTTTACTTCCTAATATCAAATGTAACCTATACATTCCAGAAATGTCGAAAGTATTTTGTTATAAACTCAAGCCCTGAATGACTCCACCTGGTCTATTCCAGATATAAGCTGCCAGTACCAATGAAAAGATGTCATGGTCTTAAATTGTTTGCTTTCTTTAATCACGTGGGCCTTTGAATCCTAAACGGTGTACCAGCCGCTGACTTGCCAGCAGCTTTTACTTACCTTTCAAACTTTAGATTGGCTACACTGGACCACATCTGGATCTCGATTGCCCATTTAAACACAATTCAGGACTTCTCGGTAATACCAACTGTGGCAAGCAATCACTGGAACCAATAAATGAAATAAGGTGGGCAATAGAACATCAAGAAAATGTAGTTAAGAAGCAGAATCTCTTTGAACAGCGTAACCCAGGGTAATGGCGAACTGCCCTCAAATAAATCATGGGAGCTCCTCTTGGAAGAAATAAGGAAAAATTTAACAACTGTGAAGAAACCAAGACCCAACCAATTTCCCCCAAAAAAAACAATCGCCATACAAAACAAAAACGACTAATAGCGATAGTAAAACGCAAACCAAATAATATCATGCGCAAAACTACTAAGGATATGCCCGAACCAAGATCTTTAAAGGCAAAATGTATAGATTTCCACCGGGAATACAGGAAAGCAAGATTCTCCTATACGAGAATGATTGAAGAAAACCACCGGAGTAAAACACATGAAATTATAAAATTATGAGACCAGAAGCGATTTTGGAATTGAATGCATAAATGCTTTATATCCAGCCATTGTCCTACAATCACAAATCTCTCGCCTGCAGCTTGGGACAAACACATAGAAGTTCTCTATGTGGAGACATCCAGTAACAATTGCACAATTCCTCTTATGAGGAACGTTAACAACATAACGTGACCGGAAGAAAAAACACCCAATGAAGTTATGAACCTTATTAACAAAATGAGTTCTGGAGGGGTGCCTTGCCCTAATGGTATTCCGCCCATCGTCTTTAAAAGGACAGCACATAAATGGGCAACAATCATGGCGCCTTTATTCTGGGAGTATAAGTTTGGGAAGAATTATCCCTGAGTCATGGATGGGATCCCTTCTTGTCCCAAAACACAAAAAAGGTTCAAGATCCATCACAGAAAATTGTCGAATGATCGCGCACCTATATGTTCATGTGAAATGCTACGCTAGTGTACTGCTACAAGAACTAACGGCTTGGGATGAAGTGCATAAATTGATCCCTCACACGCAAACAGGCTACCAAAAGGGATCGCACATCAAAGATAACTTGATCTGTATGTCCAACCTGATCGAGACAACATTGGCAAAAAAAGGTAGTGCTCTGTATCTTGCATACAGCGATTTCCAAACTGCCTTTAAGTGTGTCCCGCCCAAGATTGTGGATGAAATGAAAAAGTTGGGGGATTGATAATATGCTCTTAAAAGCATTGGTTGCTCTATATTCGGAAACTTGGGTCAAGATTTGAGTCACTACAGCCTGGTCTACCACCAAAAAAATACAAACTAATAAAGGTTTGAAGCAAGGATGCTTATTGGCCCCAATGCTTTTAATCTGTACCTGGCCAATTTACCAGACTGTTTGGCTGAAGCCTGAGCCTTCCCTCCCAAACTAGCTGAAACCAAATTTAATCTCTTCAATATGCGGACGACACAATATTGCTCGATCAAACTCCGATCAGATTACAGCAGCTGCTAAATGCATTGCCTTGATATTGCAGATAGAACAATCTAAAAATAAATATGGCGAAACCAAAGGCAATGATCATTTTGTGAAAAATAAAAGGGAAAGGTGCATAACACATTGAAGGTAAATCTATTGCAATAGTTACCGCATATTAATACCTAGAGTGTGGATCGATCATAAAGGACAGCCATCTGCTCACATCACTGCAATGTAAGGAACGGCTCAATCTTTGGAGGGCGTTTTCTGTAGAGCAAGGAAAGCCATAAGCTCACCAGATCTTACCCCCTTAACCCGAATAATGGGGGAAAATTTCTACCATCAGTAGCCCATGGTGCATTAGCTTTCAAAGATAAAAATCACAACATGGCTGGACAGAGCTGAGTCAGCCTGTTTACGTAGAGTTTTCTTTTTACCGACTGCTACCCCACATGTGCAAATACTTAGGGAGTTCAACCTTTCATCTCAAAAGGGGATCCTTAAAGCTAGATTCATAGCCTATTTTCTAAAAGCCAGACAAGCCCAGGATAACATGCTAAAGAAAAACATCTGGGCAATGATAAACAGTTGAGGGTCCACATAGTGTGAATTTCTAGCTAACTGTGCTGAGGTATTGGAAGCAAAGGAAATATTGTCAGCCCCTATACCCACATCGGCAGCAGCAAGACTTTTAACAAAACAGGTGACGATACTGTCAGCCGATAGTGATACACAAACTCTGAAAAACTTAAGGCATGGAAGTTGGGCATCAAAACTCTACAACAGTGGGACCTTGCCATATTACCTATCCTCCCCTTTAAAACCAATAATGAAGCATAAACTAATGTAATTGTGGTTCGGATTGATTCCATTGATGGCATACAAGTATGGACAAGGGTACAAAGAGACTGGAGCCACTCTGTGCCGAAACATGCGGGGGAGTAGAGTAATCTCTAAGCCACATACTGTGCATTTGCGAGAAACTAAGCAGTTTCATAATATACTGACTTTCGGCCTATTTGGCATTTTTTAAATATACGGACATGTCAAGCTGCCCTGGTCGAGTTAATGAAAGGTGAATCAGTGCAGCTGGCGGCACGCTTCATGAAATATCTGACCATAGTAAAATCAGTTTTTGATTCTGGCAATCATACAGAACTATAATCCATAATGCAGCACAAACTGTTTTAAAGCTTCATGTTTATTGTTGCTTAAGCGGTGTTTAAACGTTTTAAATGGCAGAACAACAGAGTGATAACATTTTTTATACCTTTTTAGAATATTGGAATGTATGCACCTTATATTGTTTTTATATGGCCTGATTGCAATTGAATTAATTGTGTATCTATCTATCTATCTATCTATCTATCTATCTATCTATCTATCTATCTATCTATCTATCTATCTATCTATCTATCTATCTATCTATCTATCTATCTATCTATCTATCACTTTCCCAAGTGTTTAGTGGCAATTAGATTTCCTCTTCATACTTCTACCCAAAGTGCTGTATTTTACAACAGGTTCTTGCACAGGGCACTGAAAGCACTGGATGCTCACACATTTCCAAAGAGCTAGCTAATTATCTGTTCCTTTAAAATGGAACTACCTTTTACAGAGACGTTTTCAATGGTATGCATAGAGTTGTTGGGAACATACAGGTGTACACTTCAATAGTTCACTTTGGTCTAACTTTGGCTAGTTACATTTATAGACATTGTGAGAAAATGCCCCTATTTTGTGCAGACTTTTATTTCTCAGCAGAGTGGCACACTTCTGTCCAGTCCCAGGTGTATGTGCTCTGAGAGCTAAAACATGTAGAAATAGGCTGTTATATAATTTCCTATAGGACCATAGTGTATGGTGCAGGAATATACCAATAGTATGAAAAACTAAATGTCACCTGTGGATTACAGAACTTAGTGTGCCATTCATTAGTGGGACAAAGGAAAATATTACTTCAAGACTTCCATTGCATCCTGACTGTCTCAGTGTAAAAGCTGCAGTGCAACCTGTTAAAGTAACATAAATATAATAAAATAACTTGGTATGTGACAGTTTGAGCCTGTTTACAAATAGGAACTACTGAAAAGGTGGTTTGGATTGACCCTTGGAATCTTTACCCCATTGGATAGAGTGTATAGAAGTAACACCCACCTACCTTCTATTGCCAGGCATAAAGGTGGCATCCACAGCACCCCATCAGAACAGTGTTTTACTTGTGAAAGTTTATCAGGCAGACGGAACCTGCTGCACTTGGCGTCTGTGACCTGACAGAAAGATACGACAAGGTTGAGCCCCCTTCCACTTCAAATCCAAGGACGGAAAAAAAGCGGAGGAGGACATTCCTGTCCTGGACCTAGACTAGACTTTGCTATCTCCCTCGGACTGACACACTGAAAGTCTGCAAGTGCTTCCTGTGAGCCTCTGAGGTCCTTGGGCGGGAACTAATGTGGTTGTTTGGGCACCAAAAGACATTTGTCAGAACTTTTGCTGCAGAGTTTTGACGGACCGTGAAAGGTACCCGACCAGCAGTTTCACGTGTCCCATTTGCAAAAGAGATTTTCCTCAGAAAAAAAACAAAGTTCCTTTTCAGGTTGGGACTTAGAAACTTTTTTGAACTACAACACTTCAAGGCCCTAGTATGGTCAATTTAATTGGTGCATCCGACCCTCGATCCACTGCGGCATCAAATCACACCTAGGTTTTTGTCTATTAAGACTATTGACTATCGTAGGTTCTTTGCAGCTTCTGAGGCTATTTTCACATACATCGCTAAAAAGTTCATATCTCCAACCACCATAACTGGAGGTTTCTCCGTTTGTTCATTTTATGTTACTCTATTTTTATGAATTGAAGTGGGGTTTTTATTTCGTTGTGCTTTTGGCTTTTTAACTGTTTTTAGAACTTCTAATTGGTTTAGTCATTTCATTAGGATAAGCCTGTCTGCTCTGTGCCATAGCTGTAAAGTGGTTTAACTCTGGTTTAGATTATTGAAGCCTTTGACTTGACCGAACAGGGTACTGACTTTACTACTTATAGTGGACACTAATCCATCCCAACTATAAACCAATTTCCTACACACATGCAATATAAAGAGAAATTTAAAAAATCTAGCTTTAGAGGCTACTTCGTTTACTTCCTCGCTGAATGGCATGTCAGCTAGAATATACCTTATGTATACATAAAGAGGGGTGTAATGAAATATTTTGTTTCCACAAGTAGTTTGAGAACTGACAATAATATCCTTAAAAGGCATAATCTGCTCAAAATGGTTCCTCCAGTCATGACCTTTGCCATCAGCTCATCCAAAAGAGACTTTCATTTTTGATGTAGAGCCAGTATTCTAAAGAAGATTGCTTGGTTTTCGTCCAAGTAAAGGGTATCAGTCAGTTCCCGGGGCAAAAAAAAAAGTATATTTTTGGTGGAAATAGTTATTAAATTTCATATACAAATAGAAATGATGTTAATAACTCTCTCAGAAATATGTTGGGGCATTTGAAATAAATAACAAAAGACATAGGGCATTCAGAAACTTCGTTCATCTGCATTCACAAAGGTCCAGGTGAGAATAACCGAAGCTTGTGTCTGACAAGGAGAAAGCAAATAAACACACATTATTCAGATATAAAATTGAAAATTTGCACCCGTCCGAGTTCTCATATGAACAGGTACACATTTAGTGCTTTTTACAACTGACAAACATTGACAATAGTACACCCGGAAAGCTGCATTAGTGACCAGGTTGCAGGCATGCTACAGAAAATACCATTTATATGAAATGTTCACGGTATGACCCTGAATTGGAATTGAATGCATAGTACAATTCCACTTTGCGACAGACACCCCTGCTCTGTTGGTGCACACTTTTGTTTTTTTCCTCTGCTACAATTTTCTCCCCTGTGGTGAAACTCCTTGCTGTACAACCTTACTATTTTTGGGGTCTTTCTATGTTCTTCCAACATGAAATCACATTTGGTCCAGGTTTTCGGAGAAAAAAATCTCTGCCCATTTCTTAACTGGGTACTCTGTGAGAGAGGAGTTTGTGAATTGCCACAAATGCACGTTCGTGAGCATTAACAAACTCACAAGGCAAATCACACCTTGATCTGCCCACTCCCCACCCATTCATACGGTTTACAACGACTCTATTGTAAACAGTTGCATTTACTGCTGAAAGTGACTTTGTGACACGGGCATGTCAGTTATTCAGTATCAGAGGTGTTGAAAGGGCACGTGTGTAGATGGCTCCAAACAACCACTTTGCTCACAAACATGAGACCAAGTAAAAAAAATAAAAAATAAAATAATCAAGAACAAAGAGATTAATTCAGTTCCATGTTCTACAAAAGGGGATCATATGGACTCAAGCAACCTAATTTCCAAGGGCTTAAACGAAAAACGTGAAATATGTGCAAATGTCAGCTTTTTTCAGACGTTCTTGTGAAATAAAAATGCAAAAATGAAATTGTGGGCCTCATGTAAAAAAGTTCTTAGCAGTCACAAAGCTTGTTATACTCAAAAACGCAGGGTTTCTGGCCTCAAAATATCCTTATAGAGAGCATCAAAGTCCTTTAATGAGTTCGAAAAGTCTTTTTGACTTATAAAAAGGCTTTTTGTGCTCCATTACAATAGGCTAACAGGAGGGGGCATCAAAGACTTATTCCACTCCTTTGGGAGTTGCAGCAGAATACATCAATGGTTGGTGATAGCAATTGCGATAGCAAACCACTGATGAGCTACTGATCCCCTTATTGGGGTGGTTACTGATTCTCAAAAGGGAACCTTTGGGAATTGTGTCGACAGCCTTGAGAGGATTGAAAAGTGGTCTGCCCCATGAGCAATGTTTCCAAGGAGGATTTTCTTGTAGATTAGCTGCAGATAACACTTATTGGAGGCACGCTGCATTTAAAAAATACATTTTCCCGTTTTGGTAATGCAATTGTAGGGAGTAAGCTTGGCATTTGTAGCCAATCACAGTTGGATGCAAATTGTGACTGATTTAATTAAAAATTCATTATGCAGGTCATTTTGCAACTCCTTGTAAGTGGGCAAATTGCATTCCCATCCGGAAATCAGTCAGTGAGCAAAGTGCACATCCCCTATTCTGCAAATGGGAATAGTGCATCAGGCCCTCTTGTTTGTGAAGTATGCCTGGCCTGTGAAATGGATTATTGGCAAGATTTGAATATCAAGAGGAGGGACGGGGGCTTAGAAGGTCCAGCATACAGGCCCCAATCAACTATGCAAAAACAAAGGAGTATGCTGTGCCTATGGTGTGGGAGAGGTAGAAGAGAAAAGGGAAGAGGGAAGTGTTATCAACCAGGCACGGGAATAAGAGTGTGTACTAGAACTGGAATAGAAAAAATAAGGAGCAAGGGCCCTCACACACCTGAGGGGTATCATGCTTCATCATAGGGAAGCTCCTCATTGGGCCGGCGCTGCAAAGCCCAATTGGCCCCACGAGGGGGCTCTTTGTCGAAGTTCTCTTCTGGTTGCCATCGTGAAGCCAAGGGTGTTATGAGAGGGCTTATGTGTACTTCTACTCACTACATTACATTTCCATACTACCCATATGGTAAAATCTAATATAATTCTTCAAATATTTACTATTATGGACAAATATTTCACAACCCACTTGCAAAACTATCAATATTTGATATGGGCTAAGACATACATTTCATTAAAAGAAACGGGTTGCTAACAACAAGAAAAAAGTACTGAGCATGTTTGAATACAAAAAAAAAATACTTAATGTGTTCTGGTGTCTTAAACATACTAAAAGATATCAACACATGGACAGCACTAGTAATTGGCGTTGTACCAAAGTAGAAAAACTACGGAGCATATTATCAAGGAACGGCATTAAAATTATTGCAGCTTTAGCGGCATGAAACTTCCGCTAAAATGGCTATATTGGGCTTGATAATATGCCGTAGAGAATTCCAATAGAGGCCCATGTTAACACCAGAACATGGGCTTCTATTGGAATTCTCAAGGGCATAATATCAAGCCCAATATCGCCGCTTTAGCAGCAGTTTCCTGCCGCTACAGCGGCGATAATTTTAACACCGTTCCTTGATAATATGCCCCTACGTTTTATCCAACTCATATAAGGAAAATGTGTTAAGATAAAAGCGTATTAAAAGAAAGGACAGCTCTGACACTAAAGTAATCAAATAACGTGGGCCAAACTAGAGTTATGTATCAGTGTTTCCACCGTTGTATCATGAGCTGAATGTCTGCAGATGATCATTTCTTCTACTGTGTAATTTACTAAAACAGGTTAATCTGGAAGTAACAGTATAAGTTACAAAGTATCCCTGCGCATCTCACTCGAGTGACCTGGTAATTTCGAAACCAGCGCAAATTAGAATTTTGACCCGATCTGAAAATACGTGTGAGGAATTTACCACACATCCACAATTTTTACTTTGCAACAAAATCTGGATAAATTGTGACTAGGGAACAAGGGCATTAAGAACAAAAATCTGCCTTAATTGGGTGTGCAAGCTCAAAACGTAGGCAGTGCCTTAATTTGAGTAGGAAAACTAAGAACAGAGGGAAGGATTATTGTACCCAGTATTTACTAGATGAGAGGTATTACTGCACCAAATAGTCAGCCATTCAAAATTATGATCTTAATTTTGTAAATTGTCTGACATTCTTTCCTAGTAAAAATAATGGGGTGGACTCACGAAAAAGAGGACCTGGAGTCACGTCTAAGTGCAAAGCACAGTTGCTACTCAATCATATTCACCAATATTCCTATTAGTACTCTGGAAAAGCTGTGCAGGTACTCGTTAATGTGTACTATTGCGAAAGTCAAGTGTGTCCACCTGCTGAGAACTATGGGGCAGATGTACAACCATTTTTTGCAGTCGTAAACGGGAATTTGGCTGAAAGGGTCAGTCTTCAGTTTGGCAATACCTACAAATTTCCAATTGTGTCGGTGATCCCAAATGTCAACGGCAAAGAACAGCTTGGAATACCGACTTCTCACCTCAAGTGAGATTTACAACTGCAGATTTCTACCACTCATGACCGAGATAAATACACCCATAAAGTAATTTACACCTGCCAGGAATCCATTAATGGATTAATGGATTCCTAGCAGGTGTAAAATAGGTAAACTCAGTTGTAAAGGTACATTTAAAAAAAAATGTTTAGTTTTATATAGCACGAACTAGATCCGAGTCATCGGGTATCAGAGCGCTTTACATGAGCACCAGTTTTGTTACATACCGACACATTATTTATTTAGGCACAGGGAGATTAAGTGATTTGCCCAGAATCACAGGATGTTGAGCGTCATTGCCGAGACTCGAACCCGGTTCTCCACCTTAGAGGTCAACCGCTTAAGCCGTAAGGCTACATCCTTTCCAATTTATTCTGTCCTAATGTTTTCATCAGACTCGGTAAAGTGATACCTAGAAGTAATCCATGGTGATTGTCTACAAACCAGTATTCTGTGTGGTTCACTATTTGTTAACGCTTATACACAGAACAAAATCACAGCTTATTTACACAAACAGTGAACATTCTGATCGGGAAACACATGTTTTTCTTACCCATACCTTGTTTGCTTGCCTTTGCTACAAGAGGTAAAAAGTCTTTGGATGTGTAAAATCCTTGGTTCATTGACATCCCGTCGAATACCTTATCTATTTTCGGTTCTGGTAACCCTGGAAAAGAATGTTTCAACATATTGTTAATATAAGGAAATCATCTACGTACTAGACGAATGAGCAATAGCAAGAACATTGATGAAGCACATCCGTGCTATTTGCAAAAATACCGAAACTGAAGATGCCTTTATGTACAACAGCTCTTGAAAGCACGATGCAGCCTGTCACCCATGTGTCCCATGGGGATATCGTTCCACAACAGACAATGTAGTAACAAAATAACATGTCAAATGGTATAGTCATTCTGTGCAATGCCACATCTCGATATAAAATAGAATGCAGACTAATAGTAGAAAGTCTACTTTTTTCATACAGCATGGATTCATTGATTGAAAATAAAATTGTAAAAATTGGAGAGGCAAACAGAAAATAAATGTAAACTTAAAAGAAAAACCAAAAAGGAAACATTAATTAATGCTCAACTTTCCGTGAAATAACTGTGATTACAATTCTAAGCAATTTATAGAAATTTAGCTCAGCATGCAAGAAAAATGGTTGCAAGCATAAACTAATATGGAATTGCTATAAAAAAGTAGAGTTTGAGAAGAGTCCTTGTAATGTTTTCTCACACATTATGCCTTTTAGGGAGACTTTCTTTGTAGGGTTTCACATTTGCAGTCTAATGTTATGGTTAGATTGGTAATGTGGATGTTAAAGTTCATAAATGTTATCTAAAATGACAACATCATTGACAATTTTTAAGGTCCTGGAGGTAACTTCTCTTCATACAGTACACTGAATGCCTAATAACCCTGAAGAGGACTGGGGCAGGATCGGATGAAATATTCACTGACTGAATACATTCTGATACTTTTATCGGTATTCAGAAAACTGCAATTTTATAGGAATTTTATAACTGCGGAGAATCCACAGTCAGGGTGGGGAATTCTGTACATAAAAATATCACAAGCTTTAATGTGAATCAGGTTCTATATGCGGGCTTTGGAATATATTCACCATTTTCCCCAGGTATATTGCAGCAGGCCGGATTTTAAAATTTCACTCACGAAAATTGCACCCGGTACAGTCTACAGATTATTACAGTATCTCAGGCTACTGAAAATAAGTGAATGCACCATTTATATCCCACAAATGTTGTGTAACTTTCTCAACTTCAGGTACTTTTGAGGATTGTGGTATTCAGACTGCGGGTGGGGTTAGGAATTTCCCACAACCATTTTTATGATGAGGAGTTTTGCTAGGATATGTTTTTGTCATGAAATTTGAGGCAAACCCCTTTTTCTGTTAGAGTAATATCCCACCAAAACGAGAATTCCTAGAGTTTTTGCAACTGATTTTTTTTCCAATTTTTGTCTCTCCGTTTTTGTTAAACTTCGAAGTTTTCAAGATAAGTCAACGTTTAACAAAACAATTACTAAGTGGACATCAGCAAAGTTAGTGAACGTTTCCCACTTTGGTTACATCCTAGAAAAAGAGTATGTTATAAAAATAACGTATCATAATTGAAGAAGGTGTTAAAAGCAAGTATACATTTTGCTTACTTAAAATTTGATTATGTGAGGAGAAGGAGCCTAAGACACAAACTGAGGAGCAAATGACACATTTCCATCACTGTTCACATGTTGAAACTGTACACACATTTCCCAAATCACTATCTTGGTAGTTGACAACTTATTAAGCCTTTATTGAATTGCTTATGATGATGGAATTGATTTAAAATGCTTACGCAGATACAGAAAGACCATTATGCAGTCACAGCGACATGCATAGATTGATGGGGAAAGAATCAAAATCCACTTGTTAGGCCTCATTTTAAAAAACTTTACATACAATTGACAAGAGTGTCTGTATTTACTTGTTTTTAACAAATAGCACCTACCCCTTTTGGACATTTGTATTCAAGCCCTTACTATTGGTTAATCCAACTGTCCATGAAGCTATCTCTTTATATAGTGGACCAAAATGAAGTACACTGTGTAAAGAGTCAAGGCACACCCCGATTGGTTTACAGAGGTGCAAATGATAACCCAAACGCTCTCTTTTAGGGCGAGCAGATAGGCAAATTATAGGATAACGCTAAGCATTATTGCAAACATAAAGGCAGTAAGTGAGACACAGTCTCAATACAGAAATCCAACACCAATTTACAAAAACAACACAGATTTTGTATGAATTTACAAACTAAGAATTTAGAATCAGGTAAGTCCTTTCCGAAATATCAATTTACAGGCTTCAAAAGTTCACACTTAGGTCAATTTCTGGGTTTGCTATGTTAATCAATGGGATAAAAACATATACTGCATTCAGGCACTTATCAACTACTTATGGAAAACTTGTCCAGGACTTACGGTTGAGCAGAGGCAAGGTCCAAGCCAACACCAAAAGGTCACCTCTGGCAGCACAGGGACTTCCGGGTGCAGAGGTGTGTCAACATTGGGTGCCCCGTTAACTTCAATGGGGAATGTTTCAGTTGAAAAGAGGCTAAAAACTGGGAGTGGGGGATCAATTTGGGCAAACCCACAGGGGGGCTCAGTCCTTGAGATGCTTGGGAATGTAGAGACACCATTGGTCCACTTCTCCTCACTCAGGCTGTGGGGGTTGGGGCATTGGTACTATTAGGCATAGGGTTCACACGGCAGGAGACACTCACGGTTTAGGGGACCTGCAGAAAGAGGCTGCAGGAAGTGACTGGGAGTCCAGTCTAGCCAAACCCAATGGTGGGCTCAGCCTTTGCGGGTCTCATTACCCTATTGACACCATCGCCTCCATCAGACTCAGGCTGTGGGGTGAGGCTGCAGAGATACTTTGAAGTGTCGAGTGGCGGTGGTCGGAGGCTGGCTCTTTGTCATGGTTCTGCATAAACGGGACAAACAGGAAAGCTGGGCCACTCTCATTTTGGGTCTCACTGTCCCTGAATTTCCTTGATGTACAAGTTTGTCTTTCTCAGTGTTACAGCAATGTTATAATGCACTCGAGTATAAGGTCTGGCTGCATCACAGAACAACCCCGGAGAATAGATTCCGAAGTCTGCAGAGGGGCCCTGCTCATGCATGGGCACCCTCTCACACAAAACCCAGCTCCCTGCCGTCAGGATTGATACAGCCTGCCATAGGGGTGACTGAGAGGTTTATATGAGTAGTGATTTAAGGTAGATATAGGTAACTTATATCTAAGTAAGGTGTGCATGCACCACCTCACACAGGCTGCAGTAGCAGTCCTGTGGTGTCATTTTGGAAGGCTTCCCAGGAGTGGCATAATACATGCTGCAGCCCCTGGTAGGCCTCTGGGGTACCTATGCCTTTAGTACCTAGTGTACTCATAATGGTACCCCAGTAACCAAACTGGAGTTTACCTAAAGTACATGGAATCAATTTAGAGAGGAAGCAGCTAGTCTAGCGTCCTGGATAGCAGGGCCTCAGCCAGACAAAAGTCGAAAAACAGTGAAACATCAGCAAAAAGTGGGGGTAAACATAAGAAGCACATCCTAATCTCCTACATTCAATCTACATTAAAAATTATTTTTACGTGCCGTCCAAGCCATTCTTATATCTTTGGGGGCCTGAAAGAATCTGAGTTGTCACGCTTGTAGAAGTGAGATGATTAGTGGTTGAATAGGTAATGTCATTGGCAGATCTGGCAGGGCCAATGTGTGTTGCAGGATGTAGTGGCCTCCTGATGAGAGCACTAGCACTTATTGCTTTACAAATTAAGCACTGCAGTGGTGGTCCCTAAGGTGATGTGTGTGTAATGTGGGCTCAGCGTGGGAGGTTGAAGACTAATGTGGCTGGTGTCTTTTGGACGGTCTGCAATCTTCTTGTGAGCTGGTGGGTAATTCTTCCCTCATGGTGTTTCCATAGTATAGTCTGGTTGTAATGAGGGCTTGGATGATCGTTTTCCTGGTGTTGTATGATAGCTACTTGAAGGTTTTCTTCGAAAGACACACAATTGATGGACGGAATGCAGAACAAATCAAAATATTCACCCCCAGTCAACAGATCTGGCCTAGATCCGTCATTCTTTTGCTCACCTTACCACCCCAGTTTAGACCTGGCCACATGCAAATCAGTCTTGACCCTGTGCCTCATGCGAACAGCCCAGCCCGAACTGCCAAGCCTGGTCCTCCCTGGACCAGAAATAAGCATCCTAGGACCGGTTTCGGGGTTTCACCCCTCTTCAGCCAGGATAGCTTGATTCCAGTGGCACAGTGAGCCTGGGACCCACGTCTGGGCATACTGGGCGCACTTAGGGCGAGAAAGCAAAAGACACATAATTGACAGACAATTGAAACGGGTCCTAGGATGCTTGTTTCCGGTCCAGGGAGGACCTGGCTTGGCAGTTCGTGCTGGACGGCTCCCATGAGGTACAGGGTCAAGACTGATTTGCATATGGCCAGGTCTAAACTGAGGTGGCATGGTGAGCAAAAGAATGATGGATTTAACCCAGATCTCTTGACTGGGGGTGAATGTTTTGATTTGTTCTGCATTCCGTCCATCAATTGTGTGTCTTTTGCTGAAGATTTTCTTCAGCATCCTTAGTGTGTTGAAGCAAGCAGAGGCCACTGTGTTTACCTGGCAAAGCCCTTTTTTCAAAGGAAACCATGTAATCCTTGGTTGATTACTTTAACCTGTAGAAGTGATCAGCATTCTGGAGGCTGCTCTTAAAACAAATGTATTCCTATCAATAGCAGCCTCCGCTTTCCTGTCATCCAGTAAATAAAATACCTGTTTATATTTTTTTTTTTTTTAAAGAAAATGGGTTTGTGTAACATTCCTATCCTTAACATGCAAGGCTATTAAACGATGCAAAATGTTCATTTTTTTTACTCACAGTACGAAGCTCACATTTTTACTGTGCTAACGAAGAAAACCACCCTTTTATTCCAAAACGTTTGCACTTTGAGTGAATTCTGAGATACATGTGCACACTGCAAAGGGAGAAGTTGGCTAAGGCAGCAAAAGCTGCTAGGCAGGCCCTGCATACTAAGCAAGCAGTGTAAAGCGTTTGCAGCCAGTGCAGCCAGGAAACACGCTCTGGAGCACCAGGCTAATGGCGCGTGAACTACGGTACCAATGCTCAGGGCAGCTACGGCGCCGGAGGCATTAACAGCGGGTAGACTACCACTGTTCGAACAGCAACAGAGCTTTCACATCCTGAAGCGCGTCTACTCCGACAGCAGCCTTGTGGGACGGCGCTCGAAGACCTGCATGCAGAAAACTGCTTGCCAGCACAAAGCCGACCGCTGCTGTCTTCTTTGGCTCATTATTGCCCGCATGCTGACTGCACTGGCATGTTAGGCGGGATCCCAGTGAAGTGTGCCAGTCATGTCTCAGCGCTCTGCCGTGCCATCCCCGTGCCTGTCATCAGGCAGATGTGTGATGGCCAGCTGGTTGTACAAGTTAGCTAGTGCATCTGTTTCTCAGGCAACAACTGCTTGAATAAAATAAGAAAATGGGCATCCCATTAACCTCTGGAAATACTTGTCATCGACAGAGGGAACGTAAAGATAGTCAATGGATACTGATAACCCTTGCTCTTTTCAGCTGCATTTAAGTTGTTTTTTGGTACTGCTGCCTTTCATGCGAGTCCAATCTGAGTGTTGTTTGCTACAGGGCTGTACAGAGATTCACATGACGAAACAATATTTAATTCTTCACGTTTCAGTTTTTGATATTTCAGCTTAGTAACGTTAGAAACTATACGTGTTTCAATTTTCAGAGACATGTGAGCATGTGTCCTATGTTGTCCTGCAGAATGTTCCTCTGAGCATTTTGCCACTTTATCTGTAAAAAATATCATGGTGGGCTGTCTATTGTTATCCACATGGCATGCAGCACTTTTCATGTCTAATATGCATCATCATATGTTACATGTTTATATGCTTTATTGAACACAATTCACATTCATAAAACGCAAATTTTTCAGGTATCCACAGGCCATGGAACATATTTCACTCTTCCATGAGAAATATGGATTTCATCATCACAGTGACTGACGCCAAATCAATCCACAGAGCTTCATCATTTTCAGGGCTATTACACAAGCTGCATGGATAATGACATTATACAAATATTTATCTAAACTATGCAGAAAAACGCAAATTATGCTGTACATTCTCTGGCGGTATAATTTTCATATATTTGATACAGATTGTTTTGTGACAGCTGTGAAATATGCTAATTGGGTGGCAACTGCACTAAATCTATAATTTTGCAGTAAAGTCTTCCACCACAGAATCGCACAAATGTATTGACTCTCGAAATTGTCCATTGTTTTATAGAGCATTTATTGATAAATGTTCAACAAAATTAAAGCATTCTAATTTGAATTAATAACCCTTGTTATCTTCACTTTGAAGAAACTCGTTTTTCAAGCTGACTACTAGAAACAAATATTCAACATAAAAGTACATAATGAGCACCGAAGCACGTAGTCCAATAATGCCAGAGGTCAATGTGTGGCTGCAAATCCCCTTAAATAAATTTATGTATGTCTTGCTGTATTGGATTATTGTGCAATGTTACCCACCATGAGCCTTGGACTTGGCCCTCTCTGCTGGGTCACCCCCAAATGTTTGCCCACCCTTCCTATTTTCTGAATCCGTGTTTTTTTGCTTCTAGGACTGTGCACTTCACTACTGCTAACCGGTGCCACAGTGCTTTTGCTCACTCCTTAAACCATGGTCCAATTGGCCTACACCTGATGGGCACATTTAATTTACTTTTAAGTCCCTAGTAAAGTGTTACTACATGTACCCAGGGCCTCCAAACTAAATGCTACTAGTGGGCCTGCCGCACTTATTATGTCACCCACTTAAGTAGTCCTTTTAAACAGGCCTCGGGCCTGTAATTGCAGCCTGTGTGCAGTTTTAAACTGCCAATTCGACTTGGCGGGGCAACCCTTTTCCAGGCCCAAACTTCCCTTTTCACAACATATTAGGCACCCCTAAGGTAGGCCCAAAACCACCTTTAGGGCAGGGTGCGCTGCATTTAAAAAGTTGTAAATGTACGTTTAAGTTTTACATGACCTGGTAGAGAAAAACTGCTAAATTATGTTCACTACTGTGAAGCCTACCTCCCCCACAGGATACCATTGGATTATTTAGTTAAATTACTTAAGTGAACAGTAAGACGTCATGTTTGATTTCGAAATATTTGTAATTTAAAACAATCATTCGGATTTTAAATAACAATTCTGAAAATGCAACCTTTAAAAAAATTGCATTTTCTTGTTCTGATCATTTGGTGCCTGCAGCCTGTGTCCTGAGTCCCATGACGATGATTAAAGTGGCAGGTGGCCTTTGTGTATTTCTCCCAAAGAGTGAGAAAAGGGTGACTAGGTGCTTGCAGCATGGGCCTTCCAGCCAAAATGAGAGGGGCAGAGCTATTCCCTGCCCACTTATAGTTCAAAGGTGCTGCCTCATCCCACTCACAAAGAACTTCACACCAATCTTTTGTCACCTGAAATCCCTTGGAATTTCAGAACCATCTGTGGGGGTGGAAACTCCAAAAGTTTCTTCTACATCCAAGCATACACTAGGACCCTTAGACTCATTCTTCAGTCCACACCTGGACCTGCAGAGAACACTCAGAAGGCTTGCCCCACACTTCAGAGGACTGGCCTGTTTGTACTTCAAAAGACTTCCCTGCTACGTGATGCCTGCATTGAACCCTCAGAGGACTGTGCTGTTGCAGGAGAACTACCTCGCTGCTTCAACCCAGGACTACCAGTGCAGCTCCAAGGGTTAGTTGGCTGGCCTCCTGCTCAGAGCTATAGGACCACAACAAGCTCCGGCAACAAGAACCCTGAACCTGTCTCCTTCCAACACTCCAAGTGCTGCAAGCTTGCTCATGGACCCTTGGAAATAGTGCTAAAGGTGCTAAAGCACAATAATCAAAACTTAGGCCCAAAAGTTTCCTGAGACTGGGACCTACCTGCATGCCCCCCCCCTCCCCAAGGTGTATCGCTGGTCAGCCTGCATTAACAGAAGCTCTCGCTATGTTCTTCTCTGAAGTAGTAAATCCTGTTCATCATCTCCTCTTTAGAAGGGTGTCCACCATTGTTGTGTCCTCAGCAGCTACAGCCTGCAACTTTGTCTCGCAGGAAATTTTCTACCTCCATAAAAGAGATTAAGGGCCGCATTACGATGTTGGGCAGAAGGCCATCTGACAGCTCATCGGTTGCAGTCCGCCTGACAGCTGAGCCATAAGTCCGATACCGTATTAGGATACAGGCGGTCCGAATGATGCCTGCAGGGGGAATCCAGGCCACCTCCGACAGGCTCAAGGAGCAGAGGGCAGATCATAATCCCCAAAATGGAGACAGTGCCTGCTCAGGTACCACCATGGGGATTATGACGCATGTTTCTGACAGCCTTACCATGGCGATTCAACAGCGATGTAAAGGCTGTCTGAAACAGTTAGGGGGCCCCTAGCATGGCCCCATCACTCCGCACCCTTTGCTACGAAGCCTGGGGGGCACCTTGGTGCCCCCCAAACATCCATGCATTGTGTGGCAGTCACATGGATGTTTAAAAAGTGTAATTTTCCTATTGCACTTTGTGCTGCATCACAAGTCACAATAGGAAATATAGACTTTCCAACGACCCTGAAGGCGATTGCATCCTAATTACGGAAGCGGGACCGCCGACTCTTTGATGGGCAGTCCCATTTCGGACACGAGAACCAAACATGACATTTCTAACTGTTCACTTAATGAATTTAATACAATAACCCAATGTTATCCTAAGAGAGTGGTAGGCCAGTCGGATGCTCATCCAAACGGCATCGTAATGAGGCCCTCAATCAAGTGTAGAAATTGTCATCGAAACTTCAAACAGTGGCTCACCCATCATGACGCCTCATCCTTGTACACAGCCTGCCTTTCTCAGCTGAACTTTACTTTCTCAGACAATTTTTCTTTAACCCTTTAACCGCGGTGGGAATTCCGCCGCGATGCGGGTGAAATAAAAGGTGGGCGTGGTTCGGACGGCCCCCGGCCGTCCTCCGCACACGCCCACCGTAACGTTGGACGGGCCCCGGCTGTCCGACGCATCCAAGGGGTTAAAATATTCAGAGGTGAGTGGAGACCAAGCCCAATCCACCACAGGTATCTGAACCGTGCTCCATTGCATTGGCCATAACGTTCAACTTTGATCCAGTTTTGCGCCCTTAGATGTCTACTGTCAGGGCTTTGATCTTTTAGGCACTTGTGTTTACTAAAAACTTAAAAAAATCATAACTCTGGTTCTACAGATTGTATTTTTGTTGTTTTGGTGTCAAATACTTTAATACAAACACTTTAATTTGTTGTGGCATTTTTCTTGTGTTGTGTTTCCACATTATTATTGTGTAAGTGCTGCATGAATGCCTTACACATTGCCTCTAAGTTAAATCTAATTGCTTTTGTACAAAGTGAACAGAGGGTTAAGAAAGGCTTAATGTATTGACTTTGGTGGTTCACCATGACATGGACTGTGGTTTTCTACTTGGGAATGGTTGTTACCTCCTCAAACAGAAGCCCACTTCCTAACAATGAATGACATAATGCAAATAGTATGTGAACCGAGAAGGGTGCTACCAGAATGTTGTTATGAGAATATAATCTGACAGAGCCTATAGATAATTAACACAATTATAAACCCATTAGAGATAATAATGGAAAAGATGTACATTATGGGACGATTTTTTGAATACAATGTGTTAATTATGTTCCACTATGGTATTTTTTCCATATGATATTCTGACATACAACCATGCAGACAATTCCTTCTGTTCAGTTAGAGAGCTCACTAATGGCAAGGTAGAGCTGAGGACAGCATGCTCAGCATATGATTGCACAGCTTTTGCTTAACTTATTAAAAATTATAATACACCTGCTCAAACCTACATTCATGCATGGACTGTCTGTTATTGTAACAGGAACCCTATTCCAGCACAAAAAGCCCAATAGATATCTTGGGATCCCACTTGGGGAGCAGGTCATAGTATAAAGATAAGCTCTGGTTGCTCTTAGAAATTTCCTAGAGGTGATCGGTATTTGAAAATTCACTGCTTTAGCAGATCAGATGGGTTGCTTATGACAACACAACCTGAAGAATGCCTCTCACATACTATGTACCCTTACTTAACACATGTAAGAAACACATCTCTGCTTGCATTTTCAGGGGATTAAAACATTCAAGGTGGCATTCCAAATCTGCAGGCGGCAATAAGATGTGTAAGAAATTGATCACAATTGTTATGCCAGTATAGGAGAGCTTGTTCAGCTCTAGTATTTCAAATTATTTTTTTATACATAAGACATTCTTATGTACATAAAAGTAATTATTCGTGTGATGTTTATTATACCAGTAAACATACAAAGTTAGGGTCTCAAATGTCTTTGATGCCACAGTACAATAGTCAAACAGGTGAAACTATTAATTATTCATGACACAAAGTATACTCTTAGAGCACAGGTAGGACTGTCTATCCTATAACAATATGATTGTACAACAAAGAGGGAGTAAAGAGTATCATAATAACATAAATATATGAGTGATAAACTACTACCTGATGTATATTATAAGGATATTACAAGTCACAGAGGAGTTCCATAAACATATAGAGGAACAAGTCTGAAGGCCGAGTTTCTTTATAACGTTATGGAACTCCAAGGTGAGGTGCAATATCCTTATCATGTATGTCAGGGGTTACTTTACCCCATATATTAACTGCTCACATCACCTTTCTCACATACCACTAAAAACCTTGGTGCATATCTTCTTCATATGAAAGAGCAAGCATGTTTGCAAACATGAAGAATAAAAATAAAACTCTAGTGCAAAATTACCCACATCAAAAATCTGTTAGATATTGTTAGAAATGGGGGTCTCTAATTGGCCATGGTTTGCACCTTTGTCCATGTAGGGACCCTTTCTTCTAGTCAGGGTAAGGGGCATACCTTTCTAAAATATCCCCTGCTCATCCCCTTGGTAGCTTGGCACAAGCAGTCAGGCTGATCTCAGAGGCAATGTGTAAAGCATTTGCACATAAAACACAGTAAAACAGTAAAAATATTACAAAAGGACAACACACCAGCAATAGAAAATTATCCAATATTTTATCTGTGTAAAAAAAGACCACCATACAGTTCTTAGAAATATCAATGAGCAAATATAGACCTAAAATACAGTTCCTTGAAGTTGATAGCTCTGTGCGAGACTGTCATTGAGCAGTGAACAACAAATCAAAATAATTCTGTTTGACCTTGCAGTGAGCTCTGAAGTGCTGGTGTCGACAGGGCCCTCTAAATCACATGCATTGCAGATCAAACTCCTTGAGGTTGAAGACAGGAATGCTGACATCAGTGGGCATCATGGATGCAATGTGAAGTGCAGCGTGTGGTGCCCTCATTTCACAGTCTAGGCAGCGGCTCGGTAACGGTCATCCAGCAGCGTTGGTGAGACCAGGGCTGCAGTGCTACGTGGTGTGGTGCTCGTCGCGGTTGCGGACAGGGCACAGTACAAAAAGTGGCGTTATCGTTGCTGAAGCACTGTTGTCGGCTGATAAACTGGAGTCAATGTTGCCAGCATCAGTAGGTCAAGGCTGAGGTGTGGGATGGGTTGGTGAGTTGTGTAACTTACAAGTGGTGCTCTCACATTAGGGTGCAAGCGGCGGCATCAATGCGAGCATGGAGCTGCATCATCAGGGATACCAGGGCGGCAGTGTCAAGTGAGGCAGTGCAAATACGGTGCCCACAGGTCGCGGTAAAAGCAAAAGATCGGTGTCTGCATCAGGTGGCGTCGGTGAGACCAGGCATGCAGTGCAAAGTGCAGCTGTGCCCTCTGCAGTGCCTTCAGGACACAGAGCCGGCAGTGGTGTCGGGTAGCTTTTTCTACTGTTGCAGTACAAAACACAGTTCCCAGTGCTCGTAGCAGCTAAACCTGAAGTATTTGCTGTTCCTGAGACTTTTTGAAGAGGGGTCAAGCTCTACCTCAAGCAATTGGAGAAACTCAAACAAAGAAGATGCAGAAGGTTCAGTCCAGTCCTTTCTCTGCCCCGGACAGAAGTAGACACTGCTGGCCAGTACATCAAAGAACACAGCAAAGTGGTAGTTCCTCCTCACAGCTTCTCCAGCTCTTAAACTTGGCAGGTTCCTTTATCCAAAAGAGTTCTTAAGTCCTGGGGTCAGGGCCCCAATATATATATATGTACCACATTTTCTCTTTTTTCTCTTCGTGAAAAGGGTCTCTGAGCTCAGTCCAAACCACTTCTGCCCTCTCTGGCCCAGCATCACTATAGGAGGTGGAGTTGCAGACAGCATTGTGCAGAGGAGACACTGCCTAATCAGGTGCTAGTGAAAACTCCTCCCACCACTCTCAATGCAGACCAGACCTATTCAGCCGAGCTATGAGTCACCCAGGAAAGGCAGGACACACCTTAAGCCCCCTCCGTGTGGCTGTCTACAGTGAATGCACAGCCCCAACCCCTGTCACTTCAAAACCAGACAGTCAATACACAAACCATTAGAGGAATACAGAATGGTTAAACAAGAAAATGCCTACTGTTTAAAAGTAGCACTTTCAAACAAGCAATTTAAAAACTATTTCCCTAAAAAGATGTGTTATTAAATTCCCAGTTCAGAGAGCCTTAACTCCATCTCTCTATCTTGCTCCAATGGACATTTAGGGCAGATGTACAACCAAGAAACTAGCGCCTCGCAAATTGCGAGTTTTTTGCCACTCGCAATTTGTGAGGCATTACTTCCTATGTACAACAGTGTATTTCATACTGTTTGTGATTCCCAATGGCGCCACAAATTGAGAGGCTCATGGATATTAATAAGTCTCTCCCAATTTGCGACCCCATTGGGAATGGCAGGCCCTCCCAGGTATGGTGTCCTGTTGGGCTCAGCAGACCCCCATGTCTGAGTCTTCTATTAAATAAAGCAGTTTTTTAATGCATCCTGTTTTCCTTGAAGGAAAACAGGATGAATTTAAAAAAAAAGAGAAATTGAAACCTTTTCATTTCATTTTTTAAGGGCAGGTAGTGGTCCTGAGGTTCCGTGATTTCGAACCAGACTCCATTTTGTTTGAGTTGTTCGTGACGCCATTTTTGTGTTGCCCTCACGTAGGCCGTGGAGGTAACCGAACGAACAAAGTTGCATGGGCCTCATTGTTCATGTATGCATTAACAGGCCCTTTTCTGACTTGTGAGTGAACTGCAGGACGCTGGCCTCTTCACCTGAAACTGACCCTTCGCGAGGCCAATTTCTCTTGGTTTGATTCTTGTCTAAAATTGCCAATCAATGTTCAGGATATCGTTAACTTTTAGTTTCCTTGCACATATCTTATCCTAATCAGCATCTGAATTGTTTCTTTCCTTACGACTTTTCATTACATGGGTAGTGCTTTCAATTATGGGTTTGTCCGGCTTGTGGAAATTGAATTTGGGACAGTCCTAATAATTAACTTTTGGGGGGGGGGGTACTGTAAATTGGGTTTTTGTTAATGTGATACTCAGTTAGAAAATGTGTCCTATTGGTCAGCATTTTGTGCAGTGGGTGTACATTTGTAATGAGAATATGGTGTATAAAAGGTGATGTCTTGCTCTATGAAAATTGAGCAGTTTTCTGAGTTGTACACCCTGTTGTGTTGCTTGCTTTACTGTTACTAGCTGCAGCTAATAAATTTGATCTCTGACGCCATCCAGAAGTATTCCGTGTCTCTGTTTGCCAAGACAGGAGAACCCGAAGACTTTGGGTGTGTCCCTGGCACCGCTGGGTTCTAAGAAAACCCGGTTCTTCAGTTGGCGCCCAACGTAGGGCGACTTCAGTGGTACCGGTCCAAGCCTGAGGATCGTGAGGAGCCACGTGAGGAAATTCTGGAGGAAGGCCGCCACTTCATTGACCCTGCATGTCGACGTGGACCGAAGGTCTTTTCTGCAAGGCTTCCCGCTTTCCAACGGCTATGAAGGACTGCTGCCCTGACTGTCGCCCTGTCTTGGACCCTTGATTGATCCTTTGTAAAGCGAGACGATAGACGGTCTTCTGGTGGCGTGACAGATATTTTGGTTAAGTATAAGTGGGTCGCTCCCACGACTTTGTTTTGGTTCTTGGTTTTGATTCGGATGTTGCAATAGCCGAAGCCGAGGGGCTCGTATATTTACAAGTGTATCGATAGTTGATAACCCCTTGAAGTTTGAAGCTAGATTAGTGAGCTATAAGATGCCTGATCTTAGCAAAATTAGGAAATTGTTTAGTTGTGGTTGTAACAGGGATTCCCGATTAGAGGACTCGTGTCCGATACCTCCGGTTGGAACTCCGACTTATGAGCTCTATTCAAAACACGGAGTGCGTCCTATTACTTATAATGAAGTATGGGTTCGCTATACAAGAAAAGATGGTGTTTTACGATGGCCCCAACATGGTAGTTGTGAATTAAAAATTTAAGATAATCCGGAAGTTGCGCTATTTAAGAAGAAAGCCCGGCCGGCAATGTTTGACTCTTTCCGCCTTTGGCGAAAGGAAGCCAAACAGCGAGAAATTAAGTAAGCAAAAAGAGATAGGAAAGATAAGAATATGTTAGTACTACAAGCTGCTAGGCAGTTTAGGGAAGATGGAGAAGAGCGCGCAAGTGAAGTTTTAGATAGACAGCGTTGCATGGCCATAGATAAATGTTATCCGGCCTTGCCGTCTTCTCCTCCGAAAGTAATTAAAGACCTTGAAAAAGATCCTTTGATCTCTCATTTACTGAGATTGCCACCTCCTTATGTGCAGGGTGCTACTGCGCCTCCATTACCCCCGGTTGTTCCACCCTTTGTTGTTCAACCTCCTGCTGTTGTTCAGGGACCCAGTGCTCCACAGATGGTTTTGCCTCCTACTGCACAACCCACTCTAGGGTCGCAAGCTTTGCTACCAGCTTTGCCTCAAACTCCTTTGCCTTCTACTTCTGCATCTTCGACTCCTACTGCTCTTCTTCCTACACCTCTTTTGCCAAAAAATACTTATTCTCCTGTTCTTATGTCTGCTTCTTCTCCTTCTGTTCGAAAACGAATGACAGAGACTGTCTCTAATTTGTTGTCTCCATTGCTTGGGTCATTGAATATGACCCCTGTTTCGGAACGTAAGCAAAGTCACAGTCAGCTTCACGGTCCCGAGGAATGGGCAGTGTTGGATTTGTTGGCTCGTAGATGGATTTCAAATGCCTCTAGGTATAATTTGCAAGCTTTTATGGATGTTTTCTTTCAATGGGAACCCCCTAAGCAAAGGTATGTTTTTGATGTAATGTGTGTGTTTCTGCGTCAGAAATGGGAAAATAACGAGTTGGGATTGATTCCGCAGGAACTACTTGATGTTCAGTCCGAACTTGCTAAAGGGACGATAGTAGAATCTGATGTTACAAATGCCGTGGAGACAATACTTGTTTTTAGATCTCAACTTCCGCCTCAGACATTGTATGAACCTGATTCCTTCATTAGGAGGAAAGTGAAGCAGTATCCTATGAGAGAAGTTCCTCCCGTATGGAGAGACGCAGTTCAGGCTAATGTAAATTTGGGTATTGTGGCCGCACCGGCTCATTTTCAGCGAGTATGGGTACATGTCCCTTGGAAGAGAGCAGAGGTCTTGGCTCTTAAGCAGACTTTACCTGACCCTCGTAAGAATCCTGCTGGTTATTAGAAGGAGTTGTCCCAGACAGTTGATGCGTGTGTCATGAATTTAGCCGACATTGATATGTTGATGGGTAATGTAGTTCCGCAACCTTTGTGGGCAAAAATTCGCCATGAGAATCATGTTGCAGAAATTAGGTGATACTTCGGCGAATATTGTTGCTGCGGATGGTCGACAGGTAGTAGGTGCTAAACCTGAACCTTTAGTTGCAGATTTACCCGGTAGAATTATTAATTTGATGAAGACTATGATGCCTCCCCTACGAGTGAATTGGGATAAGTTGGCAGCGTGTAAGCAAAAGAAAGACAAGAGTGTGTCTGATTTCTTCACTAGGTTTGAAGAGACGTTTATCGATCATAGTGGTCAGGACATGAGTACTGAAGGTGGTCAAAGGTTGTTCGTGGATAAATTTGTCTTTAATTTGCTCCCCGAACTTTCTAATAAGTTAAAGGACTCTGAGAGTTCATGGGCTGTTTCTTCGTCCAGATATTGGCTGCTGCACAATATTACGAGAATAGGGATAAAGATGAGAAGGATAAAGCGGAGAAGAAAACGAAAGATTTAAAGACGAAAGTTCTTCTGCAGCAAGCTTATCCGCCTCGTCAGAATCAGCCTCAGTTTCAGCAACCTCCACAATTTCAGAGGTTGTTACAGAAGCCTGAGCCTTATGTTCAGCGATTCTTTCCTGGCCCTAATCAGTGTGCTTATTGTAGAGAGGAAGGTCATTACAAGAATAGTTGCCCGGCTTTGTTAAAGCGTGCGAATGGTGTGTCTGGTCAGAGAGGTCGTGGTGGTTTCCAGCAAGCCCCCAAGGGTAGGGGACGTGGGGTGATCCACCAGAATGAGCGTTCCTCTCCTCTACAGAATTCTGCGAATTATTTTGACAGACAGAATGTTCCGAGTGGTCAGTCTGCTCAGTACTATGCTGAGGATTACTATGTTGAAGGTGAGAGTTCTGGTTATAATGATAACTAGGACAGCCAAGGACAAAGTGAGGGAGTAGTGTCAGTTCCAGTAGATCAGAGAGGACCTTATGTTGAAGTGATTACATCAGGTGTGGTAGAACCTTTTCTTTTGGATACTGGTGCGACGAAGAGTTCTATTATGCACTCTAAACTTCCTGGCACACCTTTGTCCGGCTTGACCAATGTTTCAGTAGGATTTTCAGGCGCCCCAGTTCGTAATCCGGTTTCGAGTCCTTTGTCCCTTTCCATTGGTCCTTGTGAATAGGAAGCTCCACTTATTCTAACGACTGGTTGTGGTTAGAATCTGTTGGGTTTGGACTTGCTGAAAAGATTGTATGCAACATTGCATTGTTCTCCTTCGGGAGTACAACTTACCCTTGGTAAGAAAGTGATTTCTCCAATGTATTTGTCTAAAGATTGTCTGCCACTGGAATTGCATTTGCTTCCTGATACGCTTTGAGCTACAGGTCCAAATGATGTTGGTCTTTTGCAGATTCCACCGTATGTTGTTACGCTCAAGTCGAATGCTAGACTGCCTCGTATTCCACAATACAAGATTTTGAGCGATGGTGAGAGAGCTCTATTAGCGATTGTCTATGATCTGGTTGAGAAGGGTGTAGTTGAGGAAACAAGGGGTAATGTGTGTAATAGTCCGGTTTTTCCTATCCTTAAGCGTACTGATGCTTCTCAGCCACCTGTGTACCGGTTTGTGATCGACCTTCGAGAGGTCAACAAGATTGTTGTGCCACAGTTTTCTGTTGTCCCTGATATCACTGCTTTGTTGACTCTGATTCCTGCTTCGGCAGCCTGGTTTTCTGTCATCGACTTGAAGAATGCTTTCTTCAGTATTCCAATTGCCGAGGAAAGTAGAGATATCTTCGGCTTCTCGTTAGGAGGCCGAAGCTTCCGAATTAAGAGAGCTCCTCAAGGTTATTGTGAAAGTCCCTCCATCTATAGTCAGGCATTGAAAACTCAGCTTGATGATTTTGTGTTGCCTACTGGTGCTACTCTTATCCAGTATGTTGATGATTTGCTGGTTGCTGCTGATAACGAAGAGATTTGTAAAGAGGCTACTCTTTCTTTGTTACGACATTTGTCTGACCTTCATCATAAAGTATCACCTTCCAAGTTACAGTATTGTTGACAAGAAGTAACCTACTTAGGTCATCTCTTGTCGAAGGAGGGAAGAAGGTTGACCCCAGAACGAATTCAAGTGATTGCGCAAATGAGAGTGCCATCCACACAGAGAGAAGTGCGTGCCTTTTTAGAAATCACATTATATTGTAGACAGTGGATCCCCAATTTCTCATTGTTAACGAAACCTCTCTTAGCATTGAATCTGAAAGATACTCCGCATCCTCTTCCCTGGTCTGACGAATGTCAGAAAAGTTTTTCTGAATTACGTGATGCATTGTGTTCGGCTCCTGTGTTGGGTACTCCAGACTATAGTAAGCCTTTCACGTTGTACGTGCACGAGAGAGAAGGTTGTGCGTTGTCAGTGTTGACACAACCATTCGGGGACAAGCAGCGTCCATGTGCGTATTTTTCAGCTACGTTAGACCCAGTTGCTAAGGCGTTACCGAGTTGTTTGAGAACTACAGCGGTAGCGGCTGATTCTATCCGACAGTCTGCTGGTTTGGTATTGGATAATACGTTGATTGTGATGGTTCCACATGCAGTGGATACTTTATTAAACAGGACCAAGACACAGCACCTTACTAGTGCACATCTTTCAGGTTATGAGTTGACACTGTTGGCTAGCCATGTTCACATTAAAAGATGTAATGTGTTGAATCCAGCTACGTTGTTGCCGATCTCTACAGAGACGGATGCTCCAGAACAGCATGATTGTTTTCTTCGTACAGAGGAAGAAACGAAAGCTAGAGTTGACTTAAGGGATACTCCTCTTACGGATGTTGATGGTACCTTATGGGTAGATGGTTCGTGTTTCAAGTTTCCGAATGGTGAGATGACCGCGGCACTGGTCCCTACTTAGTTCTTCTGGTCACTAGAACTGCTGTTAGAGTAGCTGGCAAAAAGAACTGGGTGCATGCCACCCACTGTAAAAAAGTTCCTTTGCCCTTACCGTATGATCAGTGGGTGAGGGATGGAATAGCTGACTTAGATTGTGAGAGAGTTCCTAGATTTGTGCCTTTTAGTGATGCTCATTTGACATGGACACGATCAGAGCGCGAGGATGATGATGTTCTGCAAGCTGCTGTGCCTCCTCATCTAAAGATTGACACCACCAATCCGGAACTTTTATTTAAGGATCCAACTGTACCTGGTAAAGAACGCTACGATTTGAGGCCAAGAAAGCCTATTGCTATGGACAAATAAAGATTGGAATTTTTTATGTAGTGAAGTACACCTTGTCAGATCAAGAGACTTTTTTTTTCTTTTTTCTTTTTCGAGTCACCATCCGGACTCAGCTGCAGGGTCACGGTACAGCCTTTGACACAAGGTCTGTGCTTCAGGGTCGTTAGTACGATCTTGACGCACACTTAAGTGAAGAAGTTAATAGCCGTGAGCAGCACGTTAGAGGATGGAGTCTTTTGAGTCTGATAAGAGTAATAAGAGAATCGATTTCAGAGCGAAAACGTGTACATTGATTCGTAACAAATGTTTTTTAATATTGTGTTTTCTAATACTTTTGAATATTACTTTAGCTTGTGTGGGTTGGATTTTCTATGTCACACAACAGACGCTTGTATCTACCTGCACATAAAAATAGGAGCCTAGAGGGAAAAATAGGTCTGGATCGCCCCCCACTCAATACGTTATCAATACAACAATGATCCAGACCAAGGGCACTCAATATATTTTCTAAGACTTGGCTCCCTATTGTCATATTCTTTTAACAATAACCCCCCATTTCATACTGTGTAGGGTTGGAGGTACACCAGTCAATGGCCCATCTTAAAAACGCCTGTCTCCTTCTATACAACAGTCCTAACACCCACACCATAATGTGTAGAAAAAATGTGTGAAAACGTGATAACACCTCACGGGCGCACCACCAATGGGACCCCTGGCTGGTACTCACCAGGATGGCCCTGTTATCATCATCGGTGTTATCACGCTAAACGGAAACGTGTCCAACCAAACCAGTGTTAGTAGTGATGTGTGCAGTGGAACAGACAGACAACACATACATATAGTGAAACAATACCACATATATAAAATCCGCAACAAGCATGAACAGACCACTTTATTCTTGTTCTAATCTGCTTGCTGTACTCAAGTTAAAAAGGTGAGAATGGCTACTACCTATAGAGCCAATATCAACTTGCCGACATGTTTCATTGCCTTAATGATTTCAGGCAATTTCTTCAGGGCATATCTTTAGTCGCCACTGCTTAGGACACCAGGGTTGTAGATACCTCGATCAGCCAAGGTGTCTCCTACCAGCCACGAGGTCTTTAAAAAAACAAATTCCCCGGAACTCCAGTCGTGAGTTCACGAGGTTTCCCCTTACGCGATGAATCACGCTATACGGAGAGTCGCCGGCTTTCTCTCATCCCTCGAGCCTGATGAGAGAAAGCCGGCGAGTGAGTGAGTGAAACATATTTACAAATAGACAATTGATACAAACAAAACAGTACCAGACTTTGTTGTGAAATAACCTACCTGGCAGACCCACTAGCAGCATTTGATTTACAGGGCCTGGGCACACACAGTGCACTGTACTAGGGACTTGGTAGTAAATCAAATAAGCCAAACATGGAAACACCAATCCATAAACACAATTTACAGTAGGACAGCAGTGACAAAGTGCGCAGAGACACTTAACCAGCAAAACGATGTCCAGCGTACTAATAAAAATGTAGGCCAGAAAGCACAAAGACAGGGGAAACATGCCAAAAGATGCCAAGTCTAACAGATATTTGTTCTAGACCGATATTAGAAACTGTTCAAAACAAGTCAATATAGAAAAAATCTGTATAAACATGCAGAAAGACCCTAGCTTTATCTTAAGGAGTGCAAAAAGTAAACATAATCTCTTTGCTTGTCATTTTAAGCTATTAAAATAGAGCAGAAGAATGAAAAGCAATGTTTTGTTTTTGTTGCTTTAAACAGCTGCTTTAATTATGCTTAGTGACCTGACCTGCCTTTCACCTCGGATGCTGGTTCTGGCAACCGGCATTGTGATGTCAGAACTTGATTGTAATAGCTTATAATAGTTCTTTTCTTTATAATCGGCAATTAGGTGTGTCACAAGTTGCCGATTTTAAAGAAATTAGAGACTGCTATTTCTACAGGGATTACAGAATCCAATGTATTATATGTACCTAAGAGGCACGTATGAAGCAATCATGAGACACATAATCAATTACAGTTTTCAGTCAAAAGATTTATTACTGGGGGCTGTCTTGGCCACCACCAATGATGGCCACCTAAGGACCGAGCTCCTCACCGCATCCTTTCCTTCATAACTCTGGAATTACCTGTATAAGCTCTTAGAAGGCAGGGGAGAGGAGTTGGCCTAACCGCTAGGGTGGTCTACCCTGACTCTGAGGAACTGGATTTGAATCTCGACAATGACGCTGAACATCATGTGATTCTGGGCAAATCAATTAATCTCCCCGTGCCTAGTAAAAAAAATGAATGTGTCCTCATGTAATGCAACCGGTGCTATGTAAAGCGCTCTGACACACAATTCGGGTCAGGTTAGCGCTATATAAAACTTTGTAAAAAAAGAGGAGTGTAGCGGCATCTTCCTGATGCTGTGGAGACATGTGCCATGATCATTGTTCCTCACCTCAGCAGCTTTGTTTGAGGGAATGAGTGACGGTTGATAATCCCGTCACAAGCAATTGGCACGGTGAGGTTCCGTGACAATTTTAAGTGATGTTTTTGATTCACACGAATATGGTCGAGTCTGGTATCTAAGAACCGCAAATGACGAGTTTAGTAAGTGTGCGCAGTTTCGCTGTGCTAACTTAAACCGTTCATTTGATATGTGAGTTTTTTCATCTGTACCCACGGGTTCCATCTTAGATACGGCATCCATTTTGTCTCTTGCCCTCAAGTAGCCAGCGAACGGACACTGTCCGCTTCGTCACCCTGGGACTCTCAGGATATTTGTGGAAGACACATGTACTTTGTAAATATCTTTTACGATGAGGGGGATGATACTGTAAGGCAGATGGCCCCGCTCGAGGCTCATCTTGCCGTCCGGTTTATTGTCTCAGCCGTGCATCTCATTAGGCACGTCCCTTTGATGCCTGTATCTCGTGTTTCCCGATACCTCCCCTTTTACACCCTTTTCGATTTCCCCACTGTCTCCATCTCCCTCTGCACCTGTCTTTGTCCCTATTTCGATCTGTTTTACTGCCGATTGGAATTCACTAATGTTGGGAAGATGGGTTTTTACAGTTGGGAACCGCCAAATGTTTCCGCACTTATGTTCCGGACCTTATGTGTACCAAAGTGACCAAAGCGACCCCTCTGAGGGATAATTATGGGAACCAGGTTGTAAACTTTTGTGTACCATGTTGTCCTATGAGTTAATTTTGTATAAAAGGAGCGATCCACAGAACCAATTTGAAGCAGTCTCCCCAAGTTGCACGTGTTGTACTTGTCGTGACTTCTGTGTTCCCTGCAGTAATAAACCTTGACTCTCTGACGCCGAAGGAAGTGTCCCGTGTCTCTGTAGTTTGTGCGCCGAAACAGGTAACCCATGAAGGTTATAGGTGTTGTTCCCTGGCACCGCTGGTACTGTTAAAAAGTCCAGTCCTTCAGTTGGCGCCCAACGTGGGGCGACTTCAGCGGTACCGGTCCGGTCCAAAGCCTGATGATCGTGAGGAACTTCGTGTGAAATCTCCGAGGGAAGGTGCACCCCGCTTCATCGATCCTGTTGTCGAAATAAGTGGCCCGAAGTTTTTCCCTGCGAAGATTCCCGCCTCCTGACGGCTGCAACGGACCGATGCCCTGACTGTCGACCTGTCTTCGACGCCCGGCGTAGACCTTATGTACAAGCGAGACGATAGACGGGCCTTCCTGGTGACGCCATTGAAGTTCTGAGTTAAGTATTTGTGGGTCGCTCCCAGTCCTTAGTGGTTGTTCTAGCTTTTTGAAAGCTTTGTGGTTAGCCTTTAAGGCTTTGTGGTAATAGCTCTCCGAGCTTTGTAATAGCCTTAAGGCTTTGTTGTATTGCATGGTTCCATTGCATTTGTGGTTCTTAGTATTGGTTCTTAGTATTATTTGACAGTTGCAATTGCCAAAAACCGAGGGTTTTGACTTACACGAGGTTTCATTGCTTCGGTAATCCTTGAAGTTTGATACTAGGTTAGTGTGCACGATGCCTAGCCATAGTGATTTGTTTCGTATTTTCAAATGTTGCGCAATGGATTCCCAGTTGGAGGACTCGTGTCCGATACCTCCAGTTGGAACTCCGATACATGATCTATATAGTCGACATGGGGTGGGTCCTATAATCTATAATGATTACTGGATCCGCTATACAAAGAAAGACGGTGACCTTAGATGGCCACCACACGGAACTTTTGAACTTTCGATTTTAGATAATCTTGAGGCTAAATTATTTTTAAAGAAAGCTAGGCCAGCTATGTTTGATTCCTTTCGGATATGGCGTAAAGAGGCCAAACAGAAAGAAATCAAACAACTTAAAAAGGATAAAAAGTAAGAGTTTGTTCCGATAATGCAAGCTATAAAAGAATGTAGACAAGACAAAGAAGAAAAAGATATGGAAATAGCTACTAGATTGCATCACATGAAAATAGATAAATGTTACCCAGTTTTACCGAATAATCTAGAAAAGAAAGAAGAAGATTTAAAGGAGGATTCCTTGCTATCATACTTGATGAAATCACCACCTCCTTATGTACAGGGTGCTACTGCTCCTGTAGCTCCTCCTGTTGTTCCTCTTGTTGCTCCAGCGGCTGCGGGCCAGCCCGCTGTTAACCCTACGTTTGTTCCACCACCTGTCCTCGTTCCTACTGCTCCTGTACCTGTACCTTTGCAGACTGTTGTTTCTGCTACTCCGACTATCTTGTCCGTTCCTACTATGCCTTCCTTCACCTCTAGTGTTGTTGCTCCTGTTTTTCTTTCTCCTTCTGTTCGTAAGCGTGTTCCTAACTCTGTTGCTACCCTTTATTCACCTCTTTCTGGTCCGTTATTTTCGTCTGATTCATCTGAAACTCCTCAGAGACGGAGTCAGATCCCTAGTGGTAGGGAGAAAGAGACGTTAGTAACAATGGCACATAGGTGGATAAGACATCCTGCTAATTACACTCCACGTGTAGTCTTTGATACGTTTTCTCAGTTTAATGAGCCTACGCAGAGATTCGTATTTGAGGAGATGTGTAACTTTTTGAGAGAAGAATGGTACAATAATGATGTAGATGATGTACCGTCCGACATAATTGAACTCCAGAGTCACTTTTCGAACGGTATGATTATAGGAGACGATGTACGACGTGCCGTGGAACGCTTATTAGCATTCAGACTCACAGCACATTCTCGGGTGTTATTAGATGATACCACTGAGAACTGGAAAGCGGTTCCTGGTCAGTATCCCATGAGAGAAGTCCCGCCACTGTGGGTGCCTGGAGATCCGCAAGCTAACCCTGCGGTTTTACCACATTTTCGAAGGGTGTGGATACATCTTCCATGGAAACGATCGGAAGTTTTGCAAGTGAAGCAATCCTTACCCGATCCGCGTAAAAATCCGGCTGGTTATTATAAGGAGTTATCACAACTGATAGAAGCTTCTATTATGAATATTGCCGATATCGACATGTTGTTTGGCAATGTTGTACCGCAACCAGTTTGGGCTAAAATTCGTCAAGCCAATCACGCAGCTGAATTAGGGGGTGATTGGGCTGCACTGCTAGCAGCTGATGCATTACAAGTTGGTGGGGCTAAACCTGAACAGTTGATCTTGGATTTGCCTCAGAAAATCATTACGCTCATGAAAACTCTCATGCCAGCGATGAAGGTGAACTGGGATAAGTTATCAGCTTGTAAACAAAAGAAAGACGAGAGTGTCTCGGATTTCTTTACAAGGTTTGAGGAAGCGTTTGTCGACCACAGCGGCCAGGACATGGGCGCTGAGGGAGGTCAGCGGTTATTCGTTGACAAATTTGTGTCAAATTTGCTGCCTGAGCTATGCAACAAATTAAAGAATTCAGAAAGTGCGTGGGCAGTTTCAACCCCTGCGCAAATACTAGCAACGGCTCAGTATTATGAGAATAGGGAAAAGGAAGAAAGTGATCGTGTAGAAAAGAAAACGAAAGAACTCAAAACGAAGGTTTTGTTGCAGCAAGCATACCCTCCACGATCAAACCAAAATGATGCACAACAGCAGTATCGACCACGAGCACAGCTTGATAGAACACAGCCGCGCTCTGACAACTTTGACTCCAGATCTTCACTTGGGTATAATCAGTGCGCATATTGTAGGAAAGAGGGACACCTAAAATATGATTGTCTTGCTTTACGGGACCGTCTGAATGGTGTGTCAGCACGAGGAAATCGTGGCGGTGGTCCTCAGCAGGCACCACGTGGTAGAGGTCGTGGTTCATCCCACAATCAGATTGATCGTCATCAAAATCAATCGGATGCAAATAATTATTTTGACCAGCGAAATGCGGGGTCAGTTCGATCTGCACAGTATAATGTTGATGACTATTATATAGACCACGAGACTGTTGTAAATGACCACTACTAGGACAGCCAACGACAAAGAGAGGGAGTAGTGTCAGTTCCGGTCGATCAGAGTGGGCCTTACGTTGCAGTGACTACATCGGGTGTAGTTGAGCCTTTTCTGTTAGACACTGGTGCGACGAAAAGTTCCATCATGCATTCAAAACTCCCTGGCGCACCTTTGTCTGGCTTAACGAACGTTTCCGTCGGATTCTCTGGCGCCCCTGTTAGTAACCCAGTCTCTAACCCTTTGCCTCTTATGATTGGATCTCGTGAGCTAACGGCTCCACTGATTCTATCTACAGGTTGTGGTGAAAATCTTTTGGGCCTGGATTTGTTGAAACGATTATATGCAACATTGTATTGTTCCCCCGAAGGAGTGGAGCTTACATTGGGAAGGAGAGTGATCTCTCCCATGTATTTATCGGTTGATAAATTCCCACCGGAATTGAATTCCCTCCCTGCGTCCTTATGGGCCACAGGTCCCAATGATGTGGGCCTGTTAGACATTCCACCCTATGTGATTCAATTGAAACCAGATGCGCGATTACCGCGTTTACCTCAATATCGTATTTCTCTTGAAGGTGAACGAGCGCTGTTAGCAATCATCCATGATCTCATTGGAAAAGGTGTTGTTGAAGAAACTCGTGGAAATATATGTAATAGCCCTGTATTGCCAATTCTGAAACGAACTGACCCAACTAAACATCCTGTGTATCGTTTTGTTATAGATTTGAGAGAGGTAAACAAAATAGTGGTTCCGCAATTTCCTGTGGTCCCTGACATTACGGCCTTATTAACAATGATTCCAGCATCTGCCTCCTGGTTCACAGTGATCGATCTAAAGAATGCTTTCTTTAGCATCCCGATTGCAGAGGAAAGCAGAGACCTGTTCGGATTTTCATTAGGAGGTCGCAGTTTTAGGCTAAAACGCGCTCCACAGGGCTACTGTGAGAGTCCGTCAATCTACAGCCAAGCACTTAAAGGTCAGCTTGATGCCTTTGTATTGCCTAAAGGTGCAGCTTTGATTCAATACGTTGACGATCTTTTAGTGGCAGCTGATACGGAGGCCATTTGCAAAACGGCTACAGTATCATTATTGTACTATCTACATGACTTGCACCACAAGGTGTCACCTTCAAAGCTACAGTATTGTTGTCAAGAAGTTACCTATCTAGGTCACTTATTGTCAAAAGAAGGGAGAAGGTTGACCCCAGAGAGAATTGCAGCGATTTCCCGAATGACTGTGCCAAAAACCCAGAGAGATGTTCGCGCCTTCTTAGGTATTACGTCCTACTGCAGACAATGGATTCCAAATTTTTCATTGTTAGCGAAACCATTGATAGCCCTTACGTGCAAAGATGTTTCATCCCCAGTACCTTGGTCTGAAGAATGTCAGAAAAGTTTTTCGGAATTGCGTGATGCGTTGTGTTCGGCACCTGTGTTGGGTACCCCTGACTACAGTAAGCCGTTTACACTATACGTTCACGAGAGGGATGGTTGCGCGTTGAGTGTTTTGACACAATCTTTTGGTGGTAAGCAACGCCCATGTGCCTACTTTTCTTCGACTTTAGACCCAGTAGCAAGAGCTTTGCCAAGTTGCTTAAGGGCAACAGCGGCAGCTGCGGCGTCCATTCGACAGTCCGCAGGTCTAGTCATGGATAATATGCTCACGGTAATGGTTCCGCATGCAGTCGACACTCTATTGAACCGAACGAAAACCCAACATCTGACAAGTGCAAGATTGTCTGGATATGAGTTGACATTGCTGGCCAGTCATATACGGATAAAACGATGTAATGTGTTGAATCCAGCAACATTGCTGCCGATCGACGCAGAATCAAGTGGTGAAGCAGTACATGACTGCTATCTCAAAACTGAAGAGGAAACTAAGGGTCGCATTGACCTAAGAGATACTCCATTGACAGATCCCGATGGTACTTTGTATGTGGATGGTTCTTGTTTCAAGTTGCCGAACGGTGATGTGACGACTGCGTATGCTGTAGTTACATTGAGAACGATTGTGGAAAGTGCAAGATTAAATCAGAATTCGGCTCAGGCTGCTGAGTTAATTGCTTTGACGAGAGCGTGTGTGTTGTCTAAGGATAAACGGGTGAATGTGTTTACAGATAGCCAGTATGCGTTTGGTGTGGCACATAGTTTTGGACGACTGTGGAGAGAGAGAGGATTCCTTACGTCACATGGTACGAAGATTCAACATGGACAGCTTGTAAATGATCTTTTAGATGCACTCACATTGCCTAAACAGGTGGCCATAATCAAATGTAGTGCACATCAGAAAGTAACGGACGATGTGGGTCGTGGAAATGCGTTTGCAGATGAGACTGCTAAGGAGACTGCCCGGAACCTTAGCACTCGAATGTATGTGACGAGTTCGGTTAGGTGGACTGCAGAATCAAGTATGTGTGAAAACACTATCGAGAGTGTGAAAGCAATTCAGAATGAGGCCACCGAGACTGAAAAGGCGAAGTGGAAAGAAAGTACGGGAAAGTTGGATGCGAATGGTTGTTGGACTGATTTATCGGAACAGAAAAGATGGATGTTGCCTGATGCATATGTGCTGGCTGTTGTGACTATGGCACATGGGTTAGCACATATTAGCGCGAAAGGTATCTGTAAATTGCTGTTTCCTGTGTGGAAGAATGATGGTATTACGAAATGTGCTGAACGCTTGGTTAAGAATTGTATGGTATGTATGTTGTACAATCCTGGTAAGGGAACCCCAACTCCTCCTGGTAGTTTTGCTCCCCCTTCATGTCCCTTTGAGGTGATCCAATTGGACTTCATCCATATGGAGCGATGCAATAACTTGAAATACGTTTTAGTTGTTGTTTGCGCATTCTCCCGATGGATTGAGGCCTACCCCCTTAAGGATAATACGGCTTTATCCACGGCAAAAATTTTACTCAGAGAGTATTTTTCCCGCTATGGAATGCCTCGGGTTGTGTGGTCAGACAACGGAAGTGAGTTTGTGGGGAGTGTGATGAAGAGTGTGTGCAAGGGCCTTGGAATTAATCAGAAATTCCATAGTGCCAATCATCCTCAGTCAGCTGGTTTGGTTGAAGGGTACAATGGCACCCTTAAACTAAAACTAGCAAAAATTCAGGCTACGACAGGTCTTTCGTGGCCTGACGCTTTACCCTTAGCATTACTGTCAACAAGGGCAACTGTACACTCCCGAGTAGGGCTCAGTCCCTATGAAATAGTGTTCGGTCGTCCTGCCAATGTATGGGGGGTCCCTAGACCGGGTGCCTTTTGCGAACTTGAGTATCCAATGTTAATCGATTATCTTCATGACTTGACTGCTAAACTGAGGTTAATTCACCAACAGGTTCACGAAGCATTGCCGACACAGACGGAGGGTCCAGGCCACCAGCTCCAGCCCGGAGATTGGGTGGTAACGCGCAATTTTTCGCGCAAGAACAATTTGGATCCCAGGTTCACTGGACCCTATCAGGTCCTCCTTGCCACGAGAACTGCAGTTCGTCTTGAGGGGCGGAAAAATTGGGTGCATGCCACCCATACCAAGAAAGTCCCCATTCCGTTGCCAGCAGACTCGTGGGTAAGGAAAGGCATTGCATCAACTGAAGCCGAAGGATTGCCGGCGTTGGTACCTTTCAGTGACGCACAACCTATCGGAGAATCCTCAGTGCAGCAAAAAGGCATTATTGAACACTTGTCATCAGAAAACTCAAGACCAGAACATTCAGCTGATCAACAGGGCGTTGTCCCTTCAACGGATCTTTTGTTTAACGAACAGACACGTCCTGGGAAAACCCGATATTTTTTAAGATCCAGCACTAAAGACTAATAAAAAAACCCCGTTCTGTCCCTTGACAAGTGCATTATCCCGTTTTCCCATGATCAGTTTGAACACTCATACCATTGTAATTATTTTGTATATATTCATTGAGCTTCGTTTCTTACACTTTTTGTTTCCACAGCTGAGAGACATTTGTTTTTGATATATATATATATATATGAAATAAAGGCCGTAGGGCCGCGCGTGTACTTCCTCCTGGTTAGTAGGTCTTGACGCTAGGTTAAAGACCGTCGATTCCTGGGAACTCCTAGGAATTGACTATTGCTACACAGAACGAAGTGCGTCAAGAAACGTTGCGGACGGTCATAGGGAATGGCATTTTTGAAGCTGATGGACTTGGAAAAAGCTCAAGCACAAAGATTCAAGCTGCAGCAACTCAGTCGTACCAAATGTTTTGTGTTCCAAATATTTGTACTATTTGTGACTGTTTCAGCGTTATTGGCGGGTGGGGTGTATTACACAATGTCTTACTTCTTGCCTTCTACTATACCTACTCCTACCCCTGACCTTAAACTCATCTCCACTGACTCTCCTCATTCTTTTCACATCTTACCTGAACACGAGCAGGCTAGACGTGCAGAATTCCGCAACAATTCCTTTATTCAACTCCTTCATCAGCATCAGTTAGTGGTTAACACTACTAATTGTTGGGTGTGTGGGTTGATGCCACATACTACGGATAAGGGAATTCCATATCTGGTGTTACCGTATAGCTCCCAAGGGTCTGCTCGAGCATTTCAAACAATGTTTCGAAGCGCACTGGGTTTCCACCCCATTCGAGAACCACGTTCCCCTTACTCTGGTCCTACCTCGTACCAAAAATCTTTGTCTATAGCAATAGAGGATTTAGATAGCGATATCTATGATCCCTCGCTTATCCCTGAAGAAGAGGTACAAGCCTATAGGGTCCTAAGTAGAGGCGAATATAGTGTGTTCACTGGTGAAAAACAGCTTAAAAGCTCGCCTCCGATATGGGTCGTACCCCACATTGGTAATTTTTGTTTAATAGGTCGCGGCCGTAGATCGAAAGCCCGACTTAGAGAGAGTGCTTGCACTGAAAATTATATTTTACCAATGGTCTCGTCCCCTGTGTTTTTGGCTGCCAAGGGTACATACTTTATTTGTCATGATCGTGCATATGCATGGTTGCCCTCTGACTTCATGGGCTCATGTTTTATCGCAAACTTGTTGCCTCCGACATTTACTGTAGATGCAGATTATCACAAAACTAGAGTTGTGAGAGGCGTAATTAGCAAAGAGGATACTGCCGGTCAAGAGGCAGGAGACTTTTTCAAGGGTTTCCTCCCATTTTGGGGACCTATGGTTAATAGTAGGAACCTAAGACAGTTGACTCGAGTGGTAGAATCGACAGCTAATATTACTGCCAGTGCCCTTGGTAATATCACCACAGAACTTCAGGCGGATAGACTTATGACGTTACAAAACCGTATGGTTTTAGACGTGATCTTAGCAGATCGAGGTGGGGTATGTAAGGTGATCCATTCGAGCTGCTGTATTTTCATTCCTGATAACGCTCCGACTGTCTATCAAGCCATCTCGAAGTTGCATAAGATCTCCGAATCCATACACGTGGATGTAGGGGATTGGACGCTACTTGGATGGTTTTGGGGCCTAATGTCGACCTGGGGTTGGAAAATTCTGACGATCATTGGAATCGTTGTAGTGTTCCTGTTCACTTGTTGCCTTTGCGTGCAGTGCGGTCCTGCCTTATGTGGCCTCTGTGCTACAACGTGTATGAGACAGCCACCTGTTACCAAAGGGTCTCGGTTGGACAGAGCTATGCTACAGCAACATCTCGAGGGTCTGATGAATATCGAATATGATTCCGACTAGTGCTTGCCTACATGAGGGCAAAAGGAGCGTCTGAGGTTCCGTGACAATTTTAAGTGATGTTTTTGATTCACACGAATATGGTCGAGTCTGGTATCTAAGAACCGCAAATGACGAGTTTAGTAAGTGTGCGCAGTTTCGCTGTGCTAACTTAAACCGTTCATTTGATATGTGAGTTTTTTCATCTGTACCCACGGGTTCCATCTTAGATACGGCATCCATTTTGTCTCTTGCCCTCAAGTAGCCAGCGAACGGACACTGTCCGCTTCGTCACCCTGGGACTCTCAGGATATTTGTGGAAGACACATGTACTTTGTAAATATCTTTTACGATGAGGGGGATGATACTGTAAGGCAGATGGCCCCGCTCGAGGCTCATCTTGCCGTCCGGTTTATTGTCTCAGCCGTGCATCTCATTAGGCACGTCCCTTTGATGCCTGTATCTCGTGTTTCCCGATACCTCCCCTTTTACACCCTTTTCGATTTCCCCACTGTCTCCATCTCCCTCTGCACCTGTCTTTGTCCCTATTTCGATCTGTTTTACTGCCGATTGGAATTCACTAATGTTGGGAAGATGGGTTTTTACAGTTGGGAACCGCCAAATGTTTCCGCACTTATGTTCCGGACCTTATGTGTACCAAAGTGACCAAAGCGACCCCTCTGAGGGATAATTATGGGAACCAGGTTGTAAACTTTTGTGTACCATGTTGTCCTATGAGTTAATTTTGTATAAAAGGAGCGATCCACAGAACCAATTTGAAGCAGTCTCCCCAAGTTGCACGTGTTGTACTTGTCGTGACTTCTGTGTTCCCTGCAGTAATAAACCTTGACTCTCTGACGCCGAAGGAAGTGTCCCGTGTCTCTGTAGTTTGTGCGCCGAAACAGGTAACCCATGAAGGTTATAGGTGTTGTTCCCTGGCACCGCTGGTACTGTTAAAAAGTCCAGTCCTTCAACGGTGGCCACTTTCTCACAGTGTAGGAGCTGTAGAGAATGACAATGGAGTCCCCTGTCTTCACACATGCTCTACTGCCACCTTGCTGCTAATTCTGCAATAGAATATTAGCAGCTGCACTGTGGAATATGAGAAAATAATTAGCTTGACCAAGAATGTCACCAGTGGTGAGCCTTCTTTCCTGTCTTACTTGGAGCATGTGGATTTTTCAACAATCTTTTTAATATTTTTTTCAGTACTCTTTGGAGTTGGCTTAATTTATAAACTATTACCTTTTCACCTCTGTGGAATTTTTTATAGTCCAACTTTTTCCTCAATATCCTTGTATGGGCAGGATTAAAAAAAAATCAAATCTAATTTGACTCTGGTGCCAAAAGCTTCTATGACCTTCACACCTTATCTGCATGAAATGTTGACTGACCTAGCTTCTGGTAAGTTGCGTTCTTCTGCTATTCTGAAGCTTGTGGCATCACCTTCTTTCTAAAAATCGCACAATGCTTCTTCTGCTACTACGAGACTTAAGAATGACCCTCCTTCAACTGATAAACCATCCACGCATGTTTATTTTATTGACTTGCTAGATGAGATTAGGGCATAGCATTCTTTTGTTGAGGAGACAATTCATATGCAGAGTTTGGACGATAAATTGTCTCTCGCTGAAAGGAGGGCCTCTAAGGTGGAACAGTCTGTGCTATTCAAGATGATATGGGCAAAACAAATAATGTAATTCAGAGAGGGTAACTAAATTGGAATAATCCTTTGAAGCGTTAAAGCTTGAACAACCTAGAGCCAATACAGAGGCATTACCTACTCAGCTGAGGAGGATAGTCCCTACCACCACAGACGTCTCTGGTTAAGAGGGGTGTAGGGGTCTCTCAGTATCACAAGAGAACTGCTCAGGTGACCCATTCAATAAGAACCCAATCTACCAAAGCTGGCAGCACCATGTTGTATGTTTTCCTCTTTCAGTAGGAACTGTTCGGTTGTTAGGCAAAATAAATATTGGGATGGTGCCAGACTGACTCCATGCACCCCCTCAGGATATATTGTCCTATAGACCTGCTAGCTCACAGTGCCACCATACGTACCCCTAAGCATGTCAAGGTAATAGATGATTGGGGCAACCTCAGAACATTACAACCCTGACTACACAAGGAATTGTGGTAACCTATTTAGAACCTTTTTGCTCAATCACTCGTGCTCACCCTGGAAGGTACACAACAAATACACAAAGCGGTGTTTATAATGTTTATTGAACCATTCTGATTATTGTATAAAATATATGTGCTGCAATAATTCATAGATAGAAGCAGAAAAAAGTGAGTAGCAATATAAGAACAATGAAAAGCATAAACAATTCCACATTTGTGCTAAAACAGTGTATATATGATGGCATTTAAGTATGGAGAATAGTTTACTCCTACTGTGCGCTCCTTAATTAGTTGCATAGGGTGATTGTTGTCCCAAGAATCCCTGCATCTACTGGATTGTCTAACTCTCCATTGTCTGGAGCCAAGATATGTATGTCTCCTTCTGGGTCACAAGTTGGACATCCCTCCTCGTCGAGGGTAAACAGGAAACAGATGGACTGAAACTCTGACACAGTGACGACTTCTCAATGACAGCATATGCTCCTCCGATTTAAGTATGGAACTACGTTTGTATTTACAAGAACATCATTCATATTTCCGTGTCGAGGCATCAGTCAGGCAGACATTGTTTAATGTCTTTGTGATAGACATGTCACCTCATGAATGAACAGACACAAACATTTGCTCAATGTGTGTTCAGGCCTTGTACTAATGTTCAAGATGTCATGACAGTGTACTGTTGAAGTGCAATTGTAAACAACATGGTTTCAGAGAAACTAATCCTGCACTGTCCCGCAAAGAAATGTGTGTCATCATGTAGAAAAGAAGGCAACTTAGGAAATGTGTATATGTAAAATGGCAGTGTTTCTTCCCATACCTAAGCTAGCCATGTGACAAAGTGGCTGGACTGTATGCAATCAGAATGAAAATGGTGGGTATTCCAATCAAAATATCTCCCGTCACACAAAACAAATGTTTTAGGATGAACAGATTGAAGAATATAAGTGTTACGCAATGGTGAAAAAAGCTCAACCAAGTGTCCACAAATTAAGAAATCTTTTTAGCAATTTTGGTCCCTTTAACCATTTGTACATTCAGGAGTAGTTATTTATTAGGGCTGAAAGAGGTTCAGTGGTTCAAAGTGAAGGGTTGTATCTAACAAAGGTCTCAAATTTGTTGCTTCTCTACTTGAATACATTAGTGAATCATTTCATGCAAGAACAGAAAAACTCTAAGTATGATGATGAGTTATGTTTGTCTAAGAAATTCCTGCCTTGGCCAAAGTGAAGCTCAGCTTCATCTGGGTCACTGTGTAACCAGCTAATGTGGATCTTCTGAATGTGAAGTCAAAGAAAGGACAAGCAAAGCAAAGATTCCAAAGCGCTGCACAAGCTCACTTCAACTAGACTGCTATTGAGGTTTATAGCAGGCTTGCAAGCAATACGTTGTAGGAGCCTACGCACAAATGAGTCAGGTATTTATTAGTCTTCACAGCAACACACAAGTTATCATGAAGTCTACTAATTGGTCAGCAGCCTCCTCTAGAGACTCATTTTCCAGACTCCTGGTGTTCAAGCTCTGTACCAGGATGGATTCACAGCAAACAGCATCTGTGACCAAGAGGGTTGGTCTAAACTGCTTGATGGACTAAACATGAAAAACGACAGTAGCAGAACCTGGCATCAGATTCAGCATGCTAAATATTAAGTAGACATAGAAACTGATCTTTCTGAGTTCTCTATGAAGTCCATCATTCATCTTAAATATTATCTTCCTCTTCCTTAGTCCAGACTTGCTCAGAAGCGCTAATGAGTCAAGCTTGATTTTTGTATTTAAAAATAGTTCTAGAAATAACTGGAATTTGATCCTTATCAAATACACTCCGAATACCAATCCGGCACAAAATACTGTTCCACCTCTACACCAGTGAGGTTAATCTCTTGAATTGGTAGTATGCAGATTGCCAGCTGAATCCTCCTAGCATCCTTTGCAAATAAAAATCTTGTTTATCCTATTAATACACACAATCTATAACCAGTTTAGTGGAGTAATCTTATCTGAGAGAAATTACAGGACATTCCATTGAACAGTGAAGATGAAGACTGAGTGGAACCCCTTCGCCAAAGGAGCATGGTGAATGTAGTACACTTTTCTCTTATTATGCATTTGTTTCTTGTCCCTTTAAAAAAACTGGGTGGGTAGTCTGCTCAGGTACAGTCACTACAAAGTAAGAAATTGTGTAAAGGCTCACGTCATATGATTGAATACCTTTGCTGGCTCTGATACATATTATTCTACAGCTAGACTGGCTAGAGCGGTCGACCTCAAAGCTGGCGAACCGTGTTCGAGTCTCGGCAGGGACGCTCAACATCCTGTGACTCTGGCAAATCACTTAATCTCCCCGTGCCTAAAAAAATAAAGGTGTCGATCTGTAACAGAAATGGTGCTCATATAAAGCATCTGATACCTTCAGGTCAAGCTTGCGCTATATATAACAAATAAAGATAATTAACATGTGATTGCAGAAAACATATCTTTAGGGTTAATTGTATTTAGGATTTTAATTGGATATTTTCACCCTAAACAGTGAAACTCAATTTCAGAATAACTTATAATTATCATTATGAGACATGGGCACTGCAGCATTGGGTTCAGTCTGGCTTATGAGCAGTATGACATTTACGTTGGATTATAGTACAAATATTCCAGTTCACAGTTTCATAACTGACCAACATGAAACAGAAAAGGTGACATTTACTTTAACCTTAACCAATGGGATAGTTATTGTTTTCTTACTCTCCAGAGTAGGACTAAAGCTGCGGTATGCAGTCAGGTCAGTCAACCTGTGTTGAGTTAACAGAGGCACGCCATTTAGCGGAGCATACGACTGTCAGTTTAACAATGCTCAGTCCATGGCAGTTGCTGTAATTCCAACAGTCTAAATATGTAACCCCAGGGATAATTATCACAGTAGATGAATTTTGTAGAACAGTATTATATTAATACGTTCCAAATGTAATGTGTATACATTTTGATCTTTCCCAATAGGATATGTTTTAGTGAGCATTTTGTCTTTGTATTTTCATGTATTTGTCATTAAGGATTGCAGCTCACAGTAAATATCTACGGAAAGGGCACTACCTATAAGACATCTGTGGTTTAAGTGTTACCTTATGTTCAGAACTGAATATGCCCTTAAATGTTTCATAAAATAATTAATGCAGTGCCAATTCTTATTGTGGTTTAGTCTATTATTCTATTACCCCACATTCTGATATATGTATCCAGTGCTACCCACCTCTATGTTTTTTCACCTGATCTGTACAGAAATCAAATATTTAACTTATGCCAGATGCAATCTATTGTATATTTGTTGTATTCCCAACTGGATCTTTTATCTCTGTTCAAGTTCAGTCAGTCCTTCTCAGGTGTTTCTGTACTCTTATACATTCTAAATCGTCCCTCTTTAGAACAGTCTCCTGAGCCTTTGTTATTCTACAGATTATGATCCCAGCTACCACAGGCATTCTGGCAGTATCTTATTTTGTCTGTTATAACTCTTAGTGGTTCTGCTGAATAGGTTTTTGTGTCATATATGTGAATGTTTTCTGTTTTTCTAATAACTTTAGTGCCATTTGAAGAATCTTCAAAAAATTTCCCCCCAAAAAATTGCATCAACCTCAGCTCCTTCCTAAAATGTTTTGAGCGATCTGTCAAGCAGAGCAGAAATAAAGGTGTGTCTCGCATCATTCTTTTTTCATTTTAATTCCCTTAGGAAATTTTGGGGAGTTATTCAGATAAAATGACTAAATGGAAATTTGGCAGAAAGTTAGAACTTTACTCCGAAAGTGCGCTTTCATTATTTATTTTAAAGCTGATTTTGAGCATTTGTGTTTAAAGAAGTGCTTGGACTGGTAATGAAGAGATTACAAAATAGGTACACCTGGATGGTTGCTCACGCCAGATTTTATATAGTAATCTGATTGTTTGAGAGTCCTCCTTTTCCAGTCATATGCTTGGGTCCTGTGGACAGAGCGATATGATTGGCTGTTAGCAACTTGAAAGAAAGTGTTGCAGCTGCCATTACCGGACTCAGGGACTTGATTCTTGTATCCTGAGTTTGGTCCAAAAAAAGTATAATGATGAAGGTTAGGGATACCTTGACGCCCTGGCACTTGTGTGGGGTGGGCAGGGGATGTCCCAGAATAACCCTTCCTTGGGCCAAAATCAAACATATATTTGTAGAGCCGTTCCTCCCATAATCCAGTGGGACCCAGCTCTGTCTTCCAGTGAGGTACCTCATTACTACTGCAGGCAACACCACACAGGCTTCACCCCAATGGCCCCAAGGGACTACACAAGCTTCATCAAGGGAAGCTTGTGCAGTGCTGTAGGACCTTTGTGGTAACAGTTGGGCTATGGTATTGCAGGAGTATTGTAAAAATAAAAAACTGAGATTGTGGGGTGGGGATACGCAGAGATGATGGCTGCCCACATTGGTTTAGTCATAGAGCCTGGTGGAAAGTTGTGTGTGACTGAGGGTTGGCAGCATGTGGGTGTTGGGCACAGGACCTGTACAGGACCTGCAGTCTACTTCATATCATCTACAACCAAAGACTGTATGTGGCGATTGGTTGGCCACTCACCCAGGGTTGGGTACATGGCCTGGCAGCATGTCTGCCCCTGAGGTGAACTCCATGCCATGAGCAGCAGAAGGTTGTAACAGGCGATACTAATATTGCTATTTCAGGAACTGGAAAATGAGAAACATAATTGAATCATTTTAATTGTCCAATTCAATGCTGAATGTCAAATTTTTAAGAAATATTAAGTAAAAGTACCTTTTAGAATGTTACCATTTATCTGTCAGAGAAATTAGATGACTAATTAGCATAAGCCTCTGCCAGCTTCCAGCTTGTGCTCAAACTTGGGAATAGGTGTAAAATATCTCCAAGGAGCAAACAAAAGACTGACCTGAATGGGCAGAGATAACTCCTCTGAACTCCACAGGCTATTCAGAATGGAGGCTGTGGGCAACCCAAATACTCCTCACTGTCAAATTCTACTTTACAGGTCGGCTGAGGCACATGTAACTGTTTGGACACTGAGCTACCCTGCATCTGTCCTACCAGAGTTCTATCTCTGGTTTTGTTGCGGGTACAATGTCTGCTTTAAATTGGATTTTAGGGTTAGTTAGAAGATATGATTCCCTCGTGAAACTCCCAGACACACTCCCAGCCCTCGGAGCCCAAGTTTTGTTTGACTAAAGACTTCACCCATCATGAAAATGTGCTGCCACATGGTATTTTATGCCTGTTTGCAGTGAGGCAGAACCAATAATTACTTAAAATGGGTACGGCTTCCCACAGTAACATTTGCCTTATTTAGTAGGGAGTGCTCAGTAGTCACCCCCAACCACTAACTAATGCCAAGAAAAAATGTGGCATTCCAAAGCACAATCATCAGATCACTGCTGGACCTGCAAAAGGATATCAGGGGCCATATTACAGATGAGGCCCCGGGCGCGCAAAGGGTGTTTGCATTCGCTTTGCGTGCCCGGGGCACTTTGGTATTTTAGAATGGCACACAGGCGCTTGTGCACCCCTTCTATAATATCGATGGCGCTGGTGCTATCAACAGAAGGTGATTTGCATAAGGGCCTGCCCTATGCAAATAAGGAATTCCTTTAACTCTACACCTGCGCCCTATTACAGACGTGGGTACAGAGTCAAAGAAGCCCTCAGGAGGCGCACTGACAGCAGCCCTCTGCAGGGGATAAAGGGGGTCCTATGGATCCCCCAGACATCTCCTTGCAGGGGAGTGCAGTCATGGACTTCACCCACCTGCAAGGGAATCTCTAAACCCTTTGAAAGTGCAGGCCGGTGCTACCTGCACTGGGAAAATATGGAGCGGCTGCTCCGTGTTTTCACATAAATGCACTGCCCCCAGGGCGCAAACAGTGATAATGTGTAATACGGCCCCAGGTGGACAGAACCTGTTGCACTTGGGAACTGTGACCTGTGAGAAGGGCCTGAGGAAGATGAACCCACTTCCACTTAAAATCTGAGGAAAGAAAGTTCTCCAGTGACATAAAACTGATCCCCTGGATAGCTCCTGGAACATAGAAAAGCTGAAGAGTCAATTCTGTGAAGAGTCCATGCTGACCAGTGGCATCTGGAACAGGACATAGACTGAAATTTGCTATTACCATCTACCTGACACTCTGATAATTTCAACGTGCTCTACCTGGGGTCCTGGGGGCCTTGGAAGTTTACTCCTGTGGTTGTTTGGGAACCAAAGGAAGTTTGAAAACGTTTTCAAATCTTTTGCTTCAGATCTTCAAACATACTAACTGCAAAAAGTACCAGACCAGCAGTGTACAGCATTGGATTAAAGGTTAAGTTTGCCCCCTTGGTGAAGAGCTTTTCCTCAGGAATACACGAAATTCCCTTTCAGATTGGGACTTAGTAACTTTTTCAAACATCCCTACTTTCAAACCCTAGCGAGGCCAGTCTATTGGTGAATACGACCCACGCTCAATCTGAGTCAGCCTCAAATTGAGCCATGGTCCCTGTTCACCACAGCATTTGACGACCATTGGCACTTTGCAATTTTTGTAATTATTTTCAAAAATTCGTATTTCTGGTTTAATATTCTCTCTGTAAATTTGAGTGGTATTTTTATTGTGCTGTCTTTCTGACCTTTTTATGCAAAGTTTTGGTACTTCTGAATGTTTTAAATATTTTCTCTAGGTTAAGCCTGGCTACTCTATACAACAGCTACCAGAAGCTGAGCTCAGGTTTAAATTACTGAAACCTATTACTGAACTAGATAGTGACTTTATTACGAGACTACTAAATGATGCCTTTACTGGAGTGACCCTGAAGTATAGAGAATCTCTTCTATAGGATGTTGATAAATATGAGAGAAGAATTAACATACAAGAGTAGATGGGGGACTCGAAATACAGGTTCCTTATGGAATACAATTCAGCACAGATGAAACTGGGAGGAATTCAGAAAAGCAATTGACATTTATTCACACATAATCTATATCTAAGAGAATATGTTGGCTCACATCCCAGCATTATGTATAAGAAAACAGCCACCCTAGGGCACATTTAAAAAACAGTTTTATGATCCCTCCAAACGAATCAACTCAATGGCTTGAAAATTAAAGCAAATGATTTTTTTAAGATCTGAAGTATGTAAGGCAAGAACATTTCATATGAAGAAGGAGGAACAGATTCAGGAATGAATCACAAATGATACAGAATTTGTGGTTTATGTCCTTGAATGCAATTGTAAAAAACTATGGGGTATATGTATGAAGAAAGCGTTTTGCGAGTCCTTAATGGTGCATTTTAGCGATTTGCTATAAAGGACTCGCAAAAGGCAATGTATGTAGGATTCGCAATATTAATTCCGATTCCTACATATTCCTTAATTGCGAATCGCAAATTGCAATTCACAATTAAGGAATACCTTTCCATTCATTCCCATGGGCCTAGAGCCCATAGGAATGAATGGGAAGACATTCGCAATTTGCGACTGTCTATTAGGTACTCGCAAATTGCGAATGAAATTTCAAGGGTGCAAGGGTGTCAAAAGGACACCCTGTTGCACCCCTGAAATAAGCATGTGTGCACATGTGGCGGACATACATTTCCAAAGGGCATGAATGTGCGCCACATGGCACTTTGAAAAATGCAAAAAGTGCATTTTTCAAAGAAATCGCAAATTACCACCAACTTGAAGTTGGTGGCAAATTGCGATTTCTAAAGGCAAAATCGTGCAACTTGGTTGCTTCCTGAATTACATTTAAGGAATCGCAATTTGCGATTCCTTAAATGCATTTGCAGAATAGGGAATCGCAAATTTTGCGATTCTCTATTGTGCGAGGGTCTTTTGGGATGATACATCCCAAGAGCCTTTTTCTCATTTGCAAACGGGCCGATTCTGAGAATCGGCCCGTTTGCGAACGGGAAAATGGCTTTATACATATGGCCCTACATGTCAGTAGTAAAACCTATAACTAAGAGTTAGAGTTGTACAAGACATAAAGGGCATTAACAATTTTGATAGGAATTATCTAATGACCAAACATTTAATGGACAACCATCGAAACTCATTTGAGGGACTTAAACAGTATTGCATAAACCAAGTGTGGAGACATCCTCAGCATGGCAATAGAGAGTTACATTGCAAAAATAGGAATTAGGACTGATTTTAATGATGGGGACTAAAAATCCACGGGGCCACAATAATGACGTGGATCGTCATGTGAATCTCTATGCTTCAGCCCTTCATGAGATTTGGGAGTTAAAAAAGGATATGGAGTGTTTAAATGGGAAGTTTTTATTGGAACAGTCTATAAATCAAATTATATAAAGTTATGAGTTTATGAATGGAGCTATACATGGAATATACTTGAAAACATGAGGTATCTGAAATGTAAATCGCAGGACATCGGAGCGCATTGTCATTTTAATAGAATCATTCTTCGTTCTAACCAATAGAGGTCGAGAAATGGTAGCATTGTGCATAGAAGTGGTATTTGAATATTCATTGCAGAAAGCGTAACGAATTAAACCTATTAAAACAATTCTTAAAAATTGTGCAGCTCAACATTGATCAGGTATGGTACTTTAGAATTATTTTAATCCACACTTTATGCATCTTATAGAGTGGCTAAAACACTATATTAGCCTGAAGCTCATATGATCAGCACTATAGAGCTTACAAGTTTTGAAGCATATTTAAGCATTGCAGCACTTTAGATCTGCATGAATTTGCAGTTTAGCAGTGGCACTTATATATACACATATTGTATTTCGTATGATGGTAGGATGGCCAACTTTGTCCATGGCAGCAGAGAGGTCCTGCAGTGTCAGGAGCCAGGGGTTATTTCTTCTGTAATCAAGAGGGCATCTCCAATGATGTGTAAGGTTGTAGTACAGCATGATCTGAAGCCAGATTGGCAGTGGAGGCTGCACCCAGGAAGCACCAGTGGGCCGGGGAGGGGGGAAGAGGGGTGTTAACAAAATACATTTAACTTACCTGCCGGCCGGCCGACCGGCCGGCTGACGCCACTCCTCTGTCCTCTTCCTGGCTTCTCCTGTGCAAGCAGGAAGCTCCCCATTGCCAATGCCAACGCTGCAATGCACCTTTGTGAATGGTCTGAGTGTCATAGATCGACGCTCAGCCAGGGTATGGGAGCCTGTGCATGTTCTCCACCCAGGCTACAATGCACTCTGGGTGGAGAACATGCAAAGTATGCATGATTGTTTGCCGGCCCGAGAGGGCGAGCTAATCAGTCATTGAGCACTCACAGAGTGCCCCCCACTGCTCAGAGAGCAGCGTGGATCTGCCCCACCCCATTCAAGACTCTGTAGCAGAAACAAATACAATTATAATAACACCAAGTTATTATCATTTTATTTTTGCTTTATTTACACCACAAAAAGAAGCTCCTCTGCCTTAGCGGAGGCGCCCCACTGCAGATTGGTGTCATGGATGAGATGATTAGGACTGATGTGGCCTTGGTCTTGAACATAGACTGTTTCTTTAATGATCTTACCATTCAATTGTAGGCGAGTGATGGACCGGTAGTTAGGTGAGGTCATCAGGGTCTGGTGAAGGTTTCTTTAGAAGTAGGAGGTTCTGGCCTCCTACTTGGCCTCGTGAGAGCATCTGGGAAGATGCCTTGCATGAGGGATTAATTGACAACTGCAAGTGTGCCCATCACCTTGATACATTGCTATGCAGGAACAAGACAATAATGAGGGGAAATCACATTTTCTCTTAGACAGCAAATGCATTTGTTTCCAGATCATGTTTCCTTACCTTCAGTTAGGCAAAAATAATATTTAAAAAAATCATGGAGTGTCTAGTGGATTGGCTCATGCTTTCTTACAAAGGATTGAACAGTTTTTCCTTTACCTCAAGCATATTACAGAACAGGAAGTGTGACAAGCAGACTGCATGCAACGTTCAGATGCAGTCTCTCACAGCTTGCAAATCCCTCTGGTATGCCAGTGATTTCAATCATTATTATGAATGCATTCCCAGCGCCGGATATTTGGGGAACTGCTGCCAGAACATAATTAAAAGAGAGCTTTTAGCCAGCTTGAGATGGCTTGGAAGACGAGACAGATTAAGGCTGTGCTGTGAACACACTGAAAAATGTTAACATTAATTCAGAATAGCTTGAGGAAATGTATTTACAGGAAACCTAAAGAAATGGCGCCGATGTCCCAAAAAAAGACCGCCCAGACAGATCATTTAATAACGATATATATATATATATATATTCACTGAAAAAAACATAGGATATAGACCATATATAGTTAGGAATTAGCATTTACAAAACCTTGAAAATTCACTGAAAAAACCATAGGTTATAGACCATATATAGTTAGGAATTCGCATTTACAAAACCTTATTTTACTCACACAAAACCATTGAAATTCGCATATATAGTTAGTTGCACTAACTATATATCGCACACCCGCAATCCACTGCTGATCATGTCACATATTACATCATTCATGACATGGTCAGTGACATCACTGCTGACATCACTGATGACATCTCAAATGACATCACTGATGACATCACTGATGACATCTCAAATGACATCACTGATGACATCACTGATGACATCACTGATGACATCTGAAATGACATCACTGATGACATCACTGATGACATCACTGATGACATCTGAAATGACATCACTGATGACATCACTGATGACATCTCATTTGACATTACTGATCACATCACTGATGACATCATTCATGTGATAATACGATGAACCTCTTCAGACTCTAATATAACCTTAGATACACTCAGTGTAAACAGACACTCACAGACTGTCACTCATCCATGGAGTTACTCACACACCTAGTCAGTCATGCAAAGAATCAATCACACCTCCATTTCCTCAACTATACAGTTATACACACCTTACTTATTCAAACATATACTAACACATATTTTACTCTCTTATACAATCCCTGATACAAGTTCACAATGATCCATACAGCCACTCACACATTCACTGGCTCTTATGCACAGTTATTTATATATGTCAACTCTCACATGTACTGTGTTTTACATATGTACTTACTTTGACATGTAGCACTGAGATATCCATTCACTCACCAATACACTCATGCACACAGTCAACCGCCCATACAGCTGTTTCCACATGCACTTTCAAACCCATACATCTAGTGAATCAACTGCTCACACATCTATGCACAGAGTCATACACCTCCCAGCCACCCACACACACACTCAGTCTCCCATACAAATACTTGGGCAACCAATCAATAACCCATATAGTTACTCATATAGCTACTGATCAACACATGCAGCAGTTTACAGAACAACAGACATAATGATGCACAAATTAAGACAGTTTAGTCACTAACCCATGCACTCAGTGAGACACATTTAATCACTCACTCATACAGTCAGTCATGCTCCTACTAAATCCTTCATCCAGACACTTATACATCCACTCATTCTTCAATATCAGGGCTCGACGAATCATAAAAAATGCTCTAGACCTGCAGGTCTAGTAAACTACAAAATCTTCTCGACCTAACTTAAATGAACTTGACCTCAAACTCTGAAAACTGAGCAAATGTGACAAGTTAACAAGATTTAAAAGCATTTTTATTGTTCATTTACTTTGTGAGCAATAAAGATGCCTTTAAATCTTCCTATCTTGTCACTTTTCCTCTGCTTTCAGAGGCAGAGGTCAAGTGTCAAGTTTGTATTCCTACTTGCCAGAAAGGGCGAGTAGAACCTAAAAATAGCTCGTCCTTAATCAATCTCACTCGCAAATGCGAGCGGTCGAGTGAATTTGTCGAGCCCTGAATATGTAAGACATATTTTAACTTTACAGAAACATACAGTCACTGGATGTTGTCATCAGTGATGTCATCAGTGATGTCATTTGAGATGTCATCAGTGATGTCATCAGTGATGTCACTGACCATGTCATGAATGATGTAATATGTGACATGATCAGCAGTGGATTGCGGGTGCGCGATATATAGTTAGTGCAACTAACTATATATGCGAATTTCAATGGTTTTGTGTGAGTAAAATAAGGTTTTGTAAATGCGAATTCCTAACTATATATGGTCTATAACCTATGGTTTTTTCAGTGAATTTTCAAGGTTTTGTAAATGCTAATTCCTAACTATATATGGTCTATAACCTATGGTTTTTTCAGTGAATTTCAATGGTTTTTTAATAGCAAATATCAAAAGCTGTAAAATGTATTCTTCTTTTAAAGGAAAAATATATTTTATATGTATAAAATATAACAGCAAACTCCTCCGACGAACAAAGAAGCAGGGGCCACAGCGGGGAATCTGGTGGAAGCTTTATTATTTGATTATTTGATTAAAGGCATAATGCATTTCGACCGCATATCGGTCTTCCTCAGATGCCATCAAACATATTCTGGAGACTTGCTGCTCGTTAAGAATATCATTGCCGCACTCCTATTCGCTGGAATACGCCACACCCCCTCATTACTAACTGCTCACAACTTGTAGTTCGTAGGAACCACAAGACCCAGGATGCATTTCCCAGGTAAGTGCTGCATGCGGGGTGAGTCCATGTGGATTCATGCGTTATGCAGGCAGGGGAACGAAGCACACAATGTCAATATCCAGTGAATAAAATCATTAAAAACTTCCTCCAGCCCCCAAACGTTCCAGCCTCCAGGAACAACCAACAGCCAGGCAGGGGTCAGGGAGACAGTGCATTCCTGATCCTCCGTGAAGTCACAGACCGTGTGGCAGCCGCTCTGGAGTCGAAAGTAAGGAGAGGCGGGTACCAGGCATCCAATCCCTTGGAGAAAACACGAACCGCCGAAGCAGAAACCAGAAGAGCCAGGACCACTTTGAAGAACGGGACCCCTGTAGCGCGTTTCTGGATACCGCGCAAATATATGACAGCAAACTCCTCCGACGAACAAAGAAGCAGGGGCCACAGCGGGGAATCTGGTGGAAGCTTTATTATTTGATTATTAGATTAAAGGCATAATGCATTTCGACCGCATATCGGTCTTCCTCAGATGCCATCAAACATATTCTGGAGACTTGCTGCTCGTTAAGAATATCATTGCCGCACTCCTATTCGCTGGAATACGCCACACCCCCTCATTACTAACTGCTCACAACTTGTAGTTCGTAGGAACCACAAGACCCAGGATGCATTTCCCAGGTAAGTGCTGCATGCGGGTGAGTCCATGTGGATTCATGCGTTATGCAGGCAGGGGAACGAAGCACACAATGTCAATATCCAGTGAATAAAATCATTAAAAACTTCCTCCAGCCCCCAAACGTTCCAGCCTCCAGGAACAATATATATATATAACATTTCTATGGCAAAATGAAACCCCTCATTTTGTTCCTTTTCAAATTAAATGTATTAAGTGTTACCACTTTATTCCAATCAAGATGACTTCAGGTGTGCCATACTTTTGTCATAAGAAAGACTGTTAGCGTTCTGGTTGTTCTTTAGAACACTCTGGGACATTCTGTCATTGGGCTATAGTTGGGCTACATCTGGCTGATATTTGGGCTACATTTGTTTTTTTTTGTCTCTGGTGGCCATCTTTAGGCTACATTGGGCTACATTGGGCTACATTTGGGCTCTAAAATATATATAGCCCAATGTAGCCCAATATATATTTTTCAAAGTTAATTTTCATAAAAACCACTGGAGCATATATCTTGAGACATAGCAAAGGCACATCGGGCTACCAGTCCCTACAATTTTGCCAAGTTTTGTGGAAATCCATTCAGCCGTTCGAGCTAAAAGTGAGTCCAACCGCCCTATGGAAAACTCAATGTTAAAAACACGTTTTGGGACCCCCCTTCTTTCTCGGCCCCCGCTTGACGAAATCCCCCCAAACTTTCAGGGGACGCTCAAAAACAAAATGTGCCATTTTCCTGAAAATTTCAGCCAATTCCGTCCATCAACGCCAAAGTTATTCAACATAGAATTTTCAGAAATCCCTATTCAAAAAAATCCTAACTATATATACCTACTGGCGACTGCCAGTAGGTAATATATATATATATATATATATATATATATTCACTGAAAAAACCATAGGTTATAGACCATATAGCACCTTACATTTTGAAACATATACTAACACATACTTACTCTCTTATACAATCATTGATACAAGTACACATTGATCTGCACAGAGTCACACACCTCCCAGCCAGCCACACACACACTCAGTCTCCCATACAAATACTTGGGCAATCAATCAATAACCCATATAGTTACTCATATAGCTACTGAGCAACACATGCAGCAGTTTACAGAACAACAGACATAATGATGCACAAATTAAGACAGTTTAGTCACTAACCCATGCACTCAGTGAGACACATTTAATCACTCACTCATACAGTCAGTCACGCACCTACTAAATCCTTCTACATCTACTCATTCTTCAATATGTAAAACATATTTAAACTTTTCAGAAACACACAGTCACTGGATGATGTCATCAGTGATGTCACTGACCATGTCATGAATGATGTAATATGTGACATCATCAGCAGTGGATTGCGGGTGCGCGATATATAGTTAGTGCAACTAACTATATATGGAATTTCAATGGTTTTGTGTGAGTAAAATAAGGTTTTTTAAATGCTAATTCCTAACTATATATGGTCTATAACCTATGGTTTTTTCAGTGAATTTTCAAGGTTTTGTAAATGCTAATTCCTAACTATATATGGTCTATAACCTATGGTTTTTTCAGTGAATTTCAATGGTTTTTTAATAGCAAATATCATAAGCTGTCGAATGTCAAGTACGTGGTAAGTGAAAACATTTTCGTGTTTATGCACACTGATCTGCTTTGAATGGTGCCCCCCCCCTCATTTCTATTAGGAGTACTCTCTCTTTGCACATAGTGAAGGGTAGTTAACGCAGGCCTTTGCCCCCGTTGTAATACGTCGTGCCTGCTTCTCTCTCCATTTGATTGATTGTTATCCAAGTATTTACTGTTTTAGAATTGGTTCTCTTTGGTTCATTCTCTATTTACAAACAAACACAGAGTCGCAATACTCTGTTTAGTCTTTGCAGATAACGAAAAATCGTGTAAAAAAAAAAGAAAAGGAATCGAGCAAAATCAGTAGGCCACTAATGGGATCTCTTTTTGACCTCGCTAAAATAGAAACATTAGGAACAACCCCTCATGACAAATACAAAACTAGTGAGATGAACTGAACTCCACACAATGATGGCTGCAAAACAGCTCGGCTCCGCCACCCACCCCGCCCAAAATAACGATAAAGAGCGGCTGCCATGATTGGTTGCGGAATGGCCACGACGGAGCTACGAAATGGTGCTGCTCTCATGCTAACCCCAGCTTCAGTCTGAAACATCCAGAAACACTGTAGACTACCAATTCGATCAGTTCCGGTAGCGCCCCAATGTAACCCGGTAGAGAAGAACTAGCCCTCCCCTCTTTGACTGATGGTTCTTGTTGCCTGTCCCTTCTGTTGTCATTTAACAGAACTATTTAGCCTGCTGAAAGGGGTTGTGTTCCGACCGCTGGTTGGTGGAGACATTTTGACTATATTCTGGACCTGCGTTGTCGCGTAATGCGTCATATGACGCGCCGCGTTAGCGCATCCGGAAGTCATCCGGGGCGCGCAGCGCGTAACGTAAGCATAACAAGTCATGTGACTTGTTAATAAAACTTTTCATTGGTTCATTTTACTTTTCTTATTCTAATGATGAAAGGCTTGGTCATATGACCTAAAAATTACGCTTTTTATTACTTCCGAACATTATTTTTTCTTAAATATATGTTATAATGTTCCAGGCTAATGTACTTTCCCGGAAAATTTACAACTGTCCTGCAAGTAAAATATATTCTTTTTTCGAGAAAAAGAGCGTTTCTTCGTCCCATGACGGAGCCGTTGAGCAAAAGAGGGTCGACCTGCTGTCTTAGTCGCTGATACGCCTGAATATGAGATTCTTATCGATCACTTTATGTTGCAGGAGTAGAAAACACAACAGCCCTTGACCATTTATCTTTACTGCGTTCCTTCGTATTATACCTTTTACCCTTCATGTAATTGGTCTGCTTTATTTCACTTGCCTTTTAATGATTCTAAAACAGTGACTATTATTAAAAACTTTACCAATGTATATACTACTACCATGTTTTCTTTTAAAAACCTTTATTGTGAAAATTACATTATACAAATACGAGCCTATAACCACGTGGGCCGGCCACGGAGCAAACTGTAATCGTATATGATGAGTAGACATTTACACTGTAGAGGAACGTAACGGGCGGGCCATTAGGTTGCAAGAACTAAGGTGTCTAACAGTTACGGAATCGGTGGACGTACATTTTATAATTAAAATACGACAGGGCCAGTTACAATAAAATTATCTAGATATACATTTGCGGGCAAGTACCATGGGTGACGTTAATTCGAACTTTCAATAGTACAGTAATCAATAACACATCAGAACTTAATATCAATAGGGATGTCGAAATATTCAATCAATTCTCGTCCCCGCCCGCCATGTGCTTCAAAACTGCATACGTATCTCGTGATTTCAAGGTTCTGCAACCAGTACACAACAAGGAGTTACGAGTCCCATTTATTCCGGCGCCATTTTGGGCGAGGACGGGCAGGTCCAGGATATAGTCATAATGTCTCTACCAACCATCGACTATGATGATGTTCATATGCTGTATTTATTAGAGTAACACTCATCTGTCCACATGAAATTAATTTGCCACAATCTAAACATGTCATTTTAATCTTTCCAAAGTTCTTCTAAATATTTGGGACCGTTTCCCTTGCCTCTGATGCTGTCAGTGCCACTTCTTTGATGAATGTACTAGCAGGTCAGGGGTTCTCCTCCAAATCTCTCTTTTATGCAGCACTATAATTAATTGGTGCCACCTCTCCATATGACGATGCATGGTATAGTTACCATAACTATATTTTTTTTCGGTTCCTCTGGAGAGTTCATCGTGGCAGATGAAGCGTGTAACGTACCGGGCATTTACCTTTTTTTGCATGTACAGGAAAGGAAAAATAAATCGAGCGTCCGAGTTCTAAGGTGTCCCAGGGCCATTTTAGTGGACCAGGCCCAAATCCAAAGAACAGGCCGCCATTTTGAGAGTCCTGTTGCAGCCGCCTGTCGCTGTAGCATCAAGAGCAGCCGAAACTCAGCTGAATGGCAACTGAAACGGTAAAGGGGCGCCCCACTACAGCAGACGAGCCTCCACCTAGGAAGGCCCGTTCACGCCGCCTCCCCCCCCCCCTTCGGGCACCCCACGCCGTTATTCGGAGCAGTATTGTAGGATGGCCACACCAGTGCGGCAACTTGCTAGACATCACCTCGGTGGTAACCGAATCTCAGCGCCTTGTGATGTCTTCTATTCAGAAAACATTGTTGTGCTGCCTTCGACCTATTCGCCGCAAGTGCGCATGCAACTCAGCTGCATAGCTTGCTAGACACCACCTCGGTGCTAACCGAATCTCAGCGCCTTGTGGTCTCTTCTATTCCAAAAATATTGTTGCGCTGCCTTTGGCCCCATTCGCACATCGGTCCGCTACTGCCGCCATCTCACAGGCCAACGGGGCGCCCCACGCCGACTTTCAGCATTGTAGGATGGCCACACCAGTGCACCTTACTAGACACCACCTCGGTGCCATCCGGATCTTGGAATCTCAGCGCCTTGTGGTGTCTTCTATTCAGAAAATATTGTTGCGTGCCTTTGGCCCCATTCGCACATCGGTCCGATACTGACGCCATCTCACAGGCTAATGGGGCGCCCCACGCCGAGTTTCAGCATTGTAGGATGACCACACCAGTACAGCAACTTGCTAGACATCACCTCGGTGCCATCCGGATCTCGGCGCCCCACTGCAGATGAAGTGCCTCTCAACTATGAAACCACCACGGTGACATCCGGATCTTGGAGCCTTGTGCTGGTTCCGGCCTATTCACACATCGGTCCGCTACTGACGCCATCTCACAGGCTAATGGGGCGCCCCATGCCGAGTTTCAGCATTGTAGGATGACCACACCAGTACAGCAACTTGCTAGACATCACCTTGGTGCCATCCGGATCTTGGCATCTCAACGCCTAGTGGTATCTTCCATACAGAAAATATTGTTGCGCTGCCTTTGGCCCCATTCGCACATCGGTCCGCTACTGACGCCATCTCATAGGCCAACGGGGCACCCCACGCCGACTTTTACCATTGTAGGATGGCCACACCAGTACCACAACTTGCTAGACACCACCTCGGTGCCATCCGAATCTTGGCATCTCAGCGCCTTGTGGTGTCTTCTAGTCAGAAAATATTGTTGCGCTGCCTTTGGCCCCATTCGCACATCGGTCCGCTACTGACGCCATCTCACAGGCCAACGGGGCGCCCCACGCCGACTTTCAACATTGTAGGATGGCCACACCAGTGCGGCAACTTACTAGACACCACCTCGGTGCCATCCGGATCTTGGCGCGTTGTGCTGCCTTCGGCCTATTCGCACATCGGTCCGCTACTGACGCAAACTCACAGGCCAACGGGGCGCCCCACGCCGACTTTCAGCATTGTAGGATGGCCACACCAGTGCTGCAACTTGCTGGACACCACCTCGGTGCCATCCGGATCTTGGCGCGTTGTGTTGCCTTCGGCCTATTCGCACATCGGCCCGCTACTGACGCCGCCTCACGTGCCAACGTATTTTCTCCGCATTTTATACCCTATGCCGCATAACAGGTCATGTGACTTGTTTATAAAACTTTTCATTGGTTCATTTTACTTTTGGTTTCCTAATGATGGAAGGCTTGATCATATGACCTAAAAACGACACTTTTCATTGGATGAAAACTTTTTTTTTTCCCAAACGATGAAAGCCCCACCTTGTTTCTGGATGTTTCAGACTGAAGCTGGCGTCAGCATGAGAGCACCACCATCTCGTGGCTCCGTCGTGGTCATTCCGCGAGCAATCATGGCAGCCGCTCCCCACCAGAAGCCTACAGGAGTCGGGGGCCCCCAAAACTTTTGATGAATCCTCAAGGCGGAGGGGACGCTTTCGAGAATGGGGTCCAAGACCTAGCAGACAAGCGTCCGATTTCCAAGGTGTCCCAGGGCCATTTCAGTGGACCAGGCCCAAAAAGGAAACAGCCTGCCGCCATTTTGAGAGTCCTGTGACAGCCGCCTATCGCTGCACCGCAAGAGTGGGCGCAACTCAGCTGAATTGCGGCTTTTGACACAGTGGACCAAAAGCGGACGGAATGGCAACTGAAACGGTAAAGGGGCGCCCCACTACAACAGACGAGACTCCACCTGGAGAGGCCCGTTCACGCCGCCTCCCCCGGGGCGCCCCACGCCGTTATTCGGAGCAGCATTGTAGGATACCAAAACCAGTGCGGCAACTTACTGGACATCACCTTGGTGCCATCGTTCTGCTGCCTTGGAACTATTCGCACAACAGTTTGCTACTGATGACCCACCCCCCGCGACGCCCCACGGCAGAAATCTGGACGTTGTGCTGCGTTGGGACTATTCGCACAGCCGACCGCTACTTCGTTGTTTTTCCCTAAAAATGTTTATATGTTATTACTGTTTTTGTTTTCTTGTATATATTTATACGTTATTAAAGTTTTATAATCTTACTACTTTGTTGGAGTGCTATATATTTTTAATGTGACACATAATTGTAAAAACTTTGATGTACAAAGAGTCATCCCTGGAATCTTCCGCTTCAGGCTCGGTCCCCTCCCCAATCACAATACAGGATGGTTTTCAGATAATAGGAACGCGTCTGCTGTGACGGATCTCATCGAGTGTGGGCCTTGATCTACTATAACTCCTTTGAAGAGGGGTGATTCTTTACAGCTGGGGCCATAAACTACATCTGCAGGGCTAGCTGATACCCTAGGACCGGCCTGGACAATCGGACACAGAGGAAAAGGAGTGTCAGTGGGTGCGGTAGTGAATAGGGCGAAAGGGAGGTGTCGGGCGGGCACAGGGTGTGATTCTCAGGGAAGAGCAGCGCAGATGGGGGGTGGTTTATTACCCATGCATAAGACAGAGAGCGGGGGTGACCACTGCCTGGGGGAGATGCTTGCGAGGGTGGGGAGCCATGCTAAGGATCGCAAGCGTGCACAGAGTGGGTCTGGTCAAGGCATCTAAAATGACTGCCGTGCACGACAAAAGTGTGGCATTTGAAAAAAGGCAAGATGGCGCAGACAATGTTTTTCAACACTTCCTGATTTCCTTCGAATCGAACGTTAACAGACGTTGGGGCATATTACCAAAGTTAAGCGATATTTATCCCTAACGATGCTTAGCAACGATTTTTTTACCGCTAAGCATCGTCAGAAATTATCGCAGATAAACCTTGCTATTATCAAGGTTTATCGCAAATACGATAAAAAACGACCGCAATGCATTAATATCGCTGAAAACTCAGCGATATTCATGCATTACCGAGCTAATGCTCTTAGCCATGTTATCCACCTCCCATTGGATAACATGGCTAAGAACTGCTCAGGGCAGGTGCTAGCTTTTGGAGATATTCGCGCTTATCGCGAATATTTCCAAAAGTTGATAATAGGAGATAGCGATGTTAGCGACTGTTTCCAGTGGCTAACATCTTGGCATGCCCACTTTGCATGTCATTAGTGATAAATATCACTCACATGCAAAGTGGGGCCCAAGATGGTCGCTATCTCCTACTAGCCGTCGCTAACTGGTGTTAGCAACAGCTAGGTAATACAGATATAATTTTATCTCCGCGAAGCGGAGCGCTGTTACAGATATATATCTTGTTTTTGAACGTAATTTCTCAAAATCCACTGAAGCACATATATTGAGACCTAGCAAAGGCACATCGAGCTACCAGTCCCTACAATTTTGCCAAGTTTCGTGCAAATCCATTCAGCCGTTCGATTATTATTATTATTTTTTTTTTGCCCCGCGTGGCCCTTTTAAAACCTCCACATCAAACCTAAGAGGTCAAGGAGGATCTACTATGCCCCCTTATGGTCATTTGCCCCTTCGCTTTGGCCTCCTCTTGTCTCTCGATCCTACCGAGAGACAAGATGGCGGCCGCTACGGACTGTTTGCAATGTTTACAGACGCCGGAGAACCAATCAGCTTCGCAAACCTCCGTTACGCGAAGCGGAGCGCTGTTACAGATATATATCTTTTTTTGAACGTTAATTTCTCAAAATCCACTGGAGCACATATATTGAGACCTAGCAAAGGCACATCGGGCTACCAGTCCCTAATATTTTACCAAGTTTCGTGCAAATCCATTCAGCCGTTCGATTATTATTATTTTTTTTTTTTTTGCCCCGCGGGGCCCTTTTAAAACCTCCACATCAAACCTAGGGGGTCAGCGAGGATCTACTATGCCCCCTTATGGTCATTTGCCCCTTCGCTTTGGCCTCCTCTTGTCTCTCGATCCTACCGAGAGACAAGATGGCGGCCGCTACGGACTGTTTGGAATGTTCACAGACGCCGGAGAACCAATCAGCTTCGCTTCACAAAGCTCCGTACCGCGAAAAGTCCGCGAACCGGAGCGCTGCCCGGTCCGCTGTTACAGATATATATCTTTTTTTGAACGTTAATTTCTCAAAATCCACTGGAGCACATATATTGAGACCTAGCAAAGGCACATCGGGCTACCAGTCCCTACAATTTTGCCAAGTTTCGTGCAAATCCATTCAGCCATTCGGGCTAAAAGTGAGGCCAACCACCCTATGGAAAACTCAATGTTAAAAACATGTTTTGGGACCCCCCTTTTTTCTCGGCCCCCCCTTGACGAACCCCCCCCAAATTTTCAAGGGCTGCTCAGAAACAAAATGTGCCATTTTCCTGAAAATGTCTGCCAATTCCGTCCACAAACGCCAAAGTTATTAGACATAGAATTTTCAAAAATCCCATAGAGAAAAAATCCTAACTATATATACCTACTGGCGACCGCCAGTAGGTAATGTATATATATATAACATTTCTATGGCAAAATGAAACCCCTCATTTTGTTCCTTTTCAAATTAAATGTATTAAGTGTTACCACTTTATTCCAATCAAGATGACTTCAGGTGTGCCATACTTTTGTCGTAAGTAAGACTGTTAGCGTTCTAGTTGTTCTTTAGAACACTCTGGGACATTCTGTCATTGGGCTATAGTTGGGCTACATCTGGCTGATATTTGGGCTACATTTGTTTTTTTTGTCTCTGGTGGCCATCTTTGGGCTACATTGGGCTACATTGGGCTACATTGGGCTACATTTGGGCTCTAACATATATATAGCCCAATGTAGCCCAATATATATTTTTCAAAGTTAATTTTCGTAAAAACCACTGGAGCATATATCTTGAGACATAGCAAAGGCACATCGGGCTACCAGTCCCTACAATTTTGCCAAGTTTTGTGGAAATCCATTCAGCCGTTCGAGCTAAAAGTGAATCCAACTGCCCTATGGAAAACTCAATGTTAAAAACACGTTTTGGGACCCCCCTTTTTTCTCGGCCCCCGCTTGACGAAACCCCCCAAACTTTCAGGGGATGCTCAGAAACAAAATGTGCCATTTTCCTGCAAATTTCAGCCAATTCCGTCCATCAACGCCAAAGTTATTCAACATAGAATTTTCAGAAATCCCTATTCAAAAAAATCCTAACTATATATACCTACTGGCGACTGCCAGTAGGTAATATATATATATATATATATATATATATATATATATATATATATATATATATATATATATATATATATATATATAACATTTCTATGGCAAAATGAAACCCCTCATTTTGTTCCTTTTCAAATTAAATGTATTAAGTGTTACCACTTTATTCCAATTAAGATGACTTCAGGTGTGCCATACTTTTGTCATAAGTAAGACTGTTAGCGTTCTAGTTGTTCTTTAGAACACTCTGGGACATTCTGTCATTGGGCTATAGTTGGGCTACATCTGGCTGATATTTGGGCTACATTTGTTTTTTTTTGTCTCTGGTGGCCATCTTTGGGCTACATTGGGCTACATTGGGCTACATTTGGGCTCTAACATATATATATAGCCCAATGTAGCCCAATATATATTTTTCAAAGTTAATTTTCGTAAAAACCACTGGAGCATATATCTTGAGACATAGCAAAGGCACATCGGGCTACCAGTCCCTACAATTTTGCCAAGTTTTGTGGAAATCCATTCAGCCGTTCGAGCTAAAAGTGAGTCCAACCGCCCTATGGAAAACTCAATGTTAAAAACACGTTTTGGGACCCCCCTTTTTTCTCGGCCCCCGCTTGACGAAACCCCCCCAAACTTTCAGGGGACGCTCAGAAACAAAATGTGCCATTTTCCTGAAAATGTCAGCCAATTCCGTCCATCAACGCCAAAGTTATTCAACATAGAATTTTCAGAAATCCCTATTCAAAAAAATCCTAACTATATATACCTACTGGCGACTGCCAGTAGGTAATATATATATATATATATATATATATATATATATATATATATATATATATATATATATATATATATATATATATATATTACCTACTGGCGGTCGCCAGTAGGTATATATAGTTAGGATTTTTTCTCTATGGGTTTTTTGAAAATTCTATGTCTAATAACTTTGGCGTTTGTGGACGGAATTGGCTGAAATTTTCAGGAAAATGGCACATTTTGTTTCTGAGCAGCCCTTGAAAATTTGGGGGGGGGTTCGTCAAGGGGGGGCCGAGAAAAAAGGGGGGTCCCAAAACGTGTTTTTAACATTGAGTTTTCCATAGGGCGGTTGGCCTCACTTTTAGCCCGAACGGCTGAATGGATTTGCACGAAACTTGGCAAAATTGTAGGGACTGGTAGCCCGATGTGCCTTTTGTAGGTCTCAATATATGTGCTCCAGTGGATTTTGAGAAATTAACGTTTAAAAAAAGATATATATCTGTAACAGCGGACCTGGCAGCGTCCCAGGACGCGTACTTTACGCGCAACGGAGCTTTGTGAAGCGAAGCTGATTGGTTCTCCGGCGTCTGTCAACATTCCAAAAAGTCCGTAGCGGCCGCCATCTTGTCTCTCGGTAGGATCGAGAGACAAGAGGAGGTCAAAACAAAGGGGGAAATAACTATAAGGGGGCATAGTAGATCCTCGCTGACCCCCTAGGTTTGATGTGGAGGTTTTAAAAGGGCCCCGCGGGGCAAAAAAAAAACAAAATAATAATAATCGAACGGCTGAATGGATTTGCACGAAACTTGGCAAAATATTAGGGACTGGTAGCCCGATGTGCCTTTGCTAGGTCTCAATATATGTGCTCCAGTGGATTTTGAGAAATTAACGTTCAAAAAAAGATATATATCTGTAACAGCGCTCCGCTTCGCGTACTTTTCGCGTTACGGAGCTTTGCGAAGCTGATTGGTTCTCCGGCGTCTGTCAACATTCCAAACAGTCCGTAGCGGCCGCCATCTTGTCCCTCGGTAGGATTGAGAGACAAGAGGAGGCGAAAGCGAAGGGGGAAATGACCATAAGGGGGCATAGTAGATCCTTCCTGACCTCTTAGGTTTGATGTACCATTTTGCCAAGTTTGGTGTAATTCCGTTCAGCCATTCAGGCTGTAGACGTATGTAAATGTCCAATGGAAAATTGCATGGGGAAAACACATTTGAAAGTGTTGAAATTTAGAACCAATTAAAATGTTACTTTGGTTTTGTATTTGTGTGTGATGAAAGTTAATTGGTTATGTATATATGTCAAATGAGAGGAAACCACAGCCATTTTGTGATACTACTGTCTGAGGTACATTTGTGAGGAATTTTTGGTGGTGAATTTCTGGTGTTTGATTTACACAGTACTAACACTTCTGCTACTTTTAAAAAGGTGAGTTGTTAATTTGTAAGGGGAACTATGTTGTACACTTGAAGATAATTTGAAAAATGTTTTCTGTTATTTATTTGCAGTCCTTCTGTTATACTAAATACTTGATAAAGTTAGTTTTATATTATGTATTACTAAAAACGATAAATGAAAGTGATTATTTTTTTCTGCAATTTACAGCAAGCAATTTCAAAATAAAATGGCTCACAATGAAGAGACCGTGGCAATTTTCTTTTGAATTGTCCAACACATTGATTGAAATTGAGAGCACCAATAATGAAATATTGTCACAAGGAGGACATGACTTGTATGATTCCATTAGATTGATTGAAATGGACAGCACCAAGAATGAAATATTGTCACAAGGAGATGACTTGAATGATTCCACTACATTGATTGAAATTGAGAGCACCAATAATGAAATATTGTCACAAGGAGGAGATGGCTTGTATGATTCCATTAGATTGATTGAAATGGACAGCACCAATAATGAAATATTGTCACAAGGAGGAGATGACTTGAATGATTCCACTACATTGATTGAAATTGAGAGCACCAATAATGAAATATTGTCACGAGGAGATGACTTGAATGATTCCACTACATTGATTGAAATTGACAGCACCAATAATGAAATATTGTCTCAAGGAGGAGATGACTTGAATGATTTTTTTGATCAATCTCTTGATGGCGAATTTATCGAGTGTTTGGAGACCATAGAGTTACAAGAATCATCATTGGAGACTTTTAATGAGGACATTGCTGATGAGGACATGTTACTAGTTCTTTCAAATTTAGAAAATTCTGAAGAATAAATTTATATTTAGAAATCAAAAATTGTTTGAGACATTATTCATTTTTATTTTTAATTTATGAGGTTGTAGCGAAGTGATTGTAGTATAAAATGAGACTTATAGTATAGAGTGCAACATTTTTATGTTACATGGTAAGTTTACTCATATTTACTTCCCTTCTGCCACTATATTATCTCCAATGTGTATTTGACATGTCTTCTTCATCTCCGGCCTCCTTTCTCTCACTGTGTGTCTCCGATGCATCTTATCGCTGCTATTTTGTGTAATTACAGAAGAGAGTAAAATAAAATAGTTCGGAACGTGAAAAGGGGGCAAAGTAGAGTACTCCTCACCCCCTAGGCCTTTTTAGGCGGTCCCAAAAGGATCAGTTTCTGCTTTCCTGAGAGATTATGGTATGAGTTCCATATACCACAATAACTTGCATTACAACATGCAAGATATCTATCTCCTATTACCAACTTTTGGAGATATTCGCGCTAAGCGCGAATATCTCCAAAAAGTAACACCTGCCCTGAGCAGTTCTTAGCCATGTTATCCAATGGGAGGTGGATAACATGGCTAAGAGCATTAGCTCGGTAATGCATGAATATCGCTGAGTTTTTAGCGATATTCATGCATTGCGGCCGTTTATTATCGCATTTGCGATAAACCTTGATAATAGTAAGGTTTATCTTCGATAATTTCTGACGATGCTTAGTGGTAAAAAATTAGTTGGTAAGCATCGTTAGCGATAAATATCGCTTAACTTTGGTAATATGCCCCAACGTCTGTTAACGTTCGATTCGAAGGAAATGAGGAAGTGTTGAAAAACATTGTCTGCGCCATCTTGCCTTTTTTGAAATGCCACACTTTTGTCGTGCACGGCAGCCATTTTAGATGTCTTGACCAGACCCACTCTCTGCACGCTGTCGATTCGTAGCATGGCTCCTCACCCACGCAAGCATCTTCCCTAGGCACTGGTCACCACCGCTCTCTGTCTTATGCATGGGCAATAAACCTCCCCCCATCTGCGCTGCTCTTCCCTGAGAATCACACTCTGTGCCCGCCCGACACCTCCCTTTCGCCCTATTCACTACCGCACCCTCTGACACTCCTCTTTCTCTGTGTCCGATTGTCCAGGCTATCAGCTAGCCCTGCAGATGTAGTTTATGGCCCCAGCTGTAAAGAATCACCCCTCTTCAAAGGAGTTATAGTAGATCAAGGCCCACACCCGATGAGATCCGTCACACCACACGTGTTCCTACTATCTGAAAACCATCCTGTATTGTGATTGGGGAGGGGACCGAGCCTGAAGCGGAAGATTCCAGGAATGACTCTTTGTACATCAAAGTTTTTACAATTATGTGTCACATTAAAAATATATAGCACTCCAACAAAGTAGTAGGAATATAAAACTTTAATAACATATAAATATATACAAGAAAACAAAAACAGTAAAAACATTTAAACAAGGAAGAGACCGTGGCAATTTCTTTTGAATTATCCAATAGATTTATTGAAATTGACAGCACCAATAATGAAATATTCTTGTCAGTAGCGGTCTGTTGTGCGAATAGTTCCAAGGCAGCAGAACGCGCTGAAATCTAGATGGCACGAAAGTGATGTCTAGTAAGTTGCCGCCCAGCAAAAAACGGCGTGGGGCGCCGCGGGGGTGAGTGAGTCCAGTAGGCACCACAGCTATTCTTACCGGCATTGCAGAATTACTGCTGGGGACAATGCCTGTGCTGTAGCAGGGTCACAGCAGAAACAAAAAGGATTCTGTTGAAGATGTTGTTAGTTTTCAATTTGAAAACAGTTCTGGTGTCAACTGCTATGCTAATGTAGTGGTTAATGTTTTGTTTTCTCTAGAAAATGTAAAAGAGGGGGAGGCAGTCCAAAGTTCCGTTAAAAGGGCAAAGGAAAGGATCGGTGGTTTGAACTATCAGTCAAAAAGGGGAGGGGGTGCAATAATTTTTCCTACCGGGTCACACTGTGCTTTCACCGGAAGTGAGGTCTGCAGGATTCTAGTAATTCAAAGTGAGGCTGGCGCCAGCATGGGAGCGCCGACGTCCCGCGGATACAGTTTCGTCACTCCACGGGCGATCATGGCAGTCATTCCCCATCGGGGGTCGGAGACTCCCGCGGCTCCTCTAGAATCTTCAAGGTCGTGGAGGACTACGGTGGGGGAGTCAACCAGTGACCGGGCCATTTCTTTATGCTGGGCCCGCTCTTGCCAGGTCGACCGCCATTTTGAGAGTTCGGCAGCTACCGGCGATCGCGGGGTCACATGAGCGGACGGGCTCCACCCTGCCGGGCGAGACGTTGCAGCATGGCCACAGTGGAAGAACCGTTTTCCGGGCGCCTGGAGCGCTGAGGGTGCAGCTGGGAAGTCTCCACCTGGGGAGGCGGGAGAGGCCTGTTCGCACCGTCTCTCCCTCCCAGTGCACCCCACGGCGTCTCGCTTGAGATTTGTTATGGCCGGACCAGGCGATGAGGACGAGGGGGGGGTCGGAGGCATGTGCAAGACATCCCCCCCCAGTGTTGTCGCAGCCATTATAAAAGAAAGAAGTGTCCCGTCCGTCTTCGGGCCGGGCTTCCGGTGGATGTCAGCCGGACGCCCCTGGCTCTGGCCCCATGAACGGGTTTCTTGGTTTATCGGCTGCAGCCGGATCCCGTCGGCCTCGGCCCCCCGACCGTTGGTGGTCGGACCGGAAGAGCATGTGGCGGGACTACCTGCAACTCTCAAGGGCCACCGCGGCCGGACTGGGAGAGAGAGGGGAGGGTCGAGGAGACATTCCCCCCCCCTGCAACTGTTCAGCGTTGTAAAGGCAATCCCCTGGCCGGGTCCCGCTGGCCTCGGCCTCTCCTTCGGCTACACCCTACGTTAGGATCTCCTGGCCGAGGCGTGGCAGCAGGACCTGCCTTATATGGGCTGCTCCCGGCTGGGCGTAGCCGGAACCCTGCCCCACCTTGGAAGTTTCCAGAGTGGGGGTGGATGTTCTACTGACTTGCATTTTCCCTAGTCTATCGATTTTTTTGGCGTGGCAGGCGGTGGGACAGCGAGGGGTGATTTGGTTTCTCTTACTGTTTTTCTGGTCTCTCACCACTGGCATATTTTAACGTTTTCTTGTTTCTAGGACATTAATAGGTTTTATCATTACGTTATGTTATCGTTTCTTTGTTCGTTGTTTAATAAAAGTTCATGTTCATCAGTGGCCTACTGATTTTCGTTTTCCTATTTTTTTCTTTCCAGGTTGTTTCATGGTAAAGTTTCTGTTAACAGGATACAGTGATCACTTTGTTATTATTGCATATGTCCTTTTCACTAGGGGTGCTCTCTGGTCGGGCCAGATGACGTATCTCTAGTAAATGGTCCGGGTGAAAAAGGTGCATCAATCAGTGGGGAGTAGATAGGCATGACAGATCACAACGGGGGAGAACGGTCCGCATTACGTACCCTTTCACTACTTGCAAAGATTTTCCTACGTTTATTTGCAAACAGGGAATACCTCCAAAAAGAACTAATTCCCAAACAGTCAATGTTCGGACAATCAATCAATCAATGGGGAATGAAATAGGTACGACGTGTTAAAGGCTTGCGTTACCTACCCTTCACTATCTGCAAAGGGAGAGAGAATATTCCTATTCTTCCTCGTTTGCAGGTAGAGAAGATCCTTAAGAGAATTAACTTCGAACAATTCAATGCTCGATTGAAACAATCAACAAGGGGTACTGTGAACACAAATGAACGCCGCTTATATACATACGCATTGCTATTTTCAACAGTTTGTTCCTAATGTTTCTATTTTAGCGAGGTCAAAAAGAGATCCCATTAGTGGCCTACTGATTTTGCTCGATTCCTTTTGTTTTTTTACACGATTTTTCGCTATCTGCAAAGACTAAACAGAGTATTGCGACTCTGTGCTTGTTTGTAAATAGAGAATGAACCAAAGAGAACAATCAATCAAATGGAGAGAGAAGCAGGCACGACGGATTACAAAGGGGGCAAAGGGCTGCGTTAACTACCCTTCACTATCTGCAAAGAGAGAGTACTCCTAATAGAAATGAGGGGTGGGGGGCAGCATTCAAAGCAGATCAGTGTGCATAAACACGAAAATGTTTTTACTTACCACGTACTTGACATTCGACAGCTTATGATATTTGTTATTAAAAAACCATTGAAATTCACTGAAAAAACCATAGGTTATAGACCATATATAGTTAGGAATTAGCATTTACAAAACCTTGAAAATTCACTGAAAAAACCATAGGTTATAGACCATATATAGTTAGGAATTAGCATTTACAAAACCTTGAAAATTCACTGAAAAAACCATAGGTTATAGACCATATATAGTTAGGAATTAGCATTTAAAAAACCTTATTTTACTCACACAAAACCATTGAAATTCCATATATAGTTAGTTGCACTAACTATATATCGCGCACCCGCAATCCACTGCTGATGATGTCACATATTACATCATTCATGACATGGTCAGTGACATCACTGATGACATCACTGATGACATCTCAAATGACATCACTGATGACATCACTGATGACATCTCATTTGACATCAATGACCACATCACTGATGATATCATTCATGTGACAATACAATGCATCTCCTCACACTTTAATATAACCTCTGTTACACCCAGTGTTAAATACAGAGTATAATTTTTGAAACCATTGACACACCAATACTAGTTACTACATACGCACTCAGTGATTCCTATGTTTACACACACATTCACTCATTTACCCATACAATCATTCATACATACAATCACTCATCTTTACAACACTATCATATGCACTCATACACCTATACAGACTCTCACACTCTGTCACTCATCCATGGAGTTACTCACACACCTAGTCAGTCCTGTAAAGAATCAATCACACTTCCATTTTCTAATCTATACAGTTAAACATAGAGCACCTTACATTTTGAAACATATACTAACACATAATTACTCTCTTATACAATCATTGATACAAGTACACATTGATCTGCACAGAGTCACACACCTCCCAGCCAGCCACAGACACACTCAGTCTCCCATACAAATACTTGGGCAATCAATCAATAACCCATATAGTTACTCATTTAGCTACTGATCAACACATGCAGCAGTTTACAGAACAACAGACATAATGATGCACAAATTAAGACAGTTTAGTCACTAACCCATGCACTCAGTGAGACACATTTAATCACTCACTCATACAGTCAGTCACGCACCTACTAAATCCTTCATCCAGACACTTCTACATCTACTCATTCTTCAATATGTAAAACATATTTAAACTTTACAGAAACACACAGTCACTGGATGATGTCATCAGTGATGTCATCAGTGATGTCATTTGAGATGTCATCAGTGATGTCATCAGTGATGTCACTGACCATGTCATGAATGATGTAATATGTGACATCATCAGCAGTGGATTGCGGGTGCGCGATATATAGTTAGTGCAACTAACTATATATGGAATTTCAATGGTTTTGTGTGAGTAAAATAAGGTTTTTTAAATGCTAATTCCTAACTATATATGGTCTATAACCTATGGTTTTTTCAGTGAATTTTCAAGGTTTTGTAAATGCTAATTCCTAACTATATATGGTCTATAACCTATGTTTTTTTCAGTGAATATATATATATATATATATATATAAAATGAATGCAATGTCACTGCAGTAACAACAATAATAATTCAGTTAATATTAGAAATAACTAATAAATAACGGTTTCATTCCACACTCCGGTAGTCTCTTAGCATCATAAGTAACAGGTTTCCTATTACAAAATTAAATGGCACAGAGGCCCTCTTCAAAAGGGAAAATATGTTCAAGGTCCTAATAGTAATAATAGTAATACATTGTACCCAGTAACTATTTTGGTTAGCTTTAATTGTTCCCCACAAACAGAACAATGGTAGTAACTTTGGGAACAGACTACCTATGTGTTAATCCTATAGGTTGATAATTGTGTGGCCAACCCACACTCGCACTGCAAGGCCATGCAATCTGTACATAATAGCATAACACAAAACATAACATAAAATACCCTGTTTCAATTTATATTGCTCTGCCACAGCCTCACCCACCAGTATTGAGTAACAGACTTCCACATTAATTTGTCTGCTCTGATATACCAGCATTTAATTGATAACTACTGTAGAGGTCTATATCGCATGAGATAAATCCAAGGAACCAGGACTGCACCCTCCTACCTTCCTAGTTGCTGGTATTTTTAATTTTGCATCACCCTGAATAGATGTTTGATGATATGGTGAAGGAACATTGAAGACTCAACCCTCAGGACCCCTAACCAAATGGATAATACATGTCTGAGCCTCTCTGCTCATATTAGCTAAAGGTTAGAGCCATCACACTTGAAGGACTTCCAGTTTCCCAAATATCTGAAAACTAAGGGCTCAGCATACTTCCAAAACATGCACATGGCTGAAAGGAAGAATGCCTCCAGCTGTATGTGCCACAACTCCCAAACATGAAATACTATTGAGTTCTCAAAAGCCCACAAACACACCAGAATCTCATATTTTTAATGGGTGCACTACCCTCTACCCAGCTGCATGACCTAATGATATACATTATCACATGTGTATAGGAAGGCATATCTTTATCCAATGGCAAATACGCAAAGCTGTCTCTGCTGGAGCATCCTCAGACTTTTCTTTACTATTCCAAAACAAGGACTGGCTCAATACAAAAGTAAATATTAAGGGCCAGATGTATAACAGATTTTTGCATGCGCAAATGGGTTTCGGACCCGTCTGCAAATGCAAAAATCCTGTAGGCCATGTACTAACACTATTTTGTGAGTCGCAAATAATTTGCGTCTCGCAAAATAGCGTTTAGCGACTTGCTATTATGAAGGGGCGTTCCCTTCCTAATAGTGACTCCACAAGCCATGTAAGAATGTTTTGCAACCGCAGTTGCGGTTGCAAAACACTCCCAGTTTACCACCCTCTTCAAGAGGGTGGTAAGGCACTCGGAAACGGGAATGCATGCACAAACATTTTTAAGGACAGGCAGTAGTCCCAGGGACCGCTGCCTGCCCTTAAAAAATCAAAATGAAAAGTATATTATAATTTTTTTTTAAAAACTGCTTTATTTAAAAGCAGTTCCAGACATGGAGGTCAGCTGACCCCAGCAGGCCACCATCCCTGGGAGTGCCCACCATTCCCAATGGGGTCACAAATTGCGGCACCCTCATAAATGTTAATGAGGCATGCAATTTGCAACCCCATTTGGGATCGCTAACAGTGTCTCAGACCCTGTTGTACATTGGAAATTGTGACCCGCAATTTGCGACTCACAATTTCCAATGGTTGTACATCTGGCCCCAGATTGCTCATCATCTCCAACACAGGCACTTTGCTACCACTGCCATTTAAATCTGTGTTGGGGCCCCTGATGCCATAAGTCTCCTTGTGGTGAATTCCAAATCGAACAAAGTGATTCATATCCAGTTTCGGAAGGAGGTTGGGTTTTAATACCAGGATATGTACAAATTTACTGAAGTAACTGGATTTCTGGTGAGGCAAAATTATGCCCCTGTAAAATCGCTGTGATTGATAAGAAGACTGAATGACGATTCACAGTTAGCTAGTAAACAGATTTATTTCAAATTGTCCAATCGACAGCACAGTCTCCAAAAGACTCTGGATGGAATGTTCTCCCCATTTACATAGTAGAACAGAATGTTTATATTAAAATGATTCTTGGCATTTAAAAAATATGAATGGGCTTTAATGCCAAACTATATTGATGCATGTTAAATTTCCGAGCTCCAGTACCAAAGTTAAGATCACTTGAAGCATTCACCGCAAACCTTTGATAGGCAACAACGGAGCAAGAGGACCCTGAGTGAGTGGCGCTATACATTTCCCAGCACTTTAGTTAATCTACCTAAGAACCTAGAATGTTTCTGAATGTCACAAGGTAAATCTTCTCCCACTTAATTGTAGGCCATTGAAATAACATCTGCACCCAAGGACACCTGGTGGATGTGGCAGTATTTAGGTATTTAGCAGTGGCAAAATGTTTGTGGGAATCTATCCATCAGTCGAAAGAAAATGGTCAATGGCAGACAAGGCTTCACTCCATACACAAACCTGAGGTGTGAAAGCCTGCCTATGACCATGAAACTGAGTATGGAAAAGAACTAGAAGAGAAGTGTCCTTCCCCTGGTAGACTGTTCATGTCACCAATGCAACAACCACAAAGTCAAAGAACCGTCCTCACTGGGACACTTCTAGGGTAACCTATCGGGTCATAATCGACACCCGCAAGAATGGCAAACTGACAAGATGACAACCAAGAAGACTATATTTATCACTAAGTGAAACTTTGAGGCTCTTTGTATATATAACAAACGTGCCAATCGTGATTTTTATATTATGGTTGAACCACACTTTTCATTGAAAATGCTTCATTTAGTTTGCTAATAACTTTGGTGTCATTCAACGTATCTGCACAACGTTTTGCCTGACGCATTTCAAGTAGATTTGAGCAGGGGGAAAGGTTGAGTGAATGTCAAAAAGGTGCATTTGTCATTTTAGCTCGTATAGAATATTTTGGTCACCTCAACAGTAAAAACTGTTCAACGTAGTACTAGTTCCTCGACTCTTAGGGCCCCATTCACAGAACTAACTTAAGACAAAATCCTAAACTTACTACCATTTTCATATTCACAGAAGGCACTTACTCATTTTGGTAGTCACAGAAGACACTTACTCATTTTGGTATTCACAGAATTTAGGAGTCCTAACTTTAGGACTCCTAAATGCCTTCTGTGAATACCGAAAGTCCTAAAGTTAGGATTTTTCTCAGTTTAGGAGTAGTAAAGTTAGGACTCCTAACTTTAGGACTCTTAAATGCCTTCTGTGAATACCAAAAGTCTTAAAATTAGGATTTTTCTCAATTTAGTATTAGTAAAGTTAGAACTCCTATCTTTAGGACTCCTAAATGCCTTCTGTGAATACCGAAAGTCTTAAAATTAGGATTTTTCTCAGTTTAGTAGTAGTAAAGTTGAGAAAAATACTAATTTTAAGACTTTCGGTATTTACAGAAGGCATTTAGGAGTCCGAAAGTTAGGAGTCCTAACTTTACTACTACTAAATTGGGAAAAATCCTAATTTTAAGATTTTCGGTATTCACAGAAGGCATTTAGGAGTCCTAAAGTTAGGAGTCCTAGCTTTACTACTCCTAAATTGAGAAAAATCCTAACTTTAAGACTTTCGGTATTCACAGAAGGCATTTAGGAGTCCTAAAGTTAGGACTCCTAACTTCTGTGAATACCGAAATGAGTAAGTGCCTTCTGTGAATACCAAAATGAGTAAGTGCCGTCTGTGAATACCAACATGGTAGTAAGTTTAGGATTTTGTCTTAAGTTAAGTTAGTTCTGTGAATCGGGCCCATGGCCTCTCCATTTTCCAACTGTCAACTGCATCAACAGATTACTTCTTGACTAATTTTGAAAAACTGAAAGAAGGACTAAGTACACATCCACTTTAGAGTTACCACTATTTTCCCAACCAAGTGGATACTACAAGACCTTCTAATTGGAAGTTAATCTTCTGAAAGGAAATGAACACCAAATCTTGTGCTCCCTCCTTCTGATGTGTTCCAATAGCAGTAAAAAGAGAGAAAATGCTATAAATACAAAGAGGATGTTAACAAGTTGAGGATGAAGGAGGGTGTGTGCACTCTTGTCAACTGGAACTAGGTAAACGATTTTGACTAGATACAAATAGATGAAGGACACTATTGTGAGGCACCTCATTAGTTGGTAAAAACCTTAAATCAGCCTGGGACTTCCTTGATGTGATAAACAAACAAAAACCCTTACCAATCATGGTATCTGCTTATGTAAATTGGACTGCAGCTAGTGATAACAGATGCTTCGCCAAACAGTGTTTGAACAGGAATGCTATCTCTTTCAGGTAACTGGATTGCTTACTCCCTTTTGGCGTTAAGTAAATTGTAGTTGTCATGTTTTATAGTTACACCAAAAGTGCCTGGCCCTGGATTGAAGCGTGAAAGACCTGCAGAGCATAAGACTCATGGACAATTCATTTCATCTCTAGGATTGTAGAATTTAACTCTCCCTTGACTCTCCCAGACTGTGTGTTCTCCGGAGGAAACTCCTGATCTACAGTTTCAATAATCCTTCCTGAAGATTGCCAAATGAAAGGGCAACAAACCAAATCCTTGCTCTATGTTTACTGGAATTAGCCACCAATACATCAGAGATATAAGTCCTTTTGGAACTTTAATGTTGTACCTGATTGTCGGCCCATCTGAAGAATATAGGGAACCAGTATCTTCAGATGATAACGCTACAGCTCTGCAGTCTGAACATGGCAAAGAAATAGGGAGAATGTGATATTAGGCAGCTTTCTCATAGAAATCCTACAACTGATTATTTCGAGACACTAACCCTGCTTATCCAAAACCTGTAACAACCCCGTGAACCTATATCCTATTCCAAACAAGCACAAAGTTCCGCATCTCTAGTAATCAGCACAGATTGTATTTCTTCCCAAGTGTTAAGCAGAGCTTTTTTTGTACTTTAGAAATCTGGCATCAATTATTTGGCTTTCCTGGTGAAGGGAGATGTGATATTTCTGGTCATTACTCAGGGCTGCATTTCACATCATACTTAATTATCTCGTTATGCAACTCTAGACAGATATGAACCATATTTCCCATTCTCCAAGCATCAAAGAGACAGCGGTGACCCCTACTCCAAGACCAGTAAACTTCAATGGGAGGGGTCATGCGTGAAAAAACTACCCAACAACAAAGATCAGCTTTAGAAACCCCAACCACCAGAGCTCAATTGCAGTGAACCGGGGAGCCCGTACCATGGGACACTGCAGTTCCATGCCTGGGAGAGTGTGGGCTGGGAATAAAAATCTATTCCCTGCCTAGACTCTCCCAGGCATAGAACACAAGTTTGCTCCCACCAAGCAGGAGCAATGGAGAAATCCTGGGCAGGAACTAAGTAATGGAGCCGGCTTCCACCTGCACCCAATACAATGTGAGCCAGGGTGCCGTCTGGAGCTGTTAGAACTTTGGGGCTCCCCGTGGTCCCCATTATTACAAAATAGTGTTGGAGCACTCAGTGGGCACCGGGACATGTAATAAACTAAAATATATAGCAACAAAAATAAAAAATAAATGAATAGTAGAAGACGATCATGTTTTAATCACTGCTTTGGCAATGAGTGCCCCATAATACCCTAGGACCTTTGTACATTTAATAACTTCTTGCTGGTGGTGAAGGGACAGGTGCACCACCAAATATTGGTTTTAATATTGTGGGAGACAGCAGAAAGTGCAGAATCCCCCATCAACATAAAAAACCACAGTAATTCACCTAGGTCCTTGACCCCATGCCCCAGGTGAGCTTAACATATTTTTTAAGCTGAGTTGTATGCGCTTCAGCTAGCAGACAGGGACTTCTAATGATTGGTTATGTGGCTGCACTTTGTGGCCTGAAAAATGTCAGAATTACTCGAAGACATGTTTCTCAAAAAGGCTCCATTGAAAATATTTTAGGACATTCACAATTATTAAACATTGCAATGTATGAATTTATTTACATTTGGATATGGTTATTAGTGACATTTTGACAAAACCAATAGGACTGCTTTATAAATGTTTATGTGTTGACCCCATGATAAAGCCAATAGGCACTGCCACTATTACTTTGGTATTTTGACCCTTTGACAAAGTCAATAGGGCTGCCTTACTTAAAATGACACATTTTATATTGTTACATGACAAAACTATGTCTTTAAAACAAACCAAACCACTGAATTTGTAAGTTTTTTAAATTCTATTTTATAACTAGAACTTCTCTATAATCGTTTTTTATGTGAATTTCTACAGTTTTATTTATTCTATTTTCTAGCTATAATATTAAGTGAATATCTAAGGTTTGTTATTTTGTTCCCTAAGTAACCTTTGAGAGTGAGTGTGTGAATTAGTGCATGAGTGATTCAGTGGGTGTATGAGTGAGTGCATGCATGAGTGTCTCACTGGGTGTGAGAGTGGGTGTGTGGTTGTTTGAGTGAGTCTGTGAGTGGGTGTGAAAGTTTGAGTGGGTCTGTGAGTGGGTGTGAGAGTTTGAGTGGGTCTGTGAGTAAGTGCATGAGTATATCAGTGGGTTTGTGAGTGGGTGCATGAGTGTCTGAGTGGGACTGTCAGTGGGTGAAAGAGTGTCTGAGTGGGTGTCTGAGTGGATGCATGAGTGTCTAATTGGGTCTGTGAGTTTGTTTCATAGTATCTGAGTGGGTTTGCAACTGCCTCCATAAGTGTGTGTGTCAGTCTGTGTGGATTGCATGAGTGTCCGAGTGGTTTTGTAAGTGGGCGCATGAGTCTCTAAGTGAGTCTGTTAGTTGGTGTGTGAGTCTGTGAGTGAGTACTTGAGTTTGTGAGTGGGGCTATTAGTGAGTGCACGAGTTTCTGAGTGGGTCTGTGAGTGGGTGCATGAGTCTCTGAGTGGGTCTGTGAGTGGATGTATAAATCTCTGATTGTGCTTGTGAGTGGGTGCATGAGTGTCTAAGTGGGTCTCTGAGAGTGTGCATGAGTTTCTCAGTGGGTCTGTGAGTAAATGCATGAGTAGGTCTGTGCGTGGGTGCATGAGTCTGAGTGGGTCTGTGCGCGGGTGCTTGAGTCTGAGTGGGTTTGTGAGTGGGTGCATGATTGTCTAAGTGGGTCTGTAATTTGCTGTGTGAGTGTTTAAGTGTGTCTGTGAGCGGGGGAAAAACCATCTCAACGCATGCGTTACGACGCATGCGTTGACATCGCGTGCACTTACAACGCACGCGGCATTACGATGCGTGCGTTGTCTATGCACGCCATTACGTTGCATGCGCATTTACAACGCATGCATTCCCAACACATGGGATGTAATGGACGCGCGCCGAGATGGCCTCCGGGGGACACAGACGACAGGGAGACAACGCTGGAACAATGACGAGACACGTAAGGAGGTGCTGTTTTGGGGTTGTGTTAGGGCTTAGGGCTAGTTGCAGTCTAGGTGCTGTTTTGAGGTGGGGGATTAGGGCTACTAGGGCTACTTGAAGAATGGGTGCTGTTTTGGGGTTGCGTTAGGGCTACTAGGGCTACCTATAGAATGGGTGCTGTTTTGGGGTTGCGTTAGGGCTACTAGGGTTACTTATATAATGGGTGCTGTTTCGGAATTGCGTTAGGGCTACTAGGGCTACTTACAGAATGGGTGCTGTTTTGGGGTTGCGTTAGGGCTTAGGGCTTCGTGTACTATTGGTGCTGTTTTGGGGTTTCCATAGGGCTTAGGGGTACTTGCAGTATAGAGACAGTTTTGACCTTTGGGGATTAGGGTTTAGGTTGTAGTGCCAGCTTGATTTACTGTTTAGGGCTTAGGGTTTAGGGAAGTGTTAGCATGCCATATTTTGGGTACTGTTTCATGGTTCAATGATTAGGGTTTAGGGTCGGGAAAATGGCAAAAAATTGCTATGTAATAACATGCGGGGTGTCTGTATGCGATGTACCTGTATTTCACATGCATGCCTATATGAATGCGACGTAATGGTATGCGATGTGATTACTCACGATGTAAGGGCACATGCGATGTATTAATTGCGATGTAAAGGCATGCGATGTGAGTGTTTGCGATGTATCATCATACATCCGTGAGCGGGCGTGTGAGTGCCTGAGTGGATCTGTGAGTGGGTGCATGAGTCTCTGAGCAGCTCTTTGAGTGGGTGCATGAGTGTCTCATTGGGTCTGTGAGGGTGTGTGGGACTTTCTGAGTGGGTCTTTGAGTGGGTGTCTGTGTCTGAATGCTCTATGTTTTACCCTCTTCTGCTCTGTTTTGCCTTTCCTGCTCATTTTTCTCCTGTGTTTTGTCTTTCCTGCTTGATTTTTTCCCTCTGTTTTCCACTTAAATGCCTCAGGGACCACCAGCTCCCTTGGCCTTTACTGATATTACAAAGGGGGACCATGGTGACCCCCCTCCATTCAGCTCCAAGAGTCCTGGGAATCTCCACCTCCCGGGGGCATTATTTTTACCAAAGGAGGAGGCCGTAAGGATCCCCCCTCCTGGGGATTTTATAAGCCCCAGGGACAACCACCTCCCCAGAGCTAACTTAAAATTATGCGGGCCGGGTGTACCCCCACGCCCCAAGGATCTCCACCTCCCGGAGCCAAATACATTCTTTAAAGTGGGAGGGCCCCATGTGGCCTTGTCACCGGGCTGATTTCGAACCTGGTAACCTCAGAGGTAGCCACAAAGAAATGGGGGAAACCGCATGCCCCACTCCCCAGGCCAATTTTAGCAGCGGGTCTCCATCCCCCAGGGCCCTGCCTCTTCATTGTGAGTGCCCTGGAGCCCATCCAGGGCACCCAATCACACTTTTAGTGTTCTTAGAGTTAGTTTCCAAGTTCATCCAGAGCTGACTCAGGCTGTTCACGACATTCTGAGGTGAGTGTTTTAACATATTCCAGTGCTGCTTAACGGTACCCAGTATGTTCTGCTACCCTCGGTACTCGATGCATAGTCTGGCAAGGTAAAGCATGGCGTATGGGATTCCCGTCTGCTGTAGTTTCTTTTTGACCTGAAGAAATTCTTTGCATGCTGTCTGCACCACTGCCATGAAGTCTGGAAAGAATAAAATATCATTACATTGGCACTACATGTTCTTCTTTTCTCGTGTCATGGTACTGAGTAGCTTGGCTATTATGGGGTACAGCAGCATACCCAGAGGGGACTTGAAAGCTACCTCTACAACCAACATGGTTGATAGATTCATCATACCAAATATTTAGCCAAGCATGGATTCCACAAAATGCTCTATTTTGCTGGTGTCTGTTGATTCTGGAACTCCAGTGATCCTCTGATTGTTCCAGCGAGAACACACCACCAGGTCTTCATTTTTGGCCTGTATTACCAGAAGCACTTTTTCCATGTTTAAACATTTCGTGGATAGAGACGGTAGATCATCTTCAGTATTCAAAATGTGTTGCTCTGCTGCCGTTATGTGTGCTATCTCTTTGTCTAATCTGGCCATCATATTTACCTTAAATATTTTGTGGGTATCAATGTGTACATATGTAGATTGTAAGCGTTGCTGCATGGCCATTAACGTGCTTTCAAGCACAGTTGCATCCTAGGCTGAGGATCTTGCCCTGGATCCAAGAGGGGGTCCAGCGGAGACTTGGTGGCACGTTGAGCCTCACATGTGATGCCAGCTTGATTTCTATCAGATTTCCCTATCCTGCTGTAAGAGTACAAGACACAATGAGAGGAGAGTGTTAATTGGCTCCCTGTTCTAAGTCATCGCATCAAATAAGGTAGCTGATGATACTTCTTTCAGGCCCACTCACACAATATCAGGGGGTGCACCGCAGGCACATCCCTGGCATCAAGACTCTCAGCTACAAGGTGCAGATGTGTGGTAGGTCAAGTAGAATCGGCACAGTTGCAATTTCCAGCACAATTTTAGGGGCCGTAGATGTACCACACGCAAAATGTGCACTTCAGGCATGTATTAAGATTGTGCCATGCAGTGGGTGAATCAGGCCCCGTCTATATTTTCTGATATGAACAAGTGAGACAGCCTCCACCGAGACGATGGCCCCTTATCTATCAATGCTGCCGAACTTGCCAGTCTCCAGGCCTCCTGCACTTACTAGAGGTCCCGGCATTTTCATTTATTCATGCCGTGCGGCTGTCTTCTCAGGATGAACAACACACCTGGGTGGTTTCTTTGTTATTTGCCCCAGGAAGCCAACTTCCTTGGCTTCGTAGCTGAGGGCTGGACAGCACTGTCTGACTTTTGTTGTCAGGCCAATGTATAGCAACACCGTCGTGGTCCAATCTCTTCTCAGGGACTTATGTGTAGCCTTCCTTGGTCACAGGCTAGCACCACCAGCCCCAATTGCACCTTGCAGGTACCTTTTTTTGTGGCGTGATTGTCCCTCACAAACCAAGCATGTCGCAGGTTGGACAGTACCCTCAATATGTTCCCTTGGAGGGGGCTAGCAGGATAACATGCCTGCCACCACCCTCAGCACGATGCAATGTCGGCCTGTGTCCCTGTAATGTTTGGGAGGCCACGGCTTCTCACACAAACCCTAAGCTGCACCGCAGGCCAGATGGGCTGTAAAATGCCACTCATACTGTCTGCACTGTCTTTTGCTCCAGAGGGGCTCTAGCTCCTCTGTATCTGTGTGGCCAATGGTGCAGCCCTCTCTCAGCCTCCAGTGCAGCATGTGGCCTGATTGTCACAGTCCCACAGCACCTCAGGGACTCAGGGGCACCCATTTTCCATCACAGCTGCACCAGCACCAGTAACCACCTCTGTCCTGATGTGCTGCACTGCAGTGCTGGGGCAATAGAGAAGCCGGCAGACACACGTTTCACTCACAGGATTCATACTAGACAAGATCACGCTTGGAGAATGACTGCCTTCTATTACAGCTCAAGTGACTGTAATTCTAGTTACAGTGAGGCCTAAATGTGGTGGGTTCCCATAGGTCAGTTTTCGTGCTCCTCACTGCTGCGCAATGCTTTTTTGGGGTGCATGGACCATCAGCACCCTCCTGCACATCAGGTTCCCTGTGGATCAGGACAGATGTGTGGCAGATATCAGGATTATTGATGGATTTAGAGTTCCAGCTGATGGAGCTGGACTAAAGTGCAACCTTCTTCTTGTAGGCCCCTGATGCTGACCTAACTATAACCACTCAGTAACGACTGCTGCTGGGATATGTATTGGTGAATAGAAAAATACATTCACAGACCTCGAGACACTAATGCTTTCTCTCACAGATACACTCGAAGACTTAGGCAGCAACTCACGCACCTACTCAGTGACTCAAAAACCCACTCATACACCCACTCAGAGACTCACACCCACTCACAGATCGATTCAGACCCCTGCACCCACTCACAGACCCACTCAGAGACTCAGACACCAACTCACACACCCACTCAGATACACATGTGCCCATTTTCAGAACCAGTCAGTGTTAATGTGGTCTAGGCCCCACCCCACCCAATACCTCCTGTACTGAGGCACAACCTTCCTTTTGGTTGCAGTCTCATGCTGCTGCCATAAATATTTTGCATGGGGTCTCCCTTGTGGAAAAGTCCACGTCCAACCAGGTTTGGCGCACTGGTGGTTATGCTGCTTGAAATCCCGATGTTAGGATATGTATTTTGCATTGCTCTTGTTTTGCTTGAACTCCTATATGTGTATACCTGTTCATTGCCCTTTGTTTTCTTTTTAGCCCTATGTTTGGCCTTTTTTCTTATGGGAACTTCAAGTCTCTGAATCCTCAGGTGGTGGCCACCTTGGGTTGGGCACTGTCGTGCTCGTGAGCACGTGCGCAGGGCCGCTGGCACTGCGCGGGGACACAGACTCGGGACTCATTTGTATGGTCCGCGTGGTCCGAACTAACCTCGGGCCACGCCTTCTTTTATTTATATTTCCCACGCGGGGTGACGTCACACCCTCGCATAGGCGCACGTCTCCTCTTAGTAGACATTCTTGGTTGTCCACGGATAATTCGTCCCGTACTTTTAGGAGGATCTCGAGGGCACTTCTTGCTTGGGGTGTCCTCCTGTTCAATGATGATTGGAGAGATTTCCATTCAGTCGCCTGCACTGCTGGGATTACCAGTTGGAGAACTTCATCGCTTTTGGTGGCTTCGATGATCATGTCCATGCTCATGGGGAGTGGTCTTGATCTTTCCCTTATTACTTGTACGTACTCCTCTGTCTCCTCAGCGTCTTCCTTTTCTTCGGTGGTTGCGGCCCTGGGATGTCTCGAGAGGTAGTCCGCCGGGTTTGTCGCTCCCGGCTTGAATTCTAGCTGGTAGTCATACTCCTGGAGCTGTAGGATCCATTTCTCAATCCTGGGTGGTGGTTTGGGGACCGATCCTCGGAACAGTGGGAGAAGGGGCTTGTGGTCTGTAGAGACGGTGAAGGGATGTCCGTATACATACACGTGGAAATGTCTGCACGCCCAGTGTATGGCGATCGCCTCTCTCTCGATTTGGGAGTATCTTTGTTCGGTCTCCGTTAGCGACCGGCTGGCGTATGCGATGGGCACCCAATCTTCGGATCCCTCGGCGTTGTGTTAACACTGCTCCCAGACCGTAGGGGCTGGCATCCACGGCGATGTTCGTGGGTTTAGCCGGGTCGAAGTATGACAATGTCTGCTCGGCTGACAGGGCTGCTTTGGTGTTCTGGAATGCCATTTCTTGTTCCTCTCCCCAGTGCCAGGGGGTTGTGGATTTGGTGAGGTCTCGGAGGGACCTGGTGAGGTTGGACAGATCTGGGATGAACCTCCCACAGAAATTCACCATGCCGAGGAAGCTCCGTACTTCCGATATGTTCGTCGGCGCTGGTGTTTCTTGCACATCCTTCACCTTGTCCGGGTCAGGAGCGATCCCTTGGTCTGAGAATGTGTAGCCAAAGAAGCTGATTCTCTTCTGGAGGAATTGGCACTTCTCGCGATGTAGCGTGAGACCTGAGTCTTTGATTCTCTGCAGCACCCCTCTCAGTCTTTTGTGATGTTCTTCGACCGTGTCCGCGAAGATGAGCAGATCATCGCTGACATTTAGGACTCCGGGGAGGCCGCTCAGGACTTCTCTGATTGTGTTTTGGAAGACCTCCGCGGCGCTCGAGATCCCAAAGTTGAGACGTCGGTATCGCCGGAGCCCCACATGGGTAGAGAAAGTGGTGATGTACCGGGAGTCCGGGTGCAGGGGCAGCTGGTGGTAGTTGACTGGAGGTCCATCTTGGAGAACCACTTTGCTCCGTTTAATTCTCCCAGGATGTCGTCGATGGTGGGCGTCAAATGCCGTTCCCTTTTCACTGCCACGTTGGGTAGGCGCATGTCGACGCAGATGCGAACCTGTCCGGGCTGTTTGGGTTTTCGTGCCACCACGATCGGCGATACCCACGGGGTGGGCCCCCTCAACTTTCTCGATGATTCCTTGGCGCTCGAGAGTTTCCAGTTCTTGCTCCACTTTCTTCCTCAGGTGGAACGCTATTCTCCGGTGCCTGAGGGCTACTGGCTGGATGGACGGGTCGATGTGAAGGGCAACTTCTTTGCCTTTTAGGCATCCTATGCCTCGGAAGGTCTCTTCGAATTCTTCGAGGATGGTATCCAGTTCCTCTTCCAGCACCGCCATCGCAAATGAGATCAGTTGGAGGTCTTCGGCCGCCTGTCCACTGAGAAGCATTCCACTACCTTCTTTGGTGACGTAGATGGTTGTAAGGACTTTCTGGTCTTGGTGTTGTACTTCCGTTTGGAAGCATCCAATCAGGGGGATCGGCGTTTTTTGTCCGTAGGCAAACACCCGGTTCTTGGCTGTCTTCAGAGTTGGCTTGTCTCGTAGTTGGTTGTAGACGTTTGCGGCCATGAGTTCAATCGAGGCTCCCGTGTCTATCGTTGCTCTCACCTCTTGGTTGTGGATTCTTATTCGGCACTTTGGGAGGCGTCTCTTTTTCCATAAGGGTTGGTCAATGGCAAAGACGTAGTGGACCGGGTAGTTGTTGGAGTCGTTGTCCATGTCTTCACTATCCGGGCTGTCTCTGATGGCATGTGCTGCTTCAGGCTTTTGCTTGGATGACCGGCAGACTGACGCGAAGTGGTTCAGTTGTCCGCACGAGCCACATCTCTTTCCTTGTGCTGGACATTCTTGGGCGCGATGAGGCACGCCGCCACAGTACCCACATTCTTTTCTGCGCTCTGGTGGTTTTCTTCGTCCGAATTGCCGTTGTTTTGGCCTGACAACGTTGACCTGTTCGGCGGTGTTCACCTGTTCTACCTTGACATGTCTGTGGAGTGCCGCTTCCATGTGTGACGCTCTTGCCTGGGACAGCTCTTTGGATCATCCAAGTTTCAAAATGTCCGCTAACGGTTTCCCATGCTCTTCGAGGATCTTTACCCTCAGATTGGAGGAGTAGCAGCTTTGTATGATTTGGCCCCGTATCTCCTCTTGTTCGTCGCGGAAACCACAGGTGCTGGCGAGTTCCTTGAGCCGGCCATGGAATGCGTCAAGTGATTCTTCCGCCTCTTGTCGCGCCTGTCTGAAGATGAAACTTTCGTAATCCTTACTGGCCATTGGCTCGAAGTGGGCGTTGAGCGCGTTGAGGAGCGTGACGTAGGTGTGTGGAGTGGCCTCCACTAGGGTCTTGTAGATCCTGTGTATGTCCTTCCCACCTAGATGAAGGAGGAGCGCCCTGCGCCTTTCCCTTGCCGTGCCGGCACCCTGGAAATAGAATTGCAGCCTCTCTGTCCAGTCCCTCCATCATGGTGCTAGGGACGCCGGCGCACCGTCAACCAGAAAAGGTTCGATGGGGGGAATTGCCACCATCTTCAGACCGTGGGGACAGCCTGCACTGTGAAATGCGTAGCACACAACGCTGGGTCTGGGGTCCACACCAGCTACCCTCTCAGATCGGATGAAGCGAGACACAGGGCCAGGGCAGCAGTTGCTGGAGACACCGACAGGGAGAGGCTCACAGAGGCCGGTGGGCAGGGAGCAGGGGCTTCATAGGCCTTAAGGAGGCGTGCTGGGCTGGAAAACCACTTATCTCTGGGTGGGCGTTACCAGGGCCATCCTCGACACTAGAGGGTGTCACTCGCCGCTGTCCCTGGAGCATGGGCGCTGTCCTGGAGGTCCTGCAGGGGGCGCTGGTGCACAGCGACCCTCGTTGCGGGGCAGACGCTTCTGGGTGGGCCCAATGCACAGTAGGCCTCTGGAACAGCGTGTGCGGCACAAATGCTGCCTCGGATCATGCAGGAGCGGCAGGCGGGACCAACCGCGGGTTGTTTCATACCCTCATCGCCATTGTCGTGCTCGTGAGCACGTGCGCAGGGCCGCTGGCACTGCGTGGGGACACAGACTCGGGACTCATTAGTGTGGTCCGCGTGGTCTGAACTAACCTCGGGCCACGCCTTCTTTTATTTATATATCCCACGCGGGGTGACGTCACACCCTCGCGTAGGCGCACGTCTACGTGCGCTAACAACTAGACTGCGCGCGGCAGTCTGAGGACATTACAGGCACAAGCCTATAGGCCTCACCCAAGCAGCTATGTTCTCTATTCAGGAGACGTCCTGGGATCCAGTCCTGATCCTCGTCAGCTGTCTCCTTGACAATGCAACATCCCCGCTGTCCTCTGCTGGTCTCCTCTGCATTGTGGCATACTAGGTTTGAGCACTGTAAGACCGGCCCGGTCTTAGTGGTAAGCTCATATTGCTCGCAGAGTTTGTGTCATATTACTGGAGCATTCTTGCTCTCTGGTTCATCGCAGGGAAAGGCAGCTTCACATTACAGTGCTGTTGAACTTGCATGTATTTGTATGGTGAAGTGTTTGTGCAGTCTGAGTTTAAGAGCGCCCTCTTAATCTACGCAGCTGATGTTAAACTGCGTGTCTAAACCGTGCACTGCAGTTGAAGTTAAGCTGTGTGTCAAACCTGCACTACGCAGTTGAAGATAAGCTGTATGTCAAAACCACGATTTATTAATGGTAAGCGCACATGAAATGAAGTGAAAGTGATTGTGTTGCAAAAGCAAGGGGAATTGTACATACTTAAGATACGATCTCTAACCAGAGGTTTAGGTGTAAAGGGTTCGTTTTCTCTGGTGTCTTTAACCAGGAGAGTTTTTCTACAACAGCAGTCCCCAAAGGAAAAATAACAAGACAATATTCTGGGAGCAAAATAAATATTAACCAGGAGTTATTACAGTGAATATATTATCAGCATTTTATTTTCAATTTAAACAAGTTAAATTAGGAAAATTACACCCACTGGGGTAATCCCAACAACTGTTAAAAACAAAGAAAACAGGCACACATTGAGTGACCATTAATAATATAGAATGCCGAGGTCACTGATTCATAGGACAAAACACTACTGTACCCATAGAACACATACAAAATTGTCAACGCCTTAGAGTGTCATAGGGTCGAAGTCGTTTCGTTCTATTAAAAATAAAGGATCATCATCAGGACAACAACTGTATAAGCCTGATTAGATAATGAAGAGGTAATAAAAAAATACATTCACAGACATCGGGACACTAATGCTTTCTATCACAGATACACTCAAAGACTTACGCAGCCACTCACACCTACTCAGTGACTCAAAAAGCCAGTCCACCCCAGCTGAGATAGCGCATACGGAACTTGGGACCCCATATATTACAGATCAGGTAAAGATGAGGCCGATTATGGCATGGCTCAGGATTTGGGCCAACCCGGAGGCAGAATTGAGTAGGGAAATTGTTGTAGATTGTCTGCAAAGAGACAAGGGGTTACAGATCCCCTGGCTGAAATACGTCAAAAGTACGTTAGAGATTATAGATCAAGATACCATTTTCAGTAACCCTGGCTCAATCTTGAGCAGCTGTAAACCAAGAATTAAAAAGTTGCTACTAGAAAAATTGGAAACGGTCAGAGTAGGTCCAGAACCCTTAAAGCGATCAGTAGCAGCGCATTGTTTAGTTAACAATGGGGAGGGCATGGAACCCTACTTATTTCTGATGTATAACCAGCAGGATAGGTTTTTAATGTGTCGTTTTAGGCTCAATTTGTTACCTAATATTTTAGCTTATCCATCAGGTTTTACTGCAACTATTGAGCAGAAGGGTGCCTGCGGCTGCGACAATAGGTCTCCGCAGGACACCCTTCATTTTGTATGTTTGTGTCCATTTTATCGGAATCCACGGCGTAGTTTTTTGATTGACATTTTAAGAGAGAAGGAATTTCGTCATGCTAAAGTTGCACTACTGTTTCTGCAAAGAGCTAATGATATGCACACTTTATGCTCTGTTATACGTTTTTTAAAAGTAGCAGTAAGGTTAAGGAACACAAGAGACTAACTAATCATGTACATAATATTTATTCTTCTCTATGAATTGTATCAGCTCTGCCTCATGGTTTTAATTTGTTTGTTTTTAGTTCAATAGAGTTCAGAAATGTAATTTAATGACATTTTTATTGTATAAATTGTATTTTTATGATGGTTTTAAATCATCGAAATAAAGATTTACTGAACTGACTCAAAAAGCCACTCATACTCCAACTCAGAGACTCACACCCACTCACAGATCGTTAAAGGGAAACAAAACAAGAGAAAAGAGGGTAAGGGCCAGAACATTTCCCAACAGGAAGCGAGTTACAGATGAAGGTGAAAAATCAATGGTTTAATCTGCGGCACCTAGTCATGCTCTTGGTGTCTAAAACAGAGTGGGGATGAGGTCTCAAAGGGACAGTACCTGGAGAAGTGAAGCCAACTAATAAAGTACAGTGGCAGATCTCGATCTTGATGCCATAAAAGATGTGTGGCAAGGAAATCAAATGCATGCATAAAGGGAAATAAACTCTTGCATTACACTCACATCGCAGGTGCGGAGTGCTTGTGAAGCATGCCCTTATTAAAAGTGATCTAATAAAGAGCCTAATGACGTTCACGAGTGACGATGGAAAAATGCTACACTATGAATAATGAGTCTTGTACTTAGCACAAAGTGGTCTCAAAGTCAACTAGTGATTAGGCTGTAAGCCTAACGAAGCGTAGGTTCAGAAATCTGAAAATAGAAAGAGAAGCACGTTAGAGGGTGATTGTGAGTGAATTAATGAAATGTGTGACAAAGTTGGCAGAGTAATTACTTCCAGGTACTAGCCAATATACATTGCCACTAAGAACGATGCAGTTATTGCAGAAACAAAAGGGGTGCCGCTATTAATTCATATTGTTAATGTTTGAACTGGGATTTCTGTTTGGCTAAGGCTTGCGCCAAAGCCAGGCTGAAACCACCACTCTAGTCAGGGCAAGGGAGTTACACGCTAAAGATAACCCCTGCTGGCCCCCTTGGTAGCATGGCACGAGCAGTCAGGCTTATCCCGGAGGCAATGTGTAAAGCATTTGCGCACGCACACAGGAAACAACATCACAGGCACACTACAAAAGGAACTTCACACAAGGTTATATAAAAATAGCCTTTGTATTCTCAAAACACATCAGATAGTAATCACACAATATACATTGTGCCAACTGGCACGGGCAATATTCACAAGGGATTATTTACACAGGACAGGGCCACATGGGCCACTGTCAGGATCAACACTTAGTAGAAATTGGTACAAGTAAAAATAGATCATAAACCTACAACCAGTAGCCACTCGTAATCACTGTACTCCACCTCAACCTGTAAAGTAACTTTACATTATGTACAGTCACATCAGGCGTGAATTACATCCTGCGCCAACCTCACCAGCATAAACATATTATGCAATCTTTCACTAGTTTAAACACATTAGACCCTACCTCCTAAGTATAACTCACATTAGGGGCGTAAATCACACAGTGAAGTACAATCTCACTAGCACAAATCTCCATAGGTAAAACAACCTCATAATCATAGACCACAGTTTTAGAGGTATCAGATAGGGTGCGTAAAACATACTAAATGCAATACATTTCCTAGCACCACATTGCATGAGCACATCTATCACATTAGGGCCTTGCGCCCTATCCATATACTAGCCCCCCTGGCCAACTGGCCAACTGGCCCTCCAAGAAGAGGCTCAGATGCCCTGTGTCCAGAATAGAAGGGTAAATATGCCGTCAAGGGAATTTGTTTGAGTAGTATTTAGTAAGTTGAAAACTGACTTGATAGGATTAACCAATATATCCAATGTGAATTTAATTCATCAACATTAATTAAACCAACAAAAAAAAAATATATAACACGTGAAACATGAAAGACGAACACAAAGGTGTAATGAAAAATAAATTTATCAAGTTCAATGGTCTAAAATCAATATGAAATAAAACAAGAAATAGATGAGGTTTTTGACTTTCACCTCATCTATTTCTTGTTTTATTTCATATTGATTTTAGATAGGTGTATTTAGGTTTTGTGTAGTCTTTTTTTCAATTAATTTGTTTCTGTGCCCACAAAACCTAGGTATCTCTGAATGAATTTCACCTGTATATTATAGCTCTGACCCTTGAACTTGATACATTTCTTTTTCATTACACCTTTGTGTTCGTCTTTCATGTTTCACGTGTTATATATATTTTTTTTGTTGGTTTAATTAATGTTGATGAATTAAATTCACATTGGATATATTGGTTAATCCTATCAAGTCAGTTTTCAACTTACTAAATACTACTCAAACAAATTCCCTTGACGGCATATTTACCCTTCTATTTAATTACCCAAGCCCTCAAGGGTTTATTGGGTTGCTCACTGTTTTTCTATTACTGTGTCCAGAATGTCAGGGCGCGCCGCTAAGGCAGCGCCAGTCAGGGGTGCGCCATCTGCGCCAACCTAAATGTTGCAGCTGCCCACTACTTGCTGGGCAGCTGAGAGCAATTACAGGGCCTAAACGATGCAGCTGGCACTAAGTGCTGTGGAAGGCCTGGCACCTCTGTGCCACTTCTGGGGCTCCCTTAAATTACTGGCCACAAGTTGGAGCCCTTTGGCTCTGGTAATCAAATGCGCCCAGCGGTGGAGCCATCTAGCTCTGGAATATGTATACCACATTGGAGCGGCCCTCCAGCTAGCAGGGCCGAGCAAGAAATGACCATGGTGCCCTCACTGGCACCCCATGGGCTTTTAAATAAACTTGCCCCCTCGGTGGAGCCATCTGGCCCTAACTACCAATGCCAACGTTGGAGCAGCCCGCTGCCATCTGGGGACGCTCAGGAAAAATCATGGTACCCTCTGTAGGACCTCACGGGGCTCTGTAAAACAATTGCTGCCCCATTGTTGGAGCGGCCCACTGCACACACACGGGGCCGCTCTGACTTGGTCTCTTCACCCAACACAGCGGAGAGGCCCCAAACTTACCGGGCTCTCCAGGCACCGATGATGCCTTCTTTCACCCGGTACCGCACTGGTGCAGCTTCCCTCTGGCTGCGCGGGTAACTTCTCTCTACCCGGTCCCGCTCCCAGGGGCCACGTCTCTCCACAGGCGGCATTACCTTCGTGGTGCTGGGCTTCCCCTTGCTCCTGGGAGCCCCGCACTGCAGGCTCTCATTCTGCACACGGGCCCCCCTCCTGGGAGCCTAGGGACTTCTTACTGGCACTCGAGGAGGCGCGGTAGGCTCCCGACCTCCTCGCAGGCACACCACCCAGCTTCTTTCACTTCTGGACGCACTTCCGCCTCGCACCCCGCCCACGTCCCAACCAGTGTTGCCTGACTTCCGGGTCGCATCGAGAGCAGCCTGGAGAAGGCTTCAATACTGGCTCGGGCTGCAGCGGTGAAACTCGGGGTGGGCTCCTGCTTCATTAATAACATATAAGGTGGGCAGTGAGGGGTAGGCTCCCTCGAAATTCCAAATACACAGCGGGGTGGGCACCCGCATGGAAGGCAAAACTCGGGGGAATCCCTACACCAGGGATTCCCTCCTGCACGGGCAGCTTTGTGCTGTGGAGCCCTCACGCTCCTTCTTCTCGGGGGCCAGCAATTCACACGCTCCTCCTTTAGGACCGGTAGAGCTCTTTGATGTAGGGGAAATAAAGCTCTCCCAGGGCGCTTACAGCAAAAGGATCCTCCAAGATAAAGAAGGAATCCTGGGGAAAGGCAGACGGGTCCAAAGGGACTAAAGTCTCCCAGGCATCCAGGGGCAGGGCAGGCCGCAGGGAGGCAAGCCTTCCCCTGGGCCCCAGCAGCAGCACACCCCTGGTAGATTTGAGTCACAAGCAGGAACAAGAACCTTTTCATGGGGTCACAGCAACTCTTTTATACACCATTTCCTTTGTTTCCAAAGGTGCAGGCAAGGGGCAAACCAGATGCAACTGGTTCTTGAGCACTTTGTTTTGTTCAGCCCCTCTGCCTATTCACAGGATGGGTCAGGGACATCAGACACACCACAGGGGGTGGAACCAGCAGGTCCCAGGTGCACTCCTCCCTCCTATCAACATGCAGATCTCTCCATTCACCAACGGGGCACACCAGCCAGCTCCAGCCAATCACAAGCCAGACAGTCAATTCACATTTACTGCACAGACATGCCAACTTCTAGAAGTGGCACTTCCACACTAGACACATTAAATCCGCGTACATAATCGTGCAGCATTTAATCTCACCAGTTCGCACATACCAAACTTGCCCCTGCACTCCCCACACATCAGGAACTACCATGGACACACATATCCCCATGCATTCCTATGGGAGGGCAGGTGACTCTCACAGAGAACGCACGCACTTTACACTGGACCACAGTGAAAAAGTGTGTAGAGGCCTAAAATCACCAACACCAGGTTACAGAAACAGGCTAGGCAAATGCAAAAAGTTTCTGGGTGAACCTGCCAAAAGGGCCAAGTCCAACAGTTAAAGAAAAATCAAATGTGAAAACTACTTGTGTAGCCACAAGCGCCAACCAATGGAAGGTAGCCGTGCTGTTGAGCATGTGATCCCGATATAAAGTGAAAAGATTGAAGAAAGACTCTCCGAAAGGAATGAAGGTAGGCCCATCTCTCAGCCATATTGAAACATGCATTATGTCCTAAAAAAACTAGTTGTGTCTAAAATAAAACCAATATTTAATTGCAGTGTTTCAGTGAAGCAGAAATAAAAATAAAAATATATAATGACTGGACATAGATGAAACTAAGTAAAAAGAATTGAATCTTAATATCAGCATATATGAAAAAGAAAATCAAGATGCAAGTAAGATTTATATTATAAATATAAAGTAGAGTAGTGCAATTTTAGACGGATAGGCCAATCATTAAGGTAGAGAAAGGAGAACACCTTGGTATACAATTGGTATGTCAGAAGCAGAAAGGGTAGCTTCCAGCTTAAGGAGCAGCAAAGGTCTAGATCCATATTAGTTCATTAAGAAGGGTAAAGAGTAAAAGTAATGTTAATGTACATCGGATCAAAGTCATCCATTCTTCAATCCTGTTTAGTCCCCTATGGAAACTGTCTTTTTTAAATATCCATTCATGTTCCAGTTTGTTGAAGATAGTAGCGATGTCATCTCCACGTTCCGGTGTTTTGACAACTTCAATGACCAGTCAACGGATATCCTCCTCAGAGTGTTCAGAAGTGTTCAAATGTTCCACCAATGGTGAGTTGACTACCTTGCATTGCAGATGACTCCTGTGTTGACAGATCCTTATTCTTATTTTTTGTGTCGTTTGGCCAACATAAATTAATTACATGGACAGGTAATCACATGAATCCCTTTTGGAATATTGCAGTTGAAAAATTTTTTGTGAATCATACATTCCATGTTTAAATAAAAAAAATGCTGTATATATATTCACTCTAAAAACTCCTGTGCAATATTTATTTTGCTCCCAGAGTACTGTTTTGTTATTTTTCCCCTAGGAACCATTGTTCTAGAAACAGCATTATACCCTTGGTCCCTACTGACCTTTGCATTCCCTTGTGTTTATTTAACCAGGAGTGGGCATCCTGTTACGCTATTGCCCTAGTATAATCTCAGAGAAGCACAGGGCACAGATTTTACATTAGAATTAGAATTAGATGTTGTATCTATTGCATCAGAATCACTATTATCAGACGTTCCATCAGAGAGTACAATCTTTACGCAGACTGGTATACAGCATATTTGTGGAATGTTGTTCCTTTAACTTTTCCTTTGCAGATCTCCCTCCCTGCTTTCCTCTTATATAAATATATATATACCAGCTACGTTGTACACATATACCAGCACTCACAGGAAACTTGTAGACCAAATGTATTGGTACACCACAAAAAAACCAAGACACCTTTCGGCAACTGCCTCCCTCAATATGAAGCAGCAGCCTGGGACCACGCCATTTAAATAATAATTACAAGGCGGTTTCAAGGTATCACAATCGACGAAGGACTATCCTCCATATTACAACCATTTAAGCCATCTTAAAACATGCAATTTAACAATTGTCATTGCAATCCACTTGACACAAATTCATTAGGTCATGAATAATACTGCCCTGAATGGGAATGGAAATATGCACATATGTATTCACATTTTCAAATTTCATTTAAACAAAATGCAAAGTATGATCATTGCAATTCATTAAATTGTGAACACTATCTTGCCCTGGATGGGCCTATATCTATGTACATCTATTTACAACCTATTACCAATTTGCATGTTAAGAACACAATGCATATCCTGCCTATATGAGGCCTGTCCTAAATTCATACTGGTCGAAATTGGCACTAAATTGAATATCTACCCCTTCCACCAAGACAAATCAACTCAAAAGAAACGTGGGCAAACTTTCATTCTATAGATACCTATATACATATTTACAAATGTGCAAATCCACTTCAGATCTCAAAACTATAGTGCCCCCATCATCATGTGGAATTAAGGATTTACCACCAGCTCTTCTCCACTATTCAAACCATGGGGCATTTTTGATTGTAAGTCAAGAATGTATCTCAACTCTAATCTTCTGAGCCTCAACTCCCTGTCCCCCCTGTGATGTAATTAGGAACATGATCCAGACAAAAATAACATAACAGCTCCCTGTCACTGTCATGGTAATTCTCAAAATATCTGGCCACTGGATAATTCTTATCCTTAGAGGCAATAGCTCGGAGATGTTCCTGAATCCGTATTTTGGTCGGATGAATGGTGCTACCAACATTTTGTAATCCACACAGACATACTAGACAGTTAACTATGTGGCTGATGTTACAGTTCATGAACTTTTCTATCAGTTTAAGATTCTTAAGTCCAATGTTGACACCTTTCGACTGAATTTGCAGGCCTTACATCTCCCACAGGGAAAAAAGCCTTTCACAGAATGGAAGCATGATTGTCTTTTTTCCTGAGCATAATGGCTCTGTACCAAATAATCCTTGAGTGATCGAGTTCTCCTGAATGTAAGCAGGGGAGCTTTAGAAAGATTCCCCCCTAAAATACAAACAGCCTTAAGAATGTGCCAATTCTTTCTCAATGCATTCCTAATCTCATTGGCACCTCTAGAGAAACCCGTGATCATCCTGCATTGACTTAACAAATTATTATAATTTGCAGAACTTTTCTTTCTCACATTGAATGCACCACTAATGAGTTCTGCTCCCTGTTCGGTGTCTACCTACTTTTTAGCATCCAGTAGAGTTTCTTCTGAGTATCCTCGAACACGAAACCTTGCCATGCTTTCAGCAGCTGCCACCTGGAAATCACATTCATGTGTGCAATTTCTCTGTATTCTTAACAGTTCCCCATAGGGGATACCATTCTTTTATTTTTCCAGGTGACAACTGCTGGCATGTAGTACCGAATTGCCCGCTGTGGGCTATCGGTGCAAGGTAGTGAAAAGTTTTCCACTGGAAACAAAAACGTTCAAGTCCAAAAAATTAACAGATGCTCTTCTTATTTCTCCTGAAAATTTCAAATTCAAATCATTTACATTAAGTTGATTTACAAAATTATTGGCTAATTCTTCTGTTCCACTATAGATGATAAATAGATCATCAATATAGCGTTTCCAACTAACCAAACTGTTGGTCCACTCCTCATTGGCATCCGACCAGGCCACCTGCTTCTCCCACCAGCCCACTAAAAGATTTGCGTAATATATATATATTAAATACAAAATATTATTCACAACCACTAAGTCACTTGACACTTGAATACTGCTGTAAGAAGAAGGCACGCTTCCTCAATATTGCTCAACGAGCCACAGGGCTTCCCACATCGTACCATGTTGGATACTATTTGTTTCAACAATGAAACTAATTGCCAAATTCGAAGACAGTCACTATACGTTGCCTCATAAAAATGCAATATTAAATTAGAACATTTTACAACAGAAGCTATATTGCTAAATAAATTAAACATATTGCAAATGAATATATATTTTAAGATGCCACCTGCTGCAGAGAAGAAAAATGTAAACAGCAGGGGATGTGCACGTGTGGGGCGCAGGGAGGGAAGGGCAGGCTGGAAAGGAGAAAAATGCAGACTCAAAAGATGGAAATGTAATTAAAGCATGTATATTAACAGAAGCAAACTCCGCACATCGACATTAAATTGTATAGACACTCAATACAGCGTTTAGCAGCAAAGCAGAATTATTATTTGTTTAGAAAAGAGCAGAAACAGATCAGTTAACCTGAAATATTTTTCATGAATAACAAATCACCGGAAAGCAGACGGGCAGGTTTACTTCTCATTCACAATAAGATAACTATTTGTTGCAAAATTGAGCAAAAGATAATACACGGCAAACAGAAATGTCTACTGACATGTGGGAAGGAAGAAAGGAAATACATGGATATTCAAGGCAATGTCCGCTGGCGTTTTCACTGTACTCCTATTTGGTGTGTTTTTCTCTAAAATTTTATCCAAGGCACCGCTTAATGACCCGGGACTTTCCGTCTGCATTAATTGGTTAATGAGATTTTATCTCATGGTTAGTGCTGGTCAGTTGTGACAGCGGAAGCGCCTCCATGAGTTATCATGACTGAGAAATATAATGCATACAGCTGCGATGGAGGGGCGGAGTCTTTTTTTTGCTTTTAGCAAGGAAGCCATTTTGCTTTATTGCTTGTCTTGCTTTATCCCGCTTTGTTATTGATTGTCCATTTCTCCTACTACAGCTCCCTGATTTCTTTCTTGTGCCTTGTATTCTGAGCTTTATTTAGAAAAGTTGGTTCATTTAAGGGTTTGGTCTGTTGTTCTAATTGAATACACTGCTGGAGCACAGCTAAGACTGGGGTGATGTAAATTTAAGATTTCCCACCAATCCCAGCATATCTTGTTAGAATGCATTATGAAAAGAATGACAGGAGGGGGACTTAAGAGGCAGTGAAAAGAGCGAGGAGTGTGGATTGTTAGGGTACTTAAAACACAATAGTTTTCAAATTAATTAAGTTTTAATGCTGAGGTGGGATATAGAGTGTGTGTGTGTGTTTTTGTCAGTGTGTGCATGCAAGAATCCAGGTGAAATCCGACTGTCACCTCGCCATACCCAACTGAGAGAACCTTTACCGAACTATTCACTACAGAAAACATTGTGTGAGGGTGGGATGTAACGCCCCAAACAATTCTCTGAAGCTACACCTCTCTGATGCTCTGCACTGCGCCTTTGTGGAACCTAAACTAGTTAACATTTCTTTGAGGATTATATTTCTAAGCACTTCTAGTGAATGAAGTTGCAAAGACATAGGGCCTTATCAGGAAACATTTTTAACAGTTTTATTTCATAACCTTGGTGATCAGTCACGGCAGTCCATGGCATAGACCCCTTGCATATCATGGACCAGCGTTTCGTAGGACATAGAAGCAGCTGCCCATTTCTTCATCCTCAACCTGTATGCTGAATTCCCCAAGATTTTCTTTGAGATTTTTGATAAGGTAGAGCTGGCTACTGGACCAGCAGAAACATTTGAGGGGCATTACATACATAATTATGTTATGAGGGTTCAAGTTGAGGCATAATACAAAAAAACAGAATGGGTTGGTAGCTGGTGGAAACATGGAATTAGGGCAGCACACTTGACAGCCGTTCTCTGAATATAGACATAGCACAAGAAAAGGATAAACCAGTATGGTAGTGCTAACTTGCAAAATATTGCTCGTGAGAAAACTGATTAGTAGGGTTCTCAGGTTTGTCATCCATTACTGTGCACTAAATGTTACATTGAGGAGATTTACCTCTTGTGTATTTGGACATCAATACTGCCGGTCCAAAAACTGGAAACAAGTACCCCTTTCTGTACCCAGTACTCAAAATGGAGAGGCAGATCAGTGAAACAGTCAATCATCGGGATGATGTGAGCTACAAAGTGAGAACTCCACAGTACATACTAAATAAGATCCAAGAAATCAATTTCCAAACAATACTTTGAAAAATAAAATGTACTTAAGTCCACCCACACAGGTAAACACTATGCCTATGGTTAGAAATAGGAAGACTGTTTTGGCCCTTTGTATTTGACGTGGGAGCTTCACAACAACAGAAATCAGGTGTACAAAAGTTATTGCAAACTTTTCATAATTCTACAATAAGGCTAGTGCCTTTGTACATAGTACTTGAAGCAGGCCTCTTGACTTCAAAAGTGACTTCACATGAAGGGAGATGGCCTTCATAACAGGGGAGGCTGAGGCTATCTCTGTATTACAAGAGGGGACCATCATAACTCACTCTTCCCTCAGTGGAAATTCAAACACAGACCCAGGTATTCTTACACCCCAGAAGAGTCACAGCATAGTGTTATATTACAAACAAAAAGCATAAGAATTGGGATTTCTAGAAAGAGATGCCTTCTTCAGGTGACTCTACTGGGAAATGGTCTGGAATGACTACAAGGATCGGAGAGGAGGGAGTGCAGAGTGAAGAGAGTGGAAAAAGGGGAGAGTGGAGCAGAAATAAGGTTAAGAGAACAAATAGAGCAGTAAGGCTGCAGAAGACTACAGTCTGTGTGTAGTTGTGGGGGAAGACTAAGAGAGCAGAGTGAAGAGGTAGAAGAGAACAGCATAAGAGAAGAGCCAACAAAAGATAAGAAGCCAGAATGGAGCCTGGAATAAGCAGAAAAAGACAGTGGGGGAGTGAACAGGAGAAAAGCAAGTTGAGAGCATAACATGGAGGCACCTGGAGCATAAGACAGACGAAGAGCAGGACAGGAGGACTGTGAGATGAGAGACAGGAAGAAGGAGGCACAAGATTACTAAGAAGATGTCAGTCCATAGCAACTCAGCTGTCCACCTCATCTTCTCAGATCCAGAGGCAGTCTGGTCCTGAAACCCTGGATACCAGAGCCCTTCCTAAGCATTCTGACTTAAGGCAAGTTTGGGTAAAGTGGTTGGAAACACAATAACAGTCGAGATGGTTGCTCCCTAGGGGATCTCATATGAAACACATTATTATTTAAGCCTCTACCAGTGCTCATGAGAGCATTGATAAACAAACTAAGGCCCAGAATTACTATCATTTCACTTCTGGGTTGCATCACTTTTGTGGTGAAGCCCCGATGCAAAACAATTTTTGCCATTTACTAAACAATGCAAAGACACTTTGCATGGATTTGCGTGATTTAATAAATACAAAGTAATGCAATGCAGCGCTTTGCACTGCCTTGCATTACTTTGCGTCAGGTAGATTTTAAATGGGTGGAGCATGGACGTTGCCATGTATTGACCCAGGTAGTTTGATGCAAACCCAGATTTACAAAGACTTGTAATCCTTGGTTTGCAGAAAGATGGTACGCCTATCTGAGAGAGGCTTAACGGGGAGAAATATCTTAATTTCTCCAAATTACTTCTTTCTATGTGTGCTGCATTAGGCTGCACACATAGAAAGAAGATTATTCCTCTAAGGATTGTTTTATTGCAGGAAGGTTCTACCTTACTGAACCATATAATACCTGCCCGTAAAGCAAGCAGGAGAGAGCAGAAATGTGCCATATCTTTGTAAATACACAATATACAGTATTTCTACTCTCTCTTTCAAGCAATGCGCAGCAGCAAGTTCCCTTGCTGTGAGCCCTGCCTGAAAAAAATAGTAAATGTGCCCCTAAGGGTGGAACAAACAAGGATATGTGTGATGAAGTGCAAACACGGCATAACATGGTTTGAGAAAAAGCTGTATTGTAAGTAACAACCTTTCGGCTTTAAGCATCTTTTGGAAAGCATTCCTTTTTGCATGTAAGCTTTTCCTAGAACAGGACGATATCTATATTTCCTCAAAGAGATACCCTTCTAACAAAAATTGGTAACAGTGCAATATTCCTCAGTATCTTTGCATAACAGCCAGTGCTACTTTACAGGAGTAAAACTCAGTGTTTTAAGTGTGTCAAAAGTGGCGGAAAATGCTACTTTCTCGAAAGTCCTTAAGTCTACTGCCACCATTTTCGAAATCTAACATTCAAAACGCAGGCAAGTCCCAATGAAAGTCATTCATGTATTTGTTCCTGCTTGAAAAATATTTGAAAAAGGGAAATGTAGCAGTCGTGGCCCACAAACGCAGCCACTAGTGTTCCAGCTCTCTCCCCACTTCTGCCCACTTCCTTTCACGCTGAGACACCAAGGAGGAGAGGAATGAGCCACGACCAATTCGGCAGATGCTAAACGCTAAACTCCTCATGGCTGCGGTTGCGGTAATTCAAGTGAAGCAAAGATAAAGGCCCGTGCAACCGGTGTTTTGGGGACTGTTTGTGTGACCGGAATGGAGCGTTGACAGCATGAGAGGCGCGAGGGACATGGATTCTGCAGCTGCATCCATTAGATGGCGCAACCCTCTGACTTTAGCGGTGCCGACAAGGAGAAGCCAAGTCGAGTTGAGCCCAGGGGGCAGATTAGGGGAAGATACGGCTGCTGTGACTACGCAGATGCGTATGGTTCCGAGAGGCTCCCTGGACCCCGATCTCTACGATTGACAATATCACAGTGGATACAGTGTGGCAGCAGTGCAGCTGGAGGTGAGAGACACCACAGTGCTGTGACTACTAGAACTACTGGTTGGAAACAAGTAAGGGGGCAGACATTGCGGAGTGTCTTGAGGGGAGTACTCAAGAGTCGCAATGTGATCTGGGGACCACGCAGGACTCTTAATCTGCAATTCTGAAACATTAAAATGATTTTTGGCTGCTATTAACTGCTTTGGCTGGTTTGTGCCTTCTTGGGGGTTTGAGATTATCGAATTCACACAAAACAGCTTAGAACAGCGAAGAAAGACAATAACAAAATTCCAAACCACTCTACCCTGGCACCAGCTCCTAGAGCTAATTGCAGGGGGCAGAGAAATGCCCAACAAAGAATGGAGCTTGAAGCCAATGCCCTAATTGAGATAGAAAAGCAAGCGAAGCTGGATGATTCTCAGACACTGATAGGACATCTGAGGTAGAAAATAATGGGGAGGCTTCTGATCCTTCATTTGACCTACAGTTGGACAGAATTTGTGATGTGGAACGTGATGCTATGGGAACAGAGGTTAAAAGAACAGAAGTACAGGGGGCATGCTTTGGTGCGAGCAGCAGTCCTACCCCTCTAAACAATATCCTCTCTTCCAAAAACATCAGAAGCAACAGAACCCAGCTCTAGCACCATTAGATAAGGGTGCACCCATTAGGGAACAGGCTAGTTCTCTGCCTTTAGTCCAGCCTCTAAGCACCTCCAATGGCTCACCACCTCTTCAGGGTACTCAACCGCCTGCCAAGTCAGCATGGGCGATAGTCAGTGAAAATGAGGGAGGTAGGAAACGACTTGCCCGAGGGGGATACCAAGAACAATCTCGAAGGAGAAATATCAATTCAAAATATACTGTCTACCATACTGGCCGAAATTAGCAATTTTAAATCATATCAGTCCCCTGAGATTTCCTCGTTACATGAGAGGCTCTCTAAGCTGGCAGAAAATATGTCCAACACACCCAAAAAAAGTGAGGCAGAGAGCCGCATTTCATATCTGAAGTACAAATTGACTATCATTCAGAGAGATTTATTAGAAGTGGGCAAAAACAAGAACCAGACGGAGATGAAGCTCCAGGATTTAGAGAACTACAATAGGCACTCCAATCTCCATTTAAGTAGGAATCCCGAAAGGGAGTGAAGACGCGCAGGTAGTTAGATGGGTTGGTTCACAGCTGACGAAAGTAATGCCGGAAATGGAAGGGGACTTAACAATTACCAGAACGCAGAGACAACTAAATGCAAAATTCCCTAGAACTATTCTACTTAACTTTACGGAGCTTTGAGTCAAGGAAAGAATACTAAGTACTGCCATTGCCAAAAGATCTTTTTGTACCACAGAAATTCGTCAGTTTAAGATATTTTTGGATATGTCGGACGCAACAGTGCGGCGAATGTAAGTGTTTGTCAATATGATCGACCTGTTAATGGAGAAGGGAGCACAGGCCTCGATTGTACAACAATGAAAGCTTAAAATCTTAGCTAAAGGGCATTTCCACACATTTACGGATGTTCAAGAAGCTCAACTGATGCTATCAAAATTTTCTGGAGGGGACAAATGAGTTTTAACCTGGGGGGAATACAATTTATTCAGTAGTTTCATATTAAAGGTTTTTTTTCTTTTAGGGCGGTAAGAGGGGTGCTTATGGCACTAGCCATTGATGGGGAGAGCAGGAGCATGGAAAGGATGAAGTACAATGGCATACAATGACAGGAGGGGGCAAGAGGGAATAGTGGGCAAATCCTTCCTACCGGGAGGGGACGAAGAGTTTGAGTAGGTGTGGGTGGTGGGGGTGCTGGGGGTGAGGCAAAATATACATCTACATACATAAATATACTATTATATGCAAGGCTTACTCATGAATACAATCGAAATGCCTTCTAGGATCATGCATTAATCAACATGGAAGTACCACAGGTAGGGCTTGAAAGAACAACGAGAAGATAGTATTTTAACAAAATCAATATGGAGCGAGAGGAATGGTGTACAGAGGTAACAAATCAAATGAACAGGTTTCTTTTTACAACATTGACACTGCCCGGGTAAGCGTTGTGTGGGATACCTTTAAGGCTGTACTATGGGGATTTATTACATCTAAAGAAATCCTACAACAGAGGCAAAAAAAGGGAAAAAAGATCTGAGCTCGAACTTAGGCTTGAGCAAGCAAGTAGAAACCACTCACAAAATTGTAATTTAGCTACAAAATAGGAGCTCTCACAGGCAAAGCTAGATATGCAGGAATAATATTATGTACAAGGCAACACTGCCAACACTGCCTACCTGCAGAGAGTATACGAGGAGAGCATATATTTGGGGAGACTACTTGCGTGGCAGGCAAAGGATAGACAGGTTCAAAATAGAATCCTATCTTTGATATATGCGGACTCCAAGACACAGAAACCAGTCCCTTGGAGATTGGGGGGCCTTTGTAAAGCATTATGTGAAAATTTACCAAATGGATCATCAAATAATGGCTGTTCGCATTATACATTTTTTAGATAAACTGCAGATTCCATCCCTTACCAGAACGGCAAAGCAATATGGTAACGGCTAATTTTTCACGTGAAGAAATAGACACAGTTGTAATATTAATGGCCAATGGTAAGGCTAATGGTAAGGCAGCTAGGGAGGATGGAGAGGCAGTAGAAATATACAAGCAGTTCACTCCAATTCTGAATATACAACTGGTAAATCTTCACAACCACATGTTAAAAGGCGGCGAAACCCCGGCTTCTTTCCACAAGACTGTGGTAGTTAGTATCTTAAAAAAAGATAGAAATATGGGAAATATAAATTCCTTTAGGCCTATAAGCCTTCTTAATTCTGATTGTAACATTTTTATAAAGCTTCTTAATAATAGGCTCAATAGGATCGTAGGCTCTATCATACACGGGGACCAATGCGGGTTTGTAGCCGATAGACAGCTCTCCTCGAAAACAACGTTTTTAATAGAAGCATTGGACTATTTTTCCCAGAACAAAATAGAAGAACAGGTGTTGTTTTCAGACGCTGAGAAAGCTTTTGATCTGGTGTCCTGGGAATGTCTCTTTTTAACCCTTGCTTGATTTGGATTTTCGGAAAAGTTTATACATAAAGTGAAACATCTTTACAAGGACTCCTCGGTACAAATAATAATCATTTCTATAAAAGTAGGCAACTGCATAATAAATAGGGCATACAGCAGGGGTGTCCTTTATCCCTAATTCTCTTTGCCCTATTTACAGAACCCCAGAAAAAAACACTACAAAGTACACCTCTGCAAAGCATGTCTAATATAAAACTATATTACAATTACATTGTTCTATTTCTTAAACCTGGGGAGAACATTCTAAAGGAAATGTTAGCAATTTTTACGGAATTTCAAGCACGGGGTGGGTACAAAATAAATAAAGCTAAGACAGAAATCCTACTTGCCAACTGTTTCAGCCACACATTATCACCAAATTCCCAGCTATTATATAATTCAAAGCCCAAGAGGTATCTAGGGATATTTGTGATGGAAAATATGAATGAAATATATTTATTAAATTATGTCCCCCTAGTGCAAAAAGTCAACCGCTTATTCGCAAAATGGAATCAACTTCCCATCTCAATAATAGGATGGGTAGCACTAATACGTATGACAATTTAACCATTAATTAATTTTCTATTTTCTGAAATCCCCTCTGCACTACAAATGTCATCCTTTAAGGAAATAGATGGTCTATTCTCTTTGTTTATATGGGCCAACAAAATACCGAGAATAGCACAAGTCACATTAAGTAGCGCAAATGAGAAGGGATGGTTAGCCCTTCCAAATTTAAGGGAATACTATTATGCACATTTTGCAGATAGTACACACAGATTTTTTAACTATCTTAATCTTCTAGATATGGATACTTTTTTATATTAAGGTTATTAAAGGAATATAAAATTCCAGATGCTATGAGGCTGGTGAAGAATCCCAAAAAAGTACACTACAAGGTCTTCCAGTCGTTTTTTAAACAAAAGACCCAACTATTCAAGCATTGTGAAATACCCTTGATAAATGGCTCGACATGTTTGGGTGACCTGTATGTTGGGGAATACAGGCTGATTCATTCTAGTATATTAAAGAAATTGGAGGAGAATGGGTTTAAACATGTGGGACATTTTCTTATCTCAGACACTTGGAAAAGATGGACAGAGATAGAGTACAGCCTGAGTCATTCTACAGATATGCTTAAATGGGCTTTTATTCAAATAGGTCACATTTAAGAAAATATAGAACCGTCTGTACTGTATGCAAGACTACAACTCAGTGAGGCTCTGCTTGAAACAAATAGATTAAGATCAATAAGCTGATGGATAAACATGTTCAATGTACATAAGACTCCAACAGTGTACAAACAAGTCTGAGATAAATGGCAAGAGAAAGAAGGCCTTCAGGTTTCATGGGTGGTCTAGAGCAGAATTAACAAATTTAATACTACATTATTAGGAAGAGCCAACTTTAGGAGAATGCAATTTTACACTAAATGGCTGCTATACAGGACTCCCTCTTTTCTGCATAGCCTATATCCCCAAATAGAGGACAGATGTTTTCGGTGCTCTGCAGATGAGGGTGGTACATGGTCTCACATTGTTTGGGATTGCCCTAGGATTAAGCAGTTCTGGAAAGACATTGAGAATTACTGCAGAATGAAGCTAGGGGTGCTCCCCAACCATAACGTTGAACGACATACAAGAAGAAGGTCTATATATGCTGGCCTCTGTAGAGAGATCACTAATGCTCCAGAATTGGTGAAGTGAGAATATACCTACTTTCGATGGTTGGCAGGCTCAAATTTATGAAGTTAGAGAGCTACAGAGAAGCTATGCTCTAAGGGTTCAGACATAAAGTTCGAGAAATGCTGGATGTCCATAGTAAACTAGCCAGCAGGTAGGAAAAGTCAAGCTTTTAAAGGGAAATTTTGCAATATGTGTTTTTTTATGTGTTCTTTGTTTTTACTATTACCCACAGTGTTATGTTTGGATTATATTTTTTATTGACTGATCATGCTTGGTGGAAGATATGTGTCAATCAAATTTGAACACTGTAAACACTTAATTTCCCCGTGTAAGAGAAATTGTGGAATGAAGTCTCAACAATAAAAATATATATTTTTTAAAAGCGATAACCTTCTAATAAAAAATGGCAACAGTGCCATTTTGCTCAGTATCTTTGCATGGCAGCCAGTGATACATTACATCAGTAAAACTCAGTGTTTTAAGTGTGTCAGAAGGGGCAAAAAATGCTTCTTTCTCAAAAGTCCTTAAGTCAACATTTTAGAAATTGTAACATTCAAAATTACATACAACTCCCAATGAAAGTCATTACTGTACTCATTCCTGCTTGAAAAATAGTTCAGCCCGATATAGGATTCTACACCAACATTCAACATCTGTAGATCTCAAATACTTATTTCACGAGTCCTGTAGAGGAGGACAAAATCAGAGGAGATGGTCTATAGTTTCAGAGAACGAGTTGCCCAGGACGTTCAGACAATGAGGGTGCCATTAACACCTTGGGGTGCTGCTGTATGGAAGATCCGAAGGTCAGAAAACCACAGGACTGGACAGGAGGGACAGTCAAGTTCCCTATAGCTGAGCTGTTGTTATGGAGTTCAAAGCAGCAGTGCCAAAACGATTTAAAAGGCAGCACAAAGCCTTGAGAAATATCTAGAGGCATAACTGCCAACTTGAAGCACAATCTCACCATGAGAGGAGGGGGCGGGCCCTTGTGCCTACAAAGCAATTTGAACTAACTCCCACCCCACCCCCAAGCACCCTCTTCTACCCCAAAACAAAAGCTTGCTGAGGTTGACGCCGATGTCCTGGGATGTGGTCACACTCCTTAATGGATTTCAGCAGTTCAAAGCCTCAGAAAACGAGCTGGAAAAACCCTATTTCCAGTGTTTTTCAGCTATTTTTCCTGCCACCATGTAATATCAGCTTCTCACTGGGAGACCGTGTGATGGGAGGCACTGTGTGAGTTGGCAGGTATGTAGAGGACAGTAGTTCCTTGATGTATAATTCAGATGGCTAGATCCAGTCACCAGAAGAACAACGCTTTGAACCCCTCTTAAATTGTTGAAGCATGGCCAGAGAGCATATATTTGTTTGCTGCCCTCAAAGCTTTCTGCTAGCTGCAGTCAGTGTCCTAGAGCAGAGGGCACAGACCACTGATCCAAAATCTTAAGTTTGTCTACCGAATTTGCCACCTTGATACCCAGCCCTCCTGTGGGACCTCATGCTCTTTCCTGACATGTTGAAATGTGCCTACTTAGAGGCGAGGGATAGCCAAAAGTTAGCCATCCCTCCACTGGTGAGTCCTTAAGCATGTCCTGTAGAGGCAGTGTTAGGAAGGAGTGCTTTGGCATAAAGAGCACACTCCATGACCCTTTCCCTTGTCCCAAGCTGAGGAGCAGCAGCAATGGAAGATAAAGGTTGGTCTTCCCTACTTGGCTCCGAGAGCAAAGTGGCATGAGGAGGGGAGACAAGGGGGACTGTGCAGCCCCTAATACTACTTTGTAGTGCTTAGAGAAGTGTGCATGTACACATTTCCCCATCAGGCAGAACTTCACATGTATGCACAACTGGGCAACGCACATCGATAACAAAGTACAGTTTGACGTATTTTATGATGCATACTTTTGTGGTATTGGATTGATTGAGAACCTGGCAATTTTCTGTGAGCTTGACAAATGTTATGACATCCTTAATAAATATCTTGAGCATTGAGGTCAAACTGCATGGCTTAAGTATGAATGCCAACTCTCTTAGTAGAAATCCTCTTAGGGCAAATTAAGTACACCATGTAGAAATTGCCTTTAACTTAATTGATAACTGGCCCAATATTTTCAAGGTTGATTAAAACAATGAACATGAAAAAGTCTAAAAAAGTGTGGGTTCTCAACTCTAAGATAGAAAGAGTTAATGGAAGGAAATATGTGTTATAATTTATATAAATTTTTATTATCGATTTGTAAAGCCCTGTTTTGTCACAAGTTGTCAATTTACCTCCAATAAACAATTACAAAAAATACTACTCTCTTCCATCATATGGGGTCACCGCAGGCCAATATGTCAAAGGCCTGCTAACATTACTCATGCCTAAAGCATACCCAAGGGGTCAGTACCATTAGATGACAATCTATTGTCAGTCTTGATCTAACAGACAAAGAAATGCCTTCACAGATTCAGTTTGTGAGAATACTTATTGCTCAACATTAAAGTCTAGTTTCAACCTGCTCTGCTAACCGAGGTCCATCCTCTGAAGATATATGGTAAATGGTATCATTCTAATTGGCAAATACAAAGTACCAGTAAGACCCTACTATATGGTAGGGCATGTAGGTTTAGAGACCCCTGTGGACTCAATGCACTTATATCTGCACTGCTGTGGTGTCTGCTGTCATTTTAAAGTGAAGCCTGCCTTTCATGATGGTTCCAAAATACAACAATGTCCAAACTCGACTTTGGAATTAATGTACATCCAAAATCCAAAACTACCTTTTAACTTATAGGTCACCCCTAATGTCTGCCCTCGGGGCCCCAAGAGTAGATTGTACTGTTATAAAAAACAGGGATAATATGAAAGATGCTTTATATGCCCTGGTACGGAAAAGCAACCAAAGTCGTTTGGTATGGTAGTGCTACTAGCCCATAGGCTATCATAGGGAACACTTATTACATTTAATAAAGTCTGTCTTTGCATTTGAGCTATCTAGTAATAGCATTCAAAGTGTCAAATAAATGGACACGATAAATCCAACAATTTACAAAAGTTGGATGTAATGAGACTATTACAAGAAAGCAGTTTTAGAACTTACTATCCTGAAGTTACCTATAGCAGCCCTGTAGCAGCCTCTCTAGATTGGTCAGCCATTGACAGCCTGACCCAAGTTACTCCTTTAGTTAGTGTGGAGGCCTAGGGCTGAAACAATACAGCCATTTGGTAGGAGGAGATTTGCTTTCTAGGGAAGCTAGGGAGAGGAATGAGGCTGGAGAGATATACTAGACTTAAAAAGACTGTCAACAGAGCCAGGCCAGCCCTCACTTTCTTGATATCGACCAGATGGGATTCCCCCTAATTAGATTAAGAGAGGGCTGGAAGAGGAATGTAGTTAGTTGTCAGCCACATCCTCGGGTTGGGTTACACAGAGACACATAGCAAGGAGAGAATTTCTCCATTTGATTTATTTTTGGTAGAACTGTGTATCTCTGTGAAAAAAATGCCACTGTGAAGTGGTCATAGCAGAGGGAGGTAACTTTACCCCTAGTGGTTGGGGTGTTCCCCTCTCCTGCCAACCCAGAATTGAGGATAAATATGGAAGAGCTGCAGGAGCTCCTTGAACATTGCCTGGACCAACAGAAAAAGAAAGACTGCCTTGCTAGACCCTTAGACTGCACCACAGAAGGCTTGCACTCAAACATACTGCACTTGCTGCACCCATGGGATTCCACAAATAAAGGATTTTGTCTGACTTAAAGGATAAGGAGTGGAGTCCCTGATGAGCAACAGGCACAATAGAGCTGGAATAATTCCACTGCAAAGTCAAAGAGAGAATTACCTCTCAGGCAACTAAAATTTTCCTGGGCGCGCAGGTACATTGTGGAAAAAGAGGCAATATAGAGTATCTGAACCCTTAGCCTGAGCTAGTGGACCTTTATTTTCCCCAAAGGAGCCAAGAAGCTGCAAGAATTCAATGTTTGCGTAGCATTGCAGAAACGTTCCAGGAGGAAACTGTCTCATCGACTCGCGAATCAGCCTGACCGTGCTGATTTGTCCCGGTGAAAGCTCCTCTCCATTGTCGTCAAGGACAAAGACTTCCAGAGGGTCACTGAGGCATTGCGCTGTAGCAGGCTGCCATCATCGAATAGAACTTCAGATCCTAGAAGCCCGAGGACTCACTGACGATCCCATTGATGAGAGAAAATCTCCAACGAAAAGACTAAGTCTGAAGGTAAACTTTTGACTGGGATCTAGCCCACAACTTATCCGACTCACCGCTCAATTGCAGTTGGCCTAAATTTGATTTTGTTCCGGTCCAATGCAACCAGATATTCGCGAGTGGTGCTTTAAGCTTGTTGGTGCTTGAATGCACAATTTTTTATTTAATCTTTAAAAAATCATATCTCCGGTTCCCTACATTGGATGTTTGTCATTTTGTTTTTGTTCTAAAGATGAAAATATTCTCTATTTTTATAAAATGGCGTTGGATTTTATTTTTTACTGTTTCTTTTATTTATTTACTGTTTTGTTGGTATTAAATGCTTTACACATACCTGTATCCTAAGTTAAGCCTGACTGGTTGACTTGAGCAAGGATTCATTTATGGAGACTTGACTGGAACTATTTGTGATTGTGCTATTATTAGTAGCTGAAGGTGAATACCCCCTAAAGTGTTGCAAGCTGGAGATTAAGAAAACCTTATGGGAGACACTGCACAAAAGCTGCCTTGCAAAAGACTCAACCATATTCTGGCGTACAGTTAAAACTCCCTTTCTAACAAATCCTAATTTGAACCCGAGAATCGAGGTGGCAGTAGATGAGGGCGCTTGGGTCACCCATTTTTCAGCTATTTTTGGGGGAACAGCCGCACCCACACAGGTGCTCGTGGTACCCCGAGATGGAAGCAACCTCAGTTTCTCCCACAAGGAGACCGCACTAAAACTATCAAAATGTGGGAAAGCCCCTGGCCCTGACGGGGTTCCTCTTGATATATTCAGACACCATTTGAATTTATGGTCCCCTATCCTGACTAGGGTCTTTGAAGCAGTTAACGTAACAGGCCCAATCACTACATGGAAATCCTCAATCCTTCTTCCTATTTTCAAGAAAGGTGATCGAAACGACCCAGCCTGTTATCGTCCCATTTCTTTATTAGATGCAACGGGCAAGGTAGCAGGGCGGATAGTCCTCCAAAAACTTCAGAGCTGGGCAGCTGAAAATCAAATACTGTCAGACCTACAGTATGGATTTCGTGAGGGTATGGGGACGGTAGAACAAGCATTAAACCTGTCCCTATTAGCGGGCAAATACGTGGGGGCGAAAAGGGGTAAACTCCATCTGGCATACGTTGATTTGTCGGCAGTGTTCGACTGCGTGTCTCACTGTAAGCTGTGGAACATCCTCATTAAAATAGGCGTAGACCCCCCTCTAATCCGCTTCCTGCAAGACCTTTACTCAGGAGCATCAGCTAAAGTCCGCTATGGCATGGGGGGGGAGTTAACCAGGTCTTTTGACGTGGTGAGGGGAGTCAGACAGGGTTGTGTGCTGGCTCCCTTCCTCTTTAACCTGTACACAAATGGTTTGGAGGTGGCAATGCTAGAGGGCAGTCAGGACCTCCCCATGATTGGCCGCCGTCCTATTCCAGCTTTGCTTTATGCAGACGATGCAGTCATAATGGCGCGGACCCCATGTCAACTACAATTGCTGGTCAACAGATACTGCCAATTTATGGATAGCCTAGACCTAAAGGTTAATAATGAAAAAACCTTTATTATGCATGTTGAAAAAGCTACCAGTCATACAAAGGGTATATATATAAACAACACCAAGTTAGATTGCACAAAAACATACCCCTATCTGGGAATTTTGATTGACAATAACCAAAATTGGAGACCAGCTATTGAAAGTAGAAAACTGTCATTCCTGAGAACAGTAACGGCCCTGACAACGTTCGCCCGGAATTTAGGCCAGCGTCCGGCACGCGAACTGCTCCAGATCTATCATGCCAAATGCTCCTCAGTAGCTCTAAACGGAGCAGGAATATGGGGTTTTACCGCCACCGCATGTATTCAAAAGGTGGAAAACTGTTTTTTAAGGTATCTCTTAGCGGTCCTAACAACAAAAGAACCGGGGGTCTATAACGGAGCTTCAAGTACTCCGAGCTGCTGCAAAACTCCTACATAAGTGAGTTAGGCGCTAATAGAGCTACATAAGTCTCTATATCAGAATGTGTGCCAGGACAAACCTGTCGAAGGACCTACTGAGATTGTTGGTAAGACCCGTACAGAGATGTGTTGGATTCCCATCAAATAGGTATGTAGATCAAGTGTTCTCATTTGGTCATCCAAAAATGGGGTGGTATGTCTCTTGATCAATGAGACCCATCCATCGCCCTTACTCAATTGGGTCGCACCATCAATCGCTAAGGTACCCATGAACAAATGATAAAGATGGGATCGAGTGCAGTGCAAAAATCAAAAGATGTGTGAGTTAAAAACAAGGGGTAAAAGGATCAATAGGCGAAAAACTCTAATGTAATTTGTCCTTTCCCTCAAACAAACAAGAACAATGCAGAGGAAGCTGTCTAAACATATAACTGCATTTACAAGGCCAACATGTTTCAGCCGGTAGGGACAAGATCCCATGGCTTTCTTCAGGGCCAGAGTTCTAAGCATTAGCTACTGCATACATAAAGTGAACGTAACGACAATCTGTAAAGGATATACATAAATAGTCCAAAATCGTGTTCCTCTGTACCAAACGGTGTCTCTTACATCTGTTAACAAGAAACAAGAAATAAATTGAAGTAAGTCCTATCAAAACAGGAAAGACCTGGCACTGGCTTCTACTAATTAAGCCAATTTATTTAACTAATGTTACTCACCTGAATAGTACAGGGAGTGTACCTCACCTCTCCTGGAACCCAGCTCAGGAAAAAGGAGGCCCCGCTCTGTGAAGGCAAGGAAGGGGTAATGAACGGAAGGGTGGACAGTACAACTCTATCTCTCCCTCCAATACATAATATAGCCCCTATAACAGTCAAGCTTCACAGAGCCACAAAAAATCCTAAGGGTGGAATAAGTCACAGAGCCCATAAAAGTCCCAGGTTCCCAAGATTCATCACTTAATGTAAAAAGCTTTCCTCTAAATATGAGTGTCCTAAATAGGATGGAGCTAAACTGTAGCAGGTTTAGATCTAGGCTAGCAAAAGTTTGACAGACCAAGCCTGGTCTCATATCCCAGAAACATAGGTGAACCAGTCTATGCCACCCCAAAAGAAAAAAGGCCAAGAATAAATCCTAATGAGCCACTAACCTGTCCGGCGTTGTCTCATCGCAGGACCCGAGCTTGGTGGAAGGCAAAAAATGGCTGCCCACAGGAAGCTTATAAAGGAGATAGGGGCGGAGTATCACGTACTCTCGCGGGATTCGATTGAACTACAGAGTGATGTCACAATCCACTGTGTTGTAGTTCACCCAAGAACTACAAGATGACATCATTACGGCCATCTTTGTAGTTTGAACTAGTTCAAAAATAAAGGTGCTTTATTTAACCATAGCGCAAGTGTTTACAAGCGCGAAATAGTCGACCGAGCTGATGTCTATTTATAAAGATCCATCAAAGTGGTCTCTGATAATGATCCCCAAATGAACCCAAGGAAAGGTAGCCAATGGTGGGAAGGGGGGAGGAGGAAGAGGGGGGCTGAATCATCCGCCCCTCACTTCAAAAACTGAAGTGGTAGAGGGCTGTCAAAACAGTACAATATCGTGCTGTGCCTGCCATATCAGAATAATGATGTTGCTTGTTAGTTCAAACTCACATATAGGCAAACAGTGTGCCAAGGGTACATCTGTAGAGAGCCCTAAAGGACCAAAGTGAAGGTGGGTGACCCTAGACTCAAGGGAAAATGAACCTAATACCTCCCCAGAAGATTCAGTGGTGCAGACTAGAGCACACAGTGTCCCTAGCGAAAGAACTACCTCCATAAACTGTAGTCTAAGAGAAAGACCCGCAGCTGGCAGCTGCTCTAAACAGTAAATCAATTGTTTGTGTTTTGACAGCCCTCTACCACTTCAGTTTTTGAAGTGAGGGGCGGATGATTCAGCCCCCCTCTTCCTCCTCCCCCCTTCCCACCATTGGCTACCTTTCTTTGGGTTCATTTGGGGATCATTATCAGAGACCACTTTGATGGATCTTTATAAATAGACATCAGCTCGGTCGACTATTTCGCGCTTGTAAACACTTGCGCTATGGTTAAATAAAGCACCTTTATTTTTTAACTAGTTCAAACTACAAAGATGGCCGTAATGATGTCATCTTGTAGTTCTTGGGTGAACTACAACACAGTGGATTGTGACATCACTCTGTAGTTCAATCGAATCCCGCGAGGGTACTCCGCCCCTATCTCCTTTATAAGCTTCCTGTGGGCAGCCATTTTTTGCCTTCCACCAAGCTCGGGTCCTGCGATGAGACAACGCCGGACAGGTTAGTGGCTCATTAGGATTTATTCTTGGCCTTTTTTCTTTTGGGGTGGCATAGACTGGTTCACCTATGTTTCTGGGATATGAGACCAGGCTTGGTCTGTCAAACTTTTGCTAGCCTAGATCTAAACCTGCTACAGTTTAGCTCCATCCTATTTAGGACACTCATATTTAGAGGAAAGCTTTTTACATTAAGTGATGGATCTTGGGCACCTGGGACTTTTATGGGCTCTGTGACTTATTCCACCCTTAGGATTTTTTGTGGCTCTGTGAAGCTTGACTGTTATAGGGGCTATATTATGTATTGGAGGGAGAGATAGAGTAGTACTGTCCACCCTTCCGTTCATTACCCCTTCCTTGCCTTCACAGAGCGGGGCCTCCTTTTTCCTGAGCTGGGTTCCAGGAGAGGTGAGGTACACTCCCTGTACTATTCAGGTGAGTAACATTAGTTAAATAAATTGGCTTAATTAGTAGAAGCCAGTGCCAGGTCTTTCCTGTTTTGATAGGACTTACTACAATTTATTTCTTGTTTCTTGTTAACAGATGTAAGAGACACCGTTTGGTACAGAGGAACACGATTTTGGACTATTTATGTATATCCTTTACAGATTGTCGTTACGTTCACTTTATGTATGCAGTAGCTAATGCTTAGAACTCTGGCCCTGAAGAAAGCCATGGGATCTTGTCCCTACCGGCTGAAACATGTTGGCCTTGTAAATGCAGTTATATGTTTAGACTTCTTCCTCTGCATTGTTCTTGTTTGTTTGAGGGAAAGGACAAATTACATTAGAGTTTTTCGCCTATTGATCCTTTTACCCCTTGTTTTTAACTCACACATCTTTTGATTTTTGCACTGCACTCGATCCCATCTTTATCATTTGTTCATGGGTACCTTAGCGATTGATGGTGCGACCCAATTGAGTAAGGGCGATGGATGGGTCTCATTGATCAAGAGACATACCACCCCATTTTTGGATTACCAAATGAGAACACTTGATCTACATACCTATTTGATGGGAATCCAACACATCTCTGTACGGGTCTTACCAACAATCTCAGTAGGTCCTTCGACAGGTTTGTCCTGGCACACATTCTGATATAGAGACTTATGTAGCTCTATTAGCGCCTAACTCACTTATGTAGGAGTTTTGCAGCAGCTCGGAGTACTTGAAGCTCCGTTATAGACCCCCGGTTCTTTTGTTGTTAGGATTACAGTTAGGGGGATACAAACTGGGCAGGTCTTTAAATTTCCCTCAGACCCTTCTTCAATTGTTTGTGTTTTACTGTTTAGAGCAGCTGCCAGCTGCGGGTCTTTCTCTTAGACTACACTTTATGGAGGTAGTTCTTTCGCTAGGGACACTGTGTGCTCTAGTCTGCACCACTGAATCTTCTGGGGAGGTATTAGGTTCAGTTTCCTTTGAGTCTAGGGTCACCCACCTTCACTTTGGTCCTTTAGGGCTCTTTACAGATGTACCCTTGGCACACTGTTTGCCTATATGTGAGTTTGAACTAACAAACAACATCATTATTCTGATATGGCAGGCACAGCACGATATTGTACTGTTTTGACAGCCCTCTACCACTTCAGTTTTTGAAGTGAGGGGCGGATGATTCAGCCCCCCTCTTCCTCCTCCCCCCTTCCCACCATTGGCTACCTTTCTTTGGGTTCATTTGGGGATCATTATCAGAGACCACTTTGATGGATCTTTATAAATAGACATCAGCTCGGTCGACTATTTCGCGCTTGTAAACACTTGCGCTATGGTTAAATAAAGCACCTTTATTTTTGAACTAGTTCAAACTACAAAGATGGCCGTAATGATGTCATCTTGTAGTTCTTGGGTGAACTACAACACAGTGGATTGTGACATCACTCTGTAGTTCAATCGAATCCCGCGAGAGTACGTGATACTCCGCCCCTATCTCCTTTATAAGCTTCCTGTGGGCAGCCATTTTTTGCCTTCCACCAAGCTCGGATCCTGCGATGAGACAACGCCGGACAGGTTAGTGGCTCATTAGGATTTATTCTTGGCCTTTTTTCTTTTGGGGTGGCATAGACTGGTTCACCTATGTTTCTGGGATATGAGACCAGGCTTGGTCTGTCAAACTTTTGCTAGCCTAGATCTAAACCTGCTACAGTTTAGCTCCATCCTATTTAGGACACTCATATTTAGAGGAAAGCTTTTTACATTAAGTGATGGATCTTGGGCACCTGGGACTTTTATGGGCTCTGTGACTTATTCCACCCTTAGGATTTTTTGTGGCTCTGTGAAGCTTGACTGTTATAGGGGCTATATTATGTATTGGAGGGAGAGATAGAGTAGTACTGTCCACCCTTCCGTTCATTACCCCTTCCTTGCCTTCACAGAGCGGGGCCTCCTTTTTCCTGAGCTGGGTTCCAGGAGAGGTGAGGTACACTCCCTGTACTATTCAGGTGAGTAACATTAGTTAAATAAATTGGCTTAATTAGTAGAAGCCAGTGCCAGGTCTTTCCTGTTTTGATAGGACTTACTACAATTTATTTCTTGTTTCTTGTTAACAGATGTAAGAGACACCGTTTGGTACAGAGGAACACGATTTTGGACTATTTATGTATATCCTTTACAGATTGTCGTTACGTTCACTTTATGTATGCAGTAGCTAATGCTTAGAACTCTGGCCCTGAAGAAAGCCATGGGATCTTGTCCCTACCGGCTGAAACATGTTGGCCTTGTAAATGCAGTTATATGTTTAGACTTCTTCCTCTGCATTGTTCTTGTTTGTTTGAGGGAAAGGACAAATTACATTAGAGTTTTTCGCCTATTGATCCTTTTACCCCTTGTTTTTAACTCACACATCTTTTGATTTTTGCACTGCACTCGATCCCATCTTTATCATTTGTTCATGGGTACCTTAGCGATTGATGGTGCGACCCAATTGAGTAAGGGCGATGGATGGGTCTCATTGATCAAGAGACATACCACCCCATTTTTGGATTACCAAATGAGAACACTTGATCTACATACCTATTTGATGGGAATCCAACACATCTCTGTACGGGTCTTACCAACAATCTCAGTAGGTCCTTCGACAGGTTTGTCCTGGCACACATTCTGATATAGAGACTTATGTAGCTCTATTAGCGCCTAACTCACCTATGTAGGAGTTTTGCAGCAGCTCGGAGTACTTGAAGCTCCGTTATAGACCCCCGGTTCTTTTGTTGTTAGGATTACAGTTAGGGGGATACAAACTGGGCAGGTCTTTAAATTTCCCTCAGACCCTTCTTCAATTGTTTGTGTTTTACTGTTTAGAGCAGCTGCCAGCTGCGGGTCTTTCTCTTAGACTACACTTTATGGAGGTAGTTCTTTCGCTAGGGACACTGTGTGCTCTAGTCTGCACCACTGAATCTTCTGGGGAGGTATTAGGTTCAGTTTCCTTTGAGTCTAGGGTCACCCACCTTCACTTTGGTCCTTTAGGGCTCTTTACAGATGTACCCTTGGCACACTGTTTGCCTATATGTGAGTTTGAACTAACAAACAACATCATTATTCTGATATGGCAGGCACAGCACGATATTGTACTGTTTTGACAGCCCTCTACCACTTCAGTTTTTGAAGTGAGGGGCGGATGATTCAGCCCCCCTCTTCCTCCTCCCCCCTTCCCACCATTGGCTACCTTTCTTTGGGTTCATTTGGGGATCATTATCAGAGACCACTTTGATGGATCTTTATAAATAGACATCAGCTCGGTCGACTATTTCGCGCTTGTAAACACTTGCGCTATGGTTAAATAAAGCACCTTTATTTTTGAACTAGTTCAAACTACAAAGATGGCCGTAATGATGTCATCTTGTAGTTCTTGGGTGAACTACAACACAGTGGATTGTGACATCACTCTGTAGTTCAATCGAATCCCGCGAGAGTACGTGATACTCCGCCCCTATCTCCTTTATAAGCTTCCTCTGGGCAGCCATTTTTTGCCTTCCACCAAGCTCGGATCCTGCGATGAGACAACGCCGGACAGGTTAGTGGCTCATTAGGATTTATTCTTGGCCTTTTTTCTTTTGGGGTGGCATAGACTGGTTCACCTATGTTTCTGGGATATGAGACCAGGCTTGGTCTGTCAAAATTTTGCTTGCCTAGATCTAAACCTGCTACAGTTTAGCTCCATCCTATTTAGGACACTCATATTTAGAGGAAAGCTTTTTACATTAAGTGATGGATCTTGGGAACCTGGGACTTTTATGGGCTCTGTGACTTATTCCACCCTTAGGATTTTTTGTGGCTCTGTGAAGCTTGACTGTTATAGGGGCTATATTATGTATTGGAGGGAGAGATAGAGTAGTACTGTCCACCCTTCCGTTCATTACCCCTTCCTTGCCTTCACAGAGCGGGGCCTCCTTTTTCCTGAGCTGGGTTCCAGGAGAGGTGAGGTACACTCCCTGTACTATTCAGGTGAGTAACATTAGTTAAATAAATTGGCTTAATTAGTAGAAGCCAGTGCCAGGTCTTTCCTGTTTTGATAGGACTTACTACAATTTATTTCTTGTTTCTTGTTAACAGATGTAAGAGACACCGTTTGGTACAGAGGAACACGATTTTGGACTATTTATGTATATCCTTTACAGATTGTCGTTACGTTCACTTTATGTATGCAGTAGCTAATGCTTAGAATTCTGGCCCTGAAGAAAGCATGGGATCTTGTCCCTACCGGCTGAAACATGTTGGCCTTGTAAATGCAGTTATATGTTTAGACTGCTTCCTCTGCATTGCTCTTGTTTGTTTGAGGGAAAGGACAAATTACATTAGAGTTTTTCGCCTATTGATCCTTTTACCCCTTGTTTTTAACTCACACATCTTTTGATTTTTGCACTGCACTCGATCCCATCTTTATCATTTGTTCATGGGTACCTTAGCGATTGATGGTGCGACCCAATTGAGTAAGGGCGATGGATGGGTCTCATTGATCAAGAGACATACCACCCCATTTTTGAATGACCAAATGAGAACACTTGATCTACATACCTATTTTATGGGAATCCAACACATCTCTGTACGGGTCTTACCAACAATCTCAGTAGGTCCTTCGACAGGTTTGTCCTGGCACACATTCTGATATAGAGACTTATGAAGCTCTATTAGCGCCTAACTCACTTATGTAGGAGTTTTGCAGCAGCTCGGAGTACTTGAAGCTCCGTTATAGACCCCCGGTTCTTTTGTTGTTAGGATTACAGTTAGGGGGATACGAACTGGGCAGGTCTTTAAATTTCCCTCAGACCCTTCTTCAATTGTTTGTGTTTTACTATCTCTTAGCGGTCCCCAAGAGCTCTCCGATCTACGGTTGCCACCTGGAACTAGGCATGGACTATATATCTGACATTATTGCCATCCAACCGATCTTACTGTGGCAGCGCATATGGCACACAGAGGAATGTAAGCTTACTCGCTCTCTTATTATGGATTGTCTTGCCTTAGAAAGATGGAAGAGCATAACATGGCTGGATTATGTCTCAAAATTTCTCATTGATTTAAATTTAGAGTCTTATTTTACTCATCCCGAAACCATCGTGGGCATATCATGAGCCACCCTGAAAAACGCATGCTTATTCCATCTGCGTGAGCTTCGAATGGCAAGAGAGATGTCTAAGCCGACAAATGTCCAACTCTTAGCAGTGCAAAGCTCTTGGGGTATTCAGCCTTATCTATTGTTAACATCTATCTCATATTATGATAAATTTTTGCTGACCCGGTTTCGTTTCAGTATTTTCCACCGCTTAGTGTCCTTCCCCAAGATTAATGATTGGTCCAAAAATCTCTCTTCTTGTCCTTGCGACGGGCAGTCTGACCAAACACTTCTCCATGTAATGTTCTTTTGTAATCTCTATGACCATCCATGGAGAAATTGGATTGTACCTTTAATAAAATACATGGGATTGCGCCAATGCCGTCCGGCGCTCCAAGCCTTACAATGTCTGGACACAGAATTTTCAATTGTCCCTATACTCTGTTTTTTAAAATCATGTATTAAATTCCGAAAAGAGTACGAGTAATTTTACATTTAAAGCACTGTCTTTATTACCGTGTAACAAGTTCCAGAAATTATATTGTGTTTAGTATCCCTTTTTCTCTTATTTTAACGATAGAGTTTCTTTTTAATGTATTAACTTAGTTTCTACTCATTTCATCCTTGATGTATTAATTGTAGGAATTTGTTGTTTTTATTTTGTATAATTGATGCGACTTGTTTGCACTTTTATGGGTAAGTTTTCTTATCCGAATAAAGTTTTATTTGATTTGATTTGAATACCCCCATCTACTAATAGTCCACTTTCCAACAGTCAACAGTTCCTTTGTCTCTATTGCTCGCTTGATTACCAGCATGTCTTTCTAGCTGGACAAAGTGGCCAGTTACAGGACAGGAAAAAAGTGATCTTTGGTCTCTCAGTTTCACCTCTTTATGTCTGATGGAATTGCAGAAAATTTGGTCCATCTGTTTGGCTGTGGAAAGCAAAAAAATCACCCTGCCACCAAACACTCCATTCAATTTCTCCACAATAGCAGAGAGCCTATAGACTCTTTTCACTAGCCTGTCTATAAAATTGAACAAAAAGCAGCTACTCCATATTACAGCATTTATTCTCACCTGCAACATCATCAATGGAACATCTGCAAAAACACCTAGCACGTTTATCAGTTTGCTCCTCTGATTGCCCATGATTTCAAGTTTATCCTTGGATTTCAGCATGGCAGCATCTGAAGTGCCTCTAAATATTTGCAACTCTCTTACTTCCAGAGCAATTTCAGTATTATGAGACTCTGAAACTGTCACTCTACTCACTGTTGATTCCAGCTTTTTCTTGGCTTTCTGCATTTTTCTTCTGCAGATATTTCCACCTCTTCTCCACAATTTCACCACCCACACCACTAAGGTAATATTCTCCCTAGGTCTGTTTGTGTGGTATTAGTGGGCACAAAAGGGCCTGTCTGCACATAGAGACCTGAACACAATCTGTGGAACCTTCAACTCTTTTGGCACCCTCACAACTGAATCTCTTGAGGTTAAATACATCAACTGTACTCTTTTTTTCATCTCTGCCATGTTGAACCAAGGCTATGTTTATAAAAGACACACCAATGGACAGCTGTGTTGTGGCTAAGTCACCTTTAACCATTCCTATGTGGTGCACATAACCCACCTAGAACCACCAAATGGGGCCCACAGTAGAGTTGCCTTCCTCTAATGTTTGGGAAGTAAGCTTCCACCATGCCAAGAGTAACCTGAGCTGCCCTGGCTCATCTGGCCCTGTCCGCTTCGAGCACTACTAATAAAAGGGGCTTCAGATGTGGTTATGCAGTAGCGATCATCATACACTCTTGGCTCCGTGACATCTGTCAACTCTCCAACAACTCTTTAGCTGCCCCCCACATTTAACCCAAGAGAGCAGTCACAATGATATTGCCAGCTTTTTCCTCCTTAAGGTAGGTGAATCTTACTGATTGCAGGCTTGAAAATGACAGTCTCTCTCCCCTCACTTGTCATCAATACTCATCTAAGACCCAGTAAATGTCCTGCCTCTAGATCACCTCCTGCAGGACACAGCAGCCTCACAACATCTGAAGGAGGGAGACCATGCATGACCAAGAATGGCAGCTCAGACAGGAGCTCCATTGCTCTGCAGTCATCTGGACCCCAGTCTGCTCAACTCCAATATGCTTTTTTAATACCACTTCTGGTGTTGAACCTTGACAAAGACTTTCCTTATTTAACAAAAGATCATGAACTAAATATTGTATTATATACGCCCATCAGATATTCCTCTGTGCTTGGGAATATCCATTTGTTAAATGTACACCTTTGAAACATCATGTGAATTTCATTGTTTCAGAAAATAAAAACCATAACAAGATATGTCAATATGATAATAACATGAGTGCCAATGTGCTAATTTGCTCAGATAAAATCCATGGTTGCATAAGACAGCAGCGGTAGTTCCAGTACAAAGAGACAGGGGAAAATAAAAGGAACGTTTATGGAACTCTTTGGCTCAGGTGCATAGCCTGAAAATGGGCAAACACAAAATGCCTGATGTATTACAGACAGCCATTACAAGCAGAAAAGATAAAATGGTCTGAAGAGGCCACTAGATACAACAAACGCAAATTAATGGAAATTCCTGTTCAGATATCTTAAAATAAACCCTACACTGCACAGCACCCACATGTGCTAAGAATCCCTGGAACTATGGTGCAAAATTAGAAAAAGCAGCAGAGATAACGTGCTACTTATAGTGCAGAGGGGAGTTTCGACCAAGAATTGAACCCAAGTGTGACCACAGAGAGTAATCGCGAAACACCCCATGTGTGCAAAGCACCCCTTGTACTAAAATGCATAAGTGACGGGAACCGCAAAAACAAAGTGCTTCATTTAGTGCAGAGGTAAATTTTGCATGTGGCTAGGACTCTGGCATGAACACAGAAAATAACCGCAGAAACCTGCCCCCATATTGGGAGACCCCTTGGTCTGGAGTGCATAAGTAGGAAAGGCAATGGACACTAAAGTGGTTGGTGTCTTGCAGATATAACATTTTGCTTGAACGGTAGCACTCCTATGTGCAAAGTCTGAGGAGAGCCTGAACCTAAACCTTCTGCCGTTAAATGCATTAATAGGTACAGTGGTTTTTACATGAATAAAAAGGATTTACAGCCTGAGAAACAATAAACAGTCCCCAGGCAGTATGATTTAATGGGAGAGAGCAGTGGAAGGTAACACATAAAAGTAAGGCTATTTTCTTACATGGCTAATTGTTCAGGTAAAAGTTGTGAAAGTGAATCCCTATGTCCTCCCAACCGTGCATTAATTAGTCCATGTGCCTCTTAGCCACAGTGTTACCTCAGTTCAGGTTATCAGTTAAGGTAGCCCGTTACCGACTTTTGGGTAGAATCAAATTAATGGGGCTCATAAGTTCTTGATTGAACCTGGGCCCCGAGTTCCTTCCCAAACAAGGCTCTTGTACCTGATTGGGCGAAATATAACGATGATACCTCCAGCAAAGTGTGGACACCCAGGGTCAGAAAGACTGACTTCCGAAAAGATTTCCTAGGAGCATCCAGTTCAGGGGAGCAACACAAAAGGTGTAGCCAAGTTTTTCTTGGAAAATGTCATAGTCTACGCATCCGTCCCTCCCCTTGAGGGCCCATGCCGGATTGGAATCAGTAACTGGTAGGTTAGGTAAGCGCATGTACAGAATGTCTCATCTGTTCCTTGATGACATCTGATAGATATGATTGTGGCTTCACCACCATGTACCTGGGGAAGTAGAATTGCTGAGTTCTTTAGAAGGGTAATATCCTGAAGGTTTAAAGTTAATTTCAGTTGGCCTTTTTCCAGCCACAAAGGAGACATCATCTGAGTTTAATGCTAAATCGTTGATTTGGAAGGAGGGAATTTGTTTTTGCATTTCATAATGCCAGGGAGGGCCCCAGATTTTGTATGTGGCTTTCAAACAGCATGTTTGAGTGAGTCAGCTGGCGCTTTCAAGACTCAAATGTAGTGCTTCAAGATATCTGACTGGCAGGCTAAGGATTGACTTATCAGTTCAAAGTCAGCTCGCAATCTTGTCCTACGGATATACCAAGGCAGTTGAAATACCATTTTGTACCTTGGGGAATCAGGCAGTCACCCACCAGAGCATTCCCCTTATCCACTGAATTTAGACTGAAAAGAAGGGGCGCAACCCCTGCTTCAGATCACAGCGGGTTGTGATTTTGCGGATTTCACTGTGAGGTCCTGTTCTCACTCGCACCCATGTAGTGAAGTACAGGGCAATAATTGGCCCCAGTTGTTTCAAGGGGACGCTCCACGTGTTCAATTTTGTTCATAGCGTGGGACGATACACCCTATCAAAAATGGCACTGTAGTTGATGAAGCAGCAGAGAAGAGGTGGCTTATCTTGACCTCCAGCTGAAACATGTGTATCATATATTTTCCTGACATCTTCTCGGAGAGCTGGTTTGGTTTTAGTCTGATCCTCTCCAATGTTTGTATTTTTTCAGTTTACTAAACTTCTTAGGTTATTTAGGCACAGATATTTTTGACATGTCTAGATTTCTGAACGTTGTCTGCTCCTATTATTTAAATAACCCTGTAGTAAATCTGGAAGTAGAAACTAATTGTCCCTGGGCATCTGTGATTCCTACCAGAGATCAATACTGTCCCTTTCCTTTTGCTTTGCACTCTGCATCTTTAGGTAGTGTCATGTTGAACATGGGCTTGTGTTGTGATACTGGAGCCAGTTAACAGGTCTCTTTAGCTGTTTTTGTTCCTGCTTTATCAGTATTTTAGTATGTGACTGCATTCTAATCCGGTATCCACTACTTCAGTCACAAATGCTGAGTCTATTTGTCTATTGAGGTCTGTCAGTGCTAATGACACTCTTCAGTGAGAAAAACCCCTGGGATCTGCTACTTTAGAGTTAAGAGTCCCTAATTTTTTTTATCTCCAGTTGTTCTTGAATTGCTTCTCCATTCTAGCACAAGTATTTCACCTACATTGGCTTGGGATTAGTTGAACCAGCCCATCTTATCTGCCCCTGAATTGTGGGAACACTACTCTACACCCAAATACCATTGTTAACTGGACACTGAGAATTGTGATCTAAAAATTTAAAAAATGTAAATCCAGTACTTGTAAAGCGCACAGCTACCCGGAGGCATCCCAGCGCAGGGGCCGTTGGGAAGATTAAGCAAGCTATTGTCCAGAGTCACATGGTGCAGGGCAGACCCCTGCCGCCGGAGCCGGGGATCGAACCGTGAGCCCCAGTGTCCGGTGTCAGTCGCCCTGGCCGCTGCGCCACACCTCTTCCCTATTCCCACCCCTGAAGGGAGTCAACTTAAGGGACGTTTCTGAAGGAAACTCAGCCACAGGTGCTCACCACCAACTGAGACCACTGATAGAGACTGCTGATCTGGACAGATTGTGATCTGGTCACCATCTCCTACCAGATCATACCAAGAAGTGGCTAAACACCCTCTATGTACTTCCCAAAACAGTACCTCACACACTGCTCAGGGGAAGAGGTGTGGTGCAGCGGCCAGGGCGGCTGACTCCGGAACACGGGGCTCATGGTTGGATCCCCAGCACTGGCGGTATGTTAGCCCAGCACCATGTGACTCTGGACAATAGCTTGCTTAATCTTCCCGATGGCCCCCAGCGCCGGGATACCTCTCCGGAGGTAGCCGTGTGCACAAATGCTTGTATTTTTATTTCTCAGTAACCACTAACTTCACCCAAACTAAAATATAGGCATCACATGTCGTCACATACATTTGTTTGTTTGGAAGGTAGCATATGAGTCAACTTATTAGGGACGTGTTGAGCACACTGCCTTTGTAAGGAACAGAGCAGTCATCTACAGCAAAGCCCAGTATATGGTGTCCTCCCTCTTTTTTTAACTTGTCAACAGTTTCATCCCTGAAGTACAGGAAAGTAGAAAACAAACCAGGTGAGAGGGCTGGCATCCAATTAGAGTAATCTGCCATCTTGGCACAATGGCTTAGGGAGATAATGGGCACATCTGTGTGACCTGTAGATAACAACTACTAATACCAGCAAGGGCCACTCAGCATTCCACCCAAAGTCACTAAATTAAGAACCATTAAGCCTGGCAACCGTAACAAGCACTCCAGGGAGTAATATAAATACTAAATTAAAATGAACTATTATTAAAGTAAGCTGTAAATGCCTTCTTTCTGAAAACAAATCTATGACGTTTACAATGTTATATTGTAGAAAATGAGGCACAGACAGCAAAGGGAAAGCCAATATATATTCTTTAGGTGTAAAAAACCCACTGTGCCAGTGAAATTACTCCTTTTCCTTACCTGATGCTACTGCTAAAGCTTGTACAAACGTTGGAAAAAACACTTCTTGTTTACCCCACTAGGGAAATTAGAAGAGTTTGATCATCAGTTCAGTTCAGTTAGAGGCTGCCAGACCCAGTATGCACCCTGAGCGACCCATGATGAACTGACTGCTGTTTGAAGTAAACTTATCCCAGTTGTGCCTGCATGCTGTGGTTGTAAAAACATAGGAGACAGATGAATGCTATACATTTTCAGCCCTGACCAGACTGACTTAAGAGGAGCTCTATACTTTCTTGAATAGTTAGTCAATTTATGTACAATAGTTGTTTCATTGCGGACTGAGTTTAGGAGCCAAATTCTTATACTCTGTGTGCATACTACTGGTAGTACTGGTGGAGCAAGGATCAGCACTACCCCTAAAACTGAACACTAATATTTCTGCAAGAGAAACTGTAATCGAACCATCAGTAATATCGACTTTTATGCCTTTGGCATCATCAGTTGAGCATGCTAAAGATCTGAGATAGACAAACTGTTTGCAGGAAGAAACTAACCCTATTTCCATTAAATCTATGAATAACACCTGTTCTCTATGATCCTGCAAGTCAAATTATCTGACATATTGGCAATAGCTGCTGAAAGTCACATTTTCCTTGCTGAATCATTTTGTTTTCAACTGTTTTCACTGCAGATGCTCGCAGGTGTATCTGCAATTATGGAATCCTGATCAGATATTGCATGTAATCTCATGAAAGGGGAATAATTATTGGACCTTATGAGTGCGTAATTAAAAATTGTAAAAATCCTGACTAGCTCGACCTTACATATAGACTGCACATGAGCTAACTTGGAGAAATTAATTACTAGAACAATAGGGCCTACTGAGAATAAATTGAGGGGAGCTGTGCTAAAAGACTCACCTACTATCTAGGTAAGAATCCTTTTCCCAAAAGAACACACCCTGGCACAATAGGACCTTTAAAGTGAAAATGTAATGCTGATCAACTGGCATGCCTTGGGGGGCAGGGCAGCATTTGTTTTGATTTTCAGAAACAAAACCATTAACATAGGGTTTTGCTTCAGTAAATAAGAAGGAATATTTGCTTCCTGTGCACCGCCGCCATGATTCACGTTGCAGTCATGCAGATGAAAAAGAGATTCAGGTGATCCACCCTAAATAAAGCTGGGCTTTGAGACTCCAGTGTCATGAGACCGGTTGACAGGCTATAAGCTAAAAGTGTCCTTTGGAGAGGCTATCTGAGGCTCCACCATTGGATGTGAAGCAGTTTCTGTGTCTCTAAAACAGGACTGGAACACAGGTCTTCCACAGAATGTTTGCAACTATCCCACAACTAACCAGACACAAATTAATTCATTAGATATTTTTGCGGGATTATCCAAAGACTACTAGTGAACCCCTTCTTTCCTTGATAAGAGGTTCTTAATTTTTGCTCTTTAGTGAACTTCATATAATCATTTTATTTGCATGGCACTTTCATATCTTTGAAAGATGGACATCATGTACAGTAGAATAATAACGAAAAACTGATATATGTTCAGCTTGTCCAACTCTCAGTTTCGTCACCTCATTTAGAGGGAAAGGGGGGGTCGACTGCCATATTTCCAATGGTAAAGTCTCACCTGGCTCTACTTTGGAAACATCACCCTTCCTGTCGTCAACTTGTCACAATAGCTTTGTGCGGGTTGCTTTTTTATAACCGCAAGCCAAATGTCATCCCTACCTGCCTTTTTTTGATGCCCTGAACTGTCCTGAACACGACCTTCATTCTAGGCATGAGAAATGCAAAAATGTCTCCTATTCCCAAGGAAAAATCTCTCTGCAAGGCAGGATTATACCAATCGCAGCTGTGGGGTTTTGATCAAAAATGGGCATTGTTGGCTGGCTGCAATTGTGAATGTGCACAGAAGAGCTCCTATTTGGTTAAAAACATCAAAAACAAACAGTTAATCCGGGGTCTCATCTTCCAATTGCCTGATAGAGGAGAAAGATAGCTGAACACCTCTGTCATCAAGAGTAAACCACAAGAAAATATGAAGGATTGTAGAGTAAAAAGACCCTTGCAAATGGTTGGATTCCCAACACTCATCAGCGTGATCCTTATGAGCATTTGGGTATCCATCCTACCTTCCACTAGCCCTTTTAATCATAGAGGGGAATTGAGTGGAGCGTTTCCTCAAAAAGGGTCGTGTAGGAAAAGCACAAGATCAAAGAGAGATGAGGCTCACACAGAACCGTAAAGGAAATCCCCAAAGTGTATGTGAGAATGATAGGTGCAGTGCAATTGTGAGAGTAAAAAAGGATATACAAGAGAGAAAATTATTTATTAGGGTATCTATTGTAATCCTTCTTAAAAACAGTGTAAACAAGCAGTTTCAAAAATAGTTGCTTATAAAAACGGTCAATATGTTTCAGATTTCTGGACAAATGGTCCATGGCTTTCTGCAGGACCTGTCTGTTGATGGTATTGCTACTGCATAGAACATATTGTGTCAAAAAGCTAGTGACAAATAAGAGAAAAGCAATAAGATAAGAACAATAAACATGAAGGTTGGAGTCAATACAACCTCTGGTGCCAATTATAGATCCTCCGTATATAAGAAATGTAGAGGACACCTGTAAAAGAAATTTAGATCATGGTACTCAATGACAAAAAGATTTAAGTGCAGAATCTTTACAACTGGTAAGTAATACAGAGGTATATACAAATTATTAGCCTCAAGATAGCTTCAAGCTTGTAATGCATTCTAGTAAAAAAAATAGTTTTGCTCACCCGTCTGATATGAGGACCGGACCTCACCTCTTCTGGGAACCACTCAGGCCCCACTCTGACAAACATAGAGGGAAGAGGGACATGTAAGGATAGATCTTTTGGATAACTGTGTCGAGCTATTTAACTAGTCCCCCCGCATCCCATGCGTTATGTAAGTATGTAAGACGATTTCGCTGTCAACTGACTAGAGAAGTCAAGTTTCGCTCAAGTGTCCCATGTGAGATTTAAAACACCTTATAAAAACATGGCGAATAAACAACGGATAGGAATAACTGATTTCAATGCATGCCACATCAAATAACTAATGTGTTAGTAAACATGTCCTCTTGGTATAACAGGAGTGGGTGACACATAATATAGGGCTCTGCAACACTGTTAAATATCTATTCAATACGTTAGTGAGCGATCAAATGCACACAGAACCCCGTTTCCCTATGACAAAGACGTGATCTCGTAGTCGTTTCTGACGTACGCAGAGATCGACAAAGCGTTCTACATTAGTTTCAGCTGTAACTAACGGCCAATACAAAAGAACAAACAAACTCCCTGCACGTCACCTCCATCTCCAGCTTGGTCGAAGCTTGAGGCAACAACAGACCGGTGAGAGTCGGGAGGTGTGTGGGATGTGATACGGCACTTGACTATGCCATTTGGAATACACCTTGGGGTTCCATAATACGATGGGTTAGTCTCTTAGAAGCTAGTCCACTGGCTTCTCCCTTTTCACCCTTTTTACCTCCTCTGCATTTTAAAATGACATCTACTCTCAAACATAGACAAGGGTTGCAAACATTTTTCTGATAGTTTGACTAACAAAAAGAGGCCAATGCCTTCTCAACTAACATGCACATCTGGTCAGGTGTTAATCTTGAACATTACAGTGAAGACAGCTGAAGGCAGTTTCGTCCTTTTTGACTTCCCTGGCCAGTGCAGAATTCTGGAGATTTTGCACAGTAATCTTTCAGGTTGTGTGTTGCCTACTTGATGTTCTGAGCCTCCGGATCTTAAACATCTGAGCTGGACACATTGCGCCTCATGTAATATTAACACATTAATTGTTTGATGTGGCATGCATTGAAATCAGTTATTCCTATACATCGTTTATTTGCCATGTTTTTATAAGGTGTTTTAAATCTCATATGGGGCATTTGAGTAAAACTTGACTTCTCTGATCAGTTGACAGCGAAATCGTCTTACAGACGGGGGGACTAGTTAAATAGTTTGACACAGTTATCCAAAAGAGCTTTCCTCACATGCCCCTCTTCCCTCTATGTTTGTCAGAGCGGGGCCTTATTGACCTGAGTGGTTACCAGGCGAGGTGAGGTCCAGTCTTCGTATCAGATGGGTGAGCAAAACTATTTTTTCCTTTAGAATGCTTTACAAGCTTGAAGCTGTCTTGAGGCTAATAAGTTGTATATACCTCTGTAATACTTACTGTTAGAACTGGGGGTCTCTAGTTGGCAGAGGTAGGTACCACTGTCCAAATAGGGACCCTTGCTTCTAGTCAGGGTAAGAAGGAAACACTCTTAGATAACTTCTGCTCACCTCTTGGGTAGCTTGACACGAGCAGTCAAGGCTTATCGAAAGCGAAGTGTAATGTATTTGTACCAGCACTCACAGTAACACAGTGAAAACACCACAAACTGACTGCACAACAGTTTAGAAAAATAAAGGTATTTTAATCTAAACTACACAAGACCAAAAAAACAAAAATCCAACATGCACAGTTCAAGAATATGGTTTCAAAAGTGTTCTTAAGGTTATGTTAAAATAATCCACAAATGCGTCACATTTTAACCAACAGTACCTTTAGATGCGACAAAAGTGTCAAGTGAAAGCTGTAGCATTGAAAAGCAAGGGATGCGTCACTCCTGAGACCATGGGGAGGCGATGCAACAACCCCGCTGGACGTAGCGGGCGTGTTGCTATGACTCCAGTCTGTTTGGGGAGGGATGCGATACCTTGCGTGGATTTCGGTGCACAGGTTTTGTGCAAGTGACTCGCAAAAGCGACGATGCAACGATCTTTGGGGCAGCGATGATCTCCGGAGCGGCGACGATGCGCAGCTCAGCGACGATCTTCTACTCTCGCGGCCCCTCGATGTGATGGCTCTGCGACGATGTTCGCAGCGACGAGATGTGGTCCGCAAGCAAGCGGTGCGACATTCTCACCCAGTGACGACAGGCTCTGCGACGATACTGGCAGCGATGGTAATCTTCCCGCACCGGACTGCTGCGTCCCGCAAACGAAGGATGCGACGACTCTGGCAGCGGCAACAGGCGCTGCGACGAGCTCGACACTCGCGGCGGCGGGAATTTCCTCACACTGACGGAGATGCGCTCCGCTAGCGAGCAATGCGTGAAAACTTGCAGAAAGTCTTTCAAATCTTGGTTTCCAGATTCCCAACACAGGTACAACTTCCAGAGGCACCACAACTGGCCCAAGCACTCTAGGAAGGACAGAACTCTCTCAGCAGAGTTCAGGGAAGCTGGGGGTGAAGTCCTTTTGTTCCTGAGACTTCTTAACAGGGAGCCAGCTCTTCTCAGGACCTTGGAGATTCCTTCAAGCAAAGGGACAAAGCACAAAGCAAAGGCCTCTCCTTAGCAGCAAAGCAACAAAAGGTCAGTCCAACAGAGCAACAGCAGGACAGTCTTACTTCTTCAGTTTCAGCTTTCTCCTTAGCAGAGGTTCCTTCTTGATTCCAGGATGATCTAATTTTCTGTAGTCAGGGGTCCTGTACTTAAACTCCTAAAAGTCTTTGTTCCTGTTGTGCAGGAGGGCTCTAAGCCCGGTCTGAACCAGTTCTGGGTGTTCCTTGAGCACTTTGTTTTCCTGGCCTCTCCTTTCCTTTCAGCGAGAGGGGCAGGGTCGTAAGCCGCCCAGCAGGAGGTGGAGCCAGCATTGTGGAAGGCAGGCACAGCCCTATTCAGGCCCAGGTGCTACCCCCTCCCACCACTCTAGATGCAGATGGAGCTATTCAGCCCAGGGATGGCCCACTCAGACTCTGGGAGCCACCCAGCCCCTGTCACTCACAAACCAGACAGTCAATTCACAAACAGGCCAAGGCACACAGAAAGGTCAGACAAGAGAACAGCAACTTTCTAAAAGTGCTGTACTCAAACACAGGATTTAAAAACAACCTCTCTTAAAAGATGTGTTATTAAATTCTGAGTTCAGGGATACCAGACTTGTATGTCCTATCTTGCTCCTATGGGACGTTTTGCTGGTAGCCACTGTAGCCAGCATTCCCCATGATAGCCTATGGGGCAAGATAGCCTTACAATAGTGAAAAACGAAAATGGCTGTAATTCACTACTAGAGCATGTCACCTGCACTAGTACAGGCTCTACCTTTCACATACACTGCACCCTGCCCAAGGGGGTACCTTGGGCCTTTCATAGGGGTGACCAATGTGTACAGAAAGGGAAGGGTTAGGCCTGGTCAGTGGGGACACTGACCAGGAGGATATGGCAGTTCACAGACTGAACACAGGCACTGCGGTGGCAGACCTGAGACACCATTTTAGGTCTACTCATGTGGGTGGCACAATCAGTGCTGCAGGCCCACTAGTAGTATTTGAATCACCAGCCCTGGCACCCTCAGTGCACTTTACTAGGGACCTCTTGGTAATACAAATATGCCAATCATGGATAACTAATCACAATAACAATTTATACAGGGAGCACTTGCACTCTGACACTGATCAGCAGTGGCAAAGTGCCCAAAGCATATATGTAACAAGAGGGGGAGAGAGAGAGTACAGTGGATTCAGTCTCCCTGGGCAACGTCAATAAACAAAGTGGAATCCACTGAGGGGTTAATGTGGTCCCCACTGTGGTGGGGAGCACACAGTGTTGTTTTTGTACCCCTCACACACCAAAAGGACCCTTGGTGTCATTCTACCATCATTGGGGTCTTCGCACCCCTCTACGGAGTGCGGCGTGCTGCGACCTACGAATACGCGGGAGCACTTCAAGTGTGGACTATGTGTGGTAGTGTGTGGGGTATAGAACGTGAGTGGTGGAGTGGTGAGAGTGATAATTAAAAAATACCTGCCACGTGGGGGGGAAAAAAAGACTTTAATTACGCCCCGGCTGGTATTGTTAAAAAAGGGGGTGCTCTGCGAGGTTTGTGCTGTAAAATTATGTACAGCTACCTCTTAAGTGCGTCAACATGGACATGTTTCGGAGAATCCCACTCCTTCTTCAGGATGGGAAAGCACAAAATTCCCCACCTTACTCACATGTGTGTATGTTTTAAAGTGTATTATACAAAAATTAATTAAAAATTAAACTATAGGTGTATGTGTACCTATCGTGTTGTTCTGCACGAAGTCCTAGCGCCCAGTTGGCGGCTAAATTGGACCTGGAGGGAGAAAATTATACAATCAATACCTATCTAATGTTCAAAGAATACATTAATCAAATAGGTATCATTGACCTAAGTGACTAAGAGTATGCACATATTGTTTCACATGTAGGGTTGCTGATTGCCTCCAGATAATCATGCACCCTGTGGAAAGAAAGAAAGAAAGAAAAAAAAAAAAAACACACAGACACACAAAAAACATTACTGTGACACATATCTCCGATGGTTCCTGCCTTATCCTAGGTGTTGAGGATAAAGGAAAAGGTGCTATTGTAGGGATAAACCTTACTTTTTTCATAAGTTACAGTGCCTCATGAGCTTTTGCGCCAAATATTGGGGAGTCCCATCAGGCTAGATTCAGCTCTCTGTAGGTATGAGAGAAAACCAGGCTTTAGGGTCTTATTAAAAGTTTCACCTTCGTTTACCAAAGCTGCCTCTAAGTTTATCACTCACGGTTGCCCAAAGCATCTAAACCAGCAAAAACTAAATACAGGAGGTAGAATCAAAAAGATAGGGGGAAACCACGCCAAGAATGCCAGATCTAACACTTACCAGTTGTAAAGATTCTGCACGTAAACCATTTTGCCATTAAGAGTACCATGATCTAAATTACTTTTACAGGTGTCCTCTACATTGCGTCTATACGGAGGATCTGTATTTGGCACCAGAGGTTGTAACTCCAACCTTCATGTGTATTGTTCTTATCTTATTGTTTTTCTCTTATTTGTCACTAGCTTTTTGACACAATATGTTCTATGCAGTAGCAATACCATCAACAGACAGGTCCTGAAGAAAGCCTTGGACCATTTGTCCAGAAGACTGAAACATGTTGATCGTTTTTATAAGCAGCTATTTTTCAAACTGCTTGTTTGCACTGTTTTTAATAAGGATTACAATAGATACCCTAATAAATAATGTTCTCTCTTGTATATCCTTTTTTACTCTCACAATTGCACTGCACCTATCATTCTCACATACATTTTGAGGATTTCCTTTACGGTTCCATGTGAGCCTAATCTGTCTTTGATCTTGTGCTTTTCCTACACAACTCTTTTTGAGAAAACAATCCACTCAATTCCCCTCTATGGTCAAGAGGGCTAGTGGAAGGTAGGATGGATACCCAAATGATGATAATGATCACCCTGGTGAGTGCTGGGAATCCAACCATTTGTAAGGGTCTCTTTACTCTATAATCTTTCATATTTTCTTGTGGTTTACTCTTGCTGACAGAGGTGTTCAGCTATCTTTCTCCTCTATCAGGCAACATGTAGATCAGACCCCGGATTATCTATTTGTTTTTGATCATATGGATTTGGGGATTTAATCCGTGGCAGGTCTATAAAATCCCTTGAACCCTCTATCACCTTTGTGTTGTCTTTGGTTAAAAACATCACATTTGGAAATCCCCTCCACACAGGAAGGGAAGTCCAAATTGGGCTGGCCCCATGAACTGGACCAGTAGAGATTTTGACTCTGCCGCGCATATACTTGACCACTGACTTGACCAACAGGGTATACGTTTTGAAGTGTGCTTGCTGTTGGACTTAGTCCTTTTTGGCTAAAGTTCCTTAAACTTTTTGCCTTCCTCCTAGACCTTTTTCTGACATAATGTTGCCGACTTAGATGCTTTGGCCACTTTGCCACTGCTGATTCGTGTCAAAGTGCAAGTGCTCCCTGTATAAAGTGTTGTGGTAATTGGTTGTCCATAATTAGTTTGCCTTACTAGTAAAGTTCCTAGTAAAGTGCACTATGTAAAGCTGGTTTCTTGTCTTGAACCATTCTGTGATCCTCTGCCTGGTTGTATACTGTGTGCCTGGGTTTAGATGTGACAGGGTCTTGGAAGTGTCCTGACCTCAGGGATAGAGAAGGTGAGATAGCAACAGCCTGGGCCTGCATTTGATGTGGGGGGAGGAGTAGCCCCCTGGATGTGAAAAGGGCTGTGTTGCTGCCACAACAGGATGAATCCACCTTCTGCTGAGCGTCTGGTCCCCAGAATCCCACTATCAAAGGAAGGAAGTGTGCCCTGGCAGGAAGGCACCCAGAACTGGTTTGGACTGGGCTCAGAGCCCCCGAACACAAAGACTTCAAAGGCATTGAGGGGTATAAATGTAAGAGCTGAAACCCCTAAAGTCAAGACTGCAATCCATACTGAAAGAGGATTGTACCTACTTTGTGATCAAGAGGAACCTTTGCCAAGGAAGAACAGCTGAAGAGACTGAAGAAAAGGACTGCCCTTGTTGTGTGTTCTGTGGCTGGCCTGCAGATTGCTGATTTGACTAAGGAGAGGACAAGGGACTTTGCTGTGTGCTGTGTCCCCCTGCTTGTGAGGACACTGCTGTGTGCTATGTCCTGAAGTAGAGTATCTCCAAGGGCCCGAGGAGAGCTGATCCCCTGTTGTGGAAACTCAGGAACACAAAAGTTTCTAACCGTGTCTCAGTGGCACTGTGTGCATGGGGCACTTGCATGCCTGAGACTGCAGTGTGGTCCGTGGTACTGTTTACGAGGTGCCCCGGGATCGCATTACCGCTGCATCTAGAAACATCATCCACGCTGCTGCCTTGCTGTTGTGGCCCAAGCTGTCATCCTACCTGAGGCTGTGAGTAAAGATCATCACTGCCGGACCGAGCCGCAACGTGCCAAAGGACTATTTCAAACTAAGACCGTGTCTCAGACAAGCTGTGTGCGTGGTACTCATGCATGCCTGAGACTGCCGTGTGGTCCGTGGTACTGCTCACGAGGTGCCTGTGATCACATTGCCCCCGCAGCGTGAAACATTATTCACGCTGCTGAATTGTTGTTTGTGGCCCGAGCTGTCATCGTAACTGGGGTTGCGATTAAGGTCGCTGCCGCCGGCCTGAGCTACAATGTGCTAACAGGGTACTTGGAATTGAGGACTGTGTCTCAGTGACGCTGTGTGCGTGGTGCTCTTGTATGCCTGAGACTGCTGTGTGGTCATGGTACTGTTTACGAGGTGCCCCAGGATCGCATTGCCCCTACAGCGTGAAACATCGTCCACGCTGCTGTTTTGCTATTTGTGGTTCGAGCCAACATCATAACTGAAGCTGTGAGTTAGGACTACCGCTGCCGGCCTGAGCTGCAACATGCTAAAAAGATTGCCTGGAGCTAAGGAAGCTACAAGGTGAAAGGGATCGTGATCGTCGTTCGTCAAAAAGAATTAGCCCAAGATTATCAGCGATGGTGAAGGCAGCGTAGTAACCTGTCTGGCTACAGCGCAGCCTAGCAATAGAGCTGCAATGAGGTACCTACCTCAGCCAACTAGAGACCCCCAGTTCTAACACTGTCATTAACCACTGTTGTGAGATTTGTTTTGCATCATCGTATATTATACTTTTTCGCGGCCCCACTCCCCAAGTGTGCCATATGGGTTTCTGCACATCAACTATGAAATGCATGATGTAATCAGCAAAAACGTGTTGCGTGCATGCTTTTCATATCCTTTCCCACTCATTTTTGATTTGGTTCAACAACATTTAGATGTGTGTGTATAATCAGTTGATGAATGCTAAAAGAACAGATGATGGCTGGAATGCTAAACAAATCAAACATTCAAAATCATTGTCTTTTGCTTGCCACGCCATTTCTGTTTGGACCCAGCCACATGCAAATCACACTTGACACTGCTACCCATGGAAACCATGAGCAACCGCTCCCTTTAAACTGCCACATTTCCCGACAACTGGAAACACGCAAAGTCAACCCCCTCCTGAAGAAGCCCTCTGCAGACCTGATGGACCTCAATAACTTCAGGCCTATCTCTGTGCTCTCATATGCAGCCAAAGTCATCGAAAAGGCAGTCAACACCCAGCTAGACAACTTCTTCAAAGCCAACAATGACCTGGACATCTCCCAATCTGGATTCCACAGCAACCACAGCACAGAGAAAGCCCTACTTGTTGCCACAGACGACATCCGCTTACTCCTTGACCCAGGCCAATCGGCAGCCCTCAGCCTCCTGGACCTCTCAGCTGCCTTCAACACTGTCTCCCACCGCACACTAGCCACCAGACTACACGATGCCGGCATCCGCAGAAAGACTTTTGACTGGTTATGTTCATTTATCACAGGCAGAACTCAGCAAGTCAGGCTCCTGTCTTTCCTCTCAGAACCAACAGAGACCAGATGTGGAGTACCCTACGGATCCTCACTCAGCCCCACCCTCTTCAACATCTACATGGCCCCCCTCGCACCCATCATCACAAACCACAAGCCCAACATAGATACCTATGTTGACAACACCCAGCTCATCCTCTACCTCACAAAAGAAAACAGCATCACCAGGCACAGCTTCCAAGAAGGGATGAAAGTAGTCACACCTGGATGAAGAGGAGCTGCCTGTAAATCAACTCAAAAGAAAAATAGAAGCCCTCATCCTTAGCCCCACCCCATCTGCCTGGGACGACAACTGGTGGACCCCCGCCCTCAGACCCTCCCCCCACTCGGACGGACTATGCACCAAACCTCTCCATCATACTAGACTCAGCGCTCACAATGAGCCACCAGATCTCGTCATGCTTCAACACCCTCCAGATACTCAGAAAAACGTTCAGATGGATCCCTCCTGAATCCAAAAAAACATTCACACACACCCTCATCAGCAGCAAACTGGACTATGGCAATGCTCTCTATGCTGGAATCAACAAGAAACTACTTCTTAGGCTCCAGTCCATCCAAAACCCTGCAGCCAGATTAGTCCTAGACATACCCCGCCACAACAACATCACCAACACCTCTTCGATCTCCACTGGCTCCCCATCGAAAGAAGAATAACCTTCTAGCTCCTCACCCATGCTAACAAGGCCCTCCACAACAACAGACCAGCATACCTAAACAACCGCCTTTCCTTCCACGCACCCAAGAGACACCTCCAATCATCCGACCTCTCTCTGGCCACTGTCCCAAACATCTACAAGACCAGAACGGGAGGGAGGCTCTTCTCCTACCCCGCAGCTGAGACCTGAATTGACCCCCTCCACCTCCATCAAAACCCACACTGCCCCTGTTCAGGAAAGGCCTCAAGTCCTGGCTCTTTGGATGACCACAGCACGCTACAGAGATGCCCCCCCCCTTTAGCACCTTGAGACCCTCGTGGGTGAGTAGTTGCACTTTATTAAACCCTGATTGATTGAGTGAAACAGGGCAGCCCAAACTGCCAGGCCACATCCTCCCTGGACCGGAAACAAGCATCCTGAGAGTGGGTTAGCTGTATTGATGGAGCGTAAAAGTTGCCACTATGAATTCTCCCTATCAAATTAGATTTACAAAAATAAATTATTAATGAAAACATGTAAAATGGTTGAAACGAAAAACTTGAGATTTCATACTGCAGTTTAAAAGTAAGCAGAAATGTTTAAATCATGGAAAATGCTAAAAACCTAAATAAAGCAAGAGAGAGGAAAAAAAGTTATTTGCTTATGCAATGGTAGCACGTGCTTGAGAATCTAAACATTATTTAACCTAGAAAATGTGCTGTTGACTTCTAAATGTGATAAATGAAATAAATGCTTACATAGTGAACACTCAAAAAATGGTTTGAATGCTTAGTATATGAATACTTGATAACATGAAGTTTTGCCGTAATACTTTAGTATTGTGGGTTAAAAACGTAAATATCAAAAGTGACATGTATGTTAATCTGTTTTGAAAATATAAAAACATATGAAAATATACTTTTTAGTACTACCTTATATTAACATATATCATTTAGGAGAAGAATAATGAGAAAATGAACTGAGAAAACTGAATTATTCATATTAATGTGTGCTTTATATTAATCATAAAGTGATAATGATTCAGCAAATTTTCATGTAGGCTTCAAATGCTCTCTTTTTCTCATTGGAAAAGCAGAATCTAACTGAAGTAGTCATTTTAGAGGCTGTGCTAACTTTTCATGAAGTTTCTTTCTTGTGCTTGCAAGCAATAGACTCACTTATGATTCAGCAACACTTTTGACAGAAATGTATCAATGAGTTGCAAACCCAGAGAGAGTGTCTGGGAATGGACAGACAGTGAACAAAGTGAAATTTCTTACTTCCAAGGAAAGGATGAAAATATAACGTTATTGAATTTGATGATTTTGCAAAAAATGATTACTTAATGCTTACGGATTACTAAGGGAGCTATTGATCACACCATGAGCAGCACACTGTGGGCAACAAATGAAAAGCATATGGAGTGATTCAAAGGATACTTTGTGGGAGTAAACTGAGAACTTTTGGAAGTATAATTGCCGCTTTGGAGAAGGAGTCTGCATGGCTGTCATTTTCAATTTCCCTGCCTGGAATGTTGTCGGACTGAATTCTGATTTCCTTTCCTATGCCAAACCCATTTGAACTGAACTTTGTGAACGGACTCAATCCTGGGTTTTGCTGGCTGGTAAAGCATTCTGGTATAACTCTTCAGCTGAAGAGAGTATTGACTCATTCATGTGACTCAATATGCTTCAACTCTGCATCTTTGGTTTGTATAATCTAAATGCTACAACTCAATTTTCCCATGTTCTCTCTCTCTCGTTTCTTTCATAGGTAACCAGCAATCTTTGACTTGTTGAATTTGTGTGAAATTGTGTGATTAATTGTATTAAAAGAGTTCTATTAAATTTGATTTTAATCTGATTTATGTTCTTGACCATTCAAATTGAGGTTTTGGATAAATGATTTCCATGACCAAATATATTGTATTTATGTCATTTTTGGTGTGAACTCTCTAGTCAAATGATTATCATTTATATGATCTAAATTAATGGTTGTGTGCTGTAAGCATTAATTTGGCATTTTCTTATTCCAGGTTCTCATAAGAATTTGCTTCACGATCGATCGCTGTATATCCAAGTCCCTGTTAGCTCATGTAAAAGATCCACCAGAGGACAGATGGTAGTTTAGTGTTATTTTATGGGCTCAGAGAGAAAATAGTTTTCATTGAAAATATATGTGATGCTAATTGAAAGGAATTTTTTGCACATCTTTCTGCTGCAACAGTATCATCCCTCAATAGCCAGGCTAGCTTGAATCCAGAGGTATAGATAGCAAAAAACCCACGGCTGCGTATACCCTTCCCACTTAGAGCAACAAATGCAAAAAGAACAGATGATGGATGGAATGCTGAACAAATCAAACATTCACCCTCAGACACAGATCTGGGTTTAATCCATTGTTTGTTTCCTTGCCACGCCATTCCAGTTTGGACCAAGACATATGCAAATCAGTCTTGATCCTGCTAGCCACTGGAACAGTCAGGCCCATAGCCAGAAGTATATTATTAGAGGGTTCTGGCCCCCAGCTATGAACTAATATTAAAGCTGTACTCTATAGGTGCATTCTATCCCAAATACTGGTGGCACTACTAAATACTGACCCCTAGAATATCGGCATACAAGAATATCAAGAGCAGAATATTTAAAGCAAGTGCAAATAGGGAAGAATTGATTTACTACTCCTATGCCCACATCTACATACCTTGAAGGTATATATATATTATGTAGGTATATATAGGTGAGATAAGGCATAGCCTTATATCTATTTCATATGCATATTTGTGATTTGCAAATTGCAATCCATAGCTCAGTGACCCCCGATTTGGAAATGATTGCCACATGCCCTACATGTGTATCATAATCTCGCTCCAGCTCCTAGTCAGTAAAATTCTGAGAAGCCCAGCAACCTAACTACTGTCTTCTGATGTTTACTTCTTTCACGGATGTGTGTGTTGATTTAGTGAAAAAAACGCACATTTGTGGTAAAAAACAAGATATTATGCACAAGAAAACGCCTCAGTGTAGGCCCTCAGAAGATTATTTGTATGAGAGAAAAAGTGGGAGCCTGCATTGCTGCCCTTCATTAACACTATCATTACAGTGTCTCGGCACCTGCATGCATCCACCCACCTCCAAATTGCATGCCTCACCACTCTCTGTAGATGCCTGCCTCCACTGGTGACTAACATGTCACCCATGAAAGAACAGACTCCCTAAGACACAGGCAACGATCAAGACGGCCTTACAAAGTGACCAATTCTGTCAATGTGGGTAGCTGTGGTATTTAGGCCAGAGCTCAATCGGCATCAAGGGAAACCTTCCAGGCCCATACATTTCTGAAAAAAAGGTACCTAGTAAAGTCTGGGGTGGTGTAGTTTATGTGGATACCAATACTTTCCCTTAACCAGAATGCCCTGCCAACAGCAAACTTTAGCAAAATCACATATTATCCTCATATGTTTGTGAAGGGAGGTTCTGGATTCTGTGAGGATCCATAAACTTCTTACCATTCAGCCTTCCTACACTTCTCTCAATATTACCACTACCCAAATGTTAACCAAATAATATGTATTTAGTACATTAATTACATAAGACCTCATAACATCAATGTATTTGTTATGGCCATAAATTAGATAAAGATAAAGTAGAATTCGAAAGGACTCAATACATTTCATAGAGCAGATTCACACTACACATATCGTAAATTACAATATAGTAAAAACTGAAAGTGTTAGTTGATGTTCTGCGGAGATGTCTAGAGAGGTCAATTGTAATAGAAATTCTTTCGCCCACAAATACCTTGATTATAGTAGGAGATATATTCACAGTGTGTTGACCCTGTCAGAGCTAAAAAGTTATGAATTAATGTTTTAAAGATAGTCAATTATAGCAGCCCTTTGTGACGCGGTAGGCTATATTGGGCCATTTCAGCTAGCTTTACACTACTGCTACTTAGGGTGTTTTCACCCCTCTGCAGCAGGCTCTTCAACCTAACAAACTATCTGACTCCTGCAAACAAAATCACATTTTATAGAGCAGATACATTAACTCACCAGGCTATATTTCTTAATAAACAACAAGATCCACCTCTAAGAGGTTTCCTGTGACCCAAGATATGACAGGCATACACAGTATTTGTTAAAATACCCCTCACACACCAAAAGGGCCCTTGATGTCATGCTTCATCATCGGGGTCTTCCCGCCCCGCTGCGGGACGGGGCGTGCTACCACTAGCGACTACGCAGGAGCACTTAGATATGTAAGTGCTATGTGAGGTGTATTTGAAGTGAGTGTAAGTAGGGTCAGGGGTGAATAGGAAAAGTGAGATTTTCCCATTCACCCCTGACCCTACTTACACTCACTCAAATACACATCATGTAGCACTTACAATATCTAAGTGCTCCTTGCGTAGTCGCTCGTCGTAGCACGCCCCGTCCCGCAGCGGGAAGACCCCGAGATGAAGCATGACACCAAGGGCCCTTTTGGTGTGTGAGGGGTATTTTAACAAATACTGTGTATGCCTGTCATATCTTGGCTCACAGGAAACCTCTTAGAGGTGGACCTTGTTGTTTATATATACCATTGACTGGAGGAGGGTGCATCCACCTGAGTGCTTTCTAGCACTACCTCTTCACTCCCTGATTTGATTTTTTGTTTATATTTATTAATAGGCCAGTGCAGGCTGGAGCAATGTCAGTGAAATATAAATAGTAGCAGGCTTGTGATAGCTCAGCCCTGGCACAAAAGGCTAATCAAAGCACCATACCATATTGGAATATGGAATTACTTGACTGAACACTGGTTCTGAATGTCTGGTAGGTTTGGGTAGTGGCAACCCCTTATGTATCAGGAATAGCAAACTTCATGAAAGTTGCTCGCTTAAGAACAACATGATTCAATGTCCTGTACAGTTGTGCAATCCCTTCACACAGACAATTCTTGTTTGACACATCATATGTGAAAGGTGAAAAGGGAGTTCAGCTAATGCCCATTAAATTCTTGGTCTCTCAGCTGTGACAGAAAAATATTTTTGATAACACCTTTCATATCAGCTCCTCACACCAAACACTGTGGTGTCCAACAGTGGTCCGTCATATCCCCTCTACTATTGAAAATCTACATACATCAGTAGTAGATGAGTAAATCATTCAACCTCACCTGTTACAACTATGGCGTACATGCATTTAGACAATTCTGCCGCCACACGGCAAGAAATTTTTATTGTTTTAATTAATTCTTTTTATAACTATTTAATATTACAACAATTGTAATTAAACTAACAATAACGTTTTTTTACCTACTTACCTGTTACAACTATGTAGATGACACCCAATCATTTTTTTAAATGGATGGTCTGGAAGACTTCGGCAATTTAAAACTTGATGACTGACTTGGTGCCATAAACACACGGATGATGAAGAAACATCTAAAGCGAAATACTTCTAATACAGGGCTTATGATCTACAACCAATGACAAAAATACCAGTCTACTGCCATATGACCAGAGGAACATGAAGTCTGTACAACATTATCAAGAGAAGTCATAAACCTGGAAGTAAATATCGAATCAGACCTATATTTGATATCATATTTTAACAACATCAAACAGAGTGCCTTCTACACAGTGAAAACATTACTTTGATTCCTTGGATACCAAGAGAAACTGCATGCCATTATCTGACTCGAAACCTCCAGGCTTGACTAAGCCAACCACCTATACCTTGGTGCACCCTCATTTATAATACGCCAAATACAACTCATTGAAAATGTTGCTGCAAAATTGCTTCTCTACCTTCACCCAAGAGAACAAATACACATGACTCCCATCTTGCAATCACTCCACTAGCTACCTATAGCAAAAAGGACAATGTTCAAGGCATTTTGCATTGATCACAGAGACTCCAATGAAAAGACCAGTTATTAACTACAAGTTGAATTCATGAAATATAAACAAATCAGGACATTGTGCTCCAGGCTTGCACCACATATACCCCCTACCATAAGAAAAAAGTAGGACACACTGCTTTCTCAGTAAAATCCACCAAGCTCTGGAACACACTACCAGCCAGCATCCAGGGGCCTATACACTTCAGAAGACAGTTAAAAACATTGCTATTATGAAGACAACTACACCACAACACATATTGGCAACAGAACCTGGAAAGGCAGTCACATCCTCAAGCTCAACACTGAGCTTCAATACACAGATTGGAAATAACCGAACCAGAAAACTACTTTTGATAACTAGGTAAGTTAAGGAGAGCTGACCTATGATTTTGGTGCATTCCCAGATTTACTAAACGTAGTAAACCTGGGATATGCATCAAAATGCTACGCCTTCCCAGGGAGGTACAATGAGGAGAAATATCTTTATTTCTCTCTTTCATGTGCTGCATTCTGCAGCACTCCTAGGAGGAATATGCCTCTAAGAATTGTGTTTATGCAGGAAGTTGCCCCTTCATGCACAACAACATGTGTGCCTAGAACACATACACCCTCGTACCTTGGCACAAGGGTGCCTGTGTTGGAGCTAGGATGCACATAGTGTGCCAGCGCTAGGAGACAGGAGAAATGTGCAATATCTTTATAAATATGGCGAGTTTCTGCTCTCTGCCTTTCACGCAATGAAGTGCAGCATGTTGCTTTGCTGATTCACTTGAAATATAAATAAATCTGCCCCAAAACCAAGTGAAGTGAACAGCTAAGCAGACTATAATAATAAGAAATACCATAAATGGGATCCGCGGAGTTGTTCAAATCTGCCAGTGACTGAAAAACCATAAATCATAGTTATGCGTCTGTGTCTCCCCACCTTATCCTTCACCACACTGCTATATGCTGTAACCATAACACGATAACCGCACCTTGTGGTCATCTCACACAACATGAAAACCCTTCCTACATTGGATCACAAATCAAACATAACACACACTGCCACACACCACCCAATGGGGTGTAGCTTGCTGCCAAAGTAAGTAAGCAGTTCAATGTCACACATGGGGTAGTAAGACCTATACAAATGGGCAATACAACATACTATTCATCACCCATCACCAAGATTTGTTTTGATCCTGCTAAAAATCTTTGTTTCCATCACACTTCAGAATTAATAATGTACTGCTGGTATATGTTGAAATATGTGTACAGTTAATTTACAATTAAATTATGTTTTTTCTGAATTAGAAAAAAAAGGACATTCTACAGTATTTCTTTTTGAACTCCCTGCACATAATGCCACTAGAATCATGCTATTCTGCAGCCACAGAACTATGCGATTCTGCAGCTGCTACATTACCAGCATAATTACAAATGTATTACATTTGCCACATGATCCATCATCTGCTGCATATTCAGTATATTTTAACAAAAATCGAATCTTGTTTCTAGCTGAAACAGATCAAAATTTACTGAAAATGTTGAAACATGTGCTGCAGTGCAATGGAGGGTCCTTTGAAAAGGTTGAATGGGCACCTTTTCGTAACGCAGAGCTATATTTGGATGTAGAGCTGGTACTAATGAAGTGAAGCCTTTCCCCAGACAGTGCTGAAGTGTAAATGATCACAACATAATGAAGTGATACTATAAAAAAATGTGGAGCATTAAGACCAACATTTGCGTTTTCTTGTCACAAAATTTGTCAAAAATGCCAAAGAATGTAGGCTTCTGCTGCTGCCTAATTCCACTGGCCCTGTCTACGCCACCGACAGATTGTCACGGAGGTCACTGTAGAGAATGCTCTCACTTTCTAAAGGAAGAAAAGTCAACAACATTTTCATGTTAAAAGAAGCAATTTTTCAAAAGATGGCCTGACATTTAAAATGTCGTGCAACACACAGCAAATGTAACAAGATAAAACAACACTTAGAGGGATTTGTATTGCCCTTTCACCTTCTGAGCTCCTACACCTCAAATGTGCCAGTTGCCTCGCTCGTTGGGGGGGGGGGGGGCAAACATTATCCTGAGCTGGCCCAATCCCCAGCCGCGGCCACTTCAGGTAAGATCGTTGGGGCGGTGGAGCCGACTGGGAGAGGGGGGTGGATTTGGAGAGACGTCCACAAAGGAAAATTAATTCTTTATTTAATTTTCCCTTGTGGCCGTCTCTCGAAATCCCCCTTCAGCCGGCCCCACCGCCCCACCCTGCAGCGGCTGCCCAGACCTCCAATGCCCCCCACCCCCGTGGCTATAGCCCTGGGAACAGTCCAGCCCCAACTGCCAGGCTAGGTACTCCCTGGAGTGAACACTAGCATCCTGGGACTGGTTTGGGGGCATCACCCTCAGCAGCCAGGCTAGCTTAAATCCGGTGGCATAGCGAGCACAGGACGCACGTCGGGGCATACTTTCTCACTTAGGGTGAAAAATGCTGCACAATGGAATGATTGAGGTAAGGCTGAACAAATCCTCTCCCCTGTCCATCATTTGTCTGACCAGCATATAATGGGTTGATGAACACTTTAAATGTGCTTCAGGTGTTTAAACATTAGCACTTGAGACATTTTAATTACGTTAAAAAAGAAACATAATAAACTATAAATCAAACGTAGTTCTTTTGAGAGAATATGCCAATGCGGCTAGCACCGTTAGGTAGCTATTTCATGTAAAGATGTGTCAACAAAAGGTAAGTGTAGGCCGCAAGACTAGTCCTGCATTTCTTTACATAGCACACAAGCAGCATAGGCTAAAAGAAAGAAGCACGAGTTTAATCCCATCTCCATTTTTATGTCACTACGGCAACCCGATTCTACTAAATGGCCCATTCTCCCTGATTTATTATCACAGCATGCATCAGTGAAGTACTGTAGCCAGAGCATGTGTATCAGTATTCAGTGGTTGTATCTTATGAGTAAGAAAGAACAGTTAGAGTCAACAGGCAGGAAAGTGGAACGGATCGAGGAATATAAACAATGACCTAGCACAACCCCATGAGCTTGCAAGCAGCGATTGTGATTTATCTAGAGTGGAAATATGCACAGGCATCTGATAAAACAGATGAATTGCATAAGGTAATGCATACGGCTGCAGAGCCGTGGCGTCGTCTACGTGCCAAGTCACTGTAAAGAGAGGCAGCCATTGTGATTTGAGGTTAATGTCGTAAAATGCTCCAGAGTTTGCCTGCATATTGCTTTCGTTCGATATCAGCCTACCACAACTATTATAAATGACTGGGCCTTTATTGTGAAGCGACCCCCGAAATGGGCACAGCTGAAGGACAGCAGAGATTTATGTTTGTGCAGTGTATTAAATTATTGCTCAGATACTCGAGGGATGTTCGTCTTGGAGGAGGACAGCATGCATGCTTTGATGCCTTTACGTGAAAATAATGAATGCTTCCATCCATTAGGGTTTAGTTCATTGCAAATAGGGGTGGGCAATTCTGAATGCGGAAAGATTCTAGTTTTGCAACCTCCACACATTGTGCACAACGCTAATCAGGATGAGAAAGGCAAGTATTCGGTTTTGAACACCTCCCATCAGAAAAGCGACCCTTGAATCTTTTTAGTGAGTAATCCATGATCCCAGGTTATACAATTGAAACCTAGCTGTCAGTTTTTATAAGCATGAAACTCCAGGAGTATTGTTTACAGTTACTACCCACAAGTCTGATTCGAACAATGTGAGTGACTTCCCCCTCCCTGTATTCGTTCTCATGCACCAGTACCCCCTACAGTACTTTCTTTTTTTTTGGCAACAAATTGTTTTTTAACTGTTTGCATTCTCTCCTGTGTGGCTTAATTTGCTCTTTTAATACTTCTCTGACCCCTTCTGCTAGAGTATGCTCAGCCAAAGTATATTGTGCGATACTCTTACCTAAGTGTTGATATTTTTATATCTAAACGGAGAACGCTGCAAAAAGAGCTGAGAAATGGCCTTTGTTATGTATGACTCGCATTGAGAGCCATTATCGTGAATTACTGGATTTCAAATCCAGTAATTCACTGCTATGGCATAGCAACTGTGGTTAAGGGATCTTTTTTTACCACTTTTCCTACATTATGAAGGAATTCCGGGTTGCTTATGCTGGGTCTCGGAGAGCCTGTCAAAGCAGCGCTGGAGAGCAGGGGGCCGAGCTTCTGGAGGGTAGCAAAGGCACAGAGGATGGTGGGGGTGAGCAGCAGGAGGACTTTTTAAACAAGCATTGGCAAAACCAATTGGTCTCGGCATATTAATGAGCTTAGTGGTGTAGTTGCTATTATAAAATATATTAATATACTGTGTTTAGTATCAGATGAATAAGTTAGCAGATTAGCAATGACTTCAGAAGTAGCAGAATAGTAATGCAGCAATTATACTAGTAAAGCAGTTAAGCATGAGCAATAGGGTAGTGATAGCAGTTAAGTTACCAGGAGAGCAGTGATAAAAGGTAGCAAGAGAGCATTAATAGTAGTGTAAAACAGCAGTGATAGTAGTGTGAGGAGTACAAAAGTAAGTGAAGTGTGAGTAGGACAGCAGTAACAGAAGTGCTAGGAATAGCAAACACAGCTGTAGGCACTCACAGCAGTATTAGCAGTTAACAGGATAGCAGTAACAGTAATAAAGGAGAAGAACAGAATAGCAGCAGGAGATCAGTAATAGGGGCGTGAGTAGCTTTGTGACAGCAGCATTAGTACATTAGTAGTAACAGTATAATTTGTAAAAAAAAGTAGTAAGCGAAGTAACATAACATTGGTGTTAGTAGTATGAGAAGCAACAGAGTAATCACAGCAGTGACTGCAGAGCTAGGAGGATAGCAGTGATAATCTCCAAAACAAGCAGCAGGCACAAGATTGGCAGCGGTTCAACTCGATCAATAACGCACTTCCAACGCTGCTCAAAAAGTAGTTTTGACGTATTTTACACTTTACTAAACACAGAACATGAGGAGAGGGTGTATGATATAAAGATATCATTGGGAAGTTTGTGTGCAATTATCAAGCTTATCAAGTATCTAAGGGCACCGCTTCGCTCTCTAAAATAAAAAAAATCTCGACTGCCAACATTTGACTGTAATTTTTTGAAGAAAGGCTTACATTTGCGTGCAAGTATATGCGCATGTTTGTGTGTGTGTGTGTAGGGTGTGTTTGTCTGTGGTGGGGTGTGTAAGTGTGTGTGTGGGTAGGGTGTGTAAGTGTGTGTGTGGGTAGGGGGTGTGTGTGTGTGTGGGGGGTGGAGTGAGGTAGTGTAGGTCAATGTGTGTGTGTGTATTTGTGTGTGGGGGGGGTAGGGTGTGTGTATGTGTGTGTGTGGGTAGGGTGTGTGAATGTGTGTGTGTGTGTGTGTATTCTTTTCAAAGTCTAACTCCATTACCTACTTCTCCCATACAAAATAAAAGTAGGAGGGATGCACACTTCTGTGCCACACCCCATCAACTCCTGAAAATCTTTGCGCTGCCAGCTGACCACAGTTTCTACCTTACACTTCTTACTTCTATCATATCAAATTTGAGTGTAATTTTCTATGAGCCCCAAAGAACCTCATGTGCCCTTTAAGTGCCTCAAACAGTGCGCTACCTCACACAGAACAGAAGCGCTGGGACTGCAGCAAGCGGCGACCACGTGCCTGACCCCGTATACACATACAGAGTGGAAATAGCGAGGAATAACTCACGGTTTAACTGCATAAAACACAAGCCCTCTCATGTTGCCATCGCATCCCCTGCTGGCGCCACCGGTCTTGCATTGATGCTGCGGATCTTAGGGCGTCCACGAGAGGTGGGGGTGGTCTTGCCGGCCTGCTGTGGAGGCACAGACGACGGGAGAGGGAAGAAGAACTTGAAAGTAAGAGCAGCGCTAGGTAGCTGGCTCAGGCTCAATGTAAATAAAGACTTCCGGAGCAACTGAGGGTTATTTTCTGGTACTGGGGCCTGCCTCTAAAAGACTGCACACTTCAGCAAAAAACACCAAATAACTATTTCCAGCAACAAAATCGAGATCTGCCTACAGAAGTAATAGATAGAACTTAAAAAAGAGAGATTAATGTCAAATTCAGGGCCAGACTATTAATGGACTTAAAATCCAACAGACTGCCATTTTGACAGCTGCCGCTACCCAGCCATTCCACTCCTTTACCTTGTTCAGCAACTCCCGGCACACGGCACTGTACCTCTGCTCGCAGAGCACTCTAGTCTTGGAGTATTGGAAGCAGACAGCGTGATCGCAGCGGCCCAGTGCCAATACCTTCAGCTCCTGGCAGCAGTTCCGCTCGGGAGCCAGGTTCGGAGGGGTGGAGGGGAACAGAGGGCTGCTAGCCAGGGACAGTGAGGTGGGACGTGGGAGGCCGGTGATACTTCCTGGATGGGACTCCGGGCCCATGCGGGCTCTGCGGGCGGTCCGGGGCCCACTGACATCTCGGCCCTTGACGCTGTTTTGCCTGTTTACCCCATGCGACGTGGAGCCGTGGCTGCTGGTGCTGCAGGCTGGCCGCGGCCGGGGGAGAGCTGCGACAGGCTCACGCTGGTATAGAGTGACTGTGGCTGAGGGGCGGGTGCAGGTGCTGCGGGCTATGCCATTTGTCCCGCATGCGTATGATGGCATCGCGCGCATGCAGCGCATGCAACAAGGAGTGCGAGTCCATGGACCAATCACAGGACAACCAAGCACTGAAAATGCAATAGGACTCGTATTTACGAGAGACCTATTGCAATTTCAACAGAAGTGCATGCTTGAAAGAAGGTATAGACGGGAGGGGGTGGTGTGGGTGGTGATGGTCCAAGAAGTTACGGACTACAGGAGGGAACGGGGAAAGGCTGAACAACCAAACTTTGTGGAAGTAAAGGGGCTGATAGCCTCGGAAGGAGGAAAATGATGTCATGGCCTGGAGGATGCGGGATTAAGTTCCCAACAACCAATCAAAATGCAGCATTTAGAATTACGGCCAATCAAAATGATAGCTGGAAAGTGGGCGGAGCTTTTCCCACTATACTGTATACAGCATCTCTCTGACGAGACAGCGCAGGCGCATTTGCCAGTTTGGGCTATTGGAGGTGTAAATGACAATGTGTTTTCCTGAAGTTGTAGCATGCTGGCTTGGGTTGGATTTGGTGTTAGATACCAGTGAATGTACAAGGTGTGGAGTGTTAATATGTGGGGTGGATTGGATTATTAGTTGTGGAATTGAGTATAGTGGAATTGTGTGTTGTGCAGTGGATTTGTGTTATGGAATAATGTGGCAAAGTGTGCAGTGGAATTATGGGAAAACTGATAATGTGGTATTAAGTGTACTGGTATTATGTAGAGTGGGATTGTGTGTGTTGGAATGTAATTTTTGGGAATGGGATTGTGTGTTGTGGAGTAGTATGCAGTGGATTTATGCGGTGTGCTGTTGAATTTTGAGGCATGATGTGGAATGTTGTGGTGTGGATTGGTTGTATGTGGTGTGTTGAGTCAATGTGTTGTTGAGTTGAAGTATGTGGTTTGTTGAATTATGTGGTGTGGAATGGAAATGTGTGGAGTTTAATTATGTGGCGTGTAAGTGTGTGGCGTTGACTGAAAACTCTGTTGAGTGGTATTATGTGGCATGGTGTAGAGTGTATTCATGTGGAGTGTTGCTACGTTGCTTAGACTGGATTTATGTGGTTTGGATGAAAGTGCAATTATTTGGGGATGAATTATGTGGTGTTGAGTGGTATTATGTGGAGTGTAACTATGCTGTCCTGTGAATTGTGTGGAGCTCAATTGTGTGCTGTTGTGTAGAATTATGTGGCATGGTGTGGTGTATAATTGTGCGTAGTGGAATTAGGTGACATGTTGTGGATTCAGGGATAGTTTTGTGTTTTTAATATTGTAACAGGAGCAGGCCAATAATATTACTGGAAATAATCTATGACACCCTCCTATTTCTGATGTCAGGTCAGGTCCCTGTCTTACTTATTTTTTAACCCCGCTTCTGAAAGTGTGCAATAGTAATAATTTTGTAGTGCACTGTAAAATAGCTTTTGTAGCTTGTGTGATGTCTGCTGAGAAAAGTATACTTACGTTGTGAAATATAGCAACCAATGTTGGATGTTTCAAAACAGAGGCTACTAGCTGACTGAACTGAAGGTGGGCAGGGAAGGATTGGGACAGCAAATCGCACAGCAGTGCCCAATGGCAAAACTGTCACTAATTAATACAAAGGGCGATCTCCAGCTGACCAAATGTATTTTTGCTATAATGTCACCATTGTTTTACACCATACTTTATTTCACCAACGTTTTTCACGTTCACCAAAGGTTGTGTGATGTCTGTTTGCACCAGTTTGAAGCTAGTGATTGCTTACACCCTCATAAGTGCGACATGCATATATAAATAGGAGATAAAGGCACAAACAAACAAAAATAACATACTATTTACCTCAAACAATGTTTAATTCCAGCAATCGTAATGAAAAATAAAGCAATATGCTCCGGTTCTTTTTGGAATCCACAAATAAATAGAAGGGGAGCCCTCTAACAGACCAAATTTATTTTTGACAGATCGCCAGCATATTTTACACCACACAGAGCTTTTACAGCTTCATCCAAGGTTGTGTGATGTTTGTTTGTGAAAATATAGTTGTAGTTTTAACACCCAATGTTGAATGTTCCGAAGCAATAACAAATATAGGCGGAGAGGGGCGGGGTTTCTTTTACATATAAATATAAACATTGAAGGAACTATATAGCTTTGATAGTTTGTTGGTAAGGAGAAGTCAGAGATCATGCAAGGTAAAAAAGACGCCCTTTTAAACCAATTGTTTATTTTGAAGTGGGCGCAAAAATGTATATTAAGGTTGGGATCAGGAGGCTTTGAAAGTTTTTCTCACTAGCCCTAGAAAATGTACGTGTGCATTAAGTATTAAAGTGACTTCATAAGACAAGACGCCTAACAAAGACCCGTGACATGGAGCCTCCGACAAGAGCATCATAGGGGCCAGTAATTAATAATGCAGCGACGCCTAACAGGCTGAAGGAGGCCGCGGTTTGGGGAATGAATACTCGGAGCCGCGGTGTGGTTTTAAGCGCGACACCACACAGGGGACCTCGGTGAGTTGGTAATAATAATAATAATAGGAAGAAGAAGAAATTTGTAAAGCGCATGGTTACGCCATCTCGGCGTGTCCCGGTTCTGGGTGAAAAGAAATGACATAGCCAGATTTAGCACCACTTCATGTTAGCCAGAGAACAGATATGTCTTTAGCAGCTTTCGAAATTTCGCTTCAGAGCATTCCAACCTCAGTTTTTGCGGGAGCTTATTCCAGTTCAGAGCAGCCTGGAACCTGAAAGAACGGCCCCCCATTCTGGCCTTTTTTACTTTAGGGATTACCAGCAGCCCCGTCCCACTGGATCTAAGAGACCTCCTAGCACATACCTGGTGACCAAGTCACTCAGGTAGGCAGGGCCAGTGTTCTGAGATATACGGTGGCAAATGCATAAGGCCTTAAACATAACTCTTTCCCTAACTGGGAGCCAGTGCAATGAGTCCAGGGATTTTTTTGAAGCTGCTCTCCTAGGCTGCATAAGAACCAGCCTTGCGGCCGCATTCTGCAAGACTTGTAGTCTACCAAGACCCTTAGCCGTGGCCCCAGGATATAAGATGTTACCATAGTCAAGGCGCGAAGTAATTAAAGCATGCACCATCGTCTTCCTAGCCCCTAGCGGTAGGAGGTCCAATGATTTAGGGAGTTTTTTTAGTACTCCGAAACATTTCCCGACTACCCGCCTAATATGTCTATCATATGAAAGAGTAGAGTTCATCCATATACCCAGATTTTTTGCCTCGGTGCAGGGTATGGGGGTGGGGCCCAGACTCAGAGGCCACCATTCTGACGTCCAGCTTGATGAATCACCTCCCACCACCATCACCTCGCTATTGCTGCCATTCAGCCTCAGGCTGTTCTTATCCATCCAGGAGGCCAGATCCTGCATGCAGGCCTTGAAATTGGAGGCAGCAATCTCCGGTGCCTGGGATAAGGAGATCACCAGCTGGGTATCGTCAGCATTAGATACCACCTCTACTCCAAAACCCTGAACTAATTCCGCCAGAGGAGACATGTACAGGTTAAACAGGGTGGGACTAAGGGCAGAGCCCTGAGGAACTCCTTGATCCAGTATAAAATCCTTGGAGTAGTATTCTCCCTGTCTAATTTGAAAGCTGCGATCAACTAGAAAAGATTTCAGCCATTTCAGGGCAGGGCCCGAGATGCCTCCTTCATTCAGACACTGTAGCAAGATGTAATGGGCTACAGTGTCGAAGGCGGCACTAAGGTCGAAGCATAATTAAGGCCATGGTATGCCCCGCATCAGCCCCCTGTCTGATGGTTTCCGTGGCATGTAACAGGGTGGTTTCCATAGAATGCTCTGCCCAAAAGCCAGATTGTGATGGATGGAGGAGATTAGTGTCTTCCAGCTACGTCACCAGTTGGCGATTCACCTTCTCCGCCACCTTTGCCAGAAATGGCAAAAGCGAGATGGGGCGCAGATTCTCTAGTTTATTGTGACTGATATTTGGCTTCTTCCTGACCGGGAGAACAATGGCTCGTTTACAATTCCCTGGCAGTGTGTGTCTACTGAACGAGACATCTAACACATGCCTAATAAAAGGCTCCAGGGTATCCAAGCTTTCCCCCAACACCTTAGGTGGAGCAGGATCTCTTGGGGAACCAGATTTTACACTAAGGCAAATACTTCTTAGGATCTTAGAGGGGTGGACCATGAAATTATTCAGTCTCAACCCAGTCTTACTTTCTCCCATCTGTTCTACAAATTCCGCACCTTTCATAGCAGTCCCTGAGAAGGATGAGTAGATTACCTTCACCTTTTCCGAGAAGTAATTTGCCACCCGATTACATTCCTCAACAGAGCTTCTGCTCGGCACGGCCATGGCCACCAGGGAGGAGATTTCCTGATATATTATAAAAAGTTCTTTAGTGGAATTCTCCACCGTACCAATTCTGGTCTTATAATGAGTGCCTTTAGCCCGTCTTAGCAGACCTTGCTATTTCCTCTGTTCCTCCCTGTAAGTCAGTCTATCCTGGATCCGGAAACCTTTCCTCCACTGCCTCTCCAAGCGTTTGCATTCTGATTTTACCCTATATAAGGCAGGGGTAAACCAAGGGGCTGTTTTCTGCCCTCTGCCCCTACATTTGTTCAAGAGCAGCGGTGCCACCTTATCAAGGGCATTAGTAATACGCCTCTCCAAATTTTCAGAGGCTGTATCACTATCAAACCCGCCCGGTGGGCCACCTACGCTCAACTCTCTATTAAAATCAGCCTGTACAAAATGTTTCCACCTCCTGCATGGGCGGTTACCCATAGCTACTACTCGATTTTCATTTTCTGGCAATTTTATCACAAACGGCACCAGAAAGTGGTCAGACCAGGGAACTGGGAGAGGGGCAGATACCTCAACATCCTCCCAGCTAACAAACATTGGATCGAGAAGGTGTCCGTGCTGATGGGTAGGAGAGACTGATTTCATGACTAGATGTAATGACTGCAAGTCCAGGCGAAGATCGGCTGCCTCCTTATTCATAGAGTCCACCAAGTGGAGATTCAAATCTCCCAAAACCAGGAGTTTATCATGCCTTCCGGCTAAGTGAGCAATACCCTCCAATAAACTTGGCAGGAAGCGAATAGGGGAACCAGGTGGTCTGTATATCAGAAATCCTTTCACCGTAAGGTTAGGGCTAACCATCAGCGTGAAAGACCCACCTTCACTATCACATACTGTGATTGGTTCCAAGATGCATTTAAGGGAGGATCTAAAGATTGGTGTGCAGTCTAAATATCGAGTTTTTTATTTCGACTGGACATAATATCGACTCCAGAATATCGAGATAGCATTAATATCGAGGTAAGTAATATCGATTTTTTTAATCGATTTTTATGTTTTTAAAAAAATATCGATTGATAAAATATGGAGTAAGTAATATCGTTAGTAAAAAATATCGATGTTTCTAGTAGTTTAAAAATATCGAAAGTTGTGTTATCGACAGTCATGATATCGACTGTCATGATATCGACTATTAATATGGATTTAAATAATATCTAATAGTTAAATGTACATTGTTTTAATGTTTTATTACTACATTTATTGGTAAAATATATGTAATTTTTTTATTTTTTTATATAGAAATAATTTAAAAAATAATTAATAATTAAAACAAATATTTCAAATACTATAATAATTTCTAGGAGCGGGTAGTGGGTTTTTAGGGGAATAGGGTGGGAAGTGTTTTAAATATAAATAATTAAATATGTAAATGTAATAATTGGTATTAATATTTAATTAATTGTTAATACATTTTTTTAATATATAATATTTAATTGGTAATTAAATTAATTTAATACATTAATTGCTAATTATGTTTATTTAAATAATTTATGTCATGTAGCGGGTTGTGAGTTTATAGGGGAATAGGGTGGGAAGTAATTTAATTATAAATAAATATGTTAATTAATTAATTTGTGTTAATATTTAATTAATTGTTAATTAAATATTATATTTTAAATAATTATAATTTAATTGTTAATTAATTTAATTTAATTGAATAATTGCTAATAATGTAAATTTATATATTTTATGTAATGTAGCGGGTTGTGGGTTTATAGGGGAATAGGGTGGGAAGTAATTTAAATTTAAATAATTAAATATGTATTTATATTAATTGGTAGTAGTATTTACTTTATTGATAATTAAATCATATATTTTAATTCAATAAAATGTAATTGGTAATTAATTTTATTTAATTGAATATTAGGTAATTATGTAAATTAATAAAATTGATGTAATGTAGGGGGTTGTGGGTTTATAGGGGAATAGGGTGGGAAGTAATTTACTAATAAATAATAAAATACGTATTTTTATTAATTGGTAGTAATATTTAAATAATTGATAATTAAATCATAATTGTTAATTAAATAAAATGTAATTGCTAATTAATTAAATTGAATTGAATAATAGGTAATTATGTAAATTTATAACATTTATGTCATGTAGCGGGTTGTGGGTTTATAGGGGAATAGGGTGGGAAGTAAATTTATTATAATTATTTCAAAAGGTAAATGTATTCATTGGTAGTAATATTTTAATATTTGTTAATTAAATAATGTATTTAAATTATATAAAATTTAAATGGTAACTAATTTAATTTAATTTATTATTTGTTAATTATGTTATGTAAAATAATGTATGTCATGTAGTGGGTTGTGGGTTTATAGGGGAATAGGGTGGGAATAAATTTTATTATATTTATTTAAAAAGGAAATTGTATTCATTGGTAGTAATATTTTAATATTTGTTAAGAAAATAATGTATTTAAATTAATTAAAAATTAATAGGTAAATAATTTAATTTAATTGATTAATTGTTAATTATGTTATGTTTAATAATTTATGTCATGTAGGGGGTTGTGAGTTTATAGGGGAATAAGGTGGGAAGTAATTTAATTTTAATGTATTAAATATGTTAATGTATTAATTGGTAGTAATATTTAAATAATTGTTAATGTAAACATTAATGTTCATAATTTAAAATATAATTTCTAAATAAGTTAATCTGATTGATTAATTGCTAATTATGTTACATTAAATTTATAATTTTCTGTAGTGGGTTGTCTGTTTATAGGGGAATAGACTTGGAAGTAATATAATAATAAATAAGGAAATACTAATATTAACTTAAGGTATATAATGTTTTGCACACAGCGTTTAAAATGCACTACCTTTACAATGAAAATTTTACAATGTAAAAACCATAGCAACGCATGTATGTAGATAAAAAGTTTATACTATGCAGGTATTTTTACAACGCATACCATTACAACGTAAGTGTTGGTAAGTATATAATTATATAAAAAATGTTATAGGTTTTGATTGTTGGGTAAAGGGGTATTTGTAAGGTTCAGGGTCAGTTTTCAGTATTTGTATAAAGGAGAATTTTTAGGGTTCAGGGTCAGTTTTCAGTTTTTGGGTAAAGGGGTATTTTTAGGGTTCAGGGTCAGTTTTCAGTTTTTGGGTAAAGGGGTATTTTTAGTGTTCTAGGTCAGTTTTCAGTATTTGGGTAAAGGGGTAGTTTTATGGTTCAGGGTCAGTTTTCTGTTTGTGGATAAAGGGGTATATTTAGTGTGCAGGGTCAGTTTTCAGTGTTTGGGTAAAGGGGCATTTTTAGGGTTCAGGGTCAGTTTTCAGTTTTTGGGTAAAGGGGTATTTTTAGGGTTCTGGGTCAGTTTTCAGTTTTTGGGTGAAGGGGTATTTTTAGGGTTCAGGGTCAGTTTTTAGTATTTGGGTAAAGGGGTATTTTTAGGGTTCAGGGTCAGTTTTCAGTTTTTGGGTAAAGGGGTATTTTTAGGGTTCAGGGTTAGTTTTCAGTTTGTGGGCTAAGGGGTATTTTTAGGGGTCTGGGTCAGTTTTCAGTTTGTCGGTAAAGGGGTATTTTTAGGGTTCAGGGTCAGTTTTCAGTTTGTGGGTAAAGGGGTATTTTTAGGGTTCAGGGTTAGTTTTCAGTTTTTGGGTAAAGGGGTATTTTTAGGGTTCAGGGTCAGTTTTTAGTTTGTGGGTAAAGCATTTGATAAGCAAATGTGCTATCAGTGGCGTATTGAATACTCAAGGTAGATTTTTGTAGATGTCGCCAGATACATTGATTAAAATGGTAATAGCAACCTTGTATTGCTGTGTGTGGGTATGTTTTAAGGATGCTGTTTATCATTGCTTTTTCAAAGTCAATGATAATTTTTTGTGGAAAATAGTTGTTAGTATGTTGAATGACTTCAGTTAGTATTTCTTGATAGGTAGCTTGCTGTTTGTTTGGTAGAAGGGCATAGAGGAATGGAATATTTGCATTTTGGAAATGACCATGGATGGTGTATAATTGATAAAAAGGTTTGGGGCATACAGAAAAAGTACCGTCCATCATCCAAGTTTGGCATTGGGTAAGTTTAGTCATGTTGTTTGCTGTGGCAAACACTATAATTCTTTTATCTTTAGATTTGTTGTCATAGAGTATAAAATTATCTTTATTGTGAGTTACAGAGAGTTCAGGGGGAATTAGCACTTCTTCAAAAGTTTTTGGTGTGGGAGGAGTAGTGCATGTTGCTCTTTTTTTGTCTAGCTACAGTTCTTTTAAGGGATTTGATAGATGGTAATTGGCTAGAAGCATGTTGGGGAAGTACACTTAAATGGTGTTTCAGAATTGCAGTTGTTGGTTGATCAGTTCTAGTACTAGCTTCTTTAAGGGAATCTAGCATTTGTCTAATCTCTATTTCTGTTACATTGGGTGGGTGATTATGTTCCTTAGTATAAGTAACAGTAGTTTCCTGAGTTATAGCTCTACCATAACATTTGTTGGCATAATATTTCGTACACTTCCAAAACACTTTCAAATCTTTTTGTTTCTCTTGAGTGTAGACATATCCCATGTAACAAAGAAGCATTTTCCCTTTTTGTGAATAAATGAATTTAGCTCCTTCAGTCATGATTGTATTGTAGTGCTAGGAGGTAATTAAAAGAGAATGTCATTACATTTTTTGTAAAAATAATGTTGTATTCTAATAATACAGTTTAATACATTTTTAATTTACCTGTAATTCTTGTGATGATTTCAAGTAGATCTTTTCAGGTGTTGATGTTCTTCAAACTGTTATTTTCTGTGTATATCTTTTTGTACCTGTGGAAGTTGAGAAAATGTGTAGAAATATTTTATTACTATTTATGATATTTTGATAGAGGTTTTTAGCTAGTTTCTATTTTGTTACCTATCTATTAAATGTCGAATTTACATTTCAATTATATACTTACTTATTTATATTTAACTTTTGATGTCCAGGTGTTGTGTAGGTCTTCTGTATTTTCTTTTTGTCTGTAGGATAAGTAGTAAAAAAAAACACATATATTTTAGGTATTTGGCTTTTAAATATTGGTGTGAGGTTTGAGAGTTACATTTTCGATGGCTAATAATGTAGTAGTACTTACTTTAGATAGGTGTAGCTGTCTTTATGTTGAAGTAAATCAGTTTTCTTTCAGAAATCCTGCAGAGTTTCGTCTTCCTTTAGTTAGGAGATGTAGGCTGCATTTTTAGTTTGCTGTAATCTTGTTTATATAGTATTAGTTTAATTGTTTCAGAAATAGGATTGGTTGTTTAAATTGATAGTCTGTTTTTATTTGTGGATTTGAATTTTTTTACCTGTTATGCTAATTGCTTTCCTTATATGGGTGACGCCAATTAACGTTTTTGTAATGTGTAAGGCCTTATTTAGTACAGGTAATGTTATCGTTATATTTGTGAAGTGGAGGAATATATATAATTTGCAGTAAGAAATGTTTAGTTGTTCGAAATATTGTTTATGTATTATAAAATGTATGTTTGTATTTATTTTGTGTTATAAATGTTAGGAAATTATATAATATATTTTATCGATTTATATAAACAATATATGAATAATTATGATTAGTATGACTAAATTTTAAGAAAATAAAGTGATGTATTCAAGGATGTAGTAATTTCGATATTTTAAAATAACGATCAATGTGCTATCTATATTTTTGTATTCGATATTTTGACGTTTTTTCATTTAAATATGTGATAATCGATGTTTTAGAAATCGATAATGTTGTTAGTCGATATTGTTGTAGTCGTTGTTTTTTGTAGTCGATATTGTGGATTCGATATTTTTGTGGTTTGTTGTTTAAGTATAGGCAATCGATAATTTTGTAGTCGATAATTTGTTATCGATATTTTGTGCAGTCGATATTCGGTCTGTCGAGGTTATGTCAATGATCCCTAAAGATTAACGCTATCCCCCCTCCTCTGCCTACCTCTCTATCTATTCTAGTGACGGTATAGTCGAGTGGGAGTGCTTCTAAAATATCGGGATCTAAATTTGTATCCAGCCAGGTCTCAGTAAGAAACAAAAGATCTAACTTAGTGTCCGTAAGCAGATCAGCAATTTCAATAGTGTGTATGCTTAGGGATCTGCAGTTTATTAAGCCACAAGTAAGAGATCTGCTACCTGCCTGTCGAGTGTGGTCCCTACTACAGCTAAATGAGCAATTCTGGCAAGAGCTTACTTGAGTGATCGGCATACTGTGTCTGCAAGCATTTTCCATAGGGGGGCAGCAGGCCAATAGTTCAGCCCTGTCATAGAGTAATTTCTCCGCAAAACGACCAGGGGTTCTGGTCCCGGTCCCCGTACAGCCGCGGACGGGCGCAGACGGGCTTGCCTTTGGTGCGCCCGCTGCGCCCGCCCGCTGCGGGCCTTTTAAGCATTCACCTTATATCCCTAAGGACTAATGAGGGTATGGCGAGTAGAGCGCTAACCAACCCCCAGCCAACCGGAAGTGCCTGTCTCTACACTTCCACGCCCTCCGCGCAACGGTGCTGTTCACCGCGTCGGACCAGGGCGGGAAGGATGAGATCGAGAGCAGGCCCTGGTTGATCTAGGCAAAGCCCCCCAAACAGTGAGTGAAAAACGCTATTTCCAAAATTTTTAAAATACAATAGTTGCAGCTTCCGTTTAAAAGCAATTAAAAAATGACCTCGATTCACTGTTCACAGCGGTATGAATAGTTTAGCAAAGCGGTAAGAGGCCCTGCCACAGGCCGTGCCACAGCCCATGCCAGGCCCCACCAATTAAAGGGGCCTGGCATTGTCCATGGTCCGTGTGGCTTCTGCTACGATGCACAGGCCCAGGCGGATGGGGGTCCGTGCTAAGGCCACAGCTGCGGAACTTCCAGAAGAGTAACAACGCCGTGGCAGGGGGGCGCAGTGGCCTGTGACTACAGAGAGACAAGGACGGGGACACCAACACTAAGAGGCTCCCACCGCACTCCCCTCAGCAGCAGCCACACACCAGTCACACACCTCAGGCCACTGGAGGGACCCCACCCCGCGCAGCAGTCCTCGCACCCACCACTGCACCGTTCTTTCCAATGCTGTTCAGCTTTAACGGACACTGCTCATTCAGCAGCAGGACCGGGACACAGCAAGGAGGGGGGCAGAGCAGGTTGTAAACACTATGCAAGCGTGCATGCGGGTTCAGTTTTGTCTCCACCCATTGGTCTGACAGCCTTTTGTTGCCATAGCTTGAACCCGCTCACTTGCGTCTGTGTACAATGTAAGGCAAACAAGAGTGCAGGTGGGCGGGCGTCAATAAGGCACGAACAATATAAGTGGAGGGGGCGGGAGAGAAGGCTCTGACAGTGGGAGGGGTGACATGGACACAAAGTAGTGCTCACAGACATGCAGTAATGGGGCCAATAGCTGTGGAAGGAGACATGGCTGCCATAAGGCGGGACTAGCAGCCTCTAAACCAATCAGAAGGCAGCATTTACCATGGAAAAAGCCACAAGTCAATGAAAAATTGGGCTGGGGAGTGGGCGAGGCTTCCCTCACCTATAGTGTATACTGCATCTCTCTGATGAGACAGCGCATGCGCTGCCTAGTCCAAGACCTAAACAGTTAACATTTGGGACAAGGCATAGAGGCAATAGTATGAATAGCTCCAAATAATCCTGTACCCCTGCATATCGTTTGAAGGCACAGGCAGGTGATTTTTAGGGGTCAACCATAACATAAAAGTATAGATGGGTAAAAAGTAAATTATGCAGATGTTTTTCACCTCGGGTTTTAAGTGACATAACAGACAACTCACGCTTCGCTCTCATTCTCGTTGTCTATTTGATGTCGCTCAGAATCTCTCAGTGAAAAACAATCAAGTTATTCACCATTACTCATCTATAATTCTATATATTATGTATGACTCACTGAGTGCAACTAGCGTGAGTGTCACATTCTAAATGTGATAAATCACTGCTGTGGCATAGCAACAGGGGGTTACAGATCTAGCTTGTAACTCACCGCTGCTATGTCATAAAGGAATTAAATGCTACTCTTATTGGACTCTGTTAGAGCAGCGCTGTAATGCAGGGAGCAGAACATGTGAAGGCATGGAAAATGACAGCACATGGTGTGGTGGGTTTGAGTGACAGGAGGGCAGGTATTTCTTTAAGGAGGCCATGTTATATACAGCTCCCCCATTACACCTCTGCCCCTTCATCGCCATTAAAAGTAGGGATAGATGATTTGGGGGGGATGGGGGGCATGCATACCATAAAATTACATATGGGTAGAAAGCAAATTACATTGGTGTCTTTCACCTTGGGGTTCTGAGTGATAGAGACAACTCGAGCATCGCTCTTGTTGTCTATTTCATATTACTCAGAACACTTATGGTGAAAAATATTTACGTAATTTACTGCTACCCATCTATAATTCTATATGTTATGCATGGCTTCCAGAGGAAGCCTATATTGTTTATACCAGATTCTAAATCTAGAAATCCACTGCTATGACACAGCGACAGTTGATAACAAAACGTGCCACTCACTGTTGAAACGTCATGAAGGACTTCCAGGACAACAAGGTTTTCTGAGAGCCTATTGGAGCAGCCTCGCTTCTCTCTTTGACTGAAAACAGAAATAACAGCTGCAGGAGGTGGAAGGAAGTCAGGGAAGGTGGTGCAGGGTTGTTAAGGATGGATTTCCAGACTGACAAGGCTTCTGAGAGCCTGGTAGAGAAGCTCTGCTTGTCTCTGACTGAAAACAGAAAGCAGAGTTGCAGGTGGTGAAAGGAAGGCAGGGGAGGTGGTGGAGGGCTGTTAGGGATGGCAGGTCAGGTATTATTACACATTTGAAACAGGTAAGAGAGGCCATATAGGTAAAAGGAGGAGCTATAGATAAAACCATACTCTAATAGTTGATTTGTAAAGGTGTAATTTTGTGCAATTACATCATAAGGGTTTGGTATTAATGTGCGCAATAAGGTCAATATGTTAGTACAATTATGATAAGCTATATGGAATGGAAATTAGCAAACAAAGAGTAGTTGAGTGAATTTAACACGAGTTCAACTAATACTGGTGTGTGAATGTTTGTATGTGGTATTCCAGTACGATTTCTGTGTGGGCCCATTGCCTGAGTGTTGTGTGTGTTCATGTGTACGTAAAGTGCTGTATGCATGTAATATATTAGAAGAGCATTGTCTCACAGTATGTGGATTTGTGGCATGAGGCACATTTGTTTTGTGAAATGGAGAAGGTAGACTGTTGCACGTTTTGAGAGCTATTTATAGGAGGCTATATATTTCAGCAACCTGTATTTACCCTTTTCTCGCGTTCTTCACTCCTTACAACTCCCTGTTTGCACCCAACCTACATAATGAGTTTTTCTTTATTATTGTATGCTATGGTCAAAAAGGGACAAATAATTACATATAAAATATAGTAGGATGTATTCTGCATTGAAGACAAGTGTGCAAGTTTAAGTTACATGAGAATTAGTTGTGTGCATGTGTAGCGAGAGTGTACTTTCTGTTCTATTGTCCATAAACCAGTTGATGACACCATGGCAAGTGGCAGTTTAATTATGGCAGCAATTTTGACCTGAAATGCAAGAGTTTAATTCCACTAAGACAAACTCAACCGTCCATTATTTTGAGGTAGGTATATTTTGTTACCTTTTTATAAGATGTTAGTAAGATCTCTTTCCTAAAACAGATGGTAATGACAGAAGAAATGTGGCCTAAAGCGCTAAGAAAAGTGTGTCATTATTAATGTAAATTGAAGTCTGACTTTGGGGAATCAGAACTGAAGTAAAGTTATGATCAGTGTTTCTTAATAACAAATGGGAATAGTATAAGTATACATTGGGAAAAGGTGACTCAAATCTGTCTCTTTATAGCAGCACCTTGTTCAATTACTGTGTAAACTGCATTTTTGGAAGCAGCTTACTAAACTGTCCCTCTTAGGACATGCAAACTATCAGCGATGTCATCAGTGATGTCACTGACCATGTCATGAGTGATGATATGTGAGGTCATAAGCAGTGCATTTTGGGGGCGTAACATATAGCTGGCTCGGCTAACTATAACTGCTGAATTTCACAGGTTTTGTATGAGTGACATGTGAGGCTAACTATAATATCCTAGTAATCTTTGGTTTTTGTGTGAATTTCTAAAGGTTTTTTATTCTATTTGCCAACTATAACACCGCTGTAACCTTTGGTTTTTTCAGTGTATTTCTAAGTTTTTTTTAATGTTGTTTCCTAACTATAATGTCTGTGTAACCTTTGGTTTTTGAAGTGAATTTCTAAGGTTTTTAAAACTTTATTTCTTAACTGTAACCTGTAACCTTTGAGAGTGAGTGTGTGAGGGAGTGCATGAGTGTCTCAATGGGTATGTGTGAGTCTGCATGAGTCTGGCAGTGGCTGCATAAGTGTCTCACTTGGTATGTGAGTGGTTGCATGAGTGAGTGGATCAGTGATTGGGTGTGTGAGTGTCTGAGTGAGTTTGAGAGTGTCTGAGTGTGTTTGCAAGTGCCTCCATGAGTGTATGAATCACCCTGTGGATGAGCGCTTGAGTGTCTGAGTGGGTCTGGGAGTGTGTGTGTTAGAGGCTGTATGGGTTTTTGAGTGGGGTTATGTGACTAAGTGGGTCTGAAAGTGGATGCATGGGCGCACGAGGGCTTGAATGGGTCAGTGAGTGGCTCTATGGGTCTGAGAATAGGTCATTGAGTGTGTCTGTGAGTGGGTTTGTGAGTGGGTGTGTCAGTGTCTGAGAGAGTCTGTGAGTGGGTGTGTGAGTGCCTGAGCCTTGCATAATGTCTGTTTGGGTGTGTCAGTAGCTGTGTAAGTGGCTCAGCCACAGAGGAACCGCATTATTCCCCGGGGCCTGGGTTGAAAATATATATATCAATAGAAATTAAATATATATACATATTCATTGGGGAGGGGGGCAAATGGTTCCCTCTCGGAGTGTGTGAGTGGGTGTCTAAATGTCTGTGTGGGTGTGTCAGTAGCTGTGTAAGTGACTCAGCCAGAAAGGAACTGCACATGCCCTTTTATCCAACAGAGTCCACATTTTTACATAAAATATCTACCCAAGTGAAGTACTTCCTACTGGTTAATTACTAAGTTACTTAATGGGTGATGGGGGCTTGTGGGCACCCTCCGCGGGCCTCCAAATAATAAAGAGTTATTTCTGGACTAAGAGATACCTTTCTGCCAAATTTATTGTAACCCTTTTACCGCAGCGGAAATTCCGCCGTGGTGCGGCACCTTTGATGAGTGAGTGGGGTCATGTTGGCCAACAGACGTGCGCTGCACTACGGAGGTATTGCCCGAGATGGCCGTTGGCGGACAGAAGCACGCAACGGGTTAATTCCATACAGCGGTTCGGGCTGTAGTCATGTCAAAAAATCTCTATGGAAATGAATATGGGAAAACCACATTTTTTGACCCCCCTTTTTCTTGGCCCCTGCTTGATGAATCATCCTGAACTTACCATGCACAACTAGAATCACCAGGGCACTTTTCTTGTAAGATTTTGTGAAGGTTCATCAAACAGCGCGAAAGATATAGGCAAGTCAATAAACTGTTTTCCTACAGAAACATGGCCATAACTATACTTACTGGCGACCCACTATTAGGTAATATATATAAATGTATTAGTTTATTGACTTGCCTATATCTTTTCCGCTGTTTTCTGAACCATCACGAAATCATGCAAGAAAAGTAAGTAGTAAGGTAATAGATATAAATATATATTTCCTAATGGAGGTCACCAGTAGGTAGTCTCTTTCTCCTTTTGAAACATGGTCATAACTATAACTACCTACTGGCGACCTCATTAGGGTGTGTGTGGTTGTGTGCATGTGTGTGTGTGTGTGTGTGTGTGCGTGTGTGCATGCGTGTGTGCGTATGTGTGTGTGTGTGTGTATATATATATATATATATATATATATATATTTGGACCTGTCAGCCTTAGGGTGGTCTTCCCCTACCTTTTTGCCCTTGCGCCTCCCATTTTCACTGTACCTTTTTGTTGGACCTAGGACTCTGGGCGCCTCACCACTGCTAAACAGTGCTGAGGTGCAGGTGCTCTCCCCTAAAATCTTGTGAATGCCACAAGCCCCTGCTACTGAAGTAAGGCTTAACTCTCCATAGGCTAGCATTGGGAACCCACCCTTATGGGATAATTTCTGACAGGGACCTAATAAGTCTGTCATGTTTGGTCTTGTTGGACTCGGGGCGGGGAACCCTTTCCAATGATATATGGGGTTTGGGCACTACTATGGAGTGGACCTTTTCCTGCATACACTTAGATTGGGCACTGCAGACTCCCCCCTCCCCTCTGCATACTGATAGCTGCCTGGGTTGGGAGGTGGGAGTAGTGAATCACACCTTCTCCCCTGGGATGAGCTGTGATGGGCTGCCCACTGTAGCCTTAATGGCCTGTCTCGCGTCACTGTGACAGCCAGGTCAGGGAAGGTAGGGAACATACCAGAACTCCCTGGACTCTTCCAGAAGCCCCTGCCCCCAGACCCTTCCCGAGACTTCTACCACTTTCTTGCCCTTAGATGGAAAGATATATAAGGGAGAGTCCTGGCCTCACTTCTTTGTTACACTGCTGGACCTGAAAGAATCCCTGCTGGAGTGAGACGGCTGCACAGGAGGATTGCCATTGAAAAGGAGGCTGACTGCTCCAAGGAACTGCTGCCCCACAACCTACTGAGCTGCCCTACTGCCTTTTGATCCTGCCCCGCAAGAGGAGACTGAAGAAACACCACCAGAGTGTCTCCACCAAATTCATAAGAACTGCCTTTTTGGGGACTGTGCCCTTTTGTGATTTAAAAAAGAAAACTACCTTCCTTTAGACAACATCTTTGGAAAGACTGCCTTTATGGGATTACAAGCCTTTATCTAAGAACTGCCCTGCAGCACCTTAAGGAAAGCAACGTTCTCCTTTCAGTGTAAACTGTCCCTGCAGACTCTATAAGGGCAAAAACGTGAATCCCCTCCAAGAACTGCTGCGGCCGCATTTTTGTTGAAGACTACAACGTTCATGGGAACTGCCTTCTTGGATCTGCGACACACCTAAGGACTGCCCTACCAAAAGAACTTTATCTTTTGTTGCGCTCAAAATTATTCTCTACGCAGCGTGCTGGCGGCTGCGATCAACGTGGGACCAGCACCAGAAGCGTCGTGTGGGTCATGAAGCACTGTGACAAAGAAGCGCTGTGACCCCAGAATCACCGTCGCTGGCCCGGGGCCTGACTGCGCTGTGCAGCCTTGTGTGGCGCTGTGTAGAAAAGTACTGTTCACCCCAGGAATACTGCCGGCTGAAATCGCCGCGGCGCGCTTCCCCCAGGGAGCTCTGTGAGCCGGAGATCGTCGCTGCCTGGGAAACTCGGGAGCGCCGTGCACGTCACCACCAGCGTCATCGGGAAGCTGCGCTGTGATTGGTGACCGCGCAGAGAAAGGAAAGACCTTTCCCGCTCCGCTTTCGTGCAAGTGTCGCTGAGGACTGGGAGCCCGGGGCATAGAGGAGCTTCACGAAGGCGCCCACTCGCTTCAATCGCAGGTAACACCTCAGTGTGCGCCCTAAGCCCCAGTCTGCTGTGCTGTTCGGGTTGGGTACGGGCCGCGAGCTGACTGTCCCAGCGAAGGGGCGAGTCAAGCTCTCTAAGTACCAGCACTGTGGGCTGTGTCTATTTAATTGCGGGCCAGGCCAGTGTTTGGGGGTCTGCCTCCCTTGTTGCCCTCTATCGAGAGGCGCTCAAGGGGAACTGTGCATATTCAGCCGCGGGAGACTGTTGGGGCCTCATATTAAACCCCAGGGTCACCGGGGACAAAACCACGGGCCTGCCAGGGACCGGGTCTTTTCCCTATGAGCAAGCTGCCGGAGACTGATGGGATAACTTCCTGAAAACTGCGAACAGGGGACAACCTATTGCACACATGGAGCTGACTTTCCTTTAATGAAGAATTCTGTCATCCACTTTCCAAGGACATTACACTAACCCCCATTTTTGATCATATATATACCTGTGGAACCTTATAATTGCCTGGTTATCTTGAGAATTTCTAGATAGGGATAACGGTACCTCCCATATATGCAACTGGCTTTGCTTTTATTATGATCTTGCCTGCAACTGCATTTATTTGATGACTGACCTTGCCTGGAAACTGGATTCCTTTTTAGTATTGGCCTTGCCTGGAGCTGAAATTACCTGCTTTTGGTTCTGGCACAATTTTGAGATAAAGATATTCTTAGTCTTATATAAAACTGGTGTGGTGTCACTTTTGTGAGTGTTTTTACTGTGTCCCTGTTGGTGTGTGTTGAACAAATACTTTACTCATTGCCTCTGAAGTTAAGCCTTCCCGCTCTGCGCCAGGCTACCCTGTCGGAAGCGGTGGTCCCTTCTTGGACTAGGGTGCATATCCTGGCCGACTAGAGACCCCAGTTCTAACATATATATATATATATTACGTACTGGCGGTCACCAGTAGGTAGTTATAGTTAGGACCTTGTTTCTATTCAAAAAGCAACTTTTCTTTTACCAATAACTTTGGCGCCGGTTGACGAATCTTCGCAAAATTTTAAAAACTAGTTGGGCGCTCCGGTCAGCTCCTATCTTGAAAGTCTTAGGGTGAATCATCAAGTGGGGGCTGAGAAAAAAGGGGGGTCCCAAAACGTGTTTTCTCCATGTTAATTCCCGTAGGAAACTTTAGACATGGCTACAGCCCGAACAGCTGAACGGATATACACCAAATTAGGCAAAAAGGTAGCCCTTGTTTCAGAAAGCACTCTTTTTCTTAAATGGTGTAAATCCGTTTGGTAGTTCCTGAGAAATTTAAAAAATAAAAGTAAAAAAATACAATTCCATAGGAAACTTTAGACACAGTTATAGCCGAAACTGCTGAACGGAATTACACCAAATTTGTCAAAAATGTAGTGCTTGCTTCAGAAAGCATCCTTTTTTTATATGGTGTAAATCAGTTCAGTAGTTGCTGAGAAATTGAAAAATTAATGTTTCGATATTTAGAGGCACAGAGGATCCGCACACCCTCCCGACCACGAGCTTTATGCTAATTGGCTGTCAACACTCCAAACCAGGAAGTGTTGGCAGCCATCTTGTTCTTCAGTAGAACCGAAGCACAAGAAAAGAGAAAAACAAACATGAAAAACAAGAAAAGGGGGCAGGGTAGAAACACCCTGACCCCCTAGGCCTGCTCAGGAGGTCCAACAAGGACCCCCTGGGCCCCAAAAAAGTATTCTTTTTAAATCAGCCGAATTAGCACTGGGTGCGTGAATCTAGCAGAGAATTTTTTTTTAAAAAGCGTGGGCTCCCGCGCTTCGTTGTCTTAAAGCTCTGGGGCTTTTCAGAAATTTTGTGGGGGCACACGCCTGCCAGCCCCGGGGACCGGTAACACCCAGGGCTGGTTTTTTAATCTGTGGGTGGGCCTTGGAGGCCCCCCAAGCCCCGTGGACCATGTCATGAGTGATTTAATATGTGACGTCATCAGCAGTGCATTGCAGGGACGCAAGTTATAGTTAGCTGAAGTAATTATAACTGAGGAATTTCTATGGTTTTGTACGAGTGAAATTTCCAACTAACTGTAACTTTCCCTAAAACCTAGGTTTTTTTCAGTGAATTTCTAAGGTTTTTCAAATGCTCATTTCTAACTATAACATGCCTGAAACCTATGTTTTTTTCAGTGAATATATATATATATATATATATATTCACTGAAAAAACCATAGGTTTCAGGCCTTATATAGTTAGGAATTAGCATTTAAAAAAACATTGAAATTGCTCCTATATAGTTAGTTGTACTAACTATATTTCGCGCACCCGCAATCCACTGCTGATGATGTCACATATTACATCATTCATGACATGGTCAGTGACATCACTGATGACATCTCACATGACATCACTGATGACATCACTGATGACATCTCATTTGACATCACTGATGACATCACTGATGACATCATCCAGTGACTGTGTGTTTCTGTAAAGTTTAAATACGTTTTACATATTGAAGAATGAGTGGATGTATAAGTGTCTGGATGAAGGATTTAGTAGGTGCGTGACTGACTGTATGAGTGAGTGATTAAATGTGTCTTACTAAATGCATGGGTTAGTGACTAAACTGTCTGAATGTGTGCAACAGTATGTTGTTGTGTAAGCTGCTGCATGTGTTGATCAGTAGCTATATGAGTGGCTATATGGGTTATTGATTGGTTGCCCAAGTATTTGAATAGGAGACTGAGTGTGTGTGTGGGTGGCTGGGAGGTGTGTGGCTCTGTGCATAGATGTGTGAGGAGTTGATTCGCTAGGTGTATGAGTTCAAGAGTGCATGTGGAAACAGCTATATGGGCGGTTGACTGTGTGCATGGGTGTGTTGGTGAGTGAATGGATATCTCAGTGCAACATGTCCAAGTAAGTACATATGTAAAACACAGTGCATGTGAGAGTTGGCATATATAAATGACTATACATGAGAGCCAGTGAATGTGCGAGTGGCTGTATGGATCATTGTGTACTTGTATCAGTGATTGTATAAGAGAGTAAGTATGTGTTAGTATATGTTTGAATAAGTAAGATGTTGTGTGTATAACTGTATAGTTGAGGAAATGGAAGTGTGATTGATTCTTTGCATGACTGACTAGGTGTGTGAGTAACTCCATGGATGAGTGGCAGTGTGTGAGTGTCTGTATAGGTGTATGAACGCATATGATAGTGTTGTATTGATGAGTGACTGTATGTATGAGTGATTCTATGGGTGAATGAGTGAATGTGTGTGTAGACCTAGGAATCAGTGAATGCGTATGTAGTAACTGGTATTGGTGTGTCAATGGTTTCAAGAATGGTAGTCTGTATTTAACACTGGGTGTATCAGAGGTTATATTAGAGTGTGAGGAGGTGCATCGTATTATCACATGAATGATATCATCAGTGATGTGATCAGTGATGTCAAATGAGATGTCACCAGTGATGACCATGTCATGAATGATGTAATATGTGACATCATCAGCAGTGGATTGCGGGTGCGCGAAATATAGTTAGTACAACTAACTATATAGGAGCAATTTCAATGGTTTTTAAAATGCTAATTCCTAACTATATAAGGCCTGAAACCTATGGTTTTTTAAGTGAATTTGCAAGGTTTTTAAAATGCTAATTCCTAACTATATAAGGCCTGAAACCTATAGTTTTTTCAGTGAATTTGCAAGGTTTTTTAAATTCTAATTCCTAACTATATCAGGCGTGAAACCTATATTTTTTTTCAATAAATTTCAAAGGTTTTGTAAATGCTAATTCTATTAGCGGATAATGTTTATATATGTTATTATCCTTCTGGGACCACCTGAGCAGCCATCTTGTTTCTCAGGAGAATTGAGGCACAAGAGAGCACAAAACAAGAGTGGAAAACGCGAAAAGGGGGCAGGGTTGAGACCCCCTAGCCCTTCTTAGGGGGTCCCAGAAGGACCACCAAGTGCAAAAAATATATATATTTTTTTAAATCGTGGGGTACGCCCACGGTACGCTTACCGTACGCGTTCGGTGCGCGTACCCCGCGATTCTTTTTTATTCTTTTTTTTTTTTGCCCTTGGGGGTCCTTTTGGGACCCCCTGAGAAGGGCTAGAGGGTTGGGGGGTCTCTACCCTGCCCCCTTTTCGTGTTTTCCACTCTTGTTTTGGGCTCTCTTGTGCCTCAGTTCTCCTAAAAAACAAGATGGTGGCCAACACTTCCTGGTTTGGACAGTTTGGAATGTTGACCGTCGACTGCCAGCCAATCAGAAACTCGCTCGCGCACGTAAGGGTACGCGCACGTACGCGTACGGTGCGCGTACGGTGAGCGCATATAGATATATAATTTGCTCAAATTCAATTTTCTCAACAACTACTGGAGGGATTTTCACCAAATATAGGAAAGGCTCTACTGCATACCTGTCCCTACCATTTTGCCAAGTTTGGTGTAATTCCGTTCAGCCGTTCGGGCTGTAGCCGTGTCTAAAGGTCCCATAGAAAATGCCATTTGAAAAATTTCAAATTCAATTTTCTCAAGAACTACTGGAGGGATTTTCCCCAAACATAGCAAAGGCACATTTGCATACCAGGCCCTACCATTTTGCCAAGTTTGGTGTAATTCCATTCAGCCGTTCGGGCTGTAGCCGTGTCTAAAGGTCCCTATGGAAATTAACATGGGAAAAACAGGTTTTGGGATCCCCCTTTCGGCCCCAGCTTGACGAATCCCCCCGAAACTTTCAGAGAAGGAGCGGAGCGGAGCTGGCAAAAATTCTGGAAAATTACACACAGATTCCTCAATCGGCGCCAAAGTTATTCCCAATAGAATGTTGAGTGCATATAGATATATAATTTGCTCAAATTCAAATTCTCAACAACTACTGGAGGGATTTTCACCAAATATAGAAAAGTCACTACTGCATACCTGCCCCTACCATTTTGCCAAGTTTGGTGTAATTCCGTTCAGCCGTTGGGGCTGTAGCCGGGTTTAAATGTCCCATGGAAAATGCCATTTGAAAAATTTCAAATTCCATTTTCTCAAGAACTAGTGGAGGGATTTACACCAAACATACAAAAGGCACTGCTGCATACCAGTCCCTACCATTTTGCCAAATCTGGTGTAATTCCGTTCAGCCGTTCGAGCTGTAGCCTTGTCAGAATGTCCCTATGGAAATTAACATGGGGAAAACATGTTTTGGGACCCCCCTTTTTTCTCGGCCCCCGCTTGACAAATCCCCCCGAAACTTTCAGGGAAGGAGCGGAGCGGAGAGAGGCAAATTTAAGAATTACAGGCAGATCCCTCAATCGGCGCCAAAGTTATTCCCAATAGAATGTTCAGAATTTCCTATGGTAACTAGGTCCTAACTATATATACCTACTGGCGACCGCCAGTAGGTAATATATATCAGTTCAAAAATGCTGTCATCGTTTATCCAAACACAGCAGCCACGGACAACATGAAGGACTTTTAAGCAGCCAGAATTTATTGTGCATACAGAATGGCGATCTGGCAACCACTCTACGCGTTTCGGTACTTGCTCCCTTGTTCACGAGTGCCAGAGATTATGTTCCAAACATCATTAAATATACATGTGACTTTTGAAATCATAAACAGTGGGGAAAGACTGCCATGGAACAGACTTGTTCCTTAATGATTCACAAGTTCATTTTCAAAAACATTTCATACAAAATCATCTTGCATAATTCTGCTGTTCAGAATACTAATTTGTAATGGTGCCAACAATTAATTATTAATTCATATTTAGTGACCTAGTAAGCGCGATCGCGTATTATTGCTGTACTTCGATGAAAAATAAACGTACCATCAATCACAATGCATGAAGCACCTGGCCTCTACATAGCATGCTAAAAAAAAATCGGGTCAGAGTTTACGTGAGACTCAATTATAAACCATCTTAACTGTTACATTTCAAAGAAGTTTTCAATAAAACTTTATCGATTTCAGACGTGACAATCCACCGCGCTAGCTGATTCATGCATTGTTATTGACACCATTACAAATTATTATTCTGAACAGCAGAATTATGCAAGATGATTTTGTGGATATGTTTGTTTATGATTTCAAAAGTCACATGTTTATTTAATGATGTTTGGAACATTATCTCTGGCACTCGTGAACAAGGGAGCAAGTCCCGAAACACGTAGAGTGGTTGCCGGATCGGCATTCTGTTGCCTAATAAATTCTGGCTGCTTAAAAGTCCTTCATGTTGTCTGCCCGTGGCTGCTGTGTTTGGATGAACGATGACAGCGTCTTTGAACTGATACTATGAGGCTTGCCTGCCTCGCCGCGGACCGCCAACATGAGAGGCAAGGAAAAGGCATCGCTAGTGGCTGCACTAGCGTGTTAGTATGTATGTGAGTATGTATATATATATATATATATATATATATATATATATATATATATATATATATATATATATCAAGCTCAAAGTACCCACAGGTAAGGAAGCACACGGCAGCAGGTGACCAGAAGGCTTTATTCGGGTAAAAGACAACTCCGCAGTCCAGCTTGATTACAGTTCTCGTGTCGGTAGTAATAGCCTGACGCGTTTCTGAGCTTCCGCTCTCTTCAGAGGCACGACAATGAGTTTGTGCTACTTAAGACACTCCCACATGATTGCTGAATTAAACACCCTCCCATGGACTTCTCAGGTTCATTGAGCGCAATGCATGCTGGGTCTTATAGTCCGTGTCTTAGGTATAACATCAATGCACATTAATTCTACTGTGGCATATGAAGCCCTCCAATGGGCCCCGGGATGCGTGTCATCCATAAATCCCTCACGTGCTGTTCCACATTTGGGGCTCGGCAAGATTCCGGGCTCCGTGGCCCCCTGTCTTCATAGGGTAGTGCAGTCCTTCGCGGCTGGGCTGCCGCGTTTTACATCAAGCTCAAAGTACCCACAGGTAAGGAAGCACACGGCAGCAGGTGACCAGAAGGCTTTATTCGGGTAAAAGACAACTCCGCAGTCCAGCTTGATTACAGTTCTCGTGTCGGTAGTAATAGCCTGACGCGTTTCTGAGCTTCCGCTCTCTTCAGAGGCACGACAATGAGTTTGTGCTACTTAAGACACTCCCACATGATTGCTGAATTAAACGCCCTCCCATGGACTTCTCAGGTTCATTGAGCGCAATGCATGCTGGGTCTTATAGTCCGTGTCTTAGGTATAACATCAATGCACATTAATTCTACTGTGGCATATGAAGCCCTCCAATGGGCCCCGGGATGCGTGTCATCCATAAATCCCTCACGTGCTGTTCCACATTTGGGGCTCGGCAAGATTCCGGGCTCCGTGGCCCCCTGTCTTCATGGGGTAGTGCAGTCCTTCGCGGCTGGGCTGCCGCGTTTTACATCAAGCTCAAAGTACCCACAGGTAAGGAAGCACACGGCAGCAGGTGACCAGAAGGCTTTATTCGGGTAAAAGACAACTCCGCAGTCCAGCTTGATTACAGTTCTCGTGTCGGTAGTAATAGCCTGACGCGTTTCTGAGCTTCCGCTCTCTTCAGAGGCACGACAATGAGTTTGTGCTACTTAAGACACTCCCACATGATTGCTGAATTAAACGCCCTCCCATGGACTTCTCAGGTTCATTGAGCGCAATGCATGCTGGGTCTTATAGTCCGTGTCTTAGGTATAACATCAATGCACATTAATTCTACTGTGGCATATGAAGCCCTCCAATGGGCTCGGGATGCGTGTCATCCATAAATCCCTCACGTGCTGTTCCACATTTGGGGCTCGGCAAGATTCCGGGCTCCGTGGCCCCCTGTCTTCATGGGGTAGTGCAGTCCTTCGCGGCTGGGCTGCCGCGTTTTACATCAAGCTCAAAGTACCCACAGGTAAGGAAGCACACGGCAGCAGGTGACCAGAAGGCTTTATTCGGGTAAAAGACAACTCCGCAGTCCAGCTTGATTACAGTTCTCGTGTCTGTAGTAATAGCCTGCGCGTTTCTGAGCTTCCGCTCTCTTCAGAGGCACGACAATGAGTTTGTGCTACTTAAGACACTCCCACATGATTGCTGAATTAAACGCCCTCCCATGGACTTCTCAGGTTCATTGAGCGCAATGCATGCTGGGTCTTATAGTCCGTGTCTTAGGTATAACATCAATGCACATTAATTCTACTGTGGCATATGAAGCCCTCCAATGGGCCCGGGATGCGTGTCATCCATAAATCCCTCACGTGCTGTTCCACATTTGGGGCTCGGCAAGATTCCGGGCTCCGTGGCCCCCTGTCTTCATGGGGTAGTGCAGTCCTTCGCGGCTGGGCTGCCGCGTTTTACATCAAGCTCAAAGTACCCACAGGTAAGGAAGCACACGGCAGCAGGTGACCAGAAGGCTTTATTCGGGTAAAAGACAACTCCGCAGTCCAGCTTGATTACAGTTCTCGTGTCGGTAGTAATAGCCTGACGCGTTTCTGAGCTTCCGCTCTCTTCAGAGGCACGACAATGAGTTTGTGCTACTTAAGACACTCCCACATGATTGCTGAATTAAACGCCCTCCCATGGACTTCTCAGGTTCATTGAGCGCAATGCATGCTGGGTCTTATAGTCCGTGTCTTAGGTATAACATCAATGCACATTAATTCTACTGTGGCATATGAAGCCCTCCAATGGGCCCCCGGATGCGTGTCATCCATAAATCCCTCACGTGCTGTTCCACATTTGGGGCTCGGCAAGATTCCGGGCTCCGTGGCCCCCTGTCTTCATGGGGTAGTGCAGTCCTTCGCGGCTGGGCTGCCGCGTTTTACATCAAGCTCAAAGTACCCACAGGTAAGGAAGCACACGGCAGCAGGTGACCAGAAGGCTTTATTCGGGTAAAAGACAATTCCGCAGTCCAGCTTGATTACAGTTCTCGTGTCGGTAGTAATAGCCTGACGCGTTTCTGAGCTTCCGCTCTCTTCAGAGGCACGACAATGAGTTTGTGCTACTTAAGACACTCCCACATGATTGCTGAATTAAACGCCCTCCCATGGACTTCTCAGGTTCATTGAGCGCAATGCATGCTGGGTCTTATAGTCCGTGTCTTAGGTATAACATCAATGCACATTAATTCTACTGTGGCATATGAAGCCCTCCAATGGGCCCGGGATGCGTGTCATCCATAAATCCCTCACGTGCTGTTCCACATTTGGGGCTCGGCAAGATTCCGGGCTCCGTGGCCCCCTGTCTTCATGGGGTAGTGCAGTCCTTCGCGGCTGGGCTGCCGCGTTTTACATCAAGCTCAAAGTACCCACAGGTAAGGAAGCACACGGCAGCAGGTGACCAGAAGGCTTTATTCGGGTAAAAGACAACTCCGCAGTCCAGCTTGATTACAGTTCTCGTGTCGGTAGTAATAGCCTGACGCGTTTCCGAGCTTCCGCTCTCTTCAGAGGCACGACAATGAGTTTGTGCTACTTAAGACACTCCCACATGATTGCTGAATTAAACGCCCTCCCATGGACTTCTCAGGTTCATTGAGCGCAATGCATGCTGGGTCTTATAGTCCGTGTCTTAGGTATAACATCAATGCACATTAATTCTACTGTGGCATATGAAGCCCTCCAATGGGCCCCGGGATGCGTGTCATCCATAAATCCCTCACGTGCTGTTCCACATTTGGGGCTCGGCAAGATTCCGGGCTCCGTGGCCCCCTGTCTTCATGGGGTAGTGCAGTCCTTCGCGGCTGGGCTGCCGCGTTTTACATCAAGCTCAAAGTACCCACAGGTAAGGAAGCACACGGCAGCAGGTGACCAGAAGGCTTTATTCGGGTAAAAGACAACTCCGCAGTCCAGCTTGATTACAGTTCTCGTGTCGGTAGTAATAGCCTGACGCGTTTCTGAGCTTCCGCTCTCTTCAGAGGCACGACAATGAGTTTGTGCTACTTAAGACACTCCCACATGATTGCTGAATTAAACGCCCTCCCATGGACTTCTCAGGTTCATTGAGCGCAATGCATGCTGGGTCTTATAGTCCGTGTCTTAGGTATAACATCAATGCACATTAATTCTACTGTGGCATATGAAGCCCTCCAATGGGCCCCCGGATGCGTGTCATCCATAAATCCCTCACGTGCTGTTCCACATTTGGGGCTCGGCAAGATTCCGGGCTCCGTGGCCCCCTGTCTTCATGGGGTAGTGCAGTCCTTCGCGGCTGGGCTGCCGCGTTTTACATCAAGCTCAAAGTACCCACAGGTAAGGAAGCACACGGCAGCAGGTGACCAGAAGGCTTTATTCGGGTAAAAGACAACTCCGCAGTCCAGCTTGATTACAGTTCTCGTGTCGGTAGTAATAGCCTGACGCGTTTCTGAGCTTCCGCTCTCTTCAGAGGCACGACAATGAGTTTGTGCTACTTAAGACACTCCCACATGATTGCTGAATTAAACGCCCTCCCATGGACTTCTCAGGTTCATTGAGCGCAATGCATGCTGGGTCTTATAGTCCGTGTCTTAGGTATAACATCAATGCACATTAATTCTACTGTGGCATATGAAGCCCTCCAATGGGCCCGGGATGCGTGTCATCCATAAATCCGTCACGTGCTGTTCCACATTTGGGGCTCGGCAAGATTCCGGGCTCCGTGGCCCCCTGTCTTCATGGGGTAGTGCAGTCCTTCGCGGCTGGGCTGCCGCGTTTTACATCAAGCTCAAAGTACCCACAGGTAAGGAAGCACACGGCAGCAGGTGACCAGAAGGCTTTATTCGGGTAAAAGACAACTCCGCAGTCCAGCTTGATTACAGTTCTCGTGTCGGTAGTAATAGCCTGACGCGTTTCTGAGCTTCCGCTCTCTTCAGAGGCACGACAATGAGTTTGTGCTACTTAAGACACTCCCACATGATTGCTGAATTAAACGCCCTCCCATGGACTTCTCAGGTTCATTGAGCGCAATGCATGCTGGGTCTTATAGTCCGTGTCTTAGGTATAACATCAATGCACATTAATTCTACTGTGGCATATGAAGCCCTCCAATGGGCCTCGGGATGCGTGTCATCCATAAATCCCTCACGTGCTGTTCCACATTTGGGGCTCGGCAAGATTCCGGGCTCCGTGGCCCCCTGTCTTCATGGGGTAGTGCAGTCCTTCGCGGCTGGGCTGCCGCGTTTTACATCAAGCTCAAAGTACCCACAGGTAAGGAAGCACACGGCAGCAGGTGACCAGAAGGCTTTATTCGGGTAAAAGACAACTCCGCAGTCCAGCTTGATTACAGTTCTCGTGTCGGTAGTAATAGCCTGACGCGTTTCTGAGCTTCCGCTCTCTTCAGAGGCACGACAATGAGTTTGTGCTACTTAAGACACTCCCACATGATTGCTGAATTAAACGCCCTCCCATGGACTTCTCAGGTTCATTGAGCGCAATGCATGCTGGGTCTTATAGTCCGTGTCTTAGGTATAACATCAATGCACATTAATTCTACTGTGGCATATGAAGCCCTCCAATGGGCCCCCGGATGCGTGTCATCCATAAATCCCTCACGTGCTGTTCCACATTTGGGGCTCGGCAAGATTCCGGGCTCCGTGGCCCCCTGTCTTCATGGGGTAGTGCAGTCCTTCGCGGCTGGGCTGCCGCGTTTTACATCAAGCTCAAAGTACCCACAGGTAAGGAAGCACACGGCAGCAGGTGACCAGAAGGCTTTATTCGGGTAAAAGACAACTCCGCAGTCCAGCTTGATTACAGTTCTCGTGTCGGTAGTAATAGCCTGACGCGTTTCTGAGCTTCCGCTCTCTTCAGAGGCACGACAATGAGTTTGTGCTACTTAAGACACTCCCACATGATTGCTGAATTAAACGCCCTCCCATGGACTTCTCAGGTTCATTGAGCGCAATGCATGCTGGGTCTTATAGTCCGTGTCTTAGGTATAACATCAATGCACATGAAGACAGGGGGCCACGGAGCCCGGAATCTTGCCGAGCCCCAAATGTGGAACAGCACGTGAGGGATTTATGGATGACACGCATCCCGGGGCCCATTGGAGGGCTTCATATGCCACAGTAGAATTAATGTGCATTGATGTTATACCTAAGACACGGACTATAAGACCCAGCATGCAATGCGCTCAATGAACCTGAGAAGTCCATGGGAGGGCGTTTAATTCAGCAATCATGTGGGAGTGTCTTAAGTAGCACAAACTCATTGTCGTGCCTCTGAAGAGAGCGGAAGCTCAGAAACGCGTCAGGCTATTACTACCGACACGAGAACTGTAATCAAGCTGGACTGCAGAGTTGTCTTTTACCCAATAAAGCCTTCTGGTCACCTGCTGCCGTGTGCTTCCTTACCTGTGGGTACTTTGAGCTTGATGTAAAACGCGGCAGCCCAGCCGCGAAGGACTGCACTACCCCATGAAGACAGGGGGCCACGGAGCCCGGAATCTTGCCGAGCCCCAAATGTGGAACAGCACGTGAGGGATTTATGGATGACACGCATCCGGGGGCCCATTGGAGGGCTTCATATGCCACAGTAGAATTAATGTGCATTGATGTTATACCTAAGACACGGACTATAAGACCCAGCATGCATTGCGCTCAATGAACCTGAGAAGTCCATGGGAGGGCGTTTAATTCAGCAATCATGTGGGAGTGTCTTAAGTAGCACAAACTCATTGTCGTGCCTCTGAAGAGAGCGGAAGCTCAGAAACGCGTCAGGCTATTACTACCGACACGAGAACTGTAATCAAGCTGGACTGCGGAATTGTCTTTTACCCGAATAAAGCCTTCTGGTCACCTGCTGCCGTGTGCTTCCTTACCTGTGGGTACTTTGAGCTTGATGTAAAACGCGGCAGCCCAGCCGCGAAGGACTGCACTACCCCATGAAGACAGGGGGCCACGGAGCCCGGAATCTTGCCGAGCCCCAAATGTGGAACAGCACGTGAGGGATTTATGGATGACACGCATCCCGGGGCCCATTGGAGGGCTTCATATGCCACAGTAGAATTAATGTGCATTGATGTTATACCTAAGACATGGACTATAAGACCCAGCATGCATTGCGCTCAATGAACCTGAGAAGTCCATGGGAGGGCGTTTAATTCAGCAATCATGTGGGAGTGTCTTAAGTAGCACAAACTCATTGTCGTGCCTCTGAAGAGAGCGGAAGCTCAGAAACGCGTCAGGCTATTACTACCGACACGAGAACTGTAATCAAGCTGGACTGCGGAGTTGTCTTTTACCCGAATAAAGCCTTCTGGTCACCTGCTGCCGTGTGCTTCCTTACCTGTGGGTACTTTGAGCTTGATGTAAAATGCGGCAGCCCAGCCGCGAAGGACTGCACTACCCCATGAAGACAGGGGGCCACGGAGCCCGGAATCTTGCCGAGCCCCAAATGTGGAACAGCACGTGAGGGATTTATGGATGACACGCATCCCGGGGCCCATTGGAGGGCTTCATATGCCACAGTAGAATTAATGTGCATTGATGTTATACCTAAGACACGGACTATAAGACCCAGCATGCATTGCGCTCAATGAACCTGAGAAGTCCATGGGAGGGCGTTTAATTCAGCAATCATGTGGGAGTGTCTTAAGTAGCACAAACTCATTGTCGTGCCTCTGAAGAGAGCGGAAGCTCAGAAACGCGTCAGGCTATTACTACCGACACGAGAACTGTAATCAAGCTGGACTGCGGAGTTGTCTTTTACCCGAATAAAGCCTTCTGGTCACCTGCTGCCGTGTGCTTCCTTACCTGTGGGTACTTTGAGCTTGATGTAAAACGCGGCAGCCCAGCCGCGAAGGACTGCACTACCCCATGAAGACAGGGGGCCACGGAGCCCGGAATCTTGCCGAGCCCCAAATGTGGAACAGCACGTGAGGGATTTATGGATGACACGCATCCCGGGGCCCATTGGAGGGCTTCATATGCCACAGTAGAATTAATGTGCATTGATGTTATACCTAAGACACGGACTATAAGACCCAGCATGCATTGCGCTCAATGAACCTGAGAAGTCCATGGGAGGGCGTTTAATTCAGCAATCATGTGGGAGTGTCTTAAGTAGCACAAACTCATTGTCGTGCCTCTGAAGAGAGCGGAAGCTCAGAAACGCGTCAGGCTATTACTACCGACACGAGAACTGTAATCAAGCTGGACTGCGGAGTTGTCTTTTACCCGAATAAAGCCTTCTGGTCACCTGCTGCCGTGTGCTTCCTTACCTGTGGGTACTTTGAGCTTGATGTAAAACGCGGCAGCCCAGCCGCGAAGGACTGCACTACCCCATGAAGACAGGGGGCCACGGAGCCCGGAATCTTGCCGAGCCCCAAATGTGGAACAGCACGTGAGGGATTTATGGATGACACGCATCCCGGGGCCCATTGGAGGGCTTCATATGCCACAGTAGAATTAATGTGCATTGATGTTATACCTAAGACACGGACTATAAGACCCAGCATGCATTGCGCTCAATGAACCTGAGAAGTCCATGGGAGGGCGTTTAATTCAGCAATCATGTGGGAGTGTCTTAAGTAGCACAAACTCATTGTCGTGCCTCTGAAGAGAGCGGAAGCTCAGAAACGCGTCAGGCTATTACTACCGACACGAGAACTGTAATCAAGCTGGACTGCGGAGTTGTCTTTTTCCCGAATAAAGCCTTCTGGTCACCTGCTGCCGTGTGCTTCCTTATCTGTGGGTACTTTGAGCTTGATGTAAAACGCGGCAGCCCAGCCGCGAAGGACTGCACTACCCCATGAAGACAGGGGGCCACGGAGCCCGGAATCTTGCCGAGCCCCAAATGTGGAACAGCACGTGAGGGATTTATGGATGACACGCATCCCGGGGCCCATTGGAGGGCTTCATATGCCACAGTAGAATTAATGTGCATTGATGTTATACCTAAGACACGGACTATAAGACCCAGCATGCATTGCGCTCAATGAACCTGAGAAGTCCATGGGAGGGTGTTTAACTCAGCAATCATGTGGGAGTGTCTTAAGTAGCACAAACTCATTGTCGTGCCTCTGAAGAGAGCGGAAGCTCAGAAACGCGTCAGGCTATTACTACCGACACGAGAACTGTAATCAAGCTGGACTGCGGAGTTGTCTTTTACCCGAATAAAGCCTTCTGGTCACCTGCTGCCGTGTGCTTCCTTACCTGTGGGTACTTTGAGCTTGATGTAAAACGCGGCAGCCCAGCCGCGAAGGACTGCACTACCCCATGAAGACAGGGGGCCACGGAGCCCGGAATCGTGCCGAGCCCCAAATGTGGAACAGCACGTGAGGGATTTATGGATGACACGCATCCCGGGGCCCATTGGAGGGCTTCATATGCCACAGTAGAATGAATGTGCATTGATGTTATACCTAAGACACGGACTAAAAGACCCAGCATGCATTGCGCTCAATGAACCTGAGAAGTCCATGGGAGGGCGTTTAATTCAGCAATCATGTGGGAGTGTCTTAAGTAGCACAAACTCATTGTCGTGCCTCTGAAGAGAGCGGAAGCTCAGAAACGCGTCAGGCTATTACTACCGACACGAGAACTGTAATCAAGCTGGACTGCGGAGTTGTCTTTTACCCGAATAAAGCCTTCTGGTCACCTGCTGCCGTGTGCTTCCTTACCTGTGGGTACTTTGAGCTTGATGTAAAACGCGGCAGCCCAGCCGCGAAGGACTGCACTACCCCATGAAGACAGGGGGCCACGGAGCCCGGAATCTTGCCGAGCCCCAAATGTGGAACAGCACGTGAGGGATTTATGGATGACACGCATCCCGAGGCCCATTGGAGGGCTTCATATGCCACAGTAGAATTAATGTGCATTGATGTTATACCTAAGACACGGACTATAAGACCCAGCATGCATTGCGCTCAATGAACCTGAGAAGTCCATGGGAGGGCGTTTAATTCAGCAATCATGTGGGAGTGTCTTAAGTAGCACAAACTCATTGTCGTGCCTCTGAAGAGAGCGGAAGCTCAGAAACGCGTCAGGCTATTACTACCGACACGAGAACTGTAATCAAGCTGGACTGCGGAGTTGTCTTTTACCCGAATAAAGCCTTCTGGTCACCTGCTGCCGTGTGCTTCCTTACCTGTGGGTACTTTGAGCTTGATGTAAAACGCGGCAGCCCAGCCGCGAAGGACTGCACTACCCCATGAAGACAGGGGGACACGGAGCCCGGAATCTTGCCGAGCCCCAAATGTGGAACAGCACGTGAGGGATTTATGGATGACACGCATCCCGGGGCCCATTGGAGGGCTTCATATGCCACAGTAGAATTAATGTGCATTGATGTTATACCTAAGACACGGACTATAAGACCCAGCATGCATTGCGCTCAATGAACCTGAGAAGTCCATGGGAGGGCGTTTAATTCAGCAATCATGTGGGAGTGTCTTAAGTAGCACAAACTCATTGTCGTGCCTCTGAAGAGAGCGGAAGCTCAGAAACGCGTCAGGCTATTACTACCGACACAAGAACTGTAATCAAGCTGGACTGCGGAGTTGTCTTTTACCCGAATAAAGCCTTCTGGTCACCTGCTGCCGTGTGCTTCCTTACCTGTGGGTACTTTGAGCTTGATGTAAAACGCGGCAGCCCAGCCGCGAAGGACTGCACTACCCCATGAAGACAGGGGGCCACGGAGCCCGGAATCTTGCCGAGCCCCAAATGTGGAACAGCACGTGAGGGATTTATGGATGACACGCATCCCGGGGCCAATTGGAGGGCTTCATATGCCACAGTAGAATTAATGTGCATTGATGTTATACCTAAGACACGGACTATAAGACCCAGCATGCATTGCGCTCAATGAACCTGAGACGTCCATGGGAGGGCGTTTAACTCAGCAATCATGTGGGAGTGTCTTAAGTAGCACAAACTCATTGTCGTGCCTCTGAAGAGAGCGGAAGCTTAGAAACGCGTCAGGCTATTACTACCGACACGAGAACTGTAATCAAGCTGGACTGCGGAGTTGTCTTTTACCCGAATAAAGCCTTCTGGTCACCTGCTGCCGTGTGCTTCCTTACCTGTGGGTACTTTGAGCTTGATGTAAAACGCGGCAGCCCAGCCGCGAAGGACTGCACTACCCCATGAAGACAGGGGGCCACGGAGCCCGGAATCTTGCCGAGCCCCAAATGTGGAACAGCACGTGAGGGATTTATGGATGACACGCATCCCGGGGCCCATTGGAGGGCTTCATATGCCACAGTAGAATGAATGTGCATTGATGTTATACCTAAGACACGGACTATAAGACCCAGCATGCATTGCGCTCAATGAACCTGAGAAGTCCATGGGAGGGCGTTTAATTCAGCAATCATGTGGGAGTGTCTTAAGTAGCACAAACTCATTGTCGTGCCTCTGAAGAGAGCGGAAGCTCAGAAACGCGTCAGGCTATTACTACCGACACGAGAACTGTAATCAAGCTGGACTGCGGAGTTGTCTTTTACCCGAATAAAGCCTTCTGGTCACCTGCTGCCGTGTGCTTCCTTACCTGTGGGTACTTTGAGCTTGATGTAAAACGCGGCAGCCCAGCCGCGAAGGACTGCACTACCCCATGAAGACAGGGGGCCACGGAGCCCGGAATCTTGCCGAGCCCCAAATGTGGAACAGCACGTGAGGGATTTATGGATGACACGCATCCCGGGGCCCATTGGAGGGCTTCATATGCCACAGTAGAATTAATGTGCATTGATGTTATACCTAAGACACGGACTATAAGACCCAGCATGCATTGCGCTCAATGAACCTGAGAAGTCCATGGGAGGGCGTTTAATTCAGCAATCATGTGGGAGTGTCTTAAGTAGCACAAACTCATTGTCGTGCCTCTGAAGAGAGCGGAAGCTCAGAAACGCGTCAGGCTATTACTACCGACACGAGAACTGTAATCAAGCTGGACTGCGGAGTTGTCTTTTACCCGAATAAAGCCTTCTGGTCACCTGCTGCCGTGTGCTTCCTTACCTGTGGGTACTTTGAGCTTGATGTAAAACGCGGCAGCCCAGCCGCGAAGGACTGCACTACCCCATGAAGACAGGGGGCCACGGAGCCCGGAATCTTGCCGAGCCCCAAATGTGGAACAGCACGTGAGGGATTTATGGATGACACGCATCCCGGGGCCCATTGGAGGGCTTCATATGCCACAGTAGAATGAATGTGCATTGATGTTATACCTAAGACACGGACTATAAGACCCAGCATGCATTGCGCTCAATGAACCTGAGAAGTCCATGGGAGGGCGTTTAATTCAGCAATCATGTGGGAGTGTCTTAAGTAGCACAAACTCATTGTCGTGCCTCTGAAGAGAGCGGAAGCTCAGAAACGCGTCAGGCTATTACTACCGACACGAGAACTGTAATCAAGCTGGACTGCGGAGTTGTCTTTTACCCGAATAAAGCCTTCTGGTCCCCTGCTGCCGTGTGCTCCCTTACCTGTGGGTACTTTGAGCTTGATGTAAAACGCGGCAGCCCAGCCGCGAAGGACTGCACTACCCCATGAAGACAGGGGGCCACGGAGCCCGGAATCTTGCCAAGCCCCAAATGTGGAACAGCACGTGAGGGATTTATGGATGACACGCATCCCGGGGCCCATTGGAGGGCTTCATATGCCACAGTAGAATTAATGTGCATTGATGTTATACCTAAGACACGGACTATAAGACCCAGCATGCATTGCGCTCAATGAACCTGAGAAGTCCATGGGAGGGCGTTTAATTCAGCAATCATGTGGGAGTGTCTTAAGTAGCACAAACTCATTGTCGTGCCTCTGAAGAGAGCGGAAGCTCAGAAACGCGTCAGGCTATTACTACCGACACGAGAACTGTAATCAAGCTGGACTGCGGAGTTGTCTTTTACCCGAATAAAGCCTTCTGGTCACCTGCTGCCGTGTGCTTCCTTACCTGTGGGTACTTTGAGCTTGATGTAAAACGCGGCAGCCCAGCCGCGAAGGACTGCACTACCCCATGAAGACAGGGGGCCACGGAGCCCGGAATCTTGCCGAGCCCCAAATGTGGAACAGCACGTGAGGGATTTATGGATGACACGCATCCCGGGGCCCATTGGAGGGCTTCATATGCCACAGTAGAATTAATGTGCATTGATGTTATACCTAAGACACGGACTATAAGACCCAGCATGCATTGCGCTCAATGAACCTGAGAAGTCCATGGGAGGGCGTTTAATTCAGCAATCATGTGGGAGTGTCTTAAGTAGCACAAACTCATTGTCGTGCCTCTGAAGAGAGCGGAAGCTCAGAAACGCGTCAGGCTATTACTACCGACACGAGAACTGTAATCAAGCTGGACTGCAGAGTTGTCTTTTTCCCGAATAAAGCCTTCTGGTCACCTGCTGCCGTGTGCTTCCTTACCTGTGGGTACTTTGAGCTTGATGTAAAACGCGGCAGCCCAGCCGCGAAGGACTGCACTACCCCATGAAGACAGGGGGCCACGGAGCCCGGAATCTTGCCGAGCCCCAAATGTGGAACAGCACGTGAGGGATTTATGGATGACACGCATCCCGGGGCCCATTGGAGGGCTTCATATGCCACAGTAGAATTAATGTGCATTGATGTTATACCTAAGACACGGACTATAAGACCCAGCATGCATTGCGCTCAATGAACCTGAGAAGTCCATGGGAGGGTGTTTAACTCAGCAATCATGTGGGAGTGTCTTAAGTAGCACAAACTCATTGTCGTGCCTCTGAAGAGAGCGGAAGCTCAGAAACGCGTCAGGCTATTACTACCGACACGAGAACTGTAATCAAGCTGGACTGCGGAGTTGTCTTTTACCCGAATAAAGCCTTCTGGTCACCTGCTGCCGTGTGCTTCCTTACCTGTGGGTACTTTGAGCTTGATGTAAAACGCGGCAGCCCAGCCGCGAAGGACTGCACTACCCCATGAAGACAGGGGGCCACGGAGCCCGGAATCGTGCCGAGCCCCAAATGTGGAACAGCACGTGAGGGATTTATGGATGACACGCATCCCGGGGCCCATTGGAGGGCTTCATATGCCACAGTAGAATGAATGTGCATTGATGTTATACCTAAGACACGGACTAAAAGACCCAGCATGCATTGCGCTCAATGAACCTGAGAAGTCCATGGGAGGGCGTTTAATTCAGCAATCATGTGGGAGTGTCTTAAGTAGCACAAACTCATTGTCGTGCCTCTGAAGAGAGCGGAAGCTCAGAAACGCGTCAGGCTATTACTACCGACACGAGAACTGTAATCAAGCTGGACTGCGGAGTTGTCTTTTACCCGAATAAAGCCTTCTGGTCACCTGCTGCCGTGTGCTTCCTTACCTGTGGGTACTTTGAGCTTGATGTAAAACGCGGCAGCCCAGCCGCGAAGGACTGCACTACCCCATGAAGACAGGGGGCCACGGAGCCCGGAATCTTGCCGAGCCCCAAATGTGGAACAGCACGTGAGGGATTTATGGATGACACGCATCCCGAGGCCCATTGGAGGGCTTCATATGCCACAGTAGAATTAATGTGCATTGATGTTATACCTAAGACACGGACTATAAGACCCAGCATGCATTGCGCTCAATGAACCTGAGAAGTCCATGGGAGGGCGTTTAATTCAGCAATCATGTGGGAGTGTCTTAAGTAGCACAAACTCATTGTCGTGCCTCTGAAGAGAGCGGAAGCTCAGAAACGCGTCAGGCTATTACTACCGACACGATAACTGTAATCAAGCTGGACTGCGGAGTTGTCTTTTACCCGAATAAAGCCTTCTGGTCACCTGCTGCCGTGTGCTTCCTTACCTGTGGGTACTTTGAGCTTGATGTAAAACGCGGCAGCCCAGCCGCGAAGGACTGCACTACCCCATGAAGACAGGGGGCCACGGAGCCCGGAATCTTGCCGAGCCCCAAATGTGGAACAGCACGTGAGGGATTTATGGATGACACGCATCCCGGGGCCAATTGGAGGGCTTCATATGCCACAGTAGAATTAATGTGCATTGATGTTATACCTAAGACACGGACTATAAGACCCAGCATGCATTGCGCTCAATGAACCTGAGAAGTCCATGGGAGGGCGTTTAACTCAGCAATCATGTGGGAGTGTCTTAAGTAGCACAAACTCATTGTCGTGCCTCTGAAGAGAGCGGAAGCTTAGAAACGCGTCAGGCTATTACTACCGACACGAGAACTGTAATCAAGCTGGACTGCGGAGTTGTCTTTTACCCGAATAAAGCCTTCTGGTCACCTGCTGCCGTGTGCTTCCTTACCTGTGGGTACTTTGAGCTTGATGTAAAACGCGGCAGCCCAGCCGCGAAGGACTGCACTACCCCATGAAGACAGGGGGCCACGGAGCCCGGAATCTTGCCGAGCCCCAAATGTGGAACAGCACGTGAGGGATTTATGGATGACACGCATCCCGGGGCCCATTGGAGGGCTTCATATGCCACAGTAGAATGAATGTGCATTGATGTTATACCTAAGACACGGACTATAAGACCCAGCATGCATTGCGCTCAATGAACCTGAGAAGTCCATGGGAGGGCGTTTAATTCAGCAATCATGTGGGAGTGTCTTAAGTAGCACAAACTCATTGTCGTGCCTCTGAAGAGAGCGGAAGCTCAGAAACGCGTCAGGCTATTACTACCGACACGAGAACTGTAATCAAGCTGGACTGCGGAGTTGTCTTTTACCCGAATAAAGCCTTCTGGTCACCTGCTGCCGTGTGCTTCCTTACCTGTGGGTACTTTGAGCTTGATGTAAAACGCGGCAGCCCAGCCGCGAAGGACTGCACTACCCCATGAAGACAGGGGGCCACGGAGCCCGGAATCTTGCCGAGCCCCAAATGTGGAACAGCACGTGAGGGATTTATGGATGACACGCATCCCGGGGCCCATTGGAGGGCTTCATATGCCACAGTAGAATTAATGTGCATTGATGTTATACCTAAGACACGGACTATAAGACCCAGCATGCATTGCGCTCAATGAACCTGAGAAGTCCATGGGAGGGCGTTTAATTCAGCAATCATGTGGGAGTGTCTTAAGTAGCACAAACTCATTGTCGTGCCTCTGAAGAGAGCGGAAGCTCAGAAACGCGTCAGGCTATTACTACCGACACGAGAACTGTAATCAAGCTGGACTGCGGAGTTGTCTTTTACCCGAATAAAGCCTTCTGGTCCCCTGCTGCCGTGTGCTCCCTTACCTGTGGGTACTTTGAGCTTGATGTAAAACGCGGCAGCCCAGCCGCGAAGGACTGCACTACCCCATGAAGACAGGGGGCCACGGAGCCCGGAATCTTGCCAAGCCCCAAATGTGGAACAGCACGTGAGGGATTTATGGATGACACGCATCCCGGGGCCCATTGGAGGGCTTCATATGCCACAGTAGAATTAATGTGCATTGATGTTATACCTAAGACACGGACTATAAGACCCAGCATGCATTGCGCTCAATGAACCTGAGAAGTCCATGGGAGGGCGTTTAATTCAGCAATCATGTGGGAGTGTCTTAAGTAGCACAAACTCATTGTCGTGCCTCTGAAGAGAGCGGAAGCTCAGAAACGCGTCAGGCTATTACTACCGACACGAGAACTGTAATCAAGCTGGACTGCGGAGTTGTCTTTTACCCGAATAAAGCCTTCTGGTCACCTGCTGCCGTGTGCTTCCTTACCTGTGGGTACTTTGAGCTTGATATATATATATATATATATATATATATATATATATATATATATATATATATATATTACCTAATGGAGGTTGTCAGTACATGACACAGTGGCAATTGCTGCTGTGTAGTTATATTTTGGACTTAGTTACCATAGGAAATTAATTTTTTGCTTCTCTAGTAACTTTTGTGCCGAATCTTCATGGAACTTTCAGAAAAAAGTGAATCAACCTCATCTACTGCTTAGAAAGTTATGGGGTGATCCATCAAGTGGGAGCTGAGAAAATGGGGGTCCTAAAACATAATTTCTGCTGCATTTTCCATTGGTACACCAAAACACTTAATGGTATGACACCAAATTTGGCAGAAAGCATGATCTTTATGTAACAGAGTGCCTTTTGTGAATTGGTGTAAATACATTTAGTTATTTTTGAGAAATGAATAATCAAAATGTACAGATATTTGGATGGTTGGGTTTGCAGGACTCTCATAGGTGTCCTACGGGGCATGCTACTTCAAATAAGACAGCAATCTTAATAGCTGAGGGGGCATTATTCCCGATGGCCACCTAACTGCCGTAGAAGTGAGAGAATACTGTGAATACTTTTGAAGCGCCTGCTCGGATTGGCTGGCTGTATTATCAAGAGAAATGTTGTGGGTGCCATTACAGGACAAAGGGACTTGGACCCGGTGTCCGAAAATAAAAAAACAAATAAGGTAGTATGGGGGCACGATAAGGGCACCTTGACCCCTGGATGTTTTAGGTGTAGTACTGCTGGGGTCAAATAAAAAAAAGAAATGTTTTGGTTGGTGTGATTCCGCAGGTTTCATGCAGGAGCCAGCGTAACCCCCTTGCTTCCAAGAGAGTGGATTGAAAGACTGGAACTGGTAAACCAAGTTAGAAAAAAAAAACGGGAGAGTCTGTAATTGGTTGGCCATGTACAGGCAGTGCCCCTGAGGGGGGGGTTGCCACCCGTGGGGTAATTGAGCACAGTGCCTGGCCGCAGGCCAAGTCCTGCTGCCAACCCATATTGTGCACAGTCAAAATCTGTGTGTAGTAGGGCGTTACCTACGTGTAGGAGGTTGAACACTGGGCCTGGTCAATGACCAGGCACTGTGACCTGCTCCATGCTGCTCTTGGCCAAAGTCCATGAGTGGTGGGGTTGGCTATCTGTCAGGAGTTGGGAGCCAGGCCCTGTTGCCTACTCCATGCTGTGCATGGTCAAAGGATGTTTGCAGCAGGGCATTGCTGTGAGGCCCTGCAGCCAATGTCTAGCTGCACACAGGTGAAGGCCATGTGGCGTGATGGGGGTGGCATAGTTAAGCATGGTAATACATTATTACATTATTGAGAAACTCTACAAATTCACTGAAAAAAAGTTAAAGTGATGTTATAATTAGGTATGCTAATAATATATTACAATAATATATTCACACAACATTTTAAACAAAAAAAACAATGAAATTCACTAGTTATATTTAAATGAAGCAACTATAACTCACGCCCTCAGCAAGCCTTACTTAAGACCTCACATATTACATCACTCATAACATGTTTTATGGTATCATTGATAACATCACAGAAGACATTTCAAATGACATCATTATGACAACACAGTGCATAATGGTAGTGCAAGTTATGATTACTTCAGTTAACTATAACTGGTGAATTTCAGTGGCTTTTTAGTTTACAATGTTACGTTTAAGGTAATATTTTCATGTAACTATAATGTCACTTTACCCTTAGTTTTTTCAGTGAATTTATACATATAGGATCTATGATACAACATGTGCAGGAATTAATGTAATGTTCTTTTTAAATAAAATAACATGAAAAATCTAAATGAGACAACTGAATTCACCTAAAGCAGGCTCCAGTAAATTTTCAGCATAACGCCATGCTTCTTTATAGAGAATAATGGCGTTTGGATGTGTTGCCTAGTGGAGAGGAATTCACAAAGGTTCAGAGTTTCTTTTGTCAACAAGCTCAATCTCCTAAGGCATGTCTGTGTTTTCTTTCTGATTTCTTCACCCACATCACTTACCAGAAGGTTTGCCTGAAATTGAAATGTTCTTTGTGTTGTATGAACAGGACATTAATACCATGTAACTTCTGCTTCAAATAGAAAGTGCAAAAAAATATTTAGTGCAAAATATATACCTGTACGTTTCAGCATAGAATAATTGTAATATTGTAATTCAAAGCAAAAAAAGTTTCTAAATTCAACTAGAATATGTGCACATACATTTGCACACATCAAATAATTTGACTATGAGAGTTGCATGAGTTCTTATAAGATAACTATATCTATGGGCTGTACTCTGTTTGGTATCCTATGATGGACCGTTTCCTGTGTCTGGGGTGAGAGAGGTTCTTTTGTGATTTTTTACCACAAAAGACTATTGACCAGAATCAAGACTATCGTAACAATAGGGCTTGAACCACCGTGGGTGTTCCTGCTGCAGCTGGGATCTCATAGTCTGGGAATTCTATTTTCATCACCAGCTGAGACTCATCAGCACTTTATATGGTGCGCTGCAGTCCCGCATTGCGCGACATGCGCAAGCTGTTTCTAGGCAATGTCCAGGCCAATGGCGTCATTCATTGTGTTTTCAGGAGACAAGGGCCACAAAGCCTTTTATGGAAATTGCTTCCACTCCTTTTGCACTACAGCAACTCCGTCATCCTCGGGCATGTGGACTGTTTGATTTAAGTAAAGTTTACACATGTGGACGTAAAAGCCTTATGCTCCACTACTTGGTTCCAAATATTGCTTCTGTCATGATTTCTTACAGACTTGTTGATTATCAAAGTTTACAATATTACATTCAATCATCATTCCCCTGGAGTAATAGACCTGTTCGCTGATTATATGCTGAATTTGAACAGTAATCTGTCTTCATGTTATATAGTGTGGGTAGTTGATTTTAAATCATCTTTATGTCATCTTAGTGGTAGTAGGGTTTGTAGTTTCGGGTATTATATGCACTTGGAGGTGACCCATTTTAGGGACACTGTGTATGGGGATGCAATTATAATATGTTATTGAAATCTGATCTTCTCTTTGCAGGGGAGTGTGGTCTGGATACACCAAATCCATGTCCATCCTTTATAAGGTGCAGCATATATAGTGCTATTGCTTTCATTCTAGTTTCTATAACATATAATTTTCTGATGTCAGAGTTTGAAATAATTTTCCATTGTTTGAGTAATCATAACACATTGGTAGTGTCATCTAAATTTCACGCTTTAGGTACAGACGCTAGCAAAGAGTCCCAGCCTATTACATTTTCCACTATTAGTGGAGTTCGTTTTAAGTGGGCCGCTGCTGATCCGCCATCTTTCTTGAAGATTATGGTGTCCTATAACTTGAATATAGTGAATAAATGTTTAGAAATTAATGTTCCTACTTCCCAGATAATCGGGAGTTTTGCTAGCTTTTTTCATTCGGTGTCAGCAGCCTTAACCACAAGAACCAAACCCCGTCCCATTCATTCCCATGGTTGGTTTAGCTCAGCATGTTCTAAGGCACATCAGGCATTAAAGTCCACCCTGAAGACCATTCCAAGAAATCAGGACATTGCATAAACCACACTTATGGCTAGGAAAATTAGGCTAAGAATATCAGCTTGGGTGGACCCTCAGATCGCAAGAGAACTAAAGTGTTCAAAACAAAGTTGGCAGGTGATAAACCGTACTTTGTTTTCAGTAGGACCCCCATCCTAATAGATTCCGTAATATCACCTAATGTATGGTATTCCTATTTTTCTGCAGTTTTCAATTCTAAGACTGATTGAGCTTGGGAAGCAAATCCAGGGTTCATGTCATTAGATTAACACAAAAGTGGTGTTGATTTTAGTCTGACAATTGAGGTAAAAGATGTTACACTGGCAATTAGAAAGAGTAAAAGAGGGAAAGCCCCGGGTATGGATGATGTCCCTGTGGACCTGTTCAATTGAAAATATAGAGCTCTGGCCTCACTTCTTACAAATTTTGTGCCATAATTACTGGCTTCCTTCTTCCTTTTTGGAAGGAGGCAGTTACCATGTCAATCTTTAGGAAAGGGTACAAATCAAATCCTGCCTGTTATCATCCAATATTTTTATTGGACTGAACTGTTAAGATATTGGGAAGGGTACTCTTGGCAAAACTCAAAGCTTGGGCAGAGACAAATAACATTATTTCTGGGTTGTATGGGTTTCGACAAGGCACTGGTACAACAGCACAGTGCCTAAACCTCTCTCTTCTAATAGGAACATATGTCCATGTTAAAAAGTCTGCATTGCACTTAGCTTTCATGGACCTATAAAGCACATTTGGTATGCTAAATAGGTCCAAATTATGGAAGATTTAGGGGTGGAAAAACTCCATTAGTTTTACTGTTATATGGACTTCACCAGGATACCTCTGTGAAGATTCGTTATTGTCCAACTGGGGATCTTACATTGCCTATAGAATATTCACACGGTGTCGTCAAGGCTGTATATTAGACCCTTTTCTGTTTTTATTTTATATAAACAGCCTTGAGAGTTACCTCTTGCAGAAAAAGATATACATCCTGCAGCAGGGGAATCACTATATCCCAACTCTTCTCTATGGTGATGACGCGGTACTCGTTGATAGTACTACTAATGGCCTCCAACGGCTGCTGGATGGATTCATGGAGGGGCCAACAAGACAAAATAAAGAACTTTTTATATAAAATGATCGCTAGTTCGAGAGGTTGACAATTTTTACCTCTGTTAATCAGGCCCTCTGATTCAGACGGGCCTGTTTGCACGTTTACAAGCCATGCATTTGCAAAGCTTTGAATTACAGATGTTTTTGCAGCAACAACATCATAGAAAGAAACACAAAGCAAGTACAGCCACTTGATACTGCTGTCATGCATTTACACTTACAGAGGTGAACCTGTTCACATATCCATTTTACCCTTTTTTAAGACAGATTTTTTTGCCATTTAGTGTGCATTACATTGACATAAGTTCTCTTACATCTCGAGTGTCAGACATTTGTTCCACATTGTACGTTACAGTGTACTCAGAGTCTTCCATTTTAGAATCCGTTTAGTTTAAATTGGACAACCAGTCCATCCAGTTCTAACTTTCAACTCGGTCTACCCTTCATTTTCTTATAAACATATACAATTTCTAATTCCTAGGAGCATATGTGTGGAATATTTAAAATGCATGTTCAGTTACTTTTTAGTACTTAAATATTGTCGTTTTTTAACTCCAAAGCTAGTCTTTTACTTCAACAAATGTCCGAACATTGAGCCACCAGCCTTTCCTTCTTATATTCTGCGTACGGTGGCCTCTCTGTTGCTTTGAGCATAGGGAAGTGGGCAGGTATGAGGACATTTTAATCAAATTTTTCTAAGATATCTGGATTTACCATGTAAATACATTCATTGCACAACTCCTAGCTTTCAATCCAACTTAATTTACGTCTGGCAACGTTTTGAAAAGGAGATTAGAAGGTTAGCAAAATTCTTAATGTCTTTCGTTTTCTCCTAGTTATGACAGCCTAAGTTTGCCTTTGGATAATGTTACAAGCCACAAAAGTAAGTTATGAAATGAAAAATTCAGATAATTGTATTTAGCAATTGTATTGGGAAGAAAACGCTTTATAAGGCAATGCACATGACTTTTGTTTGTAATAATAACTGATTGACCTGTTACATGAGTTTTGTGAAAAAAAGGAAGGGCTGTGTCTTGGCGCCGATCCTGTTCACCCTCTATATAAATGAGTTAGTGAATGCTCCTGACTTCCCGAGGAATGATGCCCATAGGCTGGGTTCCCATAAGATTTTCACCCTGTTACTTACAGATGAAATCCTTTTAATATCAAAATCTCCATTGGTTCTGCAAACCATAGTAGACAAGTTTCTGCAGTAACAGGGGTTTGGAATTGAATGTAAGACAACATTTATGGTCTTTAACTTTAACCCATATAGGTGAGGGGTAATATCATGTTTATTGAATTGCAGATCAATAGGAGTACTCTGAAGCTTCAGCAGTAGGCTGGGGCTTTGGCCAAACTGCAGAAGAAGACGCAGGCAGTCCCCTAATACCAGCTATGGAGATCCTAATATAAAAGTTAAAGGTGCAGCTATGTATGGGTCAGAGCTATGGGGGCATGCGAGAACTGAACCTCTTGTCAATGCTAAAAATAAGTTTATTAGGAATCGCTAAAATCTCTCACAGACTGCCCCTCGCATTCCCCCGGCTCCTTGATATGGGCATTTTTCCGATCAATTTTCCCTTGCTGTCCAGACGCTTGTTTTATTGGTGCAGGCTGTGGCCCACTGAGGAGCTGGTAACAAAGGCAGTGATCAAGTCGCTCCTCACCCAAAAGGGGTAAGAGAAGATACAATGGCTTGCTTTCATTAGGACAATGTTGCCGGAGATCGGTCTACCAGATTTGTGGCAGAATCCACTTTAATGTAAGGTAGTCTTATTCCCACAGATAAAGGAGCACTGCAGGGTCTATTTCTGGGAGCGAGAGATGAGGAGTATTAAGCCTGGTAGATTGTCTGACACATTTTTAGATTGTAAGTCTGCCCCTGCATATGAGTTATTCCTTGATGTTATCCCGGAGAGCTATATTAAACAATTATTTCTGAAGTGGAGATATGGTATATTACCTGTTAGCAGCTTCACAGTAAACTGGGTGGTTGACAAAGCCAACAATGGAAGATGCCCCTGATATCATCAGGAAAAAGAGACACTACACCATTTTGCCTTTATAATGCATATTCACTCCTACGAGGGAAATCGCTTAAGCAATATGCAATTTCCTGGGCTTTAGGTAGTACTCCACCGCACTTATGGGCATGTGTATGATGAAGTAGTGGAGTGAGGTGAAAGCCGTCATGGATTAACGCCTCACTCCTCCACTTCTGAGAAGCAAGGCTGCACCATATTTACAAGGATATGGTGCAGCCTTGCGTTTCCCCCTGCGCTGGTGATACACTTAGTAGTATAGCACCAACGCAGGCACCTTTGCACCATAGTGCAAGGGTGTCTGCGTGCAGGGGAGGATTCTTTATGTGTAGGAAGGTATCCCTTCCTGCACATAAACAATCCTAAAAGGCCATTTTGCCTTTTTTACATGTGCTGCTTCATGCAGCACACATGAAAGTCACAAAATGCATTATAAAGGCAGGGGACCTTCCTTGTAAATAATCCTAAACCCCTATAGCCTTGAAAATAAGACTAACCCCCACATGCATCAACCTATTTAGGAAGTGCAAACGGTGCGAATCGGTAAATTCGGCCATTTGCACTTCCTAAATACGTTTTTGGGATGCATCAAACAGAGTGCCATATTTCGCTATTTTTTGCATTTCTTAAAAATGCAAATGCAATTAAGGAATCGCATTTGTGCGATTCCTTAATTGCAATGCATCATTTTTTTTAAAATTGCGATTTTTGAAATTGGAAGTGCAAATTAACACTAGGTTGACCCTCGTGTTAATTTGCGAAAATTTATAAAAAAGCAAAAAAATGCATTTTTTAAACTTGCATGTTACAGACACACATGTCCTTAGGACATGTGTGTGTGAAACATGCACTTGAAAATACATTTCAGGGGTGCAGGGGGGGGTCCTTTGGACCCCCCTCTGCACCCTTGCAATGCATCAACAAATTGCGAGTGCAAAAAAAAAATGCAAAACGGCATTGATTCCTATGGGCCTCTAGGCCCATAGGAATCAATGTAATGCCATTCCTTAATTGCGATTCGCAATTAAGGAATCGCAATTTCCGAAAATTAAGAAATCCTAAAAACTTTTAGGATTTCTTGATGCATAGGATTTTGCATTTCCTAAATAGCGATTCCTTAATTTTCGCTATTTAAGAAATGCAAAATCCTAGATTGATGCATGTGGGGGCAAGCCCCTACCGCCACAGCAATGTTGGAATAAGGCTAAGCCCCTATCACCATCAAAACGTCTGATGAAGTGACATTGTGGTGGTGATAGGGGCTTGTACATATGCCCCTTAGGGTCTTGTACACATACAATAGTTGTTATTGCAGTATCTAAATAAATTCATGCAGCATGGCTCAATATCTCTCCAGTGGGAACGTCTAATAGGAGAGCGTGGTTGAATGAAAAAAGTTCTATGGAATGTGTATCTTTTTATGAATGTGAAGGAATGGAATGAATGAAATTGAAAGTTAGGGCTTTATTACAAGTATGGCAGGCCAAGGACTGCTGTACTTGCGGTGGTGGTCCAACCACAGCGACCACTGCAGGTCCTCCCACCATACTTCTAGTGTAGCAGTCAGACTGCCATAGGCCCGCACTTCTGCCGGGAACCAGGATTTCTTATCTTATCCTTTGTCAACCAAATGTGTTATTACTGTTCATATAATGAATTTATCCCTGAAAGTCTGAAAAACAATGTGTTATGGTTAAGGCCAGGACCACTGGATTTGAGCAGCAACGGAAGGCCAAATATTATTACAGGGTTGCCAAAATTATACAGTAAGAAAAAACCAATTATGCAGCACAATGCTGCACAATTTGTTACAGGATTCTTTGGTTATATTGTCGTTCCAACATCTCTGAATGCTATCTTGGCGAAGTTGCACCTCATTATTTCCAGTTTAGTAACTAAAAGTCATTAGTTAATCATTGCAAAGGATCTCTCACGGCGTGAGGCCACAGTTTGATGTGTTTTTAATAACTTTAGATACATTTGAGCTGGAATCCATTGTTTGGGGTGAAATCTAAAAGTACCACAGCAGATGGCGCCCTGTTTGTGAAAGGAAGCAAATTCATAATTAGGTACACAATGCTGCAGAATCCTATAATTCCAGTGGCATTGCCTAAGACTGCACAGCAACACATGCCGATATTGAGGGTACTAATAAGTCATTGCACCTTTTGGTCTCTTTACAATTACACCTTCTCCAACCACTTGATAGGAAGCATGTGTATCTGTACATCTGAGCAGATAATGTATCAGTCACCTGGTTCGGGGTTTATAACATTGTTGTCTGTTATATCTGAAAGTGCTACTTCATTGGTAACTGAATTGATCAGTCAAACATACAAACAGCAAATCAGTTCACTTTCCTTCAAAAGGCTAGCCCTATTGGCTTTGCCAGTGCCTGTTTTAAATTCAAGTTTTGTTTTGAGATAGTCATGACAGGGAAGGCACAGTTATTCAAATGTGTAGGCAGAAGGGGTGTTCGAAGGGTGCCCTAGAGAAGTCTTTTGAAAATTGTTGTGAAATAAAAAAAAACCTTTTTTTCATGAAAGTTCCACAAGTAATCGAGTACTTGATATAAATAGTGGAACAACCTACATTAGCATTCTTTAGTAAAAACTTATAAACTGCAGTAATCTCTTTCTCTCTAAAACTTTTAAACATCAGTGCACTGCATTTTTTAGCACAGAGAACAAAAAGTGTGTTTAAAAGTCTGTTAAGTAATTGTTCACATATCATGCCACCTACGCTGCTTTTTTCAAATCACTCAAGGTAAACCATCTCTGCATTTTAAAACTGACGGCTTATGAAAGAAATTCAATGCTCTATTCATGGCGCACGAACTGTGCGTCTTGCATTGAAAGCCCCTCGTCAGAGCAGTTCAATAAAAAAGGGGATATAATTTAAGTTTCTTTGATTCATGGCATATCATCTGACCTATGATAAAATAATGTAACGTGCCCATTCTTTTTTTCTACCTAAAATGATCTATTAATCCTAGAAATGTTTATTCAATATTCGCCTGGCAACTCTATGCAAATTATTTTCCTGGACAGAGCTATACTCATTTCTTATTTTAGGTTTTTAGAATTTGGGTTAACGCAATTTAGGTTGATTGATTGTTACTTGAACCAGGTTACTATTATCTTTCCTTAATACACTGCATTGTAAAACACAGTGATGATTAAAGCTCATGACGCAATGGAGCAGAAGGTTAAAAGTTATTTGAATAAAAGAGGCTCAAGTAAAAAAAAAAAGCCAATTAATGACAGGATGTTCCACGGTTATTCTGTGTGCAACATGCTCAACGACATTTGCACATTACACTCCATGATTGATTTGAAGCATAAAGTAATGCCTGTATGTGGACCAGGTCGAGTTTTCAAGATGTAATACTTCACACCAATTGAACCAAGAGCTCTAAGATCTTTAGGTCCATCTGTTTGATGATGTCACTATAGGTATCAACACTTAAGCTGACATCAGCAAACAAAGGAACATTCCAAAATGCCCAATATTAGTGACGATTTGAGATTTTGGCCTGAGGAAAGAGAATTTGTTCCCTCTACAATGAAATGCTTCTTTAATGTTAGGAAGCCCCAATCAGCTGAGCTGCTGTACCAAGAATATCCATGTTGAAATATCAAAAAGTAGCACTTTGAGCAATAGAGATAGGGGCTAATTGTAAGCTTTGTAGTGGTAGTATTTCAACTGTAAAGAAAGCCTGAGAATGTTTTATATCCTTTAGCACCAGGTCTATCACAACACCCGACATACCTTCAGCTAGCGCTCCAAATGTATGTAGAAATTGTCATTATTTATTTCCTTACCCTTTGATGAACAAAATGGTGTTGGTATGTATTACATTAATGTATTTGAGATAGACTACAGAATGACAGCCATACTTGGTCAACCACTCTCATGACTCAAAACAATCACACCTACAAAGTAGAAGAACACAATTGACTGTCTAGTGTTCAAAAATATATTATACCAAATATGATATTTGAAATATGCAACTCTATCTATTATAGAGTTCTTTACAAGAGTACATGAATATAGCCTGGTGGATCTCCTTACTCCGCCTCTGTTAAGATTTCAGTTCCGTCAATCAAAAGCATGAATCTTATGACTACAGGATCACTGCCTTTTGAGAAGCACCTTTCAATGACCAACCTACTAACTGCCATATGGGAGTGGAGATATGCGTATCCTTTCCATTTTTATAAATAATGCTTGAGCTACAGAGTCCTTCTTCTTCTTATTGTCCACTTTTGGTTTCCAATCAAATTCCAATCATTTGGTGCAATCAAGTAGCTAAGCTGTGATGGTTACTCAGTATCTTGAACCAAGGCCGGCACTAGGGCGGTGCGATTGGTGCCACCGCACCGGATGCTGAATTGGGGGGGGGGGGGCGTTTTTTTTGCAAGTCTATTATCTTTTTAAAAGCACCTGCTGCCACATTTCTGGCCACCAGCAATTTTCAGGCATCAATTACACTGTCAAGATACCTCCGGTGAATAATCGTCTCCCTGGAAAGAGAGGGAAGTTTGTCTAGTGGCAGTTTTGACTCATCCAAAGGTAGCGCAGTGGGTTAAAATGCTTGTTGCTAAGAACGTGTACCATGCAGATAACAAAGTGCATGTAATGTAAATAGGTCAGTGGTTTACTGCTTCGGTAAGAGAGCTCATTTTGTTACTTGTCCTTAGCAAGTCAAAATCCTAATATAGAACATTGACCTATTAATTGTCATAAAAGGGCTGCATGTAAACTGCACGGTATATGGTAGAGCTATATGATTTTTGCGCAGTATTTTATTATCCTAATCTTGCCAAAAGGGTTAATTTGGGTAGAAAACAATCCTTGGTATTTAAGAGAACCCCTAACAATAATGTAACATTTTAACTTATGAAATTGAGCTTTTCCAGCATAAGGATTCTTGAACTATACTGTCTACCAATATCGATGACATGTCACTCCTACACTACACCTTATAGTACGGTTTGATGTTACATTTCCTATACACTGATTTACATACATATGATTGTCTCTGTGGAACTTGTGTTTGATGTAAAGTAATCTGACACTGGTTTGAGTGGTACTATACACCTAAATGATTCTGAGAGACAGTGGTTATGGAGACTTGAGCGACGCTGTTAAAGGGCGGTGGTGATGGAATCTGTGACAGGTGGTCATTGGGGGTGCCAACAAACATTGTGGCTCAGGGACCCACCAGTGTTTAAGCCGACCTATCTTGAACCAAAAAATGCCGGACCCTGATTTTGTTCTATTTAGGCATCAGTTTTTAAGGGAGAAGGGTTCCCTCAGAACAGCTACGGTGCCCAGGGCCTGGAAACAGGCTAAAGTAATTCCATTACTCAAGAAACCTGCGCTCAACCCATCCAAACCAGAGAACTACCGCCCTATTTCCGTGCTTCTGTGGGCGGTTTAGATTACAGAGGCTTATGTGAGCTCCCTTCTATCAGATTTTTGGGCCATTAATAACCTACTGGATCCCTCGCAGAATGGTTTTAGACCTGGCCACAGCACGGAGTCAGCACTCCTAGCGGTCACAGAACACCTGTGGTCAGCTGTGGATGAGGGTCAAACGTCGGCGCTGATTCTGTTAGATCTGAGCGCCGCATTTGACAGAGTGTCGCACAATATACTGCTGAAACGTCTTGCGGAGGCTGGAATAACGGGCTTGGCTTTGGAGTGGCTAGGTTTATTTCTTCAGGAGAGACAGTTTACGGTAATTGGCCCCCCGTTTTCCTCTGGCCAACATCAAGTTAAACAAGGGGTGCCTCAGGGCTCCTCCCTTAGTTCCCTGTTGTTTAATATTCGTGTTCAACCATTAGCGGCAGTTGCCAGCAGCAGGGGTTTGACCATGCTCTTCTACACCGACGATACTCAGTTGGTGATGGCACTCTCTAATAACATCGAACGGGACGCCTTTAAGTTTCAGGGCAACCTTGCGGCAGTGGCAGAGTGGATGAACAGCAACTGTCTCTAACTGAATTCCATCAAATCAGAGGTACTGTTAGTAGGTAGGGACCATGGTCGGTGGAGTGATCTCTGGTGGCCAACCAGCCTTGGTAAACACCCTTCCCCCAAACAGGAGGTAAAAAACGTAGGGGTTTAGCTAGACTCTTGTTAGAACTGGGGGTCTCTAGTTGGCAGAAGTAGGTACCACTGTCCAAATAGGGACCCTTGCTTCTTGTCAGGGTAAGAAGGATACACTCTATAGATAACCCCTGCTCACCCCCTTGGTAGCTTGGCACGAGCAGTCAGGCTTATCAAAGGCAATGTGCAAAGTATTTTTACCAACATTCACAGTAACACAGTAAAAACACCACAAACTGACTCCACAACAGTTTAGAAAATTAAAGGTATTTAATCTAAACTACACAAGACCAAAACAAAAAAAATCCAACATACGCAGTTCAAGAATATGATTTAATTTTTTTTAAAATAATTTTAATTTTTTAATAAAACAAAAATTTCCAATAGTTACAATTCATGTGTTAGTTACTTCCGGGTCAGCCCCCCCCCTTCTCCCCGGGTCCGTGGAGTACAACATGAAAAAAAAAAAATACATATATGCATTAAGTACATTCGATACATATTCTAAAATACAGTTTTTTTCTGCCAATACATGAGCGGGTCATTTCTAGAAGGAGAGAGTGAGTGAGTCGCTGGAGAGAGAAAAGGAAAAAGAAAACTTAGTGGTTTATAGCCTCAATCCAGTTGGTCATAGGACCCCAAACAGTTATACCCCGTTTCTTTGCCCTCTGGCTTTTTATTTTGAGTAAATTGCCCTCTCCAGCCTGTATGTGGCAAGTAGCCTCGCTTGCCATTGACCAAATAATGGAGGGTTCAGGTCTTTCCAATAGGAAGCTATACAGATCCGTAAGATAGTCATTGCAACAAAGATTAATGCGCCGCCGGTTTTTGGGTCTATTTGGTCATATATCCCCAACAAGATCGTATAAGATGTAAGTTGAATATCTAACAAGAGAATATTGCTCAGAAAATTTTGTATCTCTTGGATTAATGGTTGAAGTTTACGGCAGGTGACAAACATGTGTACAGCATCTGCACTGTACACAGCACAGCGCGGGCATATTGCCCCGGAGTCGGAAGTCCATTTAGCAACCCTACTGGGTGTTATCTACAAGAAGAACGCAGCTTTATGAAATTGAGCTTGTAATTTCGAGGATAATAGGTATAGTTGTGCCAGATTAAGAGCGGAAGGAATATGGTTTCAAATGAGTTCTTAAGATTGCGTTAAAATAATCCACAGTTGCGTCACGTTTTCGCCAACAGTACCTTTAGATGCAACAAAAGTTCCAAGTGAAAGATGTAGCGTTGAAAAGCAAGCGATGCGTCACTCCTGAGACCCTGGGGAGGTGATGCGACAACCCCGCTGGACGCGATACCTAGCGTGGATTCCGGTGCTCAGGTTTCGGTGGAAGCGGCTCGCAAAAGGTACGATGCGACGATCCTTGGGGCGCCGACGATCTCCAGTGCGGCGATGATGTGCGGCTCAGCGTCGATCTCCTCTTGAGGTCCCTTGATGCGATGGCTCTGCGACGACTCCCGCAGCGACGTGATGCGGTCAACAAGCATGCGGTGTGACGATCTCACCCAGTGACGACAGGCTCTGTGACGATACTCGCAGCGATGGTAATCTTCCCGCACCAGACTGGTGCGTCCCACAAGCGAAGGATACGAAGACTCTGGCAGCAGCAACAGGCGCTGCGACTATCTCGACCTTCGCGGCAGCGGGAATTTCCTCGCACTGACGGGGATGCGCTCCGCAAGCGAGCGATGCCTTAAAACTTGCAGAAAGTCTTTAAAATCTTGGTTTCCAGCTTCACAACACAGGTACAACTTCCAGAGGCACCACAACTGGCCCAAGCACTCTAGCAAGGACAGAACTCTCTCAGCAGAGTTCGGGAAGCTGGGGGTGAAGTCCTTTTGTTCCTGGGACTTCTTAACAGAGTGTCAGCTCTTTTTCAGGCCTTTGGAGATTCCTTCAAGAAAGGGGACCGAGCACAAAGCAAAGTCCTTCCCCTCTCCTTGGCAGCAAAGCAACTACAGGTCAGTCCAGCAAAGCAACAGCAGGACAGTCTTCCTTCTTCAGTCTTCCAGCTTTCTCTTGGCAGAGGTTCCTTCTTGATTCCAGGATGATCTAATATTCTGTAGTCTAGGGTCCTATACTTATACCCTTAAAAGTCTTTGTTCCCTTTGTGCAGGAGGGCTCTGAGCCCGGTCTGAACCAGTTCCAGGTGTTCCTTGAGCACTTTGTTTTCCTGGCCTCTCCTTTCCTTTCAGAGAGAGGGGCCGGGTCGTCAGCCGCCCAGCAGGAGGTGTAGCCAGCATTGTGGATGGCAGGCACAGACCTATTCAGGCCCAGGTGCTACCCCCTCCCACCACTCTAGATGCAGATGGAGCTATTCAGCCCAGGGATGGCACACTCAGCCTCTGAGAGCCACCCAGCCCCTGCCACTCACAACCCAGACAGTCAATTCACAAACAGGCCAAGGCACACAGAAAGGTCAGACAAGAGAAAAACCACTTTCTAAAAGTGCTGTTGTCAAACAAAGGCTTTAAAAAACACCTTTCCTAAAAGATGCGTTATTAAATTCTGAGTTCAGGGATACCAGAGTGTTATTTCATATCTTGCTCCTATGGAAACATATGCAGGTAACCACTATAGCCAGCATTCCCCATGATAGCCTATGGGCAAGATAGCCTTACAATAGTGAAAAACGAAAATGGCTGTAATACACTACCAGAGCATGTCACCTGCACTAGTACATGCTCTACCTTTCACATACACTGCACCCTGCCCAAGGCCAAGGGGGTACCTCGGGCCTTCCATAGGGTTGACCAATGTGTACAGAAAGGGAAGGGTTTGGCCTGGCCAGCGGGGACACTGGCCAGGTTGACAGTTAGCAACTGCACACAGGTACTGCGGTAGCAGGCCTGAGACACCATTTTAGGGCTACTCCAGTGGGTAGCACAACCAGTGCTGCAGGCCCACTAGTAGCATTTGAGTCACCAGCCCTGGCACTCCCAGTGCACTTTACTAGGGACTTACTGGTAACACAAATATGCGAAATATGGATAACCAATCACAATAACAATTTATATAGAGAGTATATGCACTTTAGCACTGATCAGCAGTGGTAAAGTGCCCAGAGTCCTATTGCCAACAACCACAGGTCAGGAAAAACAAGGGATGAAGAAGCAAAAAGTTTGGGGCTAACCCTGCAAAACGGGCCATTTCCAGCAACTCTTCTTTAAGTTAACGAGTCCAAACAAAAAAAATGGCCAGGACCTGTTTTGGACTCCTCCCTGTTGGGCTTTTTTGACGTTTCCACGCAGCAGGTCATCATTCAGGAGACGGTTCTGTCGAGACTTGACAATGCCTGCTCCCTTTATCTAGGGTCCAAAAAGGCGGAGGTCTCGAGGTTGCAAAGGGCACAGAATGCAGCTGCTAGAACACTCTTAGGTCTACGCAAATTTTGCTCTGTGTCAATTGCTATCGGCCGTCTGCACTGGTTACCAGTGCCCAGAAGCATTGAACTCAAAACCTTATGCATCGCTTTTAAGGTTTTGAAGCTGGCCACGCCTCCCATTCTGGCTTATCTCCTGTTGCCTTATGCCCATACACGGTCCCTCCGCTCACAGGGTCAGCACTTGGTGGTGGTTCCCTGGCCACATAGAGTCCGGGCTGGTGGCCGCTCCTTTCGCTACAGAGCCGACACCCTTTAGAATTCACTCCCTGTGCAGATTTGTGGCCTTGACAATTATCTTGTATTTAGAAAGGCCATTAAAACCTTTCTTTTCCCTGCATCCTAGTCTCTCGCTTGCTGCTTGCTGTGTTCGTCTTTCCTGCATGAGCGCCGGGACGCCCCTTTGCTGGGGCAGCTGTCACGCTCTACAAGTCAAGATAACATAACATAACATAACAGTTGGCTGAAAAAGGTAGGCAGCAAAAGGTCCTTGGCAACTGCCTCAGCAGTAGCACGCTTCACTCGCAATTGTGAGGTCACTACACATGTATATTTGTGCCGGTGTCATGTCAGCCAGATGCCTTCCAGCTTGCATCCCCACCACCACAGTATGCAGATTAGGTTCTCTGTGCAGCATCAATGACTGAAGAGAGATCCCCCCCCACGTACCATCCTTACGATTCACTCTCAGTCACTTTCTGAAGACCTGAGCTGCAGCTGTCTTAGAAATCTTTTAACATCTTTATATAAATGATTCACGTTTCAACCCATAATTCTTTAAAATGTGATGGGTGCGGTTTTGATCTACCCAACTACCATCATTATGAAATTATTATCAAACTAACCATCCTGTAAAATGCGCTAACATGTTGCAATACCTTTTAACTACAGGATCCCATAACATTGTCTGCTTCATGCATACATATTGACTGGCATATGCAGCTTCAAGTCAAACAAAGCAATACCATTTTTAGTTGTGGAGCCAAACAAGCAAAAAAGAAGACCTTATTGGCAAAGCGATTGAAAGCAAGAATGCTTCATACTAAGGATTGAGAAGTCAAATATGGAGGTCATAGTATAACAATATAAAATTCGATTTTTTATGATTTGAATTTACGAAATTAGAACTTGACGATGAAGCACTTGTAGTGGTTACATTAGAAACGAATGTAAGTGAGAGTCAAGAAAACTACAAGTTAACGTTTTCAAGAAACCATCACCACTCGATATCTGCTGTTTTGCACACAAAATAACGCCCTGTCAATCACCAAGAAGCAGAAAATTCGGTCCACAGCCCAATAAACGGAACATCTGTTCAGAGACGGATTAAGAAGTTCCCAATCAGGGAACAGATTGCATAGCATCTGGATGGACAAAGGCAATTAGAGTGAACCAGAATGGATCTGAGTGTTAAAGGTTAAACTAACCTTTTATGAGACATTAAGCAAAAAATGCGGATGCAAGAAATGTGCTGGATGTCATATAAGTGAACTTTGTGATGACATTTGAAACGGTGCCACGGAAAAGGTTATTTTTCAAAATTACCTCAAAGGAAAACTAGAAATCAAATGTACAAATGATCTGAGAACTCATAGACAAGCAGTCATAGAGGGCTGTAATTTATTGCACGGATTGTGAGTGATGTGGTTTATGTAGCAGTTTTTCACAAAGTTCAGTATTTGGGCCAATGCTTTTCAACTAATTCATAGAAAATTTTGGATTAAATGCCTGGATCAATGCTTTAATCAGAGATAGGAATATAAAATGAGGTCAGATGGTAATACTGAGCTGTCCATACTGATACCGCAAAGGGATCTGGCTAGCCCAGGAAAATGAGCAAATGAGCTGCAACGTGGTTGAGTCCATTCTGACAGATGTATACCAGGAAAACGAGCAAGTAAAATGCACATTAAATATAGAGCTACATGGCAATAAAAGGTAAGCAAAGTCATCATATCCACGCAGAGTCACAGAATTTAATTGGAAGCAGGGCGTGAATTCTCTTGCTCAGGCAGTGTTGCAAGATCAGTGCTGTTTACAGAATCAAATGTTCCATGCATGACACCATTTTACTATTGTGTGGTATGGAAGATGTTGGATGATTAGAGACTGTTAAATGTCATATTTTGTTAGAATAATGCAACTAGTGAAATCATTTAGTTGAATCACATTGGGAGAGATGAAGTACTGCAGAACGATAGTTCTATAGGTTGAGCGTAGACCTGTGTGCAACATGCAGGTTGAAAGTGTAAAACATGGGGTGTGTGTGTGTGTGTGTGTGTGTGTGTGTGTAGTCTCCACTATAGTTAGGTCAGCTGTCCAAAGGAAAAGTGTTTTTGTGTTGATAATAACTTTGGCATTGTTTGATGTATCTCTGTGAAACTATCAAAAAACGTGGAGTTGTTTCACTAGTTTGTGCATGGAAAGTTTTGGGCGATCCACTAAGTGGGGGGCTGAGAGAAAAGGGGGGCCCCAAATGCAAAATCCAAATGCATTTTCATAGACCTCAATAAGATGGGCTATAGCAATGATGATTAAATGCAAGTGCACCAAATTTGGCAGAAAGCTAAATCTTGGTCTGCAGATTGTGCTTTTAATGATTTGATGTAATCCATTCAGTAGTTTTTGAGAAATTAAGAGTAACATATAATATGCATAGTTGGATGGCTTGGTCGAAGCAGCCCACTCCCCTTTAAAATATATTGGCCGTGGGGGATGGGGCCCGCTTCTGTTTAAAAAATAGAGTACTGTGGGGGATGGAGTTCCCAGAGCCAGGCCTTGTGGCCAGCCCCCATCTCTGAACAGCCAAAGGCTGTGTGAAATGTGGAGTTGGCTGCTTTTGGGGGAGTTGGCCCTGTGGCCAGCCCCCTACCAAGCATGGACAAAGGCTGTGCACAGCATGGAGTAGGCTGCATGCTGGGGCTTGGCTGCTGGCCAGGCCCTGTAGCTACCCCACCTGTTGTGCACAACCGTAGGCTCTGTACAGTGTGGAGTTGGCTGCCTTTACAAGGGTTGGCCACAGGGCCTGGTTACAGGCTAGGCCTTGTGGCAAACCCCGTGGCACATGGCTGAAGGCTGTGAGCAGACTAAGTTTGGCTGCATGTGGGGGTTTGGACGCAGGCCATATGCAGTGGGGGGTTGGATTTACGCATGGTAATTAAATATTACTCGCATTAGGAGAAGCTGGTCGGAGACAGGAGCATGCACGCCAGATGATCGAAACCATCATATATAAAGAAAGAAACATGTAGGGACTCTCACAGAATTAAAAACTCGACCCTGGGAAGCATTACCTTTACAAAATAGAATCCTATATGCGGTTTCAGTATTGGGGCGCTTGTACCCTACAATACAGTTTTATTTATTCTTGGCTCACAATATTACAAATGACTCATTGCTGAAGAGCTCCTATTTATAATAGATTACCCGTGTCAGATCTTGGTACATCAAAAATAGTGGAAAGATATATTCAGGAACGGGGCAAGGGAATTATCAGGAAATCATAAACTGGCCAATTACAGTATATTCCAGTACAGGCAAGGAAGGGTCAGCATGATAAATATCTTCATAAAGAATATTACAGATTAAATGGATTATCCATAGTACACTCTGGTTCAAGCGAGGAAGGGCCAGTTTGGATATGATCTCCCAAAAGAAAAATACAGTATTCACAGGTAAAAAGAAAAATCCTGAAGAAGGCATTTGCCGAAACGCGTTGGTGGTATTCTGCAAATCACTACCAGTGGTTTTTTTTGCACAATTTATCAACACATCTTTTCTGCATATTGTTTTTGAAGTACATCAAATGTGAAGAATAATGTGCTATTTACTGTGAATTCTAAAAGTTATCTATCAATTATCAATGAAATATAAGGCACAATGTGCAACCATTCATGTATTGAAGTAAATGGTGTATAAATTGCTTTTATATGTATTTTTATTTGAAGAAATTATAAAACTAAAATAATGAAAATAAAAAAAAATCTAAATTGATGGTTACAATGTTGGTGATGTATCAAATATATCTATAGTTTGTGCAATACCTTTTTCAGAAGTAGCACTGAGCCCGGTGCTTTTCCACTTTACAAAATAATTAAATATTACTTTACATTAAAAAAAATCCTATTCACTGAAAAAATCCAAAGGATAAAGTAACATTATAGTTAGGTTTTATAAAAAAAACTTTTTATTTCAATAAAAAACTTAGAAATTAACTGAAAAAAGCAGAGGCTTAAGTAACGTTAGGTTAATTTGTCGGTGACAACATTAACGTTTTGAACAGAAAAAAAGACAGGCATTCATCAGCTATAATTATCAGAGCTAGCTATAGCTTGTACCCCCGCCATGCCCTGCTTAGGACCTCACATATTACATCACTCATGACATGTTCTATGACATCATTTATGACATCACTCATGAAATCTCAATTGACACGCGGACACCGCACACAGCTTTTAGCATGGGCATCTTAGGGTTTGTTTTTGGGATCCAGCAACTCCATCCCCTGTGGCCCAAAAATATTTTTTCAACGGAGAGATATGCAGCCCTCTCCATGACCCTTATTTGGCCCAGGGACTCCATTCCCTGGAGCTTATTTCTTGAATTAGAGGGGAGGGGGCCGCAGGCCTCCCTCCCCAAGCCTTGGGCCAAATACAATAAAAAAAATCATAAGGAGCCACACCATCTCCCCTCCTAAAGCCTTCTTGGACGCCAAAAACCTGATCCCCTGGGGCCAAAGTTTAAGGGGATAGTGGAATGCAGCCCTCATCTCTTAGCCATATTAGGCCCAGGTGACCCCACCCCCAGTGCCAAATATAATCAAAAAAGGAAAAGATCAGGTGCCCCCCTTCCCCGAGCATTATTAGGCCATAGGAATCCCATCCATCAGGCCAAAACCAATTAGAAAGGGGAGATTGACCATGTGGCCCCCTCCCAGGGCATTATAGGCCCCAGGGACACCACCCCAGGGCCTTTGAAGACTTGGGGCCAGTTGACCCCGCTTTTGTAGCAAGTTAGGCACTGGTGTGGTCTCCCAGGGGCCCATACTGGCATGGGGAGGGAAGCCATGTGTCCCCCTACCCTTAAGGAATGTGACCCTGTGAGAGTACTCCCCACCGTCTTTAAAGACTCAGGGAGGGTGCTGCACACTCCCTCCCCTTAATCAAACAATGCAGCCCAGGGTGTCATGTTTTTTTCCATTTCAATCCTGAGGTAGTCCTGCCTGTTTTTTTTCAATTTTTCCCCATGGGGGGTGGTGGTCCAGCGAGGTCCATGGGTGTGAGGGTATCCCTACACTGCCTGCTTATATTTATAGTTTTTTTATTGTTCACGACAATGGACCAGGTACCCAAGTCCTGTAATGACTGCATGAACATTTTTTTTGCTATTTCTTGCAGACAATCAAAGTGTTTGCTCCCACAGGAGTCCAACTACCACAGGAGTGAAGTGGCCCAATGGGACATAGGCTCCCTGGGACAATTAGAATGCTCCATTTTTAAATAGACACTTCCACAAGCCTCTCATGAGCCTCTCATGGGCACAACCGTCCAGATATACAAATAGTTTTTTACCTTAATTTCCCAAAAACTACTGAACAGAATTACACTACATCACACAAAGCATAATCTGCGGACCAAGATCTACATTCCTGCCAAACTGGAAGTCAAACCATTCAGGAGTGTTTGCAGTAGTGCTTCTTAAAGACGTCTATAGAAAATGAATAGGGATTTAGCATTTTGAACTTTTGGGGCCCCACTTTTTTTCTAAGGTCCACCTTGTTGTATCACCCTGAAACTTTCCATGCATAAATTAGGTAGAAATTGGCACCTTTTTAGAAAGTTTTGTGGATATTCATCAAAAGGATCAAAAGTATTAGCACCCAGTAGTGACTGCCACTGAGAAATACTATATATATATATATAGATATATATATACTTTTTTTTCCACTGTCACAACAAAAACGCTGAGCACTCGAGGCTTTGCGTTATTCAGAGGTTTACTGTTTATTCAGCATGCAACCATAACAGAACTGACAAACGCGTTTCGGCCTCCTGGCCTTTGTCAATGTCAGTTAGATAACATGAACTCTCACCTTTAAAACAGAACCCAATTCATTGAACAGTTTGATCAGTCAACTGCATAGAGGACAGACTATATTCTATTGCATATATCCCCTCCTATCCATGTTAGAGCAGCAGCAATTTTGTAATATATAACATCATTGATTGTTCACATAACTAGATTTCAGCATGCTGCTTCAAGACTTTACAATCAAAAAATAAATAAATGCGTGTAATAAATATCTGCCATTTATACAAATACATGTTCATTGTAAAAAGGTAAATCATATTTATGGGATTCATTGGACAATTGTACCAGTTAGCAGCATCAAAAATGGACTTCATTTTACTTCAATGAGCTCCTCAGACCCTTTCAAAGGCAATGGGCATTTCACAATATAAAAATTCATTTGCTGTTCAGATAGACAACATATGGAAAGATTACCATCCAGCCAATGGCTTATGCTATGCATAAATCAATAGATCAAAAACAAATTAGTAACTGTGACAGATATTGGCCATTGGCATCAAGAATTAACATCTAAGCTCATTATTAATAAATTAAATGTTATCTATCTCTGGTGATAATCATAGTAATTCATCAATGTTTTATATCCTCTCTCCAGACTTGCAATTGCTCCATGAATGGGCAGTTGTATTATTGTCTGTTAACATCTATGACATATGTGTACTTTCCTCAGAGAGGCACTTTTTCTATGGGTTATATCAGGCTGATTTGCTAGTTGTTTTCCTAATACAGTGTCTGTTTGGAGTATGTTCCAATGTTTCTGAATTGCTCCAAGACTCTGTTTAGACTCAGTGGAGAAATTGAGTATTAATCTCACCTTTCCATCCTTTCCATCAATTTTCTGTTTAAGTGTCAGAAGATCTTGTTTTCCTCTCCTACTCACTTTAACACTTGCCTCCATTAACACTGCCTGCGAGTAACTTCTCTCTCCGAATCTAGTCAGGGTATCTCCTTCAGCTTTGATGTAATCGGAGAAAACAGAGCCACCGGTGCAACTGACTTGGGTCAGTATGCACTTGCATCCACTGACTGCAGAAACTATGTGGGCGGTAGCAGCATTGAGGCCAAGTTGACTATTATTTATTAATAATACAGGTGGAAACCACATAAGGATATGTTACAGCATGTTAAACGATGCTGAATGATTGGAGACAGCTGAATCAGGTTTCGGCAATATACTGCCGTCAGATATAGCTGAAATTGGTGTACATGTAAATAAAGGACTAAGTAGTCTCAAAGGTCTGTTTACTACATTAGACAGGACATACGAGAAGGAAATTAGAAATTGGTGTTAGATGACAGCCTTACAACTTTATCCTGATATGGATAGAATTCTAAGAGGCCTCAGAATTTAAACAATACCATCGTATGAGAATCCTGATCCAAATTTATTAAAAGAATGGGCGAAATTCACAACCCTGTCTGCCATAGGAAGACCTCTGACCTCCTAGTCAGGGACTTGCTCATCTTCCCCCCGCAGCTCCCCTGTTTAGTGTGGGAGCTCCGTGCACTGTGCACTGCTCGGTCAGGTAGGTGTTCAAGGCCCTCCTCTACCTGCAGGCACCTGAGTGCACCTCATCCCTGTTGGTCCAGAAGGAGAGTCTTGCTCTTCTGCTGGTTCCACTTCTGTTTGTGTTGTATTGTGCCCGTTTTTCAGTCTTTGCTTTGTTTTCTGTCTTTATCATTGTGTCTGTTTTTCCTATCTTTTATTCCTTATTGCCTTGTCTCTCTCTATTTTCTGCCCGTTTTCCCTTTCCTGCTGCTACTGGCCCCGCGACTCCCCCCAGCTGCTTCCCGCTCTTGCCTCCCAGTTGCGCCTCCCTCCCCTTTCCCTACTTAATGGCGGCCACTGCACAGCTGCTGCATGGCCGGATGCAGCAGGCACGCCACTGGCAAGCCCGTCTGTGCCCATCCATGACCCGACCACGACAATCGCCAGGGACCCTGGATTGCTGACCACCCACCGGTATGACTCAGCTGCCCTCCTCGCACTCAACCCCGGAAGGAACAACACCCACGGGCAGTTTTCCTACTGCCACTGCTGCAGAACCTTCACCACCCTCCGCAATACCACGGCCACTGCCCCCTCCCCGGACGTCAACACCAGGAAGCCCTGAGGTGCATCCTCCGCAATGTAAGCTCCCTGCACAGACATGCTACTTCGCAGAAACTTGGACCAATTCCACCTCCACCCCCGACATCACCAACACCATCCCCGACAGATACAAGATCCAGAGGAAGGGTCGCCTCAATCGTCAAGGAGGAGGACTAGCCAATGCACACAAGATCCCCATCTGACTCACGACCTCCAGCTCGAACCTGGCTCTTCGACTGACGGGAGCTGCCTCTCCCAGAGCCTAGAGACCCTCACAGGTTTAGCAGCATTCTTAAAACCCCTGATTGATTGAAGGAATGGTCAGAAATCCTGATAAAATATGCAAAGAGTGACAGAGGCAAATGTTTGGAAGAAATTAAGAGGATATCAGAAAACAGTATCCATAAACCCTGATAAATAACTTTGAGTGGCTCAGGTCACATATGAAAGGTCAATTTATAACATATGAAAACATCAAATTACGATAACAGACTAAATTTGCTCATGACCAGCGGGATTATGGATCAGAGAGAATGTTGACTTACAGGTAACCAGAAATCTTAAAGTAATTGAACTAAAGAACACCTCAGAATCAGAGGTAGACAATGACATTTCAGAAACAAAAACAGCTAAAGGATTGGAAAGACCAGGTACTAGCGCAGGGATACATTTTCCTCAGGTTTATCAGCTCACCAAAGAAACCTGGAGAAGGTATTTGCAAAGAACACGGCCTCCAGAATCTGCAGGAGAAAGATCTGGAGAGGGTCTAAGGAAAGGAAATCAAATGTCGTGGGCAAGGGTCACCAGGAGCAAGAAGAGTTATCATCGCAATTAAAGACCAATAACTTTACCATAGTAAATCTATCTGATCATCAACTGACTCCTACAGAAACAACTGTGCTTCAAAAAGGTCTGACATTTTGTCCCACAAAGGGTAAGGATTAACGTGTGTTGATCTCTACCAATTCCAAAGGAAACTTCAGTTGAAAAAACATTTCTTGCAGCAATCTTAATATAAATCAACAACGGTCATGAATATGGGGAAATTAACTGACATTTTAACTAGGGAAGATCTGGCCGCATTGCAAACTCTGTGCCAACTACAGGAATTTCCAACATCGCCCCAAGAACAGGACTTGGGAAACTCACCAAATTGGAATTGAGCAAAAGAGTGGGAGGAGAGTATTTAAAGCTAAATCAGGATGTATCCCAAGAGCTCCATTTGATTAATAGTTTTTATTTTAGTTTAGTTTTTATGATGCAGTGGTACAATACTTGAATAGACTGAGAATATCTGCCCAACCACAGACATGGAAGAAAAATTCAATTTTACTGATGGAACAGTGGAAAGGAGTTATCTCCCTACAAAAAGGATGCGTCTCTAGTAATCTAACCATCTGATAAAAGTGGAAACATAGTTCTATTTAATAAATAAAAGTATCAAGAGGAGGCACTACATCTGCTGGGGGATTCACAGAGTTATACTCAAATGAATAGGGTGACCTATAACGCCAGCATTGAAGCTTTCTACTCATTACTAGATGGTTGGTGCAACAAAGGGATTTTGGAGGAGGGTGAATATAAGTTCATTAAGGTTGATCATCCAGTTGCCCACTTTTTATCATTTGTTGAAAGTGCATAAAAATAAAGAAAGACCACCAGCCTCAATCTTTGTGAATTCCTTCCTTTTTCCTATGGGCAAAGAACTGAGTTCATAAATCAAAGATACCACCGATGTTATTCGGCTCATGCAGAACATCCAATGGGATCACTTTAGACATTGCCAGTCTATATACTTGTATTGCACATGAGAATGCGGAAGCATTGGAATGTTTCTTAAAGAGTAGGCCAGAACATAATTTAATGGTTCTACAAATTGCTTCCTTCTGCTTGAATAACAATATTTTTCTGTTAACTGGGCAGCTCTTTGTGCAGGCACAGGGGACCGCATGGTCATGTGCTTTGCCCACAGTTATTCAACCTTCTTCATAGGCTGGTGGGAGAGGCATGTGGCAGAGGCATGTGGCATGGGCAAAGCCCAATGAAAAATGGGTGGAAAAAAATGCCGTTTGGGCAAGGTACACTGGTGGCTTGTTCATAGTGTGGTGTGGCACACGTTCGGAGTATTTTTCTAGCTTAAACAGTAATGAGCTGAATTTGAGATTCACTAGTCAGATAAGTGAAACAGAGGTGCCATTTGTAGATCTTACATATGTTTGTCTACAATAATAAACTCTGTAAAAAGCTTTTTGAGAAAACCTATGGCAGGAAACATCATATTGCATGCGCAAAGCCAGCATCCACGAAGCCTGATAAACAGCATTGCCTTTGAAGAAATCCTGCAAACCAAACGCAATTGCTCCCTCACTACTGGTTACATTAAGCTGAAGGAGAGGCCCTGACTAGATTCAGAGAGAGAGGTTACTCACAGACAGTGTTAATGGAGTCAAGTGCTAAAGTGAATAGGAGAGAAAGACAAGATCTTCTGACGCATAAACAGAAAATCGGTGGGAAGGATGGAAAGGTGAGATTAATACTCAATTTCTCCACTGAGTCTAAACAGATTCTTGCAGCAATTCCGAAACATTGGACATTCTCCAAACAGACACTGTATTAGGTGAAGAACTTGCAAATCAGCCTGATGTAACCCATTGATAAAGTAGCTCTCTGAAGGCTATTATGGTCCATAGTCATTTTGTAGAAAGACCTGTAAAAAAGATGAAGGTAACTGGGTTTTATCCATGCACTAAATGTAAAGCATGCAGAGGCAGTACCAAAATGAAGGAATATAAAATCCCATGTAGACTAGAGGAAGGGTAACACAATTCTTAAATTGTAATTCGAATTTTGTAGTTTATTTTTTAGTATGACCTTGTGATAAAAAATACATTTGCAGCACGATGCATCAAGCGAAAAAACAGGTCCTAGAGCATATTAGAGACATAAACAATCAGGACAACACCTACCCAATGGCGAGGCACTTCGCAGAGGTTCATCAATGCAATGAAGAGAGATTACGATTCTTCTGCATTGAACAAATGACCCACAAAGATAGAGGTGGAGACAGAGGTAGACTCCTCCGGCAGATGGAGTCCAGCTATATTGTGGAGCTAGGTACCTGGATTCTGGCTGGCCTCAATACTGAGGAGGAGCTTTGGATACATGTAGGATAAGAAGAGGCTACTTGTGAATCTTGTTAATTCCTGTTGATTTTTTAAATTTTTAGATTTTTCTGACTTGATCAAATAAAACTGTTAACAGTTCTTTATTCTCTGACTTCATGTAAAGTACTAGAGTGTTCCATTGATGATAAACTCAAGTTTAAATCAGAATCAGGCAGGAAGTACATACAGAGATGGGATTACCCCTTCATGAGTATAAAATAGGGATATTGTGAACGTTAACTGACAATAATCCAACTGCCCATTCAGGGTACAATTGCAAATCTTGAGAGAGGATATAAAACACTAATGAATTACTTTGATTATCGTCAGATATAGATATTTAATTTATTAATTATGAGCTTAGATGTGAATTCTTCATGCCAGTGGCTAATAACTGTAACAGCTACTAATTTATTTTTTGATCTATTGATTTATATACGGCATAAGTCATGGGCTGGATGGATGTCTTTCCTTGTTTGGTCTATCTCAACAGCTGTGGGAAAGACCCTTTTTGCAGGGTTATCACCAATATGTTTGCATCATCCTCCCGTGTTTTTCCTGACCAGTGGTTGTTGACAATAAGACTCTGGGCACTTTACCACTGCTGATCAGGGCAAAAGTGCATATGCTCTCTGTATAAATTGTAATTGTGATTGGTTACCCATGATTGGCACATTGTTATTACCAGGACGACCCTAGTAAAGTGCACTGAGTGTGCCAGGGGAGGTTATTTAAATTCTACTAGTGGGCCTGCAGCACTGATTGTGCCAACCACATGAGTAGCCTTAAAATGGTGTCTCAGGCCTGCCACCACAGGGCCTGTGTGCAGTTGCTAACTGCCATACTGCCCTGGCCAGTGTCCACACTGACCAGGCCTAACCCTTCCCTTTCTGTACACATTGGACACCCCTATAGAAGTCCCTAGGTACCCCCCTGGGCAGGGTGCAGTGTATGAGAAAGGTAGAGCATGTACTAGTGTGGGTGACATGCGCTGGTAGTGAATTACAGCCATTTTCGCTTTTCACTATTGACAGGCTATCTTGCCCATAGGCTAAAATAGGGAATGCGGTGTATAATGTTTACCTGCATATCTTCTCATAGGAGCAAGATAGAAAAGGTATCCCTTGGCTGACCTTTCTGTGTGCCTTGGCCTGTTTGCGAATTGACTGTCTGGTTTGTCAGTGACAAGGCTGGAGGATTCAAGGAGACAGAATGAGTCTGCCCAGTGGTGAATAGAGAGATCTCCATCTAGATGGGAAGGAGGAGTTGCACCTGGGACATGAATAGGACTGTGCCTGACCCCCACAGTGGTGACTCCACCCACCTTGGTATGTCTGATGTCTCTGCCCTGCACTTCGAAAGATTACCATCACTGCGAGTATCCTCGCTGAGCGTGTCGTCACTGGGTGAGATCGTCGCACCGCTTGCTTGCGGACCGCATCACGCCGCTGCGAGAGTCGCCACAGAGCCATCGCATCGAGGGGCCGCGAGAGGAGAAGATCGCCTCTGAGCCACGCATCATTGCCGCACTGGAGATTGTCGCCGCCCTGAAGATCGTCACGTCGTACCTTTTGCAAGCCGCTTCCACCAAAACCTTTGCACGGAATCCACGCAAGGTATCACATCCCTCCCCAAACAGACTGGAGTCACCGCATGGAGTCACCGCAACACGCCCGCTGCATCCAGCGGGGTTGTCACATCGCCTCCCCAGGGTCTCAGGAGTGACGCATCGCTTGCTTTTAAACGCTAGAGCTTTCACTTGGAACTTTTGTCGCATCTAAAGGTACTGTTGGCTAAAACGTGACGCAACTGTGGATTATTTTAACGCAACCTTAAGAACTCATTTGAAACCATATTCTTGAACTGTGTATGTTGGATTTTTGTTGTTTTGGTCTTGTGTCGTTTAGATTAAATACCTTTATTTTTCTAAACTGTTGTGGACTCCGTTTGTGGTGTTTTCACTGTGTTACTGTGAGTGTTGGTACAAATACTTAGCACATTGCCTTTGATAAGCCTGACTGCTTGTGTCAAGCTACCAAGGGGGTGAGCAGGGGTTATCTAAAGAGTGCATCCTTCTTTCCTTGACTAGGAGCAAGGGTCCCTATTTGGACAGTGGTACCTACTTCTGCAAACTAGAGACCCCCAGTTCTAACAACAGCAAACTAATTCTTATATTGCAAAATTGCCATTGTATTTGTAAGGATATGAGGGGCTCAGTGAAGTAAAATGAAGCCCATTTTTGATGCTGCTAACTGGTACAATTGCCCAATGAATCAGTTTAATATGTATTTATCTTTTTATCATGTACCTGGACAAGAGGTATTTGAATGAATGGCGGATATTTATCACACTCATTTATTTATTTTTTGATTGTAAAGTCTTGAAGCAGCATGATGAAATCTAGTTATGTGAACAATCAATGTTGTTATATGTTACAAAATGGCTCCTGCTCTAACATGGATAGGAGTGGATATATGCAATAGAATATAGTCCGTCCTCTATGCTGTTGACTGATCAAACTGTTCAATGAATTGTTTTCTATTTTAAAAGGTGAGAGTTCACGGTATCTAACTGACATTGACAAAGGCCAGGAGACCAAAACGTATTTGTCAGTTCTGTGATGGTTGCACGCTGAATAAACAATAAATCTGCAAACAGAAAGAGCAAGCAACGGCCGACCAAGGTTAAGCCCTTCAATTCCACTTATTTCTTAAATTTTAGGTAGGTGCAGCTGCTCACAGCATCCGCCCTTGATGGGTGCCAGTGTTTCAATCTTATTTTATTCAAGTTGTTATGTAAAACAATTTATTAATCGGACAGTAGATATACACAGATGGTACGTTCTTGTCACTACAACAATTATGCGACCCACATCCACCTTCGGTCTCGGACACGCTGCTGTATTACCAGCTGAGATCGGCCTGCAAGGCAAGGTATGCTGACTTCCCAAGTGCTCCCCCCGCGCTGCCTGCTTTGGAAAATGTATTATCAAACCCGTCCCCTTGAAAACTGATAACGCGGATTTACACCATAACTCAAGACACATCCCCTATAATTGTCAGTACACCAAGGACAGAGTGAGAGTTAGAAACTGGTCTCACTATCACGAACAAACAATTGCTCTTTTGCTGTTCACAATTAGAACACCTCTTACCGAACTATAGATTACGTCTCATACATTTAAATTTTTTACATAAAGTTTATCACACACCAGTACAGTTACATCGCATGGATGTGCAATCAGACACAAGATGCTGGAGATGCGGGGCTCAGGACGCCACATTCGTGCATTTAGCTTGGTCTTGTGGCCCAGTGGCGTACTATTGGTCGGAACGTCTCAGACATATTAGCCACATTACCAACAGTCTGCTACAGACTACTCCTCTGGTGGCACTATTGGGGTTTACATTAGACATTCCGAAAGGTTCTCTTCTCGTCAACTAATGTCTATGTTGCTTCTGCTTGCAAAACGACAGGTAGCAATACATTGGAAAAAAACTCACCCGCCCACATTTGCGGGCTGGATAAACGCGGCCACTTATTGCAAAAATCAATTGTCCAACTATTGGGACCTGTTGCCTAGTAGATCGAGACATCTGGACATTTGGGGGCCATATGTAAATTGGCTGGAACAAGGAGGCTCGGACCTTCGGGCAAATGGTGGGACGTGAAAGCCTTTCTTTCTGGTATTGGGGACAGTGGTGTAAGATACATATCGTTGTAAGTGGATATCCTGTGATAAAGCTATTTTTTATAGAAGTGCAAGGGTTGTGTGGCCTAATATATGGGTGGGGGACTGCAAGCGATTACAGATAATCATTATAGCCGAGTTTATTTTAATTTCTATGTACCTATTGACATGGCGGGGTGGGGAGGGGGGAGTTTACTTGTTCAGTGAAACCTATTGCCTAGCTTTACTTGCATTGTAATAAAACCGGATGCCAAGAATACACTGATTAATTTGTTTGTCATGAATCCTGATTTCCTACCGGGCCCTCGGGATGTCAGTATAAAAGCTGTGTATTGTTTACATATATACTATCCACCTATGCTGCCAGCCTCAGGGTTGTGGGAGCAAAGCTGTGTAATACATGAAACCTACAATAAATTTTTTTAAAAAATTGTTATTTAATACTGGCACACAGCCAACGTGTTTCATTCCCTGATGCCAAGGGAACTTCATCAGGGCTGTAACAATTATACAGAAACATAAGATTAATACAAAAACTATTTGTATATTTTATTGCTAAACGTGTAATTGTTGTATTAATTGTGTTATATGGAGTTATTTGTTAATATTTTTTGATGTTAATATGCTTTTATATGTATTTAGGTGATGTGTTATATGTTTATTCATGTTATGTTTCCGTATAATTGTTACAGCCCTGATAAAGTTCCCTTGGCATCAGGGAATGAAACGTGTTGGCTGTATGCAAGTTTTAAATGACAACTTTAATAAAAGAAGATTGCTGGATTATACCTGTCTTTTTTGATTGACTCAACTCTGAGTGCACCTCCCTTACCCATGAACTTTCTTTAAACAATAAATCTGTTGATATCACAAAACCTTGAGTGCTCAGCCTTTTTCATGTGACAGTGAAGTTTTACATGAGTCTGTGCTTGTGAGCTGACACACACGCTGCACGGAGAATGGCGGTGTTGACGGAATAGTGATTCCAGGACATATATATATATATATATATATATATATATATATATATATATATATATATATATATATATAAAGCACCTTTTAGATGCAAAAGATGGAATCGGCAATCTTGGTTCAGAAAGCACTCTTTTTTAAATGGTGTAAATCCGTTCAGTAGTTTCTGAGAAATAAAAAAAAATATATCGATATCTGAGCACCCTCGGGCACGAGCTTCATTCTGATTGGCTGCCAAAACTCTAAACCAGAATGTGCTGGCAGCCATCTCGTGACTCGGTAACCGAGCCAACAAAGCATTTTTTTAATAAAAAAGAAATGGCTGAATTTGCACTGGGTGCGCAAATCAATCTGATTTTTTTTTTTGATGAATCTCGGGCTCTCTCACTATGTTTTCTATAAGCCCCCGAGTGGGTCAGGTCGGGGGCAATGCCTTATTAATAAGCAGGGGTCAGAGGGGAGACCTGTAGCCCTGGGAACTGCCACGTCCCCAGGGCTTTATTATAATTGAGGCGGGACCTCGTGTGCCTCCCCAAGCCAAGGGACCACCACCTCCCGGGGCTTCCTTGAATATTGAAAGGGGCCTCGTGTGGCCCACCCAGCTCTGGGGACCTCCACCTCCCCGGGGGCTTCTTTCATTAATAAGGGGGGGGCTTGTGGGCCCACCCCAAGCCCCAGGGGCCACAACCTCCGAGGGGCTTCTGCTATTAATGAGGGGAGGCTTTGCACTCAAAGGGAGGGGGCCGCTTGGCCCCCTCCTGGAGCCCTCGATGGGCCCGCCTCCCCGAGACATTGCCGTTTGCAATGACAGGGCGGGAGCCATGCGGCTCTCTTGCTTCTTTCTACTCCCTTCTTGCCTCATTCTCCACCCCTCTTCCCCCTTTTCTGCACCTCTGTTGTTCTTCTGCACGTCTCCTGCTTCTTTCTGCACCTCTTTTTATACTTTATGCACTCTTCCTGCCTCTTTGTGCACATTTGTTCCTTTTTTCTGCTCTTCTCATGCCTCTTTCTGCACCTTTGTTGGTTCTTTTGCTGTGCTCTTGCTTCTTTCTGCACCTATCTTGCAAATTTCTGTACCCCATGTCACTCTTTCGCACCCCCTCCCCTCTTTCTGCATCCCTCTTCCCTATTTCTGCACCCCTCTTCCTTCTTTCTCCACCCCTTTTGTGTCTTTCTCCACCTCTGTTCCTTCTTTTGTTTCTTACTGCACCTGTCTTGCTTCTTTCTATACCCTTTTACATGCTTCTGAACCCCTCGTCCCTCTTTCAGCACCCCTCTTGCCTCTTCCAGCACCCCTCTTGCCTCTTTCTGCACCTCTGTTCCTTCTTTCTGTACTTCTTTTTTTGCATCTCTCGCTTCTTTCTGTACCCCATTCCCTCTTTCTGCACCTCTTTTGCCTCTTGCTGTTACTCTCATGCCTCTTTCTGACCTTTTCTTGCCTTTTTCTACACCTCTGTAGCTTCCTTCTGCACTTCTTTTGCCTCTTTCTGCACCCCTCTTGCTCCTTTCTGCACATCTGTTGCTTCTTTCTTCACTTCTCTTTCTTTTTTCTGTACCTCTTTTGCTTCTTTCTGCACCCCATTTGTCTCTTTCTGTACCCTTCTTCCCTCTTTGAGCACCTCTCTTGCCTCTTTCTGCACCTCTTCCCCGTTTCTGCATCTCTTTTGCTTGTTTATGCACTTCTTTAGCCTCTTTCTGTACTCCTAATGCCTCTTTCTGTACCTCTGTTGTTTCTTACTGCACTGCTCTTTCTTCTTTGTGTACATCTCGTTTAAATTTCTGCACCCCTCTTCCCTATTTCTGTACCACTCTTACCTCTTTCTCCGCCTCTGTTCCTTCTTTCTGCACTTGTTTTGTTTCTTTCGGCACCTCTCTGCTTTCTTTCTGCACCCTCTTGCCTGCTACCGAACCCCTCTTACCTCTTTCTTCAACCCTCTTGCCTCTTTCAGCACCCCACTTGCCTCTTTCTGCACCCCTCTTGCTTCTTTCTGGACCTCTGTTGTTTCTTTTTGCACTTCTATTGCCTCTTTCTGTACCTCTCTTGTCTCTTTCTGCACCTCATGTGCCTATTTCAGCACCTCTGTTGTTTTTTTCTGCAGATCTCTTGGCCCATTCTGCACCTCACATGCTTCTTTCAGCACCTCTGTTGCTTTTTCTGCAGAGCTCTTGCCTCGTTCTGCACCACTCTTTTTTCTTTCTGCACCTCTCTTGCCTCTTTCTGCACCCCTGTTACCTTTTTCTGCACCTTTCCTGCCTGTTTCCATACCCCTCTTGCCTCTTTGTGTACCTCTGTTGTCTTCACTTCTCTGCTCTTTCTGCACCCTTTGCGCGTCTTTCAGAACCTCTGATACTTTTTTGCACTTCTCTTCCTTCTTTCTACATCCCTCCTGCCTCTTGCTGTACCTCGCTTGCCTCTTTTGTGCACCCCTCCCACTTGTTCCTGCACCTCACTTGCCTCTTTCTGCACTTCTCTTGTTTCTTTCTACACCTACGTTGCTTCCTTCAGCAAATTTATTGCCTCTTTCTGCACTTTTCTTCCTTCTTTCTGCACCCCTCCTGCCCCTTTCTGTACATCTCCTGCCTATTTCTGCACCTCTACTACCTCATTCTGCAACCCTCTTGTCTCTTTTGGCACCTCTGTAGGTTCTTTCTGAACGGCTCTTACTTCTTTCTGCCCTTAACTGACTCTTTCTGTAATTCTCTTGCTTCTTTCTACACCTCTGTTGCTTCTTTCAGCAATTCTCTTGTCTCTTTCTGCTATTCTCATGCTTGTTTCTGCTCCTCTCTTGCGTCTTTCTGCTCCTCTGTTGCCTCTTTCTGCACTGCACTTACTTCTTTCTGCACCTCTCTTGCCTCTTTCTTCACCCCTCTTGCTTTTTTGCTACAGACCTCTTACCTGAGGGTTCCTGAGGGCCAAAAAGCCCACCAGGTACATCCAGTATACGCCAGGGAGCTGGGTTGCAGAGAGGTGTTCAGAGGCCTGATGTCACTGACCATTTCATGAATGATGTAATATGTGACATCCTCAGCAGTGGGCGCGCGAGTTATATTTAGTACAATTTACTAAGGGTGGGGGTAGTTCGCGAAGTAGCACTACGCGAAGTGCACTTCAATGATTGCACAGTGCGAACAAGCATCCGGCACTGTGCAATCATTGAAAACGGCATCTTGCACAGTGCGAGCTGTAGTTTTCTACCGCTCGAGTAGATTTTTTCTCGAGTGGCAGCTTTCTCAACGCGAACTGGTAGTTTCTCATTGCGAGCGGTCGTGAGCATGCACGACCACTCGCAATGAGAAACCTGACCTCCCCGCGTTGAGAGTCTCGCCGGGATGTCATATTGTTTGCTTGCGGTCGCGAACATGACGTTGAGGACCGCGAACAAGCAAAAAATGACTGCTGCACTACGCTAAGCTGCGCTACGCGTGTTTGCACTGTGCTACGTGCAGCTCGCGTAGTTCGAAGTTGCGCAAACTTCGCAAACTACATGAGCATAGCGTAGTGCTTCGCCAAGGGTTACAATTTACAGTAATGGGAGAATTTCAATGGTTTTATACAAGTGAAATGTCCAGCTAACTATAACACCCCTGAAACCTATGGTTTTCAAACTATAACATGTCTGAAACCTATGGTTTTTCAGTGAATTTCAGAGGGTTTTTAAATGCTAATTCCTAACTATAACATATTATTGTTTTTTTTATATTTTTTAACTACATCTTTTTATTTTTAGATGTTATTTTTAAATTACATTACACATTTTTTTAATATTTGTTTTTACATAAAAATATTTTTTTTCATTATTTTATATTGTTTATAATATACTTAAAATATTTTTATTATTTTTGCCTTTTTTTTGCAGTTGCCCACCATTCGAACACCCTACTAATTTACTGCGCGAAATGTGTCCGCAATTTTAGGGTTCGTTGTCTAGGATCTGTGAAGGGTGTGCGACGGGTACAACTTTTCCAACACGGTTGCTATGCGACTTGTGTGTGACGTCTTGCACATACACGAGATGTACATATAACGCGACGTGACGGACGCACGGTAGCCCGTGACATCATATACATATCAGACGCGGTGTGTGCACGACTTCCGTGATTTTTTCAATGTTGAAAAACTTATTTATATATATTTGATATAAATATTAAGACAAGAGATTATCTGAGGTTATTATTTTAATAATTTTCTTTAACTTTCTTAAAAAGTGCATCACTGTTATCCTATGGGTAGAAATTCCCTTAGCAGGTAAATAGTGTTATTGTTACCTTTTCTTACTCAGTGGTGGATCCTGGATACAGCACTGTTGCATCTCCTCTAACCAGTTGAAAGAATGCAAATTACCAAAGACGGGTGGAAGCCCACGTCTTTTTAAAAAAAATCGCTAGAATGAGCGTATCATACGCAAACCCCGCAAATTTTCCCAAAAAATTAAAACAATAGGGGCCCTGGGAGACCTTGTGGGACCCCCTGAGGAGACCTAGAGGATCAGGGTGTGTCTACCCTCCCCTTTTCACGTTTTAAACACACATTTCACATGCTTCTTCAGCCTCCCTTGTACCGAGACATAAAATGGCTGCCAACAGTTTCTAGTTTTGAATGTTGACAACCACTTGACAGCGAATTAGCCTTCAGCGCAAGATTGGAAGGGTGCGCTTATGGTACGATGACAATAAGAGTAGTATATGTATTCAATTTTTTTATGGGAAGTGAGCTGCATGGCCCCCCTCTCGTGCCCAATTCCGGCCACCGGGGTCCCCAGCCCCCGGGGCATGGCTAATTATATAATATTATTTGATGGAGGAGGGCTCCCCCTGAAGCCACTTCAAGACCACGGGGACATCCGAACTCCATCTATGTATGTACCCTGTAGGAGTTGCCTTCACTTTGCGCATGCATGTTTGTGGTAGCGCTTGCGTGTTAATGTTACGCATGCGCACAATTCGTCCCAACGTCTGGCTATGTACCCCTAATGTATTGCGCATGCTCAATTACAACATGCCCAATCACAGCTCTGACACCCAGTGACATCATGCTCAACCAATTCATACTTCTGCAAAGCATTTAAAGCTGCCAGCCTTCTTGAACTTTTCCTATTCCGCAGTCACATCCATTGAGAGTGTTCGTATCCACTTCTTCACTTTTTTAAGAGTAATTAAATTAATTAATCTGAACAATCTATTAAATACAGTGTAAATGCAACTTTATGTTCGATTTGTCAATGCTGTTTTTAAGCACGCATTCCTGCTTTTTTATATCGTTAAAGTTGACTTCGTAACTTTTGTTTCTGTGCAAATCACTTGATCCTGGTGCATTTGTTTAATTTACCAAGCGCCACGTGGCCGCTCCGATAGAAGTGTGCTACGTGCTGTTCAAGTAATTGCAATGTAGTTTTTCTTGTGTAAGTAATGTGTCAAGTGCCCCATGCATTGCAAAAGTAATGTTTTCGGTAAAAGTATATATTAGCACGGTTTCCAGCTCTTATAACTTAAATATTTTGCCTTGGTAGGCAATGTTTCTGAGCAAATCAATTAATCCTGATGCATATAATTTTTTAATCAGTGGGTCAAGTGCTGCTTCCTCACAATGCACTGCACATGTAATTGATTGGTCAATGTTGTATTTTAGCACGCTCTCCATGTTTTTTAATAACCTTAAACTTCATTTGCCCTCTGTTCTATCTCATTATACAGATATCTCAACCGTTAGACATACTGGTCGCCACAAGCTGTCCTGCCCATACATTATACCACATGGTGGTGAACAACTCAACACACCAGATCCACTGGCTGCTCTCCATAAGATATCAGCCGAAAATTGCAATGGACCTAATGGAGTTATAAGGTTTGTCTTCAACATTTCATGATCGAAAACCATTCTGAGATAAGCACTTGTGTATTTCATGTGTTTGCAGATGGATAACTGTGTTATTGTCATGTTTTACTAGAATTCCTAGGCATTTTGAAATCAACCAAATGTAAAAAAAGCATGTCCTCCTGATTTTATTGCCCAAATATGTGATTTAAAATTGAACAATGTATGAGTTATAATTTTTCTTGCTTCTATAAATATTTTTATAAAATATAAATCTGCATTGTGATAGTCTTATAGATGTTTCTTTCTGAAACCCATTTCTCATTTTAATGCTCGTTACACGTTTTCAGCCTGTACTTCAGATACAAAGTAAAACATTTTTTGTTTGTTTTTTTGTAAACTTTTCTTTTAATTTTCCTTGCTATTTATTTCTGAATTTCTAGATCATGGAAGTCCAAAAAGGGTTCTATCAGATCAAGCCCAGGAGTTTGTGAATGAAGTGAGTGACCAATCTCGGCCTAACATTTGTATAATGCAATATTATTTCCTATTTTGCTGTCCAAATGTAACCTCTGATGATTACTTTTCATCCCAATCCTATTGAAAACAGTAGTTTTTATGAACATGAAAGTTCATCTTGGACATATGTACAACATTTTTCACTCTTTTTTTCAGTTACCACAATGTTACATAATTCAGCAGCAAGTTACCAACATGGAAGAAAGTATATCTTCCTGTTCCAGTTCATTTCACCAATGTCTCAAATATTGCATGAACTAGTTGTATGAAGCCAGAGAGATTCACAAATTTTTAACGGACAACTTTAATGTAAATACTCACAATACGACTACTCGACAAAGTTAAAAAGTAACGGATATAAGTACTTGTGGGGTGTTCGGTTGCAGATAATCTCAAATTCACACTTGTACGGATAGGTCTGATACAGGGTAGATCTATGTATACCTAAAAGATGATTAGGTATTAGGATGGCATACAGAGCTCCCAACCTTCTTACTTTTTTTCTTTAAGGGTTCCAAATTGGGACGAATATTAGGCTGTGCAGTAGAGGTTGACGGCGTTGCTCCACTGGTACTTTGTCCTCCTCGTGAAGCAAGAGGAACCTCTCTCAATCTCCTTAACTCTTCCCTTGCAAAGTTGACAGGATTCTTAGTCTGCAAGTGCTTCCGCATACACGCAGTTCCACACCAGTCCTCTTTATTGGGGTCTCCACTTGAAAGCAGTCTTGCATATGCGGCAAGTAACTTTTCTTACATTCACCTTTTTTAAGTCTTGTGAAAATTAATTTCAAAACATTTAATAAATACGGTGTCACTATGCATTGTGTCAAATGCTTTATTAAAAATATTGCAGAAAATGTTCCCTTTAATTGTTGTTAACGTCTTTACAAAAGAATTGGAAAAACTAGGAGATGAATAACAGAGGTAGGACGTTATATCTCAAACTGCAAAAATTGATAAAAAGGGTGGACCAAAGTCTGCATGTAGAATGCCAGTGAAAGCGTTTCATGCACACTGCAAAGATTTTAAAAAATATAAATATCGTCAAGTGTTACTTTGACTATTAATTTTTTACCTCATTTAGTCACATCAATCTAATTTTAAACACTAATTTTCTTTTTTGTTTTGAAGATTATCTACAATACTTTTGGACTCCATATTATATGTTGTTTATTATATTGTTTTGTTAGTTATAGTTATTTATTGTATTGTTATCTTTTAGTTATAGTTCCAGTTATTGTTTTAATAAAAGTTAATTAAAAAAGTACATACGTCTGGTATTTTTTTTGGTGGTAGCAGTCATCAATAGAAATGATATTTATAATTTGAAGTATAATTCTGAGGCTAACTCATTAGCAACATAGTGCTCACGTAAGTGTTCCATGAACTGTTACTATGGTAACAGGCAGTAAAGCCGTTTGGGGGTAGGGTTAAAAGGTACTGGCTGTACAACAACCGTTATATTTACCCAGGATCTTTTACATCACAGAAAGGAAAGCAAAGTAAAATAAAACACTTTGTACCAGATTTACAACCCCCTTGCACCACTTTCATGTCCAACCCCCCCTACAACATTACAAGTATGTGGGCTTCAACTACCCCCTTCAAGCCCTGGGAACCACCACCCCCTGAAATTTATATATTACGGGACGCAAACTGCATGGCCTATGTTTATATTTATTCACATGCCACCTTGCGTGATGCACAACTAGGATACAGGAGGCCTTCAGTCCTAGGAGCTGTAGCAACAACCTGACCAAGACCCGGGATAAAAGCTGAAAGATCAGAATCAGAGCTTAAATATCCTGAACCCGCTGTTCGGAGTGAAAAAACCGAAACTGCGCCGAGTCCTGAACCGCTCCGATGAAGAGGAGCTTCTAAGAGGGGCTCAGGTGCGACTTCGGCATGTTGATGGACAACCCCAGCTGGTGCAAGAGGTCGACCGTAGCCTGGTGGTGGGAGACGTCTGTCTGGGGCAAGCCCGACTTCAGCAACCAGTCGTAGAGATAGGGGAAGACTGGAACACCTGATCTGCGCAGATAAGTGAATAAACATGTGAATAAATCTTTCTACTTTTCTACGAGACTGTAGAATATTGTCCATATACCACAACAATCTGCGTTTCAATATGCATGGCATCTATTAAAGAGATAGTGTACATTTTACAGATGAAGGAAACCGAGTCTTCCTCATGAACTTTAGACTCTGCATCGGTACTTACTTGTAATTACTAAAATCTCTCAATAAACACAAGGGCTCTTTCTAGAACCACCCAACATCTATACACATAAGCTTGATATATTTTTCAAAAATCCATGCTTTGTTTTTTTCAGCGACCTTATGTGCGGATCCTACGCGCATCTCTCGACTTTTTGGGGAAATTTTTTTTCTTACTTTTTTTGCCCTACGGGTCCCTATGTCACCCCCTGAGCAGGCCTAGGGGGTCAGGGTGTGTCTAACCTGCCCCTGTTCATGTTTTGCCAACATATTTCATAGACTTCTTCACCCTCGCTTCTACCGAGGCACAGAATGGCTGCCAACAGTTCCTGGTTTAGAATGTTTACAACCGCTTGACAGCCAATTAGAATTCAGCGCGTGATCGGAACGGTGTGCTTATCCTACGAGGCCAATCCTTGCTCAATCCGCGGATCCTCTTTACCCATAGATATGTAAATGATTTAACCGTAGTTTTCAAAGAAACTACTGAACAGATTGACACCAGATATGCCAAATGCACATGTCAGGACTGAGAACTACCTCACTGCCAAATTTGGTGTAATTCCGTTCAGCCGTTCGAGCTGTAGCTGTGGCTAAAGGTCCTATGAGAAATTGCATGGGGAAAATGCTTTTTGGGACCCCTCTTTTTTCTCGGCCCCTGCTTCATCAATCACCCCTAAACTTTCAGTGAAGGAGCGGAACTGAGCTGGCCAACTGTTTGGAAAATTTCAAGAAGATTCATCAAATGACGTCAAAGTTATTGGCAAAAGAATGTTGCGGTTTTCCTCTGGATAATAGGTCCTAACTATAGCTTTGTTTTTTTCAGTGACCAAATGCGCGGATCCTACGCACATCTCACGACTTTTTTTGTAAAACAATGTTCTTACATTTTTCGCCCTACGGGTCCCTATATCACCCCCTGAGCAGGCCTAGGGGGTCAGGGTGTGTCTAACCTACCCCTGTTCACGTTTTGCCAACGTATTTCACAGACTTCTTCACTCTCGCTACTACCGAGGCACAAAATAGCTGCCAACAGTTTCTGGTTTCGAATTTTTACAACCGCTTGACAGCCAATTAGAAATTAGCGCGCGATCGGAAGGGTGCGCTTATCCTAAGAGGCCAATCCTCACACAATCGGAGGATCCTACGCGCCCATAGATATATAAATGAATTTAACCGTCATTTTCAAAGAAACTACTGAACAGATTGACACCAGATATGCCAAAGGCACAAGTCGGAACTACCTCTCTGCCAAATTTGGTGTAATTCCATTCAGCCGTTCGAGCTGTAGCCGTGGCTAAAGGTCCTATGAGAAATTGCATGGGAAAAGTGTGTTTTGGGACCCCCTTTTTTCTCAGCCCCTGCTTCACCGATCAACCCCAAACTTTCAGAGAAGGAGCGGAACTGAGCTGGCCAAAAGTTTGGACAATTTCGAGAAGAATCATCAATCGACGCCAAAGTTATTGGCAATAGAATGTTGCAGTTTCCCTATGTATAATAGTTCCTAACTATAACTACCTACTGGTGACCGCCAGTAGGTAATATATAGATATGGTATTCATAGTTATGACTTAATTTCCATAGGAAAAGCCTTTTTTGACTTGCCTATAACTTTGGCGTAGTTTGAACAACTTTTAAAGTAGGTTCTGTGCGTCATCGAAAGTTTGGGGTGATAAGTTCTGTGCGGACTGAGAAATATGGGCACGAAATATTGGAGCATTTGTAATGTTAATTCCAATAGGAACGCATTGGCAAACCTAGAGCCCAAACCGCTTGACAGAATTACACCAAATTTGGAAGAAAGATAGATGTTGTTACGCAGATTGTGCTTTTTGTTATTTGGTTCAAATCCATTCAATAGTTGTTGAGAAACTTAGGCTGAAAATTATAGTGATATTATAGTGAAATCTCTGGTTGCGAAGACTTCATGAAAAAAGACTAGCTCATGCAGGGAAATGCACTGCTCTGACTAGCTGCCAACACTTCAACCAGGAAGTGTTGTCAGTCAACTTGGTAAACCCCCCAAAAAGTGTAAAGAAAGAAGAGGGAGCTGGTTAGGTATACCATGACCCCCAAGCCTTGGTCTTGGGTCCTCCCTGGGACCCCTCCACAGCATGAAAGCATTTTCTTTTAAAAACATTTAGCCACAAAATCACAAGATTTGCAAAAAAGCAAGCGCAAGCTCCCGTGCTTCATTTTAAATAACTCCCAGCTGGGCCAGGTCCCATGGGCCTATAATAAATGTAGGAGGGGCGCATGGTGCTCCCCTCTTAGGTCTTATGAAATCCCTGGGTACCGCCACCTCCCCAGGGCTCATTTAAATAATATGGGTGGCCTCATGGATCCCCCCTTGCCACGGGGACCTCCATCTCCCCGGGGCTAAAATAAGTGAATCGTGGGGGCTCTGCCCCCCGTTGCAGCCCAGAGGATGGCCACCTCACCAGAGCACACATAAAATAATTAAGGGGGTCCTTTAGTGATCCCAGACCAGTGGACCACCACCCCCCTGAAATAGTTAACTAAAGGAGCCCTACATGGCCATGGGGACCCCCCCACTCCCCAGGGCCGGCTTCCACAATGTCCCAGGGTGCCGTACCCCAGGACATTGCTGTTTGCACCGCTCCCATCATAGCACACAGTGTGCTCCACTTTAAGCAAGCAAGAGCATAATGCATTTATTTGTATGACACCCTCAAATAATACATTCTAGGCTTGGTAGTTAGGCTTGAGGTCCCTTATATAGGTCAGCTATCTGTGAGTCAGTTTTTCTCGTCATGAGCCAAGAATGAACTAAACAGTGACCTTTATGTAAATTGGAGAGAGAGACAGCGGCACCAATCTGGTGGCAGAATGTTAAGATGTAAAACCATATAACCTTCAATCAATGAGGGCATGCCTGTTTGTCCAAATTTTATAATCCTAGGCAAATGGCCTATTTAAAAGAGCCTTCTTTTTATTATCATAAGTGCACTTTTATGTACTTGAGATCAGGATGTGCACTATCGACTTGGTTTGGCAGACTCTAATGTTGCTCCAACTTTATTAAGCTTCTAGGACAAGTTTAATGTTTGCATGGTTACTAACTTGTCTTCTAGCTCACTAATGGCTGCGTTGGGGATGAGTCATGTTTATTTAGAGAAAATGTCACTTTTAATATATGTCTGCCATGATATAATCCGCAGTGATATAATCTAATGTACTAAGGAGAGACACTTCAGTATGCTGAAGAAATACACTTTTTTAATTGAAACGATATAATATTTTAACTTTTTTTTATTTGCACAATATATATGCCAAACATTTTCGTGGTTCAGCTTATGCATAGACTCTTGGAACCCAGCCAGAACTATGGCTTGGCCTGCCCTATTAATCTGCCCTTTCACCCTCCTTTATGTGAGACTCAGGCTAAGTACATTGGACTGTCAGTCACTTGATAAAGTGATTTTTTGTAGGGGAGGACAAGAAACATGGGGGTATATTACCAACAACTAGCGATAATTTTTGTCTCTAACTTGTTTAGAGACAAAAATTATCGCCGCACATCGGCGATTTTTATCGCAGATAAACCTTGCTATTAGCAAGGTTTATCGCAAATGCGATAAAAAACGGCCGCAATGCATGAATATCGCTGAAAAGCCAGCGATATTCATGCATTATCGAGCAAATGCTCTTAGCCATGTTATCCACCTCCCATTGGATAACATGGTGAAGAACTGCTCAGGGCAGGTGTTAGCTTTTGGAGATATTCGCGCTTAGCGCGAATATCTCCAAAAGTTGGTAATAGGAGATAGCGATGTTAGCGACTGTTTCCAGTCGCTAACATCTTGGCACGCCCACTTTGCATGTCATTAGTGATAAATATCACTGACATGCAAAGCGGGGCCCATGATGGTCGCTATCTCCTATTAGCTGTCGCTAACTGGTGTTAGCGACAGCTTGGTAATAGGGAGGTAATTTTATCTCCGCTTTCTTGGCTTTTAAAGCCAAAAAAGCGGAGATAAAACCCCTTGATAATATACCCCATGGTGCTTTGTCCAAATGCACCGATTTGGCAACTCTACAATCAAGGCTTCCTGTAGCAGAGACGGTAGAAGAGAGCGTGCAGTGAAACTATTTTTAAAATAACTTATCCAGAGGCAGGGACTCCAGGCCATTGGGTTCTATGTGACAAAATTCATGAATTCCTAAGGAGAACGAACAGGCCCAGGTGAGTCAGCAGGGGCATAGGTTCAGTGTGGGGGTGGTGTGTGACACCCTTCATATATGTGCATGGCTCGGTTGTTGGATATGGGGGCCCGGAGTCAGGCTTGCCATGTCTGGGTTAGTTTTTTTATTCATTCTCATTTCACTAAGATGTATTAATTTGTTAGTTTTTTGGATCATGATCTTAAATATTTATAGTGGTCAGTTTACCTGAAAGGTAGTAAATATGCACCTAAAATATGAATGGGTGCAAATGTACAACTTCTTGGAACTCAGAATCAATATCAGTGGTAGGCTTGGAAAGCTGCCCTGGTCTCACCATTTCGGGCATACTACTGGCACTTAAACAATCAAAAAGTGATGAGATGAATGCTTGAAAATAGTCTACCAGTGGCAATCAGGGTAGCATTCCAACCCATCATTTTTTTCACCTACTGTACTATCGACAGAGGCCCATCTAATATACATTAGTACCAACCCTGTCCCTTCTGGAAAGAGTCCATCCACAACCATGGTTATCTCATCCAGTCACCCATGCAGCCCACTTCATTTTTAGTTGAATGAAATTTTAGATTCAAACCCTTCAAATCTCACTGACTAAGCTACACCTCTGACAACAGCTCCTTAAACCCTAAATAAAATGTTTTATAGGAAGAAGTGGAAGTAGCAACTTTGTTCCAGTTTTCCAGGATAAGCTTGAATGGGGTATGGGTACCTGGAGTTTTTTTCACAGATACAATGATCCAAACATGCTCTACATTATATCATTATATAAATAGTTCTCCGGCTGAAAAGAAAAATAGGTCTTGAGAGAACATGGGTTGAAGTGACAGCAGCCAGAAGAGAAGAAGTTGAGTGCGAGGAGTTTCACATATTTGCATAACTATAAAGGTTTTTGAGCCTGTTTTTAAAAATATAATCCTACCATGTCAGTGAAAGAAAAGTATCTAGCCACAGCATGTGGGCAATACTGAAATATATCTCCGATTGCAACAAAATCATGGCATTTGTTCTCTGCTGGATTTGCTCTCTGGCAATAAAAATCCTACATAATTCTCAGGTACAAATGAATATCTTCCTGGAAGCAAGCTATTCCCAAATTGAGAAAAACAACACAAAGATCCCAAAAGGGTTTTTCTAAGAAGGAAAAATCATTCTATGTGCACTAGTTAAGGGAACTTCTCCAAATCTTTGCCAGTTCTTGCAGCCAGAAAGTTTCAAGGACTTCCCCAGTGAACATTAGCTTCCCAGCATGATCCACTCACAAAGAGAGGAAAATAATCACAAAAAATCTCTCATGTTTATATTGCTGTTCTCCCTGTAGGACTTTACAATTGATCTGGGCCTATTACCAACCCAGGGGATATATTTATTCATATAAGTTACCCAGGGGGTGTCATTATTACAGAACACCTCTCAAGAGTGAAATATGCAAAATAATTTCACTTCCATGAGTCAGCAATAGAAACACTTTATTCACTACCAATAAAGGTTTCTATATTTAAAACAAATCTAGATCAAGTGTAAAAAAATGAAATTAGCTACTGCTTTCTTTAAAAGGTTACAGGTTTAGACTTTTAGTCAAATATATGGAAATTAACAATGGGAAAACACGTTTTGGGACCCCCCTTTTTTCTCGGCCCCCGCATGACGAATCCCCCCGAAACTTCCAGGGAAGGAGCGGAACTGAGCCGGCCTAAATTTGGGAAAATTACACCCAAATTCCTCAACCGGCGCCAAAGGTATTCCCAATAGAATGTTGCGGATTTCCTATGGTAGCTAGGTCCTAACTATATATACCTACTGGCTATGGCTATCGCCAGTAGGATATATATATATATATATATATTACCTACTGGCGATAGCCAGTAGGTATATATAGTTAGGATTGTTTTCCATAGGGAAATCGCAACATTCTATTGGGAATAACTTTGGCGCCGGTTGAGGAATCTTCCTGAAATTTTCCTTAACTTTGCCTCGCGGCGCTCTGGTCCTTCCCTGAAAGTTTGGGGGGGATTCGTCAAGCGGGGGCCGAGATAAAAGGGGGGTCCCAAAACGTGTTTTCCCCATGTTAATTTCCATATCGCGGTTGGACTCACTTTTAGCCCGAACGGCTGAATGGTTTTCCACCAAACTTGGCAAAATTGTAGGAACTGGTAGATCGATGTGCCTTTGCTATGTCTCAAGATATGTGCTCCAGTGGTTTTTACGAAAATTAACTTTGAAAAAATATATATTGGGCTACATTGGGCTATATATATGTTAGAGCCCAAATGTAGCCCAATGTAGCCCAATGTAGCCCAATGTAGCCCAAAGATGGCCACCAGAGACAAAAAAAAACAAATGTAGCCCAAATATCAGCCAGATATAGCCCAACTATAGCCCAATGACAGAATGTCCCAGAGTGTTCTAAAGAACAACTAGAGCGCTAACAGTCTTACTTATGACAAAAGTATGGCACACCTGAAGTCATCTTGATTGGAATAAAGTGTTAACACTTAAAACATTTAATTTGCAAAGGAACAAAATGAGGGGGTTCATTTTGCCATAGAAATTATGATTAGTGCTGAAGAAAGAAAAATTAGGGCACATTTTGAGTGACTTCTCAAATCCTCTTATATTTCATTAAAAAAATTCTGATATGCAGTCTCTCAAGATGGCCACCAGAGACAAAAGAGCCTGTGCTTAAAAACTCTCTTAGCAAAGCAGGCATTTGAGATTTAAAAAACGTTTTAATATATAAAAACGTTATCCGCTAATAGAATTAGCATTTAAAAAACCTTGCGAATTCAATGAAAAAACCATAGGTTTCAGGCCTTATATAGTTAGGAATTAGCATTTAAAAAACCTTGCGAATTCACTGAAAAAACCATAGGTTTCAGGCCTTATATAGTTAGGAATTAGCATTTAAAAAACCTTTGAAATTCACTGAAAAAACCATAGGTTTCAGGAGTTATATAGTTAGGAATTAGCTTTTAAAAAACCTTTGAAATTCACTCACAAAACTATAAGTTTTAGTGGTGTTATAGTTAGCTGGACATTTTACTCATACAAAACCATTGAAATTGCTCCTATATAGTTAATTGTACTAACTATATTTCGCACACCTGCAATCCACTGCTGATGATGTCACATATTAGATCATTCATGACATGGTCAGTGACATCACTGATGACATCTCAAATGACATCACTGATGACATCACTGATGACATCATCCACGTGACAATCACATACACCTTTTCATACACTATTACAATTTTTCATCACTCTTTGTAAAATACAGAGTATCATATTTAAATCCATTGTCACAGCAATGCAAGTATCTAAAAATCAACTCAGTGATTCATAGATGTATACACACATCTAATCACTTCCCTATGGATTCACTCATACATGCTGTCAATGAACAATAGAACACTATCAAAAATACTTATACATCTATATCGACATTAAACAACAGCACGCATCCTATTCACATATGAAGTCATCCTACTCACTTATGCAAACAATGGATCATTGAGCTCCTCGCGTGAATTATATAAAATATATAAAGAAATATCCTCAGTCTCGGGATCTAGTACCCCTATAAAGGTCTCTGTGGAGGGATGTAATAAAGTCGCTAACTTTTTTTCTAATAAAGTGAAAGCGATTTATGCCTCCTTTTCTCGCGTCCCAGACAAAGGCACAGATCTTGTAGCTGGTAGCTCAATGGTACCCTCTGAGTCCTCACTACAAACTTTTGAGGTTCCCACAGTGGACAATCTTATAAAGATATGCCGAAGTGTGAAGTCAGGGTCCCCCAACGATCCGGCACCGGCTTGGGTCATTACAGAGGGAGTGTCAGCCCTGGAACCTCACATCAGGCAGGTCCTAAACACCTCCTTCTGCACCCAACAAGTCCCCAAAGAGTGGAAAAAGGCCATAGTACTGCCAATAAGGAAAAAACCTAACGTGAGCCTGGAGGTGCTGGAAAACCTCAGGCCTATTTCCTTACTACCGTACGTGGCGAAGGTGGCAGAGAAAGTGGTTAATACCCAGCTCTCTGAACACCTGGAGAGGTGGAATTTACTTCATCCTTCTCAGTCAGGATTTAGGGGGGGCTATTCCACTGAGACAGCTCTCCTCCGAGCCACCGAGACTTTAAGAGCAGGGGCTGATGCAGGTCACACAATGGCCCTAATTATGCTCGACCTGAGTGCAGCTTTCGACACCGTAGCACATTCCATCTTGCTGCGGTGTCTGAAGGAAGCTGGGGTGGCTGGTCAAGCGCTGTGTTGGCTACAGTCATTCCTCTCAGAGAGATGCTTTCAGGTTCAGCAAGGGACCTGTCGCTCAGCAGAGCTGCCATTAGATCAGGGAGTGCCTCAGGGCTCGGCTCTTAGCCCCACTCTTTTTAATCTTTATATGGCCTCCCTGGCAAAAGTGGTACAATCTTTTGGGGTGGAATTGGTGTCGTACGCCGACGACACCCAGCTGCTGATCTCTTTGTCGCAGAACTCCTCCAACACTCCAACTAACTTTAAATCTTGCATGCAGGCACTGGGAGAATGGATGGACTCCCACTGTTTAAAACTCAATGGTTCTAAAACAGAGGTGCTGGTGGTTGGGGGAAAGAGCGAGAATTGGTCAGCTGAGTGGTGGCCTTCATGCTTGGGTCCTACTCCTACCCCCTGTGAGGAAGCAAAGAACTTGGGAATCTGGATGAATCCCTCCCTCTCGTATGATGGCCACATTAGGCGTCTTGTGGGCAAATGTTTTGGAGTTTTAAAGACCCTAAATAAAACGTTAGACCTCTTGCCCCTTGCGGCCAGAAGGACTCTAACACAGGCACTGGTGACCTCGCGGTTGGACTATGGAAATGTACTGTTTCTGGGGGCGACCGAGGGTAGCCTGGGCCGCCTCCAAGTCATCCAGAACTCCGCCGCCAGGTTGGTGTTGAGAAGACCTAGGAGGGCCAACTCGCAGAAGGCGCTGGATGCGCTTCATTGGCTGCCTGTGAAGAAAAGGGTGCGTTTTAAGTGTCTACTCTTCTGTCATCGGATTGTCTGGGAGAGGTCGCCCGCTTATTTAAAGGATCTAGTCAGCCGGTATGAACCCTCCAGGACCCTTCGCTCGGAGGGGACCGGACTGCTGACAGTTCCCAGGACAAGGAAGGCCAGAATAGGCGGTCGTTCTTTTGCGCTCCATGCAGCTCAACAGTGGAACAAACTTCCCTTGGCCTTGAGACTGGAGAGTAGTGAAGCGCGGTTTAGGGCCTTGCTGAAAACTCACTTATACACAGCATAGTCCTCTGGATCTCTCTCATGCTGGCTCACGGCTAGTTCTAGCGCGGGGACATGCCGTGATGGCATTACTGTGCGCTTTACAAGCTCTTTATTATTATCATACTTACATATTTACTTAGCAAAACACTTATACAAACACCACTTCTTCTATTCATTTAGATAGTAAGTCATACTTACTGAATTATAAAATCATCATTACAAGTATACAGTTATCCATACAGTCACTCACACAATCATTGTGTCTTATGTATACTTATTTATATACAACAACTGACACATACACTGCCTTTTATATTTCTAGTTTGTTGGACCTGTAGCATTGAGAAATATATTTGCTCATCACCACACCCATAAACATATTCACTCACCCAAACAACTGTTAGAACATGTAGTTTTAACTTCATATATCTACTGAATCAACTATTCACACATCTTTGGACAGTCACACACCCCCCACCGAACCACACACACTTTCACACTCCCATACAAATACTCAGTTAACTAACCAATAACTAATATAGACTTTCACATAGCTAGTAACCAACTGTAGAATCAGTTTACACAACAACTGACAAAGTGATACAGATATTCACACAGTTTAGTCACTATCCACTATATTTAGTGAGACATTATAAATTGGTCAAGTAAACAGTTAATTACACTGCTACTAAATCCTCCATCCAAATATTTATTTATATAAATATCCACGTATTCTTAAATGCAAATTGCTATATATATAATGCAGATTTAAATAACGAAGCAAACCACATTCACTGGATGATGTCATCAGTGATGTCATCAGTGATGTCATTTCAGATGTGATCAGTGATGTCACTGACCATGTCATGAATGATCTAATATGTGACATCATCAGCAGTGGATTGCGGGTGCGCGAAATATAGTTAGTACAACTAACTATATAGGAGCAATTTCAATGGTTTTGTATGAGTAAAATGTCCAGCTAACTATAACACCACTAAAACTTATAGTTTTTTGAGTGAATATATATATATATACAAATAATGTCCCTGCAATACACTGCTTATGACCTCACATATTACTAGGATGATGATATCATCCAGTGAGTAAAAGTGTTTCTTAAAGGTTTCTGAGATGTACAGATATGTAGTAAGGTACAGCATAAGTTAAAATATTATTCTTTCTGAGCAAGTAATGACTGATACTGTTTCTAACATATGGCATCTGAGTGGGTGTGTAACTGCATCAGTGAGAGAGTGGGTGTCTGAGTGCTGTATGTGTTTGAGTGGGTGTGTGAGGGGATGTATGAGTGAATAAGGGGGATGAGTAGCTGTGTGGGTGTTTGAGTAGCTATTTTGGTAATTGAGTGGGTTTTGCTGTATAGGTGAGTGAGTGGCTGCTTTAGTGGCTAAATGGGTGGGGGACTGTGTGAGTAGCTGTTTATTGACTGAGTGGATGTGTGAGAGGATCTATCAGTGGATGAATGGGTGTGTTCGTGGTTGTATGGGTAAGTTAGTGGTTTTTTAATGGATGTATGGGTAAGTGAGTGTGTGTGACTGGCTGTAAAGGTGAGTGGATGGGTGTGTGACTGCTTGCATGGATATGTTAATGGATATTTAAGTGGTTAATTGGATTACTAAGTGGATGTGTGAGTAGCTGTATGGGTAAGTGAGTGGCTGTGTGAGTAGCTGTATGAGTGAGTGAGTGCTAGTGTGAGTGGATGCATGGGTAAGTGAGTGGCAGTGTGAGTAGCTGTATGAGTGAGTGAGTGCTATTGTGAGTGGCTGTATGGCTGAATGAGTGGGTGTGTAAATGGCTGCATGGATGGGGGATTTGGCTGTGTTAGTGGCTGTATGAGTGAGTGAGTAGGTATCTATGTGATATTGAATGGGTTTGTGAGTGGGTATGTGAGTGGTTGTTTGGGGATGTGAGTGGGTGGGTGAGTGGTTCGGTGGATGATGTCATCAGTGACGTCTTCTGAGATGTCATCAGTAATGTCACTGACCATGTCATGAGTGATGTAATATGTGAGGTCATAAGCAGTGCACTGTGGGCGTAAGCTACAGTTGGCTCAGGTAACAATAACTGCTGAATTTTAATGGTTTTGTACAAGTAAAATCTGAGCCTAACTATAACGTCCCTGTAACCTTTCATGTTTTCAGTGAATTTCTATGTTTTTATCTTTTTAATCATAACTGTTTCTGGTCACATTTGAGAGTGGGTGTGTGAGTGACTGTGTGGGTCTGTGAGTATCTGTGAAGGTGTGGGTGTGTAAATGTCTATGAGGTTCTGTGAGTGGGTGTGTGAGTACCTGTGTGAGTGCCTGTGGGTATGTCTGTCAGAGCGTGTGCGGGTCTGTGAGTAGGTATGTGAGTGCCTTTATATGTCTGTGAGTGGATGTGTGAGTGGTCCTATGGATTTTGGGCACTTGCATACTTGGGTATTTAAAATGCTCACTAATCCCTGCAGAGCCCCATCTCCTGCTGGGGCTCTGCTCCCATCAAGAGATGAAAAGAAAGAAACCACTCATCACAGTCACTACACATCAGATTGTGCTCCAATAGATCAACAAGAAATTCTCCTTCATTAAGGATTTCATATAGTTTTGAATGTGAGAGACAACACACTTGCTTTGCCTTCATCAGCCCAAGAGGTTAGGATTATTTGTTCTTTACTGAAGTAAAGCTCAAATGGGGCATCTGGTATGTTTATATTTTTAAGGGCTGACGCGTTTCGACCAAGCGGTCTATCTCAAAGCTAGGGAAACATTGTGGCAGTGTTCTCTATATAGTCAGAGAAACACTGTTGCAAAATTAATAAAGATAGGAAAAAGACTTAGGCACTCTTACATAAATTGTGCTCATCGGTTTTTGGAAAACAGACTCAATGCATCCAATATAAAAATGTTTCTTCCCTTAAAATAAATAAACGTGGTATTTTATCATCTATGTAAAGAAATATGTTAAAAACAAATTATAAAAAAGAAAATTGAAAATTATTCAATTCATGAAATAATACATATATCATGCAAGTGCATGTATTGTATAGTACAACAGTACTTCTCATAAATGCCCAAATTGGAGTACAGAGCTACGGAGTGTCGGTCCAGTGACCTGGAGAACAGATATGGGGATGCGGAAAGGTCAAAGTGAGCGGATAGACTGGGCAAGGGAGGTATGAATCGAATCTATAAGTGTTTCTCTGCAAGTGCGAGACTATGGTACAGTAGAACCCCCAAACCTCCCGGAAGCAAGAGACATAAAGGCAAGGACATCGTGTTGGTGGTGTCACAGTAGTGGTACTCGAAGGGGGGTTTGGGATGGAGAGGGAGGAAAGAGGGAGACAAGCAAAGTGAGGATGGAGGGACAGAGGTAGAACATATGGCTGTTCTACCTGCGAGGAGAGCTATCCTAGATGTACATGAAGCTCCTCATCCTTGTTGAGGCCTCCCAAGGAGTTGCTGCAGAAACAAATTAGGTATCGAGATTCCAACCTTCTGAGGGCCCGTCCCCTGGCTCCGCCTCTGGTGTTGACAGGCACCCTGCCAATTCCCGAAAATTAGATTTTGAGATTCTCAGCATCGATGGAACTATGTAAGGTGGTACAGTGCCTAGCCATGGGATATGTCCTGTCATTGTTTTGAATTGCGCGTATGTGTTCAAGGATACATTTCTAAATGGGAAAAATTGTTTCCCCATACATCTCATGCTGCACACACATTCAAGCAAATACACAACATAGTTACTGTTACAATTGATGAAAGTCTTGATCTTGTGTTGTTTACCACTGGGTAAATGAACAGACTTGATGTTTGTTGTACTGTGTGTGCACACCTTGCCTTTGCCGCATTTATAACAATTGGGGAGTTCCTAGTATATCTTTCAAAGAGCTACTTCTGCGGAATGTGATTTGTGGGTTGGGACTTACAGTTTGCCTCTGATCTGGTCCATCTTGACCAGATGCCAGTGTTTCCTCACTAGCCCCTGAACCTCAGTAAAACTAGTTTTATAAGTCATGATGAGTCTGATCTCAGGTTTGGCATACGTGCGTTGGTTAGGTTTGAGTAAAGTTCCTCTCTCCACAGCCCTAATCTTATGTCTAACATCATCATACAGGACCTTGGGCGTATAACCCCTTTGCAGGCATCTCTTAATCATCCTTCCTTCCTCTAGCTCCAAGTGCTGCAGTTCCTCCAAGCTCTGAGGAGTTCCCCAAAGGGAGTACTGCATGTACGTTTAGGTGGGTGGTGGCTCCTGGCATGTAGGATACTGTTGCCAGCAGTCTCCTTTCTGTGGAGCCTTGTCTCAATTGTCCCATCCAGAAATCCCACCTCTACATTCAGGAAGTCAATCCAATTGGTGCTGGTTTTGCTAGTGGATTTGAGGTTCAGGTCATTAATGGAAATGATATTGTGTCCCTCATCTAAGATGGCTTGGGGCCCCTCCCAGATGAGAAAGATGTCATCAATGTATGTGGTCTATAGACCAGATGCTTGGTATATTTGTCAAAGGCCTCAGACCACACACATTCCAATTCCCACCACCCCATGAACATACATGCATAGCTAGGTGCGATGCTGTGCGCGCTACGAATTTCGTTTTATTAATTAAACTGTGTACTTACCTGCAATTATCCATATGCCAGTTTTTAGGTCCCTCCACCCTGCCCCTCCCCCTCCCCGCCTCCCTGCCCCACCGTAACTCCCTCCACGGCCCGCGGCTGGGTTAAACTTGACATCTTGTTCCTTACCGAAACCTGGTTTTCATCTGACTCCTTGCCTGACATTTTAGTGGCTCTCCCTGATTCTTACTACGTCCTGCTCCGACCGCCCCGAGGGGAAGGTTGGAGGCGGAGTAGCTCTAATTGCACACTCCAACCTCCAGTTTCAGCTATTGTCATTCCCTTCCATCACTGCTGTTGATTTGTTAGTTGTCCGTTCTATTTCTTTTGCAGTCCCACTTACATGTGCACTTTTCTACCGACCACCCCAGCCTATGCCCCACTTCATCCCTGCAGTACAGGATCTGTTGGCCACTCTGGTGGTCAACAACTCCTCTGTTTTGGTACTAGGCGATTTCAATTTCTGGCCTACCGACCCCCATGAAGACCATATGTCCAAAGACTTTACAGAACTGCTCTGCAATCTGAACTTTACCTCACATATACACCTCCCAACTCATATTCATGGCCACATCCTGGATCAGGTATGGTCAGCTAACTTATCAATTTCCTCTCCTCTAGTTACCCCTTGTCCTTGGTCCGATCACTTCTTTATTTCTTTCTTCCCTGACCTAGGACTCGACACGAAGCTTCCACTTTCTAGTAACATCTGGGCACGCAATAGCTGGCTCTCCGCAACATGCGATCACGTGGCCCCTCCTAAACGGGTTAGAACTTGTCGCCTTCACGAGGCCAATAGATGGTTTACCACCGAGCTTAAAGATAAAAAACGTGCACTCAGGCAGGCCGAGCGCCACTGGAGGCGTGGATATTGCTCTGCATCTAAATTACAATACATTACTTTACTTCAGGACTATAAAAAAGCTATACTTCATGCAAAATCGGAACATTTCTCCTTGAAAATTGTTCGTGCTGCAAATAAATCCAAGGAAATTTGTACTATTGTTCACGAGATAGCCACCTCAGACAGAGCCACCCCCAAGCCGGTTCCCTCACAATTTTTCTGCGATTCCCTCAATGAATATTTTATCGAGAAAATCGCAACCATCAAGCTTACTATTCCCCCGCCTTCCCCTACTTTCTCATGTCCCCAAACCCCGCCTATCCTTTTTTCCTAGACCAATTTACTCCGATCTCCAAGGAAGTTTTTTCCATCCTGCTTATGAAGTTCAAATCAGGGTCTCCCTCTGACAGCTGCCCTGCTCACATATTGAGAGAGATCTTCTCTACTTGCCCTGAGCCCCAATTAACTCTCCTCAATAACTCCCTTACTCAGGGAATTGTCCCTGACTCATTTAAATCAGCCAAAATAATTCCCATCCTAAAAAAGCCAGGTGCTGATCCTACATCTATTTCCAATTTCCGTCCTATCTCTCTGCTTCCGTTCCTGGGAAAGATTCTGGAGTGCCACATCACCACATGCCTTAGTGCCTTCATTGAGGAGAGCCACTTTTTAGCTCCCCATCAGGTAGGCTTCCGTCCATCACACTCTACAGAATCTGTTGTCCTTTCTGTCTTGGACGAGCTCAGAGGGAGCGCAGATATTAACTCCCCTCAGGCACTGGTTCTTCTCGATCTGTCCGCCGCCTTCGACACGGTCGATTACTCCATTCTTCTCGACCATGTCGAGGGCGCCGGCATCCGGGGACCCGCTTTGGCCTGGCTCACCTCTTTTCTAGGGAACCGCACACAGGCTGTTCAGTTGGTGGGTTTTTCTGCTCCCACACGCTCTGTTGTTTGTGGGGTCCCCTAGGTCTCTTCTCTTTCTCCTCTTCTTTTCAATCTCTACATTTTTCCCCTCATATTTGTTTTGCAAAAAATGGATGTCACGGTATTCAATTATGCCGATGACCTCCAGCTGATCTTTAATCTTTCTCTTCTCCCAGCCTCAATTCTCAACTTCCAAACCATTATGACTTTCATCAGCGACTGGATGAATGGCAACCACCTAAAGCTAAATCCCGACAAGACCGAGCTGGTACTTACGGGCAGCACCCCCAGTCCCTGGACCTCTGCTTTCTGGCCCCACTCCCTTGGTCTTCCCCCTCAACCCTCTGCTTCTGTAAAAATCCTGGGGATCAAAGTCAGCAAGGATCTCACAATGCGCCCTCAGATCAGCACTGTGGTCTCATCATGTTTTCTGACACTCCGAACCATACATAAAATCTCCTGTTTCGTCTCTTTTGCAGCTCTCAAACTTATTCTCCTTGCCATGATCATGTCACGCCTCGATTATGGCAATGGTCTATATGCAGGTGTTCCTGCATGTGAACTCCGGTGCCTACAACTGATTCAAAACCAGGCTGCCCGACTGATTCACAAACCTCCTAAATTTTACCATGTCACCCCGTTGTTAAAAACCTTGCACTGGCTGCCTATCCTTGAACGATCTTTATTCAAGGTGGGTTGCATGACCTTTCAGGCCTTGGCAGGCACTGCACCAGCCTTTATTAATTCCAAAATTAAAGCCTATGTCCCTAACAGAGATCTGCATTCCTCCTCTCAGCTTCTTTTGTGTGTCCCTCGCTTCAGGAGGAAAAAGCTTGGAGGCATGAGGTTTTCCACCCTGCCAACCCTCTTCTGCAATGCCCTCCCCATTTCTATCAGGTCTATTCCGACTTATCTTGACTTTCGTAAAGCTCTCAAGACCTTTCTCTTCTCCCGTGCCTTTTCGCCCTAGCCGGTCTCTTCTGTCTCCTTTGGGCCCGTCCGTCCTCAGTGCCAAGAAACCGCACGGTGATCATGGACAGAATGCAGAACATTGTCATACATTCATCTCAGTACAGAGATCTGGGCCTAACCCTATAGTTTTTTTGCTCACCATGGCATTCCAGTTTGGACCTAGCCATATGCAAATCAGTCTTGATCGGGCCCAATGGGAACAGTCTAGCCCAAACTGCCAGGCCAGGTCCTCGCTGGACTGGGAACAAGCATCCTAGGACTGGTTTTGGGCTTTCAGCCCTCATCAGCCAAGATAGCTTGACTCCAGTGGCATGGAGAGAATGGGACCCATGACTTGCCAGTAATCTTCATTACTATGACATAGGGGAATAGGAAATGGTCTAGGTAAATCGAGGCATTCTCCAAGAGACTCTCATTAGCCGAGACGATAGGCCTAACCTGTGGATTGGTGCTGTGCTTGTGAACTTTAGGCAGCATATAAAAACAGGGACAGATTGCTTTCTTGACTGTAGGAAACAAAAGTTCCTTTTCATTCAAAAGCCCTGAAGTGTGCCATCTAGAAAGCATATCATGAAAACAATCAATAGTAGCAACATATTGTTCAACATTAGTCTTGGTATGACTGCCAGAAAAATCAAGCTGTCTCTTGGCTTCAACCATATACTTTTTGATGTCTCATAGCACAACATTTCCCCCTTTGTCAGAAGGCTTGATGACAAAAGAATTTGCTTGTGTTATCAAAAGAGACTAGCTTAAATATGACCACTATTGTTAGGACTCTGATTAGATTTGTCATGGGCACCTCGTTGGTGAGTTCATGAAGCCCTCACCCACCAACCTGGTTGGTGGCATGCTTCATCATCGGGCCCACCCAGTGACACCTAATGTGTCCCGGGTGTGCTGCGACGCCTGATTACAGCGGAGCTGGTATTTTACTGAGAGTGCAGTGTGAGGTGTAAAATGAAGTGTGCGTTAAAACGGCTTGGCGAGGGTCCCAGTACCCGAGGGTAAATTAAATTTTAATAACTGGGCCCCCGTCAGCGGTTAAAATAAGGCTTGGGGATGTTTAAGGGAGGCGAGTTACTACCTCCTACGTCCATCAGTTGGTCGACATGTTTCAGCCAGTGCCTTAAACTAAATCTGGCTTTCCTTTCACGGTATGTATTGGCGTAACTTGAGTTTTCTAGCAAAAAGAAATATGTCTATGCGTTTTCGGGAATTATCAAAGTCATTCGTGGGACAGAAAGAGAGACCTAACTCCAACAAAGTTTGTTCGTCACGAGTAAGGGTATGGGAAGAAAGGTTGATAACTGTTAAAGCTGGCTCACCCATCATTTGTTTCTTTTGCTCTAATGAACTCCTCTCCCAGCTGGCTTCTCTGCTTCCTTTTCCTCCTCGCCCCCTCCTTGTTTATCTTTTGCACTGTTTCCTTCTTTTTTCTTTTGGGGTTTCTGTCTTGGTCCCGGGTCCTGTCGTAAAAAACAATATTCCTCCAGTGTGGTAAAAGGAGTCTAGCCAGTTCCTGATGCTGATTGTCTTTCGTCCAGATCGGTTACATCCGAGCTGGGCTCAGATGTAGCTGTCTCCTGTTGTCTCAGGGCATACATGTGCCTAAACTCCTTTCTGGCAACATCAAACTTCCTGCCGAAAGTCAGGATGTGATCTGACTCATAGTCAATCTTATCCTGTGTAAATTTCCACTTTTTCTTAGTCCTGATCTCATCCTCATATTTCACAAGTCTTCCATCCATTTCTTAAGGAAGTTCTGTACTTCCTCCTGCTGGGGATGGCTGTCCAAAGTCTCCTATAAGATTTTAATCTTGTCATTTGAGATATCAGTGATATCATCAGTGATGTCACTGACCATTTCATGAATGATGTAATATGTGACATCATCAGCAGTGCATTGCGGGCGCACGAGTTATAGTTAGCTCAACTAACTATAACAGGTGAATTTCCCTGGTTTTGTATGAGTCAAACGTCAAACTAACTATAACGACCCTGAAACCTATGGTTTTTTTCAGTGAATTTCAAAGGTTTTTTTAAATGCTAATTTCTAAGTATAACGTCCCTGAAACCTATGGTTTTTTCAATGAATTTCAAAGTTTTTTTAAATATCGAACTACTATTGTGTATTTGTCATTAGTAGTGTTTTTTCTAACTTTTCAACTATATAAAATAAACAAAAAGGTGCTATGTAACATAATACATTTCACAAATTACAATGAGTATTAAAATAATACAAAACAATTTAACATTCAGAAAACAATTTTTCTCCCTTTTTTTGCTGTCATAAGCTACTACTTAACTTCACTATTCACAGTGATGTCAGTGTAGTTTCATCATAAACAGCAGGGAAAAAACCAATCAACTAAATTGTTAAAAAAAACACACTAATTTCCCCAAATATAATGTTATTATTATTATGTTATGATAAGTTTGTAAAGCGCCTTATCACCCCGAGGTATCTAAGCGCTAACAGTGGACACACAACACAGGTAGAAACACCACGCCACCCACTCCAGTGGCCCCCATGCTTCCAAGAAGAGCACCGTCTTCAAATTCTTCCTGAAAAGAAGAAGATTAATTTCTTTCCTCAGTTTAGCTGGGAGGAGATTCCATGCTCTGGGGACCGTGCTTGAAAAGGCTCTGCCGTCCTTGGATACCAGGTTGAACCTAGGCCACATCAAGTTGCACGCCTCAGTAGACCGAAGGGTCCTGTTTGGTGTATATTCAGTCAGCCGATCCTTGATGTAGGTGGGGGCTGAGTAATGGACGGCTTTATATGCAATACAAAGGCTCTTAAATTTAGCTCTTTGAGCAATTGGCAGCCAGTGTAGGTCCTGAAGTAAGGGCGTTGCTCTAGTTTGCCTAGGTTTATTAAAAATAAGCCTGGCCGCATCATTCATTACTACCTGGAGTCTGGCTAAAAGGTTATTAGGAAGACCCAAGTATAAGGAGTTACCATAATCCAGCCGTGCCAGAATCAGAGCAGAGACAGCCAGCCTAAGGGTGGGAATGGACAGCAGTAGGGATAGTTTCCAAAGCTGGCGTAGTAGACTAACACAAGTGCCTACCACCGCTGACACCTGCTGTGTCATGGATAAAAGAGCATCAATTTTGATTCCTAGGCTTTTTACTGCTACCGCTGGCTCTGGACATGGCCCTAATTCAGCTGGCCAAAACAGATCACTCCATGGGTTGGCTACTGTGGTAACTGCCAGGACTTCTGTTTTGTCCGGGTTGATTTTCAACAAATTGTCCGACATCCAGTTAATCGTAAATTTGAGAATGTCTTGCATTCTCAAATAGGCCGCAGGTGCGTGTTCGATCTGGATCAAAATTTGCTTATTGTCAGCATGATTGTAGACTCTGCAGTCCATCTGGTTCAGGGCTGCAATCAATGGCTGAAGATATATATTAAAAAGCAAGGGCGACAGGGCTGAGGCCTGGGGCACTCCACATGTCAATTTAGCTGGATTTGACATGAGATCAGACAGTTGGACTCGTTGTGAGCGATCTTTAAGAAAGGAGGTCAGCCAGGCCAGGACTGTACCCTGAATCCCTAAGTCCTCAACCCGCGACAGAAGTTGACAGTGATTCACGGTATCAAATGCCGCGGATAAGTCCAGAAGGACCAGGGCACACAGGTTTTTTTTGTCAGCCTTCAGTCTCAGGTCATCCAGCATGGAGAGCATCACCAACTCCGTGCTGTGATGAGCTCTGAAACCTGCCTGATTGGACTCAAGAAGATGATTGCTTTTTACGAAGTGTGTGAGAGAGTGCAAAACATGTTGCTCCAGGATCTTAGCGAGAAAGGGTAGCTGGGAGATTGGCCTAAGGTTCTTTATGTTTTTTGGATCGGCACCTGGTTTCTTTAGGAGGGGGACCACCCTTGCTTCCTTAAAATTAGAGGGAACAAGTCCCTCTTCTAGGGAGCGGTTTAATAGGGTGAGGACTTTGTCCTCCATTCCAGACAAACCCAGCTTGAAGATCTTGGGCGGGCAGGGGTCTGCTGGGGATCCTGATTTTACCCGGTTCATTATAGTGAATAGAGACTCCTTTGTAAGGGCTGGCAGCCCCGCCAGGGAGCCCAGTATTATGTACAACAAGGGGTGGTAATGGACAGAGTCTCTGAATTAAGCAGAGTACTCTCACCCAGTCAAGAGATCAGGGCTAGATCCAACACCGTTTTTTAGCTCATTGCACCATCCCAGTTTCAGAACCTGGCTGTATGCAAATTAGTCTGTCCCTGGCCCAGTGCATCATGGGAACAGGGCAGACCAGACTACAAAAGCCAATTCTTACACTGGGAAGGAAACAAGCTTCCGGGGACCGGTTTCTGCCATTTCAGGCGTCTTCGGCCCGGCTCGTTTTTGGCCACTATAGGTGTGGCAGGGTATACTCAGACATGAGTCCCTTTCTCACTGCTCCATCAGGATTCAAGCAGGCCGGGCCGAAGAGGCTGAAATGCCAGAAACCGGTCCCCGGTAGCTTGTCTCCTTTCTGGTGAAGAATTGGCTTGGTAGTTTGGTCTGCCCTGTTCCCATGATGCACTGGGCCAGGGACAGACTAATTTGCATATAGCCAGGTTCTGAGCTGGGATGGGGCAGTGAGATAAATAACGGTGATGGATCAAGCCCTGATCTTTGGACTGGGTAAGAGTGGTCTGCTTAATTCAGACAGTCTGTTCATCACCACCCCCTTTTCTGAATCGTTTTTGGCCACTATAGGTGTGGCAGGGTACACTCAGACATGAGTCCCTTTCTCACTGCTCCATCAGGATTCAAGCAAGCCGGGCCGAAGAGGCTGAAATGCCAGAAACCGGTCCCCGGTAGCTTGTCTCCTTTCTGGTGAAGAATTGGCTTGGGAGTTTGGTCTGCCCTGTTCCCATGATGCACTGGGCCAGGGACAGACTAATTTGCATATAGCCAGGTTCTGAGCTGGGATGGGGCAGTGAGATAAATAACGGTGATGGATCAAGCCCTGATCTTTGGACTGGGTAAGAGTGGTCTGCTTAATTCAGACACTCTGTTCATCACCACCCCCTTTTCTGAATCGTTTTTGGCCACTATAGGTGTGGCAGGGTATACTCAGACATGAGTCCCTTTCTCACTGCTCCATCAGGATTCAAGCAAGCCGGGCCGAAGAGGCTGAAATGCCAGAAACCGGTCCCCGGTAGCTTGTCTCCTTTCTGGTGAAGAATTGGCTTGGTAGTTTGGTCTGCCCTGTTCCCATGATGCACTGGGCCAGGGACAGACTAATTTGCATATAGCCAGGTTCTGAGCTGGGATGGGGCAGTGAGATAAATAACGGTGATGGATCAAGCCCTGATCTTTGGACTGGGTAAGAGTGGTCTGCTTAATTCAGACACTCTGTTCATCACCACCCCCTTTTCTGAATCGTTTTTGGCCACTATAGGTGTGGCAGGGTACACTCAGACATGAGTCCCTTTCTCACTGCTCCATCAGGATTCAAGCAAGCCGGGCCGAAGAGGCTGAAATGCCAGAAACCGGTCCCCGGTAGCTTGTCTCCTTTCTGGTGAAGAATTGGCTTGGTAGTTTGGTCTGCCCTGTTCCCATGATGCACTGGGCCAGGGACAGACTAATTTGCATATAGCCAGGTTCTGAGCTGGGATGGGGCAGTGAGATAAATAACGGTGATGGATCAAGCCCTGATCTTTGGACTGGGTAAGAGTGGTCTGCTTAATTCAGACACTCTGTTCATCACCACCCCCTTTTCTGAATCGTTTTTGGCCACTATAGGTGTGGCAGGGTATACTCAGACATGAGTCCCTTTCTCACTGCTCCATCAGGATTCAAGCAAGCCGGGCCGAAGAGGCTGAAATGCCAGAAACCGGTCCCCGGTAGCTTGTCTCCTTTCTGGTGAAGAATTGGCTTGGTAGTTTGGTCTGCCCTGTTCCCATGATGCACTGGGCCAGGGACAGACTAATTTGCATATAGCCAGGTTCTGAGCTGGGATGGGGCAGTGAGATAAATAACGGTGATGGATCAAGCCCTGATCTTTGGACTGGGTAAGAGTGGTCTGCTTAATTCAGACACTCTGTTCATCACCACCCCCTTTTCTGAATCGTTTTTGGCCACTATAGGTGTGGCAGGGTACACTCAGACATGAGTCCCTTTCTCACTGCTCCATCAGGATTCAAGCAAGCCGGGCCGAAGAGGCTGAAATGCCAGAAACCGGTCCCCGGTAGCTTGTCTCCTTTCTGGTGAAGAATTGGCTTGGTAGTTTGGTCTGCCCTGTTCCCATGATGCACTGGGCCAGGGACAGACTAATTTGCATATAGCCAGGTTCTGAGCTGGGATGGGGCAGTGAGATAAATAACGGTGATGGATCAAGCCCTGATCTTTGGACTGGGTAAGAGTGGTCTGCTTAATTCAGACACTCTGTTCATCACCACCCCCTTTTCTGAATCGTTTTTGGCCACTATAGGTGTGGCAGGGTATACTCAGACATGAGTCCCTTTCTCACTGCTCCATCAGGATTCAAGCAAGCCGGGCCGAAGAGGCTGAAATGCCAGAAACCGGTCCCCGGTAGCTTGTCTCCTTTCTGGTGAAGAATTGGCTTGGTAGTTTGGTCTGCCCTGTTCCAATGATGCACTGGGCCAGGGACAGACTAATTTGCATATAGCCAGGTTCTGAGCTGGGATGGGGCAGTGAGATAAATAACGGTGATGGATCAAGCCCTGATCTTTGGACTGGGTAAGAGTGGTCTGCTTAATTCAGACACTCTGTTCATCACCACCCCCTTTTCTGAATCGTTTTTGGCCACTATAGGTGTGGCAGGGTATACTCAGACATGAGTCCCTTTCTCACTGCTCCATCAGGATTCAAGCAAGCCGGGCCGAAGAGGCTGAAATGCCAGAAACCGGTCCCCGGTAGCTTGTCTCCTTTCTGGTGAAGAATTGGCTTGGTAGTTTGGTCTGCCCTGTTCCCATGATGCACTGGGCCAGGGACAGACTAATTTGCATATAGCCAGGTTCTGAGCTGGGATGGGGCAGTGAGATAAATAACGGTGATGGATCAAGCCCTGATCTTTGGACTGGGTAAGAGTGGTCTGCTTAATTCAGACACTCTGTTCATCACCACCCCCTTTTCTGAATCGTTTTTGGCCACTATAGGTGTGGCAGGGTATACTCAGACATGAGTCCCTTTCTCACTGCTCCATCAGGATTCAAGCAAGCCGGGCCGAAGAGGCTGAAATGCCAGAAACCGGTCCCCGGTAGCTTGTCTCCTTTCTGGTGAAGAATTGGCTTGGTAGTTTGGTCTGCCCTGTTCCCATGATGCACTGGGCCAGGGACAGACTAATTTGCATATAGCCAGGTTCTGAGCTGGGATGGGGCAGTGAGATAAATAACGGTGATGGATCAAGCCCTGATCTTTGGACTGGGTAAGAGTGGTCTGCTTAATTAAGACACTCTGTTCATCACCACCCCCTTTTCTGAATCGTTTTTGGCCACTATAGGTGTGGCAGGGTATACTCAGACATGAGTCCCTTTCTCACTGCTCCATCAGGATTCAAGCAAGCCGGGCCGAAGAGGCTGAAATGCCAGAAACCGGTCCCCGGTAGCTTGTCTCCTTTCTGGTGAAGAATTGGCTTGGTAGTTTGGTCTGCCCTGTTCCCATGATGCACTGGGCCAGGGACAGACTAATTTGCATATAGCCAGGTTCTGAGCTGGAATGGGGCAGTGAGATAAATAACGGTGATGGATCAAGCCCTGATCTTTGGACTGGGTAAGAGTGGTCTGCTTAATTCAGACACTCTGTTCATCACCACCCCCTTTTCTGAAGGGAGCCCAGTATTGGCCTCGGGGAGATAAGGGGTGGCTCAATAGAGCAATAGAAATGTGGGGTCTGCCTGATCTCTACCATCAGATCCTTTATCTTATTCATAAAGAAGGCCTGAAAGTCTTGACAATCCTTTAGATTAAAGGTCGGGTTTGGTCCCTTCACTGTTCGAAGATTATTCAAGATTTTGAATACTTCTTTCTGCGGATTGCCACCTCCAAGATAGCAGCTTCATAAAAAGCAGCTTTCCTCGAGCGGATGGCTTTTTTGTATACTGCAAATTGTGCAGTATAGGCATCCCGTGCACTAGGCGTGCGAGATTTACGCCAGGCTCTCTCGCATTTGCGAAGGACTTGTTTTTCCTCTCTAAGAGCACTATTGAACCATAGTGCTCCTTTGCCCTTGTCCCTCAGTCTAATTTTATGGCCCGGAGCAACTACCTCAATAGCCTCCTTAAGTATAGACACCAAGGCAGTGCTTTCACTTTCCAAATTATCCACCAGCGTCGGGGATAGTCCGATTGTGATAGAGTAGCTGTCACATCTGCAGCCTTAACCCGATTCCAGCTGCGTAACCATTTCCAGTCTGGTTTAACTTCTGGCCGTTTTATGGAAAGTGGGAAGTGACCTTCGATCAAATAGTGGTCTGACCAGGGACAAGGGGAGATCACGAGCGGGACTAAGAGTGGACAGGAAGACCAAATCAGGTCCAGCGTGTGACCCCTCTCATGTGTAGGTTCCCCCACCAGCTGAGTGAGACCTAGAGATACTAGGACCTCTTCCAATTGTTGAATCTTTCGGGGTTCTTTCCCAGTGAAAATTAAAATCACCAAGCACCACCAGTCCTTCATAGCGGGAGCGAAGGTCGTGCACCACCTTCACGAAAGGATCCATGAACCTAACTGGTGTACCAGGCGGGCGGTATACTAACAGGAAAACCACACAGTCTGTAGGGGAGCAGAGCTTCACACCTAGGACATCAGCACCTTCAATACATTCTGAACAGAGTATTTCAGTTTTCAGAGTGTCTTTAAAAAGAATAGCAACCCCCCCCTCTAATGTTATCTGTACGGATGGCATGGATGGCGAAAAAATTGGGGGGCAGGGCTGCCACCAGATCCGGCGTCGAGGATTCATTGAGCCAGGACTCGGTGACACAGAGAATGTCTAGGTTGTCCTCCTGTAGGAGGGAAAAGACCTCCAGACAGTGCTTCTGTAATGAACGAGTGTTAAGTAATGAGAACCTACACCCCTGCTTAGGTGGAGACGCTAGGGTAGGTGTCCTGCTTACCAACTTGGAGCTTACATGCGGTCTCAAGAGCCCTTCCAGCTTAAGTTTCGACAATATTTTATCGGGCAGTGGGCGGGCCTCGGATTCCCAACACAGTAGGGACTGCCTAGCGTAGACCACCCGAGGAGCAGGGGTTCTGACCCCTGGGCCCGACCTGGCGTGGACGGGCGCAGACGGGCTCGCCTTAGGCGAGCCTTCGGCGCGTCCGCTGCGCGACGGCGCCGCCATTCCCTCAAGTAGTAGTCACCCGGGAAGGCCCGCCTCCAAGAGGAGCACAGCTATAGGTCAGTAAAGCCCTCCACTCAAGCGGCAGCAGCCGTGGTGGAACAGGGCGAAAGACCAGCGTTTTTTAAACAAGATGCACAACAACAGTGAGTTAGAAACGATTTACACGAGTAAAAGCTTTCCTCAGGTTCAAGCACTCCCAAGGTTTTTCAAAACAGTGTCAGCGATATGTGCAAATAGCAGACCAGTGCAGTTTAAGTTTATTAACAGGATAAAATGATTAGATCAAAAAGACATGCAAATTAGCAAGCAGGGCGCTCCGTAGAGAGCAGCTAGCGCCTTACCAAGGAAGCGCGTCCCATAATACAAAATCAACACAAACAACACATCCAATACTACTTCAAATCTTCAAATCTTACCTTTACTTTGTAGTTTCTCTGCACATTTTCCCAATACATCAGATAATCTATTAAAAGTTTCACTTTGAAAGCATCCAGTATGGATTCCTTAAAGACCCTACGTAGTTTCTCTGCACATTTTCCCAATATGCCAGATAATGTATCAAACATTTTGCTTTGAAAGCATCCAGTATGAATTCCTTAAATATCTATATACCTTCCCATTGAAGCCGAATAGTGTATCTAAAATCTTTGTTTGAGAAGAATTAAGTGTGAGTTGGGTAATTCAGAGGGCAATCTTGGTTTTCTTTCCAAGTGTGTATCGTTGCAGTGACTCCATCCATTATTACACTTTAAAGAAACTGTATAATGTCCACTTGTAGTAGAACTTCCAGCATGGAAAACAATAGCAACTGTTGCAAAAGGTCTTCCATAAATAGATACTTGATTAGCAATAAAAAAATTAATTTTGGTTTCTACTTTTCTTCCATTTGGTCGACAGCGTTGCAGCATTATAATCAAATATTTTCCATATCTTTGTAGGCATAATGTGGATAGCATTCTTGATTTACAATGAGAACACATCTCATGATCAGCTTCTTTTACTGATTTGGAAAATGGTACAGATTTTCAGTCAGGTATTGTTAAATGTAAAAATCATTCTCTGTCAACTATAGTCCTTAATGATAATAAACACTCTTCACATTTATGTTCCCATTTGGAACTGAGTCCAAATAAACTCTCAATCTGAATTCCTTCATCTTCTAGTACTCCAAGCATAACCATAAGAAATTCTTGTGCATCTTGCTGCATGTTAGCATTGAATGTTAAAGATCCAGTACATGCATCCAACAGCTGGTGAATACCAGAAGCAGAATGGATCTTACCTCTATAAGTTCTCAATTCTTGACATGAATTGTAAAGTGCAGAACATAAAGTTTTTTCCTGACTTTCCATAATTTCACCACAAACATCTTCAAGATAAAATGTAACATTTAGAATAACATTAATCATAGCAGTTGACACCAGAAGCATTTTCTAGTAGGTATCCAATAACATCATCACTTGTTTGTATTTTCTGCTTCTTTACATCTTTTCTTTTCTGTTGATTTTCTTTCTGCTTTTCAACCATAGTTAACTATTGAACATGTTTGCGTTTTGAACACACAACACATTTCTCATAAATAGGATATTCACCTAAATGGGGATCATTAAGCCTTCTCAAATGATAATATTCTCTTACACAATGAACATCAGCACTAACCTTGTTCTCATCAAAATCAATGAAATACAAACCAGACAACGTTCCAACTCGAGATAATGCAAAATATACCATTCCCTCTTTAAACACAGTTCTCCCAAAATTTACCAAACCATTATCTATACTTAAACCTTGTGATTTGTGAATAGTTATTGCATATGCTAAACAGAAGGGAAACTGTTTACTACGAACAAGCAAGTCTTTTACAAGCAAAAAACGTGCGACAGAACATTGAATCTGTCTTACCTCTGCAATCTTATCAAATTTAACTTTCAAAAATTCTATTCCATTTCTATTTTGATATTTCGCAAAATCAACAACTTTCATCATTGCTCCATTCACTAAACCTTCTTCTACATTCAGATTATGCTTCGAAATTACCTGACAGTTTAAACATACATCTAAAAAAAATATTAAGCCAGAAGTTTTTGAGACAGACTTTTCCAAAAATTCCAATTTAGTCTGTAGTTTTTCTGAAAGAACAATTGTTATTCCTTGATGCTCGATTTTATCAATTGCTTCAATGTGAACTATTTCTTGATTTTCCAATTTCATAAACTCTCTATTAAATGTATAACACTCTTCCACTGTAGGCATTAAGCAAACTATAGACTTTTTTTCTTTCATTTTTTTGTACATTACTTCTGCTGGTGTGTTTTCATTTCTAAACAAGTTCTTTAATAGACGACTTTGAAAAGCTTGTTTACCATGTTTGCGTAGAACACCAATTCTACTAGAATATTTGCATAATCTTCATCTCTTGCTTGTCACATATTCTGAGTGAGTTCTTTATATTCAAAAGGTAACCACAGATTCACATGTCCAATACTTCCCAAAGATTTCTTAGTGTCTTCATGTAGAAGAGTTTTAAACACTGGTTCTCCTTTTACAGGGGTTAGTTGTAGCAGATCGCCAAATACAATTAAATGTTTTCCCCCAAAGAAAATGTTGTAATCTGTTTTTAATACCTGTTGCATTCTCAAGTGTACAAAAGCCAGCATTGTTATGTTATGTTATGTTATATTTATTTATATCGCGCATGGCTACCCAAGCAACAGGGCGTCCCAGCGCTTGCGGACAGACCTAATTATAGTGCGGCAAAATGGAAGTGTAAGTGCCCGATCACAAGGAAATCCTAAGTAGAAGAAAACAACCAGGTTTTGATGTGTCTTTGGAAGAGAAGATGGTTAGAGATAGTACGTATGCTTAAGGGAATAGAATTCCAAAGTTTTGGAGCGAGATACCTGAATGACCGGCCACCTGCTCTGCACCTCAGAATCTTGATAGTACATGCCAGAGAGAGGTCCGCAGAGCGGAGAGCCCGCGATGGAATATAGAAGGAACAGAGGCCCTGTAGGATTTGGGGGCCAAGGCGATAGAGCATTTTATGAGTTAAACAGAGGGTTTTGAATTGTATGCGTTGTTTGATGGGCAGCCAATGCAGCCTACGCAGAACCTGGGAAGTATGGCAATGTTTTGATAGTCCGAACAGAGTGCGGGCAGCGGCATTCTGAGCCCTTTGCAGTCTGTTGGTGACTGTCAAATTAGAACCAAGCATGAGAGCATTGCAATAGTCCAAGTGGGACAGAACCATAGCTTGGACAATTGTTTGACGCATGGGAGGTTCAAAAAAACCCTAAGATGGTTTTAAGAGACCTGAGGCGGCCAAAGCAAGTGCCAGCCACTCTTTTGGCATGGGATTCAAAGGTAAGTGCATCATCTACAATGACACCTAGATTTTTATCTTCTTTTTAGGAATAGGAGGCGGGCCCAGTGTAGGGGGCCAGCACTGCTCATCCCACTTCTGAGTGTCACTTCCGATAAGGAGAACCTCAGTTTTAGATGAGTTCAGCTGGAGACAATTCTCTGTAAGCCAGCTAGAGATGGCCAGGATGTCTTCCTGGAATTTGGCTCGGTCACCCACGATGTCATTAGAAAAAGTAAAGATTAGTTGCGTATCGTCCGCATAGGAAATTAATTTGATGTTACGTTCCCTGGCCAGTATGGCCAAGGGGCAGACATATACGTTAAACAACAGCGGAGCCCCTGGGGACACCACAGCCTAAGGGGAAACTGCTGGATGAGTACGGCGGGGCATGAACCTGGAAGGAGCGGTCCGATAGAAATGACACGAACCAATCCAAGGCTCTGTCCCCGACACCGATCTCACACAGTCTCCTAAGAAGGATCCCATGAGGGACCGTGTCAAACGCTGCACTCAAGTCCAGCAGAACCACGGCCGCGGTGTTGCCCATGTCCTGTGTCTCCCTTAGCTGTTCCGTAACGGCCAATAAGGCCGATTCGGTGCTATGTTTAGCGCGAAATCCATTCTGAGATTCCTCCAAAATCCCATTAGTCTCCAAAAAACCTAGCAAGATGGAATTCACATGTCTCTCCGCCACTTTAGCCAAGTACGGGAGCAAGGAAATAGGTCGGAAACTTTCTGGCTTAGAAGGGTCCAGAGTGGATTTTTTTAACAGGGGGACAACTTTGGCATGTTTCCAGGTTTTGGGGATCGTAGCTGACTGGAGAGATCTGTTAATCAGCTCCCGTCCTTCAGTCATAATGGAGTCCTGGAAGAGTTTAAACAGCTCTGGTTTAACCGGATCTTCTGGGGATCCAGACTTGATTTTTTGAGCCAAGGTTTCCATATCTGTTTGTGAAATGGATGGGAGGGTAAGGAGCGAATAAGGAAGGTCCAGAGGGTCTATGTTAGATCTAGAACTCATCAAAGTGCCATCAGAGTTGAAAGAATTGTAGATTCCTTGAACTTTATTAACAAAAAAACAGGCCAGTTCTTCGCACTGTAAATCAGACACTATTGTAGAATTGTTCCCCTCAGGTGGCTTAGTCATCTCCTTCACTAGCGAAGAGATGGTTTTCGCGCGATTAGTGCTGGAGTTGATCAGCTCAACATAATAGCCAGCTTTGGTCTTTTTTATCAATCTATGGTAGGCTTTAGTGGCAGTTCTAAAATTAGTCTTAGCACAGGGGTCATGAGACCGCCTCCAAATGCGCTCAAGTACTTTACATTGGGGTTTTTTGGCTGGGAGTGCCTCACAGTACCAGGGATGGGATTGTTCGCGTTTGGGCCTTGATATTTTCTTAGGGATAAAATGATCTAGAGACTCATTAATCCACTCTCTATAGGCTAGATCCGCCTCCTCCATATTACGAGACCAGTCTGGGTGGAAGTTTTTTAGCCTGGCCTCAAATAGGGCACCATCAAGTTTATGCCAGGGGCGCCTCCAGAGAGGAGGAGAAGGCTTCATCCTAAGGCTACCTGGGATCTTAATGTCAATTTGTACCAAAAAATGATCTGTCTAACTGAGGGGACAGGGGGGAGAAACCGTAATTCCCTGGATATTCGAGAACACCGGGTCTAACAGATGGCCTGCCAGATGTGAAGGCAGAAGTGCTATGATATCCAAAGTTGAGAATTTAATTTTTAACCCTCATAGAGACATCTTGGTTACAATGGATATCGAAGCATTGTATAGTAACATACCACAGAAGGAAGCACTTTTAGCAACTAGTTGGTTCATAGACCATTTCAATGTTAATTGCCCTAAACAACTTGTGTTGGACCTTTTACACATTGTCCTCACAGAGAACATTTTTGAATTTGGAACCACCTTGTACAAGCAAATCAGGGGTGTCAGTATGGGCGCTTCTGTCGCGCCGTCTATTGCTAACATTTATATGGCTGAATTTGAAGCCAAATTCATCCATAATGAGGTAGCCCCGTTTTTTGAATCCATTTCCCATTGGTCCAGATATATTGACGACATCTTCTTTATCTGGACCAATGGGGAAGATACTCTGGGCGAATTTTTACAGTGGATTAACCTGACCGACGTCAATTTAAGATTTACAGCTCACTCTGACAGACACCAGGTCGAATTCCTAGATTTGACAATTAAACATCAGGATAACAAATTGATAGTTGACTTATTTACTAAACCTACGGCCAGAAACACTCTTCTGCATTTCAAGAGTTTTCACCCCCGGAGCCAACGGGATAGTATACCATTCTCTCAGTTCCTCCGTGTGAGAAGGAACTGTACTAATCTTGCAGATTATGATACTCAAGCCAACATCATGCGCCAGAAATTCTTAAACAGAGGCTACCCACATAGGCTAGTGAGAGAGTCATTCAAACGAGCAAGATTTTACGATCGCGATTCACTGCTCAGTTAAAAGGTTCCCAAACCAAAGAAACAGTTAGTCTGTGTGACCAAACATTCTACTTTAGACAATACGGTTAAACATATTGTGAATACCAACTGGCACATCTTGAACTCTAACCCCACATCTCAAGTTAAATTTGAAAAAAACCATTGTTTGCTTTTAAACGCAACAAAAACCTTAAAGATTTAATTGTACATTCACGTTTCACTACCAACTGTGCTACCTCTGAATTTGTTCACAGGTCCATTAGAAACAACCTTCCAGTGAGAGGTACGGTCAAATGCTCTTCCTGCAAATCTTGTTCCAGTATTATGCAAGGTGAGTCTTTTGAGCACAATGGATGTCACGTCGATGCTAGCGATATGTGGAACTGCAAGACTGCCAATTGCATCTATTTTATCATATGCCCTTGCCAACTGGGATATGTTGGCGAAACGTCGAGATCCATACAAGTAAGACTGACCGAACATCGTTCAGCTATACGGACTCACAAAACTACAGCACCCCTGGTTAAACATTTCCAAGAAAAAAACCACACCCCAGATGATTTTAAATGGTGCATTATTGAGAAAATCAGACTTGCAGCAAACTTGGGTGGCAATACTGCCCGCAAGAAGCGTGAAGTCTTTTGGATATTCTCACTTGGCACTTTCAAAAAGGGATTGAATTCTGACATCCCTTGGGAAAATGCTATTACTTAAAATTTGTCACATTATGAGGCTACTATAAATCTGTTAGAGTCCTTAATAGATAAATCCCCTTGCCACTATAGAACCTTGGTTCCATCAGTGTCTTTTCAGAACCGGCCTTATATCGTGGCATTCCTCTATTTAGACTCCCTATAGTCAGATACTAATTCGCCTCCCAGGTAATCAATCTCTAGGTTCCATACATTCCCCTTTTTATTTATTTCTCATTTTAATTATTTATTTATTTTTCATTCTTCATTTTTCATTACATATTAATTATGGCGCTATTTCCCATGGTCTACCTCTTATTGGGAACCGATTGCTACCATACACTAACTGACCTTGATGGCAAACTGTATCAGTCCAGAAATTATGATAGCGGGTTACCGACGCAGTCTGTTGTCTTTATCTATTGGCTTGCCCTTAGTGAAGTCAGTGCCGCCCATTAGGTAGCCCGTCCCCGCCCGGAAGGATATTTAAACACACTGCCATTCGTGTGTTTTTTTGATCGCTACCCGGCACGCTACACCTTTCGCGCCACGGAGGACATATCCCCTCGCACATCATACATCAGCCAGGTAAGACCGGCCCCAGGACCCGCTTTGCGTCAGTTACCGTGTTAGTCTCCTAGCGGTGCTTCTAAATAAAATTAACTAGTGCAGCTACGCCAGCCTCTCTCTTTAGACGCCGTGCAGCTTAGATGTAATATCGACAGCAATGTCTTTGTTCCCTGCAGGTTGCTTTATTCGTTGTACCGAATCTGATAATATATTTTCTCATGCCTTGTGCATGACGACTACCATGTGAATCTCTTAGCAATTTAACAACACAATAATATGGTGTAGAGATTGTGGCCGCTCGTTATAGACGCCTCTCGGTCGAGTTGTCATTTCCAACAATAGTTTTGAATTTTCACTGCAGGTTATTTTCATCCGTTTTTTGAATTTGAAAATCCATCATCTGCATGAAAAGAGCGTTTTAACCCAACAATCTATCAACTTTAAGTATCTTTACTTACATGAAAGGTAAGGACTACCTTAGCCTTAATAAATTACGTTCTATCCAAGTAGTTTTACCACAGCTAGAAAGCACGCTCCTTAGAGTCATGCAGAGCATTGCAATTGGTTCTTCAAGTTATATTTTTCCTATTTCAAATCCGCACCTTTTTATTCTATAAATAACTCCCAATTTCATGCATTTTGAATATTTTTAATATTATGTGAATAACCGTGGAATATGGTATATGAGTAATTTGATGATATTTACCTTAGGTATATCAAGTCCTTATTGTCTACACATCAACTAAGTGCCGTGATTATCGGTTCCGGCACCACGACAGATGAAACCTTCATTTTAAAATCGTCGCTCTTTAGGTAAAATTAATTATATTCCACCTTATATATATCCAATGGTAGAATTCGACATATATCATAGAGAATAATACAGATTTATTTCAAATTTTATTACAGATTCATCCTTTTTCCTGATTTTATTATGATTTCCTGTAACAAAGTATATCCTATCTAGGATTACATACTACGTATATCTATCTACCAGGTACAATATGCAATTCTCACCAACCGCTATTTGTCTTCTCTCCTCTAAATGAATTAAATATCGAGCAGCTAGATCACAATTGTGGCCATCCCGGGTCAGGGTGAATGGTTTTAAATATTGCACTTCGCTTGTTGTTTGCATCGACATCGTTTTGCCTGCTCAATTGATTCACCTTTATTCTTAAAAATGGGAATAAGGCCATAGGGGAATGACGTTATGCATTTTTGTCCCGCCTAGATTGAATTCAGAATATCAACCTCCATTTTTGAGTTTTGACCGCACCAATCCCTGGTCTATGTGATGTAAGTAGACAATGTACCATTAACTGAAAATGGCTAATGTCTGTTTAAGTTCATTAATAATGTTGCTTTTGATATTTATAACCTAACCAACTTGTAATGTTTGTGAGTCGTATTCTCAGACCATCTTCTCAATATATGTCCATCAATGAACCTAAAATAAACAAAATATCTGGTTCTAGACCCAAACCTTAGGGCAATGTAATGGCTGTTATGTTAGACAAGTAATAAATGTTAAATTCGGTACTTTTTAAACAGTCTGATTATTGCCACATCTAGAAACGTTTACTTTAGTGTATCTTATGTTATGTTTCTTATATAATTTCAGATTGTTTGTGGCTCCTGAAGAAGGCGTTAATTCGCCGAAACGCGCGTGGAGTACTGTATTAATAAATCTTGTCGGACACCCCTATGAGCGGTGTTCTTTTTTCAATTTTAACTGTATTATGCTCTGATATGTATTGCATATACGTAAATTGTTATTATTGTATTAATTAATTGAATTATTCTTGATTCATCACTCATGTGTTGTTTTTAATATTATGTTGTTTTTATTAAAAATCTATGATTTTAGATAAGTCTTTTCAGCCATTCAAGTGTCCTTGTTTTGGGTCCCTTACTTGTTTATTTTGATTGAAAGCCTTGACTGCCTAGGAATTTTTGCACTCAGTTGTTTACCCTGCCCTAGGAGTCTATTTTAGCACTACCCAGGGGGTCCTTGTTAATTCCACATAGTGAAGGCCCTTCAACCAGCTGACATAGCTGGCACGCTTCCAGATCACCAAGACACTTCAGTGTAGCCGGGGACTCACGGGACTCAAGATGTAGGTTGAGGTCTCCGAGTACAGTGAAGTTAGCTGACTGCAGAATGAGTGAAGAAGCAGTTGAAACCAGTGACTCCTGGAAAGCACTCACAGGGCCAGAAGGGCGGTAAATCAAAAGCCCGGTCAGGGTGTAGATGTCAGAGACCCTTAGCTTAAACAGAGTACTTTCACAGTTGGTTATATTTGAGGGGGAGAAAGTGCAAGAATAAATGGTTTTAAAAATCACCGCCAGTCCCCCACCCCTCCCTTTGGGTCTGTTTTTAGTTAGAATAGAGTAACCAGAAGGGAGAGCCAAAGTTGGAATGGCCAATGAGTCACTAGTTAACTACGTCTCCGTTAGAGCTAGCAAATCAGGGGAGCGATCAGTGAGGAGCTCAAAAACATCCTTGTGATGTTTCGCTAAGGACCTACAGTTGAGGCTCAGTATCTGTAGAGTGACAGTTTTTCCTCCTACTGAGGCCGCAGCAGGAAGAGTGAGGGCAGCTTCCGAGGCCTCAAAGCCACAGTGATCACACCGCAGACATTGGGAGCCTGGATGCCAGTGATGAGCTGCACATGTCGTATGATGTTGAAGCGCCAGCAGCTCCCCACAGGCATACGGGGCCATTCACAATAACTATCAGACCAGGGGTTCTGGCCACTGGCGACGGACCAGCGCAGACGGGCGCAGACGGGCTCGCCTTTGGCGACCTGCCGGCGATCCGCCGCGCGTGTCCGCTGCGCGTGGGGAGATGTTGTGCCTAAGAAGGCACCGGTCCTGCCTCTGAAGGGAGTGCTACGCCCACAGGGGTCGGGCAAGAAGGTCGAAAACGCCCTCCACACAACCTGCACCAGCCGTGGTGGACCGAGGCAAAGACCGCCTTAAAGGTGCAGTATACTTTCCGGGCAACACAGTTTAAAATACACGATTCATATTCTACATAAACACAGTTTTAAAAAATTGCAGTAACCAAGACACACACTCGCCGTTACAGCGCCTATCACAACAGGCATGTCCGCTGCGCGTGGCGAGATGTCGTGCCTAAGAAGGCACCAGTCCCGCCTCTGAAGGGAGTGCTACGCCCACAGGGGTCGGACAAGAAGGTCGAAAACGCCCTCCACACAACCGGCACCAGCCGTGGTGGACCGAGGCAAAGACCGCCTTAAAAGTGCAGTATACTTTCCGGGCAACACAGTTTAAAATACACGATTCGTATTCTATATAAACACAGTTTTAAAAAATTGCAGTAACCAAGACACACACTCGCCGTTACAGCGCCTATCACATCAGGCGTGTCCCATTAAGTTTGGGACCATACTCACCTCATCAAAAATGTAAAGTTTCATTTTCTTCAGCACTCTTGACGCTTCATAAGAAGCTTCTCCAGACAACTTCTGATATTTTAATTTATTGTCATGCTCCACTGGTAATATCAATAATCTATGCAAAGTAACTCCTTTAACATTGTGTGCAGCTAATCCAGTTGGAGCTGTTACCACACAACATAAATGTGAACAGTAGGTTTTTGAAGATAACTGGTCAAAACTTTAATTACAATTTTTTTATCTGTCCCAGCTTGACCACTGATGTGCATCAGAAGAAGTTTAAAAGATGAACACAGACATTCTTTTTTTTCATGCAACAAACCATGGTCTATCCGTTCTCTCACTTGCACATATATTTCTTTCTGTTCAACATTTAATTGTTCTTCTAACTTTTCCAATGTAATATTCTCCTCATGTGCTTGTTGCATTGCAATTTTGACTTCATGCATAGCAATCGCTGCTTCATTTTCCAGCATTGGTTGTCCAAGAGGATCTTGACTACATGGACCACTACTTTGACTATCTTGAGAATTTTCATGAGCTCTTTCAGCTATAATAGTCTTTTCCTGTTCAACTTCATCATTCAACATTTTTAAATATGTAGGGAAAATTTGACATCCAATGGTATCTTTACAAGCATTAAAAAAATCTTCATAGCAGTCAAAGTCTCCAAGTAATTGACTTTCACTACGCCATCCTTTAAACAGTTGCAGAAGTGCTAAATAGTAAAATTCTCGCTTATATGAAGTTTCACAACTAAGTTTCTTGTGGTTTATAAGATTACACTTTGCATGTTTTACTAAACAACCATGACATCCAACTACTGCAAACTCTCCTTCTTTTAAATTCTGTTTAACATTTCTTTTGAAGCTGTATTGTTGAAGTTCTTCATACAGACATAGCTGTTCCAGATGTTGACTCCTTTTCGGATAGTATGTGTCCAACATATTAGTTTTAAGAATGTATTTACTGTCTGGCTCATTTGATGCTTAACACTCTATTTTGTTTGCAGGCAAGACTTAAACTTACTCAAATGATTCCTTGTGACTTTGAATATAAACTTGAAGAGCACAAGTATTCTGAACATTCAAAAACAAAACCAAAAAGCACCATTGTGCAGACCAAGGTCAAGCACAATGGTTCCAAAAGTTCTCAATATTCAGTGGTGCAACTACTTCCAACACCCGCTGTTTTAAGGGTGTTAACTCGAACCATGTACAAAAAACCAAAGCGGAAGGTGCACTCAAATCAAAGTCAATAGAACGAGAGATGTTTAGATGATTTTCTTCTTTATTCAATTAAAAAAAAAATTCATTGCACACAGGCAAAGCCAACGCGTTTCGTTCCCTACGTGCCTTGGGAACTTCGTCAGGGCATCAATAGAAATTGCGACAATTAAGATGGCAGAAATATCTGTTAGCGACGTACTACAAATCTCTTAACCGATACGTTAAGAGACAACGTCATGAGATCCGTGAGATGTCGGTCCGTCATGAGATATCATGTAGACCCACAATTTGAGCGGAAATAATCTAGGGCCGACTCAGAAGCAAGGAAATAGAATTCTAAGGGAAAGTGCCCCACAATTTATGAGCCTAATTGTATATGCAATCGATACAAAATATAAAAGAAGATTCCTAGACCACCATCTCAGGTAGATCTCTAATTAGAGTAGGTAACGCGTATGTCCCCAGGTTGTATCAAAGGTCAAAGTCCAAAATTAACTAGTTCCAAGCAAGCCCCAGGAATACGGCACCTATGATAGGGCGCCGAGTATAAAGGTCACAGCAAGTCTGAACATTCATACGATCAATTTTCTTGGTAGGAAAGCATTTTCAAACTAAAGCCATACAATTCTTTACTAAGGCTATTCTCTTATGCAATTTCTCCCCACATTTGTTTCATCTCTGTTTTTTCAGATTTTGTTATGTATGATGTAACATAACGTGCACCAGCAATTGAGTTATCTGCAACACACCGAATGTCAATGATCGCATTCCACATTTTTAAAATGACTGGATTGTAGTCATTGATATCATTTGACACTTCTGTTCTTTTTAAGTTGTAGTTATTCTTTGGGGATTTCCGAGTTATTGTGTGCCTTACAGAAGAAAAAAAAGAATTTACTCTTCCTTTAGAAATGACTGGACGGGGGAAACCAAACCGACATTTGGTGTAAAATTTTCCTTTACACTTGTATTTTCTTCTGCAATACTTTCCGCAACGATGACTTTGGAAAAATAGAACTTGCTGTCTAAAGCTTCTATCTCGTCCTTCTCTTGGAATCTCACATGTCACATACTGTTCGATGAAAGACAATACTGTTTCATCAGTATCATTTCCAAATTTAGGTGCATCCTTGATCCATACTAGCATATGTATATGAGGTGCACCTCTTGCTTGATACGCCTTTCTCCAAAAAAAATCGATAACTTCTCCAAGAGGTGGATTCTTTTTATTACAAATAATAGACATCATAGCTTGAAACTTATGATTAAAATATCTGCAAACATTTACAGCATCCAATGAACACAGCTCAAGCAAATTTTCCAAGGCACACTCTGCACAGCTAAGTGTGACAAACCAAGTTGGTGTACCTACGTTCCTTAACATACACTTGAGTTCTCTATGGCGACAATACCAATACTCATTTGTTCTACGATGGCATGCCATCAAACTAATTAACTGTGCTTCTAAATTTTCATCTGTTTCTTGAACTTTCTCCACAATTTGTATCGCAGAAAGAAGTAATTGATGAACTCCAGTTTTAAGTATATGATTCGCTGCATACGAGAAAGAAGACAGATCACTTTCAAACAAAAGGTGAAATATGTATGGAATGCACTGTCGAAATCTAGGATCTTCAGAATATAATCTTGTTGACCGATATTCTGAAGCTGGAATCCGTACGAGTCGGTCATCATATCGTCCACCTTCTCCAGTAGGAAACAACTATGGAAAACAACGAGCTTCCAAGCTTTTCTCCCATACACTCATTGGAGTTCCCTGTGCTTTTTTCATTTGAAATAACTCAATGCTACTTCCTATCAATTCTTTTGAATGCAAATGACATATTCTGTAATGTTCATAAATCTCTTAAGTCCTTGACTTGTCCACTTTTTCGATTTGACCACTTGAATTTTCAGATTCATCTTTTAAACATATTACCTGTTCATCCACATTTACATTTTTGTAATAAATATTGTTTCCTATAAGATATAAGATAGCCTTATCAACTTTATTAACATCCACAAATTCTTGCCATATTTTCTGACTCTGTCGGTGCACCATTAACTAAAATAACTACTCCCTCATTTTCCTCTTTCTCTCCAGCAACAGATTCAATGTTTTTCTTAAAATCCAAAGGTAAATACACGACTCTTCCTTTCAGCTCTCTTTGCAAGTCTGTTGGTGAAAGTTTACCTGTTTTAAGCTCCATCCGACTTATAGTTTGAAAAGGATGAACAGATTGATTTAGAACCAACTCATATGTATTCAATTTGGCCAGCTCTTCCGGAATAGCTACTAATTCCAAGTTATTATGTATTGCTCTAGAAGGCATTTTGTTCTCTTCTAATTTGTTGTAACAATATTTACATATACGTTGATCACTACCTAACTCAAATCAACCTTCAACAAACAAGTTGCAAATTCTTCCCACTTACCAATGTTCTCTTTTTCACTTTTCATATACAAATCAACGTTCCTACTATGACTTTTATAATGAGTACTTCGACAAAAAACAAAAACATAGTTTGCTATTTCAGAGCACACTACATTAAACTTTCAAATTCTTTCTTAAAACTGATCAGTGCTTATCACTTTCTCATCTCCTCCAACATTTGCAATAGTCAAACTTTCACTTTCAATGAGCTGCTCTTCTGAACCAAAATATCGCATTTCAATATCACACTTTTTTAGAACATCTGATAAAGAACCATATAAAAGACTTGTATTCAGTTCACTTAAAATTAATGCAGGACTTTTTACTTATTACAGTTTCTTTACAAACTACCGCATTTCTGAATGGTGTACTGCTAACATCCTCAAATAATGAAAAACACTTTTACAAACTTTTCTTGAAAGACAAGCCAGTGAATGCCCATACTTCTCACTATATTTTCTTACATTACATGGATTTAGTCCTTGTAACAAATTAGTGGGCAATTCCGATCTCGGTCGGTCAGCCCTCCGAGACGTGTCCGTAGCCTTACCTTACGGCCGAATCGTACCAGGAGCGGGACTGTCCGGGCGATGAAGTACGATGCGGAAAAGTGCCAAATTCCTGACCGACACGTACGCACCGACTTCATCCCCATTTACCATCCGAGCCTGACCCGGAACCACCCAATTCGCTTCATACGGCTCAATAAACACAGCTACTCAAGGCCGGACAAGTACGATCCGTACTTCCTACGTTCCAGACGGGTCGCCATGTACAGCATGTCAGAGCCCCCAGAAGAGATGCATATCAGCTACGAATCGCGCCACTAACACAGTCCACGGATTTGAAACGGAGCAGCTAGCAACGGTTTGAGACGGAGCAACATGAATCCAATCGCACAGGTCATACCAGTCCGTTACATATATGACTGGATTAGGAACAGACGCGGATGGTGCAGACGGTAAATCGGACACCCACAATACAAACAAAACACGTAGACGCTAAATGTCACACACACTCAGGGGGTCCAGACCCTGTCCACCAGCAACAAGCCTCCTCAGTGAACCCATGGCCACCACCACTGCCACCCCACCCGTAGGAGCATGTTGGCTATCACTGATGCCACCCCACCCATATGTGTCATGTTGCCTATCACTGATGCCACCTCACCCATAGGGGTATGTTGCCTATCACTAATGCCACCCCACCCATATGTGTCATGTTGACACCCATACTGCCACCCCACCCATATGTGTTATGTTGCCTATCACTGATGCCACCCCACCCATATGTGTCATGTTGCCTATCATTGATGCCATCCCACCCATATGTGTCATGTTGCCTATCACTAATGCCACCCCACCCATAGGTGCATGTTGCCTATCACTGATACCACCCCACCCATATGTGTCATATTGCCTATCACTAATGCCACCCCACCCATAGGGGCATGTTGCCCACCCATACTGCCACCCCAACCATATGTGTCATGTTGCCTATCACTAATGCAACCCCACCCATATGAGTCATGTTGCCTATCACTGATACCACCCCACCCATAAGTGTCATGTTGCCTATCACTGATGCCACCCCACCCATAGGGGCAGGTTGTCTATCACTAATGCCACCCCACCAATAGGGGCATGTTGCATATCACTAATGCCAACCCACCCATATGTGTCATGTTGCCTATCACTGATGCTACCCCACCCATAGGGGCATGTTGCCTATCACTAATGCAACCCCACCCATATGTGTCATGTTGCCTATCACTAATGCCACCCCACCCATATATGTCATGTTGCCTATCACGGATGCCACCCCACCCATAGAGGCATGTTGCCTATCACTAATGCCACCCCACCCATATGTGTCATGTTGCTCACCCATACTGCCACCCCACCCATATGTGTCATGTTGCCTACCACTGATGCCACCCCACCCATATGTGTCATGTTGCCTATCAATGATGTCACCCCACCCATAGGGGCATGTTGCCTATTACTAATGCCACCCCACCAATATGTGTCATGTTGGCTCTCACTGCTGCCACCCCACCCATAGGGGCATGTTGGCTATCACTAATGCCACCCCACCCAGAGGGGCATGTTGCCTATCACTAATGCCACCCCAATCATATGTGTCATGTTGCCTATCACTGATGCCACCCCGCCCATATGTGTCATTTTGCCTATCACTGATGCCACCCCACCCATAGGGGCATGTTGCCTATCACTGATACCACACCACCCATATGTGTCATGTTGCCCACCCATACTGCCACCCCACCCATATGTGTCATGTTGGCTATCACTGATGCCACCCCACCCATATGTGTCATGTTGCCTATCACTGATGCCACCACACCCATAGGGGCATGTTGCCCACCCATACTGCCAACCCACCCATATGTGTCATGTTGCCTATCACTGATGCCACCCCACCCTTATGTGTAATGTTGCCTATCACTGATGCCACCCCACCCATAGGTGCATGTTGCCTATCACTAATGCTACCCCTTCCATATGTGTCATGTTGGCTATCACTGAGCCACCCCACCCTTAGGGGCATGTTGGTTATCACTGATGCCACCCCACCCATAGGGGGATGTTGCCGATCACTAATTCCACCCCACCCATATGTGTCATGTTGCCTTTCACTGATGCCACCCCACCCATAGGGGCATGTTGCCTATCACTAATGCCACCCCAACCATATGTGTGGGAGAAGGGGAGAAGAACGATCTTTTGATGCCGGGTACCTCTGACTCGGTGGGTAGAAGTTATTTGGAAAATGAGTCAGAGAATACTGTGGCTGACCATCTGGACAATAATAGCGAAAATGAACTAACCGGGTTTGGACCACTATCTATAGAGGAATTCTGTAAAATAGCTAAAGGCATTTCGTCCGGCTCTCCTCTTGACCCCGTTCCTCATAAAATTTGGAAGACCTTTGAGACAGAGCTGTTTCCCACACTTAGGCGTATCTGTAATCAGTCTCTTAATAGCAGGATAGTTCCGCTGCAGTGGAAACAAGCTTTGGTAATTCCCCTGCTGAAAAAGGCCACCCTGGACCCAGAATGCCCTAACAACTACAGGCCGATTTCTCTCCTACCCTTCCCAGCTAAGATCACGGAGAAAGTGGTTAGTGTAACCCTCTCTAGCTACCTGGAGCAGCACAAACTGCTGGATGAGGTGCAATTCGGCTTTCGTCCTGCCCATGGTACAGAGTCGGCCATGGTGGCCGTGTTGGACGAACTTCGGTCGCGTGCAGACAGGAATCAGGCAGCGGTTCTCATCCTGCTTGACCTGTCTGCCGCGTTTGACGCGGTTAACCATGGAACTCTTACGAGCAGGCTGGAGGAGGTGGGAGTGAAGGACTGCGCCCTGCAATGGGTGCATTCCTTTCTTACGGGTCGAACTCAGACAGTGTCCCTTCCTCCGCTGCAGTGGAAACAAGCTTTGGTAATTCCCCTGCTGAAAAAGGCCACCCTGGACCCAGAATGCCCTAACAACTACAGGCCGATTTCTCTCCTACCCTTCCCAGCTAAGATCATGGAGAAAGTGGTTAGTGTAACCCTCTCTAGCTACCTGGAGCAGCACAAACTGCTGGATGAGGTGCAATTCGGCTTTCGTCCTGCCCATGGTACAGAGTCGGCCCTGGTTGCCGTGTTGGACGAACTTCGGTCGCGTGCAGACAGGAATCAGGCAGCGGTTCTCATCCTGCTTGACCTGTCTGCCGCGTTTGACGCGGTTAACCATGGAACTCTTACGAGCAGGCTGGAGGAGGTGGGAGTGAAGGACTGCGCCCTGCAATGGGTGCATTCCTTTCTTACGGGTCAAACTCAGGCAGTGTCCCTTCCTCCATATCGGTCCGAACAGATTAACATCTCTCATGGGGTAGCTCAGGGCTCGGCTATCAGCCCGATACTCTTCAATATTTATATGAAACCCTTGATTGTGGTTGTCAAAGAGCATGGTATTAACATCACTAACTATGCCGACGACACGCAGCTCATTTTTTCTCTGGAGGGTGAACACTCTCTATCTATTGAGGAGTTTCATTGTTGCCTGCGTGACACGGCTCAATGGATGAAAGATAATTCACTACAATTTAATGCCGGTAAGACGGAGGTCCTCTTCTGTCCTGTGGACAGGATTCCTTCAGTGCTGCCGAGCAATTTCTGGCCTAGTGATATGTCAACTGTAGTGAGACCAGTGGAGAAGGTTCGTAATTTAGGCATTATGTTTAACAATAAACTGACTATGGAGGCCCAAGTAACCAAAACAGTGGGAAGTTGCATGGCGATCATTAGGTCTCTATGCAAAATTCTCCCCTTACTACCTCCTCAAGCACGGGCACTAGTTGTACAGAGTTCAGTCTTGAGTAGACTGGACTACTGTAATGCCCTTCTGCTTGAATCCCCCAAGGCCCTGCTGGACAGACTTTTGAGAATCCAGTCTGCAGCTAAGCTTGCTTTGGGTTGGCCGAGACGTTCCTCATCCTCTAGGGCCCTTGCAGAGCTTCACTGGCTGCCGGTGGGACAGAGAGTAAAGTTCAAGTCCCTTTGTCTCGTGTTTAAAGCTCTGCATGGGATGGGCCCGGCTGTGTTTCAGAGGAAATTTGTGTGGTACGTCCCAGCTAGGGGCCTCATTTATGAGCCCTTGTGTCACTTTTACGTCACCGGTGCGTCACTTTTTGTGACGCACCAGTGGCGTAAACAATGCGCCTTGTTGTGCCATATTTACAAAGTGACGCATCTAGGTAGATATGTCACTTTGTAAACCCCTGCTCCACATTACACCTGCGCCAGGTATAATATATGCAGAGGGGGCGTTCCCCCGCAAAAAGCCTCGTAATAGTGACGCAGTGAAATCTATCAGATTTCACTACGTCACTTTTAGGACGCTGTTGCGTCAAAATCTTGCGCCTGCCTCACAGCAGGCGTAAGACTGACGCAAGCCCTTTCACATGGGGCTTTCCCCATGTGAAAGGACGCATTGCTGGAGTTGCGTCACTTTTGTGACACCTTCCAGCAATGCGTCACTTTTGCGCTTACAGATACGTCAGAAATACTGATGTATCTGTAACTCCTTGCGCAATGATGCGTCATATTGTAAATATGATGCATCATTGGTCTCGCAAGGAGGGCGCAGTGAAAAGTGACGCATCGCTGTTTTCACGCAGCGATGCGTCACTTTTCATAAATGAGGCCCCAGGTACCTCCGTTCTGCCTCAGCCAGACTGGTTAAGGTGGCCAGCTTTAGGAAAGTCAGAACTGGTGGCAGAACTTTTACGGTTGCTGCGGCCAGACTTTGGAACGGACTACCCCTGGAACTAAGACAGATCAGCCAACTCCTACCATTTAGAAGAAGGTTAAAAACCTGGCTCTTTCCCAGAGTGAAACTGCTGCCGTTTTGTACCAGCTGCCTGTGCCTTCCTGTCTTTTTTTTTCTCTTGCTACGTACCTTCGAGCTTCTCAGCGCCAGGATGCCGTCAGGTGACAGAGCGCTTAATAAATGAAATAAATAAAATAATAAATAAAATGTGGCATGTTGCCTATCACTGATGCCACCCCACCCATATGTGTCATGTTGCCTATCACTGACGCCACCCCACCCATATGCGTCATGTTGCCTATCACTGATGCCATCCCACCAATAGGGGCATGTTGGCTATCACTAATGCCACCCCACCCATATGTGACATGTTGCCTATCACTGATGCCACCCCACCCAGAGGGGCATGTTGCCTATCACTAATGCCACCCCAATCATATGTGTCATGTTGCCTATCACTGATGCCACCCTGCCCATATGTGTCATTTTGCCTATCACTGATGCCACCCCACCCATAGGGGCATGTTGCCTATCACTGATGCCACCCCACCCATATGTGTCATGTTGCCTATCACTGATGCTACCCCACCCATATGTGTCATGTTGCCTATCACTGATGCCACCAAACCCATAGGGGCATGTTGCCTATCACTAATGCTACCCCACCCATATGTGTCATGTTGGCTATCACTGATGCCACCCCACCCATAGGGGCATGTTGGTTATCACTGATGCCACCCACCCATATGTGAAATGTTGCCTTTCACTGATGCCACCCCACCTATAGGGGCATGTTGGCTATCACTGATGCCACCCCACCCATATGTGTCATGTTGCCTAACACTGATGCCACCCCACCCATAGGGGCATGTTGCCTATCACTAATGCCACCCCACCCATATGTGTCATGTTGACACCCATACTGCCACCCCACCCATATGTGTCATGTTGCCTATCACTGATGCCACCCCACCCATATGTGTCATGTTGCCTATCACTGATGCCATCCCACCCATATGTGTCATGTTGCCTATCACTAATGCCACCCCACCCATAGGGGCATGTTGCCTATCACTAATGCCACCCCAACCATATGTGTCATGTTGCCTATCACTGATGCCACCCCACCCATATGTGTCATGTTGCCTATCACTGATGCCACCCCACCCATATGCGTCATGTTGGCTATCACTGATGCCACCCCACCCATATGTGTCATGTTGCCTATCACTGATGCCACCAAACCCATAGGGGCGTGCTGCCCACCCATACTGACACCCCACCCATATGTGTCATGTTGGCTATCACTAATGCCACCCCACCCATATGTGTCATGTTGCCTATCACTGATGCCACCCCACACATAGGTGCATGTTGCCTATCACGAATGCTACCCCACCCATATGTGTCATGATGGCTATCACTGAGCCACCCCACCCATATGGGCATGCTGGTTATCACTGATGCCAACCCACCCATAGGGGCATGTTGCCGATCACTAATGCCACCCCAGCCATATGTGTCATGTTGCCTTTCACTGATGCCACCCCACCCATAGGGACATGTTGCCTATCACTAATGCCACCCCAACCATATGTATCATGTTGCATATCACTGATGCCACCCCAGCCATATGTGTCATGTTACCTTTCACTGATGCCACCCCACCCATAGGGACATGTTGCCTATCACTAATGCCACCCCAACCATATGTATCATGTTGCCTATCACTGATGCCACCCCACCCGTATGTGTCATGTTGCCTATCACTGACGCCACCCCACCCATATGTGTCATGTTGGCTATCACTGAGCCACCCCACCCATATGGGCATGCTGGTTATCACTGATGCCAACCCACCCATAGGGGCATGTTGCCGATCACTAATGCCACCCCAGCCATATGTGTCATGTTGCCTTTCACTGATGCCACCCCACCCATAGGGACATGTTGCCTATCACTAATGCCACCCCACCCGTATGTGTCATGTTGCCTATCACTGACGCCACCCCACCCATATGTGTCATGTTGCCTATCACTGATGCCACCCCACACATAGGTGCATGTTGCCTATCACTAATGCTACCCCACCCATATGTGTCATGTTGGCTATCACTGAGCCACCCCACCCATATGGGCATGCTGGTTATCACTGATGCCAACCCACCCATAGGGGCATGTTGCCGATCACTGATGCCACCCCAACCATATATGTCATGTCGCCTATCACTGATGCCACCCCAACCATAGGGGCATGTTGGCTATCACTAATGCCACCCCACCCATATGTGACATGTTGCCTATCACTGATGCCACCCCACCCAGAGGGGCATGTTGCCTATCACTAATGCCACCCCAATCATATGTGTAATGTTGCCTATCACTGATGCCACCCCGCCCATATGTGTCATTTTGCCTATCACTGATGCCACCCCACCCATAGAGGCATGTTGCCTATCACTGATGCCACCCCACCCATATGTGTCATGTTGCCTATCACTGATGCCACCCCACCCATAGGGGCATGTTGCCTATCACTAATGCTACCCCACCCATGTGTGTCATGTTGCCTATCACTGATGCCACCCCACCCATAGGGGCATGTTGCCTATCACTAATGCTACCCCACCCATATGTGTCATGTTGGCTATCACTGATGCCACCCCACCCATAGGGGCATGTTGGTTATCACTGATGCCACCCCACCCATAGGGGCATGTTGCCTATCACTAATGCCACCCCACCCATATCTGTTATGTTACCTTTCACTGATGCCACCCCACCCATAGGGGCATGTTGCCTATCACTGATGCCACCCCACCCATATGTGTCATGGTGCCTATCACTGATGCCACCCCACCCATAGGGGCATGTTGCCTATCACTAATGCTACCCCACACATATGTGTCATGTTGGCTATCACTGATGTCACCTCACCCATAGGAGCATGTTGGTTATCACTGATGCCACCCCACCCATAGGGGCATGTTGCCTATCACTAATGCCACCCCACCCATATGTGTCATGTTGCCTTTCACTGATGCCACCCCACCCATAGGGGCATGTTGCCTATCACTAATGCCACCCCAACCATATGTGTCATGTTGCCTATCACTGATGCCACCCCACCCATATGTGTCATGTTGCCTATCACTGATGCCACCCCACCCATATGCGTCATGTTGCCTATCACTGATGCCATCCCACCCATATGTGTCATGTCGCCTATCACTGATGCCACCCCACCCATAGGGGCATGTTGCCTATTACTGATACCACCCCACATATATGTGTCATAGTGCCTATCATTAATGCCACCCCACCCATAGGGGCATGTTGCTCACCCATACATCCACCCCAACCATATGTGTCAAGTTGCCTATCACTAATGCCACCCCACCCATATGTGTCATGTTGCCTATCACTGATGCCACCCCACCCATATGTGTCATGTTGCCTATCACTGATGCCATCCCAACTATATGTGTCATGTCGCCTATCACTGATGCCACCCCACCAATAGGGGCATGTTGGCTATCACTAATGCCACCCCACCCATATGTGACATGTTGCCTATCACTGATGCCACCCCACCCAGAGGGGCATGTTGCCTATCACTAATGCCACCCCAATCATATGTGTCATGTTGCCTATCACTGATGCCACCCTGCCTATATGTGTCATTTTGCCTATCACTGATGCCACCCCACCCATAGGGGCATGTTGCCTATCACTGATGCCACCCCACCCATATGTGTCATGTTGCCTATCACTGATGCTACCCCACCCATATGTGTCATGTTGCCTATCACTGATGCCACCAAACCCATAGGGGCATGTTGCCTATCACTAATGCTACCCCACCCATATGTGTCATGTTGGCTATCACTGATGCCACCCCACCCATTGGGGCATGTTGCCTATCACTAATGCCACCCCACCCATATGTGTCATGTTGCCTTTCACTGATGCCACCCCACCTATAGGGGCATGTTGGCTATCACTGATGCCACCCCACCCATATGTGTCATGTTGCCTAACACTGATGCCACCCCACCCATAGGGGCATGTTGCCTATCACTAATGCCACCCCACCCATATGTGTCATGTTGACACCCATACTGCCACCCCACCCATATGTGTCATGTTGCCTATCACTGATGCCACCCCACCCATATGTGTCATGTTGCCTATCACTGATGCCATCCCACCCATATATGTCATGTTGTCTATCACTAATGCCACCCCACCCATAGGGGCATGTTGCCTATCACTAATGCCACCCCAACCATATGTGTCATGTTGCCTATCACTGATGCCACCCCACCCATGTGTGTCATGTTGCCTATCACTGATGCCACCCCACCCATATGCGCCATGTTGGCTATCACTGATGCCACCCCACCCATATGTGTCATTTTGCCTATCACTGATGCCACCCCACCCATAGGGGCATGTTGCCTATCACTGATGCCACCCCACCCATATGTGTCATGTTGCCTATCACTGATGCTACCCCACCCATATGTGTCATGTTGCCTATCACTGATGCCAACAAACCCATAGGGGCATGTTGCCTATCACTGATGCTACCCCACCCATATGTGTCATGTTGCCTATCACTGATGATACCCCACCCATATGTGTCATGTTGCCTATCACTGATGCCACCAAACCCATAGGGGCATGTTGCCTATCACTAATGCTACCCCACCCATATGTGTCATGTTGGCTATCACTGATGCCACCTCACCCATAGGGGCATGTTGGTTATCACTGATGCCACCCTACCCATTGGGGCATGTTGCCTATCACTAATGCCACCCCACCCATATGTGTCATGTTGCCTTTCACTGATGCCACCCCACCTATAGGGGCATGTTGGCTATCACTGATACCACCCCACCCATATGTGTCATGTTGCCTAACACTGATGCCACCCCACCCATAGGGGCATGTTGCCTATCACCAATGCCACCCCAACCATATGTGTCATGTTGACACCCATACTGCCACCCCACCCATATGTGTCATGTTGCCTATCACTGATGCCACCCCACCCATATGTGTCATGTTGCCTATCACTGATGCCATCCCACCCATATGTGTCATGTTGCCTATCAATAATGCCACCCCACCCATAGGGGCATGTTGCCTATCACTAATGCCACCCCAACCATATGTGTCATGTTGCCTATCACTGATGCCACCCCACCCATATGTGTCATGTTGCCTATCACTGATGCCACCCCACCCATATGCGTCATGTTGGCTATCACTGATGCCACCCCACCCATATGTGTCATGTTGCCTATCACTGATGCCACCACACCCATAGGGGCATGTTGCCCACCGATACTGCCACCCCACCCATATGTGTCATGTTGGCTATCACTGATGCCACCCCACCCATATGTGTCATGTTGCCTATCACTGATGCCACCACACCCATAGGGGCATGTTGCCCACCCATACTGCCACCCCACCCATATGTGTCATGTTGCCTATCACTGATGCCACCCCACACATAGGTGCATGTTGCCTATCACTAATGCTACCCCACACATATGTGTCATGTTGGCTATCACTGAGCCACCCCACCCATATGGGCATGCTGGTTATCACTGATGCCAATCCACCCATAGGGGCATGTTGCTGATCACTAATGCCACCCCAGCCATATGTGTCATGTTGCCTTTCACTGATGCCACCCCACCCATAGGGACATGTTGCCTATCACTAATGCCACCCCAACCATATGTATCATGTTGCCTATCACTGATGCCACCCCACCCGTATGTGTCATGTTGCCTATCACTGATGCCACCCCACCCATATGTGTCATGTTGCCTATCACTGATGCCATCCCAACCATATATGTCATGTCGCCTATCACTGATGCCACCCCAACCATAGGGGCATGTTGGCTATCACTAATGCCACCCCACCCATATGTGACATGTTGCCTATCACTGATGCCACCCCACCCAGAGGGGCATGTTGCCTATCACTATTGCCACCCCAATCATATGTGTAATGTTGCCTATCACTGATGCCACCCCGCCCATATGTGTCATTTTGCCTATCACTGATGCCACCCCACCCATAGGGGCATGTTGCCTATCACTGATGCCACCCCACCCATATGTGTCATGTTGCCTATCACTGATGCCACCCCACCCATAGGGGCATGTTGCCTATCACTATTGCTACCCCACCCATATGTGTCATGTTGCCTATCACTGATGCCACCCCACCCATAGGGGCATGTTGCCTATCACTAATGCTACCCCACCCATATGTGTCATGTTGGCTATCACTGATGCCACCCCACCCCTAGGGGCATGTTGGTTATCACTGATGCCACCCCACCCATAGGGGCATGTTGCCTATCACTAATGCCACCCCACACATATCTGTCATGTTACCTTTCACTGATGCCACCCCACCCATAGGGGCATGTTGCATATCACTGATGCCACCCCACCCATATGTGTCATGTTGCCTATCTCTGATGCCACCCCACCCATAGGGGCATGTTGCCTATCACTAATGCTACCCACCCATATGTGTCATATTGGCTATCACTGATGTCACCTCACCCGTAGGAGCATGTTGGTTATCACTGATGCCACCCCACCCATAGGGGCATGTTGCCTATCACTAATGCCATCCCACCCATATGTGTCATGTTGCCTTTCACTGATGCCACCCCACCCATAGGGGCATGTTGCCTATCACTAATGCCACCCCAACCATATGTGTCATGTTGCCTATCACTGATGCCACCCCACCCATATGTGTCATGTTGCCTATCACTGATGCCACCCCACCCATATGCGTCATGTCGCCTATCACTGATGCCACCCCACCCATAGGGGCATGTTGCCTATTACTGATACCACCCCACATATATGTGTCATAGTGCCTATCATTAATGCCACCCCACCCATAGGGGCATGTTGCTCACCCATACATCCACCCCAACCATATGTGTCAAGTTGCCTATCACTAATGCCACCCCACCCATATGTGTCATGTTGCCTATCACTGATGCCACCCCACCCATATGTGTCATGTTGCCTATCACTGATGCCATCCCAACTATATGTGTCATGTCGCCTATCACTGATGCCACCCCACCAATAGGGGCATGTTGGCTATCACTAATGCCACCCCACCCATATGTGACATGTTGCCTATCACTGATGCCACCCCACCCAGAGGGGCATGTTGCCTATCACTAATGCCACCCCAATCATATGTGTCATGTTGCCTATCACTGATGCCACCCTGCCCATATGTGTAATTTTGCCTATCACTGATGCCACCCCACCCATAGGGGCATGTTGCCTATCACTGATGCCACCCCACCCATATGTGTCATGTTGCCTATCACTGATGCTACCCCACCCATATGTGTCATGTTGCCTATCACTGATGCCACCAAACCCATAGGGGCATGTTGCCTATCACTAATGCTACCCCACCCATATGTGTCATGTTGGCTATCACTGATGCCACCCCACCCATAGGGGCATGTTGGTTATCACTGATGCCACCCCACCCATTGGGGCATGTTGCCTATCACTAATGCCACCCCACCCATATGTGTCATGTTGCCTTTCACTGATGCCACCCCACCTATAGGGGCATGTTGGCTATCACTGATGCCACCCCACCCATATGTGTCATGTTGCCTAACACTGATGCCACCCCACCCATAGGGGCATGTTGCCTATCACTAATGCCATCCCACCCATATGTGTCATGTTGACACCCATACTGCCACCCCACCCATATGTGTCATGTTGCCTATCACTGATGCCACCCCACCCATATGTGTCATGTTGCCTATCACTGATGCCATCCCACCCATATGTGTCATGTTGCCTATCACTAATGCCACCCCACCCATAGGGGCATGTTGCCTATCACTAATGCCACCCCAACCATATGTGTCATGTTGCCTATCACTGATGCCACCCCACCCATATGTGTCATGTTGCCTATCACTGATGCCACCCCACCCATATGCGTCATGTTGGCTATCACTGATGCCACCCCACCCATATGTGTCATTTTGCCTATCACTGATGCCACCCCACCCATAGGGGCATGTTGCCTATCACTGATGCCACCCCACCCATATGTGTCATGTTGCCTATCACTGATGCTACCCCACCCATATGTGTCATGTTGCCTATCACTGATGCCACCAAACCCATAGGGGCATGTTGCCTATCACTAATGCTACCCCACCCATATGTGTCATGTTGGCTATCACTGATGCCACCCCACCCATAGGGGCATGTTGGTTATCACTGATGCCACCCCACTCATTGGGGCATGTTGCCTATCACTAATGCCACCCCACCCATATGTGTCATGTTGCCTTTCACTGATGCCACCCCACCTATAGGGGCATGTTGGCTATCACTGATGCCACCCCACCCATATGTGTCATGTTGCCTAACACTGATGCCACACCACCCATAGGGGCATGTTGCCTATTACTAATGCCACCCCACCCATATGTGTCATGTTGACACCCATACTGCCACCCCACCCATATGTGTCATGTTGCCTATCACTGATGCCACCCCACCCATATGTGTCATGTTGCCTATCACTGATGCCATCCCACCCATATGTGTCATGTTGCCTATCACTGATGCCAACAAACCCATAGGGGCATGTTGCCTATCACTGATGCTACCCCACCCATATGTGTCATGTTGCCTATCACTGATGATACCCCACCCATATGTGTCATGTTGCCTATCACTGATGCCACCAAACCCATAGGGGCATGTTGCCTATCACTAATGCTACCCCACCCATATGTGTCATGTTGGCTATCACTGATGCCACCTCACCCATAGGGGCATGTTGGTTATCACTGATGCCACCCTACCCATTGGGGCATGTTGCCTATCACTAATGCCACCCCACCCATATGTGTCATGTTGCCTTTCACTGATGCCACCCCACCTATAGGGGCATGTTGGCTATCACTGATACCACCCCACCCATATGTGTCATGTTGCCTAACACTGATGCCACCCCACCCATAGGGGCATGTTGCCTATCACCAATGCCACCCCACCCATATGTGTCATGTTGACACCCATACTGCCACCCCACCCATATGTGTCATGTTGCCTATCACTGATGCCACCCCACCCATATGTGTCATGTTGCCTATCACTGATGCCATCCCACCCATATGTGTCATGTTGCCTATCAATAATGCCACCCCACCCATAGGGGCATGTTGCCTATCACTAATGCCACCCCAACCATATGTGTCATGTTGCCTATCACTGATGCCACCCCACCCATATGTGTCATGTTGCCTATCACTGATGCCACCCCACCCATATGCGTCATGTTGGCTATCACTGATGCCACCCCACCCATATGTGTCATGTTGCCTATCACTGATGCCACCACACCCATAGGGGCATGTTGCCCACCGATACTGCCACCCCACCCATATGTGTCATGTTGGCTATCACTGATGCCACCCCACCCATATGTGTCATGTTGCCTATCACTGATGCCACCACACCCATAGGGGCATGTTGCCCACCCATACTGCCACCCCACCCATATGTGTCATGTTGCCTATCACTGATGCCACCCCACACATAGGTGCATGTTGCCTATCACTAATGCTACCCCACACATATGTGTCATGTTGGCTATCACTGAGCCACCCCACCCATATGGGCATGCTGGTTATCACTGATGCCAATCCACCCATAGGGGCATGTTGCTGATCACTAATGCCACCCCAGCCATATGTGTCATGTTGCCTTTCACTGATGCCACCCCACCCATAGGGACATGTTGCCTATCACTAATGCCACCCCAACCATATGTATCATGTTGCCTATCACTGATGCCACCCCACCCGTATGTGTCATGTTGCCTATCACTGATGCCACCCCACCCATATGTGTCATGTTGCCTATCACTGATGCCATCCCAACCATATATGTCATGTCGCCTATCACTGATGCCACCCCAACCATAGGGGCATGTTGGCTATCACTAATGCCACCCCACCCATATGTGACATGTTGCCTATCACTGATGCCACCCCACCCAGAGGGGCATGTTGCCTATCACTATTGCCACCCCAATCATATGTGTAATGTTGCCTATCACTGATGCCACCCCGCCCATATGTGTCATTTTGCCTATCACTGATGCCACCCCACCCATAGGGGCATGTTGCCTATCACTGATGCCACCCCACCCATATGTGTCATGTTGCCTATCACTGATGCCACCCCACCCATAGGGGCATGTTGCCTATCACTATTGCTACCCCACCCATATGTGTCATGTTGCCTATCACTGATGCCACCCCACCCATAGGGGCATGTTGCCTATCACTAATGCTACCCCACCCATATGTGTCATGTTGGCTATCACTGATGCCACCCCACCCCTAGGGGCATGTTGGTTATCACTGATGCCACCCCACCCATAGGGGCATGTTGCCTATCACTAATGCCACCCCACACATATCTGTCATGTTACCTTTCACTGATGCCACCCCACCCATAGGGGCATGTTGCATATCACTGATGCCACCCCACCCATATGTGTCATGTTGCCTATCTCTGATGCCACCCCACCCATAGGGGCATGTTGCCTATCACTAATGCTACCCACCCATATGTGTCATATTGGCTATCACTGATGTCACCTCACCCGTAGGAGCATGTTGGTTATCACTGATGCCACCCCACCCATAGGGGCATGTTGCCTATCACTAATGCCATCCCACCCATATGTGTCATGTTGCCTTTCACTGATGCCACCCCACCCATAGGGGCATGTTGCCTATCACTAATGCCACCCCAACCATATGTGTCATGTTGCCTATCACTGATGCCACCCCACCCATATGTGTCATGTTGCCTATCACTGATGCCACCCCACCCATATGCGTCATGTCGCCTATCACTGATGCCACCCCACCCATAGGGGCATGTTGCCTATTACTGATACCACCCCACATATATGTGTCATAGTGCCTATCATTAATGCCACCCCACCCATAGGGGCATGTTGCTCACCCATACATCCACCCCAACCATATGTGTCAAGTTGCCTATCACTAATGCCACCCCACCCATATGTGTCATGTTGCCTATCACTGATGCCACCCCACCCATATGTGTCATGTTGCCTATCACTGATGCCATCCCAACTATATGTGTCATGTCGCCTATCACTGATGCCACCCCACCAATAGGGGCATGTTGGCTATCACTAATGCCACCCCACCCATATGTGACATGTTGCCTATCACTGATGCCACCCCACCCAGAGGGGCATGTTGCCTATCACTAATGCCACCCCAATCATATGTGTCATGTTGCCTATCACTGATGCCACCCTGCCCATATGTGTAATTTTGCCTATCACTGATGCCACCCCACCCATAGGGGCATGTTGCCTATCACTGATGCCACCCCACCCATATGTGTCATGTTGCCTATCACTGATGCTACCCCACCCATATGTGTCATGTTGCCTATCACTGATGCCACCAAACCCATAGGGGCATGTTGCCTATCACTAATGCTACCCCACCCATATGTGTCATGTTGGCTATCACTGATGCCACCCCACCCATAGGGGCATGTTGGTTATCACTGATGCCACCCCACCCATTGGGGCATGTTGCCTATCACTAATGCCACCCCACCCATATGTGTCATGTTGCCTTTCACTGATGCCACCCCACCTATAGGGGCATGTTGGCTATCACTGATGCCACCCCACCCATATGTGTCATGTTGCCTAACACTGATGCCACCCCACCCATAGGGGCATGTTGCCTATCACTAATGCCATCCCACCCATATGTGTCATGTTGACACCCATACTGCCACCCCACCCATATGTGTCATGTTGCCTATCACTGATGCCACCCCACCCATATGTGTCATGTTGCCTATCACTGATGCCATCCCACCCATATGTGTCATGTTGCCTATCACTAATGCCACCCCACCCATAGGGGCATGTTGCCTATCACTAATGCCACCCCAACCATATGTGTCATGTTGCCTATCACTGATGCCACCCCACCCATATGTGTCATGTTGCCTATCACTGATGCCACCCCACCCATATGCGTCATGTTGGCTATCACTGATGCCACCCCACCCATATGTGTCATTTTGCCTATCACTGATGCCACCCCACCCATAGGGGCATGTTGCCTATCACTGATGCCACCCCACCCATATGTGTCATGTTGCCTATCACTGATGCTACCCCACCCATATGTGTCATGTTGCCTATCACTGATGCCACCAAACCCATAGGGGCATGTTGCCTATCACTAATGCTACCCCACCCATATGTGTCATGTTGGCTATCACTGATGCCACCCCACCCATAGGGGCATGTTGGTTATCACTGATGCCACCCCACTCATTGGGGCATGTTGCCTATCACTAATGCCACCCCACCCATATGTGTCATGTTGCCTTTCACTGATGCCACCCCACCTATAGGGGCATGTTGGCTATCACTGATGCCACCCCACCCATATGTGTCATGTTGCCTAACACTGATGCCACACCACCCATAGGGGCATGTTGCCTATTACTAATGCCACCCCACCCATATGTGTCATGTTGACACCCATACTGCCACCCCACCCATATGTGTCATGTTGCCTATCACTGATGCCACCCCACCCATATGTGTCATGTTGCCTATCACTGATGCCATCCCACCCATATGTGTCATGTTGCCTATCACTAATGCCACCCCACCCATAGGGGCATGTTGCCTATCACTAATGCCACCCCAACCATATGTGTCATGTTGCCTATCACTGATGCCACCCCACCCATATGTGTCATGTTGCCTATCACTGATGCCACCCCACCCATATGCGTCATGTTGGCTATCACTGATGCCACCCCACCCATATGTGTCATGTTGCCTATCACTGATGCCACCACACCCATAGGGGCATGTTGCCCACCCATACTGCCACCCCACCCATATGTGTCATGTTGGCTATCACCGATGCCACCCCACCCATATGTGTCATGTTGCCTATCACTGATGCCACCACACCCATAGGGGCATGTTGCCCACCCATACTGCCACCCCACCCATATGTGTCATGTTGCTTATCACTGATGCCACCCCACACATAGGTGCATGTTGCCTATCACTAATGCTACCCCACCCATATGTGTCATGTTGGCTATCACTGAGCCACCCCACCCATATGGGCATGCTGGTTATCACTGATGCCAACCCACCCATAGGGGCATGTTGCCGATCACTAATGCCACCCCAGCCATATGTGTCATGTTGCCTTTCACTGATGCCACCCCACCCATAGGGACATGTTGCCTATCACTAATGCCACCCCAACCATATGTATCATGTTGCCTATCACTGATGCCACCCCACCCGTATGTGTCATGTTGCCTATCACTGACGCCACCCCACCCATATGCGTCATGTTGCCTATCACTGATGCCACCCCGCCCATATGTGTCATTTTGCCTATCACTGATGCCACCCCACCCATAGGGGCATGTTGGCTATCACTAATGCCACCCCACCCATATGTGACATGTTGCCTATCACTGATGCCACCCCACCCAGAGGGGCATGTTGCCTATCACTAATGCTACCCCACCCATATGTGTCATGTTGCCTATCACTGATGCCACCCCACCCATAGGGGCATGTTGCCTATCACTAATGCTACCCCACCCATATGTGTCATGTTGGCTATCACTGATGCCACCCCACCCATAGGGGCATGTTGGTTATCACTGATGCCACCCCACCCATAGGGGCATGTTGCCTATCACTAATGCCACCCCACCCATATCTGTCATGTTACCTTTCACTGATGCCACCCCACCCATAGGGGCATGTTGCATATCACTGATGCCACCCCACCCATATGTGTCATGTTGCCTATCTCTGATGCCACCCCACCCATAGGGGCATGTTGCCTATCACTAATGCTACCCCACCCATATGTGTCATATTGGCTATCACTGATGTCACCTCACCCATAGGATCATGTTGGTTATCACTGATGCCACCCCACCCATAGGGGCATGTTGCCTATCACTAATGCCACCCCACCCATATGTGTCATGTTGTCTTTCACTGATGCCACCCCACCCATAGGGGCATGTTGCCTATCACTAATGCCACCCCAACCATATGTGTCATGTTGCCTATCACTGATGCCACCCCACCCATATGTGTCATGTTGCCTATCACTGATGCCACCCCACCCATATGCGTCATGTCGCCTATCACTGATGCCACCCCACCCATAGGGGCATGTTGCCTATTACTGATACCACCCCACATATATGTGTCATAGTGCCTATCATTAATGCCACCCCACCCATAGGGGCATGTTGCTCACCCATACATCCACCCCAACCATATGTGTCAAGTTGCCTATCACTAATGCCACCCCACCCATATGTGTCATGTTGCCTATCACTGATGCCACCCCACCCATATGTGTCATGTTGCCTATCACTGATGCCATCCCAACTATATGTGTCATGTCGCCTATCACTGATGCCACCCCACCAATAGGGGCATGTTGGCTATCACTAATGCCACCCCACCCATATGTGACATGTTGCCTATCACTGATGCCACCCCACCCAGAGGGGCATGTTGCCTATCACTAATGCCACCCCAATCATATGTGTCATGTTGCCTATCACTGATGCCACCCTGCCCATATGTGTCATTTTGCCTATCACTGATGCCACCCCACCCATAGGGGCATGTTGCCTATCACTGATGCCACCCCACCCATATGTGTCATGTTGCCTATCACTGATGCTACCCCACCCATATGTGTCATGTTGCCTATCACTGATGCCACCAAACCCATAGGGGCATGTTGCCTATCACTAATGCTACCCCACCCATATGTGTCATGTTGGCTATCACTGATGCCACCCCACCCATAGGGGCATGTTGGTTATCACTGATGCCACCCCACCCATTGGGGCATGTTGCCTATCACTAATGCCACCCCACCCATATGTGTCATGTTGCCTTTCACTGATGCCACCCCACCTATAGGGGCATGTTGGCTATCACTGATGCCACCCCACCCATATGTGTCATGTTGCCTAACACTGATGCCACCCCACCCATAGGGGCATGTTGCCTATCACTAATGCCACCCCACCCATATGTGTCATGTTGACACCCATACTGCCACCCCACCCATATGTGTCATGTTGCCTATCACTGATGCCACCCCATCCATATGTGTCATGTTGCCTATCACTGATGCCATCCCACCCATATGTGTCATGTTGCCTATCACTAATGCCACCCCACCCATAGGGGCATGTTGCCTATCACTAATGCCACCCCAACCATATGTGTCATGTTGCCTATCACTGATGCCACCCCACCCATATGTGTTATGTTGCCTATCACTGATGCCACCCCACCCATATGCGTCATGTTGGCTATCACTGATGCCACCCCACCCATATGTGTCATTTTGCCTATCACTGATGCCACCCCACCCATAGGGGCATGTTGCCTATCACTGATGCCACCCCACCCATATGTGTCATGTTGCCTATCACTGATGCCACCCCACCCATATGTGTCATGTTGCCTATCACTGATGCCACCAAACCCATAGGGGCATGTTGCCTATCACTAATGCTACCCCACCCATATGTGTCATGTTGGCTATCACTGATGCCACCCCACCCATAGGGGCATGTTGGTTATCACTGATGCCACCCCACTCATTGGGGCATGTTGCCTATCACTAATGCCACCCCACCCATATGTGTCATGTTGCCTTTCACTGATGCCACCCCACCTATAGGGGCATGTTGGCTATCACTGATGCCACCCCACCCATATGTGTCATGTTGCCTAACACTGATGCCACACCACCCATAGGGGCATGTTGCCTATTACTAATGCCACCCCACCCATATGTGTCATGTTGACACCCATACTGCCACCCCACCCATATGTGTCATGTTGCCTATCACTGATGCCACCCCACCCATATGTGTCATGTTGCCTATCACTGATGCCATCCCACCCATATGTGTCATGTTGCCTATCACTAATGCCACCCCACCCATAGGGGCATGTTGCCTATCACTAATGCCACCCCAACCATATGTGTCATGTTGCCTATCACTGATGCCACCCCACCCATATGTGTCATGTTGCCTATCACTGATGCCATCCCACCCATATGCGTCATGTTGGCTATCACTGATGCCACCCCACCCATATGTGTCATGTTGCCTATCACTGATGCCACCAAACCCATAGGGGCATGTTGCCCACCCATACTGCCACCCCACCCATATGTGTCATGTTGGCTATCACTGATGCCACCCCACCCATATGTGTCATGTTGCCTATCACTGATGCCACCACACCCATAGGGGCATGTTGCCCACCCATACTGCCACCCCACCCATATGTGTCATGTTGCTTATCACTGATGCCACCCCACACATAGGTGCATGTTGCCTATCACTAATGCTACCCCACCCATATGTGTCATGTTGGCTATCACTGAGCCACCCCACCCATATGGGCATGCTGGTTATCACTGATGCCAACCCACCCATAGGGGCATGTTGCCGATCACTAATGCCACCCCAGCCATATGTGTCATGTTGCCTTTCACTGATGCCACCCCACCCATAGGGACATGTTGCCTATCACTAATGCCACCCCAACCATATGTATCATGTTGCCTATCACTGATGCCACCCCACCCGTATGTGTCATGTTGCCTATCACTGACGCCACCCCACCCATATGCGTCATGTTGCCTATCACTGATGCCACCCCGCCCATATGTGTCATTTTGCCTATCACTGATGCCACCCCACCCATAGGGGCATGTTGGCTATCACTAATGCCACCCCACCCATATGTGACATGTTGCCTATCACTGATGCCACCCCACCCAGAGGGGCATGTTGCCTATCACTAATGCTACCCCACCCATATGTGTCATGTTGCCTATCACTGATGCCACCCCACCCATAGGGGCATGTTGCCTATCACTAATGCTACCCCACCCATATGTGTCATGTTGGCTATCACTGATGCCACCCCACCCATAGGGGCATGTTGTTTATCACTGATGCCACCCCACCCATAGGGGCATGTTGCCTATCACTAATGCCACCCCACCCATATCTGTCATGTTACCTTTCACTGATGCCACCCCACCCATAGGGGCATGTTGCATATCACTGATGCCACCCCACCCATATGTGTCATGTTGCCTATCTCTGATGCCACCCCACCCATAGGGGCATGTTGCCTATCACTAATGCTACCCCACCCATATGTGTCATATTGGCTATCACTGATGTCACCTCACCCATAGGAGCATGTTGGTTATCACTGATGCCACCCCACCCATAGGGGCATGTTGCCTATCACTAATGCCACCCCACCCATATGTGTCATGTTGCCTTTCACTGATGCCACCCCACCCATAGGGGCATGTTGCCTATCACTAATGCCACCCCAACCATATGTGTCATGTTGCCTATCACTGATGCCACCCCACCCATATGTGTCATGTTGCCTATCACTGATGCCACCCCACCCATATGCGTCATGTTGCCTATCACTGATGCCATCCCACCCATATGTGTCATGTCGCCTATCACTGATGCCACCCCACCCATAGGGGCATGTTGCCTATTACTGATACCACCCCACATATATGTGTCATATTGCCTATCACGAATGCCACCCCACCCATAGGGGCATGTTGCTCACCCATACATCCACCCCAACCATATGTGTCATTTTTCCTATCACTAATGCCACCCCACCCATATGTGTCATGTTGCCTATCACTGATGCCACCCCACCCATATGTGTCATGATGCCTATCACTGATGCCACCCCACCCATAGGGGCCTGTTGTCTATCACAAATGCCACCCCACCCATAGGGGCATGTTGCCTATCACTACTGCCTCACCCACCCATAGGGGTCAGTGTGTCTGACAATATTGACACCCCTACCCATAGGGTGGATGATGCACCACACATCCATCAAACATCAACCACAGGTATGTCAGCCAAATACATTTCCCCACAACATCATGCCAACAGTGTGTAATGCCTGACAAATACCCCCAACAGTGAATTTGATTTACGACACACAATGTAAGTACCATCATGTGTGTGACCAACACCAGAGTGTGGGCTACACAAGTCAAGCTTTGCAATAGCACTGGCCCAATGTGTTCAAAACCCCCATCAGTGTGTACCTCCAATGTAAAATGTGTAGAGACAAACTGCAGCTAAAGTTGAGCATTGTGGCAAAGGGTCTAAATCCCATCACAGTGACCTCAAGGTAAGTGTCATCATGGAAATAGCAGCGCATGCCAAACAGTATGTATGATTCCTGGACATGTCAGCACAACACTTGTTCAGTCAACCATCATTTACCACCCAATGTAGGCACTGGTGATATACGCCTGGGTACGGTATTGCCCCGTAAGTCACCTGCACATAGACAATACATATGTCTAGCAAGTTGCACAGAGGACACAGTTGACTTTACACCAATGATGCCCACACCTGCATGTACAGTGGAGATGGGACAACAGTCAGGGAAAGTGTCAAATTGTACAATGTGAAGCACATCATCATATGTGCATGGGTGCAAGCCACAGATGTGGCCATGCCATTGAAATGTTAACATCTTGGATGTAAAAGGGGGCAAGATGGCGGCTGTGTGAGAGACTGCTGTGCTGTGTGCACTCCTTCAAGTGCTTTGGGAGAAAAAGAATGCAGAATGTGGACTGAATAAACTCTACCGGGAAACTGGCTGCGGTGCCCCATGACTTAACGGGCTATGAATCAGAGTTCATGTCTGATATTGTAGCAAATTTTTTAAGGGGTAACTGAGAAAAGCGAAAACGGCGGCGGTGATGGTGACGGAGAGCGATCTTGATGAGAAGAAGCTGGTCAGAAACCACTTAACAACATTAAGTTCCCTGATCTGCCTCATAGTGCTGCGATTCCTATGAAGAGCGAGACCCAAGGCTTTGCTGTCATATGTTGAAACGGAAAGAGAGAGAGAACAAAGTGCTTACCTGACGGCGTCTCACGAGGGGAGATTCGGCGGATTTGACAGTATGGCTCCGAAAAATGCAGCAGCGTTGGCCGCTGCTAAGACTAGGGCGGCGCGACAGGCTCAACAGGCTCAACGGGAAACTGGCGGCCCAACAGGGAAACAAGGCAGCGGTGCCATTGTCGAAGGAGAGGCAGCCCCAAGCTCCAAAACCCCCAAGCACGGAGGAGCGTCAGCAAAGAAAGGGAGCGTGGTCGGACCTTCAGTGGTTGAGTTACTGCAGAAAGCCCCAACGAAACTCCTTCCGGGTCACAGGGGGAGAGTCAGGCAGGAGAGCCTGCTCTGCAAGAATCCATCGCAGTACATACGGATGTACATAGCGCCGCCACAATTACTGCCTCTGATGCTCAGGGCATTTCGGAACTCCCGAGCTCAGAACCCAGCAACGAAATACCAGAGCTGAATCTGGACATGGGCCGGGAGGCACAACAGGAAGGTGTGTCCCCCTCATTTTCCTCCTCAATGACAGCCATGAATATGCTTGCGTCTCCAGAGCTAGTAATTGACAGTAATGCTTGGGGCTGAATTGAAGACATGGAGGGGAGGGCCATCTGCCGCGATAAACATGACATGACGAATGGAGCCGCTGCCAGAGCTGGGGAGGCTAATAGGCTTCAGCTACTAGCAGGGCTTTTAGTACCCCAAATTGGCTTATCTGAAGGCAATACAGAGGTGGGCGCTGCTAAGGCAATGTTAACAAATCTTAACCTAGAGAGTGTTGAAGCTGGAGTAGAGATGGGGCCAGATAGGTGTCGATAAATCTTTTTTTTATACATTTATTTTTATTGAAAAACATAACAAGCAAGGCAAATAAATATATTCTACAAAGTACCAGTTCAAGCGGCGAAAGAAAAAACAATACAACGAAATCAGCAATCAATGCATGAAAGGGGAGGGGGGGAGGACAGAGCAAAATTAATTCACATATAATAAAATAGGCAGAATGCAGGGTCAGGGGGAAGGCGGGACATCAGTGGTTTCTATTATGGGTTGTGCACATATATCGCCACGATAACTATTCCAAGGTCCCCACACTCTACACCACTTTCGGGGCCGACCCCGGGCCAAATACACTGTTTTTTCCCTAAACATGCACCAGTCCATGTTCTCCTTCCATACTTCAACCGTAGGTGGCCTGTGGGACCCCGACAATTGAGCGATGTCTCGCTTGGCAATCATGGCCCCCAGGGTCGCCCACTGTATCTGAGCTACATTATAATCTGTGGGTTCCCAAACATTCAATAAACATCGTCTAGCTTCCGGCAAGAGGGCAACCCCCGTCACTTCCCTCATTACCTCATGCACCCCGCTCCAGAAGGCAGCAACCCCATGACATTCCCAAATATTATGGAGAAATGTCCCTATCTACCCACACCCTCGCTTACACAAACCCTCCTCAGAAAAGCCCATGTGGACCAAACGGGGGCCTGTGATGTATACTCTATGAAGAATCTTAAGCTGAACCAATCGGAGCCGAGCTGGAATCGCGACCTCCTTGGGAGAGGAGATCGCCGACTGCCAGTCTTCGTCATCCAGCTCGAGGCCGTCACGGGTCCACAAGTCACGAAGATGCAAAAGGAAGTCTGACCTATCGTTTATTAATTTTTTATAGACTAGCGAGATAGTACTATCAGGTACAAAACCGTCCAACAGTCACCGGGAAAACCGACCTCAAAGCATGGCGAACTTGAACATAATAGAAGTATTCTGAATCACTTAAATCAAACTCCTTCTTTAAAACCTCAAACGATTTTACCTGACCCTTGACCCAGAGGTCCCATTTATCGAACCCCTTGGTCTTCCACAGTTTACCAAGTTTATCAGAACCAAAAAGCGGGGTCGCCCGAGTCAAGCGGTCCTTCCATCCCATCAAACTAGTTGTGTCCTGCCACAGACGTACCGCTGTCCTGGTAGGTCCCGACAAATCCTTTATCACCGTTTTAGAGTACAGCGCCCTGTAGTAGTTCCCCCCAGGTAGCAGCCATCTATCTATGGCGAAGGCGGGGTTCAATTCGGGACCATACATACCATGATTAATGGCTCCCAATTGAGATGCCCAATAGTAACGTTTTATATCAGGGAGAGCTATACCCCCGTCGTACCACGGGAGCGTCAGTTTAGCAAGTGCAATACGAGGTCTGCCGTCCCATATCAGCTTCCTTTGAAGATCTTCGACCGCACGAAAATAGCTAGCCGGAACTATATTAAGAGTGTTTTGGAGAGCATAGAGAAAACGAGGCAAAGACGTAATTTTAAAGAGGGCCGCACGACCAAGCGGCGAAAGTGGAAGTCTACGTCAACCCGCGACGTCTTGCTTCAATCTAGATAAGGGCGGGAGGAGGTTCTGTTCATACCGAATTGCGGGGTCTAATGAAACGTAAATACCGAGATATTTAAAACTCGTTCGCGCAATCTGGATGGGACAATTATTTGGAAGAAGAGGGACGTCACCTGAAAGGACATATAGATAGGATTTTGTCCAGTTAATGATCAGGCCTGAGTTCCTACCAAACGAGTTAAAAAAATCGCACAAAACTATCAATGACTTCCGGGGCGAGGTTAAGTACAGTAAGATATCATCTGCATAGAGCGAGATGCGATCTTCAAACTCAGAGGACCACCTAATACCCTTCACCGAGGGCTCCCACCGGATCCAGGCAGCGAGGGGTTCAAGAGCAAGAGTGAACAGGAGCGGTGACAAAGGACAACCCTGACGAGTTCCCCTCCCAAGACCAAACGCAGTAGAGACTCGGCCATTCACAACAATTTGCGCGAGGGGATCCTCATAGAGCAGCCGCACCCTGCTGATAAAACCGGGTCCAAACCCAAACTTAGCCAACGGCGCCCATAAATATGGCCATTCAACGGTATCGAAGGCCATCGTGGCATCCAACAACGCCAAGATGGCCGGCTCACTCAACGTCGCAGCTCTCGTTAGAACACCATGTAGACATCTAAGATTCAGAGCGGTGTTTCTATGCGGGATAAAACCAGATTGATCCGGATGTACCAACTCGCCGATAACAGTGATTAATCGGGTAGCCAGTACTTTCGCGAGGATCTTAGGCTCGGCATTCAAAAGAGAGATAGGTCGATACGACGCACATTTATCTCTCGGCTTCCCTTCCTTGTGAATCACCACAATGGTCGCTAAATGCTGGTCACGGGGGAGAGAGCCGCACTCCAGAGACTCCAAAAACATATCCCGTAGATAGGGAGCCATCTTGATAGGTCGCAACTTTTAAAGTTCAATAGGCAGGCCTTTTGGACCCATTGCTTTCCCCGAACGCAGGGAACGAATCGCAAGAGCCACTTCATCAGCTGTTATTACGGCGTCCATGTGCTCCCTATCGATGTCAGAGAGACGCGGTAAAGCAATATAACGCAACAATAGATGTGAGTCCTCTTCGGGCCTGTCCGACACAGAGGAGTACACTGGTGTCGATAAATCTTGATGTATTTTCCAGGAGGCTGCCACTGGGGGTCGCGTAACTAGTTAGCATGGTGGAGTCTCGTTCGTTATCGGAATTAACCAGACAAATCGCTCCACCAACTAAGAACGGCCATGCAAAAAAAAAAATAATATATATATATATATATATATATATATATATATATATATATATATATATATCCTGAAATGAATAATCCTGCACCTCCAGCTGCTTCCTGGCAAACAAGGACCACAACGAATCCCAAATTAGAGGCAAGATGTTTATTTAGACCAAATTTAACAGCACCACGGTCTGACGCGTTTCGGGCAGATGCCCTTGATCACAGATGGTCTTGCAAGAATGTGCCATTTTTTTTAAATGCTTTAGTGAACACCATGTGACTATGAACATAGAAAACATACTATTTGCTTATCTATGGTTACGAATTCACATCAGAATGGCATACATAAATTGCTGTCATGATTCGAACAAATCGTTAGCTGATTAAATTCAAAATTGGAAATTAGTTCCTGCTAAAATGCTTATGTACAGTGATTTCATCATGTAGTCTGAACAATACCTATGCAAAACGATGCAAATGTAAACAAAGTACGTGCAATATATCGCAAATGTAAACATTCTGACTGTGCAAATTATGCCAAATTAAAAATTCTGATAGGATGTTAAAAACATTTTCATGAATTAATTTAGTAAAATACCATTATGATGCAACACATTGAAAATGGGCAAAATTCGCAAATGTTAACTTAATGACAGTGCAAAATACGCAATATTATAGGTACTGAAACCGATTACGACCTATACTGTACAAAGCTAAGGAAGTGTATATTATGTAATATAACAGGGACATCGGTAAAGATGGCAGCCCTTCTATGATTTCCATACATAACCATATAAAAGTGTATGTTAAAAAAGGGCGCTAAAACCCATAAGTGAGATTTCCTGATACAGTGAGATTTAAAAAGCATTTCCTGCATCCAAAAATTACATATCCGTTAGATAAATAAAGGAAGGAAATAAAGCAAAAAAATAAAAAATAAAAAAGATTTATAGATGGCCAAAAACTGTTACATTATAACTCAAGGGGGAAAAAAGCAGCCATAAAACAGCTTTGTAATATTGTAGCCAGACATTAGGGGGGAGCAGCTTTCAAGTTGGCTAAGTCGAAAATCTATAGAAAATGATATAGATCTTCTGTCGTATTCAGACCGTTCGGTACTCTGCTGTCCAGTTCAATAATCATACTTGATTCCAGTTGCCTTAACATTTTGTCTCTGTCTCCGCCCCTCCGTGGTTTTGGGACAGCAGTCAATACGTAATAGTTGAGACATTGTAAGTTATTGTTATGTATCATTTCAAAATGTCTTGCGACAGGATAAGAACTGTCATTGTTGACAATTGCGCGAAGGTGCTGTCAAATTCTGACATGCACCTGTAGCCTGGTACTCCCAACATATCTCAGGCCACAGGTGCACGTCAGAACGTAAACAGCAAACTCCGTTTTGCAATTGTAACATCCTTTAATAGGCAACAGAACTGGACTAAATGGAGTGGCATATTTGGTAGTGTTGATGCCGAACTTACATGCCCTACAACTAGAACATTTTACGAACCCCGGCCGGGGTTGAAGCCATGATTGGCTTTTCATAAGTTCAGGGAATGTATTGGAAACGTGTGTGCGCATGGAGGGTCCCTTGCGGTAAGTGATAATGGGTCCGCTACATACAAATCCAGAATGACAATCTACCCTGAATCAGGCAAGAAATATGCGCACTCACAGACTCTTTAAGATGAAATATTTTTTAATGTGCAAGCCTCTTGCACTGACAGACGTGTTTCGACGTTGAGTTGTCACGCCTGCCAGTCCGCCAGAGAGCACACAGACAGGGCGGTTCCATTCCGAGATGATTTGGAGCAACAGCGCATGTGCGAGGGATCGGGCAGGACATTTAAGCCTGACTTCCCCGCTACACTGCGCTTCGCGCTCTAGTGTTCCTGTCTCGTTTGGCTATACATCAGACTTACTACGAATCTATCTATCTATCTATCTGGTGTGTATCACTTACAACGCAACTTTTACGTCGTAATGCTGTTACAACGCAGCTATTACAACGCAGGATCCATTACATCGGATGCCATTACAACGCATGGCATTACATAGCAGATGCTATTACAACGCATAGCATTACATCGTAAGTATAGGTAAGTATACCTTTTTAAAAAAAAGTGTAATTAAGTTAATTTAATTAATTTAATTTAATTAATTTAATTAAAATACATTTTAAAATAGTAATTAATTTTATTTAATAAATTTAAATCTATTTATTTAAATTAATTTTAATAAAAATTGTAATTAATTTTATTTAATTAATATAATTAAATTAATTTAATTTAAATATTTTTTTGATTGTAATTAAATTAAATTATTTAAAATAATGTATTTAATTTAATTATTTTAATTAAGAAATGTAATTAATATAATATAATTAATTTAATTTAACCTAAAAACACCCCTGTACCCCAAAACCCAAACCCTGCCCTGAAACCTAAAAACACCCCTGTACCCCAAAACCCAAACCCTACCCTGAAACCTAAAAACACCCCTGTACCCCAAAACCCAAACCCTACCCTGAAACCTAAAAACACCCTTGTACCCCAAAACCCAAACCCTACCCTGAAACCTAAAAACACCCCTGTACCCCAAAACCCAAACCCTACCCTGAAACCTAAAAACACCCCTGTACCCCAAAACCCAAACCCTACCCTGAAACCTAAAAACACCCCTGTATCCCAAAACCCAAACCCTACCCTGAAACCTAAAAACACCCCTGTACCCCAAAACCCAAACCCTACCCTGAAACCTAAAAACACCCCTGTACCCCAAAACCCAACCCCTACCCTGAAACCTAAAACACCCCTGTACCCCAAAACCCAACCCCTACCCTGAAACCTAAAAACACCCCTGTACCCCAAAACCCAAACCCTACCCTGAAACCTAAAAACACCCCTGTACCCCAAAACCCAAACCCTACCCTGAAACCTAAAAACACCCCTGTACCCCAAAACCCAAACCCTACCCTGACACCTAAAAACACCCCTGTACCCCAAAACCCAAACCCTACCCTGAAACCTAAAAACACCCTTGTACCCCAAAACCCAAACCCTACCCTGAAACCTAAAAACACCCCTGTACCCCAAAACCCAAACCCTACCCTGAAACCTAAAAACACCCCTGTACCCCAAAACCCTAAAACCTAAAAACACCCCTGTACCCCAAAACCCAAACCCTGCCCTAAAACCTAAAAATACCCAAACACCCCAAAACATATACCTCAGTACCCCAAAACATATACTCCTATAATCATACTTATTTAAAAAATTACTTAAATTAATAAATTTAATTTATAATATTTAAAAACATAAATAAATATTTTTATTTATTTTTATTTATAATTAATAATAATTAAATCAATTATATAATATTAAATAAAATAAATAAAAATTATATACTTACCAATACTTACGATGTAATGGTATGCGTTGTAATACCATCTGCTATGTAATGCCATGCGTTGTAATGGCATCCGATGTAATGGATCCTGCGTTGTAATAGCTGCGTTGTAACAGCATTACGACGTAAAAGTTGCGTTGTAAGTGATACACACCAGATAGATAGATAGATAGATTCGTAGTAAGTCTGATGTATAGCCAAGCCCCCCAAAGTCTTTCACAGCATCAATTTCACTCGGCTGAGGAAACAGAACACTGCAGGTCTAACATGATATTCAATCCAGTTTATTTTTGCATGAATCGTTTCACCAGGTGCATCAGATATATAAAGCAATTTTATGATTCCAAGAATCACACATTCTTCTGGTTAAGTGCTACACCGAGGATTCTAACCAATAATCTGTACAACCTACAATGACCCTGCGTGCGACACGCATACTACCTCGTTTTCCAACGATCAATTATGTTTGTGTCCAGAAATCGTGCAGTTAAATACAACAGAAAAGAAGTACTTTCCTTGTTAGCCATGCAGAGCTGTGATGCTACAAACTCCTCTCCGGAGCCTCCAAAGATCAATTTTAATCTCTTGACGAGAACACAAGAATGCATGCTTTTGTTTCTGAATTCATCACAAAAGGATGGTATGGATTTATATGTCTGCAGAGGGAATGAAACATTTATTACAGCCGGTTGTTCCAGGAAAGTTTGCATTTAAATAGATCATTCCTCCTCATTACCCTCTTTGCAAGCTGACACTCTGTAACACGCTTAAATTGTGAGAAAATGTTAGATAGGCTTCAGTAAAGTTCTCTGTTAAACTGCTGTCAATTAACTGCTAACTGTATCCACCGGGAATGAAGCCGACCCCTGTAGAGAGCAGATTCCACTGCATAGGGAACCCGCCTTAAATCAATGATGGGAAATCTAATTAGGAGATCGTTAGTGGCGCCAGGATGAGAAGAGTCTCAGTAATTGTGAGAACCGTCTTATTCCCCAGTACTGGATATCAAAATATCATTGTCAACCTTTCAGGTTTTTGCTGAAGCGTGCGCCCGTTGTACAACATTAGCTACAAATAGTGTGATAAAAATAGTCCGTTTTGGCAAAAGGGCACTGCAGCGGCGTAGGGATACGAGAGGGATGCTCTCTGCATGGTATGGTGATGGGGTCCCTTCCATCAGGTCCTTCTCCTAATATGAACTTTCAACAAATGATATCGTAGCATAAATAAGGGGACGGAGTTGTAAAAACTGTAACTGAGTGTAATCTTTTCCACATTTTGTACCCATGTAGCGTTGAATGAAAAAAACCGAGGGTCGAAAAAAATACTTGTTTTTTTATGACTTCACTGGTAGCTATGCGTATAAAGGAGTGGATCGTCTCCTCTATGTATTAACATGTATTATCGTTTCATTTTAATCTAATATAAAAATAGACAACAATTTTATATGAATATATATTTTCCAGAGTCTGCTGCAGTTAGAAAAAACATTGGCCATCCTTCTGAGGGGTGTGGAGATGATGTTGTGGTATTCCCCCTTCCAGAATTATCACTACAAGGGCTAGTAAAAATCTCGGCATGCAGGAATATTACAGTATTTCAACTTGCATCCGGAGGGCTCCCTGAGGAATGGCGAACCTCTGCTCAATGTATTGTTACTATTACAGATATAGTGGTCCTAGACATAGAATTCTATACACAAATCTTCAAACAATTTTTAACTCAGTTATTATTCATACCGGAAATTGATTCCTAAAGTGAAAAAGCAAAAAACATAAGAGCCCAAAAACACAGGTGTCCAATATACATATACACAAAGCAGATTATCGTTATTAAAAGTAGAGGAGAGAGCTCTACTATTTATTCATAATAAAAATCTCCTCATATGGCAGTACACAAATGTTACAATATCTACAAATCCAGACAGAAGGGGTTACGGAGAGAAAACAAAGGTGTATTTAGAGTGAAATTCAAGTGCTCGTGCAAAGGATAGAAAGGACCAAGCGGTCAGGGGATATTGATTGGTATGATGACCAAGAAATTTGTTAGCTTAGATGTAGACAGAGCCAGCCCTCAAACGTTAGTTCGTAATGAAGTTTGTAATTGTCTTTAGCAAAGGTCCCTTTGCTTAGATGGTTTTTTGATCTTCAAGGAAGGGTTGATGGGCAGGGGCATAAGAGATGCCGGCTCACTGTAGGGAAAAGCTGTCGACGTTTCGACCCAAGGATAAACAGGGCAAATTATATCCTCATGGACGGGTCTTCATCAGGACGGGGCGATGAAGGGGAAGGGGATAGTTACATTGGATTCATGTAACCCCAGTAGTTAAGTAGGACACCTGTAACACAAATGTAGGGGCTCAGTTTGTTTAAAACCAACAACATGAAAGTTGATGATAAGCACTCCAGAAGCACTCACCCTGTTAGTGGTGTGCCTATATGCCAACTGGACAATTCGTTAAAAGAGAGCCGAGCAAGCGTGCTCTCGAGTACTAGGAGGAAAAAATAAGAAACATAAAGCCATCAGTGCTGTGTTTCTTACGTAGTGATTTGTCAAATACAAAACATGGACTAGACAAAGACAAAAAATGAATGAACAGTGTGAAGCTAGCTAATTGGACTCACCCTCGCTCAGTCGGCGAAAAGATGATGAGTTGGGTTTTCTGTGAAACAATATACACGCTGTGTCTGTGGACAAGAATGTATAATGAACTAAGTGGGTCAACAGTTACAAAGTCGGATTGGTTACATGTAACATCAGGGGATGTTGGTTAGTCATAACATACCTCTTCCGTAGAACTGCGTGGCCTATCAATGGGGCTCTGTCTGTCAATGACTGCTGAGAGAAGCTCGATCAGCGTCAGGTTAAGTACTAGACGTGCCGTCAACGTGCACGCTACTGACATATCACGCTATGGCAGGGGCTGTTGCCTAGCAACATACGTGGCGTGGAATGGAAGACAGACTCTAGGCGTCTTAGAGGTTCGGAAAACATAGTAAACATGGAGGCATTCGCATGCAACGGAACATGATACACATTATATGCCTTATACAGTACATGTTTACAAAGTACATATAAAATATGCATCCTGATCACAAAGTTCCATATATTTTCCAATTAAAGTGCGAGCGTAAACAACAGGTCAAGCAATCAGCCATTGTACAGGGTGGACATTTGTCTTGTTGTTTCTTCGTATTCATTAAGACCCCGATTCACTGTGTCAAATATGTGCATCCATTTGCACTCTCTGAGACTCAGGGTACTGGCAAAGTTCCCACCCCTGATGTTTACCGCTACTTTTTCTAGGATCCACCACCGGAGACTTTCAGGTGGGTGACCAAAGGTCAGAAAATGTTCCACCAAAGGAGCGCCTTGTACTTTGCAGCGTATTCTGCTTACATGTTGCAAAATTCGAGCTTTAACTTTTTGTACGGTCTGGCCCACATACAGGAAATCACACGGGCATTTGATGGCATATATGACACCCGTCGAGTTGCAGTTCGTTTGGTGGCGTAAGGTGTGGGTGTAGTTGTTATGTGTACACTGCTTGATTTCCAGAGTCAAAGGGCAGGCCTTGCAACCACCACATTTGTAATGGCCGACTACTGGTTGGGTGTTCCACAGAGTTGTTTGTGAGTTGCTCGGTCTGCAATGTATTGTTACAGCATCTGATTCCTGTGGTAATTACTCATCTTTCGACCTTATGTCGAGCAGAAATTTCAACAGCGTTCAACTGGTGAAAAGTCCAGTATGGTAAGACGAATTCTGTAATTACCAATTTAGGTGGCAACATTGGGTCCAATCGAATTCGAATTACACCGCACCTGAGGTCATAGAATGGTCATGAGCATCTCATTTTGAAACGCGATTCAGGTGACTAGTCTGAAAACAATGAAAGAGGCATTCCAGTTTTCCATCATTAAAATATGGATTCACAATACATATCCAGCATAGCTCGATTCACAATGATTATTCCCTAGTGTTTCACCTGACATCCTTGGTGTGGTATTCCCCCAAACTTTTGCCGAACCCATTTTTGTTGGCATTCGGACTCTGCACTTTAGCCCTGTTTACCGTGGCTAAAGTGCTTGTGCTCAAACATGGTAAAGTTGGATATTGAGTTACTATAGTGGACATGACATTTTTAAAAAGTTGCCATTTTCTTACCATTAGTTTCTGAGGCCTATCTAGGAGTTTCTAGCTACCTGGGCCTGTTAATGGTTCCCCCATTAAGAATGTGTACTGGGCTCAAACAGTGGACAACAAGACCTGGGTGTAGCTAGTGGAGGGTATTTCTGACAGGGTAGCTGGAGAGAAGTTGCGCCCTGCCATGACTTTATTTAAAAGCCCCTTGTCTACAGTACACACAAGGAACCTGACACCGGGCCTGCCCTTGCCCTTGTTACCCTAGACAGTTTGGAGCCAGGAGAAGCGGAAAAACTGACCAAAAATAGTTTTGGGGGTAGGCCAGGGAATAATTACCCCCAAAAAAGGATGGTATCAGGTATAAAAAAGGGGACCTTCCGAACCACTCATCAGAACACTCCTGGATTTGAGGTCCAAATAGAAGATGGACCCACTCTGCTGCCATTCCCTGCTGTTTGAAAGGCAGACTTGCTGTCTAAAGATGGAAGATTGAATGTGCTTGCCATGATCCCAGGCTACTCCATGAGCGTTCAGAGGCCTCCCTGCAACTGCCCAGCTGACCAGCATTAACTGGACCTGCCCGAGCTCTGCTGCTGACCCCTTCTGGAGTGAGTCCGAATGCTCACCAGGTCTTGGACCATTGGCTGGCATCTGTGAGAGCTCCTCCATAAGTAAAAGTGAAAATCCTGACGTTTGGGCACTTAACGGCGGCAAATGGACCCATTCTCACCACACTCTGCCACCACCATGACCACCAATATGAAGATCTATTGAAACCTGCTCTACACACTGACAGTGATCTCGGCGATGACTGGCAACATGAGACCTGCAGTTCATCCGTACGGGATCATCTGCAATGATCCGCCAATGCAAAGCTCCAGCAATGACCACTCTTCGTGCTACTGCAACAACCATCTGCACGCTCAACCTGCTCTTTGTGCGGAAAGCGCCTCCTCACTACCTCCTCCAATATGAACAGATGTCTTTGTGCAAAACTTCAGAAGGTAATTTTTCAGAGGGGCCAACATGGTTCCTGAATCTTACTTGTGATCCATTGTTGTCAGCTTGAATTTATGACTTTCCTCGTGTGCGACTAGTACTTTTGGCTTTTTGGTGCTATCTGACTAAAATCTTTAAAATTCAATATCTCCGGTTCCACTGATTGGATTATTGTAGTTCTGGCCTAATTTTTAAAAATAAAAATGTACTCTTTAATTTGGTTTAGTTTTTTTCTTATGTTGGGTTTTTACTTGTTTTATTGTTTGAGTATTGTATAAATACTTTACACAGGACTGTGAGGGGAATTTGCAGACCATAGAGGTAATACATCACCCCAACAACACCCAGTCCACTGAGGTCCATCAACACCGTGGATCATCCCAGCTACCGTCAGCCTGTCGTTTATAATCAGAAGAAGAGATGCCCAATAGTGGAGGTGGATGTCCACTGCGGCAATGCCGCTGTCGTAAATACAACTGGTGTCCTTTAGTGTGTGCAATTAGGGGAGGGCGACCAAGCCAGCGCAAGGAGCACAATAATGTCGCTACCTCAAGAAACTCGGGATCAGGGATGTTGCCAGAATTACAAGGTTACCGGAGGTTACCACAGTGATATTCTAGTGTGGAGGTGGAGGCCCTACGATGTATTGGTTGGGATTGCCCCCTAACAGGCCAGACCCCTTTATGGAGAGGTCGTATGCTGGAAAACTTGTCACAATTGGAGGGCATCCATAAATGGGACCTACTGGGGGTCACTACACTGGCTGATGTGCGGTGAAGGTCTGCCATCTATCAGTTCACCAACCTTCAAACTGAGTTCCCACTTTCTCAGACTTGGTTCCACAAATATCTCCAAGTACCTGCATGCCCTTAGTTGTTACACAACACATCTTCGAGATTACCCCGAATATATCTCTCTCAAAGAAAAGGTATTGATGGAGAGGATTGGATGAGGAGCTATCTCCCAATTTTACTTCACCCTGATAAACAACACCCCAGAGACATTGGAGCGATTTTGCTGTACGTGGGAGGAGTGGGTCGGGGAGATGATACATAAGGATCCAGCCATCAATACAATAACTCTGAGCTCCCCCACCCATCAAAAGCAATCAGGTGCAGACACACAGAAAGTGCAACAAGCTGTGAATGCAAAATGACTGCGTGAAATCCCCTCTGTGCTGTGTATTTATAATTGTCCATGCCTCATCCCCTACTACTTGTTTCCAAAATTTAAAATCACACCATCACACAAGCTCCACACAAAATATACCCTTACAGCATTTAATAAAAAATAATCTAGAACCTTGTCATCTATGTGAATGTTCTAGGCAAGCATGCTCTGACTACTTGACAGTGTGTCTCTAAGGACAGTGGAAATGCATGTTCCCATACTTTGTATTGGTTTGTTTTAAAACTCTTTTTTTATTAACAATGCTCGTGAGACCATACAATACAACACCATGTCATACTTTGTAGTGTTAGTGTTTTGAGAACACCAAGATCCCAGAAAGTCTGTTCAGTAGGTACTATGTGCCATTGTGTTCTGCCTAAAGATTTCCCATTCTTTTTTCTTCTCTGCTCAAGAAGTTCTGTCAAACCTCTTAACCAACATTATTTCTGCTATCACATTAGTTGTTGGTCTGTGGATGGGTGCCTTCATTCATTGAAGCGGTGCCTAAGGGGCTGACGTCAATGAGGGTTCGCAAGAGTCTGTGCCGAGGATGCTTTGCACAGCAGCGATTCCGATGGGCTGCAATGCAGTGTAAGTGTGCTAGGCCCAGCTCCTCTCTCCCATCCTGCCTGTGATGGCCCATTTAGACACACCTAAGTTCTCCATTGTGTGTGGCTGTCTAGGAGGAATACACAAAAAAATACCATCTTTCAACTACACCCAGTGATGTGATTCAGAGACAGGCTGCAGGCACCAAATGGCCAAGGCAAAAAAATGCCAACTTTCTAGAAATGGAATTCTCAAAATTGTAACTGAAAATCCAACTTCATCAAAAGTTCGGCTTTTCATTACAATTTGAGAGATGCCAAACATGAACTGGTTACCTCTTCCTATTTAGAAATTAAACTTTTAAAATGTAATAAGGTAATTCTAATGTAATCCTATGGAAGAGGTAGGCCTTGCAGTAGTAAAAAATGAATTTAAAACGTTCTCAATAACAGGACATTTAAAACGTAAAAGCACACGTCCTACTGTTTAGAGACATTGCACCCTGCCCTCTGGGCTGTCCCGGGCCAACCCCAGGTGTTACTTATATTTATTAAAATGGAAGGTTTGGACCTGGCAAATTGTTTACTTTGCCAGGTCAAAATGGCAGTTTAAAATGGCAGACACAGGCTGCAATGGCAGGCATAAGACATGTTTAAAGTGCTACTTAAGTGGGTGGCACAATCAGTGCTGCAAACACACTAGTAGTATTTAATTTACAGGCCCAGGACACAGGTAATGCAATTTTAGTAGGGACTTACAAGTAAATTATATATGCCAGTTGGATATAAGCCAATCTACCATGTTTTAAGGAGAGAACACAAGCACGTTAGCACTGGTCAGCAGTGATAAAGTGCGCAGAGCCGCAAAGCCAGCAAATATGAAGTCATCAAAAACAGGAGGTCTGAAGACAAAGTCCAACACAAGAAGGGCCAAGTTTAAAAACATTTTAGTAGGACCACTAGACTAATTTCGGAACCGGGGCTAGACATATGTTACATATGTTACAAAGCTTAAGAAGGTTTGCAGCTCTTTCAGTTCAAGAATGAGTGACAGCGGGGGGATGGCCGGACTTGAGACTCAAAGGTGACACTCCACTGAAGCCTAACAGATTCCTGAATCTGCCATCACTCCAGCTAAATACCGGCCTACTGCAACTGACAATGAGCCTCTGCTCGGTGGAGTCTCAGCAGCTCACAAATCACTACATGGTAGCAAGTATAAAGGGACGTAAGATGCAGAGTCATAATGGTCACAATGGTGACCACCATACCCTGTAGCTGAGGAGATGAGAGATCTGAGGATCCCTATAGAGGGCAGTTTCCTGCTGTCACTGGGACTTGGGAGAGATTCCGGTCGACCTCTGCTGCTTAGAGGGAGCTTCCGGCCCAGTTGAGGTGATGCTTGGGTGATGCTTGGGTTGTGGAAAGATGGCATTCCGGAGGCCTCAGAAATCTGGGGGCTGGCATGCACTGAGAAGGGCAAACATCAGGGCCTGGAGCCAGAGGCTAATGGCTGTTGCTGCCTACAACATATCGCTGTCTGAAACTACGGGCAGAAACTGGATCATAAGCTGGGGTGAAGTGCGGCAGCCATCCAGTTGCACGGGGCAGCATGAAGCGGGAGACGTGGATACCTGGCTACCTTTCCTCTCCTTCTGGCCACCCCTTCCCCAATCACCGCAGTGGAGCCAAGAGGGGAACGATTAGAGATTCTGGATGCAGGACTTTCTCCAGATCACCTTCCCCTCTCTCCCCATGAGTCCCTAAAAGAAGACAGTGAGACACTAGGCCCAAGTTGCTTCTCCTACGGATGCACCGCATAGCGAACTGATTGCCACAGAAGAGTGCGCTCTGCAAGTTCCCTCAGAGGCTGGTTAAAGGTCTCCTGGGCCAGGGTGGAGACAGGCGCTTGGGCCTGGGGGCTGCTGTGCACTGGATGACTTGACGGATGGTGCTCCCTGATCCAGAGAGAATGAGGGAGAAAATCCTATGACGGTGCACTACTAGAAAGCAGAATCCTGATGAGACCATGTTCCCCAAGAGAGGATAACATCATTTGGGTGGCTGGGGGGACATTGAGGCAGGAATAACCGAAGGCTGCTCACCACGCAGTGAAGCCTGACAAACACTCCCTGCAAACCTGGGGTCTGGATGGTGAAAAGAGCCTGGCATTAATGGCCATTATTTATTTATTTTTGAGATTTAAAGAGTGCTCAAATACCTGTAGGTGTCTCGGCGCTACGGACAGCGGCACGTGCCAGGCGGAGTGAGTTATTGGTTGAATAGTGGAACAAGTGGAACAAGTGGAACAAAGTCTGGTGGGCCACACTACCTGCGTATACTGTTGGAAGTTGTCCAGTTGGTCATTGCTGGGGGAGTGACGATACCAGGGAAGACTTAAATCTGGGAATTGAAGGCACAATCTCACCTCACCAACCTTCTCATCTTTACTCCTTGACATTAGAGAGAGCAGCCTCACCGCATACAGCATGATGAAAGACAAGAAGCAGCGACCTCCCAGACAGGTAGATACATTTGGTAACATGATGGAAAACACCACAGATTCTAAAACATCATCAGCAATGCCTGACAATGCTGCACTTCTGAAAGGTGATTCAGTAATCCTGAGTCAAACTGAAGGTCAAAGTCAGATAGGTATGCTTGGACATGTCAGGGTTATGACAAGATCTCTGAAATGTGGCAGAACAATAAACAAAGGATAGGGGGTGAGTGGCTAAATTGGAAGTTAATACAAAACCACCCAGAGCAGACATCAAAGATATGCAGCCATTCACAAAAGGTCTGCTGTGGAGGGTTGATGATGCTGAAAACCTCGCAAGATGCAATAACTTGCAGTTTATAGGAATCCCTAAAGGCATGGAGAGTCCTGACATGATATGGTTTGTGAGAGAATGGCTCAAAACCATGTTTAGGGAGGAAAACTTCTCCACCAGCTGTCATAGCATAAGCAGAGCAGGCGTTGATGGCTCACCCACCACAGGGCCCACCCAATGGTGATCATGGTCCAACTCTTCAACTTCCAAGCCCATGACATGTTAGTCTGAAAAGCAAGGAAAATAGGTGAACTGAAACATGGCTCCTTCCGGGTAATGGTCTTTCCAGACTACTCCAGAAAAGCACAAAAACAGAGATGGACATTTGACTCTGTCAAAGCTAAACTTTGAATGCAGTGCTTACAATATATGCTTTTCTTTCCAGCCAAGTTAAAAGTGATTTACAAAGACAGAATTCACTTCTTCAGCACACCAGAAGAATCTTGACACTGGATGAATGAAAGACCATGGTTACATCTGCCATGAAGCGACACGAATATACACACAGACACTGAATGCTTGGGTGCCAGGACCAAGCACTGGGAGACTCCACAGGAGATGAAAAATTGACAATGAGAAGGACTGATTAGGTCCCTTGAAAGAACGCAGGATGCTTGGGGGATCCTCCATGGATTTGGAATAGACAATCATGGATGGCTGGACTGCCAGAAGTGAGGGAATGATGATGAGGAACGATTGCAGCTTCAGGAAGGGGTGATGAACTGAACAGAGATTTGTACAAAATGCAACCAACTACAGATCAGCAGAGTGCTAACCAATCAGAACCCAAACATAATGAAACATGATGGGACATAAGGCGAAATCAGAACAGTGTCTGATGGACTGATCGGAGGAAGATATGGAGATAAGCTGCAAGGAGACTGTGACTTGGTTCAGCAAGGAGAGGCTGGGCCCATGAATTTACCCATCAGCCACAGCACATCCTTCCCCCCTCTTTTTTACCCTTCCCTTAGCCCTCCCCTCTTTTTCCTCTCTCACCCTTAATTTTCTCCCTATCCCCAACTCCCCTCTCTTATAGTCTTCTTCCTTATTTTTGAAATTATGTAGTCGTGTGAATGTGGAGAAGGGATTCAAGGACTGATATGAAAATATTGGAGTGAGTGAGGGAGCAGAGAGGGTGTGAGTGAAAGGTGAAAAGAATGACTGTATTCTTTGGTAATCTGAATTAGAGAGTTTTAGTTAAGGTTTTCTAGCCGGTGGGCTGCAGACCTCTCAGGCCTATACCATGATGTAGTTGTCTGGTTGATATGAGGGTCTACACATACAGGGGTTGGGAGTTCATAGGGGGGTAGTAAGTGAACTTTTAGAAGTTGTCAAGTTACTTCAAGACTATTCTTTTTGTTCCTAATGTTGAGGCATCAAAAGCGGCTGTGCAATTATGTAGTTACTGACACAGGTGGCTGGGCACAGTCAGCCCAAATACATGACTTGACTGGAGACAGCCTCCATTCTGTCTTGGAATGAAAATGGTTTGGGGAATAAAGTAAAACAGGGATTGGTGACCACTTTCATCAGGAGATTACAACCGGATGTGGTCCTATTGGAAGAGATGCATTTGATGAGGTCTCAATGACAAATTCTCAACAGAGGGGCTTACACCACTCTGGCGCAGGCCAAATTTAATTCAGGCGCCCAGGGTGTGGCAATTTTATTTAGAAACATGCCTCCTTCCGGCACCATACGACATGTATAGATCCAGATAGGATTATGTGGTGGTGCAGGGTATATAGGGCCGTAGGGATGTCACACTTATTAGTGTATGTGCCCCCCATCACTGCAATCGACCATTCTAGAGAAGTTGACGGGTTGACAGAGAAACTGTTGGAAACTGACTCCTCATTACACAAAGTGGGGAGGGGGTGGTTAACAATGTGATACTCCCTGGACTATATAGATCAATATCCACCCAGGACGCTCCAAGTGAAACACCACTAGCTCGTTTTACATATATACTGGAACTCACGCACCGCATGCACCGCACATACTCCGACTTCTCTGGCACCCATTGAGTGTTCTCCAGACTAGCCAAAATATTTGCCCCAGTGGGAGAGGAAACTCCAGTGGATACAGCTATATATTTTGATAGGGGGATCTCTGATCACTCGCCACTTAGAGTAACCATTCGTAGCAACCCTGCCGTCCGAACATTGGATGACAACCAAATGCTGGGGAACTGCGAGACAAACAGGTTTTGAAGAAACTCAGGCTCGATACAGAGCTGAATTTCACAGAAAACAAAGATCCTTGGATTCAACAGTAATACTGTGGGAAGCTTATAAACAATGCCAAGGGATAGAGAGCAAAATGTTATGGCACAAAAAAGAGGGACACCCAAGACACGGAGACACAGAACACCAATTGGTGGTTCAAGAGGAGCCCACTGGTACCAAATCGAACATCTTAACTCTATGTACTATGTTGATCCTATTGTGCCTTGGCGATTAGGAAGATGAGAACCTAAATCCTGGTCACACAACACTGGCCTTATGATGCAGGGGATAATGCTGCTAGGTTACTGGCCTACCTGGGTCAAAGTGTGCTAGAATTGAGCTGGATTCATACCATCATAGATGAAGACAACCACGTCTATATTACTGACATAGGCATAGCCCAGGCATTTGCTCGCTTATGTATCCTTTTATGAGTCATGCCCATTAACAGCGCCTCCGCAGATATAGGGCTATTTCACAATGATTCAGACACCAACCCTCCTGTGGGAAGACAGAGATAATCTTGAGTGAGACATCACTCTCTCTGAGATAAAAGAGGCCACCATGAACCTCAAATCAGGAAAGGTTTGCAGCCCTAATGGGACACTGGTCGAGTTCTTAAAGAGTAATGCCTGGATACTTGGTCCTTATCTACTATGATTATATAAGGAGGCTGGTAAGAAGGTGAGGTTGCCACTAGATTTGCACTATGCCTCAGTAGTGGTCATTCACAAGCCAGAAAAAAACAGCTATGCAATGTAACTCGTATCACAAAATCCTGCTCCTAAACATTGAGACTAAAATATTGGCTACAGTCTCAGCCCTGAGGTTGGTCAGAGTCATGTCCCTTTTGATACACCAAGACCAATCTGGCTTTTACACCCTTCAATACACCTACCATGCTATCCCAGATGACTATTTTACCAAGTTTAGGGGGAGATCCACAAGCTGCTTTAGGATGGAGGATATCCCAGGGTGGCGATACAAACCTTGCAGTGAAATCAATACAATGGAGGTTCATTCCTTCCGGACATCAGGGCATTCTACTCTGAGGCCAACTTGATTGTCATTAATGACTGGGAATATGCACCCAGAGACCACCCCTACAACTTACTAGAGTATCTTCAATTCCAAAAGAGATCCTATCTACATTACCTTAATGGAGGAAGAGGTGTAAGGAAACTGTTACTTGCAACGTAAATGGCTATTGAAGCCTGGGACAAGGCTGATAGATGCTCAGTTTAGGCAGGAAGACACACCCGAGAGACCCCCTTTGGTTAGGGAACAGGTAATAGGGAAATTTAAAGGCTTTAAGGCTTGGGATCTCAGCTGGATCTCCAAACTGGTCACCTTGTATTTCTTTTTAGCTCCCTACAGCGTGATTACCAACTCACTGCTACACAACTCTGTAAATACATACAGTTGAGACACTCATGGTGAGCAGAGGGGTTTGATATTAAGGATATCCTGGAATATGCCCCTTTAGAAGGGAGATTGGTACAGGGGGAGTTATTAGAGAAGGCAGTCCGTTACACGTATCAGACCATAAATAATGACATACCTAACAATCTGAAGAAACTAGGGGAGAAGTGGGACAGAGATTTAGGAGGAGTGGGAGCCAGCCCTGATGCACCAATGAGAGGTAGTGATTAAATCAAGACTGCAGCTTATACAATTCAAAATCCTGCATAGGATCTATTTCGATCGGTCTAGACCACACAAATTTGAGAGGGCTGAGACATTGTACTGCTTGAGATGTGGGGAGCATGAAGGTTCGCCCTTCCACACACTCTGGGAGTTCCCCGGTAAATGCCCATACTGGAACAACACCTTAGTTGAGCTGTATAAGATTCTGAACACACTCCTACAGGTAGATCCTAAAAATGTAGGGGCAGATTTATGTTAACTGGCGCATCCCCAGGGATGCGCCAGTTAATGAGCGCCACAGTGCGCCACTGCTCCGCCACCCATGGTGCAAGGCAGTGAAGATGTGTGACGCATCTCTCGGCGCACGGGCGGCGCATTGCAGGAGTCATGTCGCAAGTGCGACATGACTCCTGCAATGCACAGGGGCCACCTTTTCAATGCATTGTGCGTCACCCTTACGCCTGCTTCAAGCAGGCGTAAGGAATTGACGTGGAAAGTGACTGAGTGAAATCTCATAATTTCACTCAGCCACTTTTAGGAGGCGTTCCTGCGCAGGAACGCCCCCCCCCTGCGCAGGAACGCCTCCTTATGGCGCAGGGCTTTCCAACGTGACGCATCTCCTAGATGCGTCACGTTGTAAATAGGGCGCATTGTTTGCGCCGCCGTTGCGTCACATTAAGTGACGCAATTGCTGCGCAAGGAGGCGCAAGGCCTTCATAAATCTGCCCCGTAATTCTTGTCATCCCTACATATGTGGATCTTCAGAGATCCTAACTTCTCTTTTGCAACTTCAGTCTGGTGGTGGCAAAATGGGATATCGGCAAACACTGGAGAGCACCCAAATTACTTACCCTTGAGGAGTAGAGGAGAGGGATGGATACCTACCTGGCCACGGGAAAAGTCACCTACAAAGCTAGAAGTTGCCCAAAGAAATATGCTAAAATGTGGGCACATATACTATGTGTGTCTGATGGATGATAACTAATGCCTCACCGGAATGATTCTTAAGTCTTATGGGGAAACTCTGTACATGATTGTAATTTAACTTATGTTAGACTGCACGTTGAGAAGATAGGTGTACTCTGCTGTCACAAGTGCCTAATGAAGATTTACAACTCAATGTTAGTTGTTGTTCAGTGCGCACATTTGTGCACCTATAGTTTTAAAAATACATTTTAAAAATCCCCAAAAAATAGAATGAGCCACAGTAGTTTACATCACTGAGTGTGCCTGAGAAATAAAGCAAGAATTAATAGCTCATTATTTGGTAAAACATGTTGCCCATTCAACAAATCATCTCAACCCTTTTACCAACCCTTTTCTCAGCCTATTTTTTTATTTTTTACGAAAGAGGCAGTTTATTAAAACCTTTGGATATTAAGTGTAAACATCCTGCATTGTCCAGTACCATTCAAGAATCGATCACTTGCAAATGGGAAACCAAGCACATGGTCAAATTGCACAGGGTCTATGAGTTGCATAGACCTGCTAAGCACGGTTAATAGCTTAAGTGACATTTTCCAAATAAATGTGCTCTTGGTATATATTTATATTGGTTGCTGCGGGGGACGTGCAGATCATTTTGTGGAAGATTTGCTTGTTAGATGTTGATGTGGAAAGAAAGGCCTAAAAAATTAAGTACAGCTGTGATTTTTTCTAAGCGTTAATAGGCATATTAGGATTCAAATATATATCTGTAAGAGAATACCAAGTTGCGTGGTATCATCGTTCATAGAGCTTCTACATGAGTGGGTGAATACAATGTATCTGCTCTAATGGTCTTCTCTTTATAAGTGTTAATGATATATGTTGATGATATAGGGTCAGGGATGGAGATATCCTTGGTTCACTGCTGAATTTGCGGATGGCCTTCAGCAGAGTTGAAAGATGAGTCACTAGAGAGTGTAAGAAGAATTTGAGATTTTTTTGTAACCTAATTTTAATACAAATATGTAAAAATTGCAGAATGGAAAGTGTTCCTGAAACATATGTTCTGAAATTGATAAACGGTTTATGAGATCTAAAAATGTGATGGGTGTAGAAGTACTGTGGAATACACAGATTTGCAAACAATCTTTAACACCTTGGCTGCTTGAGATATTCCCCTGCTGTGCTGAAGGTCAATAGAAACGGGTGCGGTCATGACGAGCTCAGCTCGTCATCAGCACACGAGCACCGTGCTTCATGACGAGCTGAGCTCATCATGAGAATGGAAGGAGTTAAGTAATTTAAAATTTCACTAGGAGATGATAATGTATTATAATCAGTACAGAGTCTCTAGGCTTATAAATCCACAGCAGAGATGTGTGCTCAACTTAAAATTGACAGATAAAATCCTAGAAGGTACAGTCATCGGCTCATTAGTTTAAAAAACATACAATAAGTAGGTCTGAGTTGGATGAGCATCAATATTGGGACAGAATCTAGATAAAATTCACTTCGGTAGGTGTGCAATATAGAAGTAATGGACACCTGGAAAATATGTTTAGACTAAGCACTATAAAGCAATGCATTTCAGCACATGATATATACATTTTACTTATGTACAATTTATATAAATTAATATTTACTTCTCAAGTAACGTTTAAAAACTATTTCCATCAAAAATAATTGATTTGATAGTTGCCTCAAAGCTTGCTTCATAGAAAGAGTTCCAAAAGTCATGGTATTAATTTAAAGGGGAATAGAATAGATGATGATAGTTGAATTTAAGGAATCTAATTATATTAGCTTCTGAGAATCAATAATCATAATGAACGCAAAATCATATACATAAAGGAAAGAAAGGATCTCCTTCTTTGACACTGAGATCAAGCAATTGTTTTCATAATAGTAGTTAATCTTATTATTGTTAGTAGTAGTAGTATAGAAAAATGGAATACAATGACTATTTTATGCAAATCTGATATACTAAAAAAGTCCTTGAACCGACTCCTGAGAGTTACAGGTCATCAATTCTCTTTGTTTGTAGAATCTAAGTACACCACTATTGCCCTCATTATCAGTGCCCCTTTTAATTCCGATGAGCTGGGTAACCAGAATTAATTGGCCGATCAGCATGATTTCATGGGGAACACCACTGCTCAGTGGTATTACATCAGGAGAATTCCCACCCTTGAATCAAGCAACGTCTTCTGGTGGAATACCTGAAGAAATTGACGAAGTAGTACAAAACATTATAGCCCAGAAACTCATGATCCCTGTTATCCCCTCTCCCTTTGACATTACTGGATCCCACACTAATGGTAAATTTTTGGGAAGTAAATACGAGATTTTTATGGACCACTTGTAATGAGGGCTTATGTGGCTTCCATGCATGCAATAGGAAAAATTGAAGAATTCTCTAATATTGTTGTTTGATTAATGAAGAAAGACTATCGGTGTACATGTCAAAAGTGGCTGAATAGGAAAAGTGAAAGAATAAGCGGGGATAAACCAGTAATTAAAAACCTGAAAGAGGGAAGGAGTAGCATTGTGGAATGTAGGCCTGAACCGGAAGCTTTACTAAATATGCTCAAATTCCAACACATGGGGCTGGTGGATATACAGTAATTACAGATTACAGCCACATGGGCAATAATCATAAAAGAAGGACTTACAGTGAGGGCAAGCATTCATAGCAAAAGTTCATGCAACTCTATTGGAGTAAGAACAGCAACATAAGAGGGAATGAAATGACAAAAAAGCTGGCAATGCATTTTCTCCCAGCATATGAAGCAGGTTTTCATAAGGAAGCTGCGACCATCAATCACCACCTCATTACCAAACTGTCATCGGGGCTTAGACTAAATGTATTCTGGCGCGCTGCCATACTAAATGTTCAATGAAAGATCCTCCAGGCTTTCTACAAGATCAGCTTAAGTCGCACATGCAATACATCAAAGGGGGACATTAGCGTTATCATAGCTTAATAAATAGTACCATTCTGGCAATGTAATCCTGTGTTCTAGAGCTATCCACCACTGTTGATATTAAACGGCTTAGGTAAACAATCCAGGCTTCGTGAAGGACTTTTTTTTTCCCTGACGAATGCACGCGAAGGCAATCGCTCACTCGCTGAGGCACACTGACTGTAGCGGCCCAAAAAAATATAGATTTTGAGCCGAAAAATATAGATTTTGAGCCGAAAAATATTTGACTGAAAAATAAGAGAGTGGCATTCATTGCCAAAGGCAGGTTAATAATGCATGCATCTTGTTATCCCATTTTAACTGACGATATGAGGCTAGGTTTTTTTTCTATGCACAATTTAAAAAATGTCAGCGGAGGATACATGAAAGCTTGCGTTAAAAGACGTCCCCGCCTATCCAGGCAGTCTCTATTGCATGTTCAATTTACACTTCGCAAGTACAATGAATTAATTGTCTGCGATTGCACTCTGTGACACTGTTTCACAGACTTTGTAACAGAACCACTTCATGTGTTATTTGCTCTGCCCAGTTTACACAATTGGCTTTGCTTTCAGAACGCACTTTCCATTTTGTTGTTTTATTTCAGAAAATATTTAACGATTGCTACAAGGCAACTCTATTTTATATCTAAACTGTAAGCAGACAAAAACATAGCATCAACGAGATAACCGTGTATGTTTTTAGACGTTTCAGCCCTGATTGCTTTGAAAAGGTGAGTCCAAAGTTGGTCTACAAGGGCAGCGTTAGTTTTCAGTATAGCCATTACTATGTAGGTGGCGCCCATTCTGATTAATTGTATGTAAATGTATTTTATGTGCCTATGCTTGAAGTACCAGCTAGGGTTTCACATAAACAGCTTACCATAATAGAATTGATGTCACTAGACACTCGTATAAGATTCTAGCATAAAGCATTGTCTGTAAAAAAAATGAAATATCACCATTTATAGCTGTGAGGTTACCCAATGCCCTGTGTGCCGTTTGCCCCCTATAATGTTACAATACAGTTTTTGAATTTCCCCCATGTCCTTTAAAATATCTGTGATTGCTTTTTATTAAGGCTGTGCACATCTTCTATATAAATTATTTCATTTATTTTCATTTTCCATTCACACACTATGAGTGGATCATCAACCCTCCATCTTAGTGCTATGATAGATCTTGTGACTAAAGATCCAAGAAAGATCACATTTTCTCTAGAGCATTCCTTACTGCAATTGCGTGTCCTCCCTAATAAACCCAGTTCCTGAAAGAAAATTCAAATTGATGTCTATTTCATTCCAATTCTCTGCATATTCATACCTGGAAGGGCTTGCTTTTTGAACATTCCCAAACCACATGAGTCCTGGTTCCTTATAGTTAAAAGATTTAAAGCACTGACCACAATATTCCAAAGAATTTTGGTGCAGTCGTTTAGTCCGGAAATCACATGTAGGTCCTGGTATAGATTATGGGGCAGATTAGGATGGCGGACGGACCTGCGTCCGTCCGCCACCCCAGAGTTGGAGGGACCGTCCGCAGGGGCAGCGGCGGTCCCTCCATGCAAATTACGATGTGACCGCCACCCTGGCGGTCACATCCTGTATGAATAACATTGCGGCGGGTGCTGCTTCAAGCAGCACCCACCGCAATGTCAAAAATGCATGTATTACATTTACATGCACAAAGCGGCAGGCACCACGCGGTGCCTGCCGCTTTGTGCATGTAAATGTTGGGGGGTATCATAGGTACCCCCCATGTGCACCCCCCCACCCCCCGACACCCTGGGGGCCCGCAACGGGCCCCCAAAAGCCAAAGTCCACATGCTTTTCCACGGCGGAAAAGCCACCGCGGAAAAGCATGTGTCCGTGCAATTCCTAATTTGGCTGACGGTGTCTTGCAGACACCGTCACCAAATAGCCCTCCCTACCCCGCGGATCAGCGGCGGACGGACCTGCTGTCCGCTGCTGGTCCAACCGCACTCCCACCGCCATCCTAATCTGGCGGTGGGTCTTCTATTTCACTGCGGCGGATAATCCGCATACTCCGGGCCGGCGGTGGCTTCCGCCGGCCCGGAGTATGCGGATTATCCGCAATCATAATGAGGCCCTATGTATTGAAAAGTGATATTTTTTTTTTGCAGAGTTTTATATAGCGCGAACTAGACCCGAACCGAATCAGGTATCAGAGCGCTTTACATAGCACCAGTTACGTTACATGAGGACGTCATCTTTCCAGTACAAAAACTGTGCTTTAATATTTTTCATACTTTGTGTGTGTGCTGTACAGTGCAGCACACATATAACATTGAAAACATTTTAAAGAGTTTATAAACTTGCACCACAGTTATGGTTGCCTCAGGGAAGCATATGTTTTTAGTGCAAATCCCCATCTACCAATATTTGTGGGTACAGGTTTGTGTCAAACATTATGGGTGTTTGAATGGGAAAACGTTTTTACAATACAATGATGCCACACTTGCTTTTAATAAGCCTTTAGCAGAGGAGACCGCCTGAGATGTTCTTAGGTCTTCAGTTCTAGCTTCTTGCTTACCACATTTTCTGTACCATACTGAGCTCTTTCTTTTGCATGCTGGTTTGCCCAGGGCAGTGTTCCGGAACAAATTCTAAAGTTTTGTCAAGGCTAGACTCATAAGTTCACTAGTATCCAGGGATTCAGTGAGGGGTATAAAGCTCCATTTCTTGAGCCATCCTCAAGCAGGTATGATGCATAGGTGGTTTTCAGTTGATGAGACTATTTCATCTAGATATTTGTCTCTTTCTCTCTGCCACACAGAAGAACCTATTTTGCCACAGAGAAATGATCTTGTTCCTATACATCTCTTTGTCAGAGTTGGAAGAGCAGCAAACATTTCCAATATGGGCTTTGCTCTTGGTTTTCTCTTTTATTGTTTGCTATGTCAGCTCTCCTACAGGTGGATTGGCTGTTGCCCTTGCACCATTTTGTATTGAAGTACCACTCCACTCTGGGGGCCCAGTTTCTTCTCTTTTTTGGGCCTCTTTGGTGGGATCTCTTGGGATAGTACTTGGTTTATGGTTCGACTAATCCTGCGGCCCTGTCTTTTGCTCTAAAAGTCCTTTCTTAGCCCTGTAAGAAAAAACATTCACATATGGACCTTCAGTGTATTTCTCTATACGGAAGTTTTTTTATTTTATTTTATAACATCCTCCTCTTCATTCTGTTTACCTTCTTGGCATGTGATTGTACTTATGGGTGTTTCACAATGTTGATGTGCTAATTCTCTGTCTCAATCAGAAGGCTATTTTTTACAAAGTCCATTTCCTTACCTGCTCTTCATTACACAAGTGATCTTTATTTTGGCAAAATAGGAGTCATTTGTCTTTTATTTGCATTGGTTTGGACTTTTTACACAAATGAATTATAGGAATAAGTTTGTATTTTATTGTTCATTTGTATGAGTTATGATTAATTCTTATTTGTACCCTATGAATCTTTTGATTTTTTTGTCTAGAAATCTATATAAAAGAAAATACTTTTTGATATAAAAATTTCCTGTGCTGCTTTTTTCTTCTTTTTATTGTCTACTAAAGTAGCTTCATGATAAATGCTTCAGACACCAATTTAATTGGAACAGATACATATAGGTATTCAATAAACAATCTGTCATCTGTGATAAATACCTTTAAGTAAAATCCCTTGCTGGCACTTTTCTATAGTTACTTGATCTGCCCAAGCCAGCAAGGGCATATTGGGTCTCCCACCGCTTTTTCTTTACTGGAATTAATCTAGCATGGTTTATGAGGGGTGAAACCCCGTAACCAGTCCCTGGATGCTTGTTTTAGGTCCAGGGAGGACCTGGCCTGGTAGTCGGGCTGGATTGGAATGGCATAGGGAGCAAAAACGATGGATTTAGGCCCATATCTCCGTACTGGGGTGAATGTTTGACATTGATCAGCATTCTGTCCATACATTTTTATTTTTGCATTTGTCACCCCACAAACTAGGCAAACTAGGCACTTCTCTGTGGGCCTCTAAAACCCAGACAGGCAGAACCCTTAGGGTCTACGTGTGATGTCCCATGGATTAGCACTTGGGGAGTTCCAGGGATCTCAAGAGTCCTGGCGAGTTTGGGGCATCCCCATATAATATATAGAAATGTGCCTGCTTCTGTGTTGCATTGCAGGCAGTTGGGATTGGGTGCGCTTTCCATTCTTAATAATCCGGTGTAATATTTTAAGTTGTACCAATCTCAGCCGGGCATTAATGGCTACTTCTCTCAGGTTCTTTAGGGCTGGCTCCAATCTATATCTTGCAGCTCACTAATCTCCTTTGTCCACCTGGCCCGCAGTGCTCGGAGGCAGTCTGGGACACGATTTATCATGGTGTGATAGAGTTGCAATACAGGTCTCTATTTCACCCTGTAGAACCTAGTTTTCTAGGAGGGTATGTTTATCAAGGCTACCAGCTCCTTCTGGACTGCAGGGGTCAGCTGCAGATATTTATATCTTTAGAAGGGTCCTAGCTTGTACTCTTGTTGTAAGACTTGGAAGGATTTCAGTTCCTCCTCATGCACAATGTCTCCCAAGGTCTCTATACTCACCAGCTTCCACTTTTTGAAACCTGAAAATGTACTTGTGTATTTTAGGGCTATTCCCTTCCACAGTGGAATGGCTAACATGATTTTCTGTTGCTAGCCAATTGCTCTATTAGCATCATCCTGTGTCCTCAGGGTCGCTTTCATCAGAGTGAACAGATGTTTCCTTTCCAATCTACCATATATATAGAGAACATGCATGCCTGGTGCAATCTGTGCCGTCTGTATTCATGTAATCCGGGTCACTATGGGGGTGAACCCCCAATCAGTAATTAGTTGCAGTTGTGTAACCCTATAGTTTGCTCTAATGTCTGGTAAGACAATTTTCCATTGTAACAGGATATATATAATGTCCTCAAAGCTATTCTCAGGTTGCTTTCATTCCTGCATAGCTGCCACAATATTGTATCAATCTTAACAGGATAGGCTTCCGAAACCTCAAACGGGGTATTCTGAAACAGGTATGGTATTTTGGGCAGGGTAATAATTTAAGTAGGGAAGTCCTGCCCAATATCATTAGGTACATGTAGAAATGGTCGGAGTCTAATATTTACAGAGTACTAAATATCTCAGAAAATAAAGATTATTTCAAAAACAACTTCACTTGCATATAGTCCATGAATGTCACTCAGAATAAGGACGGTTAGGACATCCAGTGCATATTTGTTTATTGCACTTCTTAAAAAGATTCAATGACTTGAACATATATATATGCAGAACATTAGAATTGTAAACATTCCAATTACTTCATTGGTAAAACGGTTCAATTGGCATAAACATAGTGAAAATAAGTAAATACATTCAAGTATATCGACGCGCTCACAGTGCACAGAGAGGAAAGTGTTTAGAGGGGATGGGTGTGTTGGAGTAGAAGTGGGGACCGGGTAAAGGTGGTGTGACTACGTAATAATCACAGTGAGAGTCAAAATGTAGCCTCTACAGTCTATAGGTAGATCAAAAGGTTCCGAATAACTCTTAGGCACAGGATCCGTAATTATCCATTATTTAGTCCTATGCTTAGAGAGATACAAAATGTTGGTTGTCAACGTTTCGACCCCTGAAGAGAAGGGTTGTTCATAACCTCAGGCTGGGGTCTTCATCAGGACACGTAGAAAAGCGGGAGCGCCTATAAGTAATACAGTAACAATGAATGGATCTGTCACTAATGGAAATAATTAGTGCACTAGGAAGAAGGTAACAAATTCGTACATACTTAGTGAAGGACCCGGTGTGGGCCTTCAGATTAGGACCTTCCGGGGTTCCTGAGTTGTTTACTGTGGCCTGTGAACGTTTAAAGGAATTATCATTAAGGGCAGCATAGCTCATCTAAATGTATCCACCTTCTTCTAGGACGCTGGCTAAGTTCCCTTCGAGGAATCTATCTTTTTTCAGCTGTAACCTCAAGTCCAAGGTACTTGTATCCCGATTTCAAGGTTCAAATCATCACAGCCACTCTCTCCAGGTCCTCCCAGTCCTCTGTCTGGTTCAGGGTTGATGTGTCCCAATTTATGCTATATCCCTAGCACCCCTTAAATGTATGAACGATTGAGAGGACCGCTGGGACTCCCATTGCTGCTTTAGTGAAATAGAGCAGCACATAATATACATAGAGTAAGATTTTTTTCAGATTTTTCCCATCACCAATGGGAAACAAGATACATCAGCTCTTCATCACACTCAGCTTGTCAGCAGCTCCAGCACAGTGCAAACAGCAGCAGGGAGAATGGTCACCACTGCCCCTGGCCTCTTTGCGGCTGCTCATTCCGCTATCTGGCTGCAAAACTGTGGAATGCCTTACCATCCCAGCTGCGTGGCTTAAATGATCTCCTGACTTTCAGGAAAGCCCTTAAGACTCATCTTTTCCCCTTAGACTAGAACCCCTGTTACTGTTATGTTAGGGCCTGCCACACTGTGCTAGAGGCAGTCCTCTTCCTACTGGTTGAGAAGCGCCGGGACGTCCCTTAGCTGGGGCAGCTGAGTGCTATATAAAAATATGTAACATAACATAACCCAATATAACATAAACACCACCGCATCCATACTCAGTACTATCATAGGGGCCTTATAGAGCAAGGTTACCCACTTTCATAACTCAGGTCCGAACCCGGCTCTTCTCAGGATCACGTGAAGATAATGTCAATTGATAGAAATAAAAGCTTTTTTGACATCATAAGAGAGATTAGCTCCGGGTTCCAGCTTCATTTTGTTTTATCTAGCCACACATGAGGTCATCTGAGATTTAGACATGTCAGAGCGTCCCCTGAGAGCAGCCCTCTGGAAGGGGTGAAGGGGGTCCCATGAAGCCCACAGACATCCCCTTGCAATCCCCTTTAGAAGTGCAGGTGGGTTGCTGCCTGCACTGTGAAACACAAAGCGGCTTTAAAGCAGCTATGCCATTTTTCACAAAAATGTGCTGCCCTCAGGGCAGCACAAGTTCGCAGCTGCCCTGGGGGGCAGTGCATTCACCACAATGCAGCTCATTTTCTTTCATTGAGCTGGGTGCACCTTTTTAAAGGTGTGCCCGGCGCAATAAAGGAAAATGCCCCTGTTCTTCATGCACCAAGGTGGTAAGTACTTTTGCCATCCTGGTACCCCGTATTTTAGCTAGTATCTTATTCTCTGTACTCAGAAGTATGAAGCACAGTGGTCTCTAGGTTTATCGGGTATGGGGGTCACCACTATAATTGCATGGTTCATGTCAGATGGGAGCTGCAAATCATCTCTAGCCACTTGATACATTTTCTTAAGATGTGGCAATAGGAGCAGGGCTAGGCATTTAAACAATTCCACGAGAGGCCATTGACTCTGGGCACTTTCCCACAAGTCATTGCTGATTTCCTCTACTGAGAGGCTGCCCTCCAAAGCCCCTGGTCCAATTCCCCCAACACAGCTATTGGTACTTCCCCTAGAAATGATTTTGTGTCGAAGGTGGTCTTACTATATCTTGCTGTCAATAGCTTCCTATAGTAGAGTGGGAATTGCTCTGCTATAACCTCATCAGTGTAGGCCACCACCCCCGCCTAAGTCCCCACTTTGGCCACCCATCGCGCCTACTTTTCTCTTTCACCTACCTATGCCAGCAGATGGCCTGCCCTATCTCTGGCTTCCTCTGCATCAAGAAGCAGTGGCTGCATGCAGAATTATGTAGGAGATTACAGTATTGTTCCCTGATTGCCTCTAGCTGTAGGTATATATTAGAGATTTCTGTCTGAGTCCATTCTTTTTTCCAGTTAAAGGAGCCTCTCCTTCAAATCCTGCACCTGTATTTCTTTCCCTTTTCTCTTAAGGGACCCCACATTTTGGGCCTTATCGCTAAGTACAACCTTTCAGGACTCCCAGAGCGTAACCAAGGAGGCTACTGACCCTTCATTTTCAGCAAAAAACAGCTTGGATGCAACCAAGACAGTCCATAGAGTGTCTCTGTTTCACAAGTTCCACTTGTCTAATCTGCACACCTTGGTCCCACCCTGGCTCTGTGTACGCAGTGTGACCTGCAGTGGCAAGTGGTTCTGAAATGCCTTATGCCAGATATTCCACCTCCCGCACCCACTGAATGCGTTCTGCTGGAAGGAATACATAGTCCAACTAAGAAAGGGACCCATGTGCTTTCGACATAAATGAGTATTGTTGAGTTAAGGGGTGTCTAGCTTACCACACATCCCCCAATCACATGAATCTTGCGAATTGCCCCGAATTTGTGGGTGTTCACTGTGGTGGGTCTGCGCAGATCTGGGTTGAATCCATCATCATTCTTTAGCTCACTTCGCCACCCCAGTTTAGACCCAGCCATGTGCACATCAGTCTTGAACCTGTTCCTCCTGGGAACAGCGCACCCCGAACTGCCAAGCCAGGTCTTCCCTGAATCACAAACAAGCATCCTAGGACCAGTTTTGGGGTAACACCCCTCATCAGCCAGGCTAGCTTGAATCCAGTGGCAAAGTGAGCAAGGGACTCACATCTGGGCATACCTTTCCAACTTATGGCGAGCAAAGCAAACACAAACAGATGATGGATAGAGAGCTGAAACTCCAGTCACAGATCTGGGTTGAAATGATCATCATTCTTTAGCTCACTTCACCACCCCAGTTCAGACCCAGCTATATGCAAATCAGTCTTTAACCTGTAGTTTGTAATTTGTAATTTGTAATTTGTAATTTGTATTTATATAGCGCATTATCACCAACGGTCTCTAAGCGCTGAGAGAGAGGAGCCTGCTAAGGATTACTGGAGGGGAGGCAGTACTTTACTGTGTGCCCCATGCTTCCTTGAAGAGAATGGTTTTGAGTAGTTTCCTGAAAGGAAGCAGGGAGTGTTCCTTTCGGAGGTTGTCAGGGAGTTTGTTCCAGATCTGTGGGATGATGGTAGAGAAAGCTCTGCCTCCAAGGGATACCAGGCGAGGGCGGGGGCAGACTAACATCCTGGCTTTCAAGGATCGGAGTGCTCTCATTGGGGCATAGTTGGTTAAGCCCTTTTTGATGTATTCCGGTGCCTTGCCGTAAACGGCTTTATGAGCAATGCAGAGGCCCTTGAATTTTATCCTTTGCCTGATGGGAAGACAGTGAAGTTGGCGCAGGAGGGGGGGGGGGGGGATGAGTGCAACGCGGAACCTTGAACACAAGACGGGCCGCGTCGTTCATAATGATCTGGAGTCTAGACAATTGGTAGTCTGGGAGTCCGAGGTAGAGCGAGTTTCCGTAGTCCAGTCTGTATATAATCAGTGCAACTACCACTTGTTTAAGGGTTTCGAAAGAGAGGAGAGGGGCCAGTTTCCGCAACTGCCTTAAAATGCTTGAGCAAACCCCTACTGTTGTAGATACCTGTAGGGCCATAGTTAGTTTATTATCGATCTTGATGCCCAGGCTTTTAACTGCCGGGACAGGCTCGGGGTATTTGCCCAACTCTGGTGGCCAGAAAAGGCTATTCCAAGGGTTGGTGTCAGTGGTGATGGCCAGTATCTCAGTCTTATCTGGATTGATTTTGAGGCTGTTGGCCAACATCCAATTAATAGTGAGTTTAAGGATGTTCTGCACTCTGTAGTGGGCAGATGAGGAGTTGTCAATCTGTATGATGATCTGGGTGTCATCTGCGTAGTTGTATATTTGGCACTCCAGCTGGTTGGGTGTGGCTATGAGGGGTTGGAGGTATGCATTGAACATGAGGGGGGACAATGCCGATCCCTGTGGGACTCCACATGGAAGAGTACCCGGCCTGGACACCGCATCCCCCAGCTGCACTCTCTGAGAGCGATCTTTCAGAAATGATGTAAGCCATGTCAAGGCTATGCCCTGCACCCCAAAATTAGACAGCCGCGACAAGAGCAGCTTGTGGTTTACGGTGTCGAACGCCGCGGACAAGTCTAAAAGGATCAGGGCGCAGGGTTCCTTAGCGTCGGCCCGTAATCTCAGTCCATCTAGTACTGCCAGCATCACTAGTTCTGTACTGTGGTGCGCCCAAAAACCTGCCTGATTCAATTGCAGGAGGTGGTTGGCCTCTAGATGGTGTGCAAGTGAGGCGAGTACGTGCTGTTCAAGTACCTTGGAAAGAAAAGGGAGCTGGGATATTGGCCTAAAATTCTTCAGGTTTTTAATATCGGCCCCGGGTTTCTTCAAGAGGGGGATCACACTCGCCTCCTTGAAGTCTCTCGGGACCACTCCCGTTACGAGGGAAGAATTCAAGAGTGATAAAAACTCGTCTTCAATCCCAGGGAGGGCCATCTTGTAGGTCCTGGGTTGACAGGGGTCTGCTTGAGAGCAAGACTTCACGCGCCGTAGAAGTGGTATCAGGGCTTCGTGCGAGATCGGGGGAAATGAGGTTAGGGCTTGTTTCACAGGAGGATAGATTGGTGGTGGATTTAAAGGGCACGGAAGCGTAGGGGTGTTCTCAATTGTGGTCAGGAGGTCCTCCACTTTGGTGGCAAAGAAGGTTTGGAACTTATCGCAGTCTTCTATTACAAAGTCTGAGTTCATTCAGGACTTTAAATGTTTCTTTTTGCGTGTTGTGAGCAGATGAGATTTTGTTTTCATAGAAAACTGCTTTTTCAGTTTGAATAGCGTTTTTATAAGTAGCAAAAGCTTCCAGATACTTTGAGAGAGCAGTTGGGTCGTATGTTTTTCGCCAGGCTCTTTCACCTTTCCGAAGCTGTTGTTTTAGACTGCGCAGGTTTTCAGTGAACCAAGGGGCCCCCTTCCTCTTGTCTCTGATCTTTTCCCTGCGAGCGGGTGCAAGCGTGTCGATAGCACTATTTAATCTATTGTCACAGGTCCTGCTGAAGTAGGGCTACATCTACTCCGGATTTTATTTTTTAGCATTATCCTTTCCCTATTTTTGATCACTGTTTGACCTGCACAGAGCCCCCATACCTTAATTCTACTTGCAACATTTGACTTGCATTATTATTTTCCTTAAAAAAGCCCTGTTGCAGTCTTGGGAGGACTTTTTGGTGGATCATGTTTGACTGGCTTATAGTCCTGCATCAAACCGGATACTTTACGATTGCCTTTGTGAAAATGTTTAAATACATTTGAGTTTAATAGTATAAATATAACCTGCTTCAACCATGTTCTCATGCCCAAGGTGATATTGTCCATAAAAAGTGTCTGCAGCTGAATTTAAGACACTTTACAGTATGCGTCTCAAAGCATGAAAATAATAAATTAGCTTGCTCTGCTGAAAACTGCTTATTTTTGCATCTAGCAAAGGGAGTTCTCCAGTTCTCACAAGAATATTTAGCTCAATGCTTTTAATATTTGCAAGGATTGTACCATGCTACTGCTACTAGAAACTTGCATACATTAGCATATCTATTTGAGTCTTGTAGACCTTAAATTACTTTGTCTTGAATGTCAGTTATTACTTCACAGTTATTACATTGTGATTTTTATATCGCGAGTGCCTCTACAACACGTTATTACACTGGGAGTGGCTTTATATAGCATACAGCTCTCAAAATTGTACTTTGAAGGTAGTTAAGGATTATTTTTAATCCCTTTTAATTTAATTTATCAATTCCATGATATAAATTATTGCAATTAACACATTTCAAATTACATTAAAATTAAGGATTTAATTATAACATTGTGAAATATTTAATTTAACTTTTATAGATATTAATTTTATATCACCCATACAATTCCCTTTTAGTTTCCTTACCTCCCCTTTGCACTACCCATCCTTGAACCCTAATAACTAACTACCCCTATACACTACCCATTCATGAAAACGAAAAACTCCCCAATACCTCTGTGTATCAAACCTGATCGCTAAACCTCCTTACTGCTCCTATACACTACCCATCTGCAGAGCCATATACACGTCTTGCTACCAGTTTCTCTACTGTTGGACCTGCCCTTTTTGCAGGGTCAGCCTCAGATATTTGTCTTTTATTGCAAAAACTGTTTTTGTTGGTATTGAGACCCTATGCACCTTATCTGTGCTAACAAGTGGTAAAGTGCATGTGCTTATCTCTAAATGTATGGAAAAATTGCCATCTACCTGTCTAGTATGTTTGAATTACTTGTAAGCGCCTAGCAAGTTGGAACGGCATGTACCCAGGGCCTGTAAACTGAATGCTGCTAGCGGGCCAGCTGCACTCATTGTGCTATCCACTAAAGTAGCCTTTTAAAAAGGTCACAGTCCTAATACTGCAGCCTGCATTGCAGTAAAATAATATACAAATTCTTCCTGGCAAAATAAACCTCTTGCTAGACCTGAATGTCCCTTTTTAATACCTATAAGTTACTCCAAATGTAGGCCCTAAAGACTCATAGGGCAGGGTGCGGTGTATGCAAAAAGTGGGATGTGTGTGCTTACGTTTTTACATATCCTGGCAATGAAAATTCCCTAAAGTACTTTTTCACTTGTTAGATGGAAGTCTCAAGGTGGCAGAGGTATGCACATTCGTCCAAGCAGGGACCTTTCCTTCTAGTCAGAGTAAGGTGATTACACACTTTAGATAACCCCAGCTCCTCCCCTTGGTAGCTTGGCATTAGCAGACCTGCTTATCCCAAAGGCAATGTGTAAAGTATTTGTACCCAGACACACAGTAACACAATGAGAACACCATAAATGGACACCATACCAGTTTAGAATATAAAGAGATATCTATCTAAACCAAACAAGACCAAAATGAAAAAAATCCAGCATACACAATTCAAAATATGACTTTAAAAGGTTTCATGCAACTTGATCTATAGAAAACAATGGATGCTTGATTTTACACCAAAGTGCTTCTAGAGGCGTCAGAATTCAGAAGGCCAAACAGCCGCAGAGAAGAGAAGTGCTGTAAAACACAGCGATTTTTCAGTTCCTGGGTCCTTGGGAGGTGATGGGACAGTTCAGCTGGAAGCAGGAGAAGTGATGCATCAAATCCGAACTGTAGGGGAAAGGGAGGAGTTGAAAGCCAAGATGGTTCTGGTCTGCAGGTGATGGGTGGAAAATCTTGGCACACAGGTACAATGTATGACACATTGGAGGTGATACGTCGCTTTGCAAGGCTTCGCACCATCTGGCATTGGTGATGGGGGCTGCGCAGTGAGACTTTGTGTCATGTGGCACCGGTTCCGGGAGGCTGTCAGCTGTTCAGCAGGACTTGGTGAGGCTTTGTGTCATCCAGCGTCTGTTCCAAGTCACTTTGCAAGGTTTTGTGAAGCTTTGTGCCAGTTGTTGCAGAGATAACCTGCCTAAATCTCTTCTGAGGCCCATTGACCAGAGGGAGGCACTTCAGGCAAGGGTAGGATATACAGGTGGCAGAGTCCAGCAGCTCCAGAAGAGTTGCAGGAAGTCTTTTGTGTCCTTGAGACTTCTTAACAGGAGGTAAGCACACACAAGCCAATGGAGAAACTTCAGAAGTAGGATAGACAGCAAAGTCCACTCCTTTGTCCTATCCAGGAAGAAGAAGCACCTGCAGACCAACCCAGCAAAGTACACACAGCAAAGAGGCAGCACTCCTCAAGCTCTCCAGCTGTTCTCTTTAGCAAAGGTTCCTCTTGATTCCAGAAGTAATCAAATTCTCTGGGGTTTAATGTCCAATACTTATATCCCATGTTCTCATTGTTCTCTTTGTGGCAAGGGCCTCTGATCCTAGTCCAAACCAATTCTGTCCTCTCTGGCCCAGCTTAACTACAGGAGGTTGAGACATCATTGTGCAAAGGAGACACTGCCTATGTAAGTGCTAGTGAAACTCCGCCCACCACTCTGAATGCAGACCAGGTCAATTCAGTCCAGCTATGAGTAACTCTGAAAATGCCTACTTCCTTAAAGTGACATTTTGAAACACACAATTTAAAAACCATCTTCCTAAAAACTTACAGTTCGTGATCGCAAACTTTCCGTTGAAAAAAAAAACAACTGGTGAACATTAGGAAGCAGAGTTTCCTGCACTCCACGAGCTCCACGGAGTGCGGAGTGCAGAAAACTCCACAAACTAGGTGAACTGAGCTAAGTTCACCGCCCTGGCCTAGTTCTCACACCCCTTCACTAATACTTAAATTTCTTACACAGGCAAATATAGCCAAGTCTGTTATTTCTTTGCCTGATAGGACTTCTGTGGTTCACCCTGACAAGAATTGTGGTTGTTGCCTGAGTGAGTTTTACATCACCCTGAAACAATAACCCGATTTCTTACAACTACCCATTCCTGAGGCATAAAAACACCTTACAACCCATTTACACTAACCATCCTGGAGGGCTACAAACTACTCACTACCCCATACACAACCCATCGCTGAACCCTAAAACCTCTTTTCAACTCATGAAGAGTTTCCCCTGATTGATCCATAAAATCCCAGCATCCCCTATGCATTACCCATCCATGAACCCTAACAACTCATCACTACCCCTATGCACAACCCATCACTGAACCCTAAAAACTCTTACTTATCCTTTATACTACTATTCATGAGGCATACAACATCCACTACACATCTACACCAAGCATCAAGAGGCCTAAAAACTCCTCACTCCCCATATAAACGACCCATCCCTCAACTCTAATAATCCCTTACTATCCTTATTCACAACTGTTAGATCTGGCATCCTTTGCGTGGTTTCCCCAGGATTTTTTTCCTTCTGACCTGTTTTTGATGACTTCTTTTTTGCTGGCCCAAGACATCTGAGCACTTACCACTGCTAACCAGTGCTAAAGTGTGTGTGCTCTTTACTTAAAACACAGTAACTTTGGTTTACCTACAATTGGCATATATGATTCACTCATAAGTCCCTAGTAAACTGCACTACATGTGCCCTGGGCCTATAAAACCAAATGCAATTGGTGGGCTTGCAGCACTGATTGTGCCACCCACTGAAATAGCCCTTTAAACATATCTCAAGCCTTCCACTACAGAGCCTGTGTGTGCAATGTTAATCTACCATTTCTACCTGGCAAGTTATCCTACCTGCCAAACCCAAACCTTCCTTTATAATACGTATAGGTCACCCCGAAGGTGGGCCCTGGATAGGCCATGGGCAGCTTCAAGTGTATTTCTAAAGTAGGACATGTACTTTTAGGTTTTAAATGTCCTGGAAGGGTAACACTACATTTACCGTTTACTACTGCAAGGCCTGTCTCCCCCATAGGATAACATTGGGATTGCCCTATTTCATTTTATAGGGTAATTTAAAATTGGGAAAATACGGGGCACCCAAATTTAGTGTCTCTGGAATCACAATTTAAAAACACAACTGATGGTGAAGTTGTATTTTAAATTACAAGTCTGTAAATGCCACTTTTAGAAAGTTGCCATTTTCTTAACATAACCAATTGGTGCCTTTGCCTATCAGTGGAATGCATGTCTGGGGTGAATGATAGCTGGCTTACTGCATTCCCTCTACAACACCCACACACAAAGGAAAGGTAGGTGTGACTGAGTGCCATCTGCATGCTGATGGGTCATCCTGAGCAGGAAGGGAGGGAGGAGCTGACACACCTGAAAGGGCTATATTCTGTCCCCACACAAAGAGTTGCATATTACCCTGTGGTGAGTCTGAAGCAAAGGCAGGAAAGTGGACCTCAAAGGCATCTCTTTGAAGTCTCCCTACTTCAAACGCCCAACTGGGTATCCATGTTGGACCTCTGACAGAACCTAATCAGAACACTTATGGAACTGAGGACATTCTACCAGGAAGAACAACTGCAGTGATGCCGGGAGTTTGCTGAACTGCTTTGCTGTGATGGTCTGCTACCACTTGTGAGAAGGACTGGACCTGCATCTCTACATCCTACAATCAAAGTTTCTTTTGTTTCTGAAATGTCAGGGATATCAAAGACTTCACCCTGCAAACCTCAACCAGCACCTTGACTCTGTCTACTGTGAGTCCTGCTCTGTCAAGTGGTGCCAATTCAGTCCTGGGCCCTTGGAAGTGAGGTTTCAGTACTGCAACCCAGAAAATCCATGCATTGACGACATTGTGCAGATTGGGACTGATGCATTTCCTTCTACGCCAATTCATCGCCACTGCTGCACAAACCGTGGACACCCCATCGCCACCTGCACGACTCGTCATACCATTTCAGATGCAACTCTGACTTTGTGCATCTGAGTGCCAATGCATGGCTTTATGTTGCTGCATCGCCTACAGCCCAGCGCTTCTACTACAAATTATCACCACAATGTAGATTGCATCTTAACTCTCAACGCATCTTTGACTTCGCAGTTCGAAATTGAAGCATCACCTACTTCTACAGGATCAATAGTGACATTTTGCCTACTTTGCTTCATACAGTGTCCTTAACATCGACGCACCACTGTTCAGCGGGCCAAGGCTGGTCCCTATATCTACTAGCACTCTATCGCAGCTGGCCTGATCTTTTGGATTTGCCCTGGTCAAGTGCTAAAAAGTAGCCCCAGTTAGTGCTATTTGTTTCTGAGCACTACAAAACAGTTTATTCTTTAAAAATGAATATCATGACTTCTACTTTTGGACTTGATTTACTCAAACCTATTGGTTACTTTGGATGTTGAACAGCCGCCTGAAACTGAACTCGGACAAGACGGAAGTCCTCATCCTGGGATCCTCACCCTCCGCCTGGGACGACTCCTGGTGGCCCCCCGCCCTGGGCAGCGCACCCAAACCAACTGACCACGCACGCAACCTGGGCTTCATCCTGGACTCCTCCCTCTCCATGACCAGACAAGTCAACGCCGTCTCCTCGTCGTGCTTCAACATCCTGCGAATGCTACGCAAGATCTTCCGATGGATCCCCACCGAAACCAAGAAGACGGTCACCCAGGCCCTCGTCACCAGCCGGCTGGACTACGGCAACTCCCTCTACGCCGGCACCACCGCCAAACTCCAGAAGAGACTCCAGCGGATCCAGAACACCTCAGCACGACTCATCCTGGACATCCCCCGCCGCAGCCACATCTCCGGACACCTGAGAGACCTGCACTGGCTCCCGGTCAACAAGAGAATCACCTTCCGGCTCCTCACCCACGCACACAAAGCCCTACACAACCAAGGACCAGGATACCTCAACAGCCGCCTCAACTTCTACGCCCCCACGCGCCAGCTTCGATCGACCAACCACGCCCTCGCCGCCGTCCCCCGCATCCGAAGAGCCACCACAGGCGGAAGGGCCTTCTCCTACCTGGCCGCCAAGACTTGGAACTCCCTCCCGACCCACCTCCGCCTGACCCAGGACCACCTCGCCTTCAGGAAGCAGCTCAAGACCTGGCTGTTCGAGCAGTAGCGGACCCCCCCCCCCCCCCAGCGCCTTGAGACCCTCCGGGTGAGTAGTGCGCTATACAAATGTTCTGATTGATTGATTGATTACTTTCTAGACTGGTGTGTGGCCATATGTGGAGTTTTCACTGTGTTACTGTGGTTTTGTGCACAAATACGCTACACATTGCCTTTTAGTTCAGCTTGACTACTCTATTCCAAGCTACCAGAGGGGGAGCGCAGATTAGCTAAACTCTGATCTGACCCCTTCCCAGGCTGGCAGAGAGTCAAAGCTGAAGTAACTAATATGTTAAAATAATAACAGCTGAAATTCCAACTGTGCAAGTCAGTACATCCTGCCTTTAGGTCCAGTAGCAACATTTAACTTTGAAGAGCTCCACTAAATTACAATTATCACCTCATTCACCTGTGTTGGTCGAAAAACAAAAGTAGAAAACATACGGCCCAATTCACAAGTGAGTACGTAAAATCTGTACTTTTACTCGCGAGTACAGATTCACAATTGTTCCTTATTTGCAGGGAGTAATCAATTTCTCCATGGGGAAATCGCTTCCCCTGCATCTAAATAGTTAAGGACTGTTCCAATTCTGCCAATGAAGGTAAGTTAATAAATTGCTTTGCTGAAGTAAATATCTTACAACTTAAAGTAGGGAGGGGATGGAGAGGAGTTTATTAATGTCAACAAACTCACTATTGTGAAGTTATTCATAATAAATACAAAGATTTGAAACTCACACTCACCACACACTCCTTGCATGGGGTTTACTATTGCATAATTGTATGATTTGTTGCACTCAAATACACAGTAGTAAACCAATGTATCTGATATCCTTTTGTGGATGTCTGTCAGGTATAAATGGACTATTTTTGGCATTAGATTAGATTGATACCACTTGCCAAGGGAATGTCACCTTTTCTTCACACCGAGACACAAGCAGATCTCTTTGTTAAAACATTTTTTTATTATCTGCAGACAGACAGATCACAAGTAAAATATAGACAATCTAGATTGCCAATTGATGAAAGTTGGTGGTTCGGTATCCAACCATAAAGACGTAATGCATAAACGAAAGACAGACACACAGATAAAGATAAACCCTTCTTCAGTATCCGACCGGGCACGGACCGGGCTTTCTTGAAACCCGAAGATCACCAACTCTGCCGACAATTGCTGTTGAATACCCGTGCTATGTTTAAAAAAAACTCAACTTCCGAGATAAATTGAGAGAGGTTGGGACAAAAAAAACCATATGAGGTGCATCTGCAGCTGAAATCCCACACCGATTACACTTATACCACTTAGTAGGGTTCCATTTGGCAAGTTTGCCAGGCGTAAAGTATAACTCAAAAATAGACATAAAATGTTGGGTCTTTAAAGGGCCATTAAATAGGACATTAGTAGCCAATTCAATACTTCTCACAAGGTTAACTCGCTCAGCCCTCAACTTGTTTTGCCATTTTACTTCCCAGACCTCTAGATCGTCCTCCGACTTGTCCATAAATAGCTGATATATAGGCCCCATTTTAAATCTTAGTTTGATTGCTTCTATGAATTCTATTTTTTTAAGTGTAATCTGGTTTTGAGTTATTTTCTGCTCAACAAAACTGCGCACCTGAAGATATTTGAAAAAATAAATTCTAACTAACTTCTATGTCTTCTGAAGATATTCAAAAGAAGCTAACTGGTTCCCCTGAAAAAGATCGCCAACATTGCATATTCCAGCGCTATGCCAGCTGGCCATAACCTGGTCACTAAATATCTCCGGTAGTAAGGGACAATTCTTAAATGGAGTATAAAAATTCAGATTTGAACCTATACCCAAATACTTTTTAGTTTTTCTCCATATTTCAAAAGCGGCCATAATGACTTTAAATTTTGTTCTCTTATAATAACTGGGCTCAATAATACGATTTAGACATTGCCTCGCCTCTCCACCCAATAACATCTCATATATCGACGGGGCAGAAAAATCTTCCGTGGGATCATCCTGCAGAATTAAAACCCCCATATGCTGAAGAATAGCAATCCAATGATGTAGTCGAAAGTTGGGGACACCCCAACCTCCTCTTTCTCTAGGTAACATACACCATTAGAGGTCCCTCCTTGAATGGCGATAACTCGACAAAAACCTCGAACACATTCTCTCAATAGGGGAAAAGAAAAAAGTAGAAATAAGTAAAGGAATGGCCCGGAATATATAAAAAAAAATTGGGAAAATAAGCATTTTTAAAACATTGCTACGCCCATAAAGAGATAGGTATAAATTATTAATCCTTTCTAGTATCTTATTAGAGGAAGCAATAATCTGGTCCATGTTCAGAGATATGATGTCCTCAACCTTAGGTGATATTTTAATACCTAAATAAGTTGCTTCCGTTTCGAAAATGGTATCTACTGGGCGGCCAGCCTCGGAATGGATCAATTGTGTCTTACAGACATTTAGTTTATATCCCGAGAGCTGACCGAATTCCTCGGCTGCTTCGACAATCCTCGGAAGAGCAGTAACAATATCCGACGACACCACAGCAATATCATCTGCATAAGCAAATACTTTAAATGCCCCATTATTTATCTCCACCGGCTTTATTGCCCTATTATTCTCCAGGCTGGTTATGAAAGGATCAATATAAAGTGCGAATAACAAGGGGGAACAAGGACAACCTTGTCTTGTCCCCCTTGCTATCGCTATGTTCCCTGACAATCAGCCCAAAATACGAATAGCGGCCAATGGATAGCGGTATAATGTCTGTATGGCCGTAACAAATTCTATCGGGAACCCCCTCCATTCTAGAACTGACCACAAGAACCTCCACGAGACCCTGTCGAATGCTTTTTCAGCATCCAACAGGGCCACGCCAACTGGGGAGTTGGTACCCTGCGACCAGTCCAGCATGGAAATGATCCTTTTAATATGGTCTGTGATGTCTCTATCTTGGATAAAACCATGTTGTCTTTGTGAGACCAATCCTGGCATAAGATCATTCAGCCTGTTAGCAATAAGCTCCGAATATATCTTGCTATCAGAATTAAGTAGCGATATAGACCTATAGAACCCCAATTCGGTTTCTAATTTCCCTTTTTTTTTTAAAAACACGATCCTTGTATTTGACCAGGAATCGGGAGCAATACCGAGAAAGGCTTGTTGACACACTAATTAATTTTTCAATATATCCCTGAAGGTTCGATAAAATTCAAGTGGGATATTATCGGGGCCCATGGCTTTCCCTGGGCTAAGCCTAATAAAGCCAGCTCCACTTCGCCCCATGCCAGAGGGGCAGATAATATCATCTTTTGCGTGTCCGACAGGGCTTCTGCAGCCATATCTTTCAAATATTCACCCTCTTCATCTACATCTAATTCTGGGCCCGAGTTGCTGTATAAAGATTGATAGAATCCTTGCAAAGCTTCAAGGACACCCTCCTTGGTTTCCTGCATATTCTGTTTAAATCAATGATTTTATGAATATCATTATAGACAGCCTTCTACCTTATCCTTTTCGTAAGCATCCTACCTGTTGTTTCACTGAGTTTGTAAGTTTCTTCCTTATGTTGTACATATTTTCCCACTATTTGATCAGAAATATTGGCATATAATAATAATAATAATAATAATAAACACCTTTTATATAGTGCCTGGTTACACTAGGCAACAGTGTGTCCCCGCGCTTTCAGACTAATTACTAGGTCAGAACCCCAAAAAGCACAGGCCGTTGGAGGAAGGGTGAAAGGATCTCAGGGTTTAGGGAAAAGGTAGGTTTTCAGTTTGCGTCTAAAGTTTCCTTCAGAAGGCTCCATCCGGAGCTCAATGGGGAGGTCATTCCACTGTTTACTGGCCAAGTATTTGAATGACCGACCACCCATCCGTGCCCGTTGGATTCTGGGCACCTGAAAGAGCATACGGCCCTGGGATCGTAAATAACGATTAGGGTAGTACTTGGTAAGAAGCCTTTGAAGATAGACGGGACCTCTCTCATAGGCAATGCGGTGGGTCATACACATACTTTTAAATATAATACGCTCCCGTATGGGGAGCCAGTGGAGACGCATTAAGGCTTGTTTCCCTGACGATCTTCTAGAGAGGTTCAGCGCCAATCTAGCTGCGGCGTTTTGAACGCATTGAAGCCTGTGAAGTCCTTTCCTACTCAGGCCTGCGTACAAAGCATTACTGTAATCGAGATGGGGCGTCACCAGAGTATGGATTAAAGTTTTCCTGCTATCAGCATGCCGTGGCCCTTTTAATAATAAGATCTCTTTGCACCGTCCCGGAATCTAAACCCAAACTGACCGTTTCTGCTAATTTCCGCTCTGCCTTTATGACCAAATCAAAATCCTTTTTATGTTTTGCACTTATCTTTTTACGTTTAAAGTTGGAAAAGCTGAGAGTTTCGCCTCTTATACCCGATTTAAAGGTGTCCCAAACGATTCTCTGCTCAGCTGTTCCTTTATTAATTTTGAAAAACTCCTGGATAATATTAGTCATATGTTGACGGTACTCCTCGTCCATTAATAGCTTTCTGTCAAAAGACCAGAGCTGACTATCTACTTTAACCTCAGGGCCTAAAATGAGCTCTAATATTACCGGAATCAGCTTGGGCTGTATCTCAATGTTAGCATTTATCAGCAGTTCGGGCGCAGCAAAAAAGTAATCTAATCGAACAAATTTGGAATGAGGGGTAGAAAAAAAAGTAAACCCTGGATCGTTAGGGTGCAGTGCGTTCAGACATCGTTAAGTCCATGTTCTAAAATCAAGGGGCAGATGTATCAACCGTTTTGCGACTCGCAAAGGCCGAAATTCGGCCTTTGCGACTCGCAAATGGTCATTTTGGATGATTTTGAATGTATCAAACATTCGCAAATTAAGAAATCGCAAAGATTTGCGATTCCTTAATTTGCCATAGCATTTAAGGAATCGCTAATTTTGCGATTCCTTAAATGCTATGTATGAAGCATTTTTCTTTTGCGAATTTTGGTTAAGGAATCGCAAATTACCACCAACTTGTAGTTGATGGTAATTTGCGAAGTCCTCAACAAATGCACAATTTTGCATTTTTTAAGGAGGCATGTGACACACACACATGCCCATGGGGCATGTATGTGCGCCATATGCACACATATGTACATTTCCGGGGTGCAGCAGGGTGTCTTTCAGACACCCCTGCACCCTTGAAATAATTCTCAAATTGCGATTAGCAAATTGCGAATTCGCAATTTGAGAATTAGTTCAAAATCATTCCTATGGGCATCCTGGCCCATAGGAATGCACGGGAAATTATTCCTTATTTACGAATTCGCAAAATGCGATTTCGCAAATAAGGAAGTGTAAGGAATCGCAAAAAAATAGAGATTTTTTTCATACATTCCATTTTGCTATTTCTAAATAGCGATTCCTTTAAAATCGCTATTTAGGAATCGCAAAATGGAATCTTGATACATCTGCCCCCAAATCCCTTAATGAAGTAAATACCTGTTTTTTCCTACCTGTATATACCATATTTGCTCTGCTATTCATCTGGGTTTCAATATGTACATTAAGATCACGACATATGACCACCGGTTGCTGCCACTGAGCTAACTCTATGTTCAAATAATTCAAAAGTCCGGCAGCATCCAAATTAGCACCATAGACATTACATAGTGTAAATCTAAAATGATTAATCTTGATTTCACTAATTGCCCTGCGGCCCCATTTATCTGCAGCAGTTGTTGTACAAGCACCCAACCCAAATGTTTTAAGTATTGTCACCCCTCTCTTAACCCCTGTTTGTTTAGAACACACTACTAATTCCATCCCTAAACTTTTCAAAAATCCCCCATTAGCCCAGGCCACATGCGTTTCCAGTAAACATAATACATCAATATGTAGCAGCTGCACAATTCCGCCAATACCTGCCTCTTCTTAGGTTCATTGAGGCCACATACATTCAAAGTACAGATCTTTCAATTCCAATCCATGATCATAAATGAAAACTACACACCAGGCCTTCAATGCATAATACGGAACATAAACTCTTATAGATCTTTTATACATCCTGCAATAGTTTGACGTCTGTTGAACACAAAGAACCACTTCAAAATTCATCTGTTCTGTTGCTGATTTTTCACCCCCCAGCACCAAAACCCCTGACCCACCACCTTAACCCAAAACCCCTCCCTCATTACCCTCCCACCCCACCCAGCCACCCAACCCTCCCTGCCCACCAATACGAGGCCCAAGGACAGTCAGTCCCTGCAAAAAATGGAATGCCGTACCCCCCCTCCCGAGACCAGGAAAGAGAACATATATATGCAAGAGAAAATAAATCCACCCTATACCTTGATAGCGGACATGTTGCAGAGCCTGCTTTAATATTATTAGCCCTTCCCCTTCCTACAGAGATTCCAAGTACTCTTTAGCCTTAATTTCAGACCGGAAGAATTTTGTTTGACCTTTTATGATAACTTTAAGCTTTGCCGGGTTCTGCAAATACACCATGGAAATCAGGTATCAGCTGACGCAGATACCAGCATTTAGACACTGTAGTCTGACAAAAATCTGGCCTCACGAAAAAACTACAGCCCTTGGCTAACGCTTTTTTATCTGGCCTGGCTAACACATATATATCTTCTCTAGCTGGGAAGTTATTGAAACACACTAGAATTGCCCTTGGGCGTTCTTCCTCCCCCTGCCGGGGTTTCCTGATAGTGAACGGAAACCGGTGTGCTCTTTGGATTTCTCTTGACCAGTCCCACAGTGTCAGTTCTGGAAAAGCTTTGGATAATAATTCCACTACAAATTTCTGCAGATCAGACCCCTCTTTCTTCTCAGGAATTCCTAAAAAGCGCAGGTTATTCCTGCGTGCTTGATTCTCCAGATCTGACATTTTATAACAGAGATCATCCCGATGGGCTTTGATAGACTCCAGTTCTAGTTTTTGAGCAACAGCATCCTCTTGTAATACAGATATTCTAGCCTCCACTTCAGTTACTCTATCAGCTGTTTCGGTACAGATTTTAATCGCCTGTCGAACGGCATTCTTAACTTTACAGCAGGTTGCCTGCGTGCATGAGTTTTCAGCTTTACTTTCTGCATGATGGCTCATCATTGTATTATAAATTGTAGCCAAGGTAATCTCTGGGGAAGTATTCAGGTCCTTCCCGTTCTTTTCAGCTTCAGGTCTGGCGCTATCAGGGGCATCCGATTCTGCTCCCGAAATTTCCTTTGCGCTCTCAGAGATCAGCTCTTCAGTTTTAGATTTAGTGCGGTGCGACCCTCTTTTCTTTTGTCTCCTAACCGTGGAAACACTAACGTTTGGCGAAGCTGGATTTAGCCTTGATTCCTCCGCCGAGCTACTGTCCACACTATCATTGATCCAGACTTTGCTAAAATTAGTGCTCTCATCTGATGAGGAATCCGATAAGGAATACAAATTATCCCCAGCTTCTTGCAGACCCGTCAGTTCTTGTATGGGTGCATCTTCCGTTAAAGCCAGCAGATCTATTTCTGATACTAGATTGTCTAAGCTCCCAGTCTGAGCCTCATTTGACACGTTATCCGGAACTCCATCTCCCATAATGCCACTCTTAGCGCTCAAATTGCACGGAGCAATACTATGCTGGTTAATGGTTACATCGAAGCTCATATTCCTCTCCTTAGAGGTGGCTGTGCTGATAAGGGGCGTCTGTTCACTTCCACCAAGTGTGTCTGCAGGATTAGTAATATCTTTGTCAGAGGCTAATTCTGAACCGCCCGACTGAGACACTATATTTTTTGATATCTGCCGCTCAAACATCGCAGGTAGGGTAAGAGTCCCTTGCTTAACACGTGAAACAGCTGTTACATTTCCAGAGGGCTCTCCCACCCTTCTAGCTTTAGAAGAAACAGCATTTTGTGAACAAATCTCACCTCCTTCAGGAAGCCCCCTACCAGCACTCTCAGCCGCTTCCTCCATTACGGGTTGCTCCTTCGTTTTTCCACTTCGTGTAGTAACCTTTAACAAAGTTTTCGGTGGCATTTTCTTGCAGGTCGCGACCCCTCCACATCCGCGAACAACTCTGCTCTGGAGTCCAGACAACAGCACGGAGAGCCACCAGGATGGAGCTCGATGCCGAGAGAGCAGAAAACTGACCTGCATCCGCACAGTATCCCGCCGAGCTGCGCTGCTGGGCCACTGGAAGTCACTCAATGCGCACCGCAGCGCCGAAACGGCTCTGCGGTCTCGGCAGACTCTGCCGGGAGTTAGCCCAGGTGCTCCCAATTAGCCGTTCCTCCGTCCTCCGTGGCGTTTCCTTAAAAATAATCCACGGTTGCAGTAAACGAAAGAAATGGAAAGATACAGGTCACGATTCAAAAAGCCAGCGCTACAGAGCCATCGCAATCCAAAAAGGTGGGTCGTAATCAACTCGGGTAGCGATACTCTTCACTGGAACTCGGAGCGAGGGACTGAGCTGCTTACACAGCCCACGCCACGGCCGCCATCTTGCACAAGCAGATCTCTGTAAAAGCAAACTCTCCTAAATAAAATGGACAATAGCAATGCCATCTTCTTCGGACCTCTGAAAAATAATAGGAAGATCACAATTGTCCTAAACAGAGTAGACAACCTAATTATGTACCTAAGAATGAGCTTCCTTTAATTAAAGCTACGATTAAGATAAGCAATTTTATAATACCCTCCGTGGAAAATCCTCTTAAACTACAAAGTGGCATTTGGATATTAATAAGTCTAAGACGGTCAATGTAATGAGTCACTAACCAGTGTGAAGCAACATATAATAAACTTAGAATATTGTTCTACATAACTTTTTTTTTACATCTAATTTTGCTGGTCCTGCATTACATCAAGTAGAGTCTTTCGCGTGCATTAAACCACATAAAATAGCAACACTATTCTTGGGGTGAACAATAAAATAAATGAAAGAACCTCAAGCACACCCCAAGCTTTTGTTTAAACCACGACACGGACACACAGCCCCTCTATACACACATTTTTTCTTCTTCTATGTGATTTGGGTACAATGAAGCATAAAAAATTGGTAAATCCTGTGAGTCCTGTTAATTGGAGCTTGGTCATTGGTGTGCAATACTCGTCATGGCCATTCATGATTTGAACATCATCTTTCTGAAGGATGTACTTTTTGTGATATTTTGGTTACTTCCTTTCATTTGACTGATCGGTTGCATTTTTGAAAGCACAGGTAAAACTATATCGACAGTTAATTTATTTAGAAACATTATATTCTCAGTAAGAAACAATAATATAGTAAAACAAAACGTGGAAAAATAACTCTTGCTCTCAGATTTAGCAACGTTTTTCATACAGAGTCATGCAATCAATCCATGCATACATGGAAATTATACCGTGAGTAAGTATTTCCAGCAAGGGTGTTCTGCTGAAGTTTGTATGCCATTACATGCAATAAGCACAACTTCCTAAAAAGTGGTATTTTTACAACGGGTATAACAGTGAATCCTTTGTAATAGTACCAGCTATTTACCACGATTAATAACTTATATTTATAGTCAGTGCCATAATTTACAAAAAGAGCCATATTTGACAATGTATATTTTGAGTGAGACGCCTTAAAATTGAGTGTGGGGTTTAAAGGCACACAAACCAACAGTGGTCAGTGTAAACCAAGAACCAGTTCAAGAATGGAAATAGAGTAACCCACAACTTTCACCACAGCTATCTAACAAATGTTCATAATCCCACCTTGCTAGACCCTGAACACATTAGAACAATCTGTATGCAACGGGTGCATCAAAAACAAAAATAGGCTAGGAGCAGTAGGAATGAATATTGATGATTTAGTATGGCATTCCAGTGCCAACATACCACTCTGCAAATCACCGAGAATAAAAATAAAACTTCTAAAAGACATATCCATTAATTTCGAAATCCTTTGGGTCGATTGAAACATATTACCATGAGGGTAACGTTAAACTCCTCTGTTTATTTTCTGCAAGCAAATGCATACATGCTGGAAAGTACATTGCTGCTTTTCCCAATGAAAGTTTCTGCATGCATGTCAGCATATCGAGTGTGAAATATTGTGCTACTATATTTTTGTAGCAGGAATATCCACTGCTAAAATATCATGAAGCTAGGTACATATATGTATTTAGAGATGTATTATTCTTAACACCATATCTTGGTAACTTGAAGACATATAGGTGCAAGGTGCATTTATGTGGATTGTTTTATAGTAAATTTAAACTATATATTCTTGTTCCATAATATTTTTGTAGACAATATTCTGGTAGCGTGATATTTAAAATTCAATACTCCAGTAGTATACACCCACGATGCTTATTACAGTTGGCAGAAAAACTGACAGAAAGTCACATTCACGAGAAGGAAGCAGCTGACAGCTAAGCAGAATCTGTTTCCATGGTAGGGTAGCCGATACTTGAAACAAGTTCCTTGTAAGATAGCCCTTTATATGAATTCATAACATTTCACTGATTCACTGAAAATGTTTGTTGTCAACATTCGCTTTCTGGAGCTCCATCCCAGCGGACGCCATTTTAATTCTTGTTATTATTTCAGAAAATGTGTCGAAAGCATGTCTATTTACTCCTGGATCCATGCTAGATTTTTAGGATTACCGTTATGTGAATGTGTTCCATTTAGAATCTTTGCATCAGTAGCAGCTGCTACCGGACATGTGTGGTGAGGTGGGGGGCCTGAAGGTTGGAACGAAACATAAAAAGCCCATTTACCTGGAACAACCGGCCCGCCAGCCGGTTGCCGCTTCTCCTGTGTTTCTGCCTTCTTCCCGCAAACTCCCATCCAGTAGCAGGAAGCACCCGGCACCTAGGCTCCCCGGAGCCAATCACAACGCTGTGATGCAGCGTTGTGATTGGTCTTAGTGCCATGGATCGGTGGTCAGACTGGAAGAGGGAACCTGTACATGTTCCTGACCAGGCTGTGTAATGCAGCCTGGTAGGAACATGCAAAGTGCGCATGAATTGTTTGGTCGGCCCAAGAGGGCTGGTACACAGTACATGCACACTTAGGGCCCGATTCACAAAAGTAATTTGAGACAAAATCCTAACTTTACGACTTTCGGTATTCACAAAAGGCATTTAGTGGTAGTAAATTAGGATTCCTAACTTTACTACGACTAAACTGAAACAAAATCCTAACTTTACAACTTTCGGTATTCAAAATAGGCATTTAGTAGTAGTAAAGTTAGGATTCCTAACTTTACTACTACTGATTGCCTTTTGTGAATACCGAAAGTCGTAAAGTTAGGATTTTTATCAGTTTAGTAGTAGTGAAGTTAGGAATCCCAACTTTACTACTACTAAATGTCTTTTGTGAATACCGGAAGTCATAAAGTTTGGATTTTGTCTCGGATTACTTTTGTTAATCGGGCCCTCAGGGAGTGCACCCCACTCCTCCTCTACTCTGGTCAGCCCAGCCCCGCAGGAGAACCACTGACACCTATAGAAAAAATTGATAATAACAATAGTTATTACCATGTTATTTTTCCTTTTGTTCAGAGGTGCGACGATCCTCCGCCTTAGGGGAGGATCCACCACTGCATTGCATGTATGTTCATGCCATGTGAATGTCCTGAAATGTTGATATTTCTAAGTTACCCAAGCCCAAAGTTTACATAGCTCTGCTTAGTACCAAATCAACTCACTACTTAAAGCTCTACCTCAGATAAAGTGAAATAGAAGGATAAGGAGCAGTTTGACAGCGCCTATACCTATGGGGACCAGGCGTTGGCATTATCAGACTGACAACTGGTATCATTGTTTTTAAAGTAAAGTGCTTCAAACAGCAAGTCCCAAATGCTTGTGTCATTCATTCATTAAATTCACATATTGTGCCGTGTATTGAGAGTTATTTCGGAGACCAGGTTTTTTTTCCTGAATATTTAAGAGAAGTTAATGGCACATTATGTTGAGCTCTCATTTCTGTCTTGGATGATAGATGCAGGAATTCCAACCGCGTTGATTTTATGGGCCAGCTAAATGATTTGTATTCAGAATGGCATTAAAATTCCCGATGACAAAGTGCACTTGAATAAAAATACCCTGCTTGTGACAACTCCTTTGCAAGTAATGTGCTTTTCCCTTTCCCCGTGCTGCATCTCATTTATTTTATTCAGGCACACATACTTAAACTGCTAAGATGCAGCCAGCATTCAATACCTTTGAAATAATAAATCATTTCTTACAGATGTTTTCACCCTCTGCAAAGCTGCCACTCATTAATCACACATTATCAGTTCCCATCAGTGTCCAACACTAAGGAAGAAAGGCACTTCATTTTGAATGCTGCCTTTCATTTACTGGTTAGTGCCTGGCCCCTTGGAACTTTATGAAGATTAGTAATAAAGTCAACCACCATTGTGAGTTTGGAGACCACAACAGCAAACATATAGAGCCCTATATTTTTAAATTAATACAATGCATTAACAGTGACTTAACACAGTTTCCACATGTAATCCAAATTGAGCATTTGAAATGCACATTTGAAATGATCATCTTCACATTAAAGCAAAAGAAAAAACGTGCCTGCCGCCTCACCCTTTTCCCAGGGATATTTCCTTTATATAGCAGTGTTATGGTAATGCTATATGAAACATCCTGCAAGATACATCTTTTTCATTAAATGTGAATTATTAAACTTTACATCATAAAACATTAAGGCAGACATTTCAATATCTTATTTCCAGAATATGAAATAAAAAAAGCAAGGGTGAATACAGGGATATCATAAAAATTCATTTTTCATGATTTTTTGTCGTAGTCATTGGTTGCATTTTTCTATTCATGTTATTACTAAAATGCAATGCTGTGCTTGCAGAATCTACAGTGCTATCTAATTTGGTGCGCCATATAGCTTCCCTGGAAATGTACAAAATATCTGTAACGGTTCTACAGTGTATCTGAACATTACAACTCTCATTTCTTTTCACATTTCGCCCCAACACCACTTGCAATACAATGTTCATTTTCATAAATACCCAATATTGATTAATCAGTGATGTGCTTTCGAATTAGCATTTCCTTCTGGTTGTGCTGTTGTCATTTGAAAGGCAGGCTGCTGCGCCGAGAAAGGAGGAGGAATAGACATTAAAATATTCTTTGAAATAATTAGCATCAATCATTTTCGACTCTTTTTAGCAACGCCCACCCATATGCACTTTAATTCTTGTGAAATGATGGACCCCTTTAAAAGAGCCTGATATTTAATTTTATGTTGTATTTAAGATCACTATGATAGTTGCAACTTGTCTGTATGCAAAATCCACAGTAAACCCTATGCAAGCATCGAAAACAGTTTCAGTTGTTCGATATGAGAAACGGGCGCCTCCATTATGTAAACAGTTGTTACAGTCGGAGAAAGCAAGTGCCAGAGACCAAAATGTAATGGAAAGATAGATGGGAGTAATTATAAACATAAAGAAATAACAACAGTTACTTGGTTACAGTATAAAAACAGCAACATGGAAACGTTATCATTTTTAAGCTTCCACAAAGTAATATTTCTTCTTTTCTCGGGTAATATTAGATAATACTAGGTAATCTTGGAGGTGGCTAATCATTGGCGTTGGGTTAAATGCCTACCCCACTAGCAAAGGTTGGGTTAGTCCCTGAAAGATTGCAGTCCCTCCTGCCCCACTGAGGCTGTAGGGGCCTGAGTTATGTTCTGAAATGATATGTATGTATATCGGTTTTCTGGGCACGATACTAGGAGGTGACTGAGTTCTGTGCGGTTGTGGACACGTCAGTCATCATCAATTAACATATACACAGTCCACGGTTTGAGGTATTACAATAAAATGACAAACTTTGCTTAGAACCGACCTGTAATCCAATATCTCAAATACATCAGTGTGATAAACAAATAGAGCAGCAATCCAGTGAATGTGCCCAATCTATGCTGAAGACTCTCTTTTAAATTTCTAATGGTTTTTATTATTCTATTGTGACAAATTTCCAATCAAAGTCAATGAGGTATATAATGACTTTTCCTCTAACACGCCAACTGACCTACTTGATTTTAGTTATGAAAATTCATTTTCGGGACCTATGACTTTTAATGAATTCACCCCACCAACAGTTGAGCAGGTGACACAACTAATGGAATCAATTAAATCAGATACTCCATGAAATCCCTGTCCTTCCAGAATACTGCATTTAGCACTAGAGACAGTAGCTTCACAGCTTACCAAGTTTTTAAATAGCATGTTTAATTCAGGATATTTGGCTAGCCTTTGGAAAAAGGCCTCTCTAATAGCGCTAATAAAGAAACTTTGCGGAATCCTCTTGAAGTTAGCAGCTACCATCCTATATACCAACTGTTGATTCCAGCCAAAATAGTGGAGAAGGCTGTGAATGGGGAGGGCTCTTCTTTTCTAAACAGCAATCAATTGCTAGATTCCTCTCAATTTGGCTTTAGAAAGGCAGTCATAGTACTGAATCTGAACTGATTGCAGCAACGGAAGAAGCTAGAGCGATAGGAGAGTGGTGGTAAGGCAGCACTCCTCTTAAATTTGTAAACTGTGTTCAACACAGACATTCATTCAGTGGTCATGGTCTGTCTTGAGAACATAGGGATTAGGGATTTTGCCTTGGCTCTACGTCATTCTTTTCTTTCTGATAGGGAATAATCTGTCACTCTCAGTGATTACATGTCCAAGCATTTCTCTCTTCCCTGTGAAGTCCCACACGGGTTGTCATTAAGCCCCACACTTCTCTTTAATGTGTATGTCACACCTCTGGCCAGATTGGTTCGCTCCTCTGTATAATACATAGATGACACCCAGATTGTCTCACTATCGTGAGGTAGCAAATAGGTTTCCAACCTGTATGTTGAAAGTTGGAAGATGGATGGAAAATATCTGCCTCAAACTTAATTCTGGAAAAACTGAGGTTCTGTCTATTAGATGGTTAAATATCTTTCTGGTGCCCAGGTTGGTGGTATCAGAATGTAGGAACTCTTCCATCCCTCTCCAGAGAGGTCAAGAGTCTTGGAGTAACGTGTGATGATATGTTGATCTTCTCAGATTAAATTAATCAAGTCACTTCAGCTTGCTTGTGCATCTTACTGACAAAAGTTTTCCTTTCATCCCAATTGAGCTCCAGAAATCAGTAATAGTTGCCTTAGTACATTGATACTCAAAGTACGGCCCAAGGGCCAAATGCGGCCCCCCTGACCTTTACATGCGGCCCCCTGGTCAACAGGAACACTATTCTGCTGTTTATTCGATTCTGCACTAACAATAAAAAGATTTTAAATAGAGAGGCAGGTACTTATTTCAATGTTAATTGGTGTTAAAGAAAGGATGTAACTAGGGCGTCTTGTGCTTAACTTTGCAAACACCTTCATTTTTAAAGACCTCTTGCAGCAAAAGTGTAAAATGATGACAGTATAACTGACTATATCAGTGCATTGAGAATTATGAATTTAAAGTGATAATTTACAAACATGAAGTTAGAAGCATTAATTCTTCTCTCTACCTTGACAAAGTTAACAGTAAACTAAAGAGGCAAGTCAGATCTTATGTGCACTTTTTGAGTGACCTGGGTTCCTATTATATATGAGCAACATTATAGTTTACTAATCCAAACACAGGAGCAGGTTTTGTACAGCGCATACCCTGAAATCATGTATTTCACAGTCCTTTTATATATGATGATGAAGAAAAATACGGGAACGTGAAATTAATCAATTGCCTAGGATCACAACATTTGGAAAAGTAGGGAAGCCAGTATTAATCCCTGATTTTCTGGTTTCACATAGTTCAGTTCAGCCACTAGATGTATAGCCTTCACTTCACATACACCTTTTATACTGCCAATCTCCCCCCCGGCCGCCATCCCGCTGGCATCAATGCGACTCTCGGGCACATCAAAGATCAAACTTTCTGGTCAGTAGGAAACTATTTGTGAGTTTCCATGCCTTATTATTATCAGGAATTCATTATTGCAAAGCTCTTCATGTAAACATTTAACAGCGATTACTAAAGAAACTCAAAACCCTTCAAAATGCAGCTGAGCACCTTCTTCTAGGCATTCCAAAGTTTTAGTCAGTTTCACAGGCACTACTTAAACTGCACTGGCTGCTAGTAAAGAAATGGATTGCTTTTAACGCCCTGTGCATTGCCCATAAGGCTAATCATGATGGAGACCCAGAATATTTGAAGCACCAATTCCAGTCGTATGTCCCTAAAAGAATGCTAAGTTCCACTTTTACTAAAAAATCTGGTGGTGACCTAATTTTAAAAGGGCATCTTGGGGGTAGATGCTTTATATTCTCCACTGGAGAACTGTGTAGAAATCTCTCAACTCAATCTTTAATCTAAAATCTCAAAACAGCCTGATTCATTTAAAAAATCACTAAAAACGTGGCTGTTTTCCAATCCTCAGTTCCAGCATGGTTACAGTTCATTCATGGCAGTTATTTGGTGCCAAGACTCCTTTCTGGACTTAGGTGCATTATAAAAATATCATTCATTCATAAAGTGAAAACATGACACAAGAACAATTGGCAGACCAATTTAGAAAAATAGAGTATATATTAATAAATTAAATGAAACAAAATGGCAAAAATCCTATCAGTAGAATCGAAGCTATAGGTTTTAAAGTTTAAAGTAAAAATAGCACCAACTCTGGATATGGGGTTGCGCCATACCATGACAAAGTCTTAGGTTCTGGTTAACTGCACCAATTGGGTACAGGACCAGGCGCAGTCTGCTGGGAGCTGTATCTTTTGTCCTTTGTTCTGGCTCTGCATTGTGTGGCTGTTCGGGGGTTCTGTGGCGCATCAATGCTGGGCTCTGCACCACCCCCCATCAGAGTACACTTTGACTCCAGCCAAGGTCCACGACCGTGAGGGCAGCTCTTGCAGGATAAGGACTCACTCTCACAGAGGCTACCAGAGGAGCCCAGGTCAGGTCTAAATTAACGCTGGGAATATGGAGTATTGGGCAAATATCTGACTCAGTTAAAGATTCTTTTAAAATTATATAAAAACACACTTACCTGTCCTGGGGCATCCTCGGCTGCCCTCTTCCTGTTTGCATCCTCTCTCTCTCCTCCGTGGGGTACATCTTGAGAGAAAGGCGCATTGACGTGTTCACATGTGCAGTTCTCTCAACATGTACCCCACGTAGGAGAGAGGCAGCGAGGAGAAGGAGGACAGCCCGGGGACGCCGCAGGACAGGTAAGTGTGTTTTTATTTAATTTTAAAATGATCTTAACTGTTTTATTTTGGAGGCGGGTGGCAGAGCAGAGCATAGCAGAGTTCCACGGAGTTTTCCCCCAACTCCGTGGACCACCGCGTAGTCTTACTACGCCAGCTCGGCCTACGTTCAGTCTAAATGAGTCAGGTCAGTTGAAAATCAGAAGAGGCCACTGTAGGCTTCTTATGTCCCTGTAGCTAAACTTGGAGGTCAGCCAACTGACCCAAGGAGTCATGTCTGGGGTACTGGGCTCAAGGAAAGCAGGTCCACCTTCCGTCTATTGTCTTGAGAAGTGCCTTGTCCAAGGGCATGTTGCCCACAATCTGCTTCATTTCCTAGTTTCCACATCATGTCCAGTGGCCTGACATTTGTACAGTATGTCTCTTAGTATGTCTTTTGCATACTAGGATTATCTTTCCACGTTATGCCATGTGGTCCATGATTGTACACCTTATTTTCCTAGCTCTGGACCCTTCGACCTGTGATTGTGAGGTTTGTGCTTCTTTAGATTTCTCCACTTCCAAGTTCAAACTCCCTCATAACATAGAACCTGGCATGCACATTGAAGAGGTAGAATGAAAAAATTAAATAAAGGAAGATAAAACATCCATTTAAAAAAATTATACGCCATGTGGCATAAGTGAGCATTGGCTGTTGCTAGAGTTTATGCCTCCTGTCCCCAGTCTGCGAAAAGGGGGATTTAGAATTGTTTTGTCAACTTCCTGACCAGAGAACCATTAAAGAGTGGGATCGTGTGAAGACACAGCCAATGACATTGAATTCCCAGTCGGCCTCAGCTTACTGGTTTGTCCCGTTGATGGAGATCTGACTTCCAGAAATGTTTCTAATTTAGTTTGTGTTTAGTTGAAACGTAGAGGGCTTCCTCAGGAGCAATACCAAGCAGCATCTACTCAACATTGTAGTATTCCCAGGCACGGATTACGACTTTGCCAGCTTGGAGCAGTCCTACCATCATTGACAATGGCACCTGGATCCAACTCTTCAACAACCCACCGTTGTTGAGCATTGCTTCAGATCCAGCTTGCTGCACCAACAACTCATCGATGGCCACTTTTTCTCCATAAAAGTTTCTTAGTCAGAAAGTAAACTTTCCACCGGGTTTAACCTAGTCTCTGTGTCTGACACATGCTCTTTTGTGTTTGACCTAGACTTTTCACTTTGATCCTGTTTGACTCTATCAGATATCCGGAGTTGGTGCTTTGTGTTTTTTGGAGCTATATTTAATATCAACTGTAAAAACCTCATATCTCTGGTACTACTTATTGGACCTATTGGATTTTTTTTCGTTTTGTGCCATTTTATTTATTAAAATAATCTCCATTTTACTTGTGTTGTGTTTTCACTTTATTACTGATTGAATACTGTATAAATACTTTACACATTGCCTCTATCTTTTGCTTGACTGCTTTGTGCCAAACAACAAGAGTGTTAAGCACAGGGGTTTTTTTGTGACTTTGATTGTGCACCCTGACAAGGATTGTGATTTTTTTTTTTTTTAGGTTTCTTATCCCCCCTCAACTAACACTCCATATTCTTACACAAACAAATGTAGCCACGTCTGTTATTTCTTTGCTGATGGAGACAGATTTGGGTATTATGCAATACCCAGCTAAATGAATTATAACATGCATGAGATGACAAAAATATAGCGGGGGTCATCAATTGCCTCTTGCTATTAAAAGAATCACCTAAACTATTTAATAGAAGGAATTTGATTATTTATCAACTCCATCATAGCTTATATCTAAGGTATGAAATATTTACAAAATTGGAGGAGAATTACCAAAAAAGGATACCACACTGGTTGCTTTAGCATTGTCTACAAGTGAAATGATGTTTTATCACTTACTCTTCATTAAAGAATGATTTATTAACCCTGCACTGTGGACCATTGTAGCATCTCTACAGACGTAATTTCACACTTGGATGTGATAACTCTTTTACCTATTAATATTGGACTTTATGTGTTAGAGTGCTAGGATAATATCCTGAGATGAATCAAAACAGAGTGCTGGGTCATATTGCTTCAACTATTTGTGAGGTATTTTTCATATTACACTTTATCAAAATGGCAGGTATATGCACACAAGACCAATGCAGAAAACAGATACTATTGTCAGAACATATACTCATTAATGGTTCAGCAGACACATCAAGATGCAACTTCCTATCACCGCCATCTTCAAAACAATGCTTGTATCGCCCATACATCCTACATATAATAAAAGACTACACTTTGCCTAACACGTATTCACACTGGATTGACAAGCAGACATTAGATTGCAAGCTGTACTATTTTATTCACTGTATCTATTTGAGATATGTAACTTCAAACTGAAATGAGTAACTAAATATTTTATTGGAAATAAAATTTGTTTCTTAGATTAATGGAAACCATCAACTATGAATTTAACTTTTGGATATCGGATGTATTCCGCAGATTGTCTCCAGAGCACAAATATCCATGCAGTTGCAGTAACAACTATTCACTTTTGACAGGTATGCATCAGTGGTCTGCACTTAGCCCCAACTTGTTGAATATTTACATACATTCATTGGCTACTCTGGTAGCTCTTTTAATGTCACATGTGTGAACCATGCTGATGACATTCAAGTGAGGATTGCCCAGGATAAGAAGGAGGGTGCCTCGCTTGAGGAATTCCAAAAGTGCTTGTCCGCTATGTCTTCATGGCTACAATACAATGCCTTGAAGTTTAACACCCATACGACAGATCTTGTCTGTCTCTCACACCTCCAAGGGTAGATCTTTTGATTCCATGTTATGTCCTGAACCTAGTCTAATTCCTGTCTCTGAGTCCAGTCTAAAAAAGTTTGGTTACTTTCTTGATGAGAATTTAACATTAGAAAGACATGCAAATCATCGAACATCATCCTGTTTTCTTCTACTAAAGGAACGTTGTTCAGGTCCTCCCCCTTCAGCCCACAAGATTGCGATTCAGGTACCTATTTTTGGCTGCCTGAACAACTGAAAATCGCTTTTTTGGGGTACTCCACAGGTTGTGTTGAACAAGCTCCAGTGCATCAAAACATGGCCCTGGTATGCCTCATTTTCTTCTGCAATATCATTATTCTAAAATGATTACTTTTAAGTCGTTATGCATTGTCCAATGAGCCATACATAATTCTGATCCACTCTACTTGAGGAAGAAATTCAATATCTGTATTCCAAGTAGGTCCCTCAAATCACTGGATGACTTTCTTCTTTTAGTTGCCAAATTCCAGTGAGCCAGGTCAGTTGGAGAGCTTTTTCAGTAGCGGGACAACATTGTAAAATATTCTTCCTACTACACTGCAGAAAACACCAGCACATCAGCACATTTGCATTTCAGCAAGATTGTGAAAGCTAGACTGTAAAGAATATAATTGTATTTTATAGTTGGGCACAAGGGTCATGGACAACTTGCTGGCTATATCCCTCAACTGTGCCAGCTCTCGTTCTAAGTTCTAGGAATTTAATTTTTTTCAGCTTTTCATGTTTGATTGCCATCTCATTCTCATAAACAGTCTATATTGGGCCTTTTGTTTAGGTTTATGCTGTGGGTAGAGCGCTTGCTAGCCTCTTTGTGCCAGAACACCTTTTGTGTATTAGCACGCTTATAAACTCCTAACAGAACAATTCCTCTATGGGCTTCTGGTTTGGAAAAGCATTAATTTGTTGCTATATTCAGAAGTGAACTGCGGTCAGTACTTTTTGTTTTCAACCATGTCAGAAAAGTTTTAACTGTGATTGTGAGCCTGGTCAAATTATGAACACATCAATGACGTACTCCTGCCAAAAGAGAATGTTATTTCCAAAATGATGATTTTGAAGGAAATATATTGACTTTTAAAAGTTTGCTACTTGTGAATCAAATTTGTATTCCTGCTAGTTCCTCTCACAATCAGAAATATACATTTTTAAAAAACAGATTACTTTTAAGTAAAGGCAGTTCTGCGTTCATCGAATAAAAAATGAAAAAAGCTAAACAAAGTTGAGTTCTAGAACCTATGGAGTTATTAATTATGCATAAAGGATTAGAATGGGTAACGTTTCAAAACATAATTGATTCAATGTTTATAGGAATTGCATACTTCGTTGGCTCAAAGTCTAAGCTCACATTGATCAAGTTTGTGCTAATCCACATACATGATGACTTTAGCTGGACAAAAGGTTTTCTGATATAGGCATCACACTAGCAGAGCGATTCCCAAGTGTAACTACTGTTAGAAATGGGATCTCTGGTTGGCTAAGGCTTGCGCCAATGCCAGGCGGAGACCACCCCTCTAGTCAGGGCAATGGAGTTACACGCCAAGATAACCCCTGCTCACCCCCTTGGTAGCTTGGCACGAGCAGTCAGGCTTATCCCGGAGGCCATGTGTAAAGCGTTTGCGCAACACACAGCAGCAACACACTAGGCACACCACAAAAAGGAACTCCACACAAGGTTATGTATAGAAATGGCCTTTGTAATACCATAAACACATTAGATCATAATCATACATATACACTCTGCCAACTGGCACTGGGCAGTATTTACAGGGCATTATTTACATGTGACAGGGCCACGTGGGCCACTGTCAGAATCAGCACTTCATAGCAATAGTAGATGTAAAACATAGAATAACTGTAGCACAAAATAGCATTCGTAGAACACAAGCAGTAACCACCGGTAAAAGGTAGGAACACACTACGCAATACTAATCACCTTAGGCATAGATCACGCAGGGAAACATAACCTGACTAGCATAAACCTTACTAGGCAAAATAACCTCCTAATCAGAAAACACATTTAGAGGTATAGAACAGGCTTAAAGGCATTGCATATTAGACATCACATTTAGGCATAAACAGTGTACCCCAAGTGAGGGCACAACACATGGAGACTGTTCCCAGGCCAACCGGCCTCTCACAGGGCGCCAAGGCCTTTTTCCGAAATAGTCAGGGCTGGCTGTGCACGCAGCCAAAAGCAACAACGCAAAAGAACAGACCTAAACATGGCAGCTGCCCACTAATTGCTGGGCAGCTGTAGAAGGCAAAAATGTGGCACTGGCACTCCCTGTGCCAACAGTCCTTAAAAGGAAATGCCCCCAAGGTCGCAGCTGCCTGCACTCTCGCAGAGCAGCTGCAAAAAATGCGCAATTACTGTCTGGAACTCCGGGTGTCTCTTGGGCCCCCACTGGGGCTTCTCAACACAATCAGCCCCCCCAAGCCCCCCTCCAGGACTGAAAAATCTAGGGCCTCTCAACTGGCCCACAGGCAGCAACAATGTGTCCATAAGAATGGCTCTGGGGCAGGAAGTGGCTCAGGCAGCTGCCACTGCAGGGAAAATCGTCACGCTTCCCCTTACTCCACCCACGGCCTCTCACCTGGGTTCAGGTGCAGCAGTGTGCCTCGGTGGGTCCACTTCCCCGGGGACATGGGACTTCTCGTTGGAGCCCCGAGGCTTTGGACATTCTGGTCTGCACGTGGGGCTCCCTTCACTACCACGAGAACCCCGCCTGGATGAAGGCAGCCGTTCCCTGCGTCCTCCTTCTCTCCTCCCGGTAATTGGAGCACCGGGTAGGCTCCTGTCCACTTCTTCAGTCTCGTTTGTGGGGCATATACGGGGCTCCCACCAGCTCACGGGAGCCCCCGCTCGGGAGGCAGTGGTTTCCTGGTTCCGGTGTAGGCCCCGCCCACAGTCAGGGGCCCCCCCGCCTCATTTCCTTTTCGGCGGCGCTCCTTTTGGGCAACTCGGGTTACGGCGGTGATTTTGCTCAATACAGCGGTAATGAGGGGTAGGCTCCCTCTTCTTTAAATACAAAGTGCCTGGCGGGGTGGGCACCCGCTAGGGGTATAAACAGCTGCACAAGGTCCCCAGCGGGGTGGGCACCCGCTAGGGATATTTAAAAACAGCAAATATACGGGGTGTGCTCCAGCGCCGGAAATAAGGAGTATTGCGGGGGAATCTCCATGCCGGGGATTCCCTTGCCCAGATGATCGCAGCTTCATGCTGCTGTGGGAATTAGAAGCGCTGTCCCTCAGGACAGCAAAAAGATCTTCAGGAATCAAAAATAAAGCGCTCATCAGGCAATCCAGATATAGTGCCTTCCAGGCACTTGAGCGCAATGTCCCAAAGAAAGTCTTGGAATGAAGGAAAGGGGAAAAAGGCTGGGCCCAGGCAGGCCAGCTCACAGGGCCTTCCAGCTGGGAGGCAGTCCCCAGTGGCGGTTCCTCCTGGTGCCCAGCAGCAACAGCAGGCCCCCCTCAAATCAGGAACAGATAACCTTTTCACGGGCTCACAGCCCCTTCTTATACACAAATTTCCTTTGTCACAAACTGTATGGCAAGGGGAGAACCAGTTACAACTGGTTCTGGAGCACTTTGTTTTGCTCAGCCCCTCTCCCTATTCACAGGACAGGCTAGGGACATCAGACGCACCACAGGAGGTGGAGCCAGCATTGTGTAGTAGGAAAGGCACAGCCCTATTCAGGTCCCAGGTGCAACTCCTCTCTCCCATCTACATAAGGATCTTCCTATTCACCACCTGGCAGACACATCCTGGCTTCTGGAGCCAAGCACACCAGCCAGCCCCTGTCAATCACAAGTCAGACAGGCAATTCACATTCACTGCACACAGAAATGCCAACTTCTAAAAGTGGCACTTCTCCACTAGACACATTCAATCTGCCACACCATTGCGCAGCATTTATTCTCACAAGCTTGCACATACCAAACTCGCCCCTGCACTCCTCTCACACCAGGAATTACCATGGACACATATATCCCTCATGCATTCCTATGGGAGGGCAGGCCAATCTCACCACATGCACTCAGATTGCGCACGCACTTTACACTGGGACACAGTGTTAAAGTGCGCATGAGCCAAAAACAACTAACATCAGGTCACATTAAAAAGCAAAAGGTTTAGGGGTGAACCTGCCAAAAGGGCCAAGTCCAATAACTACACCATACCATAATATGCCTGCCTGCTAGATATTTCTGCCTGGTGGATGAACACAGTGTTTCAGTTAAAGTGAGCATTTTGTAATTCAAGATGTACTCTGTCAAAACTTGAGGGAACAAGGTGCTAAAAAGTCGACAATCAACTCACCATGACCAGCAAAGTGAGCACAGTCTCCATCTCCTGCTTACACACTCAAGATGCTTAACCTCTTGGCTGCTTGAGTTCTTCTCCTGCTGTGCTGGACCACAATAGAAATGGGTGTGGTCATGACGACCTCAGCTCGTCATGAGCACACGAGAGGTGTACCTCATGACGAGCTGAGCTCGTCATGAGCACCGAAGGGGTTAAGAAGATCTTCTAATGGCTCCCAACAACACTTGCAGAACAGAGATCAAAGCCATCATCACCAGCAAGCTGGACTATTGCAAACCGCTCAATCCATCCTGGAATCGATGCTCAACTGACCAGAAGACTTCAGACAATACAAAACTCAGTGTCTGGGCTCACCCTCAATCTACCACCCTGCACTCACTTCACCCCGCTCCTCAATGAGCCCCCTGGCTCCCAATCCACTAACGAGCCCTCTTCAAACTTTTCATGCACACATACAAACCCTTAAACAACATTGGCCCCATATATCTCAACAGCCAAATGAATGTCAACAAACTTACTAGACATTTCTACTCAGCTGGACTCCTGCTCGCAAACATCCCCACCAATGCAGAAGCAGATCCGACAGTCATGCCTTCTCCTTCCTTGCTCTTAAACCCCGGAACAATCTGCCTCTGCACATCAGAGCCTCCACCTTAGTATTTGAATTCCACAAGAAACTGAAGATCTGGCTCTTCAACTAGCCCTTGCCCTGGCTTGGCCCATATACCTCCGGCTTCAGTACCAGGATATCCTCCAGGGTGAGCTGTGTGCTATACAGCTATGCATATTGTTAGACCAGACAACCTTGGTGTGGTATTCCCCATACATTTTGCCTTCACTCCACCTGTTTTCTTGATTTGTTTTTGTTGTCTTTAGGTCTGTGCACTTTACCACTGCTAACTAGTTCTAAACTGTTTCTGCTCTCTCCTTTAAAATAAAAGGTAACATTGACCTACACCTAATTGGCACATTTAATTTACTTGTAAGTCCCTAGTAAATTGTACCACCAGTACCTGTAAATTAAATGCTAGAACTGGGCCTGCAATATTTACAACAAGGGGTAGTGAGGGACAGAGTCTCTGAATTAAGCAGAATACTCTCACCCAGTCAAGAGATCAGGGCTAGATCCAACACCGTTTTTTAGCTCAATGCACCATCCCAGTTTCAGAGCCTGGGCCTGCATCACTCATTGTGCTACTCACTAAAGTGGCTGTTTTAAAACATGCTTCAGGTCTGCCACTGCAGCCTGTAGTACAGTTTTAAACTGCAATTTCGACCTGCTAAAATAAATCTTTGGTCAGGCCTAAACCTTGCTTTGTAAATCTTATAAGTCACCTCTAAAGTAGGGTCTACAGGCTTATAGGACAGGGGGCAATATATTTTAAAAGTAGGGCATTGATTCATAAATTGTACATGTCCTGGCAGTGAACACTCCTAAAGCCATTTTTCACTGTCGAAAGGCCTATCTCCCCCATTGACTAACTCTGGATTAGTTTATTACATTTAATAAGTGCTACCTTTGGATTGAGAGAAGATAAGGATATGCTGTTGACACTCAAATGAATTGTAACTTCAAATCATCTTAAATGGTAAAGTTGGATTTTTAGTTAGATTTCAGAAAATGACACTTTTAGAAAGTTTACATTATTTTGTACCAACCATATGTTCCTTCTCCCAGTGTCCTGGGTCACATTACTGTGAATGGCTCGGATGTGGTGGTTTGTGGCTTGATTCCAGACAGTAACACAAAGGGGGATTGGGTGTGGACAGTATGGCCCATTCTGACAGGATAACTGTGGAGGGGCTGTACCTATCCCCACTTATAGTTCAAAGGACTTTTCCTCCTACCCACACAAAGAATCCTGAGACCAGGCCTGACCTGCCTTTTATCACCACCAGATAGTCTGGGGTAGGGATAGAACTTTACAGAACCAGTTTCTTATGGTGTATTAATTACATTTATAAAGCGCAACGGTTACCCGAAGGTGTCCTGCCGCTTAGGTCAGCCTCCAAGAAAGCAGATTACAGTGGAAGACCCAGATAGAACTAATTGCTGAATTGCCAAGCCTTCAGTACCTTCCTAAATGGCAGCATGTCAGGAGAGGCCCGAATATGAAAAGGAAGTTCATTCCATGCCGTGGCGGTGCAGGCAACGAAGCTTCTACCACCCCAATTAGCTCTTTTTGAATTTAGGCACAATCACCATCTTCGCTCCTAAGGAGCGAAGAGTTCTGGTGGAGGTGTACCAACTGAAACCTTGCCTAAGATGGTCTGGACCCAAGTCTTGCAGAGCTTTGAAGGCAGTAGAGAGTGATTTGAATCTGACCCTTGCCTTATTGATGTGAATTTCAGAATACCTGTTAGCAGCATAGCTGCTGCATTTTTCAATAATTGGAGTTTGTTCATATGTTGCTGTTGAATATTCAGGTATAAGCTATTTGCTGGCTTTCCTTAGTTAATAGGTGCAATACTTTTCTTATCATCCTGAGAATCTGGAAAGTTGCAAAAGTGACCACATTCACCTAATCTGCAAGGGTGACCCTATGGTCAATTGCTACTCCTAGGTTCTTAGCTTTCCTTACAGGCATTGGAAGGATACCTAGTTCCTCTTGCCACCATCCAGGAGACCAGAAATTAGCGTTATTTCGAAAGATGATCACCTCTGTTTTCAGTTTTAAACAATTTTCTGTGATCCAGGTCTTTAGTGAACTCATGATGTCATGATTTTGTCACAACTCTCTGTTTTCAGATTCCGTAGCAGAGGCACCATTATTTCCTTATATGAAGTTAGGTGAAAGCCTAATGTTCTAATCAATGGGGCCAGAGATGAAACTTATACATTGAAAAGAGTGGTACTTGGTGACGATCCCTGTGGGACTTGACAAGGGAGTGAGAAAGGTTTGGAAATAAACATGTCTAAGGCCACAGTTCGCTGTCTGTCAGGAATGAGCGCAGTAGCTTTCCAGGCCAGGATCCTGAATGCCTCATGGCTTCAATCGGTCCATTAAGTTGTGGGGATAGGAGAATGCATCCCACCACACAAAGGCTGGTACCCCGTATAACTATTGGGTCATCAGAATACTCCTGGATGTGCAGAAATTACAGAAAAGCAGTGCACTGCTGTCAGGGGACAGCCATGATACAAGGAGAAGTGCCTTGCAGTCTGAGAAGGAAGACTGGACCTGCTTGCATTCATCCCAGGCTAACCAGAGTGAATCCAAGGTCGGTTCGCTGAACTCCTCTGTGAGCTACAGGGACACAATAAGATTCAGAGGCCTTCCTGCAACTGCCCAGCTAACTTGCTGCAACTGGACTTGCTGAACCTACAACTGGACCTGTCTGGCCTCCACTGGAATGAGTCCCTGGTCCCCGAGAGATGCCCCCTTATCTTGGACACTTGGCTGGCATCAAATTGTACTCCTTCTAAAGAAAAGGTAAAAATCCTGAAGTTTTGGCTCCTTGCGAACGTGAATGGGTACTTGTGTGCCAAGACTCTGCTGGCTGCGACAACCACCAATGCAAAGTCCAGGTGATACCTTCTTTTCACTCTGCCAGTGACTACCAGAAACATAAGAGCTACACTTCACGCTATAGCAATGACAGCCCACGATGATCTTCAATGTGAAGCTACAGCAACTGCCTGCACTACAGTGATGACCGAGTATAATATCCAACCTGCTCTTACCGCCACAGCGATGACTATCCACCACATTCAGCCTGCTGCTCATGGCCTCCTACACCATAAATGGAACTCTTTGCGCTGTACTTTAAATTTACAGTGGGATTAACTTGGCCCCTGTATCTGGCCTGTACTCCATCTCAGTCAGCCTAAACTTGTGACTTTACCCAGGTCTAGCTCGACCCGATGACCGAGAGACAAATGGACCTTTGTGCTTCGAGGACTATTTTCACTTAGAATTTTACAATTCAATATCTCTGGTCCCACTGATTGGATTTTTGTCATTTTGGTGTCAAATAAGTTCTTAAAATGTACTCTATGTTCCTAATTTGGTTTGTGCTTGGAATTTTTCTAATGTTGTGTTTTCACTTTATTATCGGTTGTGTGTTGCATACGTGCTTTACAAATTGCAGCTAAATTAAGACTGACTACTTTTGTGCTAATCTACCGGAGGGTTAAACACTTTAATTTAGTGACTCTAGTGGTTCACCCTGACTAAGGTCATCAGGCTTCCACCACCCTGAACCAATAACCCAATTATATACACATAACATAAACTAGCATACCAAATGTGAAGATGTCATTGGAAATGCTTTTTATCAGAGGTTTGGGGTAGATTGTGGGTGTAGGCTACCTACTGTTATGGTAAGTAACCTGCATCACATCACAATTGCATAGCTTAGGAAAGCCGGAAGATTACAATAGAATGAGTGACGTTTAAGGTGTAATACCTTAAAGATGATATATTGCTGGACCGGTAGTCAGTGTACTCAATGTGTATTATAAACAGTTATTTATTCAAGAAGACAGCACCAAGTGGGCCACTTGGTCCTGAAAGACAGGAAGCCTGTGCTTCATGCTTCATGTGATAATACCTAGATAGACAAAGTTGTAGCAATCTAACCTAAAGCCAACCCTGGCTGTTTTACTGCTATCTAGGATCAACAGCTTAGCTACGTAGCAAATATGATCCATTTAACCTGTTTAACGCGGCAGCAATTCCGCCGGGGTGCTGGCGTTCGATTGCGCGGACAGGGCCGCGTCGGCCAACAGACTACTGAGGTAGTGCTTGTGAAGGCCGTTGGCCGACGAACGCACGCAAGGGGTTAAATGGTGCATGACAACAATACTGATAGAACATTGTGTTGTCTGAAGGATACAGACAATTTTGATCCTTACGCCTTTGACTTTTTAAATTGGAGTTGGGCAAATCCCCTGAGTTTGAGGTAATTTGGAGCTGGTCCAAATGGATGGATTGCAGTTTGTCCCAAAGTCTTCATCCAGTCTTATCTGGATTCAGTTTCAAACAGTGCCTATCTGTAAGACATTGGATTATTAATTGTGACGGATGTGAATCGGACGCAAGTAATACGTCTTCAATTGTCTTTTTTACTGCCAACCAAGTACTTAATGGCAGCACTTGACTCATTCAGGCTAGTGAAGTAGAGCAGTCCAATGCCTACTCAGGATAGGTGGTTTGGGTTGGTAATAGCAATTTGCTGCCACGCAATAACAACACTCAATATATTACTCAGTCAGTATTATTTATTTTAAAAAGGAAACATTGTTTTCTTACACACAGATTACTGAATACTAAGCATAAAATTACAAATATATACATCAAATTGATAGAAATATCTATGGTTACATCCTCATATCACATTTCAACCTTAGTGGACCACCAACCTCATAATCACTCCCCACCTGTACCAGATGCTACATCACAGTATAACGGGGTGTCCGTTTAAATAAGGCAGGCATACTGGATTTGTTAGATTGTCACCACTGTTAAGAAATCAAACATGTTGGGCATTATATTGTAGCACTATTAGAATCATGATTGGACATAATTAAAGTGTGGGTTTCACCACTCTTTCCCGGACACCCATTGGCCTTTCCTCTGGTTTCTTTTTGTGTTTTATTTTGTAAAAAAACAGCATGTTGAGCCCACTATCAAGCTGCACTACTGACTATTGCTCTATCCTCTGATAACCCTGTTCCAGTTGGTGGGGACAGCCACTTCCCTGCCTGCATGGAGCATGGTTGTATGCTGCAGCCGTGGGACCTCCATCCCTCAGATAATGTCAAGGCAGTGGAGAAGGTGGCTGGTCTCACTACCAGGGCTCTGACCACCCTGGGAGCAGAAGAAAGAGGGTATGGGGTGCTCTAAAGGATTGCATACTATGTCCCTGAGGATGGGGTTCCAGGGACATACTTACTTGTGTGGGCCCCAGAAGGAGCTTTATGTACCCAGAGCAACAATTGGCTACAAAGGGGGCCCACACATCCCCTCCACAAAGGGAAATACATACATAAAGATGCACTGACCCCAGGTCCTGGCCTACTCTTGGCGTATTTCTAAATGTTGAGGCAGAGTGACCTGCACTCGGTGTTCTGTTAAAATTGGCACATCTTTAAAATGCCATAACTCCGGCCCTCTTGCACAGATTGCAATGATATTTGTCGTGATCTGGTCCTGTGGGCAGGCCTAGCCTCTTGGCATCTAAAAGGGCACATGTTGCAGGGACCTGGACTTTCTGTCTTTCTGCGCCAGCCTTCTCCTATCCCTGGATTCTGGTGTTCCTTTCCTGCTGCTGTGGGAACCTTGTGTTTTCCCCTCTGCCACCAGTATTCAGAGAACTCTCCTGCCCACACTCCTCAGGTCCTAGGGCCTCCTTACTGTCTTTCAGAGCACATCTAGTGCACTGTATACAGGTCTTCCCCCAATGGGTTTCCAGGGGGCATTCTAGTCCTGGGTCCTCAGCCCGTATTATCAGGGAATAGGTGTCTTCTTTTTCCTTCTGGGCATCCTTTCCACCCTGGTCCAGAATCCTCTCTACTGTTGCTCCCTAGAACAGGAGTTTTTAAGTGAGAGTGGAGCGTTCTAGATGCGGGCATCAATGGCAAATCCTAGGATACCGCTTCATCCCTCCACCCTTTTCCAACCCCTCTAACAGCATACTGTACAAAAATCATTCATTAGAACTTTATTTTTTTGCACCGTAAGAGCTCCTCTGAGGGCCACAGATCTTCCCATAGCCGACATCACTGCCTCATCCCTTCCCATTAAAATGTCAACTGCAAGTCCCTCCTGTACTGGCTCCACAGGTCTAGCCCTCCACCTTTATTCTGGTGAAGCTGGACTGTTCCAGCTCAGATGCAGTGTGACAAGCTTTCCCAAGAACCGAGCTAATCGCTGATATTTGCTCCTTTTGTAGGGGGAGTCCTTTGTTCCCTCTGCTGGGGAGAAGAGTTTTTAAGTTTGCATATATGGGGCAAAAAGGAATCTGATTATTAGCTGAGCCAGAGAAATATGACGATGCCCGACATCCTATATGATATAAATGTAGTGTGCTGGGTACTGAAAAATCAAACTCAGTGTGCATGTTTTACCCAAGTTTGACACCTTGTTGGACTGTGTAGGCCTATGTGGAAGAAAACTGCACTTTATCACAGATTTTACCTACGTGTATAATACAGTGAAACCACGACAGATGTGCATACGAATGCCTGCTAATAATATATGGCCCACCTGAGGTCAGTACCAATCTCTGCAGAGTCTCTTCTGCACCATGCTTCCTGTTTGCAATTACCCAGCTGTGCACAATAGTTTCTCACCCTTGCACATGTCTTCACATGTGACCAGTCCAGTGTCTATTGCTGTAGGAGCACAGGAGTTGCATTATCTTAAAAAGTGGACACAGTTTAACACACTCTGTCCAGTTACCATGCATTTACTGTGAGCGAGATTCAGGTAGTGAGAGTCACTTACAGTAAGAAGACCAATAATCAATTTGTCATAGCAAACAATTGTGTTGGACTACATGGGTAGAATCCATTTGATACACTATCCAGCCATAGGTTTGTTTTCAGCAATATGTTTTCTTAGGGTTGAGCTTTCCTACGATCTAGAGTCAAGTCAAACAAGAATCTGAGAGTTGGCAGCATAGGTTAACTGATGAACACCAAAGAATCAAAAACAGAGCGGACAAAGGTTGGCTATATAGCTTAAATGAGGGATCAATAAGGCAGAAGAAGGTAGCAAACAAATCATAGACAGTCCCATGAACGCACACTGCATTCAGCCTATTAACACCTTCTGACAGAACCAAACAATATTCCCCCTCCATTGGTGGACAGATCAGAAAGTTGCTGTCAATCTGCAATCCCCATTGAGGGACATGCCTAACAAACAAAAGGGACTCTGAATGTGGGCGCGGGAGCTTGCAGGGCCTCAGCTGAATACATCTACTTCCCTCAGTTTATGGCACAGTGCTATTCAGGGAGAAGTACCTAATCTGCCACTCAGGTCAGTACAAAGCCCTTCGGAGGTGGGTAACAAGTTGCTTACAATGTGCTACTTCAAAAGGAAGAGACATTGCAATATGTTACCATTGATTGTGTTAGACCTGGCATCATTGGCAAGGGTTTCCCCTGTATTTTTGCCTTTGCCTCCTGTGTTTCTGCTGTGTGTTGCACTTCATTTTTCTGGGCTTGATGCTTTGGCTACTTTGCCACTGCTGTTCAGTGCCAAAGTGCAAGTGTTCCCTTGTTGTTATGGATTGGTGATTCAATAATTGGCATATTTGATTTACTAGTCAGTCCCTAGTACAGTGCACTGTGTGTGCCTAGGGCCTGTAAATCAAATGCTGCTAGTGGGCAGGCCTCACTGATTATACCACCCACATAATTAGACTGTAAATGTAACTCAGGCCTGCCATTGCAGAGCCTGTGCGCAGTCAGGAACTACCATGTCAAATTGCCAAGTGCACCCACTTGCCAGGCCCTAACTTTCCCTTTTCTTACATGTTAGTCACTCCTAAGTAGGCCCAAGATCACCCTGTGGGCAGGGAGCAGTGTATGTGAAAGGTAGGACATGCCCCGATGTGTGGGGCATGCCCTGATAGTGAAATACTGCCAATTTCGTTTTGCACTATTGTAAGGCTATCTGTCCCCACAGGGTAGAATCGGGAGTTTGCTTATAACGTCTTGTGAGCATAACTGCCCATGGGAACAAGATGGGTAAGTACATTTTGATATGCCTGAACTCAGCATGTTAAAATGCATCTTTTAGTGAGGGTGAATTTTTACATTCTGGGTTTGAAAATACCACTTTTGGAAAGTAGGTATTTTCTTGCCCAATCTTCCAGTGTACCTCTGCTAGGTTGTGTATTGACGGTCTGGCTTTGGAGTGACAGGGGCTGGGGATGTGCATTCTGTTCAGACAGCCACTTAGGGGGTCGAGGTGTGTCCTGCTTTTCCAGGGTGAGTGACGGCTGGGCTGAATAGACCTGGGCTGCATTCAGAGTAGGAGGAGGCGATTTCTTTTACACCTGAATGGGCCTGATCTGCCTAGGACAATGCTGTCTCACCTCCTGCCAAGAAGCTGCACCAGAGAGGACAGAACTGGTTTTGGCTGAGCAAAGAGCTTTTCTGCTATAGAGAACAAAGGATTTTACGGTATAAAAAGAGGGGCCTAGACCCCAGACATTTAGATCATTTCAGGAAATCAAGAGGAACCTTTTCCAAGCAGAAAAGCTGGAGAAACTGAGAAGAAATACTGCCCCTGTGCTGTTTGCTTGTCTGGGGTTGGCCTGCAGTGTCTACTTGCTGCCAAAGACAGGAGAAGGACTTTGCCGTTTGCTGTGTCCCCTGCTTTAGGAAGATCTCCTAGGGCTTGAAATTGAGTTTGCCTCCTGGTCTGAAGTCTTAGAGACACAAAGCCTTCACCCCAAAGTCCTCCCTGAACTCCTTTGCTGGGAGTTCTGATCTGGTGAGAGGTGCCTGCCAGTGGTCTGGGTCTCTGGTGGCTTTTGACTGTAAGAACTGTGAAAATCAATACATCGCCTGTTTCCGATGCATCGCAACGGTGCAAGAGAAGATTTCAGGTGCATCGCCCCTTTAGAATCAACGCAGTGCCTGTTCGCGGCTGAAGTGTCTACCGTGCAACCAATCCTGTGCACCAATCTCTGACGTCCGAAATCACTACACTGATTCTGACGCCTACCGGTTGAAGAAGAACCGACGCATTGCACCGGGTCATCACGCAACGCATGGAAGCGTCAAGTCTGTCGCATCGTTGGGGGACGCAGTAAGAAACTGACACATCACCTCCTCATGCAGTAAGAAACCGATGCATCACCTCCTCTGTGCAGCAGTAAGGAACCAACGCATCAACTCCCCTGGAGCTAGGAACTGATGCATCACCTTCCCTGAGTGTAATGAACAGACCCATCACCTTCCCTGCGACCTGCTTTGCTTGCAGTTTTCGACTCATCCGAGGTACTTTGTATAAAAAAGTGTTGCAACTCACTTTTCCTTTGAACTGAGCTGTTTCACCCTTTTGAGAATTATATTTTTAGTACTGTGTTGTGGATTTTTGTCTTTTGGTCTTGTTTTGATTAGGTAAAGAATACTTATTTTTCTAAGCTGGTGTGGTGTCCATTTGTAGTATTTTCACTGTATTGCTGTATGTGTTCACAAATGCTCTACACACTGCCTCTGAGATAATCCTGTCTGCTCATGCCAAGCTACCAAGGGGATGAGGAGGGGTTATTTTAGAAATGTATCCCCCTTACCCTGAATAGAAGCAAGGGTCCCTATTTGGACAAAGGTACCTACCTCTGCCAACTAGAGACCCACATTTCCAACAAATTGTAATTGGAAGGAGTATGAACACTTCCCAGTCAGGGCCTACCTCCATACTCTGTAAGCCTTTTGACTCCTTCAAGGATGCAGATTTGATGTTACTCTCTCTCCCAAACTGCTCTACTGAAGTGGAACCATTCATTTAGGCATCAAGGAGATAAAAGAGGGAGCAGCCTTCTTCCCAGAGGCTAAATTCTCCAGATACCCCAAAACAAACAGTCTAGTCCAAAGAAGGTCGATTGTGGGTTTACCACCAATCTGACAACAAGAGCAGTGGAAAGGCCACTAGGTGTCAGAGATGTGTGTTTCCTTTTATTGCAAACAAATGCAAAATACCTCTTGGCACCCTAGGCAAGCAAACATGTGGAAGAGTAACCACTGGAAGGAGGTGCGTATTCCGTTTCTAATGTGACCCCTCCAAGGATATTACTGCTTGGTCAACACAGAGGAATTATTGTTATTATAATTATTATTATGTTTTCTAAAGTGCATAGCTACCCCGAGGGATTTCCGGTTACTAGATCCAGATAAGGTGAAATCAAAAAGCAGTTTGGGAGGACTGAGAACTCCGAGCAGGAATTCCTCTATTGGGCCAACTAAGAACTGGAATTGTAGCAGTAGCCATCCCACATGGGTGTTTATGAATATACTACATGATTAGAACTGGTAAAAGAACACCCACTACCACTATTTTGCAAAGTCATTGGCTCAAATTTATTTACGGCTATTCCTCTCATCTATGTTATGCCCCTCCACACATGTGTGCACCAATATAATCTGATACTGACAGTACATTTCAGTCTTTTACAGCAAATTAATGTAAGAAAATAATGTTTTGTTAGCCAGAGTTTAAAGTTGTATGAACATTTTAGCTGAAAGAAAAAGGTGGTATCAACACAAGTCATCCCTCCTTGCACTTCCATTTTTAAAAAATGCTGGCAAAATTCTCAGGATGTGGGTCACTCAAGGGTCCAAATACTGAAATCAATCCAGTGGCCAAATTTGCTGCATCTGTGTTTCAGTCTTGTATGGCATGTAAATGTGAGGAAATAATATGTTTTTCTCTAGCCAGGGTTTTACATTTTAGGAAAAGTAATGGGCCACCGTGCAACTTATGCAACTCATGTCTCCCTACATTTCTGGAAAATCACGGCAAGCTCTATTTTTCTCAGATGGGTTTTAGGCCGGGGCACGGTACAGAGACCATGTTATTACCTGTTATGGAAGACCTGTGAAAAATGATTGATCAGGGCAGGGTTGCCCCAGTAATATTGTTGGACGTGAGTGCAGCCTTTAATACTGTATCACATCCAGTCTTATTGCAAAGGCTGAAAAAGGCAGATCTTGTCAATCTTGCTTTGAACTGGTTGTTATCTCTCTTAGAGGGCGAGAGCGTTCAGGTCTATAAGGAGCCATTTAGTCTCATTCTCTGAAGTGTGGAGCACCTCAGGATCCTTCTCTGAGCCCTACTTCATTTCATCTATATGTACACCCCGTGGCTGAGGTTTTTAAATAAATAAAATGGCCTCCCAATAGTGTCATATGCTGATTCTCCCTCAAACCTGACACATCTCCTAACTCTGATCAGCTTAAATCCTGCTTAGAAGATGCGGTGGACTGGATGTCAGTAAACTGTCTGAAGCTTAAGGGGAACAAAACTGAAGTGATGGTGGTTAGTAATGACTTCAGCCGCTAGTTGATGATGTGCTGGCCAGACTCCCTAAGCAGCCGCCACTCCCAAACATACAATAAAAACCCTGGGTATTTAGCTGGACAACAAACTCACCCTGGAAATTCAAGTGCAGGTCACTAGCGGCCAGCGGCCAGTTGTTATAGAATCATGAAAATACTCACAAATACCTTAGAGTTCCTACCATGCTCATCGTGGAGACTTGCGGTCCAGGCATTGATTCTTTCATGTTTAGGGTTTGGCAAATCTTTCTGTCTTGGGAGTCTTGGAAGTCCCGAATATGTGGTGAGAAGTCTACAGGTGGTATACAATACGGTGGCTCACCTCCTGCTCAAGATTCCTGAACACATGTCTGTGTCAGGCTCGTTAGCTTTCCTTTACCAGCAACCTGTTAAACAGAGGATCCACTTTAAGGTCTTTTGTATAGCTCATCGAGCTTTATATAACAAGGACCCCCGGCTGCTTCAACATCTGATACAACCTTTCACCTCCAATAGGACTCTGCGATCAACTGCTTCATTTCGATTGGTGACCCTTAAGGTCCAGAAGTCTAGAAGTGGACGCCCGTTCTTTGCCTATCTGGTTCCCAGATTATGGAATTCCTTACCTGTGAATTTACCTAAAAAGGATGAGCAATTCTAGTGTAAAAAACAATGGAAAACCTTAGATGTCTAAATCAGGTTGTATTACCGCCTGGGTCTTTGTTGCACAGTGCTAGGAGGCCTATTCAGGTAGCCACGCGTTCTAGAAATGCCTAGACTAGACTAGACTACATTTCTCTGAGCTCTTGTCAAAAATGTCCTCGCCACTGATGCAATCCCTAGAGTGAAATATAACTGCCATGTCACATCCATAATTTCAGTGAAAATCATCACCCTTTTGAATTGTCGAGGCTGTTTTATTTGTTTTTTTCTTTCCGTAGTAAAATGTAGATCCAAACATGTTTATTACACAATACGTGGTATTGCATATGGTGAGACATTTTATATTATCAATTGATGCTCACAATATGTTTAGAGTTAATATGGTAGGCAAAATGTCATTAAAAGTCCCTAAAATGACAGGAATTATTCGTTTTTCAATTTGCTTGGAGCTAGGAAGCTCAACAGAACTTGAACTCAGATTCTCCGGCACAGTTCAAAGATATATATAGCAGTTCTCTATACACAATTTGTATTCATTTTACTTTTCAAACAGACTAGGTGATAAAAAATGGAAAAAGAAAACAGCACGTCTTGCTTTTGCCTGTGGGTATAACATATTTTCAGAAAAACGAAGAAATGTAGCTATATTTGAGTCCAGAGCAGTCTGGGAAACTTAGTTGTACTTTACTGTCATATTGCCATGTTGTATATTCTCTTCTTATTCATGCCTTTGAGCCCCCTCCTGCATTGCTTGACATTGGCTATGGCATACATACATTTCTTAATGTAGAACTGACGTGCCATTTCATTTACATGCATTTATAGCATAGCAATATTTTATTGTCCGTTGAAAGTATTTTTCTAGCTCATATGTTATATGTTCATGAATTGTGACATGTACAGGGGATTTTTATAAATATGGATACGTTTGCAGGTGGCATATACATGCTTCAGTTCTCACTTACTTCACAGATCATACGGGTAATTTGTGTAAAAAAAGTTTTAAAAATATTTTATCAAGTTTGTTCGGAAACCGTTTGAGGTGAGAGGAGCTTAAGACACACCTGCAAACATCTGTGACAAGGTTGCAGTTTCTTGTCTACCATTTTGTTTTTTCAGCAACAGGAACATTACAGAGATGAGAACAAGTCTTCCCAGGGGCAGGATGAAAATTGGAACAATGTGGGCAGTGAACAGGAATACATGTGCACCATCTGGGCAGCTCCTATTTTTGGCAAGAATATCTAGAATTTAGCTAGTACTATGGAAGGAGAGGTTCCATCAAATATTGTCACATAGCATGATTACATTATTATCGGTTGTGCCACCATATTAATCATCATAAATGCTATATCTGCAGTGAAGCTTTTATATATCCATTAATTCTAAAACCAGACTTTAATATTTAATAAAGTCTTTACGAATTAGACAGTGTTGATTCCTAGTGTGTGCTTACCGGCAACCGACTAGTAATAAAAATGTATTCCTGGCATTCTTTGGCAGGTTCTAATTGTTGCCCAGTATGTATTATCTTCAGGTATGGTATAGGAAAGGCATCAGCCACAGTGTCTGTTCCTTATGCCGAAGCTGTTCCTTCCAGGGATGAAGAATAAGCTAGTGGGCACTGGTTGCAAAGAAACTTGTGAAAAAGTATCTGGCATTTGTAAAAAAAACAAAGTTATAGATGCAAACCCTGTTGCCAATTTGAGATTTTGGGTGGCAAAACCTTGAAAAAAATCTGCAAAAATTACTTCTTCCAGAATTCAGAATTTTGAGTAGTTTTCAGAAATGTATTTTCTCAATCTACGTATATCGGTGGCATTTACTTTCCCATCTATTTGCTAATTTAGAAATGGTAATTATTGGCCAACTGTTACATGACTGATGAGTAAAAGTACAGATGACTTTAGTTTCAGTATAATACACCTTTTGTGATTTCCATTTTCATAAAAAGAAAACAAATAACGTGTTCATATTGCTAAAGTTGGGGTCTATCGACAGAAAGCTCAACAATATTTCTTGGGCTGATTTGCACACCATTGAAAATGTCAAATCCTCAACCCCATCTTCGCAGGAGGGTCCAACATCCATTTCACCACACCTCGCAGCCCCTCTGGGCAGACCACCACTGCGTACACATCTCTTTCAACACCACCTCCGCACACAAGCCTGCCCGAGTCCACCACAAAGGAACTGGAGCAAGGTCACGAAGGAGCACCTCAACCCCACCCTCATCCATGACCGACATCAACTCCGCAGCCAAAGAACTACACCGCCAGAGCACCAGCTGTGCAAACAAGCTTGCACCCCTCCCCCTCCTCACCAGACAACACCCCCTAAAGGCCGTCTGGTTCACCACCGACCTCCAAGAAGCCAGACGTATCTGAAGATGTCTCGAAAAACCTTTAAGAAACAGCAAAATCACCAGAGACCAGAACACCTACAAGAACGCCATGACTGAATACCACCAATGCATAAAAACCGCCAAGAGGAGCTTCATCTATAACAAAATCCATACCAACGGCAGTAACGCAATGGTACTCTTCAACGTCATCCAGCAGTGCACCAGACCCCTAGGGAAGCCACAGACGTCACACTGTCCCAAGCCCTCTGCAAGAAGCTCTGCTCCTACTTCCACCTGAAAATCAAGGCCCTCTACTACAACTTCAGCGGACAGACTCCAGAAACCACCCCCACCCCCAGCAAGACAGCCATCCCACCATCACCACCTGGACTCGGGTCACCACCGAAGATACCACCATGACCATGAATAGCACCCACTCACGAGCCCCCATGGACTCCTGCCCGCATCCTCCACAGAGCCGCTGCCGCCATAGCACCCGAACTATGCTGCGCCAACAACGCCTCCTTCAAATCTGTCATTTTCTCTGACAACTGGAAGCAGGCATAGGTCAAGCACCTTCTCAAGAAACCCTAGGCTGACCCGACGGACCTGAAAAACTACCGACCCATCTCTCTCCTTCCCTTCGCAGCCAAAGTCACGGAGAGTTTCGTCAATGCCCAGCTGACTGCATTCATTGAAGAGAACGCCATTCTCAAGTCCTCCCAGTCCGGTTTCATCAGCAACCACATCACGAGACCGCCTTCCTCACCACTACCGACGACATCCGCATGCTACTTGATCAGTGCCATACCACAGCCCTCCTCCTGCTAGACCTGTCCACAGCCTGTGAAACCATCTCCCACTGCAGCCAGACTCCCTGACACCGGCATATGTGGTACCACTCTTGACTGAATACACTCCTTTCTCGCCGGTAGAACCCAAAGGATCAGACGCCTGCCCTTCCTCTCCGACCAACAGATATCAACTGTGGAGTACTCCAAGGATCATCGCTCAGTCCTACGCTCTTCAACATCTATATGGCCCGCCTTGCCGCCATCATCACACAACATGGGCTCAGTATAGTATCCTGTGCCGACGAGACCCTTACCATGACCCGCCAGATCAACGCCATTACTTCCACCTGCTTCAACTCCCTCCGCATCCTACGAAAAACATTCAAGTTGATCTCACCGAAGCCAGGAGAACCGTTACCCACGCACTCATTACCAGCAGACTGAACTACCATAATGGGCTCTATGCCAGATTAAACAAATCCCTCCTTTACAAACTCCAGATCATCCAGAACACCATGGCCTGACTCATCCTCGGAAATCCACTACACAAGCACATGACCCAACACCTGCAAGACCTCCACTGACTCCATGTCAAGAAGAGAGTAACCTTCAAGGTACTCACCCACGCCTACAAATCCCTACACAACATCGGACCCAACTACCTCAACGAAAGAGTATCTTTCCACGTACCCAAAAGAAACCTCCACTCCGCCGACCTCGCCCTCGCAGAAACACCACACATCTGTAGAACCAGAGCAGGAGGAAGAGCCTTCTCCCATGTCACGGCCAATGCCTGGAACGAACTCCCAGTCAACATCAGATGCACCCCTACCCTGCACACCTTCAGGAAGAGTCTCAAGACCTGGCTCTTTGGCTGGTCCGGAGCTGCACTCCACCTCCCCTCCAGCACCATGAGACCCTCACGGGTGAGTAGCGTGCTTTTAAAAAAACCTGATTGATTGATTAGGAAAGCAATATTTCTATGACCGATACACATTCTTTTTGTGTGCGAGGCTAGTAGATATTTGGGGTTTTCCTGGATTTCCTTTGTTTTTTTATGGATTTTTTTATCTGTAAAATAACATTTTAATAAAAGTAACATGATCTTGTATCACCTCCCCATCTTTCATTCGAACATACATGAACAGCCTCGATTCTTCTTTATAAATATTAGCATTTCAATACATAAACAAGCCGCAGCATAATACATGTGATCTTCCAGTTCAATTCTAGAACAGCAATACTAAAAATGGTAAGAAAATAAATGATACCTTCACAGCCGACTTTCCACAAACAAGTCTGCCAAGTTAAGACTACTGTGACAGCATCAGCCCTGCACACTACGGACGATCTACTCAAACGTGGTCCCTAGTTTCATGCATATACAGTGCGTTAAGTGCCAGTAATGTACAGAATGCTTGTTGGACATACCTATACATTTTTAAAGCCTTCTCCTCGCAGATCAATTTGAAAATTCACGAAGAACAATTAAATATAAAATAGTCAAATTGCTGAAAATTAATAAAGATAAACTATGCTATCTGAAATTATCTACATATCAAATAGTTAACACTCACATAGAAAGCAAACCAAATATTAACTGTGATAAAAAAAAACTTTATGCAACCTACTCAGCATAATAAACTACAAATCACATATATGGCAACAGCATAAAACTGGATATATCTCTCACATACGGGCAAAGCAAAATTGCATACAAATCCATGCATACTGGAAGTACCTGTTCCCTACGTATTAACAGTTTTCTAAAGGTTGGTAATGATAGTATTATTCTGCAATGGTCTTGAAACGATGAACAGAACAAGAAATCGTGGGTCAAAGACGGATCCTCAGTCTGACATAAAAGGCATTTTATTTCAGAATTTCAGAGGTCATCTCCTGCCCTCTACATCCTAATGGGGCTAGCTGACCAATTCTTATATTCAGAAATCACTTTCTGGTCTTCACTGGACTGGATTTTAATCAGATATTGCTGAGGATGTTCAGTGTGAGCTGTATAGTCATATCTGTGTCGTACCATGAAAGATCTTGGTCTGCATCATTTACTTTCATGGACAGTCATTACTAATGGCCTAATAATGGGTGTGTTATTTATCACATATAATAAAATCCATCTCAGATGTGCCAGAATATATTGGATGCAATAAATAACCCCCCCCCCCAAAGTACAGGTTTTTGGGGAACAATATGCAGATGTGGGTGATTACAGCACCAAAATCTGTATGTTCCAGTAACACACGAGCATTTTCCCATTGAGAAATATCACCAGGTGTGACCTGTCGATATTTATCACAAATTCTTAATTACAGAATTTGCGATACCAGCTGTTACATGTTGCAATTAATTGGGCAGCAAGTGATAAGGACCTAAGCACTTTTTTACGGTGCTACGAATGGTACCCTCGTTTATGGTTATTATTTGGTGCCAAGGGAGTAGGAATCTTCCATAGTATTAAAATATTCTGCTTTTCGTGTTGAGATCTAGCCTAAGGGCAAACCCGGGGTTGCTTCAGCCAATCTCCTCCAACCTTCCATTCATTCCTGTCATTATATAGATCTTTCTGATTAAGTATTTCAAAGCCACATAGTAAAAGGCTTAATATTGTCAACTCAAATGTTTGACATATTACTGCAGTTGATCTGCAACACATATTTGCACCAGCCCCAGTGCCCCTGCAACCGTCTTATACACTCAATGGTAATGTTGATATGACGGACAAATGGCTGATTACTAGAAAAGGTAATTGCCAGGTAGCAGTAGCTTGATAATAATTGTAGAGGGTGCTCATCAGTGTTCCAAGTGAAATTCAGCGTAATCGGCCTCTTTTTGGAAGTGGGCACCCATAAACGGTACCATGGACCTTCCACAACCTGTTTGAAGTGGTATTATCGATGAGTTTGAACAACTGTAGTAAATATGATGCGTTGTTTTTTTGACAGCAAACAAACCGAATTTAAGAAACAAATGTGATGGAAATCCTTGAGAGAAGATGTCTTCCCACAATTTACATATTGGGTTAATTGTAGAATCATCTCCAATGTCCAGTATTTGTTTTCATGGACCACTGCCTACACCTAAAAAACGTTTTTGTTAACATTCACAAAGGGTAATGGTTCCCATTGTTTGAGAATGGGTCACCACCTCCTTTGAGTTGGTGGTAAAATCTGACTGTTTTGTGACCACATTGTGGTTTCAAAACATTAATAGATATCATAAGGAATAGGCATTTAAAATGTATGCCCAAACATGCTCCATCCAAATACTGATTCTTTATTGTTGCCTAAAATCATTTAGCAATTTGGGGAAACATTTTTCGACTCCTTAATTGAGTTTAATTCACTGCAAGAATTGCTGTTGTCGTTGTAAACCCTCAGATTTACCAAATCTCAGGGGTTGCAACCTCTTAAAACATTTTGTAGATGAGACACTATGTGCTAATATGTTGATTTGCAAAAATACCTACCTGAAGAGGGGCACAATTTGTCCTACCTCATGACTATTAATAAGGTAGGCTATAAATTGTGACCCACTATGATTGGAGGGTATCACAGGGATGGTGGCAGGCTGGGATCAACAGTCCACGATGATTGCAATTGCTTAAAGAACATTGTAAGGGAGTGCATTAGAAAATAAAAGATTCCTTTTTTTTCTTTACATTTGTAAAGGGGAAGGGTTCCACTTCCTTTGAAGTGTCAGTAAAATATTAAAGTTGTGTGACGGAAATCCGGTTGCAGAACATCGGCAGCTTAGTGCCCTACCTCGAGGTCTACGTGGGTGCAAGAGCATCTCTTTAGAGGCACCCCTTACACTGGACTCGTGGTATGGGGTCGGCAGCCTAGCCAAGCTCATCAACCACATTGTTCAAACGCTGCAGGGCTGACCTCGGGAGAATATTAGCACAGTGAACGACTGGAGCAGCGCCCAATCAATGGAAGGACTTAACACATACCTGAGTCATCGGGCCGTCGGAGCACCTCATCTGTGGGGCCTCGTTGGCGGCTGGTTGACCTAGTCCCCATTAAACAAGCAAGAACTCCTCCCACGGAGCATCCATTTTGGCTGCGGATAACGGTAGGCGTCAAGGAGGGTCAGACCGACATTCGCGGCCTTTCCCCCCACTGCCTATGGCAAACATTGTGGGAGTGGGTGTGGCGGGCTCGCGGACACCACACGAGGCCAGAGCGCGGGACTTTGCGGGAGACCGCCTCACCCCTCTCGTCCTCTTCTGTGCCTAGACGATGCGGCCCGGTTGCAGCTTTGCTAATTGACATTCTTCGCTGGGCTCGGTGGTAGTCCTTGGACCGCTCAGGCTGCCTCTTCTTTCCTACCCAAGTGGCCTATGTAGCTGGAATAGTGCACTCCTTACAGTAGCGGGTTGCTCACTCTTCAGCTCCCGGGCACAGCACTGGTGGCTCATTTGACGTCTCCTGGCTACCCATTATTGGCAACACCGTTACCAACTGTGGATGGCTCCCACCAAGACAACGAAAGTCAAGCCCCTGAAGAATATTTTTGTCCGCTCGCAGTCCATACGCAACATTGCAAGCAGTACCACAAGTGGCTCTTTGCCGGTCCCAGTGACCCCCGCAGGGGAAGAATTGATCCCCAAGGCATTTCTGGAATCTCTGTTTTTGGCCCTCCGAGAAGATCTTCAGACAGTGAAGAAAGACTTCGCTGCCGATATAAAGGATATCCGCAGAGACATCGACAGTATTGGAGAGGGGGTTGCGACACTGGAGGGCCGAGGGGATGGCACAGTGACTGAGCTCTCCAATCTTCATCAGGAAGTCCTACGTTTGCATAATCAACACCTGGACATGCAGCTCCACTTGGAAGTTTTAGAGAATCGCTCCCAAAGGCATAACATTTGGGGAGTTGGGCACACAGAAGCCACTAGGAACCTATTCTCCTTCTCGGGAGAGTTGTTCAACCATATCATGAGTAACCCGCCTGACACTGAGATTAAACTAGATAGAGCCCATAGAGTGGGTTCTCCTTGAGCAAACAACGCGCCGCCAGCAGACATTCTTGTCTGTGTGCACGTCTTCAAAACCAAAGAGGCCATTCTCACCAAGGCGAGAGCTATGCATCCCATTCAATTTAAAGATCAAATGCCAGTGCTCTTCCAGGATCTATCATCAGTAACACTGCAGCGACGCTGGCAATTTTGCCCCGTAACGGATCACCTTCATCTGATTGGGACATCTTACTCCTGGGGCCATCCTTTTAGACTTATATTCCATCACAATGGCAAGCTAATGCAATTCTCACTGAAGCCTGTCACCTTTTGGGAATATCCCCACCTAAGGAGGAAGATGATGGTCACAGCACACACTCTGGGCCGTAGTCCACACCCTCGGGTTGGCAGCGGCAGGGCAGAAGAAGACACAATAGGCACCCAGATAAGGCAGAAACTGCCAGGGGACAGCGAGCTGCACTTGAGACCACTTTGGAGGCCCTCACGGGGTCCCAACTCGGGAACTCATGAAAGGTCAGGAAAGCCAGATATTTCTAACCATGCATTTTCATGCGGGCAGGGGGGCGGGACGGGTGTCTCCACATTTGGCCACAATATGGACCCCATTACGAGGTTGTTCTGGTCATCATGCTGTTGTATAGCGTTTTAGGACCCTAGTGTAATTTTCCCGATTCATGCCCTTATATAGGTATAAAATACCATATCCTTATATAGGCATTGAAATCATAACCATATTAGGACATAACTCAAGTGGTCCAAATACGGCTTGGCTACTTCCACTAGTTCTGAAAATCTACAACGATTTCTTGGAAAAACCCACCTTCTGAAGTCAGGGACCTCCCACTGCATGAATATTGATTTATCCAAGAACTCATGTAGTTTTCAGAGAATTAAGTCTCTAATGACGTTATTATGTCCAATCTTAACCTCAAACTCGGCACCTTAAAAGTATAAATATGCCCACACTTGTCCAAACAAACACACGGTGGTTTGGAGCAGTTCGACTATCTACTTGCCCGACGCGCCCTGCTGCAGCAAGTGCCGAAGGAAGCCGACCCTCCAGCTGACACACAGAGACGCTGTACTTTCTCCAGCGTAGAAATCCAGCTCCAGTGTTTCTAGGCTACCCTTGCGGGTTGCTGGGAAATCGAGTCCTGAGAGAGAGATACCAGCCCTCCTACATTCTAAAAACCAAGGTATAGAGCTGATTAGACCCTAAGAGAATTCTTGGATTAGATTCTTGGCAAAGAATACTGAAACTAAGCTACACCTCACTTACTTCTTCCCTTTTACTAGACCTAGGTTAGGTACACTGGGGTAGGCGTATTTTAGAAGCACCAGTTGAGTACTTTTAGTCATTACTTATTAATGTATGTATTGTATGTATTTTATGGCTTACAAACCATATAATGCTTTTACAGTATTAATTTATAATACTCTTCGTACTGTACGCATTGTACTTTGCAACCAGTATTACAATTGTAACAGTTCATTTTCTCTGCATGACAAAGAAGACTGTTCAATAAATCATTTTTATTGAAAACATCTGTCTCCCTAATTTCCTCACCTCTGGTGAAACGAAGCATGCACGATTGACTGAGTGAAATAACTATCTATTGTTTCTGCTTTTTTAGAGATACATTTCTTATTCTGGGGAAACAAAGTTGTCATGTTTTAAGCGGTTGTCAATCCCTTCTTGAGAATTCGAGAAAGTTTCTAGTGACCTTTGAGCTAGCTGGCACTCACAATTAAGTCTAGTATATTCAATAGAGACCTAGCAGACCTTAGTCCTACGTCAAATCTATAGGATACATTATTCCAATGCGCAGAGCCTGTTGGGAATACAGGAACGACACTACATGGCGCCCAGCGTTTGGTAAGGCGATAATTTAACGCTAAATACTAGAGTAACTCAGTCGTGCTTTTCACACAGACCCCTTTTTCCCGTAAAATACTCCAATAGACGTCTGGAGTGGGTTAAAGGATAAAATATCCGCCATAACTGAGTAGGACGAAAAGTCCTATGTATTAGTTTTTAGTTTGTTCAACGTTGAAGAATACAGTGTTCCAAAATATTGTGCACCTAATCTTGGTTTCCTAGAAACTTGCTCTGCAAACTTTCAGTCAACACAATGAATGACGACGAAAGGGATAGAGCTGCAGCAGCAGCTCAGGCAGTTTTAGATGGCACAAATCTCCAACAAAATAACCCGGATGCTATACTCATCCCGGTAAATTTAAGGAAAACCATCACTATAAAACTTATAGAAAATGGAGTATCATCGAGAGGTATTAAAGTAATATTTGTTATAGAGGCACATGAATATCGGCAGACAGAGGTATTCTATTCATGGATTCTGTTTCCTGCAGCAAATCCAGTAACACACGAGTTTCACTACTACAAAGTAGAGAAACCTCCAGCGGAATACGTTCCCTTCCAGGATGTTGAAATTCCACTAACTTACCAAGAGCATCAGCTCTGGTTTAATGGCGCCCTACAACATCAAAATCACATTACCAGGCTGGGTCCATTAGGGAGACCAGGAGCAACATGGCCAGTACTAGCCAGCTATATACCACATCCTGACATTGAAAGAATGACAGGTCCAGAACTATTAGCTCAGCTAAAACAGCTAATTAAAATACATAGACAATTGGTTCAATATGTCATGCAGACTTTAACAGTCCAACCGACTATAAGAATTCCACAGCACACCCCTCAACAGGGGAACACAAACAAAATTACACCACAGCCTATACAGTCAGTAATCAGGAAATTGCCCGCAAAACGGGAACAAATTCAGTTTTGGTTAGCTCAAAAAATCACTCAAATAGAGGCAGTATTCCCTGATAGTACACCTCATGAGAAACACAGGATTATAACAATCTGTTTACCAATGGGGATTACACCACACGTAGAGGACTGTGACACTTGGGGTACAGTGTTTGCTTCAATCTACACAAAAACACAAGGTGTCTTATCTATGGCGGTAATACCAAACGTTCTGAGACAGATTCAAAAGGAAAACGGTCCAGAACCAGCCTTACATCTGGGTATGAAATTATAAAAGATTTCGAACAGGTCTCGGCTATACTAATAGCCAACATTAAAGGTGAAGCAGAATATGTGGCAATCCGCCAAAAGCTAAAAGAAACAGTTATTACTGAGCAACCATATGAGCTTGCCAGAATTATTGAAAAATCCTATGAAGAACTAGGTAGAGATAGTTTGGGTGGGAAACCAGTAAAACCCCGACTAACTGAAAATCCTGAAAAACAATCTCACTTCTCCTAAGAAGAAGTGGGAAAATACCAAACAGACACTTCCTAAAGAGAAGCGTTCCCAGTCCAGAGGAAGGTCTCCTCAACAGGAGCCTTCTGAAAAGAGATATAACCTTAGAAATAGGGATAGTTTAAAAAACCTGATAGATATCAAGATATTGATACACGTTCCTCTCGTACCTTTCAGACTTTCTCGCAGAAATACGAAAGGAGACAATCAGAACAAAAAGAAGAACACGTGAAGTCCAAAGACGAACAGCACGTTCCAAAAAAATAAGAAAACTCAATTCACCAAGAAGAAGGTAGCACGTCTAAAGATCAGACATGCCGAGGATCTTGAGGACACAACTCAAGAATGGGGAGTGGGGCCAGACAATGCTAGACAGCGCAGCAGAGGTCACCATAGCTCGTAAGATCCTGAAGGATCATCTGGAGACAGCGGACTTGAATGAATGCATTCAAGTTGAAACTGCCGACACCAGGGTTAGTGTACCCCATAAGTTATATGAAGTAACACTCCGGATGGAGGGGGACATACCTAGGAAAATAAAAGCACTCTTTTGGGAGAAGCTATCTAAGGGTTATGACATTCTTCTAGCTGAACAAGACTGGCCACCTCAATTTGTCAGGGAGTGCCCACATGGCGAAGAGATAATTATGCCAGCCTTCTCAAATCACATTCCAATTCATAAAAAATATACCTATGCCAGAAAATGGCTGTAGCCCAGGTTCCAGCATTATATAAAAATCATGTAGGATATGATGAGGATTCCCCTCACCATAAAATCCAGTTGAAAGCTGAACCAACAATGCAAAGGCAATATCCTGTAAAACAGGAAGCTAAAAAACAGGTCAGGGAGATTTTAAATCAACTTGAATACCAAGGGGTGATTGAAACATGCACCTCATCGATGAACAATCCTTTGTTTCCCGTCTCCAAACCAGACAATTCATATTGTCTAGTTTTGGATTACAGACATTTAAACTCCTGTTGCAAAACATTTGCAGTACAAAATGCACATAGTGCTGCACTGATGAATAACATCGTTCTGAAAAAATACAAAACTACATTAGACATCTCAAATGGTTTCTTTTGTCAAAACATTGCACCTGCAAGCAGGTATTTGACCGCTTTCTCAATAATGGGGACACAGGGACAATTTTGCCGTCTCCCCCAGGGATTCAAGAATAGTCCAGGTTTATTTTCAGTCAGAGTAACAGAGTTACTACTAACGTACGATGATGAGGAATTATCCTATGTCAATGTCATCTATCTTACAGATGATGATTTGGACGTACACCTGAAAAGAGTGAACACCATAATACTTGGGTTCGCTTCGGAAGGGTACAAATTCAATTTTAAGAAATCACGAATTGCCCACCTCAACGTCCTATTCTTAGGATACGAGTTATCAAGTGAAGGTAAAAGCCTGGCAGCCAACTTTCTAGAGAAATGCGCGCTGCTCCAACCTCCAAAAACGCTGAAAAACTTACAGTCAATTCTACGTTTCCTGAATTTTGGAAGAACTTATGTTCTAAATTACGCAGAAAGGGTTAAACTTCTCTACGAACTAATCAAACCTGATTTCAAATCAACTAATTGGACAAAAAAACACATAAAAATGTTGCGTTCAGTGCAAATTGACATGTTAGCAAAAAAACAGTTACAAACACGCGACAATGTGCGCAACCTTGTGATCCGAATCATCCCAGGGAGATGGGGATTCGAATACCTAACCTTTAATGAAGGTGAAAAAGTACCAATAGCATACAAATCACACTTGTACACACAAGCTGAAATGAAATTAACTTCAACCGAAAAGATTCTGACAGCGTCTCAGACTGCTGTAGCAAAGGAGAGAGCCCTCGTACAGGGTAAATGCATTAAAATTGTTACACCTGTACCTGCCTTAGAGGCAGTGACAAAGGCAAGCATTCCAAAGGCTAAAGCTTTACATCCGAGATGGATACAATGGGTTAACTCTCTTGCTGAAAGAAGAAACTGCTGCACTCCAAAGTATTTGTGATGTGTAAAATGGTAACTCAAAATTATGAATCTTATAGGTGCACCAGGTGTTCACCTCCTGGATCCTCAGGTGCTATTAAACAATAGTCTAAAGAATCTTACTATGAGTAAGAATACCCCGGAGCATTCTTGAACACACAGTCAGTGTTGTATATCCGTGAACACAGGTATTGCAATGAAGTTACTGATCAAATATTTTTCGTAGGTTTATTCAACAATTAATCATTATTCCATCATATTAATTCCATATGGTGAAATTGTGAAGACATATCCATCATTGTTGATCCATGGTATATAAATTAACATCCACAGTGTTTTATAATCCCCGATGCATTTCGTGCTAAAGAGCGCTTCGTCAGGGGGTCTGAAAAATTTAAACAGGAATAGGTTGTAAAAATGCTGAATAACAGGAGCAAAAAAAGTACCGAAAAGCTATATAGTGAAGGAAATCACCATAAGGGGAAGCTGGTGTAAATAGCTAGAAAAATGGGAGTCTAAAAATAAAGTGAACCTACAGTGCACAGAACGTGAAAGCCAGTGGTTAAGTGGGCTGTATTAGGATAGCGCAAGATCGAAGAGATAAAGGGTCGGCACCCAAATAAACGTGAACTAAAATGTGGGAGTAACGGTGATATGTGGAAAAAGACGCGTGGTAGATTGCAATAAGGGTGCAGGAAAGTCGAGCAAGAGACGGTGATAACATGCAAAGTGGCCCCCCTTTTTTTTTAAAAAGCAAAAAGTGACTAGAAGGTATACGTGTCGGTATTATTATATCGATGGATTCTTACCCGTGAAATATAGGTAGTGAGAGTCTCAGTCAAAACCATGGAGCGGTGAAAACCAGGTCCCGAGTAACCGCGAACCCGGAAGACGCCGCGCATGCGTGGTGTGTGTACAGATAAGGCAAAGGCCTAAACATAAAAGAAAGACTCGCCGAGTCAATACAAATCCGAGTTCGAAGTACACTCAAATGAGAACCACATCGGTGATGCCTGGGTCTTAATATTCAAGAGGGTGTGTGTATATAAAAATAAGAAAGACCAAGGGTAAACAAAAGGAAATGTGAAAATGTAAAAAATGTAAAAAAGTGTAAAAAAATGTAAAAAATGTAGGTGTTTAACAGGAAAATATAGGGGTGCCAACAACTCAAACATCCGCGTGTAGGAACAGAGAGAAGATAAAAAAATGTGTACAATATAGCACCACAATAAAAGTAATGTGCTAGCTTAAATAAAATGGTGAAAACAACAAATTATATAAGTCACAGCTTAAAGAGAGATATCATGTAGCAATATCAAAATGGGTACTCAGTGAATTATACATGGCAGCTAAATTACAGTCTTTCATTCAATCCTTTGGGCTGTAGGGCCTGCAAGCGGTATATCCAGAAAAGTTCACGTTGTAATAGAAGTTTGTTGTTGTCTTTGTGAGGCATTTTCTCGACTATTTCCAAGATCAAAATCTGATTTGGCTGGGATTGTGTGACTGTTGTGTGAAGTGATTCAAAAGGGGGTGGTGATGGACAGAGTATCTGAATTAAGCAGAACACTCCTACCCAGTCAAAAGATCAGGGCTTGATCCATCACCGTTTTTTAGCTCACTGCACTATCCCAGTTCAGAACCTGGCTACATGCAAATTAGTCTGACCCTGGCCCAGTGCATCATGGGAACAGGGCAGACCAAACTACCAAGCAAATTCTTTACTGGAAAGGAAACAAGCTTCCGGGGACCGGTTTCTGGCATTACAGCCGTCTTCGGCCCGGCTTGCTTGAATGAAAACGGTGATGGATCAAGCCCTGATCTGTTGACTGGGTAGGAGTGTTCTGATTAACTCAGATACTCTGTCCATCACCACCCCCTTTTTGAAATTATTTTGGCCACCATGAGTGTGGAAGGGTATGCTCAGACATGAGTCCCTTGCTCATTGCACCATCTGGATTCAAGCAAGCCGGGCCGAAGACGGCTGTAATGCCAGAAACCGGTCCCCGGAAGCTTGTTTCCTTTCCAGTGAAGAATTGGCTTGGTAGTTTGGTCTGCCCTGTTCCCATGATGCACTGGGCCAGGGACAGACTAACTTGCATATAGCCAGGTTCTGAACTGGGATGGTGCAGTGAGCTAAAAAACGGTGATGGATCAAGCCCTGATCTGTTGACTGGGTAGGAGTGTTCTGATTAACTCAGATACTCTGTCCATCACCACCCCCTTTTTGAAATTATTTTGGCCACCATGAGTCCCTTGCTCATTGCACCATCAGGATTCAAGCAAGCCGGGCCGAAGACGGCTGTAATGCCAGAAACCGGTCCCCGGAAGCTTGTTTCCTTTCCAGTGAAGAATTGGCTTGGTAGTTTGGTCTGCCCTGTTCCCATGATGCACTGGGCCAGGGACAGACTAATTTGCATATAGCCAGGTTCTGAACTGGGATGGTGTAGTGAGCTAAAAAACGGTGATGGATCAAGCCCTGATCTGTTGACTGGGTAGGAGTGTTCTGATTAACTCAGATACTCTGTCCATCACCACCCCCTTTTTGAATGTATTTTGGCCACCATGAGTGTGGAAGGGTATGCTCAGACATGAGTCCCTTGCTCATTGCACCATCAGGATTCAAGCAAGCCGGGCCGAAGACGCCTGTAATGCCAGAAACCGGTCCCCGGAAGCTTGTTTCCTTTCCAGTGAAGAATTGGCTTGGTAGTTTGGTCTGCCCTGTTCCCATGATGCACTGGGCCAGGGACAGACTAATTTGCATATAGCCAGGTTCTGAACTGGGATGGTGTAGTGAGCTAAAAAACGGTGATGGATCAAGCCCTGATCTGTTGACTGGGTAGGAGTGTTCTGATTAACTCAGATACTCTGTCCATCACCACCCCCTTTTTGAAATTATTTTGGCCACCATGAGTGTGGAAGGGTATGCTCAGACATGAGTCCCTTGCTCATTGCACCATCAGGATTCAAGCAAGCCGGGCCGAAGACGGCTGTAATGCCAGAAACCGGTCCCCGGAAGCTTGTTTCCTTTCCAGTGAAGAATTGGCTTGGTAGTTTGGTCTGCCCTGTTCCCATGATGCACTGGGCCAGGGACAGACTAATTTGCATATAGCCAGGTTCTGAACTGGGATGGTGCAGTGAGCTAAAAAACGGTGATGGATCAAGCCCTGATCTGTTGACTGGGTAGGAGTGTTCTGATTAACTCAGATACTCTGTCCATCACCACCCCCTTTTTGAAATTATTTTGGCCACCATGAGTGTGGAAGGGTATGCTCAGACATGAGTCCCTTGCTCATTGCACCATCAGGATTCAAGCAAGCCGGGCCGAAGACGGCTGTAATGCCAGAAACCGGTCCCCGGAAGCTTGTTTCCTTTCCAGTGAAGAATTGGCTTGGTAGTTTGGTCTGCCCTGTTCCCATGATGCACTGGGCCAGGGACAGACTAATTTGCATATAGCCAGGTTCTGAACTGGGATGGTGCAGTGAGCTAAAAAACGGTGATGGATCAAGCCCTGATCTGTTGACTGGGTAGGAGTGTTCTGATTAACTCAGATACTCTGTCCATCACCACCCCCTTTTTGAAATTATTTTGGCCACCATGAGTGTGGAAGGGTATGCTCAGACATGAGTCCCTTGCTCATTGCACCATCAGGATTCAAGCAAGCCGGGCCGAAGACGGCTGTAATGCCAGAAAACGGTCCCCGGAAGCTTGTTTCCTTTCCAGTGAAGAATTGGCTTGGTAGTTTGGTCTGCCCTGTTCCCATGATGCACTGGGCCAGGGACAGACTAATTTGCATATAGCCAGGTTCTGAACTGGGATGGTGCAGTGAGCTAAAAAACGGTGATGGATCAAGCCCTGATCTGTTGACTGGGTAGGAGTGTTCTGATTAACTCAGATACTCTGTCCATCACCACCCCCTTTTTGAAATTATTTTGGCCACCATGAGTGTGGAAGGGTATGCTCAGACATGAGTCCCTTGCTCATTGCACCATCAGGATTCAAGCAAGCCGGGCCGAAGACGGCTGTAATGCCAGAAACCGGTCCCAGGAAGCTTGTTTCCTTTCCAGTGAAGAATTGGCTTGGTAGTTTGGTCTGCCCTGTTCCCATGATGTACTGGGCCAGGGACAGACTAATATGCATATAGCCAGGTTCTGAACTGGGATGGTGCAGTGAGCTAAAAAACGGTGATGGATCAAGCCCTGATCTGTTGACTGGGTAGGAGTGTTCTGATTAACTCAGATACTCTGTCCATCACCACCCCATTTTTGAAATTATTTTGGCCACCATGAGTGTGGAAGGGTATGCTCAGACATGAGTCCCTTGCTCATTGCACCATCAGGATTCAAGCAAGCCGGGCCGAAGACGGCTGTAATGCCAGAAACCATTCCCCGGAAGCTTGTTTCCTTTCCAGTGAAGAATTGGCTTGGTAGTTTGGTCTGCCCTGTTCCCATGATGCACTGGGCCAGGGACAGACTAATTTGCATATAGCCAGGTTCTGAACTGGGATGGTGCAGTGAGTTAAAAAACGGTGATGGATCAAGCCCTGATCTGTTGACTGGGTAGGAGTGTTCTGATTAACTCAGATACTCTGTCCATCACCACCCCCTTTTTGAAATTATTTTGGCCACCATGAGTGTGGAAGGGTATGCTCAGACATGAGTCCCTTGCTCATTGCACCATCAAGATTCAAGCAAGCCGGGCCGAAGACGACTGTAATGCCAGAAACCGGTCCCCGGAAGCTTGTTTCCTTTCCAGTGAAGAATTGGCTTGGTAGTTTGGTCTGCCCTGTTCCCATGATGCACTGGGCCAGGGACAGACTTATTTGCATATAGCCAGGTTCTGAACTGGGATGGTACAGTGAGCTAAAAAACGGTGATGGATCAAGCCCTGATCTGTTGACTGGGTAGGAGTGTTCTGATTAACTCAGATACTCTGTCCATCACCACCCCCTTTTTGAAATTATTTTGGCCACCATGAGTGTGGAAGGGTATGCTCAGACATGAGTCCCTTGCTCATTGCACCATCAGGATTCAAGCAAGCCGGGCCGAAGACGGCTGTAATGCCAGAAACCGGTCCCCGGAAGCTTGTTTCCTTTCCAGTGAAGAATTGGCTTGGTAGTTTGGTCTGCCCTGTTCCCATGATGCACTGGGCCAGGGACAGACTAATTTGCATATAGCCAGGTTCTGAACTGGGATGGTGCAGTGAGCTAAAAAACGGTGATGGATCAAGCCCTGATCTGTTGACTGGGTAGGAGTGTTCTGATTAACTCAGATACTCTGTCCATCACCACCCCCTTTTTTAAATTATTTTGGCCACCATGAGTGTGGAAGGGTATGCTCAGACATGAGTCCCTTGCTCATTGCACCATCAGGATTCAAGCAAGCCGGGCCGAAGACGGCTGTAATGCCAGAAACCGGTCCCCGGAAGCTTGTTTCCTTTCCAGTGAAGAATTGGCTTGGTAGTTTGGTCTGCCCTGTTCCCATGATGCACTGGGCCAGGGACAGACTAATTTGCATATAGCCAGGTTCTGAACTGGGATGGTGCAGTGAGATAAAAAACGGTGATGGATCAAGCCCTGATCTGTTGACTGGGTAGGAGTGTTCTGATTAACTCAGATACTCTGTCCATCACCACCCCCTTTTTGAAATTATTTTGGCCACCATGAGTCCCTTGCTCATTGCACCATCAGGATTCAAGCAAGCCGGGCCGAAGACGGCTGTAATGCCAGAAACCGGTCCCCGGAAGCTTGTTTCCTTTCCAGTGAAGAATTGGCTTGGTAGTTTGGTCTGCCCTGTTCCCATGATGCACTGGGCCAGGGACAGACTAATTTGCATATAACCAGGTTCTGAACTGGGATGGTGCAGTGAGCTAAAAAACGGTGATGGATCAAGCCCTGATCTGTTGACTGGGTAGGAGTGTTCTGATTAACTCAGATACTCTGTCCATCACCACCCCCTTTTTGAAATTATTTTGGCCACCATGAGTCCCTTGCTCATTGCACCATCAGGATTCAAGCAAGCCGGGCCGAAGACGGCTGTAATGCCAGAAACCGGTCCCCGGAAGCTTGTTTCCTTTCCAGTGAAGAATTGGCTTGGTAGTTTGGTCTGCCCTGTTCCCATGATGCACTGGGCCAGGGACAGACTAATTTGCATATAGCCAGGTTCTGAACTGGGATGGTGCAGTGAGCTAAAAAGCGGTGATGGATCAAGCCCTGATCTGTTGACTGGGTAGGAGTGTTCTGATTACCTCAGATACTCTGTCCATCACCACCCCCTTTTTGAAATTATTTTGGCCACCATGAGTGTGGAAGGGTATGCTCAGACATGAGTCCCTTGCTCATTGCACCATCAGGATTCAAGCAAGCCGGGCCGAAGACGGCTGTAATGCCAGAAACCGGTCCCCGGAAGCTTGTTTCCTTTCTAGTGAAGAATTGGCTTGGTAGTTTGGTCTGCCCTGTTCCCATGATGCACTGGGCCAGGGACAGACTAATTTGCATATAGCCAGGTTCGGAACTGGGATGGTGCAGTGAGCTAAAAAACGGTGATGGATCAAGCCCTGATCTGTTGACTGGGTAGGAGTGTTCTGATTAACTCAGATACTCTGTCCATCACCACCCCCTTTTTGCAATTATTTTGGCCACCATGAGTGTGGAAGGGTATGCTCAGACATGAGTCCCTTGCTCATTGCACCATCAGGATTCAAGCAAGCCGGGCCGAAGACGGCTGTAATGCCAGAAACCGGTCCCCGGAAGCTTGTTTCCTTTCCAGTGAAGAATTGGCTTGGTAGTTTGGTCTGCCCTGTTCCCATGATGCACTGGGCCAGGGACAGACTAATTTGCATATAGCCAGGTTCTGAACTGGGATGGTGCAGTGAGCTAAAAAACGGTGATGGATCAAGCCCTGATCTGTTGACTGGGTAGGAGTGTTCTGATTAACTCAGATACTCTGTCCATCACCACCCCATTTTTGAAATTATTTTGGCCACCATGAGTGTGGAAGGGTATGCTCAGACATGAGTCCCTTGCTCATTGCACCATCAGGATTCAAGCAAGCCGGGCCGAAGACGGCTGTAATGCCAGAAACCGGTCCCCGGAAGCTTGTTTCCTTTCCAGTGAAGAATTGGCTTGGTAGTTAGGTCTGCCCTGTTCCCATGATGCACTGGGCCAGGGACAGACTAATTTGCATATAGCCAGGTTCTGAACTGGGATGGTGCAGTGAGCTAAAAAATGGTGATGGATCAAGCCCTGATCTGTTGACTGGGTAGGAGTGTTCTGATTAACTCAGATACTCTGTCCATCACCACCCCCTTTTTGAAATTATTTTGGCCACCATGAGTGTGGAAGGGTATGCTCAGACATGAGTCCCTTGCTCATTGCACCATCAGGATTCAAGCAAGCCGGGCCGAAGACGGCTGTAATGCCAGAAACCATTCCCCGGAAGCTTGTTTCCTTTCCAGTGAAGAATTGGCTTGGTAGTTTGGTCTGCCCTGTTCCCATGATGCACTGGGCCAGGGACAGACTAATTTGCATATAGCCAGGTTCTGAACTGGGATGGTGCAGTGAGCTAAAAAACGGTGATGGATCAAGCCCTGATCTGTTGACTGGGTAGGAGTGTTCTGATTAACTCAGATACTCTGTCCATCACCACCCCCTTTTTGAAATTATTTTGGCCACCATGAGTGTGGAAGGGTATGCTCAGACATGAGTCCCTTGCTCATTGCACCATCAAGATTCAAGCAAGCCGGGCCGAAGACGACTGTAATGCCAGAAACCGGTCCCCGGAAGCTTGTTTCCTTTCCAGTGAAGAATTGGCTTGGTAGTTTGGTCTGCCCTGTTCCCATGATGCACTGGGCCAGGGACAGACTAATTTGCATATAGCCAGGTTCTGAACTGGGATGGTGCAGTGAGCTAAAAAACGGTGATGGATCAAGCCCTGATCTGTTGACTGGGTAGGAGTGTTCTGATTAACTCAGATACTCTGTCCATCACCACCCCCTTTTTGAAATTATTTTGGCCACCATGAGTCCCTTGCTCATTGCACCATCAGGATTCAAGCAAGCCGGGCCGAAGACGGCTGTAATGCCAGAAACCGGTCCCCGGAAGCTTGTTTCCTTTCCAGTGAAGAATTGGCTTGGTAGTTTGGTCTGCCCTGTTCCCATGATGCACTGGGCCAGGGACAGACTAATTTGCATATAGCCAGGTTCTGAACTGGGATGGTGCAGTGAGCTAAAAAGCGGTGATGGATCAAGCCCTGATCTGTTGACTGGGTAGGAGTGTTCTGATTAACTCAGATACTCTGTCCATCACCACCCCCTTTTTGAAATTATTTTGGCCACCATGAGTGTGGAAGGGTATGCTCAGACATGAGTCCCTTGCTCATTGCACCATCAGGATTCAAGCAAGCCGGGCTGAAGACGGCTGTAATGCCAGAAACCGGTCCCCGGAAGCTTGTTTCCTTTCTAGTGAAGAATTGGCTTGGTAGTTTGGTCTGCCCTGTTCCCATGATGCACTGGGCCAGGGACAGACTAATTTGCATATAGCCAGGTTCTGAACTGGGATGGTGCAGTGAGCTAAAAAACGGTGATGGATCAAGCCCTGATCTGTTGACTGGGTAGGAGTGTTCTGATTAACTCAGATACTCTGTCCATCACCACCCCCTTTTTGAAATTATTTTGTTGTGTGAAGTGAGCAGCTATGTTTGACTTTAAATTCTTTGTACGAATGTTGCTTCTGTGCTCATTCAATCTTATCTTAATTTTACGCTCAGTTTTGCCAACATATGGGAGGCCGCATGGGCATTTGATCATGTACACCACGTTACTTGAGTCACAAGTGGCATTGACTAGAAGATTGATGGGTGTCCCTTGGGTAGGATGAGCTAGTGTAGATCCAGGTATTATACTGTTACAGTGACTGCAGTTGTAACACGGGATTGTACCTTTGAAACTGGTGTTAGTGATCATTGTGGGTTGTTTGAGTAAAGTTTGTATGGTCTTGGTCCGTTGGTACGCAAAAATAGGAGGCCTCTCAAAAATGTGATTGAAATCCATTTCTGCTTGTAATATTGTCCAGTGTTTGCGAATCACGTTTTTGATTTGACGTGAGTGGGTGGAGTATTTAGAGACAAAGACTGGTCTAATGGTTTGTTGTTGGTCTTTACATGCAGGTTTTAATAGTTCTTCGCGATTCTTAAGCTTTGTTCTATTTTCCGCCATGAGCGTGATTGATTCAGGGTAACCACGTTGGTGGAATTTGTTGATGATTTTGGAACTGTTTTCCTGGTACAAATGTTCTGTTGATGCAATGCGTTTTGCTCTGAGTAACTGTGAGTAGGGCAGGTGACGCTTAAGACTAGGTTGGTGGAAGCTTTTATGATGCAGGTAGTTGTTTCGGTCAGTAGCTTTAGTGTAGATTGAAGTTATGAATTGATTGTCACATATTCTGATCTGTACATCCAAGAATGAGATTTCAGTCTTACTGAGTGTGTGGGTAAATTGTATACGTTCATTCACTTTGTTGAGATCAGTTATAGCCGAAAGAAGTTGGTTCTCGTTGCCCTTCCAAACTAGAAAAATGTCATCTATATACTGGAAATATGCACACAGAAAAGGTTGCCATTGAAAGTTTTGGAGAATGTGTTGTTTTTCAAATGCGTACATAAAAAGGTTGGCATATGCTGGAGCGGCACAGTTGCCCATGGCTACTCCAGATAATTGAAGGTAGTGTTGATTTTCGATGGTTTCAAAGTAACTGTGATGTAGAATGAACTGCATCAGCTCCATTATAAACACCTGAAGATCCAAGGGTTTGTCTGTTTGCACTAAAGCATTCTCCAATGCTTCTAACCCCAAGTTATGGGGGATTGAGGTGTACAGGGCATTGACATCGATGGTACATAGAATGATGGATTGGTCAGCAGGAATCAAGATATTTTGTAGTTTGTTTAAAAAGTCTGTGGTGTCTTGAATATACGTGGTCATGCCCTTGACACTAGCTTGTAGATGTTTGTCAATGTAAGCACCTGTGGGTGCATGTATTGAATTGGTGGTACTTACGATGGGTCTGAATGGCGGTCGTCTCAAATTTTTGTGAATTTTGGGTACTAGGTAGATGTACGGTACCTGTGGGTAATCTTTGATTAGAAATCTTCTGTCTCTGTCAGTGATAGTATTTGAGGATACTGCTGTATTTATGATTGTGGTGAGTGTCTCTTTGAAGGTGGTAGTAGGGTCCGAGTTCATCAACATATACAAGTCAGAATTTTGTAGATGTTCTTGGAGAGCATTGTAATAATATGTAGAATCCAAAATTACAATAGCACCACCTTTATCCGCTTTGCATATCGTAATTGTCTGGTTGTTAGCAAGTTGGCGAAGAGCCTGTCTTTCTTGATTGGTAAGATTGCATTGGTTGTTTCTTTTGGTGCTGAAAAGCGTATGCAAATCTTGTTGAACCACTCGTTCAAATACATCAAGGACCTTGTGGCTGGTGGGTGCCATAAAAGTACTGGGAGGACGTAAGCCCATAAGTGTGTCTTTGTCTTCAGTATTTTGAGGTACGCATACATTATCAAAAAAGTGTCTCAACCACAATATTCTCATGAATTTGTAGAATGATATCGAAATGTATAATTCGTTGGTTTGGTAGGTGAGGACAAAATTCATGCCTTTTTGTAGAACTTGTGCTTGTGTCTGAGTCAAAGGACTTTGTGAAATATTTACCACTAAATTCTGTGACTTCTGGTCGATTTCGCCGGTGGAAGCAAATTGTCCCTGTCGTTTGAACCTCCCCAATCGTCTAATGGATCGGGGCCTACCTCTAAAAAAGGCTCCGCTGTGGTGGGAGATGGTGAAATATTTCTTGAGGCAATGGTGTTTTTGGAAGTAGATGGTTGTTCAGATGTTCTTTTATCTGAAGTTGGAGGTTGTTGTCGTTAAACAAACTACAAAATATCTTGATTCCTGCTGACCAATCCATCATTCTATGTACCATCGATGTCAATGCCCTGTACACCTCAATCCCCCATAACTTGGGGTTAGAAGCATTGGAGAATGCTTTAGTGCAAACAGACAAACCCTTGGATCTTCAGGTGTTTATAATGGAGCTGATGCAGTTCATTCTACATCACAGTTACTTTGAAACCATCGATAATCAACACTACCTTCAATTATCTGGAGTAGCCATGGGCAACTGTGCCGCTCCAGCATATGCCAACCTTTTTATGTACGCATTTGAAAAACAACACATTCTCCAAAACTTTCAATGGCAACCTTTTCTGTGTGCATATTTCCGGTATATAGATGACATTTTTCTAGTTTGGAAGGGCAACGAGAACCAACTTCTTTCGGCTATAACTGATCTCAACAAAGTGAATGAACGTATACAATTTACCCACACACTCAGTAAGACTGAAATCTCATTCTTGGATGTGCAGATCAGAATATGTGACAATCAATTCATAACTTCAATCTACACTAAAGCTACTGACCGAAACAACTACCTGCATCATAAAAGCTTCCACCAACCTAGTCTTAAGCGTCACCTGCCCTACTCACAGTTACTCAGAGCAAAACGCATTGCATCAACAGAACATTTGTACCAGGAAAACAGTTCCAAAATCATCAACAAATTCCACCAACGTAGTTACCCTGAATCAATCACGCTCATGGCGGAAAATAGAGCAAAGCTTAAGAATCGCGAAGAACTATTAAAACCTGCATGTAAAGACCAACAACAAACCATTAGACCAGTCTTTGTCTCTAAATACTCCACCCACTCACGTCAAATCAAAAACGTGATTCGCAAACACTGGACAATATTACAAGCAGAAATGGATTTCAATCACATTTTTGAGAGGCCTCCTATTTTCGCGTACCAACGGACCAAGACCATACAAACTTTACTCAAACAACCCACAATGATCACTAACACCAGGTTCAAAGGTACAATCCCGTGTTACAACTGCAGTCACTGTAACAGTATAATACCTGGATCTACACTAGCTCATCCTACCCAAGGGACACCCATCAATCTTCTAGTCAATGCCACTTGTGACTCAAGTAACGTGGTGTACATGATCAAATGCCCATGCGGCCTCCCATATGTTGGCAAAACTGAGCGTAAAATTAAGATAAGATTGAATGAGCACAGAAGCAACATTCGTACAAAGAATTTAAAGTCAAACATAGCTGCTCACTTCACACAACAGTCACACAATCCCAGCCAAATCAGATTTTTGATCTTGGAAATAGTCGAGAAAAAGCCTCACAAAGACAACAACAAACTTCTATTACAACGTGAACTTTTCTGGATATACTGCTTGCAGGCCCTACAGCCCAAAGGATTGAATGAAAGACTGGAATTTAGCTGCCATGTATAATTCACTGAGTACCCATTTTGATATTGCTACATGATATCTCTCTTTAAGCTGTGACTTATATAATTTGTTGTTTTCACCATTTTATTTAAGCTAGCACATTACTTTTGTTGTGGTACTATATTGTACACAATGTTTTATCTTCTCTCTGTTCCTACACGCGGATGTTTGAGTTGTTGGCACCTCTATATTTTCCTGTTAAACACCTACATTTTAAAAAAATGTTTACACTTTTTTACATTTTTTACATTTTCACATTTCCTTTTGTTTACCCTTGGTCTTTCTTATTTTTATATACACACCCTCTTGAATATTATGACCCAGGCATCACCGATGTGGTTCTCATTTGAGTGTACTTCGAACTCGGATTTGTATTGACTCGGCGAGTCTTTCTTTTATGTTTAGGCCTTTGCCTTATTTGTACACACACCACGCATGCGCGGCGTCTTCCGGGTTCGCGGTTACTCAGGACCTGGTTTTCACCGCTCCATGGTTTTGACTGAGACTCTCACTACCTATATTTCACGGGTAAGAATCCATCGATATAATAATACCGACACGTATACCTTCTAGTCACTTTTTGCTTTTTAAAAAAAAAGGGGGGCCACTTTGCATGTTATCACCGTCTCTTGCTCGACTTTCCTGCACCCTTATTGCAATCTACCACGCGTCTTTTTCCACATATCACCGTTCCTCCCACATTTTAGTTCACGTTTATTTGGGTGCCGACCCTTTATCTCTTGGATCTTGCGCTATCCTAATACAGCCCACTTAACCACTGGCTTTCACGTTCTGTGCACTGTAGGTTCACTTTATTTTTAGACTCCCATTTTTCTAGCTATTTACACCAGCTTCCCCTTATGGTGATTTCCTTCACTATATAGCTTTTCGGTACTTTTTTTGCTCCTGTTATTCAGCATTTTTACAACCTATTCCTGTTTAAATTTTTCAGACCCCCTGACGAAGCGCTCTTTAGCGCGAAATGCATCGGGGATTATAAAACACTGTGGATGTTAATTTATGTACCATGGATCAACAATGATGGATATGTCTTCACAATTTCACCATATGGAATTAATATGATGGAATAATGAATAATTGTTGAATAAACCTACGAAAAATATTTGATCAGTAACTTCATTGCAATACCTGTGTTCACGGATATACAACACTGACTGTGTGTTCAAGAGTGCTCCGGGGTATTCTTACTCATAGTAAGATTCTTTAGACTATTGTTTAACTCTCTTGCTGCAACATACGTTTTTGACCCATACTTGAAGACACAAGAATTTCTACAATACAAATTAGAATGTCCTCTGCCGACTGAAATTCTACCTCTAGAACATTACGGATGTATAATTTGTACAGACGGATCAGTACAGCCCGCAATAGGGGGTAAACAAGCCTATAGTGCTGTGTGCACGATTGTTAAAGGTCGCTGGCGCGAAGGTACATTTCGGCCTATGGTCACTAAAACTCAATCACTCGGAGACTGTACAGCTCAGCGAGCTGAACTACAAGCTTTCAAAACGGCGCTTGAAAATACTGATTGCGAAATCCCCACTCTCATAGTGTGTGATTCGTATTACTGTGTTCAGTCTTACAATGAATATTTGCAGAACTGGGTTCAAAACGGCTTCAAAGACGCTAAAGGGTGCACAATTAAGCATAAATTGCTTTGGGAACAAGTAGTTCTTTTGCAAAAAGAACTACAAAAGACTCACGTGATTCATACACTGCGTCATCAGCGGGATGACGTTCACGCTGCAGGGAATTCTTTGGCTGATGAGGCCGTGAAGGCAGCTGTGCAAACGGCTGCAGTAGCTGCAATCACTCGTTCAAAAACAAAAATAGACAGCGAAATATTGCAAGCTGTCACCGCTTTAGTAAAAGACAGTGGTAAAACACTCCCAAAAGGCTTTCCAGTAAAGTACTCATATATAACTGATAATAATGTTCCTTTTGCTCGAATCCCTGGAGTGGGGGGTAGGGCAATCCCAAACATGGAACATAGGTTAGTACTAATCTTAGCAGCACATGAAGGACTCGCCTCTGCACACGCAGGAGTTTCCGCAACAGGATCCTTGTTAAAACAGAGATATTGGTGGCCGCGCATGAGGAAACAAACTAGAAACTAAGTTCTAGAATATGAAATCTGCCAGAAAATGAGAGTTTCTACAGTAAAACGACCTGCGCAAACAGCCCTTCTAATTTCAGATAAACCATTAGCATGTGTTTACCTGGACCACTGTGGTCCCTTACAAAGGGACGGTAACTACAAATATATCATAGTCGCAGTGGATTCCTGCACAAGATTCATTTGGATGTGGCCCTAGGACCCTTTCTCCTTTTGGAGTTGTAGTTAATGCAATAGTATGTTGCCAGCTGCACCCGCTAAGCCTGTTCTTAATGTGGGAGGAAAGTGCTATGGCCCCTTTACACCTCTAATGCCTAGCAATCATCTGAAGTCAACGCAGGCAAGCCAGCTTTGTCTCAGCACCTCTGGGGTTTTCTACTCCCATATTCTAGTAAGTATGTTGAACACCTCTTTCAAATTATGTTTCAGTACCTTTTGGCAACCAATTTGTATATTTTAACTCGTTAATGTAAGCCTTTAGTTTGAGGCAACTTCCCCCCAGTCTCCCCTTTTGGGTCATTATTTTGTACCTCGAAGATTTCACTGTGTTGCACATTTCTCATGCCCACATGAAAAGAAGTATTGCAGAGCCAAAATCAATAAACCAATCAATATGTGATTTCGAAAGTCCTTCTTCACCCCCGTTCAACCTTTGATAACATTGATATTAGGGAGATGCGTATATTTCTCTAGTAGAGATTAGGTCATCTTTCCAATCATTCTGATGAACTATTTTGAAGAGACTCCAGAAGTTTCAGGGCAACCATATTTCACAAATCTATATCTAACATGTTGTTCCTGATTATGTATCTAGGTATTTGACCTCTGAACTCCTGATTGATGGTTGTGGGTTGAGACTTGTTATGCAAATTCTAGAGCCAATGACCTTTGTTTCACATGATGTGGTGATACTCCTTTTGCATCTCTGCTAATGGCAGACTAACCTGAATGTGTGAGGTCTTCAGGTTGACACAGAAGAAACTAAAATATACTTACCTATAATATAACTTATGTTGAGTACATAATTTTTGATACACATGCAAATTAGAGCAAAGTACACTTTTCTCATACCTTACTCTGGCTAGTGGGTGTGTACACGACCTGACACACAATGTTTAAGTTGGTCTTACATCTTCTATTGCAATGAAATGCTAATGTTGTTAATTGTTCTCAGAATTTTTTTAGTGACATCTCTTGATAGCAGAATATCAACATGTATGTAGTACTACCTAAACATACAATCATACATCTGAAGCAGATTATGAGTATCTAATTTAAAGTTAGGGGAAATAAAATATATTGTAAAGTTGGCAGTCAAAATAAGTTGATACCGTATTCATCTCTGCTAGAGCACTTGTCCACTGACCAATCACTATTGCTTAAGAGTCGGATGCAAATTTATTATAGACAATATCGGACAAGATTGTGGTATGTGGGCTAGACTGTCTGCCTGGCAATGAACCAGTGAATGGCTCTACCATCACTTAACTGTATTCCAAGATTTCCTACATACACATTCTATAGAGTAACCTTCTGGAATGATACATATGGTGTTGAAAACCTATGCATTGGAATTGGCCAAAATTACTGGTAGTGCCTGGAGTCAAAGTACAGTAGAAAGGGCTTGTGTCATGGTGGAGACTGCAATCATGTTGTAATATGGAACTTTTTAATGCCACAGAGCAGTCCACTAGAGGAAGAAATACATTATATTGTGGGAACAGTAGTAGCGGCATTAGTTGTGTGGCCTGCACAAGTAATAGGTCTACATTTGTCCTCAACTTGGAGCCAAACACCCCATTGTAGCACTTGACTCATATAGGGTAGCGAAGCAGAGCAGTCCAATGCCTACTCAAGGGAGGAGGTGTGGACTCGTAATCACTATTAGCTGATACACAATAATAACACTCAATAAAGGATTGTCCAGTCTGTGCTTTTTCTTTTGAAAAAGGGCACAGCCCATTTATCACACACACACACTAATCAATACTGTGCAACAAAGTACAAATATATACAAGTTGATGAAAGTACACCTTGATGACATTGCATAAACATTCTTGCTCTTCTCAAAAGGAGTTTTAGATTATCACATCACATGTCAAAAAGATTCACTTGTATTCAAATGCAATATATGAACATGATTTAGGGTGAGAGCACTTAATACTGGCAATAAAGCATGCAAACTTTGATCATGAGTAGCTGTCAACATCGTTATCTCAATAAAGCATTGCACCTGAGAAGTAACTACAATAATTAAATAGAACCATGACTGAGATCACTTAATACTGGCAATAAAGCATATAGATTTTGGTCACAATTGGCTGTCAATCTTATTATTTAAATAAAGCAATAGCAAGAATAATGTATATGCATGTTGGAGTGATTTGTGTATTCAGCATAACTTTTAACCTGAACATGCAATTCAAATATAGCCCCTGAAGAACATCACTTTTACGGCTGCACTAATGTGCAGTTACCAATTATCACCCCTAGAGGGTGTCTGCCAACATGAAAACTCACATTGAACCACATTAGGCAACAAAGGCTGCAGCCATAGTATTTGCCCCTACAAAGCTTAGCACTTTTAGTAGAAAAGCCAAAGCTCCAGCCTGTGGAATGCTTAGAAATCCAAAGAAATCCTGGTGGAGTTATCAATTTAGAGACCTACCAAACTTAAGATGGAGACTCCAGAAAACATTTTGCTGGTGACCCCATCCTCCTGGGGCTACCCCAAGACGAAAGCACGTTTTTCAATAAAGACATGAGGCCAGGCCCTGCAGCGCATTATGGGGCATGCCTCCATGAGGCCAGGGAGGGTCGCTTCTTCCTCTGACTTCTTTTACTTTTTTGTCTGGCTGCTTGATCCTCTGTGAGTCTGGGATGTCTTGTCACAACTGGGCACCCCACATGCACGTTCCTCATTGGAGGAAAGCCTGAGGAGCCCAACCAGAATTGTCCTCACTGGTGCTTTGAACGGCTAGCACTATCTTGTGCTGCTGTGGTAGCCAGCAGCAGTATTCTGGCAGATGTGTACTCACTGTCTGGTCTTCCCGCTCCCTCCGGGCACAGGGCGTGGAGAAAGTGGGCTCCTTTTTGGTACTCTGGGCTAGGGATGGGGTCCTGGGCCACCTTCCCGCACTTGCTGGGGAGCGCAATGGCACTCCCTCGTTACCTGCTCTTCTCCGATGGGGGAGTGCGAGGGCACTCCCTCACAATGAATATCTTCTAGGGCCCAAGGATGTGGGCAATCTCCAGGCCCAAGCCCAACCCAGGTGCACAGGTGAAAATTGAAGCAGGGCCCCATGAGCTTAGTTGCCTGTCCATCACAAAAAAGTCAAAGTCGCCCAGCTTCACAAGGGCATATCTCGGCCCAGTTGGGATTTTTTTCGTTGATTGTGGCCCTGTTATGCTCCTGATGGTGAGTCCTAGCCACCTGGAGCACTTTTGCCAGGGCTTCTGGCCTTAGAGGGGACACACCTTGCAAGGAGCGGGATTTACTAGCTCCCTGTGCCAGCCTTTCACTTTGTTTCCTCTCTGGTCTTTTCTCCCTCCTTTCACAGAAGCCCAGTCTTTCCCCCAACTGGCCCTCAAGGACATAAGGGGATCCGTGTCCCTGGTCCTGGGGGAGTGCTCCACTGGTCTTGGGGTCAATCAGAGGCAAGCCTCAAGCCCAGATGGCAGTCAGAGTGTTGTTCCTTCCAGTTGTCTAAGGTGCCAGTCTCAGTGTTCAGCAGAAAAGCACATTGAAGGGAGTGCTCCCCCCCCCTGCACTAGACCTTTTAAAGGGTGGTGGGCGGGCCTGTAGGGAATGCACTTGTGGCAATTCCTGAGGTACCACATCACCTCTCCGCCCCTGTTTCCACCTTCCTGCACAGACTTCTGGGATACTTCAAGATCGCATCAATCAGGATTCAGTTACCAAATATGCTCTGGGGGGTCTCAGCTCCACCAATTACTGACATCACTGGCAGAGCCTGCCACAGCAAAACTTCAAAGAACCCCTCTCCTTCTGGTTTAGCTCCAGGGTCTGGGCTCCCTCCCTTTGCTTAATGGGTTTGGACCGGTCTCTTCCTGCCACAGGATATAAATTGGCTGAATGATGCAGAGCAGTCCATCCAATCCCCCCTTACTTCTGTGAAACTGACCTAAATAAGGCTAATTTCTCCCATTGTGGTGGGGGAGGCCTTAGTTCCTGCTGCTGGAGATAAAAATAATTAACCCAACCCAGCAGGGTGACAAAAGGCCTGGGCTCTGATCCTGAGCTGAGCCAGAGAAACATGACATTCCTGGATGACCCATAAGCTGTGCATATATGACTTCAGACTTTAGACAGGTTACACTGTACAAACAGTTAAGTTCTTTAGACCAAGGCGAAATGGGGCGGCACTCTAAGGCAGTCTTCTCCTTAGTGTATAATGGGGGATCACTGCAGTCCAAACAGTAAAGCACATTGACATTCCCAATCTGTGTACACCAACACTATAGGACCTATCCTAGGTCAAACCAGAGCCTGCAGAGTCCCTTCTGCACTAGGCTATCTGTGAGCAGTTATTGGGCTGTGCACAAGAGGAGCCTCCCACGCACAGCCCTTACAAGTGTGCCCACGTGTATGCATACTTGTTCATGTGCGTCCTTGCTGCATCGAAGCTGCCTCATCTTAAAAGGCAGATACTGGTGGTAAGTATGTGCAGTCCATTGTACCATGAGTTTACCGTGAGTGAGTCACAGGTTATGAGGCTCCTCACTGTAAAAGTCAAAAGACAGGTGATTAAAAACCTAACAATCCGGACAGATAAGGTGGTCAGAACCACCTTTTCACAGGGCCAATCTATTTAATTTGACAGGGGATAACAAGTAGATATTCCCTTTGACAAAACAGGCCAGGCAGTTGGAAATTCAGAAGCAAAACTTGAACAAAAAAGGCAACAATAGCTTTCAGACTACTGTGTTGAGAAGAATCCTTGCTGCTCATTTAAAAAATACTGGAAAGCCCATTCTAACCCATTACATTTTTGTGCTATAGATAATGCATCTAGGGAATAGAACAGTCAGATCCAGTTCCGTGACCAGATCCACAAGGCCATTTGTTTTTTTGCTTGATGAAGGGCAACTGCATACCTGCTTGGGAACCTGCCTCTGAAAGCCTCGAAAGCTGGAGCCTGACCATGTTTTGTACCAGAAAGGTTGGTATAGCGATTTTGTACATCCTTTGTAAGTGATGTGCCACAAGAAAGACATAGACGACCTACCAAAGCAATTTCTAATAATTGAGACAAGAGGAAAGAAGTCACTTGTACTGAATCAAGGAACCAACGTTAAAAATAAATACTATTTAGTATTGTGACTTCTGCAGCTCGACACTTAGACTGAGGGCTAAAAAACTCGATATTTGCAGATCATAGAAGAGCACTCAAAGCTTCCACTTGGCCAAGAATAATCCTCATTTGATACCGTGCCTCATCTTGCTTGGGTGTTGTCAATTCCTACACAAGTATTTCACTAAGGTTTTATGCACAGATAACCACATCTTGAAGAACTTGGTGAATGCAGCTTTTGTCCTTCTGAACTGGTTACATTTCTAAAATGTTTACTAAGTCCAACTTGAAAGTCTTGAGTGGGAAAAACTGCAAAATTGGGTTTAGTCTCTAGTGCCTGCCACTGGAATTATTTATACATCCACTGCCCTGAAATCCTTCTCAGTCTTTAGAACGTTCCCATTTAACTCTTTCATGATCTATCAATTGTTCTAAATGGATTGGTAGAAATATTGGCTTAACCCAGCCACCGAACCAAGGGGCATATTATCAAGGGGCTTTATCTCCGCTTTTTTGGCTTTAAAAGCCAAGAAAGCGGAGATAAAATTATCTCCCTATTACCAAGCTGTCGCTAACACCAGTTAGCGACAGCTAATAGGAGATAGTGACCATCTTGGGCCCCGCTTTGCATGTCAGTGATATTTATCACTAATGACATGCAAAGTGGGCGTGCCAAGATGTTAGCGACTGAAAACAGTCGCTAACATCGCTATCTCCTATTACCAACTTTTGGAGATATTCGCGCTAAGCGCGAATATCTCCAAAAGCTAACACTTGTCCAGGAGCAGTTCTTAGCCATGTTATCCAATGGGATGTGGATAACATGGCTAAGAGCATTTGCTCGATAATGCATGAATATCGCTGACTTTTCAGCGATATTCATGCATTGCGGACGTTTTTTATCGCATTTGCGATAAACCTTGCTAATAACAAGGTTTATCTGCGATAAAAATCGCCGATTTGCGGCGATAATTTTTGTCTCTAAAGAAGTTAGAGACAAAAATGATCTCTATTGGTTGGTAATATGCCCCCTAATTTGATATGTGCACTGACAGGTCAGAACCTTGGGGGCATATTTACTAGGAAACTATTGAAGCTTGGCGTTAAGCCAAGAAGGCTAACGGAGCGTTGAGAGTTTCCAAACACAGGGATGCGCAGTATTCACAAGAATACTGTGCGCCCGTGCCTCTCCCTTTTACGCTTGCGCTACATGTAGCTGCTTGGCACCAACACTGGCACCATTGTGCAAGGGGGTCTGCGTTGCAGGGTAAAATTGTTTTATGTGCAGGAAGGTGCACCTTCCTGTACATAAACAATCCAGAATGGTGATTTGGAACTTTTATGTGTGTGGCACTGTGCAGCACACATAGAATTTGCAATTCGTAATTTTTTTAAATGATTGTTTATATGTAGGAAGGTGTAACCCTACTGCACATAAACAATCATTCAAGGTGTTTTGCTGTTTCTATGTGTGCTGCACAATGCAGCAAAACACACAAGATGATGGACGGAATGTTGCACAGTGGCAAAACATTCACCCCCAGTCACAGATCTGGGTTTAATCCATCGTTATTTTGCTCGCCAAGCCACCCCAGTTCAGACATGGCCTTATGCAAATCAGTCTTGACCCTGTGCCACAATACAGTGCACATAGAAACAGCAAACATTAGGAAAAATAAAGCATTTCTCTTTGTTTCGCCATGTTAAGACCAGGTTTTTTGGGGTCTTAATTTTGGGCAGCATTAAAATTAATGGGTGTTGCGGTGGAACAGCCGCCACAACACCCATTGCACACTTCTTTCACGTAGTATAGCGTGAAAGGGTGCCTTATTTACAAGGCATTGTTAAGCCACGTTAAATGGCTTAACACCGCCTTGTAAATAAGTCGAAGCCCCTATTGCCACAGGAATGTCGCTAAAATTGAAGTTCCTGTGGCGATAGGGGCTTGTAAATATGCCCCTTGGAATTCCCAAGTCACAGCGATTTCTCTCCTAAGGACATTTGAAGATTTTCCAACTAATTTTGAATTTTATTGTAATATATTGCTAATTGCTGCAATAATGTGTACAATGTAATTCAATAAGCCATAAATATTTAAACCATTCTCCCTTTTTGTTTTGTATTGACTGTAGTTATTTGTATTAAACCTGGTGTAGACCGCTAGGTACCTTATTTCTTTACCTGTAAATGTTATTGAATTTTGTTTGCTAAATACACCACCTCACATTTTCTTCCTGCTGTTCAGGCCAAGGGACTATAGGCAAGTTAAGGCTACCATTATTGAAAGTTGTTCAGTTTTATTTGAAATAATATGGGGGCTTGGTCACACCTCACAACAAGATTATGAATTCTCTTCTCCACATAGTACAACTGACTTTCCGACACACATCTTCTTAGTAGAGCTTCAAGCAACCATCTCTAACTCTTTAGGCGTTTGTGGTATCCTCTTCATGCAATGAAAGTAACGATTGCCAGCTTCTGCAGATGCCTGAAGCACCAAAGGTCGTGGTACACAAGTATGATTACGGCCTGCACCTTAAAAATGAGTGATCCTCGAAAAAGTCAGCACATTCTCAAAATAAAAAAGCAGCTTTACTCATCCCTATGTACGGACTTGAACAGAAAAAATCCTGTGAAAAAAACTATCTCTGCTCCTTAACTTCCCACTTCAGATCTAAGGGAAAACATACACAATGTGGTACAGTAATGTAAACATGCAAACACCCGATCAGAAGATATATTAAGTCCAAATAAAATCTTTTGTGAAACTACAAGTTTTCCTGACTTTTCAATAGAAATTAGAAAAGTTTCAACTTTCCTCTAAATGTGTCATGGATCAAGTATGTATCACACAGATGGGGAGAAAAACTACATTTAGTACATGCAGGGCGCACAGTTACTTGATTTCTGCTAATAGAGGAAGTGAGCATCTTTCACACATAAAGGTTGTAAAGGAACCAAAGCATGAGAAGGTAATTAACTAAATGAACTACTATTCATCGAAGTATATTCTGTACTCTCTGAGTTTCTATGGCAAAATATTTGAGTGCATCGTAAACACAAGGATGTATAATAGCTCAAATTAATTTGTTATATATATTGTGAGAAGCTTTGTGTTGTTAGGTAACAGACTTCCAGTTAATTAACCGCTCTTTTACCACATTATCAGTTACTGTTATTAAGCTGTATGGGAAACTTCAGGTTATGCGACCAACATTTTTGAGAATTATTGTACATAGTGAAGATGTCAAATTATGATAAACCAGGCACATTCGTTGCAATGCATGTGTCCTTCTCCTTAAGTATTCCTTTGGTGTATAGAACCATATGAGTCACATCAATGGTTGCTGCTGTGCAACCATTATACATTAAATAATGCATGACATCACTGCATTGATGCATAATAATATAAATATTGTCCTACCAATTCCTATGAAGATCGCTTCAAATCCTTCCTTCTTCAATCTCCTGAGGGTCATCCCATTTTCTCCCAATCCTGCACCTTCAATTACCTAGTTTACGAAAGATCACAATACAAAGGTTATAATGATTATTTCTTCCAAAATAGTTAAAAAAAATCTCTACTTGTTTTCAGTATTATCATAACATATCAAAATGTATATATTATCATCATTTCACTTTATTCGACAGAATTTGTCATAAAAGCAGTAAATAATACATTACAGATTTACAGAAACATATTTTCACATAAAAACGATATCATCAACATTCATATATAGTTTCTTGCTAAGCAATCTCATTCAGGGGGAGTAAAAATAGTTAATAGCCTATTTGGGGCAAGTTTTGGAAAACAATTTTCTTAATGCCTCAAACGCATATTTACTTGGGAAACTGTGTCTTACCGCATGAAGAGTGCACAGAATCCAAAATGCGTCAGCAAGGCAATTGCTAAACCTATATCCATGTGACCACTTCATACCTCCCCCTCTCCAAACTGCTGCACTTAAGAAGACACTCAGCCAGCAAGGCTCTCTGTCACAGGTCCAGTTGTGCAAGTAGCCAATCACCATCCAATCAAACATGAAAAGACATTCATGAACGAGGACCCTCAACTATAAAATTACACTTCAGCTTGTCATTCTGCCATACAAGACGACAGACATCAGTGGACCCTCCATAAGAAACAAGGGGGGATATTATGCTCCTCGAGCATGACCATAATTCCCTGTTCCCGATGAGCCCTCATTGTTGAAGAAACATTATGCTGCAGGACTAGACTGAGAAAAATTTGAAAAATGGCAGTTTTAATCAATGACAAACTAAGGTGGGATAATTACAGCTCATCCATTCCTAGTTCTGACAACAGATGAGAGACACCTAGAGTAATTGTAATTGCATTTATATAGAGCTTATTATCCCTGACGAGGCATACTTTGTTTTGTTGTACAGCTACAAGTACAATTCAAAGAAATGCAAAACTATCAGCTAGAATATGATTCTAAAGAGGCTGTGGGGCAAGATGCCACCAAGCCCCTACCACTGATAGATAATACTTGTTTTTGACAATTGCCTATTTGGTCAATTTGTCTCGCATGTTTAACAAATAACTCAACAAAAAGTTCTAATATCTTTCTATGTACAGATTGTGTTTTTTTTAATCAAATCATATCAACAGCATTTGTAAAGCACAACACTGTCACCCTTAGATATATCTGGGTGCTTGTGTTTATGTCAAAGAGCCAGGTCTTGAGTCTCTTTCTGAAATCTGCCAGCGAGGGGGCTGACATACCTGGAGGAGAAAGTCGTTTCAGGTCTTGGCAGTGATGTAGAAGAAGGAGCGGCCACCGCTGCGACAGAAGAGGTGGGGTATGGGGTGACTGAAGGGGAATGCAGGTGTACGGAGGGTTGGTGGAAGTTCTGTCGGTGGTTGATGTAGCCAGGTCTTAGTTCATGGAGGGCTTTGAAAGGGTATGCGAGGAACTTGAACTGGCATCTCTTCTGGATGGGTAGTCAGTGGAGGTCTCTCAGGTGGGGGGTGATGTGGTTATGTTTGGGGAGGTCCAGGATGAGTCTGGCTTCAGCATTCTGTATGGTCTGGAGTCTTGTGAGGAGCAGGGTGGGATGCCAGCGTAGAGGGTGTTGTCATAGTCAAGGCGACTGGTGACAAAGGCCTGCATGTTGGTCTTTCTGATGTTGGTTAGGATCCATCTGAATATTCTGTGGAGCATGCAGAGTGTGTGGAAGCAGGGAGGAGGTGACTGTTTTGACTTGTTGTTTCTTAGTCAGTTGGCTGTCAAGGATGATGCTGAGGTTGCGTCCAACACTCTGCTTCATTACCATCACTTGCTCACACCATAAACTCATCTTCAGCTATGGAAAGCACTACTTAAATAAATGAAAACGTCTGCTATACATCCATTCACCAACAGTCACAAGCAAAACCCTATCAGACACACACTTCTAACTTCAGTCCCTCAACACTACTTGCCCCTTATACCACTCATTTACCTGACTACTCTGCCTGACAGACCACTCACAGCATCACTTAGTATTGTAATTTGCAACACCTTTCTGAAAGAACATATCAAAAGCTATTTGCAACAATAGCCCTTGGCCACTCAGCAATGCCAGGCACCAATACCTTCTCACTGCCCAGTTAAACATTTTCCACAGTCATATCCTCCTTTAGAGCAACATTCATCTGCTGTCACCACCACCACAGAACACTCAAAACTCCACAGACTTATTCACAGTCATCCTATCTCTTTTCCGGACATCTACATCGCTTTCTCCCAATTCTACAATACCACAGTTACAACACCAGCGACTCACTCATGAACGCCTAAAAGACCACTAATATACTTAGACAAATCATCACTCATACCACAGGACACTCACAGCAACCCACCCTATTGGCTTGCCCACAGACAATCCAGACTTTAAAGCCCACCCACCATCAACCATTCACTGATGGCTCTCACTTGGCATGTCACTTAGCTGTAGTTACGTCGATAGCTCTCTGCCAGAATATACTAAAAGACTCTCACAATTAGATGGAGCCATACAAAACACCACTTCCCCACTCATCACCCAAAGCCTCTCAACATCATTGCAAACCAATTTCCACCTGCCACTGCTGAAACCAACCTCCACAGTACTAACTAATCATGAACACTTGCACCACCCACTTTTTACGGCATCCATCAGTTACACCATAATTTAACACAGAGCTCTACTTGGCCTCTCACAAGACCACTTATTCACTGACTTAAAGACCAATTAGCCACAGCTTATTGCAACATGCCTCTCTCACAGTCACAAGTTCCATGACTCACTCTACACCCATTCTCTGCAGGTGGGGCTACCACCATGTAAAAGACACCCACTAAAATGTACCCTTAGTGTTACTGTGAGGAAGTTGTTCTTTTGGTCCTGATCACTCACATTTTTTAATTGATACTGGTGGTTAGTGACTATAATTCTGCCCTTGGCTCTGCTAACCAGGCACAGGGACAGTGCTCTGCTTAAAAGGTATATAGTAATTAGGCGCAATTACAATTGGTACTGACAACCTACCTGTAAGGCCCTAGTATATGGTAAGGCATGTAGGTTTAGAGGCCCAGTGGATTTAATGCACTTATGTGTGCACTGCTGTAGTGCCTGCTGTCACTTTAACAACCAGCCCTGCCGTGCAGGCTGCATTTAAAATAAAACTATGCTCGAATTCAACTTTGGAATTAAAAGTACTCCCAAAGTCTTAAACTACCTTATGTTTAGATATTTCACCCCTAAGGTCTTCCCTAGGGTAGGGTGCCCTCTTAAAATAAATAGGGACATTATAAAAGATGTTTTTGGTATTCCTTGGTGAGGGAAACAACCTTTGTAGTACATTACCTCCATAAGCTAACATAGGAAGGCTTTATCTAACAGTAAGAAGTCTATCTTTTGACAGGGGTAAGCTAAAATAATAATTCAAAGTGTCTATTTACTAGTTGCAATGAATCCATCAACTTGCCATGGTTGGGTTTATTATAAGTATTGTAGGAAATAAGCTATAGAACTGCTTTTCTAAAGTCACCCAATTTCAGCCCCATAGCAGCCTCTTCTCTTCGGCCAGCCTTTGACAGGCATATGCATGGCATGGGCCGAGACAAAGGAGACATCTGGTGGCAGTTATCTGCAGCAGCAGATGCCAGGTCAGGAATGGGGCTGGGTAGCCAAACTGGTCTTCAAAGGGAGAAAGACAGTGAGGACAGGAACCGGGCCCAACTCCACTCCCAGCACCCCCAGCAAAGTGGGAGTCCCTGCAATTGAATTAGGAGAGTGGCTGGAGGGGGAGTGTAGGGCAATGTTAGCCACACCTGGGGGTTGGGATAGCCACACCTGAACCTCCAGGACAGATTTTCTTTATTTTGATTTTTGTGGGACAGTACTTTTTGGGAAAAGAGAACGCAACACTTTTTAGCAAGTGATCATCACAGAGGGCAATACCCTCAACCATCATCTGACCGCTTTCCTAGATGCCTCGGGGTTCCTCGACCAGTCTCAACATGGTTTTCGAAAATTCCACAGCACTGAGTCGGCCCTCACAGTAGTGACAGACAACATACGATCTAAGGTCGACCAAGGCCAGACCACCTTTTTGGTCCTCTTGGACCTGACTGCCGCCTTTGATACCCTATCTCCCTTGACCTTAACTGCTCGTCTGAGGGAGATAGGGGTGGAAGGTCCTGCATTGAGCTTGCTGTCCTCTTTCCTTGATCAGAGAGAACAGAGGGTCAAGCTAGGAGAGTTCCTCTCCCCTGCTAAGCCTGTGCAATGTGGGGTTCCACAGGGGTCGGCCTTGAGCCCGACCCTCTTCAACATCTATGTGGCCCCACTTGCCAGAATGGTAAGAGCTCAGGGGATGGAGGTGGTGTCATACGCCGATGACACCCAGATCATGGTGTCCCTCTCCCACTCTGTGAGTACCTCCGCGCTCAGCTTCAGGAACTGCATGCAAGCTGTCTCCGATTGGATGGTTTTAAATTCCCTGAAGCTGAACGGAGAGAAAACAGAGGTCTTGATCTTCGGTAAAGATCAAAACAGCTGGTCTAACGAATGGTGGCCTTCCTCTCTCGGAACCTGTCCCGTTCTGTCAAATTCCGCCCGGAATCTTGGCGTGATTTTTGACACCTCTCTAGACATGTCACTACAGGTCAATAGAACTGTTTCTACCTGTTGGGGAGTGATTAAGGTACTTAGAAAAATTGCCCACTACCTTTCTCCTCAAGCTCATAAACAGACCGTGGTGGCCCTAGTTACATCACGGCTGGATTATTGTAACGCCCTTTATGCAGGCATTAATAAAGGCCTCATCCAACGCCTCCAGATTATCCAGAATACGGCTGCCAGATTTGTTCTGGACGTCCCTAACACCGCCTCTGTCTCTCTTGCAAGGAAGAGCCTACACTGGCTCCCGATTCAGTCTAGAGTCTCTTTTAAAATTCTATGCCTAGTTTTCAGTACTCTATCCTGCGGCAGCTCTGAGGCCATAAGCTCCCTTCTGAGTCCTTACACTCCCAGCAGAAACCTTCGCTCGGTCAATAAGAACCTTCTCACCGTCCCTCGGACAAACAAGGTCAGATGGGGCGGAAGAGCTTTCTCATCTGTGGCCCCTAAATTATGGAATGCCCTCCCCTCGGAGATCAAATCCCAACCCACCATGGTTCTCTTTAAGAAAGCGTTAAAGACGTGGTGTTTCATCAAAGCCTTTCATTAATCATGCTCTTTGACTGTACCACTTTATTTGGTTAGGCGCCTTGACGCCCTTCGGGGCTAAGTTGCGCGTTATAAAACTTGCCTCATTCATTATAAAACTTGCCTCATTCACCCCATTTCTCAGGGGTACCCCCTTTCCTTTCAGCCCAGAAGCCTGGATAAATATAGAAGAACTGCCCAGCAACTCAGATCCCTGCCTGGAAAAAGAAGAAGAAGGACTGCATTGCTGAACCCCTGGTCTGCAACAAGGACTGCACCAAGAAGGACTGCACTCATAAGGACTGCACCTGCTGAACACTCTGAGTTTCACAAAAAGAGGACTGTGCCTTGCTTCACAGTTTAAGGAGTGGACTGCCTCTGAGCAACAGGTAAAAAAGAGCTTCAGGAAGTCACTTGCATCAACTCCACCAAGAAGAGCCCAGTTGACCAGCTACTAGTTGACGTTTAAGGATTTGAACATGTGCACTGCGGGAATTGTAGTCCCAACTCGTCATGGAGCTTCTGGAACCTTGGCTAGTGCTGACCATTCAAGACCCCAAAGAAACCTTTTGGAAGAAGATCCAGAAGTTTAGAATCGTTTGGAGAATTTCTTGTAAAAAGCACCATAAATTGACCGACCCGTTGTTGAGAGTCAAGCCAGCAACGTCGAACCGCGACTCAGCCCGAACTTTAGATTTGCCTTGATGAAAGCTCCGGAGTTCTTCACTGTCGATGTCAAGAACCAAGACCTCCAGGAATCGTTGAGGCTTGACACTGAAGCAAGCTGAAACCTTTAAACTGCAACCCGGGCTGCCAAGGAGCCTCCCATGAAATCAAGAGGAAAAAAACCAAAAAGTGATTAAGTGCACAGTTAAAATTTTGACCAGCCTCATCCACACCATCCTATCTAAACGACGCTCCATCGCGGTCAGCCTGAAACTTTGACATCGTCCTGGTGAATCACGATCAGATGTCCCCAGTTGGCGCTTTATGCTTTTAAGCACTAGACAGCACATTTTTAAATGTAATCTTTAAAAATTATTATCTCTGACTCCCTATATAGGATGTTTGTCATTGTGGAATCATTTTAAAGATAGAAGTATTTACTATTTGTCTACATTGGTGTTTGAAGTTTATTTTCTGTTGAGTCTTACCGATTTACTGTTTTGATGATATTAAATGCTTTACACAACAGTCTCCTAAATTAAGCCTGACTGCTTGTGAACCAAGCTACCAAAGATTGAGCAAGGATTAATTTATTGAGACTTGACCTTATTTGTGATTGTAGTGTTATTACTACCTGTAAGCATCTACCTGCAGCTACTAATAAACCACCTTCCAACTGTTACTAATTAACCATGGCAAAAGAGGATTGAATGAGAGACAAAGAGAGACCTCAAACGGTAGAGAAATGATGCATGAATTAAAAGGATCGAGGAGTGGTGCTCCATTGTCCTCCTTGTGTATTAGCTTTCCAATAATCCTGTTGTGTTATATAGTGGAATGCTATTTGATGGTAAAGTAGCAATTAGACACTGGCATGACGCAGTCATCAGGGAATCACAATGGAGTAACAAACATCGCCTGACGTTTTCATGTAATCACCTTGCTGCAATTCAGCCAATTTCTGAAGTCAACATGGCCTATTCCAGGAACAATACAGATCTATCCCGAAGTCATCTTTGAATCATCCTGGAGTTATAAGTCCCATTTCTGAAATCATAAGAGACTCATTCTGGGGTAATGCAACCCTCTCCTGGGGTCATCATGGTTTCTTTCATCCAAAAGTAGTAAAGGATAGCCATGTGTTTCTAACTGAAGTAATCACAAGGGGATCTTGGAGTAGCTATTGCGATTACTCTAATACAAGTCACTTAAATATTTTGCCTTATTTATACACATACTTCAGGAAGGGTTAGGAAGGATTCAGCAGCTTAATTATAGAAATATCGCTGCTGGAGTCAGATGACTTCAGGAGGATTTTCCTGTAATCCCATAATCTTGGCTTTGGACAGCCTGAATCCGGTCTCGCTAGAGACAAACCTAATCAAGAGAAGTTTGTGGGGTACATCGCTTTATGGGTCCTTCACTGTGTTATCTTTTTTTTTTCTTTAAAAACATGATATTAAGGACATTAGTTACGTGTCTGATGAGAGACTTAAGGAATGAAAAGAGGTAGAGAGTTGATGATTTAACGAACATACCATGGTTTCGCAAAAGTGTTTATTTTTTAGAAAATATTTATACCTTAACAGCCACATGCATCAAGCTAAAATCCGGTCGCATCGGGCAGATTCTCCAAATCTGCCCCTTTGCGACCGGTATTTTTGCATTTGGGATGCATCATCCCAAATGCAAAAATCGCAATTTAAGGAATCTCTAAATTGAGATTCCTTAAATTGCGATTGCATTTAAGGAATCCCAAATTGAGATTCCTTAAATGCAATGCATCAAAGTCAAAAAACGTAACAATTTCGCTAATAGGAGTAGCAAATTACCATGAAGTTGGACTTCATGGTAATTTGCAAAAACTTTGAAAGTTTCATGTTGCCCACACACATGTCCTTAGGGCATGTGTGTGTGCAACATATGTGCATGGATCAATTTCAGGGGTGCAACAGGGTGTCCTTTTGACACCCTAGCACCCTTGAAATTGCATTCCCAATTTGCGATTCTCTAATTGAGATTCGCAAATTGAGAATGTCTTCCCATTCATTCCTATGGGCCTCTAGGCTCATAGGAATGAATAGGAAGGTATTCCTTAATTGCGACTCGCAAATTGTGACTCGCAATTTAGGAATGTTTAGAAATCGCAACTTTTTTAGCGATTTCTACATGCATAGGGTTTTGCGATTCCTTAATTGCGATTCCTTAAAAATCGCAAATAAGGAATTGCAAAATCCAACAATGATGCATGTGCCTGTTAGTGCATAGTTGCTCAACGCAAAATCCGCAATACATAATTATCTCGAAATAACAATGAAATCTCATTTCATTTGCAAAGATGTTGCATCAATTCTTTTCCTTAGCTGCCTAAAGCTTGGGAGTTTGTCATGTTCACCAGTTTACAACGTCTCCGCTTAAAAATTAGCAGCCGTGCTCCTTTCAAGCTGAATGGTAATTAGTTGAAATGTTTGCCTTGCGCAGCCATTAAAGTTTGCATTCCGAGTATTGTTTCGCTTGCTGAGTTACTTGTAATGTGTATGAGAAAGTGTCAAACTATTCCCCAGCTCAATTGCTGAACCCCATCAGAAATAATAAGTGTCAACGTGGCACGCCAGGCAATCTGCTGGGAAGAGCACGAAGAAATCTGTCAGGCACATACGTTGCAGCAACCTTCCCTTCGGAAAAAAAACATGATTAGACAAATCAAATCCCTCCATTAACTACACTGAACCCCCGAAGCAGTTTAGGAATTTGTTTTTACAGACAATTAATCACATGCAGTCATGCCAGATGAGAACTATCGATTGCCCTTTCCCGGGCTCCTGGCATTCAGACAGCATTCAGACACATGCCCTGAGCTAAAAGGAAGCTGCTTTCTGCCAGGGCCCGGCGCCGCCTTTAATTGTTCCCTGCGAATGAATGTACAGGCGGTATACAGTCAGTTAATCTTCCACGGTGGTTTTTAGTTCTCTGATTCAGGCTGTAGAAGTTGGCATTACCTTGACGCCCAAGTCTTTCATAAGCTCCACTTCGAATTGTACAACATCGTACGGCAGGCGGAACTGTGGGATTTCAGAAGTACTGCAAAAAGAGTGAGATTATGAGATTATTAGAAAATCGTCATAACACTGACCGAAATAACTGATCAAAAAATGAGAGGTGGAGAGGACATTGAATTCTTACGTGTAATCATAAATACATTGATGAGAGGTATTACTATTCAATTTGTAGAACAAGCTCACATTTTTCTTCAGAAACGTTTATTTGTAAAGCAAATCAGAGTGATTTCAAGTGTGTTAAGCTATGATGGTGAATATGAGCAACATGATGCAATACAACATTACAGCCCCACTGCCGGGGATAGAACAGTTGTTAAAGCACCTGAACAGGCGTTAGAGAGCAGAGCCACTCTAAGAACAATGGTTGTGTCCTCTTCGTCCTCGTCCACGGTAAACAACAGCCGACACGTGTTTCGTCACGTTCAGTGACTTTCTCAAGGATCTGATGTGGTCTATACCAGGTGTAGGAGCCAAGCTTGCTTTGATAGGCCTCGTTTTTAAATCGTCTGATGGTCGAACTGCTTGGACTTGGCCCGGATACACCCGAAGTGGTATCCGGGCCAAGTCCAAGCAGTTCCAAAGTCACTGAACGTGACGAAACACGTGTCGGCTGTTGTTTACCGTGGACCAGGACGAAGAGGACACAACCATTGTTCTTAGTTGCTTTCTGATTGTGATCTAACATTAGGGAATACATGTACTTTCCTGGCCCATGTTCTAAGATATGTTACTGAAATTGTTCCATTTGTTTTCTAAATAATTGTCTCATGAAATTTTGATGTTCCAAACATAATCTTTGTATTAAAATTCATTTTGATTCAGAGAACGCAAACTTGTCTGTTGCCAGTGGTATTTGAGTCACCAAGGTAAATACATTTTCTGCTCTATTCAAATATAGAACTAGATAAGTGACTCTTGAGTGCCGGGATATATATATAGAAATTTTGTCTGGAGAGTTGGAGGAAGTTCAGGTGATCGTTGATGGATGCGCATTGTGCAGGGCTCTGCATGTGTGGATCAGTACCTTGAAGTGGCATCTCTTCTGAATGGGGGGGCAGTGGAGCTTCCTGAGGTGGGGGTGATGTGGGTCCGCTTGGGGAGGTCAAAGATGAGTTTGGATGCAGAATTCTGTATGGTATGTAGTCTCTTAAGGAGAAATGAGGTGATTTCTGTGTAGAGTGCATTGACGCAGTACAGCTGGCTGGTGACTGGGTCTTAGGTGATGGTTTGTCTGGGAATGACCATGTACCATTTGAAGATCTGGCAGAGAATGCGAAGTGTGAGGAAGCAGACAGAGGAGACTGCGTTCCTCTGGTTTTTCATGGTGAGTTTGCTGTCAAGGATGATGCAGAAGTTACGGGCATGGTCTCTTGGCGTGGGTGAGGGACCTAGTTTGGAAGGCCGCCGGGAGTCGTTCCACAGGGAGGTGTCGTTCCTGAAGATGAGTACTTTTGTTTTCTCTCTGTTGAGTTTCAGGCAGTTGTCTGATCAGAACTCCCCCTTCCTCCTACTGGGGAGGCAGGAGAGACGGAGAGGCAGAGGGTGTGGGTTAGGAGATTGGAATGTTGATAGCAGCAGGCCTTTAATAGTGTTGACAGCCTGTTACAGTTCCATTGTCTTCAGTGGAACTGTTAACATTCCAGTGTATTCCAGTATAGCCTTACAGCCCTATGCTAATGTTAATGAAGCTTATAAAGAGCACTGCTACCCTAAGGTGTCCTGGTGCTGGCGCTGCCTACTTGGTTACTGGAAAGGAATGACTGATTCAGGAGAAAAGCCAGGTTTTGTAGCAGGCTTTAGTAGCCAATAAAGGCCCACCACATCATAGGCCTGATTAAAGGAGAAGGGTTTAGCCCTTTAATGACTGTCACAGCCCACTACGACTGGCTATAATGCTATTGAAATCCCACTTCATGAAAGGGGAATGTCCTAATAAATTCCGAGGTGTTGTGTACCCCGGTCAGCAACCTCGCCCCTCTCTTTCTCCCGCTCAATCTACATATGAAGGAGTGTTAGACCTGGCACCATTGGCACGGGTCTCCCTTCCATTTTTGCTGTTGCCTCATCTGTTTTTGCTGGTGTTAGATGCTTTGGGCACTGTGCCACTGCTGTCCAGTGCCACAGTGCAAGTGCTCCCTACTGTAAATAAATGTTTTGATTAGTGATTCCATGATTGACTGATTTGGTTTATTTGTCAGACCCTAGCAAAGTGCACTGAGTGTGCCCAGGGCGTGTAAATCCAAATGCTGCTGGTGGGCCTGCCGCACTGTTTGTGCCACCCACAGAAGCAACCTTGTAAAATGTGTCTAAGGTCTGCCATTGCAGAGCCTGCGTGCAGTCTGGTACTGTCATGCTGACTGGGCAAGTGCACCCACTTGCCAGTCCCTAAACCTTCCATTTTCTTCATATCGGACACCCCTGTGGAAGGTCCAAGGGCAGGGTGCAGTGTAAGTATAAGGTTGGACAAGCCCTGGTGTGTGTGGCATGCCCTAATAGTGAATTACAGCCATTTTCGTTTTTCACTATTGCAAGGCTACCTGTTCTCCATATGCCAGAATGGGCAGTTAGAGTATTACCTTCTTATAATCCTAACTGACTCAGAGAACATGGTAGAAATTCGAGTTTAGTATGCCTGAACTCAGAATGATAAAAAACATATTTTAGTGAAGTTGATTTTAACATTCTGTGTTTGAAAATACCACTTTTAGAAAGTAGGTATTTTCTTTTCTAACTATCCAAAGCCTGACTCTGCTAGGTTGTGTATTCCTTGTCTGCAGTTTGAGTGACAGGGCTGGGGGATTCCAAGAGACAGAATGAGTCAGCCCAGTGGTGAATAGAGAGATCTGCATCTAGATGGGTGGGAGGAGTTGCAGTTGAACCTTGAATAGGGCTGTGACTGCCGTCCGCAATGCTAGCTCCACCTCCTGTGGGGCATCTGATGTTTCTGCCCTGCGAAAGGAAAGAAGGAGTCTTGTGAACAGAGTGCTTCAGAACTGGTTTGGACTGGGCAAAGGCCCCTCTCCCCTCAGAGAACAAATGATTTTGGGGTATAAATATTGGGACCCTGATCCCATGAAATCAGAACACTTTTGGACTACAAGAAGAAACCTTTAATGAGGAGAGGAACCTGAAGAAACTGAGGTGAGACTATCCCTAAGCTGAAGTGCTGCTTGGGGGATTGGCCTGCAGCGGTTGCCTGACTGCCAAAGGAAAGAGAAAGGAACTTTGTGTACTTTGCTTTCAACTTGTGAAGGATCTCAAAGGGCTTGAAAAAGAGCTTGCCTCCTGCTGAAGTCTCAGGGACAACAGACTTCACCCCCCAGCTCCCCAGAATTCTTTGTAAGTGCCTGCTGCTGTTTTGGGCCTTCTGAGGGATGGCGTGTCGCAAGGAGCTTGAAGCACGACTCAACGAGAAAGAAGCGTATCACCATCGCTGCTGCTGCTGTCGCACTTCTGAACAAGGGTGTCGCCGCTGGAGCTGTCGCATTGCACCTCATCGAGCAAAGCGTCTCGCAATGAAGAGGAAGCGTGTCGCTGATGCTGCCTTCGCAATTCTGAACAAGGGTGTTGCCGCCGGAGCTGTCATATTGCACTGCATCGAGAGAAGTGTCTTGCAACGAGGAAGAAGCATGTCGCCGTCGCTGTGGCTGCCATCGCATCTCTGAACAAGGGTGTCGCCGCTGTCGCACTGCACCACATCGAGGAAAGAGCCTCGCATCCCCAGAGAAGCGCCTTGCCGTCAGATCTGCTGCCGTCGCATTTCTGAACAAGGATGTCGCTGCTGTAGTTGTCGCATCGTGTGGAAGCTTCTCGCAAACATCAGGGAAGAGTTTCGCAGCTGAAGCTGTTGCCGTTGCATCACTGAACAAGGGTGTCGCCACTGCAGCTGTCGCATCGATTCAAGACTTCTCGCATCATCGGAGAAGTGTGCGGCATCTGGAAGATCTTCACGTCTTTATTTCTTTGCACTGGAACTTTGCCGCATTTTCCATCGCTGCAACATTACTTGTTGTGGAAGCGCAACGCATCGTAATTTACGTTGACGCAAAGTGTTGCATCTTAAGAACTGAACTGAACTAAGCTAAAACTACCATCTTAAGTATGGTATTGTGTATTTTTGTCATTTATGGTCTTGTGTTAAATCTATATAAAGAATACTTATTTTTGATATAAACCTTGTGTGGTGTCCATCTGTAGTGTTGTTACTGGATTAGTGTATGTGGTCACAGATGCTTTACACACTGTCTCTGAGATAAGCCTGTCTGTTCATGCCAAGGTAACAAGGGGGTGAGCAGGGGTTATTTTAGGAGTGTACCCTGACTAGAGGCAAGGATCCCCATTAGTCACGAGTACCTACCTGTGCCAACTAGAGACCCCCAAATCTAACAAGGAGAAACACAGGAAAGAGAGGCAGATGATGTGGATTCAGACATTGTTATGTTGCGACCAATGAGCTACACCAACTTTTATATGCCAATGCGGCTTCATTGTCTTAAATGGAGCTCTTGATCGATATTAACTTTATTTGATCTAGATAAATTAGACCCTAAAAGTGCAATAAAAGTACATAAAAGTATAGTTTAAATCACACATAATTAAAAAAGTACATTTAAAATCATTTCATATGTATAATCGCTAAACCCTAATAGTCAGTAATTATAACAACCGTACATTGATTTTACATAGTTACTATAACACAGATAAAAAGTTGGAGGAAATAAATGCAAAAACCTCAACTAAGGGTCCGCTATGCATTACTACCTAACTTTTTTCAGATAATCCTCAGTTCTTTTTCATAGTAGCATTTTTAAAATTCACTAAAATCCATAATTTTTAACGTGTTTCTAAACAATAATTATAAATCCGTATTAATAAAACTTTTTCCGAGTAGTCCTTAGATATATTTCATAATGACAATTTGTTTAATTTGCTAAAATCATTTGTTTGTAATATATTTCTGAACAACAGTTATACATCCATGTTAATAAAACATCATATGTTAAATAATCATTCATAGTTTTTCAACAAGGTTAATCATTATCTATGTAATGTTCTTTCTGGCATAAAAGACGGGCCATAGAAAACTTGGCATTGCACAACATAGCTCAACAGTAGATAGTGATTGCATGAAAATATATGCAGGCCGACATTGTGTAAACTGTAAAAGTCTTAATAATGGTAAAATATAACGTTTTCTCCAGAAAGTATAACATTTACAGAAGAGTACGACGTGCGTAGTACTCTGGGGCATCTTGCCATCACAAGGGCAGTTACTTAAATTTGATATCCAATCATTAAGTTTAGAGAAGCTGATCAGTCTATGAAAAATATACATTCTGAAGAGAGTTAGGACAAATCTGTCTTGAATTAGATACAGCTTTCAAATATAACTGCATGTCATGACTGGTTAAAATAAGTTGATTATTTAAAACAGAGGATTTTTATAATTCGTCAGTCATCCTAAGATCCTCTATGTGCACAGTGCATTAATTTTTTTATGCTGTTCTACTAATAGCTGCCAAAGAGTTAGGATTCTCAAAATAGTCTAGATGCCCCAAGTCTCGGCAAGAACATTGAATATATGCCAGTAACAGAATACAAGTAGACAAAGTTGATTTTAAACAGTGCCCGATAATAGCATTGTTTAAGGCAGTATATTCAGAAGTCCAGACTTTATGCCATAGCAATATGGGTTGCATCCTAATTGAGTCTGTAAGAAACGGAACCCCAGCTCATTGTGACAGACATATGAAGAGGCACTTTTGGGGGCTGCAAGCAAATACCTCAAAAACTCATTCTCCACCACTTGCAGTGATGTACCTTTTGTATGCCCCCAAATCCCAGCACTGTATAGTTCTACACTAATTTAGCATTGTAAATCCTGATCATCTCAACTGGGGGGTATGTACCTAACCTGCCAGCAAAATGTCATTGTTGTCCCTAATTTTTATGTCACAATGAATCACGGTTCTCCTGCCACACTTTATTATAAACGTTTTTGATTGATTGACTAATAAGTTGCGATCCTGCATGAATTCAGCAAAGGTGTTAAGTAGAGACTGCAAGGCAAGGGGTGTGTGGGCCATAAGGACAGCATCATCCAGGTACAGTAGGGTCAGCATTGGGTGGTGACTCACCTGTGGGATGTCTTCACATTGTAAAATCAGTGCTTCACCTACATTATTTATAGATACGGAGAAAAGAAAGGGTGCTAAAATGCAACCCTGGCTTACCCCTCTCTCCACACTAGAAGGCTGGGGACATTCTCCCCTTGGCTTTGGATCCTGTAAAGAGATCTGTAAGAAAACTAATGATCTAAGTCTCCACTCCCATATTGGACATAACTGTCCATAACTTCAAGTGGATGAAACAATCAAATGCAGAGGAAAGATAGACAAATCCCAGGAACAAGTTCCCACCATTGATCTTAGTATATTTGCCTATTAACATGCTTTAAATCAGTCCCTGTCCATTTGTCCCAACTCCCTGGCGAAACCCATATTGAAGGTCTGTCGAAATTTCCCTTGATTCCACCCACTCTTGTAGCCTGTTCAAAATAGCTTGGTCCGCTGCCTTCAGTAAGGAGTCAAGCAAAGAAATCGACTTATAACACGCAAGATTATATTAGTCACCCTTATTGTAAATGGGTACGATTATTGATTCCGACCATGTCGGGAGAAAGCCTGTGTTGCAGCAGACCCTTAATACAGTAATTAATAGGGCCCCCCTAAAGCAATATTAGCTTTATACCGGTCCACTGGGATAGCCTCAGTACCGAGTGCTTTTCCACATGTACTGTGCTATCAAACAAAAGCTTGGGTCGTGTCTCTATCTGGCCTGGACCACCCGAATAGCAAAAAACTAAAGAATGACCAGATAGGTTCTTTAACCATTACTCCAATAAGCCTAGACAATTAATGCTAGGTATATGCAATTTATTTCACATTCAATTGAACATTTTATCACATTTTATATGAACAAACATTCCTATTGTGGCAAAGAAGGATACCAATACTTCAATGTGACCTGACATGTGCAAAAACATACGTTATATAGAAATCACAAACCCAACATTGTGGAAAACATGAATGTCAAAAATATTTACAAACCCAAACACCAATCATATTCTCAATGCCCTCCTATCATTTGGAGGAAAACAGTCCATATATACAAAACAAAGGGCAGGCGGACTTTACTGCATTCTAATGTCCTGCCTGTATCCTAGACTGAAGGTGACTGAATAATGACATGGGTCATATCACAACTGGGGTTAACTCTTTTGTTGTTTCCCAAGTGTTGCAGTGGTGCCAACATGTTTGAAACCCTACAATATTCATGGGTTCTCCTCAGGGCATGGACTGCGGATTTTTGAGCTAAAGGGAATATGGAAAGTGTAATGTAAATATTATATACAGAATACACTCCAAATAGTTATATCGAATAATGAATAGCAACTTAAATAGGGCAGAGTCAAGTACCTGGTTGGGACGGTGAATCATTGAGTAACAATAGATGAAATGGCCAGATGAAGAATTGAATCGAGCTGTAGAAGACAAATGTATCCTGTGAGTTTCAGTCCAATTAAAACTACCTCAATTCTCATGTGAGGCGATTTAGAAGCTAAACAATATGGGGTACCTTCTTCTGTATTTTTGACATTTGTATGTCGATGCTCCTAATCTGGATGTCAGAGAGGTTGATGAAACGCTGTGAACCTCTAGTCAATCGTGTCATAATTAAAAAATGACTCGCATTAGAGCCACAGTGCTGTCAGGTTTTAGAGGAACAATAAATACAAAGCATTCTTTTAAGTATTTAACAGCCTCCTCAGTAATGCATAGCGCGGTATACTTGAACCGCGTTGGGGAGAAGAAATCCGACTTCATGTTTAAACATCACTTCATTTAGCCTAGCCCCATACTGATTTTGAATAAAATGTGTTTGGCCTACATCATCTGAGTTGATCAGACCACATATTTTATCAGAGGGTAGGCTACATAATGAAATATTAAAATCACCCCTCCCCCCCAGAAGGCTACCAGATTCTTGCTAATCAAATTGCCAAATCGCTTCACATCTTCATCCAGTATTCTCAAGGTTATTCCTATATCACCTATGGTTGAGTTATTATAAAAGTTGATCACTGCTAGTTGTTCTGGGCCAGTACCTTCAAAAATATTTACCTGATAATAGAGATTAACTACTTTTTCATTATTTTAACCAATTGTAAATTATTAGAGGCAAAAATACATAAGCCACCTTTTTATCTTCCAAGTAATGTAGATGAGGCTGTAACATGAAATGTTCTATAACTAATTATGTGCTTGGGCTCTGTAAGCCATGTCTCTTGGAGGTAAATGAAATTGAAGTCCTCAATACATTCTTGCCATTCCAGATTGCCAATTTTGTTCCAGAAACCCGCCACATTCAGAACAAAAATGCAATTGATTCAGGACTATACTACACTGTTGGTTAATGGGGCAGGTAGGGTGAGATAGGTGGTTAATTGTGTGATGGACTCAGATAGCAAGGTGTTTGCCCCGCTAAATTCTCAAATGGATCTCCTGTTTTCTTTGTTATGCTGGATGATACCAGTCTCTAATCATCCCACAGAACCAACCCCCGAATGCCCCTCACCAAGTCAATCTAGTCCATCAAGATTGGATAGATTCTGGAACGATTGTATGTTAGGATGTTATAAATTGAATGAGTTGATGGAGTCGAAACATATGGATTAGTTGATCGGTTAGTATCCAATATTAAGCTGGGTTGTTGAAAAAACCCTAGGGGAGAGAGGAAACAGTAGTTGCCGATTCATGTGTAGCCCTTATACTGCTCAGAACTGTCTCCACCTGGCTTGGTGTTGTAAAAGAAAGGACAACGCAATCTCCTTGCAGAGTTTTCTGTGACCTACTGACTCATTTAACAAACCTTACCATTTTTATATCCTAAAACAACTGCATGGTTAAACCTGATCTGACCACTAGCCAACTTAAGGCCTTATTTCTGAGGGAGGTCCAGGACTCTGCACTCTGCGGAGGTAGGATGAGGACATTTGCCAAGATAATTAGATAAGGAGTGGCTGCTGGAGGTAGATCTAAGAAGTCGGTAGTCTGGACCAGAAAGGTTTGTGGGTGTCTAGTGCTGTTTGGCGATGGGCGGACATTGCCTGTGTTATTCCCTCCTGTATGTACTCTTTCAGGATTTATGGTAGCTATTATCTCCTGCGTACTCTGGTGACATATCTGATGTAATCCACTCTATATGCTGCGTATGTGTATATTAGCATTAGCTGTCGTATCACATGGTGATTGTATATTCAATAAATTCAATACATTGGTACATTTAGTTTGTATGTTTTTCAGACAAGTATTTATAGATTCTAAGGAGTCTTTGGCAAATTGTTCAAGATATTTAACTGCCATACATAGTAAGTCCAGACTTTGGTTAAATGGAGGTCTTAATATTCAAATGCTTTAGTTATTACTTTACAATAATATCGTAAATTAATAATGGAGAAGTACTGCCAGACTTCAGATTCTTGAAATCAGGACAAAATGCTTGGAGTATGTTGATCTATCCTGGGCACAATGCACAAAGGAATTACTGTTGATGTACTCCTGGCTTAAGCAATGACTTCTACGAAAAAAGTTCACAGTAAAATCTTCGTAAATCATTCTCCCTAAATTTTGGCAATGTCATACTGGAAATGATAAAGTATCACTAAAGAGACCCAGCTGCAAATATAGGCTGGTTCACAACCATCACACATGATTTCACTAAATCAGTTTCACTAGTGGGGATTCCTTTTTCAACATACCTACTTTCTCTTATAAAAGAAACACTTGCATTCCTGACCTGAGCAAACCATTTTCACATACTGGCCAAATTATTCAGCATTAATAAACAACGTCAGCCATATATCTAAACAAGAACTCCCAAAATGCACCCTGTGATCTCAATGTTGAATGGAGCAATTGTTTCTGGAGCTCTCCCACTACATTGATATCAGATTTAAAATGTCGGTAAGGGTTGAAGATCATATAATATGTATTATTCCAGCCTATGGATAGGCTGTGGACATTGCAGTAATTTGCAAACCCATAAATCCATAGGTGCCTTCAAAAGCAACGCTTAGTGCCCCCGCAAATGGAATTGCTATTAGCGATAGAAGTGCTTTATTCTTAATTTAGCACCATCAACAGCATATCTGACACAAAGATCCTTGCACCATCATTGCACTTTATTTGAAATAAATAGGAATCACCTACTGGAATTCTGATTTTATATACTTGTTGAAATATATCAATCATATACGTACATGTTTGTGCCCTTTGAGAAAGTGAATTGGGGTGGCTGGCAGTATGTCACAAGTCAAAATGTAACTATCCTTGATTTAAACCTGAGCTCAATCCCTGGAACCTATGGCAGAGAGCAGACAGCATCAACTTAATAAAATGTGTAATATATTTAGAAGTACCAAGACAGTTAAAAAACCAAAGTCCAGCAGAATAAAAAAATCCCACTCCACTTCCTAAACACATAACATTTTATTCAACAAAATAATTTGAAAATGACAAAAATCCAGTTAGAGGAACTGAAGATATGAATTTTTTTAAGTTTTAAATAACAATAGCACCAAAAAGTGAAAAGTGCACACTGCAGGTAAGTGGTCATGCTAGACTGGGACAAGGGATGATCTCAGGCTGAATGCAAAGGTAAGCAGGTCAGATACAAGGACCAGGTTCTCCAGAGTGAAAAGTTACCTCCTTTGCAGAAATTCTGAGAAAACAGGCAGTGGGCTGCCACAGAGAGAAGGGGGTTTGGCATCAACAGAATTCTCACTTGCGATGGGGCCACAGCAAAACCATTGAATGCGAGAGAAATGCTCCATCAGGAGAAGTTAAAATTCCCACTTTCTGTGGCTTGAAAAGTCTTGGGCATCAATCGGGTCCTCACCGATGGCCCTGTCAAGGAAGCTGCACAATAGATTTGAAGCAGCCTCAGCTTTGATGGAGTCTGAAATTGAGCTGTGAACATAACAGGAGCTGCAGCGAAGTCAGGCTCACTAGAGATGCACGGTTGGTTGATCGGCTGGTAGGTTGGCCCCAGTACATCGACAATTCTACAGGCATAACATTTTCAGAAGGTCTCTTTCAGTCCCAACCTTTAGGGTTAGGCAGGTGAGGTACACTCTTACAGCAGCCAAGGGATCCAGGACCTGAGGAACAGCACTTGGGGATCAGGATTCAACTCTAACAGTAATCACCAGAAGAGTCCAAGGCAATCTGGATTCTTCCACGAAAGTGAGCTTCTTCCAGCTTTTGTTCCCCAGTATCTTAACAGGAAGTCAAGCAAATGACTCTTGGAGCCCACCTCTTTGTCCCTAAAACAAGTGGGAGCAATTTCAGCCCTCAAAGCCCTCAAAGGTCTCAAAGGTCTCTACGGCAGATTCAACCCTTCTTCAGCCTTTAACAGGTTCAGTTGTGTTCTAATGATGGAACCTAGTGGTGCCTCATTATTGCCTGGCACCAGCTTGTGGATGTGATGACCAATAGAAAAACATTTCCCAGGAGCAATCTTTCTCACATTGGCAGAAGGTTCTGGTTGCCTGACAGCAAAGAATCCCACACTGCACCACCCTACCAAAAACCAACATGGTGGAACCTTTCTTCCCTTATGCAGAGTTCCCTCTGCCCACCCAGGGGAGTCGCTATGGAAAGACGCAAACTCCCCGTTTGACTTTGTCTCCAGACCTCCTGTTTCTTGAACCCACTTTTGTTGGCTTTTAGGACTCTGTGGACTTTGCCCCCTGTGAACCAGTTCTAAGGTGTTTGTGCTTCCTTCTTTAAACATGGTGAAGTTGGCTTACACTCAATTAGCCCATCTAATCTAAGGTAGGGTGAGTTGTATTTAAAATTTGGACATGCACTTTTAATTTGTACATGTCCTGGTTGTAAAAACTCCTACATTTGTTTTTTCCTACTGCAAGACATACCTCTACCACATGGCAACATTGGGTTACCTTACTACATTTAAGAAATTATAACGTTTCTGTAAAAGCAGGTAGGAATTTCATATTAGGTGTCTGAGGAATAGTAGTTTAAAACCCTCTTTAATGGTAAAGTCAGATTTTGAGGGACAAGTCTGAAAATGCCCCTTTTAAAATTTGGCATTTTCTTGTCCTTACCATTTGGTGCCTGCAGCCTGTACCTGGGCCAAATGCCTGGATGTAGTTAGTAGTTGGTCGTTGTGTATTACTTCTAGACAGAATCACAACAGAACAATAGAAGATCTGGGTGTTGGATGGATGGGCCATCACTGGAACTCCATCATAGTGGGTCTGATTTTGTGAATTAAACCTGGTGTCACAAGACCAGATAACAACAAATGGCTTTTTGTGCTTTTAGATGCTCTACTTACCTTGAATCTTTGAAATTGCATTTCTCTGGTTCTACTGACTTGATTTGTATTGTTTTCGTGCCAAGTAATTCATTACAATTAACTCTATTTTTCCAAATTGATGTGGGATTTTTCTTGTATTTTGTTTTCACTTTATTAATGTTTGAGTGATGCATAAATACGTCATACATTGTCTCTAAGTTAACCTGAATGATTTGTTTATGCCAAGCTACCAGAGGGTTAAGCACAGGTTAATTTAGTGACGTTTGTCGTTGACCCTGACAAGGATTGTAGCTGTTGCTTGAGAAGGGATCCCACATCTCTCAGACTACAACCCAATTTCAGTCAACAGTCAGGTGACAGTTAAAAACTTAACAGAAGACCTCTAGAGACTTTAGGCAGGGGAAAATGTTACATAGTAAGTACCCTTTTTCTGTAAAGTTAGACAAACTTCAATTTTGAAATCAAGCTGGATTCAGTTTAACTACTAAAACGAGTCTTTCGAGTATTTTCCTAGTTGTTACCAAATCAAAATGAGCTTCATTACAAGGAATTAAGTAACTCAGTGCTTTTATGTGGCACAACCAGCCATGCTACAGTGAAAATAGGTTTCTGGGCATTTTCACTGTAAGGACATTATGTAATGTTAAATTTCTATATGCCCTAACTTTAAATACTTTACCCCTGCCTTGAGGTCTACTTTAGGGGTGACTAAATAATATTTAAAGGGAAGCCTTAGGCCAGTCAAAGACGTATTTTTTGATAGGTCGAAATGACAGTTTGAGAACTGCACAGCCAGGCTTGGAGGAATGTTTTTTAATATTACTGTAGCAGTAACTCAATAAGTGCTGCAGTCCACTGGTGTAGGGTGACCAGACATCCTGGATTTCTCCGGACGGTCCCAGTTTTTGGAGAAGTGTCCCGGTGTCCCGACACTTTTCTCCAAATTGAAGAAATGTCCCACTTTTGGGTAGTGCCTGGGTTACTTAAAGAAATGTCCCAGTTTTTCGGTGGTGTCTCTGTTTAGCATACGCACAGGTGTAAAACAGATGTGTGCATACTTTTTTTTTTTTCACTGCTGGAAAAGTTACAGTGTGTGGTTGCATAGGTGATTGTTGTAGCGGAAAGGAAATCCTTAAAGAGAGACCTTTTTTCTCAGGATTTTCATTTATTTTTATGACACAGGACGTAGCAAAAATGTCTTTGCAACAGCCATCAGGACAAGAGTGCCTTTGAACAAAAGTGCCTTTGAACCACCAGTGACCAGCAAGACCCTGCTCTACTCACAGGAGTCAGAGGTCACCACCTGCAGCAACATCCAGTCAGCCACCTGTGTAATCCTGCTCTGCCCTTTTCCGGAGCGTGCAAAATATATCAGAATCAAGCAGCTGCCCAAAGTGTAAGGGGCCTGGGGTGGAACCATCCTGCATGACCCTTGCCCAGCCCTAACAGCACCATCAAATCGTGACCCAGCCTCCGCATCAGAGCTTTTCTCTTTTTTCCACCTGTCCACGAAAAATTCAGCCAATTTGTTTAATATTTCATGGGCACCAGTCAAAGGTGCATGCGAGTGACTGATGAGCAGGAGGTAAGTGTGACAGAGGGCCTGGATTTGTGAGTGACTGAGGGAAGGAGGTAAATGTTACTGTTGTCGAGGTGGCAGAGGATGAATTTATGGAGGACCCAATGGAGCAAAAGAGAAACTGTTAGAAACTCCTAAGATGGCCTCTTGAGGTGTTTTGGGCCTTGTTTGGTGGTGGGCAGTTGGTCCCTCATCCAAAACATTCTTAAGGAACTTGTTACGGCCTGAAGGTTTTGCACCTCCATTGTGTTTTGACACAGAGAATGGAAAATATACCATGCAGCTCTGAGTCAGTTTTTCTCATCTGGTTTTCATGGGAAACAGCCTTAACCACGCAGCATGAACTACGCTAAGCTGAACCATGCAGGTGGTACCACGCAGGTCTAAATCACAAATATGACCTAAGCAAGCAAAAGCGTGAATACGACATGTGCGTGGTCTAGTTGTTGCTGTTGCCGGGCGGAAGAGCAGGAAGAGTAAGGATCAGGACGAGGCAGAGAGGTAATTTGGGTTTTATAGGGATGTGTGTGGTTGTTTTTTGGGGTTGTGGGGTAGTCAGGGTTGTTTACAGGGGTGACAGGGTTGGGAGTTTTAGGTTTCAGGGAAGGGGATAGAAGTGAGGGTAGATAATTTGGGTTGGGGGTAGTTTTGGGGGGTTGGGGTAGTTTTAGGGCTTGGCGTTGGGATATTTAGGGCTCAGGGCAGGGGACAGGAAAGGACAGTTTTAAGGCTAAGGAGGCATTTGGGCTGGGGTGGGGTGGCGTTTAGGTTTTAGGGGAGGGTACTTGTTTTAGGGCTCAGAGAGGGGGCTGGGGTCAGTAGTTTTAAGGGGGCTGGGTTGTAGGGCTCAGGGTCGGGGGCGGTATAGGGGCAGTTTTCAGGTTGAGGGGGCAGTTGGGCTGTGGTAGGGAGAAGTAGGGATTTTAAGTTTAAGGTGTGTTTAGGATTTAGGGCAGAGGGGCAGAGGGGCAGGAGTATGCTCTTTACCACACATGCCCATTTACCAAACATGTCTTTACAGTGAAATTGCGTTGTAAAGGCATGCATGGTAAAGATGCGGTCTGGGTTTAGACCGCGTGGTTAAGGCATGCGTTGTTGAGGCATGTATTTTCCCATCACATAACCGGTTTTCAAGCATACTTTATAACTCTCCCTTCTAATTCTTGAAAATGCTTAACCCAATGCTCCCATCTTTTCACTATCAGAAGCCAGATCTCCCTCTGACTCACAAGTTTACATATGTTCAGTGTTCCGTCAACCAAGGTTTCTACATCAGTCTATTATTTCTACATTATCACTCTACTGGTAGTTGTTTGTATGACATGCACTGTGATTTGGTTGGTCTGGACATTAAAGAAATCTCATTACACTCCAATACACATGTGTACATCACTACAAGGTAGAAGCCCAACAGAAAACTATGTTAACTCTACAGACATGGAGGGAAACTGGAGCCACTTTGAGGGAGATCTGGTGCCTATATAATGATCAGGGAGTAGTCTTCAAGCTCAGGCAGACTTGGGATGTCTATTTGCGTTTGTGACAGCCGCCCCTCTTCCAGCCTTCCTTCATATGCAAGAATCTCTCTTTAATATGAAAAGGGATATCATGGTCAATTCATTTCCTTAAAGTACACAAAAAGTGATGGATGGGAGTTCTGACCCTGCTTCAATGGGAACAGCCCAGCCAGCCTGCCAGGCTATGTCCTAGTTAGGGCTCAAGAGCCAGTTGTAGATTGGTTCCAGTGACACATTGATTTGAATATGACTGGGTGGCATGGTGTGCAAAATACGGATGAACTGGAATGGAGCTGAGTAATTGCCAGTGAATTAGATTAATTCAAGAATTCCATCTATCACTTTTTTAGCTGTCTTTCAGTTTGTTCCTACTTTATGGATTTTTACCCTGTGTATATAATTCAATTAATAAAGTCTTGGAAATGTGAAACATTTTATTGAAGCAAAAATTATTTATATTCAGTCAACTGTGCTGAATGAAGGAAGGGGGTGCTCTATGGGGAGGAGTATTCTATTAACAGCAGTACCTGATTAGATTAATTCAAGAATTCCATCTATCACTTTTTTAGCTGTCTTTCAATTTGTTCCTACTTTATGGATTTTTACCCTGTGTATATAATTCAATTAATAAAATCTTGGAAATGTGAAACATTTTATTGAAGCAAAAATTATTTATATTCAGTCAACTGTGCTGAATGAAGGAAGGGGGTGCTCTATGGGGAGGAGTATTCTACTAACAGCAGTACCTGATTTGGACGACTACTACATATGCATATTCCTTTATGTATTACATATGTATATTCCTTTATTAATAAGAATACATACTTGGAGTTTCGAGGCAAAAGTGGTCACCAACTATAGCAAATGTTGAGGCAAAGTCTTTTAAAATAGAGCTAAGTTTACAGCCAATAAAAGACCTCTGATTTCTCCTCTGTAATTCTTCAGATGTGTTCGCGGAGGAGGCTGTCATTGTAGTCCTTTTTCTATGTCTATGACTGACAGCTGTCAACTAGTCCTACTTTTATGTTGATTGTTGCTACAAACTGTACTCCTACTGCCATATCTATGGCCTGTCCCGACATCTAATTTACTGGTCCTGGGTATACTTGGCAACATATACTAGGGGGTAAAAGGTCATTTAAATATGTGAATCAGGGATTGTAGCTAATTTAACATGTTTTTAGATGTTAGAGCAAATACACTGGGGCTGCATCAGCAGAGTCTCAGGGCACAGAGTCAGAAAATCAGCAGTATCAGTCCCCAAAATACTGAGCTGATTATGCAGAAAGAAGCATTTTCTTACAAGTCCTATTCCTCTTTCAAGCTGTTGACTTTCCTCAATGGGCGAAACTGGTGTATCCCTCAAATTAACGAAAAAGAAACATTTTTGCGACTTTGCACTAAATATACGGAAGGGCAAGGACTAAACATACAGGTTGTTGACAATGCAGAAATAGGGACTCTAATGGTTAGCTTTCTTCATATTGACGAGAAATAAAAAATGCATGCTTTGTTCACATTCTTGATGTTTTATCAAAACCGCAAAAGGGTATTTAAAATATTAAAATGGCTCAGCTAAGTTCCAAAACATCAAAACAATGTACAGGGTACATTCCACTCTGACTTCTTAAAAAGTGCTTTCATATTTGGAACTACCAAAAGCTACTTTTTACGAGTTCACATATTTCATACAGAATTTTCTATGACCCAAGGAAGACATTTAAAAAAAAGCAATTATTCTTGAATAGTGAATTTAATTTTCTGCTATTCCTCAGTCTGAACGGGAGGGAAAGTTCAATGGTGCGTGGCCAACTGACTGACTGAGGGTATTTATAGAGCGCACTACAGCCGAGGCGTCTTGGCGCTGAGTAAAGTGACTGAACATAATTCCTGACATCTTTAGGGTACGAAGAAGAGCCATGTTTTGATTTTCTTCCTGAAGACCAGTCTATTTGGAATCATTCTCAGGTGATTGGGCAGTGAGTTCCAAAGTTTAGATGCCAGGAAGGAAAAGCGTTTTCCTCCACACCTTACTCTTTTTATCTTAGGGATTATGACCAGGCCAAGAGTGTCTGACCTTAGGGAGCGTGTTGGCAGATAACGGGAAAACAAGGATTGTACATCCTCAGCCCCACCACCAATCAAGACTTTGTGTACCAAACAAAGTGTCTTAAAATTGACACGTCGGCAGACTGGGAGCCAATTAAGTTGTTTTATACTATTCGATGTGGGATGATGTTCAGGTAACTTGAACAGCACTCTAGCTGCCGCATTCTGAATTGATTGAAGTTTGGCAAATTGGGGAACACCTGCTCCTAGATAGAGGGCATTGCAATAATCAATTCCAGAAAGAATCGTGGCACATATCACTGTTTTCCTCAAGGAAAAGGGAATGAACAGGAGAATCCTCCTGAGGCCTTTTAGCATAAAGAAACAGGCAGATGCTACTTGATTAATATGAGGGGCCCAGGTAAGATTTTAGTCCAACATAACGCCTAGGTTCCTGGCTTTGTTCACTGACACCGGACAAGTACCCGCTGTAGATGTCCACCAAAGATGATTCCAGATCAAAACTTTCTGACCAAACTCCAGGACCTCAGTTTTGTCAGTGTTTAACTTTAAAAAGTTAGAATTCATCCAGGCCATCTGGGCAGAGGTGCACTTACAGAATTTAGCTGCCATGGCATCCACTGACTAAGTTACGGACAATATAAGATGAGGGCCCGATTCACAGAATTAACTTAAGACAAAATCGTAAACTTACTACTTTTGGTATTCACAGAATGCACTTACTACTTTTGGCATTCAAAGAATCCACTTACTACTTTTGGTATTCACAGAATGGACTTACGACTACTAACTTTACGTGAATCGGGCCCTGAGTGTCATCAGCGTATGACACCAGCATAAAGCCATAGCTTTTTATTAGTCTGGCCAGAGGGGCTACATAAATATTAAAAAGTGTAGGGGGTAGTGCCGAGCCCTGAGGGACTCCACCAGGGAGTGTAAACTCCTCCGACCGATATCAATCCCAAAAAATGACTTGTTCCCTAGACGATAAGAAAGAGGAGAGGAGGGCAAGGGCTGTACCACTTATACCTACAACCTGTATTCTTTGTATTATTACCGCATAGCTCACGGTATCAAAGGCTGCTGTTAAATCAAGCAGGACCAATATATCCCTTACTCCCTCATTCATCACCTTCCGTATTTCCTCTGCTGCCATAATCAAGGCTGTCTCCATAGAGTGTTTTGAACGGAAACCATGTTGTGTGTTGTCCAGAATGTTATTGATCTGAAGATAAGATGTTAGTTCTGAGTTGAAGGCCTTCTCAAGAACATTGGCAGGCAGAGGTAGACATGAGATGGGACAATAGTTTTTCTCGTCTAGTGGGTCCAGCTTAGGTTTTTTAAGAAGGGGGCGAATACAAGCTTTTTTCAACGTTGTTGGAAAGACTCCTAAAGTTAGAATTTAATTTAAAACAGGAGATAGTGCAGAGCTTATCTGCTCTGGGGTCAGATGTAGCATATACGGTGGGCAAGGGTCCAGGGGAGAGCCTGATTTAATTTTTAAAAGTAATTCCGCCACTTTCTCCTCTGCCAGTGATGGAAATTGCGATAGGCAACAGTGCTTGACCCTACCGTCAGACTGCGCAGAAACATTTCCCACTCCATGGCAATGGTGAAACAAAATCATTGTCAAGTAGAAAAAGGTTAGGAAATTGGGAGAGCAATAGGAGAAGGTAATTGCTAACTTTCATAGGCCATTATTTGGCAGCAAGGTCACTTCTGATAATGATACTGTTTGAAAACAAAATCCTTGGATAATACAGAAGGTTCTGAATGGTTGTTTAGAGTCTGTTGGCTTCTGAAGCAAAGGACTAAGGGATTGTTGCCTTCTCAGGTATCATCGAAAATCATCTTTTAAAATATGCTATTTAGGGCAGTAGCTTTGGTTTTGTGAGCTTGCCCTTCCACCATAAACATATTCAGTGCTTAATTTGTAAACGAATAAGTGCCAGGGCCCTCATCAGGAGGGCACTGCAGCTTGTCCCGCCCATTGCCCCTGCTAGTGCCAACAGTGACAGTTTCAGCACAACTACTAACATTGCAATCCTACAAGTCTGACAGTTCAGATTGTTTCAGGCCCCCAAAGATATAAGAATGGCCTGGGCGGAAGATATTATACATTTTTAATCTATATTGAATTAATGAACAACCGCTGTTGTGCTCATCTCTAAATTAGAAAACAGTGCTACCAAGTGGCAGACTGACATAAGTGTTGGTGTTGGACAATTAAGTGCAAGGCACCGGAAACCAGCAGCTCAAATTAGGCGCTGAATATGTTTTGTGGTTTAAACAAGGCTTTGGTTAATGATGTTATCAACAATTGGGAGGGCAGGCATAAAACAGCCCTGCACGTTCTGTAGCATCTAGCTTAAAATTGCATGAAGGAAAGGATGTAACCAAAATCTAATCTGCTGCCTGGATTCAGTACTGTTTTGTTGGTATCCAACCTGTGCTAGCAATTTTAGTCCATTGTTGACTATGTGATACCTAATTTCCTTTTTTAAGCAATTTTCGTGGTCCAGCGTCCTGAACCAAAAGGTGAGTGCAAATTGGACACAGCTGCAAGTAAAATGTGACTAACAGGGGTTGAACATAACCGTTGTTGTTACTAACAGCTGCTGACTTTCTTTAAAGGCAGAGGGAATGGGTACATTCGTTCAGGTACAGGCCAAGAAAAGATTGGGGCGGTCAATTGGCTGGTGGAGGGTACATTTCTAATTTTAAAAAAATCATAGAAGATGGCAAGGGTAACTGGCCACTCTAGAAGGTAGCAGAGTTATAGTTTATAAGTGTTGTGTTTCTCCTTGTGATAACAAAAAACGTGGTATTTGCACAGTGAATCTAACAACCATATCCTTTGGGGTGCACTGCTTTATTTAAGAAACAACACATTTTTTATCAACAATTTCCATGAGCATTTTGATACAAGTGCATACATACAAGTGCTTTTCCTTATACAGATTCACTAAATGGCATGTGTGCGCCTTTGCACGTTTTGTCACATATTCCATGTTTTATGGTTTCCAGATCGCTTATGCTTTATTATACTATAAACAACATTTGTAAACAATGCTACTGTTCAGTTAGTTCGTTTATCTTCTGCTATAAGTATTGACCAACAGTACTCCTTTCAATTCTGCCTGGTTCTTTCTGGTAGCCTATTTAGCAGTGAACACATCAAATCAATGCTTAGTTATGGTGCATGAGATTGTAATTTATAATAAGCATGGGCTGAAAATTCGTTCAGCTCGCGAAATTTGCGGTTTTTTAGCAATTTCGCGTTCCGCGAATTGCGTGAAATTGCCAAACAATCCGCAATGTGCAAGTTCGCGAACTTTTTTGCTTGTTCGCGCTTCAAAAATACAATCTCGCGCGGGCTGCGTTTACTTACCTTGATTCTGAGTTTGCCGAGTTGTTTTCCTCCCGCGAGCAAGATGGTCGCGCCCAAAAACGACCGCAAGGGTATGTTTGCGATAGCTGTGCTGAAAAAAAAAACCTGCGAACACGGCAAAATAAAAAAAGTCGCAAGTTCGCACAAATTTGTGGATTTCGCGGACTGCAAAATTCGCGCGAAAGCGAATTCGCGGAACGAAATGAAATTTTGCCCATACTTAATTTATAATGCTACGTGCATGCCTTTAAATTCCCTTGTTTGTGCGTCCATTTATCTTATGGCACTACTCTTTACCTCATCCATAAGGGACATGGTCACTTCCATCCATAGATCTGCTATGGGTTTTTGGGTATGCCCCTCCTCTCCTCAGCTCGTATGGCAGCCCTCTCTGCTCTCTTCCACCTGCCGCGTGGTGGCCCTCTGGTGATGCCCAATGTTGTGCTAAGTCCGTGCGGGTGACAACTAGGGCCAGGTCTAAGACTCTATTGCCCACTTTCTTTTCCTTCCTGTGTGGGTATACTGCCAGTAGACACACTTCCATCATTAGCAAGTCCCTTGTATTTAGCGTTTGTCCATTTCCATCACAACCCTAATCCTGAGGAGCTGCGGAGACAGCACATAGTGTCTGTATGATTTATGATATTTAATCTATTGGGTGTATGGCATGTAGTGTGCAGTACTTGAATTGCCTATGTTTATACCGGGTGTATATGAAAAAGTAATTGGCATGTTCTAAGGTGTATCCTACTCCTGTCCTCTGAATTCTCTGTCCAATGTTACCTCTCATCTGGCTCACAGTGTCGGTAGGTCGTCCAATGTCATTAACAAAAATGTTTCGGATAGCCATGAAACCAGTGCTTAATTTGTAAAATATTACGTGCCAGGGCTCTGATAAGAAAGCCACTGCAGCGATGACGCCCTTGTCATCGCTGCCAAAACAACTACTAACCATCTCTCTCGAATGTAAATGTGACAGTTAAGAATATTTTAGTTCCCCAAGTTAAAGAAATGGTTGGGGAGGCAGATATTAGAACTTTTAATGTATATTGTATTCCTAAACTACAGTTGTCCTGCTCATCTCTAAATTAGATGAGCACCGCCACCATGTGGTGGACTGTTCTAGGTATGGTGTTGACACTTTGGTGCCAGAGCGGAGCTGTGTTAGCTAACGGGATGGAACCCAGGGAGGAGCGCTTATTATGTAGAAGTTCTGACAACAGGCGGCGCTCAGTGATGGCTATCTCCCTTTCTAACGCAGAGGCAGCCCTACTAATGGAGTGGTCTAAAGTTCCTCTGACGGACCCTCCCGCCAGGGAATTCCTACCATTTGTAGGGCGTGAAGACATGATGTAATTGAATTAGTTTTCACAAAACAAACTCCAGCATATAAAGAACAATATAGGGAAGAAATAAATTACAGCAAAATACACGAATCCAGCTATAATGAGTCTTATAGGAAAAGGCACTGACAATAAGCCTGCAGTCTTACTGTACATGTCCAGGAACGCAGGATGGAAATAACGTGGCCCAGGCCAGCCTTGGCCAGCCCCCGACGGCCACAGACGGCCCGCCCTTTGCCCAGGCTTAGCCCGGCGACCGCTCGCGCGCGTCCCACGGCGCGGAGGAAACGCCGATGTTTTATGCGCCTCTGGGTGTGGAAGTGCGCGTTGGTGGGTGTGGCAGTCCCGCCAGGAATTGTGGGGGCTGCAGTCCTCCCGCTCAGTGGCCGCTAGCTGCTATGATGAGCGGCGACGGGGAAGACCAGCAGGCGTAGATGGCAAGGAAGTGCGATGCGGGCTCCAGACACGAGCCCCATTCCTCAGGGCACCAAAAAGCAACCAGGCAGGTGATTTGTTTGAGTCTCCCACTCCACCGAGGGAGCGCCGATGTTTTACGCGCCTCCGGGCACGGAAGTGCGCGTGGGTGGGCGTGGCAGTCCCACCAGGAATCGTGGGGGCTGCAGTCCTCCCGCTCAGCGGCCCCTAGCAGGTATGATGAGCGGCGGCGGGGAGGACTAGCAGGCGTAGATGACAAGGAAGTGCGGTGCGGGCTCCAGACACGACCGCCGTTCCTCAGGGCACCAAAAAGCAACCAGGCAGGTCATTTGTTTGAGACTCCCACTCCACCGAGGGAGCGCCGATGTTTTATGCGCCTCCGGGCACGGAAGTGCGCGTGAGTGGGCGTGGCTGTCCCACCAGGAATCGTGGGGCTGCAGTCCTCCCGCTCAGCGGCGGCTAGCAGGTATGATGAGTGGCGGCGGGAAGGACCAGCAGGTGTAGATGGCAAGGAAGTGTGGTGCGTGCTCAAGACACGAGCGCCGTTGCTTAGGGTACCAAAAAGCAACTAGGCAGGTGATTTGTTTGAGTCCTCAACTATTCAATTCAATTCAATGAATTAGTTTTTATATAGCACATAGCTACCCGACTGGGCTTTTCAGTGTTAATTGCAACAATCTCTCCAGAATATTTGCATGAACCTTCGGCATGAACCTTTTGGCTAAAACCCACGCTTCAGAAAAGGTGGGGTTGTAGACGTTTTCTGAAGCAGACTTCAGACTGCTGACTTCTGAGGGAGGCGGGAAGGGTGTTCTAAAGGTTGGGCACAAATTACTCACAGGAATGACTGCTGCTTCTTGTTCTTTTGTCCTTGAGCACTGACAGGAGATCTTGACTGCTTGATTGAGGAGACCAACCTGGAACATAGGAGGTAAGTAGGCTCCAGATGACAAGTGGGCCTTTCCCATGGATGGCTGGATGGAAAAGCCTTCATATTCATTCTCTTTTGAACCAGAATCCAATTCCAGTGAAGGGCTAGTAGGGCTGGTCTGGCTAATTGGTTCTTAGGTATTTTGTGAAGGATGCTGGATGCGGCATTCTAGATCACTTGGAGTCCCTTTATCACTTATTTTGGACTCCTTAAGTAGAGGGAGCTACTACAGTCTAGATGTGAGTTTGGTAGACCCTGTATCCCAGGATGCTAAAACAGGATACCACAAGTTTTCTGGCCTGTATTTCCATCGTGAGTTTGTCATCCATCCAGAAACCCACACTTTGTGCTGCTTAGGGAGGCTCGGGTACTCTCCTAGTTCTTCAAGCCACAACAATTCCAGTACTAAGGTATCCATTGAATGAAGCATTCCCCATGAGTATCCATTGTGTAAAGCATTCTCCATGAGTAACAATTAGCCACAGTCTCAATCGCTACTCTGTTTGAGTCCCTCAGCCTCCTTACTGTAAAATATCCCCCTTCAGAAGTCCGCAGCCCAATTAGAGGCAAAGCAGTTGTGGTAGAAATTGGGTCTCCAGTTGGCAGAGGTATGCACCTTGCCAAAGTATGGACCACAATCCTAGTCAGGGTAAGTGAGATACACAAACTAGATTAACCTGTGCTCACCCTCTGGCAGCTTGGCACAGAGCAGTCAAGCTTAGCTTAAGGGGCAATGTGCAACACTTAAATTATAGTAACACAGTGAAAACACCATAAAAAGACTCCACACCGGTTTAAAAAAATTTAAAATATTTGGGTGAGTAAAACAAGAACAAACAACCAAAATCTAATATGTAGAAGTTGAGATATTCATTTTTAAAGAATAAACTGTAATAGAGTGCTTAAAGGCCAATAGCACCTAGGTCACGCTGGACCGGGGCAAATCCAAAGTTCAGTCAGACCGTGATGAATGGCAGACCATCAAAAGGACCCATGCAGGGCCCACTGAAAAAGTACCTTGGGTGGAGCTGACGTCAACGTGAAAGACTTGTTGCGTCAATTCCGATCCACGCAGTTGTGTAGCTGCATCAATGCTAAGCCTCGTTATCAGGTCCCGTGTCATCAAAGCCTTAATGATGCAGGCGCTGGGTCACTGCCAAACCTTGCAGTTGGGTTGCACCTAGTCATCGAGCCGTGTAGCGATGTCCTTGAAGCGGCGCTGCATTAGCGTTGAAGGGCACTGCATCGGTTCTGATCAAGGTAAAGTCATCACTAAGTCAATCTTTGTAGGAAAGCAGCTGCAGAGCCACTTTCAATGCCCAGATCTGAATTGGCACTACTTAGGAGGTCAGGACTCACAGTTGGCAGAGTCAAACATCTGAAGCAGAGTTGAAGGATGTCTTTGATGGCCCTGAGACTTCAAACCAGGAGGCAAGCCACCAAGCCCTTGGAGAAATGTGGGTTCAAGGTAGTAGAGAGCAGGTCCAGTCCTTCTTATATCCCAGGCAAGACCAGCAGGTAGAAGGCAGACACAGCAAAGTAGTTAGCAAGTGGCAGTCTCTCCTATAGCACAGCAGCTCTTCTTTCTGACAGAATGTCCTTAGTTCCAGGAATGTTCTAAAAGCTATTATGCTGATAGGGGGTCCTACAAGCCAGTGCAAACATTCATGTGAGAGTGGAAGAAGATCCCCCCGTCAAGTAAATATTGTTAAAATGTATAAATGAGGCTTGTATGGTCTCACTCAATGGGGTGTCACTAAGTGTCATTGGAAAAACATATTCAACAATTGGGACCACCATCCTCTTCCTCAGGTACCAAAAACAAATCCTGTCACTATTTTAAATCTAATGCTGACAATGGTGACTGCCACCAAGTAGCATGGGTGGGGCGGATAGAAAAATACATTCAAAAAAGTTTCCAATATTGCTGTTGGACCACCGCCTCACCTCGTGTCATCCTCATTGGTTCCTGCTTCAAGTAGGAAGCCCACCCAGGATCCCCTAATCAATCACAATGCTGCAATAAAGTGTCATGATTAGTCTGCGCATTGTGGTTTGGCACTCGGACAGGTAGTGGGAGTTTGTGCATGTTCCTCACCAGGCTGTGTATTATAGCGTGGTGGGGAACATGCAAAGTTGCTCATGGCTGTTTTGCCGGCCCAAGATCGCCACGCGCACTTAGGTGTCCACTACTTCTCCCCTTGCTGGCTGTGAAGACAGCCAAGCCCCACCCCGTGAACCTGCCTGACAATGGGAAAATAAAATGATAATAAAATAGTGTTATTATCATTTATTTTTCCTTTTTCCACTGCTCAAAATGCAGTGGAGAACAACTCCTCAATCTTAGTTGAGGAGCCACTGCTGAATGCAGACATATTTTTTATACCTCTCCTCCTAAATTTTGCCTTTCTTACTTATGTATTTCTTTCTGCTAAGATGTTTGCTTTAATGTGTCTGGTGTCTCAATATAAAGACTAGTGTTATATCAGTGATAATATCCATTTTCATTCAACTTTAATCTTACTTGTGTAAGGTGTGCCTGCTGTTAAACGTTTCAGGCTAGAATGTTTACTTAAATATATTTTAAGCCTAATAATAATCAATCAATGTGCCAATTATTACAGCTTCAGAGCAATTGCATTTCGTTTTCTGTGCTTAGAACGTGCAACACATAGCAAACTATACCAGCATTTTAAGCAGGTTCCAAAAACAACAGCTGCTGGACTCACTGAGTCAACTCTGCATAGCTCCAATCTGTTTGCCTTTTGATTGAGCCAAATAATGCAGAATGTCTCTCCCACTCGGGTATATGCATGAAATCAAACACAAATAGCACACTTGAGAAGATATATTCCTGTAGAATAACCATCATGTGCTCTTTATCTGACAGCATTCACAGCAGCTCCATTCTTTCAATCCTCAGAATGGAACTAACACTGTTTCTCTAGTATGGTTTCTTTAATTCAATAAAGACTAATTCCAATATTTTTTCACTATCATGTACTTTATAACAGTATTTCACATGGATTGCAGCCCTATACTGATTTTTTCAAATGTCTACAATAAACTAATCACCTAGTTTAATGATGTATTTATTAATCCAGGGTTCTTTTTAACAGCGTCATACACCACCTGATGACTACTTAAGAGTGGCCTTTTAAATGTACTGCAAACACAGCAGAGAACAGTTTGGAAATTATAATCCAGTAAAATACCAGATGGAGTCCGCAGTCAACAAATTTAATTTCAAGTCGTGAATTTGTGGTTTGAGTGGATGCTCACTTGGTCTCTTCAATACAGGTTTCTAAAACACTGTTATGTTTGTTCTGCCCGCAAACATGGGCTAATTAAACTCCAAGGCCTGAGGCCCTGTTCAATTTGTGAGTGAGGGATATGCATTAGCTAGTGCATGAAATGACTGATTAGTGGTTGCCATCTAGTTGTTGTGAGGCATCAAATCATGCAGGAACACACCATCTTTGTCCCATGGGCCACCCTGCCATAAATGCCCTGGGTACCATATATTAAAGACTAATAAGTAAGTCAGTACTTTCCAATTGGGTATAACCAATTCAACATACACTTTGTAAGGGTCAGAACACTAGCACAGAGGTCTGGTTTCCTTTTAAGGTAATAGTTGCCTCGGTGGAGTGTGGCTTGTCGTTCAAGATGGAGGTTGCATAAGCGACGTGCTTCGGGCCCGGGCACTTAATCCGTTTAAAATCCAACTTTCCCTTCTTAATCGGAGTGCTGGCAGAGACACTGGGGGCATAGCTGACAACAGGCGGACTACGAAATGGGAACTCTGAAGACTATGATGATCAATAGCCCGAGTGTTAGACCGCAGTGGATCCTGGTGATTCGATGGGCCTGATGCATTGGAGTGGCCTTTAAAGCAGCTGACTTTCCTGAGACCTGACCAGGCCAGGGGAGCCTGGAGGCGGCGTGTGTGCACACGCAGGGCCCCGGATCCAGGCCTAGAAGTGTATGCCTGGACTTGACAACCGGAAAAGCCCTGGACCAGTCTGCTGTGACCCGCAACGCTTGGTGCAGATCAAGGCACCCCCAACGAAGATGTGATGCCGGGGGAGACTCTATCTGGGCGGGTTTGGTGGTCCCGTTGGACATTCGTAGGCCGTCTCTTTCTTCCTGCCTCCCCCCTTGAATGTAGTGATGCATTTGGGAGCCCCGGCTGGGGCGCAGCAGAGTGCATCGCGGTGCCACCACCTCAGGCCCTGAGAACCGAGATCCAGGGCCGGACTGGCTACCGGGCGTTTTGGAATGCTGCTGAGCTGGGGGCTGATTTCGTTGATGGGGACCTGCTTGTGCTGAACGAAATTTGTTTCGCTTTGTTTATTTCAAAGTACATACAGGTCTCCATCAACAAAATAGGCCCCCACCACAGTGAAATCAGCCCCCAGCTCGGCAGCATTCCAAAACGCCCGGTAGTCAGTCCCGCCCTTCCGAGATCAATGTGGGACCTGCTGGGGGTGATTTTCTGAGGACCATGATGTTTGGGCATAGATCGAGATGTTCCCTGCGGAGCTGGGATATTAAAAGAGGTACTGTTTAGTGAAGGTGGTGGTTCCGTAGGGCAGCCGCAAGATTCTCCCTCTCTCCCCAGCTGCCCCCCCCCAGAAAAAAGTGGTACTCCTTTTGGAGGTGAGCTCTGAGGCCACAGCCGGGCACAGACTTTAATAACCTCACTCCAGTCAGCTGTTAGTGCCCCCTTTTAATACCAGCTGGTCCAACTGGGTCAGAGCGGACCACATCACCAAGTCCCTGCAAGGGGCCAAAAGTACTGTGTCTAGAGTGGAGCCTGTTTAAGACACTTTGCTGGTGGGAGCCAACAGCGTTGTTGAGTGCAGATGGGACCCAATCAGTGGAGGTACGGCAAGGTACTGTTGGGACAGAACACCAGGCATCTGTGAGTGTTTGGCAGTTGTATAACTGTGGGGGCACGTAGTGAAAAATATTGGAGCTGGGCACGGAAGAGTGACTGCAACACCCTACTCTGCGGCTGGTACTAGGTGGAGTGAAACTAATATGGCACCCATCTATAGGTCCATCTGTAGGTGCGTCCCTGCTGCATGTAACTGGCATTGGAAGCTAGTGGGCTCACACAGTGATCCGCATTGCAATAAGCACTATCGCAGACTGTAAACTTGGAAAGGGCCACCTATCACTTATCATTGCAGAGGGCCCTGGCCTCACTTGAACAGATGATGAGCAGCTAGTGAACGCAGTGATCGGATTGATCCCCCATATAGTTGCATACTGCTTATTCAACCTGACCACTTGTAATCATGAGCAGAGGGAATACTAGAACAGCTTTAAGGTCAGGGAGGGCTGGGGCTCACTCGCCAGCCTTCGGAGACCTCGCCCGGGCGCTCTCGACAAACGAGGAGGGGGCCACATCTAATCCTCCAGTGGATAACCTGGACATGATTCTGAAAGATTTGCGATTCCTGATCTGTAATTGAAAACCAATTGGGCACGATCTCAATAGAGCTCAACTTGCTCAAAGACGATCACAGAAAATCGGCTGATACAGTCAAGACTACAGAGCAAACTTTGGAAACAGTAGTGCCTCAAGTGAAAGATTACGAGGAACAGTTAAAACAAATGCACTAACAAATTGAATCCTTACAAGCCCATGCAGACGATGCAGAGGGTCAGGCTCGGAGCAATAACCTCAGGATCGTGGGCCTCCCAGAGGGAACGGAGGGTCCCAACCCAACAATCTACATGGAAGAGTGGCTGAAAACTAGTGTGACCCCTACATGTCTATTCACACATTTCACTGTTGAATGGGCCCGCCGAGTCCCCACACACCGACCAATACCTGGTGCAAAACCCATTCAATATTGGCAGGTTTTTGAATTACAGAGATCGAGATCATGTGTTGCAGGCAGCAAGGGACAAAGGCCCACTACAAGTACATAACACTAGAATCTCCATATTCCTTAACTACACACTGGCTGTCCAGCATAAACACTTTTCTTTTATAGATGTCAAGGCATGAGGCCTTACATTTGGATTGCTCTTCCCAGCCAAATTGAAAATCATTTATAACCAGCAATCGTTAATCTTTGATGCATCAGACAGTGCATGGGATTGGCTACACAGGAACTTTCCATATACATTACCTGCCAGACATCTGGAGACAATGCAGCCGAAATCACAGCATATCCCCCAGAGGCCCGGAAAGGGTCTCTTAACACAGAGCATGGTATCCAGTCCCCCACCTCACCAGCAGGTAATGGAAGGTAGGCAGGAGGCCCTCCGGTCCGGCAAGGCCCTCCACGTTACTCTGACTCAGGTGGAAGTGTTGCATTAATCTTATCAAAGACCACGCAGCTCAGTAATGACCCTATTGGGGTGACCTGATTGTACATAAAGTAGAACTTTGCCTACACACAGATTGAACAAGATATACAGGCCCTACAAACAGGCCACAATTGGCTCCAGTGACTCTTTAGCCAGTATACACCATACAATTATTTGGATTTAAGGTTTGGAATTCATGAAAGGGGTGGGTTGACAAGTCCCGAAGCCCGGCCTGTCCTTGGCACTTCCACTCACCATATAATGTTTTAGTTGTGAACTGAGTAGGCAGCTTACCCCAACGGTGAAAGCAATTGTTTAAAGTGTACTATGTTGTACTTTTTTGCACAGTTTGGTCGGGCGAAGTTAAATTGTTGGACCCAGTTTTGGGATAAGGTTGCATTGTTCATATTATTGCCGCACTGTCCGATGATGATCTGGGGGAGGTCAGGAGGGGCGTCGGGCGGGCTGGAGAGGCTTTTACAAATATTTTCTGATGATGTCGATTGCCAAATCTTATACTATCATATCATGGAATGTTCGTAGGATGAGAGCGATCCAAAAATGGCACAGAATAGCTGCACAACTACACCGCCGTAAAGCCCAAATAGTATATCTCCAAGAGACGCATTTAATACCATCGGAAACTAGTAAATTGCAGAGACGCTGGAGAGGCCAACTTAATGCAATGGCTTATTCTGCCTTCTCCATAGGGGCTGCAATTTGGATATGGACTGGAGTCACCTTCACTCTCAGCAAGAGTAAGATAGATGAGCGAGGAAGGAATGTGTTTCTATGGGGAGTCCTAGACGGTAAACAAGTGGTAGTAGGTTCCATTTACGCTCCAAATGTAGACCAGCATGCCTTTTTATCATGGATAGCTCAGGCTCTCTCAGACTGGTCTCAATACCCATGGATATTAGATGGGGATTTTAATGCAGTGTTTGATGTGCATCTGGACCGATCCCATCCTCCCCTACCGAACACTACCGCTAAAACACAGGCTGCTACCCTGACTTGATGGGCACAGGGATGGAATCTATTTGATGTTTGGAGATCACAACATGTTAATATGCTGTAATATTCTTATTATTCCCACCCGCATAACTTGCAAACCTGTTTAGACCGCTTCCTTTGTACACCAGATTTATTCCAGACTGTTAAACAGACTACTTATTTGGGAAAAATTATATCTGAACATAATCCCATAGAATTACCATTAAATTGGGGCCAAGCCTCCATGCCAATTGCAACGTGGCGGTTGTAGCCCTTACACTTGGAGGATCAAGTGTTCCTCACTGCATTAGCTACAACCATAACCACATATTTCAAGGAAAATGAAGGCACAACCATGACTAGATCTTTGGAGTGGGAGGCTTTTGAAGTAACAATACACGGGGTCTCCATGTGGTCCTTAGTAGGAGCCAGAAGGGAGCTAGTCAGAGACATAACAGACTTAGAAGACATTTTGCAGGCACTGGAAGTGGCAGCTCAAGCATACGCCAAAGAGGCAGAAAATCTGCAAGAAGCTATGATAAAATATGCTGAATTATTAGAGCGATTAAGAACAATTGACTTGAACGCATATACAATTTGAACACATGCTGAAACGGACAGGGCTAGCACCTTATTAGCGTGACTAGTCAAACCATAAACAACTCCCACTCCCAATTCAAGCGATATATAATACCCAGCGCACATTAGTCATTTCCCAAGATGAAATAAAAAGGACCTTTCAGGAACATTACACAAATCTTTATACTGCCCCCCCTAGATATGGCAGAAGCCACTGCTCACTTTCTCAGAGATATTGAACTCCCCGCTATCTTGGATTAAATGCTGAGGAATTGGCACCCCAAATACCCCAGTGGAGATCCGTACTGCTATAAAGGCATTGGACCGCAATAAAACCCCGGGCTCAGATGGGCTCCCTATTGAATTTTGCTCAACTTTTGAGGCACCATTGATTCCAAAACTATTGCAACTTTATACCACCTCACTTACAGAAGGCTCTCTGCCTCCCACCACTAGAGAGGCATTAGTCACGTCCTTATTGAAAACTAATAAGGCCTGACTGATCTCACGTTATAAAAACCCCTTTCAATACTTAATATGAATACGAAATACTTAGTAAAATTTTTTGCTTCCCAAATTATTACATCCGGACCAATGTGAGTTTATCCCCAAATGCAGTACCTCACTAAATATTCATCGTCTATATGCCCGATACATGCAGTTTATCACTAGATGTACATCAAGTGTTCGATACCCTGAGTTGGTCGTATATGCCAGCTGTATTGGCCAAATTTGGGTTACCTCCAGAATACTGCAATTGGGTAAAATTGATTTACACTAACCCCACAGCCCATGCTAAGACAGGGACAACCATCTCTCCTGCATATCATTAACCTTGGGTGTAGTTCAAGTAGTAGCGCTACGCAAAGCTACGCGAAGCTACGCGAAGTGCACTTCGCACTACGCAAGCTACGCGAACTGCGTAGTGCACTGTCCAAAATGCTGTTCGCACTGATTGCACAGTGCTGGATGCTTGTCCGCACTGTGCATTCAGTGCAAACCGCATCTTGCACAGTTCAAGCAGTCGTTTTCTGCCGCTCGAGTAGATTTGTACTCGAGTGGCAGCTTTCGCAACGCGGACTGGTAGATTCTCATCGCGAGCAGTCGCGAGCATACGTGACCACTTGCATTGAGAAACCTGACCTCCCCGCATTGAGAATCTCGCCAGGAGGTTTATTTTCCACGCTCACAATCGGCAACTTGATGTTGCTGATCCAGAACGAGGAATGAGGAAAACGCCTTGTTGTGATGTTATTTTGCTCACTCGCGGTCGCCAACTTGACATTGAGCAAGCAAAGAATGCATGTAGTTGCGCAAACTACGCAAGCGTAGCGTAGTCCTACGCCCAGGCCTCCATATCATGTCTACCGTGGAACTCATCAGGGATGCCCCCTATCATCCTTACTGTTTGTATTAGCGTTAGAGCCAATAGCACAAAATCTGCGTCGTACTATGGCCCCATATGGCATCCCGACAGGTCCCATAAATCATTCTATATCACTTTATGCAGATGACATGCTACTGTATTTTAAAGATCTGAATATGGACATGCAACCCATAGCTACAGTGTTTTCATGGTTCAGGGAAATATCCGGTTTAAATCTTAACGCTTCAAAGTCTGTGGCATACTCCTTGTAAGACACTTATAATAGACCCTATTTGCAATTTGGCCAGCTGAAGTTCAAATTAGAACCCACAACCTTAAAAATCTAGGAATACATATCTACAGAACCAAGGCAGACAGTATAGGCGGGAATATGGTTAGAGCTATTGATACTCTCTGCTCTCAGAGATTGTTCTGGACTACCTTGCCGTTAATGATGGCAGGCCGTTTAGCTGTGTCTAAAATGGTCATGCTGCCCACACTCCTATATCATTTTGTGAACCTTCCTGTTATCCTCCCGACATTGATTTTTTAAAATGCTAGATAACTTATTGTGATCTTTACTTTGGGGAACGGGTCGGCATAGATTAGCCTTGGCCAAAAGGCAGTTTCCGAGCGCCACGGGCGGTGTTTGGGGCTCTTGATTTTAAGGCGTATTGCATAGTTGGGCAGTTGCAATGTCTAGCATATTGGTTAGCTGGCCATAATCTATTTGAAATAGGTGATTCTATTGAACATCTGCAGCACAGAGCTCTATAGGCATTGCTATGCCCTGGAGCTGACAGGATGTGAGGTCCCCCTTCCTCCTGCATATTACAATACATTATTGGAAACAGGAGCTAAAATATGCAAAGATTCCACTTCCATATGACCCAAACATTCCACTCAGTGGCCTACCCACCCGGCTTGGAATATTGTCAAATACCTGGTTACAGAACTGGATACACGCCGGTACGGAGACAGTGGGTGACTTATTTTTAGATGGTAATTGATGCCCATGACACATTTGAGCGTACCAATGCAGTACCAGTCATGTTAGTCTTCACACACGCTGCAATCACACAATTTATTCAGATATATTGGTTGATGGACCAGAAAGAGCCCACTACCTTCCAATTATTAAGGACCATTCACATAATGGGTCATGGGTGTCACCTTGTTAGGTGGTTTTACCTGAGACTGAGGGAACATTTGGGTACTCCACTATTGCCTCTTTGGCAAAAATAGGAAACAGTGCTAGCAAGGCAATTGCAAGATAGGGAATGGGCCTTAGTCCTAGAACATCCTAAGCGGGTTTCCCATAATTTCTGACTAAAACAATACAGCTACTAATATTACGCAGGGGCTACCTCACACCGCTGACAAGACAGAAAATGCATACCACTGCTTCTTCTGAATGTCCAAGATGTTCTCATCAAGATGCTGACTTCATTCACATGTTATGGACTTGTCGTACATTGGGGAAGTTATGGTCGGAGGTCATTCGGGGTTTTTCACTACTTACAGAGAGCTCTCCTTGGGCCTCTATAGAGGTCTGTCTCTCGGCCTTTTCCCTCTCCCAAAAAAAGGCGACTTTACTGCGCCGCTTTGCGGGTTTAGCCCTGATGCTTACTAAAAGATTAATCACACAGAACTGGAAATCCCGCACAGCACCACGTGAAGGCAAAAGGAGAGAGGAGGTTATTAGATGGGCTATAGCTGAGGGAGAGGCACTTCGGCGTGAGGGATATAGAATATTAGAGAAGAAGCCGATCTCCCTAGACTGGACTCAACTGTTAGAACAGTTTAAAGCAGACACAGGAGTGGAGATGGAAGGTCCCCAGAATACACTGAATGACCATATAGATAGTACTGGATTCCCAACTGCACTGTTATTTGGACATAAATGTTTGTTTCCTTCTTCCCCTCTTCCCCTCTCCCGTCCCTCCATCCCTCTCCCCTTGTCCTTTCCTCCAGTATCGGAAGGGATTACCCCAAAGGGCTACATGCTTGAACGGGGCGATTGGATCACAGCGGCAAAGTTTAAGGGAATGCTTTTTGGGGTGGGATGTATTGAGGGAAGGGTATTAAGGGAGGGCTAAAAGTTTCTGTAAAAAAATACCTATATCTACTGCTCCTTAAGGATTGGTTTGTAAGCACTTATCTATCTTGGCCGTGAACAAACATATGATACTGTTGATTGAAAAATTACTAGATCTGTATGAAAACATAAGAATTCTTGTACACTAGACATGTAAAATGTACAAAAAAGTAATTCAAGAAGGTACAATTTGTATGCAAACCCAATTGCTTAATATAATATATGGAAAAAAAAGAAACGCAAGAGTTTCTGGTGCTCCCTACTAACTAGGACTCTAGTTACATTGTCTTCAATGGGAGACTGACTTCCTAGGATTTCGTCACTATCAGGGTAGAAGGGATATGGTCTAACCTAAAGAAGGGTTACATGTCAATGTCCAGCAGGTATTGTACCAAAATATTGAGCCCTAAATGTTGTTCATAAAAAATACTGCACTGGAAATAGTAATAGAAAATCTACCCCCAATAAGATGACATTTTGCAAATGATATTTATGACATGGTCTTTATGTTGGGCAATAATTTTGACAATTATAATGTGACATTCAATTTGTCCAGCAAAGACTTTATTATTTCAAGCAAAGTGCAAAAGTCTACGTTATATCTCACAAAAAACAATGTTTACTACTAAAATGTGTATGTGGAATAAAGAGAAATCTATTGAGTTGATGATAGTGAAATTTCAAGTGGCCAAATTGAAAAATTGGACATCTCCAAAAGTGAAGAAATTCATGAGCGTTATAGTGTACATACTTAACATTCAAAGGAAGTGATTGGAAATACTATTGAATTATTCCTAATGAAGAAAGCGAAGGGAACTTCCATGAGTGTTTGGGAAAGAAGTTTGGAAGCTCATTGTTTTCCACAGCTCTTCCCCACTGGAAAAGGTGGACGATATGACAAACGACCAGTAGAGATTTCAGCATCAGAATATCGTACAACAAGATGTAATCAGAAGATCGAATATTTCGACAATGTATGCCATATTTATTTCATGTTTTGTTTCATACGCCTACACTGTGGTCAGCAGGGCTCACAGTTCAAATTCAGTCTTGATTCATTAATTGCAGAGTCGCTGCCTGCGCACAAGCTGAGCGTTTCAAGTGCCACTAACTCTGTGCAGCTCAAGTGAACGTCTCATGACTGTTGGCTCTTGCTGACCGCTGCCTCAGCCTTACACTGGGGTCAGACAGAGTCACGATTGCAGATGACGCAGTTCAGTAGGCAACAGATATTGCTACCAGTGCAGCCTGCCCGAACCACGCATCACCACTGGCTGTGCACACGCTGAGTGCTTCAGGTGCCGCTAACTCTGAGCAGCTCAAGTCAATGCCACGTGGCTGTGAGCCCCTCCTGACCACTGCCTCCAGCATACACTGCCGTCAGGAGGGCTCACAATTCAAGATTAGTACTGATGCAAATTGTGTAAAAGACTATAATCGGTTCAGATGACCAAATGCTCCCAATCTGTGCAGCTGAAGTCAACTCCACGTGGCTGTGGGCCTTTGCTGACCACTGCCATCGGCCTACACTGTGGTCAGCAGGGTTCTCAATTCAAATTCAGTCTTAATTCATTAATTTCATAGTCCAGTAGGCAACTAACTATAACGTCCCTGATACCTACATATTTCGACAATGTAGTCCATACATATTTCATCTTTTGTTCCATACACCTACATTGGGGTCAGGAGAGCTCACAATTTGAATTCAGTCTTGATTTATTAATTGCAGAGAGAATTGTACTCAATGTCCTTGGATTTTGTCAAGAGGAAGTGACAAAAAGCATTCCTGAGTGCTTCAGGTGCCGCTAACTCTGAGCAGCTCAAGTCAATGCCACGTGGCTGTGAGCCCCTCCTGACCACTGCCTCCAGCATACACTGCCGTCAGGAGGGCTCACAATTCAAGATTAGTACTGATGCAAATTGTGTAAAAGACTATAATCGGTTCAGATGACCAAATGCTCCCAATCTGTGCAGCTGAAGTCAACTCCACGTGGCTGTGGGCCTTTGCTGACCACTGCCATCGGCCTACACTGTGGTCAGCAGGGTTCACAATTCAAATTCAGTCTTAATTCATTAATTTCAGAGTCCAGTAGGCAACTAACTATAACGTCCCTGATACCTACATATTTCGACAATGTAGTCCATACATATTTAATCTTTTGTTCCATACACGTACATTGCGGTCAGGAGAGCTCACAATTTGAATTCAGTCTTGATTTATTAATTGCAGAGAGAATTGTACTCAATGTCCTTGGATTTTGTCAAGAGGAAGTGACAAAAAGCATTCCTTGATGTCTTTGCTGACTACTGCCTTCAATCTACACTGAGGACAGCGGGGCTAACAATTCAGATTGAGTTGCGATTGCAGATGACGTAGTCCAGTAGGCAACAATGTTTCTGATGCCCCTACCTCAGTGCACCACAACTCATGGACCCTTCATGATAGAATCTTTTGTGAATGATTTCAAATCTGGTGCCCCTACCTCAGTGCACCACAGGTCATGGACCCTTTTGAATAGAATCTTTTGTGTATTATTTCGCAGACATCACTGGACATGTGACCCTGGTAATAAAAAGGGGCCGAGCGTACGTGCCCATACCCAGTTCCACTATCTATCTAACTGTGTCTGTGTGTTCATTATGTATGCATGATGCTGCCCCAGGGCCCTACTACATTACATTGTGCTGTGGACAGCGCAAGGAACCATGTTACCTCTGGCAGTGGGGAAAACTTTGGTTATGTAACTTTGTCTGGGTCATTGTATAAGTAAATGGTAGAGAATGGATCATTAGAGTACTGCAAGGAGAGTATATAGTGCATTTATTAGTACTCAGGGATTGGCGGAGTGATTGGATAAGTACATATGTTGGCGGAGCCTAACCCCGGAGCATGAATTTGGCTCTAATTGACTGACCTCCATGTGCCAAAAACTGAAATTTGGGCTTTGCATGACCCTGTATTGCTACAGCTGCAACATTCCACTGAATGTGCAATAAACATTCATATCCACAAAGATGTGTGATGTCCACGATCCTTCATGTGTAGAAGTATGGATGAATGTAGGGTCAGTGATTCCCCCTACCTTCCATGTTGGCCATGTTGTGGGTCTTGGGTCACAGGTGACACATTGGCGCTTGCGACCCGCGTGGCAATGCTTTTTGAGGCTGCTATCGCTGGTAAACAGGTGATATGGGCTGTTTGCACCAGCTTGTGAATGGTGCACTAAATATATCACCATTTTGGCTGTGATAAAGTGCCGTTAACATGGCGATGTGTCCTTGAGAATATGTCCCTCGGTGTTTTGAAGACCTGAGAAGTACTCGAGTGCAGCGCTGAGAGCCGTGCACCCTTCTCATTCACACAAGGGGGCCACGCTGACAGCAGCGCACCCTTCGTGTTCACACTTGGGAGCCGTACTGAGAGCTGCGCAACCTTCGTGTTCACACTAGGGGGGCGCTCTAGGGCAATGACCCCAGACTTTTTTGAAAAATAAAAAGCGTTCACTTTCATTATTTTACATTCACCTCGGGGAACCCATCCCCTGAGGCATACCCACATCTACATATTTTTTATTCAAAGGGGAGGGGGCCACGTGGCCCTCTACCAGGCCACTTCTGGCCCCGGGGACCCCATCCTCCAGGGCCTGGCCTCTCTGTTGGGGACCGTGGGGGGAGCCCCATTGCCCCCACAGTCCCGCCGACTCCCTGCCTTCTGCAGGAGCCAGCATTCCTTTTGGGCAACGGGAGCTGCTAACATACAGCTTCCCTTGCCCTAAATAAATTCTCCTTTCCTTTATTGAAGCGAGAGGAGGTTTTCCTATCACAGGGTGGAAGCAATGCTCCCACCCTGTCATAGCAAATGGCTCTGTCCCGGTGGTGGACACTGCAGGACCCAGCCCCAGTGACGGTCCGTAGGGCAATCAAGCGCTCCAAGAGGGGGCCACGCAGCCCTCCTCCCTCTATTTTCAAAGCCCTGGATCCGTGTGCCCTCCTGCACCTAATATACATAGCTCCGAGGAGGTGGCGGTATGATTATACGATTGCCCCCGGGACCTGGCCCACCTAGGGGCTCATTTAAATGAAGTGGGGAAGCCCCCGCGTAATTTTTCTTTTTCATTTTTTCATCCAGATGCGGGCACCCAGGGCGCATTTGGACGTTTAAAAAAAAAAAAAAAAAATTGCTGGTGTCCTTGTGGGACCCCCTGAGCAGGCCTAGGGGGGAGGTTGTTACTACTTTTCTTGTGACTCGGTTCTACCGAGTAACAAGATGGCTGCCAACACTTGCTGGTTTGGAGTGTTGACAGCGAATTAGAATGAAGCTCGTGTTCGTGGCAGCCAATCAGAATTAAATTTTTTGATTTTCTCAGCAACTACTGAACGGATTTGCACCATTTTACAAACTGTCGTTTTCTGAACCAAGAACTACCTTTTTGCCAATTTTAGTATAATTCTGTTCAGCAGTACGGGCTGTAGCCTTGTCTAAAATTTCAAATGGGAAATTGATATTTTGTTGTTTATTCTTTGAATTTCTCAGCAGCTACTGAATGGATTTACACCATTTCAAATAAAGATCGCTTACTGGACCAAGCGCTACCTTTTTGCCAGATTTGGTGTGATTTCATTCAGCAGTTCAGGTTGTAGCCTTGGCTAAAGTTTCCTATGGAAATTAACAATGAGAAAACACTTTTTGGGATCCCCTTTTTTCTCAGCCCCCGCTTGACGTATCACACCCAAACTTTCTGGACAGGAGCTGACCTAGATAGACCTTTTTTTGGAGAATTTCGTGAATATTCGACAAACAACATCAAAGTTATTAGCAAATAAAAAATGTTTTTCCTATGGAATAGATATATCAACCACACTCTCTCCTCCTCAGAAAGCAAGAGCTGCACTCCCAGCGGTGAATGTAAATACATTTATTTATATTTTCATCGGCAGTCTTGACGCTTTTTAGTCAAACTTTGACCTTTATCAAAGGTAAGCCATAGCATCTGTTTTGAGCAGCCACCACAATGTGATTGCTACATTTCATAATATTCGCCGCCTGGTGGGCGCCCTTAGTGGGTCATTACAAGGCATGCTGCGCCTGGTGGTTCACTGCTTCAACTCAATCAAACCCTCCAGTGGGAAATGCAAAAATATTCCTTCCAGTTCTCTTTATCAATTCATCTTTTTTTAACAAAAATTGACTATTCCTGCTCACCCCTGCTCCATAACAGTCCTCCTTTGAAAGTTGCGGAAGTCCATACAGAAGCCGGTCTTCGGCGGTGGCTACTGACTCAATTACGTTTTCACGCGCAACAAAGAAAGGTTTAATTCCAGGCAGTGATGGCGCTCTTACTGGTGGTGCGTTGATCACGTCGGAACCAAGCAGCTGAAACATCAACCACACTGTCTCCTCCTCGGAAAGCAAGAGCCGCACTCCCAGCGGTGAATGTAAATACATTTATTTTTATTTTCATAGGCAGTCCTGACGCGTTTCGGTCAAACTTTGACCTTTATCAAAGGTAAGCCATAGCATACATATATATTCTTTTTTTGCTGAAATAGAAAACATCATTCTATCAAGACTTCCATCCTGTGAGTGTTCTTTGTCAATTCTAAAGCTGGGCGTAGTACTACACTACGCTCGCGGAGCGTGTATAGTTTGCGCTACTATGCGCTACGCGAATTGCACATAGCGGGCATTTTTTGCTTGCTCGCGGTCCTCAACGTCAAGTTGCGACCACGAGCGAGCAAAATCAACATCCTGGTGAGACTTTTTCTGCATGGAAAATAAACCTCCCGGCAAGATTTTCAACATGGGGAGGTCAGGTTTCTCATTGTGAGTGGTCGGGTATGCTTGCAAACGCTCACAATGAGAAACTAACAGCACTGTGCAATCAGTGTTAACAGCATTTCCCTACCGCACTACACAGTTCGCATAGCATGCATAGTGCGAAGTGCACTTCACGTAGCTATGCGTAGCGCTACTACGCAAACTACGCCCAGGGCTAGTCAATTCCCATGCTTAATGCCCTACTTATAGTTCATTTACATGTTAGCTTAAAATGTCAATTAAATCTAGGAAATACAATGTAAATGCTAAGTTATGTTATATAGTCTTATGAAACACACTATCACCCCACGGGTATCCTGGAACCGGTTTGTTAATGACCACAAAATTAGTACTGTGTGTGTTTTACCCTCATTTACCTGACCTACTCCCCAGACATCCCACTGTGAAAATCCACTTTTTTAAGTGTAGTTCCTATATTCCCAATAGGCTCTGCGCATTGGAATAACATAAACGATAGTTTAGACGTAGGACTTCGGTCGACTAGGTCTCTATTGAATATGTTAGACTTAATTATGAATGCCAACTAGCTCAGAGGTCACTAGAAACTTTTTCGAATTCACAAGAAGGGATTAGTTTCTGACAACCGCATAAACATGACAACTTTGCTCCCTTCAGAATAAGGAGTATACCTCCAGAGTCGCGGAAACAATAGATAGCTATTTTACTCAGTCAATCATGCATGCTTAGTTTCACCAGAAGTGCGGAGAAACAGAGAGACGGGCGTTTTCAATAAAAGAGGTTATTTATTGAACAGTCTTCTTTCTCATGCAAGAGAAGTGAATTGCTACAATCGCAATACTTGTCATAAAGTAAAGTGCGTACAGTGAAAGGAGTATTATAAAATAGTACTGTAAAAGCATAGTATGGTTTCTAAGCCATACGGTGTTTAAAATGGATCAAATACATACAATGATAAAATAATGACTAAACGTACTCAACTGGTGCTTCTAAGATACGCCTACCCCAGTGTACCTAACCTAAGCCTAGTACAGGGAAGGAGTAAGTGAGATGTAGTTTGAGTTAAGATAGTTTCTGCCAAGAATCTAAATCAAGAATTCTCTAAGGGTCTAATCAGCTCCGTACCTTGGTTATAGAATGAAGGAGGTCTTGTATCTCTCTCTCAGGACTCGATCTCCCAGCAACCCGCAAGGGTGACAGGGAAACACTGGAGCTGGATTTCTCGGCAGGAGAAAAGAAAGCGTCTCTCTCATTGTGTCAGCGGGAGGGTCGGCTTCCTTCGGCACTTGCTACAGCAGGGCGTCAGGCAAGTAGATAGTCGATCTGCTCCAAACCACCGTGTGTTTTGCTAGGGCAGATGCTCGTATATTTATACCTGGAAGGTGCCGAGTTTGACGTAAGGTTGGACATAAGACGTCACTAAGAATTCGCAGTTCTTTCAGGACTCCGGGAGTTCTAGGACAAATCAGTACAGAAGCAGGGGGAATTCCCGGGCTGCTGGAGGCTTGGTTTGTTTAAGAACACGTTCTGCTTTCCAGGAGTCTATGGGAGTAGCCTTGCCGTATTTGGACTGCATTGGCTATGTCATAATATGGGTATGATTCTTATGCCTATATAAGGATATGATTTGATATAACCACATACGGGCATGAATCGGGAATATTTAACTAGAGTCCTAGATTCGTCTACAACATTGCACTCTCATGAATCAAAAAATAACTGTCTTCAAATAAAGGGTTATTCTGCCTTAGAGCAAATCTGAGTTGTTGTACCTGGTGCTTTTGCCTGTGCATGTCTGACTTAAGCATGGGCAAAGGTTTGGAGATCAAACCATTAATTATTTTCCTTCCAGACAATACTATAGAGGCAAGAACACTTACACATGCTAACCTGTTATTTGATTACAGAGACAATTGCAATACACGCATACATCTGTTGTAACACTTCTTTAAGTAGAGAGGACTCTACAACAATTATGCACCTTGACAAATACATTGGAAACATTCACTTTTTATTAATTAAACCAGTCGAGGCATTAGTCCGACCGTTATGCCTAGAATTGGGGTGATTTCCTGTAAAGGCACTGCCATAGGGGTTATGATAGCCCTTTCTGATTGACTTTTCATGGCAGTCCGACTGCGATGAAAAGGCAGGCAAAATGTGATTTTGGGAGCTCATAGCAGGGCCCCAGTGGGCCTCTGCTATAGGCCCAGTGGAGCACATAGGATGGCTCCCCCAAACATCAATTCACCATGTGCCAGGAACCACATGGTGCCTGGCACACGATGAGTGGGTGTTTTCAAAATTCCTTATACCATTGTGGTTTGTGCTGGATCACTTTTCCAGGCTATAGCATAAGCAATAATGCTAAAAGCCATTTTACAACTGCCTATATGGCATTCGCATTGGAATCAGGCAGGTGGAACTGCCGACATATAGTATATCAGACACCTGCCCAAAACAATGGCGGTTGGACACTCGTCCAATCTCCATTGTAATCACGGACTATATGGTTAGACAAAAAAGAATATACTCTAATGCATTAAAAATGTCCGATAGCAATTTGTCGTCACAAAAGAGGATCATAATCAAATAAAAAATATAAGACCAATAATACACAGCCAGTACTACAAATGAGGAGGGATTGATGAACGGAGAAGGAACGAGAAAAAAGAGACCCAGAAGGAAAGTACAGAAGAGGGAATGGAAAGGAACGCAAGAAAGCGTGAGAGAGAGAGAGGTGAGCGTTTTTCTGCAGATCGAAATCAATTTAATGACATTGAGAAGCATGCAAAGCAAAAGGTCAAATTCCAGTGCAGTTAGATGCATTCATGGAAGAGAGGTACCTAATGAAGTTAACAATCATGGTTAGGCGTCTAAATATTCAACAAAATAAATGCAGTTTGGAGTCATATTTTTATTTTGTCTTAGCCTACAGACCAGCACTTCACACATTCCCAACGATTTTTGAAGTTTGAAATAGGAACTATTAACTGATAACCATAGACCTTTCTGAATGCTCAAGTATTTTAATAAGATACAATAGAAGTTTTTTTGCGACAGTCCAAACTTAGGGGCTCATTACAATGGCGGGCGGACATCAGTTCACCTACCATTTTTGCGGTGCTGGGACCGCCCGCCAGATGTGCAGTGGTCCCACCAGACATAGTAGGATGCGCCCGCCAGTATTCCGGGCACTTAACATTGCGGACGGTGTTGCTGGATGCAGCACTGTTCGCAATGTCAAATTGGCATGCACTGTGTGGGAGGCACCATGCGATGCCTACCTCACAGTGCAAGGAAATGCAGGGTGGTACCATGGGTATCCCCAACTTCAACCCCCCCCAACACAGGGGGCCCACAAAGGGCCCCTGAATAAAGCCTCTGCCTGTATTTTTGCGGTAGGATGACCGTCGCGAAAAGACAGGCAGAAAGGGATTTCCTAATTCCTACGGCAGTGACCTGCGCAATGCTGGCCTGTATTTTGGTTCCACCAGGTGGGCGAAAAAGGACCGTCTTGCGACACCGTGGCGGACTGACTTTCCATCTGCCGGGGACATTGTGGGATTCCACCACCATCCTAACTTGTTGGTGGGAATATCCAGAGCGATGGCGGAAGGACCGCCACCATAGGCCCGGCGTTGGCGGTCCTTCCCACCATCCTAATGACCTCCTTATGGCTGTAACCAGAATTTGTGACAGATACACAGGGCCGTTTCCCCGGGAGGCTGGAAGTGTGGGAGCCGGGATTGTTACTGGGGACTATTTTTGCAGCGTGCTGCAATATTGGACAAAGTAACAGAAGCAGCAAACAAGCGTTTCCAGCCTCCCAGGGCCAGAAAGTGCTTCCCCAGGGACTGATCAGGGAAAAGTACTTGGGATGCTTTGAGTTCCCAGTCTGGCCCTGCAGATACATCATGACTCGGTGGCGACCTTTGTCCGTCAATGTGTTTTTTACAGTACTGCCTCAACTCAAACTTGTTTCCATTAAATACTAAAGGAAATTATTAAGCGTGCATGTTAATAAAAAAAAAACTTTCACAGCTTATGCAAGCACTATTTTCTGGTATTTTCCTTTCCCTCAAACTGGTGCCCAAAGGCAACTGAATTTGCACCATTGTTTACCAAAGTGTAATCAATCAATTAGCACATAGGAGCTTCTGGTAGGCTGTTTACAAGGGATATCACCAATCATGATTGACCTGTAGCCCTCCTTGGTTCAGTCAAATACTAGATGAAGCTACAAGTAAAGTAGAACTCGCATAACCTTGGAAAATTGGCAAAATAATAATTTAGAATCACAGTTGCTTTGTGAAGATGACTTATAAAAAGATGACATAACAACATTTAACATTTGGACCTTCATAGTGACTGATGTGGCACTCTGTTGAAAGCATAAGAAACATATTTCCAAGACAGGAATGTCTCAATTCATTTTCAAACAAAGAGAAAATAAAAGGTATTGACAGCAGCAAGGGACTGAACTCATCAAATCCTTTTCTTCTAAATGCTTACAAGAAATGTTGCAGTGACATAAGAATCACCATTTATATTGTTGTGGTATTGATTTTTGAGTAACTGCAAACGACCTTCAGACTCCCTTTGCTAATCTCAGCTCATATAGTTAATATCCTAAAAAACAATTTTACTTCCTTTTCAATTCCACTGTCTCAGGAGCATTGTATAAGCACATTTATCCAACAGTTCACAAGAGAACTGTAGCTAAGAGCTCTTAATGCAATTCATTTCAGCACAGGCACTAGTATAGGCGGAATTATCAACATTTAAAATTGCTTTATCTGCATGGAAACTGGAAATCTACGGACAGATGTACGACCTGCAAAATAGCTTATTGCAAATTATGAGTCATTGCGACTCGCAATTTGCAAGGCGGTATTTTGCATGTACAACAGTGTGTTTAACACTGTTTGCGATTCCCAATGGGGTCGATAATTGTGAGGCTCATGAATATTAATGAGCCTCTCGCAATTTGCGAGCCTATTGGGAATGACAGGCCCTCCCAGGGATGGTAGCCTGCTGTGCTCAGCACACCACCATGTCTGGGACTGCTTTTTTAATAAAGCAGTTTTTTAAAAGAATGCAGCCTTTTTTCCTTAAAGGAAAAAAATGCATTTAAAAAAGAAAAATTTAAGTTTTCAGTTTCATTTTTTAACGGGGAGGCAGTGGTCTCTGGGGCCACTACCTTCTGTTAAAAAATGTTTTCCAACATACTCATGAAGGGGAAAGGGTCCCCTGGGGATCCCTTCCCCTTTGCAAATGGTTTACCACCTACTTGAAGTAGGTGGTAAACTGCGAGTGTTTTGGGGCTGCAAATGCGTTTGCAAAACACTAGTACATAGCATATTGACTCGCTATTAGGAAGGGACACACCTTCCTAATAGCGAGAGTCTTTGCAAGTCTGTGACTCGTAAAATAGCATTTGTACATGCATATATACACGAGCAGACTAATACGTCTCCTAGTTGTTTCACAATATGTAGAGATTCTCCAATAACAGCAGCAGTTGAACATCACAAACAAGCAAAAAAGTTCAAATTATCATGTTCTTTATTCAGAAAATCCATGGGAGTAGACGTGACAAAAAAACAGCTGACACGTGTTTCGTCAGTACTGTAGGTAAGTACTAAGACTTTTTCAAGGCTAAGCGAGACGAAATAGTAGCGTCGTATGTCAAATGGGGGCTTGTCCAGACATAATGAGTGTGAAGTAAGGAACCATAATAAAGAGAAATCCGGATAATCAAGAAGCAACAGTCCAAGAATTCAAAGATGTAAAGTCAGAGCGTTCTGGTCTAGGTGTTATGGTAAATGCACCTGGGAAATTCTTAATATATCAAACGAAGGGCTCCCACACTCGAGTATCGTGGCCAAATGAGCTCAATTAAAATGTGAGAAACATGTACAATGTCTAATACGAATTTCCAAACAACGTTAAGGTAGATTTCTGTGGGTTCAATCCGGTGCTCACGTATTAGTATGTGAGCTCGAGTGACAAACGCCCCTGGTAATGGGTTCCAATGTGCTGCAGCCAAGCCCCACTGTAGCAAAAAGCATGTAAGGTAGAGTCCATGTGATAACGGAGTCAATGAAACGGTTGAACCCACAGAAATCTACCTTATCGTTATTTGGAAATTCGTATTAGACATTGTACATATTAAGAATTTCCCAGGTGCATTTACCATAACACCTAGACCAGAACGCTCTAACTTTACATCTTTGAATTCTTGGACTGTTGCTTCTTGATTATCCGGATTTCTCTTTATTATGGTTCCTTACTTCACATTCATTATGTCTGGACAAGCCCCCATTTGACATACGACGCTACTATTTTGTCTCGCTTAGCCTTGAAAAAGTCTTAGTACTTACCTACAGTACTGACGAAACACGTGTTGGCTGTTTTTTTGTCAAGTCTACTCCCATGGATTTTCTGAATAAAGAACATGATAATTTGAACTTTTTTGCTTGTTTGTGATGTTCAACTGCTGCTGTTATTGGAGAATCCCTACATATTGTGAAACAACTAGGAGACCTATTAGTCTGCTCGTGTATATATGCGTGTTAGGAATGTGCTTGATTTGACCCTTTTTGTTTCACTTGTATCTTGCCAATCACTGATTGTCATTTAATCTCTCTTGGTAGTGGGGGATAGCGGTCTATGCAGCACTCCGTCTTCATAACTGAAGATTCATTACTATTCCAGTACTTGTTATACATCCAACTGTCATTAGTGAATGTGCGGTCTTTCCCTTTTGGATACACCACTACCGATTTTCCTTTTCTAGCATTTGTACATGCTATTTTCTTTTTTGTGACAGCAAATGGGAGATTCTCCCATTTGCATCCACAAAAAAGGGTCATACATCTGGCCCCTAGTGTTCTAATATCAAAACATTTTGGTATTAAGAGCTTTCAGCATTTTAAATATATATTAGGAAAACACATATGCCGATCGCTGCCTGAGCTGTTCATGAAGGACAGCAACTATTAATTATTAATTATCTTTTGTATGGAAATGCCCATTTCTATATATTGACCCCCAGTTTTTTGGCTAATCCATAAAGACCATATTTAATTATCCTATAAGGCCACAGTATACAATAATATATAGTATAGAAACTACATCCATGGCACGGAAAGTTAAATGGCACCAATGGCCTGCAGCACGTAGTGTCTAAACCACCAGTATGTGAAAAGGAAACCAAGGCTTTTGGCCTACCACAGTAGTCTAACTGCTGCAATTTAAATATTCAGTTTGACAGATCAAAATATACCTTTAGACAGGGAAGAACTACCCAATTAAATATTATTAAGTCATCACTATGTAGGCCTTGCCGCACACAAGGTAGAGTGCATGGAATTCGAAAGTGGAACATGCAGGACTTTAATGGATCATATCCCTGCAGTGATAAGCTCCCCAAAGCTATTTTCACAGAGACTCTGGCTGGAAAAATAAAGTATGATTAGAATATTCATTTGGCTATTTCAGGTTTGGGACAAGCTAGAGAATTCTGAAGTTAGATTTTTCATACATATTTATGAAAAGTAACTTTTAGAAAATGTTATTTTCCTTGTCTGAAGCTGCTGGCTAATTTCCATTAAACTGAATTTAGGCTAATCAGACCTTAATGAGGTATATAAACTGCTCACAGAACAGAGGCAATAGCTTAGACCTTGTTACAGGATGGACTGGGTATAGGGAGTGGATACATATCAGCTCAGGAGGGGCAGCTGGGGAGGTTCCAGGAAGTTCAGTGACTTGAAAGGGACAGAGGTAAAGGCTGCCCATTCATAGTTTAGTATAAGGGGAGACCTGAGCAATGGAAAGCCTTGATTCCTCATACTCACACTAGCCAGGATGGATCCAATTACAGTGTAAGGGAAACTATCCCCAGAAACAGTTTTGAATGGACTGCTGATTTATATAGCCACGCCTATGGCACAAATGCTCTGCACAAAGGAGGAAGTGTTCCTCTGTCATAGGGCAAACAAAACTGCTGAAAAAGGGTGTAACCGTACCCCAGAGAACCTTTTCCTCATCAGTTGGGGAGTGTTCAGAAGGCACACTGGCTTCTGAATGTTACAAAAATGGACATCACTAACAGTTCCAAAGAATACTTTCTTCACCTGTAAAAGAGCAAAAAAAGACCGGCACCTGCTGTTTCAGACTTCAAAGGCTGAACTTGCTCCCAATGATACCCAAGACAAATTAGTGGACTCTAAAGGTCTGACCTCCTGTGTGGTTACAATGACACAACAAGCTGCCCAAGGTCTTTTTCCTGCTGTGCCCATCTGACAGGTTGCAACTGAACCTGAACTGTACCGGCTGGTGGCCTTTGCAGGAGGAATGAGTGACCTCTGCTTGGTGTCCCTGAGGTCTTGGGACCCATTGATATGTCCAGCTGGACTTCACCAACAATCTCTGAAAAGTTTGGACTTGGACAAACTCTTGGACTTACAGACCTCAAGAAGACCAGAACCAGCTACTCCACTCAATCGGTCAAAGGTGCGACCTCGCGCAGCAAGAAAATCACATTGGTCCCTCTTGACAAATTTTGCCATACAAGAATCCTGTTCAGCAGACCCTTGTTGCAAGCCTTTCTGAATTTGCCGTGACGTACCCAGGTACACCCTGAAACCTTGCCCAACTCAAGGATGCTGAGCTCCAAAACAGAGTTTAAATCTGAACCAAGAAGTTGTGACTAGTCAAAAGAGAGAAAAGCATCAGATCAATGCGAGGAGGTCCCTGGGTCCCAAATTTGAACTTTTCACACTCTGTGCTATTCCAACAAAAACTAATGGTTTTCAGCAGGACCTCGTCCAATGGCTATCCATTTTCAAGAGACTTCTTCAGACACAGATTTCTTTTTTTGACAAACTTTATTAGCATTTCTCAAATACATTCTACAAAAGGTAATGGTATAGATGTTATTTATAATTAGGAAAGCCAGTTCTGGACTGCTTATTTTCTCACATGAGTCATCTCTCGCATCAAAGTAGCCCGCGACACTGGCGATTCCAATTACTGTATCTCTTTTCCTGATATAACTCAAGTAGTACTACAGGTTAGTTGTATCTTACATCTAAACTAAAACACAATTGTTACTCACTCTCTCTTTTTTTTAACTTTTTTTTATTAATGACACAAGCAATAGAGAAAAAACTGAGAATCAGTTACATACACAAACACATAAATAAACCAAAAATCATAATTTGATATAAACTCATCATTTTAGCATAAGAGACAGAAACTTACACCCGGGAAAAGAAACCAAAAATGCATAAAATTCATAGCGGGATAAAGTTCCCCAGATTTTATCTAATTTCTCAATCGATTGTGTCCCTCTTGTTTTTGCTATAGAAAGTTCCATGTCATAAATTTCGTTCACCGAGAACCACCATTCAGTAACATGAGGTGGTTTAACTAAAATCCATACCCTTGCAATAACCAATGTTGCACATGAAATCAAAATGAAGAGCAGATCCATTAGTGAACAAGTGGAGAACGAGATTCCAAGTAATACCATCTCGGCTGTAATAGAAATAGAGAGTAGTAGATTCTGCCTCAAAATAGTTTCTATCTCATTCCAAAATACACGGAGCAATGGGCATGAGTAGAGCATATGCTCCAGATCCGCACCCGCAAGGTCGCATTTGGGGCATTTAGTACGGTCGCTGGTATTAGTGTTTCCAGACCACTTAGATATTTTTAAGGGGGTGTAGTATAACTGACAAACCATTTTATAAGCTTGTCGTTGAAGGCTAGAAGAATGAACTAGGTTATTAATACGTTGAAAGAATATTGAGATGTTGTTAGAGAGTATACGACTCCCCATTGTGGAAGTCCATTTCTCAGTGAGATGCGGGCAATCATCAGTCTTGAACTGGCTGAGACATTTGTAACCTATGCTAATTAGGGCTTTGTTTTTCTCTCTATAAATATAGGACCAAACCTCAGAATCTAATAGTTGTTTTAATTTCATTTTGCCTAAGAGAAAGTCTCGGATTTGTATATATTTAAATCGCATTTGTTCCGGTAATTTATAGAGTAATTTAAGTGTCTCAAACTCAAGTAAGCCTGTTTTGCCGTATAAATCCCCCAGCCTAGTCACCCCAAAGTTGGCCCAAGATCTCCCTGCTTTATCGCTAAAAATGCCCGGCAAGCCCGGGTTATCCCAAAGCGCCAGATTAGGATGAAAGAGGGAGGCTGCATCGAAAGCCAAAATTGCGTTCCAAATGCAAACAGCATCCCTGGCGGTCTTAAATTTTACTCTCTTAAAATAATTTGGATCGTTAATCTGGCAAGAAATCGTTTGGAATCTGGTCCTAGCATGAACTCATGAAAAAAAAGTGGGTCACTAGAGTTGAAAAGGCTACGCAATCGACGCAAAAAGGTGGCGTAGAAATACATTCTAAAATCAGGAAAATTGAGCCCACCTTTGATAAAGGATAACTTCAAAAAAGATAATGCTCTGCGATTTTTTTTATACCCCCATATATAGCTGCCCAAAATTCCGTCAAGCTTTCTGAAAAAAGAATTATTCAAAAGCAGGGGGATAGACCTAAATAAATAAAGAAATTTGGGAAGAATATTCATTTTAATAAGATTTATCCGTCCAAATAAATTAAGAGGGACCTTATGCCATTTTTTAAGAAGAACCGCTGTATCTTTCAATAACGTATCATAATTAAGTGTATTAATATCCCTAACAGTTGTTGATATTTTAATACCTAGATAGGTAGCTGTCTAACAAATACCTAAAACAGGAGTAGAGGGCTGGTAGTTTAGAATAATTTGCGTATTATTCAAGTTTAGTTTGTATCCAGAGATTGCACCGAAGTCTTTGGCTTCTTTTGTAATTCCACCCATTGCTTCAACAACATCTGTTGTAAAGATTGCCAAATCATCGGCATAGGCAGTAATTTTGAGCATTTTATTTCCATGGCAAAAAGGCTTAATGTGTACTTGAGACTGTAAAGCATTTATAAATGGCTCCATAGAAAGAGCAGATAGAAGCGGAGATAAGGGGCACCCTTGACGAGTGCCTCTCAATATAGGAAAACTGGAAGACAGCATATTGGCGTAGCCTATTTTAGCATTTGGGCTATCATACAAAGCCTGTATTTTCCTTAAAAATTGTGTTTTAAAGCAAATCACGGCTAAGACTGCCCAGAGATAATCCCACCCCACCCCGTCAAATGCTTTTTCAGCATCTAAGAGCACCATGCCGAGTGGAGAGGGATTAGTAGCTGCTACGTCAAATGCAGTGATCGCCATATTAACATGCACAGTTGTGTCCCTGCCAACCACAAAACCGTGCTGCTGTACATTGACCAATTTAGGCATAAGCGGGGCAAGACGCATTGCTACCTAGTTTGGTGTAGGCCTTGGCGTCCGCATTAATCAGAGAAATAGGCCTGTAAGAGCCACATTCTGTAGGTACTTTTTTTTTTTAAATATTATTTTTGCCGTTCTCCAAGAATTAGGGGCCTTACCAGTATCACCTATTTGATTTATGACAGAACATATAAGGGGGAGCAATCCCTCACCGCATAATTTATATAATTCAATTGGGAGCATATCATCTCCAGCTGCTTTCCCAGAGGGGAGGGAAGAGATGGTAAGTTTGAGCTCTGCAAGTGAAATCTCTTTATCCAGCTGTTCAATCATATCTGCCTCCTTCTCTAGTAACCAGTTCTTCTGAATATATCTCCGTAAATCTTTCTCCCTGGGGTATTGTACCGGTGTATAAAGTTTGCTATAGTATGAAACAAATTGTTGCAGGATCTGTCCAGATTGGTTATATATAATACCATCCTCTCCTTTTATGCCTTTAATTAAGGAGCTAGCCTTATCATCAGCTATTTTATAGGCTAAAGTTTTATCGATTCTATCACCGCTTTCATATTGCATCAGCTTATATTTGTGTAGTTTGGGGCTAATACGCTCTCTAAAAAGTTTTTTTGTATTAGATCTTAAAGTAATTAATTTGATATTCAGCTGATTTACGGTTAATAGAGTAGGCGCTCTTACAGCCCCCTGTCTGAGAGTTTCTGCGAGATGTTTCTCTAGTGTCAAAATATCCAAAGTCATTACCCTCATCTCTTCCTTGCGTTTAGCATTTTGTCTAAGGATAAACTGCTGGGCAAACCCTCGTATGCTCGCCTTACAAGCGTCCCAAACATAAACCAGTGCAGCGGAATCCATATTAAACTCCATAAATTCTTTAACCCCTTGCATGCTGGTGACGAACCCCAGCCGTCACGCTCCGCGGTGCTCGTGTGCTGATGACGGCTGGGGTTCGTCACGGCCCGCCCTGTTCGTTTGTTTACCGCACAGCGGCGGAAACGGGCCAGCAGCGAAGGGGTTAATATGGTCTTTCAACTGGGAAATGAATGTTAGATCTGACAGTAAGTATCTAGGAAATTAAAACATCCTCGGTTCTATTATTTTAGGTGTAATATTATGATCTGAAGTTACCCTGGGGCATATCTCCATTTTACATGTTTCTAATATATTATCAGAGGCCCATGCCATTTCAATACATGAGCACATCTTGTGAGGCGCTGAATAATAAGTAAAACCTGATAGATTAGGATAAAGATTCCTCCAGACATCCTTAATATTGTGTATACGTGAAAGTTCAAGGATAGCGGCTCGTGTCTTACGCATACGTGTAGATATACCTTGCCTCGTAGTGTCTTGTACATAATTCATAACACAATTAAAGTCGCCCATAAGTATTAACTCCCCTTCCCAATCTAACAACTCCATATTTAGTTTATCAAAAAGATAAGCATCATCAGTATTAGAACCATATATAGCACAGAAAACATATATAGCATTTGATAAATTAATTTTCACAATGGCCCTTCGTCCCGCTTTGTCGGCGTTTGTTTTAAGAATTTCTACTTTAAATTGTTTTTTCTTAAGTATGGCTACCCCTCGAATAGAAGCATTTAGGGTTGTGCACATCAGTAGCTTATACCCTCCCTGCTCAAGGAATTTCCTATCTTTATAACATAAATGAATTTCGGTTAACAATGCTAAATGAGGATTGTACATTTTAAGCTCTTCGAAAACCAATTGCCTTTTACTTTTATTATTGAGACCTGCAACATTCCAGGCTAAGCAACTAATTTGATGCATTTCTATATACTAAAGATATCACTGGTTCTTGTTTTAGTCCAAAAAGAAACATTCTCTTTAAATAGTTTACACATTCTATGCTTGTGTCATCTTTTTTTAACAAAACCCCCCCAGCACCCCTACCCCCCAACACCAACCCGCCCCACCCATAGTACTACCTACCCGGAAGCCTCCCTCTATTTTCTGCTGCCGCTGGCGGGGCAGCCATCCAGAGAGGATTCCCCAGGAACCCCAACCCTACGTATTATACTCATACGCAAAAATCGATAACTGCATAGAGAAAAAATGAGAAAGGAGAAAGAAACCAAGAAAGTGCCATAATTGATTATTGAGAGCCCTATCAAATTAAACTTAATTTCTTATGTTTTTGAACCCATTTTTGCAAGACATTGCTCAGCTTCTTTTAGGTCATTAAAAAAATATGTATGCCCGGATTTTATGACTTTGAGGCGAGCAGGTTCCTGAAGATAAGCAGTTGCTCCCAAAGCCTTAAAGGGGTCGATCAGTCTACGTAACCCCCATCTCTTATCCATGGTAACCTTACTCAGGTCAGATTTTACAAAGAAGGTTAGATTATCAATTGTCACAGGGTTATTCGGTCTAGCTTTAATTGAAACTGCTTGTCTTAGCAGATAGTTGCCAAAGGAAATCAGCAAAGGCCTTGGGTATTTACTCTCCTTATTTCTGGAGATCATTGGCAATCTGTGTACTCGCTGAAGTTGAGAGTCCCAGTCCCAGTCAGATAAGTCCAGGAATGCCCTTTGGATTAATTTGACCAGATAAGCCCTCGCATCTGAACCCTCTGTGCCTTCGGGTATCCCAAAAAGTCTCAGGTTCTGCCGTCTTTGCCTATTTTCAAGGTCTTCCACTTTGTTCTGTAGGACCCCAATGTCTTCGCTGTGTTGACTTGTTGAGACCTTAGTGGTCGCCAAAGTTTCCTCTACTTCGACAACCCTTTGTTGTAGCTCTTCTATATCCTTTGTTACGCCGTTGAGTTTATTTGTTACTTCATGTAAACAGCTATGTATTTTACTGTTATCCTCCCTTAACTGTAAAAAGTGTTCTTGAACCTCTTGACGATGTACCATTAAAGTTCTTAAAATTATATCCAAGGTCGTACCATTAGCAGAATTATTGGTAGAAGCAGTGAGAGGGTTAGGAGGTGCAGTGGACACGTCAGATACCACCGGTGCCATAGGTATAGCCTCACCTTGGGAAGGGGTAGGTAAAGAAGATTTCTCTTTCTCTTTCTGGCGAGGTATGTTTTCAGCAGTAGAAAATATAAGAGCAAGGGGGGTAGCAGGAGTAATAGCAGTGGAGGACGCCGCCATCGAGTCTAATTCAGGGACATCTAGCCCCCCATTGTTCAACGTTAAATTCTGAGGGTTCTGCAATGTTTGCGAATTTTTAGAGTGATCCCCCCGTTAAGCTCAGCGACAAATTCTTAGCACCTCTTTTAACTTCAATCCATTTGTGCAGCGGGTTCTGGTATTTATTTTGTTTCCCTCCAATGAGGGTTGGTATTAATGTAGTGAGTAAAACTGAAGGATCCATATTTTTCCCTCCTTTCTTTGCTTTAGTTTTTGCCTTCCCCTTTTTCTTAAGCTCGAGGATTTACTCCCCTTTGTTGGTAGAGCATTATGTTCTGTATCCTCCTCTACATCCTCTGCATCTCCTCCCTCATCATATTCCTCATATTCATCGTTGGAGTTGGAGTTGTTTTCTTGTAGAACCTCCGGTATCTCACTGCAGCTATCTATTCTCTCATCAACCGCAGTCATATCATGTACCTGTAAAGCTTGGGGAGGAGCTGGCGTAGCGGCGGGAGATGTTACATTACTGGCAGACTTGTCAGTGTCTGTTGAGAAAGGCCCCTCTAAATTAAGATCCTCAGCCAGCAACAGATTCACAACTGTAGAATCCTCCACAAACGCCACACTTAACTTCTCTTTACTCACATTGCTAGCCAGAGGGTTATTAATATCCAACTCCCCCCCTGCCTTTACTGAAGCGTCAGTATTAATGGCTCCTTGTACACCCACTTTGTTAGAGGCTTTATTAATATTATTACTATTAAGTGGACCATCAAACAAGTCTTAGTCTACATCTTTCTCTTTCTCTTTATTTTTAGAGATTAACACAATGGATTTATCTTTTTGCATATTTGGGGGTGGGTAAGTTGCTTGCTGCTTACCAAGCACAGAATAAGTTCCATCCGTTCCGTCCGAGATCTCAAAGCAGCATGACGGCAAATGTAAGTTAGTGTTAGCGTTATAACTTATGGCGCTTAATAGTACTTTCAAGTCGAGTCAAGTCAAAAATTTGTATAGCGCACTACTCACCCAGAGGGTCTCAAGGCGCTTGAGGGAGGGGAGGTGCTTTACTTGTCGAATATCCAAGTTTTTAGTTGTTTTCTGAAGGAGAGGTGGTTCTGTGTAAGGCGGAGGTAGGTGGGGAGAGAATTCCAGGTCTTGGCCGCTAAGTAGGAGAAGGATCTTCCTCCCATGGTGGATCTTTGGATGCGTGGAATTGCGGCGAGGGCTTAATTGGACGATCGTAGTTGGCGGGAGGGGGTGTAAAAGGACAGGCGCGTGTTGAGGTATTCAGGTCCTAGGTCGTAGAGGGCTTTGTGTGCGTGGGTGAGGAGACGGAACGTTATTCTCTTGTTGACGGGGAGCCGGTGGAGGTCTTTCAGGTGACCGGAAATGTGAGCTTGGCGGGGGATGTCTAGGATGAGTCTGGCTGAGGCGTTTTGGATGCGTTGGAGTTTTTTCTGTAGTTTGTCTGTGGTTCCCGCGTAAAGGGTGTTTCAGTAGTCCAGTCGGCTTGTGACCAGTGCATGGGTGACCGTCTTTCTTGTTTCGGTGGGGATCCAACGGAAGATTTTTTTGAGCATACGTAGGATGTTGAAGCATGATGATGAGACTGCGTTGACTTGTCTGGTCATCGAGAGGGAGGAGTCCAGGATGAAGCCCAGGTTGCGTGCGTGGTCCGTTGGTATGGGTGCGTTTCCCAGGGCCGGTGGCCACCATGAGTTGTCCCAGGCGGTGGGGGATGATCCTAAGATGAGGACTTCCGTTTTGTCCGAGTTCAGTTACAAACGGCTTTATGTGATACTTTATGGCACCTTCTCTGCAGTATCTTACTACGCGAGCCTTTCACAATAGGAAACCATCTGTTGCGGTTTCACATTCTCATTCTCGATGTTCAATCGTCAGTAACTTCGCCAGTAACCTCTAGGATCAGGAGTTCCTGCGGGAGTGTACTCTCCGTGGCGTCTTCAATCCGCCATCTTGCTCCCTCTCATGCCCACCCCTAATCCATCCCCATTCCACTGGCAGCACCCCATGTTTCAGCTGAGTGTGAGGACTAACACTGCATTTGTATTTGATATTTGAAAATCGTTTGGATGCATTGTGTATGACCATTTGGTGCTGCCTATGTGGATGCCAATGGGCATACTCTTGTGCGTTCAGACACAGGTATCAACCTTGCAGCACTGGAACATTATGACTTCCATGAACCTGCTGGGTGTTTTGACCCTTGCTCCGTTGCCGCCTGCCTAAAATTGCACGTAGATCCCAGTTGCATGCTAACAGTACCTTCTATTGGCCCTTTTCTTTATAATGGCACTTTTTTGCTGACATCTTTTAAAATTCATATTGCCTGTTTGCTTTATGGGATTTGAAGTTTTGTTTATGACATTTTCCTCAATTTTTATGAATGGAAGTAGAGAACCCCAAGGGCCTGACCTGCATCTACTTCTCCCCAGAGCTTAGAAGTGTACTCTATGGGTCTGCAGCTGGAAGAGACCTGCTGACCAATTCCAACTAGATGTGCCCTGGACCCTGCTGGTGGGTTTTGCTGGAGGGAGTCATGACCCCGAAGTCCAGCTCCTGTGATCCTGGAATCACTGGCTGTGGTACTAACAAAAGACAGGAACCAACCTACCAAGCAACTTGGCCATGGGTGCATCACTGGAGGGCCTGACTTCACTATACCTATGTTATTCTCCACAGTAGCATATCCATTTTAGCATGACTAACGCTGACCTCCATATGACAATGCCAAAACCTTTCCCACTACAGCATGCATCCTTGTACCACTGGAGAAATTCGACTTTCAGACTTTCAGACTTTTCCTGCCAAATCGTACACTGTTAGAAATGGGGTTTCTGTTTGGCTAGGGCATGCACCTGGGCCAGGCAGAACCCACCACTCTAGTCAGGGCAAGAGAGTTACATACCCTTCTCACCCCCTTGGTAGCTTGGCAGAACAGCCAGGCTTATCGGAGAGCAATGTGTAAAGCTTTTGCGCAACACACTCTCACACCAGTGACAGACTAGGCACACCACACAAAAGGAGACTCCACACAAGGTTATATAAAAATATACTTTGTATTAATAATAAAAACACATTGGACCACAATCACATAAATCACTGCACCACCAGGCACTTTGTCATGACGTCACATGAAGTCACACCACTTTTGCCAATCGGGCAATTGTCATAACACAGTGCAATAAGGTACATTACTCATAGATTGCACAGGTTACAAAAATAGTAGGCATAACATTATTTTACACTATCATTGTACATATCCTGCAGGTCCTGTAAAAGTATCAACCACTGTCATAATTATATCAGGACATCTATGGGCCGTATGTGAGGTAGAAACACCCAGCGCTCACCAGCAGAACATTAATCAACACTACAAGTGGCACCTGCGCTCCTTTTTTGTAGTAACTCCACACCCTTCCCAGTAGGCCTCTGGTCCACCGGCCTGCCTACACCAGGGAATGCAGTAATGAGTACTGGAGTTTCAAGTTTGAGCTCTCTGGCCCTGGAAGGCAGTTACAAGTGCGGCCACTCTGCACCCCCCCCAGGTATGCACCAACACGGGGTACACACTGCCTACTTCCCGCCGACCTCGCTGGGTCCCCCTATGGGGATTAAACACCTGACAGCTGCCCGCAACTGCGTGGTGCAGCTGCTATATACTTTGTGAAGTCGAGCCCCACTCCACAAGCACCGCGGGCTTCGCCGAACTTTACTTCTCAGCCCGGGTCATCCAACCTAGCTCTCAGGGCTCTTCCCTTTGCCTGAGCCATCCGTGTGGCTGCAGGCTCTCCGCCGCTGGAGAGACGGGGCTGATTTCCCTTGCGGCTCCCTCGTACCAGAAGCCGGTCCTAGGATGCTTGATTCCGGTCCAGGAAAGACATGGCTTGGCAGTTGGGGCTGGACTGTTCCCATGAGGCAGAGGGCCAAGACTGATTTGCATATGGCCATGTCTGAACTGGGGTGGCTTGGTGAGCAAAATAACGATGGATTAAACCCAGATATGTGACTGGGGGTGAATGTTTTGCCATTGTGCAACATTCCGTCCATCATCTTGTTTGTTTTGCTGTTCACCCTATGTGCGAAGGGTATGCCCAGACATGGGTCCCTTGCTCACTAGGCCACTGGAGTCAAGCTATCCTGGCTGAAGATGGCTGATAGCCAGAAACTGGACCTAGGATGCTTGATTCTGGTCCAAGAAAGACATGGCTTGGCAGTTCGGGCTGGACTGTTCCCATGAGGCACAGGGCCAAGACTGATTTGCATATGGCCATGTCTGAACTGGGGTGGCTTGGTGAGCAAAATAACGAGGGATTAAACCCAGATCTATGACTGGGGGTGAATGTTTTGACAGTGTGCAACATTCCGTCCATCATCTTGTTTGTTTTGCTGTTCACCCTATGTGGGAAGGGTATGCCCAGACGTGGGTCCCTTGCTCACTAAGCCACTGGAGTCAAGCTATCCTGGCTGAAGGCCACTGATAGCCAGAAACCGGTTCTAGGATGCTTGATTCCGGTCCAGGAAAGACATGGCTTGGCAGTTCGGGCTGGACTGTTCCCATGAGGCACAGGGCCAAGACTGATTTGCATATGGCCATGTCTGAACTGGGATGGCTTGGCTACCAAAATAACAATGGATTAAACCCAGATCTGTGACTGGGGGTGAATGTTTTGCCATTGTGCAACATTCCGTCCATCATCTTGTTTGTTTTGCTGTTCACCCTATGTGGGAAGGGTATGCCCAGACGTGGGTCCCTTGCTCACTACTCCACTGGAGTCAAGCTATCCTGGCTGAAGATGCCTGATAGCCAGAAACCGGTCCTAGGATGCTTGATTCCGGTCCAGGAAAGACATGGCTTGGCAGTTCTTGCTGGACTGTTCCCATGAGGCACAGGGCCAAGACCGATTTGCATATGGCCATGTCTGAACTGGGGTGGCTTGATGAGCAAAATAACGATGGATTAAACCCAGATCTGTGACTGGGGGTGAATGTTTTGTCATTGTGCAACATTCCGTCCATCATCTTGTTTCTTTTGCTGTTCACCCTATGTGGGAAGGGTATGCCCAGACGTGGGTCCCTTGTCCACTACGCCACTGGAGTCGGCTGATAGCCAGAAACCGGTCCTAGGATGCTTGATTCCGGTCCAGGAAAGACATGGGTTGGCAGTTCGGGCTGGACTGTTCCCATGAGGCACAGGGCCAAGACTGATTTGCATATGGCCATGTCTGAACTGGGGTGGCTTGGTGAGCAAAATAACGATGGATTAAACCCAGATCTGTGACTGGGGGTGAATGTTTTGTCATTGTGCAACATTCCGTCCATCATCTTGTTTGTTTTACTGTTCACCCTATGTGGGAAGGGTATGCCCAGACGTGGGTCCCTTGCTCATTACGCCACTGGAGTCAAGCTATCCTGGCTGATAGCCAGAAACCGGTCCTAGGATGCTTGATTCCGGTCCAGGAAAGACATGGCTTGGCACTTCGGGCTGGACTGTTCCCATGAGGGACAGGGCCACGCCAGATTTGCATATGGCCATGTCGGAACTGGGGTGGCTTGGTGAGCAAAATAACGATGGATTAAACCCAGATCTGTGACTGGGGGTGAACTTTTTGCCATTGTGCAAGATTCCTTCCATCATCTTGTTTGTTTTGCTGTTCACTCCATGTGGGAAGGGTATGCCCAGACGTGGGTCCCTTGCTCACTATGCCACTGGAGTCAAGCTATCCTGCCTGAAGTCGGCTGATAGCCAGAAACCGGTCCTAGGATGCTTTATTCCGGTCCAGGAAAGACATGGCTTGGCATTTCGGGCTGGACTGTTCCCATGAGGCACAGGGCCAAGACTGATTTGCATATGGCCATGTTGAACTGGGGACACTTGGTGAGCAAAATAACGATGGATTAAACCCAGATCTGTGACTCGGGGTGAATGCTTTGCCATTGTGCAACATTCCGTCCATCATCTTGTTTGTTTTGCTGTTCACCCTATGTGGGAAGGGTATGCCCAGACGTGGGTCCCTTGCTTACTACGCCACTGGAGTCAAGCTATCCTGGCTGAAGACGGCTGATAGCCAGAAACCGTTTCTAGGATGCTAGATTCCGGTCCAGGAAAGACATGGCTTGGCAGTTAGGGCTGGACTGTTCCCACGAGGACCAGGGCCAAGACTGATTTGCATATGGCCATGTCTGAACTGGGGTGGCTTGGTGAGCAAAATAATGATGGATTAAACCCAGATCTGTGACTGGGGGTGAATGTTTTGCCATTGTGCAACATTCCGTCCATCATCTTGTTTGTTTTACTGTTCACCCTATGTGGGAAGGGTATGCCCAGACGTGGGTCCCTTGCTCATTACGCCACTGGAGTCAAGCTATCCTGGCTGATAGCCAGAAACCGGTCCTAGGATGCTTGATTCCGGTCCAGGAAAGACATGGCTTGGCACTTCGGGCTGGACTGTTCCCATGAGGGACAGGGCCACGCCAGATTTGCATATGGCCATGTCGGAACTGGGGTGGCTTGGTGAGCAAAATAACGATGGATTAAACCCAGATCTGTGACTGCGGGTGAACTTTTTGCCATTGTGCAACATTCCGTCCATCATCTTGTTTGTTTTGCTGTTCACTCCATGTGGGAAGGGTATGCTCAGACGTGGGTCCCTTGCTCACTATGCCACTGGAGTCAAGCTATCCTGCCTGAAGTCGGCTGATAGCCAGAAACCGGTCCTAGGATGCTTTATTCCGGTCCAGGAAAGACATGGCTTGGCATTTCGGGCTGGACTGTTCCCATGAGGCACAGGGCCAAGACTGATTTGCATATGGCCATGTTGAACTGGGGACACTTGGTAAGCAAAATAACGATGGATTAAACCCAGATCTGTGACTCGGGGTGAATGCTTTGCCATTGTGCAACATTCCGTCCATCATCTTGTTTGTTTTGCTGTTCACCCTATGTGGGAAGGGTATGCCCAGACGTGGGTCCCTTGCTTACTACGCCACTGGAGTCAAGCTATCCTGGCTGAAGACGGCTGATAGCCAGAAACCGTTTCTAGGATGCTAGATTCCGGTCCAGGAAAGACATGGCTTGGCAGTTAGGGCTGGACTGTTCCCACGAGGACCAGGGCCAAGACTGATTTGCATATGGCCATGTCTGAACTGGGGTGGCTTGGTGAGCAAAATAATGATGGATTAAACCCAGATCTGTGACTGGGGGTGAATGTTTTGCCATTGTGCAACATTCCGTCCATCATCTTGTTTGTTTTACTGTTCACCCTATGTGGGAAGGGTATGCCCAGACGTGGGTCCCTTGCTCATTACGCCACTGGAGTCAAGCTATCCTGGCTGATAGCCAGAAACCGGTCCTAGGATGCTTGATTCCGGTCCAGGAAAGACATGGCTTGGCACTTCGGGCTGGACTGTTCCCATGAGGGACAGGGCCACGCCAGATTTGCATATGGCCATGTCGGAACTGGGGTGGCTTGGTGAGCAAAATAACGATGGATTAAACCCAGATCTGTGACTGCGGGTGAACTTTTTGCCATTGTGCAACATTCCGTCCATCATCTTGTTTGTTTTGCTGTTCACTCCATGTGGGAAGGGTATGCTCAGACGTGGGTCCCTTGCTCACTATGCCACTGGAGTCAAGCTATCCTGCCTGAAGTCGGCTGATAGCCAGAAACCGGTCCTAGGATGCTTTATTCCGGTCCAGGAAAGACATGGCTTGGCATTTCGGGCTGGACTGTTCCCATGAGGCACAGGGCCAAGACTGATTTGCATATGGCCATGTTGAACTGGGGACACTTGGTAAGCAAAATAACGATGGATTAAACCCAGATCTGTGACTCGGGGTGAATGCTTTGCCATTGTGCAACATTCCGTCCATCATCTTGTTTGTTTTGCTGTTCACCCTATGTGGGAAGGGTATGCCCAGACGTGGGTCCCTTGCTTACTACGCCACTGGAGTCAAGCTATCCTGGCTGAAGACGGCTGATAGCCAGAAACCGTTTCTAGGATGCTAGATTCCGGTCCAGGAAAGACATGGCTTGGCAGTTAGGGCTGGACTGTTCCCATGAGGACCAGGCCCAAGACTGATTTGCATATGGCCATTTCTGAACTGGGGTGGCTTGGTGAGCAAAATAACGATGGATTAAACCCAGATATGTGACTGGGGCTGAATGTTTTGCCATTGTGCAACATTCCGTCCATCATCTTGTTTGTTTTGCTGTTCACCCTATGTGCGAAGGGTATGCCCAGATGTGGGTCCCTTGCTCACTACGCCACTAGAGTCAAGCTATCCTGGCTGAAGATGGCTGATAGCCAGAAACCGGACCTAGGATGCTTGATTCTGGTCCAAGAAAGACATGGCTTGGCAGTTCGGGCTGGACTGTTCCCATGAGGCACAGGGCCAAGACTGATTTGAATATGGCCATGTCTGAACTGGGGTGGCTTGGTGAGCAAAATAACGATGGATTAATCCCAGATCTATGACTGGGGGGTGAATGTTTTAACATTGTGCAACATTCCGTCCATCATCTTGTTTGTTTTGCTGTTCACCCTATGTGGGAAGGGTATGCCCAGACGTGGGTCCCTTGCTCACTACGCCACTGGAGTCAAGCTATCCTGGCTGAAGACGCCTGATAGCCAGAAACCGGTCCTAGGATGCTTGATTCCGGTCCAGGAAAGACATGGATTGGCAGTTCTTGCTGGACTGTTCCCATGAGGCACAGGGCCAAGACTGATTTGCATATGGCCATGTTGAACTGGGGACACTTGGTGAGCAAAATAACGATGGATTAAACCCAGATCTGTGACTGGGGGTGAATGTTTTGCCATTGTGCAACATTCCGTCCATCATCTTGTTTGTTTTGCTGTTCACCCTATGTGGGAAGGTTATGCCCAGACGTGCGTCCCTTGCTTACTACGCCACTGGAGTCAAGCTATCCTGGCTGAAGACGGCTGATAGCCAGAAACCGTTCCTAGGATGCTTGATTCCGGTCCAGGAAAAACATGGCTTGGCAGTTCGGGCTGGACTGTTCCCATGAGGCACAGGGCAAAGACTGATTTGCATATGGCCATTTCTGAACTGGGGTGGCTTGGTGAGCAAAATAATGATGGATTAAACCCAGATCTGTGACTGGGAGTGAATGTTTTGCCACTGTGCAACATTCCGTCCATCATCTTGTTTGTTTTGCACTTCTAAAAGTGGCATTTCTAAAATAGTAATAATAAATCTGTTTCGCCAATAAACAGGAGTTATCGTTACTATTCCAAACATATCAAACATGGTTACGGTACCCCTATCATGTCAGAAATTACCACTGAAGCACATATCTGGGATTCCCCAATGCAAACCTATGAGAGTTCAGCCTCACAGCAGTGAGAAACCAAATAGGCTGTTTGTCACTACCAGGACATGCCACACAGGTAATGGCACCTGTCCTACCTTTTACCTACACTGCACCCTTCCCATAGGTATAGCTAGGGCCTACCTTAGGGGTGACTCATATGTAGTAAATGGGGAGTTTCTGATGTGGCAACCACTTTGCATGCCACATCACTGCAGCAGTCATCTTCGTATGCAGGCCCTGCAGTGGCAGAGGCCTGAGACAGCTTTGAAAGGCTACATTGGTGGGTGGTGCAGTCAGAACTGCAAGCCCACCAGTAGCATTTAACTTGCAGGCCCAGAGTATATGGGATACAATTGTACAAGGGACTTATAGGTAAATTAAATATCCCGAACAGGTGTAGAGCAATCTTACCATGTTTAAAAGAGAGAACACATGCACTTTAGCACTGATCACGAGTGTTATAGTGCCCCGAGTCATAAAAACTATACAAAAGCAGGTCAGCAAAAATACAGGAGGAAGGCCAAAAGTTGTGGGATAAACCTGCAAAAAGGGCCAAGCCCAACATACACCAAGAAGTCCTCCTTCATCAAATCATCATGAATAAGCCCTTCTTTGGATCCAGCCTGCAGACTTACTCCGCTGAAAAATATCTAAACCAGAAGGTAACTCTATGATGAGACCAGCATGATCCTCGTATCCGACCCGCACTCCGTTGCGGTTAGTCTTACACCTTACCTTTGTCCCAATTTAGCTTGACCAGTTGCCCGTGACTTGTGCTTTTCGCTTTATGATTCTATTTTTATATAAAACTTTTAAAAGTATATCTGCAGTTCCCCTTAGGTGATTTTGTCATTTTGTTCACAAAAAATAGGCTATGTATTCACATTTTTGCATGTTATATCTATGGATCTGATGCCTGTGTCATTCTGTCCAGTTGGGTTGGGTTTATGAATCACATATAACAGGAGAGTTAAAGAGAGGAGATAAAGAGACAGAGAATGTGGGTGGATGAAAAGAGAGAGGAAGGAAGTGTAGCTAGTTTGGATATTTTACCAGGGCAACATTTGGTTAATATTTTTATGAAAGTCAAAAATGTGCATACATTTGAAAACTGTGGTGTGGCCTGGAAATAAAAGGCAATATGAAAAAGAGCCTTGCTGGAATAAGTGACACCTGTAAAATCTGGGAATTTAGCTTAGAATTGAGAGTCTGTTAGTATAATGGACTGAAAGCCAAATTGGAAGTGTCCAGAAGCAGAAGCAGAGAAAGGGTTCATAAAAGTCAATACATAGCTATGAACATGTGAAACAAAGCTAGAGAGTTATTAAATCCTGGTACCACCATACCGGCCCTGGGTACCATTTGCTCAAGCGCTAGGACATTTCACCAGATCAACTTGTACGAAAATGCAGCTAATGGTTTACAGTACATTACATTTTTTTTGTTGTCCTCATCAAGCAAGTTTCCTTGGGGTGTGGAGGAGTCGAAGGCCCCAGTATCCATTCAGGGCTTTGGAGTGGGAGGACCGAGTTTGCCCTGAATGGAGTGCTTTTTTAACCTTGTCCTTTTAGGGCCTTCTTTTGTCCAAACCGAAAGGCACACGATTTACGACAGTGGGGGAGCTAGTCATTATGACTACTTGGATCAAGAATCAACTTGAGATCGTTGTTTCCTTTGCCTTAATCATTGGACCCCCTAAGATTGTATCTTTCCCATAAACTCCAGAATTTGTTTTTTTTTGGTGCTTTTCCTTTGCTTCTCTAGATTATACACTTTAAATATAGAGTTTAACCAGTCTGTGTGTTTTGGTGGTGATTGATTAACCCAGTTAATGCAGATCTCCCTTCTGGCTAGCAGGATCAGTATAAAAAGAATGCTTTCTTGGTCTTTAGATAGTGGCAAAGTTAGTGCGTTGCATTGAATCCCAAAAATAACCAATTCTGTGCTTACCTCCATATGCTGATCTACCACATTGGAGAGAGTCTTACCAATCTGGTCCCAGTAGTCACTTAACATTATACAGCCCCGGAACATGTGTAGATCATCAGCTCTTTCTTCTCCACATTTGGGACACTTTTTTGGTTCACTGCTGACCATTTTAGATAGTCTTTTTGGGGACCAGTACGATCTGTGGATCGTGAAGAGGTGATTTTTCTTCAGGGGGGCGGCCAGAGGTTTGGAGAGTCCCGGCCAGGCATGTCCTTCTCCCAGATGTCTTGTGGGGCTTTGTACTCTGCTTCGCCTGCTCTTATAGGAGCCCAGTACCAGTACGAAACCTTCTTTTTGGAATTCTCTGGGTTCAGGAGTTTTTGCTCAATGACTTTGTCTCCTTGTAGTTTTTCTTTTAGGGCTTTTACCCAGCTGCTTAGTTGATAGAATTTGAATCTGGATATTGACCCCTGTGTTTCTTCATATAGGGTTTCCCAGTGCACAATCTGGTTATTATCTATCAGTTGTCCCCAGTAGTCTATAGTATGTTTCCTTAGCGGGATCGATAGTGCGTTTTTTAGACATTCTGGGGTGCCTGGTGATTCCCAAATTGGCGCATGTTTGCTGTGGTACGGTATTATTAGGATTCTCCTTATTTCAAGCCAGGATCTTGCTGCAGCTTTTATCGTCTTTAGTTTGATCTTTTTGAAGAATTTGGGGTGACCAAATTTGTACAGATAGTGGTCTTCTTCAGGGCCTGAGTGCTTTTAGGTATGTCGGCCAGTTGCACCATTTCGTCAGTAGTATTCTAATGTTCTTGAACTGGAAGGATCTACAGTATTCCAGTATGTCCGGGCTGGCAATTCCCCCTTGTGCTTTAGTTCTTCTTAGCTTTTTCCAACCGATCTGACCCCCTTAGTGGCCCAGATAAAGCTTGATAGTTCCCCCTGAAGTTTTTTAATTTGCTCCGTATTGAAACTCAGCGGGATGGAGTTAAATAGATATGTACATTTCGGGACTATGTTCATTTTAATTAAGTTAGATTTTCCTAGGAAGGATAGTTGTAGTCCTGACCAGGCCTTGAGTAGTTTCCTCATTTCTTTGTATATACTAGAAAAGTTCAATTTGGCTACCTCGTCTAATTCCTTTGTATATTCTATTCCTAGATATTTAATTTTGTCTTTGATTAGAGGGTTTCCTGAGGCGGTGTTCCACTCAAGAATTTCTGTTTTGGCTTGGTTGACCAAGTAACCTGAGACTGCTCCGAACTGGGCTATAGTTTCCTCTAATTTGGGTAGGGAGGTGGATAGATTACTGGTAAATATCATCAGATTGTCGGCATATAATGCAACTTTTTTCTCCCATCCTTGTTTGAAGGTTGTGATCCCTTCTTCCCCCCTCAGTAGAGCAGCCAATGGTTCAATGTAAAAGTTAAATAAGAGGGGGGACAGGGGGCATCCCTGTCTTGTGCCTCTTTTTATGTGTATGTTGTCGGTAAGAGCGTCATTTACTAGTATTTTTGCAGGAGGATTTGCATAGATGTTGATTATAGCATTTTCGAGTTTATCTCACAGATTAAATTTAGCTAAGATTGCGTTCAGAAATGACCAGTTGACTCGGTTGAACGCTTTTGCTGCGTCTAAGGTTATTACAGATAGAGGGACAGTATAATGAGTTGCAATGTCTATAGCGATGATGAGCTCATGAGATAGTTCATGAATTTTGCCTACCTTTGATGAAACCATTTGGTCTGGGTGTATTAGGGACCCTGCCACTGCCCCTAGTCTTTTTGCCAGAATCTGCGTGTATATTTTGTAGTCTGCGTTCAAGAGGGAAATGGGCCTGTATGATTCACATTTGGTTGGGTCTTTCCCTTGTTTTAAAATGTCGAAAACAATTGCATCATTCCTGGAGTTTGGGAGTTTTTGATTTCTTAAGAATATACAGTTTAGAAGCTCTGTAAGAGGTGTTAGCAGTGTTTCCTGAAGTTGTAAATACATTGTGTTTGGTAGAGCGTCCGGGCCAGTGGCTTTACCTCTTTTTAAACTCTGACTTCCTCTTTAGAGATCTCTTGGTTAAGAGCTAACTTCTGTTCCTGGGAGTCGTGATTCCTTTTAGAAAGTTCTGTATTTGGTCTCCAGAGCCAGTTAGATCTTTCCGTGCAAAGATTACCAAAGAAGCGTTTAAATTCCTGTCTAATTTCACTGCTTTCTGAGGTGTATCCTGGATAGCCCTCTCTCTGTATCCTTGTGATCCTGTTTTTAGTTCTTTCGGTTTTTGCTTTCCAGGCCAGGATCCTCCCGCAACCTTCTCCGTATTCATAGTGAGAGAGTTTACTGGCTTCCCATTTATCTCTTATTCTTGTTTCTAAAAAAATCGTTCAGCTCTCTTTTCTTGTTTCCTATGCTGCCTTCTATTTCAGAAACTAACTTGCTGGATTTGGCAGTTTTAAGGTCTGCATCTAGAGCTAACAGTTCTTTTCAATCTGTTCAATGAAGTGTTTATTTTCTTGGTTCCTGTAGGATGCCATACTAAAGATTTTCCCTCTGAAACCGCTGTATATGCATCCCAGGCAGTTTGTTTTGTAGTTCCGGCGTTATTTTATAAAAAAAACAGTTTTGTTTCGTCTGTCAGTTTTTCGTTGCAGGCCTCGTCTAGGAAAACACTCCTGTCCACAGTCCACCTCTGAGGAAGGGATGAGGCTTTTAACATCAGGCTAAGTTATACCGCTGAATGGTCCGAGATATGGGCTGGGATATGTTCAACCTTTTTTGTTTATTCCACTAGGCTCCTGCTAAGGATAAAATCTATTCTGGATGCATGTCCTAATCTTTTGTTTTTATTAGTGAATCAGTGATTTCTGTTTCTTTTTTCTCTCCATGCATCTACAATGCCTAGGTCTTTCATGCATCGCCCAACCCATTCTCTCATTTTGGGTAGGTTGGGGAAATTCTTTGCTGGGTATCGGTCTTCTGAGGGGTTTAATATGATGTTGAATTCCCCTCCCATTATTATCGGAGTATTGGTTGCTAGGAGGTTAGTGTATATCTTCTGAAGTGATTCAGGGTCATCTGTATTTGAGCCATCGGAGCCCACTACTGTATATGAGTTGTTGTGGATTCCTGCCGTCACAATGACCCATCTACCCTTTCTATCGATTTCTGTTTTTTCAATCATGGCTTTCAGAGATTTTTCTTTAAAAATCGCAACTCCCTTTATGTTGCAGTTTTGGTTTGTGCAAATACAGTGGTCTATCCAACCCTCAGTTTTACAGATCGGCTCCCATTCCTTTTTTGTTAGATGGGATTCCTGGATTAGAATTACTTCACTATCACAGCTTTTTAAGTACTCCAGTATCTTCATTCTCCATGATTTAATTCTCAGTCCGTTTGTGTTCCACGTTAAGATTTTAAGTTCTTTTCCTATGCTCTTACCGGTAGCCAACATCATTGGTCTGGTGTTCGTATCTTTCATCTGGGCTTTTGTACTCCTCAAGTATTGCTTTTAGGCCTTCTTTTTTTTTTTCCCCCCATTTTGCTCTCCACCATGTGTTTTGTTTTTTTCTTTTTTCCTTTTTGAAATTTTCTGGTGAGCTTGTGTCTGTCGTTTCCTCCCCTACACTGGAGAAGCCTCCATTGTCTTCTTCCTTCTGGGCATTGGGACTGCCCTTTTAGAGCTCCTTGCCTTTGGTTTTAATCAAGTTTTCCTTCTCTTTTCCCACCGGTATTGCGGCCTCCTTTTTAGAAGCGTGGGCTTGTTTTCTATTTTGAAAGGGATTGATCTTCCTGGTGGATCTTGATTTGTTCTATTAGCCTTTCCGCGTCTTCGGGTCTCTTATGTTGAAAATGTTATTGTTCCACATAATTTGGAGTGACGCAGGGAAGCGCATCTGGACATTCGCTCCGAGTGCCCTCAGTTGCGGCATATGCTGGCCCAGCTCCCATTGTTTATCCTGAGTCATTTTAGATATGTCCGATCTGATTCTACAAGACCAGTCATCTTTGGAGTAGGATACTGCCTTCACTTAGTATTCGCTCTTTCAGTGAATATGTCCTAAAGTTAATCAAAACTTTTCTCTGATTTTTCCTAAACTTCCCTTTCCTGAAGGGGTCCCGGTGCACCCTTTGGATGTCTTCGTTGAGATTGGCTGATTTGGCCCAGGGGATTTTTTCTTCTAAGAGCTGGATTATGAAACCCTGTATGTCCTCTCTTTCGATTCCCTCCGGAATATTCAGGATTTTTATGTTGTTTCTCCTGGCCTGATTCTCCAGGGATTCCATTCTTTCGCTAATCTCTGCTTCCCTGGTTTTTAGTTTGGTTATTTCCTTGTGGTTTGCCTCAGTTTTCTTGTTAAGTGCCTCAATTTCGCCTTCGACATGCGTTACCCTGTCAATGAGGGTGTTAATTTTCTGGTCGAGTACCTCGCATACTTCCTGTATTTTGGACTGTTTTTTTTCCAGAGATTGCGAATTTGGTTCTCAGCTCCCTCATCATCTCCTTAAGGAAACTCTCCGGGATGTTAGGACCGCTAACGTTTGCGGCGTTTGCAGGGGCGTAAAAGGTACTGAGAGTGTATGCACTTTTCCCTGAGTGCCTTTTTCCAGATCCGTCCTTGTAACTTCAAATCCATGCTCAGTTTCTGTTTCTGTTTCCTTAGTGGAGAGGGCCTGATATTTATTGCTGACAATTAGGTCGAATGTTCCTTCGCTTTGTTTCTGTTTCTCCGCCATAATAGGATCTTGAGCCCTGCCAGGAGCAGGTATGTCTAGATGTGGTGTAAGGCCCGTGCGGGCTTTCTCTAAGTTAAGATTCTTGTCTTGAACTTTAAAGTAAGACCTGAGTGATGGAGTGGTCTTTAGAGCGTTACGTCTTTCTGATTTCAGGCCTGTCTGGCTGGCTCTGGATCTGGGGACTTGGGGTTGCCCTGAGATGTGTCTTTTACTCTTCCCTTTATCAGCACTTGCTGGTGGCTGGCCTTTTATTTTAGATGGGTTAATGGCTTTTGCAAGTGAGGTTTTACTTCTTAAGCTGTAACCCTCTCTCGCATGGAATTCACCTTCCTTGTTAGTACTGGGTACCTGGGGTCCCTGGGAGGTCTTAGGGATTTCCAGTTTTTGTAGCGCTGATCCCACAGTGTTGATTAAAACCGGGGGGGGGGGGGGGGGGGGTCTGGATTCTTCCTAGACTATCCGGTACACACAGATCTAACCACAGTCTCCCAGCAGGGGGACCAGGGATGAGGGGGCTTAGTATGGATATTTTTAAGCTTACGGAGTTGGATGGTTGTTGTTGCTGCGCTGTGGATTTTCGTGAAAAGTACAACCACTCTGAGACGGCAGTGCTTTTTCCTTCTGCAGCCACCTCCTTGTTTCGGAAAGACAGACTGCGCCCTGCTTTTCTGTTACTGAGATGCGCTTTCGCTGCTTCTGCCCACACCACGACTGAGTGGGGGATTGCTGCGGTGGTCTGGTCCTTATCCTTATCGTGCTGAGACTGTAAAGGACTGCAAAAGTGCACTTATACCCTTCAGATTGGGTGCTGTGGATTGAACCTGGCTTAACTTGTGGGATTTTGTTGTAAAGTAAAGCGTGCCAGGGGCGGGCGCCTCTTACCCCCTGATCTGTACCTCCTGGATTTCGGACACTCCCGCTCTAGCTCTTGACCTGAGTTCTGTTGCGTATTGCCAGCCTCCCTCTTTACCTCCTACTCCTCTAGCTCCTCTGGTTCAGTTCTGGCTCAGCTCCTGAGGCAGCTCCGGCCGGCTCCGATCAGTGCAGGCATGCAGCGCCGATATCACTGAGCACACAGAACGAAGACCGCAGATCCTGCCGGCATCTGAGCCTGCCGCCACCGCTTGCTGTCTCCTGTCTCCTGCTGCCTGCTGTCTGTGCTGGGATGGGAGACACAGTCCACCTCGAGCGCCGCTGTGCACGGGTCCTGACTCCCAGTGTCTCTCGCTGGACCGGGAAAGCAGTCAACCTCGAGCGCTGGGTTCCGACAGATGCCAGGACCTCGCTGTGCATGGCTGCCGCTCAGCCTGTCTCCCTTGCGCCGGACCGCTGACACCAATGCGTGATGCTCGGAGGACGATGCTTGATGACTCAGCCAGGTAGGGGCAAACTCAGGACTAGCTTGGTGTGCTTGGAGCGCTTGTAATGCTTGGCATGTATTCTCGTATTTACCAGATAGTAAATATAATTCTCAAAATAGCTGCTACCATGTGACAGCCATCATTTCCAGTTCGTATCCCTTTCCCGGTGGGATTTAGACGTTCTGCATTCCTCTTAGGCAAGGAGCTCGCGACTGAGCTCTTCAGTCAGCCGCCATCTTCTCCGGCTTACAGTACATTACTTTTACACTAAATTAGATCATTACATGCATCAATTAGAATCATACATGGTAGGCGGTGTGTGTTTTGTTTGTTAAAATGCACTCATTCTTTCTCTTTCTAGGGAGTGTGCTTACCAGTATTTTCCACGTTGGAGTGATAGATCACTCCACCTACTGGTTTTGCATAAACACTTTACCACTGTTTCAAGATTATACAAGTGGGTATTGACATTTCACTTTTTTCACTTCTTGTTGGTCCTGATGAAGGCCGCTGGGAGCATTAGGCTGAAACATGTCGACCGCTCGCTTATTTTTGACAGATTAAATTCTCCTCTGTTTTAGCTATAATTCCTTTAATTCTAGCGTATGAATTCATCATTAGAATTGTTTAGCATATGATAGAGCTAGTTTTAATCACTTTTTACTGGTTCATTTACCCCTTATCCATACCCTGCTCATCTAGAGGTTTAGTACTCCTCATTTCCTCTATCAAAATATCCCTGAGCTCCTCCCTCTCAGAGAGAGGGTTGTAGCCTGCAATACAACTAGGTTCATAGTGCGAGGAAATCCCCTATGATGAAGCATGCCATCCTTGGGTGGGTGAGGGGAATCGTCCTTAGAAAGGGATACCCCAACATTTAATAACTATTAGACCTAGAGACCTTCTATTGTGTTTTTGAAAGTATTTGTGCACCACTTCAAACAGTAAAACAGTGAAAACATGACATAAAAATATTCTATACCAGGTTAGAACAATAAAACATAATTTATTTTAAAAAAGACAAAAACAACCAAACTCCAAAAGTAGGACTCGAGATCTGATTTTTTAAGAACCCTTGGAGTCATTCTGAGTTCAAGTGAAGCAGGTCCACTCCTTCTCATCCAAGCAAGGGAACAGCAGGTAACAGGGCAGCACAGCAAGGTTGGAGTGCAGCAAAGCAGTTCTTCTTACAGGCAGAGTTTCACAGCTCCAGAAGTGTACTGAAGTGGTGGTGTCAGAGGTCCAGTACTTATACTCAGTTGTGCTTTTGAAGTCGGGGAGACTTCAAAGAGATGCCTTTGAAGTGTGCAGATGTCCTCCCTTCCTGCGCTGGCTCCAGACAAACTACAGGGGCTTATTCAGCCATTTGTGTGGGGTCAGAACAGCGCTTATTCAGGTATAAGTGCAGCTGGTTGTAGCTCCACCTCTCCCATCCTGCCAGGATGGCTCATGAAGTTACAGCTAAGCTCCCAATGTGTTTGGCTCCCAATGGGAATACACAGTTGTCACCCTCCACAGACATGTAGCTGGCACCAAATGGTAAAGTAAGATAATGCAAACTTTCTAAAAGTGGGATTCTCAGAATTGTAATTTAAAATCCGATTTCACCATAATTTATGTTTTTCAAATTGTGATTCTAGAAACACCAAACTTGAAATGTCTATCTCTTCACAATTGGGAATTAAACAGAGAAAATGTAATAAGGTAATCCCAATTTTATGAGAGAGATATGCCTTACAGTTGTGAAAAACGAATGTAAGACTTTCTCACTAACATGACCTTTAAAACTTAGAAGCACACGCCCTAACTTTTAAATACATTGCCCCCTCCCCTCTGGGTTATCCAGGGCCTACCTTAGGGGTGACTAACATGTATAAAAAGGGGACAGTTTGGGCCTTGCAAGAGGCTTATTTTGTCAGGCCAAAATGGCAGTGTAAACTGCACACACAGACTCTGCAGCGGCATGACTGATACATGGTTGGAGGGTGACTTAGGTGGGTGGCAAAAGCAGTGCTGCAGGTCCGTTTAATTTATAGGCCCTTGGTACATGCAGTGAACATTACTAGGGACTTCCAAGTAAATTAAGTATGCCAATTGCCTAACACATGCAAAGACGAGGACAGAAAAGTGGAGGAAGTAGGCAAAAGGTTGGGGGAAGGCCATTCCAAGGCTGTCAGGTCTAACATATAACTTTTAGTATTTAATTTGTGCCAATGGCCACTTACTGCTGTGACTGTAACTTATCATTAGTCACATGGAGGCATTTTATTATGAAAAGCTTTTCCTGACACTGCTGTTAGTCAATTCAATTCAATTCAATTAGTCTTTATTTCAACATCATGTCATAAAAGATAAACATATTAAAAAACAACAAGGGTTTTGGAAAGAAATTTGAGGGTCACATGAGCATCATCATGCCCAGATAGTACAACAAACAAAAAGGGGGCTTTGCACAGTAGAACTTCCATCCAATTCTGTCCTCTGGCTATTCCTTATATTTGATTGAATAAAATTTCCACTTACGATCATAAATATATTAAAATACATAAAATAAAAAATAAAAAAAAATATTTACAACAATTTAGCTAAAGAGAGACCTCATATACAAAACATTGTTTCATGAAATATAGACTGCTGTTAGTCACTTCATCTTGTGCATCAGATGGTTAGTGTTCAACTGTAGCATTGAATTTTAAATGACGTCCAGCCAAGATATTGCATGCAGATTCAGACTACAACAGTATCTTGAAGGTAAGTACATAAGTTAAATGTGGTTGTATTTGCGTTCTTACCTCCACACCTATGTACCTTGAAGATATTATATATCTTCAAGTTACATAGCTGTGGAGTTTAGAATACTAAATCTTTACTTCACTATACATGTACTTTTGTGATATTGAATTAGTCAATATTTTGGCTATATTTTGGCATCACTTAATATTGTGACATGAATGTCACTAGCAACTATTGTAGCATTTTCTCTTCTGGGCCCACTTTGTGTCTCCCTTGGTTGCTTGTATTAGCAGATTTAGGTTGCCTTTGCTTCACACAGTCACACATAATACATTTGTTTTTGTGACATGATAATATTTTCGAAATACACTGAGCATATTATTTGTTATTCAGTGGCTCTTCTTCTGATTCAGTCTGAACAGTATGTACAAGGTTGAGCAACATGGTGTATGGTTATCTTGTGCCCCATCAGCAACATCTTCTAACATTTTTTGGACACAACACAGCTGCAGTTTTTCTAACACAACTGTTCTTCTAATATAAACTGTGCGGTGCCCTCTTGGAGGTTCGAGGGGAGAATTCCAGTAGAGACATCAGTCATGGAATGGAAGCAGCAGCCTTTCCTTAAACTGAATTTACACATATTATGCAGACCACCTAAACAAACCTACCAGGTATGGGGTTTGGCTCTAATCCCAGAGGTCACCAACATATCCCAGTGTTCACATAGTGAGGGTAGGTCTATATAAATATGTTAGTTACCATGGCCGGGTTGTTCATTGCTTAGAGCTTGTTAATAATGTTGATTACATTTCTCAGTTGTATCTGTTTACTAATCATAGCAATTCTGCTTCAAAATATACAATGACAGTTTCAATAAATATATTGTAAACTTCCTTTGTGTCTTTCTTCTGTTTATTATGGAGAAGTGTGGCTCACTGGTTAGAAGCAGCAGACCCTGAAGCAGAGGTCCGCCTGGGACCAGGGTTCAATTCCCGACGCGGCAGGGTCTTGGGTCAATGTCCGCGGACTCGATAATTCTCGCTTAGGTGCCTACGCTAACCATGAGTCCCACTCTGCAACTCTGGGCAATAGCTTGCTTAATCTCCACAACGGCCCCAGCAACGCCGGGGATGCCTGGCTTCACCTTGGGGTGCCCTCTCACAGGGAAAGCCAGGACGGGTTCCCCAGCGGTATACAGCGCCAGGACACCACGTAACGAGGTAACAGTGCGCTTTACAAGTATACATACATTACATTACATTACATTACATTACATGGACATGGATGAGTGAGAACAAATGGCAATGATTTGCCAAAATCACTTGCTGCTATGGAAAGGTCAGGAGTGCAGGTGAGGTGCTATGAGCTAGTCGGATTTGGGCCTACAGACACTGACGTGATAGATAGACTCTGTCCCAACATTCTGACATCCTGTTCTTCCATGGCACAGTTCTGTTTCCAAACAGAATCCCGCATCATGGCACCAACAACGATGGTCTGATACTAATACAGCTGGTCTCCTGACTAGTACTTGTAAATCGCCATAGAACCCTCAGATGTACCACAAATTATCTATGGTGTTGGGCATATATCATGCACAGTATTTTAAGCAAGCACCTATTTTTCTATTTTGGTTGTTCAACCTTGAACTTTTAAGAGGATTACCCATATTTGTGTTTGCACTTTGATTTCATTACTGTTTTAATAATGGTGCAGCTTCAACCTATGCAATTGCTGATAATTGCAGACCTGCAGTCCATGAACAGGTCACTTTACCGGGCCTGACAAATGCAGGAGGTGACTTTATTTTCATGGTTGAAAGTCCACAATGGTTACCGCTTCGAGGTCTTTTACTCTCGAGGTAATTTTCTGGCTGTGGATCCTAATGCTACCACACTTCATGAATACGCTTTTGCACCCCCCACAACAACCATGCAGAGTGTAGGTTCTCTTAGAAATCCCATTTTCACATTGGAGACATCAATATTGGTACTGAGGCACCCTTATACATGCACTTGCACCAGTGCGCATGGGACCCCTTAGTAATGAAGGGGCCACCTGGCCAGAATTAACTGGCTGTACACCGTACCCTAGCCTACAGAGTCTCAATGCAAATGAGCTGCAAGCTTTGTACATTCATCTAGTTAGACTATACATGATTAACTCAATATGTTTTGCACACCTTGCTGGGGTCCCAGCAAGAGCAGACCTAACAGGGCAAGCCAAGTTGCTGGCAATGTCAACCATAAGTCTTGTAATCGTTCATTGAATTTTGGGTAAAATTCCAACAAACCGTAAAGAGTTATTTTGACAGCAGCCATGGACCTGCTGTCAAAATAACTTTTTTGACAGGCAGGAAACCTTGATTTAAATATTAAAAAGTTACCTCTAAATATAGCTTGTTGTTTACAAGGTAAGGGTGCTTAATATTTAAAGGTGGATCTGGTATGAAGTTAAAGTTGATATGTTCCTCCATTACTAGAGAGGCTCCTGCACTCAGAATATACATGGTAGGCCTGAAGCCATGTTTTACAGGCCAAGCCTGTAGATGGCATGAAAAGTGCCACAGTCCACAGGTAGCAATTAACTTCTAGGGCCCCAGATGCATTTTCTATACCATATACTAGAGATATATAGGCAAGTTACATATGTTAATCAGGAATAAGCCTATTTATTCATGTTTAAACAGGGGAGCACATGCACTTTACGCCTATTTAGCAGGGATGAAGTGCAAAGGGTTCTAATGCCAGAAAAAGTAGGGTCTAGAAAAAAGGTGAAAAATCTGGGTTGACCAAGCAGAACAGACAGATTTGCTACTTTGACTAATATATCAGATAAAAAGGTTCATATTGAAAAGGGAAGACTAAACAATGTGATATTCCAGATACATTATAGTCACCCCTTTCATAGCATTAATAATATAACAAGTTGTTCCATACCACTAGTTAGACAATGGTTTTAGTAGCTACCTAGTATATTATGATAAGTACAAAGTCTCCTCGCTCTTAGTTTCAGACTATTTAAACTCATTTGCAATAACACTGAACACGCGATATTAGAAGGATTTGACCAGACTGGGATTAACTGTTTATATATTATTCCTTCCCAGCTTCTCTGCTGTACACATGCCTTGTGCCTGGGTTTTACAATTATATCCCTTCGAAGCAAATGACATCATGTTAAACATGTTATTTATTTCTGATTCACATATGTTTTCATTAAGGTTGAGAACTAAAGCCAGAAATAAGATAATTCACGGGAAACAAGTTTCAGTCTTTAGAATTAACTCAAAAGTACAACATGAGTGTGGAGACTCACTTCCAAAGTTAATACATTGTGTGTCTAGAACAATGGTACTGGCTGCTCTGTGCTATTGAGAAAAATAGATTAAATATAACATCGTGTTTCTTTATAAGGAAATACAATACATGTCAGAGTGCATGGCTCAGGCAGACCTGGCAAGGGAATTGCACTTGAAAAGCACATGCAATAGACTGAACTAATAATACATCACACGTTTGACACATTTTCAAATTTCACCCTACAATTCAATGCAGTTGCCAAGTTGTACACACGTTAAATGTATAGGCATATATTGTTTCAATATATATTTGCAATTGAACTGTCATTATTATAAACTGTAATTCTTCCATCCATACACACATTTGCTTAGGTCATATTCTCTTCGGTAGTTGCTGCACGTTGTTGCTGCTCCTAAATCAGCCTCTGGCAACACAATGACGGCATGCATTCATGTATACATGATCGAAAAATATTAACACAGGTGAAGCTAATCATTAAAAAAAGACAGAAATCTATGTTCAGTTTTGAATGTGTCCTTAAATGTTCTTTTTCTATTTTTTAAAGTGATTTTTGAAACTTACCTTAAGCCCCCAAAGAATTGTTCTTTTTCAAATATTGTTATATTGAGGTAGCCTAAGCGCGCCAAGAAGGAGGCACAACTGATGCTTGCAGGCCCAGCACCGATGAGAGCTATTTTACTGTGGTAGCTCCTTGGCATTTCCTCTGGGGGAGGTAATGAAGGGTTTCTTATCTGAGGAATGTTCATTGCTTTAAACACCTGAAAATATATAGACATGTATTTCAACATCCACGCATTTTGTTATCTGCTGCACTTAACTGTCATCACAACATGCAAGCAGAAATACTTGAATTAATTTCAACAACTGCTAAGTACTCAGGCCACATGCTATACCAGTGGGTTTCCAACAGGTAGCTTGGGATCAAATCGTAGCTTGCCAGTGCTCTGAAAGTAGCTCCCTGAAATGCAGCCCAGTATTTAATTTAGAGGGTCTGCACTAGCCATATTGAAGAAAGTCAATTTTCAGGAAAGATGCACTTTGTTCTTTGGCTGTGTTAAACAAAATGGGATGTGCATATTTGATAGAAACCCATGCTGTTTAAGAAACTGATATATGATGTTTGCAAACAAAATTAATAACAATCCAAAACATTTAAAGTGCTCTTTGCATCAAATCTAATGCTGAGTTCTGGAGATTTATAGCTTTTAGTATTTCATTTAGGTCAGTGGTAACTTATGGTTGTGACTGTTATGCATTTAAGTAAAGATGTGGAGCTATTTTATTATGATATAGTTTTAATTTTTTATGTATTACGTTGGGATGTTTTGCTCACTTTAAAAAATTATTGTTCGCTGATTTTTAGATTTCCTTTTTAACCTTTTATCTTAAATTATGTTTTTATAGCCTTAACTATATTGCTGATTCACTGCACTCCTACTGCGACTCCTTGCACAATGTATGAATTTATATAAACTGAAACTGCAATTGACAATGCTGGCATTGATTATGTTTTAATGTATTGTAAAAATTACTTTTGTGCTTTTTTGGCTGAAATAGCCGCAATAAAGCTTAATGTATGAATGAATGATAAAGTTTTCACTGACACTGCTGGTGGTAACCCTATCAGGGTGGCTGGTGTTCAAGTACAGTATTACATTTTAAATACTGTCCGGTCAAAATATTGTATCCAGACTAAAGACAACCACAATATCACAATATCCCAAAGGTAAGTAAAAAGAGAAAAATACAGGCTTGTGTTTTTTTCCCCTCCAAATCTAGTTATTACCTACTGGCGGTCGCCAGTAGGTATATATAGTTAGGATTTTTTCTCTATGGGATTTTTGAAAATTCTATGTCTAATAACTTTGGCGTTTGTGGACGGAATTGGCTGAAATTTACAGGAAAATGGCACATTTTGTTTCTGAGCAGCCCTTGAAAATTTGGGGGGGGGGTTGTCAAGGGGGGGCCGAGAAAAAAGGGGGGTCCCAAAACGTGTTTTTAACATTGAGTTTTCCATAGGGCGGTTGGCCTCACTTTTAGCCCGAACGGCTGAATGGATTTGCACGAAACTTGGCAAAATTGTAGGGACTGGTAGCCCGATGTGCCTTTTGTAGGTCTCAATATATGTGCTCCAGTGGATTTTGAGAAATTAACGTTTAAAAAAAGATATATTTCTGTAACAGCGGACCGGGCAGCGCTCCAGTACGCGTACTTTTCGCGCAACGGAGCTTTGTGAAGCGAAGCTGATTGGTTCTCCGGCATCTGTAAACATTCCAAACAGTCCGTAGCGGCCGCCATCTTGTCTCTCGGTAGGATCGAGAGACAAGCGGAGGCCAAACCGAAGGGGCAAATGACCATAAGGGGGCATAGTAGATCCTCCCTGACCGTTTAGGTTTGATGTGGAGGTTTTAAAAGGGCCCCGCGGGGCAAAAAAAAAAAAAATAATAATAATCGAACAGCTGAATGGATTTGCACGAAACTTGGCAAAATTGTAGGGACTGGTAGCCCGATGTGCCTTTGCTAGATCTCAATATATGTGCTCCAGTGGATTTTGAGAAATTAACGTTCAAAAAAAGATATATATCTGTAACAGCGCACCGCTTCGCGTACTTTTCGCGTTACGGAGCTTTGCAAAGCGAAGCTGATTGGCTCTCCGGTGTCTGTAAACATTCCAAACAGTCCGTAGCGGCCGCCATCTTGTCTCTCGGTAGGATCGAGAGACAAGAGGAGGCCAAAGCGAAGGGGCAAATGACCATAAGGGGGCATAGTAGATCCTCGCTGACCCCCTAGGTTTGATGTGGAGGTTTTAAAAGGGCCCCGCGGGGCAAAAAAAATAAATAATAATAATAATCGAACGGCTGAATGGATTTGCACGAAACTTGGTAAAATATTAGGGACTGGTAGCCCGATGTGCCTTTGCTAGGTCTCAATATATGTGCTTCAGTGCATTTTGAGAAATTAACGTTCAAAAACAAGATATATATCTGTAACAGCGCTCCGCTTCGCGGAGATAAAATTATATCTGTATTACCTAGCTGTTGCTAACACCAGTTAGCGACGGCTAGTAGGAGATAGCGACCATCTTGGGCCCCACTTTGCATGTGAGTGATATTTATCACTAATGACATGCAAAGTGGGCATGCCAAGATGTTAGCGACTGGAAACAGTCGCTAACATCGCTATCTCCTATTATCAACTTTTGGAAATATTCGAGATAAGCGCGAATATCTCCAAAAGCTAGCACCTGCCCTGAGCAGTTCTTAGCCATGTTATCCAATGGGAGGTGGATAACATGGCTAAGAGCATTAGCTCGGTAATGCATGAATATCGCTGAGTTTTCAGCGATATTAATGCATTGCGGTCGTTTTTTATCGTATTTGCGATAAACCTTGATAATAGCAAGGTTTATCTGCGATAATTTCTGACGGTAAAAAAATCGTTGCTAAGCATCGTTAGGGATAAATATCGCTTAACTTTGGTAATATGCCCCAACGTCTGTTAACGTTCGATTCGAAGGAAATCAGGAAGTGTTGAAAAACATTGTCTGCGCCATCTTGTCTTTTTTCAAATGCCACACTTTTGTCGTGCACGGCAGCCATTTTAGATGCCTTGACCAGACCCACTCTGTGCACGCTGTCGATCCTTAGCATGGCTCCCCACCCTCGCAAGCATCTCCCCCAGGCAGTGGTCACCCTCGCTCTCTGTCTTATGCATGGGTAATAAACCTCCCCCCATCTGCGCTGCTCTTCCCTGAGAATCACACCCTGTGCCCGCCCGACACCTCCCTTTCGCCCTATTCACTACCGCACCCTCTGACACTCCTTTTCCTCTGTGTCCGATTGTCCAGGCTGGTCCTAGGGTATCAGCTAGCCCTGCAGATGTAGTTTATGGCCACAGCTGTAAAGAATCACCCCTCTTCAAAGGAGTTATAGTAGATCAAGGCCCACACTCGATGAGATCCGTCACAGCAGAAACGTTGCTATTATCTGAAAACCATCCTGTATTGTGATTGTTTAGGGGACCGAGCCTGAAGCGGAAGATTCCAGGGATGACTCTTTGTACATCAAAGTTTTTACAATTATGTGTCACATTAAAAATATATAGCACTCCGACAAAGTAGTAAGATTATAAAACTTTAATAATTTATAAATATATACAAGAAAACAAAAATAGTAATAACATATAAACATTTTTAGGGAAAAACAACGAAGTAGCGGTCGGCTGTGCGAATAGTCCCAATGCAGCACAACGTCCAGATTTCCGGCGTGGGGCGTCGCGGGGGGTGGGTCATCAGTAGCAAACTGTTGTGCGAATAGTTCCAAGGCAGCAGAACGCGTTGAAATCTAGATGACACGAAAGTGATGTCTAGTAAGTTGCCACCCAGCAAATAACGGCGTGGGGCGTCGCGGGGGGTGGGTCATCAGTAGCAAACTGTTGTGCGAATAGTTCCAAGGCAGCAGAACGATGGCACCAAGGTGATGTCCAGTAAGTTGCCGCACTGGTTTTGGTATCCTACAATGCTGCTCCGAATAACGGCGTGGGGCGCCCCGGGGGAGGCGGCGTGAACGGGCCTCTCCAGGTGGAGTGTCATCTGTTGTAGTGGGGCGCCCCTTTACCGTTTCAGTTGCCATTCCGTCCGTTTTTGGTCCACTGTGTCAAAAGCCGCAATTCAGCTGAGTTGCGCCCACTCTTGCGGTGCAGCGATAGGCGGCTGTCACAGGACTCTCAAAATGGCGGCAGGCTGTTTCCTTTTTGGGCCTGGTCCACTGAAATGGCCCTGGGACACCTTGGAAATCGGACGCTTGTCTGCTAGGTCTTGGACCCCATTCTCGAAAGCGTCCCCTCCGCCTTGAGAATTCATCAAAAGTTTTGGGAGCCCCGACTCCTGCAGGCTTCTGGTGGGGAGCGGCTGCCATGATTGCTCGCGGAATGACCACGACGGAGCTACGAGATGGTGGTGCTCTCATGCTGACGCCAGCTTCAGTCTGAAACATCCAGAAACAAGGTGGGGCTTTCATCGTTTGGGAAAAAAAATAAGTTTTCATCCAATGAAAAGTGTTGTTTTTAGGTCATATGATCAAGCCTTCCATCATTAGGAAACCAAAAGTAAAATGAACCAATGAAAAGTTTTATAAACAAGTCACATGACCTGTTATGCGGCATAGGGTATAAAATGCGGAGAAAATACGTTGGCACGTGAGGCGGCGTCAGTAGCGGACCGATGTGCGAATAGGCTGAAGGCAATACAACGCGCCAAGATCCGGATGGCACCGAGGTGGTGTCCAGCAAGTTGCAGCACTGGTGTGGCCATCCTACAATGCTGAAAGTCGGCGTGGGGCGCCCCGTTGGCCTGTGAGTTTGCGTCAGTAGCGGACCGATGTGCGAATAGGCCGAAGGCAGCACAACGCGCCAAGATCCGGATTGCACCGAGGTGGTGTCTAGTAAGTTGCCGCACTGGTGTGGCCATCCAACAATGCTGAAAGTCGGCGTGGGGCGCCCCGTTGGCCTGTGAGTTTGCGTCAGTAGCGGACCGATGTGCGAATAGGCCGAAGGCAGCACAACGCGCCAAGATCCGATGGCACAGAGGTGGTGTCTAGTAAGTTGCCGCACTGGTGTGGCCATCCTACAATGCTGAAAGTCGGCGTGGGGCGCCCCGTTGGCCTGTGAGATGGCGTCAGTAGCGGACCGATGTGTGAATGGGGCCGAAGGCAGCGCAACAATATTTTCGGAATAGAAGACACCACTAGGCGCTGAGATGCCAAGATCCGGATGGCACCGAGGTGGTGTGTAGCAAGTTGCCGCACTGGTGTGGCCATCCTACAATGCTGAAAGTCGGCGTGGGGCGCCCCGTTGGCCTGTGAGTTTGCGTCAGTAGCGGACCGATGTGCGAATGGGGCCAAAGGCAGCGCAACAATAGTTTCTGACTGACACCACAAGGCGCTGAGATGCCAAGATCCGGATGGCACCGAGATGGTGTCATAGTTGAGAGTTCTGAGCAGCGGTTGTAACACTGTCTGAAGCTTATTTGCAGCTGCTGCAGCTTCACTACGCGTCAAGATCCGGATGGCACCGAGGTGGTGTCTAGTAAGGTGCACTGGTGTGGCCATCCTACAATGCTGAAAGTCGGCGTGGGGCGCCCCGTTGGCCTGTGAGTTTGCGTCAGTAGCGGACCGATGTGCGAATAGGCCGAAGGCAGCACAACGCGCCAAGATCCGGATGGCACCGAGGTGGTGTCTAGTAAGTTGGCGCACTTCTGTGGCCATCCTACAATGTTGAAAGTCGGCGTGGGGCGCCCCGTTGGCCTGTGAGATGGCGTAAGTAGCGGACCGATGTGCGAATGGGGCCAAAGGCAGCGCAACAATATTTTCTGATTTGAAGACACCACAAGGCGCTGAGATGCCAAGATCCGGATGGCACCGAGGTGGTGTCTAGCAAGTTGTGGCACTGGTGTGGCCATCGTACAATGGTAAAAGTCGGCGTGGGGCGCCCTGTTGGCCTGTGAGATGGTGTCAGTAGCGGACTGATGTGCGAATGGGGCCAAAGGCAGCGCAACAATATTTTCTGACTGACACCACAAGGCGCTGAGATGCCAAGATCCGGATGGCACCGAGGTGATGTCTAAGTTGCGGACTGATGTGCGAATGGGGCCAAAGGCAGCGTAACAATATTTTCTGTATGGAAGATACCACTAGGCGTTGAGATGCCAAGATTCGGATGGCACCGAGGTGATGTCTAGCAAGTTGCTGTACTGGTGTGGTCATCCTACAATGCTGAAACTCGGCGTGGGTCGCCCCATTAGCCTGTGAGATGGCGTCAGTAGCGGACCGATGTGCGAATAGGCCGAAGGCAGCACAACGCGCCAAGATCCAGGTGTCACCGTGGTGGTTTCATAGTTGAGAGGCACTTCATCTGCAGTGGGGCGCCGAGATCCGGATGGCACCGAGGTGATGTCTAGCAAGTTGCTGTACTGGTGTGGTCATCCTACAATGCTGAAAGTCGGCGTGGGGCGCCCCATTAGCCTGTGAGATGGCGTCAGTAGCGGACTGATGTGCGAATGGGGCCAAAGGCAGCGCAACAATATTTTCTGAAGAGAAGACACCAAAAGGCGCTGACATTCCAAGATCCGGATGGCACCGAGGTGGTGTCTAGCAAGCTATGCAGTTGAGTTGTGTGCGCACTTGCGGCGAATAGGTCGAAGGCAGCATAACAATGTTTTCTGAATAGAAGACACCACAAGGCGTTGAGATTCGGTTACCACCGAGGTGATGTCTAGCAAGTTGCCGCACTGGTGTGGCCATCCTACAATACTGCTCCGAATAACGGCGTGGGGTGCCCGAAGGGGGGGGGGGGGCGGGGAGCCGGCGTGAATGGGCCTTCCTAGGTGGAGGCTCGTCTGCTGTAGTGGGGCGCCCCTTTACCGTTTCAGTTGCCATTCAGCTGAGTTTCGGCTGCTCTTGATGCTACAGCGACAGGCGGCTGCAAGAGGACTCTCAAAATGGCGGCCTGTTCTTTGGATTTGGGCCTGGTCCACTAAAATGGCCCTGGGACACCTTAGAACTCGGACGCTCGATTTTTTTTTCCTTTCCTGTACATGCAAAAAAAGGTAAATGCCCGGTACGTTACACGCTTCATCTGCCACGATGAACTCTCCAGAGGAACCGAAAAAAAATATAGTTGTGGTAACTATACCATGCATCGTCATATGGAGAGGTGGCACCAATTAATTATAGTGCTGCATAAAAGAGAGATTTGGAGGAGAACCCCTGACCTGCTAGTACATTCATCAAAGAAGTGGCACTGAGAGCTTCAGAGGCAAGGGAAACGGTCCCAAATATTTAGAAGAACTTTGGAAAGATTAAAATGACATGTTTAGATTGTGGCAAATTAATTTCATGTGGACAGATGAGTGTTACTCTAATAAATACAGCATATGAACATCATCATAGTCGATGGTTGGTAGAGACATTTTGACTATATCCTTGACCTGCCCGTCCTCGCCCAAAATGGCGCCGGAATAAATGGGACTCGTAACTCCTTGTTGTGTACTGGTTGCAGAACCTTGAAATCACGAGATACGTATGCAGTTTTGAAGCACATGGCGGGCGGGGACGAGAATTGATTGAATATTTCGACATCCCTATTGATATTAAGTTCTGATGTGTTATTGATTACTGTACTGTTGAAAGTTCGAATTAACGTCACCCATGGTACTTGCCCGCAAATGTATATCTAGATAATTTTATTGTAACTGGCCCTGTCGTATTTTAATTATAAAATGTACGTCCACCGATTCCGTAACTGTTGGACACCTTAGTTCTTGCAACCTAATGGCCCGCCCGTTACGTTCCTCTACAGTGTAAATGTCTATTCATCATATACGATTACAGTTTGCTCCGTGGCAGGCCCACGTGGTTATAGGCTCGTATTTGTATAATGAAATTTTCACAATAAAGGTTTTTAAAAGAAAACATGGTAGTAGTATATACATTGGTAAAGTTTTTAATAATAGTCACTGTTTTAGAATCATTAAAAGGCAAGTGAAATAAAGCAGACCAATTACATGAAGGGTAAAAGGTATAATACGAAGGAACGCAGTAAAGATAAATTGTCAAGGGCTGTTGTGTTTTCTATTCCTGCAACATAAAGTGATCGATAAGAATCTCATATTCAGGCGTATCGGCGACTAAGACAGCAGGTCGACCCTCTTTTGCTCAACGGCTCCGTCAATGGACGAAGAAACGCTCTTTTTCTCGAAAAAAGAATATATTTTACTTGCAGGACAGTTGTAAAATTTCCGGGAAAGTACATTAGCCTGGAACATTATAACATATATTTAAGAAAAAATAATGTTCGGAAGTAATGAAAAGCGTAATTTTTAGGTCATATGACCAAGCCTTTCATCATTACAATAAGAAAAGTAAAATGAACCAATGAAAAGTTTTATTAACAAGTCACATGACTTGTTATGCTTACGTTACGCGCTGCGCGCCCCGGATGACTTCCGGATGCGCTAACGCGGCGCGTCATATGACGCATTACGCGACAACGCAGGTCCAGAATATAGTCAAAATGTCTCCACCAACCAGCGGTCGGAACACAACCCCTTTCAGCAGGCTAAATAGTTCTGTTAAATGACAACAGAAGGGACAGGCAACAAGAACCATCAGTCAAAGAGGGGAGGGCTAGTTCTTCTCTACCGGGTTACATTGGGGCGCTACCGGAACTGATCGAATTGGTAGTCTACAGTGTTTCTGGATGTTTCAGACTGAAGCTGGGGTTAGCATGAGAGCAGCACCATTTCGTAGCTCCGTCGTGGCCATTCCGCAACCAATCATGGCAGCCGCTCTTTATCGTTATTTTGGGCGGGGTGGGTGGCGGAGCCGAGCTGTTTTGCAGCCATCATTGTGTGGAGTTCAGTTCATCTCACTAGTTTTGTATTTGTCATGAGGGGTTGTTCCTAATGTTTCTATTTTAGCGAGGTCAAAAAGAGATCCCATTAGTGGCCTACTGATTTTGCTCGATTCCTTTTCTTTTTTTTTACACGATTTTTCGTTATCTGCAAAGACTAAACAGAGTATTGCGACTCTGTGTTTGTTTGTAAATAGAGAATGAACCAAAGAGAACTAATTCTAAAACAGTAAATACTTGGATAACAATCAATCAAATGGAGAGAGAAGCAGGCACGACGGATTACAAAGGGGGCAAAGGCCTGCGTTAACTACCTTTCACTATCTGCAAAGAGAGAGTACTCCTAATAGAAATGGGGGGTGGGGCACCATTCAAAGCAGATCAGTGTGCATAAACACGAAAATGTTTTCACTTACCACGTACTTGACATTCGACAGCTTATGATATTTGCTATTAAAAAACCATTGAAATTCACTGAAAAAAACATAGGTTATAGACCATATATAGTTAGGAATTAGCATTTACAAAACCTTGAAAATTCACTGAAAAAACCATAGGTTATAGACCATATATAGTTAGGAATTAGCATTTAAAAAACCTTATTTTACTCACACAAAACCATTGAAATTCCATATATAGTTAGTTGCACTAACTATATATCGCGCACCCGCAATCCACTGCTGATCATGTCACATATTACATCATTCATGACATGGTCAGTGACATCACTGATGACATCACTGATGACATCTCAAATGACATCACTGATGACATCACTGATGACATCTCAAATGACATCACTGATGACATCACTGATGACATCTCAAATAACATCACTGATGACATCTCATTTGACATTACTGATCACATCACTGATGACATCATTCATGTGATAATACGATGAACCTCTTCAGACTCTAATATAACCTTAGATACACTCAGTGTAAACAGACACTCATAGACTGTCACTCATCCATGGAGTTACTCAGACACTTAGTCAGTCATGCAAAGAATCAATCACACCTCCATTTCCTCAACTATACAGTTATACACACCTTACTTATTCAAACATATACTAAAACATATTTACTCACTTATACAATCCTGGATACAAGTTCACAATGATCCATACAGCCACTCACACATTCACTGGCTCTTATGCACAGTTATTTATATATGTCAACTCTCACATGTACTGTGTTTTACATATGTACTTACTTTGACATGTAGCACTGAGATATCCATTCACTCACCAATACACTCATGCACACAGTCAACCGCCCATACAGCTGTTTCCACATGCACTTTTGAACCCATACATCTAGTCAATCAACTGCTCACACATCTATGCAGAGAGTCATACACCTCCCAGCCACCCAGACACACACTCAGTCTCCCATACAAATGCTTGGGCAACCAATCAATAACCCATACAGTTAATCATATAGCTAATGATCAACACATGCAGCAGTTTACAGAACAACAGACATAATGATGCACAAATTAAGACAGTTTAGTCACTAACCCATGCACTCAGTGAGACACATTTAATCAGTCACTCATACAGTCAGCCATGCCCCTACTAAATCCTTCATCAAGACACTTATACATCCACTCATTCTTCAATATGTAAGACATATTTTAACTTTACAGAATTATACAGTCACTGGATGTAGTCATCAGTGATGTCATTTGAGATGTCATCAGTGATGTCATCAGTGATGTCATTTGAGATGTCATCAGTGATGTCATCAGTGATGTCACTGACCATGTCATGAATGATGTAATATGTGACATGATCAGCAGTGGATTGCGGGTGCGCGATATATAGTTAGTGCAACTAACTATATATGGAATTTCAATGGTTTTGTGTGAGTAAAATAAGGTTTTTTAAATGCTAATTCCTAACTATATATGGTCTATAACCTATGGTTTTTTCAGTGAATCTAAATATAAATAAATATGTATATGCCTGATCATCTGGTGGCGGAATACTCTTCAATGAACTTCACTGCTTCTCTGCAATAAATAACACAGTTGTGAGTGTTTACTGAGCGTACTGAGGTCCGTGCCTGGGTTTCCTTGGAGCGATTGCCAGGCCAGGGTTTGGAGTTTAGCTATATGTATGTATATGCATACATATATTCAATTCAAATTAGTCTTTATTTCGACTGTTAGTCATAAAAGACACACATTAGCATATTACAAAATCACATTACGTTAGCATTACATTCTGTTTTATATAACAGGGAAGTACATCGTGAGATCTTCAGATTAAGATTGCCACATACATGGTATTCCAACTCGACCAGTTAAAAATAAATAAATAAATACTATGTTTTGGTAAAAAACATTTAAAATTAATAAAATTGATATTCCACAAAAATACCACAGTAATTTTATAGGGGCTGCAATACTTTCAGTTTTCCACTACGGATTGTCCACATCCATTTTAAAAATTTTGCGATCGCAATCACCATAGTGTCTGAACTGTCAGTTTGAAGTATCCTCAGTGCTACTGTCCCTGTCTGAATCCCCTTTTGGATACAGATCGACCTAATCCATTTGTGGCGAGGAGCTTTGTACTCCGGACATGCAAACAGGACATGAGCTATACTTTCCGGGTGTGTTGTACTGAAAGGGCACATGAGGTCATTTTTACTAGTTGACCATTTGCAAGTAACCGTGTTAAGTGGGAGGGTTCCTACCCTGAACTGATGAAACAGTTTCCTATCATATGGCGTTGTAATGAGATCCCAATACCTCTCATACGAGGGAGTATGTTTCAGCTCCAAAAAAGCCTTAGTAAACGATGGAGCAGTATGTGACTGAAACTCCTCTTGGGATATCAATGCCCAGTAGGCTTCTTTTAGCTTTTGTTTTGAAGGGAAGATGCTCACCTGGGGATTTTCCCAAAGATCCTCCATACCTAAAGCCTTGAGTAGGGATCTAACCTTCCTGAACCATAAAATTTTACCCCCTGAGTCCATGTTTCGCGTTTCCAAGAGTGCAAGCGCGTAATGAGAGAGTTCAGGCGTCACCCACAATCTCCTCCAGTATGCAATTGGTCTCAACCTGCAGATGTCCTGTATACTATGACTCCCCAAATCCATGCGTAATGGTACGAGTGGTGTTGAATGTGGGAGCCCTGTTATACAGCGGAGAAATTTGTTGTGTGCATTTTTTAGACCCGTTATATCGGAAACCCCCACAATTCTGCTCCATACAACATAGATGATCTCACTTTGGTGTCATAAATTTTAAGTACTGGGGCCATAGGTTTGGTAGCTGAAGACTTAAACTCTCTTAATATAACTCCAGCCAACTGTGCGTGCTTGGAGGTTAGGTATAACATATGTGGCTTCCACTGAAGCCTGGAGCCTAGTGTTATGCCCAGGTAACTGAAGCTGTCCGTCTGTTCTAAGAGTTCCCCGTTCATGAAAAGTCTGCCCCTGATGTTCCTATGCTTATGCATTACCATGAATTTTGTCTTTGATACATTAACAAATAGGCCATAGTCGTTGCAGAATTTTTCAAAGCAGCTGATTGCTTTCTGAAGCCCTTCCTGAGTTTTAGATATTAAAAGGGTGTCATCGGCAAACATTAACAGGGGGACCGAGATACCGTTCTGTTTAGGTGCATCTGTGTAAGGGTCCCTATAATAATCTATGACCCTGTTAATATATAGAGTAAATAATGTGGGTGCCAATACACATCCTTGTCGGACACCTCTTGCTGTCGGAAATCTATCGGTCACCTGACTCTGGTTGCCCCATCTCACCTGCGCATAGTTATTATCATGAAATTTAATCAAAACTGCGAGCAGTTCAGGAGGCATGCCTTGTTCATGAAGCGCTCTCCACAACCTGTCTTGGGGGACAAGGTCAAACGCCACCTTCAGGTCGACAAAGGCTGCATAGAGTGTACCACCCCCTAAAATCACCCATTTCCAGTATATTGTGGAAAACCTAAAAACTTGATCAACTGTACTGGTAGAGGGTCGGAAGCCAGCCTGTAAAGTAGACATGACCCCCGATTCCTCTATCCAGTTCTGGATCCTAAGAAGTATCATCCTAGCCACAACCTTTTGAATACTAGCTATTAGGCTAATCGGCCTATAGTTAGCTGGATCTGCGCGGTCCCCCTTTTTAAAATAGGTATGATTTCAGCTCCCCGCCATGTGTCCGGCAAGGCGTTGCCTCTCACAATGGCATTTGCCAACAATTCTATGTACGGGACCCAGACTTCTTTATTATATAAGAAAAGATCTGCTGGAATTTTGTCTAGGCCCGGGCTCTGCCTTTAGGTATTAAATTGAGGGCATATTCGACGTCTTTCCTTGTGAACACTAGTGGGCTTGTAGGTATGGAACAGCTGATAAAGACCGGAGCTGTTAAAGGTACGCTGTTTATGTTAGCAAACTGGGACTTAAAATACATTATCCAGCGTTCTGGAGGGACGTGGTTTTCGGGCTGTGGTTTTTGATTCCCCTTGCCCCACCTCACAAGGTGCCAAAAGCCCGTCATATCTCTAGATTTGCTTGCTTCGTACAGCTCATCCCAATATTTATTGTCCTAGGCTTTTTTTGCAATGTATTGCGTCCTTTTATAGTGTTTCCTAGCGCCCTGTATGACCTCCCTGTCAGTAGATCGCACAGCTAGCGCTAGGGATTTATAACCTGACCTACAATTTTTATCATACCATGACTCGGGTTTCCGTCTTCTTTTGCCGAAGGGTTCTTCTTTGGAATACTAAAAAATTTGCCGAGTTTAAGAAAGAGGGTCGAGTGAATATGGACTACCCTGGTGTCGCAATCTTCGTAGGATGACTGACCCTGTATTTCTGCAATTGCTTCTTTGACCAAAACATCCATTTCATTAATAGAATGGGGATTACCCAGACACTCGGCCCATCTTAACCGCCTTGTATCATTTGTCATGACGATATCATCTACTATATCAACTTTCGGTATTTCATGTCCCTTAAGGAGCAGTATCTCAAGGCTGAGCGGGTTGTGATCACTCTCTATTCGTTGAAATATAGTCATGTCACAGACAGAGGACCAAAATTCGAGATTCACTAGTATATAATCAATTCTACTTGTACTCAAGCCATTATTAAATGTTGGGTTGCCCTGCTTGTCCCCTCGCGTTCTCCCGTTAGCTGCTCTTAGCCCACATTCAAGACTAAAGGTCTTGAGTTGAAGGGCTGCTTGGGTCCACCTTTTTATTGGGGGTATGTTTAATGGGGGAATTTGCCAGCAAGTGTCTTCAACCTCAGTAAGCTCTAGGTCGCTGTGATGCAGGGGCTCAAAGGAGCAATTAAAATCTCCACATATTAATACATTAGCATCTCCCCTCCAGGTTCTTACATAGTGTCCCAGTGCGTCGACTATCTCTGACGTTTTCCCCCCTGGTTTCCCCCTAGCATATACATTAAAGATAATTAATTCACCGAAAATGGGGGATTTTAACTAAATCACCAATATGTCCTTGGAATTGGTTACAAGTTGAGTTGTTGTGTATCTATCATCCTGCTTGACCCATGTGGTCAGGCCCCCCTTTGGTCTTCCCTTACTAGAATGGGTTGCCACTATCGCAAAATGTAGATACCCTGGTCTATACTGTGGTTCAACTGCCCAGGTTTCCTGCATAGTGACTATCATATAATTATCAATAAAGATGGCCCAATCCCTGGAAGCCATCTTATTCTTAAGGCCTGCCACATTCCAGAATACCAAGAACTGACCCCCCGTGTGTATCTGTAATACTTTGTGGACCTTATTACCCCATAAGCGAGCTTCCCCGTGGAGCGCATTATTCCCCATCTGATTCTGGCTAATATCCTGCAATCCCTCTGTCACTAGTTCTCTTTCCTCAACCAGAGAACTGGTTAGGTTGACATTACCTATACAGAAATTAGGTATAGCAATCTCGGTTTCCCTGACACTGACAGCGTTATTAGTTGAATCATACATTATTTTCTTAACTAAACAGCTAGATTGATTGTCATTTTCAATAGAATAGTTGGGTGTGACATTCACTATCTCTCCCACTCTATTGGGGTCGTTGTTCAAGTCAGGGATTCCAGATTCGTGCCGGGGATGATGGGGTGAATTTAATGCTTCCTCTGATGAACTGGTTGCAATAGTTAAAATATCTACCCTAGAAACTCCTTTCCCTTCATCCACCTCAACTCCTTCTAAGCTAGAAATAATTGCCCCTCCACTCCCTTCCCCACTGTTCTGTAGCCTTCAATCGCATTCATCCAGACCACTGAATATATCGTACCTGTTTATTGTCTCCAGTGGCGTGAATGGCATGAGATTGTCCATTCTTCTATGTGCAGTTGTATTAAATCTGGGGGGTATGGTGTTCCACCCAGGTGTATCAGGAGCTGGTACTGGATGATACATATAAGCAGAGTTCCTGATGTTCTCCATATTTGGAAAGTAATTGGTGGAGTAAGCATGACTGTGTATTGTTTGAGATGGGAATACTACAGATCTCGGATAGAAATAAGTTAAAGGGCGGGGGATGATACAGTTGTTAGCATTGCCCTGTGGCCAGTTCAATATGTATTTAACTGCATTTTGGTCCCTAAAGTTAACTACAACCACATCTCCCCCGATATCCTTAGGTCTTCCATCTAACCACTGGAGGCGGCGAACATGAACTATTTCTCCATTAATGTTACTAGCTATTGGTCTGTATGAAGTCAGCCAATGCGTTATCTTGTTCTTCAGTTGGAAAAAACCTTCCCGCTTATTCTCAGACAACTCTGGTACCCCGGTGAGAACCACCACATATGGTACAGCTTCCGGCGGAAGTTCTGTTGGTGGTCTCCTGCCTTGTACCCCCCTGGAATGCCTAGAGCCTTCCTCCTCCATTCTCGGTAGCCCAATTGATGGAATGCCCATATCCCTTACAGGCTTGATAACAGGAATGGCGGGAGTGCGGTTGGGTTTTGATAACGGCTTCGTTATACGTAATTTTGGCTGGTTTGTATTTGAAATGGGGGGGTATTTGGGTGCAGATGTTGACCTTGTAGATGGATGGTTGGTGGCAGATGGTGCAGCTGGTATCGTATTGGGGAGTGAGATGGTGGTAGAAGGTGCTGCTTTAGTGACTTCTAGTAGAGGATTATGGGCGTTTGTAGTGGCTTGAGAAGGGATTGGTACAGTTGCTAGCTCTTTATTTTCTACTATCCTGATGGGATTTCCATTTCTTCCCAAGTCTGCCTTTATTTTCCCTAATCTATCCTCCATACTTTTTAGTCTTTCTACTATTGCTAGTGTATAACTTCTCATTATGAGTTCAATACTATCCAATAGGTCACTTGTGTGAGCTGGTTGTGACCCATCGACCAGTCGGTCATGTTCGATATTAGCCTCACTGTCTGGATATAGAGATGGTGGCAATGGTAAAGGAGCTGTCGCTGTTCCTGCATCTTCCGTGACAGCTGTGATACCCGTGACGTTGGTACTAGTAGGCTTATGCTTCTTCCCAAAATCAGAATGACTCAGCTTTTGTTTGGATAGTTCCACCCTCTTACGTCTCTTTTTAGTTGGCGGTGGGCCATAGATTTTGTGTTGCATGGTCCTCTTGATCTTACCTCGTGCTATCTTTCCAGGCATGGGTGTTGGTGAAATCATCACCTTAGATGCACTGAGTGTGCTAGTGGAGTTATGAGGTAAGATACCAACACCAGTTTGATTAGGACATATAGAGGGTGCCAAACATTCTCTAAGTAAAAGGGGCACACTGTCCATAGATGAAATATCATTGATAGTATCAGGGCAAAGCTCATTATAGAAATTAACGGCAGGGATTGGCTCTGACAGAGTCCTATTCTTGATACATTCAATCGAGCGGCGGCGCTCAGCCCGCCGTTCTGCTAAAGATTGCTCCTTAGAGCCTTCAGCAAGAGGTTTGAGAAAATAATTGTCCAAAGTTCCATTCAACAGACCCCCAGCTCTTTCTAACAAAACGATGTCCGGGCTTAACACGATGGTAGACATTGTACTATATTGACAAAAGATTGCAGAACGAGAGGATATATGGGGCAACTTACTCCAAAACAGTAGGGGTGTATAGTCACTCGGCCAGGGGGTCCGGGCCAGTCCAGTCCCCTCAGGCCTCTGAGGGCCTAAGAGGGCCCGCCCTTTGCCCGGGCTTAGCCCCGGGCGCTCCCGCGCGCGTCCCGCGTGACGGGGAGTGACGCTTGGTCTTAAGCACCTCCTGGCGCGCTTCCCGGGTGAGGCACTTCCGGACAAGGAGGCTGCTGGAAGGTGTAGTTCGCAGCCTCCAGGTGCTCGCCCCCCACTCGGTGGCCGCTATATGATGTTGTAAGCGGCGGCGGGGGGTGAACTGCACAGCCGGTGTTGAGAGAAGGGCTCCGGTGCAGGGGCAACAGGAATCACGCAGATAAGGTTTCTCCTCGCTAATTGTAGATTGAAACTGGATGTCCCACTCACCCGGGAGTGACGCTTGGTCTTAAGCGCCTCCTGGCGCGCTTCCCGGGTGAGGCACTTCCGGACAAGGAGGCTGCTGGAAGGTGTAGTTCGCAGCCTCCAGGTGCTCGCCCCCACTCGGCGGCCGCTATATGATGTTGTAAGCGGCGGCGGGGGGTGAACTGCACAGCCGGTGTTGAGAGAAGGGCTCCGGTGCAGGGGCAACAGGAATCACGCAGATAAGGTTTCTCCTCGCTAATTGTAGATTGAAATTGGATGTCCCACTCACCCGGGAGTGACGCTTGGTCATATGCATACATATATATATAGATTCATGTGATCAAGACTGCACTGGAGTGGTCGAAACACGTCATACTAGGCACTGGCCTGGAGTGTAGTTATAGTTAAGACCAGAGTTTCCATAGGAAAAGCGTTTTTTGTTTTGCAAACAACATTGGACATTGGCGCCGCTTGACAAATCTTTACAACATTTTCAAATAATTTCCCATATTTGGTTCAGCTGCTGTGTTGAAAGTTTCGGGGTGATTTGTCAAGCAGGGGCCCAGAAAAAGTGGGGTCCCAAAATGCGTTTTCCCCATGTTATGTCTATAGTTTTTTTTTTAACACGACTACAGCCGGAACCGCTGAATGGCATTATGCCAAATTTGGAAGAAAGCTAGAAGTTGGTCCAGAAAGTATGCTTTTTGTGAATGGGTGCAAATCTGTTCTGTAGTTTCTGAGATATTTAAGTATAAAAAATATAGATATCTGGGAGCCCAAAATCCTACTGACCTTTAAATGAGTGCTAACACTTCAAACAGGAACTGATGGGAGCCATCTTGGAACTCGGCTTGAAGCCAAGTCTCACCCAAAAAGTAAAAAATAAAGAAAAGGGGGCAGGGTAGGATTACCCCAACCCCCCCAGATATGGTGGGGGGGTCCCACGGGGATCCCGCTGGGGCTCAAAAGCATGTACAGGCTCCCATTCTTTGTACTTTATGGGCCCCGGAGGCACTATGTAAATAAAAGATTAAAGATGCACGAGACCCCTCTCCTGGGACTTATTATGCCTGGGCACCACCACCTACCTGGGGCTTCTTCACTAATTGATGCAGGGGAGGCTTATACAGCCTCTCTCGCTGCCCCGGGGACTGCAACATCCCCAGAGTGTTCTAAATTTAAGGACACCCCCAGCCCCATAGACTGCTACCTCATCGTGGCTTTGCTTAGGAGAATGAAGAAGGTGACCCCCCACTGTAGACCTGTTGGCCATCACGTCCCGGGGGCTTTAATTTTGAAAAAAGTGGGGGCCACATGCACCCCCTGCCACCTGGGGGACTGCCACTTCTCCAGGGCCAATGACAAAAAGGGAGGGGTCTGCATGGCGTTCTTCTTATAGCCAAAAATAGACCAGGGGGCTGCTACTCCCTAGGGCCAGCTCCTGCAATGTCCAGGAGTGCACATTACAGTTACATTACAGTTTGCTATGGCATGGTGAGAGCTTTACTGCTCGCACCAAGACATAGCAAACGCTCCGCTTGCAGGAAGCAAGAGCATCAAAAATGATCTTGCTTACTAGAAGCAAAGCAGAATTGCTTTTGGACAGAGAGAGCTACATGTTCAGCAGCTCTCTCTGTCCTGCAGGACACAGGGACAGCAGGGGCCTTGAGGCTCCCCCCATGGTCCCAGTGGAGAGAGGGTGCACTGGAGCCACTTACTTTACATGGCCAGGCCCCAAGGGATGGGTCCCCAGTGCCAAAATTGACCTGAGGAAGGATGATGCGGCACCCCATCCCCCAAATACATTTTAAAAGGCTGAGCACTGGGGAACAGGGTCCCAGGGGCAGAAATCGTTCAAGAGAGGGTGGCTACTTGCCTCCCTACCTTCAATTTTGTTTTTTAAAGGCCCGGCCTCGGGGTTGGGTCCCCTGAGCCCACATCGGCCTGGAGAGAGGGCCACTCAGCCCCCCTCCCTTTATTTAAAATCATAACATTAAGAAAAAAAAGGCTGGGACCCGGGGATGAAGCAAAGGCTGGGGATGGCCCTGGAGGGCTGCATGCCCCTCTCCCTCATGCTTAAAACGCCTCACCCAGGGGATGGGATCCCAGGGGCTGAAATTGGTCCAAGGAAGGTGGCCACACAGCCTCCCTTCCCAAATAAATGTTAAAAAGAAGCACAAGCAAGTTGCTGGAGGCCCTGTCCCCTTTCTGCACTACTCTGCAAACATGCCTCTTGGTGCACTACTGAGTGTGTGTGAGTGGCTGTATCGATGACTGAGTGGCTGTGTGAGTGTCTCTATTGGTGGGTGAGTATTTGAGTGAGTGGCTGTATTGGTGACTAAGTGGTTGTATGAATGGCTCTGTGAGTGAGTGACTGGGTTTGTAAGTGGGTGTGTGGTAAGTTAGTGGCTGTTTGCATAGGTGTATGGTTAAGTGAGTGGGTTTGTGAGTTGCTATTTTGCACACTAGGTATCTATGTGAGTGGTTGTACAGGTGAGTGAGTTTGCACAAATCGATGTGTGAATCGGTATGTAAGTGGTTTTGTAAGTGGTTTTGAGGGTTGTGAGTGGGTGTGTGGGTCAGTGAGTAGCTCTGTTAGCAGCTGTATGGGTGAGAGGCTGTGTGAATAGCTGTATGTTTGAGTGAGTGAGGGGTTATGTGAGTAGCTGCGGGGTAGGTGGGTGACATAATGGGTGTGTGAGTGGGTGCATGAGTGGCTGTATCGGTCTGTGAATGGTTTTGTGGGTGTGTGAGTGGCTTTCTGGGTGTGTGTGTGGTGTTATGGGTCTGTGAATGGGGTTGGAGTGGTCATATGGGTGTGTGCATAGGTGATTGGGTGTATGAGAGGCTGTAGTGGCTGTGAGTGGGTGTGTGAGTGGTTCTGTAGATGGTGTGATCAGTGATGTCACTGGCCAGGTCATGAGTGATGTAATATGTGAGGTGATAAGCAGTGCATTGCAAGGGCATAATTACAGTTAGCTCAGGTAACTATAACTGCTGAATGTCAATGTTTTTGCATAAGTGAAATCTGAGCCAAACTATAATGGCCATATAGCCTTTGATTTTTTCAGTGAATTTCTAAGTTTTTTTTAATTCTATTTCTTAACTATAATATCCTTGCAACCTCTTTTTCAGTCAATTTCTAAGGTTTCTTAATGTTATTTCCTAACTTTACCACCTCTGTAACCTTTACGTTTTTCAGGGAACTTTGAAGGTTTTTAAAAAAAATGTATTTCTGACCTGTAACCTTTGAGAGTGGGTGTGTGAGTGGTTGTATGGGTCTGTGACTGGGTATGTGAGTGAATGTATGGTTCTGTAAGTGGGTGTGTGAGTGTTTTTTGGGTGCGTGAGGGGTTTTGTGGGAGTGTGAGCGAGTGGCTGTACGGGTCTGTGGGTGGCATAATACTAAGGTGGATGGTGGATGGGGCAGGTCCGAACAGGCAATGACTGGAAAGGAAGACTGGAAGAAGATAAAAAAGAAGACGTATCGGGAACTTGAGACCCAGATTGTCTAAAGGATAAGAGGCATTATCCTTCTGCAGTAGCGGCTCGTAGTGGGACAGTTGCGGGGTGGGGTGGGAGGTAGTAAACTCTGGGCATACGGCCGACTGGAGGAGCGTGGTTCACTCAGGTACGTGAGCGGTCCTCAGGGTAGGTCGGGTCGCCTGCCTGCCTTAACCCAGCTCCCTGGACTACCTCACGCCCTTAGACATACTCCGTGACACTGGGTGAACCTTCACTCCCTTCCCCAATGCAAAGACCATACCATAGCACTTACTGCATTGCTCCCACTCTTCTTTTCTCTGGGGGAACAGGAAACCTGGAAAGGGAGACCGCAAGAAGAGAAAAAAGAAGACGTATCGGGAACTTGAGACCCAGATTGTGTAAAGGATAAGAGGCATTCTCCTTCTGTTGAACTCTGGCTTTCCATAGACATCCTGTATGTAAGGGAATAAAATATAACCAAACCAGTTCAAGTGCGGGACTCGATCCTTGCAAAAGCTCACACATAGACTCTACTCTCACCTGGAGAGGCCAAAAAAGAACCCACTCATCTCAGTCACTACAAATTGTGCTCCAATAGATAAACAATGCATTCACCTCCACAAAGGATTTTATATAATTATTTAATGTGGAATTGCCGAGAAAATACACTTGCTTTGCCTTTATCAAAGAAGTTAGGATCATTTGTCCTTTACAGAAGTGGAGCTTAAATTGGCGCATCTGCAATATTTATATTTGTAAGGGTTTCCCGTTGAGGTTTCATTTCTGCTAAATTAGAATCAGGGCCAGAACGGAACCTCATCTGCCGCTTTAGCCAAGAGTCCACCATTTTGAACAAATGTAAAATGGGGAGGGGGCATCTTTAATCAACCGGTAGTCCATGTGTGGGTAAGTCTTTCTTTGGTACTCCTCCTTAATGTACCATCATCTTCCTTTGAGTGAGAACCTAAAAACCTCAAGGTTAATAAGAATCTCAATCCAGATTCTTGCAGCTTCACAGCAGTGCCCGCATAGAGTGAGATCATAGAGCAGTCTGATGAGCCAGTGTGCTTGCTATTCAATCATGGGTGAGGAATTTCCCTCATAGTTTCTCAAAGATGGGCAATTGGTGCTCCAGTTTCCATATGAATTATTCATACAAGGGCATTTGAAACATTTCCCTCAACCACAATTCAACCATGGAACAGTGCCGGTTTTCCAATAGCAGAGAATGCAGAATTTAGCGACTACTATGGGAAACCATGGTACATGTTGAGGGACGATTCCTAGGTACTGTCATAAGTCATGTTGGCTTACTGTCAAATCTCCAAATTCCTCTGACTGGTGCTTCATTTACCTCCATACAGCAGCCAAGTAGGGATGGAGCTTCTGATATTCTCACGTTATGTGGACTAAATTGCTAACAAGTGACCCCGCCAGCATGATGACTTACCCATGATCCATGTTTCTTTTAATCTTTACGGGGAAAAGTGCCATCTGTACAGTATTTTGTAGTGTCCCAGTTTTAGTTGGACCTCCCGGTGGTATTTGCCATGATGAAGAACAACTTCAGCCAAATCCTCAACTGTGTATTGTAAAGAAGACCACCACTATTTTGATTGGGCCCACACTGGGTATGAGCATTCTGCATCAATGTATATCTTTTATAATTCTGAGACCACACTTTAGAGGTACTCGATATTTGTGGGTAGAAATGCAGATATTGATAGGTTGTGGACCTAGGGTCATAAATAGATGGTGTGTTAGCTGGGGGTAGTTCCAGGAGTGACATGATGTCAGGTGATGAACTGCGTGTGGTTCTACAAAGGACAATAGTCTACCCTCCAACAATAGTTAGTCTATCATGTCCATCCCTTTATCAACAAAATAAATCCTAATTTTATCATTGCCCCAGAGTAGTGCTTTATCTTGTAGTTTGTTGCCTATTTTCAAAATTCGACTTGCCTTTTACCATGAGTAAGCAGAGGCCGGTAAGACTGGGTGTTATTTTATGATTATCTACTTGTTACCCAAATATAGTGTGCCCATGCTCCCCACCGTACTTAGCAGTAAGTTTTCTATGAAGATCCACCCTAGCTTTTCCAGAGTAGCATAGAAACAATACAGATGTGATCATTGGAAAGATAACAAATAGAATTCGATGTGCGGCAGCCTAAGTTACTCCTCCCCCCAATTCTGTGCTAGCATAAAAGGTATTCATTTTCAGCCGGGATTTTCCCTTCCCAGAAAAACAGTCAAAGCATTCAAGAAATGTCTGAAGGTAGTGTTGCAAAGATGTAGTTTACCCTAGCAGCAATGTTCATATTGATGACGTGTACCTTACTCCACAGAGAAAGACTGCGAGTCACCCATCTTTCTGTGTTGGATGATCATTAGTAGAGTATTTAAGTTATCTTCATGATGTTACAGAGAGGCCAGGGTTCAGTAATATTCCCAAGCATTTTAGGTAGGTAGGGTAGATTTGGTAGAACATGTGTCAGTGGTCTGGCCTCGCATTTCCCTCAGTTGATGCAGTAATGAGAAAAGGTAGAGAATCTTGAGATCAAGGTCACAAGAGGAGCTAAAGATTCCACAGATTTGGACAGGGTTAATAAGATGTCATTTTCAAAGAGCAATGCCTTCAGTTCTCTGGCTGGGGTGAGAATGCATTGGATCCTTTGTTGTTGGCAAATGGCTATAGATAGTGCTTCCAGCATATAGACAAAAAGTGGTGAAGAGAGTGGGTACACCTGTGACACTGCTCTGGCAATATTATAGGATAGTGATGTGTGCCCACCATATGAGACCACAGCAAATCTAGACCCCCAACTCTAGGACAGTAATCGAAAGAGGTACCCCTCACGCCAACTGGTCAAAGGCCTTTTTGGCATTGAGTGAGACTATCACTTTTTCATCAGTGTCATCTCGCACCTGTCAGATTACAAGTGCCATGAATCCAAGATGGGACATTGAGATTCGATGTGGTATAAAATCTCTCCTGGTCAGTGTGGATCAGGGCAGGTAGGAGACTCCTCAGGTTGTATGCCAAGACCTATGTAAGGATCTTAAGATCTGTAGTAATCAAAGAGATTGATCTACAGCTCAAGCCGTTGTATGGATTTGTATTGGGTTTAAGCAGTACTACTATTCTCGCTAGGTTCACATGTTAAAGACAGGTAGAGTCTTTCTGAATTTATCAACATTTTACAAAATGGGAGGACTTCTCTAGCCTTATTTTTATTCATTGTACACTGTTGGGGACACATCGTCCCACGGAGGCTTGGGCATAGGGTGCTCTTCAATACCCTGACTGACTTCATTCTTGTTTTCTGCAAGTTAGATCATCATTTCTGGTTTTAGTCTAGGCGTGGTTATATTAGTAGTAACTCCCGCTCTGCCTGACAGGACTCAGGGCTTTCTGCAGTGTACCGTCTTTCATTAAATGAGCAATAGGCCAATAAGATGTCGGATGAGGGCTTTTGAGTCTCCTCTGAGTTGTTTCAAATGGCAGGGATTCTGTGGGAGGTCTCCTGCAGTCTCAATTGGGAAGCCAACAGGCCACCCACTGCTCCCCCTCTCATAATGTCTTTGCTTTAAACAAAAGTGGTACTTTTCAGCTTGCGTAGAGAATAGTCAATTCAGTTCTGTGTTTTCCTCTGGAGCTCCCTGAGAGTGTCATGGGAGTGCGTTCTGTTATGGCTATGAGATGGGCTACGTGGCACTCTAATGTACACTGGGCTGCTAATGCCTGTGGTCACTTAGCGAGTGCAGGTTCTCATATCAGTTCATCATGCCAAGTTGCCTTACAAGCTTCCCCTAAAATGTTGGAGGAAGTCATAGTATTGCTGTTTTCCCCCAGATTTGCTAAGGTTTTACAACGCACATTTAGCCTCAGGGGTCCTGCATCTAGAGATGTTGCCCACCAGCGATCTAGTGGAGGGGATGGTATGCCTGTCACTAATTACAGCTTTGCAAAGTTGTGGTCCAAAGTCCTATTTATGGTGATCTCTTTGATGTATATCGGAAGGACTGGTGAGAAAAGGAAGTAATATATTCTAGTGCAGGTGCCATGGGAATATTAGGTAAATGTATCGTCATGGTCAACAGGGTGCATTAGTCACCAGGGATCCATCAAGGAGTTATCCGTCATTAGTACAGAGAAGATATGTCTGTCCCTGCCCCTGGGAAGCTCATTCAGTTCAGATTTATTCACAAAAGTATGTAGAACCAGGTTCCAGTCACCACCAGTAGAACTCTCGCCCTGGGTATGACGAGAAGAATATGGTCCAGTGCTCTGAAAAGAACCTCTGTGTTGCCTATCAAGACATAAAACAAGCTGATGATTAAGGTGCAATGTTGTCTGCTTGCCTTAAACAGTATTTTGGGTCCCTTTAGGTCAGGACATACTATATTTACTGTCAGTGGCAGTCCATTTTAAACCAGAATGTCCATCCCATCCTTCCGATAGGATCAGGAGAAAGATGCCTTCTGCCTCTGTCGCCGACCACCACAGGTATGATACTTTCTACCAACCCAGTCCCTGTGCAACTTATCACTTTCTGCTTGGGAGAGGGGAGTTTCTTCGATAAGGGCAATGTCAGGATGGTGCTTATGGAGGTAGGACAGGATCTTTTTTCATTTTCTGTAATGAGTGAACCATTAACATTAAGACATTTAACCGGTTATTCATGGTGGGTTAACTCAGGGTGCTTCAAACTTTTAATAACACCACCTTTAATAACGCTGCCTTCGATTATGGACTGACAAAGCACTGCTTGATGCTTACTATCATCTTTGCAGCCCCGTTTTAACGCTATCATGGGCTGACATTGGACTCCCTTACTAATTTTTAGGTGATCGCTGTGGTGGCACCCCTTCTCTTGATCTTCCCACTGGATGGTGCTGAAGATTACATACAAAGAAACAAGGTATGCACAGTTGATAATAGGTCATTCATCACTTTTCCCAGCTGAGGCCTGAGTTTTGCCTTGCTTGTTTTATAGAAATACTTTCGTCATATATGACCATGGAGTTTGTCGGCTGACACTCTCCACCCCCTCGTTGAAGGACCTGTCGGAAGAAATACTCACCTCTAATAAGGTGAGCCCAATAGGGTACTTGTGCCCTAATTGTTTTATCACTAACACACATCAGGCTCTGACCTGCCCCCTTTCATTTTACAATCACAGGCTGTCCCACCTTCCTTCTTCTTTTAGTCCTGATGAAGACCAGTCACGGATCTCACAAATCAGCGCATTTATCTTGTAGTGTAGTTCCTATTATCCCAATAGGCTCTGCGCATTGGAATAATATCTTCAATAGTATAGACCTAGGGCAGAGGTTAACTAGGTCTTCTACCGACGATATTAGACTTAAAGTTTTGTGTTTGCCAGCTAGCTCAGAGTTCACTAGAAACTTTCTCGAATAGGCAAGGAGGATTTTAACCTCCCTGGATAGACAAGAAGGGATTTAGTTTCTGACAACCATAGAACATGACAACTTTGCTCTCCCCTAATCAAGAGTGTATCTCTAGAGTCGTGTGAAAACAAAAGACAACTTATTTTACTCAGTCAGTTCAGTGCATTCTTAGTTTCACCAGATTGTAGAGAAAAGGAAGAGACGGGCGTGTTCAATAAGATGTTATTTATTGATCAGTTTCTTTTCTCATACAAGAGAAATGAATCGCTATTATTGCAATACTTGTAGTTAAGTAAAGTGCATACAGTAAAGACAGAATTATAAAATAATACTGTAAAAGCATTTATATGGTTTCTTAGCCATAGGATACTTAAAATGGATAAAATAGATACATACATATATACATTTGACTAATCGTACTCAACTGGTGCTTCTAACCACGCCTACCCCAGTGTACTTGACCTAAGCCTAATACGTGGGCGGGAGTAGATAAGTAGCAGTTTAAGTTAAGTTTGTTTTGCCAAGGGACTGACTCGAGAATTCTCTGCAAGGGGTTATTCAGTTCTGTACCTGAGATCTAGAATGGTGGAGGGCTGGTATCTCTTATCCCAGGTCTTGATATTCCAGCTGCCTGCGAGGGCTGCTTGGAAGCGCCGGAGCTGGATTTCTCAGCACGAGAAAGGCAGCGTCTCGTTCTCAGCGCGTCAGGAAGGAGGGGCAGCGCCTGTGGGCTTCGCTCTCTGCTGGGCTCCTCGGCACGTCTCGCTGCTCCAATCTCGTCACCACCGCATGTGTTTGCTTAAGGCAATGTCGGTAATATTTATACCTGAAAGGTGCCGAGATTGACGTAAGGATGGACATATAAACGTCAATAAGGATGTCATATGAACGGGTTCGTTCGCACATTCTTTTACTGAAGTTCTCGGTGAAATCAAAACAATGGCTATGGGAATTTCCCAGGTCGCTGTAGGTTTGATTTGTTTTGAGAACTCCGTATGCCTTATCAGGGGCTGGAGGAATATCGCTTGTCTAATTAGATGGCATGCGTTATGACCTAATCAGATAACGCGCTTCTGTGCCGTGGTGTGGCTTAATCAGATAACGGTTTTTGCACCGTTGGATGGCTGCTAGTTAATTATTAACCAAACCAGGGTCAGGAATAGGGGAATCGATACAGTACCTATAGGAATACATCACAATCTAGGGTCTAAACGTCGACGTTCTGTTTATGTATCGGTCCACACTGAGTCTCAACGAAGCAAAGGGATAAATTATCTGTTTGAGTCTACTGTATTCTAAAGTGGACACTCATGATGTAATGTTTCGTCTATATGTATGATTATTTTGGTACTTCGAGTATTTACAGCACCCTGTCACCAGTCACAACCTATTCACTCAATGTATACCCAATCCATGTGTTTTGTTTGTTTTTGACAGCTATTAACAGAATTGTGAATTCAGTCGCTTTAAGGTTTATACTAAAAGATTTACCTTTACAACTATTGTGGTTAGTGTATGTTTCCTCATATATCCTTCATTGGATATATTGTTTTATTTTTGTATTCAATACATTCTTCAATTTAATTGTGATCCCCTGGGTAAGTTGCCTTACCCAGGTTCTGAGGGTTACTGGGTTATCCCATTACTTCTAATGGCAGGGACTATATAGGAGCGCCCTGGCTCTCCTTCTCGTTGTTATTGGAAGGGGGAGCGCTCCCCAGCTCGTTAGCCCCCGATTGAGTGTGTGGCTGGTGAGGAGTGCTCAGGCTCAGCTTGAGAGGATCCTGCCATGGATCTGGCTTCACCAAGGGAGGTCGAGAACCTCTCAGATACTCCATTGGATTTCCACCCTGTGGGGGTAGACTTAGGATCCTGACCTGGACACTTCCTTAATGACTCTAATGCTGTTCAAGTTAAGGGGTGGGCTAGGCCTGTTTGCTGGGGAAGTTGGGTGTGCTTGCTTCTGTCCCCTTCCTGTTGACAGTCTTCGCCCACAGGACTCTCTCTTTGTTCTGGGTGCTTCTTTTGCTGGGTGATGACGGCACATTCATTTCAATATGGTATATTGTGTTGTCAGGCATTGGATCCTGTAATATGGGCACCTATGGACCACAAGGTTATAAATCCCCCCTAATTAGAGGTTTTAGGATTATTAGTTAGGACACAGATGCTTCCTGTGGTGAAGTGTGCGACAGAGGGATATTGGGGAAAGTGTGCTTTGGTTGGGCTCTCGAGTCTAGTACATTTAGATAGAATTGGCATGGCACAAAAAGGTCTTGGGGGTCCCCTTTCCACTTATGGCAGGTGGGAACTAGGTTTGATTGCTTCTGCTGTGTCATGGTCGCCCCTAAGCTAGCAGTATTCTCCTGGAATGTAAACGGCCTCCTGCATTGCATTAAGCGTTCTGCGGTGTTAAAATATATTAAATGCTACAGGCTGACAGTCATTTAATGAGTAAGAACTGCCCCAAGCTCTGCTATGCTGCTGTCCTCTTGCTTGGATGAGAAGGACTGGACCAGTATCTCAATGACCCCAGAGTGTCCTCATAATCTAAAATCTCAGGGACATAACAGATTTCCAACAACACTTCACCTATACTCCGCCATCTGTGAGTCTAGCATGCGAAGTGATGCTAACCTTGAAAGTGGGCTTAAGCTGCTTTGCCAGGCTCTACGGCTGTTGATAAATATGGCTGACTGCAATGGAGTGTGGGCACATACAAGTAGTGTATAGAGCCCGGTCGGCGCCTACCTTGGGACTTAGAAGACATTTTGTGGGAAAATGCCTGACAAGTTAAAGCTCAGCAGATAAAGGCTGAAGGTGAAGCCTAAGGAGGATGAGGCATTGTTATCTGGGAGACTCTGGACAAAGTTGTGGTGCAAATTTCTACGTTCTGACTTAATCTCCTTTTTGGAAGACTAAATCTCCAAGGGAATAAAGTTGCAAGCTGCAGCTGATGAGGGCTCCACGAGGCCGGATACTGCTCCTGCGGAAACCTGCAGAAGAGGATTTGATGCTGTGAAGAAGAATGTACTGGGAGCTGCTGTGAAGCGAGGCCAAGGTCCTGGTTGCCTCTTGGATCTCAGAGCCCTTTTTAGCCAAAAATGTTTTAATTCCCAAGTTTTGGATCTTTGGCTATCTGGGCACCTTTAGCTCAACTTGCAAGGGTCCAAGACTGAAGAGGCACAATTTAGAGGGGCAGGCCTCCCTCAGGCTGTGTTCAGATACGGATTCAAGATGATTGGAGCATTTTCTGTTGCTGAGGCTCTAATCAGGAGGCCAGCCAACTAGCCATTTGGAGTCACTCTGATAGTCCTAGGTTCAAACAATGGAACTTGGCTTAAGCATCAGGGCAGGCCTCTGTGTGTTCAAGGCAGGACTCAGGCAGCAGAGCAGGAATTCCAGGTGCAGCAAAGCAGTCCTCTTAAGTACACAGCAGGCAATCCTCAGAGTCCTTCTGCAGGTCCAGAAAATGAAATGAAGAGTGGGTCTGAGGGTCTTAATTTTTTATTCCCAGCGCCCTCTTTTTAAGTAGGATGTCGTTTCTAGAGATTCTGTTTGGAATTTCCTGCTTCTTCTGCCACGTCGCCAGTCTATCTGCAGGCCAAATATTACGTTTTTTTGTGAATAAATGGCACAGCCTATTGATTTGCATGTGGGGCTGTGCTCAGCTCCACCCCCCATCTGCCAGTGACAGCCCATCCAGGCACACCTAATCCCCCTATTATGTGGCTGTGTTGGAGGAATGTAAAAAGTCCAACTGCTACCTACACCCAGTCATGTGACCCAGGCACAGGCTTCAGGCACTAAATAGCTATGGTAGGAAAATGGCAATTTTCAAAAAGTGTCATTTTCAAAATTCTAACTTAAAATTTGATTTTAATATTAAAGAGGATTTTAAATTAATCTTTCTCAGACACCAAACATGAATTGTCGACCCTTTCCCAATCAAAAGTTAACACTTATTAAAAGTAATAAGATAACACAATGTTATCCTATGGGAAAGGTATGCCTCACAGTAGTGAAAATGAATGTGTGTATTTTTCACCACCAGGACATGTAAAACTTCAATGTACATGTTCAATCTTTAAATTATAATGCACCCTGTGGTAAGGGATGCCTAAGGCCTACCTAGGGGTGACATATATAACAAAAGGAGAATATATGGCTTGGCAAGTGAGTTATTTTGCCAAGTTGAACTAGCAGTTAAAAATGCATGCAAGCGGGGGCGTGGCTAGCAGCCAACGATGGCGGCAGCAGCTTAGGGAGGCTCTCGCAGCAAGGCGGCATCCCCCATAAATCCGATATCCTTATCTTTTAAATTGTATGCACTGTCTGGGCGGACCGGGTCTGGCGACCGTGCGACACCGAGCGAGGCACTTCTGAGGCGGCGGCGGCCCAGCGATCAGCGGCTTTGTGGTGCGTGAGGAGGGGCCTGCTGTCCTCATCACAGCGGCGAGGTGGCCTGCGGACTGCACCCGGGCGGAAGTAGCGCCCCAGCGGGTGCCTTCGACCGGAAGTCTCGGTCCTCCGACCAACTTGTCAAACTTGGAGTGGCAGCCTCCTGAGTGAACCGCCTCTATAGCGGAAGGATACCGAAGCGGACGCAGCCACATACAACAGGCGCGACACACTGCGGGAGACACCGCAACTCCGAGAAAGGGGCCGCCATTACAAACCCCCTGGGCGGGTAAGCCTGTGTTGCGGGACTGAGAGTGGGGCAGCGGGGAGGTGAAGACCAGTGAGTGGTCACCACAAGCCTCCGGGGAGCACATTAGGAGGGACGCGTGGAATCAATCCCCCTCCCCCCCTTTTTTTCTTCTTCCATCTCCATTGGCTCCTGAGTGCTCGTGCCCCGAGCCTATACTACTCGGACTTGCTGTGCAACAGTAGGGGCAGGTGCCATGAACTCCCATTAGGCCACCTGTTTACCTGCATATCCTGCGGTGGCCGGTGGGAAAATCGCACCGTGAGGCGGCTCCGGGACGATTGAAAGGGGCACATGATCCGCTGCACTAGGAAAGGGGCATAAGATGCACCCTGAGTGCTAACAGTTTGCAAGGGACCCTGCCTGACTCGGACTTGCTCATAGCGGATGTACTAGCGGGCTGGTGGGCACGTGGAGAGGACAACGTTGGGACCTGCGCAGGGGCTGCCGCGACGGATACACGAACTACATCCAAGTGACGCGAGTGCACTATCCTCCCTGGTGGTGGACGGCCCATTCATTCGCGGGCTAACGACATGGCGAACAGAGGTCCCAGAAATAGTTCCACACAAGCCAAGCTCAACAAATTCGCCTACGACAAGAGTACCCCCCCGCAGGAGCAACGCAAGACCGTGGGGAAAATGGCAGACTCGGAGGGGTCGAAGAAAGCCACACTGGACGACGTTCTGGCGGCGTTGGCGCGGGTGCAGGAGACGGTGGGGGCGACAGCGACCGAAGTTAACCTGATACGGGCGGACCTACAGAAGATGAACGAGAGGGTGAAGCAGGTCGAAGTGGTGACCAAATCCTCGGTTGAAGATGTGTCAGAACTGCAAATCGAAATGGGTAACCTGCGAGCGGACAACAAACTCCTGAAAGAGAAACTAGATGACCAGGAAGGACGTTCACGAAGAAACAACGTCCGAATTTTGGGGGTACCGGAGTCTGAAACCGCGGGGGCAATGGACCTTTATGTGGAAGATATGATCAAAAATCGACTCCAACCCAAAGGACTCTCGCATTTCTTTTCAGTGGAAAGAGCTCACAGGGTGCCAGGGGGAAAGCCGAAGACAGGAGGTCCACCGAGGCCGATACTGGCGGGACTCTTTAATTTCAGAGACCGGGACGCCATTTTACAAGCGGCTAGGGTGGCTCCGGCCATCCAGATCCAAAATTCCAAAGTATCCTTTTTTCCTGACTACACGGCGGAGGTATCGCGGAGACGACGAACCTTTCTTGAGGTGAAAAAAACGTTACGAGAAAAGGAGCTGCCTTACTCAATGCTTTTCCCAGCCCGACTCCGAGTGGTAGCTGATAAGAAGGTCTGGTTCTTCGACTCCCCCGACGCGGACAGGGATTGGCTGGAGGGCTGGCACACTGTGGACAGACATCGGAGGACTCAAAGGCCGAATAACGGCCATCGCGAGGGCAGCCGGACGGGGTCACAAACATCAGGCAGAGGAGGAGCGGGCCGATCCCCAACTCAGGACCTAGCGGAAGCAGGTGGAAACGAATGACCCGAGCTAGTAGGAGTCAACATGGTCGCTGTCTCTTGTTAGCGGAACTAAAATTTCACAGTTGCAACTGGACGCTGGCTCGCTTTGCCTCGGATGTGAGCAGGGATGTCGCCTGCTGGGGGTGACGCTCTCCCCCCCTACACGCAAGTACTCTGGTTTTGGGATGGGTTAAGCACTCTGCTCAGTTGGGGTGGCGGGCAGTTGGAAGTCCGATAAGCAGGGGGCAGGGAGGGGAGTGAGGGGGGGGTTGTTTTGAGGTTGTTAGGAATGCACATGTATGGTCGAGGAATAATGGTAGCCTTTTTGTAGCTGTAACGGTATTTTGGTACACACGAAACTGGTCTGGCCCCTCTCTGAGGACTCAGTGCATTTTCTGGAATGGTTGTGGTACAGATACTCGGGGTTCAGAGCGGGTTCACCACGCTAACGACATCCTGAGGAAAATTGTGATATACAAGGGCGATTTCACTATGCTTAGATATCCGCGCCCTGGATCTAGCTCCTCTGGGGGGGATCCCAAGCAGTTTGACGTGTGGCTGTACAGATGGCTTGGGTGCTGTGTATCTGGTCGATTGCACTATCATTTTCGTACCCATGAATGGCGGAAGACATTCCACTCACTGACCCGGGCCAGCGTGACCTGTCCCTAAAAATACTGACGTGGAATGTGCGAGGGCTGGGTGATAAGGTGAAGAGGGGGCTAGTGCTTACTGCGCTGAAAAGGCTGAAACCCGCAATAGTACTACTGCAGGAAACACACTTAACAGGGGGGGCTTCCAGAGCACTAGATAGGAAAGGATATAAAATGGCAATACACTCCGAATTCACGTCCGGATCCAGGGGAACGGGTATCCTGCTCCACAAGTCCTCCAGGTTCATTCCCTTACAAACTAAGACGGACGATCTGGGGTGTTTCGCAGCATTGCAGGGACAATGGGAGGGTCGGCTCCTCAATTTGGTTTCTGTGTATATCCCCCCTGCGCTCCACTCTGTACAGCTGCCAAAACTAGCGGACTCTTTACTGACCCTTCCTGAGGGAGATGTTATTCTGGGGGGAGACTTTAATGCCACCATAGACACTCAATTAGATAGGTTCCCGGCGACGCCACCTGCAGGGGGGCCCTCCCGCTTCCAGCGCTTTCTGACGGCTATTGGCCTGATCGATATATGGAGACACACCCACCCTCAGACTAAACAATACACCTTTCACTCTGCAGTGCACGGTAGCATGTCCAGAATTGACTACCTCCTGGCGCTGGGAGATGGCATCCAACATGTAGACACCATAGAAATTCACCCAAGGGGCATCTCGGACCACTCCCCGATCACGCTGACGATATCCACACGAGAGAAGGCACGTAAACGGGTCTACCCCATACACGCTTCGTACCTCAAAATTCCCCAAGTCCGCAAGGCACTCAAAAAAATGACGACACTGTATTTCACTGAAAACACGGGTTCAGTAGGCTCCTCAGAAATCTTATGGGAGGCATACAAGACAGTGTTCAGGGGCCAAGCCATGAACTCGATCACGGGCTACAAACGGGTACAAACTCAAGAACTGACCACCTTGGAATTAACGCTACGGGACTTGACGACGGCACACGAATTGAACCCCACTCCGACCTCGTTACACACACTTAACCTCCAACAACAGCTCTACACGGACCATTTGCGGACCCAGGTCCAGGGACATATAACGGACACCCAGAATAGGATATACGAGGTTGGGGACAAGGCGGGCAAAATACTGGTGTGGCTCGATAAGAAAGGGGGCAGCTCTAGAGGAATCCAACAAGTGAGGGATAGCCGGGGAGTGTTACACACGAACCCGGAACGCATAGTAGAGGCGCTTGCGACCCACTATAAGGGAGTCTACACCCCTGAGCACGTGATAACTCCTGAGACTGCCAGAGCAGCCTTAGAACGTATCGAAGTCCAGACTCTCCTCGGAGGCGGCAACAGACTTAGACGCAGATATCACTGAGGATGAGATCCAACGGGCCATACATGCCTTAAACCCGGGCAAAGCGCTCGGACCGAACGGCATACCTATAGATTGGTACCAATCGGCATCGGAGAGCCTAAGTACGCATCTGCTAGCAATGTTCACGGAATGTTTAGAGAAAGGGGTACTTCCACTAGATCAGAGATTGGCCACGATCGTAGCTATCCCCAAGCCGGGGAAACCACCGGAAGACTGCTCCTCATATCGACCCATCTCACTGCTTAATGCAGAAACCAAAATCCTCGCCAAGCTTTTAGCGAACAGGATTCTGCCGCATCTGCCGGACATCATACATCCGGATCAATCCGGTTTCATGCCACGTAGAAACACAGCGCTGAATCTGCGCAGACTACATGGGGCTCTAGCTAGGGCGGACCTGTTATCAACGCAAGCGGTGATCTTGAGCCTGGACGCCAAGATGGCCTTTGACCTACTTGTTCGAGGTCCTGTCGCGTTTGGGATTTGGCCCCAAATTCATTGCTTGGATTAAGTTGCTCTATGCAGACCCGGTAGCTAAGGTGGTGGCGAATGGCCATATCTCCAGTTCCTTCCCACTAGGGAGAGGCACTCGACAGGGTTGCCCCCTATCGCCGTTGCTCTTTGCGATATCCCTGGAACCACTGGCCACCTTAATACGGACATCCCCGCTGCTGACGGGGATACGTTGGGAGGAGGGCTGGGAAGACCGGCTCTCCCTATATGCCGATGACATGCTAGTCTACTTAACTGACCCTGAACAGGGGATACCAGCGCTCCTACAACTCTGTGATGAACACGGTGCAGTGTCTGGTTATACGTTAAATTGGAACAAGTCAGAGATGTATGTCCTGAAGGGTCCGACTCCAGCGCTATCGTTGGACTGCCCCCTAAAGGCGGCTGGTTCCTCCTTTAAATACTTAGGTATACATGTTACGAGGGACCCAGCGGAATTCATGGATAAAAATGTGGGACCCCCTATGGCACGACTCAAACAAGATGTTCAGTTCTGGGTGGAATTGCCCCTAACGCTACTGGGAAGGGCTGCATTATACAAAATGAAGTCCCTTCCCCGATTTTTATATATACTTGAAAATACCCCATACCCGGTGACTCCGAGACTCTTTCAAAAGATTGCAGCATTGGTTTCGACCCTGCTATGGGGGAACCTTCTGGCCCGCATTGCACAGAACAAGTTGCATAGGGGCTGGTATGATGGCGGAATTGCACTGTCTAATCTGAAGCTGTATTATTGGGCAGCGCAACTTAAACCCGTCAACCACTGGCTACACGCTCCACAAACTGAACCGGCGTATCGAGCAGACAGGGCTCAATTGGGTACGGTTAGTCTACTGGCTCCGTTGTATGACAGGAGTAAACTGCGCAAATTGGTGGGGCCCACTAAACTGACAGCGACGCTGTGGCATACGGCAACGACTGCGCTCGGATGGAAGGGGAAGCTGACCAAACTGACCCCACTATGGGACTCTCGAGCCCTGGGAAACATGAGAAACAGCAGGGGGTTCTCCCACTGGGATACTATAGGACTATCCACGGTGGGGGACCTCTGGGACAGGGGAGCTGTGATACCTTTTGATAGGTTGAGGGAGCTATACGATATGGGAGAGAGAGAACTATACAGGTACATACAGATACAACATGCATTACTCGCAGTCCTGCCCCCTGGCACCGAACTGCCGGAATCCTCCCCGCTCGAAGACCGCCTTCTCACGGAGTTTATGGCAGACCGTGCGACTTCCCTTATATACCGTAAACTGCTTAACAACCTACCGGACCCATTGGCCCTACTGAAAGAGAAATGGGAGGGTGACACTTGTGACATGGACGAACAGGAATGGAACGAGGCGCTGGCGTCGCCCAAGGAAGTAGGTATCTCCGCACGGCTAAGGCTAGTGCAATTGAAAGTGTTACATAGGACATACTACACTAGGACAATGTTACATCGTATTGCTAGAGCACAACACCCTTACTGCCTGCGTGGGTGCGGGGAGGAGGGTACATTTTACCACACTATATGGGACTGCACTCTCATCCTAGAGTTCTGGAGGCAAATAATGCGCACGATGTCGCAGGCGTTGGAAATCTCATTGCTGCCCGAACCACGTAGGTGCCTACTGAACGTATGGGAACCTACAGACTAATCCAGGCATGGTCGTCTTTGGGTCACGGTGGGCTTGATCGTAGCGAAGCGAGACATAGCTCAGAGGTGGGGGGCGGCAGATGCACCTACGAAGTCACAATGGTGCCTTAACATGGACAGAGTCATGGTGACAGAAAGAGCAGTATATTCAGGTAGGGCGTGCCCGGGGAAGTGGAACAAAATCTGGACTAAGTGGAACGAATATAGGGGTGAAATTTGTGATCCCTTGCCAATAGATGAACAAGACTTATCGGATGAGGAGGGGGAAGAGGAGTAGAACACATCCTGAACACAGTGGCGGGGGGCCATGGACACTAGATACACCACGACTCTATAAGGAGGGTTCGACGGTTGGTAGATAAGGGACCTGGAGAACCGCGTCCGCGTAAGCCCGACTACTCACACTTACCAGGTTTAATGGGGGAATGACGGGACCAGGGATGGAGACTCTGGGGAGGGGCTTATGTACAATTAGTGGCTGCGACCTTCTGAACGAACTGCTTGACCATGATGTGATTCCTCGAATTGTTTATGTTGTTGTTGTTTACCAATAGAAAACCAAGAACCAGTACTAACGGACGAATCATCAACAGTGCTGTACCTTTTAATTGTGGCAATTGCGTGCTGATGTATGAACCGACTTGCTGATCCCAATCTCCTTTCACCGCATTTTGCTAACAGGAATGTGATGGCGGCCGGCCCGATGGGTTGTAGGCCAACAGCTGTGTGAGCTTCAAGGTGCAATAAAGGTTGTTGGGGAAAAAAAAATGCATGCAAGCTGCAACTGCAGACCTGGTACATGTTTTAAAGGGCTACTAAAGTGGGTTTTAGGGAGTGAGCACAGGCACTTTAGCTCTGATCAACAGTGGTAAAATGCACAGGGTCCTAAAGCCGGCAAAAACAAATTCATCAAAGAATAGGAGGGGTGAAGGTAAAGTGTTTGTGGATGACCCTGCTAAGAGAGTAAAGTCCATCAGTGAGGGATGGAATAAATTGGAGCATGAAGGCCATTATATCATTACCTTACAGGTTCTCAAGAATACCAGAAAATGCATGTTGTCCCTTCTATTCCTGTCTTCCAACTCTGTAGTTTTATCTTGCATATGTGAGTGGTCTTGTTTCCAGTTGGTGTTGGTGGTTAACCTTTTATCCATAGTAGTCAGATTGTTTTCTGTGACAGTCTACAATTAAAATCTGGGTGTTCTGTTCTCATCAAAACCATTTCCTGTGAGGGTTTGGTGGTTTTAGCATCTGTCAAAGTGATTGTGGGTCTCAGGGCAGCTAGTTCCTTCATTATGGTGTTGAGTGATGAGTCTTGCGCCATGTTGTCTGGTTCACATTGCTCTTTTGATGTTTTTCCATTATCACCTCAGTAAAAAGGAGCTGGCAGACAGGTTTGGACATGGGTAGAGGAGACTTAGACTCTGCAGCTGGAGATCTCCCACTCTGTGTAACAAAACATTTCACCAGGTTGATGGCGAGAGATATACTACCACTCAGTGAAGCAAGCCATAGATAGAGCTGTCCGAGGAGATCTTTATATTGACCCCAGGCATATGTTTGATTCTGGGGTGTAGTGGTCACATTTTTGAGGCCCCCAAATTTCAGATCTGCCGTGACTGCTGGTCCTCCCAAGGCCCTTGGTGTACAGCAAATGTGGATGAACTGTCAGTGCACTTTGGCCCAGGGCTTATATCTCTGTAGGTAAAGGTTGAGTAGCTAACCCCAGAATGGGGACATCTCTGCCAGTGGGTGCCATGGAGAAATCTTGTTGGACACGTCTTACATGTAGCGGCATTGGCCATATCAGTAGCCCCTCCGGGGGTATGAGACACCTGGCTTGACTATGATGGAGTGCTATTGGTTCCCAGGCATCGGTGCTATCCCTTGTGTGTATCACAAGTGTCCTGTTGGTAGGAGAGAGAGACAGTCCATCCCGGGGAGAATTGAATATGTCACTCATTCCATATTCGCTCCAAGGGTAGGAAGGCGCCACTTGCAGGTAGTTCCAGCCCTAGATGCAGGGGGGTTCCGGGGCACACGTCAGGTCTATATGGCCGCCATTCTTTCCATGACGACTGCTACTACTAGTCCGGGGATCCCCTACTACCTTATACCACAGAGTTCCAGGAGCCTGCTACCCTAAAATGGATTCTGCCATGGGGCTGTTGGGTACACATTCCATCTGTAGCGGCTGGCATACATGTACACTTGGAGCCTCCAGATGTCTGCTTGTTGGCACTCGAGGAGGTCTGGTCTCCAGGCCACTCAGGCTGAGGGGAAGAGCCAGGGTGAACAGTCCATGGGTGGCTGGTTCCCAACTGTCCAACTATCCAGTTTTATCCCCTTGCACTGTTTCTGCTCCCTTACATGCCTGAGAAGGACCATGGCAGTGAACTGCAGAGAAACGCCACATTTTCCCTCAGCAGTTAGCTCTGCCCTCACTAGATACTTTCTTGAATAAAGTACTTCATCACCATTGCTAATGTCCATCATGTGGACAGTTTTTCTCTCCAGCATCTCCTACAACATTATCATTTGTTGTGACTGCTTCATCTATCAAAGTTGTCAATGCAGTTAAAAAAACAGGACCCATACCATTCATATAAAACTGTTGTGGGTGCCTTTTGGTAGCCACAAATTAGCAAGGATTGAAAACAATCAATTAAAGATTTACTAGAAGTTAAAATAATGTTTGTAATATTGACAGACTTAAAAAATAAACATGAATTTAAACACAAGCATGTGATGTTTACACATATTTAAAGGTGTTTACAATTGAATGGACAAAGCCTTTGAGATATAAGCCACCCATAAGATAGGACTAAACAGCCCATAGGGCAGATGAGTTGTATTTAAAAAGTGGGACATGTACTTTCAATGTTTACATGTCCTCATAGTGAAAAACTCACTAATTTGTTTTTCACTACAGTGAGGCTGGCTCTCCCATAGGAAAACACTGAGTTACCGTATTGAGAACATTGTTTTAGTGGTATAAACCTCTTGTTTGGTGTCTAAGGAATTGTAATTTATAATCCTCTTCAATGGTAAAGTTGGATTTTAAATCGCAATTCTGAAAATGCTACTTTTAGAAGGTTGGCATTTTTTTGCCCGAGTGCTTGTAGCCTCTTCTTTGCTTGCATAACTAGGTGTAGTTGGTCTTTATGTATTCCTCCCAGACTGCTACACAACAGGGTGTCTGGGATTTGGCAAGATGGGCCACCCTGGCAGGATGAGGAGGCCTCACTTCAAATACACTGCCTCAGCTCACACACAAAGAACTTCACATTAGCCTTTTGTGACTCCAAACATCCTGTGACCAGGGCAAGGAGGCAAGAAAGTCCAGACTCTTCTGTGGGGGAAAACATCTAGAATTTTCTTCCTCTTCAATACTGGTACCAAGTATAAAACTAAGACCCTCAGACCCTCTCCTCAATTCCCTCCTGGACCTGCTGAGGAATCTCCGAGGACTGTACTAATGTCTGTGGCCTGCTGTGTATTTCAGAAGACTCCCCTGCTGCTCCAAGAGGACCGCCCTGCTGTCTGAAGCCTGCTTTAGGCCTTCAGATGACTTCCCTGCTGCTTGAGACCTGCTTCTCTGTTTGAACCCATGATTTCCTGAGGGACTCCAAGGGCCGGCATCCTAATAGGAGTCTCAGGTATAAAAAAGGCTCCAGCCATATTGAACACACACCTGGACCCAGGCTGAGTGAGTCGTGATCCACCAAGGGGTGCCCCTTCAGTACCGGACCCCTGGAAGTGGCACTAAAGGTGCCCATATAGACCAAATCCCAAATGTGCGAATTAGGATGATTCTGCCAAAAAAGTGCTCTGAGAACCGAGAGGAAACTGGGACCCACCTGCTCGCTTCGCCTGTTAGCTGCGTTCCAGGCAGCTCCCACTACTTTCTTCTCCACTGCAGTAAATCCTGTTCAGCAGCTCATGTCCAGAAGGGTATTCAACCTCATGAAGCCCTCATCAGCTACAGCCTGCAGCTATGTTCCGCTAGAGATTTTTGACTTCCGAAAAAGAGACAAAGTCTGAACATCGAATTCTTCAGCACACCTAACCAAACGTTGCTCCATTCCAGCCAGCCATAACTTTCAACTTTTCCTTGGTCTTGTGTGACTAGATGTCTGCGATTGGCACTTTCATCTTTTAGGTGCTATTTTTCACTTTAAAAACTCATATGTCTGGTTCTACTGATTAGATGTGGTTTGCTTTGGTGTCAAATATTGTATTACATTGTAATCTACATTTCTAAATGGGTATGGGATTTTTCTTGTGCTTTCACTCTTTAAGTTCACATAAATAGATTAAACATTGCCTCTAAGTCAAGTCTGACTACTTTTATACCAAGCTAACAGAGGGTTAAGCATAGGGCAATTTAGTGACTTTGTGTGGTTCACCTTAGCACACATTGTGGCTGTTGCTTGAGTAGGGTTTTGCCCCCTCAGCCAACAACCCAATTTCTCACACTTGTATAAAGATCTCTTATCACATCTAGATATATCCAACTTGACTGCCTTTCTGGAAGGACTGCTTGTTGCCCTGGTGCTCCCTGATGACCTGCTGAAGAAGAGCTGGTCTCTGTCTTCTCTGCAAGTGATTTCCAAGGGGCTGCTGAATTGCCTCATGCTTTCTGAAGTGTCAGGGAAACATAAGACTTCCAGCAATTCTGTTGGTGCTGTTGGACTCTGCCATCTATGAGTCCTACCCTTTACTAAGGTGTCCTCTCCAAGTTTTGGGCCTCCGAAGTGGGTTCTGCAGCTGTTGTGCTACAAAACTAACGCATTGTCACCTTTGCACTGATCAGAACAGAAGCATCGCCCAATCGACGCCGACTCAGAGGCTGCTCAGCAATAGTGGTTCCACAGCTTGCACGGCCTGGCAACAATGCATTTTCTGCATCTCAGAAAAGCTCAGAGAAGCTCAATGGTGATGCAGCGATCCAAATGCGTGGAATAGTTTGATGCATGGTGCATTCAGTGTTGCTGCTTTGCTCCATCCAAGGAACTTGCTCAGCGGGCCCTGCGTAGGTCCTGTAACCGGCCAGCTCCCTTTTGTGGTCAGCCTGAACTTTGGATTTACCCGGGTCTAGCGCGACCTCAGTAACCTTTTATAGCTATTGACTTCTAAGCACTGTTTTTCCAATTATTATTTAAAAATGTGTATCTCAACTTCAAGTGATTTACTTTCTGTTGTTCTGGTCTTGTTTTACTCCGATAAATATTCTCTGTTTCTAAACCTGTGTGGAGCCTTTTTGTGGTGCATTCATTATGTTACTGTGGGTGTTTCACACATACTTTACATATTACCTCTTTAGGTAAGTCTGACTGCTCTGTGCCAAGCTACCACAGGTTATGTTTAAGTTAGTATCTAGCTTAGCGTGACTAGAGTGGTGGTTACACCCTGGCCTGGTTGCATACCACAGCCAACCATGAATCCCATTTCTAACGCGTATTAAATGTATAAATTGCACAGACGACCTTCTCTAATATGCTGCTTTCTTAGGGTGCAAAATCCTTTAATAACCCACAATAAATGGGTGTGTTAAGCTAGCATGGTGCTTGCTTGGTATTCATCGCCACAGGTACTAATTGTTGGGCCTTTGAGAATGGCAGTGGGCAAACATCAGCTTCAAATGTAAACAATGGTGTTTTAGCAAGAATAATGACCTCAGTGAGTGTTACTAAACTAAATGTTTTCTGAGCTTTTTGAAAATGTGTTTCCTATTGAGATTTACTCTCTCATGTTGCAGACTGAAACTTTATAAATTACGCCTTTTATGACTGGAATGGTGGAAGTGACAGAGGGCAACTTTGTACAATCTCACAACATTATAAAAAGAATGTACAATGTGACTGGGTAAAATAAAAACCTGTAAACACAGGCCCACATTCTTTCAACCATACAGTAACAAAATTAACCTTCGGCTAAACCTTTCGTTTTTTACAAATTTTATATAGAGGGACGCTATCCACATCACACTAGTAGTAAAAAAAAAGATTTTGAAACAAGTCTGCTTTAAGGAAAAAAAAGTACATTAACACTTCATATTAGATTTTCAGGTATTTACACACTTCATTACAGACTTTGTTTACAGATAAGCCACAACATGTATCATCTTACACAATAAGACTTTCTTAAAAATCTGGTGTAGCTAGAACTTGTAGCGCCCGGGGCTATCCTTCAGGTTGCCGCCCCCCTCTGGGGGTGCTGAGGAAAAAGGACGACCAGAAAGAGGTCTGAGAGACACGTAGTATCGCAGCTAATAGTTACCTCGATCATGCAAGTTACATGCACATACATGACACAGTCCAGGGCTAGACAGCCCCCGTCCCCAAAATAGTACCACCCGGGGGTGGACCGCCCCCACCTAGCTACGCCGCTGAAGGAAAAGCAGAAGGAAACCCAAAACTTACATCAGTTCTACCTACCCTGTTTGTGACATCTCACTCATAACATCACAGCTTGTGCAGGACCCTTGTCCCCTGTCCCCTTATCTGTCGCATCCATGACCTCAGCAATGTCTGTAGACTGGTCCACCACACTGGGTTTGACCACGATTTCCCTGACAGCACCTTCAGGGTACTACAGGTGAGTCCAATGCACCTGATCACTAGACTAACTTGAGTTCTGCAGTTGGGGTAGTACAAGCCCTGCAAGTGGAAGCCTTTTCGCTCCACCCAAGCCCCCCATGAGAGCTCAGTAGAAGCCATCACACGTTCCCCACCCACGACCCACCGCCCCACCTGCCGCACAGTAGGACACTTCAAGGAAACCGGCCGTATCTGGTGGTGTCAGACACCATAGCTGATTCACCCACCATCATCGGGCAGTGGTGGTAGGGGTGCCAACAATCCATGCATTTTCATCACATTCTGCAGCATGCCAACCAAGTGCGTGCAGAGACAGACACATAACTACATACCTTACAGCTGGCTATCACATCATGTCAGACTTGTCAACGAAAGACAACACATAAAGTACATTACAGAGAGCATCCCTCATAAAGATACGCTGTGTAGTTGGCTATGAGGGGTGACTAAACCAGTATGAACCAAAGCATGTTACATAAAGCATCCCAAATCATACATTGGAGTTGCTGGCATGCATCCAAGAGAACTGAGATGTGCCATATAATATCACTACTGACAGTGCCATCATGCCATCTTGATAATTTTACCATGCTCAGTCCACTGCGAAATTTAGGGTCAAGAACATATTTAAGACCATGCAATCATTCATAGGCATTCAACCACATTTTCACCCACATACTAACACCTAGAGTTTAATTCATTAAAATCCGCACCAAATTGTCCACCTGGCCCACTCACGATCCTTTACATATCGATCCAATGGTTAACCTTACATCAAGCAAGTCACACCATGCAGAAGTCAACATCAACAGTTTAAATCTTTTGAAAAAGCTGAAGTAAAATGTGTGGCTGGGAGAGAATCCCTTAAATCTTTAATTTTTTCCTTGACCGATTTGCCTCCGCATTCCTTTAATTATCCATTCTATTACCACTTTTTATTCGAACCATCTCCAACCTGAGTTGTTTTCCCTTGACTTTGTAGGTCTCTTGTTTTTTCAATTGAATACCCCTTTCATTTTTTTTCCATTAATTTTTATTGAAGCTTTTCAACATTTACTTTGAAATTAAATGAAATGAAATGAAAAAGGAACTTGCTAAAGCGCACTGTGGCCAAGCGGCTTCCTGGCGCTTATCAATACAATAAGTAAACGGAGAGAGAGGGTACACATTCAGCAAGAATTGAATCATAATCAGCAAGTATTCAATTATCAAACAGCACATAAAAGACTCACTAAGCAAAAATAGAACTACAAAAATGCAGTACTCATACATGTGTAAGCACAAAAATCCATACAGTGCAAAAAACATGCCTGCATTTAGGCTCAAAAGCAGCTCATCCTACCCAAGGATCCGGGGCCAGCCAGATAGCATAAACCCAATCCGCAGGGGCCCCTATATTCTTTTTCCCTTCTGCCTGGACCTTTCTCCTTTGTGCTCATACAATGCGATTTCTACAGTCAGGGTAGACAAAACCAGTCCCCTGCCATTGCTGAAACGTGTGAGGCTGTGGATCGCTAAAGCGATGCACATACGAAAACAGCCATGGCCACATATTTATTTATATTAAGGAATCACCCCCTCTAGCCCTTCCTGCCTCCTGTATCCCGAGGAGCATAGTTTGAGAGGTCAGAACAATATTGGTGTTGAGAATTCTCTCCCGCCACCCCCCCACCCCCAAAGTTTTTTAGCGACCTCGGATGTCAGTACATCCAACAGAGAGCATGAGCAAAACATATGAATCAAATTTGGAGGAAATTAATCATCTACACTGGTGTTTTTAATGAGGACCAGTTAAGGATTGTATACATTCATTTACCAGGAGATTACTTGCTTTGTCCAGAATCACAGGATGTCGGCATGACCCAGAGACTTGAACCGGGTTCCCCAGCACCCAAGATGGCAGCTCTGGTCATTACGCCTCATCCTCTTCCCACTTTCATGGTAGTAGTTTTTTCCGTTTTCGGCTGTGTTAACAGGTGAAATGGGCTGGTGCTAGCTCTGACAGCTGCCTCTTGGTGAGGGTCCTAGCACTTATTTTTGACCAAATTAACCACTGGTGTGGCCTGCACGCCCTTTCCCTGGCTGCACGCACCGGAAGTAGTGGGCTGCTCAGACATCACGCACTGGAGCTTTTTGCAACCAGCAGGTCACGTGCGCAGCGCTTGCACTTCAAACGGCGGCAGCTCGGTACTGGCCCGTTGCGGCGGCCTTTATCATTTATTTGGGGACACTCACTGTGAGTGTCCCCAAAGAAATTATAAAGGCCGCCACAACGGGCCAGTGCCGCGCGGCGGCCGCCCTCAAAATAGTGCCGTCTGGGGCGGTCTGCTCCCACCGCCCCCCCTAGTTATGCCGCTTCTTTACAGATGAGTCCCAGGGATAAGAAGACCCAAATATCAGCACACTTTAATTCGGCATCAGTGAAACTATAGGCAGATGGTGGTCGCATAAATGGAAATAAGTCCCCAACTTCATGCCAGTCGACATTTAAAACAAAATGTATTGAGCAGATAAGCACACAGCAGCACACACTAGGAGGAAATTGGAAAACAGTTCCACACACGTTGTCAGTCAAGAACCATTAAGTCAGAGTCACTGCAACCTCAAAGAAATTCTACTCTTAACAGAGGTGCACTCATCTATCACCAGAAATGAACTACAGATGTGATACGACTAAACGGGGCTGTATTACGGTGTGTGCTACTGCACCATTCACTTTGAATACAAAAACGTGCCAATCCTAAAGTTTAAGCATCTCTTATGGGACAAGGTCCATCTTATTGCCTATTATGTATGTTCCTTCCTTTCATTGCTCGATACTCCATTGACATGGAGCACATTTCAGGAGCACATTCATCACCTACAAAGAATTGGGAAAGCCAGTAGGTCTGGCTTTCATTATTAGTCCTAAGTAAAACATTTGAAAAGCCTGCTTCAGTTTAAAAATAAAAGAACAATGGCTTTCTGTATACAGTGCGTTAATGAGATTAAGGATATGTGTAGTAACTCTGAGTAACTCTGAGACGGTAAAATACATCCTTGTGCACTGCAATGCATGCACTCTATAGGCGGTGGAAGGATACACCAAATAGCCAATAGCACCAGGTAAGAGAAAAATCCTCTTCTGGGCGTAGTCACTCTGCAAATAGTTTAAAGAATTTGCAGCAATAGAATTTACAGTTAACTGCCCTGTCAAGCTAGACCTAAAAATTGCATTGCCAAACAATAGTTTGCCTCATCATTATCCATCTTTGTGTCATTTCCGTATTTCCTCTCAGCTCCTTAAATCCCACCCCAAGCCTATACATTATAAATTAATCCTTTCATCCACTATTTTTGTCTGTATCAACCTCTGCCACCCCATGGATTTAAGACTTTATTTACCCTCTGCTCTCCAGTCCTTGACACTGCCGACCATGCACAGCCTTATCATTGCCTAAAATATATGTTAAATTCTATACACCAGTATTCATTTTATTGAAGTGTTTTTAATTCAAATTCAACGTACATTGATAGCAGGTAGCCAGCCATTATGTGCACTTGGTGTTAAGCTATCACTTTTGAATCAATCAAATTGCAGTAGGGAAACTCAATGACGAATGCCCGGACAGCTGAGGTGATAAAGGAATTGTACTGCTATATGTAAGGATTGGTCATGAAATTAAACTTAAATAGGCACGATATGAGTTATTTTAAATTAACAGATAGTCAGGGAACGGGGAAATCAGTCAGAGACTTCCAAAGTTGAAAACCAAAGGGCAGCCTGATTTGGATGTTTTATTCTCCTTGTGTATCTGCGTGGTTATATTCAAAATGATTTATAGTCTTATTATACTATTGTAAATGTCATCATAGATCTCATCTAGAATGCATTGCGAGTCTAAGGATGTTTACCTCACACCCGTGACCCCTGCCATGAACCGCGAAATTTTCCATCCGGAATATACATTTTTACAGGTTGAAATTCCCAAAACAGTCCTTGCATTCTTCCAGCAGGACTCAATTGAAATTCAGATTCAAAAATACAAAAATAAAAAAGTCAAATTGTTATTTTTTTTGTCCATTTACAGGAGGCTGTACCCAAGCAGCCACGGAAGCCGCTAAAGGCATTCCTGCAGCATTCTATTACATGATTTGAATAATCCAGAGAAGATGCTCTGAAGGTCAGAGGCAGCACTTAGCCACTCAGCAGATCACTTGTTCTCTATAACGGAAGTCAGTGGTACCATTATTATCGTTATTATAACGATGAACCTTGCCATCAACTCCCATCATAAAGGAACTCTGATCTGGCACGCATTTGCTGGAGCTCTAAAGTGGCACTAAAGCGAGTTTGCATCTTGCTCAGATATTGATTCAGTCCTGGTTTTACCCAAAATGGCTATATATTTTGAAATGTAATGACAGATTCGTTTTCAGCACAGATATGTTTTTTGCAGAACGCAAAATAGTTACTACATTTTTGTTAAGCAAAAAAAGGAATCACTTCTGAGTGCCCTTGTATGCAAGAGCATATTTGCATTAAGAGCTTTCCTTTACGTTCACCTAAAAGTGGAACTATGGGGCATATTATCAAGGACAGGCGATACATTATCGCCGCTTTTATCGGCAGGAAACTGCCGATAAAGCGGCGATAATGGGATTGATAATATGCTCTATGAATTCCTATCGAAGCCCATGTTAGATGTCTTCAAATCTAACATGGGCTTCGATAGGAATTCATAGAGCATATTATCAAGCCCATTATTGCCCGTCCTTGATAATATGCCCCATAATTATTGATCTGTTCTCGCCTCATACTACCGTGTTTTTCATATAGGCCAATGTCCAACAAGCAGAAACTTCTTGTGGGCGTGGTTTATACGGTTTGGTTTTACTTTTTTCTATACAAATTTAGCCAAATGACAATCAAGTTTGTCAAATGTGTGGAAGAATAGCAACGCATTTCAAGGGTTATTCGGATAATCAAAAGGCGTTCGAGATAAAACTGAATATTAAACTTAAGGATAAAAATGCTAGTGCTTTTTACAGGGTGCTCTTTTCCAAAGAAGTGCATACAAATTTTGAAGAAAATATCACAAAATGTGCCTTCTGATGTGTGATCACCAACTATGTAAATACTGAAGTTAATGTGTCAAAACATCAATTGCAGCATATGCTGCTACTAAAAGAAAACTTCTATTTAAAGCTGGGATTATTTCTAAATATTAAACTCCTCTATCCAGCTACGGTTCCTATGTTTGGCCTGGTGGTTAAGCGGCACAGCTTTCGATCAATTGTTAAGTAAGAATAGAAATGTACTGTGAGCTAAGAGAAGTTCTTTAGAAATGTTTAATACTTGTCCCGTATTTCACCAAAGGAGGGCTCAAAAATGGGTTTTGGATTTAATTTTACAGCTCAAATCTCCAACTACGTCCAGTACTTAATTGGAGCTGGTGGGGACCACCAGCACTCTTTTTTAAAGACCGGCACTTATTGTTCTGCATTACACATTTACCAAGAGTGAACAAGGGTAAAACAAAGGAAAAAGAAGGAGGAAGAGAAAGAAGGAAAAGCTGTCATGAGGAGAGAAAGTAAGAACATGCAAGAGTGAGACAAAGGGGCTGATAACATCTGTTAGTGGAATAAAGAGGCATGACCAGGTTTTAAGACTACGAAGCTTTGGTATTGGGCGTGCCAACATTTAATTGCACAAGCAATAGGCTTTTTTTTTTGTGTTGACATTTTTAAAGTTTTTAGATGAAAATACAGAAACACATACATATGCAAATAAGCACTAAAATAAGATATTGATAAATGAATCATAATACAGATATGAAAGTGGTATAGTTATATATAGGATATATTGTATATGAAGAAGCAGAAATATCAAATATTCTATAAGCTACAAAGCAAGAATTAGTAGAAAAGAAGAAAGAGAAGGAATAAAAGGAAAAGAGGAAAGAAAAGGAAAGGAAAAAGAACAAAGAAAGAATCCAAGAGTAACAAGAGAAAAGAGAAAAAGAGGTGAAACCAGGACACATGAAAAGGATGAAGGAGCAGACAAAAAATCCCCAAAAAGTGCACAAACGCAAAATAAAAATAATTATGTAGGAGTAACAGACGTAGGAGAGGAAGGGGTGGAGACAGAGTCGCTATCCACTGTGATTTCTAGGAATGGGGACCATGTTTGAAGAAAAACAGAAGCCTGATCTTACAAGTTATAAATTACACGTTCGTAAGAGGCTGTTTGTACCATAGCCACCACCCACTCTTCCTGAGAAGGAGATAAGGAGGACTTCCAATGACGTAATATACAGATTTTGGCCATAGCCAAAGCAGTGTGAAGAAGACGAGTCTGTGGTTTAGACAATGTCAGAAGACCACGAAAATCATGTAAAATAATATTTGCAGAAGTAAAGGGTAATGGTAATGACATAGTCGATGCCAAAGTCTTTCTTATAAAAAGCCAAAATGACCTAGTACAGGGGCATTCACAAATGATGTGTGTAATATCACATTCAGAAGCTGAACATCTCCAACACAGAGAATGTGTTATCTGTTTAGCATGATGTAATTTAGATGGAGACCAGTGCCATTCATGGATGATTTTGAAGATGCAAAATTTGAGACGAGCCTCTCGGACACCTTTATATAAACCTTCCAGAATCTGACCCCATTGGGTAGTGGAATACGTAATTGACAAGCGAGACTACCATTTTAATTGAAGAGCGTTCGAGAGGGGTTGTGAAAAAAGAGGATGCAGGAAGGTTTATAAAGACCAGAAGTCACACCTTTAAAGTTGCCCCACAAATGTAAATAAGACAAAATAGGAGAAACTATCAATAATTCAGGTGGAGAACCTAAATGTTGTGTGATGGTGTGTTGAAGTTGAGTATAGTGACGGGATTGTGTGGGTGGTAGACAGAAATCCTCACTAATTTGAGAGAAAGATTTAAAATCGTTATCATGAAACAGTTGTTCCAGAGAATGAACACCAGCCTCCTGCCACAAAGGCCATGACAACATGCGACCATGAACACGAATAGCCGAGTTGGACCATAAAGGAGCTTTGATATGAAGCCGCGAATTAGATTTAAGTAAACGATGACTTCTTTGCCAGGATTTGTACATAGCAGATAAGATAGGATTTTTAGGATCAGAGGAACTGGAACCCTTGCCATATAAAAGGGATAATCCAGGGCTAGAGGATAATAAGTGACGTTCAAGTAGGACCCATTGAGGTATATCTGTAGACTTAGGCAAAAAGAAGGAAAGTTGTGAAAGATGAAGGGCAAGTGAGTAATGTTCAATAGAGGGAAGACCCAAGCCGCCGTGTAATTGGTGAGAATTTAATTTGGCCAAGGTGAGACGCGGTTTAGCAGTACCCCAAATACCTTTTTTTATTTTGGAGTCAATGGACCAAAGAACAGGTAGAGGAATGTTTAAAGGGAGCATACCTAGAACATAAAGAAATCGCGGGAGGGTGACCATCTTAACCGCCTGCACCCGCCCCCAAAGAGATAAGCCAAGGATTTTCCATTTATCGAAATCTCTCTGCATCTGTGCAATCAACGGTGTTAAATTGTCCATAACTATATTATCCAATCCTATATTAATCAATACTCCTAAATATTTAAGGCGGGAAGGTTGCCAGTGAAATGGAAAACCAGAAATTGCCTTTTTTGTAGTACCAATGGACATGGGCAATGCTTCGCTCTTATCCCAGTTAATCTTATAGCCGGAAAAAGAAGAGAAATTATTTATGATACGAAAGAGAGCAGGAAGAGAACGGGGAAGATCAGTGAGTGTGAGAAGAATATCGTCCGCATATAAATACATTTTTGAATGACCAATTGGAAGAGGGACTCCAACCACTGCAGGTATTTGACGTATTGCAGCAGCCAGAGGCTCCATTGCCAAAAGGAAAAGAAGAGGGGAAAGAGGACAACCTTGACGGGTAACCCGTCTGATTGGAAAAGGAGTAGAAAGGAAACCGCCGCAGTTAACTTGAGCGGAAGGATTGTCATATAACAGACGCACTTTAGTTATAAATTGGTCGCCTAGACCAAATCGTTGCATTATGGTAAAAAGATACTCCCACTCAATACGGTCAAATGCTTTTTGGCATCCAAAGAAAGGAGTAGGGCATCGTTAGCAAGATTTTTAGCTGACCAAAAAGCATGAGAAAGAGTACGTAAATGATTTCGAGATGAACGACCAGGAACAAAACCTACCTGTGAGTTGTGGATTAAAGATGGTAAAACCTTTCGAAGACGTGATGCGAGAATACTTGCAAGAATCTTAACATCAGAGTTTAAGAGAGATATGGGGCGATAACTACCACATAACAGAGGATCTTTACCAGGTTTTGGTAAAACAGCTATGATGGCCTTGTTGGATATAGAACCAAGAGAAGATTCCTCTGTGGCTTCCACAAATGCGGCATGCAGAGTATCAACCATACTCTGACCAGTCCACTTGAAAAATTCAGGGGGGAAACAATCATCACCTGGTGCTTTGTGGTATGGTAAGGCAGTGATAGCTGAGGAAATTTCCTCCTTCGTAATAGCTCCGTCAAGTAGAGCTCTACCATCATCCGAGAGTTGTGGAAGATGTACCGTATCCAAAAAATTGGACATCCCTGACATGTCAATGTGAGTGCTTGGGGAATAAAGATTTCTGTAAAATGAAGCAAATTCATCAACGATTTCTTGCGGTCGGGTAAGCATATCGCCAGAGCTTGATTTAATAGCCGGAATTACCATAGCAGCCTCCCTCTGATGCAGTTGCGCAGCCAATAGCCGGCCAGCCTTTTCCCCCTGCTCATAGTGACGCCCTTTCATCTTTTGTAAGGCATATTCGGCCTTGGAAGTAAAAAGACTGTTGAGGGACATGCGCGCCTGCTCCAACAATTTACGATTTTGAAGAGTTGGTTTTGAAACATATAATTGAGAAAGACGGCAAATGTCTTTTTCCAAATCAGCCTGCTTGGCAGCGTTCGTCTTGTTATGTAAAGCAGCGTCACGTATAAGTTGGCCTCTAATAGTTGCCTTAGCAGCTGCCCATACCGTTCTTCAAGAGGAAATTGAGTCCTTATTATTCAAAAGATAGTCCCGCAAGTGTGATTGTAGAAGAAGTTTACCTGTTGGTGTTTTATATTTATTAATGTTTAAACGCCAGGACTTGCGCCCCGGATAGGAAAGACCCAAATCAAGAGACAAGAAAACAGGGGAATGATCAGAAATGGCTGCTTCTAGAATTTTTGATTCTGTAACTAGCCGGCCTGTGTGTTGCGAAAGAAAAAAGTAGTCGAGACGGGAGAATGTACCGTGAGTAGAAGAAAAGAATGTGTATTCTTTATCTTGAGGGTGACTGAGCCTCCAATGATCAACATGACCAGTATCAGTAAGAATGTCAGTCAAAACGGCTCTATCGGATGCATTGACGGTATCAAAGCAACCTGTCCTGTCAAGGGCAGGGTCTGGAGCCAGATTCCAATCACCTCCAATGAGAAATTGGGTAGCATTTATTTCTGTAAGGAGGCGATTAAGTCGAAGGAAAAATTTCTTTTTGGAACCTAATGGAGCGTAGACAGAACCAAGACAAATGAAAGAGTTTCCAAGTTTCAACTTATCAAATACATACCGACCATCCGGATCAGTCCATGTCTTGATAATCGTAAAAGGAAGTGACTTTCGAAAAAGGATGGCTACCCCACATTTACGAACAGGGTTGGGATTAGTGGGATCCGGTTTAGAGACACTGCTATGAATGACCTTACCAACCCAATCCCTGCTAAGTTTACTAGATTCAACATCGTCCAAATGCGTTTCCTGTAGTAAGGCAACATCTGCATGTTTAGAATGTAAATAAGAAAGAACCTTCTTTCGTTTAATAAAATGGGTGAGGCCATGAACATTCCAGGAAATCACCGACAATGGGTGGGTAGAAGACATGACAAGAGAATTGAACAAGAAGATGAGAAAGAAGAGAAAAAAGAAGTAAATAGAGGTAAGAAAGAAGTTTGTTACTCTGGGTGAGGAGGAAAAAGAGAGAAGAAAAAGAAAAGGGAAAGTAGATTATAAAGGCAGAATGAAAAGTGGAACAGACAAAGCAAATATGAATATAAAGAGAAAAAGTATAAAGATGCAAAGAAGAGGAAAAGAAAAAAGAAAAAAGGAAAAAAGAATTCTAGACTGTTAACTACGGGTCTGGTTGCACCTACAGAAGCACCAAGGGAGACCGGACCCCCTCCAAGCAAAGAAGAATGGTGATCCGGGGAACAAGTGATAAAACTGAATATTTGAGAAACGCATGTAGAATATGATTACAACAAGAAAAATATGGAAACCATATACCATCATCATGAAATATAAGCAATAAAATGGACAAAAAAACATGATATAAGAATCATACAAGAAGAGAAAAATAGAAGGAGAAAAGATTAAAAGCAAGGGAAATGATATAGAAACGAGACCTATTACATAATACATATTAAGAGAGGTGCGAAGATAGAATGAAATAAATGGGAAAGTTAAATGAGAGGAATATCAAAATCCAGCACCATCATAAAGATGGGGAGAAAGGGAGGTAGGAAGTATAGATAATAGTGCATAAGAATAAAGAGATAGGAAAATATCGGGACCTATTTTGAGAAAGATATGAAAGTATCCAAAGCAGAGTATTCACTGAAGAGAATGAATAATGTCACGTTAAACAACAAATACTATATTATAGATGAAGAAATGCATTGAAAAAGGACCATCATAGTAAAGGTAACAATTTTGAAGCAAGTCTACAGACAGAGGTGTACTCTGAGGGAGCCGAACGTATAGTGTAAAACCATGAAAGAAGAGGGACATAGAGAACACAATGTGAAACAAAGAACAAAAAGTTATCGCATTACAAACAGAAAAACAGCGTTAGAATAAAACCTAGACGAGAATAGTAATACGAGAAAAACAAAGAAGAGAAACACGAAAAGGAGACAAACGTACAGTGGCACATAAAAAGAGGGAAAGAGATAGCATGTAGTTACAAGGAGGGAAAACCATAAAAGCATGCCATAGAAGAGTAACAAGAGAAAATGATCAGAAACAATCCAAATAGAGAAAACACTGAAACAAATAGACATTATTCAAAAGCAAAATAGCAAATAAAGAAATAGTGAGTAAATACCTTAATAACAATAACATCACTATAGCAGGGGGAATGAATAGGAAGAAAGAAAGAAAAGCTACCTGCGGGGAGGTAAGAACCTTATAGTATATAATAGGGAAAACCTGAAAATGAATAAATAACTACAAGACTAAAAAATCACATAGTAATAGCAAATATAGAATAACAGTAAAGCAGAAGGTACTATACAGAACATTAAATATAAGGAACCATATTATGTTATGCATAAATATCTCAGTGAACTTAAACAAGCAGTAAAAAGCATTATGAACAACGAATACTGCTAGAAACTCATAGAATTTAGAAAAAGAGAAGGCGTTTTAAGAGGCGATCTAGACTTGTCTCTTTGCTGCGAGTTAGTGAGAGAGGAGACAGAATGTAGAGCTGAATCCCTGTCCTCCTGAGAGCGAGACATACGAGTAAGATCTCTGCCACGTTGCCTAGAGTCAGTAGAGGTGTATAAGGGAGATGTTAATAGGTTCAGTGAGGAGGACTTGCACTGAGGAGGCTGGGCAGAGGAAGAAGACTGAGTTTCCATATCACTGGATTTGATATCGTCTAGGAACTGTTGTAAAAGTGCAGGATCATAAAAGTCTTTGGACTCACCATCCCTGGTAATACGAAAACGTGCAGGTTCAAATAATCCATATTTGATGTCCATTTGTCATAACTGGGGCCGCATAGAAAGAAACGCTTTCCGCCGTTCATTCGTTTCTTTAGAGAAGTCTGCAGCCATCTGGATGGTATAACCTTGAAACAGGAAGGAGCCATGAGTGCCAGCCAATGATAAAATCTGTCTGGTTTGCTCATGCCGAAGTAAACATGCAATAATTGGTCTAGGTCTTGCCGAAGGACCAGAACGTGGTGGGCCCACACTATGAGCATGTTGGAGCTCAAGAGGAGGAGCAAAGGAAATTCCAGTCAAAGTGGGAAGGGCATTACAAAGAAAGGCCTTCAAATCTTGCTTTTCAATATTTTCTGGAAAACCAAAAAAGCGGATATTGTCTCTACGGCTGCGATCTTCTAAATCGATGATCTTACTGTGTAGAAAGAGTAGATCCTGATCTGAACCCTGAGCCAAATTCAGTCTACTTTCAATGGCCACTATTTTAGAGTCAATGACGTCAATCCTTGTGTGGAAAGTAGTGAGCTCTGCCCTGATAGATTTAGTTTCCGCAGTTAATGAAGTCATGGCAATGTCCAGACCCTCCAGTCGTCGATTAACTCCAGAGAGTTCTTGCAAAATGCGTTGCATAGTGTCAGATAAGGATTTGTCACTCTGAGGTGGTGTCGTTTGCGGTGTAGGAGGTGACGCAGATCCATTACCTTTAGCTGTCGAAATAGAGGACTGTTTAACCACATCAGTAAAGAGTGTTTGTTTAGGCCCACGGCCACCATTTCTATTATTAGACATTTCCGTACACTTTTGTAGCGGCGGTCTGCAGTAACAAATAGAGGAAATATTGGAAAATGAGGCAATGATGGGATCAGAAATGTATCAAATAACAAGGAAATAGTAGAATGTGAACAGCGAGTAAATGACCAAAACGAACAGCATACAAGTAATGCCAAAAATACCTCAGAAACAAAGCATGTAAATACGGTAAATGAGTACTACAGTAGATTAGCAGTGTAGTGACGATAAAGTAAATGTACATAATACAAGTACATATTGAATTTGAAGGTAAAACAATTCTCAAATGGAAGGTAGGATATAAGAGAATATGAGTATCATACACTCAGGACTGTCACAAAGAAAACATGAGATTGTAGTACTGGCGTATAAAACAACGACTGTGAATAAGAGTCAAAAGTTACTTGAAGGCATAGCTGGTAGTAAGGCAAAATGAGAGGACGGACTGGGGATGAGGCTGATAATCCTGCCTGTGAAAGTTCCACAGCATAAGCGCAGTAATAGTCCATGAGTCTGCTGCATCAATGCATTAATACCGTGAAAATACAGTTTTAACGGGTGCTAAGGGTATAAAATGTAGAGGGGCAAAGCAGAAAATCCAGTAGAAAATACGTTAAACAGGCTCCCGCCGGTAAAATTCGTCGTGTGAAAGTAATTCTGAAGGGATTCTTTTACTAAGCTTCAAAGAAATCCACTGGAAAGCCACTTTTGAAGTAAGGCGCCGTGTATTAAGAAGATACACAATGTTACGCAGGTTTCATTCTTTTACAAATTAAGCACAGAGTATATTAGAAATGAGGGTCACTGGTTGGCAAGTTGTTACCCTATCCCAGTAGGGACCCTTCTTCCTAGTCAGAGTAAGGAGGAACACTACTGAAATACCCTGCTCACCTCCTTGGTAGCTTGGCACGAGCAGTCAGCCTTATCTCAGAGGCAGTGTGTAAAGCATTGCACATAACATACAATAATACAGTGAAAACACTACAAAAGAAAAACACACCAGTTTAGAAGAAAATACAATATTTATCAGTGTAAAAGAAGACAAAAAATATAAAAATCCAAAATACAATCATCAAAATATGCACTTTGCAAGAGAAACCTTAAAACTGCAGTTCCTTGAAGTCGTTAGCACCGTCCAGTGCTACCATGATGCTGAAAACAAAAAAATCCAACCGTTTCAGTCGACCGCGTAGGTGCGACCGACATTGGTGTCAGAAGACTTGTAAACAGTACCTTTTGTTCCAGCTGACTGTGGCTGTGTTGGCCAGTGGCTGTGGTCGTCGAGGCAGCAGTGTGAAGTGGAGCTGTTCAGCATACAGGCCCTCAGGTCATGGTGCAGGCAGCAGCTCGCTGGTGGGCTTCCAGCGGTGGCAGTGAGACCAGGGCTGCAGTGTGAAACAGGGCGGTGTTCATCCGCTTGTTGGCAGTCACAGTGCAAGCAGCAGTGTCCATCATAGATCAGCGGTGTTTGGGGCTGGCGTTGGTGGACCGCGGCTGCAGTGTGGGCCAGGTGGTGCTTCGTGTAGCTTCCAGTGGTGCTAAGAAGGGATGCAGGCAACAGCCTGCAAGCAGTGTGCACTGTTCCAGGGAAAACTATATCCCACTATATAATCAATCGTTTAAATAATGATAGATACTTGCATTAGTGATTATACATACTTTTTATTAAAAAAAAATCAATTTCAAATGTTGCAATATCACATATACGTCTTTACAATTACATCATTGTGACTATGACAAGGCCTGGCACATCACCAGCACGACGGCTAATTATGAATTTGGCAGTGAGGTCCTGAGCCCACATACGTCTCCAAATAACTTTCTGTTAATTAGTACGCTCTCTCTGGCACATCCCTATGTCTTGTGTGATCAATTGGAACAGGAGGGTATGCCATAAGTATGATTCCACAGTTGTTGAGTTGAAACCGCCAATGAAGTACCACAGGTGGATAACTTTAGCCTCTGAGCTTAAAAACATTGTGTTTTTGTTTCTGTGGCTATTTAGAGCTGTGGTCCCCCAACTCTGTAATAACCTCCTCCTGATTCAGCGTTTGAAGTATTTATGCCTTAAGGAAGGTGTTAAAGACTCATCTTTTTGGCTAATTTTCCAGCGCTGTGTGTCCCGTCTCTCTCGATGGCTCTGTTGTTTTTTTTCTTTTGTTTTAGCACCAGCAGTAGCGGTCGGTGGTGGAAGTAGCTGCCAAGCGGTGACGTGGGGAGGGGCAGGGTGGGGGGTAGTAATCTATGGATTATGGAGGATTACAGGTAAGTAAACATATAAATAAATAAAACACATTTCGTTGCGTGCACTGCATCGCATTTGGGGATGCAGTGCGCGCAACAAAATTCTGTTACTGAGCACCAGAGGATCCGCCAATTTTAGTTTTTTACACATAAATAAATAACTTTGCCACATGCCAGCTACTTTTCATGTGAGTTCACTTAACAGTGGAGTCGAAGTACATCTTTGCTGTCAGTTTTCTCGTGTTTTACCATGGTTAAATCTTTGAGCTGCTAATGCCGATAACATTATAGCTTAGTATGTTGATCATATTGCTTGGTTCCTGGACATAGCTGCTGAGTAATCCCTTTAAGCCACTGTACTATGTAGAACTTGGGCCCTCCAGTGTCTTTGGTATCTGAAAACATGCCATGGAACGGTCATGATGCAAAACAAGGACAAGGGTTTCACGTGTTGACTTTTTCTTGAACATAGAAACTTGTCAATGCAAATAGAGCAAGTCACTAACAATTTAGCGTTTGAAAATAACAGTCAGCATTTCTGTTGATTCCTAGATTGACTCGCATTCTTTACAAGCTTTAAGGTACTTACTACACTTGTGTCACAGTGTAGAGCTGTAGATTTAAGCATTTAAGCCTATGTAATGGTTGATTTGTGCATGGGCTCTAACTACGAGAAAGAAGGGACTCTGTGGTTAAGGACCACATTTGAAATACTGTGCATGCACGTCTTGTGAAGGTCAAGTCAATTGTATTGTAATCATGTCTAAGAATCTCGTAATGGAGACAAACTAATGTGTATATCAGTTGTCATCCTTGAGATATTCAGGGGGTGTATACAATGTCCCCATGACATGGTTTAAAGTGTTATTTTTTTTAGTTTTGTAGCAGAAATACTGACAACTAGGACAGTGTGTGATCACTGAGTGTTGAGTGACCTTTCAGACTAGCTGTATTGATGTAGTCTGAGAGAAGAATGGTGTGAATATGTGAGTTATTGTGACTGCCTGGTAAAAAATAATGGAGGGATGGTACCTAGAAATTCTCAAAAGACTAGTAGTGATTCAGTGGAATTTGGAAAGAGTTAGTGGATCATCAAAGTAATATGCATTCATTTCAGATTTAAATACTTTATTTTGATTCATAATTTTTCTGTAGGTTGAGAAGGGAAGGTGTAGTAGAAAAGAGCTTCACAAAGGTGGCATATTCTTCTTCATGATTCAGAAGTAGCTAACATTTTGCTGTAAAAGCTGTGCAGTGGAAACTCATCAAAATCTAGTTGGTGAGGACATATCTTTTTCTGTCAGCCATGGAACATTTTCTTCCACTCCTACCAGGGCAGGACTGGGAACCCAAAGCAGCCCTGGCAATTTTGTCAGACCGGCCCAGGACAGGGTGGGTGGGCGTAGGGGGAGGTTGAAGTCTGAAGCACTGCTGCTTTTGTTACTGGGGGCTGATAATGCACCACTGCTACAAAACTGGACCCCACAGCTGCAAAACCAGCCCCTACCCTTCCAGAATCCCGGGGAAACACCCAATGCCGCCACTACCAGAGCGGCCCTGACTCCTACATGGATGAATTAATTTGGAGACCTCTTAAAAAGTATTGTAGCATCCTCCCTGAACTCCAAAAGTCTCTACACTTCCAATAATTACTTCTGTGACAATGTGTAGCATATTATGCACTCTTCAGCATTAGACGAAAAAATCTGCAGGCAAGAAAATTCTCTTGGCCTGAATCTGGACCCCTTGTTCTCATGGGTCAGCTAGTGCCTATATCACTAAGCATTAGAAGCACCTGTACAGTCCCAACATGTCAAGATAATAGAGTGAGAAATGTAAAAGTGACGTGTAGATCAGCACCGATTCTGCTCCACCAGAGTAAAAAAACAGGTGAAATTACTGTGCTTGGCTTTTTGCACATAAATTTTGCCCACCTTTATTTTTTTTATTTTTTTCAAATAAAAATCCTCAGTCAATGAAAAGTGCTCTGATTTCAAGAAGATAGGGCCCAGTCAGACCAGTAAGAGGCAAGAGAGAGCCCTGTCACTCAGTACCGGAGGATGGGTACATTTTACCCCGGGATCTGTTGTGTAAACCTCCTGGATTAAACCGTGGCCCCTATTCTTCTACAGGCCAGTGCGTTGACATAATTGAGCCGCCATCATAACAGCCTGTACAGCAAGTTGGTAATCATTGGACCATTTAGTACATAACTTAATTTCTTACTGAAATAGAAAAGTGTAAAAAAAGAGTTTGTGAAACATTATGCTCCATGAGAGAAACTAGAAAAATAAATTGTAAACCAAGTGTCCCAGATATTCCAGAATTTTGTTTTCTTAGCCCGCTTATTTGCACAATCAAGTTGTGAAATTCTCTGGATTGAGCTGATCCATTAAGTTTTAGTGTGGGAAAAAGGGAGGATCCATTTAACACATAAACCCCTTCCCGCCAAAAGGATCAGGAGAAAAAAAGAGAGCCTTCTGAGTTTTGGAAAACATTTGATTTTTCATTGTATCCCAACTTCTGGCTGCAAGAATGGAATTAGAGCTGGGACGCGGACGGTGTCCATGGTTTACAGGAGTCACTGCACAAGTAGCTTGGCAGAAATAAACATGTTAAGCAGGCATGGCCCAGACTTTTTGACTTTAAAACCTGTCGCAGTCCTCCATCTGGAACCTAACCAAATATCTGATGCTGTGAAATTCGCTTCATTTACTTGTTCAGTGATGCTGGTATTATGTAGAAGCAAAAAAGTAAGAAAAAAAGTAAGAAGGAATCTCTGAGTAGTTTCAATATTTAGGAGGTGAGCAGCTCCCTTTTATGGTGAACCCTACAACACCACTAACGCTCTGAATCTGCTGACCTCAAATGTCTACCCTGATCTCCCTGCTTCCTTTTTTACATATATGTACACACACACACACACACACATTACACTCTCATTGTACTGTCCCAGTCACTACTAATCATATCTACTGCCATATTTCCATTTATTTGACTATTATGATTCTATAATTGTATCTACTGAAATGAAATGAAAAGGGGATTTGGAGAGCGCGGCTGCTGCCCAAGGGCGTCAAAGCCCTGAATAGAGGACGTAGTACTCTGAGGGGAGTGGGGTCAATTAGTTTCTGAAAAGGAATGTTTTTAGATCTTTACGGAAGGACAAGAGGATGGGGTCGGATCTTAAGGGAAGGGGAAGGGAGTTCCAGAGTTTGGCGGCATTGAGCGTGAAGGACCTGCCTCCTGCTCTGGACCTTTTGATTCGGGGAACTGCGGCAAGAAATGCGTTCGTTGATCGGAGTTGTTTGCCGGGGCAGTAGGGGATGAGAAGTGAATGGGTGATCTCGGGGCCGGTTCTATGGAAGGCTTGATGGGATATGCACAGGGTCTTGAATTTTATTCTTTCCCTAACAGGGAGCCAGTGGAGTGACCGGATCCCTGCTTTCGCCGAGTCTCTGCGAGGAATCTGGAGTAGGGTACGTGCTGCGCAGTTCTGGGTCCGCTGAAGTTTTTGCAGCACGTATTCAGGGGCCCCAGGTAGAGGGCGTTGTTGGAGTCAAGCCGGGACTGGATGAGGCCCTGAATAACAACTTGCTTGGCTTCAAAGGGCCGGATTGGTAGGATTTTTCTTAGCATCCAAATGATCCCAAAGCAGATTGCTGAGGTTTTAGTTGCCTGGGTGTTAAGGGTTAGAGATTTGTCAAGCCAGACTCCTAGACTTTTGATGTCCTCCTTCGGGGTTGGATGTGGGCCTAAGCTGGAGGGCCATAGCTGGTCGATGGTGGTGAGAGAGGGGGGACGAGAAGCATAATCTCGGTTTTGTCACCGTTAAGTTTTAATGAGGATGCCGTCATCCATCTCCTTACATCTTCCATACAGGCAGCCAGGTTGACTTGCGGGTGCCCGCTGTTCTTCTGTGCCAGGGAGACCACAAGCTGAGTGTCGTCCGCATACAAGATGATCTTGATACCATATTGACGGACGACCTCAGCCAGCGGTCTCATGTACACATTGAACAGCGTGGGGCTTAAGGAAGAGCCCTGCGGTACCCCACAGTCCAGAGGACTGCTGGTGGAACAGGAGTCACCGTCGAAGACCTGGAAGGTCCTACCGCTCAAAAAGGATCCTAACCAGGCAAGAGCGTCTCCGGAGACTCCCAGATCGGATAGTCGGTGCAGCAGAGTTTTGTGGCACACCGTGTCAAATGCGGCGCTCAGATCGAGGAGGACAACTGCCACTGATCCCCCTCGGTCCAAGATCCTCCTAGATTCTTCCGTCACGGCTAGAAGAGCCGTTTCCGTGCCATGTTTGGGGCGGAATCCTGTTTGGGTGGCGTCCAGTAGAAGGTTTTCTTCGAGGAATTTTGTGAGGTGGAGATTGATATGTTTCTCCAGAATCTTGCTTGCCCAGGGTAACAGGGAGATGGGACGGTAGTTGTTAGGGTGATTCGGATTGAGATTGGGCTTTTTCAGTAGTGCTTTCACCATCGCCTGTTTCCAGGTAGGAGGTACAACTCCCTTTTGCATGGAGCTGTTCAATAGCTCCATGAGGGTGGGGAGGATGGCTTGGCTAACCATGGTCATCGTGCGGGGGTTGCTGGGTTGGAAGGGGAGCCTGATTTTATCTGTTGCGCAAGGGATTTGAGTGAATCTAAGTCTAATAATGGGAAGTTGCTCAGGGTTACTCGCGGGAGGTGTTCTGTTGCTGTCGGAGGCTGGGGCTCACTGGCGCTGAGCTCGGGGGCGGAGGCTATGAAGGATAAATATATCTTGTTAATTTTTTGATAGAAAAAATCGGCTAGGTCATTGCAGCGAGCCGTGGGATTATCGGCTGGGATTGCAGGGGGGGACATTTTGGAAAGGCTTTTGGCTATTTGGTAAATTTCTTTAGGCTTAGATCTAGCTGACATGATTTTCTCTTTATAGTAAGTGGATTGGGCTGTGGTGATTTCAAGTTTGTAAGCCCTTATGGCTGATTTTGTCAGTGGTGGCATATCCCAGGCGCCATTTCCTTTCAAACTTTCTGCACTGACGTTTTTTCACCCTGAGCTCCTCCGAGTACCAGGGGGCAGTTTCTCATGCTCTTTTTAACACAGTTTTCCTGCTGGGAAGAATAGAGTCGGTGGAGTCCTCGATCCATTTGTTGAATTTCCCACTGTCGAGTATGGGGTTCTGGGAGAGCGAGGGTTTTGAGGCGGCCAATAAGTTCGACCACTGCTCTGGAGGGAGCTTTGACCAGTTTCTCATTTTTCGTGGGTAGGGGGTATGGGGAGTGACTTTGTGGGTGGACCAAGTGAGGGGGATAAGAAAGTGATCAGTCCAGGGGAGGTGTGTGATGGTGCCAACCGAGAGGTTGGGGCAGTTGCTAAAAACAGGGTCAAGCAAGTGACCTTTGTTGTGACTGGGGGACTGGATTAGTTGCTCCAGTTGGATAGCGGCCAGGCTAGAGACTAGCTCATTAGCGGTGCTCTCCGTACAGTTGTCAAAGTGAATATTAAAATCGCCCAGTACCGTGAAGTTGGAGGAGGACATGGCAAATTCGGCCGCTTGCGAAGGTAGTGAGGAGTGGAAGTGGTTCAGTGGGCCTGGGGGGCGATACACGAGTATCCCTGTTGGACTGTCGTTGGGGGTGAGTTTAAGGCAGAAGGACATGCTTTCGCAATCTGAGATAGGGTCCGGAGTACAGTAGCACTGATATAGGGATTTATGGATGATTGCAAGACCTCCTCCCTTTCCCCGTGTGCGGTCCCTGCGAGCGATCTGGTAACCAGGGGGTAGTGCTTGTATCACGTCTGGATCGCATTCTGGGGTTAACCAGGTCTCGGTTAGTAAGACGGCATCAGGAGTCGGCTTGTCTATTAACAGGAAGGTTTCTGCGCTATGTTTGGGCAGGGATCTGCAATTTAGGAGGAGTAGGGTGTAGCTTTGCTGTTCCGGTTTGTACCGGGCGGAGTTGAGCCTAGTACCACAGTGTTGGCAGGAGGTGGGAAGGTCCAGGGGGTGGTGGCGGTGATGGCAGCAAGCTTCCGTGGGAGGTTTTAGTTTACGGAGAGCGGCGGAGCTATATGGAGTCCTAGGAGGGAGACCAAGGGGGGCGGCCCCTGTCCCCTGCCGGCCGCGGACGGGCGCAGACGGGCTTGCCTTTGGCACGCCTTCGGCGCGCTGGCGGCACACCCGCTGCGCGCGTCCGCTGCGCGTCCGGGGGAGACACATTATTTAAGGGAAAGGGGTGGGCGTGGCCAGTGGGCTTTGTAGCGAGGCGGCAAATTATTTCCCAACCCGCGGCAGCGCTTAGATCCGCTGCACGGGGATTTCAGGTAGGTTTTCAGGGGGGAGTGCCCAGGGACAAGTGATCAGCAGGTTAAAACACAGCAATACAATTTATTCAATATGTAAAAATGGCGAGCGTTTCTCCCGGCTTCCGCCTCAAAATCTGTTTCCTCTAATGCGTGCGTTCAGCTCAGCGCGTCTTATATAGGGCAGAGAAGGGGGCGTGGCCTCATGGTAGTGGGCGTGGCCAGTGGGTTTTGTAGCAAGATGGCTGCAAATTATTTCCCAACCCGCGGCAGCGCTTAGTTCTGCTGCGCGGGGATATCAGGTAGGTTTTGCAGGGGGGAGTGCCCAGGGACAAGTGATCAGCAGGTTAAAACACAGCAATACAATTTATTCAATATTTAAAAATGGCGAGCGTTCCTCCCGGCTTCCGCCTCAAAATCTGTTTCCTCTAATGCGTGCGTTCACCTCAGCGCGTCTTATACAGGGCAGAGAAGGGGGCGTGGCCTCACGGCAGTGGGCGTGGCCAGTGGGCTTTGTAGCGAGATGGCGGCAAATTATTTCCCAACCCGCGGCAGCGCTTAGATCGGCTGAGCGGGGATATCAGGTAGGTTTTGCAGGGGGGAGTGCCCAGGGACAAGTGATCAGCAGGTTAAAACACAGCAATACAATTTATTCAATATTTAAAAATGGCGAGTGTTTCTCCCGGCTTCCGCCTCAAAATCTGTTTCCTCTAATGCGTGCGTTCAGCTCAGCGCGTCTTATACAGGGCAGAGAAGGGGGCGTGGCCTCACAGCAGTGGGCGTGGCCAGTGGGCTTTGTAGCGAGATGGCGGCAAATTATTTCCCAACCTGCGGCAGCGCTTAGATCCGCTGTGCGGGGATATCAGGTAGGTTTTGCAGGGGGGAGTGCCCATGGACAAGTGATCAGCAGGTTAAAACACAGCAATACAATTTATTCAATATTTAAAAATGGCGAGCTTTCCTCCCGGCTTCCGCCTCAAAATCTGTTTCCTCTAATGCGTGCGTTCAGCTCAGCGCGTCTTATATAGGGCAGAGAAGGGGGCGTGGCCTCACGGCAGTGGGCGTGGCCAGTGGGCTTTGTAGCGAGATGGCGGCAAATTATTTCCCAACCCGCGGCAGCCCTTAGATCTGCTGCGCGGGGATATCAGGTAGGTTTTGCAGGGGGGAGTGCCCAGGGACAAGTGATCAGCAGGTTAAAACACAGCAATACAATTTATTCAATATTTAAAAATGGCGAGTGTTTCTCCCGGCTTCCGCCTCAAAATCTGTTTCCTCTAATGCGTGCGTTCAGCTCAGCGCGTCTTATATAGGGCAGAGAAGGGGGGCGTGGCCTCACAGCAGTGGCCGTGGCCAGTGGGCTTTGTAGCGAGATGGCGGCAAATTATTTCCCAACCCGCGGCAGCGCTTAGATCCGCTGCGCGGGGATATCAGGTAGGTTTTGCAGGGGGAAGTGCCCAGGGACAAGTGATCAGCAGGTTAAAACACAGCAATACAATTTATTCAATATTTAAAAATGGCGAGTGTTTCTCCCAGCTTCCGCCTCAAAATCTGTTTCCTCTAATGCGTGCGTTCAGCTCAGCGCGTCTTATGTAGGGCAGAGAAGGGGGCGTGGCCTCACGGCAGTGGGCGTGGCCAGTGGGCTTTGTAGCGAGATGGCGGCAAATTATTTCCCAACCCGCGGCAGCGCTTAGATCTGCTGCGCGGGGATATTAGGTAGGTTTTGCAGGGGGGAGTGCTCAGGGACAAGTGATCAACAGGTTAAAACACAGCAATACAATGTATTCAATATTTAAAAATGGCGAGCGTTTCTCCCGGCTTCCGCCTCAAAAAAATCTGTTTCCTCTAATGCGTGCGTTCAGCTCAGCGCGTCTTATATAGGGCAGAGAAGGGGGCGTGGCCTCACGGCAGTGGGCGTGGCCAGTGGGCTTTGTAGCGAGATGGCGGCTAATTATTTCCCAACCCGCGGCAGCGCTTAGATCTGCTGCAAGGGGATATCAGGTAGGTTTTGCAGGGACAAGTGATCAGCAGGTTAAAACACAGCAATACAATGTATTCAATATTTAAAAATGGCGAGCGTTTCTCCCGGCTTCCGCCTCAAAATCTGTTTCCTCTAATGCGTGCGTTCAGCTCAGCGCGTCTTATACAGGGCAGAGAAGGGGGCGTGGCCTCACGGCAGTGGGCGTGGCCAGTGGGCTTTGTAGCGAGATGGCGGCAAATTATTTCCCAACCCGCGGCAGCGCTTAGATCGGCTGCTCGGGGATATCAGGTAGGTTTTGTAGGGGGGAGTGCCCGGGGACAAGTGATCAGCAGGTTAAAACACAGCAATACAATTTATTCAATATTTAAAAATGGCGAGCGTTCCTCCCGGCTTCCGCCTCAAAATCTGTTTCCTCTAATGCGTGCGTTCAGCTCAGCGCGTCTTATACAGGGCAGAGAAGGGGGCGTGGCCTCACGGCAGTGGGCGTGGCCAGTGGGCTTTGTAGCGAGATGGCGGCAAATTATTTCCCAACCCGCGGCAGCGCTTAGATCGGCTGCGCGGGGATATCAGGTAGGTTTTGCAGGGGGGAGTGCCCAGGGACAAGTGATCAGCAGGTTAAAACACAGCAATACAATTTATTCAATATTTAAAAATGGCGAGTGTTTCTCCCGGCTTCCGCCTCAAAATCTGTTTCCTCTAATGCGTGCGTTCAGCTCAGCGCGTCTTATACAGGGCAGAGAAGGGGGCGTGGCCTCACGGCAGTGGGCGTGGCCAGTGGGCTTTGTAGCGAGATGGCGGCAAATTATTTCCCAACCTGCGGCAGCGCTTAGATCCGCTGCGCGGGGATATCAGGTAGGTTTTGCAGGGGGGAGTGCCCATGGACAAGTGATCAGCAGGTTAAAACACAGCAATACAATTTATTCAATATTTAAAAATGGCGAGCTTTCCTCCCGGCTTCCGCCTCAAAATCTGTTTCCTCTAATGCGTGCGTTCAGCTCAGCGCGTCTTATATAGGGCAGAGAAGGGGGCGTGGCCTCACGGCAGTGGGCGTGGCCAGTGGGCTTTGTAGCGAGATGGCGGCAAATTATTTCCCAACCCGCGGCAGCGCTTAGATCTGCTGCGCGGGGATATCAGGTAGGTTTTGCAGGGGGGAGTGCCCAGGGACAAGTGATCAGCAGGTTAAAACACAGCAATACAATTTATTCAATATTTAAAAATGGCGAGTGTTTCTCCCGGCTTCCGCCTCAAAATCTGTTTCCTCTAATGCGTGCGTTCAGCTCAGCGCGTCTTATATAGGGCAGAGAAGGGGGGCGTGGCCTCACGGCAGTGGCCGTGGCCAGTGGGCTTTGTAGCGAGATGGCGGCAAATTATTTCCCAACCCGCGGCAGCGCTTAGATCCGCTGCGCGGGGATATCAGGTAGGTTTAGCAGGGGGAAGTGCCCAGGGACAAGTGATCAGCAGGTTAAAACACAGCAATACAATTTATTCAATATTTAAAAATGGCGAGTGTTTCTCCCAGCTTCCGCCTCAAAATCTGTTTCCTCTAATGCGTGCGTTCAGCTCAGCGCGTCTTATGTAGGGCAGAGAAGGGGGCGTGGCCTCACGGCAGTGGGCGTGGCCAGTGGGCTTTGTAGCGAGATGGCGGCAAATTATTTCCCAACCCGCGGCAGCGCTTAGATCTGCTGCGCGGGGATATTAGGTAGGTTTTGCAGGGGGGAGTGCCCAGGGACAAGTGATCAACAGGTTAAAACACAGCAATACAATGTATTCAATATTTAAAAATGGCGAGCGTTTCTCCCGGCTTCCGCCTCAAAATCTGTTTCCTCTAATGCGTGCGTTCAGCTCAGCGCGTCTTATATAGGGCAGAGAAGGGGGCGTGGCCTCACGGCAGTGGGCGTGGCCAGTGGGCTTTGTAGCGAGATGGCGGCTAATTATTTCCCAACCCGCGGCAGCGCTTAGATCTGCTGCGCGGGGATATCAGGTAGGTTTTGCAGGGACAAGTGCCCAGGGACAAGTGATCAGCAGGTTAAAACACAGCAATACAATGTATTCAATATTTAAAAATGGCGAGCGTTTCTCCCGGCTTCCGCCTCAAAATCTGTTTCCTCTAATGTGTGCGTTCAGCTCAGCGTGTCTTATATAGGACAGAGAAGGGGTGTGTGGCCTCACGGCAGTGGGCGTGGCCAGTGGGCTTTGTAGCGAGATGGCGGCAAATTATTTCCCAACCCGCGGCAGCGCTTAGATCGGCTGCGCGGGGATATCAGGTAGGTTTTGCAGGGGGGAGTGCCCAGGGACAAGTGATCAGCAGGTTAAAACACAGCAATACAATTTATTCAATATTTAAAAATGGCGAGCGTTCCTCCCGGCTTCCGCCTCAAAATCTGTTTCCTCTAATGCGTGCGTTCAGCTCAGCGCGTCTTATACAGGGCAGAGAAGGGGGCGTGGCCTCACAGCAGTGGGCGTGGCCAGTGGGCTTTGTAGCGAGATGGCGGCTAATTATTTCCCAACCCGCGGCAGCGCTTAGATCCGCTGCGCGGGGATATCAGGTAGGTTTTGCAGGGACAAGTGCCCAGGGACAAGTGATCAGCAGGTTAAAACACAGCAATACAATGTATTCAATATTTAAAAATGGCGAGCGTTTCTCCCGGCTTCCGCCTCAAAATCTGTTTCCTCTAATGCGTGCGTTCAGCTCAGCGCGTCTTATACAGGGCAGAGAAGGGGGCGTGGCCTCACGGCAGTGGGCGTGGCCAGTGGGCTTTGTAGCGAGATGGCGGCAAATTATTTCCCAACCCGCGGCAGCGCTTAGATCGGCTGCGCGGGGATATCAGGTAGGTTTTGCAGGGGGGAGTGCCCAGGGACAAGTGATCAGCAGGTTAAAACACAGCAATACAATTTATTCAATATTTAAAAATGGCGAGCGTTCCTCCCGGCTTCCGCCTCAAAATCTGTTTCCTCTGATGCGTGCGTTCAGCTCAACGCGTCTTATACAGGGCAGAGAAGGGGGCGTGGCCTCACGGCAGTGGGCGTGGCCAGTGGGCTTTGTAGCGAGATGGCGGCAAATTATTTCCAAACCCGCGGCAGCGCTTAGATCGGCTGCGCGGGGATATCAGGTAGGTTTTGCAGGGGGGAGTGCCCAGGGACAAGTGATCAGCAGGTTAAAACACAGCAATACAATTTATTCTATATTTAAAAATGGCGAGTGTTTCTCCCGGCTTCCGCCTCAAAATCTGTTTCCTCTAATGCGTGCGTTCAGCTCAGCGCAACTTATACAGGGCAGAGAAGGGGGCGCGGCCTCACGGCAGTGGGCGTGGCCAGTGGGCTTTGTAGCGAGATGGCGGCAAATTATTTCCCAACCTGCGGCAGCGCTTAGATCCGCTGCGCGGGGATATCAGGTAGGTTTTGCAGGGGGGAGTGCCCATGGACAAGTGATCAGCAGGTTAAAACACAGCAATACAATTTATTCAATATTTAAAAATGGCGAGCTTTCCTCCCGGCTTCCGCCTCAAAATCTGTTTTCTCTAATGCGTGCGTTCAGCTCAGCGCGTCTTATATAGGGCAGAGAAGGGGGCGTGGCCTCACGGCAGTGGGCGTGGCCAGTGGGCTTTGTAGCGAGATGGCGGCAAATTATTTCCCAACCCGCGGCAGCGCTTAGATCTGCTGCGCGGGGATATCAGGTAGGTTTTGCAGGGGGGAGTGCCCAGGGACAAGTGATCAGCAGGTTAAAACACAGCAATACAATTTATTCAATATTTAAAAATGGCGAGTGTTTCTCCCGGCTTCCGCCTCAAAATCTGTTTCCTCTAATGCGTGCGTTCAGCTCAGCGCGTCTTATATAGGGCAGAGAAGGGGGGCGTGGCCTCACGGCAGTGGCCGTGGCCAGTGGGCTTTGTAGCGAGATGGCGGCAAATTATTTCCCAACCCGCGGCAGCGCTTAGATCCGCTGCGCGGGGATATCAGGTAGGTTTTGCAGGGGGAAGTGCCCAGGGACAAGTGATCAGCAGGTTAAAACACAGCAATACAATTTATTCAATATTTAAAAATGGCGAGTGTTTCTCCCAGCTTCCGCCTCAAAATCTGTTTCCTCTAATGCGTGCGTTCAGCTCAGCGCGTCTTATGTAGGGCAGAGAAGGGGGCGTGGCCTCATGGCAGTGGGCGTGGCCAGTGGGCTTTGTAGCGAGATGGCGGCAAATTATTTCCCAACCCGCGGCAGCGCTTAGATCTGCTGCGCGGGGATATCAGGTAGGTTTTGCAGGGGGGAGTGCCCAGGGACAAGTGATCAGCAGGTTAAAACACAGCAATACAATTTATTCAATATTTTAAAATGGCGAGTGTTTCTCCCGGCTTCCGCCTCAAAATCTGTTTCCTCTAATGCGTGCGTTCAGCTCAGCGCGTCTTATATAGGGCAGAGAAGGGGGGCGTGGCCTCACGGCAGTGGCCGTGGCCAGTGGGCTTTGTAGGGAGATGGCGGCAAAATATTTCCCAACCCGCGGCAGCGCTTAGATCCGCTGCGCGGGGATATCAGGTAGGTTTTGCAGGGGGAAGTGCCCAGGGACAAGTGATCAGCAGGTTAAAACACAGCAATACAATTTATTCAATATTTAAAAATGGCGAGTGTTTCTCCCAGCTTCCGCCTCAAAATCTGTTTCCTCTAATGCGTGCGTTCAGCTCAGCGCGTCTTATGTAGGGCAGAGAAGGGGGCGTGGCCTCACGGCAGTGGGCGTGGCCAGTGGGCTTTGTAGCGAGACGGCGGCAAATTATTTCCCAACCCGCGGCAGCGCTTAGATCTGCTGCGCGGGGATATTAGGTAGGTTTTGCAGGGGGGAGTGCCCAGGGACAAGTGATCAACAGGTTAAAACACAGCAATACAATGTATTCAATATTTAAAAATGGCGAGCGTTTCTCCCGGCTTCCGCCTCAAAATCTGTTTCCTCTAATGCGTGCGTTCAGCTCAGGGCGTCTTATATAGGGCAGAGAAGGGGGCGTGGCCTCACGGCAGTGGGCGTGGCCAGTGGGCTTTGTAGCGAGATGGCGGCTAATTATTTCCCAACCCGCGGCAGCGCTTAGATCTGCTGCGCGGGGATATCAGGTAGGTTTTGCAGGGACAAGTGCCCAGGGACAAGTGATCAGCAGGTTAAAACACAGCAATACAATGTATTCAATATTTAAAAATGGCGAGCGTTTCTCCCGGCTTCCGCCTCAAAATCTGTTTCCTCTAATGCGTGCGTTCAGCTCAGCGTGTCTTATATAGGACAGAGAAGAGGTGTGTGGCCTCACGGCAGTGGGCGTGGCCAGTGGGCTTTGTAGCGAGATGGCGGCAAATTATTTCCCAACCCGCGGCAGCGCTTAGATCGGCTGCGCGGGGATATCAGGTAGGTTTTGCAGGGGGGAGTGCCCAGGGACAAGTGATCAGCAGGTTAAAACACAGCAATACAATTTATTCAATATTTAAAAATGGCGAGCGTTCCTCCCGGCTTCCGCCTCAAAATCTGTTTCCTCTAATGCGTGCGTTCAGCTCAGCGCGTCTTATACAGGGCAGAGAAGGGGGCGTGGCCTCACAGCAGTGGGCGTGGCCAGTGGGCTTTGTAGCGAGATGGCGGCTAATTATTTCCCAACCCGCGGCAGCGCTTAGATCCGCTGCGCGGGGATATCAGGTAGGTTTTGCAGGGACAAGTGCCCAGGGACAAGTGATCAGCAGGTTAAAACACAGCAATACAATGTATTCAATATTTAAAAATGGCGAGCGTTTCTCCCGGCTTCCGCCTCAAAATCTGTTTCCTCTAATGCGTGCGTTCAGCTCAGCGCGTCTTATACAGGGCAGAGAAGGGGGCGTGGCCTCACGGCAGTGGGCGTGGCCAGTGGGCTTTGTAGCGAGATGGCGGCAAATTATTTCCCAACCCGCGGCAGCGCTTAGATCGGCTGCGCGGGGATATCAGGTAGGTTTTGCAGGGGGGAGTGCCCAGGGACAAGTGATCAGCAGGTTAAAACACAGCAATACAATTTATTCAATATTTAAAAATGGCGAGCGTTCCTCCCGGCTTCCGCCTCAAAATCTGTTTCCTCTGATGCGTGCGTTCAGCTCAGCGCGTCTTATATAGGGCAGAGAAGGGGGGCGTGGCCTCACAGCAGTGGCCGTGGCCAGTGGGCTTTGTAGCGAGATGGCGGCAAATTATTTCCCAACCCGCAGCAGCGCTTAGATCCGCTGCGCGGGGATATCAGGTAGGTTTTGCAGGGGGAAGTGCCCAGGGACAAGTGATCAGCAGGTTAAAACACAGCAATACAATTTATTCAATATTTAAAAATGGCGAGTGTTTCTCCCAGCTTCCGCCTCAAAATCTGTTTCCTCTAATGCGTGCGTTCAGCTCAGCGCGTCTTATGTAGGGCAGAGAAGGGGGCGTGGCCTCACGGCAGTGGGCGTGGCCAGTGGGCTTTGTAGCGAGATGGCGGCAAATTATTTCCCAACCCGCGGCAGCGCTTAGATCTGCTGCGCGGGGATATTAGGTAGGTTTTGCAGGGGGGAGTGCCCAGGGACAAGTGATCAACAGGTTAAAACACAGCAATACAATGTATTCAATATTTAAAAATGGCGAGCGTTTCTCCCGGCTTCCGCCTCAAAAAAATCTGTTTCCTCTAATGCGTGCGTTCAGCTCAGCGCGTCTTATATAGGGCAGAGAAGGGGGCGTGGCCTCACGGCAGTGGGCGTGGCCAGTGGGCTTTGTAGCGAGATGGCGGCTAATTATTTCCCAACCCGCGGCAGCGCTTAGATCTGCTGCAAGGGGATATCAGGTAGGTTTTGCAGGGACAAGTGATCAGCAGGTTAAAACACAGCAATACAATGTATTCAATATTTAAAAATGGCGAGCGTTTCTCCCGGCTTCCGCCTCAAAATCTGTTTCCTCTAATGCGTGCGTTCAGCTCAGCGCGTCTTATACAGGGCAGAGAAGGGGGCGTGGCCTCACGGCAGTGGGCGTGGCCAGTGGGCTTTGTAGCGAGATGGCGGCAAATTATTTCCCAACCCGCGGCAGCGCTTAGATCGGCTGCGCGGGGATATCAGGTAGGTTTTGTAGGGGGGAGTGCCCGGGGACAAGTGATCAGCAGGTTAAAACACAGCAATACAATTTATTCAATATTTAAAAATGGCGAGCGTTCCTCCCGGCTTCCGCCTCAAAATCTGTTTCCTCTAATGCGTGCGTTCAGCTCAGCGCGTCTTATACAGGGCAGAGAAGGGGGCGTGGCCTCACGGCAGTGGGCGTGGCCAGTGGGCTTTGTAGCGAGATGGCGGCAAATTATTTCCCAACCCGCGGCAGCGCTTAGATCGGCTGCGCGGGGATATCAGGTAGGTTTTGCAGGGGGGAGTGCCCAGGGACAAGTGATCAGCAGGTTAAAACACAGCAATACAATTTATTCAATATTTAAAAATGGCGAGTGTTTCTCCCGGCTTCCGCCTCAAAATCTGTTTCCTCTAATGCGTGCGTTCAGCTCAGCGCGTCTTATACAGGGCAGAGAAGGGGGCGTGGCCTCACGGCAGTGGGCGTGGCCAGTGGGCTTTGTAGCGAGATGGCGGCAAATTATTTCCCAACCTGCGGCAGCGCTTAGATCCGCTGCGCGGGGATATCAGGTAGGTTTTGCAGGGGGGAGTGCCCATGGACAAGTGATCAGCAGGTTAAAACACAGCAATACAATTTATTCAATATTTAAAAATGGCGAGCTTTCCTCCCGGCTTCCGCCTCAAAATCTGTTTCCTCTAATGCGTGCGTTCAGCTCAGCGCGTCTTATATAGGGCAGAGAAGGGGGCGTGGCCTCACGGCAGTGGGCGTGGCCAGTGGGCTTTGTAGCGAGATGGCGGCAAATTATTTCCCAACCCGCGGCAGCGCTTAGATCTGCTGCGCGGGGATATCAGGTAGGTTTTGCAGGGGGGAGTGCCCAGGGACAAGTGATCAGCAGGTTAAAACACAGCAATACAATTTATTCAATATTTAAAAATGGCGAGTGTTTCTCCCGGCTTCCGCCTCAAAATCTGTTTCCTCTAATGCGTGCGTTCAGCTCAGCGCGTCTTATATAGGGCAGAGAAGGGGGGCGTGGCCTCACGGCAGTGGCCGTGGCCAGTGGGCTTTGTAGCGAGATGGCGGCAAATTATTTCCCAACCCGCGGCAGCGCTTAGATCCGCTGCGCGGGGATATCAGGTAGGTTTTGCAGGGGGAAGTGCCCAGGGACAAGTGATCAGCAGGTTAAAACACAGCAATACAATTTATTCAATATTTAAAAATGGCGAGTGTTTCTCCCAGCTTCCGCCTCAAAATCTGTTTCCTCTAATGCGTGCGTTCAGCTCAGCGCGTCTTATGTAGGGCAGAGAAGGGGGCGTGGCCTCACGGCAGTGGGCGTGGCCAGTGGGCTTTGTAGCGAGATGGCGGCAAATTATTTCCCAACCCGCGGCAGCGCTTAGATCTGCTGCGCGGGGATATTAGGTAGGTTTTGCAGGGGGGAGTGCCCAGGGACAAGTGATCAACAGGTTAAAACACAGCAATACAATGTATTCAATATTTAAAAATGGCGAGCGTTTCTCCCGGCTTCCGCCTCAAAATCTGTTTCCTCTAATGCGTGCGTTCAGCTCAGCGCGTCTTATATAGGGCAGAGAAGGGGGCGTGGCCTCACGGCAGTGGGCGTGGCCAGTGGGCTTTGTAGCGAGATGGCGGCTAATTATTTCCCAACCCGCGGCAGCGCTTAGATCTGCTGCGCGGGGATATCAGGTAGGTTTTGCAGGGACAAGTGCCCAGGGACAAGTGATCAGCAGGTTAAAACACAGCAATACAATGTATTCAATATTTAAAAATGGCGAGCGTTTCTCCCGGCTTCCGCCTCAAAATCTGTTTCCTCTAATGTGTGCGTTCAGCTCAGCGTGTCTTATATAGGACAGAGAAGGGGTGTGTGGCCTCACGGCAGTGGGCGTGGCCAGTGGGCTTTGTAGCGAGATGGCGGCAAATTATTTCCCAACCCGCGGCAGCGCTTAGATCGGCTGCGCGGGGATATCAGGTAGGTTTTGCAGGGGGGAGTGCCCAGGGACAAGTGATCAGCAGGTTAAAACACAGCAATACAATTTATTCAATATTTAAAAATGGCGAGCGTTCCTCCCGGCTTCCGCCTCAAAATCTGTTTCCTCTAATGCGTGCGTTCAGCTCAGCGCGTCTTATACAGGGCAGAGAAGGGGGCGTGGCCTCACAGCAGTGGGCGTGGCCAGTGGGCTTTGTAGCGAGATGGCGGCTAATTATTTCCCAACCCGCGGCAGCGCTTAGATCCGCTGCGCGGGGATATCAGGTAGGTTTTGCAGGGACAAGTGCCCAGGGACAAGTGATCAGCAGGTTAAAACACAGCAATACAATGTATTCAATATTTAAAAATGGCGAGCGTTTCTCCCGGCTTCCGCCTCAAAATCTGTTTCCTCTAATGCGTGCGTTCAGCTCAGCGCGTCTTATACAGGGCAGAGAAGGGGGCGTGGCCTCACGGCAGTGGGCGTGGCCAGTGGGCTTTGTAGCGAGATGGCGGCAAATTATTTCCCAACCCGCGGCAGCGCTTAGATCGGCTGCGCGGGGATATCAGGTAGGTTTTGCAGGGGGGAGTGCCCAGGGACAAGTGATCAGCAGGTTAAAACACAGCAATACAATTTATTCAATATTTAAAAATGGCGAGCGTTCCTCCCGGCTTCCGCCTCAAAATCTGTTTCCTCTGATGCGTGCGTTCAGCTCAACGCGTCTTATACAGGGCAGAGAAGGGGGCGTGGCCTCACGGCAGTGGGCGTGGCCAGTGGGCTTTGTAGCGAGATGGCGGCAAATTATTTCCAAACCCGCGGCAGCGCTTAGATCGGCTGCGCGGGGATATCAGGTAGGTTTTGCAGGGGGGAGTGCCCAGGGACAAGTGATCAGCAGGTTAAAACACAGCAATACAATTTATTCTATATTTAAAAATGGCGAGTGTTTCTCCCGGCTTCCGCCTCAAAATCTGTTTCCTCTAATGCGTGCGTTCAGCTCAGCGCAACTTATACAGGGCAGAGAAGGGGGCGTGGCCTCACGGCAGTGGGCGTGGCCAGTGGGCTTTGTAGCGAGATGGCGGCAAATTATTTCCCAACCTGCGGCAGCGCTTAGATCCGCTGCGCGGGGATATCAGGTAGGTTTTGCAGGGGGGAGTGCCCATGGACAAGTGATCAGCAGGTTAAAACACAGCAATACAATTTATTCAATATTTAAAAATGGCGAGCTTTCCTCCCGGCTTCCGCCTCAAAATCTGTTTTCTCTAATGCGTGCGTTCAGCTCAGCGCGTCTTATATAGGGCAGAGAAGGGGGCGTGGCCTCACGGCAGTGGGCGTGGCCAGTGGGCTTTGTAGCGAGATGGCGGCAAATTATTTCCCAACCCGCGGCAGCGCTTAGATCTGCTGCGCGGGGATATCAGGTAGGTTTTGCAGGGGGGAGTGCCCAGGGACAAGTGATCAGCAGGTTAAAACACAGCAATACGATTTATTCAATATTTAAAAATGGCGAGTGTTTCTCCCGGCTTCCGCCTCAAAATCTGTTTCCTCTAATGCGTGCGTTCAGCTCAGCGCGTCTTATATAGGGCAGAGAAGGGGGGCGTGGCCTCACGGCAGTGGCCGTGGCCAGTGGGCTTTGTAGCGAGATGGCGGCAAATTATTTCCCAACCCGCGGCAGCGCTTAGATCCGCTGCGCGGGGATATCAGGTAGGTTTTGCAGGGGGAAGTGCCCAGGGACAAGTGATCAGCAGGTTAAAACACAGCAATACAATTTATTCAATATTTAAAAATGGCGAGTGTTTCTCCCAGCTTCCGCCTCAAAATCTGTTTCCTCTAATGCGTGCGTTCAGCTCAGCGCGTCTTATGTAGGGCAGAGAAGGGGGCGTGGCCTCATGGCAGTGGGCGTGGCCAGTGGGCTTTGTAGCGAGATGGCGGCAAATTATTTCCCAACCCGCGGCAGCGCTTAGATCTGCTGCGCGGGGATATCAGGTAGGTTTTGCAGGGGGGAGTGCCCAGGGACAAGTGATCAGCAGGTTAAAACACAGCAATACAATTTATTCAATATTTTAAAATGGCGAGTGTTTCTCCCGGCTTCCGCCTCAAAATCTGTTTCCTCTAATGCGTGCGTTCAGCTCAGCGCGTCTTATATAGGGCAGAGAAGGGGGGCGTGGCCTCACGGCAGTGGCCGTGGCCAGTGGGCTTTGTAGGGAGATGGCGGCAAAATATTTCCCAACCCGCGGCAGCGCTTAGATCCGCTGCGCGGGGATATCAGGTAGGTTTTGCAGGGGGAAGTGCCCAGGGACAAGTGATCAGCAGGTTAAAACACAGCAATACAATTTATTCAATATTTAAAAATGGCGAGTGTTTCTCCCAGCTTCCGCCTCAAAATCTGTTTCCTCTAATGCGTGCGTTCAGCTCAGCGCGTCTTATGTAGGGCAGAGAAGGGGGCGTGGCCTCACGGCAGTGGGCGTGGCCAGTGGGCTTTGTAGCGAGACGGCGGCAAATTATTTCCCAACCCGCGGCAGCGCTTAGATCTGCTGCGCGGGGATATTAGGTAGGTTTTGCAGGGGGGAGTGCCCAGGGACAAGTGATCAACAGGTTAAAACACAGCAATACAATGTATTCAATATTTAAAAATGGCGAGCGTTTCTCCCGGCTTCCGCCTCAAAATCTGTTTCCTCTAATGCGTGCGTTCAGCTCAGGGCGTCTTATATAGGGCAGAGAAGGGGGCGTGGCCTCACGGCAGTGGGCGTGGCCAGTGGGCTTTGTAGCGAGATGGCGGCTAATTATTTCCCAACCCGCGGCAGCGCTTAGATCTGCTGCGCGGGGATATCAGGTAGGTTTTGCAGGGACAAGTGCCCAGGGACAAGTGATCAGCAGGTTAAAACACAGCAATACAATGTATTCAATATTTAAAAATGGCGAGCGTTTCTCACGGCTTCCGCCTCAAAATCTGTTTCCTCTAATGCGTGCGTTCAGCTCAGCGTGTCTTATATAGGACAGAGAAGAGGTGTGTGGCCTCACGGCAGTGGGCGTGGCCAGTGGGCTTTGTAGCGAGATGGCGGCAAATTATTTCCCAACCCGCGGCAGCGCTTAGATCGGCTGCGCGGGGATATCAGGTAGGTTTTGCAGGGGGGAGTGCCCAGGGACAAGTGATCAGCAGGTTAAAACACAGCAATACAATTTATTCAATATTTAAAAATGGCGAGCGTTCCTCCCGGCTTCCGCCTCAAAATCTGTTTCCTCTAATGCGTGCGTTCAGCTCAGCGCGTCTTATACAGGGCAGAGAAGGGGGCGTGGCCTCACAGCAGTGGGCGTGGCCAGTGGGCTTTGTAGCGAGATGGCGGCTAATTATTTCCCAACCCGCGGCAGCGCTTAGATCCGCTGCGCGGGGATATCAGGTAGGTTTTGCAGGGACAAGTGCCCAGGGACAAGTGATCAGCAGGTTAAAACACAGCAATACAATGTATTCAATATTTAAAAATGGCGAGCGTTTCTCCCGGCTTCCGCCTCAAAATCTGTTTCCTCTAATGCGTGCGTTCAGCTCAGCGCGTCTTATACAGGGCAGAGAAGGGGGCGTGGCCTCACGGCAGTGGGCGTGGCCAGTGGGCTTTGTAGCGAGATGGCGGCAAATTATTTCCCAACCCGCGGCAGCGCTTAGATCGGCTGCGCGGGGATATCAGGTAGGTTTTGCAGGGGGGAGTGCCCAGGGACAAGTGATCAGCAGGTTAAAACACAGCAATACAATTTATTCAATATTTAAAAATGGCGAGCGTTCCTCCCGGCTTCCGCCTCAAAATCTGTTTCCTCTGATGCGTGCGTTCAGCTCAACGCGTCTTATACAGGGCAGAGAAGGGGGCGTGGCCTCACGGCAGTGGGCGTGGCCAGTGGGCTTTGTAGCGAGATGGCGGCAAATTATTTCCAAACCCGCGGCAGCGCTTAGATCGGCTGCGCGGGGATATCAGGTAGGTTTTGCAGGGGGGAGTGCCCAGGGACAAGTGATCAGCAGGTTAAAACACAGCAATACAATTTATTCAATATTTAAAAATGGCGAGTGTTTCTCCCGGCTTCCGCCTCAAAATCTGTTTCCTCTAATGCGTGCGTTCAGCTCAGCGCAACTTATACAGGGCAGAGAAGGGGGCGTGGCCTCACGGCAGTGGGCGTGGCCAGTGGGCTTTGTAGCGAGATGGTGGCAAATTATTTCCCAACCTGCGGCAGCGCTTAGATCCGCTGCGCGGGGATATCAGGTAGGTTTTGCAGGGGGGAGTGCCCATGGACAAGTGATCAGCAGGTTAAAACACAGCAATACAATTTATTCAATATTTAAAAATGGCGAGCTTTCCTCCCGGCTTCCGCCTCAAAATCTGTTTTCTCTAATGCATGCGTTCAGCTCAGCGCGTCTTATATAGGGCAGAGAACGGGGGCGTGGCCTCACGGCAGTGGCCGTGGCCAGTGGGCTTTGTAGCGAGATGGCGGCAAATTATTTCCCAACCCGCGGCAGCGCTTAGATCCGCTGCGCGGGGATATCAGGTAGGTTTTGCAGGGGGAAGTGCCCAGGGACAAGTGATCAGCAGGTTAAAACACAGCAATACAATTTATTCAATATTTAAAAATGGCGAGTGTTTCTCCCAGCTTCCGCCTCAAAATCTGTTTCCTCTAATGCGTGCGTTCAGCTCAGCGCGTCTTATGTAGGGCAGAGAAGGGGGCGTGGCCTCATGGCAGTGGGCGTGGCCAGTGGGCTTTGTAGCGAGATGGCGGCAAATTATTTCCCAACCCGCGGCAGCGCTTAGATCTGCTGCGCGGGGATATTAGGTAGGTTTTGCAGGGGGGAGTGCCCAGGGACAAGTGATCAACAGGTTAAAACACAGCAATACAATGTATTCAATATTTAAAAATGGCGAGCGTTTCTCCCGGCTTCCGCCTCAAAATCTGTTTCCTCTAATGCGTGCGTTCAGCTCAGCGCGTCTTATATAGGGCAGAGAAGGGGGCGTGGCCTCACGGCAGTGGGCGTGGCCAGTGGGCTTTGTAGCGAGATGGCGGCTAATTATTTCCCAACCCGCGGCAGCGCTTAGATCTGCTGCGCGGGGATATCAGGTAGGTTTTGCAGGGACAAGTGCCCAGGGACAAGTGATCAGCAGGTTAAAACACAGCAATACAATGTATTCAATATTTAAAAATGGCGAGCGTTTCTCCCGGCTTCCGCCTCAAAATCTGTTTCCTCTAATGCGTGCGTTCAGCTCAGCGTGTCTTATATAGGACAGAGAAGGGGTGTGTGGCCTCACGGCAGTGGGCGTGGCCAGTGGGCTTTGTAGCGAGATGGCGGCAAATTATTTCCCAACCCGCGGCAGCGCTTAGATCGGCTGCGCGGGGATATCAGGTAGGTTTTGCAGGGGGGAGTGCCCAGGGACAAGTGATCAGCAGGTTAAAACACAGCAATACAATTTATTCAATATTTAAAAATGGCGAGCGTTCCTCCCGGCTTCCGCCTCAAAATCTGTTTCCTCTAATGCGTGCGTTCAGCTCAGTGCGTCTTATACAGGGCAGAGAAGGGGGCGTGGCCTCACGGCAGTGGGCGTGGCCAGTGGGCTTTGTAGCGAGATGGCGGCTAATTATTTCCCAACCCGCGGCAGCGCTTAGATCCGCTGCGCGGGGATATCAGGTAGGTTTTGCAGGGACAAGTGCCCAGGGACAAGTGATCAGCAGGTTAAAACACAGCAATACAATGTATTCAATATTTAAAAATGGCGAGCGTTTCTCCCGGCTTCCGCCTCAAAATCTGTTTCCTCTAATGCGTGCGTTCAGCTCAGCGCGTCTTATACAGGGCAGAGAAGGGGGCGTGGCCTCACGGCAGTGGGCGTGCCCAGTGGGCTTTGTAGCGAGATGGCGGCAAATTATTTCCCAACCCGCGGCAGCGCTTAGATCGGCTGCGCGGGGATATCAGGTAGGTTTTGCAGGGGGGAGTGCCCAGGGACAAGTGATCAGCAAGTTAAAACACAGCAATACAATTTATTCAATATTTAAAAATGGCGAGCTTTCCTCCCGGCTTCCGCCTCAAAATCTGTTTCCTCTAATGCGTGCGTTCAGCTCAGCGCGTCTTATATAGGGCAGAGAAGGGGGCGTGGCCTCACGGCAGTGGGCGTGGCCAGTGGGCTTTGTAGCGAGATGGCGGCAAATTATTTCCCAACCCGCGGCAGCGCTTAGATCTGCTGCGCGGGGATATCAGGTAGGTTTTGCAGGGGGGAGTGCCCAGGGACAAGTGATCAGCAGGTTAAAACACAGCAATACAATTTATTCAATATTTAAAAATGGCGAGTGTTTCTCCCGGCTTCCGCCTCAAAATCTGTTTCCTCTAATGCGTGCGTTCAGCTCAGCGCGTCTTATATAGGGCAGAGAAGGGGGGCGTGGCCTCACGGCAGTGGCCGTGGCCAGTGGGCTTTGTAGCGAGATGGCGTCAAATTATTTCCCAACCCGCGGCAGCGCTTAGATCCGCTGCGCGGGGATATCAGGTAGGTTTTGCAGGGGGAAGTGCCCAGGGACAAGTGATCAGCAGGTTAAAACACAGCAATACAATTTATTCAATATTTAAAAATGGCGAGTGTTTCTCCCAGCTTCCGCCTCAAAATCTGTTTCCTCTAATGCGTGCGTTCAGCTCAGCGCGTCTTATGTAGGGCAGAGAAGGGGGCGTGGCCTCATGGCAGTGGGCGTGGCCAGTGGGCTTTGTAGCGAGATGGCGGCAAATTATTTCCCAACCCGCGGCAGCGCTTAGATCTGCTGCGCGGGGATATTAGGTAGGTTTTGCAGGGGGGAGTGCCCAGGGACAAGTGATCAACAGGTTAAAACACAGCAATACAATGTATTCAATATTTAAAAATGGCGAGCGTTTCTCCCGGCTTCCGCCTCAAAATCTGTTTCCTCTAATGCGTGCGTTCAGCTCAGCGCGTCTTATATAGGGCAGAGAAGGGGGCGTGGCCTCACGGCAGTGGGCGTGGCCAGTGGGCTTTGTAGCGAGATGGCGGCTAATTATTTCCCAACCCGCGGCAGCGCTTAGATCTGCTGCGCGGGGATATCAGGTAGGTTTTGCAGGGACAAGTGCCCAGGGACAAGTGATCAGCAGGTTAAAACACAGCAATACAATGTATTCAATATTTAAAAATGGCGAGCGTTTCTCCCGGCTTCCGCCTCAAAATCTGTTTCCTCTAATGCGTGCGTTCAGCTCAGCGTGTCTTATATAGGACAGAGAAGGGGTGTGTGGCCTCACGGCAGTGGGCGTGGCCAGTGGGCTTTGTAGCGAGATGGCGGCAATTTATTTCCCAACCCGCGGCAGCGCTTAGATCGGCTGCGCGGGGATATCAGGTAGGTTTTGCAGGGGGGAGTGCCCAGGGACAAGTGATCAGCAGGTTAAAACACAGCAATACAATTTATTCAATATTTAAAAATGGCGAGCGTTCCTCCCGGCTTCCGCCTCAAAATCTGTTTCCTCTAATGCGTGCGTTCAGCTCAGCGCGTCTTATACAGGGCAGAGAAGGGGGCGTGGCCTCACGGCAGTGGGCGTGGCCAGTGGGCTTTGTAGCGAGATGGCGGCTAATTATTTCCCAACCCGCGGCAGCGCTTAGATCCGCTGCGCGGGGATATCAGGTAGGTTTTGCAGGGACAAGTGCCCAGGGACAAGTGATCAGCAGGTTAAAACACAGCAATACAATGTATTCAATATTTAAAAATGGCGAGCGTTTCTCCCGGCTTCCGCCTCAAAATCTGTTTCCTCTAATGCGTGCGTTCAGCTCAGCGCGTCTTATACAGGGCAGAGAAGGGGGCGTGGCCTCACGGCAGTGGGCGTGCCCAGTGGGCTTTGTAGAGAGATGGCGGCAAATTATTTCCCAACCCGCGGCAGCGCTTAGATCGGCTGCGCGGGGATATCAGGTAGGTTTTGCAGGGGGGAGTGCCCAGGGACAAGTGATCAGCAGGTTAAAACACAGCAATACAATTTATTCAATATTTAAAAATGGCGAGCGTTCCTCCCGGCTTCCGCCTCAAAATCTGTTTCCTCTAATGCGTGCGTTCAGCTCAGCGCGTCTTATACAGGGCAGAGAAGGGGGCGTGGCCTCACGGCAGTGGGCGTGGCCAGTGGGCTTTGTAGCGAGATGGCGGCAAATTATTTCCCAACCCGCGGCAGCGCTTAGATCGGCTGCGCGGGGATATCAGGTAGGTTTTGCAGGGGGGAGTGCCCAGGGACAAGTGATCAGCAGGTTAAAACACAGCAATACAATTTATTCAATATTTAAAAATGGCGAGTGTTTCTCCCGGCTTCCGCCTCAAAATCTGTTTCCTCTAATGCGTGCGTTCAGCTCAGCGCGTCTTATATAGGGCAGAGAAGGGGCGTGGCCTCACGGCAGTGGGCGTGGCCAGTGGGCTTTGTAGCGAGATGGCGGCAAATTATTTCCCAACCCGCGGCAGCGCTTAGATCTGCTGCGCGGGGATATCAGGTAGGTTTTGCAGGGGGGAGTGCCCAGGGACAAGTGATCAGCAGGTTAAAACACAGCAATACAATGTATTCAATATTTAAAAATGGCGAGCGTTTCTCCCGGCTTCCGCCTCAAAATCTGTTTCCTCTAATGCGTGCGTTCAGCTCAGCGCGTCTTATATAGGGCAGAGAAGGGGGGCGTGGCCTCACGGCAGTGGCCGTGGCCAGTGGGCTTTGTAGAGAGATGGCGGCAAATTATTTCCCAACCCGCGGCAGCGCTTAGATCCGCTGCGCGGGGATATCAGGTAGGTTTTGCAGGGGGAAGTGCCCAGGGACAAGTGATCACCAGGTTAAAACACAGCAATACAATTTATTCAATATTTAAAAATGGCAGTGTTTCTCCCAGCTTCCGCCTCAAAATCTGTTTCCTCTAATGCGTGCGTTCAGCTCAGCGCGTCTTATGTAGGGCAGAGAAGGGGGCGTGGCCTCATGGCAGTGGGCGTGGCCAGTGGGCTTTGTAGCGAGATGGCGGCAAATTATTTCCCAACCCGCGGCAGCGCTTAGATCTGCTGCGCGGGGATATCAGGTAGGTTTTGCAGGGGGGAGTGCCCAGGGACAAGTGATCAGCAGGTTAAAACACAGCAATACAATTTATTCAATATTTTAAAATGGCGAGTGTTTCTCCCGGCTTCCGCCTCAAAATCTGTTTCCTCTAATGCGTGCGTTCAGCTCAGCGCGTCTTATATAGGGCAGAGAAGGGGGGCGTGGCCTCACGGCAGTGGCCGTGGCCAGTGGGCTTTGTAGCGAGATGGCGGCAAATTATTTCCCAACCCGCGGCAGCGCTTAGATCCGCTGCGCGGGGATATCAGGTAGGTTTTGCAGGGGGAAGTGCCCAGGGACAAGTGATCAGCAGGTTAAAACACAGCAATACAATTTATTCAATATTTAAAAATGGCGAGTGTTTCTCCCAGCTTCCGCCTCAAAATCTGTTTCCTCTAATGCGTGCGTTCAGCTCAGCGCGTCTTATGTAGGGCAGAGAAGGGGGCGTGGCCTCACGGCAGTGGGCGTGGCCAGTGGGCTTTGTAGCGAGATGGCGGCAAATTATTTCCCAACCCGCGGCAGCGCTTAGATCTGCTGCGCGGGGATATTAGGTAGGTTTTGCAGGGGGGAGTGCCCAGGGACAAGTGATCAACAGGTTAAAACACAGCAATACAATGTATTCAATATTTAAAAATGGCGAGCGTTTCTCCCGGCTTCCGCCTCAAAATCTGTTTCCTCTAATGCGTGCGTTCAGCTCAGCGCGTCTTATATAGGGCAGAGAAGGGGGCGTGGCCTCACGGCAGTGGGCGTCGCCAGTGGGCTTTGTAGCGAGATGGCGGCTAATTATTTCCCAACCCGCGGCAGCGCTTAGATCTGCTGCGCGGGGATATCAGGTAGGTTTTGCAGGGTCAAGTGCCCAGGGACAAGTGATCAGCAGGTTAAAACACAGCAATACAATGTATTCAATATTTAAAAATGGCGAGCGTTTCTCCCGGCTTCCGCCTCAAAATCTGTTTCCTCTAATGCGTGCGTTCAGCTCAGCGTGTCTTATATAGGACAGAGAAGGGGTGTGTGGCCTCACGGCAGTGGGCGTGGCCAGTGGGCTTTGTAGCGAGATGGCGGCAATTTATTTCCCAACCCGCGGCAGCGCTTAGATCGGCTGCGCGGGGATATCAGGTAGGTTTTGCAGGGGGGAGTGCCCAGGGACAAGTGATCAGCAGGTTAAAACACAGCAATACAATTTATTCAATATTTAAAAATGGCGAGCGTTCCTCCCGGCTTCCGCCTCAAAATCTGTTTCCTCTAATGCGTGCGTTCAGCTCAGCGCGTCTTATACAGGGCAGAGAAGGGGGCGTGGCCTCACGGCAGTGGGCGTGGCCAGTGGGCTTTGTAGCGAGATGGCGGCTAATTATTTCCCAACCCGCGGCAGCGCTTAGATCCGCTGCGCGGGGATATCAGGTAGGTTTTGCAGGGACAAGTGCCCAGGGACAAGTGATCAGCAGGTTAAAACACAGCAATACAATTTATTCAATATTTAAAAATGGCGAGCTTTCCTCCCGGCTTCCGCCTCAAAATCTGTTTCCTCTAATGCGTGCGTTCAGCTCAGCGCGTCTTATATAGGGCAGAGAAGGGGGCGTGGCCTCACGGCAGTGGGCGTGGCCAGTGGGCTTTGTAGCGAGATGGCGGCAAATTATTTCCCAACCGGCGGCAGCGCTTAGATCTGCTGCGCGGGGATATCAGGTAGGTTTTGCAGGGGGGAGTGCCCAGGGACAAGTGATCAGCAGGTTAAAACACAGCAATACAATTTATTCAATATTTAAAAATGGCGAGTGTTTCTCCCGGCTTCCGCCTCAAAATCTGTTTCCTCTAATGCGTGCGTTCAGCTCAGCGCGTCTTATATAGGGCAGAGAAGGGGGGCGTGGCCTCACGGCAGTGGCCGTGGCCAGTGGGCTTTGTAGCGAGATGGCGGCAAATTATTTCCCAACCCGCGGCAGCGCTTAGATCTGCTGCGCGGGGATATTAGGTAGGTTTTGCAGGGGGGAGTGCCCAGGGACAAGTGATCAACAGGTTAAAACACAGCAATACAATGTATTCAATATTTAAAAATGGCGAGCGTTTCTCCCGGCTTCCGCCTCAAAATCTGTTTCCTCTAATGCGTGCGTTCAGCTCAGCGCGTCTTATGTAGGGCAGAGAAGGGGGCGTGGCCTCATGGCAGTGGGCGTGGCCAGTGGGCTTTGTAGCGAGATGGCGGCAAATTATTTCCCAACCCGCGGCAGCGCTTAGATCTGCTGCGCGGGGATATCAGGTAGGTTTTGCAGGGGGGAGTGCCCAGGGACAAGTGATCAGCAGGTTAAAACACAGCAATACAATTTATTCAATATTTTAAAATGGCGAGTGTTTCTCCCGGCTTCCGCCTCAAAATCTGTTTCCTCTAATGCGTGCGTTCAGCTCAGCGCGTCTTATATAGGGCAGAGAAGGGGGCGTGGCCTCACGGCAGTGGCCGTGGCCAGTGGGCTTTGTAGCGAGATGGCGGCAAATTATTTCCCAACCCGCGGCAGCGCTTAGATCCGCTGCGCGGGGATATCAGGTAGGTTTTGCAGGGGGAAGTGCCCAGGGACAAGTGATCAGCAGGTTAAAACACAGCAATACAATTTATTCAATATTTAAAAATGGCGAGTGTTTCTCCCAGCTTCCGCCTCAAAATCTGTTTCCTCTAATGCGTGCGTTCAGCTCAGCGCGTCTTATGTAGGGCAGAGAAGGGGGCGTGGCCTCACGGCAGTGGGCGTGGCCAGTGGGCTTTGTAGCGAGATGGCGGCAAATTATTTCCCAACCCGCGGCAGCGCTTAGATCTGCTGCGCGGGGATATTAGGTAGGTTTTGCAGGGGGGAGTGCCCAGGGACAAGTGATCAACAGGTTAAAACACAGCAATACAATGTATTCAATATTTAAAAATGGCGAGCGTTTCTCCCGGCTTCCGCCTCAAAATCTGTTTCCTCTAATGCGTGCGTTCAGCTCAGCGCGTCTTATATAGGGCAGAGAAGGGGGCGTGGCCTCACGGCAGTGGGCGTGGCCAGTGGGCTTTGTAGCGAGATGGCGGCTAATTATTTCCCAACCCGCGGCAGCGCTTAGATCTGCTGCGCGGGGATATCAGGTAGGTTTTGCAGGGACAAGTGCCCAGGGACAAGTGATCAGCAGGTTAAAACACAGCAATACAATGTATTCAATATTTAAAAATGGCGAGCGTTTCTCCCGGCTTCCGCCTCAAAATCTGTTTCCTCTAATGCGTGCGTTCAGCTCAGCGTGTCTTATATAGGACAGAGAAGGGGTGTGTGGCCTCACGGCAGTGGGCGTGGCCAGTGGGCTTTGTAGCGAGATGGCGGCAAATTATTTCCCAACCCGCGGCAGCGCTTAGATCGGCTGCGCGGGGATATCAGGTAGGTTTTGCAGGGGGGAGTGCCCAGGGACAAGTGATCAGCAGGTTAAAACACAGCAATACAATTTATTCAATATTTAAAAATGGCGAGCGTTCCTCCCGGCTTCCGCCTCAAAATCTGTTTCCTCTAATGCGTGCGTTCAGCTCAGCGCGTCTTATACAGGGCAGAGAAGGGGGCGTGGCCTCACAGCAGTGGGCGTGGCCAGTGGGCTTTGTAGCGAGATGGCGGCTAATTATTTCCCAACCCGCGGCAGTGCTTAGATCCGCTGCGCGGGGATATCAGGTAGGTTTTGCAGGGACAAGTGCCCAGGGACAAGTGATCAGCAGGTTAAAACACAGCAATACAATGTATTCAATATTTAAAAATGGCGAGCGTTTCTCCCGGCTTCCGCCTCAAAATCTGTTTCCTCTAATGCGTGCGTTCAGCTCAGCGCGTCTTATACAGGGCAGAGAAGGGGGCGTGGCCTCACGGCAGTGGGCGTGGCCAGTGGGCTTTGTAGCGAGATGGCGGCAAATTATTTCCCAACCCGCGGCAGCGCTTAGATCGGCTGCGCGGGGATATCAGGTAGGTTTTGCAGGGGGGAGTGCCCAGGGACAAGTGATCAGCAGGTTAAAACACAGCAATACAATTTATTCAATATTTAAAAATGGCGAGCGTTCCTCCTGGCTTCCGCCTCAAAATCTGTTTCCTCTGATGCGTGCGTTCAGCTCAACGCGTCTTATACAGGGCAGAGAAGGGGGCGTGGCCTCACGGCAGTGGGCGTGGCCAGTGGGCTTTGTAGCGAGATGGCGGCAAATTATTTCCAAACCCGCGGCAGCGCTTAGATCGGCTGCGCGGGGATATCAGGTAGGTTTTGCAGGGGGGAGTGCCCAGGGACAAGTGATCAGCAGGTTAAAACACAGCAATACAATTTATTCAATATTTAAAAATGGCGAGTGTTTCTCCCGGCTTCCGCCTCAAAATCTGTTTCCTCTAATGCGTGCGTTCAGCTCAGCGCAACTTATACAGGGCAGAGAAGGGGGCGTGGCCTCACGGCAGTGGGCGTGGCCAGTGGGCTTTGAAGCGAGATGGCGGCAAATTATTTCCCAACCTGCGGCAGCGCTTAGATCCGCTGCGCGGGGATATCAGGTAGGTTTTGCAGGGGGGAGTGCCCATGGACAAGTGATCAGCAGGTTAAAACACAGCAATACAACTTATTCAATATTTAAAAATGGCGTGCTTTCCTCCCGGCTTCCGCCTCAAAATCTGTTTTATCTAATGCGTGCGTTCAGCTCAGCGCGTCTTATATAGGGCAGAGAAGGGGGCGTGGCCTCACGGCAGTGGGCGTGGCCAGTGGGCTTTGTAGCGAGATGGCGGCAAATTATTTCCCAACCCGCGGCAGCGCTTAGATCTGCTGCGCGGGGATATCAGGTAGGTTTTGCAGGGGGGAGTGCCCAGGGACAAGTGATCAGCAGGTTAAAACACAGCAATACAATTTATTCAATATTTTAAAATGGCGAGTGTTTCTCCCGGCTTCCGCCTCAAAATCTGTTTCCTCTAATGCGTGCGTTCAGCTCAGCGCGTCTTATATAGGGCAGAGAAGGGGGGCGTGGCCTCACGGCAGTGGCCGTGGCCAGTGGGCTTTGTAGCGAGATGGCGGCAAATTATTTCCCAACCCGCGGCAGCGCTTAGATCCGCTGCGCGGGGATATCAGGTAGGTTTTGCAGGGGGAAGTGCCCAGGGACAAGTGATCAGCAGGTTAAAACACAGCAATACAATGTATTCAATATTTAAAAATGGCGAGCGTTTCTCCCGGCTTCCGCCTCAAAATCTGTTTCCTCTAATGCGTGCGTTCAGCTCAGCGTGTCTTATATAGGACAGAGAAGGGGTGTGTGGCCTCACGGCAGTGGGCGTGGCCAGTGGGCTTTGTAGCGAGATGGCGGCAAATTATTTCCCAACCCGCGGCAGCGCTTAGATCGGCTGCGCGGGGATATCAGGTAGGTTTTGCAGGGGGGAGTGCCCAGGGACAAGTGATCAGCAGGTTAAAACACAGCAATACAATGTATTCAATATTTAAAAATGGCGAGCGTTTCTCCCGGCTTCCGCCTCAAAATCTGTTTCCTCTAATGCGTGCGTTCAGCTCAGCGCGTCTTATATAGGGCAGAGAAGGGGGCGTGGCCTCACGGCAGTGGGCGTGGCCAGTGGGCTTTGTAGCGAGATGGCGGCTAATTATTTCCCAACCCGCGGCAGCGCTTAGATCTGCTGCGCGGGGATATCAGGTAGGTTTTGCAGGGACAAGTGCCCAGGGACAAGTGATCAGCAGGTTAAAACACAGCAATACAATGTATTCAATATTTAAAAATGGCGAGCGTTTCTCCCGGCTTCCGCCTCAAAATCTGTTTCCTCTAATGCGTGCGTTCAGCTCAGCGTGTCTTATATAGGACAGAGAAGGGGTGTGTGGCCTCACGGCAGTGGGCGTGGCCAGTGGGCTTTGTAGCGAGATGGCGGCAAATTATTTCCCAACCCGCGGCAGCGTTTAGATCGGCTGCGCGGGGATATCAGGTAGGTTTTGCAGGGGGGAGTGCCCAGGGACAAGTGATCAGCAGGTTAAAACACAGCAATACAATTTATTCAATATTTAAAAATGGCGAGCGTTCCTCCCGGCTTCCGCCTCAAAATCTGTTTCCTCTAATGCGTGCGTTCAGCTCAGCGCGTCTTATACAGGGCAGAGAAGGGGGCGTGGCCTCACAGCAGTGGGCGTGGCCAGTGGGCTTTGTAGCGAGATGGCGGCTAATTATTTCCCAACCCGCGGCAGCGCTTAGATCCGCTGCGCGGGGATATCAGGTAGGTTTTGCAGGGACAAGTGCCCAGGGACAAGTGATCAGCAGGTTAAAACACAGCAATACAATGTATTCAATATTTAAAAATGGCGAGCGTTTCTCCCGGCTTCCGCCTCAAAATCTGTTTCCTCTAATGCGTGCGTTCAGCTCAGCGCGTCTTATATAGGGCAGAGAAGGGGGCGTGGCCTCACGGCAGTGGGCGTGGCCAGTGGGCTTTGTAGCGAGATGGCGGCAAATTATTTCCCAACCCGCGGCAGCGCTTAGATCGGCTGCGCGGGGATATCAGGTAGGTTTTGCAGGGGGGAGTGCCCAGGGACAAGTGATCAGCAGGTTAAAACACAGCAATACAATTTATTCAATATTTAAAAATGGCGAGTGTTTCTCCCGGCTTCCGCCTCAAAATCTGTTTCCTCTAATGCGTGCGTTCAGCTCAGCGCAACTTATACAGGGCAGAGAAGGGGGCGTGGCCTCACGGCAGTGGGCGTGGCCAGTGGGCTTTGTAGCGAGATGGCGGCAAATTATTTCCCAACCTGCGGCAGCGCTTAGATCCGCTGCGCGGGGATATCAGGTAGGTTTTGCAGGGGGGAGTGCCCATGGACAAGTGATCAGCAGGTTAAAACACAGCAATACAATTTATTCAATATTTAAAAATGGCGAGCTTTCCTCCCGGCTTCCGCCTCAAAATCTGTTTTATCTAATGCGTGCGTTCAGCTCAGCGCGTCTTATATAGGGCAGAGAAGGGGGCGTGGCCTCACGGCAGTGGGCGTGGCCAGTGGGCTTTGTAGCGAGATGGCGGCAAATTATTTCCCAACCCGCGGCAGCGCTTAGATCTGCTGCGCGGGGATATCAGGTAGGTTTTGCAGGGGGGAGTGCCCAGGGACAAGTGATCAGCAGGTTAAAACACAGCAATACAATTTATTCAATATTTAAAAATGGCGAGTGTTTCTCCCGGCTTCCGCCTCAAAATCTGTTTCCTCTAATGCGTGCGTTCAGCTCAGCGCGTCTTATATAGGGCAGAGAAGGGGGGCGTGGCCTCACGGCAGTGGCCGTGGCCAGTGGGCTTTGTAGCGAGATGGCGGCAAATTATTTCCCAACCCGCGGCAGCGCTTAGATCCGCTGCGCGGGGATATCAGGTAGGTTTTGCAGGGGGAAGTGCCCAGGGACAAGTGATCAGCAGGTTAAAACACAGCAATACAATTTATTCAATATTTAAAAATGGCGAGTGTTTCTCCAAGCTTCCGCCTCAAAATCTGTTTCCTCTAATGCGTGCGTTCAGCTCAGCGCGTCTTATGTAGGGCAGAGAAGGGGGCGTGGCCTCATGGCAGTGGGCGTGGCCAGTGGGCTTTGTAGCGAGATGGCGGCAAATTATTTCCCAACCCGCGGCAGCGCTTAGATCTGCTGCGCGGGGATATTAGGTAGGTTTTGCAGGGGGGAGTGCCCAGGGACAAGTGATCAACAGGTTAAAACACAGCAATACAATGTATTCAATATTTAAAAATGGCGAGCGTTTCTCCCGGCTTCCGCCTCAAAATCTGTTTCCTCTAATGCGTGCGTTCAGCTCAGCGCGTCTTATATAGGGCAGAGAAGGGGGCGTGGCCTCACGGCAGTGGGCGTGGCCAGTGGGCTTTGTAGCGAGATGGCGGCTAATTATTTCCCAACCCGCGGCAGCGCTTAGATCTGCTGCGCGGGGATATCAGGTAGGTTTTGCAGGGACAAGTGCCCAGGGACAAGTGATCAGCAGGTTAAAACACAGCAATACAATGTATTCAATATTTAAAAATGGCGAGCGTTTCTCCCGGCTTCCGCCTCAAAATCTGTTTCCTCTAATGCGTGCGTTCAGCTCAGCGTGTCTTATATAGGACAGAGAAGGGGTGTGTGGCCTCACGGCAGTGGGCGTGGCCAGTGGGCTTTGTAGCGAGATGGCGGCAAATTATTTCCCAACCCGCGGCAGCGCTTAGATCGGCTGCGCGGGGATATCAGGTAGGTTTTGCAGGGGGGAGTGCCCAGGGACAAGTGATCAGCAGGTTAAAACACAGCAATACAATTTATTCAATATTTAAAAATGGCGAGCGTTCCTCCCGGCTTCCGCCTCAAAATCTGTTTCCTCTAATGCGTGCGTTCAGCTCAGCGCGTCTTATACAGGGCAGAGAAGGGGGCGTGGCCTCACGGCAGTGGGCGTGGCCAGTGGGCTTTGTAGCGAGATGGCGGCTAATTATTTCCCAACCCGCGGCAGCGCTTAGATCCGCTGCGCGGGGATATCAGGTAGGTTTTGCAGGGACAAGTGCCCAGGGACAAGTGATCAGCAGGTTAAAACACAGCAATACAATGTATTCAATATTTAAAAATGGCGAGCGTTTCTCCCGGCTTCCGCCTCAAAATCTGTTTCCTCTAATGCGTGCGTTCAGCTCAGCGCGTCTTATACAGGGCAGAGAAGGGGGCGTGGCCTCACGGCAGTGGGCGTGCCCAGTGGGCTTTGTAGCGAGATGGCGGCAAATTATTTCCCAACCCGCGGCAGCGCTTAGATCGGCTGCGCGGGGATATCAGGTAGGTTTTGCAGGGGGGAGTGCCCAGGGACAAGTGATCAGCAGGTTAAAACACAGCAATACAATTTATTCAATATTTAAAAATGGCGAGCTTTCCTCCCGGCTTCCGCCTCAAAATCTGTTTCCTCTAATGCGTGCGTTCAGCTCAGCGCGTCTTATATAGGGCAGAGAAGGGGGCGTGGCCTCACGGCAGTGGGCGTGGCCAGTGGGCTTTGTAGCGAGATGGCGGCAAATTATTTCCCAACCCGCGGCAGCGCTTAGATCTGCTGCGCGGGGATATCAGGTAGGTTTTGCAGGGGGGAGTGCCCAGGGACAAGTGATCAGCAGGTTAAAACACAGCAATACAATTTATTCAATATTTAAAAATGGCGAGTGTTTCTCCCGGCTTCCGCCTCAAAATCTGTTTCCTCTAATGCGTGCGTTCAGCTCAGCGCGTCTTATATAGGGCAGAGAAGGGGGGCGTGGCCTCACGGCAGTGGCCGTGGCCAGTGGGCTTTGTAGCGAGATGGCGGCAAATTATTTCCCAACCCGCGGCAGCGCTTAGATCCGCTGCGCGGGGATATCAGGTAGGTTTTGCAGGGGGAAGTGCCCAGGGACAAGTGATCAGCAGGTTAAAACACAGCAATACAATTTATTCAATATTTAAAAATGGCGAGTGTTTCTCCCAGCTTCCGCCTCAAAATCTGTTTCCTCTAATGCGTGCGTTCAGCTCAGCGCGTCTTATGTAGGGCAGAGAAGGGGGCGTGGCCTCATGGCAGTGGGCGTGGCCAGTGGGCTTTGTAGCGAGATGGCGGCAAATTATTTCCCAACCCGCGGCAGCGCTTAGATCTGCTGCGCGGGGATATTAGGTAGGTTTTGCAGGGGGGAGTGCCCAGGGACAAGTGATCAACAGGTTAAAACACAGCAATACAATGTATTCAATATTTAAAAATGGCGAGCGTTTCTCCCGGCTTCCGCCTCAAAATCTGTTTCCTCTAATGCGTGCGTTCAGCTCAGCGCGTCTTATATAGGGCAGAGAAGGGGGCGTGGCCTCACGGCAGTGGGCGTGGCCTCACGGCAGTGGGCGTGGCCAGTGGGCTTTGTAGCGAGATGGCGGCTAATTATTTCCCAACCCGCGGCAGCGCTTAGATCTGCTGCGCGGGGATATCAGGTAGGTTTTGCAGGGACAAGTGCCCAGGGACAAGTGATCAGCAGGTTAAAACACAGCAATACAATGTATTCAATATTTAAAAATGGCGAGCGTTTCTCCCGGCTTCCGCCTCAAAATCTGTTTCCTCTAATGCGTGCGTTCAGCTCAGCGTGTCTTATATAGGACAGAGAAGGGGTGTGTGGCCTCACGGCAGTGGGCGTGGCCAGTGGGCTTTGTAGCGAGATGGCGGCAAATTATTTCCCAACCCGCGGCAGCGCTTAGATCGGCTGCGCGGGGATATCAGGTAGGTTTTGCAGGGGGGAGTGCCCAGGGACAAGTGATCAGCAGGTTAAAACACAGCAATACAATTTATTCAATATTTAAAAATGGCGAGCGTTCCTCCCGGCTTCCGCCTCAAAATCTGTTTCCTCTAATGCGTGCGTTCAGCTCAGCGCGTCTTATACAGGGCAGAGAAGGGGGCGTGGCCTCACGGCAGTGGGCGTGGCCAGTGGGCTTTGTAGCGAGATGGCGGCTAATTATTTCCCAACCCGCGGCAGCGCTTAGATCCGCTGCGCGGGGATATCAGGTAGGTTTTGCAGGGACAAGTGCCCAGGGACAAGTGATCAGCAGGTTAAAACACAGCAATACAATGTATTCAATATTTAAAAATGGCAAGCGTTTCTCCCGGCTTCCGCCTCAAAATCTGTTTCCTCTAATGCGTGCGTTCAGCTCAGCGCGTCTTATACAGGGCAGAGAAGGGGGCGTGGCCTCACGGCAGTGGGCGTGCCCAGTGGGCTTTGTAGAGAGATGGCGGCAAATTATTTCCCAACCCGCGGCAGCGCTTAGATCGGCTGCGCGGGGATATCAGGTAGGTTTTGCAGGGGGGAGTGCCCAGGGACAAGTGATCAGCAGGTTAAAACACAGCAATACAATTTATTCAATATTTAAAAATGGCGAGCGTTCCTCCCGGCTTCCGCCTCAAAATCTGTTTCCTCTAATGCGTGCGTTCAGCTCAGCGCGTCTTATACAGGGCAGAGAAGGGGGCGTGGCCTCACGGCAGTGGGCGTGGCCAGTGGGCTTTGTAGCGAGATGGCGGCAAATTATTTCCCAACCCGCGGCAGCGCTTAGATCGGGTGCGCGGGGATATCAGGTAGGTTTTGCAGGGGGGAGTGCCCAGGGACAAGTGATCAGCAGGTTAAAACACAGCAATACAATTTATTCAATATTTAAAAATGGCGAGTGTTTCTCCCGGCTTCCGCCTCAAAATCTGTTTCCTCTAATGCGTGCGTTCAGCTCAGCGCGTCTTATACAGGGCAGAGAAGGGGGCGTGGCCTCACGGCAGTGGGCGTGGCCAGTGGGCTTTGTAGCGAGATGGCGGCAAATTATTTCCCAACCTGCGGCAGCGCTTAGATCCGCTGCGCGGGGATATCAGGTAGGTTTTGCAGGGGGGAGTGCCCATGGACAAGTGATCAGCAGGTTAAAACACAGCAATACAATTTATTCAATATTTAAAAATGGCGAGCTTTCCTCCCGGCTTCCGCCTCAAAATCTGTTTCCTCTAATGCGTGCGTTCAGCTCAGCGCGTCTTATATAGGGCAGAGAAGGGGGCGTGGCCTCACGGCAGTGGGCGTGGCCAGTGGGCTTTGTAGCGAGATGGCGGCAAATTATTTCCCAACCCGCGGCAGCGCTTAGATCTGCTGCGCGGGGATATCAGGTAGGTTTTGCAGGGGGGAGTGCCCAGGGACAAGTGATCAGCAGGTTAAAACACAGCAATACAATTTATTCAATATTTAAAAATGGCGAGTGTTTCTCCCGGCTTCCGCCTCAAAATCTGTTTCCTCTAATGCGTGCGTTCAGCTCAGCGCGTCTTATATAGGGCAGAGAAGGGGGGCGTGGCCTCACGGCAGTGGCCGTGGCCAGTGGGCTTTGTAGCGAGATGACGGCAAATTATTTCCCAACCCGCGGCAGCGCTTAGATCCGCTGCGCGGGGATATCAGGTAGGTTTTGCAGGGGGAAGTGCCCAGGGACAAGTGATCAGCAGGTTAAAACACAGCAATACAATTTATTCAATATTTAAAAATGGCGAGTGTTTCTCCCAGCTTCCGCCTCAAAATCTGTTTCCTCTAATGCGTGCGTTCAGCTCAGCGCGTCTTATGTAGGGCAGAGAAGGGGGCGTGGCCTCACGGCAGTGGGCGTGGCCAGTGGGCTTTGTAGCGAGATGGCGGCAAATTATTTCCCAACCCGCGGCAGCGCTTAGATCTGCTGCGCGGGGATATTAGGTAGGTTTTGCAGGGGGGAGTGCCCAGGGACAAGTGATCAACAGGTTAAAACACAGCAATACAATGTATTCAATATTTAAAAATGGCGAGCGTTTCTCCCGGCTTCTGCCTCAAAATCTGTTTCCTCTAATGCGTGCGTTCAGCTCAGCGCGTCTTATATAGGGCAGAGAAGGGGGCGTGGCCTCACGGCAGTGCGCGTGGCCAGTGGGCTTTGTAGCGAGATGGCGGCTAATTATTTCCCAACCCGCGGCAGCGCTTAGATCTGCTGCGCGGGGATATCAGGTAGGTTTTGCAGGGACAAGTGCCCAGGGACAAGTGATCAGCAGGTTAAAACACAGCAATAGAATGTATTCAATATTTAAAAATGGCGAGCGTTTCTCCCGGCTTCCGCCTCAAAATCTGTTTCCTCTAATGCGTGCGTTCAGCTCAGCGTTTCTTATATAGGACAGAGAAGGGGTGTGTGGCCTCACGGCAGTGGGCGTGGCCAGTGGGCTTTGTAGCGAGATGGCTGCAAATTATTTCCCAACCCGCGGCAGCGCTTAGATCCGCTGCGCGAGGATATCAGGTAGGTACTGAGTACATATTTTTGCTAGATATGCTTTGTTTCAAAATAGGAATTACCAGTGTCAAAAGCATGGCTGAATATCAGGGACATGGTGCTGTACCCATGGATGAAACAGGGCGGGTTTTTTAGGCGGCAAATCTGTAGCCAAAAATCTTGGCTCAGGATCAGTGAGCTGTCTCTATTGCTCTTTTAGTTTTCCTTGCAGCCAACAAGCCGCCAATTGGGGATGGCGTTTGATTCAATCAATGAACGCGAATAGATGACCAATCATATAGCAAAGGTGTTACCCAGACTTTTGAAAGAAAGAAATATTTTCCTTCTTTCTGAACAAGATCCTGTCTAAGCAAAATCACTGAATTTTATGGCTGAATCAGCATGTCATTTAGAGTTCATCATCCGCTTAGTTACTTAGAGTGAGAATGAGTATGTGACTCGTGTTGGTCTTGACGGTGTAGCTGTTATCAGGCTGTGATGGCTTAACCACACAACCTACAGTTTTGCACTTGTTAGTATTACATTTAAGTGCAGGAGCAAAAGATTGTTGGACAGCTCACAATATCCTGCCAGACTGTGGGTTTTGCTCCAGCATGGGGATACTTGAACAATTTCTAGTCAGGGCAAGGAGGAAACATTCTTTAGATACCCTCTGCTCACCCCCTTGGTAGCTTGGCACAAGCAGTCAGGCTTATCAAAGGCAATGTTTAAAGTATTTGTACCAACACTCACAGTAACACAGTGAAAACACCACAAACTGACTCCACAACAGTTTAGAAAAATAAAGGTATTTTATCTAAACAACATAAATCCAACATACCCAGTTCAAGAAAATACTTGCGAAAGAGTTCTTAAAGTTGAGAAAAAACAATCCAAAGTTGCGTGAAAAGTTCACAGTTGCGTCACGTTTAGCCAACAGTACCTTTAAGTGCGACAAAGTTCCAAAGCAGAAGCTGGTGCCGTGGAAAACAAGCGATGCGTTGCTCCTGAGACGATGGGGAGGCGTTGGCGACAGTCCTGCTGCAGCAGCGGGCGTGTTGCGACGAATCAGGTCTTTATGGGGAGGAAGGCGATGACTTGTATGGATTCCGGTGCGTATGTTCCTTAGGAAGTTTGGTCTCGCAAAGGCACGATGCGATGATCTGTAGGGGCTGCGACGAACTCCTGGGTGACGATGCGTGATCCAGCGGCGATCTTCCTCCCGCAGCTCGATGCGATGGCTCTGCGACGATTCTCGCAGTGATGTGATGCGGTCTGCAAGCAAGCGATGCAGCGATCTCACCCAGCGATGACAGGCTCTGTGACGACACTCGCAGCGATGGTGATCTTCCCGCAAACGAAGGATGCAACGTCTTCGGCAGCGGCAACAGGTGCTGTGATGCTCTCGACCTCCGTAGCGGCGGAAATTTCCTCGCACTGTCGGGGATGCGCTCCGCAAGCGAGCGATGCAATAATTTTTCTGTAGCAAAGTCTCTCAAATCTTGGTTTCCAGCTTCCCAGCACAGGTACAACTTCCAGAGGCACCACAACTGGCCTAAGCCCTCTAGAAAGGACAGAGCTCTCTCAGCAGAGATCAGGGAAGCTGGGGGTGAAGTCTTTTTGTTCCTGGGACTCCAAAACAGGGAGCCAGTTCACAACAGGCCCTTGGAGATTTCTTCAAGTAAGGTGACACAGCACAAAGCAAAGTCCTTCCCCTCTCCTTGGCAGCAAAGCAACAGCAGGTCAGTCCAGAATCACACAGCAGGACAGTCTTTCTTCTTCAGTCTTCCAGCTTTCTCTTTGGCAGAGGTTCCTTCTTGTTTCCAATCAATCAATCAATCAATGCATTTGTATAGCGTGCTACTCTCAAGGGTCTCAAGGCGCTGGAGGAGAGGGGTACGTCACTGCTCGAACAGCCAGGTCTTGAGCTGCTTCCTGAAGGAGAGATGGTCTTGCGTCAGCCTAAGGTGGATGGGGAGGGAGTTCCAAGTCTTGGCTGCCAGGTAGGAGAAGGATCTTCCTCCGGCGGTGGCTCTGCAGATGCGTGGTACGGCGGCGAGGGCGTGGCTGTTCGATCGTAGCTGGCGGGTGGGCGTGTAGAAGGTCAGGCGGTCATTGAGGTACTTGGGGCCCAGGTCGTGGAGAGCCTTGTGTGCGTGGGTGAGGAGCCTGAACGTGATTCTCTTGCTGACGGGGAGCCAGTGCAGGTCTCTCAGGTGGCCGGAGATGTGGCTGTGTCGGGGGATGTCCAGGGTGAGTCATGCGGAGGCGTTCTGGATGCGTTAGAGTCTTTTTAGAAGTTTGGCTGTGGTTCCGGCGTAGAGGGTGTTCCCATAGTACAGTCGGCTGGTGACGAGTGCCTGGGTGACGGTCTTCCTGGTTTCGGTGGGGATCCATCGAAAGATCTTGCGGAGCATGCCCAGGGTGTTTTTCAGCACGATGAGGAGACGGCGTTGACTTGTCTGGTCATCGAGAGGGAGGAGTCCAGGATGAAGCCCAGGTTGCGTGCGTGGTCCGTTGGCTTGGGAGTGGTGCCCAGCGCAGGGGGCCACCAGGAGTCGTCCCAGGCGGAGGGCGATGATCTAATTTTCTGTAGTCAGGGGTCCTGTACTTATACCCCTAAAAGTCTTTGTTCCCTTTGCGCAGATGGGTTCTGAGCCCGGTCTGAAACAGTTCTGGGTGTTCCTTGAGCACTTTGGTTTCCTGGCCTCTCCCTTCCTTTCAGAGAGAGGGGCAGGGTCGTCAGTCGTCCAGCAAGAGGTGGAGCTAGCATTGTGGAGGGAAAGCACAGCCCTGGAGCACTTTGTTGACATGATTCCTTCTCTCCTTTCAGAGTGCAGGGCAGAGACATCAGACGCACCACGGGGGGTGGAGCCAGCACTGTGGGGGGCGGGCACAGTCCTATTCAGGTCCCAGGTGCAACTCCTTCCTCCCATCTAGATGCAGATCTCTCTATTCACCACTGGGCGGACTTATTCTGTCTCCTGGAATCCCCCAGCCCTGTCACTCACAAACCAGACAGTCAATTCACAAACCAGCCAAGGCACAGAGAAAGGTCAGACAAGAGAACAGCTACTTTCTAAAAGTGCTGTTCTCAAACACAGGATTTAAAAACCACCTTTCCTAAAAGATGTGTTATTAAATTCTGAGTTCAGGGATACCAGACTTTTATGTCCTATCTTGCTCCTATGGGAAGATATGCTGGTAGCCACTGTAGCCAGCATCCCCATGATAGCCTATGGGCAAGATAGCCTTACAATAGTGAAACAAAATGGCTGTAATTCACTACCAGAGCATGTCACCTGCACCAGTACATGCTCTACCTTTCACATACACTGCACCCTGCCCAAGGGGGTACCTTGGGCCTTCCATAGGGGTGACCAATGGATGTATGACATTACAGCGCATGCTTTTACCACGCACGCCTTTACAACGCGGTATTTACAACGCATGCCTTTACAACGCATAGCGCTTTGGGGTGCTGGATAGTGAATAGTTTAATTTACTATTCCAACTCCAGTCCTCGTGGATAGTAGGCAAGGTGTTGGATAGTAAATTAAATCTATTCCCTATCCTAGAGCGCCCCCCAGCGCAATGCGTTGTAATGGTTTGCGTTGTAAAAGTTGCGTCGTAAAGGCACTGCGTGGTAAAAGTTGCGTTGTAAAGGATGTTTCCCGTGACCAATGCACACAGAAAGGGAAGGGTTAGGCCTGGTCAGTGGGGACACTGACCAGGAGGACATGGCAGATCACAGACTGCCCAAAGGCACTGTGGTGGTGGGCCTGAGACACCATTTTAGGGCTACTCATGTGGGTGGCACAACCAGTGCTGCAAGCCCACTAGTAGCATTGGTATCACCAGCCCTGGCACACTCAGTGCACTTTATCAGGGACTTCTGGGGATACAAATATGCCAATCATGGAAAAATCAATTACAATCACAATTTACACAGAGAGCATAAGCACTTTAGCACTGATCAGCAGTGGTAAAGTGCCCAGAGTCCTATTGCCAGCAACCACGGGTCAGGAAAAATAAGGGAGGAAGAAGCAAAAAGTTGGGGGATAACCCTGCAAAAAAGGCCATTTCCAACAAATGGGATTTCCTAAATTGGGTGATTCCTCTCTGATCACATTGGTGGGAAGGATGGCTCCGTGCTGTCATCTCAACCAATTCTTGTGTGCTCAGGATGGCTCCATGCCTTCATCACACCCAGGCAGGAAATCCCTCTGGTGTGAGCAACAGAGGGATTTACTTGTACTTTCTTTAGCAACAGGAGTTGGGGAAGAGCTTCCCCAGCAAACAAGACAGTTTTCTTTGAAATGACGATCAGCACTCATGGTGCACTGACAATTACAGAGAAATTAAAAGGAAACTAGCAGATTGACTAATTTCACTTTCACTGCATCGGTGATTGGGGGATATCTCTGCCTGACAGGGAGTCTATCATTGGAAAGGGGAGAGTCTTCCCTTTCTAATGGTACCTTTTCCCAGTGGATCCCAGCTTGGAGATCACCACAGGAGGGTGATCCCCACCAGGGACTAATTTTTTGCTGGATGTACGACAGTACAACATGATCATTTTGATCGCGGTACTTTACATTGCGGTTTTCACAACGCAAGTCGTTACAACGAGTTATCTTGGAGGGCTCTGGATTGAGGATTAATATAATTTTCTATTCCAACTCCAGTCCACGTAACAGTAGGGAAGGTGTTGGAATAGAAAATCACACTATTCCTTAACCAAGAGCACCATCCAGCACAAGTCGTAGTAATGACTTGCATTGTAATAGATGCGTGGTAAAGGTTGTGCGGTGTAAACACCGTGTTGTTTCCCTTTTGTGATGGGGTAGCTGCCACCTTGCAATGGTCTAGTGCTCCTCCGCTCCGCCAGACCCAAAAAGTCTTTCTGCCACCAGATTGGAGTTTGTACCTTCAATCTGCCCCTCGGTAGCAGAACGTCTCCTAGACACCAGGGATTTTTTTGTGTGCTAAATGGTGGGGGCAGCCACCCCAAGCAACGGGCCTAGCCCAAACCCTCTAAATAAATGCCAGCAGACTTTCTGCACCCCCTTGGGGGCAGGTAGGAGGCATTTCAATATCGGGTATTCCCACCAGTTATTTTATTTTGGGGGGAGAGGCCTCCATGGCAATGGACTAGTGCTTCCCCCACCCAATGATAGAACCAGATGTTACTTGCAAAAACACTGCAGTTTCCCCATCGGTGAATAAGGTAAGGAACTAAGAATTGGGTGGACATGGAATGTGATGATTTTTAGAAGAAGTTCCACAACTAAAACATTCTTAATGAGGCAGTCTATCTTAAAAAGCTAATCAGTGAATACTATTTTGACGGAGTAAGGGAAGAACTGGTTGTATAATTTAATTATTAACTGTAACTGAAACTACAACCGGATACTCCACTAAACAAGACTAGACTGCTCAATGCTGCCTCTGGAACATTCTGAATTTTACTTTGCAGTGGACTATTTCATGATTCCTAACTGTCTAATCCAGAAATTGTGATCCCATTCCAGGCTTATTTATAAAAATGTCTAGCCATCCCATTCTAAATGTAATTGCGAAAGATGTTGTTTTCTTTGAATGTATAAGTAGAGAGGTTGCTACTGCCGTAGGGGCATTTTGGGGTGAGAGATGCAGCCTAACAGATAGAGCTGACAACTTTAGAACGGAGGAAACAGATTCGAATCCCTGAATCAGCTCAACTTACAGTAAATCTGGGCAAATCCCTTAATGCCCCCATGCCTAAAAAATGTTTAACGTGAGTTTGTCGTGAAAAGTGCTCAACAGCCCTTGGACTAGCTTTGAGCTATGTAAAACTGCAAAAAAGTAAAACTAATAAATAAAACATGATTGTGAAACTTTGTATGAGTTGCTCTGTTTTAAATGTGATGTTTTTCTGGATGGAAACAAATTTTAACATTTTTGAAGATATTTGAGTACTCAATAAACACAAACACTGGCATTTGAGGGAGTAAATGCTCATTTTGTATTCGCAAAGCAAGAATTTAAACTTGCAAGCATAGGTATTCACTCGTAGCATTCCACAAGTATCAAGTAATATAGTATCCAACTTGGCCAATGTGCCCCAAAGCGAAGAATATAATATTTTTGACCTACTGAAGTGTCTGTACCATGGCGCTATTAGTCTTGATTTAATTATTCTAGCTTTATGGTTCATTTATATTCCCCAACATGTCGCATATTGCCAGATTGTTGTTTTCTCTTTTTGCCTCTTGGCCATTTAGCTTGGACGTAGAATTTATAGGCCTATATTATGCACTTAAAAACATAAACCACACTGCGTTTTCTATGTGGTTCTATGTGGTTGTAAGAAAGATGTGGGGTTGTTGTCTACATTTAGTAACTGTAGCGAAGAAATAGATAAAAGGCAAGCAAAAGGCTAGAAAATAAAACATCCTCCAAAAGAGCAGTATCTCACGGTTTTTTTTTTACTAAATAGTCTATGCTAAACACGCACATAAAATTCTACTGTAAACTGCATTTTGAACAGTTTATCATATTCCTCTGTGTTATTATCAATCATTGTGCCAACACTGAACTACCCTAAATAGATTTAGAATGATTCTGAAGAAATATGGAAAATGTTTTGAAAAATCTATTAAGCCATAATTCTTCACTGTTAATAGTGACATTATAAATAAGAGGACACACACATTAAACAGTAATGTGCGCTCTATTGGCCGCATATTATTTTCAAAAAGTAAGATTTACCATATCTATATGTTATAGAAGTGACAACGGTTTCCCGTGCTGTAGGTTTTATAAGATCCAGTGTGTTTTATTTTTCCTTTCGGGAATAAGAAAACAGCAGCAAACCCAATCTGATGCAAGGCTCAAACATTAGCTGAAATGTTTTTTGGCAAGCGCTTAGTTTATGCTATTAGCTGTAAATATGGCCTTGCAGATGACCCGAATAGAAAATATGTTGAATTCAGAACACCTACATTAATGCTAAAAAAAAATAAAAGAAGTTAAAGTTTTGGTTTCCTTATGGAACTTGCAGGGGTCCCTTTTGACCAGTTATATAGGTGAAAATATTCCATAGGCAATCATCCTGCAAACATGCGGCACTGGGATTATGTATCCGAAAGGCTTCAGTGCATCACAGATTGTGACTAGCAGCTCGAGTTGGTGGTTTTGACAGAGACCGTGGACCATTTAGTTAGATTTCATTACGTATCTCGAATATTTCCTATAGAGAACACCTTTCTGTAGGATGAACAATTCCCTACGGGTGGACTTTGGTTTTATGGTCTAATGCATTCGGAGCGTTTTAGTACTGTTTTGCTTTCTTTTAACTAATTAGACAAACACACCTGAAATTAATGATTTGTAGGAGAAAAGTTCAAAACTGGGGTCAGTGATCATAATGACCTGGCGTGAGGTGGTCACTCTAATATGCAATTAAGGTTCCCTATCCTTTTTCAGCTTGGACGTTTGCATGACAGTGCTTGAGATACAATGTGCAGGCAGCTTGCCAGGTTATATTGCAGGTGGGGTCATTTACTTTGCATGTGCTGAGGAGTAGTAAGGCAATTTTTAAAAATATGGGGAGTTTACGGTCTTAGCCATGTGCATTTGGATGATCTGAGGCTAAAGCAAACGCAAAGTATCTCTAAATATACCACATTCCCTTGACAGCAGTATACTGTCAATATATGAGTGCCTTTTCATCTAAGTGCGGTAAAAATAATAGTTTGAATGAGGCTGGCACACCAAATGTTTAGCATGGGAGACTTGACAGTGGTTCTGACGTGTAATTTAGAATGAAATTACGTGATGGTTAAAGTGACATGAAGGAAAAATCTATCAAACCCTTTGAGTGACTAAAATTTCTCAAATACATTCCCCTCTCTACAAGGCCTAATTCAAAGTCACGTAGCTTATGTGTACAGAGAGAACAATCAAACTGCAGATCAGACATAACACAATGTATAAAGCACATCAATTATAGGTTTTACATTTTAATAATTCCCCAACTTGAAGAGACACAAAGGCGTTATTTTGGGAGGAGGTAAGGGGTGACATTTCTAAACTTTGTTAAGAACTGGGTTCCCGGACTTCTCTGCAAGAGGGCATTCTAGCCAACATGAACATAACATCAGGCTTTAACCCGTTTGCTGCTTCTGTCAGCCAAAGGTTGTCGCGAGCACTACCTCGGTACGTGCTCACGAGTACTACCTCGGTACGTGCTTGGAATGTTTGAAGCAGCAAACGGGTTAAGGAATGCGTTTTTGATACTATCATTGTGTAATGCCTTAATCTGAACTGATTTATACAGTTATTTTGCACACCATTTAACCTCAGTGTTGGCCCAGCTATATGAAAATGAGTCCAGACCTTGACCCAATCAGAACAGTCCGACCTGACAGGTTCTCCCTGAACCAGAACACAAGCAACCCAGGACCAGTTTTGCCATAGTTATGGGCTCTACCATGTTGAGAAACCAGATGCTCAAAAAGAAAATCTACTCAAGCGGCAGAAAGAAGCAGCACCCTCTGGTGCAGTGTGTGGTGCATTTTGTGCTGATTTTACAACACAGACAAGCTCCCGGTTCTATAAATCAGCGCAACATGCCAACATTCAGTTGCTTCCGGAGCAGTGCAGAATCTTGTGGAGTTTATATGTAACTTCGCCAAAGTCCACGTATTAAATTCATAGAAGTTCAAGTTCACATTTGTGGAACACTATCATACACTTTCACTTATAAACCTGAGTGTCACTTAGGTGCAGAACACTCTTTGGCGATATTGGTTTTCCAATTTATAAGTAAATCTACTTTGATGAAACCAAGGAGAGATAACTTTCTCATTAATATGTTATCCCGCTTTCTCTGTTTTCTTTTTGCATGTGTCTTCTGTACATGATACCTCTTGCATGCGGACGTCCGCTTCACCTCAAAGGAGCATTGAGAGGACCGATTCAGGTGATATCCATGTATATTTTTGTTTTGATTATTCACTCACTAACTTTATAAGCAGTAGCAAAGTAGATTGTTGGTCCTGAAGAAGCAGGAGATACCGTTAGGATCTATCAACTGCAGAAACATGTCGACCTTTTCATACACGCAGTAGATATTTGTTACAAACTACTGTCACTTTGCACCTTAGGTTTTTAATCTTGGAAGTGGCATGCTTTTCATTAAAGTTATTTGTGCATCCACTATCCATTTTTAACCATAGCACTTTCACTCATAGATTTTTGTTTAGCACTGCTTCCAGTTACCATTATTTAGAATAGTTGTATGTACGATGTGGACATACCACCTTGTGAAACTGCCCAAATGATGACAACAAGGGCGGTTCAGAGTGATTAACTGATGGGAATACATATCATATTGTGATGAGTCCCGATGTACTTCACAGTAGATTAGACACCTTCTGAATACAGAGACCTTAGTTTCGTTAGACCCACAGTTATTTTTTGTATATTCAGTGTCTTGTGTAAGGGGTTATAACTGTGTATTTGGTCTTTAAATATTCCCTTGGACCCTACTCCCTCCGTGTTTGTTATAGTTTAGTGCAGTTGCATGACTGCGTGTCCGTTTTTTTTTCTTTTCTAAAATTGATCATGTTATAGCTTGTGCAAGTGTGAAGCGAGGCTCCACTAAAATACCCCAAACCGACGAATCATAATATCGGGGAGGGTTCCTTTCAATCGATAGCTGCCTGTTCCTTTCTGACGACTGTTTTCCAATTCTGGGTCTGATTAAACAATGGCAACAAATCTAGGTTTAGCTTTTGACAAGGAAGAAATCCAATCTATTTTAAACGACAATCCTAGTATGTTAGAGTCGATGCCAGTCCAACCAGTGACTAATGAAGACGGATGGCCTAAGATTCTTATATTAAAAAAGAGTTACTCCCGTACTTGCGTACATGGGATTGCAATGGCTGGATATCTCAGGGGAGACTGCACACCATCTGGGTTGATAGTCACCAACGCCCCTAGACTCTTTCTGAACGATAAAGATTTTTTGCGCGACTGGTCACTGATTGCATGGAAATGCACTCGTGATTGGCTCGTTTTATTAATTAAAACTGCAAAGAGGGTCGCCGACAAGATTCTTGTTGAGATACAGGTACTGGAGGGCCAAATTAAGACACAAATCACAGGGAAATTGTTTACCAAACAGCAAGAGGAGAGCAACAAGACCAGCAAAGAATTTAAAGACTCAATTCTATTCGCCAAGCTTGAGAAGTGCAAAAAAGACTTGGCGAAATTTGCTATGGATAAAATCTATCCCTACACTAGCGCCACCTATATACCAACTCCGTACAATAAGAACGGACGAAGAGGTGTCTCTACGTATGGGACTTCTACCTCGGAGGACACCTCCAGTGATTCAGACTCGAGTAACCGAGGCAATTCTACCAACCAACAACGTGGCAGAGGTAACAGGAGAAACTGGAGAGGCCAAAATTATGGCCCTAATCAATTCAACCCATGGTGGTCACCCAATCCATGGATGACTGGAGGCCCTTTTACACCACAACCTATGGGCCCTTTTGGCCCTATGTCTTTCCCTCAAAATCAGAATATGCACCCTTTTTTAGGCTTTGGTCAAGGAAGGACACGAGGAAGAAGACGAACCTCCAGAGGTCAAGTACAGTGGACTGTCCCACCACAATCGATGGGTCTACGGAGCGGGAGGCAAATACACCACCGTCAAGCAGGAACAAGCTCAGAGACAGTTTGATCATTAATCTGAGCTCGAGAGAGCTTTCCTCTACCGAAATTCAAGTGTTAAACCGAGGATTTGGTTTTGTGCAGACCACAACTGGTGACCCCTTTCAGACACAAGTCGAGTTAGCCCAATTCTTCAGGAAGGACAGATTAAATTTTTTCTTTTTGAAATCTGAGAACCCTCCTATTGGAGGACAAAATACAGGACTCAGGAAACCTTCTACTTTCATGCCCTTACCTCATACCATACCACCGAAGGTCATAACCTTCGAGGAGGCAGTGCGACATGACATCCAGACCCTATTCTGAGGTACTGATAAGCCATTTATGAACCTTCCAAAAAAAGAACAAGAGGCTTTATCTAAACTAGCGAAAGACGATTCAGTCATTATCAAGCCCGCAGACAAAGGGGGTGCCACGGTGCTTATGGATACGGGTACTTATAGACAGGAATGTCTGAGACAACTCAACGACATCAATTCCTATAGTCCATTGCCCGAAGACCCCACTGAAAGACTTTCCAACACGATCAAACATCTTACTGAAGAGGCACTATCAGAAGGCTGGATTACTGCCAACGAGGCCTCTTTTCTTTGTACTTCGAATCCGGTGATGCCATATTTTTATGTGCTCCCAAAAGTTCACAAAGAAATACGCCCCCCGCCAGGACGCCCAATAATCTCTGGCATCGGGTCGCTTCTTGAACCTTTATCGACATTTGTCGATATTTTTTTGTGACCGTTGGTTAAATTGATGCCAACATACATCCAATATATGAAAGACCTTTTGAGGATTCTCCCCAACATTGAGTTTGACACTAACTTGGACATACTGGTGTCCTTTGATGTAGAATCCCTCTACACCTCGATACCACAAAATGAGACACTAGAGGTAATCGAGATGTTACTACGAGAAAAGGAATGGGACTCCATCACACCAGTATCTTTCATCATGGAACTGGCCACCATGGCGATGAAAGAGAACTTTTTTCTTTTCGAAGAGACAGTGTTCCTCCAAACATCAGGGACCAGAATGGGCAGCGTCTTTGCCCCAAGTTTGGCAAATCTATACGTTCACAAGTTTGAACAGGACAGTGTATTGTCATCTACGAACCCTTCTTTACCATCGATAAGGTCTTGGAAACGTTACATAGATGATATCCTGGTTGTGTGGCGTGGAACTGAAATTAAACTCAAGTCTTTTCACCTGTGGTTGAATGAACAGAACTCTTTCTTGCGCTTCACGGTTGAATATTCTAAATCAACTTTGGCATTCTTAGATCTTCGGATCACTGCAACCTCAGGAGGCTTGGTATCCGAGCTATATATTTTTTTTTTTTTTTTTTTTTTTTTGGTATTCACACTGCTTTATTGCATAATAAGGAAAGTACACTGCTGTGCTCGCCTACAACCCGGAGGCTGGCAGCGTCATGTCCATAGTGATATGAAACGAAAGCAAGCAAAGATAAACACAGCCTTGTTACCGGCATCCCGGAGGCCCGGTGGCGACAAATCATATCGATAAGGGAGCGTCTGGTGGTGAGCACAATAAGAGGAAGGGAGTAGAAAAAGAAGGAGAGGAAAGCAAAGGGGCGGGTAGGAGCGGGGGGGGGGTATAAAACAGAAAAAAAAGGAGGAGAAAGGGGGGGAGGGGAGGGAGAAGGGGAGGAGGAGTATGCACATTGCAGGATTTGCAGCAGCAGAACAGGTTTTACAATCCCCGCCCCCCCCCCAATTCTTATCAACCCGCAACAGTAAACAATAAAAAAGAAGGTCTTATACACACGTCTGAATGAGGAAGAGATTCCAGTTCTATGCGCTTGCTCATGGAATAAAGATCATAGGTTGCTACATGGCATTGTGGTAGTGGTCGTGGCATCGGTTGAGCCTGCATAGAAATAGGGTAGTGGACTTGTGCTGTGTCCCCAGGAAGTGTTAGTAGAAGGAAATGTGGGGATATGATGCGTATCGGATGGTGGAATAGCAGCCGCTTGCATTAAGCGTCATGTCTATGTTAGTAGCGTGGTCAGTAGGGGTCATGAGTCAGGTCGGAAGCACAGTATATGCATGCGCCAGGGACCAGCGCTTCTTAGTCTCCAGGGCCGGTAGCCTGATCAGTCCTACTCCCGCTGATGTTCCGAGGCCGCGTCATCGTCCTCCTGAGCCAGCAGGTAGGAAACCAGTGGTTCCCAGATGTCTTTAGGCCTGTTTGAGAGTGGTAACAATTCGGAATAAGTGATGTGTTGGACCTGACAGTAAGTCAAATCCGAGAGCCAGTTCATAAATTTCGGTGCCCTGCCTCAGCCTCAGCGACATGCCACACGCCGTTTAGCCAAGAGCAGGGCAGTATCAATGAATTTCCTGCTGGTTTTTGGAATATGCGGTGTGTGTCCCAGAAGTGTGATACGCGGCTCCGCCTCGATAGGGACCTTGGTCATGGCTGTGAGAGCATCGGTCACCTGTTGCCAGTACGTCCGAACGGCCGGGCATTCCCAGGCAAGGTGTAAGAAGCCCGCATGGTCGGCTCGGCAGCGCTCGCATTTGTCGGTATCAGCCAGACGGAACCTGAATTTTTTGACCGGGGTGTAATATAGACGTTGAAGGAACTTATAGTGGATCATCTTGAGCCTGCTACTGGCCGATATCCTAGCTGTGAGGGTGCAGCAATACTGCCATTGTTCATCAGTGAGCGCGGAGGATAGATCTGCACTCCAGGATGCCCTAGCGCCCGTCACAAGAGGGTCGATGTCTGAACGAAGGCGGCGGTACAGGCCAGAGACCAAGTGGGCCCCATCTTGCGAGCTGAGCAGAAAGTGCAATGGGCATAGGAGTTCTGGTTCATTAGGATAATCAGGTAGGATATCTTTCATCCCCTGCCGGAGGCGAAGGTAATAGAATACATCGAGTGGGGAATGGTCATAAGTGGCAAAGAGTACTTCCATGGATTTGAAAACTTTGTTTACGAACAGATCCCCCCAGGTGACAATATGCAATCGGTCGCAAAGCAGCCGAAATCCTCGTTCCTGCAATAGTGCAAGTGAGGGGTGGTATGTCAGGGGGAGAAGGGGGGAGTAAGGGAAGGAGCAAGAGAGCCTCCTAGCTAGACGGCGCCATGCATCCAAGGTGCAGGAGACAGACGTGTTCGAAGTCTGGATTACCGGCTCCGGACAGTGAATTAAGCCATTGAGCGGTATAGGGTGTACTATCCAGTCTTCCACAGCGAGCTGCGGCATGAATGGCGTAGGAGTCATCCAATGAAATGCATAGTGGGCCTGCGCGCAAAGATAGTAGGCTTCAAGGTCGGGGACGTCGAAGCCTCCAGGTTCGTAGGGCAATATGAGTGTGGACCATTTCAGTCGTGGGGCCTTGCCCCCCCAGAACAGGCGACAGAGCTCCAACTTCAGAGTTTTAAAAAAAAAGGTACCCGGGTAATACGGGATGTTGAGAAAGAGGTAGAGGAAGCGGGGCAACACTACCATCTTGATAAGGGAAGCTTTACCAGCCATGGAAAGCGGTAATGCAATCCAGCGGTCAACCATGGCTGTAAGGGTTGTGATTGCTACCCCGTAATTGGAGCGAATTGTCTCCTCCCGATCCCGCGAGATTTGTATGCCTAGGTATCGGAGATCTGAGCGACACCATTTTAGTGGGTAGTTAAGGGGAAAGTCGATTACTGAGTCAGAGAGGGGAAAGAACTGCGACTTGGACCAATTTATGTGTATCCCCGACATTCCCCCGAAGGCCACAAATTCTCTCAATAAAGGGTTGAGGTGAAGGTGGGGTTGCTTGACATAAAGCGTAATGTCGTCCGCGTAGAGAGAGACATCTATTTGGCGTTGCAGGCACTGTACAGCACCCTCCCGGTGCAGTTGACGGAGCCGACAAGCCAGAGGCTCGACCGCAATCGCAAAAAGGAGGGGGGACAGAGGACACCCCTGGCGTGTACCTCGCGTGATAGCAACTGAGTGAGATAGGCGACCATTGATGAGGACCTTCGCCGTAGGCTGTGCATAGAGGAGCTGTATCCAGGAAAGAAAAAGTTTGGGGAAACCCATGCTCGACAGCACTGAAAACAAGTAGGGCCGTTCGACCGAGTCGAAAGCTTTAGTAGCGTCCAAAAATACCGCAGCCACCGGAAGATCAGGATGAACCGTGCGGAGGAGTGAAAATAAGGTGCGTAGGTTATGAGAGGTGGAGCGACCAGGGACAAACCCCGACTGGTCAGGTAGCACAATCCTGGTCATGAGTAGGGACAGCCTAGTAGCTAGAACCTTGGCCAGTATTTTCACATCACAATTCAGGAGGGAAAGAGGACGATAGGACCCACAGGAGCGAGGGTCCTTACCGGGTTTAAGGAGGGAGGTGATAACTACCTCGCGCATAGAACCTGGGAGGATGCCATCAGCAAGAGATTCCTCATAGACCTCGCAAAGGACTGGGGCCATAATGTCTATATATGTTTTATAGAATTCAGCCGGTAGACCGTCCAGCCCGGGCGCTTTGCCATTCATAAGGGACATAATGGCTTCACGAATCTCGTCCAATTCAAACGGAGACGCCAGGAAGGCCCTGTCCCCATCGCTGAGCCAACAGAGTGACACATCACCTAGGTAATCGGCATAGGGTACATCTGCTGAAGCGGTGGAGGTGTACAGAGTGTGGTAATGTGAGGTGAAGGTGGCAAGCAGTGCCTCCGAATCCCTGACCGCGTGTCCCTGGTCATCGGTGAGTTCTAGGATAGAGTTACGATCACGCGGGGCCCGCGTCAGCACTGCTAGAGCCCTTCCCGGGCGATCCCCCTCACAATATCTCCGAGCCTGCCAGTGTTTACCCTTAAACTTCGCTCCCCTGTCAGCTTCATATTTGGACAATGTGACCCTAAACTCTGCATGTAAGGCAGGGTTATCCTCTGTAACCATTCGAGTCTCCAATGCTCGTAGCTCCCCATGTAGTCTATGGATAGTGGCCTGTATGTCCCGAAGGACCCCGAAACTTTTAGCTATACAATATCCCCTGACAGTGACCTTGAATGCTTCCCAGATATGTTCCACCGATTCAACTGACCCCTTGTTCCTCGGGAAAAAATCAGCAATTTCCTCCCCCAGTTCAGACCGGAACAAGGTATCCAATAAAGCTGCCGGCTGTAGTCGCCAATGGGGCCTAGGGCAGTCCCACCCAGGTATTCGAGTATGCATAAGGACAGGGCTATGGTCTGAGTATGTCCTTGGTAGGTGTGTGACCTTCAGTACTCCCGGTGCAATTCCAGGGGTGACAAGGAAATAGTCTAGTCGTGCCCATGTGCCCGTTTGCGAAATGAAGTGAGTCCCTTCCTGCCTGGCCGGCTGTAGGCACCGCCATATGTCTACTAGGGCACCCTCAGCGACAATGCCCTCGAGGGCCTCCCTAGCCTTAGGTTTGTAATGGTTAGCCCCATCTGCTCTATCCATGCTGGGTACCAACGCTAAATTGGAGTCCCCACCCCAGATGATGTGACGGGATCCCACGTCCAGGATTTTACCCCAAAGTGTAGTGAAGAAGGAAGGCGTGTCTATGTTAGGTGCATAGCAGTTCACAAAGGTGATAGTGTCGTGGCCCATGCGTCCCCACAGTATGGCGTAACGGCCTCCCCCATCCGTCAGTTCCCCGCATTTCTGAAACGGGACAGTACCCCGAAGAAGGATGGCAACCCCCCTGGCATACGTGGAAAAGGATGAGAAAGTGCGAGTGCCAGCCCACTTACACGCGAAGGTGGTCTGCACCTGTGGTGACAGGTGTGTTTCCTGGAGCATGGCAACATGTACATTGTGTCTGGTAAGGTATGCAAGAACATCACGACATTTCCTGGCATTATTAAGCCCACGGACATTCCATGACATGCAGTGTAGTTGTACATCAGACCCTAGGACCGCCATTGCAAAAAGATCAGTGAAATATCATCCTTTGAGCAGGACAAAGCAGTCATTCTCATGACACTCAGATCCATTGTAGCAACACAGTGTGACATAGACCAAAACAACATTCGGCGTGTAGACCTCACCCCCCCCAACGAACCCCCCCCACCCACTACAGCATCCCAATCATGTCTGCAGCAATCCAATCCCGCCCGCAGTCCCTCCCCCCCACCCCCACCCTCAACACCCGATTCTAACAAACTAACAGTGAGCATGGGGTACACCCGATAGGGTAACAGCATCAAGGGCGCACAGCCACTTTACCCGCCAATGGCCTCCAATACTGTACCGCCCTCGGTGGAGGCCAGGGCTTGGTAAGCGGATCTTGGTATACATTACCACAGAAGCGACCAGACACAGCCATATCTCGTCGAAGTGGCAGCTTCTACAGAGTCCATAGGTCAAGCCGGGAGTGCGCCAGCACCAGATAGTTAAAGGTGTAGTTCAGTTAAGAGCGCATAGTTAGTGTTCATTCTCCGCAGCAGACGGATCATCATCCCCCAGGTCAGCTGCAGCAGCGCGATCTCCTCCTCTGGCCCTGCGTAGTGATTTCAAATAGTCTTCGGCTTTTTGGGGGTTCGTGAAAAAGCGTTGCTTCCCCTGATGAGTAATCCGTAGTTTCGCTGGGTAGAGTAGGGCATAGTCTAGTTGAGCTTCGCGCAGTTTCTTCTTCACAGGGATGAATTTACGCCGCTCCTCCTGCAGCAGCGGGGTGAAATACGGATAGATGGAAAAGGTGATGCCATCATACTGAAGGGATCGTTGAGAGCGGGCAGCTCTCAGCGCAACATCACGGTCGCGATAGTTCAACAGTTTGGCGATAATTGGTCTAGGCGGCAGACCGGGCTTAGGGACAGGAGCTAATGATCGGTGTGCTCGCTCAATGATGAATTGTGGAGAGAAGGCGTCCTCGCCTATGGACCCCTTGAGGAGCTTCTCAACATACAGTTCCATCCTGCCCGTGTTGGTGGACTCCGGAATGCCCGTGACGCGGATGTTGTTGCGTCGACTACGGGCTTCCAAATCCTCGTTCTTCCCCGCTATAATCCTGAGTAAATTGTCCATACGGGCCAATTGAGTAGTATGAGTGGAAGCGACATCATCTGCGTCAGAGATACGTTGCTCCGTGGCCGTGAGTCGTTCCTCGTGTCGGTCCACCCTGTGGGCCAAAGCATCTAGTCTGGCTGTCACGCCGTCCACTTTTTCCACCACAGTGGCAAACCCCTGTCGCATTTCTTGGAACAAGTGATGCAAGTCGAGTGCCTTGGCAGGGGAGGAAACAGTGGAAGTGGAAGCGGCACCGGGACCAGGGTCAACAGGGACCACCTTCGTAGATTTCTTGGCGCCGTCGAAGCTGATTTTTGTTTGACGGTTCTCAGGACGCACCATCTTGGCCTCCCCGTCCGGCACTGCCGCCCGTCCAGGCCTCACTGGCGTAGCTCCGATCGGGCCCAGTCAGCTAATGGGTCGAAACGTGCAATGGGAGGAACACTTTTACACAGAGGTGTCCAATCTCAGTCCAGGAAGGCAATGCAGCTCATGTGTGCCACGGTGGTAACAAGCAGGTGGGGGCACCGCCGCCCGACCAGGCCTCACTGGCGTAGCTCCGATCGGGCACAGTCAGCTATTAGGTCGAAGCGTGCAATGTGAGGAACACTTTTACACAGAGGTGTCCAATCTTAGTCCAGGAAGGCAATGCAGCTCATGTGTGCCACGATGGTGACAAGCAGGTGGGGGCACCGCCGCCCGTCCAGGCCTCACTGGCGTAGCTCCGATCGGGCCCAGTCAGCTATTGGGTCGATGCATGCAATGTGAGAAACACTTTTACACAGAGGTGTCCAATCTCAGTCCAGGAAGGCTATGCAGCTCATGTGCGCCACGATGGTGACAAGCAGGTGGGGGCACCGCCGCCCGTCCAGGCCTCACTGGCGTAGCTCCGATCGGGCCCAGTCAGCTATTAGGTCGAAGCGTGCAATGTGAGGAACACTTTTACACAGGGGTGTCCAGTCTCAGTCCAGGAAGGCTACGCAGCTCATGTGTGCCATGCTGGTGACAAGCAAGTGGGTTCAGGCCGACAGTCCCAGCAGGCCGCCACACAGTCAAGGCGGAGGGCCGCTATGGCGTAGAGGGCTCCACAGGTAAGTATGTCCATTGCCGGCTCCGCATGCAGGAAAGAAAGCGCAGCTCGTAGGACCGCTGCAGGAATGAGGACAACCCAGGCAGGTGAGGCAGAAGTGACAGTAGTGGCAGTGGCAGACACCGAGCAGCAGAGCGGCCGCAGGCCCCCAGGGATAATCGTCGGCACCTGGAGGCGATCAGGCGGGCAGGCAAGCTCCGGGGATAACACAGACCGGTGCAGCAATGGAGCGGGGGGGCCCAGGAACCACTACAGCCGCAGGTGCAGGCAGAGCGAGGGGCAGCCCCGGAGGGCCGCCGCCGAGGGGAAATGCCACCCGCTGTGCCCGAGGTCGCGGTGGTGGCCTCCAGTAGCCACCAGCAGTGAATCGCCACCCCGCCCCGTCTCACCGCTCACCGGCGTGCACAACGATCAGGCAGGCAAATGTGGGCACTCCAGGCACCCGCAAGCAGCAGGGGCAGCCGGTCAGGAAGGAGACTCCAAGGCTGCTCAGCGATCGGGAGTCCGGGCGGGCTCTGCACAAAATCCGCGGACTCCGGAGCAGGCAGGGCCTGTCACCGCATGGCAGGCACCGACCTTGCGTGGCGTCTCACAGCCGGCCCCTCCGCTCGGCGGCCTCCAGGGCCACAGCCGGCCCAGCTTCTCCAGGTCAGATCTCCGCAGCTGACGCCACCAGCGGGCCAGACTTCTGGACGAGTGCGGGGGACAGTGGTAGGTTTCAGATGGCAGGTGTAGCAGCGTTGTCAGTAGTCTGTGGTACAGGATAACTGAAGGATTAGTGGCCAAGGTGCGGGAGCTGCGACGTTAGGCAGCCATTCCGCGTGTGCGCCCTCTAGCGCCCCCTTGGTATCCGAGCTATATAAGAAGCCAATGGCGCGGAACTCGTTGCTCCAATACGATAGTTGTCACCCAAAAGCGTTGCGGGACAATCTGCCCTTTGGGCAGTTTTTGCGCATTCAGCGAAACTGCACTACCAAAGAGAGTTTCCACAAATATGCAGAAGAACTTGAGGATTGCCTCAGAGACAAGAAATACCCCAAGAAATTGATTCGAGAATCCCAAAAAAGAGCCTCGAAAAATAATCGTGAGTCATTATTGGAATTGACCCCTCCTAAACCTAAGAATGAAAGGATAGCGTTTGTCAATACCTTCAACACGAGGTCTAATGCCATCAAAAAGATCGTGAGACAACACTGGAAGATCCTCAACACTGGCCCGGATATACTTCCAGAACCTCTGTTTGCATAAAAAAGAGGAACTAGCATATGAGATCGGCTAGTACATACGAGACCAGGACCCAAGAAGATTCACCAAGTGGGTACCTTGTGGGATCTGCCACCAGTCAAAGGGCATCATCCTTGCGGGAATTGCGCTGCCTGTCCACAAACTACTCGCTCTATAAGCATTGACATTGGAACATCTAGGCGTTGGGAACAAAAACAGTTCACCAAATGTAATAGTACCAACCTCATCTACCTGATCACATGTTCTTGTTCCTTACAATATGTTGGGATGACAACGAGAAAAATTAAAACAAGGATCTCGGAACACAAAAGCACGATTAGGTGTAAAAAGCAGGCGACCCGCCTCACTAATCATTTTTTAGAGGTAGGACACAAGCCAACCGATTTCATCTGGACCGTTCTGGAACAACCACGGATCCCCCCTCATGTCACTGACATCACTAAACATCTATTCAGATTGGAGCAAAAATGGGTGTATCGTTTGAACACTGATAAAAATGGTCTAAACGAAGACATTCCATGGATGGCGTTATAAAAATATAAGTAAATTTGACCTCCAGTACAGTGTTTTCCATGAGGCGACTGGTCGGTGGCCTTTCTGCTATGCATGGCATATTTATATATGTTAGACACAACTGTGAGTGCTGTGGTCAACCATGCATAGACTATTTCTTTCCAAAGCTATTTTATGCTGTAGCAAAATATGGTTTTTATGCCGACCAACTTTTGATTAACTATAGGAGAGCATGTGGACAGTATTATAAACTGATTCATATGAGTGGTTACCTATCGTCACATGATCTGTCACAATGTTGTTGCAGGTGAGATAACCACTCCTATATATACACAACCAAGGGGATGATGTCTACTACATCTATATCAGTCAAATGGATAAAGCATGCTATAGTGATATATGTGGGAATCGAACCGGTAACTTTGTGTTCTATCCCACACTACATTTCACATGAGTGAGCCAGAGACGCGGTGTATATACGCGGCGACTGGCGGCTTCTTTAGGTTTCGAGAAAATTGTTTTTACATCATTTACAAATAAAGCAGATGAATTACCTTGACATCGACTTTTGAATAAAGACTAGACACATACGCTTGACGGCACGATTTATGTATCACAGATTGCCGCGATGGGGCTTTGGATCCCGCTAAACAGCGCTCTAAACTACATTCCCCATGAGTCAATTGGATGCACATTGATGACGTCGCTGGCAGTGGCCAATGGGCTTTGCTGTCGCATATTGATGTGCAGGCGCATGGGGGGATGTACGCGACTAATGGGTGTAACCAGCCTTGAAATATGACGCTACACATCACTACGGCGCCTCCCCGAACAGCGCAAATGCCTGACCGGAGTACAGACGATAGGTATGCACAATATCGGCTCTCTTTACACCAGACCGAATTGTACTTTAAATGGAATTGCGCTTGCGTGTGGCTACTCCCACGTGTGCTGATTTTTCCTCTTTCCCTCCCCTTGTTAGCTGGGCATTTCACTCGGCATTTGCCGCGGTTGTTGAACTAAGTTGAGTCTTAACCAAACTAACTACTCACCCCTTTTTTTTAAATTCTATATTCTTTAATGACATCTGAGCAGAGCCATGAGTGCTCTGAGACACGCTGATGTAATGAACATGACACATGATGCTTATCACTGACATATTGGTAATCGTAATGAATGGACAGGTCAGATTTTTGGAACGGCAGTTATCGTGAGGGGTTCTCACTATCTCTTTTATGGTTTCCAAACAGAGCGGTGCCCCTAATTCCTGAGCTGTGGCCAGGTGAGGAGCGGCGCCGGTCCCTCAAACTCTAGGTGAGTGAGAGGAGTATCCAATTGACAAAGGGTTGGGTTATGTTCTTGGAACACACCAATTTATAAGTAAATTTACTTTGATGAAACCAAGGAGAGATAACTTTCTCATTAATATGTTATCCCGCTTTCTCTGTTTTCTTTTTGTATGTGTCTTCTGTACATGATACCTCTTGCATGCGGACGTCCGCTTCACCTCAAAGGAGCATTGAGAGGACCGATTCAGGTGATATCCATGTATATTTTGTTTTGATTATGCACTCACTCACTTTATAAGCAGTAGCAAAGTAGATTGTTGGTCCTAAAGAAGCAGGCGATACCGTTAGGATCTATCAACTGCAGAAACATGTCGACCTTTTCATACACGCAGTAGATATTTGTCACTTTGCATCTTAGGTTTTTAATCTTGGAAGTGGCATGCTTTTCATTAAAGTTATTTGTGCATCCACTATCCATTTTTAACCATAGCACTTTCACTCACAGATTTTTGTTTAGCACTGCTTCCAGTTCCCACTATTTAGAATAGTTGTATGTACGATGTGGACATACCACCTTGTGAAACTGCCCAAATGATGACAACAAGGGCGGTTCAGAGTGTGTAACTGATGGGAATACATATCACATTGTGATGAGTCCCGATGTACTTCACAGTAGATTAGACACCTTCTGAATACAGAGACCTTAGTTTCGTTAGACCCACAGTAATTTTTTGTATATACAGATATTGGTTTTCACCAGCAGATGTTATAAATATACGTGTGTTAAGCTCTACCTTCAAGCCTTGAATCCTTTAAATCAGTAAGTCTTTTTTAAGACTTTTTTTGCTCAAATTGGAACCTTGTACTGCCACATCGTCTTTGGTGTAAATTGTTCAGTGCAAGTTTCAGGAAATGGGCTAGTCTTCCAGTTCCAAATCTATAGATAGCTATTGGTTCAATTTACCGAACAACAGTGGCATAGCTGGTGTGTCATGTGCTCGACTGCATGGAAGAAAATGTGCCCAATAGCCGGTTAACTGCGAATTTTAGCAATATTCAGGATTCAGTAAGATCCCCAGGCATGTGGGTCCTAGTGCACTGCACCTGCTGCACACATGGAAGCTACATCCCTGCCGAAAATGTGTCTGCCTTGTATTTTATTACCGCACTTTCAAATAAATTAAGATGATTTCATAAATGTACTGATTTTAAATTGAGGTACTCTTATCAAGATGGAATCTCACACTCCAAGAGTTGGAATTTCGGATGCATTCATCTAATTTATTCCTAAGAATTATGCTTTGCTCTGAAGTCAATGCACACCTCAGCTAACATAGTACATCATAATTCAGGTCGCCTGTCACGCAGAAAATGCAAAACAAAAAAACACAAAACACATAAATGTAAAAAAAGGCACACAAGAAGAGGCCTGACTACCAAAAGGAAAACATGATGGATGACTGTTGTGTGCTTTGTGTGCATTGTGTACCATAAATGGTGAATTAAATTGTTTTGCGGGTTTGCCTGGCTCTGCATTCAACATGCTGCTGACAGCTAACCCCCATGGCACATAGACATTGGCCATGCACAGTAGCCAACCTTGCTTCCCACTGGGTTTGGCCCATTGAGGTTGGCCTTTCGCCCGGCCCTCTCCTTCATTTATTTTTAGCAATTGTTTTTCAGGATTTGGAGATCCAAGTTCTTGGTTCCCAAACCCTGTGCAAGCCTCATGCCTAGGTACCGCAAACGCAGGCCAAGATTCTTTGACCCATGCTTCTTATGTCATGTAAAGTTATATCTATTTGTCAGTTCTCATTTGACCCAGTGGGGTATCCGGGCACCTGCAAAGGGTAGGGTATGCTGGTGCCTGCGAAGTTTCATCTTGCACAAGTATATGGTTCCAGAGAAAAGATCATAAGCCCACGAATTTTGAGGCATGGGTTAGCAAAGTTGTCCTTGGGTTAACAGTACATGAAGCTTGTGCTTTGCACTGACCCTTTTTTAGATTCAAAGGGCCAGATGTATCAAAGCATTTTACTCATTCTGTGTCTATGGGATAATGTGTTCATACATACGGCCCAAAATACTTTAGCACATAAATTCGCACCCAGAGCCTGTGACACGAAGATAGGAACCACAGATCATGGGACCTATTTTAGATATCAACTTACAGCAAATCTTGAATAGTATCCGCTGACACCAAAACATTTTATGTTCTTATTTTTATTTAAACCATTCAGGACCACACTGTGGGTAACCCCAGTAAGGCCTGGGCATTATGGTGGGCTCACCCAACCCCATATCTGCGCTTTAATATTTATTTCAAGATGACTGGACTGTGTCCTGAAATGGCACCAAGAAGATAACATTTGCTCTTGTAGCCAGTCAATCAGAGCACTTAGATCTGTGATTCCAACTTTGCATAAAACTTTTAAACCCATGCACAGATCTGCAACAACTTTGGCAAACATTTACCACAGTAAGATACAGTCCACCAAGCCAATTATTACGCAGGAGGACAAAAGTTCAGAGGAGATCCAAAAGGTGTTATCCTATTTTAGATCCCATTGGAAAGCTTTTGCACGCACCTAAAGCCAAAGTGACTTAACAGATTTATACCAAACCTGGCAGTAAAGCAGAACTTTACTCAGAAGGATTGCTTTTCCTGACTTGGTGAAAATCTGTTCAGTAGATGTTGAGATACTGGTGTTATAAAAAGTGCTGGTTGGGCATTATAGCGTTAAGGTTATTGTAAAATGTGTCCATTTAAGGCCACACAGAGTCCAAGGACATAAATGGTCACACTTTATTTAAAAAGAGACTCCTTAGGGGGAATGAGGAAGTCGTTTTTTCCCCAATATCCATTTTGAGCTTGAGGAACCAAAGTCCGATCTGCAGACCAAAATACTTTGATTGGCTGGCCGCAAGATACAATAATTTCTTACAAATAACATTTCAGGAGATGGAGCATGAACTCTGTAACCCAAACATAAAAGAGGTCCCAGAAGGGGACAAGGTGCCCACCATGACTCCAAGGGCTTAGTGGGGGAGCAATCTAAAGAGAGCTTCATATTTTCCACAAAAATAAATTACACAAAAACAAATTCACCCCTGTAACAGGTTCCGCCAACTCTGTTCTGTGTACCTCTTCCTGAAATACCTAAAATAGCACTGGAACCTGCACTTTCTGAAACAGAACTGTGATGCCAGGCACCATTTCAGGAATTTCAGGAGGGCACACCTAAACCACTCCCCGAAGACCAGAGGCACTACAAATCAAGACGGTGGTCTTGTTTCAGGGACTTGGTCATTTTTGGGTGTTCAGTCTGCAGACTCAGAAGATAGTCCGCGAACCCTCTTGTGCGTCACTAAAGACCAGGCCCTGTGGACAACCATTAAGGTACACAACCCTGTGAGCAGTGAACAATGACTACCCATGGAGGGTTTTCAGCGTTCTGCCAGATGATCCGTGCAGCACAAGGCAAAAGGCATGCTCAGTGCCAAATGAGTACACTGAAAGAGAATGAAGTGTTGAAAAAAATATAATTGAGCACAGTGGGGATTAGGCACTTGCCTGGCCAAAGGCAAGGCTCTGCAGCCAGTGTGTGCTCGCCTATGGAGTTTTTGGACACAGGACCTGACTTAAGGTCAGGCCCTGGAAACAACACATGCTGCACAATGTCAATCAATCATTAATTTCTCTAATTAACCCAATAATATATAGACGTTTTAAAAAAGTTAATACAATTGATAAGAAAGCAAGCAAATAGCGTTATGTGTTTCTATGCAACAATGGAAACTATGTATTTTGTGTAGCATACAGCCCCTGCTTCTTAAAACTGTTTACTGATATAAAAACAGATAAAAATACATCATGGAACTAAATCCTGTTTATAAACAATATTTGATTACAAATGATCGTGGAAGGAATCAGAATATTACATTTCACACAACGCAGTAATTTAAATGTACTTTTACAGATGAGACATATGAATCTTCATAACTGAGGATGTCACTTACCTCCGTTGCAAACTGCTGCAATCCACCAATATTAATGGGCCCTTCCTCCGTTGCATATAAATTGCATCCACCCACACATAGGTCTGAGGTTGGACACACCATTCCACAAGTCAGGCCAAGGGGATTGTCAGAGAAAATGGTTTTAGCAGCGCCATAATAGTTCTGTATTTTTAGAAACAAACAGAATGCATGACATTCTAAAGTCAAATGAGGATAAAAATGATTGGCAAGTATTTAGCAAACAGTGCTGTGATTGGTTATTAAATTTTAGAGTATACCTAAATGCGATTCTGAGTACAAACTTCGCCAATTACTTCCCCTTAACTGAGATAAACAATTCCAGCATTTGTCCACCCCAAAAGGGTCTTCTTTTTAGGTTACATTAATTTTAATTTACCGATAAATCAAAAAATAAAACCACAAAGTCTGCAAAAAATTAAGTAAACAGGACCGGTAGGTTGTTTAATCATGACACTTCAAGATTACTGAACCGTAAAATGGGATATCAATTAATCGTTTGCCTCCAGTGAAAAGCTTCCCAAAATAATTTATTTTCAGCCTTTGGCAAAAACGTAGTACATTCAATTCAATTCAATAATCTTTATTTCGGTTTAATTTAAACCATAAAAGATAAATATTAACAGTTCATAGATATTGATTAATAAAAACACAATTTAAAAAGAACGAAGCATTCCACAGGTACCACATTAGACAATATGCAAATGCTAAAAGGATCACAATTTTGATTCAAAATGTTTAAAAGAGAAAAACCGGCACTCAGTCTAACAAGTTAAAAATGATAGAATTGCTCAGCTTAGTTTAGTATAATTGAAGTGCTTGAGGAGAATATAAAGTCCAGGTGGGGTTGAGAAGAACCGAAGGCAGGAGGGGAATATATATACATGTGATAAATGCAACTTTCCCAATTAGGTCTGATCAATAACAAAAGTGCAAGTGCTATAAAGTGCTGGTGGGATACTCTAAACAAGACATAGTAGGCTTAACAATGCATTCTACCCGGTCTCTCAACAATTTCTAAAGTGCAAATGCAGAAATAACAAACAACAAAATTCAAGATTACAAATGTATTTCAGACTACTAACATTTCAAACTTGTTTTTCCTATTATTATGCCCACAGCAAACAAATATCTGATGCCACTAAAATCAATTTTCTGGGCAGTGTCAGTTTTCAATATTCTTTCTGCCTCAAAACAAGAACTAGTGCCCAGGTTTCGACAGATTGGTTTAATTCAATTTTTCCTGGGCATACCATAGGCAGGCTAAAAGAATAGTAAGTGAAGGTCATTTTCTTGTGTATCAAGTTGGCATAATGCACAGCACTCCGTATTACTCTCATCTGTGTTTCGGCCCCATGTCGATGTGTTCAAGTTCGTTTGCAGACCGCCATAACAAAATTTCATATATAGGGATTTTGTCACCTGGGGCAGCACTTCATCTAGAAATTACTCAAAGCCGGGGTCGGTTTCATAAGAAGAAACTGGGGCGTTAATCTACCAGTGACACTGTTTTGAATATACGCCAGAAAGGTCGTTTTCAGTATTTTCTTAGAAGCAAATGTCAACAGGGTGGTTTCTTCCCAAAAGTGCCCCAGACCAAGGTTGCAGAACCAAGTGTAAACATGCTTAATCCACTGAAGGCTAGTACCTTGGTCAAACCTTAGAATTTCTTCTAGCCATTCTTTATAGTGGGCTAGTTTGGTTGTTGATCACAGTTGCACCCAGAACAATGATGGTCTTAATATGGCTTGATGATCAATACATTTAGTACTTAAGGCCATAACAATAGGAATTACAGGTGTGCGCCCAAGGAGACATAACAACTTCCTAAAAAATGTATTTTCTTCTCCCGCATAGGTATTTCTACATGAAGGCCCCCATAGTTCTGCCCCATAAAGGGATACCGATTGAGCCCTGTATATATATATATATATATATATATATATATATATATATATATATATATATATATATATATATATATCCCTAAAGTGGGGGGGATACTACCTTAGTAATACCATTCTCGTGCTTTTTTAGTATTGGTAGAGAATTGTGAAGCAAAATCGTCTTACTGTTCTGCATTTGCTGTTACCAGGTCAAGTTGTTGTCTTGTTATGCCTGGATAATTAAAGTTCTGCACATATTGTAGCTTCTGATTTTGGAAAGTTATGTTCTTCTTAAACGATGTATGTGGGTTAACTGTCATATATTTTGTTTTGCTAGAATTTATTTCTAGGCACTTAGAGTTGCAATAAACACCAAAAAAATCTAATTAGCACTGCAAGCCCTTTGGGGTATGGGATATTAAAACAGTGTTCTTTACAAATAACAGAGCTGGTACTGGTACCCCACCTAGCTTTGGCGAGTCATGCGCACAGCCCAGTAGGTATTCTGAGACATCATTTACATATAGGGAGAATAGGGTGGGTGCCAGCACACAAATCTGCCTTATGCCCATTTTGGCTGGGATTGCCTCAGTAAGTTCACCAATTGGACCCCATCTAACTTTTGCAATCTTATTATTTGCACCAGGAGTTCTCCCTGGTACCCCTTGATCGTTTAGGGAATTCCAAAGCAAATGTCTGGGGATGAGGTCGAAGGCGGTCTTCAGATCAATAAAGGCGATGTACAAGTGGCCTTTTTTTTAAATTGTGTATTTCCAACTCCTACAGTGAAATCTGAAGACCTGGTCGATTGTGCTTGTTCTAGCTCTAAATCCAGCCTGGTATTGTGATAAAATATGATTCTCCTCAATCCAGTCATTTAATTTTGTTAAAATCTGCTTAGCGTACTTTTTTTGTAAAGTGTCTAATAAGCTTATGGGCCGGTGATTTTCAGGGTCTCGGCGGTTACCTTTTTTAAAAATAATAATTTTGACCCCTTTTCATGACTCTGGAACTGGTGCACCTGCCGCCATTGAATTACAGAGAACGTTAATATATGGTCCCCAAACAGTTTTGTGCCTCAGCAAGTCACCTGGTATTTTATCTGGACCTGGGGCTTTCCCCGTTTTTACTGCATCAATAGCTGCTAGGGTATCCTCCAAACTAAAAGACTTGGAGGCTGTGACAGGGATTGTTGTACGGCCTTGCAGGTTACATGTTGTATCAATTACATACCTTGAATGCAGTTGGGAAAAGTGATTGACCCAGGTGCTAGCATCTAGAAAGAGGTCCTTATTGCTTCTTCCCACTTTATTTCCTTTAGTTATCAATCACCAAAAGCCAGCGTGCTCCTTGGTCTTGGCTACACTAATCTGTTCTTTCCAGACCCTATCATTCCAGATCTTTTTGGTTTTCACTAAAAGTCTTGTATACTTGGACCTTTTCTCTCTTAGTGTCCCAAAGTCATTTGACTTGGCTGCCAAAATGAACTCACTTTTGGCATTGCAACACTATGGGTTCAATTACAATGGGTTCAATTAATATTGGATTAGAATCCCTTTTGCTCCGGATTTTGGGTTGGAAGAGGGGACCTGCTCGAGTTAGACAAAGAGGATAATGGTCGCTATCGGCTCTATTTTCAACTACTAAATCATGTATATTTGGCCAAAAGCCGATAGATGACAATATATAGTAAATGCTGCTCTTGCAATTACACCTGCTAAATGTAATGGCATTCGGCCTATCGGATGGCAACTAAACGTTGCAGGCTCTAAGTTCATGCCCTGAGACTAATCGAGTGAGTTGTGAAACTTCAACTGTACAGGGCACTACTGGGCTACTTGGCCAAGGGGCAGATGTTATTTGCAATGTCCTCCTCTTCTAAGATATTTTCTAGTCCCACAACTTGTTCAAATTTACAATTGAAATCTCCCCCCACGATTACCATTGCCCTCGGATCGATTGTACCTAAAAATTTAGCTAACTGGTCTATCGCTGGGGATTCCTTACTGGACGGGCTAGGTCTGCTGTAGATATCTACTGTATAAATTTCGGTCTTGTCACATGTGGAAATCTTCACCCGACTAAATCTTGTGATGGAAGATCCAGCTGGGTTGTATCAATTCTGAGGGTGATTCTTATCCATATGACAAGGCCACCCGAGGGTCTACCTCTAGCTGAGGTGATGGCATTAGCACTAACGGGCCACGTTTACGCCGCTGTTGCGTCACGCAAGGCGGCGTAAACGTGGCGCATCCCTACGAGGCATTTACAATGTGACGCATCTATGGAGATGCGTCACGGTGTAAGGCCCTGCGCCACATGAAACCTGCGTCAAGTTTCATGTAGGCGTTCCATCGCAGGAATGCCCCAGAAAAGTGACTCAGTGAAATCTACAAGATTTCACTGAGTCACTTGCCCAACGCTGATGCATCAAAACCCTGCGCCTGCTTGAAGCAGGCGTAAGGCTTGACGCACCATGTTAAAGATAGGGCAAGTCGGAAAAGTGCTGGAGTTGCGTGCCGCATGCAACACAACTTCAGCACTGCGCCAACTTTACGCCCAAGATGCGCCACGCATCTGTTCATTCCTGCGCCATGGTGCGCCGCATTGTAAATGCGGCGCATCATGGGTGGCGCAAGGATGAACTTGCGTGCCGTATCTTTCCTGGCGCATCTCTGCCGATTTGCAGAGATGCGCCAGGCAACGTAAATCTGCCTTTAAATGTTTTGAACCCAAGCTTGTGGGGAGTTTCCAGAGCCCATGTTTCTTTCAACAAGCATATTTCACTGCGGTCAATATAATACTACCATTCTGCATCAGTTAAATTCCTTTTCAGCCCTGATATGTTCCACGATATCAGTCGTATTTCTGATTTCTGTATTCAACTGGTTGACATACACTGATTATCAGGGGCTTGTACAGTTTCCATTTCAGTCCCAGCTTCCTGATCTTAATGATGTTCATTAACAAGGTCAGGAGAGGATATTACATTTTTGTACATTACCGGGTGTGACTGAATTGAGGCCACATAGTCAGGAGGTTGGGGCACTAGTGGAGCAGAGTCTTTATGTGACATATCTTTATGGACTGAACTGGTGGTCAGTTCTCTTTGATCAGGTAGTATGTGATTTGGTGGGTCTAAGAGTAACAGTCAATCGACGTTGTCTAAAATTGAGTCAGAATCTGCCCAAGAACCAGGTTTTAAAAAATACATTTTTTGGGAAAATACAGACCTCTGGGGTTATATTTCATCTGAATGCCAGTGGGTGATGGTGAAATTGTCCTTACTTCCAGTGCTGTTAATTCATGCACCAAATTCTCATCTCTTAGGTGCAACTCAATGGAATCCATTTGGGAAGAACAATGGCTTAATCTTTTTGCCCATAATATGTCTTCTCTAACAACCGATCTGCACCCCTGACCTTTCTGATCCAACGGATAGATTTGTTGATTAGGGAGTTATGGTCTTCATGTTTAACGCATTTCGTAATTGTAGGAACATTTATCATGAAAATGCTTTTTGTCCGGCTTTTGGTCAAATTACATGCGTTACTAAGAAGACTCTTATTAGTGTCCTCGAGTATTTTCTTTCTACCCATTTTACTGCTCTCTAATTCCCAGATCTTAAGGTTAGTCAGTTTTAGGAGGGGGGTATAGAAATAGAGTAATATTATGTGTGGAATGATTGCTAATAGTATTGCTCTGAAGAGGGTGAGGGTTTGTTTCAGGACCTGTGGGATAATCTGTAATTTGTGACTTAGTCCGCTCCCTGTCCAATAGACATTTAACCTGGTCTGCAGGGTTTAGAATTGACTCTTTAAGAGAGATAACTTCAATCCTAAGGTCATTAATAACTGCAGTAGCGTCCGTAGTCACCCCTCTTTGGACCTCATTTCCATGGTTGATAGAATCCTCCCCCTCGTATTCCTCATGGATGATACTTGGACATGATGGATGTGAGACCGGCTCTACTTCTGCCATCATCCCCATGGTATTCTCAGTTAGATCTTGTAGAAGGGAGAACCTATTATTCAGGGGGATACTGATGGAAATGTTGGTGCTATTAGTGGCATCAGAATCGATGTTTATTGGACAACTATCTTGCCTAATCAGGGGGGTATTGGATGTCCCTGGTTCTAATTGCATCGTGAACCACTGCAGTTTTTAAAACACTGCTCTGGCTGATGGGCTTATTCTTTGCACTTCTTGTAGTGCGTTTGGTAAAAATAGAAAGAATACGTACAGCAGTTTTAAAGCATGAGTTAGAGGAGGATGAATTCTCAACCAAGGAGTGAGGGTTGCCTATCGGAGCTGGGAGAGAGTCAGGAATTAAAATATCTTGGCACTCCTCCAGTAGATCATCTATGAGATCTAGCACACAGTTGTTGGCTGCCGATATACAAGCTTCCTTTCCTCCATACTACCAGTAATAATGTGTCCCAGGGGAAAAGGAAGGAAACGATCAAAGCAGTAGGTTGATACAATGGTTACATGGGTTTTTCAAAACCACAGGTACTTGAAAATACAATACAGAATGGTATATTAATTGCAATGACAGGGTACTGGAAAATAAAGGAATTAAGTGGCAACGTTTTAACCCACAGTTTATGTATGTAATGGACAAAAGTTACAATGGGTCCAATGCAAATATTACAGACCCAAGAGAGGTGGTGCAGCCCAGCCTTGGCCAGCAACGGACGGGCTGGGCCGGGATTTGAATGTACGCGCCTCCAGACGCACAAACCGGTGTCAACGCCTCCTGGCGTGAAACAAGGCTGCTGGGGGTTGGAGTCCCCAAAGGCAGATGAGGCAGTTGTGGCGGCTAGCGGCTCCCGCACTGCGGGGGCTGTGATTTGAATTTATGCCCCTCCGGGATTACAAACCGGCGTCAGCACCTCCTGTCGTGAAACAAGGCTTGCTGGGGGTTGGGGGGGAGTTCCTGAGGGCAGGTGAGGCTGTTGTGGCAGCTAGCTACATTCACTATAACCTTATTTTGGGGACAACACCCATTCTAGGATTGAAAGAAAAGAACAAAAATAATCTGCTGTCACTGAAGGAACGTTTCCATTTTGCAATTGATATGTGATTATGTAAACAACGTGTTGACCGAATTAGCTGCAGTTTCAGATGTTACGTTATGTTATGCCAATTTATAAGGCGCACTACTACCCATAGGTGTCTAGGCTCTTTGCGGACCTCATACTGCCGAGAGGAAACTGATAAAAATTTCTTTTTAAAAAGTCAGGTTTTAAGATGTTTTCTGAATTGAAGCAATGGTGGGATCTTCCTAAGAGCAAGAGGAAGAGTATTCCAAAGTCTGATGGTTCTGTGCCTAAAGCTCCTTCCTCCCCAGTTCATGGTTTTAACTCTGGGGGTAAGCATTAAGAAGGCTGTGGCTGAACTTAGAGATCTGCTGGGGGTGTACCACTTAAAAGCATGATCTAGAAACTGAGGACCCTCGCCATGAAGTGCTTTGTGAGCAATACAAAGTGCTTTGAACTTCACCCGTTAGCCAACCGGAAGCCAGTGCAGATCTTGAATTCCAGCTCTAATGGATTGGTATTTAGGCACATCCAAGACCAATCTGGCGGCGGCATTCTGGGCTGATTGCATCTTCTAAGTTGCTTGGACTGCACGTTGATGTACACAGCATTGGAGTAGTCCAATTTAGTAAGGACTAGTGAAGTTAGAACCGTTTTCCTAGCCTTTCTAGGAATGTAATGAAGAATTTTGCGCACTGTTCTGATAGTGTTAAACACTAGATAGAGGGGCGTTTGGTAGAGCTTTTTACTTCTAACACAATATTGAATATAAAGCTTTTGAAGCCAACACATTATTTAGAGACATAGTTAAATACGCAGTGGTAGTGGGTACTAGAAAGTGCAGAGTATGAAACTGTAGTCTAGTACTACCATTACACACAAGATATGTAGTTGTAAAGCTATGTTCACCACTTGGGGAATCTTGGCACTGAATAACAGATGTTTTTTGTGACCCAGCTTGATGGTGCTCAATATATTGACCTCAGAATCATGAAAGGCTGAGTGGACCCTCCTGGATCTGAGAATGAGGAAAAACACAGATTTCTGCAATGGACAAATTAGTCCACTGAGACCCTCAGGCATGGATCTAGTGAATACGGGTTATCTGAGGCCATTAATGGCAGACGCCCTCCATTCTTGCCTCAGAAACACTTGCAGGTTGATGCAGGTCAGCAAAGAATAAAACACTTTGAGAAGGGGGTACATTATGGACAAAGGAGGAGTTAGCGCAAGATTCTTCATTAAAAAATGATGTTTTTACTGACATTTCACCTAGCTACAACATCACTTTAACCTTTTTTTCAGTAATGTCTAGGTTTAAGTTTTCTTTTTTTAGCAAACCTTAATAGGCCAACCCCATGGGTGGACATCCCCTTCCATGCACAGCATTTGCCCATGCATGGTGTGGGGTTGGCAGCAGGGCCTGGCCTGAAGAAAGGTCCAGCACAGAATCCTGCAGGGGTGGGCAAATGCCCATCACGCATGTCGGAAGGGGTTGGCCTCAGGATCTGGCCACATACAACACCCCCTATGGGCAGCCAATGGCCCACTGCTGGCCAAATCCTGTAGTCATGCTATTTACCATGCCCCATTAATTTTTTTGTGGAACTATGGTACTTCCACATAAATAGATTGGGGTCTACTGAGTCTCACTTCAGTACTGCAGCACTATCAAAAATATTTTTCATTGACCCTTTGGTGGGTCCCTCTGTGGTCACCTCTCAAGGGCCAGGGGCAGTGTTCCCCTAGCCCCCCCGTTATACCCCTTATCACTTTTTAGCTTTATTGTCTGTAAAACAAGGAACAAGTCCAAAAATCTTAAAATTAGGGCCAAACCTTCATCTTAATTTTGCTGCCAGCCAATCAGATCTCATGTTTTGAGTATGTGGTACCGCAGACTTCACTATACTGCTGTGAAGGAGCCACAAGCTGAATTATACATTTTGAACCTTCATTTCTCTAAACCTACTGAACAGATTTAGACCAAATCATAAAAAGCACACTTTCTGATCAACCTCTAGCTTTCTGCCAAATTTTGACTCCCGTCCCACAACAAACAGTGTACAGTGACATTTGGAATTTTCCAGAGAGCGGTACAGTGTGCCTGGGACACCTAAGTGCCTGCTCCCACACTTAACTTGTTTTCATTTTGCTCACACTCGAAAGTGAACACTTTCTGTTTACTGCTGAGGCGCTATTTGTGTTTTTGTTGCACACTCTGCAGTGCTTTTTCAGCAACGGAGGTATTGACTTAAGGGAAGCCAACCACTACATGAATCAAGCAAGAGAGCCCAATATTCGGCGTGTACCATATTACAACACATAAGAGCTTGGTGAGGCCTGGTCTCTCTTTTCAGATGTATAATGTGATTTATGAACCAGTGCAGGCTGTGAATAAGAAAGCAGCTCTCTTTATTGCATATTTTTTACAATAAATGTCTATCCATTTTAAATGCATTATGGTTGTTCCATGTGTGCGCAGCAGTAGAGGCGATGCGGCTGAGTGACTGCTTTAGTTCTGTATCCTGCCTGGAGGGACGGAGGTGGATAGCACTTTGAATGGATGGCAGTTTTGTTTCTTGTTTGAGCCAAGTTCTTTGAATTGTAGAAGGGCTGATCTTGGATCCAGTTTGCTTGTAGTGGGTACATGATGCGTACCACGCTTGTTTGACACCTCAAAGTCTGTGAGTTCCACAAAGCGCAATGGTCTCCACTTCAAAAGCGTTGGGTCAGTATCATCCTCGGCTGGGCAGGGGCAGAACGTTTCTCAGTTCAAGTTTAATAACTCTCAATTTAAATAAATACTTCTCAATGTAGAGATGCAGTTTGATATACTAAGGTGACATGCTTCTGTTAGAATGTAATATGGTGTCTACAATTTTCAAAAAAGTGCATTTCTTTTACATGCAGAAGTATGTTAACTTAAAACATCAGATTTTATCTCTCCATTCAGAGTCATTTATTAAAAAGTTTGTGTTTTAATTCCTGAACTGAGAAAATATTCCTACCTCAATTCTAATATCAATGCTATTAGTGAACAAAGAGAAAATGCAATGCTCATCTGGCCCTACATGCAGGCTAGATTCCTATAATATATATAACATTTTACACCAATTTTGAAAATAATTCTTGGTGCGAGAAATGTCTAGCTTGCTTGTATGGCAAAATTAATTCAGTGATATCAGGCTCGCCACTTTGAAATATCACCAGCCGCCACTGATGTCAATGGTATTGCATAATCCTTTCAAAGCAACATATTAATACTAGTGTGATGGATGCTGGAAAAGTCATCTAACCAATTTGTTAAATACGTTCCAATTGACGACCAATTACAATACACCTAATTAGTATCCATTGGGACATAATAGGTTATACACAGATTGCAAAGTCCATTTTGGAGTGTCTGTCAAACTCATAACTGTAAATGTATTGCTTTGATCTGTAGCATAAACCACTGTTACTTAAAAAAATGGTTCGAAGAATAGCTAGTATGAATATTAATCAAGGAAAAGGTACACACAGTGCAGAAGTGCCTGCAGCAGTGATTGCACAGCGTAATATTGATTCACATCGTAACATTTTCTGGTAGACCAAGCAGCAAATTTACAAGACATTGCAAGGTTTACCGTGGCACAGAGAACTAACGCGCCCATTGTGGGCTGACAAATGATGAGAGCTACGAAATAGTGTTTCAGAAACAAATGAGTCTCCTCACTTGCAAAATGACTTGTCTCCCAGACTTCAAAACAAGGAATGAAGTATACCATATACAATTTACATATTTCTTTGCTTGGTTAAACACTCTAAGTTGTTTAAGCGTGAAGCGATCCACCAACGAGTAAAACACCGCAGGAAAACAACCTGAGGTTAGCTTACTCTTGTTCCTTAAAAGCTACCACATTTTTATCCTGATTCCAGCCCAAATTGATTTTGTGAAAAAGCTTTATGACCTGCTAGGGATTTCTAACTTTGAGGCATGCCTCGCAGCTGCATATCTTCAGGCTTTCTAAGTACCTTTTTTATTGTAATTACCACATTAGTAATGGTATTAAAGAGTAGAACTACCCTCCTCTGGGTCTATATAGGACTGTACTGAAGATTGGAACCGCAGGCAGTCTGGGTGTGGGGCCATGGTTCAGCTGGGTTCTTAATTTGAGGTTGATTTACAATGGCAAAACGTTTGAGAATAACTGTGCTACTTGCTTAGGCTCCAGAGTGGTAGAGCAAAATGGTGATCAGACAATAATCCCTTTTCCAAGGTCTCTTTCAAGTGCCCAATGAGAAAACTTAAGCCCACCATAGTTACAAAATGAGCTGCCCCCTTCCTGACAAACACGTCCATTTACAAAAGTATAATAACAAATGTAGTGTTGCGGCTCCTGGAACTGTGCCTCTTTCAGTTTGTTGTGTGGAGGTAACCGGGTCTACACCCTCAATTCTTGCTTTGGTTACCGGTGTTTCCTGCAACTTAGCATCAACTCTGGCTATTCAAGGCCTAAATGTTAGTCTTGTTTACTCTTTGAGGGGCTAAGATATATCTGCTCATCTTCTACTGTCCAGTTACATTATACCAGACAAAAAGGGTCCAAAGTTTCTACTCCGGTCTAGTGCAGATATGCCTGGAAAATCTTTGAAGAAGACTGTGCTAAGAGAGACTTACTCTGTAAGGGAAATAGAGAGATAATTCATATTGTCATCAAGGAGTTTTGGTGTCATTTACAAACCATGACGATGATAGTTGATTGCTATATTAATGTCACTTGAACCTCAAGATTGCAATAGACCACAGCTTTACACGTTACTCATTATGTACTTTTTACATGACATGGTTTATTAAATGACTGTAGACTTTAGAGCATTTGTGCATCACCTGTCCCCTATCCGTTGGTTGCCAGAGACTGCAGATATGTCTAAAAATATTTTGTGAAATGTGTGCCAGTTTTGGGGCTATTGCGCTAATAAATAAAATGTGCTTTATCCAACAATGTATTTTATCACATTTTAAATGCACAGCACGTTATTAAGGAAATTAAAAACTGTCTATAAAAAGCTGGCCAGGTATATGATGCCAAACCATCACCAACTTGTCTCCGTTTACCGCCCTGACCACCTCAGCCATCATGTCTTCTATCCAACTCAAGGGCACCCACTGACCCCTGCCCTCACCACTTCAAGAGCCTTGTAGCCAATAAGAACACAACTCACCAGTATTCTCAAAACCTCCATCACCACTGCAACCTTCCCAGACAGATGGAAACAAGCAGACGGTCAGACCCCTCCTAAAGAAAGCCTCAGCTGGCCACAGCAATCACAAATGTTATCTTCCGATCCTCCTCTACCCAACCTAAGTACTCAAGAAAGCCATCTACCAGCAGCTCACCGAATTCCTGGAACAAATCCAAATACTGGACGCCTCATGATCAGGATTTTGGGCAACTTACAGCACTGATACCACATTGTTTGCCACCACCAATGACATCAGATCACATCCAGACTATAGAGAAATGGGGCCCTGATCTTTCTTAACTTCTCCACTTCATTCGACAACATCTCCCACAACACCCTCACCAACACACTCCACAACATAACAAGACGCCCTCAAGTGGATCGCTTCTTTCCTCACAGGACGCACACAGAATATCAGATGGCCTCCCTTCACATCCTCACCCAAAGAAATTATATGCAACGTACCTCAAGGATCATCCCTCAGCCTCACCCTGTTCAACATCTGCATGACCCCCCTCGTAGACATTGTCAGATCCCTAGGACTCAACATAATCTCCTACGCAATCAATACTCAACTGATCCTCTCGCCAGCAGCAGCTCCTACACTATGGTAAAGGAGCGTCATCCCACAAAAGATTGCAGGAAAGAAAACATTTAATGATATTTGTTTTATTTTTCCTTTCTTGCCAAGTCTTGGGAGTGGGGCCTGGTAGTGACAGGCACTGAGGCGAGTGGTAAACTGATTGTTTGGCCAGCCATCTCCGGTCGTCCAAACCATTTTGTGCAGTGAAAGCTTTCTCCAATCCAGCAACGCAGCTGGGTTGGACAGAGCAGGCACAGGCTTACAGTCTGTTCTATTTCACAAATCAAGGGGACTCAGGCTCATGCGTGAGAGCTTCTTCAGGATTGGCGACAAGGCATTCTAGGAGCCTATGCCTTCGTGAAGAGGTGAAAAGGAGCAGAAAAGAGCGATGGGGACAGCTGCAGGTACGTTTTTTTTCGTTCCCCCCTGCCACCTCTAGTGACCCTGACCAAAGAATACTGGCTGCTCCTGCCTCTTGCTCACTGAGGACCCCTCCAACGACAAAAACAACTCCTGCATAGCCTTGACCAATATAGCCAAATGGATGTGAGAAAACTGCTGCCAACTCAAATCTGACAAAACTGAAGTACTGATCTTCAGGAAGAACACCTTATAATGGGACCACAGCTGGTCGCCTGCAGAAGTCGGACCCACACCCCCACAGGCAAATTCAGCATCATCCTAGACAGCCAACTGACCATGAAATGACAAGTCATCACAGCTGCCTCCTCCTGCTTCCACACACTTCGCATGCTCCACAGAATCTTCAGATGGATTCTAACCAACACCAAAAAGACTGTCACCCAGGCCCTTGTCAACACCTGCCTCGACTACAGCAATGCCCTCTGCACTAGCATCCCCACCCTGCTCCTCAGAAGACTACAGCCAAACTCATCCAGGACCTCCCCAAACAAACCCATATTGCCCCCACCTGAGAGACCTCCACTGGCTGACCCATACAGAAGAGATGGCAGTTCAAGATCCTCACATATGCCTACAAAGCCCTCCACAACCTATGATCTGCCTACAACAATCATTGACTGCTTCCACCAACCATCCAGAAACCTGTGTTTCTCCTCACTCGCCCTTGCACACACCTCAGCATCCCTCGCAGCGGTGGCTGCTCCTTTTCCTACGTCACTGTCAAGACCTGGAACGACCTTCCCCGCCAGCTCCGTACAGCCCCCTCAGTGGCAGACTTCAGAAAGAAACTGAAGACCTGGGTCTTTGACACAGGTCCTGTGCCTAGATACCTCCAGGGTTGACAGTGTGCACTTTACCAATGATTGATTGATTGATTCCAGTTTAACAAATGTACTCAATTTTGCTAAGAAACATCTGATTGTGATAGCGAAACCTCTGATTTGCCCCATATTTTACATAATGCTTGAATAAAATAGTTGCACATTTTAAAACAGTATTTCTTGTTCATGTTAATGAAATGCATTACTAAACAGTATTTCTGGAATCTGCTGTTTCACTTCCTTAGTATAGTTCATTGTTTACGCGATGAAACATCAACATTAGAAGGTTAAATGTGCGATGCCTATGGGAATGGAGTTCTATGAATCAAGAATCTACATATGTAAGATGTCTGCAACAAACTTTGTGATAAAACTTTGCAAGTTATATGTTATCTTGTGGGAAAGAAAGAGCTGAACTTACTCTCAGTCAAATGCGGGCGCCAAATTGGATCAGAGAAGAAGAGAATTACTACACATTTTGCAAGACATTTTTTTGTCTTTAATACTAGTGTGCGTTCCTAGTTAGATTGGAGATGTTAGTTAGCAATTAGCCATTGCAGACTTTATCCTGCCCATTCTTTTCCACACAGCAAGACCCATTTCCCATGTCCCATTTTAGGTCGAGCATATGAGACCTCTAGTATATACTTTAGCATACACTTATATGTTTATGTACTTTGTGGGCTCTGGAGATCAGCCCTAGGGCTTGTCTGCTTCTGCTTAGGGACTTTTTTTCGGTTCAACTGCCTCTATTTAACTGTCTTGATAGAAAATGACCAGTAAAGCTCATTAAAATACCAGAATTTCTTTCTGCTTGTTCAACTGCATCTATTTAACTGTCTTAATAGAAAACTACCAGTAAAGGTCAGTAAAATTCCAGAATTGCTTCCTGCTGAGGGTCTTTCTTTTAATATATTTTCGTGGCAACCGCCTTCATTAAACTTTCTTGATAGAAAACGACCAGCAAAAGTCAGTAAAATACCAGAAACATTTTAGCATTCTCTAGATTCCAATCCATAGAAATTGTCTTCCAAGAGCACCCATACACAATAATATTTTTTTCAAATTCTGTATTTGCAATGATATGGCTACCGAAGGTCCTGATTATATTAAAAATAGAGCTTTGGACTATACTATTACCAGCTGAAAGGCAATATTTCTCTCCATGTGTTCCCATACCTGGTGTGTCACGCAGTGTGGTGCTTACTTTCCCTCCATGTTAAAGAACAGTAGATATTTCAGCACCCAGGCTAATGTGCTGCATAGCTAAATACATATGAGGTCCCAAAGACGAAACCAATTGCATTGCAAATGCTTGTTTGCACTTGTGGCTACCGTTGTTGCTGTTATTAATTTAGCTTATTATTTGATGCTTGATTTTTACAGATTGCTACTGCCAATGAATACTAATTGCTCTAAATATTGAGATTCGGCTGAGTTTCATGAACTACTCTTAATGGGAATTTTGAGTGCTTTTATTGGGTTTTGAGCTTTAATCTCTCTTTAACTCACTCTTTTTCTTTCAGTATGAAATATTGATGAGAACTATTAACTCCAAATTTTGGTTCTGTCTTTTAGAATAGGATGGGTTTCCTTTATGGAACATGCTTGATGCATTATTTGATTTGCTCTACCTATATTTTTCTGACATTTCTGTAAATGTATTCAAGTTTATTGACTAGTCTGAATAAAAAGAACAAAAACGATCTTACTAAATTTTAAATGAGAAATAGGATTTTACAACTAATCTAAAACTCATAGACTGAACTTAGAACTGTCATTGTGATTTCATTTGTGGTGATGAAATAGTTCCTGGTTCCAAACACAGTGGCAAAGATCTATATCCTGAAGCGAGTTGTACTTTGAAGTCAGCACCAGAAAGGGACTTAACCCTGAAACTAATAGTACGAAAAGATTGAACCATATTATTCAAATTTTGCCCCACCTCTGTGCTATCAGCCATATCCAGCCAATGTGGGGTTCAGGATCCAAGCTCTCCCCAGTCTAAATAATTCCTCAGTGCAATCCACAATAGGTTGATAGGTGGGTAGTCAGGCCTGTTATAGAATCAATGGGTCACCAGGTGAGGTGGAAAGTACAAACCCCCAGGATGCCTTCAGAGGATCAAGCAGCCAATGAATGGCCATGATGTGTGGCAGCGTCCCAGCTCCAGGCTCCAAATAGGGCCCAGCCCACAGTGTTACAGCCCAGCATCCCAAAGCAGGCCCACACCCAGGACCCAGTTTCGACCGCTGCACTCCACCCAGTGTTGCAAGTTCAACAGCTGGCCAAGCACCTGCGCAACAGCAGCTCCTTCTCACTGTGCAGCAAACTGCCAGCCATTCATCTAGGTCTGCAGGCACACGCCTGGCTCCAGCCCAGTCTCCATGGCACTGGATGTGTCTCAGGTCCCCAACTCAGGAGACAGCGGGGCTCCTCAAATTGGTCCAGGGGAAGGTTTCTACATAGTTCAGGACACATAAGCCCCCCAGAGAGGGAGGAGGGTATAGCATTAAACAGGATTACTGAGGGACTGTCTCAAGAGCGCCAGGCTAAACACCCACTCAATTAGCCATCTTGGCCCATCCAAATGACATCATTGATGACATCACTGATAACATCTCAAATGACATCACTGACAGTGATGGAATTAAATCTTGTTTCTTCATCAATCAAATTAAAGGAGAAGGTGACAGGACTAGGAACTCTACCGTCTAGGGATATAGCAGGAGATGTAAAGATAGAGATTTATGAATTGTGATCTGGAAGACAGGGAGACTGAGAAACAATTCAAGACACATCCTTAGGTACCCATCCTACTGAAAAGCATATCAAGTAGCGTTTCATGGTATATTGTACTGAAGACTGCCAATTAAGTACATCAAGACTAGAAGGTAGACATAAGCCTGATCTACCGTATATAGTAAGTCATGCAATATCGGCAGAGCGTCTCTACTGCATACGAGAAGAAATCCAGATTAAACTTTGGAGGAGATGTGGGCAAGTCTCTTTTCATCAACTACACATTCGTTGTAAAAGTGTATAAACAATTGTAGTGTTGATGTTCCTGGCACCACGCATCCATCAGTTTGCTGCTCGGAGGTAGCCAGCACTACACTCTCAGTTCTGGCTTTGGTTACCTGTGTGTCCTGCAGCTTAGCATCAACTCTGCCTGACAAATGTGCTTTCCAGGAAGATGCAGCTCATTTTGAGACCATGGTGGCTTAAGTCAGCTAGTGTTGGTGCTACGTTACAGGAAACATAGGTAACCTCTCATGGCATGCTGACGAGCTGGAAATGTATCAAAAGCCGCATCTTATGTAACTGAATTTCACTATGCTCATTCGCCGCTCCAGGATGCAACGAATTCAGCAGTACAAAATGCACACATTTTCGGAGTAGTCACTCTGAACTATGCTGCCCCGTTTGTTTGAAGACTCTTCTACAATGAATCTCATCTCCGGCCCCCTCCCCCTTCCAACCCCCACCAAAGACAAAGCTTCCACCGGCTACTTCTAGCAGTGGAAATCTCTGCATATAATGAGAGCGATCTGAAAAATCCAAAGGACCTGGGACCTGCTGTTACTGATCCCATCTGAATTAAGAGAGCACTCGTAACGGGGGCATGCGTCACAATATTCAAGTGAATATACGCTACAAAGTGTAGTTTTAGGTGCTTTCACTTTCTTGAAGCACAATTTATAAATAAATTGCCATTACAATATAAGCACAGCCACACGAAATATGTGTGGAATGAAATACGCAGCAAATATTTCTCGGTCAAACTGGAAGGGCACACATGAAAACAAGCATACACGCTTCTATAACCTTGCCCAACACGAACCCAGAATTCTGCTGCCATTATATAGCTGTAAATGCCTTTGGTAAAATTCTTTCTGCGCAAGTTGTAAATAATAGGCAAGGCTATTAAGTGGTTACCTCGATCAAAATGCCAATAAAGACTACTTTGGTAACCAAGACAACAGAAAAAGGGTTGTAAGAAGACATCAATAACCGCAGGAAAGCAACATTGGATTCGCACATTTTTCATTTGGAAGCCAGAGCGTGCATGCAAATAACAGCATTTCTATTTCAGGCTGACTCTCAGTACATGCCAGAACAGTAAAGCTGTGCGAGGGGACATCTTTCGCCTCATCAAAGTCCACCCGACAATAAAATGTAAACGGATCGTTTCATATCTCAAACTCACAGTTTCTCATAAAGTTAAGGACATTTTAGAAATTGTGTGCAGGCATCCATGGGGGCTTTCTTAGCGGATAGTGCGTAGAGAGATTCTTCAGTGCGAAGAGACAAGCAAGTTGTTTGTAGCTAGCTGGGAACTGCGATGTTCCTTCCAATGGCCATTTCAACCAGTGATTTTTTCCAGTGAGCAGAATTAAGCGTGGTGGGCCTCTTGGCTTTATGCTGCCTTATGGACCTCATTTAGATGGCCTTGGCAAAACATGCCAAAACTGGCTGGAAAACACAGATTTACACCCTGTTATTTCCGTGAAATGTCTGAGTGAAACGAAACACCGGGTAAAACGCCCAGGAAAAGGCACGAAAACACATTTTCCAAATAGTCATAATGGAGAGAATTTGCTACCCTCACAGTTACTGATTCCCTCAGCAGGGCCGGACTGGGAACCATAACTGGCCCCGGCAAAGTGCTCGGCCGGCCCCACATCCCCACGGGGAGCGAGGGGGGGGTGGGGGGGTGGAGGGGCCGCCGAGCACTTGGCAGGGGCCGGTTTGCGGCCTATTTTGGTACAGGGCTGATTTTGCAGCATAGACAAAAACGGCCCCCAGGGGCCCAAAACCGGCTCCCACCCGTGCGGCGCACCGGGGGATTGCCCGGTGCCCGCTATGGTCAGTCCGGCCCTGTCCCTCAGTAACCCCAAGGGGATAGATACATCGGCGGAACCTCGCCCAAATACAACCCTCAAGTTGCAAACTGAGCCAGGAAACTGCTTTCATTATGAAGGTAAGCAAAAAAGGGCTGACCTATGGTTTATTGTGGCATTATATAGTTATATACTTCCAAGCATGGCCGGATTGGCCCTAGCAGGCACCAGGCCTTTCCCCGGTGGGCTGGAAGGGCAGGGGCCAGTTTTGTATTGGTGGGGGTTCATTTTTTGTTGCTAGGGGCTGGTTTTGCAGCAGTACTGCAAAATCGACCCCTTTCAAAAAAAGCGCACAAGCGTTCCCACTTGCACTCCCACCCTCCCTACCTCCCTGTGAGGCTGGTCGGACATAATTGCCAGGGCTGGTTTGCAATCCAGGCCAGCCTTGCTTTCATGTATAACTGCTCTGGCCCATAGTTATACTAAAACCATATTATGTGGCAGTCAGTAACAAATTATAATGGTATGGGGGTTGTCCATCACTAACAATGTACAGCCAAAAGAAAAAAAACAGCAAATGAACAGGCATGGAATAACCGAAGAGATCTGTCTCACATTACTGGACAGTTTTGTAGGACTTTAATATAGTCCTGCAGTTCCAAAATATCTATGCAATCTGACTGCTTCTTTACATCTCAAATACCAACTCAGATGCAGGATGATAATAAAAATGCCCATCTCTACAGATTTCTCCATTTCTCTCTCTCCCCGACCTTGTCAGCTCAGGACCACAACTATACTCAGAATATCAGATTAGAGAACCCAGAGCAGTAACCAGTTATATCATATGAAATACCATAAAAGACCCTGTAGACCTGTTTAAAGCTAACAGCATACTGAAAACCATAAAACTGCTCATCTGTCTCTTACACTTAATCATCCAACACACTGCTAGGCGCTGCGCCCCATGACACGATAAAAGCACCTGAGAAGTCATCATGCACGACATGGAAACACTTCCCACATAAGATCAAAACAAAAAACAACATGCTTCCAACTACAATCCCTACATAGTGCAGTAGGCAACTCTTGTAGGCTACCCCTTTAGTTTCTACACTCAGGGAAAGAAAGCACTATGTAAAGGCTGCAATACAAATGAAACTCATGCCTTAAATTCTGGGACCTCTGAATCCCAGCATTTTTAGGGTTGTTGATGGCAATAAAAATAAGGCGCGTTGAAAAATAACATTATTATATGGACACAGTTGACACTATACAGTTCCAGTTGAGACCTTTTGCTAAGAGGATATGATGGGGTGAGATGTGCTTTGCACCTCTCTGTCAGCTCTTTTCAACCAAGTGTTCTGTGATACATTTCTTTGTTAGATAAATTCTAATTAACGGTACACAAATCACGCTGAAGTGGGCTTTGCTGAAATTAATCTCATCCATCCAAAAACCCTTCTTTCCCATCCCATGCATGCCATTATAAAAGCTTTAAATTGACAGATTGCTATTTTTAAAGCAGCAATTAAACCGCCATTTCGTGTCTGCATGCGCGACGGTAAGATCGAAAGAAATTCCTTAATTGACATGGTGTTCTTTTAATGGTTTGCCCCTTCATATTTTAGCATTCTAACACATAATTATTACTATGGCAACTGAGACAGGATGTTAGGAATTCCGTAACACAAGATGAAACATGTTCTAGGGGAGTAAAAGTCACATTTTAAATACTTCATTTTAACTATGTCACCAATTCTTCTCCTTTTTTTATTTGGTGACCTGAAACTGGAGTGATGATAACGCAGACATGCAATTAAGCGAATTTTTGCATGCTTTCCGTGTGTATGTGTGTGTGTGTGTACATATATATATAGAGAGCGAGGAGAGGAGAGAGATAGATATATATCTATCTACCTATATATATATATATATAAATTAGCCATTTTTGAAACTGCATAAATATTGACTATATTTTTATTAAAGTTGTTGTGATGCATTGTTTTAATTCCCCGCATTTCCTACATTTCAGAACAGAGTTCGCCTAATGAGAGTGAATTTTGTCCTAAAGTAATCATGTTGTCAGATGCAGGAAAGTACAATTGTGAGTATAATTATCAAAACACTGTTAAGAAACATTTTTCTTTTCTTTAATCAAGGACAAATAGTTTTTGTTTAGGATTTCACAAATACAATACTCAATAGGGCCATTCAGCCAGTTTATTTTTTACTGTATTGAATGTAGACGCTTAACAAAAATACACAGTTAAGCGTATATCCCTTCACAATACACTTTAAAAAAAATGCTGTTAATATATGTTTTATTTAACCCTTCATTGTTTCCAAGTGCTGTGCTGAAAATATGTGACAGTCAATAAGAAGCTCCCCTTAACCTTGGCGGCGGTTGACGCCGCCAAAGCGTTCGATCAAGTAGACTGGCTGTATTTATGGAAGGCTCTGGCGGGTTTTGGTTTTCCAAACAACTTCATAATGGCTATAAGATCCCTATACAGCTCACCGCGTGCAAAGATCTTAATCAATGGTTCCCTAACCAACTGGGTTCCTATTGCCCGCGGGACTGGACAGGGCTGTCCATTGTCACCCTTGTTGTTTAATTTGTATATAGAGCCTTTTGTTTGTTTGCTTAGATCTGATTTGGTGTTTAAACCCTTTAAGATTTTTGATTTTGAGTTAAAATATGCGTTATATGCAGACGACCTGCCTATGTTTTCTCCAAACCCTGGGGACGCCCTGCCCAGATTAGTAGATCTAGCCGTAGAGTTTGGAGAGGTCTCTGGCTACTCCATTAATAAGGTTAAAACGGAAATCATAGAGTGGAACCAAGATCCTGGGACTGCGGGAGCAAAGTCTAAGATGAGGTACCTGGGGGTTCTTCTGGCCCATAAAATTGAAGATATAACTAAAATCAATCTAGACAGGGTCTCACGGGATGTTTGCGCCCTTTTGCAAAGATGGTCATCTCTCCCTTTAAACATCTTTAGGAGAGTAAACTTAATTAAGATGATCATCCCCCCTAAGCTCACATTTCTATTTAATTCTATCCCCTTATCATTCCACACACCATCTATTAAAAAGTTACAAGGGAACCTTGGCTCCTTTATCTGGAATTCAAAATCGCCAAGAATATCTTGGAAAAAGCTTAGGAGATCCCTAAAAACAGGAGGACTGGCTTTCCCAGACCTACTGGTCTACTGCCACGCTTTCCATTTAAAAAACGTTAGGTTACTGGCGGATAAAACTGACACATCGTCCCTAGGTTTATTATTTAAAGCGTTGCTGCAGGATGTACCACAGGGTCAGGCACACTTTTTGTTTAAGTATGGAGACCCGAAGTTTAAAAAAAAACATAAGACTTAAGATTCTGGGGACAGCTCTAAGAAATTGGGTTTTTGTTACGCAGAGACTGGATATTCCCTATTACGCAGCGCAGGCCCCGATCTGGGAATCTCCTGGTATGCCGGCTTGCCTTGAAGACCAACTATCCTGGCCTCTCAGGACATCGGGGATCGAATATTGGGGGGATCTCCAGGAAGACTCACAGCTGATAAATTGAGAGGTTTTATCAAGTCTGGCTGGGAGAACTCTCACAAGATTTAAATATCTCCAGCTGTCTAGATGGTGGTTATCCAGACCTTGGAATCTCAATGAACCTAATCCCAAATTCGATCTTATATTCAGGACTGGCAGGTGGAAAAAACAAATTTCTTATTGGTACGCAGCTATGTTAGAAGCTGAGAATATCGCAGAACCGGAGTTACATAAACTGTGGGATAACGTATTAAATCTTGAGAGTGAAATCTGTGTGGGCCTGTGGACCGATTCCTTTACAACCTTACAGGCTGTGGTAAAGCCTGCAACACTGAAGCGGAATCATCTCTTCACTATGTATAGGGCATATATAACTCCCAAAAAATTAATGACATTTTTCAACCTAGAATATCATTGCCCCAGGTGTAGACATTTGGCTGCAGATGATGTACACATGCTCGCTGACTGCCCTGAGATAAGAAACTATTGGGGTATGGTCCAGGGTTTTCTGGAAGATGTTCTCCAACTACCGTTGGAAATTACCATCAGCACCATTCTTTTAGGGTTGAGATCTGCCTACAATGTCAACGATCCCCGCACAAGGTTTATTTTTTACGTCATGCTTCTTGCTAGGCGCGAAATCTGTAGAGCATGGAAAGACCCAATACCCCCCACCTTTTCAAACTGTCTCAAACATGTTATTTTTACCAGCAAATCCGACAAGGCATGTGACCCCTCAAGTTTGAAAAAAATCTGGGCCTAGCAGAATAGGTGAAAGGTGAAAGGTAATTTGGTCTTCCTATGATTTATCCTGGGCCCTGCTGGTTCCCTTATCTTCTTAGTAATGCAGGGTGTCAGATACGGCGCGAACAGAAGTGGATTGGGAAAGCAGTGGCAGCTTGAGGGATCAGGCATTGCTTCTCCTGAGTATGGTCTTTAACATCAGAGCCAGATAAGGTTGACCAACTCTTTTGAGCTGCCCAAGTTTCCTCTGAAGAATTTCACAATGGTATATGAGGAAAACCCCCCAAAAAAAAGAAACATTTTTCTTTTCTTTAATCAAGGACAAATAGTTTTTGTTTAGGATTTCACAAATAAAATACTCAATAGGGCCATTCAGCCAGTTTATTTTTTACTGTATTGAATGTAGAAGCTTAACAAAAATACACAGTTAAGCGTATATCCCTTCACAATACACTTTAAAAAAAATGCTGTTAATATATGTTTTATTTAACCCTTCATTGTTTCCAAGTGCTGTGCTTTGATTAAAGAATAGCTCATTGCACAAATAGATACATTTAATCAAATACTATTAAACTGTTAAAACAATGTACAATATGTAATCTTTTTCGAGGCACAGGGCAAATATAGTATGTCACACTTCAACTAATCAGGTAAAATTAGAAATAACAACAACGATAAAAGGATAAGCTGAATAGAAAATCAGAACTGCATAGAACAAGTGGAAATTTAAAAGAAGTTGAACCTGAGGGTTATATTTAGGAATCATGAACATCAAAAAGTGGTAAGGCTAGTAGCAAAATAGCATCACTTGTGCAACTGAAAATCATAAAAAGAACATTAAATAATAGGGCTGCTAAAATATAGCAGGTTGCAACACTAGTAAAGGCTTATTTATGAGTAAATGATCACAAACATGAGGCGAAAACTGGTCAATGGGCAGGAACAATGTAAGGCTACATGGAATTAAGCAATTATTGTAAATTTCACCTCTTTATCTATAGCTCTATAATTCTTATATAGAATGATTATGGTTAGAAAGGATCATGGCCAATAAAAGAGAGTAATTTGCCAAATTTAATTTTTTTATTACAAAGAAGGCTCGATTCACAAAGCTATATGTGTGCACGTCGAACGGTATGCTAAACATATGACCAAACGTTTATATGTTATGGCATTATAAAAAGGCCTACAGTCAAAAGGGGGTTATAAATTGGGAAGGGGGCACCCCTGACAACTCAAAACATCCCCTCTGGATAGGTCAAAACTAAATTCTGAGAGAATCATTGCTCAACCCCTGGTAGCTATTGCACAACCAGCAGGCAATCCCCAGAGAAATGCATGCAAAGTTCAAGCAGAACAAAAATTTTAAAGTGGAGAATATAAAAAGCATAATTCCCAAACCAATTTAGAAAATATGTGACAATTTTAATGAGCAAAAAGACATCAAGACTATCAGACTAAGGTAAGGGGAAGCAGAGTTGGGGATGTTTAATGTTTTAAGGCAAAAGGCCCTAGAAAGCGTCAAGCACTGTTGAATGAGAACAGTTTAGGGTGGACCAGGACCTATGCAAAATGTCAGGCTGACTGTGATGGAAAAGAGATCGGATATACCAAGTGTGTTGTCCCTGTGAAAGGTTTCACCTTCAGTCCTACTTTCCACCCTCTGGGAACGCTTTATGCTTCTGGCCAGTCCTACAGACCTACTTTCTCAGAGCAGGCTTCAAGATCTCAGGTCTCTCTCCTGAAGGGTCTACTTCTCTCCAGCCAGCCGAGTCATCCTAGACTCAGAAGTTGTTTTTATTTTTGTGCCCATGAAACAAGTAAACACGAGACGAACCACTTTACCCTTGTAGATCAGTTCTAGTCTTTAGGCCCCATATTGGACACAGCTTTCATTGAGTACTTACACACGTTATTTTATTCCAGCAGGAGCCAGAAATCTTCATCCAGCCTAGCCCTCTTCAGATGAAGTCTTTCTAAATCCAAGAATGTTCTGAGGAGGTGATGGTGGAGATGCCAGATTTATCTTGTGCACTGGCAAGAGATTGGAAGAATTATTCTGCTCAATGGACAAACTACCAACTGGCCACTCCCCTACCTGACAGAGCCAAAACTAGTTTTACCTCAATATGTGGCTGGTGCCTAATTGTCTAGGAGGGCTCTGGAATGAATATAAGCCCTCCTTCTTGGCATCTACAAGTCAAAAGCGATAGTGCTAAAGTAGCCTACTGTTCTACCAGCTGTTCCTGTCCACCCCCTGCTAACTAACCCCTGCTATGTGGTTAGCAGTTATCACCCATTTGCCTTTCCTGGGCTCTGAGGCAAACCATTATCCCCTGAGTCAGAAACGTAGACTCTACAATCCAAGGATGTGTAATCCAGCTCTGGAGATGAGATAAATGGTAGTACTGGTTCTAACTTAGACTGCCTAAGGTACATTTTTACAAAGTTATTTTTCTGCCTAATTATCAAAAAATCTGATTTCACCAGTAAATCAGATGAATAAAATTAAGCAGGGATTAACTTTGAAGTATTTTTCCTGTCCTTTCTTAACACAGGTGTAAAATAAAGATAATAAATTCCACTTAGGCCTATCAGGGAAAGGTCAGTTCAGGCCTAATAAGTATATATAAAAGTAGGCTTCTCCTTCATGGCAAAAGGATTTTTTATCAGCCTTGTGGCATGGAAATACATTTAAACTGCAACCTAGCCAGAGCACAATGGTGATCCAGGCAGAAATATACATTTTGAATACACATGGTGATCTAAATAAACACTGAAGCCAACACATGACATTTACATTTTCATGCTATATATGTAATTGAGGTACAATTTACAAGAGACTTATAGGAATGTTAAATAGGCCAAGTGGAAGTCCCAATGTACAGCAGATGGGTTGAAGCATGTTTTAGAGTGAAAGAACCTATCCTTTACGACTATGGTAAAGTACACAGAGTCCTAGAGCCAATAGAAATAGGCTGCAGAAGAATGTGCACAATATACGAGTGACCATAGAGATAAAAGACAATTTGCTACAACCATTTGCAAATATAAATTCATTAGTAGGTTGACCTTTGTGTGGATAGATTCGCTAAAATTGCAGAATAATCCTCACAGGATTACCAACTATAAAAATGCACATGTAATAGTGGATGGGTGGGACTAAAATAGAGAAAAACCTCCTCTTAAAAGAATGGCCAAGAGGAAAATTAAATAGGAGTAAAAAGGGAGGGTCATTCAAATGCACCAACATTCGCACAAAACTGTAATTAAAATCAATACACAAAAGAGTTTTGACGTAGCACTGCAAGACAATCCAGCTCAAATGTACCCACCCAGCCTTGAGTCATCCACACATAAAAAAAATAATAATGGAGACAGATAACAACAGTACAAGAATTTAATGAGTCTCCTGAAATACAATGACAGCTTAGCCAACATTTTTGTTGTGCCTGTTGAACACTAGAAGCCTGAGCTCAAGCAGATTGAAACTGTCAATCATTTGACTAAATTCTTTACACTGTTTTGCTGTCTCAAAGTTCATGTTGGAGAACATACGTTGGTCGGATTTACTGTTGATTTTAAAATACCTTGGTGCAATGGCTTAGCTAAGATTCTGCTTTTTATTCTGTGGTAGGCCACCTATATCAAGAAAGTTTTGGGATGCTTTGAGTGTATCAATGGCTGAGTAGGAATAGAAATGGACTCACATTTTTGTAAGATCTACAGAAAACCTGGTACAATGTGCGATTTTATTACATTTTTCACAAAATAGCCATTTCCAACACCATCTTCTTTGTATTCTGGAATGCGAATAAATGTGGGATTCAAGCATCTCAAACTATTTTCTAATTCTTCCTGTTTGCTTTTATACATACAGCTGGGTCTAAACTGAGGTGGCATGGTGTGCAAAATAACAGTGGATTGGGATGTGGCCAAGAGAAAATTCCTCTGGCTGAGATTAATACAAGCATTCCATCCATCACTTTTTGTATAATTTAGTATGTCGACCTAAGTGGAATGGGTATGCCCAGATGTGGGATCCATGCACACTGTGCCACTGGAACCAAGCTATACCCAGATGACAAGCCATAACAAGGGCAAAACCATTTCTGGTTTGCTTCTTTTCCAGTTCATGGAGGACCTGACTTGGCAGTTCCGGATGGACAGTTCACAATGGAGCATGAATTGGGATGTGGCCCTGAGTAATTACCAGTGGCTGAGATTAAGTTAAAAATTCTGTTAGAAATGGGGTTTCTGGTTGGCTAGGGTATGCACCAAAGCCAGGTAGAACCCACCACTCTAGTCAGGGTAAAGGAGTTACGCACCCAAGATAACTCCTGCTCACCCTCTTGGTAGCTTGGCAGAGCAGTCACGCTTACCCCAGAGGCAATGTGCAAAGTGTATGCGGAACACACACACACACACTATCCAGTAACACAATAAATACACCGCAAAAGAAACTCCACACAATATTATATAACATATCTAATATAATGTATATAGCACATAGACCACAATCACATAAACCATAGATAACTTTGTCAACTAGGCAATTGTCTTCACATGACAGTTAGTGCAATAAACACTTCTATGTTTCACACGTCATAAAAACACCATCACGGTACATAATATGCAGATCCTAAAATGATACTCGTTATTTATCATTATAAGCCATACAACAACATCAATCATAACATCAAGGCATACAATGCAGCAGTAACACCCATATCAATTAGTATCACCATAAATACATAGGATTAATCACTTACACCAGCAATGAACCCAGAGAGACAGCACCCTTGCACGTCTACTATGATCTTTAAGGTTGAATTGTCCCCCAAACATAGGCTATAGGACCACCTGCACTCCTCTTATGGGGAATACAGTGTGTTCAACACAATCCCTGGAATGAAGAAGCAGGGTCCTCCATCGAGGTATCACCACATGCTTGGGACATGACTCAGTGCCCCCCAGGGACGCACAGACATGGTGGGGAGTGCACACACGCTGTACTGCAGAAACGAAAGAGGCAATCTGGTTTGGTCCCCAGTGTGCTGAGGAGCCACAGTGCAGCTGGGGACACCGGCTTTGTGGTCATACTGCAGGTGAGCTTAAGAGAGAGGGTTGCTTTTCTTCCTTTGGCCCGGCATGTCTGCTCAGGTTACAGCTGCACTGGCAGGAGAAAGGCGCTGAGGAAGAGCACTCCTCTCCCTCTGTTGTACGTTGCCACCCGCTCCCTTGAGGGGGAGGGTGGGTGTACAGGAAGCCACACACGCCGCTCTTCCGGCAAAGTAGAGAGCATCCACCACGTGCTCTGTGAAAGCTGGTAAAAGCGCTATCCCATGCTATATTGTGTGAAACTAGAGTGTGGCCCCCATGACTTAAGGACAACATAGCCCATCAGTCTGCGAGAGATCAAGAACACTGAAGATCTCGCAGAGTGCTGAACACATGCTGGCTAATGTGATGGGGAGCTGACTAGAAGGTCACTCCACACTTGAATAAAATAATGGAAGAACATGGTACTCTGGTGTGGCCGGACTCAGTGTCCCACAGCCTTTTCTTGTCAGTCCAGTCCCAGCAGAACACTTGGGATACCAAGGCAGGGAAACAGGCAGCAGGTTAGCATAAAAGGTGATGGAAGATGGTAGTCCCTCCTGCAGTCCAGCAATCAGCAGGCATCAGGCCAACGGAGTAAAGCAAGCAGTTCAAATAGTGGTCCCTCCTGGCAGCATAGCAGTCCCTGGCAATGTGCAGCATGTAGAGCCAGCAGTATCTGGCTACAAGTCCCACACAGTGTCTAAAATCATGGGGTCAGGGCCCCTGTACTTATATTCATAATGTCTTTGATGTTGAGATAACTTCAATACAAATTTTAGAAGTGCACAACACCTACATTCAAACCCAGCCCTGGCTCCAGACACAACATAAGGGGGTGGAGATTGCATTGTGAAAGGCAGGCACAGCCCCATTCAGGTGCAGGTGACAACACCTCCTACCTCTCTAGCCCCGGAGGAACCATCAGGATATGTGGGGCACACCTCAACTCCCTTTGTCTAGAGTTAATGCACAAAACAGGCCCCTGTCAGTCTAAACTAGAAGTTGATTGGAGTCAGGCTGCAAAGCCCAAAGACTCACACTGAAATGCCTACTTTTTAAAAGTGGAATTTCTAAAACGGTAATAAAAAGTCTACTTGCACCAATAACAGAATCCATCACCACTATTCCAAACATTCCTATCATGACAACACTACTCTTTTCATATCAGAATTTACCCCTGAAACACACATCAGGGAATTCCCAATGCAAACCTATGAGAAGAGCAGCCTCACAGCAGTGAGAAACCAAATAGGCTGTGTGTCACAACTAGGAAAGGCCACACAACAAAGGAGCATGTCCTACCTTTTACCTACAAAGCACCTTGCCCATAGGGCTAACTAGGGACTGCCTTAGGGGTGACCTATATAAAGTAAAAGGGGAGTTCCAGACGTTGTCAAGTACTTTAAATGCCAAGTCAATATGGCAGTAAACTGTGCAAGCTGGCCCTTCAGGGGCAGAGGCCTGAGACAGGTTTGAAAGGCTGTCTCTGTGTGTGGCACAAGCTGCGCTTCAGGTCTACTACTAGCATTTCATTTACAGGTACTGAGTATCTGGGATACCACTGTACAGGGGACTTACAGGTAAATTAAAGATGCCAAACCAGTGTAGACCAATCATACTAAAATTACAGGCGAGACCACATGCACTTTAGCACTGATCAGCAATGGTAAGGTGTCCGGAGTCATAAAGCCAACAAAAACAGGTCAGAAAAAATACAGGAGGAGGGCAAAAAGTTTGGGAACAACCTAGCAAAAGGGCCAGGTCCAACAAATTCCACCCATCACTATTTGTGTACTCTTTATGCAAATCATCATTTTTTTACATTTGGGTCTGAAGGCTTGATTTTTAGTTGGTCGATCATCCGAGGTTCATTGTTCCAGTTCTTTAAAGCACTTTGCAAACTGCAAGCATCAAATCTATACTTTACTCTGTTAATTGAGCTGCTAATATTTCCTGTGTGAGTTTAACACTTTTAGTTCAAAAAATAAATCTTTCAGCAATGCCACGAAAGATTTCTGATTTTCTGTCTTCGATCCTATTGATGCTACTTAAATTTTTGTTGCACTCTGCTTAGCCTGCAAGGCAACATCAGACGTACTAAAACCAATTAAGGTGGTCAGACCCAGATTTTCTTCTCCGATCACAGTACGAACCATGTTGGTGGCAGAGTGTGTCATTTCACCTTTATGTAGAAGTTGTCTGTCACTATAGGATTTGCTACTGTTCCATTGCTAAAGTTTTAGACTAGCTACCCTATTTAGGATATTATGTAAGAGTAATGATACATTCAGGGTTCATTTTTAGAACAGTGAATACATTGCTGTGTCAGAGGAGCCATTGATTGCACTCTTGGTTCAAATTCAAACTGTCACTGAGAGGTCTTGGTCCCTACCTCGTGTCTTGCCTAGCTAGACAGGTCTACATTACATACATTATTACCTATTGTCATCTTGCTGTTGATTAATAATTAATACATCTTCTTACTGGTTCCACTGACTTGAGGCACTTAAGTTGTTGACTGCCATAATTCAAATCCTGAATTGGTAGATTAACTGCCTTTGCTGGAGTGATGGAACTTTTATTTTGTATGTTTGTGGTGTAAGCTCTCTACTGGAGTACATATTCCTCCTCAGGTTACGCAGAGAGACCTTTTATTAATATACAACTTCATTAATGCAGCTCTATTTAACTGCTCAATCCATATTTCAGTTATAACTTTCAAAGCCTAATTTTCTTTTAGAATCTAGAGGTGCGATCTTTGTTATTATGAATGAACTTTCCAACCCAGACAGGGTCCTCACAAAGGTCATGCCCTCTCAAGCTCTGTGTAACTCTCTAAATGACTACCTTATAGAAGCAATCATTACCATCAAAACCTGCCGCTACCACGCTCAGAAATAATTGTGCTCTCAGTTGTTCCCCCCCCCATTAGTACTGAGATCTTTCAGGAGCCCCTTGTCAAAGTTAAATCAGGAGCTCCCTCTTATTGCTGCCCACCTCACATACTCAAGGACTGTTTATAAGTCTATCCAGGCCCGGCACCGATGCTACTGAACAATTCACTCACTGCCGGTCAAGTTCCTAAAGCCTTTAAAAAAGCCATTGTGGTCCCTGTTCTGAAGAATCCTGGTGCTGACCCTATACTTCTACCTAACTACCGTCCCATCTCCCTACTCCCGTTTCTGGCAAAAGTGCTAGAGGCCCACGTAGCCAAATGCCTGTCCACTTTCCTGGAAGAATCTAAATATCTCAGTTCCTATCAGGCAGGGTTCCGGCCAGCCCACTATACTGAAACTGCCATCTTGGCTGTCCTGGACACTCTCCATGACAGCGCGGATAAACGTTCCCCCTAAGCACTGGTGCTAGTGGATCTTTCCGCTGTCTTCGGCACGATCAACCACACTATTTTGGTTGACCGTGTCAAACAAGCTGGCATTCTGGGTACGGCGGCTCGTTGGCTCCCACCACGCAAAACCAACTGTGGTGTTCCACAAGGATCTGCTCTCTCTCCCCATCCGTTTAATCTGTACTTCTTCCCCTTAATCCAGTCCCTTATAGACAGGAATGTGACAGTTTTTAACTATGCAGATTACCTGCAATTAGTCTTCCTGATCGACAACTCCTACAATTCCATCACCGAATTTCAGGCCACCATGCTTCATATCCAACAGTGGATGGACCACAACCATCTTAAGTTAAACCCTGGGAAGACGGAACTTGTTCTCACTGGGGACAGCCTTACATTCTGGGGCCAGCATTACTGGCCATCAGAGCTAGATCCTTCTACCTCCCCCTCTCCCAAAACATTAGGAGTTACCCTCAACAATGACCTGTCACTAAAAACTCAGGTTGGCATGGTCATCTCTAAATGTTTCTTTCAACTGAGGAAGATCAAAAAGATACATTCGTTCCTTACACAGGAAGCCCTGATCAAGGTGGTGGTCTTGTCTCTTCTGGACTATGCCAATTCTGTATACTTGGGCATGCCTATCTATTTGCTGAAACGGTTACAGATGGCCCAAAATCAGGCGGCCAGAATAATCCTTCGTCAACCTAGGTGGCAGTCTGCCACCCCTTTGCTAAGGAAACTTCACTGGCTTCCAAATCCCTCAACGCTGTGCCTTTAAGGTGGGCTGCCTCATTTTCAAACCCTTGTATGGCAATAACCCCAAATATATTAACACCTTAATATCCAGGCACACTCCCTCTCGGAATCTTCACTCTGCTTACCTCTCACTTCTTACCATCCCCTTATTCAAACGAGTACGACAGGGCGGCTGCAGATTTGCCACTCTTGCCCCTAGACTATGGAACACTTTCCCGCTGGAGATCCACTCCTGCACGGAGCTAATGCAATTTAGGAAATCCCTTAAAACATGGCTATTTGCAAAAGCCTATAACTAAAGTTGTCTGCTGATAATCTCTGAGCATTTATAGCGCCATGAAACCACCCGGTGTACGTGCGCTTTATAAATCATTATTAACATTAACATACAATAGTATAACAAGTACCAAACATCTGTTGATCATTTTATTTCAGTCTTCCTTCTGCATTTAGTTGTGACATTAGTTATTGAAGATTGAGCTTTTGGTACTGCAGACCACCAACACACCACACCAGGAGCTGCCAGTCAGGAACTTTCTTCACTATATTCTGGGTGTTGCAACTCATCTTCAGCTACCCAAAAGTGGTCAGTTCCTTCACAGGGCTATGTGATTAGGTCCCTGGCACCAGCAATTGACTGGCTATTTCCATTGGTGTTGCTGTAAGAATCTCATATGGTTCCTGTCATATGTATCAGCATGCTTTCTTAAGTGGAGACCTGCTATTTTGTTGGTGTTGATATCTTTTAGATATCTGCTGAGAAAGTCTCTACGTGCTATTGGTATACAGCTGTGCTATAGAGCTACAATTACATCACTGACTATCCCTGAGAAATACTCCTTTTTACACCTGGATAGGGAGGGAAAGACGGGTGGTGGGATAGCGATAGCTGTTAAAAATCATCTTTCGATAAATTGGATTTCTACACTAAGTAATGACAGTATGGAAATTGGAACTTTTAAGGTCACAACCTCACCCACAGATAGTTGCAACGGAGCACTATTATTTTATCCTCCGGGCCCAAAAAATGATTTTGCGGACAATGTGGCTGAATTAATTGCTATGCATGCGGCTAATAAGCTCCTTCTACTGGGGGAATTCAATTTCCACGGAGAAAACCAAATTAGTCTGGGGTGAATAAACTAATGTCTGCTCTTGATACCCTTGGCCTGACCCAAAGAGTGACTGGTCCAACCAATATCGCTAGGCATATGTTAGATCTGATTTTTTCTAACATCGAGTATCTAATCTGTAACCCCCAGAGCTTCTCACATGGTCAGATCATGCTATGATCAATTTTGTCATCAAACTACCATGTCCTAGGATCTCAACCTTAAGCTCAGGTAAGAAACAAATCATGCTTAGACCCTGGCGCAATCTTTCAGTCGAAGCCTTCGAGGAGGTATTTCAACCAAAATTGGGGAGAATGGAGTCGGGAAAGGAGTTAACATTGGAGTGTTTTAATAAGGCGTTTGTCACTGCCTTGGATGCAGTGATTCCTAAGAAAAGTAGGGTTCAGTTACAAACCCGTCCATCAGCCCCCTGGTACACTAGCGAGCTCAGAACGGAAAAGTCCAAATGCAAAAGGTTGAAGAGAGTCTGGCGTGCCAGTAAAATGACATTGGATAGAGCGCAGTATAAATAAACCCTGGACACCTATCACCTCAATTTAAGAATGGCCTGATGCCAATTCATTATTAACCAAATTGAGGCTGCCGTTAATGCCCCTAAAACCCTCTTCAACATAGTAAAAGATTTTGTGTTGCCTCTCGCTTGCAGGCAATCCCCTTTTGAAACCCAAGAGGTCTGTAATCAGCTGGCCAGCTATTTCCAAGAAAAGATCATCAGAATCTATGCTCATTTTCCATCTAATACTTCACAGGTTTCTGATAGCCCCAGTACCCACTTGGAGCTGGAAATAAGGACAGGTAGCACCTTAGACGGTTTTGACCCAATTACCCTGGAAGAAGTCACTAAAGCACTTATTTCAGCCAAATCAGGTTCACCAACGGACCCTTGCCCTCCCAAGATGATGGCCCTCTTCGCCACCAGTTGTGCGCCAGCCATTCTCCAACTGTTAAATTCATCTATACAGTTGGGGAATATCCCAAGAATGTGGAAGGAGGCTATAAAAGATCACCTAACAAACATAACTCCCATGCCATCTCCTGTCACCATCTTTGATCAGCAAGACATGGCAAGTCATACATCAAGAAATTTAGAAGAGGCGCATGATAAGCCCCACCTTCTTAGGAAGTGGTATGCAAATTGAGTGTTCATTCAAACTGCTTTTAAGCACAAGTCTCCCAAAGAGGAGCAGTCATCGTTTTAGGATGAATCTTCCGTTAGACATATAAATAGCGACAATGATAGTCGTTGGATATGCCAACAGCTGCATGCCTAGATTCTTTTTTTAGTAAATTACTCACTTAAACAAAACAGATAAAATACAGTGAATAGTTTTTCTGCTTATGCAATAGTTCAAATAGAAATTTCAATAGATTTCCAACACCTCACAAAAAAGAATGATACGTTGGTAAACTTCCTCCCCAGCATGCTGTTTAAGTGCAAAAAACTGATTTTTTATTAAGTGTGTAATAGAACAATTTAGGCACTAACCGCTATGGTATTTATAGTCTGGGAAAACATTTAAATGAACACCAAGAGGCCAAATAGGAATACACAAAATAGTGCAAAATCAAACTAGAGCTGCTAAGAGAGTCAATATACAATTAATGACAGAAAGCACCACAGCTCAGAGACTGAACTCTGGGACACTCATGAGGAAGTTAAACAAATTGTAAAATATTTTCATTTAAAAGAACAACTAGTAAATTATAGTTTGGAAGACAACACAGCTATGGAGAAAGTGAACATTCAGGCAGAGTATTGGCTTGGCATACAAAGGACGGAATAAAATCAAAAACCCGATCACAGGTATAATCATCCAAATTATCAAATAGCAAATTAAAAAAACTCAAGAAATTGAGGAAATATTTCTGCAACATTACAAAAATATATCAGATAGAAGAGACCAGTAAAGGGTCTTGGTGAATTTACAACTATCAAGAGTTAAATTAAAATCATTATCGGCAAAACAGGTTATAGATATAATAGAAACACAAAAAATCATGAACTGGTAACATCTCTAAACAGTGTCGCAAATGGAAAAGGTTGTGGCAGTGATGACCCACCATATACATTTTATAAAGTCTTCATGGCACCTTTAAAATAATTCATAAAACATCTGTTTAATGATATTCTACAAGGGACGTCAATTTCATTTTTTAAAGCAATTTTGGTTAGCTTCCTCCAAAAGTGTGATAACAACTATTTAGATCCTAGTTGATATCCTCCAATTAGTTTCTTGAATTCAGACTGTAAGCAGCATAATGGTTAGCAGAGGGTGCAAGTAATAGGATGCATAAAGACCGCATGTCTTTTTACATTGTAGGCTAATCAATGACAGTACCAACTACTTGAAATATTCAGTGAGTTACTTCTCTAATTCCACAAAGTAGAGCTGCAATAATAATGTTGATGCTCAATGAACATTTACTTTAATGAATTTGGAAAGCCTATTTGCTTTATTGAAAAAAGAAAAGTGTTATATGAAACTATATAAAACGCAACAGCCACTATTATGATAAACTTCAAGCAAATAGGCAAAAAACCCTCATGTGATACACAGTAGGGATGGTCTGATTCAACTATTCTGTTTGCTTTATTCATTGTACCCTATGCACTGACGAAAGATAAAGCTACCAATTCCTCAAATGTCAAAGCTTAAATTATATTGCGACAACATTATTCTATTTTTAAAAGATTCATCTAAAAATATCCTTCACACTTTAAATTAGTTTACAGAAATAGGGGGCTACAAGTTTAAACTGTTTAAATCAAAGTCAATGTTATTCAATATTTTGCCAGAGGTATTACATTAAAGTGTATGGATAAGCTATTAGGAAACTAAGGCAATCCAATAATTAGCCATCAAGTTTTTATCAAATTATGACAACTTGTCAAATAATTTACCTCTACTTGTAACAACACACCTCTTAGATAAATGGAAATCACTGCAACTCTCTGTTGTTGGCAAAATTGCTCTAATTAAAATATACAGCTTGCCTCTATTTGTTTAGTGCTGAATAACCATATTGCAAACTATATGCCAAATATTTCCAATAACTTCAGAAATCGTTCCAAAATTGTATCAGGGAAGCAAAAGTCTATGAATAAAAATAGTGAAAATACAAACTAGTCAAGAAAATCAGGGGCTGTCAATACCTATTTTGAGGCAATATTATTTTGCGGGTTTTGCCAATTTACTTAATTTAACTTCAACAGTCCATTATATATGTGGTGTTCAAAGAGCCTATTCTTATTCTTCCCCTTTTTTAGAAACCCTAAATATCTGAAACAATTACATTTTAGGTCATTCAAACTCTAAGCTTCCGGAAGTAGGAATGTTTCACTTACTTTAAAATCCTGTACATACAGACTCATATAATATTTAGTGACTGTACACTTTTTTTAGCATAACTTAGTAATTGATGAAATCAAAAACTGGGGGAAATTCGGTTTTAAATGGATTATATATTTTTATGAAGGGGATATTCTTCTATCTTAAGAAAAAACCATGACAAGAAGCTTGATGGAAATACCATAGTACTGACTAATATTTGAGATAATGAAGCTTTTTTAGTATCTTTCAGAAACCGAGCTTCCTATGTTATTTTCAAAACAGCATCTCAAACTCAAAATGCACATAATGGCTAGAAAGAGAGACAGAGGTGCATGTTTCTGATCAAAGATGGTTAGAAGTCTCACAATGTATCTGGGTATCATTCTACAGGGCAATTTTTCATCTAGTGCATTTTTATTCTCCAGATGGATTCTATTTTATACCCGAAGGCTCTGAATAAGTTCTTAGGGTTGTTTTCAATGTCAACAAACAATCATTGGAGACTGGATGCATAGCATAATATTATGTCCCAAGTTTATATAATTTTGGAATAATATTAATGATTTTATTAATAAAACATTTGTCACATGAGTTTAGACCCATTTACTTCATATTAGGGTCAATGTTGCATGTTTCTAAATTTGATTGGGACAAAAGTAAAAATACAGTAGCTTAACATTGTCACTGGAAGCATATCACATGTAACATTGTCTAAAAACATTCACACAAATCTGGTCAAAATAAGACAGAAAATAAATGAAGATGATGAATACTCACAAACCTTAGCACATGGATTTATTTGTCAAGCACATCTGCTCAAATAATATAAGATACATACATCTGCGACCTGCTCTAAGTTCAAGTTGTCTTGGAAGAGAGCAAAACATGCTTTTGAGATATGGGAAATAGGTATACCTGACTTGCACGTGGCACAAGCCAGCTTTAAGGCTTTCTGAGGGGATTCTGGTACCTGGGTGGTGGATGGGCTTGTAGCGCTGACACAATGGAAGGTTAAGTCGCAGCTTTGATTAAACACAGTTAGTAACATGTAGTACCTTAAAGGGCCAAAGAACCGGACAGTGTCATGTATGACTATTATTATTTGCCATAACCAGCAAAAACAGTAAAAGCAACTGATTTAATTTAGCCATTATCAGCCAGGCAGCCAGACAGAGTAAACACTGGGGTCTAGTCACAATGCAGGGTTGTTAGGCCCTTTGTGTGAAAGCAGAGCACAGGCTATTCAGTTACAAGTGGGGCATTGCTCAGCTCTGCCCCATCCTGCCAGCAAATGGCCCATTCTGGTACATCTTATCCCCCCATTTTGTGACTGTTAGGAAGAAATCCCCAAACTCTGTCCGCAACACCTAGTCATGTGATCATAAACAGGCTACAGGCAGCAAACAGCTAAGGCAAGAAAATGCCAACTTTCTAAAAGTGTCATTTTCAAAATTGCAATTTAAATTTTGACTGCACCATAAGTTAGGATTTTAAATTGTGATTTCAGGGACACCAAACATGAACTGGTTATCTCTTTCCAATGTTATCCTACGGGAGAGATAGGCCTTGCTGTAACAAAAAACACATTTAAGGATTTTTCACTACCGGGACATGCAAGACTTAAAAGTACATGTCTAACTTTTCAAATTAGTTTACAGCTTACCTTAAGGGTAGCTATGTATTAAAACAGAAGGTTTTGGCCTGGCAAAAGTATTATTGTTCCAGTTCAAAATGACAGTTTAAAACTGCACACACTGGGTCTGCAATGACAGGCCTAAGACATGTTTAAAGTGCTACCTAATTGGGTGGCACAATAGGTGCTGCAAACCCAGTAGGAGCACGTAATCTACAACCACTGGGCAGATGTATTACACTTTACTGGGGACTTACAAGTAAATTAAATCAGATAATTGGGTATAAGCCAATTCAACAATGTTTTAAGAAGAGAGCACAAGCCGGTTAGCACTGGTTAGCAATGGTTAAGTGAACAGTGTCCTAAGCCAACAAAAAAGAAGTTGGACAAAAAGGGGAGGAGCAATGGAACATGTTTCGGGATCATCCTGCACAAAGGGCCTTTCCTACACAACCCACTCCAGCCTAAATCCAGGGGAGACAAATCAATCAATACTTTGATGGACCTCCCTGCTTAGGTTATAGAACATGGACAATGGCCCTCTACTACAGGAGCACACATCAGTTCTTTGCTTCTCTGAACTTGGTTGGATCCTTCTATCTATACTACCCTGAGGGACTGAACTGTCCAATGGGGAACCCTTCTCCTCCCTTGTAGACCCAATCTGTGCAGCATCCAAACTTAACTTGGTCACAGATGCATCCCAGTAGGCAGGCAGTACCTCTATTGCCAACAAAGTGATGTGGACCATTCCACATCTTGGTACAGACTTCTATCCCCAACCCAAGGAAAACTCTTTCCATGATGATAGCACCCAAAAGAGGCCACTGACAGGGGCGTCTGTCCTCTGTCGTTTCTCAGATTGGGTGGCGGTAGCCCCGGGTGTTTTGCATCAGACTTCCACTCTACCTCCCACCAGTCTATGGGTGGTGTCCGGAGACTGGCCAATCAGTCCAGGGCTGTACCCTAAAAAAAAGACATGTGCCTGGCATGCCGGGACTTCCAGGGGGACCACTACCCTCCTTAAGAATGACACATTCTTTCTGTGTCATGCAAGAGCCTTCATGTTGCAAGTTCCCAGACCCCTGGCCCTGTGATAGCAAAGGAAGACCACTCCCCCAATCAGAAGCGGCCTCACCAGGTTTCGTTGTGGGGTGAGCTGTTTTCAGAACTGGCAAGCTGTAAATACACTAGTCCTCCCACTGTGGACTGTCTCCTCCTCCTGTACTCTCTGTTGTGGAGTGGTACCCCCAGACAAGAGAACTGATAAAGCACCTGTGGCAGGCACCCCACCCATCTCGCCTACATGGTGGAGCTCCCACCAGTGGATGGCAGATTGGTACCAACCAAGTCCCCCTTCTTCCTTTGGGAGCATCCCAAGTACTGGGGCTGAAAATAGGGCACTCTGGGCCTCTGCCCACCCCAATATACCCTTCTATCCTTACAAGTGACCGCTTTCCGCCTCACCATACTGGGAACTGTCTGGGTCTCTGCGTACATCCCCCTTACTCTGATGGGTGAAACCTGAGCAGCCCTCCTTATGATCACTCTCCAATGCCTTCGCAGACAGTTTGCTACTCATCCAGAGGTCTGCCTCCTTTGAAAGGTCCCTGGGGTCAGTGAGCTTACAATCAACCGGGTGTTGGCATGGCCCAGGAAAACAGTGACTTAACATATGCTCTCTGGCGACCAAATTGACAGCCCATCATAGATGTTCACCTCACTGCTGTTTACCCAACCATTCATTGCCTTAACATGTTACCCAGAAAGTCCCCCAAAACTGGTGAGATAGTTTCTGTCTGTCTCTGAATCTCAACCTGTACACTTCTGGGGAGAATCCATATCTTTTTCCAAGGGTCCCCTTCATGGTGGGATACCTCAGCATGTCTCCCTTCTCTAGGGCTAGTAGGGTGTCCCTACTATCAACAGGAATATGCCTCCAAAGGTCAGAGGGATTCTGCACACATCTAGAGCTACTTCATATGCCACAAACTCCCTGCCCATGTCAATCCCCTCCTTCACATCAGGCACCAAGTCTCTGGGCATGTGGACGCCTCCATGAGAACTGTACAATGTAGTATCGCTGCCCACCATTCCCGCTAGACTCTATCAGCTGCTTGGCGTTCAGGTTCAGCTCTTTATTCAGTTCATAAGCCAGCAAAATCTTTCTTTCTATGAAGACTCTCTTAGCCTCAGACTTCCTTTGCTCTGCCTTCCTAGCAAGGTTTCCCTTGGCTAAGGTGCTCTCAGCCCTCCTCTCCTCCACTAAGGGTTTGTCAGCCTCAGCTTTTCTCTCCTCTTCAGGCAGTTGAGCCAGTTGAAGCCTCTCCCAGCCTGTTTGTCCTTCAACTCCACAATAGACAGGGTATGGGAGAAGGCATTGCTTACTGCATTGGCCTCCCCCTTCCTCCGAAGCCTTTACCATGTCTTTTCCACAGAAACACCATCCGAATCACGACCAACTCCGACAACACCCTCACCGCCGCTGAGCACCTTCACTTCCAGATACACACCGACCCCAAGACCACCCTCAGAGGCACTCTCATCTACAGACCCCCGGGAACACGCACACAATTCAGTGAAGCTATCGCAGACTTCGTCAGCCAGCACGCCCTAACCTCCTCAGACTACATCCTCCTAGGGGACCTCAACTTCCACCTGGAGAACAACAATGACAGCAACACCACCACCCTGCTGGACAACCTCGCCAACCTCGGACTCAAGCAACTGGTGGACACCCCCACCCACTACGCCGGCCACACGCTAGACCCCATCTTCTCCTCCAGCAAGCACAACTCCTTCAGCCACTCCACCGGACTACACTGGACGGATCACAGCTGCGTCCACTTCAACTTCAGGAGAACCATGACCCACCACCACCCGCAACAGGTTCCCCGCAGAAGCTGGAGCAAGATCACCGCCGACCAACTCACCACCTCCCTCAGCCAGCACCCTCCCACCAACACGAGGGACCCCAACGATGCAGCCCGCAACCTCACACAGTGGCTCACCAACTGCGAACTCGCACCACTGAAGAACCCTCCCAGCAAGAAGACCTGCCGCACCCTCGAGAAAGCCCGGCGCCACAACCAGACAACAGAAAACATGACAGCCCTCAAGAACGCCACCCGCAAACACCACCAGCTGATCCGCAGCACCAAAAGGACAACATTCAAAGAACGACTGGACAACAACACCCACAACAGCAAGGAACTCTTCTGCATCGTTAAAGAACTCTCCAAACCCAGCGCCTGCAACAACAACATCACACCCTCGCAAGACCTCTGTGACTCACTCGCCTCGTTCTTCTACCGCAAGATCGCCGCCACACACAACAGCTTCGGCGCACAGGCCACGCACCCAACCTCCGAACCAGCGCCCCCCACCACCACCCTCTGCACCTGGACCCTGGTCAGCACCGAAGACACCACCCGCACGATGAACACCATCCACTCCGGCCCCCTAACCGACCCATGTCCACACCAGATCTTCAACAAAGCCGACTCCATCATCGCACCCCAACTCCGGGACATCATTAACAGCTCCTTCGCATCTGCCACCTTCCTGGAGAGCTAGAAACATGCCGAGCTCAGCGCCCTCCTGAAGAAACCCACCGCGGACCCCACGGACCTCAAGAACTTTGGCCCCATCTCGCTCCTCCCTTTTCCTGCCAAAGTCATCGAGAAGACCATCAACAAACAACTCTCCGCCTTCCTCGAGACAAACGGATCCCTCGACCCCTCACAGTCCGGTTTCCGAGCAAACCACAGCACCAAGACCGCCCTCATCGCAGCCACCGATGACATCAGGTCCCTGCTCGACAACGGGGAAACAGCTGCCCTCATCCTCCTGGACCTCTCAGCAGCCTTCGACACCGTATGCCACCGCACCCTGATACAGCGCCTCAGCAACACCGGAATCCAAGGAACGGCCCTGGAGTGGATCATCTCGTTCCTCACCGGAAGAACCCAGAGAGTCCGCCTCCCCCGGTTCCGATCCGCGGCAACCGAAGTCATCTGCGGCGTCCCGCAAGGTTCCTCACTCAGCCCCACCCTCTTCAACGTCTACATGAGCCCCCTCGCAGCCATCGCACGCCAACACAACCTAAACATCATTTCCTACGCGGACGACACCCAGCTGATCCTCTCCCTCACTAACGACCCCACCACCGCCAGAGCCAGCCCCAGGAAGGAATGAAAGACGTCGCGGAATGGATGAAGGTCAGCCGTCTGAAACTGAACTCAGACAAGACGGAAGTCCTCATCCTGGGACCATACCCCTCTGCCTGGGACGACTCCTGGTGGCCCCCCGCCCTGGACACCGCCCCCAAGCCAACGGACCATGCACCCAACTTGGGTTTCATCCTAGACTCCTACCTCACGATGACCTAGCAATTCAACGCAGTCTCGTCATCCTGTTTCAACACCCTGCGCATGCTCTGAAAGATCTTCCGGTGGATCCCCACCAAAACCAGGAAGACCGTCACCCAGGCCCTCGTCACCAGCCGACTGGACTACGGGAACACCCTCTACGCTGGCACCACAGCCAAACTCCAGAAAAGACTCCAACGGATACAGAACGCTTCTGCAAGACTCATCCTGGACGTCCCCCATCACCGCCACATCTCTGCCCATCTGAGAGACCTGCACTGGCTCCCCGTCAGCAAGAGGATCACGTTCAGACTCCTCACCCACGCACACAAGGCTCTCCACGACATGGTCCCCAATACCTCAACAGCCGCCTGACATTCTACACACCCACCCGCCAGCTCTGTTCCGCCAGCCTCACCCTCACCACAGTCCCACAAATTAGCAGAACCACCGCCGGAGGAAGATCCTTCTCCTACCTGGCGGCCAAGACATGGAAGTCCCTCCCCACCCACCTACGGCTGACCCAGGAACATCTCTCCTTCAGGAAACAACTCAAGACCTGGCTGTTCGAGCAGTAGCAACTCCCCCTCCCCCCAGCACCTTCAGATCCTAGCGGGTGAGTAGCGCGCTATACAAATTCGCTCATTGATTGATTGATTGGTTTGTCTTCTCCTCCCACCAAAGCCACAACCCTCTTGGGGTCCTGATTCTGAGGTCTGATATGACCATGGCTCCATGTTCTCTAGCCTTGCCCCGTAGTCCACCTCCTCAGAGTCCTCTGTTGAGGCCCCTACTCAGTGTGCTCCTCGTGAGCATATAGAGCTGTCTTAAGGTCCCGCTCAGTAGACCTCTCCTTCAGAGCCAGCCCCCTCTCCTTGCAGAACTCCTTTCTTCATTATGTAGTCTGCTGGGTGGTAGAGATCCAGGATCATTCTGATAAGGTATCACAGGTGAAACAATAAAAAAGAGTCCCAAGTTTGATGAAGGTGAAGCCGCAGTCAAATTTAGAAAAAGGACCAGTTGAGAGAAAAAAGAGAATTTGCAATTCGTAATGGTCTCAAATATCGGATGGTTGTATACCCCAAATACCTACATGGCACTGCACAAGCACACGTCCTCTCCTCACCACTGATGACCAATGTTAGAAATTAGGTTACTGGTTGACTGTGGTGTGAGTCCTGGTTAAGCAGGAACCACAGTCCTAGTCCGGATAAGGCACAAGCAAACCCCAAATGTAGCGCCCCTGGAAATTTGACACGGAGCAGTCAGACTTAACTTAGAAGCAATGTGTAAAGTATTTTTACAACACTTGAAATAGTGAAACATTGTAAACACCACACAAAAATATCCAAAACCAGGCCATGACAATATATCTTAATTTAATGAATGAAACAAGGCAAAAACAAAACAAATCCAATCAGTAGAACCAGAGTTATGAATTTTTAAATAATAAACTGTAAAATAATGCAAAGAAATAGAAAGGACCAATCACGGCTTTCTGGTCATTTTTGACTTGGTCAAAACCAAAAGTTCAGGCCAACCACAATGGAGCGTGTGTCAGATACAGTCCCAGATTAGTCCCATTGTAGGTTTACCTTCTCAAGTTGTCAGCCAAGAGTCCTGTTCCTATGGTAGAAAATTACAGGGAAAAGGGAGAGCATCGCTGGCTGTGGTCAGAATGATGGGATCAGCAGGCCGGGTGACATGGATGGGAGGGCTGGAGGTTCGTGTTGGCTGTCATGTGGACAATTGATGCCTTCTGTGTGAAGAAAAAGACTTGCAGTGACTGGTGCTGATTTTCCACACAAGCAGTACGGTTCCTGTGTGTTCAGTCCTGTTTGCTGTCACGAAGAGCCCACAAGTTTGAATTTAAGAGCAAGAGTGCATGAACGTCACCACACGGCATGCCAAAGGGTGCTCCTTCTTAAGTTGGTTTTGCTACAGCTCGAGTAGATTTTCTACTTGAGCAGCAATTTTCTCACCGCGAATGGTCGTGATTACCCGTATTGGGTTAATCTTGTTGTGTGCCCTCCTAGCACCCGAACATCTCACTTTGGATGGCAATTTTCACTCATGCTCACCAACTTACCACTGGTGAGCTGCATGTGAGAAAAAACACTGTATAACTAGCATAACGTAGAGTGGCTAAAACTCCACCAACTCTGCTGGTGGAGCGGAATTTATCACCCACCCATAGTGTTCACACAATGTTGTCATCCAAAAAGAGATGTTAATTCTTCTTTCTGTCTCCTTCGTTGTGATGGGGGCCAATGTGAATACATTTCTTTTAAAGTTGGGTTCTTGCTGATACCTGGGGGAAGTTTCATAGGAAGCGGGACACCTACAGATTAAAGTTTCCTTTTTCGGACTTCTACCAACATTAGTGAAGGCGTAACTATGACAGATAAATATGATCTAGATTTAGAATAGAGTACAAGCTGTAGATTGATTGGAAGAACTGAGATATTCTTGGGTGTCATCCTCGGACTGATATAAGGATAAACCACATTAAAGGCCTTTGGCCTGGTTGAGTTTTGGGCACTGCCTGAGGGGGACTAACAGGACCAGATCCTTTGCACCTGGAGAGGTGCCACTGTTGTTGGTGCCCCGCTCACCTGCTGCATAGCACTTAAAATTGTACCAGTCCTCCTGCAAAGTGAGAAGGCCATTGGTCTTGTTATGTTTCGAGCACTACCTGAGGGGAAGTACCACAACTGTCAGCCCTCGCACCAGTGCTTAAAATTGCACCAGTTTTCCCATGTCACAGGAAGGCCATCAGACCTGTTGTTTCGGGCACTGCCTGAGGAGGGACTAGCACAACTGGCAAGCCTCTCACCAGGAGATATGCCTCTGCTGTTCCTTCTCTGCCAGACTGCTGCATAGCACTTTAATATTTACAACAAGGGGTGGTGATGGACAGAGTTTCTGAATTAAGCAGAATACTCTCACCCAGTCAAGAGATCTGGGCTAGATCCAACACCGTTTTTTAGCTCATTGCACCATCCCAGTTTCAGAACCTGGCTGTATGCAAATTAGTCTGTCCCTGGCCCAGTGCATCATGGGAACAGGGCAGACCAGACTACAAAAGCCAATTCTTACACTGGGAAGGAAACAAGCTTCCGGGGACCGGTTTCTGGCATTACAGCCATCTTCGGCCCGGCTTGCTTGAATCCTGATGGTGCAATGAGCAAGGGACTCACATCTGAGTATACCCTTCCACGCTTAGGGTGGACAAAAATATTTACAACAAGGGGTGGTGATGGACAGAGTCTCTGAATTAAGCAGAATACTCTCACCCAGACTACAAAAGCCAATTCTTACACTGAATGATTCAAGCAAGCCGGGCCGAAGACGGCTGTAATGCCAGAAACCGGTCCCCGGAAGCTAGTTTACTTTCCAGTGAAGAATTGGCTTGGTAGTTTGGTCTGCCCTGTTCCCATGATGCACTGGGCCAGGGACAGACTAATTTGCATATAGCCAGGTTCTGAACTGGGATGGTGCAGTGAGCTAAAAAACGGTGATGGATCAAGCCCTGATCTGTTGACTGGGTAGGAGTGTTCTGATTAACTCAGATACTCTGTCCATCACCACCCCCTTTTTGTAATTATTTTGGCCACCATGAGTGTGGAAGGGTATGCTCAGACATGAGTCCCTTGCTCATTGCACCATCAGGATTCAAGCAAGCCGGGCCGAAGATGGCTGTAATGCCAGAAACCGGTCCCCGGAAGCTAGTTTCCTTTCCAGTGAAGAATTGGCTTGGTAGTTTGGTCTGCCCTGTTCCCATGATGCACTGGGCCAGGGACAGACTAATTTGCATATAGCCAGGTTCTGAACTGGGATGGTGCAGTGAGCTAAAAAACGGTGATGGATCAAGCCCTGATCTGTTGACTGGGTAGGAGTGTTCTGATTAACTCAGATACTCTGTCCATCACCACCCCCTTTTTGTAATTATTTTGGCCACCATGAGTGTGGAAGGGTATGCTCAGACATGAGTCCCTTGCTCATTGCACCATCAGGATTCAAGCAAGCCGGGCCGAAGACGGCTGTAATGCCAGAAACCGGTCCCCGGAAGCTAGTTTCCTTTCCAGTGAAGAATTGGCTTGGTAGTTTGGTCTGCCCTGTTCCCATGATGCACTGGGCCAGGGACAGACTAATTTGCATATAGCCAGGTTCTGAACTGGGATGGTGCAGTGAGCTAAAAAACGGTGATGGATCAAGCCCTGATCTGTTGACTGGGTAGGAGTGTTCTGATTAACTCAGATACTCTGTCCATCACCACCCCCTTTTTGTAATTATTTTGGCCACCATGAGTGTGCAAGGGTATGCTCAGACATGAGTCCCTTGCTCATTGCACCATCAGGATTCAAGCAAGCCGGGCCGAAGACGGCTGTAATGCCAGAAACCGGTCCCCGGAAGCTAGTTTCCTTTCCAGTGAAGAATTGGCTTGGTAGTTTGGTCTGCCCTGTTCCCATGATGCACTGGGCCAGGGACAGACTAATTTGCATATAGCCAGGTTCTGAACTGGGATGGTGCAGTGAGCTAAAAAACGGTGATGGATCAAGCCCTGATCTGTTGACTGGGTAGGAGTGTTCTGATTAACTCAGATACTCTGTCCATCACCACCCCCTTTTTGTAATTATTTTGGCCACCATGAGTGTGGAAGGGTATGCTCAGACATGAGTCCCTTGCTCATTGCACCATCAGGATTCAAGCAAGCCGGGCCGAAGACGGCTGTAATGCCAGAAACCGGTCCCCGGAAGCTAGTTTCCTTTCCAGTGAAGAATTGGCTTGGTAGTTTGGTCTGCCCTGTTCCCATGATGCACTGGGCCAGGGACAGACTAATTTGCATATAGCCAGGTTCTGAACTGGGATGGTGCAGTGAGCTAAAAAACGGTGATGGATCAAGCCCTGATCTGTTGACTGGGTAGGAGTGTTCTGATTAACTCAGATACTCTGTCCATCACCACCCCCTTTTTGTAATTATTTTGGCCACCATGAGTGTGGAAGGGTATGCTCAGACATGAGTCCCTTGCTCATTGCACCATCAGGATTCAAGCAAGCCGGGCCGAAGACGGCTGTAATGCCAGAAACCGGTCCCCGGAAGCTAGTTTCCTTTCCAGTGAAGAATTGGCTTGGTAGTTTGGTCTGCCCTGTTCCCATGATGCACTGGGCCAGGGACAGACTAATTTGCATATAGCCAGGTTCTGAACTGGGATGGTGCAGTGAGCTAAAAAACGGTGATGGATCAAGCCCTGATCTGTTGACTGGGTAGGAGTGTTCTGATTAACTCGGATACTCTGTCCATCACCACCCCCTTTTTGTAATTATTTTGGCCACCATGAGTGTGGAAGGGTATGCTCAGACATGAGTCCCTTGCTCATTGCACCATCAGGATTCAAGCAAGCCGGGCCGAAGACGGCTGTAATGCCAGAAACCGGTCCCCGGAAGCTAGTTTCCTTTCCAGTGAAGAATTGGCTTGGTAGTTTGGTCTGCCCTGTTCCCATGATGCACTGGGCCAGGGACAGACTAATTTGCATATAGCCAGGTTCTGAACTGGGATGGTGCAGTGAGCTAAAAAACGGTGATGGATCAAGCCCTGATCTGTTGACTGGGTAGGAGTGTTCTGATTAACTCAGATACTCTGTCCATCACCACCCCCTTTTTGTAATTATTTTGGCCACCATGAGTGTGGAAGGGTATGCTCAGACAAGAGTCCATTGCTCATTGCACCATCAGGATTCAAGCAAGCCGGGCCGAAGACGGCTGTAATGCCAGAAACCGGTCCCCGGAAGCTAGTTTCCTTTCCAGTGAAGAATTGGCTTGGTAGTTTGGTCTGCCCTGTTCCCATGATGCACTGGGCCAGGGACAGACTAATTTGCATATAGCCAGGTTCTGAACTGGGATGGTGCAGTGAGCTAAAAAACGGTGATGGATCAAGCCCTGATCTGTTGACTGGGTAGGAGTGTTCTGATTAACTCAGATACTCTGTCCATCACCACCCCCTTTTTGTAATTATTTTGGCCACCATGAGTGTGGAAGGGTATGCTCAGACATGAGTCCCTTGCTCATTGCACCATCAGGATTCAAGCAAGCCGGGCCGAAGACGGCTGTAATGCCAGAAACCGGTCCCCGGAAGCTAGTTTCCTTTCCAGTGAAGAATTGGCTTGGTAGTTTGGTCTGCCCTGTTCCCATGATGCACTGGGCCAGGGACAGACTAATTTGCATATAGCCAGGTTCTGAACTGGGATGGTGCAGTGAGCTAAAAAACGGTGATGGATCAAGCCCTGATCTGTTGACTGGGTAGGAGTGTTCTGATTAACTCAGATACTCTGTCCATCACCACCCCCTTTTTGTAATTATTTTGGCCACCATGAGTGTGGAAGGGTATGCTCAGACATGAGTCCCTTGCTCATTGCACCATCAGGATTCAAGCAAGCCGGGCCGAAGACGGCTGTAATGCCAGAAACCGGTCCCCGGAAGCTAATTTCCTTTCCAGTGAAGAATTGGCTTGGTAGTTTGGTCTGCCCTGTTCCCATGATGCACTGGGCCAGGGACAGACTAATTTGCATATAGCCAGGTTCTGAACTGGGATGGTGCAGTGAGCTAAAAAACGGTGATGGATCAAGCCCTGATCTGTTGACTGGGTAGGAGTGTTCTGATTAACTCAGATACTCTGTCCATCACCACCCCCTTTTTGTAATTATTTTGGCCACCATGAGTGTCGAAGGGTATGCTCAGACATGAGTCCCTTGCTCATTGCACCATCAGGATTCAAGCAAGCCGGGCCGAAGACGGCTGTAATGCCAGAAACCGGTCCCCGGAAGCTAGTTTCCTTTCCAGTGAAGAATTGGCTTGGTAGTTTGGTCTGCCCTGTTCCCATGATGCACTGGGCCAGCGACAGACTAATTTGCATATAGCCAGGTTCTGAACTGGGATGGTGCAGTGAGCTAAAAAACGGTGATGGATCAAGCCCTGATCTGTTGACTGGGTAGGAGTGTTCTGATTAACTCAGATACTCTGTCCATCACCACCCCCTTTTTGTAATTATTTTGGCCACCATGAGTGTGGAAGGGTATGCTCAGACATGAGTCCCTTGCTCATTGCACCATCAGGATTCAAGCAAGCCGGGCCGAAGACGGCTGTAATGCCAGAAACCGGTCCCCGGAAGCTAGTTTCCTTTCCAGTGAAGAATTGGCTTGGTAGTTTGGTCTGCCCTGTTCCCATGATGCACTGGGCCAGGGACAGACTAATTTGCATATAGCCAGGTTCTGAACTGGGATGGTGCAGTGAGCTAAAAAACGGTGATGGATCAAGCCCTGATCTGTTGACTGGGTAGGAGTGTTCTGATTAACTCAGATACTCTGTCTATCACCACCCCCTTTTTGTAATTATTTTGGCCACCATGAGTGTGGAAGGGTATGCTCAGACATGAGTCCCTTGCTCATTGCACCATCAGGATTCAAGCAAGCCGGGCCGAAGACGGCTGTAATGCCAGAAACCGGTCCCCGGAAGCTAGTTTCCTTTCCAGTGAAGAATTGGCTTGGTAGTTTGGTCTGCCCTGTTCCCATGATGCACTGGGCCAGGGACAGACTAATTTGCATATAGCCAGGTTCTGAACTGGGATGGTGCAGTGAGCTAAAAAACGGTGATGGATCAAGCCCTGATCTGTTGACTGGGTAGGAGTGTTCTGGTTAACTCAGATACTCTGTCCATCACCACCCCCTTTTTGTAATTATTTTGGCCACCATGAGTGTGGAAGGGTATGCTCAGACATGAGTCCCTTGCTCATTGCACCATCAGGATTCAAGCAAGCCGGGCCGAAGACGGCTGTAATGCCAGAAACCGGTCCCCGGAAGCTAGTTTCCTTTCCAGTGAAGAATTGGCTTGGTAGTTTGGTCTGCCCTGTTCCCATGATGCACTGGGCCAGGGACAGACTAATTTGCATATAGCCAGGTTCTGAACTGGGATGGTGCAGTGAGCTAAAAAACGGTGATGGATCAAGCCCTGATCTGTTGACTGGGTAGGAGTGTTCTGATTAACTCAGATACTCTGTCCATCACCACCCCCTTTTTGTAATTATTTTGGCCACCATGAGTGTGGAAGGGTATGCTCAGACATGAGTCCCTTGCTTATTGCACCATCAGGATTCAAGCAAGCCGGGCCGAAGACGGCTGTAATGCCAGAAACCGGTCCCCGGAAGCTAGTTTCCTTTCCAGTGAAGAATTGGCTTGGTAGTTTGGTCTGCCCTGTTCCCATGATGCACTGGGCCAGGGACAGACTAATTTGCATATAGCCAGGTTCTGAACTGGGATGGTGCAGTGAGCTAAAAAACGGTGATGGATCAAGCCCTGATCTGTTGACTGGGTAGGAGTGTTCTGATTAACTCAGATACTCTGTCCATCACCACCCCCTTTTTGTAATTAGCATAGCACTTTAAAGCATGGCAGTCCTCCGACGGTGTGGGAAGGCCATCGGGCCTGCTGTGTTTCAGGCACCGCCTGAGGGATACTTCCAGGACCGGCACCAGGAGAGGCAATGTTCCTGCCATGCCCACTTGCTCCATAGTGCTAAAAATCACACCAGTCCTCTCACAGCGTGGGAAGGCCATTGGCCCTGTTGCGTTCCAGGCAATGCCTGCGGGGACTAGCATCCCTCATGCGAGAAGAGGCACCACCGTTGTTCTTGCCCTGTTCGCCCACCTTCCACATGGAGCTTTAAAGCACGCCATTCGTCCTGCAAAATGGGAAGGCCATTGGCCCTGCTGTGTTTCGGGCACTGCGTGAGAGGAACTACCATGACCAGCATTCCTCGTGCCAGGAGGACCGCTACTGCTGTCCTGCCCACCTGTCTCATAGTGCTTAAAAGCACACCAGTCATCAATACCCATCCTAAAAGGTACACCACAGGGAGGGGATAGCTCAGCCCCGGTTGGTACGATTAATTTGCTCACACCAGCTGATGGGGTCTCCTCAGAGTTCTGTGGTGCAGATGCCTTGCATGCTAGCAATCATGACCCTTTAGATATAAGAAAGTGTCAGTCAGAAACCTCCCCTTAGAAATTCAAGAAAACATGGTACATCTGGGCCTAAGGAAGTTGGTGGGGTTGAGGCACCATTAAACTGGCAAACTATCATAAACAAATTTAAACCTATTATAGCACAATGTGAAACCCTTACAATGAAAAAACTGCAAAACTTTGAATTGGCAATCTCTACTCTATTTCAGAAACAAGATAAAGCTAGTGGTCATCCTTCTACTTTTCCAGATGACTGGAAATGCGCAGAAGTCAGGCCCCTACTCAAGAGGCCCACAGCAGATCCAACAGACCTCAAGAACTACCGACCGATCTCACTCCTCCCATTCGCGGCGAAAGTCGCAGAGAAGACCGCCAACGCAGAACTGACATGGTTTATCGAAGACAACGCCATCCTCGACTCCTCCCAGTCCGGATTCCACAGCAACCACAGCACTGAAACCGCCCTACTCGCCACCACAGACGACATCCACACCTGACTCGACCAAAGCCACACCGCAGCCCTGATTCTACTCGATCCCTCATCATCCTTCAACACCATCTCACACCGCACACTCACCGCTAGACTACACAATGCCGGAATACAAGGAACCGCCCTCGACTAGATCTGATTGTTACTCATCGGCACAAGCCAAAGGATCAGACTGCCACCCGTCCTCTCCGAACCCACGGACATCAACTGCGGAGTCCCCCAAGGATCATCGCTCAGCCCTACCCTCTTCAATATCTACATGCCCCCTCACCGCCATCATCTGACAGCAGTGCCATAGCATAGTATCCTAACCGATGACACCCAGCTCATCCTCTCCCTCACAACAGACCCCACCACCACCGGACTTAACTTCCAGGAAGGAATGCAGGACGTCGCGGCCCAAATGAGCAACAGCTGCCTAAAGCTCAACTCGGAAAAGGGCGAAGTCCTCATCTTCGGAACCAACCCAGCAGCATGGAACAACACCTGGTGGTTCGGTATACAACGGTAACCACGCATTTTTTACAACGCGGTACCGTTACCACGCTACTTTTACCACGCAAGTCGATACAACGACTTGCGCTGGGGGGGCGCTCCAGGATAGTAAATAGATTAATTTACTATCCAACTCCTTTCCCTAGAGTCCACGGGGACTGGAGTTGGAATAGTAAATTAAAAAATTTACTATCCAGCGCCCCTCCACGCAAGTCGTTGTAACGACTTGCGTGGTAAAAGTAGCGTTGTAACGGTACGCGTTGTAAAAGTACGCGTGGTACCGTCATATATCCGGTGGTTCACCGCCCTCTGTATCCTGAATCCCCACGGATGATGCCAGAAACTACGGCATCATACTCGACTCCTCACTCTCCATGAACTGACCGGTCAACTCCATCGCCTCCAGCTGTTTCAACACCCTCCGCATCCTCCGCAAGACTTTCAAATGGATACCCCCCGAGTCAGGGAATACAGTCACCCATGCACTCATCACCAGCAGACTGGATTACAGAAACGCCCTCTATGCCGGCATAAATAAGTCTCTACTCGGTAAGCTCCAGACAAAACAGAACACCACCACCAGACTCGTCCTTGGTATCCCTCGACATGAGCACATCAGTCAACACCTACGGAATCTCCACTGGCTCCACATAGAGAAGGGAGTCACCTTCAAGATACTCATCCACGTCTACAAATGCCTACACAACACCGGACCCCAATTCCTCAATGACAGAATCACCCTCCACATACCCAAAGGGCACCTTTGATCCGCCAACCTCTTCCTCACCGAGACCCTACACATCCACAGAGCAAAAGCAGGGGGAAGAGCTTTCTTGTACATCACAGCCAAGAACTGGAACGAGCTCCCGATTGACCTTAGATGAGCCCCCTCTCTAAATACTTTCAGAAAAGCTCTCAAGACCTGGCTCTTTGGATGGACAGAATCGCTGACCCCCGCCCCCCAGTGCCTGGAAACCCTCTCAGGTGAGTAGCACATCTACAATTCAATGATTGATTGATTCTATGCTTAAAAACCAATCAGTTGCCCCAGGTAACAAAGAATATGATATAGGGCAAAATTTGTCAACCGATGTTGCCCACCCACAATCTAGTCCCCTGATAACTAATGCTGATGTGACACTAGGGTTCCCTATATCAGTTAGTGGCAATAAAGTAATAACCCTGGGGACAAGACGGACAGAGAGGTGGAACATCCCAAGAGGCTAATGTCCTGCCCACCTTGAATTTATCACCGGCATATAGTCCCTACATTGTGGTAATTACAGGTTTTCCGGGGCTATCTCCCAACAATGAAGAGAGCACATCTCAGTTGCAAAACAATGTTTGCTGCTGGCTAGGTAGAAACACTAGTTTTTCTGCAAAGGAGTTTAATGTTATAGTGCTTGTTAGGGGAATTGAGTGGGTAGGCCCAGCCATTAAGCACTTGAAGTGGGACTAGGTGGTGATTAACTGTAGATACCCCATACTAGCAGGGCGACTGCTTTACAATTATGGTATGCAGCCCCTATTGGACGGTGGCATAAATCTCGTCTTGTTAAGGTTTTTTATTTTGCAGACCTTTGCATTAGATCCAAGGGCAGGACTCCTATTATCTGTAAGAACAGCAGAGAAGCCATCAATTTCCATTGATAATATATTTCTGCAACTGTCTAGTATGGAAAGCAAAGGTTGACTCCTAGGTTCATCTCATAACTTTGTACTTGAGGAACGGTCCTTGTTGGACTCACAATGAGAGTCCAAGTGAGTACCTTATATTAAAATTGGTTAGTTGGAACATAGTTGGTATTAGATCCAATTTGTTGGACCTGGAGTGGTTCAAGTTTGTATCTCGATATGAGATAATACTGTTATAGGAAACCTGGGCCATTGATTATTCTGTTCCGGATGGGTTTGAATGCCACCATTTACCAGCTAAAGCTATCCCAGAAAAGGAGTCACAGGGTAGGTTAACTATCATGATCCATATATCCAAGCTATTTAGAGTTTTTCCTATACGTTTGAAACATAGGGGGATAACGATTCTGTGGGTAGTGGTGACCAGCAGTTTTAGCTTTTTCTGGTGAACTTATACAATTCTGTTTATGATGTTAGCTGCCAGATTACGTCTCTATTTGAAATGCAGACTATTTTAGAGGCTAGATCCCTTTCCAATCTTGAACATTTCAATGTAATAGTAGGTGGGGATTTTATTGCCAAGGTAGGCTGAGATTTTACTATTCTCGATCCATTTGGACAAGGAGATTTATCCCCTGGCTTGTCCATAGTGGATAAAAGTGGCAGGCCAAAGTCCCCAATGTAGAGAGCATGGTGGGGAAGCCATTTGACCTAAAACTAACTTTTGTTGGCTAGGGAAAAGGGTCTACTATTGACTGTATATTTATCTCTAGATTCATGGGGAAAATTGTCAGAGCTGGGGATACTCGGGCCGCTTGACATATCGACCATAACCCTATAAGAATTGATCTGGCAGTAGCTACAGGAGTAAACTGTACAGCTAATTCTGGCCTGACTGGGTTGTCAACCAAAGATAAAGAATTAAATGGCGTAGTATTTCAATCTTCCTAGTTGGAACCAATATAAGCATGGACTCATTGTTCATAAATTATATTACTGCAGATAGTATTTTAGAGGCCTTTCAAACCTTAAATCTTTCTGCCAATACCATCATGGATGACCTCTCAGGTAAGAAATCAACTATAAAAATGGGTTGTTTTGATGACAAGTGTAGGGCTGCCAGGAAGTTGCTAACAGAGGTGTTAAACAAGAGGCCAAGAGTACATAGTGATATCCCCATAGCACAAGCAACATATAGTGCAGCAGTTAGCAATAGGAATTGAAACTTGATAGAGGAAGATTGCCATTGTTTTGTGCACACCTGCAATACTGGTGAAGCAAAGGGGTTTTCGGTGATAGTCAAGGGGAACCAGTTTTCTCCCAGTTTATCTGATGACTTGGGTACAAACATTACACCTGAGCAATGGGTGGCACAGTTTATATTGATCTACTCAATAGGGTCTCAGTACCCTAAGGATAGTGATTAAGCATCACTCAAGTTTCCCCTGATTGTTAACTTTGAGTTGGAGGAGGGAATGTTTGCCATACAGGATAGTCAATTTAGCAAGGCCCCTGGTCCTGATGGTATCACTTTAGACCTCTATAAAGTAAATATCCCCTTTTAGGCTCCCATGCTAACAAATGTTTTGAATGCAGCTGAAGGTATTCCCAGGTCTTGGAAAGTTGTTACTATTGTACAGGTCTTTAAGAAATTAATCAGATAGGATCCATGTTGCTAAATACCTATTTCCACATTAAACCTCATAATTAAAGTGGCAGGTAGAGTTGTCCTGAAAAGAATAGATGACGGGGCCCAACTTAACAACATTCTTAGTCCCAGCCAATTAGGGTGCATAGAAGGAAGAGGGATACAGGACCAGTGTTTAAATCTTAACCTGCTGATAGGGAAATATGTAGGGGTATAAAATGGGTCTATTTATCTAGCATTAATGGACCTGAGTAGTACTTTTGACCAGGTTAACGTATCAAAGCTGTGTATTTTGGGGCCGGTCTGGGTATGCCCCATGAACGAACAGATTTTGTACGGGCTCTCCTTTCTGATATCATTGCATTTGTTAGATATGGACAGGAAAGGATTATTTTGCCTTCCCTGGGGTGCTAGATAAAGCTGCGTCCTGGCCTCCCTTCTTTATTCACTCTATATACATGGGTTGGACAATTACTTGATGATGAATGGAAACGACATGCCCAAAGTACCAACATTGTTATATGCAAATAATGCAGTACTATTTTCTCATACCTAGAATGGTCTCAAAGGTCTAGTGGACCCGTTAAATGTGGGAAGCAGCCATCAAAACTAGACTAATGACTATTAAAGGGAATGTCATCTCAAGGGTAAGTTCATTCTCTTACTTGGGCATTACCTTTGACCAGCAGAACAATTGGATTACTTGTCTGGCCAACAGAACATAACATTTTGACCAAGCCTGTGATGCTTTGTTTAGGTTCTCACAAAGGGTAGGCAGCAAACTAGTTCTCCCACTCTTCCAAATATATAGGTCCTCACATATGGCACACCCATTTGAAATTGTCTGTATATACAAGAGGAGGGAAACCATTTTGTAGGAAACTACTTGGGGAAGGCACTTCAAGCCCTAGCCTTTTTTACATGATGAGCTCCCCCCAGGGTATGTGGAAGATAATGTACATTTAGCCACATTTCTCCTGTGGATAACAATTTGGAGCAGGGAAAATACAGCATTTAATAGGACATTCATTTTAGATTGCTTAGGGTGTGAGTATGGCCCTAAAATCCCATAAGCTGGCTTGCATCGAAAACTTTGCTGAATCATTAGGATGTCCAGAATTGGTTCATTCCTCCCATATGATAAGCGGAGTGATGACCTAAAGGTAAAATAGCTGTTTCTTAGTCAAGCAGCAGAGAAGAGAGAGAATGCTGCTTTCAAATCACCGCTGGCCCCAATCCCTATCTCTCCCAAGGTAGAAGCCCATGGGAGATGTCACTGCTCACTGAGTTCCGACTGGGTGCCATTCGGTGCAGCCTATATTTTCCTCCAGGACAGTGTGATCCTAGTAGAATAGTGTTGTGCCCCTGTGATGGGATTTTGCTAGAGACTCTTGAATATTTAATCTTATTTGGTAAGGCGCATGATTATCCTTGGTGTAGGTATATGTTGCCAATGTTGAAAACCAGAGGCTTTTACCAGTAAAGCCCTGTTTTTTATTATTTGCTGCTGCTTGCTGAACCGGTGGTTGTAACTGTTGTTGTGTCTTTTCTCACAAATGCCCTGTACTTGAATGCTGCTTTGAATTTTTAAACTGTGTTTTTTAATTGAGATTTATAATATTAATATGAATTGATATGAATTGCTTAGAACTGGATGCAGTTTTTTACTCACATATTTAAATTGGTTTATATTTTGTTTTATCTATTATTTCTGGTGAGTTTATTATGTACTGTGTTCTTTTTTGATTTTTTTGATTTTTTTTAAAGGTTTTATATAGCGCTGGCTAGACCCGGAGGTATTAGAGCGCTTTACATGAGTATCAGACCATAGTTGCAGGTTACATTGTTATAAAGGTTACACAGTTATTAGAGCATGGCAACATAGTACATGTAAAGTCAAGACAAACAATAAGAACATATATGTAAGGGAAAAAGCAGGCAAAGGGAGAGATTCAGAGGAGGGGTTAGGAGCGGGGGGAAATAGACAGAGACTGGAGGAGGGAAAGTGGAGGGGAGGATGAGAGACAGCATGGAAAGCAGAGGGGGAGGGTGATGGGGACACAAACCGGTAGACGAGTCAAAGCTATATCCAGAGTTCTCTGAGACTCCAGAGTATACATATTGGATCGTTCCCCAACAAGGGGAGAAGGAGTGCTTAGTCAAAGAGCACAAAAGGGCAGGGGACTAGCGGTGTAGCAGGCAAGGGGAGAGGGGATAGGAGCAAAGGAAGTAGACAAAGAGAAAGAGAGTACTCAATGAAACAAACAGCATCAGTTTGGGGGACAGACTGATTTCCCTCAGCGGCCATGAGTTTGCCCCATCTCTAAGGTAAAAGCCTAGCACAGGCCATTCCAGAAGCTTTGCCATCCAGGACATGTAGCACACAGTTAGTAATTTATTTATTTTTTTCTTCACAATGCACAGAAGTTTATAGTATGCTGCACATCAATAATCGAGATGTTTTCCTATTAAGTTCTTGGGTTTAGAGGATGATGCTCAGAACCAACAGTGTTTAACCCAGTCATCATCCAGGGGAATTAGTTCAGAATCATGAGGCTGAGGTAGAAGATCATGAACCCCATGAAGGACAATTCGTGTACTGCAGGGTTCTCTGTCGAGGACACGTATTTCAGAGAGAGCAGGCATACGTTCTCCCTGACATTCAGGATGACGTTAAAGTGATCAATAGCGGACTGTAGTGTGGGCAGATAGGCACTGAAAGCACAGCTATAATGTAGCCTACACAGTGGAGCGGTAAGCCACCCCTGAAATAGCAGTGCCCATATAGATCCCTGCTCAAAAGGTTGTTATGTCCTTGCAGCGAGGAACAGGGAGAATGTAACCACACACCTCAAGCGCGATAGACTTGTATAACACCAACAGTCACAAAGGCGTACCTGTGAATCCCCAGCACTGTCACACCCCAATTCTCTGTAATTTATCTCAGCCACCGGCATTTGTCCTGATACCAAACAGTTTGCCTGCACCACAGTCATCCAGGCTCCAGGCCCATGGCAGTACTCTCAACCGCTCTCCCCTCGCTCTCAGACACCAGTCCACAGCTCGCAGGGCACAGCCCAGGCCGCCACCGGTGCCGCCTCCACAGTCCCCGGTGAAGAGTGCACCACACCCCACTCACCGCAACCGGGATCTGCAGCGTCTTTCCTCAGCTCCAGGCGGCGCAGGCAGGTCCCACGGGTCTCTGTGTCACAGGGCCTTATATCCGGGTAGACCCCCAGTGTCGATTATTTGTGCAGGTCTCCAGGCAGTACCGAGTGCACGCAAATAGAAGGGCAGCTCCATAGGTCGCTAGCGTGACCCCTCGTAGGTGGATGGAGCCACAGTGAGAATCTCGGCGCGTCGGCCTCAGGGCCACGCGGGAGCCGCCATTTCAAATTCCAGGCACCGCAATCCGATCCTCCTCGTCGATGATTATTAATTGAATACAATTTTTAATTCAGTTCAATTGAACCACGTTTAACATATCTCTGAGTTAATAGTGGGTCACAGTATCAAATCATGCGGAATGCCAACAGGAAAGTGACTAGAACCGGAGAGAGTTTCAAATTTTAAGTTACATTTTTTTGTGTGAGTTTGAGTGTAGGTCTAGGTGAAATTGGAGCCATTTGAGCACAGTATCATTGTTTATACTGCAGTGTGGGTAATATGGACAAGAATTTCATAGGCTGCTATGAGTTCAAGTAAAATTAACAGACAGGCGACCTCCATCAAAATAATGTTAACAAATATTTTAAATGCTGCAGATTTTTATCATGGCCTTGTGCATAGCTAGAACTTAGAGTATCAAGGAGATCATTGCAAAAAATATGATTTAATAAATGTACTGCACCTCATTTTTGATAATATTGTATAGAAAAGAGAAAGCTTGTAATGCGATGATAGTTATCTGCAATCAAGGGTCTAATTTGTATTCTTAAGAGAGTTTGACATATACTTGTTTGAAGCATTAGTTTACGGAATTATTATGAAGTAAGGAATTTGTCAATAGTAACCAGTGAGGTAGTAGGGCATGTCATACATCTTTGGCTAAAGGGTCCGGCGTAACTGCTCCTCCAATCATTTGTATGAACAACATGCGAGGGAATTATCGTGCAACCTGAAGGAGCGGCATTACCCTAATCAACTGATACGTCGGGCTCACAAAAGAGCCTTCAATAATAATCGAGAGGCAGTGATTGAACACCGACACAACAAAGCACCTTCTGAGAGGCTCACGATGGTACATACTTTCAGCACCAGATCGAATTTGGTAAAGAAAACCGTCTTGAAGCACTGGAAAATTTTGAATACAGCGTCTGGTGTCATACCCAGGCCCCTGTTTGCCTTTAAACGAGGGTCCAGTATCAGAGACAGCCTGGTCCATACAAGACCGCGGACGCAGAGGAAGGAAACTACCACAACCTTGGATACCATCTGGAATACGACTCCGGTTCAAGGGCACTACCCCTGTGGTAATTGTACGTCTTGTCCACAGACCCGCAAGACCGTTTCCATTGACATCGGAACTTCGAGACCGTGGAAATTGTTTAAGCATACCAACTGCAACTCGGAGAGATTGATCTATATGATCACATGCCCATGTGGTCTGGCCTATATCGGACACACCACCAGAAAAATCAAGCTGCGTATCAGCGAACACAAGAGCACGATACGGTGCAATAAACAGTCGACCTGCCTGACGAACCATTTTCTAATCAAGAAGCATAAAGCTGACGACCTGAGGTGGGTGGTTTTGGAACAACCATTCATCCCACCACACATAACAGATATCTCAAGGTTTGTTTTCATCAAGGAACAGCGCTGGATTTTCAAATTGAAAACTGACGTCTCGGGGCTGAATGACAACATACCTTGGGTGTCCATCTGACCATCTGGGATTCTCCTAGGATGCTGTCTTCTATAATTCACCAACCCTGCATACTCTAAGAGGGCTTGATTTACACTTCATAGGATGGAGATCCTTGGAGGGACCTATACAGTGTAGCACTTGTCAGTAATCCTTCATTACTATTCCAACAAGCCAATAGGAACTAGGGTAGGCTTTGGCTGCTCCACTGCTGTTCCCATCTTATTTAAGCTATAGGTTTAGCTGGCTCTGTTTCCAAAGGTGAGGGCTTATCCGACCATTAGCGACCTAATTTTCCTAGGTTTAGATCCATTCTTGATAGAAGGTTTGATAGAAGTCTGACATAAAGTGCCCTCTTTCCAAATGTTCACACATTACGCCAACATTTGCACCATAGCCCTAATTAACTTTTTGAATGCAGGGAACATTAGCGCATAACAGATGATAGCAGCGCCTGAGTTACTTTTTGTCCATTGAGTATATTTGGTTCTGCCATATGGGCGGTTGATGATTACTAAATCACCAATTGCCGCTTTGAGATTTCCTCGGGTATGTTGATCAGCCAGCAGCTGCAGGGAAACGATCGCTAGACCACCACTGGCCGTGTCTGAGCATTGCTTGCATACAGCTAGGCATGCGCGCACCACGGACGCTTGGTCACCGAGTCTGGGGCATGCGCTACCTCTTCGCGCATGCCCAGTGCGCTCGTCTCAACCTCAGACACACTTCCAGTACCCGGTGGCAGGCTTCATGGTACCGCGCATGCCCGGTGTTTCATACACTGTAGGATGAGTAGCGTCGCTCTGCAGCGCATGCGCGCTGAATGTTTTCGCGCAATATCGACAACGGAGATAGGCTAACAGCTGTTGTCGTTTCTGCCAATTAAGCGGAATATAAAAAGACGAGCCTGACCTCTCCTCGTTGCCTTCCCTTCGGCTCTGGTTATTGCCGAGAGGTACCGACGGAGAGGTGAGTAGACAGACCAGGGCACGCTCCTCCAGGCTCTTTAGGCTTACTGAGGGACTCTTTGCAGTAGCAATATCTTTTGTATCTGGCCCTGAAGAATGCCGGTGTAGTTTCACCGTAGGCAGAAACATGTTGGCCTAATTCATAACACAGCAAAGCATCACAGTGATTTTTTCACACTGTTTTACACTTCTTTTTTAACCTGGCGTCCTGGTGAATACCAATAAAAATGTTTCTTTTGCCTCGACCGCCATTTTAATATCACTTATTTCACTCCCTATTTTTTGCACTGCACTTTTTCAGCACCACTCTGTGGCATGGACACTTTAACAAATCTGAACCAGTAGTGTGTGTTGTCTGGCCATTTCATCTGGGCTTTGACTAACCACTCTGGTTAGACGTCCTACATGACGAGGCTCCGCCAAATGGGTGGGCTGATAGGATATCGACCAGAGGCAAGTGTCATGTGACCACTAGGTCTGGGTTAGTGCAATGCAAAGGAGTGGTCTCCTTTACAGGACCTTTTAGACTCAGCACTGTTTGCCAGCAGACCCTCCAACTCTTTGTGTTCGTTGTAGTTTGATTAGGGGTATTGAGTTCGGATGGTCTATAAACAGAGTCCCCTTGACCCTCCTTCAACCATTGTTTTTCAGATGACACCGGACTAACACATTAGCATGAGGGCTTGACATTAGAATTAGTGATAGTTAGTTAATCTTCTGTGACAGCAGAGAAAAAAACTCCAAGTTGCTGCCATTTTAGGAGATGATTGACAAGTGGCATGTGGCAAGGAGTAGGTTGGGTGTTGCTCTACGATCTTGTTTATAGTATTTGACAAAAAGAGGACAGACAATCTGGAGTCATCTGGATCCGGAGCAGTGGGGTTATTGGTTGTTTTTCTAATTATTGGTTTCAGATACATTTTTGAATCTGTTTTTCACACAAGTGAAGAATAGATTTGTGTGTTCTATCATATACTGTTAGCAGAACGAATGGGAGTCTAGTCAGCTGTTTGAGAGCCTGGAGAGATTCAGGTCTACTCAGATTATTTTGGCATTCCACAGAGTGTCTGTAATGGATGATATTAGGAGAAAACATTTGTTGTTTTTGTTTATTAATGGCCTTTCAGAGAGAGGGGCTATACCATTATCAATGCTTTAGCTACTCAAACTGTAGACATGGGAGAAAAGAAGAGTGTTGTTAGATATGAGTGTCTGGTCCAACACATATCAAAGCAGTAAAGTTATCTAGCCCCATGTCATTGTAGTCTTTCCTGAAGGGTATTCTCTATTGCATTAGGATTATACTCCAGGGAAATGATTTAAGACTTTGAATTGCATCAAAAAAAATTTGGGCAAATCAAAGTTTATGAGGTTCTTAGTCTGGGCAGATACTTGATGGGCAATGATGAGATCAAAACTTGCGATTTTGCTACATGTGGTCTTAATAAAAAGTTGTACAAAGCTGCTTGCTGGGGGGGGGGACTATACTTAAAGGTGGCAAGAATTTATGCCAAGTTCTATTGCATATTCATTTCTTCTAGGAAAAAGTTGTCAGTGGAGTGTTGTTGGTGGGAAGTGATGAGTTTGATGCGATCAAGTATGAAGTCACAGTTTTCCCAGGAGGTTCGTGTATAAAAAATTGTCTTAACCTCTTGGATGCTCATGACGAGCTCAGCTCGTCATGAGCCACGGCACTCCGGTGCTCATGACGAGCTGAGCTTGTCATGACCGCACCCGTTCCGTGGAACGCTCGCACGCTGGGCTGATTCCCCTGCTGTGCTGAACGTTTCATTGGAACGGGCGCGGTCATGACGAGCTCAGCTCGTCATGAGCACCAGAGCGCCGTGGCTCATGACGAGCTGACCTCGTCATGAGCATGGGGGCGCTGTACACGCCCCCCGCACCCCAGAACAGCGGGGCAATCCCATCAGCGGCGAAGGGGTTAACTTGATCAGTAAAGTGAATGTGAGAAGAGTGATTTATTCCTAACAGAGACTACAGATTTGCAGTTAATGAGAGCCTCAAATTGTGGAGTGGTGTCCTTGGACGCTTTGGAGCTAAGAGAATGTTACAAGTTTACCAATACAAGATCATAGGGTCATTCCTGCCTCTTAAAATTGAAAGTTGCAGTAGAATACTGAATTACTGAGATACAAAATAGCTCTTTTTTCTGAGCACGGTGTACATGATTATCCTTGGAAGATATGCAGTCTATGTTATCAAGGGGGTGTAAATGCGAACACAGTATGGGATCAGAGAGATGAGTGCTTCAGGATAGGATCCACTGAGTGAATATGAGACAGCTAGGATTTTAGGCCAGTCACTTTTGTAGCTATAAGTTGAAAATTGTTAGCAATGTTAGGCAGAGTAAAAAATGTTGAGTCTGTGGGGTAAGTGCTTGTGATGTGAAGAAATGAGGTGAAAAGCACTTATGGTAGAGTGCACCCAGTACAGCTAAGAGGTTGTCCTAAATGAGGTAATGAGGGACAATCAGGGGCACTTGGAATCACTGTCTTGAAGTGAGAGGGATGTATTAAGTTTATGTGAGTTCCTGGTACTGGAATTATCAATGTTTCATGGATTTCTATCTGAATAACTAGGGATCCCTTGTGGGAGTTCGATATGAGTGGGGAAGCCAGGTGGAATTGTCTAATATTTTATGCCATATTGGAAACTATGCCAAAGGTTGGAATTTTGAAAGATGAGATGGCTTGGATATCTGGGATTAGAGGGCAGATTAGTATGTTTTGGGGTTACTATCTATGTGTGTGTTTGTTGGTATGAGCTAAAACAGAGAACATTTGGTCCACTGGGAGAGCAGGTTTGACTTCTGCTGGAAAATAGTGAAACTTTCATTTAGGGAGTCTTTTTTTGGACTAGGTTGTTCTCTGCTCCTTGAAGAGAGTTGTAAAAATGTGGAGATTGATGCCTGCTAACTACAGCTTAATTGTTACATTATAAATGTTTATATGCATTTCACATTTTGGAATTTATTCGATAACCACATGGCATGTGTTGGATCTTAGATAAGTTAAAGGGAGAAAAAAAGGTATTACATAAGCCAATGGTATTGGGAGTGGTAGTATTTTTCTTTACTTTGCATAAGCTCATGCTGTAATATTTGTCTACCAATGGAGTTTAAAATGAAAACAAGTCAAGATTTTTTGTGTCATTTTAGCAAGACCTGTTGCATTGATTATTTCAAAAGAAATGATGTCAGAGTGCATGATCAATATTACTCAATAGATCAACAAATTTGGAAGAAAAGTGGTGCAGGAACTATTTAAATATTTGGTGGCCACTGTCTTTGATGAGAACTATAAACAATGGTTAATGCCGGATACACAAAAAAAGTATAGGGGGACCCCTTTAGGAACAGATTGGGACCAGGGGAAATGACAGAGAAAAGTGTAACAATGTCCCTATGTTAGAAGATGGTCTAAAGGTGGGGTACCTACAACGTAGGCCGCCCACTAGGCAAATTCCTTTACTGGACACAACCACTAGAGTTCAGTTGTCAATGAGTAAGTTCTCACAGCACCAAGTTTTTTTGTGTTTCGGTCATGGACATGGACATATTAGCATATCACTGTGTAAGACATTTCATGTGACAAGAAGCAGTCTAAATCAAAAATTTGGTATGTATAAAATGGTCATAAATTTATTGCACATTTGTCTTGAGTTTTTTTAAAAAAGCAGATACATTGTACACAACAAATACAACAAATACATAAAATTATACACAAAAAATTATTAAAAATGTTCAAAGGAACACAGGTCGACGCGGCGTTTCGGTTTAAAAAACCTTCATCAGGACAGTTTCTAAAAAGAAACACAGTATTATTACAATGTTATAACAAGTGTACATCAATAAAAATAACAAAGCAGCTATCACATAATCTATCATGTTCTTTCATTCCAGTGATATGTCCTAGCGTCCTCTCTTAAACAGTTATGAGAGATATGAACTTACGAAACGTTATGGTGAACAGTCATTTTTTATGTTAATGGTTGTGCCATTGAATTTGCTCGAAGAGTATAACACAAAATGTTGTGATATTACTGGTAGTCTTAAGAGTAAGTGATCTATTTCAATTATTCCAGGGCGGCTATGTCAATAGACCAGCCACTCGTATGAAGATGTCTTACCTTCAGATTTAGCGGCTGAATTCACAATTTATTCAGTCACCAGCTTTTGTGATGACAAAGCCTAGATGTGTCCTGGTTTGGGTCCACATATGAAGATATTAACGTCCCATATATACGGGATAGGATAAAACGTTTCACTCTAAGGATACAGATAAATACCAGAGATAAATTCAGTGTCCACTATCGTTTGTGCACAAAAAATAAATAAAGGGTCAATGTGTGGCATAAATACCTCAATTGTGAGTGTTGATAACTTAGCGCTGTATCGGAAGGGCCACCAGATGATTCGTACACTATTAAATCTGTGTATACTGCAATTTGGGAGAAACAAGGTATTTTACTATTTTTAGATGAAAATTTACCCTCTTTTTGCAGCTATTGTGTGGATATTTAGTCTATTGCCTGTTGGGAATATCACTTACCGCTAGTAATTCTTGCGTAATCGCATATAGCCGGTTAGTACATATACTTCATGGGCTGTTTTTATGCTGCTTGCGATATCTGTTCCATCTGTAAATTAATGCATTTTTAAAAGAATTTTATTTTATTTTATTTAAGCTCGTAGCCCACTATTTTACTAAAAATAGAGTTATTAGCTGCCTTTTTTATTTTTATTCCTCTCATTGCCTAGCCAGCGGTCATCACAGTGGGGTTTTAGTGTCATTAAAAAACGGGCCCCCATGATTGCCCTCCATACCATAGGTTTGTACTAGCAGCATCTGGATTTTAGACTCCCCAGTGTTGTTTATATGGCTGTTTCACCAACCCCTATTTAGAGATTTCCACATTGTACTATGCGTGGGGCTTGTTGCGAGTATTTTAAATAGTCGTTACAGAACCCATATGGTAGTGGGACTGAACCACGGCGTTAAGGCAGCACCGCATTGCTAGTTTATTCCTGAGCACGTCACTCTTACAGTCCAATACCATCCGGTATGCTTTTTAACTTTACACGTAATGCGCGCTACAGGGACTTGATGTAACCCTTAAGAAGTACATTGATTTACTACTCTACTACTAGCGCGGCTGCTATCTAAGCGTAAAAGCATCGTTGAGAGCAACTGGCTACTCAACCCTTCAGTTTTTCTTACCTGCACAGACAGAGCTGGACTCCCTGCACCTCCGTATACAGCGTTTTGGATTCTGATGATCCTGGTAGGAAACGCTGGCATTCTGTTAGTTGTTCTTTAAATAGCAAACAGTCTGCTATTGGTGGATACATAGGGCTGTGTGAATGGCTGCAGCCTGATCACGTGATCGCGATCTACGTTTTTTTAAGGTTGAAAACTTTAATGTTCGTATTCTGTCTTGTCTGAGTCTTTACAAAATCTTTTTAGAGTCTTTACAAAATCTTTTTAGGTTTTAAAGGCAACACTTTACAGTCTGCGTTGTAAGAGTAATATTCCCATAATGCACATTTGGGCTAAACGTTTTATTGTATGCCTGATTAGGGACTTAAAATAAATTATATTTAGGTTAGCGTCCCTGTCTAGTTGTATTCGATATACTTAATAACGCGCTCCCAGTCTTCACGGCTATTAAGTCCGGACCTAACACTATTGAACTTCGACATGTAGTACTGCTCACGCTTTTTCCTTTTCTGATTTATATCACCTCCTCTCTGGCTGATGGTCACAGATTCAAGGCAGCACCATCTGAAGTCATTGATATTATGACCCGAGGTATGCCAATGGTCAGTAAGGGGTGCCCCTTTCTTGTTATTCCTGATGGCTGATTTGTGCTCATTCATTCGAATGCGTGCTTCCCTTGACGTTTCACCGATATAGATTTGTTCGGGCTGTACAAACTGCAAGGATATAATTAAGGGCAACTTAATCACAATTAAGAACAACTCTGTAGAGATCAAAAGTTTCATGAACTGCCGTTCTAAAAATATTGTTTACATGATTAGGTGCCCATGCGACCTAATCTATATCGGTGAAACGTCAAGGGAAGCACGCATTCGAATGAATGAGCACAAATCAAATGAAGACTGGGAGCGCGTTATTAAGTGAGTGAATAAAATAAGAGGTCTAGTGCAGGACTACAGCCAACTTTTATGATAACACGACTTATTATCAGTTACAGAAGGCTCTCCTGTTAACAATATTTCTTGATAGGCTGTGAGCGAGCATAGGTCAGTCGCGCTAGCCAAGGATATACATGTATACTTGCATACACTTGCAGCGATAGCTGCCTTGTAACTTTAACATTCAAGTAATGTAAAGGACAGTAATTGAAGGCTCAAATATTATCAGTGACGAGTATATCGAATACAACTAGACAGGGACGCTAACCTAAATATAATTTATTTTAAGTCCCTAATCAGGCATACAATAAAACGTTTAGCCCAAATGTGCATTATGGGAATATTACTCTTACAACGCAGACTGTAAAGTGTTGCCTTTAAAACCTAAAAAGATTTTGTAAAGACTCTAAAAAGATTTTGTAAAGACTCAGACAAGACAGAATACGAACATTAAAGTTTTCAACCTTAAAAAAACGTAGATCGCGATCACGTGATCAGGCTGCAGCCATTCACACAGCCCTATGTATCCACCAATAGCAGACTGTTTGCTATTTAAAGAACAACTAACAGAATGCCAGCGTTTCCTACCAGGATCATCAGAATCCAAAACGCTGTATACGGAGGTGCAGGGAGTCCAGCTCTGTCTGTGCAGGTAAGAAAAACTGAAGGGTTGAGTAGCCAGTTGCTCTCAACGATGCTTTTACGCTTAGATAGCAGCCGCGCTAGTAGTAGAGTAGTAAATCAATGTACTTCTTAAGGGTTACATCAAGTCCCTGTAGCGCGCATTACGTGTAAAGTTAAAAAGCATACCGGATGGTATTGGACTGTAAGAGTGACGTGCTCAGGAATAAACTAGCAATGCGGTGCTGCCTTAACGCCGTGGTTCAGTCCCACTACCATATGGGTTCTGTAACGACTATTTAAAATACTCGCAACAAGCCCCACGCATAGTACAATGTGGAAATCTCTAAATAGGGGTTGGTGAAACAGCCATATAAACAACACTGGGGAGTCTAAAATCCAGATGCTGCTAGTACAAACCTATGGTATGGAGGGCAATCATGGGGGCCCGTTTTTTAATGACACTAAAACCCCACTGTGATGACCGCTGGCTAGGCAATGAGAGGAATAAAAATAAAAAAGGCAGCTAATAACTCTATTTTTAGTAAAATAGTGGGCTACGAGCTTAAATAAAATAAAATAAAATTCTTTTAAAAATGCATTAATTTACAGATGGAACAGATATCGCAAGCAGCATAAAAACAGCCCATGAAGTATATGTACTAACCGGCTATATGCGATTACGCAAGAATTACTAGCGGTAAGTGATATTCCCAACAGGCAATAGACTAAATATCCACACAATAGCTGCAAAAAGAGGGTAAATTTTCATCTAAAAATAGTAAAATACCTTGTTTCTCCCAAATTGCAGTATACACAGATTTAATAGTGTACGAATCATCTGGTGGCCCTTCCGATACAGCGCTAAGTTATCAACACTCACAATTGAGGTATTTATGCCACACATTGACCCTTTATTTATTTTTTGTGCACAAACGATAGTGGACACTGAATTTATCTCTGGTATTTATCTGTATCCTTAGAGTGAAACGTTTTATCCTATCCCGTATATATGGGACGTTAATATCTTCATATGTGGACCCAAACCAGGACACATCTAGGCTTTGTCATCACAAAAGCTGGTGACTGAATAAATTGTGAATTCAGCCGCTAAATCTGAAGGTAAGACATCTTCATACGAGTGGCTGGTCTATTGACATAGCCGCCCTGGAATAATTGAAATAGATCACTTACTCTTAAGACTACCAGTAATATCACAACATTTTGTGTTATACTCTTCGAGCAAATTCAATGGCACAACCATTAACATAAAAAATGACTGTTCACCATAACGTTTCGTAAGTTCATATCTCTCATAACTGTTTAAGAGAGGACGCTAGGACATATCACTGGAATGAAAGAACATGATAGATTATGTGATAGCTGCTTTGTTATTTTTATTGATGTACACTTGTTATAACATTGTAATAATACTGTGTTTCTTTTTAGAAACTGTCCTGATGAAGGTTTTTTAAACCGAAACGCCGCGTCGACCTGTGTTCCTTTGAACATTTTTAATAATTTTTTGTGTATAATTTTATGTATTTGTTGTATTTGTTGTGTACAATGTATCTGCTTTTTTAAAAAAACTCAAGACAAATGTGCAATAAATTTATGACCATTTTATACATACCAAATTTTTGATTTAGACTGCTTCTTGTCACATGAAATGTCTTACACAGTGATATGCTAATATGTCCATGTCCATGACCGAAACACAAAAAAACTTGGTGCTGTGAGAACTTACTCATTGACAACTGAACTCTAGTGGTTGTGTCCAGTAAAGGAATTTGCCTAGTGGGCGGCCTACGTTGTAGGTACCCCACCTTTAGACCATCTTCTAACATAGGGACATTGTTACACTTTTCTAATGCCGGATACATACATATGGCACAGCTCTAGCAATTTGCAGGGATGAGATGACCTAAAAAAAATAATATTTAACTTATGATGATAACAATAAGTGGATCTCAAAATACATTCCGGCTTGCACGATTCAATAATTAATTTCATGAAATAGACGTAATAGTGTATGTACACTGACTAAAGACAATTTTTGATAAGTAGACATCAAAATAGCAAAACAAATTATTTTAAAAATAGCTGCAAAAGATAGTTTGAACACCAGTCTGTTATTAGTATCAAATCTATTATGATTCACTCCATTTACGTAAGAGAAAAGTAGAAATTGAACTTTAATAGATGTTCTGAACTCTGTTGAGAAACGGGTGAAAAATAGGTTGGTACTTAAATCGACTTCAGAGGGAGAAGCAGGGACTAGAATTATGATAAATAATTTGAGACAGTCTTTAATCTTTACGTATTTTCCAAAGTGGTTGCTGGTGATTGTAAGATTTTGTTATTGCGGTGTTTATTGTCCTCTAGGCTAACCAACTCCTTCATAGTGCTGTCCTAAAAAATCAGGATTTGAGATCAACCAAAGACTGGAGGTACTAGAACTTTTTTGAGTTTGACTTCCAGTCCTAATACTTTGGGTAGTTTCACGTTTCAAATGCAACAGAAACTACTTTTGTCTCTTTAATGTTCCCAACTTAGCATTCACTTATTAAAACATTTATCAAATATTTTATATCATAGGCATGTAGGTTCATGTTCATCAGTTGCACTTTTAATCAAATCTATTCAATAAATTAATACAGGTTTTATAGCACACTTTTATTTCGTTGTTTCAGAATAAATACAGGTAAGCAATCAAAAAGAGTACAGACATTGTATGCATGTAGCATATTTAACAGTTGATTAAAGGCTTCTCAGCACATTTCTTAGCACATTTGTTAAGAATGTTTTATCTGCCATAATCTTGCCATTTCTGATTTTGTAATTCCATTCCATTGCATTTCATATATTTATGCATTCATTGATTTGAGTCACATTTCTCATTTATAAACATGTATCACATTTTGTGATGCTTGCACTTGTAGAATATATATTATTTGCTTTATTATATCAATTATTTACATGTAAGTATTCACAATACTTATACGGTTTATAGAATTTGGCGATTGTGTAATATGTTAATTCTCTCTTTTTATGTTGTTGGATGTGAGACCTGCCCGTTTCAAAATAATTTGAAAAGTGTTTTTCAGGGAGGAGTTGGTGAACAGATAGTGTCAACATCATCATCATCATCAAGCTTTGTTCGGTTTTTGTACAAACCATAAAAGCAACACAGTATAGATAACACACAGTCCATAATACAAATGCATTAAAATTAAATAAAATGCATATGTTAAAAACATAACAATCATCATAAGAGCTCAGTTACAATCCAACCACTGGAATTTATAGATCCATGCTGTTTCTCAGTCTCATAGCAGCTTTTAAAAACCTAGCTACATTAAAGATAGTGTCTATAGATCACATTGATAAAAAACAAAAGGGTCAGATGCACTCGAGTAAACTTTTTTGATGACTTGAAGAATTTTAACAATGACTTACTTAGATATTGTTTATGATTGGAGAAGGGTTTAATGTAAAAATGCTGCTTTATCAGTCTAAACTTGACTACTCTGATTTATTTCATTTAAATTAAATACCCACTGTCCTCACAGTCGGGGAGCAATTTTCAAGAGCATCTCCCCTTTGCTAACTTTTGTAATGCAATACCAAAGGGGATGATGGACGGAGTGTTAAACATTGCAAGCACTCACCCCCAGTCAACTGATCTGAGTTCAATCCATCATCATTCTTTAGCTCACTCCACCCCCCAATTCAGACATGGCCATATGCAAATCAGTCTGACCCTGTGCCTCATGGGAACAATCCAGCCCAAACTGCCAAGCCATGTCTTCCCTGGACCGGAAACAAGCATCCTGGGACCGGTTTCTGGGTAATCAGCCGTCATCAGCCAGGCTATCTTGAATCAAGTGTCAAAGTGAGCAAGGGACCCACGTCTGGGCATACCCTGCCAACTTAGGGCAAACAAAGCAAAACCAAAGGGGATGAGGGACGGAGTGTTAAACATTGCAAGCACTTACCCCCAGTCAACTGATCTGGGTTTAATCCACCATCAATCTTTAGCTCACTCCACCACCCCAATGCAGACATGGCCATATGCAAATTAGTCAGTTTCTGGCTAATTAGCCATCATCAGCCAGGCTAGCTTGAATCCAGTGGCAAAGTGAGCAAGGGACCCACGTCTGGGCATACCCTGCCAACCTAGGGCGAATAAGCAAAACCAAAGGAGATGATGGACGTATCCAGTGGCAAAGTGAGTCATTGACCCACGTCCAGGGAAGTCATGGCTTCGCAGTTCGGGCTGGATGGATTAAACCCAGAACACTAACCCCAATTGACTGGGGGTGAGTGTTTGATTTGCTCCAACGCTCCGTCCATCATTCCCTTTGGCATATCTTTTGTAATGCAACATAATTTATTAGCCTGAATTGTCGTCTAACAGGAATGATCGCCCTGCTAAAAGCCTTTTAAATTTGGTAATTCAAAAGCTCCAATAGAGTATTCTTTTGTTACATTAAATCACTATAAACCTATAGATTGATTTCAAGGATGTTAATTTAGGTCCCAGTGACCATTATGGTATGGCCTAGAACAAATAAGGAATCCTGTGCCATTAGAGGATGCAGTTGTTTATAAAAAAAGGATTAGGGTTTTGTGTTATATATTTTGATTGGATTTTCAAAATTATAATAATAAGTAGATGTCTAGTCAAAGAGAAGCAACAGTCTATGTTACATTCTTATGATATCACCTTAACACACTGATGATCCTCATATAAAAATTGAATTGGCTATATGGAAGTACTAATAGTACAATATCTTCTGTTCATGGAGGATTATGTTTTCGATTTCTGATAATTAGCTTAAGGCCCTGTTTAAGATAAGGATGGAGGACCTCCTTCCAAGAGTGAGGGGTTTGTGTGACCTAAATTGGTATGGTCAAGTTATTTAATGAATCCTACACAGCTTAAAGGCAGCACACGTGTGTGGTACACCTAGAGTTAGAAATAAAACACAGGTTTCCACAGGCGTTTTTTGATGGGGATTGCAAAGCAAGAAGAAGGATGGGTTGTAAGATTCATCACAAGTCAAGGAGAGATAATAGATTGACTATTATTGTAGAGTTAAAAGAAGCAAAACAATATAGTATGTTGCTGTTACATAAAATGGAGAATTCTTTGAATCAGGGCAGAAATTAACAAAGCTATGTTCAAATTTAACTCAAACATATTTTGACATTTGTGGTTACTGAGATAATGATATCACAAAGTCACTTGGAGGCTCAGGTAAGCGAAGGACAATGGATTGATTTTATTTTATTTGTGGATGTATATCAAAGACCCCCTGCCGGGATCTTCCCCATTGGGCATTTCGGTCTACCGGAGGCTGCCAAATTATCATCTCTTTTGGAGTCTGGAATTGTTGCATAAGTAATTGGCTACCTAAAAGAATCTCTTCCATGAGGCCTGGATGGCTTGCCAGCTGTCCTATTTCAGGTAAATGTGCATTCTTAATAGAAAGTGTCCCTGAAACATGGTGGGGTGCAACTATTAAACCAATTCACAAAAGAGAGAACAGTGTAAACTCAGAAATTGTAGCTTCATTTCACTACTTGATTAACCATGTAACATTTGTCTAAAAACCCTCCTCCATCTCAAGAAGTGGGCTTTTTCTGCTGGAACTGTCCCAGGAGAAAGAGGCAGTTTATGCCCAATTAGTTGCCAACATATCACTGTATGGTTGTATGGGTGGCAGAAATCAAGTCCATAAAGTCAATGTACAAAGTATGCCTCTGCTTTGTGGATTTTAGAGATGTCTTTGATCTAGCTGACAGGAAGTCACTATGGAAAAAAATGTGGTGCTTAAATATCCCACTGGCACTTCTAAACATGATACAACAGTTACAGTATAATAATTGGGTTTGCCTGAAAATAATCCCAGTTCATAATTGTTTGCAACTCAGTTGCGTTTTAGCACCGCTCCTATTTAGTCTTTTCCTCTCCAATCTCCCAAGGAAACTATCAGTTTGTTTTCCTCTAAAATAGGTGCATCACACATCCTATGTCTAATGAACACAGACAAAATAGTATTAATGAACTACACAGCAATAGGTCTACAATGGAAACTCAATACATTGGGAGACAGCTTTGCGCTCAATAGTTTAAGGGTTAATATTGGTAATAACCATGATCTTCTTCAAGAGTTCAAAGAAGTTGGTTTGGTTTCAAAACAATGCACCATTAGACCTAGTAAGGTTCTGTAAGTGTTAACAATTAAATCTTGCTGACAACTTGAAATGAGACAGGCATTTAGAAGTCCTAAAACCTCTTTACCGATGGGCACAGGGTACTCCCGTGAGGAGCTAAAGAACCTTCATCCACATAAGAACCAGTCTTGCCCAGGGTTTGATTGCTCAGCAGCCTCAGACAAGTCTTCTTATGACTGTCCTGGCTGTGGAATCAGATTAGACATACATTAATTTGCCTCACTACATATGAATCCCTCAGGCCCTAGTAACAACTCAACTCCATCAGATAGAACGGTGCTTTGCACTCTTCTAAACATGAGGTCCTTAATCAGGCATAGTACAGAATTTAACTAGTTCATGGAAACACAATGCCCGTCTATAGCATTTATAATAGAAACTTGGGCTGAGCCTTAAAGCACCCTGAATGTATTAACCACCATACCACAGGGTTACTCCATTTTCAGGCATGACAGACCACTTAAATGGGGAGGGGGCTAGGCTTAGTGAATTGAACAGACCAGAAAATCCAATGTAAGGCTATTCCATGTGCACACTTTGAATCGCTTACTATAGCTAACACATCCTCCTTCACAGGAATACTCTTATACCATGCACCTGAGCAACTTTTGCACAAGAAATTTCTAGTTTCTGGGAAGAATACATTCTTTCCACAAACTTCTCTGTTTTAGTTGATTTTAATTTTTACTTAGAGGCCCAAGACCCGGAAACAGCAAATCTTCTTCATTCTTTATTCAGCTTTACTCTTTCTCAATTGGTGAATGTCCCCACTCACTCCGCAGGACAGACATGGGATGGAATATTCATGAATAATGCAGCTCTTAATTTTGTCAATACCCTTCCATGTACTTGGTCAGACCACAATGCAATTCTCTTTAATCTGACATATAATGTCTCTCTTAACAGGCCCTCAATTAAATCAGGTGCATATATCTCTCAGGCATGGCATACTATGCAGCCCGATAGGCTGCTGGACAAACGTAACTTTTTTACTCCCGACTCTCCACTAACATCGAAATGCGACCACTCAATACACAACATGGTTTGATAAAGCCACACAGCTGTTAGCACCTCCTAAGCTAAACAAAGCCAAACGGAGGACTATATCAGCTGTTTGGTTAAAAAAAGAACTAAAGGCACAGAAATAAAAATGCAGCAGGCAGGAAAAGATCTAGAGATGTAACTATAATGAGAGGGAGAAAAGTAAGTACAAACTCTTTCTAGCATCCTATAAAGCTCATTTCTTCAAAGAAAAATTGTCCTATCTTACAAAAACAATAAAGGAAGCAGAAAACTCCTCGAAATAGCTTTTTCCAACAGTAAAAAATAACTAACTATGGTGGTATCTGACACATCTAGTCATTACTCTCAATCCTTTTGTAACAAATTATCAGTTTTTTTTCCTGGGAAAGGTAGAAGGAGATTACAATCTATTTTCTTCTTCCTCCTCTACCCGGTCATTATCACCGACCCCAGTCTAACATGTAGAAACGGACCAAATTTCAGCAGTTTTACACCACCTACCTTAGAACAGGTTACTAATCTAGTGTGAGCACCCTCATCCCGGTCTCCTTATGATCCTTGCCCACCTGAAATAGTAGGCTCAGTGGCGGAATTCATTACTCTTCCACTCACGGCTACTTTCTCAAACAGGTTCCAGGTCGACCAATTTCCTTCCATCTGGAAGACAGTATCTATGCTTCCCCTCTTGATTAAAGCAGACCTGGACACAAAAAATTCAAGTAGCTACCATCCCATATCTTGCCTCCCTCTCCCATCAACGGTTGTTGCGAAAATTATAAATATTCAACTCATGGGGCATATTGAGTCCAATAATCATATGGATGCCACACAGTTTGGTTTTCATAGCGGATTTAGCACTGAAACAGCCTTAAGCAAGGCAACCGAAGAGATCAGGCAGTCATTCGTTCAAAACCAAGGGACAGCACTGATACCGCTTGATCTCTTGGCTGCCTTTGATAAGGAAGACCACAGATTACTGCTGAACCGCCTATCAGAAGTCAATGTTAGTGGTACTGCCTGTCTTTTCTCACTGAAAGAGAACAATCTGTTAAGCTCTGCGAGTACACTTCTTATTCATTCTCCTTTCCTTGTGAAGTTCCTCGAGGCTCTTCAATCAGCCCTACCTTATTTAACATTTACATCAGACCTCTTGCCAACCTCATCAAAAGTTTCGTTTTTTCTTTAACATCTTATGCTGACAACACTGCGACTGCCAAAAATGATCAAGGAGTCAGTAACAGATTCCACGATTGTATGCGAGCTGTTCCCATATGGAGGAGTAGGAACTGTCTTAAATTGAATGTGGATAAAACCGAAATCATACTCTTTGGAGCACAGACCTTTTGGACACCCTCATGCTGGCCAGCAGAAATGGGCAATCTGCCCACTCCCTCCACTAAAGCTCAGAATCTGGGAGTTCTGATTGACCACAAGCTAACTTATAACAATCATGTTAATGCTCTCTCTTCCTCGAAGTTTTATACTCTAAGGATGTTAAAAAAGATCTTCCATTTTATCCCGTCTCATCTGCAAAAAATTCTAATTGCATCACTTTTCACCTCTAAATTAGACTACTGCAATGGTCTATTTCACACTGCCCCCCAATATACTCTTGATAGGCTGCACATTTTGCAAAATGCAGCATCTAGGCTTTTATTAAAACTACCAAAATATAATTCTGTCTCTTCAGCCATTAAAATGTACAATGGCGACCTATCAGACAGAGATGCTTTTGCAAGGCACTCTGCATCGCCTACAAAGCACTCCACAGTCTAGGCCTGGCCTATTTGTAGCATATTTTTTTTAAGTGGTACAACCCAGTTAGAACTTTACAATCAGCTTCTGCTAAACGTATTGTTGTCCCCAGATTTCGACTGTCCTCCTGGGGTGGCAGGAGCTTCTTTCTAGGCACAGCTAAAAACTGAATTGCTCTGTCACCTGTGATTAAAAATGTCCCCAATCTGCTGAACTTTAGGATGCAGCAAAAACCTCGCTCTTTAACACCGGCTAACCCAGACACATTGCTGTATTTCCTCTGCTACTCTAAACTAGCGCCAAGACACCTGCGGGTAATCGTGAGCTTTAGAAGAGTCATTAACATTAACATTTAACAGTGACAGTCAAAGCCCTTAAAAGATTTAATTCACATACAAAGGTTTAAAGAAAGAAAAAAAGCAACATTAGACAAATTCAATTCTACAGACCCTTTATGGAGCCAAGTTGATATATTTAGATTGCAAAGTGAGTTGGGTGAAGGTCATGGTATAGTCCTAAAGAGACTATTGTTCCAACCAATTCAATTATTCAGGCTTTGAGAATTGAAATGGGACTGAATTCCTGGGATGTGAAAGAACATTCATGCGTTTTATGATTTTTGTTTCTCAGATAGTCTGTGAAGCGACAAACTCTCAACTCGACTGTTAGGGAAATAGAGTGCCAGACAGATACCTTTTCAACCTCAATCCACAAAGTTATGTTGAATTCTACTCATTTTAATAAAAGGGTTCAAACCCTAAGCCTATACAGAGATAGAACCTATCTAAAAATGGCGATATTTTCCCTTCAATATGTGCACAATGAAAGGGCATCTGGCAAGATTCGCAGAAAAGGGGATGCGGGAAAGAATGTTAAGCATGCACATAGGGATGGACTCAGTATGGAGAATTCCTGGTTTGAAAGCAAGGATCACATTAAACAACGAACACTGTATTTGTGTGATCTGGAGGTCAAAAATTGCATAACCCTTCTTCTACTCTACTGTTTATTATTTCTGTAGGTGAAAAAATGATTTTCTATCCCACCTTTAGGAGATATGGCATAATTATGTGTTGTGAAGCCCTAGTAATTTCATTATCAATTGAAACTTTCAACCTTGCTGCAGCCATCACCAGATATATTGGGCTAATTCAGAGGAAGTATTTTTATGTGCAACAATAAAATTAAGATTGCTATTGTAACTCTCAGGATGTCTTTTTATGCCAAACTACATTTCAAACTGTTATTGTGGCTTTTAGGATACCCACTTAAGCTTAATTATTATTAACTTGTCTATATTTTCAGTAAGTTTTTAGACAATGTTAGACATGGTAATCAGAGAAATTATTTAATCTTCTAGCTATAACAATTGCATTTAATGATGTATTATAGTTACTATAATAGTAATGAATGGTTTAAAAAAGTGTTTTTAACTTTTATTTCGGTAAGACATTTCTTAGAAATAAATCACTTACTACTACAACTGACAAATGCCCCTGTATCCCATAACTGAGCTACTGCATGAAATATCGGTGAGGACAGCTATATTACTGTCCAAATAATTCTAACTTTCTTTTATATATATATATATTTTTTTTTTTAATTTTACACACTAGAGAGACAAAATAGTACAGAGGTGAAACAATATCAAACCACCCTGGACCCACCCCCACCCCACCCCCTTGTTCAAACAGAAAGAAAGACCAGCGAGAATCACATAAAACAAAAAACTAATTCAAGATAAAACATTCCTTTGCAACCATAATGGAATAAGCGTAATATAGGAAAAAAGAGAAGAGAGGAGGATAAGGTGCCTAACTTAAATTAGCCTAACTTTCAAACGAGTAAACATCACATCAATTGCACTGTACTTCCTTTGAGTTCATCCACATGATACTGATTAATATCATGTAGAATGTTTCTGCACATATCTGCTATTTGTTTTACAGTTTGAAATTGGAAAGGTAATTGGGTTTCCGTCACCGCTGGTACATGTTATGCATTCGGTTAGGGACCACAATTAATTGGTCAGCTATGTATCCACTATTCAATGGTGATCCAGGTCAGCATTTTTTGATAGTAGGATAATGTTTTTCTCCCTGTATACCTGAAACAATTCTCTGTCAGAATCGAATTTAGGGAGATAAAAAAAACATACATATGGAACATGGCAATGTGAAGTAGTTTAAAAGGTATTTACTTTACTTAAAAAAGGTTCTTCCTCTCCTTATCAATAGACATTGCAGTCCTAGATATGCTTTGACTAATTTAAAGAGGCCCAATTTACCACTTCACAGGTTTTGCAAATATTAAGTGACTGATGCTATTTTTATTCAGGTTCTCTAAACATCCAGACAAAATTGTTGTATGCCTGACTAACAGAAAGTAAGGCCCTACACAACCAGTGTAAAACATGTCCTCACTTTGATCTATTGCCTTATGCTTGGGCATTTTCAGCAGTCTTGGGAAATGAACATGCCAGTTGTGCAGTCTTATGGTTATGGTCTAGTTTGGCAAGCATGTGATATGAAGAGTGTAACAAAGTTTTACAAATAGACTTGAGTATTTATTTGAAGCAAAGGTTTCAGTTTTACTTGCGCTCAGAAAATTTCAGGGCTTTGTGGAAAAATGACAAAGTGAAAGCTACTTCACTTAAGTATTACAGGAGAATCAATTGCAGGGTTCTTGATTAAGAGGGAATGATGATGCAACATTCAAAACAAGGGCAGTAGGGGCAGAAGCATGCTCTTTTCACAGTAGATGAACAGGGGACATCACAGCTTAAATGATTCAAAAAGGGGGCGGTGGGGGGCGGTGATGGACAGAGTATCTGAATCAAGCAAAACACTCCTACCCAGTCAGCAGATCAGGGCTTGATCCATCACCGTTTTTTAGCTCACTGCACCATCCCAGTTCAGAACCTGGCTACATGCAAATTAGTCTGACCCTGGCCCAGTGCATCATGGGAACAGGGCAGACCAAACTACCAAGCCAATTCTTTTACTGGAAAGGACCAAGCTTCCGGGGACCGGTTTCTGGCATTACAGCCGTCTTCGGCCCGGCTTGCTTGAATCCTGATGGTGCAGTGAGCAAGGGACTCATGTCTGAGCATACCCTTCCACACTCGTAGTGGCCAAAACGATTCAAAAAGGGGGCGGTGATGGACAGAGTATCTGAATCAAGCAAAACACTCCTACCCAGTCAGCAGATCAGGGCTTGATCCATCACCGTTTTTTAGCTCACTGCACCATCCCAGTTCAGAACCTGGCTACATGCAAATTAGTCTGACCCTGGCCCAGTGCATCATGGGAACAGGGCAGACCAAACTACCAAGCCAATTCTTTTACTGGAAAGGACCAAGCTTCCGGGGACCGGTTTCTGGCATTACAGCCGTCTTCGGCCCGGCTTGCTTGAATCCTGATGGTGCAGTGAGCAAGGGACTCATGTCTGAGCATACCCTTCCACACTCGTAGTGGCCAAAACGATTCAAAAAGGGGGCGGTGATGGACAGAGTATCTGAATCAAGCAAAACACTCCTACCCAGTCAGCAGATCAGGGCTTGATCCATCACCGTTTTTTAGCTCACTGCACCATCCCAGTTCAGAACCTGGCTACATGCAAATTAGTCTGACCCTGGCCCAGTGCATCATGGGAACAGGGCAGACCAAACTACCAAGCCAATTCTTTTACTGGAAAGGACCAAGCTTCCGGGGACCGGTTTCTGGCATTACAGCCGTCTTCGGCCCGGCTTGCTTGAATCCTGATGGTGCAGTGAGCAAGGGACTCATGTCTGAGCATACCCTTCCACACTCGTAGTGGCCAAAACGATTCAAAAAGGGGGCGGTGATGGACAGAGTATCTGAATCAAGCAAAACACTCCTACCCAGTCAGCAGATCAGGGCTTGATCCATCACCGTTTTTTAGCTCACTGCACCATCCCAGTTCAGAACCTGGCTACATGCAAATTAGTCTGACCCTGGCCCAGTGCATCATGGGAACAGGGCAGACCAAACTACCAAGCCAATTCTTTTACTGGAAAGGACCAAGCTTCCGGGGACCGGTTTCTGGCATTACAGCCGTCTTCGGCCCGGCTTGCTTGAATCCTGATGGTGCAGTGAGCAAGGGACTCATGTCTGAGCATACCCTTCCACACTCGTAGTGGCCAAAACGATTCAAAAAGGGGGCGGTGATGGACAGAGTATCTGAATCAAGCAAAACACTCCTACCCAGTCAGCAGATCAGGGCTTGATCCATCACCGTTTTTTAGCTCACTGCACCATCCCAGTTCAGAACCTGGCTACATGCAAATTAGTCTGACCCTGGCCCAGTGCATCATGGGAACAGGGCAGACCAAACTACCAAGCCAATTCTTTTACTGGAAAGGACCAAGCTTCCGGGGACCGGTTTCTGGCATTACAGCCGTCTTCGGCCCGGCTTGCTTGAATCCTGATGGTGCAGTGAGCAAGGGACTCATGTCTGAGCATACCCTTCCACACTCGTAGTGGCCAAAACGATTCAAAAAGGGGGCGGTGATGGACAGAGTATCTGAATCAAGCAAAACACTCCTACCCAGTCAGCAGATCAGGGCTTGATCCATCACCGTTTTTTAGCTCACTGCACCATCCCAGTTCAGAACCTGGCTACATGCAAATTAGTCTGACCCTGGCCCAGTGCATCATGGGAACAGGGCAGACCAAACTACCAAGCCAATTCTTTTACTGGAAAGGACCAAGCTTCCGGGGACCGGTTTCTGGCATTACAGCCGTCTTCGGCCCGGCTTGCTTGAATCCTGATGGTGCAGTGAGCAAGGGACTCATGTCTGAGCATACCCTTCCACACTCGTAGTGGCCAAAACGATTCAAAAAGGGGGCGGTGATGGACAGAGTATCTGAATCAAGCAAAACACTCCTACCCAGTCAGCAGATCAGGGCTTGATCCATCACCGTTTTTTAGCTCACTGCACCATCCCAGTTCAGAACCTGGCTACATGCAAATTAGTCTGACCCTGGCCCAGTGCATCATGGGAACAGGGCAGACCAAACTACCAAGCCAATTCTTTTACTGGAAAGGACCAAGCTTCCGGGGACCGGTTTCTGGCATTACAGCCGTCTTCGGCCCGGCTTGCTTGAATCCTGATGGTGCAGTGAGCAAGGGACTCATGTCTGAGCATACCCTTCCACACTCGTAGTGGCCAAAACGATTCAAAAAGGGGGCGGTGATGGACAGAGTATCTGAATCAAGCAAAACACTCCTACCCAGTCAGCAGATCAGGGCTTGATCCATCACCGTTTTTTAGCTCACTGCACCATCCCAGTTCAGAACCTGGCTACATGCAAATTAGTCTGACCCTGGCCCAGTGCATCATGGGAACAGGGCAGACCAAACTACCAAGCCAATTCTTTTACTGGAAAGGACCAAGCTTCCGGGGACCGGTTTCTGGCATTACAGCCGTCTTCGGCCCGGCTTGCTTGAATCCTGATGGTGCAGTGAGCAAGGGACTCATGTCTGAGCATACCCTTCCACACTCGTAGTGGCCAAAACGATTCAAAAAGGGGGCGGTGATGGACAGAGTATCTGAATCAAGCAAAACACTCCTACCCAGTCAGCAGATCAGGGCTTGATCCATCACCGTTTTTTAGCTCACTGCACCATCCCAGTTCAGAACCTGGCTACATGCAAATTAGTCTGACCCTGGCCCAGTGCATCATGGGAACAGGGCAGACCAAACTACCAAGCCAATTCTTTTACTGGAAAGGACCAAGCTTCCGGGGACCGGTTTCTGGCATTACAGCCGTCTTCGGCCCGGCTTGCTTGAATCCTGATGGTGCAGTGAGCAAGGGACTCATGTCTGAGCATACCCTTCCACACTCGTAGTGGCCAAAACGATTCAAAAAGGGGGCGGTGATGGACAGAGTATCTGAATCAAGCAAAACACTCCTACCCAGTCAGCAGATCAGGGCTTGATCCATCACCGTTTTTTAGCTCACTGCACCATCCCAGTTCAGAACCTGGCTACATGCAAATTAGTCTGACCCTGGCCCAGTGCATCATGGGAACAGGGCAGACCAAACTACCAAGCCAATTCTTTTACTGGAAAGGACCAAGCTTCCGGGGACCGGTTTCTGGCATTACAGCCGTCTTCGGCCCGGCTTGCTTGAATCCTGATGGTGCAGTGAGCAAGGGACTCATGTCTGAGCATACCCTTCCACACTCGTAGTGGCCAAAACGATTCAAAAAGGGGGCGGTGATGGACAGAGTATCTGAATCAAGCAAAACACTCCTACCCAGTCAGCAGATCAGGGCTTGATCCATCACCGTTTTTTAGCTCACTGCACCATCCCAGTTCAGAACCTGGCTACATGCAAATTAGTCTGACCCTGGCCCAGTGCATCATGGGAACAGGGCAGACCAAACTACCAAGCCAATTCTTTTACTGGAAAGGACCAAGCTTCCGGGGACCGGTTTCTGGCATTACAGCCGTCTTCGGCCCGGCTTGCTTGAATCCTGATGGTGCAGTGAGCAAGGGACTCATGTCTGAGCATACCCTTCCACACTCGTAGTGGCCAAAACGATTCAAAAAGGGGGCGGTGATGGACAGAGTATCTGAATCAAGCAAAACACTCCTACCCAGTCAGCAGATCAGGGCTTGATCCATCACCGTTTTTTAGCTCACTGCACCATCCCAGTTCAGAACCTGGCTACATGCAAATTAGTCTGACCCTGGCCCAGTGCATCATGGGAACAGGGCAGACCAAACTACCAAGCCAATTCTTTTACTGGAAAGGACCAAGCTTCCGGGGACCGGTTTCTGGCATTACAGCCGTCTTCGGCCCGGCTTGCTTGAATCCTGATGGTGCAGTGAGCAAGGGACTCATGTCTGAGCATACCCTTCCACACTCGTAGTGGCCAAAACGATTCAAAAAGGGGGCGGTGATGGACAGAGTATCTGAATCAAGCAAAACACTCCTACCCAGTCAGCAGATCAGGGCTTGATCCATCACCGTTTTTTAGCTCACTGCACCATCCCAGTTCAGAACCTGGCTACATGCAAATTAGTCTGACCCTGGCCCAGTGCATCATGGGAACAGGGCAGACCAAACTACCAAGCCAATTCTTTTACTGGAAAGGACCAAGCTTCCGGGGACCGGTTTCTGGCATTACAGCCGTCTTCGGCCCGGCTTGCTTGAATCCTGATGGTGCAGTGAGCAAGGGACTCATGTCTGAGCATACCCTTCCACACTCGTAGTGGCCAAAACGATTCAAAAAGGGGGCGGTGATGGACAGAGTATCTGAATCAAGCAAAACACTCCTACCCAGTCAGCAGATCAGGGCTTGATCCATCACCGTTTTTTAGCTCACTGCACCATCCCAGTTCAGAACCTGGCTACATGCAAATTAGTCTGACCCTGGCCCAGTGCATCATGGGAACAGGGCAGACCAAACTACCAAGCCAATTCTTTTACTGGAAAGGACCAAGCTTCCGGGGACCGGTTTCTGGCATTACAGCCGTCTTCGGCCCGGCTTGCTTGAATCCTGATGGTGCAGTGAGCAAGGGACTCATGTCTGAGCATACCCTTCCACACTCGTAGTGGCCAAAACGATTCAAAAAGGGGGCGGTGATGGACAGAGTATCTGAATCAAGCAAAACACTCCTACCCAGTCAGCAGATCAGGGCTTGATCCATCACCGTTTTTTAGCTCACTGCACCATCCCAGTTCAGAACCTGGCTACATGCAAATTAGTCTGACCCTGGCCCAGTGCATCATGGGAACAGGGCAGACCAAACTACCAAGCCAATTCTTTTACTGGAAAGGACCAAGCTTCCGGGGACCGGTTTCTGGCATTACAGCCGTCTTCGGCCCGGCTTGCTTGAATCCTGATGGTGCAGTGAGCAAGGGACTCATGTCTGAGCATACCCTTCCACACTCGTAGTGGCCAAAACGATTCAAAAAGGGGGCGGTGATGGACAGAGTATCTGAATCAAGCAAAACACTCCTACCCAGTCAGCAGATCAGGGCTTGATCCATCACCGTTTTTTAGCTCACTGCACCATCCCAGTTCAGAACCTGGCTACATGCAAATTAGTCTGACCCTGGCCCAGTGCATCATGGGAACAGGGCAGACCAAACTACCAAGCCAATTCTTTTACTGGAAAGGACCAAGCTTCCGGGGACCGGTTTCTGGCATTACAGCCGTCTTCGGCCCGGCTTGCTTGAATCCTGATGGTGCAGTGAGCAAGGGACTCATGTCTGAGCATACCCTTCCACACTCGTAGTGGCCAAAACGATTCAAAAAGGGGGCGGTGATGGACAGAGTATCTGAATCAAGCAAAACACTCCTACCCAGTCAGCAGATCAGGGCTTGATCCATCACCGTTTTTTAGCTCACTGCACCATCCCAGTTCAGAACCTGGCTACATGCAAATTAGTCTGACCCTGGCCCAGTGCATCATGGGAACAGGGCAGACCAAACTACCAAGCCAATTCTTTTACTGGAAAGGACCAAGCTTCCGGGGACCGGTTTCTGGCATTACAGCCGTCTTCGGCCCGGCTTGCTTGAATCCTGATGGTGCAGTGAGCAAGGGACTCATGTCTGAGCATACCCTTCCACACTCGTAGTGGCCAAAACGATTCAAAAAGGGGGCGGTGATGGACAGAGTATCTGAATCAAGCAAAACACTCCTACCCAGTCAGCAGATCAGGGCTTGATCCATCACCGTTTTTTAGCTCACTGCACCATCCCAGTTCAGAACCTGGCTACATGCAAATTAGTCTGACCCTGGCCCAGTGCATCATGGGAACAGGGCAGACCAAACTACCAAGCCAATTCTTTTACTGGAAAGGACCAAGCTTCCGGGGACCGGTTTCTGGCATTACAGCCGTCTTCGGCCCGGCTTGCTTGAATCCTGATGGTGCAGTGAGCAAGGGACTCATGTCTGAGCATACCCTTCCACACTCGTAGTGGCCAAAACGATTCAAAAAGGGGGCGGTGATGGACAGAGTATCTGAATCAAGCAAAACACTCCTACCCAGTCAGCAGATCAGGGCTTGATCCATCACCGTTTTTTAGCTCACTGCACCATCCCAGTTCAGAACCTGGCTACATGCAAATTAGTCTGACCCTGGCCCAGTGCATCATGGGAACAGGGCAGACCAAACTACCAAGCCAATTCTTTTACTGGAAAGGACCAAGCTTCCGGGGACCGGTTTCTGGCATTACAGCCGTCTTCGGCCCGGCTTGCTTGTTCCTTCCCAGTGTAAGAATTGGCTTTTGTAGTCTGGTCTGCCCTGTTCCCATTATGCACTGGGCCAGGGACAGACTAATTTGCATACAGCCAGGTTCTGAAACTGGGATGGTGCAATGAGCTAAAAAACGGTGTTGGATCTAGCCCCGATCTCTTGACTGGGTGAGAGTACTCTGCTTAATTCAGAGACTCTGTCCATCACCATCCCTTGTTGAAAATAATTTTGTCCACCCTAAGCGTGGAAGGGTATACTCAGATGTGAGTCCCTTGCTCATTGCACCATCAGGATTCAAGCAAGCCGGGCCGAAGACGGCTGTAATGCCAGAAACCGGTCCCCGGAAGCTTGTTTCCTTCCCAGTGTAAGAATTGGCTTTTGTAGTCTGGTCTGCCCTGTTCCCATTATGCACTGGGCCAGGGACAGACTAATTTGCATACAGCCAGGTTCTGAAACTGGGATGGTGCAATGAGCTAAAAAACGGTGTTGGATCTAGCCCCGATCTCTTGACTGGGTGAGAGTACTCTGCTTAATTCAGAGACTCTGTCCATCACCATCCCTTGTTGAAAATAATTTTGTCCACCCTAAGCGTGGAAGGGTATACTCAGATGTGAGTCCCTTGCTCATTGCACCATCAGGATTCAAGCAAGCCGGGCCGAAGACGGCTGTAATGCCAGAAACCGGTCCCCGGAAGCTTGTTTCCTTCCCAGTGTAAGAATTGGCTTTTGTAGTCTGGTCTGCCCTGTTCCCATTATGCACTGGGCCAGGGACAGACTAATTTGCATACAGCCAGGTTCTGAAACTGGGATGGTGCAATGAGCTAAAAAACGGTGTTGGATCTAGCCCCGATCTCTTGACTGGGTGAGAGTACTCTGCTTAATTCAGAGACTCTGTCCATCACCATCCCTTGTTGAAAATAATCACAGCTTAAATGGCACAAAAATACAGTGCAGGCAGTGGCCAGATACAGGCTGCTCTTCCAGCTATGGGGATTGTTAGACCTGGCATCCTTGGCGTGGTTTCCTCCTATCTTTTTGCCTCTACCTCCTGTATTTTTGATGCTGTGCTGGATTTTGTTTTTGCTGGTTTAGATGCTTTGGACACTCTGCCACTGCTGATCAGTGTCAAAGTGTAAGTGCTCTCTGTATAAATTGTTATTGTGATTGGTTATCCATGATTGGCATATTTGTATTACCAAGAAGTCCCTAGTAAAGTGCACTGTGTGTGCCAGGGCTGGTGATTCAAATTCTACTACTAGTGGGCCTGCAGCACTGATTGTGCCACCCACATGAGTAGCCCTAAAATGGTGTCTCAGGCCTGCCACCGCAGTGCCCGTGGGCAGTCTGTGCACTGCCATGTCCTCCTGGTCAGTGTCCGCACTGACCGGGCCTAACCCTTCCCTTTCTGTGCACATTGGTCACCCCTATGGAAGGCCAAAGGGACCCCTTGGGCAGGGTGCAGTGTATGTGAAAGGTAGAGCATGTACTTGTGCAGGGGACATGCTCTGGTAGTGAATTTTCACTATTGTAAGGCTATCTTGCTCAATAGGCTATCATGGGGAATGCTGGCTACAGTGGCTACCAGCATATCTTCCCATAGAAGCAAGGTAGGACATAAAAGTCTGGTATCCCTGAACTCAGAATTGAATAACACATCTTTTAGGAAAGGTTGTTTTTAACTCCTGTGTTTGAGAATAGCACTTTTAGAAAGTTGCTGTTCTCTTGTCTGACTGTTCTGTGTGCCTTGGCCTGTTTGTGAATTGACTGTCTGGTTTGAGAGTGACAGGGGCTGGGAATTCCCCAGGAGGCTAGCTGAGTCAGCCCTAGGCTGAATGACTGAGTCTGCATCTTGAGTGGTGGGAGGGGATAGCGCCTGGGCCTGAATAGGGCTGTGCCTGCCTTCCACATTGCTGGCTCCATCTCCTGCTGGGTGGATGACGACCCTGCCCCTCACTCTGAAAGGAAAGGAGAAGCCAGGAAAACAAAGTGCTCCAGGAAACACCCAGAACTGGTTCAGACCGGGCTCATAGCCCTCCTGCACAAAGGGAACAAAGACTCTTAGGGGTATAAGTACAGGATCCCTGAAAACAGAAAATTAGATCATCCTGGAATCAAGAAGGAACCTCTGCCAAGGAGAAAGCTGAAACTGAAGAAAGAAGACTGTCCTGCTATTGCTCTGCTGGACTGGCCTGCTGTTGCTTTGCTGCCAAGGAGAGGGGAAGCACTTTGCTTTGTGATGTGTCCCCTTGCTGGAAGGCATCTCCAAGGGCCTGTTGTGAGCTGGTTTCCTGTTATGAAGTCCCAGGAACAAAAGGACTTCACCCCTAGCTTTCCTGAACTCTATTGAGAGAGTTCTGTCCTTTCTGGAGTGCTTGGCCCATGTGTGGCGCCTCTGGAAGTTGTACCTGTTTTGGGAAGCTGGAAAACAAGCTTCTAAAGAACTTTCTGCAAGTTTTGTCACAAACCCGGCTGAGTGAGAAAATTCCCGCCGCTACGAGGACCGAAATCGCCGCAGCGCCTGTCGCCGCTGCCTGAAGACGTCACACCCTTCGTTAGCGGGAAGATTTCCGCTGCTGCGAACATCGTTGCAGAACCTGTCGCCGCTGGGTGAGATCACTGCATCACGTCTCTGCGAGAATCGTCTTAGAGCCATCGCATCGAGGAGCTGAGAGAGGATGATTGCGCATCGTTGCCCAAGAGATCGTCGCAGCCCCTGAGAATCATCACATCGTGCCTTTGCGAGCATTTTCCTACGGAACTTCAGCACCGGAATCCATACAAGTCATCGCCTACCTCCCCATACAGATCAGATTCGTCGCTATATGGCGCTACATCCAGCGGAATTGTCGCTAACACCTCCCCAGGGTCTCAGGAGTAACGCATTGCTTGTTTTCCACCACAACAGCTTCTGTTTTGGAACTTTGTCGCATATGAAGGTACTGTTGGCTACACGTGACGCTACTGTGAACTTTTCACGCAACTGTGGATTATTTTAACGCTAACATAAAGAACTCTTTTGCAACCATATTCTTGAACTGTGTATGTTGGATTTTTTGTCGTTTTGTTCTTGTGTAGTTTAGGTTAAATACCTTTATTTTTCTAAACTGTTGTGGAGTCAGTTTGTGGTGTTTTCACTGGGTTACTGTGAGTTTTGGAACAAATACTTTACACATTGCCTTTGATAAGCCTTGACTGCTCGTGCCAAGCTACCAAGGGGGTGAGCAGGGGTTATCTCAGAGGGTTTCCTCCTTACCCTGACTAGAAGCAATGGTCCCTATTTGGACAGTGGTACCTACCTGTGCCAACTAGAGATCCATAGTTCTAACAGGGATCTTACATATTTTGTCTCATCTAATCTAGGAGTAATTTGCTTGATACAATAGGCAATGAGAAAAGGATAGATGACTCTGCTCTTCAATGATACTGATGACACTATCCTCACATCCATCATTTTCAAATCTTAGGAGACCTCCATGCACATGACAACATCAAGATCCACCAGTGTGCTGACAACATCCCACTCCATCTTAAAATATCTTTAACTAAACACCTGCAGATTCTCAAAGCTATCCTCCAGCACATCCAAAGTTGAATGTTTGCAAACTTCCTGAGGCAAAACTCCACAAAGACCAAATTTCTCCTGTTTCCATTTGTGCCAAATAGCAGAGCCAAATATAACATGGGCTCCCGCCATGCACTGCTTATAACCTCACATATGTCAACACTCATGACATCTTCTATGACATCATTTATGAAATCACTGATGACTTCTCAAATGACATTACTGAAGGCATCATCCAAGCTACTTTTGACTCCATCCGTCAGCACCAAAAATGTTTATATGAGGGGAGGGGTAGCATAGCACAGTACCTGAAGTGCACAATTGGGCCCAGGTTATCTCATCCCCGAGGGCCAGAGATGGTTTTCTCTGTGACCACCTGGGACACCCACAAACCACTAGTTGGGTGCTGAGAGGGAACCCCCCCATTGCCCTGGGGCTCAAGTAGCTACCCAATGGTGTTTTAGCTCACAGTGCTCCTGCCTGGAGTGAGCAGCTTTCTTTGCATGCTCCCTCTGGGTGGGAGAAATATCTATTTCCCTTCCCACAGGAGTATGAGCAGGGAAATAGAAGTCTGCTCCCACCCGACAAGAGTATTTTGATATCTCCCACTGGCTGGACGAACACTTGCCTTTCCTGCCCATGCTACGAGTCGCAATTTTCAAGTCACAATTGCCAATGTACAACAGTGCCTGTTTGCGTTGCCCAATGGGGTCGTAAACTGCATTGCTTCATGCATATTAATGAGGCTGTCGCAATTTGCAACCTCATTGGGAATGGCTGCCACACCCAGGGATGGTGGCCTGCTGGAGTCAGCAGACCTCCATGTCTGGGACTGCTTTTAAATAAAGCAGTTTTTTTTTAAATACAGCCCGTTTTCCTTTAAGGAAAACGGGATGCATTTAAAAAAATTAATGAAACTTTTTTGTTTCATTTTTTAAGGGCAGGAGGTGGTCCTTTGGACCACTGCCTGTTCTGAAAAAATGTTTGCACACCCATTCACGAAGGGGAAGGGGTCCCCTGGGGACCTCTTCCCATTTGTGAATGGTTTACCAGCCTCTTGAAGTGGGTGGTAAACTGCGATTGTTTTGCAACCACAATTGCGGTCGCAAAACATTCTTAGATAGGGTTCAGACTTGCTATTAGAAAGGGACGCCTCTTCCTATTAGCAAATCCCTAACCCTATTTTGTGCATCGCTATTTAATTAGCAACGCGCAAAATCGGGTTGGCACATGGTCCACAGGGTCTAAAACCCATTTGCGCATGCAAAAATCTGTTGAACATCTTCCCCCAAATCCTCTATTCCTGTAATTATGGCAGCAACATTTTTCTTCCTGCTCCTAGCAGCCAATCAGAGCCGTGCTCCCGTAGGAGTCCCAGAGGTATAATAATTACTCCTGGGCCAGTCAGAAGGCTCTATTTTTTTAATTGGTTCGAGGGACTCTTGCACAATTCTTTGGGGAGTTTAATAGCTCAAAAACTACTTAACAGCTTAACACCAAATCATGAAAAGTATGCTTTCTGGACCAGGATCTAGCTTTATGCAAAATTTGGTATAATTCAATTCTGCAGTTTTTGCAGTCTATGGAAAATGAATGGGGATTTTGAGTTGTGTGACCGAAAAGAGAGAGAGAGAGGGAGAGAGTGTGAGAGAGAGAGAGAGAGAGAGAGAGAGAGAGAGAGGGAGATATGTTCATTAGTTTTTGAGAACTTCAGGTTTAAAAATATTTGTATATCTGGACAGTTGGGTCCATGAGAGGGTTGCAAGAGTCTTGCGGGAGAGCTAATTTGGAAATTGAGCGTGCTGATTGGCCTAAGGAGGTTTTTTTTCTTCAGGCCATCTCACTCATGTACTCGCATTGGCTGCCAGCAACATGCGAAACATGAGAAATTTTGCAGGGAGCCATTATAAGCCTCTGGGTCTTAGTCCCCTTCCCTGAAGTGATGTCTTAAAAGATGTCAAAGTGTTGTGAAGCATTTGAGAATAAAGCGTAATTTACCGATTCATGCCCTTATATAGCTATAATTCACATTGCCCTTATATAGGCATAGAAATCATGGCCATGTTTAGACATAACCCATCCAGTCCAAATACAGGCATGGCTCCTTCCACTATTTCCAAAAAGCCACAACGAGTTCTTGGAAAACTCGGCTTCAGCTGTCAGGGACATCCCTTTACTTGAACACTGATTTGTCCTAGAAATCATGGTGTTTTCAAAGAACTACCATTCCCTTGGGGTTCTTCGGTGACGTTATTATGTCCGACTTTACGTCAAACTAGGCACCTTCAAGGTATAAATATGCCTACACTTGCCCTCGCAAACACACAGTAGTTCGGAGCAGCTCGACTATCTACTTGCCCAATGCAGCTCGCTACAGCAAGTGCCCAAGGAAGCCGACCCTCCAGCTGACGCACTGACAGAGAGGCTGCCTTTCTCTTGCTGAGAATCCAGCTCCAGTGTTTCCAAGCTCCCCTCGCGGGGTGTTGGGAAATCGAGTATAGATACCAGACCTCCTTCATTCTAAAACCAAGGTATGGGGCTGATTAGACCCTAAGAGAAATCTTGGTTAGAGTCTTGGCAAAGAAAAACTAAACCTATGTTACACCTCACTTACTTCTTCCCTCAAACTAGACTTAGGTTAGGTACATCGGGGTAGGCATACTTTAGAAGCACCAGTTGAGTACGTTTATCTTTTGTTATTTATGTTTATGTTATTTATGTTTGTATTTATCTATGGTCTAGGAACCATACAATGCTTTTACAATAATATTTTATAATACTCTTCTTACTGTACGCATTATACTTTGCAACCAGTATTACGATTGTAGCAGTTCATTTCTCTTGCATAAGAAAGAAGACTGTTCAAAAAATCCTTTTATTGAAAATGCCTGTCTCTCTATTTCTCTGCACCTATGATGAAACGAAGCATGCACGATTGAGTAAAATATCTAACTATTGTTTCCACGACTCTGAAAATTAGTTTTATCTTGGGGAAACAAAGTTGTCATGTTTATGGGGTTGTCAGAAACTAATCCCTTCTTGTTTATTCAAGATAGTTTCTAGTGACCTCTGAGCTAGCTGGCACTCACAATTAAGTCTAATATATTCAATAGAGACCTAGTCGACCTAAGTCCTATGTCAAATCTCTAGAATATATTATTCCATGGTGCAGAGCCTATTGGGAATATAGGAACTACACTACATGGCGCCCAACGTTTGGTAAGTAACTCAGTTGTGCTTTTCACAGAGACCCCTTTTTTCCTGTAAAATACTCCAATAGACGTGGGTAAAAGGATAAAATATCCGCCATAACTGAGTTGGACGAAAATCCTATGTATTAGTTTTTGGTTTGTTCAACGTTGAAGGATACAGTGTTCCAAAATATTGTGCAACCTTATCTTAGTTTCCTTGAAACTTGCTCTGCAAACTTTCAGCCAACAAAATGACTGAAAGCAAGAACGGTGGGGCTGCAGCCCAACCGGGTTTAAACATTACAGGTTTTCAAGAAAACGACGCGGATGCTATAATCATCTCGGAAAACTTAAGGAAAACCATCGCTATAAAGCTTATAACGAATGGCCTATCACCTAGAGGTGGTAGGGTAATTTTATTCTTAGAGGCACACGAATATCGGCAGACAGAGGTATTCTATTCATGGATTGTCTTCCCGCAAGCAAATCCAATAACACATGTGTTCCACTTCTACAAAGTAGAGGAACCTCCAACGTAATACGTTCCTTTCGAGGACATTGAAATTCCACTAACTTACCAAGAGCACCAGCTCTGGTTTAAAGGCACCCTACAACATCAAAATCACATTACCCGGCTTGGTACACTAGGTAGACCAGGAGCAACATGGCCGGTACTAGTCAGCTATTCACCACATCCTGACATTGAGGAAATGTCAAGTGAAGAACTATTAGTTCAACTAAAACAACTAATAAAAATACATAGACAATTGGTTCAATATGTCATGCGGACACTAACAGTCCAACCTCCTATAAGGATTCCACAGCAAACCCCTCACCAGAGGAACACAAATAAAATCACACCACAGACTATACAATCAGTCATTGGTAAATTTCCCGCAAAAAGTGAACAAATTCCATTCTGGATAGCTCAAAACATTACTCAAATCGAGGCAGTATTTCCTAATAGTACACCTCATGAGAAACACAGAATTTTAACAATCTGTTTACCAATGGGGATCACACCACACCTGGAGGACTGCCACACTTGGGGTACAGTCTTTGCTGCAATCTACACAAAAACACATGGCGGTGATACTAGACGTCCTGAAACAGATTCAAAATGAATACGGGGCAGAGCTTGCTTTAAATCTGGGTATGAAATTACTGAAAGATTTCAAACAGGTCTCATCTATAATATTAGCTATTAATAAAGGTGAAGCAGCATCCGTGGCGATCCACCAAAAAATAAGGGAAATTGATATAACTGAGCAACCATATGAACTGGCCAGAATAATTGAAAAATCCTACGAAGAACTAGGGAGAGATAGTTTGGGTAGGAAACCAGTTAAACCCCAACAAACAGAAGATCCTGAAAAGGTCTTTATTAAAAACACTCTAACTACTCCTAAAAAGAAGTGGGAAAATACTAAACCAACTCCTCAAAAGGAGCCCTCTGAAAAGAGGTATAACCTCAGGAACAGGGATTATTTGAGAAAACTGATAGATATCAAGATACTGATACACGTTCCTCTCATAACTTTCAGACATCCTCACAGAAATCGGAAAGAAGAGGACGGTCAGAACAAAACGAAGAACGCGTGAAGTCCAAAGATGATCAACACGTTCCAAAAAATAAGAAATCTCAATTCACCAAAAAGAAGGTAGAAGGTCTAAAAATCAGACATGCCGAGGATCTTGAGGACACAACTCAAGAACGGGGAGTGGGCCCAGACAGTGCTGGACAGCGCAAGAGAGGTCACCATAGCTCGCAAGATCTTGAAGGATCATCTGGAGACAGTGGACTTGAATGAGTACATTCAAGTTGAAACAGCTGATACCAGGGTTAGTGTACCCCATAAGTTATATGAAGTAACGCTCTGGATAGAGGGGGACATAATTAACAAAATAGGAGCACTCTTTTGGGAGAAGCTCTCTAAGGGTTATGACATTCTTCTAGCTGAAAAAGACTGGCAACCAAAATTTGTCAGGGTGTGCCCACACAGCGAAAACATCATTATGCCAGGCTTCTCCAATCATATTCCAATTTCCTTAAACTACAAACATTTAAACTCTTGTTGCAAAACTTTTGCAGTACAAAATGCACACAGTGCAGCACTGATGAATAACATCGTGCTTAAAAAATATAAAACCACATTAGATATTTCTTATGTTTTTTTCTGTCAAAACATTGCACCTAAAAGCAGGAACTTGAACGCTTTCTCAATTATGGGGACACAGGGTCACTTCTGTCGTCTCCCCCAGGGATTCAAGAATAGTCCAGAGTTATTTTCAGCCAGAGTAACAGAGTTACTACAAACGTATGATGATGAGGCATTATCTTATGTCGATGACATCTATCTAACAGACAATGATTTGGACAGGTATTTGAACAAGGTGAACACCATAATACTTGGCCTCGCCACTGAAGGGTATAAATTCAACCCTAAGAAATCAAGAATTGCCCACCTCAACGTCCTTTTTCTAGGATACGAGTTATCAAGTGAAGGCAAAAGCCTGGCAGCCAACTTTTTAGAGAAGTGTGTGCTGCTCCAACCTCCAAACACGCTGAAAAACGTAGTCAATTCTAGGTTTCCTGAATTTCGGAAGAACATACATTCTAAATTACGCAGAAAGGGTTAAACCTCTCTACAAATTAATCAAACCTGATTTTAAAACAACAAATTGGACTCAAAAACACACAGAAATTTTGCATTCAGTGCAAACAGACATGTTAGCAACATTACATTTACAGACACGCGTAAACGTACGCAACCTTGTAATCAGAATAATCCCAGGAAGATGCAGATTCATGTACTTAACCTTTAATGAAGGTGAAAAAGTACCAATTGCTTACAAATCACACTTGTACACACAAGCTGAAATGAAATTCACTACAACAGAAAAAATTCTGACAGCGGTTCAAACTGCAGTAGCAAAAGAGAAAGCTCTCTCACAGGGTAAACGCATAATGGTCGTTACTCCTGTACCTGCCGTAGAGGCAGTGACAAAAGCAAGCATTCCAAATGCAAAGGCTTGACATCCAAGATGGACACAATGGGTTAACTCTCTTACTTCAACAGACGTTGAATACGTTTTTGACCCTTACTTGAAAAGTCAAGAATTTCCACAATATGAACAAGAATGTCCTCTGCCAACTGAAATTCTGCCTCTAGAACAGTACGAATGTATAATCTATACAGACAGATCAGCACAACCGGCAATTGGGGGTAAACAAGCTTATAGTGCTACATGCGCAATCGTTTAAGGTCGCTGGCGCGATGGTAAATTCTGACCTATGGTCACGAAAACACAATCTCTCGGAGACTGTACAGCTCAGCGAGCTGAACTACAGGCTTTCAAGATGGCGCTTGAAAATACCGATCGCTAATACCCCACACTCATAGTGTGCGATTCGTATTACTGCATCCAGTCTTACAATGAATACTTGCAGAACTGGGTTCAAAATGGTTTCAAAGATGCAAAAGGTGGCACAATCAAGCATAAGTTGCTTTGGGAACAAGTAGTTCAATTACAGAAAGAACTAAAAATGACTCACGTGATCCATACACTGAGTCATCAGCGTGATGGCGTTCACACTGCAGGGAATTCATTCGCTGATGAAGCCGCAAAGGCAGCTGCAATCACTTGTTCAAAAACCAAAATAGACGGCGAAACAATGCTAGCTGTCAATGCCACAAGCAAAGGCAGCGGAGCGGCGTTACCTCTAAATTATCCACTCGAATATTCATACATAATTGATGCCAACTCCGTCACTTTTGCTCGAATCCCTGGAGTGAGGGATAGAGTAATACCAAACAGGAGATGTAGAGGAGCTTTGATACAAGAAGCACATATGGGAGAGGGTCTGATACATCAAGGGATCTCTAAATCTATTCTGGAATTAAAAGAGATGTACTGGTGGCCAGGGGTGAATGCTTACATCCATGAGTTTGTAATTAATTGCCATGACTGCAACAGAGATCGCAGCAGAGAACGCCACCAGATACCCGACTACAGTGTAGCTAGCCCAGTATAGACACCATTGTTAGACAGCATTAGGCTCTCTACAAGCAGACGTCACTCTGGACGAATGCGGTCCCACAACTACTAGGACAGGATTCATTTGGATGTGGCCTCAGCGCTCGGCTGACGCCCAAACTGTTATAAAAATGTTGCGAGTCTTATCGACACATTCGCAATCGGCACGCTACATTCTGACCAGGGTCCTGCGTTTAGCTCCAAAGCTTACAAAGAGGCCATGGCCAATCTGGGCGTTGCATTGCGATATTCAAGTCCATTCCATCCTGAGGGAAATTCAGTTGTGGCGGTTGTGGAAAGGAAAAACTGTGACATAAAGCAATCTCTAACAGCTAGGGTACTAGGCTAGTGTCCAACGTAGTCTTAACAATCTGCCAAGAAAATCTCTGGGTGGAATCACTCCATATGAAATGCTTTTTTGTACTAGAATGCGTGTGTCCAGGACCTCGATTGTCACACTTCAGTGGTGGAACAAAAACCCTTTGATATCAAAGAAAGGTTGGCTGTTTTGCAGAACGTAAACGAGAAAAGAAGAAGTCAAAGCAACACAATACAGAAGCCAACGCCCACTGAAGGAGAACCACCCGTCCAAGCAAGGCCTGTCTGGATTCCAAAGATTGGAGATCTAGTCAGAGAAAGGATCGCGGAAAACCAGTACCTGTACTAGCAATCCACGGATCAAGAACAGTGTTACTGCCGCCCCTTGCTGGAAGAAAAGAGAACAGGTTCGTATTCATCGACCTGGTCAAACCACATCCTGTGGCCGATAATAAGTAGTAGGCACAGGGGACTACAAAGATGTAGCAGAAGACCAAATCTAGCTACTATCCAAGGGGTTCAGACTGAGAGACTAATAACATTCAAAGACTCTGCAGCACAGAACAAAGGACTAAGCAATAAAGCTATGGAACTTGTGCCTCTTGAAACCCAAATTACATTTCGACAAGACACTCCAGTCTACAATGATGTAGCATCCGACTACACTAATATGACAAAGGATCCGGTAGCCCCAGCAATTTCAAATAATCCTGATGCAATTCCGACAATTGACAGAACTGCCTCTGGCTATTTCATCAACTTTGATACGTTTTCTGAGAATCCCAGTGAGCCTGAAACAACGCCAGCAAAAAAAACTTTTAAAGATCAAATAACAGAACTCTTTCAGCAACTTGAACAAACTTATCTGGTTTCATCCTGGGTTGAACTTTGGATTGTGCTTGACGTACTTTTTTTCCTACTTTGGCTAATCCTGGTATTAACTTTGGGGATGCTAATAAATGGAAAATATAGTAAAATGGACACAGCAAGTAAGAACATCAACTTGCTCCTGAAGCCACACAAATCATCTCATCGTGAACAAAGAGATTTGACATCAGTAAACATCATAGCCGTTTTTATACCTGGTGGTATAGCATGGGATAGAACTGAATATGACATTTATTGTCCGGCAGAGCTGCTGAAGATTCCACATCAATTCAAGGTTTCCTTGAGCGACTTTGTTTCACAAAGCACGTTTTCTGATGATTGGGACTTTGAGACTGTTAATAATATGATGTCAGATTTAGAGATGTCTGCTAAATTTACAAAACATGAATACCTAGAAGGTTCATCAGATTATACACAAATGAATTGTTATATCACTATGGTCATCATTACTTGATCAAATCTGCCCCTAGAAAAGTTTATACTTTCAATCAATCTAAACGCCATTAAAAGGTAGCTCAAAAATATTCTATGAAAACTTTCCATACTTCTCAGGTTTTAATACCACAAATCCGGAAACATTTTACTTTAAAAATGTTAAAAAGACAGAAATGAAAAGTATGTTAACCAATGCAAAGCAAATGTATTCAGCAGCCTTTTATGGCCAGCTGTCCTCATTAGGTTTTGACTTTTGGAGTGACAACATAGAAACAAAAACTGTCTGGGGCACAAAAGACTGGCAGGTGCAGGGAACAGAAGTTTTATTTCGAACCTGCATTATCCCTGAACAGATTATGTTTTTGAACGACACTGTCCTACAATGGCCTAGCCAAGATAAAAGACGTAAACAAACCGTCTATACCTACACCTACGTCTGAAAACAAAAACACTTTAGAAGGGGCGGTCGACGTAAAAACTATTTTACTTAAAAACAGAACTGATCTTGATTGGAAAAAATGGTTAATCTGGCCCACAGACACTAATAACTGTCAAAATAGATTCATGAACAAGACACAAGGGTTTACAGTAACTAGGTTAGATCCAAGATATTTCCAGAGACAACATCCAGGAATAGTAACAACATACAGTGTAGGGAAACTGTGCCTTGAGTGGCTACAAAAATCTACACTGACAGAGGTTAAACAACACTTATCTTTACTTAAAGATGGCGTTGATTTAAGGGACTTCTTACAAGGTCCAGCAAAACGACGTCATAAACGATTCATATATGCAGGTATATATGCCATTTATAATGAAGCTTGGAAAGAGACACAGGCAGAGACTGCAGAAAGAATACGAGAAATTGATCGTATTAATTTAGAGAAAGCACTTTCTGTAGTTGACAATGGGTTAACGACCCTGTCATCCCGAATGTATTCTTTGGACAGCATAGTATCCTCTGCCATTGACATAATGGAACAGGACTTGCCCATGCTACAGCATGGACAGTCACGATTGCGTTCTATAATGCTATTAGGCTGGACGTTACAAAATCTTCGTTCTGGATATGTGCCATGGCGTCTAATCAACACCATGCCATTGTTTTCTGTATTTAACCTTACAGATAAACAAATCAGCTTAGCACAGAAAGGAGCAGACTATATGGTGCTGAGCATTGAAAAACTGGAAAGATTACCATTAACTGTTTCAGAAAAGCCTGCAACAGAATGGATAATACACGGGATAATAACTCTGCCTGTCACAATTTTCAACTTTCAATACTGTTTGAAACATATACCAGTTGCCGTGTATGAAAAGTTGGGTCAGGAATACATAAAGTCAACCTGGGAATTACCATACATACACAGATGTTGGAGTGGGGGAAAAGAGGTATTTCTTAGTGGTACACAATGCAAAAGTGCACTAAGTGGTACACGGGCCTGTGATGGTTCTGCGAATAAGTTATCCTGCCACCTGCAAGGTTCTCCAGCAGCAGTGATTGATCCAATTTTTAGGCAGCTTTCTAACGGGAGCTATATCGTCCGACGATATCGTCCTCATGAGTCAGACAAAGGTTGGCTTATCAAGACAGCTATCGGTTCTATCAGCTTTTCTGTCTGTAAACAACTTGGCTCTTAATTTCTCAAAATCTAAAACAATGCTAATTTCTAATCGGCATATAACATCACACAATGTTTGGCTAGAAGGACAACAGTTGGAAAGGGTGACAAGTTACAAATACTTGGGATATTACATTGATGATAAGCTCACCTTAAAGGCCCAGAAAACTTATTTAACTTATAGATCAAAAGCACTAACATTTGCACTTAGCACTTTATCAAAAAAGCTAGAAGGTCCCTCTCTAAAACCCTTACTTACGGTGATTGCCAATAAAGCTCTTCCAACGCTAGCCTACGGTAGTGTAGCAATGAATGGCAAGGATTCTGTTCTCCTAAACAGTTTAATTACCAAAATTTACAAACAGGTACTACAATTGCCGAACTCTGCTTCACCAGCGCAAATTCGCCTAGAGTTTGGACTAAAGAATGAAAGCTTGGGACGGCTTTATTCATGCATAAAGGAGTGGTATCGGATCAAAAAGAGAGCAGTAGCTAATAATTTGAACAAATATCTATGGCAGGAATTAGAAACTCAAAAAAAATCAGAAGCAAACAAATATCTGACTAGTGCATTGGAGATAACATGCACCGCTAATTTTTGGGACAAAAACCTGCCATTTCCAGCATTCAAAACAGCACTAAATAAGGCCGCAAAATTTCACTCTTTGATTATGGACAAAGCCATTTTTCGCAACGTTCACATTCTTGGATCCTGATTAATAGCTATCGATTTTTAACCCCAGCGGCTTATCTAGATGCAACATACTCAATCTTTATCAAAAGAAAGCTGATGGCATTGAGGTTCCGTAAATTCACAACATTGGCCGACGAGCCAGCCTGGAAACATACAGAATCCGTCTCCTGCCGCCTTTGTGGGCATGTAAAAGAAGATCTTATTCATATAATATGTATCTGCAAACCGTTGACAATGGAGCGAAGGCGCTTTTTAAGGAACATATTCCCAGCAAGGAAACTACGTACTTGTAGGACTGCTGTAATTGGTTGTCTGGACGCAACGTCACCACAATCAAATTGCAAGACTGTAAAGTTCATGAGGTCTTTCGAAAAACTTGTGAACGCAATATAAATACTACGTTTTTGTTTTATTTTTTTACTATTTTCAGTTATTTGTTTAATTATAATTATTAGGTTTTAAATAGATGACTAAACTCAATGATCAAAACGTTAATTTAAGCTGAGATGATAATGGAAATGTGTTGTATTTGTCCTTATTCATTGATTACATTTTAATTATGCTTAAGACCGATAAGGAAATTTTGTTAAGGTTTTAATTAACTGAATAATAAAATACTTTACTTTACTAACGGAAGCTATATAATGTTGAATGATCACAGCTATTGTGGAATGATGCTAGGAATAGCCTATATCGTAACTGTGTCTGCCAGGATCACTTGTTGTATGCAAGTATTCTTTCCTAAAGCTAAGACAGACGGGCCGCTTTGGCCTTCACTGAACATCTCTTCTATTCGAATTGATACTTTAAGCAGAATGAAAGCCATTCTTTTACTAAAAACTGTGCCACTGACCTCTTCCAAAGAGACGTATGAACTACAAGTTGCAAGATCTTCTGCAGAGATACATGACCTTTTATCCACAAACTGTCCAGTACATTTCGTAGAAATGTTAGGTTGTATCTTAAACATGTCTGATACCAGTGGTATTATACGTGTATTTAAGACAATTTTTTCAGGACTGTTAGCACCTTTTGAAGCAGTCCTCGGCATTTTTACAAACTTCGTGCACTCTGTGTTTGGCGCCCTGCCTCTCATTTTTGGACTCGTAGCAGGAATATTATTCTTGTTCCTTCTGCTCCAATATGGCAAGTCCGGTCAGCAACGACACCCAGATTACCATTGAGAACACTCTCCTGGCAATGAAGTGTCATGAGCGCATGATACAGATCCTGGGTCTGGCCCATCTAAGAGTCCTGAATACCACATGGTTCCTATCATTCCAACCAATCTGGCAAGATTGCATCTTACCTGTTCTACGATGCCTGCTATGTGGAGAGGAATGCGAGTTGGATGTCTGTCGAACACTTCCATCAGCACTGCCAACAGATGTTGATATCCTGCTTGGTTCGGTAACGGCCCATGCAGGTAACAATCCTGATGACGGCATTCCTTGAGAACACACAGACTCAATCTGCTGTATTACATTAAGTAGTACTACAGGAGTATTACGTTACACACTGTAAAATGCCTATTGTAAAGCACATTAAGAATAATGTTTTTGTTTTGATGTCTTACATTAGATTTGTTATTATGAAGTACTAGATAGAACTACTGAAGGAAAGACATGAGCATTGCTTACTGAACTTAGCTTTAATCCTACATGTGTGATCCTTTATTATTGCCTCAGAACCCCTCATAAAATATTTTCGGTTTCAGTCAATTTGTTGTTTCTCTCCAAATCGGCAGCTTCCTATGAAGATTAACACGATTATGAAGCCCTGGTGTGTGTATGTTGGACCAGCATGAGATTTTTCACTTCTGCTCTGAAGAAATGGCAAATAGAATGTTTCCTTGGACCAAATGACTTTATTAAGTGAGGCAAATTCACAACATTTTGTCACTATTTGAAAGAAGGGTAGAAAGAACACTTGAGGTACGGTGCTTTGTGTCAAGAGTGTATTTGGAAGGACTCGTGAGCCCTCGTCTTGCAAAAGTCCCCCCACCCCAAAGTAAATAAAATCATTTTGACACTGACACTGATGTCCCGGGAGGTTCCGCAATCCTTAATGGTATCGGCTTCTCGTAGCGAGACGAGCGCGAAAGCCACTTTGTGCAGTGGTTTCAAGTTCATGTTCCCTGCCACTGTTGGAAATCGGCTCCTCACCAAGTGACCATGTAAAAAAGTTAATATTGTGTAACACATGGTAGCACCGTGTGAGGTCAGCAGATTTGTTTTTGTGCTTACACAACTCCCATGAAAAAAATATTAGTTACTGTAGATATTGAACCAATCTACAAATCACATCTACAGCTTGGCACTAGGAGATGCATGTGTCCAAATGATGAAAGCCAAAAACACAAGAATTTTGTAGGACAATGTAGTACAAAAATGCAGTGGATTTGCAAAAGGGATGTCCATCCACTATGCACTCACACATTCGCAATGTACTCACTTGACTCTGTGTTGTTGCAAATCACTTCCGTGAGAGCACATTGGTTAGTTATTGTCCCTTTGTGGACTGTAGTCTAACTAGTTGAGCTACCATAGTATCCACTTTTGTAAACCATGCTGCAAAAGCATCATAGCCAGAATATCAACTCTCGTTATATCTTCAAGGTAAGTATATACAGGCAAAAACAGATATACTATACTTAACTTCACATATACGTATTGCTTTTTGAGCATTTAACTGCCCACCTGCAATGATGCACTCATTTTTGGCACAAGTACAGAGTCTATTATATTTTTAATTTATGGACTTGAGTAACACTAACATTTGTCACATATTCAAAAAATAGAGATGTCCATGCTAAGAGTTATCAAAAGGATGGAAGCTGCCAAAGTACAAAGTAATGCCCACCAACAGTTCATCCTCAATGTATGTTATGTATGTATGTATGTATGCAGGCCACAGTTATTGGTTTCTGATGTGGCTGCCAAATATCGATAATCAGGTCCTGACAACTAGCTCTCCTTTTGTGTGTATTCTCAGAAAAAAGGAATTCCATAGTCAAGAATAAGAATTAAGATAGAGAATAGTCACAATCTCTGCATAAGAAAGGGTTGCAAAAAGCAAATTCAAGAACCATAACTTGAATAGCTGATCAAGAAATGGGAAACTCTGGAGCAAACTGTTGATAACCATGATTGCACATTTTAGTGCATAGTTTATTTTTATAAGGTCAATGTTAGACCTAGCATGCTTGCCATGGCATATCCCATACATTTTTACCTTCAACCCTCCTGTTTGCTGATTTTATTTTTGATGGCTTTAGGAGTCTGCACACTTCTAAAAAGTGCTGGAGTGCTCATGCTCTCTCTTTAACACATGGTATAACTGGCTTATACCCATTTGGCATATTTAATTTACTTGAAAGTCCACAGTAAATGGCACTACCTGTGCACAGACCTTGTAAATCACATGCTACTAGTGGTTCTACAAAACAACCGTTGATGGACAGAATGCAGAACAACGTCATACATTCACCCCAGTACAGAGATCTAGGCCTAAATCCATCGTTTTTTTGCACTACACACCACCCCAGTTCAGACATGGCCATATGCAAATCAGCCTTGACCCTGTGCTTCATGGGAACAGTCCAGCCCGAATGCCAAGCCATGTCTTTCCTGGACCGGAATCAAGCATCCTAGGAACGGTTTCTGGCTATCAGGCATCTTCAGCCAGGATAGCTTGACTCCAGTGTTGTGGAGAGCATGGGACTCACGTCTGAGCATACCCATCCCACTCGGGGTGACAAATGCAAAACAACAGTTGATGGACAGAATGCAGAACAATGTCATACATTCACCCCAGTACAGAGATCTGGGAAACAACAGTTGATGGACAGAATGCAGAACAATGTCATACATTCACCCCAGTACAGAGATCTGGCAAAATAACAGTTGATGGACAGAATGCAGAACAATGTCAAACATTCAAACCAGTACAGAGATCTGGAGATTCTGCAGCACTAACTGTCCCTGGCACTCTAAACATGTCTCCAGCCTGCGCTCAATCACTGGCAGATTGAACTTGTGACTTTGGGCCATATGTATCATAGTTCCGTTTTGCGAATTCCAAATAGCGATTTTTAAGGAATTTAGAATTCGCAAAACGGTATGTATGTACAAAATCGCTTTTTTATAGCGATTCCTTACCATTCCTAATTTGCGATTAGCAAATTGCTAATCGCAAACTACCCATTCATTTCTATGGGCCAGGAGGCCCATAGGAATGAAGGGGCAATTTGCGATTAGCAATTTGCTAATCGCAAATTAGGAATTTTTTCAAGGGTGCAGGGGTGTCTCAAGAACACCCTGCAGCACCCCTGAAAATGACATTTGGGGGCATATGGCGCACATACATGCCCTAAGGGCATGTATGAGCGTCATATGGCACCTTTGGTTATTTAAAAAAAAGCTTTTTTAAAAGAATTCGCCACTTACCACCAACTAGAAGTTGGTGGTAATTTGCGAATCCTTATGGGCATTTTTTGAATCTTTTTTCTTTGATACATTGCATTTAAGGAATCGCAAAATTTGCGATTCCTTAAGTGCAATCGCAAAATAAGGAATCGCAAATTTTGCGATTCCTTATTTTGCATCAAACATGTTACATACATACCATTTTGCTAATTAGCATTCGCAAAGGCCGAAATTCGCTGAATTTCGGCCTTTGCGAATGCTAATTAGCTTGATACATGTGGCCCTTTGTCCCGGTCCAGTGCAGCCAGATATCCACAGTTGACGCTTTGTGCTTTTTGGTGCTCTTTTTACTGAAATATTTATAATTGCCTATCTCCCATTCTACTGATTGGATTTTTGTTGTGTTGGTCTTGTTTTATTTATTAAAAATAACTCTAGTTTTCTAACTTAGTGTTGGATCCTTTTGGTGTGGTATATCTCACTGTGTTACTCTTTTAAAATAAGTGTTTTAAGACAAAGCAGTGGAACAAGCATCACATCACAATTATGAAATTCTCGACAATAGATTATCATTGTATAATGTTGTTTAACCTCAACCCTCCAGGGAATAGAGGGTAACTTTCTCCCCTAGATCTGATCTGGGACACCTTTTACTCATTTTCTGTATAAGTCAGGAGGTGTAATATCCCTCCCATGGGAGCAGTGCATGGATTCCCTCTATATGCATTCCATTTGTCCCATATTTTTCCCCATTTCCTTGGGCACCCTCTATTCACATAGACTGTTTTTTCTGCCACCAATCACCAATCCATATCTCTCTTCCAGTCACGAAGGGTTGGTGGGGCCTCTGCCCCCCAATGATGAGCTATAATGCGTTTTGCTAACATTGGACCTAGGGTAATCCATGTTTGATCTGCTTGTCACAGATGTGTATCCTCCCAAACATTAAGGAGACATCTTTAGGCAGAGAATGTTAGTGCTGCCCCACATATCCCCGACTTTCAGGACACTACTGCATACCAGTAGATGTGAAGTTTGGACAAGACCACAGAGTAAGATAAAATGACCCTTCCTCACCACAATTTCCATAATAAAATGAATTTCCCTTTCTACCCATTTTAACCAATGTGACACAGGAGATGTAGGCTCTGTGGAGGATTTTAAGCTGAACTAGCCTTAAGCGGGCTTTAATGGCTACTTCTCTTGAGGATGTCAGTGCTTCTAACCAGTCATCTTCCTGTAGGTCTGTGATGTCATTTCCCCAACGGTCCCTCAGGGTTGTAAGAGTCTCAGGGGAGTTGTTAATGAGTTTCTGATATGTGAGTGAAATCGCCCTCCATGTTAAGTCTGCATTATAATGGTGATGATTCAGGCATCGTCATCCCTGGGGCACAACTGCTTATATGGCATGGCGAATCTGTAGATAACGGAAAGTTGCAGTGGGGGGCCAGTTCATGAGTTCTTTGTAACTCTTTAAATTATATGATGTCCGTCCCAGTATGGAGGTCGCCCACTCATGAGATTCTAATCAAAGCCCATAAGTCAAATCTTTTTCTAGTTCCCATTGCACCCAGTTGTTGGGATTCCCGTAAGGGAGTTGCCTTGGTAATTTTGTTCTTCCATCCTAGCTTGGAAAGGGTTGAGTGCCAAATGTGGACTGTTATAGCCGTGGGCCCCTCCAGCGAGAGGCCCCATGGATCAGTATATAACGCTTGGAGGTATCCTCTTGGCTGGAGGACTAATCGATCTATCCAACATGCTGGTTCAGATAGTGGTTGGTGAACCCATTGATTTATAGTTGCTGGTTGCGCCGCTCTATAATACGTTTGAATGTGGGGCAATTCAATACCTCCCTCGTACCAGTTGTGGGTCAGTTTGCTACGTGTGATTCGTGGGGAGCCCTAATCCCATAACAGGGTTCGAATGGCACTGTCCCATAACAGGGTTCGAATGGCACTGTCTATTGAGTTGAAGTATGTATCTGTTATCGCAAATTTTGTATTTTCTAGTATGCAGAGCAAAAGTGGTAGAGCCATCATTTAGAACAGTGCCGCTCTTCCCAAGAGGGAGAGCGGGTGAGATCGCACTTGTTGGACATCATTTTCAAGTTGGGTTAGGGGGCCTTGCAAATTGCAGGACTGAAGGCAAGCTGGGTCAGCTGTTACATAGATGCTGAGATATCGGAATCCATCAGTAGATATTTGTGCCTCACATTCCTTGGGAAGATAAGGCCTCTGACCGCAGAGGACAAACACCACCAACTTAGACCAGTTAATTCTGGACAATGTGTACCTACTGAAAGTAGCAAAGATGTATAATATTCTGGTGATAGAGGAACGGGGCAAGGCGACTTATAAAAGGATATCATCTGCATATAGATATATTTTGTCTACCTAGTCTTCGGTCCAGCAAAGCACTCATATTAGTTGATCCCTTCGACTCAAGTTTGCAATTAGTTCCAGCATTAACACAAATATTAAGGGTGATAAGGGGCAGCCATTCCTCATTCCCGTTATAAGGGAAACACTAGTGATGTCCTTCCGTTGACCCCTACCTGTGGTAGGGGCTCTGTGTATAAAGGGTGAGCCAAGACAGGAAGCCCGGTGCGAAGCCCATTCACTTAATCACCACAAACATATAAGGCCACTTAATGGTGTCAAAAGCCATGTCCGCAACAAGGGATAGAATCATTGCATCCTCTCAAATCCTGTGAGTGTGTCCAATGCCCTGGCATGCAGCCAGATTGGTACGGATGTACTAAAGCAGGGAGGATTGGAAGAAGTTGTAGGGCTAATAGTTTAGTTAAAATGTTTGCTTCCGAGTTGAGCAATGAGATAGGTTGGTACCAGATACATTGGGCCTGAGGCTTCCACTCCTTATGTATTACTAATAAAGTTGCCAGTCTTTTATTCATAGGGAGCTTGCCAAGCATCCTGATTTCCTCAAATGTTGCAAGCAGATGTGGTGCAGTAGCAGGAGCTGTTAGCTTGTATAGTTCCATTGAGATACCATTCGGACTCAATGCCTTACTAGAGTTAAGGGCTCTAATCAACTGAGTTATTTTGTCCTCAGTGAGCTCACTTTCCAGAAGCTGCCTTTCTTCTGTGGTCATTCATGGCCGGGAGTGGGATATCTGCCAGGAACTCCAGAGAGTCCTGTTCCAAAGATACCGATTCTGTAGAGTAGATCTGAGAGCAATAGTTAGCAAAAGCCTCAGCAATCACTAGAGGATTTCCCTGGTAGTAGAGTTGATGGGTGCCACCCATTGGTGTGCTTACTCGCTCTGGTCAAGCCATGCAGGCAGTTTTCCTGCTTTGTCGCCAAGCTCATACACTCATTGTTGCGTCGCTTTGATTTTGTTCCTGGCTCTTCTGTCACACAGTCTTTATAGTCTTGTTGTTTGAGTTTTAGTTTATGCTGTAAGTTTTCATTGTCCTTTCTCACTAATTGGAGTTTGAGGTCTAGGCTGTCTTGCTCAAGCTCTGTCACTGTTGCTCTTTTTTTTCATTTGCGCCCTGAAATTCGGGGGAGGGTCTGACCCTTGATCACTGATTTATATGCCTCCCAAAGTACCTGTGTCGAAGGGAACTGAGTGTGTATTGTCTTGAAAGTAGTGTTCAGTGGCTTCAATACGTCCTTTCCATATTGTTGGAACTTTAATATACTAACGTTTAATAGCAATTGTGCCCAAGCGGCGTGGGTTGCCTCTAGCAAAGTGTTTCACATCCATGAAATGAGGGAGATGCGAAGCAAGGCATATTAAAAAGTATATTCGCGAGTAACTCAGATGTGCTCTTGAGTGAAAGGTGTATTCTTGTGTGTTGGGACTCAGTGATCTCTAAATACGAATCAGGCATAGCGCAGAGGGAATCTTCATCAGGCATGTTTGAGTGGGGGCTGGGACTCTGGGTGGTAAGCAATCCAGAAAATTGAATTGCGTCATGTTAAAGTCACCTCCCATACAGAGAAGGCCCACCGGGAGATAAAACATAACAGCCCCCAAGCCAGCCTAAGTTGAGTCCTTTAGAGACAGTGGGACATATATCGACAGGATATTAATTACCTCGCCTGCCGAAGTCCCTGAGAGCACCTCATATCTACCCAGCCTATCCAACCAAGTCTTTTTAATTATGATGGGGGGCCTTTGTTGAGGGGATGCCTGTACCCTCAACCCCCATGTGTAACCTGTATGTACTTTCATTTCATAACCCCATCGATTTAGGGCATTGCAGCTGTTGCCCATGAGATGGGTTTCCTGCAATAGAACAATGTCACAGGAGTGTCTTTTAATAAAGTGGAGTACTAGACCCCATTTGACTTTATCCCCTAACATGTTTAAATATCAGGTCATTAATTTGAGTTCAGCTGGAGATTGTCTTGTCATGTGGTGACTAGTACTCTATCTGCTTTTATCCTTCTTTCCCTTGATGCGGCCATCCAGGTTTCTTCCACAGTGAGTCACTGTCAAACAAGATATATTGACCATGATACTTGAGCCGTGGTAATGGATTTCTACTGCTCATCTCATTAAACATAGAAAAATACAAAACAAAACCGCTAAGAAAATCTGAACTCGCTCCCTCACTTCCCTGTTCAGATCCACCATCCACCCTGCAGCCCTACTTTATGACTCCCCAACTGCCTGCCCTCCACCTTAGCAGAGTGTCTGTCGACCTATCCCAACTTAACAGTCATTGGGAAAGTAGGCTCACCGAACACCTCCCCTTCCCCCTCCCTCCCATTTTTGGCTCTAAGTTTGGTCCCCATACAAAAAAGATGAAGTTGGCGCGGCAATGGTTGATCATGTCTCTCCTTTCCAGGCCAATTTTGGCTTCAGTCAATAGTGAGATTCAGGTAAAGTACAGGCCCGTCTTATTATAGTAAGCCCAGAGCTCCCCACAGAGACCAGAGTTAATCTGTATAGAAGTGTTCCAGCAAGTCCACAAAGGGGCACCCCTCCCCTCAACAGGGACAGTCAGTATATTGGTAGTGAACGATTCTATGCTTCTTCCCCAGGGGAGATATAATCTGTTAGTCTATCTCCAGGCATCATCATTGTTTTCCTTTTTTACCCACAGTGCGCCTTAGCACCGGAGCCCTCCATTGTCCTCCAAGCCCTCAAACCATTTCCACGCTGTCTCTGGTGTTGTGAGAAACCAAACTTTACCTTCTGAATCAACCCGTAGGTGAGCCGGGAAGAGCATTGAGTACTTTGCCCCTTATCTCTTAATGCTTTCTTCACTGGTAAGAAGCTGAGTCTCAGCCTCTGTGTCTTTAGGGTAAAATCCGGGGAGAAGGTGATCTGTGCATTTTCAAATAGGACTGTTGGAGCAGTGCGGCTCTTTGGAGTATCACATCATGATCTCTATAGTCAGTCAGTCAGTCAATTGCACTTTATTCGATTCGTTAAAATCATAAAAGCAATAAAACATTTATATACAATATAAAAACACTTATTTCATAAATATACACAATCATTGCAAAATCAGTGATAGGACATATTAAGGACAAATGCAAATCTAGAAGTATTGTAGGTATTTCAATGAGTTGCAGGCTCAACTGTACAGGATCCCTTAGTGGGCACTTTTAATTTAATTCTGTAGGCCGCCACTAAAAAACTGGCCACACAAAAAATAACACGAGTGCTACGTAAAGACTGTAAATAGACATAGGCAGGCCTTACTTGGATAAAACCTGCCTCTCTTAACAGAGGTGCCAAATATTTCTTTCTAGGTGCCATGTACAGGCTACAAAACATAATAAAATGCATGGAATCCTGTGCGGTAAATTCATCACAGCTACATGGGGGGCCGCTTCTCGGCTTGCACCATGAGTGGTGGGAGCCTAAGGAGTAATGTATTAGATTAAATCTAAATTTGATTAACAAAAACCTGTGAAATGGCTTAGTTACAATTCTAAGGTACGGCTCAAGGGAAGGCGAGCTTAGTAATGAATAATGTTGTCTGACCGTTGGTTTTGTCAGTTCCTGATCTTCCCGAGCTACTCTTGCCACATCCAAGAAGTTCTTTTTAGTCCAGATCATGTCCTCCCGCCTAATGCTGGAAGGAACGTTATAAAGGTCTGGACGTCCTAGCCGTGCAAAGGTGTATCTAATATATTCTAGCCATGGAATTTTCAATGCATGGTCTAATGACATGACATTCGACAAGATGGAGTGGTTAAGTGTTAACTCGTCATTAAGCCATGTCTTAAGCCAAAATAATAGGGGGGGCATTCTGATTCTGTCGGTAACATAGTCAAGACCCACCTCACCATGAATTGAAAATGTTGGAGTGAACTGGGAGATGGATAGCAGGCGTCTCAAAAATGTATTTTCCGCCTTTTGTATCGGTTCTTGTGAAACAAAACCCCATAGTGGAGAACCGTACATGACTATGGAAATACATTTAGAATCATACATTTTTAATACGGCATCCATAGGCCTGGCTCCCAGCCTATTAGAAAAGCTCAGCAAAGCTGAGGATGCTCTTACCATAGATAAACTTTTAGCATTTATTTGTGGGCCCCACGTGCCCTTCACATCAAAGATTACTCCCAGATAAGGAAACACTTCCACCCTCGACACGGCTTCCCCCTTACAGGAAAAATATATATTTTTCCTCTTGTTTCTGTGTTGGCCTACCACCATAGTATGTGACTTGTGCGCATTGATCTTTAGGTCCAACTGTTCCATAAAGTTACCAAAAGAATCAAGCAAACGCTGGAGGCCCACCCCTGTGCGTGCTATCAGGACAGCATCATCCGCGTATAGGAGAGCTGGGATCTTCACTTCTCCTATACGCGGTACGTCCCCCTCAACTGCCTCTAGGTGTTTATCTAGGCCATTTATGTAGATGGTAAAAGGAGGGGGGCCAAGATGCAGCCCTGCCGCACTCCTCTTAGCGATTTGAAATGACTTGTGCATCTCCCTTCCTTCGTAACCCTCACTTGGGCAAATAGTTCCTGGTGTAAAGAAGCCAAAAAATGAACGAGTGGTTTGTCCACCCCCATCTGCACTAGAACTTCCCACAGTTTTGACCTATTCACAAGGTCAAAAGCCGAGGAGAGGTCCATGAAAGCTAAAAACAAAGACCCCTCCTTGGCAACTGTGTACTTAGATATTATGAAGTGCAGATTAGAGCAGTGGTCCACCGTGCCCCTTTTTTCTCTGAAGCCATATTGAGTGTTTGTTAGCCCCCCACACCTTTCGATGTTCTCTCTAAGTTTGTATAATAAAACTCTGCCTAAGATCTTAATCGCAGAGTCTAAAAGGGAAATTGGCCTGTAACACCCTGGATTGTCCCGCTGGCCTTTTTTAAAGATTGGCACGATGATAGAGGTGGACCAAGTGCTGGGAAAGACTTTGCCATTTGCGGCTATAAACACTTTTGTTAGGACCCCTGCCCATAGTCCTGGGGAGTGTCTGTAAAAATCAGCAGGGACGCCATCCGGCCCTGGTGCTTTCTTTTTAGAGGTCTCCACAATTGCTTTCTCCACATCCTCGGGTGAGAAGGACAAGGGAGCGCACTCACCCATCTCCCACAGAGCGTCCAGGGCTGCAATTTCGCTATTCCCGTATACCTCCCCGAAATGCCTCACCCACTTGTCGTCAGGAATAACACATTCAGTAAATGTGTTGTCCCCCTCTGAAAAAAATGGGTGGTTAACTATGGCCCAAAACTGTGAGCTATTGTGCAGGACCTCACAGGAAAGCAGATCTTCCCAGGCTTTCATTTTTATATCATTTTTCCTCCCATTTACAATTGCCTTATACTCCTTTCTTAATCTGGCCACCACTCCCCTATCTCTCGGGGTCGATTTTAAAGCTATCATTAGTGCCTTGTGGGCATTGGAACACTTAGCATCAAACCAGCTATGCTGTTTGAACCCACCCTGTAGAGGTTTAGCCGTTAGAGCTCCAGCAACATGGGAGCATATACACTCAAAGGCCTTCATCACCTCAAAGGGAGTAGCACGTTGGTCCTGGCAGGTAGCCATATGTCCTTCAATTGTGGGCAATAACTTGTCCATAAAATCTTCAGGGACCACTTTAGCCCAGTTAATCCTTCTTCCTTGGTCCACGAGACATAGGGTATGACCAATGGCCGAGGGACAGGGCTGAACCTCCGGGTGGACTCCCCATTGCATGATTAACTGAACCGGGTTATGGTCGCTGTGAATTGAGTCGAGGGCTTTATAGGACAATGCTCTATGTAGCAAGCCCGGGGTCATGAAGATGTAGTCTAAAATGGAGCCAGGGCCAGTGCCCTTATATGTAATCGTTCTGATCCCTCCCTCGCTAATACAGGGTTTGTATAGGTTCCGGCTAGCAAGGGCTTACTCGAGAGCCTCTCCTACCTTGGTATGCTCAAAGTGAGGTGTCACTATGCCCATTTGACCCTCCTGGTCGCCTAGAAAACATGATTCACTGCAAGGGTGTACATTAAAATCTCCTAATAAGATTATCTCATAATTAGTGCAATTCGTTTGACTGTACAAGGTAATACATTGTTGCAGATCAGCTACGTGGTCATTTCCCCTCTCCCTATCCCAAGAATTATAAAAATTTATGAAAAGAGTTATGTTATTTGATGGGGTGGTCCATTCGACAATTAGGATGTTTGGTGAAATGCTCGAGACCTTCTTAAAAGTGCCTTTAAGATTAAGGGAAAACAGAAAGACCAGACCACCCTTTGCCCTACCAGCAGAGCCAGGAGTTGCCGGGATAGAATAGGATGAGTAGCCATCTAGCCAGAAGTTGGATGATATATCCCATGCATCCTGACATGCTATAATGTCATAGCTACTAACAAAATCAATCCATGATGGATCCGCCCTCTTTGATCGTATCCCTGCTACATTCCATGTTATCAATTTGCAAACTGTTGCTTCGTCTGGATTGTGAGACTCTAGGGTAACTAACTGGGGTGGAGGTGATTGTCAATCAATTTCTTCAATATCGGAGAGGGGCGAGAAACGGTTACTTACTACTACCCCTCCTCCTGCCCTGTGAGTGTGTGTGTGTGTAACAAGTTTGGTGCGGTCTGTGATCTTAAATTTCCTCTATTTTGGTGCTCTATAGATCTTGTTGAACTTGCCCTGGTTCCTGCTGAGGACCTGGTTCTGCTGAGTGAGCCCGGGATTTCAATGCGACGATGTGTAGTGTGAGGTGGATAAAAGAACCCCAGTGGGACTGGTCTCATGTAGACTGCCCCCTCCAAGTCGGAACCATCCCAGAAGAGTTTATCAGCCTGGTCTGGTCGATCAAAGTTAACTACTACGCAGTCCCCCTGCACTAACTTGGGGCATTTACCGATCCAACCCGCCCTGTTGCAGATAAGACCCTGTCTGCTAATTGGGTCCCACCACTGCTACCTTCTGCGCACCATGACCTACCCTTTCTTAGTAGGTCGGTGGTAGTTTCCACCATGCCCTCTGCTAGAGCGGGCACGCCAATGAAGATAGCTACTAGTGGGGCTGCCTCCGGGAGTAGATTTAGATGCAGTTTACTTCCCCTAGTCAGCCTAATAGGAGCAGGTTTTCTTGGGCAGGTGTTATCATTTGTGTTAACTACTATGTTCCCCAGTAAGGAACCCTCCAAGCGGGGAAAAGTATTCAGTGAATTGGTAGGTCGTGCCCCATCGGGCACGATGTTCTCCCTGGTAAGAGGCGGATGGTGGTCCGTAGTTCTATTGGGCATATCGACAGCAGTGTGGATACCAGGGGCAACAGTGTCACCTTTTAGTAAAATTGGCACAGAAGAAAGATCTTTAACAATTTTGTCTAGTAAGGAACATTTCTTTAGAAGACCGGAGAGGCAAGTGTTCAAAGTGTCCACAATGTCTTTAGCAATATCTGCAATCAAGGGCTCGATCCTCGCACAAAAGAGCGCCTCCAACTGATCACCCATACTTAGATCAGTCCCCACGTGCGTGGTCGTGCTGGCCACCGCCTTCTTCCTCCTAACAGAGTCCCTTTTGGGGCTTTGGCCCGGGGTCAAATCCCTCTGGGTTGCTGGAGATGGTAACGTGTCGGTAGTTGGAGGACAATCCAGTACTGCCACCACAGGTTTGTTATTTGAGATGACCACCTCAGGTACTAGGGGGATAACAGAGCCTCTGCCAATGTCAATGAGTTGTGCTACCGTAGGTGATAAGGAGGACGAGAGCCCCAGTTCATGTTCGGCACTCGCTATTTCCTAGGTTAGCACCCCCACAGCCGAGGAAAGGTATGAAATTATGGACTCTGAATGTCTCGGCACCTTGGCCCTTTTACCCCCCTCCTCCACAGTAACAATGTTCTTTCGCTTACCCATTGGTAGATGTCAGGGGGCTGGTCCTGCCCTGCCTCTTTCTGCCTCTGATGGCCACAGATGGCCCACCCTCTGCCCGGGCTCAACCCGGCGTCGCCCGCGCTCGTCCCGCGACGCGGGAGGAGCAGCTCGTCTTTATGCGCCTCCGGGCGCGGGATTACGATGTGGCAAGCAGCGTCCCCGTCAGGCAGGCAGGGGACGCTGGGAATTGTGGTCCTTGCTCGCTCTCCCCTCTCAGCGGCCGCGAGTCCAGGAGCGGCGGCGGGTGAGGGCAGGGGTGTGCGCGGGAATCCGCGGGTCACCGGCAGTCATGCAGGTGAGTGAGCTGGAGTTGAGTAAAATGCCCCCGACGAGCTTGAGTCCCCGCTCCACCGCAGGAGCAGCTCGTCTTTATGCGCCTCCGGGCGCGGGATTACGATGTGGCAAGCAGCGTCCCCGTCAGGCAGGCAGGGGACACTGGGAATTGTGGTCCTTTCTCGCTCTCCCCTCTCGGCGGCCGCGAGTCCAGGAGCAGCGGCGGGGGAGGGCGGGGGTGTGCGCGGGAGTCCGCGGGTCACCGGCAGTCTGGCAGTCATGCAGGTGAGTGAGCTGGAGTTGAGTAAAATGCCCCCAACGAGCTTGAGTCTCTATAGTTAACGAGACACACTATGATGGTCTAAGCAGGGCCTCAGATCTGGACCCCACCCCCCCCTGCACCCGATGGGCCATTCCACTGAGAAGAATTTCGAAAGCCCCTTCGGCTGTAGATGCTTGAGAATGAGGTCTTCAATGAATAGATCTGTTGCTGGTCCCTCTGCCCATTCAGGGACCCCCAGAATTTGAACATTGTTGGGTCTCGATCGCCTTTCTTAGTCTTCAATCTGGCCTCCCTGTTAGATTTAAGTGCTTGCATTTCCTCATTTGAGCCGTGAGAGCTGTAGCGCTTTGGAATAAAGTCTTAATGGAGTCTTTTACTTCTTGTACTCTTGTCCCAATATTGCGTAGCTCTACTCGGATCAACAAGACCTCCATCGTGACTGAGTTTATCTGGCTCTCCAAAACCATTTGTACATCCTGAATGGCTGCCATGATATCGTGGAGGGAAAGTGTACGCTCATAGGGGGTTGATGGAGACTATAGAGTAGGTGTTCACAAGGGATTTTGTGGGTATCCACTCCTTTCAGGAGTGTGAATGTATCCAGTTTCGTTTGGTGGCTGCTCTTCATGTTTTTCCCTCCTGTCATATTGGAACAAGACCTCAGGTGAGTTTGCAGTGTGGGCTAAGTAGGACCCAGGGATAACCACTGCCACCCACCAGGAGTCACTGAAGCAACCATTGAGGCCTGTCAGATTTTCCCCATGTCCCTGTTGTTTTTCCCAAGCATTTGGATGGTCTGCGAGCTGCTAGCGCCTAGGTCCCCTGCTGAGTGTCTCTACCAGCGTGGTTAGTTCTTCTTTTCCCCTTCTTACTGTAGGGATGGCCTCTGTCCACAGCCACGGTACTGGTCGCCGCTTTTTATCTCCCGTGGCTCGTAGGTTGCTCACTGGAGGCTTGTGAGCCAGCTTATATTCTTTTAAAATGTGCGCCCCTTATAGCGCTGTGGGTTCAATGGGTTTCCTCTTGTGAAGGCATGATATCAGTGGAGATGAGCTTCTGTTTTGTCTTGTAGTTCTTGGTCAGTAAGCATTATCCCACTTCCTCCTGAGTTTATGTTTGGAATTGGGGTCAATAGACTATCAAGCGGCAACTAGCCTAGATTTCCCCACTAATCCAGGCCTGTATTGTGTCACACTCAGTGGTCGTTTGTGGCGACATATTGGTCTAATTCTCTGGACCACAACGTCCATCACCGCCAATGTCACCTCACTTCCAGCGGAAGGGGGAACTTGCCGCCCCTACTGTCTATTCTTACCCACAGCTATGGCTTGATATATTTCTTCTCCCCCACCCCAGCAGTGGCTCCAGCTTACCATTAGTCAGGTGGGCTAGTCTCAATTTTGGGCCGGTCTCTTGGTGCCAGGCTATGTGTGGCATTCGGGGGATTGTGCCGGTACTTTGCCTAGATCGTCTGAGGAGGGGTAAAGGTGGAAGCCCCTTAGGATCGTAGCTTGGTCCCTCCACCTATCATAGCCACAGTTCTGTCCCCTTCACCACCCTGGGATGGTCCGGGAGACACAGCGCCTCCTAATTTTAAGCCGGGGATCTGCCCAGTCATCTAGGCCCCGCTCTGAAAGTCCACCTGGGTGATCGATGGACAGCCATTCGAGCGATCCGTGGCTGGTCCCAATACCTCACCATCTTCTCCTGCCTCATGTAGTGGGCTTTGGTCGGATTTGTTACAGATTTGAAGGGTCTTGGGGAGATCGAGGTGTGGAGCCACTTTAGGCAGCGCCCATCTTCATTCAGTGACCCACTTTATTACTGTTTAAAGTTTTTCACAAATACTTCACATTGCCTATGTGTTTAAGTCGGACTGCTCTTTGCCATGCTACTAGGGGTTGAACAAAGGTTCATTTAGGATTGGCTTATGCCTCACCCTGACAAGGAATGTGGTTGCTGCTTGACAGGGCTTTGCACCTCAGTCAACCAGCAGTCCAATTTCTTACAATAACAGATACAAGTCTGGAGATGTAGATATCTGTAGACTGCCAGTACTTTTTTCCTTGACTGTGTATTCAGCCCCAGGATACTATCCGTCACAGGATTATCAATCTCTTCACTGCACTGCAAATTGCTTACATTTTCTTTGGAATTTAAAGTAATTCCCTAGTTTTTACTAGAGCAAGAAGGCAAAAAAAATATGAGGAGGGAATAAAAACACAAAAGTGTAAAAGTTCAAGGTCTTTACAAAATGTCTATCGATTTCTACAAATGCAATCTTTTAATCAGGGTTTGCTATGCATTAAAGTTTGTAGACTTTTTAGAGGCATCTGGATCCCCTTGAACATAGTATGGTATGGAGATTCTCATAATTTTCCAAAAGGGGGCACATATTATTTCCCGAATATGAAGCTTTGCTTGATTGAGAATGTGTGAAAGGTGTATGGTAACACGTTGTTGAGCAGGCTAGAATACCTGTGCATAAACAAGAAAATATATGTAATTTACATAGTGTGACTTCGAAGAACGTACCTCTGCTTATTGCCTTTGTTGATATAAAATGCGCTTTGCATAATTTCCCCAGAGCAAAGCTATGTGTTGCAGTGCAATAGCTGCTGTCGGTCCATTGGGGTTGAGGTGCCAGGTCCCCCCCACCTTTTGCCCCTCACGAACAGTGTCTGTCTGGCTGAACAAAGGTCAGCCAGACAGACAGTGTTCATTTTCAGGTCAGGTAGGGCGGGCTCCTGGCTGCCTTAGCTGTAATTTGCTGGGCTGAGGAAGACACAGCTCCTGTGGGTGTGATCTTCCCATCAGTGACGAGGGGTAGCGTCACTGATTGCCTAGCACCTGGACGCTTCAATTTTAAGCCCGGAAGCACCCATGATCAAGTATCAATCAGTGACACTTCATCACAGAGTCTGGTGGAGGGAGCAGTCTCACTGACCCCATCCCACTCTGTGATGACGTTGGGACTGCTGCCTTCTCTTATTGCCTGACCTTAGGTGAGCCAATGCCTCCTGGGGCCTCCGAGAGGGAGCTGCAGGTAAGTGTGGGTTTAAAAAAAAATGTTGGTGTGTGCATGTATGTATGAATGTTAATCAGTGCTGTGAATGGATGTGATTGTGTGTGTTTGCGCACATGTGACTGCATGGCTGTGAGTGTGTATGTGTGCGTGTGCGTCCCATCTGCCTCCCTCCTAAAATTACCGGCCACAATTGTAGTGCAAGAAATGGGACCTTGATCTAGATTGTTGAAACCAAAGAGGCTGCTTTACACAGATTATTTTGCGAGGGATAGGTCGACTCACATGATGAAGTCAGCAAATAATTTGCTCTTCTGCATGAACTCAGGCAAAGCTGTGTGTATGCATCAGTCTGTTCTGTTGTAAGAAATGAGTTCCCATCAAAATCTCTTTATTTGGCTGACGTGCATTTGATTGGCGAAGAGCAGGTAACGTTCGTTCTGCTTGTCAACAATGTGGTCATTATTTCAAAGACCTCAATGGGGACTTCACCACCTCCTCATAAAGTCTTTGATTTTAGCACCAAATGGGACATAGTAAATACTGAAACAAAATATAAAATCTGGCTCTACCCTTCTACAATTCCTTTCAGCAGAACAACCCCTTAGGGCGTATTTTTCTGCAATTTTTCCCTTATTTTGGGGTGTGTTTATGGATGATACAAAATCTCAAGTCAGCTAGCTAAGAGCTGAGGCGTAAAGGTGTTGCCTTGAAAAGAATCGTTTGGAAAGCAACATTATCATTTTCATGAGAATACAAAGCTAAACCTATAATTGCAAGTGTTTGTGGGGTCTGAATTCCTTTGCGAAGTGGCTTCTCTTGTTTTTCTTAAGTGCACCTCTTCTGATATTATATAGTGAACAGAGCCACAGCCCAATCATGTTCAAAAGAGTACTCAAGTAATTGTGGTTTTGGACCAAATTGTAAATTCACCTACTCATTCAGCCTCCCTGAAATATTAGGTGCCCAAGAACCATCCTCTTCTGATGGCTTTCCATTACGCACACTACATTTATTATATTGATTTGGTTGCATTTATGATCAGACCACACCTTTTTATCAGCAAATTCTAATTGTATTATTTATTTGTTTATTTATGTACATTTGTGTAATGGCCTGAAGGTGCTAGGCTGCGTTGCAAAAGAGGAGACAGTGATACACTACAAACTACATCTGTATAAACAAAAAGATGAAAACATATGTACACATATGCAACAACGGAGAAAGTAGTTAAACAGAAGAATTTAAATAGATGCTCACAGGAAGTACTTTTGAAAACGGAGAAGTTTCAGATTTAATTTAAAGCCGTTGTCAAGAGTAATAGTTTGCTGTAGATCTCGGGGAAAAGTTTCAACTTTTTATCACAGTACCAGTTAACTAATGTGCCACTGCACACTCAATTATGAAAGTTTGAGGTTCTGAAAGTAGTGCTTCATCGCTGCACAAAGATCTGGACTGAACAGAATCACAGAAGCACTACTGCTGATAATTTAAATGTCAACTATTCTGAAAACATTAGTACATCAATATCTCTTCACAAAGATAACTGGGTCATATAATCGTATATGAATTGGTTGGGGTTTGAAGAGAGGTAGAATGTCTATATGAATTCTGATATGGACTTTTGCCAGTGGCTTGAATTAGCAAAGAATGGGGTGGATTATATTTGCTCTCAGAATTATGGTGTCTTTTAGCAATGCCCTAGAGTAAGTTTCACACTACTTTTTGTTTTGACCTGCATATTCTTGTCTCCAAAGGAAATCTTCAAGTTACTAATAATTACAAGGCACAGAGATATACCTTTTTTTTTTGGAAACCTGCCTTCTCTGTGCCCATGGTATTTGCTGTTCCTAAGAGCCTGATGTATAAAAGGGTGTTGCGCATTTTGGGCCAGATGTAGGTAGGCTTTTACCGGTCGGTAACGGCCGAATTCGGCCGTTACCGACCGGTAAAAGGCATTTGAGATGTAGGGGGCAGAATCGGTAAATTTACCGTTCTGTAAATTTACCGATAGGTAATTTTACAGAATCTGTAAATATACCGGTCGGTAAATTTACTGACCGGTATATTTACAGAATCTGTAAAATCGATATGTAGGTGGGACTCTTATGAGTCCCACAAGGCCTTAGAAATCGGTATTTTACCATCAAATTCAATTTGATGGTGAAATACCGATTCAGGTGTGCATGCAAATGTGCGCATGCACACCTGTGCCATATGACAGTGCCTGCCATATGGCCCCCGAACCTTTTTTGGGGGTGCTAGAGGGTGTCAAAGTGACACCCCCTGCACCCTTGCCAAAAATCTGTATTTACCGATCGGTAAATACCGACCTGTAATGCCCCATTCATTCCTATGGGCTTCATAGCCCATAGGAATGAATGGAGCATTACAGGTCGGTATTTACCGAATCGGTAAATACCGACTTTTACCGAATCGGTAAATAAACATCTGGATTTCCCTACATCTCCCCCCTTCATATTTACCGACTTTTAAATACCGAATCGGTAAAATTCGGTATTTAAGGGTCGGTAAATATGCTTTACCTACATCTAGCCCTAAGTTTCTATGCTAGAGGCATTGATACATAATGGCCTACGTGTGCAAGGCTCTCTAGAAGAGAGTGAATTACACACTTTTATGAAAGTAGGAAGTAGCATCTCTTATTGTGAACCTACCTGCAAAACACTTCACATCTGGTTTAATTTTCCTTTAATAATTAAAAAAATATATAAAGTGTGATGTTGTCCTTTATTTAAATAAAATCAAGCATTAAAAATTCCTTTATTTTGATTCAATACTGTGCTTCAAGCGTTCATATATTGTACATATTTAAAGTTTTTGTAACTATCAAGATTAAGAAGAAGAATTAATTTAGCACTTTATGATGAATTTTGTGAACAACTATTTAATGGCTGCTTTCAAAATATTTCTAAATTCACATTGGCATTATGAAGTGAAACCATGAACCTTTGCCATTGTCATCATTCTGATTTGTTCATAAAACGCGGGATGAGCACTCAGAACTTTGATGTATGAGCCACTCAATAAAAATATGTAAGATATTTCAGAAAATCTGTTATTGACATTCATTCTTCGCCTTGATTAATGCTACCTTCCATACTTAAGACAACATTGCTTTCACAGAATAGGCTTAATGCCTATTTTTAATTCTGTGTCTTGCACCTGCCCTGTTTTGAGCAATCAAAATAATAGTTGTTATGGTCACCACAACCTTGCACTGTAATTCTTTTAGAGGTCTCCTGTGTTTCAGACGTAATCCCTGCAGACATATGCATGTCAACTTCTCAAGAATTACAATTGCCTCCAAAAATAGTTCCTTGGAATTCTTCTTTGCATTGTCATATCTATCAGTGATCTTTTCTCAAATGTTGCAACAAAGGGAGTAGGTTAAGCAAATGTATTCTTCTGGACACTTTGGCCTTCCAGTGCCTCGTTCTCGAATTTCCCTAAATTAGATTGCATGTGAGATGCCCACTAAATGCATCCTATTAGAGGCCAGTAAACTGGATATGTATTTGAAACGTCCTGTTGCAAACAAGCCATTAAGCTAAGTTATTGTCCTGTGTAATGGATAAAGTAAATGGCTAAAAAAGCTACGAAGGTCTAAACCATGGTTATAAAGGTAACTGAGAACTGCATATTTTTGCAATGTATATCCATCCATCCACTTGCAGAATACTATCAACAACTCTTTCTAAAGCAGCATGCATTTTTTCTTGGTGACATTAAAAAACACAAATACCACCTCCATAGATGCAATTTTAGTCTCAATAGTTAGAAAGCAATGGCTACAGTCACTGTCTTTTGTACACATGGTCGTGGTAAAATTGAATTTTGTTGGCCATGGAATCCATCTAATCCGTACAAATTGATATAGCATTCACTTCAACAAGCTTCCCATAAAAAGAAGGTCATCTTCTTACATTAGAAGATTATATTTTCTTTATGGTCCAGTTTCTACGAGGCCTTCCAGGATATATAAGAATTCTCCTTCATGCCACGAGTTGCGAAATTTAAATGATGGATCTCAGGGACTGTGCCCTTAGATGGATTAGCTTAAGAGTAGTGGGTACTCACCATATTGCATCAATACCATTATTAAAGCATAAGCCCAAATCTACACCTATCACTTAGACTAAACGTTGCTCTCGCATTTACTACCGTCTTTGACCTGTATCATAACCTCCCACTAATTTTAACATTTTAATTTTAAGTTTTACAAATTTTTGCTTGGAAGATGTTCAATTTAATCACCTATTTCATAAATACCAGATGAAATGGGTGCCCCATAACAGCAATGAAATAGAATTTTAAAAGGGATGTATACTAAGTCTCCATTAAGAATCTATTCCTCGAACATTGCTGGGGGCCATGGCAGTGATTGGCTTGGAGATGTTGTACAGAAGGACAGTACTGACTGAGTAAACTAGTGAGCCCGTCTTAGGTCATTGGCCATTGAAAGCATGGCCTCCAACATAGGTTCACAAGGGTTAGATCTCTGTTTAGTCAGGATAATATCTGCAGACCATATAAATGATTCAAATTTAAATTAACTCTGCACAATTTAATGCATTGTGAATATCTGAAAACATGGCATTGATTCTGACCTCAGGGGCTAATGTTTGATGCCACAGACCTGACTAAACAAAACAAAATGTGTTAGCTGTGCCAGACAAAATCAACAGATATCACAGATTAATGAGAATACTATTTTGCTGTGGACACAATGTATTTTATTTATTTTATTTGTGTTTATTTTGAGAGTTTTATATAGCGCTGACTAGACCCGGAGGTATCAGAGCGCTTAACATAAGGTTCCACAGAAATTACAAAATTACATCAGTTACACATCACATCAGTTAATAGAAAAGCATTTCAAGAGTAGAAGACAAAATAAATGGAGCTAAGAAGGGTAAGTGAGGTATATATAAATATATGCGACACATTAAAGAAGAACGAGAAGGGGAGGCAAATAGAACGGAGAGGGGGAGGGAGAAGGGAGAGGAGGAGGAGATAGACGGTATGAGAGACGAAGGGAAAGTCTGCACAATGACCGACTGGGTAGGTGACGGCTGAGGAGGGAATCCACAGCCAGTCTCCTCTTTAGCTCTCAAGGTAGCTCCATCGGGCATCGGTCAGATAGCTAGGTCTCAACAGATGAGGGAGAATTCACAGAAGAATGTCCAGATGTGTAACAGGATGGGAACGCAGAATCAATTGGCTGAGGGCAAAGGTCAGGAACTGGAAAGGAGATAGGTAGAGTGGATTGGGGTAGGAGGAGTAGGAGGGCAGTATGAGGGGGAGGAAGGAGATAAGGTCAGGAGAGACGAAGGAGAGACTGCCCAAAGTCCGGCTCGGTAGGAGATTGCCGAGGAGTCGGTAGACTGCCGAGAATGTATAATGGCTGATGAAAAGAATTACATCAAATACACATAGGAAGCAATACTTTTTTTTTAATGAAAAATACTTCCATGAGTGAATATCAAAGAATCTTATTACATGATACCAATTGGTAGAAAAGAAATAAAAATAATAAATAAAAAAATCAGTCAGGATTCAAATGCAACAAGTGTGTTAATTGTGGGGTTTGAAAAAGAAGACTGGAATTTACCTTGTTGGCAATACTTGTGATGAAAGCCTTGATGTCCAGGTTAGTTGGGCAGCTCTTCTGGCATGGAGCATCCACACACTTCAAGCACCTATGAGATATTGTCAACATTTTAGAGAATATGGCAACAATTCACAACAAAACAGACAGATGTTTGACAGAATTTAGGGGGTTATTTAGTCATTTGTGGCCAACATATCTGCAATATTTTGAGAGCATACACGAGTAGGGCGAACGTCCCATATCTAACATTCTTCAATTAACCAACTTGGTCTCAATGGAGCATTTTATGATTTGACATATGCAAGGATTTTTGTAAACTGCTGGTTTAACTAAGGACTGCTTATCTCCCCTAAAAGAGACAAGCACTGGCTAAGACAATAGGTCTGGCAACCGATGGAAACAAAGGCATGTCTAACTGTTGCTTGCATGCTTCAACACATCGAAACCAGGCCCACTGGACTTGGCCTTCGTTGACACTAATACTCATGGTGAAAAGCGTGCACGCATATCCTCTACTACAAATATAAATACGTGATTTATTTTATTGGTATTCACTTTCACTAGTGATACAAGCTTGCAGTGTCGCAGGCTCTTGTCTGCTATCTCCACAGACAGTGAGGAGGTATTTGTTTTAAACTTGAAGAAATGCACCTCAACATAAAAGATTCTATAAAAAAATTATTTTAAAATTATAATGAGGCATTCTATATTTTCCATTTGGCCTTCAGGTGGAGAGAGTAAAGTGGGAAACGGGGTAAAGTCGAGATAAGAATCACAGAATATTTTCATACCCATTATCTGCAAGACAAAGGCAGACTGTATTGCCTGTAGGTTCTGCTTGTGGGAAGGAGCAAGCAAAATTTGGATGGAGCAGAAAAACTACACACATGATATTTTCAGGTTAACACTGTTTATTTTGCATCTACCATATTTTCTCCTCTGGGTGAACCCAAGATGCGACTGACAAGGTCTAAACGCAACGACATACGGTAGGCTGATCTAAATAGGCCAGTTGCTAAAGGCTGACCCAAACCCACTCTCCACTCTATATTTTGCAATCAATAGGTAGTGCAGACATCTGCAATTGCAAGCCAGAACTAAAAAGGAATGATGAAAGCGAAACATCAGGTTGAACACAAAGTCCAAGTGTTTGACAAAATGGTGCTTCTTCACGTGTCTGTGGTATTTTCTGAAATCAGCTTCAGGACAAAATAACATTTATTTCAAAGCTTAGAGATGTCTTGCATCGTTCAGTCTGAGAACAGGACAATGTGTCAGATAAAAAAATTATAATACCATCATTTCATGATTCACTGTTCCACTGACATTTCACGTATATATACATCTATAAAACATGCTAGACCTTGATGAGAAGAAGCAATTGTTGAATCGTATTTTTATTCACGTTATTACGTACCACTTGTCGAATTCATTAAAGCTCCCTTAGGCAAAACAGGTACTTCAACTCATATGGAGAGGCAGCAATGTCATTATCTAGATGCTTCCAAAATAAACTGAGAGCATATTTAAAATGATGTGTTTGAGTATCAGAGTACGAAATATAACTGGTAGTAACATGCTCTAACCCATGATGTAATGCCTCTTCAGTTACGGATTGTTAATTAGTTCTCATAGAGTACATTACTCAAATTACAATACCGGATATAATCAAATATTACTTTCCAACTTGCATATCAGTTCTATCATAAGGGAATCCAGAGTTGTGACACTGTGACAACTATTATAATTATTCCAAGAGTTTAAATAATACCCAAAATATTTGTCTTTAACTTCATACAACCTCAAAGTCATTTTCTTAAGAGTCAGCTCAAACTGTGAATGTGTCTATGTGGTATTTTGTGTCTCCAAACCAGCACAATATTAAGAGTACATTTAAAAACAGATAGCAGAAGGTCATAATAATGGGTTCTCCTTGGATTTACTAAAGGCTGCAGACAGACTTGGTCTCAACATTTCGGTAACAAATATTCTACTCCCTCTCAAGTCAAGTTGCCATCTAGGCCTGATCTGCGCTCTCAGGTAAATGTAGATTCTGTGGAGCTTAGGTTAGCCCTTTTTTCCCTAGATGGCAGTAAGGAAGCAATCTTGTCCCTGAAACCCCTAAAAGCACCCATATTAGACCTCCTTCCGGTGATTTGTACTCCTGGTGTGGGCCACCAACTTTACTGTTCTTTCCCTGTTTCAAGCCGGGTTTTGAACCAAGGTGGGAACAGTGGATCTAATATTCAGATTCATATTGATACTTTGGAAGCATATTAAGATCCATCTTTCTGTCGTCTTAATTGATCTGTGAATAGCTTTCGATTTTGTCCCAGAGCTTGTCTCTTGGACTCTCTGGTCAATGGCTGGTCCTCCCACCTTGGTAGGGTTCTTGGTGCGACTACATAAGAATAATTTTGCTCAAGTGTGGTGGGGCTAGGATGGTGCATTAACTGAGAGGATTAACATAACTAGGGGGGGGGTGCGACAGGGATGCGTTCTTACACCAACACTTTTTTCCCTGAATATTAACAATGTGTTTAATTACCTCCATGATTGTATTAATGATGATCCTAAACTTGGTGGTGTCTACACCCTTGGCCTGTTTGCCGACGATACGCTGCTCATTTATAGAACCCCTGTTGGTATCCAGAATCTTTTAAACAAATTTCATGAATTTTGTAATCACAGGTGTCTTGATATCAATGTTAAGAAAATACAATTAATGGCCCTACGGCCGCACTGATCCCTTCTGAGAAACTTGACACTGAGGACCACAGTACTTGAGGAAGTTAAGCACTTTGATGATATGTGTGTTAGTATCAGCAGCTCCTTATCGCGGTCCCCCAACATTGATAAGTCTAGGGCTGTTTTACTACACAAATCAGCAGCCATTGGAAGGATTACAGGGATTCCACTCAGAGTGCAGTATCTCCAGTATTGAGGTCTATAAGGCTGCTGTGCAGTCGGCTGCACGTTATGGGGCTGATGTTTGGGGCATAGGTTCTTTGGACACCCTTAGAGCTAGAGAAAATAATTTCATAACGTCCTTAAGTTTTCTTCCTCAATCTAAACCATTTGTCCCCTTGTGCTTTGATCTAGCTCCCAAGCGGATTGGTGAGCCAGCTGCTTTGAGACCACTGGTTTATTGGGTTAAGATATGGTCTTGTCCTGAGCTTGAATTGTATATGCAAGGCTTTTGTGAACTTGTCCATTACACAAGGACGCAACTGTTCCTTGGCTATTTTTCATCACAAAATGGCTCTTTATTTTAGATCTGAAAGCCTTGTGGAACAACCCCTCTGCTAACAACTTTCCAATGTAAGTTCTTGTGAAGAAAGTATGATGGGGGTACCAATCTGAGGTTTAGCTTCTCTTTTTTTAGCTTTTAAGAATTTGCATTTCTTATTTCTTTTTGCTATATTGAATCTCGTTTGTTCTAAATTTCTCTCTTTTTTGTACAGCTTAGTATAGTTGGGGAATTATAGGTTTGTATAATCTTTCTGTGGTTAGTTCTTTGTATTGAAATTATCCTCTTTTATTTTCTTTCCTCGGTGTATGTTGAGGGTTGCGATATATATACATGAAAACCTCTTTGTAATGGTTTGGTTTCTCTTTATTCTTTAGCATGAAAGTTCTGATTCACATAAATACATATTCCTTTATGTTCTTTTCTTTTTGCTTAATAAGTTTCACTTACTTCACATTCTTCGGTTTCGGCATGTGGAATGCTTCATGTATATGTTAATACAGGTTCTAGTAAATTCTCGGGCTGCTTGCAACATGGATCGCTACTCTCTCTGACAAGAATTCTTCTCATGAAGAGTGACACTATTCTCCAAGAAACACTATCTTCAAACTGGGGTTTCTCTAAATTCTGAATTGCAAATGCACTGTTATTGTCACTGCTCTACGCATGAAAATACTTTGAAAAACACAGTTCGAGTGCATAGCACGTAATTCACGCATGCACATGAATGTGAGCCTCAGTTTTCATGTCCCAAAAAACTAGACCGCATACTATAACCTTTCAGTGCTGCAGCGGCCATATTGGGGATTTCACTGTAACTGTCTTGCATTTTTCAGAATTCCATATGGGAATGTAGCTTCCTCTAAAATATATATATACTGATGTTGAGGTATTTTACATTCTTAACTACTCTTTTGAATTACAGAGCATTACAATTCAGGGTATTCTTGACAGTAAGAGCAGAATGCAGGAGGCAAGTCAACAGTGACAGCGGTACTCAGGGGCAGCTTCTCCAGTGGAGTGAAGGAGCATCACCCCACTTAAATTACCCCCAAAGATAAAAAAATAAAATGGTAGTTCTTTAGAATTTAATTTGTTACCTTCCCACCCTGAACTGAGCATCAGGACTGGGGCAGGGTTGCTGCTGAATGACAGCCGTTTGTGGACTTTTCAAAGTGAGCATGTCCCTTGAGTTGAGGGGTTATGTTATATTTTAATATTTATGATTCATGAAATCATACTTTTAACTGCTTTTATGGGCTGCAACTGCAACAAAGTACCATTGGTACTATTATTACTCTATGCATTAACTCCAGTATTAGACATGGCTGACCTTTAGGTTTTTGTCAATGGTTTGTGTTGTGTTTCTCTTTTCTGTGTAACTAGGCTAGTAGGGAAGTCTTTCATGTAACATCTTCATGTGTGGGAGACTCTTAGGAGTGTTGGTTTTATGAATTCATTAGCCTAATGTATTGTGTTTTAACTTGTATTTATTGTACAACGTTTATTGCCTACGGCCGAAATAAAGTATTTTCTACACTTGAAAAGTTTACTACAGCCATTCGCACCAAGTTATCAAGTATCAAAGTAGACTTAACAGGCTGAAAAATTTAAAGGAAACAGTTGTGTGCTTAAGATTCACCTCCAAACACTTTGAAGTATCATATCACCATCATCTGGATTTACGGCTTGAAGGTAATCCTAATAGGAACCACCTTTTAACTTTCCTCAAAATGGTTCACAGATGTGAGGAGCCAATTACATCTAGACTGGTGGCCTCAAAGTCCTTACTAACTACTATCTCATCTCCTGCCTAACTTTTTATATGAGGATCCTGAAATAAGCCATCAATTCTCAACTATCTAGATATCAAGAAGATAATTTGACTTTCGAGAAAATCACAGGATGGAAACCACAGCCTTACCCCTTCCTGATGCCATATTTAATCATTCTAGATCAAGGAAACTGTGCCACCTTCTTACTTTTAGATCCCTCTGTAGCTTTTCAATTGGTCCCCCACTCCATACTCATCGTGCCTCATGCAGACTGAGAAATGGTAGACCTAGGATAGCTTAAACCTTTCTCATCAGACAGATGTCAATCCATCTCCCTTCCTGCTTTTCAATTGTCCAATTCCTGTATAGCGTCCCTCAGGAACCATCACTTAGTCCCAACTCTGTTAAACATCTACATTGACCCTTTCTCAGCATCGATTGGATCATTCAATTTCTATAGTTTTTCACATGCCAATGATGCCCAGATTGTATTTTCCATCTCTGACAATATCTTGTTGACACATGTTATCTTCCATGCCTGCATTCAGCAGTTATGACTTGGTTGAACTATAGCTGGCTGAAAATCAACAGCGGTAAAACAGAGATCTTAATGTTTGTCTGTCAAACTTCTATTTAGTCCACTGACTCCAGAGCTAGTTTTGACACCCATATCCATTAGCTGCACTGGAAACTTAGGCTTTAATTTTGATTCTGGTCTTTCTTATGCCCCTGAGTTCATCTATGTACCATCTACTTCACTATGCTGGGAATGATTAGGAAACTCTTCCCAGTACTCCTTCTTGGATAAACAAATATGCAGACCTATATATCAGCTCGACTATATTATGGCAGCTCACTAAATCTAGGTCTGTCTAGTGAATTTTAGTCTGGTTGAGTCGAATGTGGCAGCATGGCTACTTTTCAATCTGTATTGAAGTTAACTAGTTTGTGTATTTCTCACACATCCTCACTGGCTCCTGGTCCAGAAGCACTGTACGTTCAAGGTATCCTGCCTAGTTCACAGAACCCTTTTCTCCTCAGGCTTAATTTCATCTGCAACAAACTCTCCCCTTACTATCCTGTCTGTCCTTTAAATTCATTGGCATGCACCCTCATGACAATTGCCCAATTCATAGGTTGCTTCGGGTTGGAATATGCGCTACTACGTTTTTTTTGTAAGGTTATTTGCTTTGTTTATAATAGTTGATGTGTGCTCCCGGGGCAGCGTCTTCACTCTAGACGTCTTTGAACGAAATCAGATTTGCACTTCCTACATGGAATGTGGCCCCCCTGGGCACTACTTCTGGTCCTTCAAAATAGGCTCTCTTTTTCTTTTTATAATAAAGGTAGTCAATTGCTTGTTGAATTCACAAGAGTTAATGTATTTTATTCATACATTATATTTTCATTTCAGAGTACTTTCACATCTCATAGTATGTGGACTATTGCTTCTAATGCATTTCGGGTATTTTGTACCCTTCTTCAGGGATTAGTCCTAGGATGAACGTAAACAACATGAGGGACTGTGTTCTTAATTAAACATCATTCATATCTATTATGTATGATGCTACAGTGAATCTAAATGTTATGAAGTTTTGTGGTTACATGCAGTTGAGGTTAAGAACCATTGTGCGTGGTGTTTCATTATCTATGCAAACGTTGAAAGTCGACTGGCTAATGTTTGGCACAAGCTGGCATTAAAACAGAACTTAAAACAAAAATGGTGATGGGGTTAGAAAACGTGGTATATTGCAAGAAAAACATGATACAATGCAGTAACCGGTAGACATAGGAAGTTAAAACAACTGTCGAAATCAGTGATGTTTTTGGTGTACGGTAAAGACAGTCCTAAGAAAGACTTAGTGCTAGCGATAAATCATAGTGGTGTTGTTAGAGGTTTGTGCACAAAAGAGGTGATGCACATCTGATCCAATTCATAGGTTGCCATAGGGGAGGATGAGGTATTTCTTATCTGGCACTAAAATTGTACCACTCTCTTCCCTTCACCCCCTGAAACACATCTGCCCTATCACTTGTCAGAAAAAGAATGAAAAACTTGCTATATCAGTATTTGCAGTATTGTTCTGGTGTTGCCTTTGTGATTAGCTCCAAAATGCCCTCTTAGGTTGCAGATTGCTTCCCAAAACCTTTATTTGTTGATTCTTGGAATGTCATTATATAACTGGATCTTGAAAAAATTATTTTAGGTTTCCAGGGAGGCATCTATAATTGAATATCAGACAAAATGTGATTGAGACAGACTTAAGCCAAATCTATGTCGAATATTATTATTACGATTATTATTATTGTTATTATTATTATTAATAATAATAATAATAAGAAGAAGAAGAAGAAGAAGAAGAAGAAGATTAATGTTTTATTGTAGCTATTAATTCTGCAGGTGTGCCCTTTCTGTGCATCTTGAATATCAAGTATTATTTCTGTCACATTTAATTGTATTAATTTTATTTTCAGTGGGAGGTTAAGCTCTTAGTAAACTCTTGCTGAATTACATGTCATGACCCCAGATGTCTGCTTCAGATAAACTCACAGAGCATACTTCCTGGCCTACTTGTCTTTTTAAAAGTGTCACAAACATATTACCCTTATAAATAAACAATTCCTATTTCTCAATAATAAGTCACTATTAAGATTTGATTCTAAAGTTTACCTGTTACTGAACGCAAACAGACTTGTTATAATATCAATACAATATCAATACAAGTATAACTGTAAAGGAGAAAGATCTGAACCCATTATAACACGAGAAAAACCCCAACAAAGGCTTAACTGTGTACTGTTTGTGTACTGTTTGACTATCCCAAAACAGGCATGCAGCTCAGCCTTCTCAAGTGGGTAAACTCATGTTGGATCAGCTCATCCAGTCGAGATGTTTCATTTTAATTACATGTTTATAACAGTTTTTACTATTTTATAAATGTAATACTACATGTAACATAATATGAAGAATAAAAGTATTGATTGGATCCAGCTCATCATATATCTTCAGCCAGCCCTGGTCTCCTAGCCAACAGTAATTTACATGTTGATGTTTTTGAGCCGGTGCATACAGCGAAACAAAGGATACTGCCTAACTCTCTTCAAAGATGCACAATGGGCTTCTTGATATTTATACCAGACCTTAGGGTAGCCCACAGTCACCTTCTTACATGGAATTGATACTAGGTCAGTTTTCAACAACGACTAGTCTGCACTCCCACTTGATTTAAGCAATTCCACAAGCAGCTCTATTTGAACACTTTTATATGTAGTATGGTTTCTGACACCTTTTTGTATGCAGTGGGATGCACAACACTTACGTACGTGCATGATTTGAAAGTACGCCTTTTTCTGTATCTCTCTTGGATCTGTATTATTATTTAAACTTTCCCTAATGTTTCTTTTACCCTTCTTTCCCACCCCTCTTTTTTACAGAAAATGTAAGTCCTGATGATGATCCTTATATCGATACAAGGGATTGAAATGTCATTGACACACAATACTGTGACTATTGCATACATTGCTGATTTATAAGTTCAATAGCATTGGTATCAAAAAATTGTGACATAATCTTTGTAGCATTGTTGCTTGTCACTCCTGCTTAGAAATGTCTTAGTTGTATAGTGTCATGTAGATCCTATAAACCTATATAAGATCTGCATGCTTAGATAACATACACTATAGGTTGGGTGTCAGACGGATTCTAGACACCCCTACCGAATATGTTAGCCTGTTTACAAGCTAGCTCACATTACCACTAGAAACCCCTCTTACCAAGGAGAGAATAGTTCTTGGCAACTATCGAACATGACAACCCTGATCCCACAAGATCGTGGAAATAGTTTCACTTTTCGCTCAGTCACTCGTGCTTACTTTGTCTCAGAGAGATACACAGGACGTTTTTCAATAAGCATTTATTGAGCCATAGTCATTCTAGTGTAAAATAGATGTGCTGAAACAACCATTAGATAGTAACAGAAATAAATGATTATAAGCACTAACAGAGTAAAATGATGGTAGATTTCTACCATTGTGCTAAAACAATGAATACAGGCAAGTATAGATAAATACATGAGAATAAAATGTGTACTCCTACAATTCGATCCTAACTAGATGTAGCTAAGTGTACCTAGCATATATGTGGGTGTAAAGCCAAGAATCCTTCTAGGATAAAGTCAACCCCATTACCTGAAGTGAGAGACTGTGGGACCTTGGCCTGGTCTCGAGATGAACACCCTGCAAAGGATGTCAGACGACGGCGAGCTGGAGTGCAGGAGTCTCAGCATCTCGCGTGTGTTTCAATGGAAGTACTTTTCTCTACTGACTACCTCAGCAAGATGTCGTATATATACACACAAAGTGGTACCCCCTGGGGAAATACCTTGTTGTGTCATGTCGGACTAGGATGATGGAAGGAATGACCCTTATACACAGTTATTATGTAGGAGATGATAGGCCTGTTGTGGGGCTCAAGGCAAGATGGCGGCCGGTCAGATGGCCGAGTGAGCTGATTTCAACACTCTACTCCTCCGGTTAATCCGCCGAAAAAGTTACACCCATGGACTCCTTGTGTTGAAGGGAGCTGAAAGGGGCTAATGTGGCAGTAAATTTCAGGGCTATAGCAAGAGAACCCCCCTTTGTTACTATCGAGGTGCCTACCTTTAAACCTAGAAGCGGGGAGGTGATCCAGGATGCTGCGGTGGCCTCTTTTGTGTCGGGATCGTCTCGCATGCTGGATTCTCTCCCCACGGAAAAGCACTAGTGTCTGTGGCTTTTGCTGCGGATCTTGCTGCTGCGGTTCTGCAATTAGACTTGTGTGCCGTTCACATCTCGGGATGCCGCCGAAAAAACAGCCGAAGAGCGCCACCACAGCTACTGGGCGCACGACAGGTCCGAGAAGCATTGTGAAAGCAGGCGGCGCAGTAGCGGAATCGTCTGGGGCCCGAACGCCGATCGGGAGTCCGGGGGAAGGGCTGTCAGCACATATCGAACCTTCAGCCCTGGCTCCTGCTCCTGGAGCGCTGAAAAATGCACAGATTTTCAAGACGATGCTTAAAAGCAAAACTGACAAAACTGACAAGAATAAAATGCCTAAACTTCTAACTACTGCAAAACGTAACCAGCAGGTACCAGTGTCTCCTACATCTATTTCGCCCTCCTCTACTGACAAGGTAAGCCGTACTGCTTCATTACCCACTTTTGGGGGCTGGCTCTGGTTGTACCTGAGGGGGGCCTCTTGACTGATATAGAGGCTCTGAAAGGTGGGTAGGCAAAAAGGGATAGCAGCCGTAGTAGCCCCAGTACTTCCCTAAATTTTGAACTCCAGGCTGACAGTACGGCTCAACCCAAGGGAATGCTGGGAGCTGTAGTTCAGACTGAGTTTGGGGAGGCTGCTGTATCCGTAGACACTTCCTCAGTCCAAGGGGGGATGCAAGGGGGCACGGGGGCTCAGCAGCAGCAAACTAGGATTGCACGGGAGGAAATGCCTATAAAAAACGTTCTTTTGAACCCCGATGGAGAGGTTGATGGAGACAACTTCTATTCTTTGTCTGACCATACTGGATCCTCAGAGGCAGATGGCAGTCTGGATAAGGACTGGACGGATGATGAGGATAGCGAGTCAGGGGATTGGCGTACTTGTAACGCCTTAAATGCAGAGGCAGTCCCCAATGGATTATCTTCTGTCCGTAAAGCATCTAAGGCTTTGGTTTCAGGAACAAATACTGGTTCTTTGGTGTGGAACTACACGTTAACTGGTCAATACGGACTAGAAGGTGCTTCTACCACTCAAACCATAATCTGTTCTAACCCGCCCCTCGGTGAGATGACACTTGGGACCATCTACCAGACAATAATGGCACATCGGGAAGAGACCCAGCAGGAAAGCGGCTGCGCTCAGGGAGCATGTCGCAGGGTCCAGAACTCTATACGGAGGGTTGACAAAACTTGTTCAGACATCGCCTCTAGAATCGGGGAGGCAGAAGCAAGGATTTCGACTTTGGAAGACGATATGGCTACTCAAAGAGGGATAACAGACTTAATTAAATCTCAAAGAGATAATGTCCAGTGGAAACCTGCTGACCTTGAAAACAGGGCCCGTAGAAACAATCTTGAGGTTTTGGGGGTACCAGAAGGGATGGAAGGGTCTGACACTAGTAGGTTTATTGTGGAAGTGTTTTGTGAAGCATTTCCGGATGTTAAAGAGTGGGACTGGCAATTCGAAGTTCAGAGGGCACATCGGTTTCCATTCAAGATAAAACAGCGTGCTGGACAAATGGATAACAAACCCCATGCTATTCTTATTTGCCTGGGTAGTTTTTTGGCTAGAGAAAAGCTTTATGATCTGGCTAGGCCGGATAAGAGGCGGGTTGGTAAGGGCTGTGAGTTTTTTGTCAGACCCGACCTATGCCAAGCAACGGTTGAATGGAGGTGGCAGCTCCGGCAGCTAATAGCACCCCTCCAGTCTAAGGGAGCTCAAGTATTTTTGCTTTTCCCGTCTAAACTAAAAGTCATTTTTACATGGTCAGACCAGATTTGTTGTTTCAGAAGTCCAGGCTAAAGAGTTTCTTAACTCGCACTAGGTTATCAGATTTGCGGGGGTCTTTTTTTTTCCTTATAGCTCCTATTTTTTTTGAGAAATTCCATGGGGAAATACTCGCTGTGTTTTGTTTTTGTTTTTTTTAGTGGGGGACCCCGCTTGTGGGGGGTCAGGGTTGTTACTTGTGTGTGTGAAGAAAAGAAAATGTTTTCTCTCTTTTGGTCCCCTACGGGTAGCTCCCCAGTTGGATTTGCTCCCGGCGCTGATACCGGGGGAGTGTTTGGGTTTAAACCAGCTTCTCCATCACTAGGACTCAGGTCCTGATGCCTTGTCTAGGGGTGGTGGGTTAAGGGGGTTTTGGGGGTGGGCTTGGGGGTTGGTGGGGAGGCATGGGGGGAGGTAGGGCGGGAGGGTGGACAGGGAGGTGAAAAAAAGCTTGATTTTACAGTGACACCATGGCCCATTGGCTAACAAATGTAATATGTTTGTTAGTAGGAGACGTTTACTCTTTCAAGGGGGTGTTGCTGCTGATTTGCCTTGTTTAGGTTTTTATCCCTTCGGAATCGATGGCCCAGGGTAAAATACGCATAGGTTCCTGGAATATCTGTGGATTGAATGATGGCAAGAAAAGGGCATTGTTTTCAAGAGTGGTTCATTCTTTGCGGTTAGAGGTACTTTGTTTTCAGAAAACGCATGTATCTTGGAGTGATCGGGACTATCTAAAAATTCCGGGGTACGATTTAATTGGGTGCTCTCGCCAGAGTTCTATGATTAGAGGGGTGGCGCTCTTATTAAAACGTGGATCAGGGCTTTATAAGAAGACCACCCAAGATAATGCTGGGAGATGGGTAATCAATGAGTTGCAAATAAATGGCAGATCCTTAACCATATGTACAGTTTATTCTTCTAACCTGGATGATCCGGCAATGCTGCACCATTTGAATGTTGAGCTGGCTCTTAAGGCCCCAGCCTGTGTGCCTCTGTGGTGATCTGAACATTCATCTTCCTGCAGATTTTGATTTAGTGGGGGGGCAATATTACGTTGGTAAAAGCCAAGAGTCTTTAGATCTCTTCAAGCTATGGCTCAAGAACATTACCTCACAGATCTTTGGTTTTACCATAATAAACATCTTGATGGATACACGTATTACTCTGCCCCCCACAATAAGATGGTTGGGCTAGATTATTGCTTTATGTCTGAACAACTTGCAGCTTCCACATCAATCTCAGTCCTTCCTAGGATCCTATCGGACCACAACCCTTTGATCATGGAATGCATTTGCACTCATATAATAAGAGTTCCAAGAACTTGGACTTTTGAGAGAAGCTTTTGCTGGAGCAGTCATATATGGACCACATGAGGAACTGGATTGTGGAATTTTTAAATATTAACAGAGGGACAGCCTCGTGTATTACTGTTTGGGACACGCTAAAAGTGTCAGTTCGGGGGGAAACAAAGAGTTTTTCGTACTCTCGGCAGAGGTTCATACAGGATGAGATCATTAGGAGAATTGTGGAATTAGGGTTGGCAGAGGCTCAACTTATGTGCGCGATTATGGAGGGGCGCGATATAACTCAGGGGCAGTTGCAGGTGGCTAGGGTCAGGACCTCTCTGCTGGAGTTCTGTGGTCAAGACCTTGCTGCTAAGTACCTGTAATTCCCTTCAATGATGTCTGAGTTGGGGGGAAAATCAGGTAGGGTCTTGGCGAAGCGACTTCAGCAGAGAGGATTGGCCAACCGTGTCACTAGAATTCGGAACTCCCAGGGGCATATCCAGGATACATTGAAGGGAGTCATGGAGGTATTTTGGCAGTTTTGCTGTACTTTATACAGAGAGGAAAGCAGAGACTCCAACTTAGTAAGTGTAGCTGAGGCTTTTTTACAGGACCTGAACACGCTCCAGGTCACTGCTCAGCAGATTGAAGTTCTCTCTGCCCCTATAGATTGGAATGAGATCGAGTTGGCAATTAATTCATTAGCCAATGGGAAAGCTGCTGGCCCTGATTCGTGTTTTCGCCCGATATCTCTGATTAATTCAGATAATAAAATATTTTAGCCACTAGATTGTCATTAGTGATCTCTCTGATAGTTTCCCTGCATCAGCATGGCTTCATTCCAGGCAGAGACACTGCTGACCATGTCCGCCGTGTAATTGCACTCTTTGACTCGGCCCAGGCTACGCAATCTCCCCTCGGTGCAAACCTGTTGGATGCCGAAAAGCCGTTCGACAGGGTAGCCTGGGGTTTTTTATGGGTGGTCTTTTTATGGGTGGTCTAGCAGTGGAAGGGGTTTAGCCCTTAGTTCATCCAGACAATTCAAGCACTCTATATCACCCCAGAGGCCACTCTTTCGGTCTCAGGCTTGTTATCAAGATCATTTAGTATCAGCAGGGGCACTAGGCAGGGGTGCCTCTGTTCGCCCCTGCTGTTCACCTTGTATATGGACCCCTTTTTAAGCAAAATCTAGAACTCATTGGATATACTATCAGTTAGGGTCAATACATCAGAATATAAGGTTTTGGCTTATGCTGAGGACATCATAGTTTTGACCAGTTGTGTGCCATCAGCTTTCATGGCTATTAAGAACTTAGCAGAGCAATATGGCCAGTTCTCTGGATACAAACTCAACGTTGCCAAGACGCAGGTCATCCAATCAGCAGCTATGTTCCCCTCTGAAGTTCCAGTCACTCAAAGTGCATTGTATCTTGTGGTTAAGATCACACCTATAGTTGAAAACATTCCTGACTTGAATATCTTACCTGTTATCGAGTCTGTTAATTCCACCTTGGTCAGACTAAATAATTTGCATTTGTCTTTATATGGCAGGGGGAAGGTTTTGAAAATGTTGATCTTGCCTAAGTTTTTGTATCTTTTTAGAACCACACCGCTGGAATTCTCCCAAGCCAGTCTTGTTCACGCTGAGAGATGCTGTAACAGGTTTCTTAGGGGGTATCATCAACCGCGGAGAGCAGCCAAGTGTATACTCTTATCCCGTGATCGCGGAGGGATGGTCTGTGCCGAATTTAGTGCTGTACTGGTGGTCAACTTTCCTTCAGTACTTCGCCACACCTTTATTTGGGGATAGAGCATTGTTGCCGTCCTTCTGTAGTCCTTCCATTTTTAAAATAGGGCTTGGGGACGATGTAAAGGGGATTCTGTTACGGGTTTTCGAACCCAGTTACTACAAGAAAACAAAGTTTAAGGTTGCTATAGCAATATTTACAGTTTGGCGTAAGGTCCGGCGCAAATGGTTTATCCCCAATCTTAATTATTACACACCGCTAGCCGCAGCTAGACTTTTACCCCATATCTTTCAAGATCACGTTACATTCAGGTGGATGTCGAAGGGAATAACTCTTCTGGGTGACTTAGGGAGCGAAGGATCCATGGCCACTTTTTTATTTTTAAAAGATAAGTTCTCTTTAAATACTCATGAATTTTTAAAATATTTACAAATTCGAAGCATTGTGGACAAATTGAAGGATCAAGAATCCAGTTTATTTAGCAATAATTTACTTTTGTAACTGATTCTGAGGTGAGCAAGAATTGGTACTTTGTATAAGCATGTACTCTCAGGCCTCCCTGATGACCTTGCCTCGCAAAATGCTAAATGGGAGTTAAAGTTGGGCAAGGCAGGGCTTGACATTTCGCAGGCTCTGGAATTGTCAAATAGTGTTCTAATATCAGGTCTACGCTCCCAATGCTATATGGTATTATTCGATCTTTATTATACACCAGCCAAAATTTCTAAATGGAGAGGCAGCGGAGGTCATTGCTGTCCGAAGTGTGGTTTGCCAGCCGCTAGTGATGTACACATGTTTTTTGACTGCCCTAGCCTTACCACATTCCTTCAGGATGTAGAATTGTTTATCAAGTCCAAACTTAGTATTCCGGTTGTACTCTCCTCAGAGCTTGTTATTTTTGGTTGTGAAAATAATGGTGTATTGGAGAGATCAAGATATGCATCCGCCCTTCTTTTTATTTCTATGTCTCTATGTCTCTAGTGAGACTTTGCATAACATCAGAGTGGATTAGCCCTAACGCTCCCACCTTTGTAAATTGGAGGGCAAGGATTCTTACTCTTTACAATTTAGAGTCAGCAGTTTTTCAGAGGTGGGGCAGAAGGAGGCGGGAACAGGGCCAGAAAATTTGGGCCGCGGTGAAGGAGTGGCTTGGAGCTTAGTGAAAAGACTTTTGATGTTTGATCTAATGTCAGTTTAAATATGCTTTCTATGTTTCCTTCTCCTTTTGTCTACTCGTAAAGTTCTGTATATGTACAATGTGAAGCCATCGTTTATAATGTGTTATTTGTTACTATGTTACTGTCTTTCTTTTCAAGCTCAAAATAAAAAATAAAAAAAAAAGGAGATGATAGGCCTGTTGGCCTGCTATGATTCCAAGAATCCTCATGCATAATGAATGAGGCTAAAACTTTTCAGAGAAAAAAGCCCATGTCAACTTTGGACATTACGTAACTAGGTAAAAGGTCAATACTAAGAACCGTTAAGTAGTGTGATGGTAGGGAGAATGGGTTTGGTGACTAGGTATCCTATATTGTGGTACCTATCTGGAACATAACATTTGTATTCCCCTTGTCGCTGTCCTTTGCCCTTTGTCTTATGATTCCCGCTTCCATCAAGTTCCTCTGTTATGTGTTTGAATAAATACTTTTATAAAAATTACTTCAAAGCTTGTGGCATAGAACTTATTTAATTTCTATGCTCATTGTGTGTGAAGTAGTGTGGCTCACTGGTTAGAGGCGGCAGACCCGAGAGCAGAGGACGGCCCGGGACCAGGGTTCGATTCCCGGCGCGGCAGGTTTCTGGACCAGGGTCAGCGGACTCGATAATTCTCTCGCCTCGGTGCCCACTCTGATCAGCGTTCACACTCGGCAACTCTGGGCATTAGCTTGCCTCATCTTCACTAACGGCCCCACCAGACCGCCGGGGATGCCTGGTCTCACCCTGGAGATACCCATTAAGGGACCATCTCTCAGGGAAGCCAGGAAGGGTTTCGCAGCGGTCGAAGCGCCTTGGGACCCTACGGGTAAGTAGTGCGCTATATAAATGCCTATACATTTACATTGTTTGATGTAACTCTACACCAAGGGACCTCCTGTTGTTCGACAAACAGACGAGAGGGAACTGATAATGGTGGATGCAGTTCTTGACTGACATTTAGGAAATTTGTTATAATTAAAAGGACAAATAATTTTAGGCTTCCACATTTAAAAACAAACCCATTAAAGTTATTAACTATGATAATAGTTAAAAGAGAAACTGGTAAAATGGATGGAGTGTGCTAGGAATGGATAGGTTACGTATTAGTAAAAGAAAAAAGATCAGTGAACGCTTTAAGGTTATTTAGAATAGAGGTAACAATAGGTGTTGAGATTCAATTTAGATTTAGACTTGGACATAGGCTTAGAGTATAATGTATGACATTTTTGTTAAGGAGGTCATTGTAGCAAATTTTATTTTAGTAGTGTAATGTTAATGAGGGTAATAGTATTTTAAAGCATTTTGGTTTTTTTCTGTAAATATATTCATCTATACTACATTTTTCTCTGTAAAGTTTATTTATGCATGAAGGTATTATTTGTAATGAAAGCGACTGCCAAACACACCTGAAAATATGAGTAATTAATTCACTAACATGGACAGAGAGATCTACTAATTTGCAAGGTGCCTGACTGGATTTCAAGGAAAAGTCCATTCAGTTTTGAGGGTGGACATTGCTCCAGTCTGTGTCTTATGTCTAACAGCTCACTCAAAGGGGAACTGGGGAGGGGGCTCAAGGATCTTTAATACATTACTTGACCATTTCAAAGTACCCATCTGGGAGTGCAAATGTGGACCACTTCCAGTACAATCCAGGATATAAGCATTTCCCTTCTTCCTATGGTGTCAATTTGATTGGGTGTATGTTCTAAAAGAATGCCCAGAACCACGTGTGTAAAGCAAGTTATTACAACTAGAAATGTTCGAGGCTTTATGTGCACTGCACAGTGATATACAATATCCGTTAGCTCAATTGAATTTTTTCTGGTTTAGCGTGCAAGCAAGGCGGTACCTCCTGCCATTAGGAACCCTTTGTGAAACATAAAGTTGCGCCTTCCTCGAAAGAGGAGAAGCATCCCTTGTAGCACTGCTGTGTAATCCTACTGGGGTTTGCCCAGTGTTCCTCACAATATTCACTTGCAAGTTTAGGAGTTCATATTCATTGTTTATTTCAAATAATTTTCTTTTTCTTTCAGTTTAAGCATTCTGTGGTACATATCAATTACAATTGGTCAATGCATTTCGGTCGTTAAGACCTTCATCCGGGACCCAGTAAGCTGAAAACAAGGCATAATAAAATTTTGTATCAATACGTGTTGTAATTGATGTATCTAGTGCAAACAAGCATCACTTTCAATATTAATATAACAACTGAACAAAAAAATATATATATACACGCTCAAAAAACGGTTTCTACCCCCTCGGATAAACACAATATATTACGTGCCAAAGTACATTACAGACGCCGATCTAGCTGCGCATTCATCGTTATCCTCGCATTGTGCATTTCAAGCCACACTTTCACTGATTAAGAAAGCAAAGAAACTTCCCTCGAATGTTAAACACACGCTTAGGCGTGAAAGTGTTTAAAGCTCCACTTTCTGTTGTTAAATACCCAGTTACTCACATTGTACTAGTTGCTCGTGTCTCTCAGACTGCTTACTCTCCTGTCATCAGTAATGTCGGCATAAGCGCGATGGCTATCCACTTACTGCCTTTTTAACATACTACTTGGTGAGCGTTTCTCCGTCCTCCGCTCTCATTGGTTGCGCTCCCGATCACGTGGTCGGGTCCACAGCCAATGGGTGCGGCCGAATCCTCGCCATTGCTTGTGTGTTCGTGTAAGTGACAATGCGAATGAAATAAAGTATATGGGCTAACTTTTTTTTTAAAAAATGTGTGAAAGCGATGTTAATGAAGATAGGGGAATTCACAAAATAGTACCCATGTAGTTGAACATGTAACATATAACATATAGTAAATTACAGTAACATGCAAAAATAACATTCCAAAAAAAGAATAGTAAATAAGCAGTGAACCTGCTTTCTCTTAATGTGAGAAGTTATGGATGACCCATGCACCCCACCCTGCAGGGAATGCAAAAATGCGTATCTCAGTGTTGTTGCTCCCAGTTCACAAATAGCATGTGAATTCCACACGATCATTCAGTCCAAAAGGCTTATGTGAATTTAACAGGTACATCCAGCTGTTCTCGCGTTGCAGAAGAAATCTATTATTCTCTCTTCCTTCAGTTTTCTCTATCACTTCCAAAATTGCGAACTGCAATTGTGACACATTATGTTTTGCTTCTTTAAAGTGCGCTGCTACTGCTGACTTCATGTTCCCAGTCCTGATGTTTGATTTGTGCTCGTTCAGTCTTATCTTTATCTTGCGGGTGGTTTTTCCTACGTAAACCTTGCCGCAAGGACATTTCAACATGTAGATTGCGTTGGCTGTGTCGCAAGTCGCAGTTACATGAAGCTTAATTTGATGCCCTTTCATGGGGTGTGTGATTACGTTGCCCCTGATGATATTGTTGCAATGCCCACATTGCAAACAAGGTCTCATGCCACGATATGTCTCTGCTTTCTGTTTTCTGAGTTTAAGCATTTCTCCTAGATTCTTACCTCTAGTGAATGCGAAAATCGGCTGGTGCTCGAAACTCCTATCAAAATCGCTTTCCGCACGTAGAATGTTCCAATGTGTCCGTATTATCTGTTTATATTTATGGCTCATCGTGGAGTATTTTGACACAATCGTCATTCTCTCTTGTTTTGGTTTGATGCGAGTTTTCAACAATTCTACTCTGGAGATGTTTTGAACCTTATCGATGGATTTATTGATCAAGGTTAACGGGTATCCTCTCTTGCGAAATCTTTCACCCATCTTTTCCAATGTGTCTTTTACTTTCTCGGTTTCAGGCTGGATTCGACAGAATTTTTAAAGAGATTAGATCTTTTGGAGATTGATGAGGACGAAGATTTAATACTATGCACAGCAGACGTCAAGGCGTTATATACTTCGATCCCTCATGGTGCTGGGATAGAAGCAATGGAACAAGCAATTCTAACCACAGAACACAGTGAACAAATGCAAGTCTTTTTGATGGAGTTGTTAATTTTTACGCTCTATCATAGTTATTTTAAAGTGAACAACAAGTGGTATCAACAATTGGTGGGAACATCAATGGGCAATTGTGCCGCCCCGGTATATGCCAACCTGTACATGAAGGCATATGAGGAACAGTTCATCTTGAGTAACCCCACTTGGACCAACAATCTGAAAATGATAGTTCGTTATATTGACGACGTTTTCATTATTTGGAAAAACACAGAGGATTTACTCCAACAGGTGCTAAATGAATTGAATGAGAAGGATGAGAGAATAGAACTCACTTGGGAAATGTCAAGAGTCTCTATCACCTTTTTAGATGTCAAAGTGAAGTTGCAGCATGGCAAAATAGAAACGGAAATGTACAGAAAACCAACAGATAGAAACAACACCGTTCATTTTCAAAGTTTTCACCAGGATTCCCTAAAAACGCATTTACCAACATCACAGATGATGAGGGCAAAAAGAATCACCTCTGAAACCGAGAAAGTAAAAGACACATTGGAAAAGATGGGTGAAAGATTTCGCAAGAGAGGATACCCGTTAACCTTGATCAATAAATCCATCGATAAGGTTCAAAACATCTCCAGAGTAGAATTGTTGAAAACTCGCATCAAACCAAAACAAGAGAGAATGACGATTGTGTCAAAATACTCCACGATGAGCCATAAATATAAACAGATAATACGGACACATTGGAACATTCTACGTGCGGAAAGCGATTTTGATAGGAGTTTCGAGCACCAGCCGATTTTCGCATTCACTAGAGGTAAGAATCTAGGAGAAATGCTTAAACTCAGAAAACAGAAAGCAGAGACATATTGTGGCACGAGACCTTGTTTGCAATGTGGGCATTGCAACAATATCATCAGGGGCAACGTAATCACACACCCCATGAAAGGGCATCAAATTAAGCTTCATGTAACTGCGACTTGCGACACAGCCAACGCAATCTACATGTTGAAATGTCCTTGCGGCAAGGTTTACGTAGGAAAAACCACCCGCAAGATAAAGATAAGACTGAACGAGCACAAATCAAACATCAGGACTGGGAACATGAAGTCAGCAGTAGCAGCGCACTTTAAAGAAGCAAAACATAATGTGTCACAATTGCAGTTCGCAATTTTGGAAGTGATAGAGAAAACTGAAGGAAGAGAGAATAATAGATTTCTTCTGCAACGCGAGAACAGCTGGATGTACCTGTTAAATTCACATAAGCTTTTTGGACTGAATGATCGTGTGGAATTCACATGCTATTTGTGAACTGGGAGCAACAACACTGAGATACGCATTTTTGCATTCCCTGCAGGGTGGGGTGCATGGGTCATCCATAACTTCTCACATTAAGAGAAAGCAGGTTCACTGCTTATTTACTATTCTTTTTTTGGAATGTTATTTTTGCATGTTACTGTAATTTACTATATGTTATATGTTACATGTTCAACTACATGGGTACTATTTTGTGAATTCCCCTATCTTCATTAACATCGCTTTCACACATTTTTTTTTTAAAAAGGTAGCCCATATACTTTATTTCATTCGCATTGTCACTTACACGAACACACAAGCAATGGCGAGGATTCGGCCGCACCCATTGGCTGTGGACCCGACCACATGATCGGGAGCGCAACCAATGAGAGCGGAGGACGGAGAAACGCTCACCAAGTAGTATGTTAAAAAGGCAGTAAGTGGATAGCCATCGCGCTTATGCCGACATTACTGATGACAGGAGAGTAAGCAGTCTGAGAGACACGAGCAACTAGTACAATGTGAGTAACTGGGTATTTAACAACACAAAGTGGAGCTTTAAACACTTTCACGCCTAAGCGTGTGTTTAACATTCGAGGGAAGTTTCTTTGCTTTCTTAATCAGTGATAGTGTGGCTTGAAATGCACAATGCTAGGATAACGATGAATGCGCAGCTAGATCGGCGTCTGTAATGTACTTTGGCACGTAATATATTGTGTTTATCCGAGGGGGTAGAAACCGTTTTTTGAGCGTGTATATATATATTTTTTTGTTCAGTTGTTATATTAATATTGAAAGTGATGCTTGTTTGCAATAGATACATCAATTACAACACGTATTGATACAAAACTTTATTATGCCTTGTTTTCAGCTTACTGGGTCCCGGATGAAGGTCTTAACGACCGAAATGCATTGACCAATTGTAATTGATATGTACCACAGAATGCTTAAACTGAAAGAAAAAGAAAATTATTTGAAATAAACAATGAATATGAACTCCTAAACTTGCAAGTGAATATTGTGAGGAACACTGGGCAAACCCCAGTAGGATTACACAGCAGTGCTACAAGGGATGCTACCTCCTCTTTCGAGGAAGGCGCAACTTTATGTTAAAGCAAGTTATTACCCATTAGGAACGGGAAAACACCCAATCACTACCTGCGTTATGAGTATTGCAGAAGAGGACTTGCCATCTATCAACTGCCCCATCTATGCAGAAGTTGCAGTTTTTGCAGGATGGCCATTAGAGTAATAGATTATAACTGCTTAGCACATTTTCTAAACATTATCTTCATTTTGTGATGTCAGCTTTGCCAAAGTATCAACGTGAAAAAAATAAAGCGAACAAATTCACATGCAGAGAAAAGTCATGGAATCATTCACATCCAAAGTCAAAGGTGAGAGCCAACCAAGGACCAGAACATAGATTTATTATGCAACAAACGCATCACAGACCGATCGCAGAAACAAATTGCTAATATGTGATTTTTCTTTTTATTATATATATCGAAACATTTCTTAACTGTATTTTTTGTAAATCATTTGCACATACATTGATTTGCTTTTCTTACAGAAATAAACCATCTGATCCAAGCCACACATTGATGTTGAGACAGGCTGGTCTAAAGGCATCACGGGGTGCCCGTCTGTAGAAAAGTGTGCCACGTGTGCTCTGCAGAACATTTTCTGTTTTGTTTAGCTGTACATTACCATTAATGGCTTCACAACAGTGATAATGTGCTGGAGTCCAAAAGGCTATCTGAAATAACCCTTAGACTAGAAAAATGGTGGAGCAAAATCTTTTAAAAATGAAGTCCTTAACAAGAAGGGTAGCCATTTTTACCACAGAAGGAGTTCTCACCACTTTAATTGTGGTAATGATATCCTTTGTTTGGTAGTAGAAAAAGACAATTTATCATAGGGAGACATCCTTTACATCGCATGCAATACATCGCATGCCATTACAACGGGATTGTTACAATGACCGCGTTGTTACATCGCATCCCTTTACAATGCAAGTCGTTACAATAACTTAATGTAGGGGGCACAAGGTGTTGGATTTAAAATCCAACACCTTCCCTACAGTTGCACAGACTAGAGCTGGAGTAGTAAATTTTACTATTCCAACATCCAGCGCCCCTTCAGCAAGTTGTTGTAACTACTTGCGTTGTAAAGGTACGCGATGTAACAACACGGTCGTTGTAACAACCTCGTTGTAATGGTATGCGATGTATCGCATGCGATGTAACATCGCATATTCTTTATCATGTATTATATAGAATATATGCATAGAACTGAGTTAAATGTGGTGTTTCTAACCAGTGTGTGTGGGAAGGTGCTATGCCAACACTCCCCTCGATCAATAATTGCCTTTAATTGCGCAAGACACTTTTTATAGCTGATTGTAACATTTTATGTGTACAAAATTGGGTTATTAGCTGCCAATGTAAGAGCCTTTAACATGCAATAAATCCACCATCATAGGCCTTGACCCTATTGTTGTAGCAAAGCAGAGAAGTCCAAGTTCATCTCAGGAGAGGTGGTGTGGACAAGTAATTCTAGCTCACTGGTATGCAACCACACTTAATAAATTATTGCCAAGTCAATGCTTTTTCTTGTGAAAAAGGAAAATACTTTTATTACACATACACAATACTAACTGCAATGCATTATATTACAAATATATAGTATCCAGTAGACAGAAAAACCTTTGGTGACACCCTCATATCATGTTACACCTGTAGTGTGTCCTGAACTCTATAGCCACATATTCCTCCCATTTACTAGACACCATATCACAATATATGGGGATGTCATTATCAATAAGGCAGTCCTACTGGCTTTTTCAGGGTGTAGACACATCATTAAAAGCTGAGAACATGTTATAACCCACCATTCATGTCAACTGGGTTAGTAACACCAGTCAATGTCATTCAATGTACTGTAAAACCTTGCAATGTCAACTATCAACATTCACAGTAAAGCATTGAATTTAGTATAATAATGAGACACAGAATCTCATTTCTATTTTACCGTGGTGCAACTGCAGCTTTAGGAGCAAAGGACATGAGTTCCCACATTATATAGCTAAACAGCTTATGAGCTGAAAGCTCCTGGAGTGATTGAAACAATGGAAAGCCTTTCCGGGGGTCAGGGATTCAATCCTCTGGGATATTTAGGTTGACTTTCCTAGAAACATTTCTAGGGGGGGTTTTGAACATCTGCAGTCCCCAAAATATACTTTAAGATTGTTTGTGGTGCCCTACTCCTCCTTGAGCATTACAGAAGCAAAGGGCCACATGTATGGAGCAGCTTTCTGACACTGAAATGCTTTATTAATCTTATACAGCCTCATGCAGCATTACTTTTTGTGCACTCCCAGGTCCACCCAGAGGCGGGAGACAATTTGGCCTTTCCTCCCTGTGGCAAGTGCACAATGCCCCCCAAATATCGGCACAGGCAATGCACTGGCCTAGTTCTCAGGGGGTTTAAGATGGCCAGCAATACTGGCCCTGGAGAGACCCATCCAAGACCTAGGGACCAGCTAAAGGTGAAGTCCTTCAGTTAATCCTTGTAGTGCAATCAGGTGGCTTCTCCTTCTAGCTGGTCACTCTATGACCTCAACTTTCTCAGGTCCAGTGTCTTCTCAAAAGTCTCCTGGCAGGAATTTGTATTTGAGTGTTAAAGGTTCTAGAAGCCAGGCACCCCTGGGAAAACCCAAGGTACCACATCAGCACTCCACCCATATCCCAACCTTCCTGCAGCATTCAGAGACAATTTAAGATAGCGACTTCAAGTGGACTAATGAAAGACCTCCCCTGGGAGCTTCAGCCCCACCCCCACATGAAAAAGCTGCCTAATCCTTTCCCACGCTAACTCCAACGGAGAGCACCTACTGTGGTTGGCTCCAGAGTTCTAGCCTTCTTTCTTTGTTTCTGTGAGCTGGGGCTTGACTAGGCCAGGTCACAGTTGACACAGTCACGAGGGGTAAAAGAGATGTGCGGGAGGGGACAGAGGGTGGGTCTACCGTATGGTCCATAGTGAATGGTGAGGCACAAGACAAGAACAGTCGTAGTAGTACTGGGGCTAGAGGCCCAGATACTAGGACTATTTCTTGCCTGCCCCCAGCAGAGTAGGATCACCTAGACCCCATAGGGAAAGGGCCCGGAGGGTAGGGTCCACCAATCATTGAGCCTTCTGACTACAGACCTTCCACCTGAATCTACCCCATATGTAGTGGTACTGGGGAACGTACCTCCTCTTCCCACCGGGGCCAAGGAAGAATATGCGCAATTAAGAAATAAACTAATTCATTGGTTCTCACACAATACCACCTTAGGTCATTGTGTATCTAAAAATATCTTGATGGCACGAAGGGTTAGGTGGATTGGGAACTCACGCAAATCTGACAGCGGAGACTGTATAATTGTAAATTTTGACAACCCTTTTACCGCCGGGTGCATTTTATCTAGGTACATCAGTCTCACTCCACTAACCAGATCTGCCAGTAAGGCTTTACCTCTGGGTTATTTTCATAAGCCAGTACCCCATAGGGAAATGGCAGAGCATGGTCATAGGGCATGCCAACCAGGAGGCTGGTCAAACAGACAAGTTCCCCGGAAACAGCCTCCTGCCCTAGCCCATTGTGCTCCTGAATCAGACTGACAGCTATATAGTATCCATACACTGGCTCTAGATAATAGATTCACAGCTCTATCTGGGTTGAAGAATTGTGATTGACTACAGGCTTCTGCACTGCCTGGATCTGAACCAGCTATATCCCCCCAGAATTCATGGGCTGTGGCTGTGAAGTTTGTAGAAGTGAGGCCCAACAATTTCCTATCTTGGAATATTGCTGGGTTGGCTAACAAATTCCAAGACCCACGGTGGGTACGCTATGTGAAGCAATACACTGTAATTAGCCTACAAGAAATGTGGTCGGTGGACTGCAATTTTTTCCTAGAAGGCTATAAGGCATTCTTTGTCCCGGCCACTCCTTCGGTGAGTGGAAGACCAAGGGGTGGTTTAGTTACTTATACTTCTGTGGCCGTTGATTGTAAGATGCAGGTGATCCCAACTCCACATCGGGGAAACTTGGCATTGTCTGTAACCAGGGGAGATACCAGATGGGGAATTCTTAATTTTTATAACTCTGTGGATTGTCCACAAGAGGAGTGTAATATCACCATCTTTGGAGGATTCATAAAAAAATCTATGGGCCCGGATCTTTTAACCTTCTGGTGATTTTAATATACACCCTTGTGGTAATCCTTTAACATCCTGCATTACAGAGTTGGGCTGCCCCCGGGCGACAGGTTTTAATTTTGAACACCATCCTCAAGGGGAACTGCTGAACAATGTGTTGAACAAACTAGATATGGTGGTTATGATGTCTTTAACTGACCCATCCACCAAGTTCCCTGTACCAACATTTAAAGGAAACGATAGAGGATCATTCAATGATTTTATATTAATTCCCACGTCGTTGCAATCCTTTTTTAATGGTTTTAATATATTAGAAAGTGAATTCAGCGACCATAACCCTGTAAAAGTCAATATGTCGGCCCTTTAGCGATAAAAATAGGTAAGGCCCCCATAAGAGGTACCCTGAAACCAACGGATGGAAGGCGCAGACTAAAGTGGTTTCAAGTATCTCCTGATAGTTTTAACAATAGCATGAAATCATCTTGTGCCCATGAACTGGAATTATGCATATCTGAGTGGTCTACCTCTAGTGAGACCCTTGGTGCCTATGAAGTATTAGCACAAAAAGTAGGGGAACTGTTAAGCGTCCCGGCTAGTGGCACTGTTGCATAGGGCCCCAGATGGTTTGATTCCCATTGCTCCAAATCAGCCAAGTGGCTGAGGGAAGCTCTGTTGGCCAAACCAAGAGATCAACTTGAGGTCCAAGCATGCCGCTCGGAATACAAGTTAGCCCAGGCCAAACGTAAGGGAGCCCTGAAGGAAGACACATGGAAGGAGCTGATTGACTCTAGTACCTTGTGGAACAACTTGAGGTTTTGGAGCGTGGTGAATGCGCCCCTGTTTGACAAGGAAGGGGCGGTTTGGAGGCTCACATAACAGAGGAGGAGTGGGTACTACATTTTAAAACCATGTTCGATTGCCCGCTTGATCTTAACCATAGGGAACCACGGAATAGGAAGGATGCTGTGATCAGCTTTGATAGGAGCGAGATCATAGAAGGGATTTTTGGACTAACTATCAACAAAGCCCCGGGCCCAGATGGGTCCCCCCTGATCTATTTAAGTCAGATCCCATGTTATGAGCCCCGATTTTAGAGTTTTATTTAACGCTACGGCTAAGAATGGGTGTCCTCAGTCCAGGGCTTCTTCTTCCATAGTTCCAGTTTTTAAAAAGGGCAATAGAAATAGCACTCACTGCTACATACCCATTTCGCTTATCGACTCAGTGGTCAAGGTGGTGAGTCGGGCCCTTTTGCAAAGATTAAACACATGGGCAGATGAGAACAGGATCATGTCTGACGTCCAGTGCGGCTTTTGGCTGGGTCGTTCCACTGTTGCCCAGTGTCTCAATCTTTATATGATACTAAGTAAATAGACTGTTGCGCATTCTGGAACCATCTACTTTGCTTTCATGGATCTGTCATCTGCTTTTGATTGTGTTAATAGGGCTAAGCTGTGGCAGTCCATGGGGACAATGGGGCTGGAAGATAGTATTATTAACTTCCTTGAGGACCTTTTCTCATCGACCAAAGCTAATGTCAGGTTCTCACAGGATTTAAAGGTTACTAAGGATATTGAGATTAAGAAAGGAGTCCGGCAAGGCTGTATTTTGGTGCCGTTTTTATTTAATCTTTAAATTAACGAATTAGAAAGCATGCTGTTGGCAACCAGAGCTGATTTTCCTTATGTAGGACGGCGGGGATCCCTGTATTGCTCTACGCAGATGACGCCGTCCTAATATCCAGAACTGAATTGGGTTTACAAACCCTTTTAACTGCTTTCCTGGGATTTATGACAGATCGGGACTTGACTATTAATAATTCGAAGTTCTACGTCATGAAAGTAGGGAAACACACGAAAAGGAGTTTCCATTTCAGATCCGATAATTAAAAAATTCCTCGCACAAGCGTTTTCTCTTATCTAGGGGTCTTATTTGACGATCAACTCAACTGGGACCCCTTGATTCAGAGGAAAAAAGGGGTTCTGGCTCAGGTTAATGCAGCAATTTTTAACTTTGCCTCTAAAGTAGGGAAGAAACCGACAAGTTTACCAAGCCAAAAGTCTAGCCATAGCCACTTATGGTAGTTAGATCTGGGGGCACTCAGTAACAGAACCCCTCCAGGTTGTGGAAAATGGGTTTTTAAAAAGACTACTGTGTGTCCCACAAGGAACATCGAATATGGCAGTACACAAGGAATTGGAGGTCTCCTACCTAAGTGACACTCTTGCGTTGCGCCCCTTGACTTTCCTGCTAAAGTGTTAGCTTAGTGAAGATCTAATACTCACTAAGGTGATCTTAAAAGAGTGCCTGTCTTTAGACAATATGGCTCGTATCCCTTGGCTTAACTACATTAAAAGAGGGTTTGAACGGATTGGGTGGGGCGTTTTACTCTCTAAGCAAGATATTATTGTAAACAAGGATGTGGAAGTAACTAAGACAGCCTTTCTGAACCAAAGGCGATTAGAACGGGAGGCATAAGAGGCTCGGAAATTGAGTGTCCGGGCATACCTTCCTCCAATACCAACGCCTTTGCCAAAACCATATCTTGTGGGTTCCTTGACGAAACATGAGAAATTTCTTCTAACAAGGTTCTGGATGAATCTTTTCCATTTTTTGCTGGCAAGACCCAAGGGTTCTTCAAGAGGCCAAGTGCTAGCTTCCTGTGGCTGCGACGGAAAGTCTCCACAGGATTTGCTGCACTTTATGTTTTTTTTGTAGTCTGTATGCAGTCCCCAGGAGGCATTTTTTAGTTCCTATGTTAAAGAAATTGAATTTTAATCAAGTCAGGCCAGCAATTATGTATCTTCAACTGTTGTTGGAAGACTATCTTTTTTATTGTAGGGTTTTTAAAAGCTTCATTGAGATCTAGGCACTTTCAGGATATCTAGCCCATTTACTTAGACATGTTTACAGCGGTTTTACAGTGTGGAAATGGAGCTAGTTTCTCTTTCTACTATGTCAATAATTAACTTTTTTTATGTATGTATTTGTGTTACTTTGATGGTTTTGTAATTACAAACCGAATAAAGTTTATTGACTGACTGACTGACTAGGCCAGGTGCAGATTTACAAGCTTATTAACAGACGCAAATTTCCTCCATACCCATTCCTTTCTCAGGAACAGAGTCAAGCCACAATTAGTGGCTTTATTGCATAGGGGGGCCTTTGATCCTCCTGCTGGCCTGCAGAGTAGGTAATTTGGGGGACCTTGAATCTGATTCTGAGATGAGTTAGCGAATTGTTAAAACTCTTAACTTGACTTAAGGATTAAAGATATGATTAAAGTGACTGTGGATCTAGATCAGAATGCATGTTTCTCTTAAGATTGATACCTTACTGGACTCTGTAGATCTAAGTAGGGTGGAACTGTAATTTGGTTCAGATTTTATCTATAATGTGTAATTCAGGTCTAAAATGTACTGTCCACACAGATGTATTTATATGTAAGCAGAACAAAAAACTCCTACCCCAGCTGTGCAGCAATGAGCTTATCTTAAAATATGAAAACTTGTCGTTAGCACTTTCAATCCATTTCCACATAATATACCCTGAGTGATACTTAAGACTCACGGAAAATTCCAAAAACAGGATCAGCAAAAGTGAAAAATACTGAGGGACTAAAAGGGCAGAACCATTACCTACAGTATCGTATTCTGTTTTATGTGTAGAAGGTAAAAATAATGCATTTAAAGAAAGGACGAGGTGTGATATCCATATTGTGTGCTCGAAAGTCAATAATTAGGCCTTTCAGTACTGAAACGATCATATTTAGCTGTAAAGTGATTGTAGCATGGAATGTTTGAGGCAGTAAGCAATATTGTCCCAAATTAGTTAGGCAGTGTGCAATACTAATGATTACCCCAAACAGTTTTTGGTCATTAAATTCAGCTTTGCTAATGGCCAGTATGCATCCCTCCTTTTATGCTGTAACGGCATGTTGGAGATATAAGCGCAACAAATGGATAGGATAGCCCACTTGGTTATTTAAGAGTGAGTATATAACAAGTATTGTGCAGGATATATCGATTGTTTCTTGTGTCAGATTACTGTCATGGAATTTCATAAACTAATAAACATCCAGTTCCTCTTCCCTTCCCTTTTTTCTTCAACCTTCTTTCTTTCTCCCTGTATAAAAATGTACATTGCATCAATATAATAGTTGTCTTGGACGCTACTGATCGAATAGAGTTTGCTTTTCAACAAGTTTAACATTTAGTACATCAGTACATTTGGGTCTGATAGTTCCTATTATGTATAACGACAATATGTTTTAATTTAACTTCTGCTCCCAGATTTCCAAAATAAAAAATAATTGATGAATCAAAAGCATTCTAGAAAATGCTTTCAAGGGGTTTTTCTTCCTGAGAATGTTGTGAGGAAATTGCTGGCCTTCAATATCTTTTTTTTTAATGATTTTTTTTTATTGAAGTTCTTGGGGTCATTGAAACAGAGCATACAGGCATACACTACAATGAATAATCTTAACATATGACAACATTTACAAAAAATAAAGGCAAAGACAAAACATACTTTGTAATCTTAATGCTTTTGTTCCATAATTAATCAAAATGTGATCTCCAAATGATATCGAACTTTCTCACCCCTCCCATTCGTTGTGCAAAAAGTAGTTCACTCTTTCTAACTTTCTTCATTTTTCAAAACCATTCTGGAAACAAGGGTACCTGTGTTGACAGCCAATTCTGCAATATCAATGACCTAGCCACTGCCATTACTATATACACCAATTTTGCCAAATGGTCTGCAAGTTTAAGATCGGAATCATAACCGTACAGCATTAATTTAACATTGCAAGTAATCCTAATCTTATAGTGAGTTTGAAGAAAAAAGAAAATCTCATTCCAGAATGGCTTAATTTTAAGGCAATGTACCGTTATGTGGGACCAATTGGCCGGAGCAAATTGCAGACATCTAAAACAGTTGGCTGAAGTATTAACATACATTTTGGCGATGGCAGCCGGAGTCCGATATAGAAGCCATTTGCTAAAAAATAGCATTCTACGCCAATTGGCACCTCTCAATGTACTAAAATTGAATTTATTAATGGTCTTCCAAGTGTTAAGGGATAGTCCATGGTTCTCTTGTTCCAGCCATTTTTTAATTGCTTTTAAGCTCAAATCCTCCTCCCTACTCTGTACTAAGCACCGTTTCCATTCCCTGAGTTTCCTAACCCGTGCAGTCAAAAAAAGATTGTTCCATAACTGAGTGGGGGTGCTAATGTACCTTGGGTCCAATTGCGCCAACATTTTATAAATCAAACTATAAGAGCCTATTAACAAAAAATGACCATGGATTAAATATGACATCTCTCCCTGAGATATTCATGATCCATCCCTTAACGAATCTGATAATATAATGAACCCAGCATGTTCCCAATTTACAACTGTTTCTGATCCAATTTTAATCCCTGTAAAAGGGAGAACATTCATTAAGGGGGTCATTAAATTAAACTGCGGGAGAGAGTATCTTTTAAGCATGTCATCCCGTCTTTTAAAAAACCAATTCATAATCTTATATCGAACAATTTTAGAAGATTTAGGTACCTGAAGGGGGGAGGGAATTTGAACCTAATGACAAATTCGATCAAAAAAGAAATTAATAAATAGATCCTGACCGTGAATTTCAATTTTAAATCTATCCAAGTATTGTGCAAAGTATGCATTATAGTAGTCTTTAAGATTTGGTAGCGAAAGACCACCTTGCTCTGTATCTGCATAAAGTGTCCCTATTGCAATACGGGGATTTTTTTTACCCCAAACAAAACCTGAAAACAGAGATTCTACTTTTGAGAAAAAAGTACCTGGCAAAAAACAAGGAATGGTAGAAAATAAAAAAATAAAAAGCGGAAGTACGGACATTTTAATCAGTGCAACCCGGCCCAGGATGGATAATGGCAGTGGGTTCCACTTGGCAAACATGGAACAAACTTTCTGAAGGAGAGGATCAAAATTAAGTGTATATAAATCTAATACTGAAGCAGAGAACAGAACTCCCAGATATCGTTTAGGTCTTGAATTAAAACAACCGCCTAAATCTGGATGTAGTTCAGGGTCCGTGCCCCCGCAAACCAAAATATCAGTCTTTTTTTTATTAATCCGATAGCCACCTAAGGCCTCAAATTCTTCAAAAATCTGTAAACCATAAGTTTGAGATTGCAAGTCTGGTTTAATTATTAACATAATATCGTTGGCATATAATTTAATTTTGGCCATAGAAATAATCGGGGGAGCAACATTCACACAGTTCCGAATTGCGACGGCTAGTGGCTCAATAAAAAAAGCAAAAAGAATAGGTGACAAAGGGCACCCCTGCCTCGTGCCTCGTTTAACTAAAACTGACCCCACCACAGCAGAGTTAATAATCACATTGGCTTTAGCACCAGTGTACAAATTTTGAATTAAATTAATAATTTGTCATGGGATTCCAAAGTGCTCTAAAATAATAAAAAGTGTTGCCCAAACCACCAAATCAAAAGCTTTTTCTGCGTCTAAGAGTAAAATTAAAGCTGGAACACCCCGTATCTCAAAGTAATCTAACGCCTCAATCAAATAATGTGTGTTCGTGATTAATTGACGACCTGCAATAAAGGCATTTTGATCAGGGTGAATCGAATCGGCGGCAATAATATTAAAACGAGTTGATAGTAGTTTTGTAGTAATTTTGTAATCTGAATGTAATAATGTAATGGGTCTGTATGAATTTGGATTTTTAGAATCTTTCCCCTTCTTCAGAAAGCTCACTACCATACCTTCACGAAAAGAATCTGGAGCTTGCTCACCATCCAGCATAGAATTTAACAATTGCAAAAACAAATCCGATAAAGAACTAAAAAAGACCTTAAAAAATTCGGCAGGAAGCCCATCCGGGCCGCAAGCCTTACCAAGTGGAAGGTCCTTAACCACCAATTCCAACTCTTCCTTACAAAATGGACTTATCATTGTCTCCTGATCTACTTGTGAGAGAAAGGGCATCGGATATCTATCCCAAAAATCGGAAAGCTTTTGATGATCTATATCATGATGTTTACTATAGATCTTTTGATAATGAGAGAGCATTATGGAGCCAATTGCCGCCGACTGTGATTTCTCACTATGTGTAACAGGGCATTTTAAAGAACGGATCTGGTTTACAGCGGCTTGCTCTTTAACCTGCCAGGCTAAGAATTTACCGGTAAAATTACTTTCCTCATAAATGTTTTGTGATTGTTTACGGAAAATTTCTTCGCTCTGTGTAAATCGATTGGAACTAAGTTCCCTTTTAGCTTCGTTTAATTGATTTTGGACATTGCTCGAGGGATTAGATTGTCGTTGCAAAGTTAAAGCCTGAATTTTTTGTTGTAATGAATTCCTAGATTTCCTGGCGGCGGACCAGTCAGCTGCATCCTTGCTTATCACTATACCCCGAATAAAAGCTTTCAATTAATCCCAAATAATGTGAAGAGGAGCCGTGCCAGAATTACGAGCAATATAATCTATAATCTCCAATTTAACTGTAGTGACCCAGTTTTCATCCTGTAAATATGCCTTATTAAATACCCATCGCTTAGGGACTCTCATATCTTCTCCCAAGATGAACTCAATAGCTAACATTGCATGATCTGAAAAGCCATTATGGAAAATGTTCTGATAACAAAATTTTAATTGCCTAGAGGCCATAAAAAAATCAATGCAGGAGGAGGACTTAAACCTACCCGACTAGCAAGTGAAATCTATTTTTGTGGATTTTGTAAACGCCATGGGTCGCACAAATCAAGTATTGTCATATTAATAATATTGATCTCCGTGATTTAGGTTTAAGCTGTTTTTTTGAAGACGTAGTAAAATCTAATTTTGTGTTCATGAGAATATTAAAATCTCCACCGATAACGATATCCCCTCCTACCATTAGCATATGATTGAAACAAATGCTCATAAATCTGAGGGTTATCCTCCACTGGGGCATAAAAACAAACAAATGTAATTGGCCTGTGTCTGTTCTTAACTAAGCATGTAACCCAGCACCACCGGCCTGAGCCGCCCTCTTCTGACTGTATGATTTCAGCCTCCAAATTCTTATTTAAGAAAAGCGCATCCCCTTGTTGAGATACTGTAGAGGTCGAAAACCCCCGGAATGAGGCCAAGTCTTAAACATAGAGAAATCATCAATTCTGCCAGCTGAGATATGGGTCTCCTGCAGCATTATTACCGCAGGATTTTCCATTTTGATCATGACTCAATGGCTCACATTTTCTTATTATTATTTAAACCATTAACATTGAAAGAAATTATTTTAAAGCCCCTACTAAAAGACATTTGAAATGATAAATGTTTAAGATAGACATTTCAACAAATATACGCAAATACAGTCAAAACAACTTTTCTCATGGTGCCGATATATGGTAAAGAAAATCCTCAACCCCGTAAAAAAAACACCGCCAGCAACTTCAATATTTTTTTCTTTTTTCACCCCCACCACCCGTGTCCCCCACCCCAACCTCCTACTCCACACCCCATGGCCCCACTCTCTTCCTACTACACTCCCCCACGCTGGCCACAGGGTCCTAAGCCCTAACATGGAGGTGCCTTGTTGTCGCACCCCTTAATCCCCTGGCAACCCGCCCTAACCCCTACTCCCCCCCCTACGCACAAGAGCCTGAAAACTCTGTTTAAAATCCATAAAGAAGAGAGGAAAATCAGATTAATTGCAGAAAAGAAAAACCAAACAGAGATGAAATGTATGCAGAGAAAAAACATATCTTTCCAAAAGGAAAATATAGATAGCCAGGCAATGGATAAGTCAAATCCTTCAAGTCCTTCTATTTTTATGTGATCCTGCTCCTGTGCTTCATCAACGTCTGTCAGCATATAAAATTTGCCCTTAACAAGAACTTTTAGTTTCGATTGCTGAGCAATCGTGGCTTGGGCACCTTTGGCTTGAAATAGGTGAAGGATTTTAACAAATTCTTTCCTCCTCCGGGCTGCAGCGGCGGAAATATCAGAAAAGATTCGACATTTTGTGGTGGCATTAGCAGCGAATTGTCTTTGTTTAAAGGCTTTGGACAGGATTGTCTCTTTAGCTCGAACATCAGAAAAATTCAGCAGAATAGTCCGGGGAAGAGTGGAGTTGGGGAACGGCTGAGCTGGAACCCTAAGGGCTTGGGTGATCGTTAAGTCCCCTTTAAATTCAGGAATTACCTCATGACGGAGAAAAGAAGTAACCCATTGCATCATATCAGACCCCTCTATGTTTTCCGGAACTCCTACTATTCTAAGATTCGCCCTTCGGTTGTAATTTTCCAAATCATCCAGTTTAGACTCCAGTTCTTTTGAAGTTTTAGAAGTGATTTGGACCTCCTGCTTGACTCTAGACATTTGATCTTCCAGGCTAGAGATCCTAGCCTCGGCCTCTTGAAGACGTGCAGGGAAAGAGGACACTGAATCTTCGGTTTTTCCAGACGTTGATGAATAGCAGCCAGCTCCGCTTTTTGAAATTGCTTCATTTCCCTCACTTCATCCAAAATTAAATTTAACATGTCTTTGACTGACATCTGAAACACACCATCCGTCTCAGTGTCCATCTCTAGAATTGGACTATGTGAATCGATGCCACCCGGGGATCTGATATCAATTTGTGGCACTGCAAGGTCTACTGAAGCATATGTTCCTTGACCGACGGATGGTAAACTTTTTTCGTGAGAAGGTGAGAGATTGGTTACGGCTGTATCAGCAGGTTTTAATGCTAAGTCCAAGTTTTCCGGGGGAGCCATAACAATACATGTAGCTGGTACTTCTGAGGTAAGGTTGGAGATCAGTCCAATGGCAGGCTGGGCTGGACTGTTAAGCGCAGATATACTGGATTTGTTCTCAAATAAAGGGAATTGTTTAGGAGCTGTAAGAGCCACCGGCGTCTTCACTTCTTTAGGCGCCTTCAAGCCATTTGGGATAGATTGCCCCATCTGATCTGCCGACATAGCCCCAAAATTGACACAACCTCTGCAGGTACTTCTTGCACGAAATTATTTCCTGAATTAGGTTGAGTAAGCACAGTAAACACAGCACCAGGAGAAGCCCCAAATTTGTACACAACCTCTGCAGGTACTTCTTGCACAAAATTATTTCCTGAATTAGGTTGAGTAATGAACAGTAAACACAGCAGCAGGAGACTCTTCCTCCTCCTCACCAGAGCTCTCAGAGATATCGCCAGAGGGCTCCTCCTTGCCCATCTCTATACCTGCCCGTTTAGCTACATCTGCCTCCTCTTTGATTTGCTGGCGACGTATTCACGCTTTAGCGCGCGCAGTTAATTGCTTCCCCATCATGAAACTTCTTCAAACTATAAACTTGGGGAGGCCCAAACAATGCAGTCTACAATCCGATTATAGCGATATCCAGCTATTGGGTATAAGAAAAAAAAAATGTCCAAAAAACTCACCAATAGGTGTTTAACGCATTTGACGTTGTCAGCTGACAGGCTTTTGGAGGCATGTAGTTGAGAAGCCCGGCCGGAATCAGTAATTTCAAAAGTACAAAAAAATCCCCAGCTGCAAATATCGGGCACACACACGATAGCAGCTCCCACCGCTAAGGATGCTGGAACACGTAGTCCCTCCCACATAGCAGCCGCTGCCCGATGTCCAAAGGCTGCGGCGGTGGGGGGGACCAGTAATGAAGAAATGGAGCAGTAATGGAGCAGTAAGGAATGTCTGAAGTGACAGGAGGCAAAGTGCAAAAGGTGCAAGGTGCAATCACTTGTAGCTGTTCTGTTCCGGATTCGATTATGCTGTCACTTTCAGCCTGACAGCAGGTTTGTCCGTTAATTTTTTCTTAGCACTTGTACAAACAGCTTAAGAGGCAAATCCTGGAACCTCGCTCTGCGTCAGGCCTCGCATCCCCCGCAGAAATCTATGTCCATGCCTCCGTCAGGACCAAGACTCAGTAGGAACTCAGTGGAGACTAAACAGGAGCTGTGCAAACGCCGCCATCGTATCACCGCCATCAACCTCATGGGAGGGGAGGAGCAAGGGAACGGGAAGCCGAGGTGCTAAATGGAGGCGTGGAACTCCACCGTAGCTGCCGTCAACCAGTGGTGGGACAGTTCTAACAATCGCTGGCCTTCAATATCGAAGAAATCAAGAATCCACACACACATTTAGCAAGATTAGTGTAATCTAATAATGTGTGCCCAAAAAATCCTAGTGCCAGGATTCCGTAACAAATCTCACTGCTCCTTACAAATTTAATTCATTCAGTCATAAGATTAAAATGATTCTCAGTAACCTTAGAGACCAATCAAGTTGAATGCTATGATCTGGCTGTTGCGATCATCCACTTTAAATCTGATGGGGTTTAGATATATTTAAAGGAAAGAGTAAAGGGGCCGTACTGTCTTATGCTCCTTCCCTTTTGGCATTCACTCAGGCTACTGGTTCATTCACCAGAGAACCTGATCAAGTTTTGTCATATATAAAAAAGAAGAAATGATGGACAGGATGCTGATCAATGTCAATCGTTTACCAGAGTACAGAGATCTGGGCCTATAGACATCGTGTTTTGCTTCCAATGCCTTTCCAGTTTAAACCCAGTCATGTGCAAATCAGTCTTGACCCTGCTCCCCATGGGAACAGTCCTGTCTGAACTGCCATGCCAGGTCCTTCCTGGATTAGAAACAAGCATCCTGGGACTGGTTTCAGGGTTTTCCCCTCATCAGCCAGGCTAGCTTGACTCCAGTGGCATGGAGAGCACAGGAGCCACGTCTGGGCATACCCGTCCCACTTGGGGTGACAAATGCAAAAAGAACATTTGATGGGATTAATCCCAGATCCTTGTGACTAGGGAGGGAATACATGATTTGTTCCTTTTACACATAAAGTGTCATTCCCAAAGTGATTTTTGCAATCTCTTCGGGGAGGTTGTCACACCACTAGAAAGACTTTTTGGCATGATGCCAAATGGGGCGGGTGTCCACATTCAGACATAAATAGGGGCTTGAACCTAAATCAAAATTTCAAGCAGTGCATTGCATTTTACACGTTTTGCTTGCATGCATTTCAACAGAGAAAATCTTGCAGAATTTGCGTGGGATTACAATATTGTGAGATTTGCAGCACTGAATGGGGAAGCCATGCATTAGGTTTATTTTATTATATTATTTAAAACCATGCCACCTGTGCTAGCCTCCTATTATCTAATGCAGCTCATCGAGTCCATTGATTTCTCTGTTCCTGAAGGCTCTGGTGTGGATCAAATTCTTAAAGTGTTAACTTTAAGCAGGCAGCACCAATGCAAGCCCGAACACTGGTGGACACAATCAGACAGCTTCGATGTATTTCTGTTTTGCAAGGATCAAATGCCCATCACGTACAGTGTGGAGCCAGTGACACAGCCAGAGACTGACTGTGGTAAGGTCAGTGTGCAATCACCTTTGATCACTGCAGAAAACAATGTAGTGTGAGGACGTGATAGCAGCGGGTGAGGGACGGCTTCCCGCTGCTCTGTAGCTTCTTTCGTACAGCCACGCTGCAAGCATTCATGGATTCAATAATATTTCAGAAAAAAACCAAGGACTTTCAATTTTAGCGGCAATATCCCTCTTATTTGCATAGCTGCAACCCCGTAGGGCTTGCTCATAGACACACACAGCACTCACCGCTCCAGGAATCCTTCAAAATCTTTCAAAATAAAAATGAAATACAGCATCTTCCTTTCCTATCTCTCAACTAAAGCAAACAAAGGCTTTCAGTTCATAATTCGACGCAACACTTCTTCAAAAATACTTGAGTTAAGAGAAAAAAAACCAGTTTGCGAAAGTAGTCATTTTTTAACAAACCACCACTAATTTTTATTACTGACATGCGGTCGCCCACAAATCACCAGGTGTTGAAAACGTCAGATGTTAACGATGGAGCGCTACGCAAACCTGAAATTGCAGCAATCCTTTACAGAGAAAAATATCCCGTATCATGAATATGCCACTACAGACAAGCTCTCATAATAATACCATCTTGCAATTCTCCAAGCGCTCCGCAGACTAAAGTGCACCCGGCTGCCATTAATCCCACTTATCACCCTGACAGCTCAGTAATTACACGACTGCTACAGCCAGGTAGCGCTAATAAAATATCAACCGCAGCGCAGAAATGAACGTCGGTGAGCTGTTTTATTAAACTTGGGGGGTTGATCATCAAGTGACATTACTGTCGACCTATTTTTCCATGTGACAATAAATAATCATTTGACCATGCCTTCACATATACGACTATGTGCACGTATCAAAGAGAAATTAAAATACAAAAAAAAAAAAAACAGCCGCTGCATTCCAATGAGCTTCACAAATGGTGAAATTAAAATTGTAAGAATTGCATAGCAGAATGATGTTATTACTAAAATTGCAGTAAATGATTGATTCCATTAAAAAAAGAAAATCACAGACTGGTGCTTAAGGGAATAGGCAAGCAATTTCTATAAACTTGAATTTCACCTCATTTTTCTTGTAGAAGTAAGATTTGAATTAACGTTTGGTTTTACTTTAAGTCAACTAAATTTCCGCTTTGCCATTCTTGTTAGGTTTTTATTATGCATTTGATTTAAGAAATAAATTGCGAGAGACAGATCTTAATTTATCTGCACTCATGGCTGCACAAATGTGTCCATGTTGATGTTGTGGAAAAATAACTAAATCTGGGAGGGGGTGTGATGTGCATACCAGCATAAGCTTGCATTTTTAATTAAATTCCATAAGTTGTGCTTCATCAGCATTTTGAAAAAAGAGATTTTATGTAAGCAAAACAATACCTAGTTGGGTAATAGTATGCACGCGAAAAAAAAACAGTGAATCTTCAAGTAATTTGGGCCTTGTTCAATCAACCACCGCTTCTGCCGACTAACATTCTGTCCAGAGCAATTTTTCGTGCTGTGTTAGAGTAGAAGCAAATAATAGTTGCTCCCGTCGCCCTAATAAACAGACATATCTTTATAAGTATAATTCATATTCAGATGATCATGGTTTTAACATAAAGGTACACGAGAGGAAATGTGCTGCTTGCTCAACTGAGAAAAATCACTGTACTAGACGCACTAGTAGCAAGACATTAGAGACAGCCAATATTTTGGCATCAAAACAATTTAAATACTGACTTGTCCCTAAAGGAAAATAAAAAATAAAAAAAATAAAATTCACACGGTTATTAATTTAATAACTGTCGCAGTTTTCAAAAGACATTCTGCCAGGGAGAATAATGAACGTTATTTTGTGAGTCATTCTGGTTGATATTACTTCTCAGTTTAATGTAACTCATTGCCTTCTGGTCAGGTCAGAGGCAACAACTGAGATTTCAATAAATGTCCTTGCTGCAAAGTGGGTGGGAGCGCCAAGTGGCAAAGAGCCATTTTACTTGAGTTTTGAAAGATCTTTGTGTTGGAGCTGCCGTCTATTGGGGGTTGTCTTTCTTCTCTTCCAATGGGCTTCTTCTAAAATGTGCCCCATTGTCCCTATCATCACATGATTTGTCCGCTTAAGAGGGAGGCAATGCTGACTTGCTGTGCAAATGTAGCAAGTTCAATCCCAGGAAACTTCTTTCCAAAACTTGATTTTGGCGCTTTGTAAATCTACCAATCATCAGTTTTATGATCCTTTGGTTTGATTGGCTACTACTACAATAAGAGATTTCAGCACTCGGTATGGCAGATCCTGTGATGGCCGGTGCAACCTCAATCCCTCCTTAAGCTTGCCCAGCGACATGTATCACCCTATGAAATTGAAAGCCGCAGAGCCAAGGTGATTTGGCAAGTTCAGGTTGCATTGCCAGCAACAGGGTGAAGCAGAAATATCAACTGGAGAGGCTTTTACTAGAACAACTTTTGCCTGTCCTTTCTGTGGTGGCACAAAGATTGAAAGTCCCAATGCAAGTAGGCTAAGATAAGCAATGCAGAGGACTTTGCAGTAGACAAATTGTATGTACAGTTAGCCAAAGTGAGAAGAATAGGTCTGTGATGGGGTGATCTTACCATTACAGATGCAGTAAGTGCCTTGCTGCTGTGATTTGAATTTGTTGTTGCCAGTGAAGCATATATCTGACCACACCAATATCAGCCAGTGGTGATGGTCACCTGTACCCAGTGCAGGAATATCCAGCAAGAATGTATCCTCCTTATGGTTCGTAGTCAATGCAATGATGTCTTGGTGGCTGTACTGACCTGGGACCAGAGGGTGATCTTCCGCTAAAAAAATTATTTATAGCTCACCACGGGGATGCTGAAGAGGGCAGAGTGCCAATTTGTGTAGGAATCTGGGCTATGAACATTAAGTATGTAACCTGCAGGTGAGGTTCTCTATTTCTCCAGAGCTCAGTTTCAGACGGTGTCTGGTCATCCAGTCATAGATATTGGAAAGGCAGGATCTGAATATAAATAATGGTGCATATTGTTGAGGATCCAGGTACAGGAGGTCTGGAGGGCTGCCTGCACATTTGCAGCAGGTTAGGGTGAAAGATGTTTTCCAATGCTGGTAAACAGTTCATAGGTTAGGATAAGGTTTAATATCACTATCTAAATCTTACTAAACCTACCTGCGAGGATTTCACCAGATGGCCAGGGTATTTTCAACAAAGTAACCAGGGCAGACAACATGGGTGGATGCACGCAAGATGTGTCAACTGAGTTGTGTGAACTTGGTACCCACAAACCAATACTATGCAAGTTAATGTGAACTATGCAAGTTCATGTGGACGCAACCCAACTTAATGTAAGGCTACGATTAGTGCTATCATGAGTTTGCACCACTAGGGTAAGGGGTCTACTTTGATGCGTGAGATGGTGATCAGTCACATTTGCCATTTATGAAAATTAGAGCGAACTCCTTGAATTTGCAAAAATGTGTGTTTCGTTACATAATGTCATATTAGCAGACTCAGATTATGAAAACTGTTAAGGCTAAACTCCTTCCAGCACAGCCGTATGGGCTAGCACTCTCTCCAGATATATCTGACAACTGGCTAGACTGGGCCCAAAGGGGAAACTTCGTTTACAACGCGGTGTTTACACCGCACAACCTTTTCCACGCAGCTATTACAACGCAAGTCGTTACTACGACTTGCGCTGGATGGCGCTGTGGGATAAGGAATGTTGTAATTTTATATTCCAACACCTTCCCTACTGTTACGGGGACTGGTGTTGAAATATAAAATTCCTAAATCCGCGCCCTCCAACGCAAGTCGTTGTAACGACTTGCGTTGTAAAATCTGCGATGTCAAGTACCGCGATCTAAAAGATCGCGTTGTACTGACATACATCCGCACAAAGTTTTGTCGTTTACGCCTTCGTGGCTTCCCGAGATCAACTAGCCAATCTCACCAGGAACATAAAGGGTGCATTAATCTTTTAAAGTTGGAGTAATGAGGGTATTTTTGGCGTTTTTCAAACAGTTAGCGAATCAATACTTCAAATCGTGTTCGTTCATAAAGAATAACCTAGCATTAAGTGCCAATGGACTAGTTTTGTACAAAAGGACTTATCCTTTTAATGGTGAGTTCCTCTGGCACGATTTCCAGCTAGGATGCAATAGAAAATCATCAGGTTATAGCTTGATTTTAAACCAGTGATTTTACACCTTGCTAGAAGCTAGTGCAGAAAACGTTTGGATGTCCATGCTTGACAGAACAAATAGAAATTGGCTGCATCCAATATTTTTTTAATTAGGTATGAACATATATATGCGTAAGCTGTACTATCTTATTTGAAGGGAAATTCACTCAAAGTTTCTATCCGGTTCACGAAAATTATGTATTATGTGGGTTATGAAAATAAGTTATTTAAATGTTATTCTGTTTGCAATAGCAGTTTCCCGTTATTAATTATGGTGTTATATGTTGTAATCAAGGGTCGGGTCTGAGTCTGTTTGTTCAAATTTTAAGTACAAGTTTTATTGTTTACTATGCAACAAATAAATAAATGACGTCCTGACATTGCTCACGCACTGGCATTAAAAGCATAATTTCTGTTTAATTTGCACCACAGGCTTCTCTGGACCAAACATGCCCTTGACCTCTAGCAGGACTTTGATTCGAGTCACCCACAGCTATAGGTGGTAGTGCATGATTGATGCTTTCAGTACCTTCCCTTTGCATGCCAGGTGATTACAATCTCAAATGTTTGGAGCTGATGAGCACAGGAGGAGGAGAGTAGAGGTAACTGTCTGTCACAGTCTGCTCAGCGCCATGGCATTAACTGGCACACATGGAACGAGAGACTTTACTGCACACTGGCAAAGTGTTATGTTGTGGTACCAGTATGAAGGTTTCCCAACTGTGGGGATTGACCTACACTATTGAACTGGTTTTCAGGTATCACATGCTACAAGATTTCATTATCACACGACATGTCGGAAGAAGCCCAGGCTTAATAAAATGGGCAGTATGATATATTCTCTTTGGTCCACTCAGAGCTTTATTTCAGGCAGACAGATTTTATCTGTGTCAGCTTGTGCCCAGCATCCAAGAAATTGAAGACAAATAATAAATAGATTTAGGAAAGACGTAAATTACCTATAAAACTGTTCTCAGAATTGGGCACTAGGAAGAACCTCCCATCCATGGAGACTCTGTCAGATATAATAATCAGAGCTTGAGGTCCATTTAAACATCTACGGTCAAATGGAAGTTGTTCAAACAAAATAAAATAAAAACTATTTGAAGGGTTTTGTACAGGAGTCAGACTATCTTTTGCCCAGTACAGCTAACGAGAAAAAAAGAACGGACATTTGTTTCTGCTTTTTTCACAGTTTCAATCTAAATAATAGACTACAATGTTCAATAGATGCACTTTTGTTGAGAAGAAATACAGATGCTATCCTATTATTTCCTTTCATCACATTTTCGTGAACTTTGTGTAGCTATCAAATATTGTGTTTTATACTTTTTAGAAAACCAATTTAAATTTTACAGATTTGACATCTTTTACTGTTTGATATGGTAAATGATGATTTTGGCCTCTTCCCCTTATCCCCTGCACCTCTTCAATTCGATTCTTGAGTTTACCCTATACTACCCAATAGTGGTAAGGCTAAATTAGGTTGTTCTGCTTATAACTTGAAAGGATTATCTTTAAAGAAAGCAGTCAGGGGCACAATCCACAATCCCTCAGTATCCCTCCAGTATGCCATATGGAGTTTGTTAAAAATTATGTTGATACAAGCATCGAAAATAAAATAACATTAACTAGGAGATTAAATGTCATGACATTAGTAACAAAGTGGAACGTTCACATTTTATTAGAACATTGGAATGTTGAGATCTCCATTTAAAACAATGCAGTACTCCCTCCTTTGCCGTCCAAGCGCCGGAACACCCCAGTAGGGGGTAGCTGTGCGCTATATAATCTCCAAAATAAATAAATAAATAAGTGCTCCAGGCTTCTAGTGGCCAGTAGAAGCCCGGAGCTCCAACATTCCAATATTTGTTCACAGTGGTTGCTGTGAACAAAAGGCCTCAAGGGGCCCAAGGGAATTTCAATCCCCTTGGGCTCCATGAGGCCTTTGTATTACAAATGAGAACATTCTACCCACTAGGGGCGGAATGTTCTACTAGCATCAGAGCCCTTCGTAGCGGGCAATTTTTCACCTAGCAGGACGCATTTGGGAAAAAGTGGTAAATTTGTTCCACAAGCAAAATTATACAATGGCCATATTTCATGTGTTTTCGATTATGCTGGAACGTTTCTGGTCTTCATTAACCATTACTAATCACTTTTTCATGTTACTAAAGAAATCTAAATGTTTACAAGCCTTTCAATTCAAATTAATGTCACAGGCAGGATGTGTCTAAGATTTCCTACCTTGGTTTAGAAACATGCACTTGACTGAAAGAATAAGATTTGTCTTATGCAGAAGGAAATCCAAGAATCAGGCAATTACATACACCTGCTTTGAAAAAGCTCATAACGAGCAAGTGAAATACATTAGATTTCAATCTTTCCATTCTGACATGTGGTGTCACCAGAATAACAGACCCTGTTTTCAGTCTTGGACTTTCATGTGATAACATAATGCAATCTGGCTCATATAGTCTAGTTGTCTCTCCACGCGAACTAGTTAGATTAACTCTCCTGTATACATTGATCTGTGGATGAAAGCCTTCTGGACTGGAGTGAGGTGGTCAGCCTACACCAGAATATTTGAGCTATTGATAACGTATCCTCATCTTTTTTGGGCTAGTCTTTTGAATGGTATTATAGATGCTGTATACTAGCTCTTTGCAACTGTGTCATTGGCCTCTGTAGTTTTTAAATTGTTATTGCAATTATTTAGTATTTACTACCCCTGACAAGATGAAGTTTATACTATCAAACTTGCTGGACAATCATTTTGGTAGAAGTATGCTACACAGAAATGTAATGTCAGTTAAAATGAATATATACATAAGATTGAGGATATGTTATGCTGCAGAAAGTTGTAGTTGTACAGGTTTCCTTGGAAGAGTGAAATCTCCTACATGCACTTTAGAGGAAGATGTATTCTTATCTTGGACCCACAGAATACAGTAAGGGTGAGAATTGGCCAAAAAGGACAGGCAATGTTTTTCTCTACTGCAAATACAATTAGTTAGGACATTTGGTATAACAGGTTCTAATAAAAACCATACGTGTGGGTGATGAGAGGAAAAAAGAACAATCAATAAATTCACTAAATGACACTGCATTTATTTTTGGACAAAGAATAATCAGCAGGCTGGTCTAAATATAGAACCAACAATCAGTGTTAAAACTTTTCTTTGAGTGGGCCTTTATTGAAAATCTGGGGCAAAAAACGTTCAAGCAGGAGATGGATGTAAGCAACATTACATAGCTGCTAATAGACTCAGTGCAAGCCATAGTGAATGCTACTTGTAATGGTAAAACAGTAACAATTTTCATACCATGTACATGACTACAGAAGATGAAGTTTGATGCACTGCTGTGTGATACATATAAGTGTCTTCTTTAGGTAGGTCTCACATAGATGGCTATCTGGAGAAGTTTTCTCTAAACTGGGAGAGGTTGTTAAAGGAATAAATCAGATTGCCACATAATACAACAGAGTGACTCTTTTGGGCCTCCTGTCCTGTTGAAGAGTGTGGAAAAATACCAAAATGCTCCCCCCGGAAGAAGGGTGGCCTCAGTCAAACACAGGAACCTATAATTACATATGAGTTCAACTATCTGTCCCAATTAGGTCTTCTGAGCTAGGTGTTGGAGGTTTAGAATAGAAGAGCTATTCAAGTTCTCTCATGAACAAGTACTTGGTATGTCTTGGCCATTTGCTCTTTAAGTGTCCTTGTTCATAGCACTAGATCTCAGGCTTAGTTTCCTATTAACACTCACCAGATGAAAAATGTCCCGGCACAAATCTTTCTAGAGCCAATATGACTGGTGCTAATAGCAACAAAAGTATTTGTTTTGGGTGGAATGCTTGAAGTAATACATCTTAGCTTTTAGAAGTGTTGCCATGATAACTTTTTGCACCCTTTAAACCAGGATGTACTGGGCATCAGGACTACCAGACTCTGCTTATCAAGTCTATAAGCACCTAGGCAAAATATGATAGGCCGCTCTGAGTTTCAGGGACCAGTAGGCAGGTAGTCCTGCTGACCATAGCCCCAATTCGGAACACCAGGTCAGCCAAATCTGGTAAAAAAACACAAGGACAGAACAGATGAAACACACACATTGCAGGCATATTGGGCCATATACACAGACTGCTCTTTTGAGTAAGTTTAAAATATTAAGCAAATTTACTATTTTCACAATCACACTTTTGTAGGAGCTTAAACGTTTGTAGTTAGTACAGCACTACAAATGGCCAACCATGGGTACTGCAACACCCTCTTATAGAATATATTGGTGGTAAGGGGCTTAAAAAACACCTGTTCCTCATCCAGTCACACCCAGGCATTCTACACAAGGCCCACACACCAACATTCCACTCAGATCATACACACACGCTGAGCAGCTAGGGAAAGGGTAACATAGGAGAAATACTATGACATGAGAATACTACAACCACGCTATCTACGCCCCTGTACACGGTAATACATACACCATAAAACTTGTGTCATCTCCCTGCTGTACATCGGTGAGTCACATGCCTCTATAGGCTTGTGAGTTACGTTTCTTTTATGGTTAACAGTGAACTGGTGATCGGTGATTTGCACACCTGTACATTCTTGTGAGGCACATTTCATCTTAGTGGTTACTTAAAAGACCAGTTTGCAGTGGAAGTAGGGTTGGAGCTGTGTCATCCGTTTTGTTCTTTTGTAATATTCTGTTACTTTAGTGAGCATTATGCAGTCTCAGAACTCTATTTTGTCCCCACCCTCGTTTCTATTGGCAACTGGTCCTTTATCCATAGAATGGGAGGATTGGAAAGGCATGTTAGAGACCAACATTGACGCCTTGGATGGTGCAAAATGTAGTGCTGCATGTAAAAAGGCCCTGCTTTAGGAAAGGCTGGTCAACATATATTTAAGTATTTGCCTTCTGCCACTCTGGTCAATGGCAACCCTATTGAAGATGAGTATGAGAAACAAAAAAAGTATTGCTCTCAGATTTGCAAAGGATGTTAATTTGTTGATGAATTGCTATAAGTTCTGCCCCCAACAACAAGGAGAGACTGAGTCTATTGATTACTTAATTGTGTCCAAGTTAATAGAAATGGCCTTTAAGTGCAATTTTGGTGCAGTGCCTGATGAATTAGTCCATGATCAATTAATTGTACATTGTAAATGCAAGAAGATACAGGAACACTTATGGGCTGCCAAAACTCCTACTCTCAAGAATGCAATAGACATTGCAAAGCTTGTTGAGCAATCCCAACTGTGTATGTGAGAGAAAGAAAAGAAAAATAGTGGAAGTGCTGCTTTTTTGAAGATGTTGCTGTAGTGTGTAAACCAGGTTGTGCTAGTGCTAAAACCAAATTCTTTCTAAATATTGTTACAGGTGTTGAAGTCATTTTCACAATGCTGATTATCCCAAGTGTGTGGCCTTGAACAAGGATTGCATGAAATGTGGTCGCAGAGGCCATTTTGTAACAGTATGTAATCAAGGTACCAAACAGAGGGTAGCTACAGTAGATTATGATACGAATATAATATAGCAACAAGAAAGAAGTCTCTGTGTGGGTGAGGCGGATGTACATGGAAGGAGGAACAGGCATGAAGCGGGCTTCGTAATTAATGGGAAAACAGTAGAGCTCAAGATATATTCGGGCTCCGAGGTTTACCACTATCCCTGAAGCCTTATTCATGTTAAACTGGATTAGTGTGAGCCTTTTACCTAAAGACATAAATCCAGTGGGAAATCAAGGTGCCACCATTGATTTACTGGGATACATGGACACAACTGCGGAATTTGGTGGGAAAGTGATTAAAGGAAAAATATATATATCTGAGGATGGGCCACCAATCCTGGGACGGGCGCACCAATATGACCTCAACATTGTTGATAATCCCAGGGCTCCCAATTGAGTAATGGTGGTTAGCGATGTTGATTTATCAGATATATTGGAGGAGGCTCAGGATGTCTTTAGAGAACATTTGGGATGTCTGAAAGGTCATGTCCATAGGTTTTTGTTAAAACCAGATTTGGTTCCTGTTTAACATAAAGTACGTAGAATTCCTTTGATGGCATGTGCAGCACTGAAAGAAATGTTCGAGAAATTGATGTATTTTGGGGTTATAAAACCAGTGGAGAAGTCAAGATAGCTATCCCCAGTTGTAATCACTGAAGAGGCTGATGGCAAATACAGATTTTATGTGGATCTTTGATACTTTAACCAGAATGTATTAGTAGATACTTACCCGTTGCCGAATATAAAAGAGTTGATAATGGCCTTGGGTGGAGGTAGGTATTTTTCCAAGTTGGCCTTGAAGAATGCCTACCAACAAATCAAATTACATCATTACTCAAAGCCCCTGAAGGCCTACATTACTATGGAAGGTGTTAGACCTGGCATCTTTGGTGTGGTTTCCCCTGTCCTTTTGCCTCTACCTCCTGTATTTTTGATGCTGTGCTAGTTTTTGCTTTTGCTGGTTTAGATGCTCTGGGCACTTTGCCACTGCTGATCAGTGTCAAAGTGCAAGTGCTCCCTGAGTAAATTGATGGTGTCTCAGGCCTGCCACCGCAGCGCCTGTGTGCAGTCTGTAAACTGCCATGTCAGCCTGGCCAGTGTCCCCACTGACGAGGCCTAACCCTTCCCTTTCTGTACACATTGGACACCCCATGGAAGGCCAAAGGTACCCCCCTGGGCGGGGTGCAGTGTATGTGAAAGGTAGAACATATACTAGTGCAGATGACATGCTCTGGTAGTGAATTAAAGCCATTTTCGTTTTTCACTATTGGAAGGCTATCTTGCCCATAGGCTATCATGGGGAATGCTGTGTACATTGGTTACCTGCATAACTTCTGATAGGAGCAAGATAGGACATACAAGTCTAGTATCCCTGAACTCAGAATTTAATAACACATCTTTTAGGAAAGGTGGTTTTTAAATCCTGTGTTTGAGAACAGCACTTTTAGAAAGTTGCTGTTCTCTTGTCTGACCCTTCTGTGTGCCTTGGCCTGTTTGTGAATTGACTGTCTGGTTTGAGAGTGACAGGGGCTGGGAATTACCCAGGAGGCTAGCTGAGTCAGCCCTAGGCTGAATGACTGCATCTGCATCTTGAGTGGTGGGAGGGGATAGCACCTGGGCCTCAATAGGGCTGTGCCTGCCTTCCACAATGCTGGCTCCACCTCCTGCTGGGCGGCTGACGACCCTGCCCCTCACTCTGAAAGGAAAGGAGAAGCCAGGAAAGCAAAGTGCTCCAGGAACACCCAGAACTGGTTCAGACCGGGCTCAGAGCCCTCCTGCACAAAGGGAACAAAGACTTTTAGGGGTGTAAGTAAGTACAGGACCCCAGCCTACAAAAAATGTGTTCATCCTGGAATCAAGAAGGAAACTCTGCCAAGGAGAAAGCTGGAAGACTGAAGAGGAAGGACTGTCCTGCTGTGTACTTGTGGGCTGACCTGCAGTTGCTTTGCTGGCAAGGAGAGGGGAAGGACTTTGCTTTGTGCTGTGTCCCCTTGCTTGAAGAGATCTCCAAGTGCCTGAGTAGAGCTGGTTCCCTGTTAAGAAGTCCCAGGAACAAAAGGACTTCACCCCCATCTTCCCCACTGAACTCAACTGAGAGAGTTCTGTCCTTCCTAGAGTGCTTGGGCCAGTTGTGATGCCTGTGGAAGTGGTACCTGTTGTTCGGAAGCTGGACAAGAAGAAACTAAAGACTTTCTGCAAAGTTTCTTGTATCGCTCGCTTGCGGAGCGCATCCCCGTCAGTGCGAGGAAATTCCCGCCGCCGCAAAGAATGAGTTTGTCACAGCACCTGTTGCCACTGCAAGAACCAATGCATCCTTCACTTGTGGAACGCATCGCTCCGGTGTGGGAAAAGAAACATCACTGTGAGTATCATCGCAGAGCCTGTCGTCACTGGGTGAGATTGTCGCACCGCTTGCTTGTGGACCGCATCACTGCCTTCCACAATGCTGGCTCCACATCCTGCTGGGCGGCTGATGACCCTGCCCCTCTCTCTGAAAGGAAAGGAGAGGCCAGGAAAACAAAGTTCTCAAGGAACACCCAGAACTGGTTCAGACCAGGCTCAGAGCCCTCCTGCACAAAGGGAACAAAGACTTTTAGGGGTGTAAGTACAGGACCCCAGCCTACAAAAAATGTGTTCATCCTGGAATCAAGAAGGAACCTCTGCCAAGCAGAAAGCTGGAAGACTGAAGAGGAAGGACTGTCCTGCTGTGTACTTGTGGGCTGACCTGCAGTTGCTTTGCTGGCAAGGAGAGGGGAAGGACTTTGCTTTGTGCTGTGTCCCCTTGCTTGAAGAGATCTCCAAGGGCCTGAGTAGAGCTGGATCCCTGTTAAGAAGTACCAAGAACAAAAGGACTTCACCCCCATCTTCCCCACTGAACTCGACTGAGAGAGTTCTGTCCTTCCTAGAGTGCTTGGGCCAGTTGTGGTGCCTCTGGAAGTGGTACCTGTTGTTCGGAATCTGGACAAGAAGAAACTAAAGACTTTCTGCAAAGTTTCTTGCATCGCTCGCTTGCGGAGCGCATCCCCGTCAGTGCAAGGAAATTCCCGCTTCCGGGAAGAACGAGTTTGTCGCAGCACCTGTTGCCGCTGCAAGAACCAACGCATCCTTCACTTGTGGAACGCATCGCTCCGGTGTGGGAAAAGTAACATCACTGCGAGTATCATCGCAGAGCCTGTCGTCACTGGGTGAGATTGTCGCACCGCTTGCTTGTGGACCGCATCACTGCCTTCCACAATGTTGGCTCCACCTCCTGCTGGGCCGATGATGACCCTGCCCCTCTCTCTGAAAAGAAAGGATAGGCCAGGAAAACAAAGTTCTCAAGGAAGACCCAGAACTGGTTCAGACCGGGCTCAGAGCCCTCCTGCACAAAGGAAACAAAGACTTTTAGGGGTGTAAGTACAGGACCCCAGCCTACAAAAAATGTGTTCATCCTGGAATCAAGAAGGAACCTCTGCCAAGGAGAAAGCTGGAAGACTGAAGAGGAAGGACTGTCCTGCTGTGTACTTGTGGGCTGACCTGCAGTTGCTTTGCTGGCAAGGAGAGGGGAAGGACTTTGCTTTGTGCTGTGCCCCTTGCTTGAAGAGATCTCCAAGGGCCTGAGTAGAGCTGGTTCCCTGTTAAGAAGTCCCAGGAACAAAAGGACTTCACCCCCATCTTCCCCACTGAACTCGACTGAGAGAGTTCTGTCCTTCCTAGAGTGCTTGGGCCAGTTGTGGTGCCTCTGGAAGTGGTACCTGTTGTTCGGAAGCTGGACAAGAAGAAACTAAAGACTTTCTGCAAAGTTTCTCGCATCGCTCGCTTGCGGAGCGCATCCCCGTCAGTGCGAGGAAATTCATCACTGCGAGTATCATCGCAGAGCCTGTCCTCACTGGGTGAGATTGTCGCACCGCTTGCTTGTGGACCGCATCACGTCGTTGCGAGAGTCGTCGCAGAGCTATCAAATCGAGGTGCCGCGAGAGGAGAATATCGCCGATGCGCTGCGCATCGCCGCTGCGCCTGAGATTGTCGCCGCCCCGAAGATCATCTCATCGTACCTTTGCGAGACGCTTCCTACGAAACCTGGGCACAGGAATCCACACAAGGTATCGCATCCCTCCCCATACAGACCTGAGTCACCGCAACACGCCCACTGCGTCCAGGGTCTCAGGAGTGATGCATCGCTTCTTGTTCAACGCTGCAGCTTTCACTTGGAACTTTTGTTCCACCTAAAGGTACTGTTGGCTAAAACGTGACGCAACTGTGGATTATTTAAACGCAACCTTAAGAACTCTTTTAAAATCATATCCTTGAACTCTGTATGTTGGATTTTAGTCGTATTGGTCTTGTTTAGTTTAGATTAAATACTTCTATTTTTCTAAACTGGTGTGGAGTCCATTTGTGGTGTTTTCACTGTGTCACTGTGAGTGTTGGTACAAATACTTTACACATTGCCTTTGATAAGCCTGTCTGCTCGTGCCAAGCTACCAAGGGGGTGAGCAGGGGTTATCTAAAGAATGCATCCCCCTTACCCTGACTAGAGGCCAGGGTCCCTATTTGTCACAAGTACCTACCTGTGCCAACTAGAGACCCCGAATTCCAACAGAAGGTACATTTCAGTTTTCCCGAATGCCATTTGAGTCATGTTCAGCAGTGTATTCCAACCCATGATGAATAAGGTGGTCAAAGGATGGCTAACATTCTTTATTTCTAAGATGACATCTCGATTCTGTAGAACAACATAACATGGTACTGATGCAAGCTCTCCAGAGGATGAAGGAGGCTGGCTTATCCCTTGGGCGAGATAAGTGTATATTTTTGGTAGAGCAGGTGGAGTATTTAAGGTACAAAATCACTGCTGATGTAGTGAAACCAAAAGATAATCTGGTGGATGCTATAAGGTTAGCAGCTTCACCAGGATTTAAAGATCATTTGAAATCTGTCCTTGGCCTCATTGAATACTAAATTCATACCAAGGTTTTCAGATAAACGGAATGTCTGAGGCTCTTACTAAAGAAAGGCACCAATTTCCAGTGGGGCGATGTGCAACAGAAAGGTTTTGAGCAGAGTCAGGAAGAAATTTGTGCGACGGGCATTTTGACACCATTTGGCACTCAATTGCAGTCAATTCTCATGGTAGATGCAAGCGTCATGGGATTGGGGCATTTCTGTCACAAATCCATGGTACACGGGAAACAACTGTGGCATTTTCATCCTGAGCCTTGACCACCTCTGAGAGGAACTATTTCATTACTGAATGGGAGGCGCTTGCAGCAGCATGGGGGTGGAGTATTTTAGAACTTACCTGCTGGGATTTTAATTTATTCTGTGCGCCGACCACAAGCCCTTAGTTAAAATATTGTTGCCAGGTGGAGCAGGAAAGGGCTCTGTGAGACCGGTCAAGCTGGCTGCACGTCTCCAAGAACATTTCTACATGTTAGAACACATACAGGGGTGGATGAACCATCAAGCTGACTGTTTGTCAAGGTTATCTGTAGGTTGGGGTGCAGTGGATGGGCATTCTGTCTTAACCAAGAGAGTGATGGTGCTGAAGTGACTGTCTTAGATGTTCTGATCTTAGTTGTGCACCTGCTGTTTCCAAGCAAGAATGGGTAAAATAATTGGAATCTGATCTCTCCCTCAAGGAAGTGAAACGCCAACTTTTGTTAAGGGGCTGGCAGGAAAGTTCAATGTTGCTCTCTATCAGGCCTACCTTAAGGACGAGTTATTGATAAGTGAAGAAATTGTGATAATGAGGGAGGAACAGTTCATTCCTTCACAACGATTACGAGGGTGGTGGCCAAGTATGGCTGAACAAGTAGATAAATGGGTTGAGAAATGCAGTGTGTGTAAAGAAGGAGAAACACGTTTAAAGGGTGGAGTGCAGGCAGATTAGGACATGGGAAAACCATGGCACACAGTGTCCTTAGATTTCATTGGAACAATGAGTGAGTTGAGAGACGAACTGAGATATGCCATGATGATGGTGGACGTGCACACCGAGTGGATTGTAGTTATGTTTATGATGGAGCTTACCACCTGAGCCACTGTTACTGTATTGAAAGACATTATGTGTGACAAAGGGGATCCGTCTGTCATTATCACTGATAATGGCACTCAATTGAAGTCACAAGCGATGCAATGTTTTCTGGAGTCTGTTGGGGTCAAGCAAAATCATACTTCACTATGCAAGCTGCAAAGCAATGGTATTGTGGAAAGGGTCAACAGAATGGTCAAGAGGACCAGACAGATGACCCTTACCAGTGGACTTGAGGTTGGTAGGATGATCATGAAAATGGTCTGGGCATACCTCACGAGTACTCATGGAGTTGCATGGGAGAATGCCAGCAACCAAGCTAGCCCCAGTATGGAAGAAGGAAGTTGTGATACGTGCTCAATTCAAATAGTGATCAATGAAAGGAGAGTTGGTGCAAAGAGTGTGTCAGTGAAAGAGATTGGGTGGTGAGATAAGTGGTGGTTTATCTAAATCTAGAGTTCCCTTCAGGGTTGCATGTGCCCTTCGCTTTTCGGTTGTGTTGGACAATGGTGAGAAGTGGAACAATAGGTGGTTGGCCTTGTATCAAAGAGGTGGTCAATGTGAAAAGGTAAACCGTGAGACTGAGTGTTAATGTCTAATGAAGAGTTATGTCGGTCCTCACCAAACACGAGCTACACAGTGAGATCGGCTCAGGGTAGAGGTGAGGAACTGGGCAAGAGTAAGGAGGGTTAGTTTATCTCTTAAGTATTTAAGAGATTACATTCACTGAACATGTGAATTTTCCTTATTTTTGTTTGGTATCTTATAATTTAATATATATATGTTATAATATAACTTTTTACCCTGAGTTTGTAAGGGAGGAGGATGTGTTGTGACTTGAAATGTAGTGTGTCTGAGACTTGGAATGTAGACTTCTTCCATTTTCCAAGTTCCAAATATTGAGCAAGCTTTCCACTGATGCCAGTTGATGCCTGACTGGCTGAGGGACAGCTGCATGCAGTTGTAAAAGGAGCTAATTAACTAAATCCGAAGTTACTCCCCACTTCCAGCGTCCAGAGATTCTGTGGGAGTACGGTACAAGAAACAGTCTCTTTTACAATATACAAATATGGCCCCTAGAAGTATTCTTATATTGATGTTTGCACATTGTTTAGTAGAGCCTTAGCAGACAGTTCGAGAAAGCCACATTACACATGTTACACTGCGGTTTGTGCTGGACGGTTACAGCCAGGGCACTTCAAAATTCTACAACTAAACAGATGTTGAGCACTTTCATGTTATTGCAACTAGGAGAGTTTGGTCGAGAAATGCAAGACCAGGGTCAGCTAAGGCCAGTTCAGTGCACTTAGATAAGGATGCATCTCCTAATTGGTTAACAATAGCAATGCAAATGTTTATTTCTTCCTGCTCTTCAAGGTTTATCACTTTTAGGTTATATTTTTCATTGCCCTACAGGCATATCCCAAACTTTTGAAATCACTGTCAGTGTCTTCGTCATACAATTATCCCAAAGTAGTGCAGTGATTCTTAGAGAAAAAATCTCCTTCTGCCAGAGCTGCTACTCTATTACTTTCTCCTACTAATACAACTACCTGTTTTTCCCCACAAAGGGCCAGAATAACAAAGGCAAACGTACGCTTTTGTGTAATTTTACAATGTTTCTGATATTCACAAACTACAGTTGAATGAATGCGGAGACTTCGCAGTTGGGCAGAGATGTCTGCACATTAAGTGATAGGCTGTTACTATCTCTTTATGTGTGGGGTTCTCCACACCAACTGCGGAAAGTCCTGAAGTCGTAAAATTACTATTAGTAAAATTAAACTTGTAGACTGTGAACACCAGAAAAATAGGAAACTTACACAAAACTATAAGGTAACCTTTGTAATCAAGCTCTCTCACTCCATCAAACAATACCTAAACATGTTGAGGAACTGCACAAATGTGATTAGGAAATAATCGATGAATAAAAAAATATTAGTCCAAAATACACATAACGATAATTGTATGTTTGCATGCATTATATTTGTCATTTCTATATTCAACAACCAGGCCATATGCCACTTCAGGTATTTTGTTTCTGCAAACAAGCTGTGCAATAACAAGGCAGAAACGGGCAGAGGTACAAAGAATGCGTGATGCTCGTGAATGCTGCCAGAAGCTGTCGAGGCACAGATGTGAATTTTATTTGCCAACATTTTTTGTGGAATTCTCTTAAATCGCCATAAGAGGTAAAATCAAATTAATTTTCTCATTCAAAAATGAGGATAGCCATTCTCAAATTGTCTCAGCCTCTTCTGCTCTAAACCAAAATGGAATGCATCAGATATTTTTAATTGAGTTACAAAATAATAATCAATCTGTCAGTCTGATTGTTGCTTAAGAAATCTGCTAACGGTTTTCTATTTCATCATCATCTTTCAGAATTTTTTGTCTGTTTCTATGACCCGCCAGGTTTATAGAGAACACCAAAACAGAAAAACAAACAACCTGAGAAAATGTTAGCATTTAGCCAGGATTGTGGTAGCAATGGTATTCCTAAGGCTAAATAGAGTTTACTTCCATGAGTGCTGCCCATACACTGAAAAAAGACTATGATTGGAGCATTTTACAGTACTGCAGCACCACCATATGGCAGTCTAGTGCTGGACCTTTCCATGTGGAAGAGCAGCCCTTACAAATGACAGTAATTGTCAACAATTGTTGCACTGTATTAGAATGGCACCCATACTTTACATAGAAATAAGCAGCTAATTCCACCACATCACCAGATAAGAATCAATGAAGTATGAAAAAGTCTAGCGCTGCAATTCAGCAAATTCTTACTACACATGCGCTTCAAGATGTCTGTTTGGCTTCTAGGGGCTGGAACTGGGGTTCACATTTCTCTCTGTTCATCATGGTCCATCTTGCCATCTAGACATGTCCCTTTTTTACAATAATCTCTTAATTAAGGTGTTTATTAGACTGAATCCACAGATCATAACTCAGTATTATTGGTTGTTAAGACGAACCACATGGCAGGCTCACAATCTCCCTATTGGTGAACCTCCATCCACAAATTATTATTGGATCCCACATATGTTAATGTTATAAGGATGTGTCTTTCTGAGTATATCAGCATCAAAAGAGGCTCTGCTAGTACAATTGTGGTCTGGGATGTCTTAAAAGATTTTGTGCGTGGTCAGACTACTAGTGTTATTATCAATAAAGATAAAAATGCAGAGATCAAAGAAGGAGGATTTTGAGATTGGTTGGCTAGATTGAAGCTGTACTATTCCCTCTGGTATGGAAGGCATGATACCATCTACAGATTGATGATAATGCTAAAGGTTAATCTCAAAAAGATAATCTGGGATAAGGCATGTGTGAGATATTGTGTGAGATGTCTATTCTTCTTTGATAATAGTGAGAAGATGGAGCATTTACTAGCCTTCCAACTTGAGGAAAAAAGTGCCATGAATGTTAATAGCTGGCGTCAAAGATGTCCAAGAGTAGGGTTGTAATTGGTGGTCCTGAGATACTAGCTGTTTTCTAACAGTATTATACTAAGCTGTATATGGAGGATTGTCAGCCTTCACAGGATATGATTGATACCTATTTACTGTGAACAAGCATCAGTCAGCTAACAACAGATCAGAGGGCCATGCTGGAGTTCAATATTACTAGTGCAGAGATTGATAAAGCCATATCACAGTTAGCAATGGTTAAACCAGACAGACAGGGCTCCATACCATCAGGATTTTTCATAAAATGTAAAGAAATCTTGAGTCCTCTATTCTGCAAGATGGTAAATTCACCTGCTTTTTTGGCTCCTACACCATCGTCCTGGGTGGAAACCATTTTCGTTAAGAAGAATAAGGATTTGCTTAATTATGGGTCATACCACCCTATTTCATTAATTCATTGCAAGTCTAAGGTCTATACAGGGCTCTTGTCCAATCAATTAATTGGCAGAAGCCATAACTTCATTGGAGGATCCTATGCAACATGGGTTTGTTCACTCATGGGATACTATTTTGCATATAAATCTAGTCATAACTGCTCTGCATGTGGTGGAAAAGTTGGGGTGTCCTATGGGGATGATCATACTGGATTGCTAAAAGGCATTCAACAGGGTATCTTGGCATTATTTGTAGACCGGTATAGCAGCTATGTGGGATTTTGCCCCAACTTCCTCTCTAGGATTAAACATTCTACTCTCGCAGAATGGCAAGGGTTGCATGCATGTGGATGCTGTCTGCACCAATATGAAGCCACTTGGATAGTAGGCATGGATGTTCTGTGTCTCCATTATTGTTGGCTTTATAGCTAGACCCGTATCTCCATGTTAAGTCATCATCAGCTATTCCACAAGGGACTGAAAGTTGCTGGCGTACACAGATAATATTGCCATACTCACCTCTTGACCGGCAAAGGAATTGTGTGGCAATAGAGTACGCTGCCAGCCCTTTTGGAAAAATCTCTAAATATAAGCGTAATCTGGATAAATGGGAGATTATTGTAAATAGGGAATTACCCCAATATATTTCATCAACAAGATATTTGGGGGGGGTCAACATTTCCTTCAGTATCGATACTAATATATATCTAAATGACAACTTACTTTTTGAGGAATCTCAAACTTTAATCAGAAAATAGGATAGACTGTATGTTGGTTTAATAGAAAGATGCAATATAATTAAGATGATCATTTTAACTCGGTACATCTACCTATTCGTGTCTATTCCCTTATATCTATGTTGTAGTTACTTCAAAAGAATTGATAGCTGCTGGCAGAAATGTATATGGCAACATAAGAAGCCCAGAGTTGCCATTAGATATCTTCAGTTATCCCTAATGAGGGTGGGTTTGCACGTTCAATATTAGGGAATCACTTCAAAGCAACCTTTCTGTTTAGGCAGTTTAAGGTGATTGGGAATGATACAATAGAACTTGAAAATGTGTGTCCAGAGTACCTGCCATCTTATTCAATATCTTCTCAAAAATTAATACTTCATAAAAATCTTATTTTAATCACTAATGGATCAAGTCTCGTTCAGTGTTCCATTAGTATGCCATACACAACAGTTTCACTGTTATACCTCACTGAGAATTACCCCTGCCTCCATCTTCCAGTGCACGACACGTAATTGAGGTGCTGGCGGGAGGGTGGTTTGTGGTTTCTTGGTCAATTTTTGGGGATAGTAATCTCCGCTCTTACTCAGATATTGGCGGGACAAACCAACTTTCCAAAATAGGTCCCTTCTGTTATCTACAGTTAAGAATTTTCAATCACACCTCCCCCCAATGAAGTGATCGTGGGCCATAACATTTGTTTAGAAAATGTATTAAGTTAAAGAGGAGGGATTATATGCATACTTTCTATCAAATCTTCTGGGGCTAAAGAAAGGAGGTTCATACATTTGCCGCTTTATCAGTGAGTGGTCTCATAATCTGCACAGTAATCTTTCCTTAGCTTACCTCCGATGTACTAATAATCTCACACACAGTGCTCCTAATATATCCAGGCTAAAGACCCATGACTTTAAAATTATGTATGATTTATATTCTACTCCGAAAAAGCTGTTTAAATGAGGCCTAAAGGCAGTGTCAGAATCCTTTAGGTGTAGAGCGCTGAAGGCACATACAGTACACATATTAGCAATTTGCAATGGTATTACTCAATATTGGCACAGGGTCTTTGAATTTATTAATCAACTTTTGAAGACCAATGCTATAGTTAATATGGCACTCCTGGAACATGGGGGGTTTTCTACTTTGAAATTAAATCAACTAGGCTAGTTATTGCCTGTGCTTAGCTCCAGGACGCTGCCCCAGACCCAGTATCCAAGTGGCAGGAGTTTGTATATCTATAGGGACTGTAGCAAGTGGTGATTCAAAGCCAACCTAATCGTCATAAGCTGCGTACAATGTGGGAACTGGGTAGACCGGGTCTCCAAGAATTGGGACTTGGACGCAACATATTTGGATATTTGATATATATTCTGGCTGGTTTTTATCTCTTTAATTTTTTTCCCAGTTTATATATAAATGAATTAATTATGCAGACACTCTTCTTGTATTGGCATTATGATTTCTTTGATTGTGATAATTGGTGTGAATATTGTCTTATTTTTCTTGTTCCCGCTGGTAGCTGTTTGTAAAACATGGCTTGATATTATTATGTGTATCTCCTCAATGAAAGGAAAAGAAAAAGAAAATAAATAATCACCTAAAACCCACACATGCAGGCTTCTTTTCTACACGAAGAACAAAAGTGCAGTTAATATTAAAATCTGTATTGGGCATTTTTAGTTTGCAAACTAGTATTAAACCAAGCAAATGGTTTTGGCTTGAGTGAACATTTGCAAGCAGCATGATATAATCTGGTCCATGGTGTTTAATATGCAGTAGCAAACGTACGAATATGCACACTGTTTTCCTAAATAAATAAACAAAAACACAACACTGAGAAATATTTCTAAAATCCATGCACTTTGTCTGGAATTCCATGCAAGCTTTAGTCAAGTAGCAGCTCAAAAGGACTTTCTTGAAAGGACTGCAGATGCCATCCCATAAAAGTACAATACATTGTTGACAGTTGTAGCTACTTCCAGTAACAGCTATTCACTGACACCTGTTAACTTGCAGTGTGATCTAGCACTGCATGTTGGCATTGAAATTATTCTTTTGCCAACGATGATTAAAACATGTATTGCTCCTGACACAAACTCTTCTTAGCAGATCTATCCGGTGGGAAAACAAACACTGCCTCAGCCACTCTGGGTCCACAATTAGGTAACATACCTAGGAATCATGATCAGGGCTGTGAAATATTTCTGTGCCATTTGTGGATCTTCCTAAATCTACAGCAGAGATCCTGAGTGATCTGGGGAGACACCCATGACCCGATAAGTAGATGCTCTCCTTACGGATAGGGACAAGTGAGAGAGTGCCATGTCATTTTGAAAATTGTAAGGGTGCACCATATCTCCCGTAGTCAGCACCCACATATTTAGAGGGTATACTAACGTGTGTTTGTAGAAATATAACAGTAGGTTGGGAATTAATGCAATGTGTAATCGATGTGTTCATAATAATGCAAACTAATGTAGAGCTTTAACAGGAGTGTAACGCTTTATATGATGTAGAAATGCTACTATGGGGTTGATTCCGATTCGGGAAAAACCACTCCGAATAGCCGTTCGGAGCGTTTTTCTCGTACGAATCGTACCCTGCAACGTCCCCCGTACGTACGACGAAGTACTCCGTACGAGTCGTACAGAGACCGTACGACTCTAATCTCCGCACGATTCTCCCTCGGAACCCGCTGTACGCGACATCTGTACGGTTCGCGGCTGATTTTTACGACCCAGCAAGTACGATACGTGTCGGGTACGCACCGTACGACCCTTTTACTACGGGAGCCGAAAACAGCTGTAAAAGCAGAGTTCATGCCGAAACAGGTACGGAACATCCCCCCGGGTACGGTGCGTACCCCCCATGATCGCAGGGGTACGCACCGTACCCCTGCGATCATGGGGTGTATGAGCCGTACCCCATGTACGATAGGTGTACGAGCCGTATCATGTACGATGGGTGTATGAGCCGTACCCCATGTACGATGGGTGTACGAGCCATACCCGATGGGGTACGGCTCGTACACCCATCGTACATGGGGTACGGCTCGTACACCCCATGATCGCTGGGGTAAGGTGCATACCCCTGCGATCATGGGGGGTACAGACCGTACGGTGTGTATGTGTTTGTGTGCTTTTCCGTACGACTCGCCCTTACCTGACGTGGACCATACGAATCGCGTCCTCATACCCCGGTCCGGATCGTACTTGTCGGGTCATACGGCATATGTACAAGTCGTACGGCATGTGTACGAGTCGTACGGTTCACGGTTTCAGCCTTGCAATTCATACGGATTCACGGAATACGGATCGTACTACGCGACTCGGACGGACAGGTACGATTCGTACGGAGAGGGCTCCAGATACAAATCGTACGGACGTTTTTTTTCCGGAATCGACCCCTAAATGTGTGTATTGTAGGATTAATAAACGTGCCATATTAAGAGTTGCATGTGTAGAAGATAGGATGTGATGTTTTAATGTAGAAAAGAACTTACTTTACAAATGAAATGCAATGTTGTCTTTGTAATGGAATAGATTGCATTGCTTATAATGTAGAATCATTTAGAAATGCATTTAAACGTGTAAAGGTCTGGGACATGAAGAAAAGCCAGTAGAGGTCTAACTGTAGTTTCTTTAGTTAGCATTGGTTATTCTTGTGAATTAGCTGCTTGTTGGGAAGGGTACTGTTCTCAGCAATTATTGAATTGTAACTTTGGATGCGCACACGGTTGCTTATCATGAATTCCTGTTGCAGGGGCAAAGCCATGGAGTTTGTTAGGTAGAAAGGTCCATTGTTTGGAAGTTAGGCCGGTAGGAGTGAGGACGAGTAGGTGCCAGAGGTATGTTCATCTGCAACATTTGGCGAGAAGGTGCCTGGGATCCAAGGACACCACTATGGACGATGGATGGAAGGATGCCATGCAGGAAAAATACACAGCCCGACACCTGCCCAGAGGGGCATACTTTGAGTGTATCTATGATTTTGTGAGTTTTGTGTTAAGGACAGACCTCGAGGCTGGAGAGCAGATCTTGTCAGGAGGTTGCTAGAACAGGATGTACATAACTTAGACAGTATCGAGGGAACTTAGGGCAGAGTGGGGTGTAGAAAGGAGCATCTTAGCTCAGTAGTTAGTCCACCTTAGACAAATGTGAATGAACTTCTTAGGGAGTCTTCAAGGCTGACACCTTTACTCTTGCCTGAAGGGGATTGTTAAGTAGGGATGTCACCTTAGAGTTAGTGCAGGGACAGATTAACCATTTCTTTCCTTTTGATAAATGCAATTCAGACTTCAAATAGGAACAGTGATTGGATGCCTGATGTTCCTAGCATTGACTTTGCTTTTCATTTTGAGTCATCTGAGTCTCCTTCGTAGGATTATGTTTGTATTAGTGCCAGTTTATTTATTGAACCTCTTGCTGAGGTGCTTGTATGTCTAATTATTTTTGGCTTTGTAATAAATTCTTAACTTCAGTTCGTAGTCAGTGGTTCTTTAAATTGGATTTCATTGTCGATTTGAAAAGCTGTTTGATTATGAGATTGGAAACCTCCCCTCTACAATTCTTAGCAGACAAAAAGATCCAGTCGACCTGTTCTGGGATTCTGGAGAATTGATAAGGTAAAAATCTAGATAAGAATCCCAGCCCCGTCAGTTGGTAGCAGAGTAGGATGGTTGTCTCTAGGTTGAGGGGAGATCTAGATTAGGATAAGAGTTCTAAGGCCTATAGAAATTAGGTGATGATTGCCCAATGGATTGTCGGCGGAAGACGGCGTTTCATGGAATGCGACGGAGAGTGACGGTGCGGCAAAGGCAGCAGCAGTTTGTGGGAGAGTGAGTATGAATAGGGTTTTATGTTGTTAGTTTGCGGTGTTTGTGTTGTATTGTGATGTCTTGCGGAGTTGGAATGTAGTAGTCAATATCTTTATTCGGCAAATTAATCACCATAAAAGTTGGAGTTGGAATGCCTTTTGTATGAAACTGGATCAGGCTGTGAGCACTCGCAGCCCGGGAAAATCTTAGGCTCAAGGAGTAGCTTAATTGGTTCTGGTGTATCGAACACCCAGAGTAATTGTCGACCATTGTTAAGGCGATCGTGAGGTACCATCGATCGCCCGCTGGACCGAGATAGGGTAAATGAGTGTGTGAGTGCGTGAGCAACTGACGCTGTTCGTGGGTTGCTGAGTGTTTGTAACCTATAAGTTGAGGTGATTGTCCGGTCGTTTCATGGACAGACCGCTGCCAGTTTTCGGTGACAATTACGCAACTGTGGACGTACAGTCAGACTGTGGACGTACAGTCAGTGAAGTGATTGCTTGGTTGTAAGTGATCAATTCAGTGTGTGAATGGGACGTATGCATGAGTGAGAGCTGAATTGTAAAGGAGGGGAACTGCTGCGAAGCGGAGGCGAGTGATGTCAGAAGGTGCCGCGCTGGGATAGGACGGTTGGTGTGAAGCCGTGCTGGGATTGGTGCTGCGGAAAAAGAGAGAAGTTGGTTTTCATCATGAAATCTTTTAAAGTGTCGCGAGAAATGTTCAACAAAGAAAAGAGATTAGAACCCCGGGGGAGAGAAGAGGCTCTGCCCGAGGATACTCCAGCTCATTATATGGCTACGAATGTAGGGTTGCATACTATATTGTGGCTTGAGAATTGGGCAAAGATGACTGATGGAAATGAAGAGTTGACTTTCCCCAGACCTTGCTCCTGTGTCTGAGTAGTCCGAATCAGACGAAGGCGAAGAAGGGCAAGCTTGTGGAGGTCTAAGAAGAACGAGACGTACGAGGGTGCCTTGACGGAGGTACGCGACTCCTGAGTGGACTTACATTGTGACTGATGCCAGGAGTTTTGAGATCGGGGAGGGTGAGGGCATTGACAGTGATCAGCACCAGTCCTAATATCAAGTTGGAGGTGCTGTTGTTGGTACCAGGACTTGAAATTGAAGGTGTACTGACAATCACAGTCCCGAATCCACCGATTTTGATCAGAATTTGTCATCTGATTTTGAGTAGACTGCTTTTTCCTATGTTTGGTCCTGAAATATCATCTCAGGAATCTATTGCTCTTCGTTTTGAACTTTTAGAATATGTGCTAGAGGCAGTTGGCACAAATCTTATTATGGATGATTGAGACTTTTTTTGTAAACAAACTTGCTTTGACAACTTAGGTACAAGTGGAAGAAGAAGAAAGTTAGGGTCTTCCCATAGAGGACGGAGAAGAGTTAGGGTTGTCTTTGAAAGCTGTAAATAAGGGACTGAAATTCGAAGGGGACTTCCAGCTTCTAAGGAGTGGTTCGAAATGATACAAGTAACTGAGGTTGGAGAGAAGAGACTGTGAAGGTTGTTGCTGAGCAAGAGAAACTGCAAATTGTCCTGAGACCATGGAGGCTGGAAATACGAATCGTAGAGCTAGGTGCATTGTAGGCACACTTATAGGAGGAGTGATACTCTTCATTATTCTGGTAGTTGTAGTTTCGTATTTAGTACCACATGAGCAGGTAGCGGAGGTAGAGCGAACACCTACACCTACAACTCCTAGCAAAAAAGAGGTCAAAATAGGAGACAAAAGAGCCTTGCTGCTAGAGGAGAGTCGTAGTTTACATGCAGATCTGTCTAGAGGCAATTTCAAGCTTAATGCGTATGCGGAGTTGTTGTATGAGTATATTGAGGCCATGGATGCAAAAGATTGGTATGTGTGTATGCACTTGCCTGCTTCTGTAGATGAGGGTATTAGATACCATTACCTTCCATTGACTTATGGAATTTCACGTAGTTTGCTGCTTAGCAATTTTTCTGGACGAAATCATTTTGAATATTTCTTTTCCAATTATGAAGCTGTGCTTCCTGAAGTACCTGCCTACAAACATTAGGATAAGTATGATTATTACAAATCAGAAGATAGACTTGGGACGTATTTCATTCCGACTCAAGAGTTGGATACGTCTTATGCTCATCGTCATAATCTGACATGTTTGTTGTCAGATACGGAGAAGAAATTTATAGAACAAGTGGAAGATAGGTACCAAAGACAAAAGCAGTTGCGAGATTCAGGACAGGGTAAGGTAGATTGGACCGATGAAGAAAAGCTGCACAAGTCAAAAGGAAGTTATCGTCTAAAAGCTCTAGATGAAGTGCAGAAAGGGAAGTTGTGTCTGCATAGACCACAGACATATTATGAGAATATGTATGTAGGTCATACCACGTGTGAGTATACTTTCACTTTGGAGTATTATTCAGAAGACTTTCTGCAAAGTGTAGTAAAGATTATTCCGACTGTGTATTTTGTTTGTGGGAAGAATGCATATGTGCGACTGCCTGAGAAATGGTATGGAACCTGTCATCTAGCAATCATTTTTCCTAAGATTTATCACACAGAAGATTTTGAACTTCTAGAAGGAGGACAACATGTGAGAGTGAAACGAGGTGATCGTGCAGGAGCAATAGTCGGAGGCATTTTTGGAGCAATGATACCAACTTTGGGAGTGTTCATGAATGATGTGAAAATTAGAAGGTTGGCGACTGTTGTGGATGAGTTGTCAACGACTACAGCTAAGTCATTGGTGTTGGTTGAAGGTGAGATGTTGTCGATAAGGACTATGGTTTTACAAAATCGTCTTGCTTTAGACGTCCTTCTAGCAAAAGAGGGGGAGTCTGTAAACGTTTAAAGGTCCAAGAATGTTGTACTTATATACCAGAAAACAGCAAAGATCAGCTGAACTGTATAAGCAACATTACTCCAATCCATAGTGAGATTGAGGATCTGACAGAGGAAACTGTGTGGGAAAAGGTTGGCAAAGGGTTTGGCAAAGTCGGGAGATGGTTTGCAAACCTTGGAAGAGGTTTTCTTGGTTTTGTGTTGAAACCCCTTATCATAGTTGTGGCGTCTATGATTTGATTGTGGGGTTTGGTACGAGCTTATACATGGTACAGATCAAGCAGACTGGAGAGGTCATTGAGAATGCAAAAGAGGCGAATGGAGAGATTGCAGGTCAGTCAATATCAGAATCTTTAGAACAAGGAGTTGCTTAGGAGAGGGAAAGAGGCAACACGCTCTGTTTACCTTGGTTCTCTCCATGAGGGTGGTGTATTGTGTAATGACACAGGTCATGAAAGGGGGGAACTGAGAGACGCCATTTCATTTTGAAAATTGTAGGGGTGCACCATATCCCCCGTAGTCAGCACCCACATATTTAGAGCGTATACAAACGTATGTTTTTAGAAATATAACAGTAGGTTGGGAATTAATGCAATGTGTAATCAATGTATTCATAATAATGCTAACTAATGTAGAGCCTTAACAGGAGTGTAACGCTATATGTGATATAGAAATGCTAATACATGTGTGTATTGTGGGATTAATAAAGGTGCCATATTAAGAGTTGCACGTGTAGGAGATAGGATGTGATGTTTTAATGTAGAAAAGGACTTACGTTTAAAATTAAATGTAATGTTGTCTTTTTAATGGAATAGAGTGTACGGCTTATAATGTGGAATCATTTAGAAGTGCATTTAAATGGGTAAAGGCCTGGGACATGAAGAAAAGCCAGTAGAGGCCTAACTGTAATTTCTTTAGTTAGCATTGGTTATTCTTGTGAAATAGCTGCTTGTTGAGACGGGTTTTGTTCTTAGCAATTATTGAATTGTAACTTTGGATGCGCACAAGGTTGCTTCTCATGAATTCCTACTGCGGTGCAAGGCCACGGAGCTTGTTAGGTAGAAAGAACCATTATTTGGAAGTTAGGCCGGTAGGAGTGAGGACAAGTAGGTGCCAGAGGAATGTTCATCTGCAACATTTGGCCAGAAGGTGCCTGGGATCCAAGGACACCTCAAGGGACGATGGATGGAAGGATGCCATGCTGGAAAAATCCACAGACCGACACCTGCCCAAAGGGGCGTGCTTTGGGCGTATCTATGATTTTGGGAGTTTTGTATTAGGCACAGACCCCGAGGGTGGAGTGCAGATCTTGTCAGCGGGTTGCTAGAGCAGGATGTAGGTAACTTAGACAGTATAGAGGGAACTTGGGGCAGAGTGGGGTGTAGGAAGGAGCATCTTAGAAGGAGCACAGTAGTTAGTCTACCTTTGAGAAACGTGAATGAACTTCTTAGGGAGTGTTCAAGGCTGACACCTTTACTCTTGCCTGAAGGGGATTGTTAAGTAGGGATGTCATCCTAGAGTTAGTGCAGGGACAGTTTAACCCTTTTTTTCCTTTTTGTAAATGCAGTCCAGACTTCAAATAGGAACGGTGATTGGATGCCTGATGTTCCTAGCATTGATTTTGCTTTTCATTCTGAGTAGTCTGAGACTCCTTTGTAGGATTATGTTTGTGTTAGTGCCAGTCTATTTCTTGAACCTCTTGCTGAGGTGCTTGTATGTCCAATTATTTTTGGCTTTGTAATAAATTCTTAACTTCAGTTCGTAGTCAGTGGTTCTTTAAATTGGATTTATTGTAGATTTGAAAAGCTGTTTGATTATGAGTTTGGAAACCTCCCCTCAACAATTCTTAGCAGACAAAAAGATCTAGTCGACCTGTTCTGGGATTCTGGAGAATTGATAAGGTAAAAATCTAGATAAGAATCCCAGCCCTGTCACAAGATTGTTTTGCATACGAGTGGTCCCTGCCTTTGAACAAACAGTAAGCTACAAGTGTAAGCTATACAGGCCAGAGTAGATACCAATGTTCGAGGGTAGTTCTGGTATGCCACACATCGACATCTGTGCTGCATAACTAAGCAGGAGGAATATATCAAGAAATAGGGCATGAGGTTACTTTGTCAATGATACTCAATCTTGCTCATTGAGGGGCTGTGTCATCTGAGGTTGCTTCTACTGCCATTGAGAGGAGACATTTTCTAGCAGTTTGGATCATACGGTTATGTTTAGGGCAGGCTGATTCGCATATAGTTTAGTTTTCCTGTTTTGACACACATGAAATAAAATAACTGAAGAGTTAAAAACTGTTTAATAGATTGCATTCCATGGTAATTAATTCAAGTACTCCACCTATCCTTTTTCTGCTAAGTGAAAAGTCTTCATGGAGTTGACCATTATCTTAATGCTACTTGAGAAAACACTGATATATTAGATATCAGTGTTCAATTTAGAATGATCAAGAACTCCCAATGCCCAGATGTCCTTCAGCTATTCAGGCAATGCATTAGCGGGATTGGTCAGGGCAGACCTTAGGCCGATTGTTGCTGGTGGGGCCCAACAGCACTAGTTTTTGAGACCTGACACCTATTTTCCCTCATCAGAATTAGTGAAACCACAAAAGGGAGAAAGAAGGAGGAATATAAAGATGGAACCGCATGGTGGAAAAACACGACAAAGGGAGCAAGCAGTCACCTGAAAAGTAAGATAAAGGGACAAGGAGTGTCTGATGGTGGCAGTCACGGCTCCTCGAGGGAGTGCTGCGGGGCGGGGCAGGGTGGGGTGTAGTTAACTCCGACATGCGGCCGAACCAAGTACAGGTCATAAATAAATAATTAAAACAAATTACATGTGAAATCGAAACTACAGAGCCTCCGCATTTGGTATGCTGATATCAAATAGTGCAGGCTGCAATATTTTAAGTAAAACTTTGGGCCCAACCCATATTCTTTTAGCATTTAGAGAGGTGTAAGCATGTTGATTAGGGCTGATTCACACAAACTTAAAGAAGAGTGTGAATCAAAGAGAAATAGAGATAGTGGACCCAGGGAATGTTTCCATTTAAAGTGTAGTTATGATTTTTCATTAACTAGGTTTTGTAGTTTTGAAGGTGTCCTACAATTTGAAGTTGCATATTTATATTTTCGAAATTTGTAAATTCGGTTTAATGTTATCCATTGGATTTTTCATATTTGCTGGATTGTTCATTTTTAAATTGCGTATTTAAATGCATCACAGGGGAACTCCGGTGCTGATTAATGATGCGCTGCTTGAAATGCTTTTTCCTTCATCGAAAAAGGCGGTCCTGCACAATCTCACTATACATTGGGAAGAGGAGACTCCTGGGTAAACATGTAATTCAGGGGTACTCCTGACTGAAATCAAGGAAGGGAATACTCAGCAGACACCAGCAACCAAATTGAAAATGATAGCATAAGTGCTGAAGTCAGAAGATGCTAAGGAACTGGGGAAGGTGGCTGCAGAAGTCTGTAGACAGTTTGGAGTGAGAAATGTATACTGCTCTGCTCAAGATTTTATGCTTTGCAAGGCTTCAAGTTTGGGCTTGTTTAAATACCATTAAATGGATTCCCATTGCATGTTTCCAAAGGTAATCTACCATTACTTCACGGGCATTTCTTTGTATTACTATTACTGCGCATTTTTTAGTTCGCAGGAACTTTTAGTTTGCATGCTTTTACTTAGCATGCTGCTACTGCGCAATGACCGTTACTTTGCAAAGTGAAATACTTTGCAGACTATCCACATCGTTAATGACGTGCTGCTCCTAAAACGCTTGAAGAAGGAGAAGAGTGGAACCAAGAGTGAAGGTGCAGAGAGGGACCACGAGGGTAGAGAGGTAAGTGGGGTAGTGTATTTTTTAGGGTTGTGAAGAGGGTTGTGTTTAAGGTTTAAGGGCTGTGTTTGTATAGTGTAATTTGGGTTGAGGGTAGTGACAGCGGTTGAGAAGGGTAGAGTTTAGGAGTAGGGACAGGACTGTGGGTCGGGAGGGATGGGCAGGGGGTAGTGAATTATGCTTTAGGGTAGTAGTGTGATGTTTTGTAGTGTACGGTAGTGTAGTGTGTGAGGGTTTGGGTATTGTTGAGATTTTATGGTGAATTAGGGTTTAGGGTAGTGGTATGGAGTTGGTGGAGTGTAGGGTGGGTATTGTTTTAGGGTTTAGGGTAGTGTCGGGAGGTCATGAAGTGTAGTGTTAGAGTGTAGGGTCCAGGCAGGGGGAAGGGAGAAGGTCGTGTAGGGGGTAGTGTATTAGGGTTTCGGGCAGTGTAGTGGTGTTTGAGTAGTGTACGGTAGTATAGTGTGTGAGGGTGTGATTTTAGTGTGTTTTTTTTAATTAGCATAAACCAATACAGGAAAAAACGTACTAGTGCTTTGCGTAGTAATAGAATGCGGAATAAAAACATTTAAAGGACATTCATAACCATTTGCTTTATAAATGCATCCGCAGTTAAAACTTGCGATGTAATAAGTAAAAGCATCGCACTAAAATCGTGCAAAGTAATGGTATGCAAAGTATTGACATACATTCCCAAAGGAAACCATGAAAACATGAATGGAAGAGCATAATTCGACCTACCATTATGACAGAGCTTATCCTTTATACTTTAATGTATTTGAGATGTTACGACATTTCACAAGAGAGATGCATCACATTAGGGTTGACTCTGCACCAAAACATTGTTGCTTGATTTGCGCTAAACTTAGGATAGTCCTCAACACATTATAAATGAACATATAGTGATAGAAATAGAACAAAAATGACTTACGATAAGAAAAATACTATCATTGGTTTGTGCTTATTTATTCATGAACATATCATCAATTATAGTTTATCAATAGATTTGATGGTAAAATATCCTTAATTAGAAAGTGAAACACTATTATACGGAGTTGGAAAAAGAAGAATGATAAAAGATGGCTGTGTTGACTTGATCCTAAGGTAATTAGATTATTGAACAGATATAATTTACTCTAAACACCAGATAAAGCAAAGTAAAGTACTGCGGAAAAATACGCAATTGTGAGTTCCTGCTTTGAAGCCTGAAATATCAGAGACAAGATAGGTTCCATTTGAACTTAGGCAGAGGTTGATTCATACCTTTGGGTGATCCTAAATTACATTTCCCATTGCTGCAATTAATAGGAGCAACGTTTCAAGTGTTGTGTACACCATCACTTCTAAAATTAGATCGGGCAATGTTTTGAGTAATTTTAGATAGCAAATCGAATACCACTAGAAGGGAACAGAATTTGCCTGTAATATTTCACCCTAGGTGCAATAAAAGATGGTCAGAAATATCATTAAGACCCTTTAAAACTAAGAGCTTGGTTTTGAAATTGGCAGACAGAGTATTCCAACATAAATGTGAAGGAGAACAGAGTCTGCCAAGCCCTTGGTCCAATTACTTTATATGGCGTTGGGCGTAGAATTAGTTTTCGTATAGTGGTGCCCCAGCTGACTCCACTTCCAGAAAACTTAGTAAGATGGAGCAGGTCTTGCAGGGTAAGGGAATCAGACTACCTGCTCTATTTAAAGGGGATAGTCTTTCTATCAGGCCCCCAAATCCAGAAATAAACACCTGCTGAATTTGTTTCTGAAAAAACAAAAAAGTTTGGTTTGCAGTCACCTTAAAGATGGCAAGCCTGTACTAAACTTTAGTGGCCTTCACAGGAGCCGGCATGGCAGCTCCTCCTCTGAATGGATAGAGATAACTGCAGGACCAGCGGTTAACTCAAAATCTGTGAGACTTCTGGTTTTGGCAAATGACTCTGCTACATAGTCAGATAACTTTGGAAGTTGTTGATACTTTTACAACACATATATTTACATAATAAAAGATTAGAACAATTAGTAGTAAAATGAAAAAGGGAAATTACATATGAAATTCAAACCTAATGTCATTAGGCATAGTGTACAAATCCATTACTTTGTGATTTTAAAATATGAGGCCAAAAAAATAATTCACAAATCTCCTTTAAAATGTTCACTCCCCCAGATCAAATGCCTTTTGGGTGTTGAGAGGTTAAGTCCCATATGGGGGTCAAGTAAATCACGAATTAACTAAAAATAATCAAAAATATCTGTGACTTAATCAAGATTTATTTATTTATTTAATTGTATCTGATGAAGCTTACTGTGAAAAGCCAATTTACAGGAGACATAGGGTAGAACTGATGATAGAATAAAGACAATGAGACAGGGATTTTCTTATCGATCATCAAACGGCAACAGATATTTGAAAGTCTGAGATAAGGTGATAGGTTTTGATGACTTTCAAAAATTAGCGGCACCATCAATGTCTGCTTGAGAATCAAACATACATTTGAAGAGACTGTTTTTCTATGTTTGATGAAGGATGTTAAAGGGGGAAAACCATCTCAGATATGGATCCAAGAAATTCCAATGGTGAGCTCCCTGAACTCACATGCCTAACCTCCCTTTTAATATCTTTTTTCTGTAAATGGGCCGGCTGTTCAGACTTGTGTTGTTGGACCTGCAATTCTGACTGGGCTTGTACTAGGCAGACAGGAAGCGTTCTCACAAAAAGGATTTATAGCCACCACAAAGCAGTTTTAATGTTTTCCTTGTTCCATTGGATGCCAGTGTAATGTTTTCAAGGCTTCTGAAATATGTTTATTTTTAAACATTTTAATGGTTTTCTTAGTTAGCATAACACATATCACAGCAGGGCAGATAACATTACATCACTTACATTATCCATACTCCTGTAATGCCCATAGCCGTTGGCGTTGTTTATTTTGGTGCTAAAAAGCGAACCCTGTGAACAATCTCCCACCTCCCACCTCCCACCTCCCACCTCCCACCTCCTTTGTGAAATCGTGGATGCAGGTGTTTCATAATTTGTTCTGTGTAGTGGTCCCAGTAGGGTGGGATACCTTTTCCCAGTGGTGATCCTTGTCATTAAGTTTCTGTTCTCCTGGTCGTATGCTTACATATTTCCATGATCCCATGTCCTATTCAGCCATGTCTCCCCTTGTTGTTTATGGGTCTCAGATATCCGCTTTCCTACTTCTTATTCTAGTAGTCACTAGGATGATAATAGGGTGTCCAATGCTGATTAATCCCTGGGTGCATCTGTTCCGGTGGCGTCTTCTAGATGTTTCAAAGTATCCACTAATGCTTCTCAGTCCCTGGCTCTGTCTAATAATCCTATCCCACGTTTGGCCTCTCTGATCAGTTCTCTTCCTTCACTGCCTGCCCCCTCTCTAGTTCTTGTCTCCATTCTGCTAAGTGGGGACCCCTGGGGCTTTCTACTTTCTCGTTATTTAACTGTTTGCTAACATGAATGCTGAGCCCTGTAATTTACTGGTCACTTTTGTTTTGGATGTATGAGGGAACTGCGCCAACAAGTAATGAGTGGACAGTCAGGGAACTGTCTTTTCTGTAACTTCGGCTACTGTTTTGATAACCACCTCCCAGTAGTCACGTAGCACGGGGCAGGCCCATATCATGTGTAGGAGCTCTATTACTACCTCTCTGCATCTGGAGCAGACAGCATCCATTCCATGGAATATTTTATTGATGTGGCCAGGTGTTAGGTATGCTCAATGAAAAATGTGGAAGTTCATCAGTTTAAAGCATGCATTCCTGAACACCTTGATGGTTCATTCTTGGATATTTTCCCAGTCTCTGTCCATCGGGGAGCATCTAGATCCTCCTCCCACCTGGCTCATAGGCCATCCAATCAATGAATGAATCAATCAACCATTTGTAAAGCACGCTACTCACCCATGAGGGTCTCAAGGCGCCGAGGGGAGGGGGGAGCAGCTACTCGTTGAACAGCCAGGTCTTGAGATGTCTCCTGAAGGTCAGCAGGTCCTGGGTCTGACGCAGGTGGATGGGGAGGGTGTCCCATGTCTTGGCGGCGAGGTGGGAGAAAGATCTACCGCTGGTGGTCGTTCGGTGGATGCGTGGGATGGTGGCGAGTGAGAGGTCGGCGGAGCGAAGCTGGCGGTTTGGGGTGTAGAAGGACAGTCGTTCATTGTAGTATGCTGGTCTGGCGTTGTGGAGCGCCTTGTGAGTGTGGGCGAGGAGCTTGAAGGTAGTCCTCTTGTTGACTGGGAGCCATTGCAGGTCTCTCAGGTGATGTTGCTGTGGTGAGGGAGTCCGAGGATGAGGCGTGCGGAGGTGTTTTGTATGCATTGGAGTCTCTTTTGGAGTGTGGCGGTAGTTCCTGAGTAGAGGGCTTTGCCATAGTCCAGCCTACTATTATTATTATTATTATTATTATTATGTCGATTTGTAGAGCGCGATTGCTGCCCGGGGGCGTCCAAGCGCTAAGAAACCAACAGAACAAGAGGAGGTAGCCCGGTGTTATTGGGCAGCAATGAAGAGGAATGTTTTTAGCTGTTTCCTGAATGAGGTGAGATTGGAGTTTTTCCTTAAGTGGAGGGGTAGGGTGTTCCATAGCCTGGAAGCGTTGCAGGTGAAAGTCCTACCGCCAGTTCTGGACTTTTTTATTTTGGGAATTGTGGCCGTGAAGGTCTGGTTGGAGCGCAAACTCCTAGTGGGAAGGTAGTGTGACACTAGGTTGCGAGTGATGAGAGGGCACGTTTTCCAGAACGCCTGGTGCGCAATGCATAAGGCTTTGAATTGTATTCTTTGGGGAGTGGGTAGCCAATGCAGTTTTTTCAGTCCATTTTTGACTGATTGACGTCGAGGGATCTGTAGCAAAGTGCGCGCGGCACAGTTCTGCACCGTCTGTAATCTCCGTATCGTGTACTCAGGGGCGGCGAGGTAAAGGGCGTTGTTATAATCCAGTCGTGACTGGATAAGGCCCTGAATGGCTACTTGTTTTGCCTCCATCGGTAGAAGATGGAGTACCTTCCTTAGCACTCTGAGGAGGCCGAAGCAGGTGGCTGCCAGTTTGGTAGATTGGGTGCCGAAGGACAGAGATCTGTCTAGCCACACCCCAAGGCTCTTGATGCTGTCCTTTGGGGCCGGAGGGGTGCCCAGGCAGGGTGGCCATAGAGTGCTGAGGGAGTTAAGGTTGGCAGGGCCCAGGAGCATAAGCTCTGTCTTGTCTCCATTCATTTTTAATGAGGAGGATGACATCCAGTCCTTGACTTCCTCTAGGCATTTCCTCAGCCCTCCTTTTGAGGTCTGGTTAACTTCCTGTGCCAGTGAGACCACTAGCTGAGTGTCGTCAGCATATGAAATGATCTTAATTCCATACTGACGAACAACTTCAGCCAGTGGCCTCATATATATGTTGAAGAGCGCCGGGCTCAATGAGGAGCCCTGCGGGACTCCACATTTTAATGGTCTGCTGGTAGAAGAGGAAGTTCCATCAAATACCCGAAAGGATCTGTCCTGTAAGAAGGATTCAAACCAAGACAAGGCTTTGTCCTTTATGCCGATGTTTGCCATGCGGTCCAACTGCGGTCCAACTGCTGATGATTGCTTGGGTGACCGTTCTTCTGGTATTGGTGGGGATACATCTGTAGATCTTGCGGAGCATGCAGAGGGTGTAGAAGCAGGAGGAGGCAACCGAGTTGATTTGCCAGGCCATGGAGAGTGTTGAGTCCAGGCTGACTCCCAGGTTGCGTGCGTGGTTGGTGGGTGTCGGGGCAGCTCCCAGTGTGGCTGGGGTGGAGCCGAGGGTGAGGACCTCCATCTTGTCTGAGTTTATCTTCAGCCGGCTAGTCTTCATCCACTCTGCAACGGCCTTCATTCCCTCCTGGAGGTTGGATTTGGTGGTGGCTGGGTGCCTGGTGAGGGATAGGATCAGCTGGGTGTCGTTGGCGTATGAGACTATCTTGAGGTGGTGTGTTCGGACGATGTTGGTGAGCGGTGCCATGCAGATGTTGAAGAGGGTTGGGCTGAAGGATAATCCTTGGGGTATGCCGCAGGTGATTGTGGTGGCTTCTGACCTGAAGGTGGGGAAGTGGACTCTCTGTGTTCTGTTTTCTGCCGGTGAGGAAGGAGGTGATCCAGTCCAGGGCTATGCCTCGGGTACCTGGCAGAAACACATCTGCTCTTATTACTTTGCAGAGGCATGTGGCCGCCTTAACCGTACCTCCTGACAGGCCTATATATTTGCAGGCTTTATGGTGATGCAGTGCTATTTTGCCTATTTTCCAGTGCTATCGTAAGGCCACTGTTACTGCCCTATATAGTAGGAAATGGCCCTGTGGCAAATTGAACTCCGATCGGAAGTCCTCAAAGGGGAATATCTCCCCCTCTCGGTACAGGTCCACAATAGTTGCTGCTCCCACTGCCACCAATTCAGCTATTCCACTCCATTGTACCCCATGCAGTAGAACATCCAGCATGAGCATAGAGAGGTCAGTTGAGTATGGGACTCAGCTGCATGTCTTATAGAGGTATCTAGTCCAGCAATAACTCGCCACTCGCAGTTCCCTAGTTGCGTTCAGAGGTAAATGGCTGACCTTCAGTAGCATAATAGTCAGTACTTTTCTGCTGGGAAAACAGGGTCTCACAATGGGGCCTTCCCCTTGTCTACATGCGAGCCATTGCGTGAACCATTGCAGCTGTCCAGCTCAATAGTATGATTTTAAGTCATGGACTGTAAGTCCCCCCACCAGAGTCGTATGATTTAATTTAGAAAAAGACATCCTTTTACAGCCCGCTCCCCAGATAAATGATGTTATTAGAGAGTCCAGTTCAGTGAACCACGTTCTGGGGATCTGAATTTTGTACTGTCAAAAATATACGTAGCAGCCTATGAAGCATCCTACCTCCCACTGACAAAGGTAATCTTTTCCAGAACTCCAACCTGGAGTGTAGCAAGTGTGTGGCCGAGCCCAGGGTCCCTTCGAATAGGTCTGTCTGGTGTTGAAATATCCTAACCCTCAGATATGACAGGGGCTCCCACTGCAAGGCCCTCAAGTATGCCAGCTGTTCATAACCCATGTCAATGAGGAACAAGTAGGACATCTACTAATCAACTTTGAGCCTGAGAGAGACCCAAATTCCTCCATCATTCTCCATGAGCCATCCAAGTCTTCCTCTAAGTCATGGAGGAAGAATATTAAGTTGTGGCATATAGCGCTATATGTTGGCAATGTACCCCTGTCCTTATACCATTATAGCGCCTTCCTGATTGGGCCAAGAGGGCCAAGGGCTCCATTGTCAAAGCGATGGACCAGACAACCCTTCCTAGTCCCTCGCTCTACCCCATTGAACGCAGAGATCACTCGCCCTGTCCGGACCCTTCCTTGAGGCTGTGCATATAGCAATTTGACCCAGGCCAAGAAGCCTCCTTCCAGCTGCATGATATTGATTGCAAAAAGAACACTTGATGGACATAATGCAGAACAATGTCATACATTCACCCCAGTACAGAGATCTGGCCCTAAATCCATCGTTTTTTTGCTCACCATGCCATTCCAGTTTAGACCCAGCCACATGCAAATCAGTCTTGACCCTGCACCCAATGGTTAGAGTCCTGCCTGAACTGCCAAGCCAGGTCCTCTCTGGACTAAAAACAAGAATCCTAGGACCAGTTTCGGGCTTTCAGCCCTCATCAGCCAGGATAGCTTGACTCCAGTGGCATGGAGAGCACGGGTGAATTTATTAATTATTCAGCATTCCGTTCATCATTTGTTTGCGTAGCACTTTTCACCCTAAGTGATATGGGTATGCCCGGACGTGGGTCCCTTGCTCACTATGCCACTGGATTCAAGCTAGCCTGGCTGATGAAGGGTAATACCCAGAAACCGGTCCCAGGATGCTTGTTTCCAGTCCAGGGAGGACCTGGCTTGGCAGTTCGGTCTGGACAATTCCCATGAGGCACCGGGTTAAGACAGATTTGCATATGGCTGGGTCTAAGCTGGGGTGGCATGGTGAGCAAAAGAACGATGGATTTAAACCAGATCGCTTCACTGGGGGTGAATGTATGATTTATTCAGCATTCCGTCCATCATTTGTTTGAGTAGCACTTTTCCATATCGATGGCAAAGAATGCAGCGACCCCCTCATCTCTCTCATATGTCTCCATAACTGATATAAGGCATTGTACGTTTTGCAGTGTTGCGGCCCGGGATGAATTCCGTTTGGTTGGGGTGAGTCAAATTGACATGTGTGGAAGGAGTCTTGTTGCTAAGATTTACTCAGAATTTTGAAGTTCAGGTTAAGCATCGAAATTGATCAATATGCTCCGCAGTCACGTGGGAGGCTTCCAGATTTCAAGAGAGGCACCACCAGGGCTTCCGGTGTTGTAGCAGGGAGCAATCCCATCATCCTGGCTGCCGCATACAGTTCCACAAGCTTGGGTGCCAGTTCTGCAGCATATGTAGAGCCCATCAGTACCCAGGATCTTCCCCCTGGCCAAGACCTAGATGGCCGCCCTCACTTCCTGATTAGAGTCTGCATCCCACAGACCATCCACCTCCTCTGCGGCGAGAGTCGTGAGGGGGAGTTGTGAAAGAAATTCCCATATGTCCATCTCATCTCGCCCCACCACGCTTTTATAGATCTTGGTGTAGTAATCATGAAAGTGCCTTTTTACCTCTATGTGCCTATACGTCCAGCTGCAATTTTCTCCAGCAATTTTAACTATGCTTGAGCCTTTCCTAGAGGGGTTGGTGATCCATGCCAGCAATGAGCCCATGTGGTCTCTTTTAGCATGTTTGCATTCCATATATTTTTTTATAATCATGCCAGCCCAATTGCTTCACATGGGTCGCCACCACCTCTCTACCCTCTAAATGAGGCAGCTGCAGCACTGGGGTTCCTGGTCATTGTTGTTAAATTTCCTGCAGGCTCAGCTCTGCTTTCTGCACCTCTAGTACCAAGGTCTGCCTCACTTTTGATGCCGCTATACCACTGCCTCTAATCACTGCCTTCAACACATCCCATTCTAATTGTGGGGAAGATGCTGTGCCCGTGTTATCTGCAAAATAATGGATAATTTGTCCCTAATTTCTTCACAGAATACCTGGTCTTCAAAAACCTCTAGTTTAAGTTACCAGGTGGGTATGCGCATGCAGGAGTCTCCAATCCTAACTGCAAGAGGACCAGGTTATGTTTATGTTTATTAGATTTGTATTGCGCACAAATACCCGAAGGTGTCTCGGCGCAGAGGATTTTCAAATGTCATTTATCATGCTGAAGGAAATCATTGGTCAAAGAGCCAGGTTTTCAGTTGTTTCGGGAAAATTAAAAGGGTTGGACTGGTCTTGATGGTAAAAGGAAGAATGTTCCAAAGCCTCGCAGTGGCTACTAGGAAACGTCTGTCTCCCCAGGCAACTCGGTTATGGTCGGACAGTGTACGAACCAGGTATTCCACATTAATGTACAAATCAAAATATAACTGTGGGTCTAAATTCTACTGCTCGTGTTTCATTAGTGACCTGGACAAGTATATCAGCTGAGCAGAGGAAGGTATCCAGAAAGTCATGTAGTTCATGAAGATGGGAAAAGAATGAGCAATTGCGATCCTGTGAATGTGTGTGTAAACATGTATCAATTACTCCCCATCTGGTTTGCCATTTCACAAAAAGACAGGCTGTGCAATGGGCCAGAGAGTCCTCCAGTGGGGGGTGTGAGCAGTTCAATTAGGGGTCTTCTACATGGTTAAAATTGCCCCCCAGTATTGTGGAGTGTAGTGGTTAAGGGGCCAGGGAGCACAATGGGTGCATGAGGGAGGCTCCCTGCTCCCCATTCTGGCCATAATTATTCAGAAGAGGCTTTGGGTAAGATTCTAAATGCCTTGAAACCTTCCAACCACCTCATCGATCCACTCCCTGCTAACGCTGTTAAAGACCTAACCCCATGGCTGCTTCCGCTATGGAGCAAAATCATCAACAGTTCACTCCAACAAGGTTGCATTCCAGATACCCTCAAAGTCGGTCAAGTCTCACCCATCCTTAAGAAACCAACAGCTAACCCCACGAATCTTAACCCCTCAGCTGCGTCGAACGTTCCGCACTGGTGCGGAACGTTCTATTGCGCGGGCGGGGCTGGAACGTTCAGCGGACGTGCGCAGCACTACCGAGGTAGTGCAAGCGACGTCCGCTGAACGTGTGCCACACGGAAGGGGTTAACAACTATCGTCCTATATCCAATATCCCTACCCTGGCCAAACTCCTTGAAAAATGTGTACACCACCAACTAACAAAACATATTGTTCACTTTGACCTCCTTGACAACTACCAATCAGGCTTCAGAGCAGGGCACAGCACGGAATCAGCCATGACTCACATTTTTGATTATGCACTTCAAATCCTGGACCAGAAAGGCTCATGCCTACTCATCCTGCTGGACCTTGCCTCAGCTTTTGATACGGTCAAACCCAAGAGTTTGCTGGATCTGCTCAGACTGAGGATGGGTCTTTCAGGACCAGTGCTAAATTGGTTTACCTCCTTTCTTCATAATCGAACACAACAATTCAAGATTAACAACACTCTTTCCAACCCTGTTCCAGTAAGGCTGGGCGTCCCCCAAGGATCCTCACTTTCCCTGACATTGTTTAACTTGTGCATGGAGCCGCTCACCGAAATTCTTCAAGCGACTAACGTGCAATATCATATGTATGCTGATGATACACAACCGTATCTCAAGATTAACACCTTAGAAGACATTAAATAGCTTAACTACATACTCATGAACACCCAAACATGGTTGGCAGAAAATAATCTCAAACTGAATGCTCTAAAGACTGAATTTCTCCTTGTAGCCTCCCCCGCTAAAACCCTCTGATGCAAAACTTAATCCAAACATCTCACTGCACTCAACGTGCATCCAACTATTGTGGATTCAGCAAAATCATTGGGAATAACTCTGGACAGCAATCTCACCATGCAGAAACACGTTAGCAACGTGACAAAGGGAGCAAACTTCCAGTTAAACATTCTCAGGAAATTGAAGCCATTCTTACCAGTCAACGATTTCAAACAGGCTATACAAGCGCTAGTTATCCCCCATGTGGATTATGGTATTGTCTCTCTATGCGGCCTCCCAAAAGCGGCTACAGCCCCCCTTAGAGCATCAATAAACTCAGCAGCAAGACTCATCGCCGGTTCCAAAAAACTTTCCCAAATCTTCCCTAACCTAAAAGCCCTGAACTGGCTCCCGTTTGAAGCAAGAATTCACCTAAAAATTGCTTGCATGACACGTAAGGTCTTACACCACAAGGCACCCATTTATCTCGCACAGAAATTGACAATCTCTGGTGGCTCAAGGTCCTCTAGGGGTGCAGATAACCTTCTTCTGAAACCTCAAAGATTCAATAAAAAAAGACATATAAATGATCCTTCTCTGGGATGGCGCCTAGGATTTGGAATACTCTTCCCCCTGAAACCAGATTGAATTCTTCTTTCGTATCTTTCAAAAAGGAAGTAAAAGCGATTCTCATGGCAACATTTACTTGACCACTCTGCCTGGCCCTGAACCCTTTTCTTCCGAGGCTCTCTGTTTATGTTCTTGGAACAACTATGATCCCATGCTTTGGTATTTTTACGACTTTCGTGTGTTTTATTTTATTTATCCTATGCTTGCTCTCTATATTGTATCTTACTATTCATTTGTTATAATCAACTTTGTTCATTGTCAAGCGCTCTGATATCTGCAAGGATCTTGTTCACGCTCTATAAAACCTTCTAAATAAATAAAAATGAATAAATTATGCTCACATCATGCCCGTCCAGTCTCCCTGTCACTAACATATACCAAGACCCCTCTAGCATATACGTGGTAGGTGGTATAATGTACGTGCCCTCACCATCACTGGAGAAAAGCTGCCCCTTCCTTAGCCAGTAGGTGTGTCGCTTGCAATAGAGCAATGTGAATACCTTGCCTATTCATTTAGGAGAATATCCTATAGTGCTTAGACCTGCTGCCCAACCCACTGATGTTCCAGGAGAGGACATTATAGGTCATGGGAGCCTCCATGTCTGTGATTTGGGTGTCAACAAATCCCCTTCTCATCCCCGGGGATTTGTCCTTCTGCTGTGGGATCCCCCACCCTGGTTCCTGTGCATAGTGTTTTCCTGGTCATGACTCACACAACAACTAGTAAACAACAAACCGCCCAATTCCCATGCTCGAGGGCAAGAGAGTAAGTAACCCCCTTCCAAACTATCATAACTCTCGCAGTTAACAAGTGCATGTGGGAGCGCTCGCCACCTTAAAATAGGAAAGGAAGGGTGAAAGTTCAACCTGGCTCCCACCGTATTATCTACTCTTCCAGTGTGTATTGGCGATAATGTGGCCATCACAGGTGGTTCTTCCATCTCTCCCCTTCCCTGCACCATTGTTCCCATGTGTTGCTTGTATGTTCCAGATAATTTCATCTGATGTTCCCGGGGTAACTGTAGACCATTCCTGGCTAGATGCCTTTGACAAACTTGTACTATGCTCTGATTCAGAGTCTCTGGCCCGGTCCTCTGATGTGGGTGATTGTCCACTATGCCCCTGGTTACATTTAAAGAGGCTACCGCTGCCACTACATTCAGCCGTTTCCGTTGAGGCTCTTGGGACACTTTGAAGAATCGTGCACCAGTCGGATTGACAACTCTCAACCATGTCATGAACATCATGGCATATGGGACTTCCATCTGTTTCTGGACTTTTCTAGAGAAGTCAGGAGAGATATTTACTGTGCTTTTTCCTACTGAGAAGGATCTCTTCCTACTAGCTTGTCCCAGGATATGATCTCTGTCTTTATAAAACAAGAACCTTGCCATCACCAGGTGTGGTGGTGCTCCCGGTCGTGGGGGTTTCCCAGGCATCCTGTGCGCTCTCTCAAAGGCAAATAAAGGGAAGGGGCCCTCTCTGGCGACCTCCTCCCTAATCCATTGTTCCAGGTAATTGAGCAGCTAAGGCCTTTAATTGTTCGGGCAGCCCCACCACTCAGATATTATTCAGTTTCAGTCTATTCTCTCTGCCTTCCGCTCTGAGTTCGAGGGTGCAGACTTTCTTCTCTAGGGCGGTCAGTCTGGTGCCTGCTGATGCCAGGGCCAGAGGGATTTCTACAAGGTCTTTTTCGGTCGAGGAAACGTGTTCAGCCAGGTGGTGGTGGTCGTCATGAAAGAGGCCAAAATCTGCTCTCAGTGTGTTGATCTTGGTCTTCACCACTGCTCTTGAGTCAGTAATGGCCTGCAAGATATTGTGCAATGTAAGTCCACCATCTACAAGTTGCTAGTACTTGACTATCAGTTGGCAGTTCAGGTTCCCCTTCCTCCTCAAACAGTAGTCCTGTATTATGTTGGTCCCATTTCAGGGTAATTTTCCCCATGGCCTTAACCTCATTGGGTGTACTCCACCACCTCTTGGTCACCAGCTCTCCATGCTCTGTCGGGGCTATCTGTGTTGTAGCACCTCTCTTAGCTCTGGCCATCCACCCGGTCCCACTGCAGTCTAATGGGCTTATTCCTCACCTCTGGTATTATGGTTCTGGGAGAGCACTGCCATCCACTGCCTCTAGCCCCGGTTGAGCAGCAGTCCAGCACCCAATGCTTCTCAGCTGACGGTGAAGGAGGCTCTCCACAGCTCCAGACATAAGCCCTCTGGCCAAGCTTTAGCATATCACCCTGCTGCAATACTGTTCTCCGTGCAGCATCAGTTATCCTGCACCGCTGTGCTGTGGCCCCTCTGTGATGCTCTGCTTTTTTGTTGCTTGGGGAGTGCAGGAGGTGAGGGGACTCAGTCACCGGGCACAGGCACTAATACCCGCACCACTCACGGCCCCTCACCTCTTCTGGGCGATGCAGCAAGAGGCCTGCCCCCCAGCCAGGTTCCAGTGCCACAGCCCTGATTTCAGTCCGAGGGCGCAATCCCCACACAGTTTACGGACTGCTCGGCCAGGGTTTAGGGCCAACTCAGGGACACAAAGCTCCATGGGGGCTGCGCTCCCCACCACCACCGCCCCTTACCTGTCTGCCATTGGAGACACCTGCTTATAAAATGTTTAATTTTTTCATAAATGTCTGCACTGTTTGTATTTGCTCCTTTGGTTAAGTTTCTGAGTGCCCTGCATTCAACAACAAAAAAACTGTAGTCAACATATGTGCGTTTAGAATGCTTGACACTAATCAAGAAGGTAAATGTCTGGCATACATTTTAAATCCTAACTTTTAAGGGATATTGAGTTTTTTTAATGAAGTTCCAATGCCTGTGAGACTGACTGATGAACACAAGTACGACTTCTAAAAATGTGGGTCTCTGCTTGGGTTAGGGGGAGTAAGTCTATAGTCTCATGTCATTTACAGTGGACCACAATGTTTGTGTTTTAGTGCACCACCATTTTGATCTCAGGCAGGCTCAAACCCTGTAAAATCTATACTCAGGCTATATACTTTTGTTGATATGTCAGCAAATACCATTGTTTCCTGAAAAGAGGAATGACAGATGTTATATGTTCACTTGCAGGCATTTAGCCTGATACTGAGTTTGATAAAAAGCACAATCTCTGTAAAACAAAAAAAGTTTCAGATTTCCTCATACAGAAATTTCATATTTTATCAGAACTGTAACTTTTATCTGAAGAAAAATTCTTCACCATAAATGTCACCACTCGGTGTCCTTCTTACAAAGCTATCTCGATAATGTAATGTAGCTATATCAGAACAATCAATTAAGGTGTTTATCTCATAAATATGCACTACAATGGATGAATATTAAGAGTTCTGTTCCCAAGAAAGATGCATAAAAGAAGAAGGAGTTGAAAGAGTTCTTAGCTGATAAATATAGTGCTTGGTGGATGTTGCATGTCCTTCTTAAACTTCCAAGCACATCTCAATTTCATTCTTGCACTGTGCCTGTTTTGCTTTTTCTCTTTTCGAAATTCAGGCTCTGACAAAACCTCTTTAACATAAATGTATGCATGGGGACAATTGCACAAAAGGCAGGGGTGTAACATAGGCCTCTGCAGCCCCTGTGGTGCAAGTGGGCCCCTACCCTTTAGAGAAGCCCCATTCAGCCTCAGGACTATGTATATCTCTGACACTTTAAAAGTCTCAGCAGGTCCCTCAAATCATTTTGCAGGGGGACACCATCATTTTATCTTATGTCACTGGATGCTTACTAGACGTTGGTGCCTTTTCCAGATCTGGGGGGCAATGTGACATTTAGTTACTTCTAAAGAGCTGTAAGTAGTAGAAAGTGAAAAGGTAATTTAATGCTGAATTAATGCTTCAGTAATGTACGGGGAGTATCAATCAAGCGAACATGTTTGATGTGACATTTAAGTAGGCACCAAGTTTCAGTACGTGGAATACTACATCATTCCTAATTAGAAAATTGTAGGAATCCCCCAATTTTTCAAGGTCACCTGGAGTTTTGATATTTTGCTAGTTCCTATGGTTCTGCTGGCTCCAAAACTCTGTGCACTTGAGCCCTGCTAATTAGTAGCAAAGTGCTTTTAAACAAGTTCGAATTAGCATTCTCTAATTAGCATGTTTACAGTTTCTGTGCATCCTTGGAATATGATGCAAAATTTAACCAAAGGCCTGGAAGGTAAATGCCACCAGAGGACTGCAGCACCTTGCACGCTATCCACTACAGTGGCAGTGCAAACATGACTTCAGGCCTGCCACTGTAGCCTAATTGTAGCAATATAAAAGTGCAGTTAGACTGGTCAAAATGAACCCTTCTTGACAGGTAAAATCCTTTCTTTTTCACCCCATTTAAGCCTTAAAGCCGAAAAGCAGGGTACATGGTATTTAAAAGTAGTACAAGTAGGAATTTAGTCCTTACAGTGACTAGAACTCTAAAACTATTGTCACTGAGGCAAGCCTAGTCCTACGGACACTTTTTTTAAGCCTATGTACACAGAATTAAAATACTAATACTGTATCTCAGGAAAGGGATGAGCTAGAAAAAAACAATGACATATGTAAAAAAAATACAATTCAACTGTAAAGTTGTATTTTTAGTAAATATTAGGAAAAAGGGACTTTTACAATGTTACATTTCCCCTACCTTGGGGCTAATTACCATTAATTCTCTAGCTTCTCGCAGCCTATACTTGGCCTTAATAAGGTGTGAATGAGGTTCACATTTGTTGCAGGAGCTACACAATAGGGCACTATGATTGAAAGTTTGACCTGGATGGGCAGAGATGGCTCCTTTAAACCTAGCACAATGGTGGGACCTTTGTCCATTCTAGTGACACTCTACTGTCAATTCATGCTTCACAATTCTGTTGAGACATATTTATGATTAGGGGTACACTTGAAAGAGAAGAGAATGCCAAGTCAATTCTCGAGGATCCACTGTCTGGTTGGTGAAGGGCTCAACATTTGTCCTACTAGACTCTTTTCTCTGGGTTTGTGGTTGGTGCAGTAGCTGCCCTAAACTGGAATTTAGTGTTAGATGTGCAAAGATAGATAGATAGATTCTTTATTTGCACAATGAAATAAAATCATAGCAAAAAGGAACTAATGCAATTTCAATAAAACTCAATAAAAATAAATACCCAAACACATCTACAATGCACCCAGTCTCTTTTTCACTTGCTATATCCAGATAATTGTTTGAAAATTAAAGTGCAGTATCAGCCCAAAATATGCATCACAGCTCAACATCAAAACTTCATAAATGGCCCGTTACTGATATAAACAAAAGAGCTGTCAAGACAGTACCACTTGCACAAGCATTTTAGTGCACATGTGTGTAACTGCTAGAAAAGGCCAAGAGCAAACAGTCCACATCTAAATTTGGTAAAGATGTAGAGGCTATGGTACAATATTTATATCATTGTGGCCAGCTTCATAGTTTTTAAACCCTTTTGGGCACTTGACACAAGTCACACTTTAGACAAACCTCCACCACAGCTTTACATGTTTGATGTTCAGCTGTCTGAAGACAGGTGCTAACCAAAAACACCTTGGGAGAGTCAGTTTAGTGCACACACACATAATATGCTGGAGGTTCTCTGGTGAGGAGCAGCAGCCCCTGCATTGAGCTTCCTGAGTTCCTGTCAGATGTCCATATTTATATGCTTCCAATAAAATCAGACCAAGCTGTGAACAAAGACGCTACGATTTTATAAACAGTTTAGATTGGCAGGATACATATGATGGCGGAGTTAGGGGCAGATAGAAGTCCATGATCATTATAGCACACGCTCTAACTTGGATGGCCTACAAGTTGTCATGAGCAGATAACAGCCTTGCATGTTTCAAAATAATTTTTGCTAATAATGTTTTGGAAATGAGGATGTCATCATCTTTAGCTACAAACCCCTCAATTGGGCTTCATTCCTTATCTTGTATAACTGCCCATAAGAGTTCCATGATAGAACCAAGTTCTATGATTTTCGTTTTAGCACAAAGAGAGAGTAAGTGTGCATGAGTAATGTAATCCTGATGCGTCACATTAACCTCAAGTAAAATTTTAGCTTTAGCTGTACATGACAGCAGTTGAAAAAGGCATCTGTAACAGCACACTGCCAGTTCTAGAAAAGATTTTAGGCAAATGTTTTAAATAAAGGATCTGTACGGCAGGGTGGGCATCAATTCCCATTCCATTACTTTGCAGGTTGTAGAAACATCTGGACCTGAGAGATTGTTAAGAAGGCACTGGAATGCAAAAGTGAGCGGTTGTAAGAGCCTCAGTCTGTGTCATCAGATGACCACTGTTATTTAGCCATTACCCTAAGTATTTAATTGTATGGACTCCTTTAATTTTCTAGTCATTTACAAACCATGCGCCATACTAGATTATTTTATTTTGTCAAAGATTAGAATCTTGGTTTTGAACGTGTTAATGCTGAGCTTATTGGCTTCACAGTATTCAGCCAACTAGGTCAAGGAATGTTGTATACCGATTGCAGTTTGGTCCATTAAGATGGTGTTGCCAGTATACTGCAAAAGCTTTAAGCTAGTGCCACCAATTTGTGGCAGAAAAGCTTTGATGGTGCACAAGTGGCCATTTAGATCTGACAGGTACAGATTGAAAAGTAAAACCAGGATGAAGTTGACCAGCTTTGGCACATCCCGGATCCGCTGATTCCCCAGGTCAAGGTATGGACCCCTCTCGTCCTACAAATACAGTCATTTGCGTTAGCTACATCATTGAGAGCATGTAATGGGAGGGTGAAGCCCGATAGGCCAGGGAGAGAGACGTTTAATAGACTGAATCAAACTTCAGTGATTGATTATATATTCATTGGAGCTAGGCACTGGGATGGGCTGCACAAATTTAGGGTCTTTGATAGGCACGATAGCGATCACAATGCTCTAGTTCTGTCCCTCAAGCCGGGGAGTTTTGGGCTGACAAATCCACCGCCCGCCCAAAAAAGTGGTTCGCAACCATTATTAATAGCTAATTGTAGGAGAAGGGTGAAATGGACAGATTTTCAAGACTCCGCAACCAAACTTGCTGAACTATATGAGATCATTATTCCATTTATTGTAGAAATGGGGAATCTTGGATCCAGGGGAAGGGCCACCGAAATACATAACCAATTGGTTGCCATTTTAAAGGATGCCCTTTGTCCTGTGAGAAGGGTAAATCTGCCCCGGATTAAGACGCATTCATGGTTTAACGCCTCCTGCCGAAAGTTCAAAAAAGCTTTGTTGTCAGTAGTAAAAACAATGGACACTGGAGCTATTAGGGTCCAACGCTCGCTGTACAAAAAGGCAATCTATGACGCTAAGAAGGAATGGGAGGTCAAGTTGTGGGAGGAGCTAGGAACTGCATTAAGGTGTAGGGATTCCAAACTATTTTGGTCCATTGTTGCAACCGGCCTCAGCGGGCTTAACCCTGAGCTTTCCCCTAACATTGCTCCTGCAATATGGGAAAAGCACTTTGGTGTATTATATGGTATTCCTGAGATTGACATCATAACTCAAGAAACCCCTGGACTCCAACAAACCCAAAGTGTCCCCGGGGTTGCAGATTGTGAAAAGATGACCGTAGTTCCTATCTGTCTCCCCCAGGTTGAACTTATCACACTGAGAGAGGTCGAGGTAGCAATAGGAAAATTGCTCCCTAATAAGACCCCCGGACTGGATACATTGCCAGGGGATTTGTTTCGTACACAACCCAAAATTTGGGCACCTTACTTGGTCGTTTTATTTAATGAGATCCTGCAGGGAGCCGATTTGCCCCCAACTTGGTTGGGAGCTGAGATTGTGCCAATTTTTAAAAAGGGCTGCCCACTTACCCCCTCAAATTACAGACCCATTAGCTTAATAGACACATCACAAAAGCTAATGGGGAGGATCGTTCTCGATAGGATCCTTGGGTGGATTGATGAGAACGGGATTTTAACCACACTCCAGGCAGGCTTTAGGTCTGGCACCTCTACTCTAGATCAAATATTTCACTTGCAGGTCCTGTATTGGAAAACAGCAAGTGTGGAGGGTGGCAGCCTCTACCTTGTGTTTGTGGACCTGCGGGCAGCATTTGACTTAGTCCCTCGAGCAAAATTGTGGAAGGTGCTGGCAGGCTTGGGACTCCCGCCCTATCTATTGGCTATTCTATCTAGGCTCCATACAAACAATTATGCGCAGGTCAGGTGTGGAAGGTATGGCGACCTCACTGATCAATTTTCTGTCCAGAAAGGTGTGCGGCAAGGGTGCGTCTTGGTGCCCACACTATTCAGTCTCTACATTAATGGACTTGTGGATCACCTGAATGGTGTGGTGGATAACGATGCCCCAAAATTGGCCACAGGGAGAGTGCCCGCTCTGATGTTTGCAGACGACACTCTCCTGTTGTCTAAAACATCATCGGGCATTCAAAAAACACTTGACGGATTTGTAGCGTTTCGCGCGCTGCGGGGATTGGAAATCCACCTGGAAAAAACAAAGTTCATGATTTTCAACCCCCCGAAGCAGACACGCCCAAACCCGGTCTTAAATGGTATTTCCCTCAAGAGGGTCAAGACTTTTCTATATTTGGGTGTTACCTTGACAGAGAGCCTTGAGTGGAACGCGCAGATTGCCAAGTCGGCACTCAAATTATCGCAGATGGCGGGGGGTATAAGTAAAGCATTTAGGGGGTCAGTCGTTAAGCCGGTGTCTCCGGCTTTGGAAATATATTGTCGCCAGGCCAGAACTGCTGCAATTTATGGTGTCGAACTTTGGGGGCATAAACAGATACTGAGCCTCAAAAGGGTGGAACAAAGCTTCATGAGGAATCTAGTTGGATTACCGGCAAGTAGTCCATTGATCCCTCTAAGATTAGACCTTGGGATGGAGCCAATAGAGGAGATTACAAGTGCAAGACCAATTATGTATTGGAAAAGGTTCTGGTCAGTCCCAGAACTGGCCGCCTACAGAGCAGAGTTATCTGAGGTTTGGACTTCCCTTAAATGTAAAAAGATCCCATGGCTGCAGCACATAAGGGCTGTTAGTATCCGGATAGGCCTTCCGGAACTTTGGGAAACACCCAATGTCTATTGCCCTGGGATATCAAAAAGGGAACTCCACACTCAGATACGTAGGCAGAAGTTTCTAACATTACAGAGCTCTGCAACTATGGGCAGGCTAACGACAGAGTTCCTCTTAGTTAAATCGGAATCTAAAATTGAGGAATTCTTAGATGTAATTGAACCTCCGCTTGCTAGAAAGTTGTATCTTCAGCTAAGGCATGGCACTTTACCTATTAGGTCATTTACATGTAAATGGTTAAAATCTAACAACGAAGCTTGCCCTGCATGTGATTTTAAAACCGAAAATGTACCACATTCTGCAATTAGAAATTGTTGGCTGATTCCAATTTGCAAGAACCTCAAACTCCTGCATTTCACTCAGGCTTGCAGGATACTGACCTATGATACTCATCCTCCTATTGTGTTTGCCGTATCCCGTTATTTATTCAGTATGTGGCGTAGAAGACAAACTTTTTTAACTTAACTGTAGCAATTATGACACTGTCTATTTTCTCGCTCTTGATAACTCATAGTTTAATTCTCTTCCTAACTTGATGATTATTTGTTGTTTTAATACTTTTGTGTTTGTATGTATTTTATGTGCACTTTTATGGTCTTTGACCGAAATAAAGTTATCAATTGAATTGAATTGAAAAGTAAAACAGTCAAAATTCAACCTTGCTTCAGACCTCTGTAAGTATAATTCTTTGCCAAGGAGGCCATTTGGTGGAGACTCTCCCCTTTACCCATGTATTTTAGTATATGCTTACAATTGTGGTCAAGAGGTTCAGTGGCTACCACAGGCTGCATACATAGACCACTGATGGCCTCAGTCTCTCTTATCAAAGGCTGTTGCAAACTCAATATTTGTACCAAATGAAGACCTTGACCCTTTTTTGTAGGACAGTCTATTAATGCTGATAGGCAGTACACTAGGATTACTAAAGTACAGTCTCCATACACATTCCCTGGCCTAAAAAGACTATTTTAGAAGACTTTCACCATCTTGAAAATGCCTCCATTGTGGTCAGTCTCAAATTGAGCCTATATCCTGGCCTACCATGATGACTGACTATCACTGACAGTTTGTGCTTATTGGTGTTATTTCCTACTGAAAAGTTACAAAAATCATATCTTCAGTTTCCCTTATTGGATTTTTATTAATTCAGTGTCTTTTATTTAATACATTTTAAGCTGTTTTTCTAATTCAATTTGGGATTTATTGTTTTGCATCGTGATGTTATTACTGTATTGGCACTGCATAATTTCTTTGCACATTTCTCTAAGTTGACCTATCAGCTCTGTTCCATAGGTACCAGGGGGTTGAGCTCAGATTAATTTAGTGACTTGCAGAGTTCACACTGACAAGGATTCTGATTGTTCCTTAGGGGGGTAGTCACCCACCCCAAAGAATAATCCAACCTCTTACCAAAGCATTATAAAATAAAAAAAGATAAGTGAATAAATGGTGAGGTGAAACTGTTTCCTCTCCCAGGAAAGCCCCATTACAGGTCAGGTTACAAGGATAGTTAAAGCAGCTGTTCATTCTTCTGCTGTATTTCAGTGACAAGCAATGTTTAGTTTTTGTACTTCTTAAATAATTATAGATAAGTTAAATTTAGAATAATTCTTCATGTTTATACAAATTCGAACTATTGCAGTTTTTTTTATTTTGAACTGGTTTGTATCAAACTGTTTTTAATATATTTTTTGCAACAAATATCTAACACGTTTTTGATGTATTTAACTTTGCACTAAAGGTTTTATTTTTATATTTCATATTTGCAAACATGCTCTCTCTTTCATATGAAAGAGTTATAAACCAAGATTGTATGTGGTTTGGGAGCGGGGTAAGGGTGTAATCATGCAATTATTTGGGATAAAGTACCCCTTGGCATGCTTGATAAGTATACATTACCTAGTAGTTCCATTATCGTAAAAATAAACTGAGCCTTTAGCCTTGTTCATCTATATGGTTATGGAACTCCTTGTCAACCTGCAATATCTGTATAATGTAAGTCAGGGCGTACTTTATCCTTTATATAAATTTAAAGTGAAATATTTCCAAATATGTGAAGGGCTGAGGAGATTCTTCTGCAAGTTAGAATTCTTCATATCCTGTTTTCAGTATTACTTCTGGTAGCATTAGTCTGGTTGGATCAGGCAGTGCTTCTAGCCGGTAAATGAACGTTTTGGTAAGTCACAGTTTTTAGTACCGGAATGAAACTGAAATGTAAAAATAAACTCTGAGTTGGTTTATCTTAATATGGCGCTGAATCTAGGAAGCATCTTCTTGTGGTGATAATTCATTCACTGCGTCACTCAATTACACCCTCAGGGATTGTAGATTTCTTCTATTTCAACAGTTTAGTCAAACGGCACCTAGATTTGCAGTACGAAAGTCCAAGCTTTTATTTGAGCTTGCGGAGCAAAATCAAATCCAACATGTTTGAGGAATGTCATAAAAAAAGAGAGCAATTTATTTCATGCCAGATGGAAAATACTGCAGGGAATAATTTCTTAGCATTTAATTAGATGCGGAACAATTTAACTAAAGATACAACAAATTAGATAATTGTCCACTATTTTTTCTAAAACTACAGGGTTCTTTTAGAAACATGTCTTAATCTTATCGCTCCTCAAATTGTGAGTGCTGCAAATGAGATGTTTCTAACATAAATCTGCTGGCGCTTGAAATATATTTTGAATCCTAACCCATAAAGTAACAAAAATAAAAAATTACGTGATAAACTAGCTGGTGGAGCCTTTCTTCAGCTCTTCTGTTTTCGTTCCATCAACGTGCGAGTATTCCCTATTGATTTCCTTTCCATGAAGCACTGCTGACAATATGTGCTGCTGTCGTCAATGAGATAGCTTGATTGATGCTAAGAAACTTTAACTGATAGACAACATTCAGAAGAGCGTTTGTGATTTTTTAAGAAGCATCTGTTGGATCATGAGTACTCACAAATATTTGCCCAAGGGCCACAACATATGGTTTGTGATGTGACCAAGGGCCCCATTGAAGCTAATGTGGTGGCAGTCATGAAGGGAGCATTTTTTGGAGGTTGAGAGGGGGTTGAGGCAGTATGGTGTATGTAGGGTAAGCAAAGCATATACACCAAGTGTCTGGATTTCACAATGTGAAACCAGAAAACCTGTGATTAATCCCGGCTTCCCACTCTATCAAATTGTGTGATCCTAGTCAATTATTTTATTTCACTTTCCCTCATTTTTCTTCATTATCGCAATAACAGAACCTTGCAGGCATGACTTCAGGATCTGCACTGCACAAAACCTTCTCCTGTGTTCGATTGAGTAAACTATAATGTTGTTCACTTAAAAAGAAAATACTTCTCAATACACTCATATAATCTGATGCACTATGGTGAAAATGTTCTGCATATCAGTTAAATGTACTTTTTGATTTTTGAAGAGATCTTATCATATTTTTACACGTCTTCTGCAATGTGTCTTTAACAATAAAGGTGTTCCTAAAGTTAAGCATAGAAAAACTACCTAGTTACTTCTTGTCTTTAACTTCAAATAACATATTTTTAATCATAGTGTTGAGTCAGATAAATAGCATCCCAGTGCTGATGTGACCAGCCCATACTTCGAGTGTCACTGTATTAGATACATTTCAACATTTTATAGTGATTAAAGTAAAAAATCTGTCAATTTTCCTAACTGAAATATGCCAATATTATCCCTTTTTTAGTTTATACATTAGATCATCCCTCTGTAATTGATTGAAAAAGTTTGTTGAGGTAAATGTCCCTCATTTTCCAGGACAATTCATAGCGTATCACTAAACGTATACCATACTTCACCCTTAAAACATAACAACTTGAGTCTCATTAAAATATGTACACATTTCATAAATTTGACCTAGCGGCCTTTGTTCATAAAATATGTAAAACGGAAGATGCTTGTTTAAATTAAAAAAAAAGGTGAACGAGAACAGGGAAGAAGATGGAAAGAACTGCACACAAGTTACTCTACTGGTTGGCTGCCCTAGTGTGCTGCTTGCCTGAATTAGGATTTTAGACCTTCACTTCAGAGTCTAAGTCAGAAGATAAATCTTCCGGCCTTGGTATCAGACTCTCACTCCATCGTAGTCGACTTTGAATCGCTTCAGGTACCAGTCAATTCATTGATTACCTAAAAAGGGAAGGAGTAAATGTTTCACAGTGGGAAAGGATGTGTACAGGTAAGGGGATCTGCTAAATTTTATGAATGCACTCTTGCATCACATATTTTTATGCTGAAATGTACAATTCGTAAATTCTTATACTGGAAATTCTGGAGCACGTGCTTCCTTCTGGGATTCTGTCACTGTCACAGACGTCCAGGTTGATTCCAACAATTATCTTGAAAAGGCACAAATTTACTCAAAAGCTATGGTACACCTACTTGAATATAAGACAGCTATCAACTTGAAGGCTTTGGGTACTGGGGGGCATATTTGCGAGGCGATTGCGCTACCAGACTGACACTTTTACCAATATTGTGGTGGTGCAATGCCCTGCAACATATTTACAAACTAACATTAAACCACTTTTTGTGTGCTAATGCCATTTTGTAAATAACGTACCCTTTCATGCAAGTATCTGTGTGAACGGGGTGTGCAATGGGCTTTGCTGTGGGCATCCGATCACAACACCCATTTCTTTTTTAAGCTGCCCCTGATTTACAAGGATCTGTATATCTGAGGGAGTGACAAAAACGAACTCCATGTAATAGCAGGTGTTAGAACGGTGGACCAAAGATAAATACTTTTGTTTCGCTTCGTTTTTGTTTTTTCTATGTGTGCTGCATTTTGCAGCACACATAGAAAGAGCAAAACACCATTAATTGTTGGTTATGTGCTGGAAGGTGTCCCTTCCTGCACATAAACAATCATTAAATAATGATGATTTGCTACTTCAGTATGTGCTGCAGAATGCATTATTGATTGTGTATCTGCAGGAAGGGACGCCTTCCTGCACATAAACAATATTTGCCAGGCACCCTGGCACTATCGCACAAGGGTGTCTGTATTGGCGCATGGTATCTATTATTAGTGCCAGCGCTAAGGAAAACACAGGGGTGCAGCGTATTGTTGTAAATACGGCACATCCCTGCGTTTTGGAAATGGTGGAGTGTGGTGCTGTGAAATTTGGCTCAGAGCCACGCTTCACCATTTCCTTGTAAATATGCCCATGGGTGCCTAGTTTTTCACTCATCATCACTTTGGTAGTTATACATTTTGGTGAATTGAAGTTGCGTAGTGGTATGTGCCCAAGTGGGGGAAAGGGCCAGTCCATCACCTAGACTCTTTGTACTCATTATTTCTCTCTTTCTTTGTGTGTTGCTGGGTACATTTCGTTCTTTTTTGGAAGATGTATTCTGTGCGTACAATCAATCAATGAATCAATCATATCATTTGTAGAGCGCACTACTCACCCTTGAGGGTCTTAAGGCGCTGGGGTGGGGAATGCTGCTACTGCTCGAAAAACCAGGTCTTGAGGAGATTTCTGAAGGTCAGCAGGTCTTGGGTCTGCTGTAGGTGGATGGGGAGGGTGTTCCAGGTCTTGGCAGCGAGGTGGGAGAATGATCTGCCACCAGAGGTCGCTGTTCGGAAGCGGGGGACTGTGGCGAGGGTGAAGTCGGCGGAGCGGAGCTGGTGGGTGGGGGTTTAGAAGCTGAGTTGTCTGTTGAGGTACGTTGGTCCGGTGTTGAGGAGTGCCTTGTGTGCGTGGGTGAGGAACTTGAAGGTTATCCTCCTGTTGACCGGGAGCCAATGCAGGTCTCTCAGGTGGGGTGCAATGTGGCTGCGGTAAGGGATGTCGACGATGAGGGGTGCAGAGGCGTTCTGGATGCGTTAGAGCCGTCTCAGGAGTTTGGCCGAGGCTCCTGCTTATAGGGCGTTTCCAAAGTCTAACCTGCTGCTGACGAGGGCCTGGGTAACTGTTCTTCTGGTTTCAGTGGGGATCCTCTTGTAGATCCTGCAGAGCATGCGGAGGGTGTTGAAGCAGGAGGAGAAGGCGGCGTTGACCAGTTTAGTCATGGAGAGGGTGGAGTCGAGGATGAACCCTAGGTTGCGTGCATGGTCGGTGGGTGTTGGAGCGGTTCCCAGTGCAGTCGGCCACCAGGATTCGTCCCAGGCCGAAGGGGTGGATCTGAGGATTAGGACCTCCATATTGCCCAAGTTCACCTTCAGTCGGCTGTTCCTCATCCATTCAGCGACGGCCTTCATTCCTTCGTAAAGGTTGGGTTTGCGGTGTGGCGGTCCTTGGTGAGGGAGAGGATCAGCTGGGTGTCATCGGCATAGGAGATGATGTTGAGGTCGTGCCGACGGGCGATGTGGGCGAGTGGTGCCTTGTAGATGTTAAACAGAGTTGGGCTGAGGGATGAGCCCTGGGGTACGCCGCAGATGATCTCGCAGATGATCTCGGAGCGAATGGGGAGAAGGCGGACGCTCTGTATTCTGCCGGAGAGGAAGGAGGTGGTCCAGTCCAGGGCCTTCTCTTGGATCCCGCCGTTGTGGAGGCGTGTTCGTAGTTTGTGGTGGCAGACCGTGTCGAAGGAGGCTGACAGGTCCAGGAGTATGAGGGCTGCTGTTTCTCAGTTGTCCAGCAGGGACTTGATGTCATCGGTGGCAGAGATGAGGGCAGTCTCGGTGCTGTGGTTGCTGTGGAACCCGGATGTTATCCTATGATCAGAGCTGACTACTTTGGAGCAAGGGTACCAGGTTTGAGCCTCGGCTCAATATGCTGTGTTTCTGAGCAATTCACCTCATCTCCCTGTGCCTTAGAAATTAATGTAATTGGTGCTCAAGTAAAGCTCCAATATCATCGGCTAGAGTTCACTCTACATTAAAGTGTACAAAAAAAACATTACATAATAAAATGGATTAAAGTAACAGTACCCCAATCAATGTAAGGACCGAGGTAATTTAGATTTCCTTTTTCTCCAGCAAGACAGCACTTGAATGGAAGGTGCAGGAGAAAGAAAACTAGACATAACAAAACAAAAATACCTCAAGCCACGACGAGAAATAAATCTCTCTTTCCTCCAATTAATTTTTGAAGCAGGCCTGTACCTCACATCTGCCTCTTCAGGTTTTAGCAGTGCACCAACCTTTTTCTTTGAATTTAATTTTTATATTGTTTAAGTATTCACACCACGAAATCTACTACATGAGTCGTACCCTTTACACACACAAGGCAGCTGTTACATTATTTCCCCTATCCCTTGGATTGTACGCAGACCATAGGGAGCTCCTGTTGGCAGAAATGACAGCCTTTACTGTAGCTTTCCTAGCGCACAATAATCTTTTTTACCTGAATTATTCCTCCAGTGGTGCTGTATGACTTTTCGACTGATCTCAAGAATGATGTTGGACTGCTTGAGAAAGAAGGTGCAATTTTAACAGCATCACAGCCATAACCTGAGTAACATGGCTGTACAAGCGCAAGATGGCTGTCCCCTAGGACCTCTTATTTTCTAAATGTTGCAGACGCCAATTAGGAAGTGGATACAGTTCACAAATGAATACACTAATTTTTATGATCTCAATAAAATTGCCAAGAAAACACTGGAATGGATAATATTTTCCAGATCCAAGGGGAACAACGGCCTTGCATTGCTCTTATTAACGAACTAAAACGACCACATGTCAAGCGATAGTTTGTGCTAAATTTGTGACTGCGGGTGGTGGCCTATGGCATTCATTTTTAGGGACTGGGACTTTCATTTTATCCTCACACTTGACCAAGATCAAGGAGAGAAAGGAAGACAAAGGAGTGACTAAGAAGAAAGAGAAATAGAGTATCAGCATTAAAGAAAGACAACAGGGATGATAAAGTACCCACAAAAGTGAGATAAATAACTAAAAAGTGTAGGAAGGTGAATAAAAAAAGATGTGGTGAAATCAAGTCCAGGGATTCTTAGGGGAAGATTTTCAAAAACTCCATGCAATGCAGAGCAGCCCCCACGAGGCTTCGCTGCATTGTGCAACTGGGAGGGAGCAGAAGAGCGCCACATTGTCAGAGACATGGCTCTCTCCACCCCTTTCCCGTTTGCGAGCACTGATTACAGCTGCTGTGCACCAGGTAGACACCTTAGCGCAGTAGCGTTAGGGTGAGTGCATGTGTCTAGCACAGGTTTTGTACAACCCTTCCTGTACAAACTACTATGCCTAGACATGATGCAAAGCTTTTCCCACTTTGTATGCATGCTGCAAAGTGCAGCACCCATGTAATGTCGGAAAAGCACGGAGAAATGAAAGCACTTTTCCTGTTAACACCTCCATTGAAGGGGCGTTAACTTTTGGCGCTAAACCATGTCTACAAATGTTTGTAAATATGGTTTTGTGTCAAAAGGCAGGGCTGGTTGCATAGGAATGCCCGTGTGCCACCCGTGTAAAACCCCGTCAGCAGTAAGTAACGCAAAGCTGTGCTTCGTGCTTCTTTGCACTACTTTGAGGGTGCTCTCACAAGTTTTGCGCTGTTAAGTAAATAGCAAAAGAAAATGCTGTGCTGGTAAATGTCACTTTTGTGGTGCTAACCCAGTGCAAAATGTTTGTAAGTCCCCCCCCCCCTAGTATTCAACAAACCCAGCAGTCTACAGCATCAGCAAACGCAGTGATTGGAAATGCCAACGGCTCTTTAAAAGACCATGCAAATTGGCAATGACTTCAGGATAAGTCTGTAAATAAAATATCTCAGGGACCCATTGAAAAGAGTTTATAAATTCTAATATATATATATAAATATATATATATATATATATATATATATATATATATATATATATATATATATATATATATATATATATATATATACATATTCACTGAAAAAAACCATAGGTTTCAGGCCTTATATAGTTAGGAATTAGCATTTAAAAAACCATTGAAATTGCTCCTATATAGTTAGTTGTACTAACTATATTTCGCGCACCTAAAATCCACTGCTGATGATGTCACATATTACATCATTCATGACATGGTCAGTAACATCACTGATGACATCTCATTTGACATCACTGATCACGTCACTGATGACATCATTCATGTGATAATACGATGCACCTCCTCACACTCTAATATAACCTTTGATACACCCAGTGTTAAATACAGACTACCATTCTTGAAACCATTGACACACCAATACCAGTTACTACATACGCACTCTCTGATTCCTAGTATACTATACTGATGTATAGTCATTTATATATGCCAACTCTCACATGCACTGTGTTTTACCTATGTACTTACTTGGACAAGTAGCACTGAGATATCCATTCACTCACCAATACACCCATGCACACAGTCAACAGCCCATACAGCTGTTTCCACATGCACTTTCGAACTCATACACCTAGTGAATCAACTGCTCACACATCTATGCACAGAGTCACACACCTCCCAGCCACCCACACACACACTCAGTCTCCCATACAAATACTTGGACAACCAATCAATAACAGAAATATAAAGGTATACACAAGAGTCTAGGGGATGATATTTAATGACCAACCCATCTCCATACCCCTAATCCAATACATGTACTACATAAGGGAGAGAGTCGGTCTATAGTATCAGACAAAACAACCTTCTTAGTGTTCAGAAAGAAAGCTCACCAGACTCAGAGCACTTTCCCAGCAGTCGGCATAAGTATGAATTCCATCAGCCCACCCTCTTGGCGGAGCCTCGTCATCTGGAATACACTGGAGAAGAGTCTCTGCAGCCAATGTTGCCCACAGGCTAACAATATTGGATACTTGACCTCTTGTTCCAGATAAACTCAGCCAGAATGTTATGTTATGTTATGTTACAGGCATTTATCATGCGCACAGCTGCTCCAGCAAAGGAGCGTCCTGGCGCAAAACAAGGTAAAACACAACACCGCTATAAGCAGGAACAGAAAAAGGACAACTGAGGGGCAGAGTTAAAATAAGAAAGTTTTGATAGCCTTACGAAACTGCAGAAGATCCTCCAACAAACGAATCTCAACCGGAAGAGAATTCCAGATAGCCGCAGCTCTCACTCGAAAGGATCGGCCCCCGGGACGGCAAAGCTTGAACCGGGGAACCACGGCGAGAGCCTGGCCCAAGGATCGGAGAGAGCGTGTCGGGACATACAAAGATAAAAGATTAGACAAGATCTGAGGGGCAGTGCCTTTCAAAATTTTGAAGGCCAAACAAAGGACATTAAAATGGATTCTCATCCTCACCGGTAACCAATGTAGAGAGCGAAGGGTGTTAGAAACGGGGCAAAATCTGGGCAAGCCAACTATCGCTCTGGCAGCAGCATTTTGGACACGCTGCAGGCGGGTGATTTCTGCTTGGTTAGCCCCCACCAGGAGAGAGCTGGCGTAATCAAGCCGGGAAATTACCGTCGCCTGAATCACCAGCTGCCTGGTGGGGGCATCAAAGAATTTGAGGACAGGTCTTAGGCCCCGAAGAACACCAAAGCAGCAGGCCGCGGTTTTCTTTGTATGGCCAACAAAGTTAAGGCTAGAGTCCAGCCAAACTACCAGGTTTCTTAATTCCGAAACCGGAGTTGGAGATGGTCCCAATTCCGAAGGCCACCACCTGTCCCCCCAGAGCTCCGCTCTCTTACCGACAATCATGATTTCTGTCTTTCTTGCGTTGAGCTGGAGACAGTTCGCAGTCATCCAGCTAGCCACCGCCTTCAGTCCGTTCTGAAACCTAGGGGCATCCAGCTCCGCATCCCCACTGAGAGTAACCGCCAGCTGAGTGTCGTCGGCATATGAAACCATAGTCAGGCCCCACTGTTTTACGACCTCAGCCAGCGGTCTCACGTAGAGATTGAATAACGTGGGACTCAGCGAGGATCCCTGCGGAACCCCCATGGCCTGAGGATGGAATTTGGACTGATAAGGTGGGATGACTACGCAAAAAGAACGATTGTCAAGGAAGGAGCGGAACCACTGCAGAGCAGGCCCCCCGATGCCGATCTCCTCCAAACGGTGCAGCAGAATGCGATGAGAGACGGTGTCAAAGGCGGCGCTGAGATCTAATAGTACAAGCGCCGCCGTCTGACCAGCATCCAACACCGCACGCAAATGCTCCACCATGGCGAGAAGGGCCGTCTCCATGCTGTGACCGGCACGGAAGCCGTTCTGCGTGGGGTCCAGGACATTGGCCCGAGTGAGATGGTCTGAGAGGGCCAGATTAACATGGGCCTCCGTAACTTTCGCCGGCCAAGGGAGTAATGAAATAGGGCGGTAGTTCTCGAGTTTCAAAGGATCCAAAGAAGACTTTTTCAAAATAGGAGAAACCACCGCCTGCTTCCATTTGGTTGGTACCATACCCGAGGCCAGCGAAAGGTTAACTAGGGAACACACCGTAGAGTGTCCCAGAAAAGACTGGTCTCTAAAGAGAGCAGGTCTTAATGGATCCGAGGGAGAGCCGGACTTAATTTGCTGGGCCAGTTTGTTGAACCCCTCAGGTGATAACGGGGGGAAAGAGTGCAGGATGGTATGACCTTGAACGCAATCTGGGACTCCCGGAACTGGCCCAATACTAGGGAAGGCCTGGTAAATAACCTGGCCCTTCTCCAGAAAAAAAGATGCCAGAGCCTCACAATGAGAGATGGAACCGGTTGCCAGAGAGGAAGTCCTTTTTCGCCAGAAGATATTTAACCACTTTAAAGATAGTTTTAGACGGGTTCGAACTGTTGCGGAATTCCAAAGCATAGAACGCCGCGCGAGCTCTACAGATGGCTCGATGGTAGAGCTTAACGGAGGCAACATATGCGGCTTTCTTATCGACCTCATAGGCCTTCCGCCATGCTCTTTCCGCCCGTCTACAAGAACCCTTCAAAGCACGTAAGGCACTATCATACCAGGGACTCGACTCTCTAGAGCTCAATTTGCTCAAAGTGATGGGTATCAGAGAGTCCAGGGCCCTGGAGATCCACCTGCAGAACTGATCATAGCCCGTTTCCACGTTATCCAGAGGGCCTAACGGCTCTTCCACCATGATACGATGCAGATCATCCAGCCTGAGTTTCTTCCAATGCCGCCTAGGGACCTGTCTGACAGATGGAATAGAAGGGGTCTCAGGCAGAGGGTACCTAATGGACACAAGGAAATGATCCGTCCACCCTAATGGGGAAATGGACAGAACACTAGCCTCGGCTAAGTTAGTAAAAAAAAGGGTCCAGAGTATAACATAATGTTATGTTATGTTATGCTAATGAAAGTAAGCGAGTACTGATGATGTGCAGTGATATTGTGAATGTGAAAATAAAAATGACTATAAGGACGAAAAATATGTTTATTAGGGATCGTCTAAATGTCATAAATAAAAGCAACCTGATAGTATGGAATTTTTTTTTACTATCTATTAACAATAGGTAAAGTCGACATGTTTTAGCCGTGATGGCAGATTTGCCTAGCTTTCTTCAGGACTTAGTGGATGTAAAAATACTACTGCATCAGAATAACATATGTGTCAAAAAATAGTAATTGATGATAGAATGAGTACGTCAGTGGTCAGAGACCACCCAACCAGAACTGGAAAACGAGTAGATGTAGAGGAGTACATACTCTTCTTTTCCTAAAAAAGCCAAGAAATATTGAACTGAGCAAAGGTGAGCAAAGATTAATTCAAACAAGTAATTAACCATGCCAGCCCTATCAGTGGCTTTGTTGAGCAAATTGTATTAAAGTAAAATTTAAATCTACTCACCCAACTTGTTGTGGGAGTGTGCCCCATCTCACCCGGCAAATGCTCGGTAGTTGAGGCCCCGCTCTATTTGTAAGTGGAACAAGGGAACAAAAAGTGATGTCGTCATGTAACATATACCCCTAGTTTCACTTATATATCAAATGAGTTATAAACCTTGATAAAGATGTAAGATTTTATCATTCAAACACCAGGCTGTAATGCAGGTAGACATTTTGTTTTGATGGTTTTTGAATGAGGTTTCTTACCCAATAGAATAAGAAAAGCGGAAAAATCTATGGCCGTTATGTATACTAAATATAGCATTTATCTGACTTGTCATTAGTGGTTGACAAGTCACAATTTCACTATATGGGCAAAGGAAAACAATGAGAAGTCGCCCAAATACTGAAGAGCATATTTGTAAAAGTTAGAGGCCTACAAAAACGATTAAAAAGACATATAAAAGAAGAAAGAAACCAATTAAGTGAGCAGCAGCCCTCTGAGTCATCCTCCTTACCTGTCCGTCGGTACCCCGTGTCAGGCTTCGTGCTGAGGGGGAGGTACCTGACGGCAGGAGAGTGTTTCTTTTTATAGCGCCTCTGATTGGGCTAACCAGCCCTCGTTACCCAATTATCCAAGGGACTTAGCCAATAGTAGTAAGTACGTGGCGTCCGCCAACAGCAACCTTGGGAGGTTGTGCACGAGTGAAATAGCGCGTCTAATGGAATCAGTGTCTTGTTTACAAAAACGCGCAAGCGCGCCCGGCAGTGTACAGGCTCCGCGCATGTGTATTTAGAAAATCGGTGCTGTCTAGTGGCAGAGTCAGCACAAGGCTGCCCCACTGCACCTTGATTGTCGGAATCTGTATTACTCGTAGAAGTCTTTAGAAAATTGACAGTATATGCCATCACAAGGTGTGCTATGTGTGACATAATGTCTCATAATATATCGTAAATACAAAGTGCCTGTGAAAAGGTTACTTCACATCATGGCAACCCTAATTTTAGACTTTTGTGGAAAGAGAGATATCACTAACCAGTAAGGCTGGAGAAGCAGTATTTCATAGTTAGTGATATCAAGGCTAACGTGTTTTTTTAATTAAAACTGATGAGCCTTAGTTAAAATGGATAGAGGACAAAAACTGGCTACATCCGCTACGTCAGCACATCTACACCGGTCAAGATTTGATGCAGGCGGAATAGAATAATTCTGTATGTTGGTTGGTAACAATACAATAGATTTTAAAAGAGGAGTGCCCATATTTTTAAGATAATCGTAGCCGTAGATCTGAGCCTCATGTGTGCTGTGATGAGTTTATGGCGGCAGCAGGCCGGGGTGAAAAATAGACGCGCTCAGTGGATACCTGACTGCACATGGGGTGTGTCAGAAATCTTCAGGAGAATGGATCAGTATAGTTGTAAGTTCTAACGTTTAAACGTTTCGGTGGTTATTATTTGGCTCATCCAAAGGGGGCGAAGGTGCCACCAGGAAAAATAAATGTGTATTCAAGTGTTGTGGCAGGGGAGGCATTCACATCGATGCCCAAGGGATATTGTCGTTAAGGTCAACCGTATCACATTTAAGTTTTAGGATCCACCTTTGTTCTTTGATTAATAAGAAGCTTGAGATGTCAGTCACATGTGGAGGAATGAATGGACGTTCCAAGACCAACCATCTCATGTCGTCCGCCTTGTGTTTAAAGGCCAAAAAGTGGTTTGTCAGGCATGTTGATTGTTTGTTACATCGCACTGTACTCTTATGCTCGCTGATACGTAATTTCACTTTGCGAGTGGTGTGACCTATATATTTCAGTGAGCACGGACAGGTGATCATATAAATCACACGATCTGAGTTGCAATTTGTGTGGGTTTTAAGAATCCATGGCCTTCCCGTTCCTATATCCACAGATTCTGTCTTCACGGTCTGCGGGGACACACTGCACGAGCCGCATGGGTGGTGGTGGAAGGTCCCACAAGGTGTTTGTTTCATTACTGGTCTGTGATCTGGGTCGTGTGTGGACAAGACTGTCACGCAGACTGGGGCCTTTCTTAATGAGAACAGAGGAAGGGGGATGCTCTCCGTTACAACATTGAGGATCCTCCAATGTCTTTGAAAAAGCTTCTGCACTTTATTGGAAAGTGTGCAAAATGTATTTCCAAAAGTCAGCCGGTCTGTTGTTGGTTTAGTGATATTGTGACCCAATAAAGCATCCCGGTTATTGTTGAACGCATCTTCCAGGCACGCCGCACAAGATGTTTAGGATAGTCACGTGCCTGTAATTGCAATGAAAGATCTTTTGCATATTTATCGAAAAGTTCTATGGTCGAACAGTTCCTGCGTATTCTAAGGAACTGACCAATGGGTAAGTTCTCTCGCAGGGCTTTCGGGTGATGGCTGCCGAACGCCAGAAGAGAGTTTCTGGCCATTGTTTTTTTGTAGAGTTCACAGTGTAATGTCCCGTTTTCTGGAAAGATAGAAATGTCAAGAAATGACAGTCTCACTTTACTAAACTCGATGGTAAATCTCAAGAAAGGATTTTGGTGATTCAGCCAGATATGAAAGGCCTAAATCTCAAAGGCGGACCCTTGCCAGACCACCAGAACGTCGTCTATGTACCTCTTCCACAGCACCAGCTGGTGGAAAAAAGGGTTGCTGTGGCTTAGGACACAGTTCTGTTCAAACAGATGGACATAGAGGTTGGCGAGGCTAGGCGCGAAAACGCTGCCCATTGACGTGCCCGATACCTGTAGGAAAATCTGATCTTCGAACCGAAAGTAGTTCTCCATCATCGCGAGCCTGGCACACTCCATGATAAAACTTACTGGAGTGATACTCTTCAGGTCTCGTGTTTCGAGCATGCCTCTGACAGAGTCTAGAGTTTCTTGTTGTGGGATGCATGTATAAAGCGACTCCACATCGAAGCTCGCTATCAGGTCAGTAGTAGTATCGAACTCTATCTCTGTTAACATCCTGAGTACATCTGCCGTGTCTTTCAGGTAGGTTGGCATCTCAGCAACTAAAGGCCGTAAGAAATAATCCACAAAGGTGGATAGTGGTTCCAATAAGGAGCCAATGCCGGAGATGATAGGACGTCCCGGAGGCGGTTGCTGGATTTTGTGATTTTTCGGCAGACAGTAGAAATAAGGCATCACGGGATGACTGGTTGTCTACCTGCATTACAGCCTGGTGTTTGAATGATAAAATCTTATATCTTGATCAAGGTTTATAACTCATTTGTTATATAAGTGAAACTAGGGGTATGTGTTACATGACGACATCACATTTTATTCCTTTGTTCCACTTACAAATAGAGTGGGGCCTCAACTACCGAGCAGTTGCCGGGTGAGGTGAGGCACACTCCCACAACAAGATGGGTGAGTAGATTTAAATTTTACTTTAATACAATTTGCTCAACAAAGCCACTGATAGGGCTGACATGGTTAATTACTTGTTTGAATTAATCTATGACTTACATCCTCTGCGCTCAGATTCTGTTTTACTCATCTTTGCTCAGTTCAATATTTCTTGGCTTTTTTAGGAAAAGAAGAGTACGTACTCCTCTACATGGACACGTTTTCCAGTTCTGGTAGGGTGGTCTCTGACCACTGACATACTCATTCCTTCTGAAATATTCTGAAATATTTTTTGACACATATGTTATTCTGATGCAGTAGTATTTTTACATCCACTAAATCCTGAAGAAAGCCGGGCACATCTGCCATCACAGCTGAAACATGTCAACTTTACCTATTGTTAAGAGATAGTTCATTTTTTTTCCATACTATCAGGTTGCTTTTATTTATCACATTTGGATGATCCCTAATAAACATATTTTTCATCCTTATAGTCATTTTTATTTTCACATTCACGATATCACTGCACATCATCAGTACTCGCTTACTTTCATTGGCATTCTGGCTGAGTTTATCTGGAACAAGAGGTCAAGTATCCAATATTGTTAGCCTGTGGGCAACATTGGCTGCAGAGACTCTTCTCCAGTGTATTCCAGATGACGAGGCTCCGCCAAGAGGGTGGGCTGATGGAATTCATACTTATGCCGACTGCTGGTTAAGCGCTCTGAGTCTGGTGAGCTTTCTTTCTGAAGAAGATTTGATTTGTCTGATACTATAGACCGACTCTCTCCCTTATGTAGTACATGTATTGGATTAGGGGTATGGAGTTGAGTTGGTCATTAAATATCATCCCCTAGACCCTTGTGTATACCTTTATATTTCTGTTCTTAGAGCAGCTACGGCTGCGGGTCTCTATTTAGACTTCTAAAATAACTAGGAGTCTTTTCTAAACGCTCACCTTTTTCATTCATTTTGATTTGTTTGTTCCACCATGGCTGAGTTTGCAGGTCTGGCCTTTGACGATGAGGTTCTTAATACCATTTTGTCTAATAATCCTAGTATACTAGATTCGTTACCCGAGCCAATAGTCAGTACTAAAGATGACTGGCTCACGCTTCTCAATCTCAAAAAAACTCACTCCCGTATTTCCATTCATGGAGTCATAATGGCTGAATATTTGCGAGGCAAATGTTCCCCCACTGGCTTGATTGTAACTAACACACCAAGACTTTTCCTTACAGATAAGGAATTCTTGCGAGATTGGTCGTTGATCGCTTGGCGATGTACTCGAGATTGGTTGATTTTAATAATTAGCACTGCTAAACGTCAGGCTAATGCCATCCTTATAGAGATCCAGGTCCTTGAAGGACAAATACAAACTACCATCACAGGGACTCCATATAAAAAGCAAATATTTGAGATCAACAAAACCAATAAAGAGTATAGAGAGAACATCTTATTAAATAAAATAGACAAAATCAAGAAAGACCTAGCCCGCTTCTCCCTTGTATAAATGTATACATATACCAGTGACACATACGTAGCACCCGAGTTTAACACCAGAGGCAGACGTTATGGGTCCAATTATTCTACATCAGGATCAGACATGGGGTCAAGTGGCTCAGATACATCAGATAATGGCACATCCCAGATTAGAGGTAGGGGAGCTTCACGTAGATCCAACAGAAGGCGTGGAATGCAAGGCCTTTATCAGAATCAAGGTCAGTGGTGGCCACCAGCCCCGTGGGGATATCAACCACCAGCCTTTGCACCACATATGCAACCATTCCAGCCACAACCATTTTTTCCAAACCAGTCATTTTTAGGACGAGGCCGAGGAAACAATCGTGGCAAGAGAAGAGGAGTACCCACGGTACATTGGGAAGCGGATCCAACATTTCCGAACCTGCGGAGCAGGAGAGGACAACAACAAGCGACCAACACGGCTGCGGACTGACCGACTTAGTTGTGAACCTTAGCTCCCACACGTTGACTCCCGATGAGCATGGAGTTCTTAACAAGGGGCTGGTTTGTTCCAACCCACACAGGAGATCCCTTCAAACTCAGGTGTGAACTTGAAAAAAAATTCAGGAATTTTTTTTACATTTTTTCTTCAAAAATAAAGATGGCGACCTCGGCACTCCAGACATGAGGTTGAGCAATACAGGCCTTCGTCCTAAGTCAGTATTTACCCCTTTGGCACATCAAGTTCCATCCCAGGTTACAACATTTGAGAAGGCAGTCACACATGATGTTATGCTACTATGTAACTTGAGGCAAAACAATTATCATAACTTTTCTTCCAGAGACAGATTGGCCCTCCAAAACCTTATGAAAGATGAATCCATCATAATCAAACCAGCGGACCAAGGGGGCGCCACTGTTCTGCTGGATACGGAAATCTATCGGGCCGAATGCCGCAGACAATTGGTTGATACGAGATTCTACCGTCCATTGGACTCAGATCCAACCTCAAGGTTATCTCTAGAGATTAAACAGCTTGTAGAAGAGGCTGCCGCAGAGGGCTGGATCACATCACATGAAGCAAGATTTTTGACAACCAGTCATCCCGTGATGCCTTATTTCTACTGTCTGCCGAAAATTCACAAAATCCAGCAACCGCCTCCGGGACGTCCTATCATCTCTGGCATTGGCTCCTTATTGGAACCACTATCCACCTTTGTGGATTATTTCTTAAGGCCTTTAGTTGCTGAGATGCCAACCTACCTGAAAGACACGGCAGATGTACTCAGGATGTTACCAGAGATAGAGTTCGATACTACTACTGACCTGATAGCGAGCTTCGATGTGGAGTCGCTTTATACATGCATCCCACAACAAGAAACTCTAGACTCCGTCAGAGGCATGCTCGAAACACGAGACCTGAAGAGTATCACTCCAGTAAATTTTATCATGGAGTGTGCCAGGCTCGCGATGATGGAGAACTACTTTCGGTTTGAAGATCAGATTTTCCTATAGGTATCGGGCACGTCAATGGGCAGCGTTTTCGCGCCTAGCCTCGCCAACCTCTATGTCCATCTGTTTGAACAGAACTGTGTCCTCAACCACAGCAACCCTTTTTTCCACCAGCTGGTGCTGTGGAAGAGGTACTTAGACGACGTTCTGGTGGTCTGGCGAGGCTCCGCCTTTGAGATTCAGGCCTTTCATATCTGGCTGAATCACCAAAATCCTTTCTTGAGATTTACCATTAAGTTTAGTAAAGTGAGACTGTCATTTCTTGACATTTCCATCTTTCCAGAAATTGGGAGATTACACTGTGAACTCTACAAAAAACCAATGGCCAGAAACTCTCTTCTGGCGTTCAGCAGCCATCACCCGAAAGCCCTGCGAGAGAACTAACCCATTGGTCAGTTCCTTAGAATACGCAGGAACTGTTCGACCATAGAACTTTTCGATAAACATGCAAAAGATCTTTCATTGCAATTACAGGCACGTGACTATCCTAAACATCTTGTGCGGCGTGCCTGGAAGAGGGCATCCAACAATAACCGGGATGCTTTATTGGGTCACAATATCACTAAACCAACAACAGACCGGCTGACTTTTGAAAATACATTTTGCACACTTTCCAATAAAGTGCAGAAGCTTGTTCGAAAACATTGGAGGATCCTCAAGGTTGCAACGGAGAGCATCCCCTGCCTCTGTTCTCATTTAAGAAAGGCCCCTGTCTGCGTGACAGTCTTGTCCACACACGACCCAGATCGCAGACCAGTAATGAAACAAACACCTTGTGGGACCTTCCACCAGTACGGGGCCACTACCCATGCGGCTCGTGCAGTGTGTGTCCGCAGACCGTGAAGACAGAATCTGTGGATATAGGAACGGGAAGGCCATGGATTCTTAAAACCCACACGAATTGCAACTCAGATCGTGTGATTTATATGATCACCTGTCCATGCTCACTGAAATATATAGGTCACACCACTCGCAAAGTGAAATTACGTATCAGCGAGCAAAAGAGTACAGTGCGATGTAACAAACAATCAACATGCCTGACAAACCATTTTTTGGCCTTTAAACACAAGGCGGACGACATGAGATGGTTGGTCTTGGAACGTCCATTCATTCCTCCACATGTGACTGACATCTCAAGGTTCTTTTTAATCAAAGAACAAAGGAGGATCTTCAAACTTAAATGTGATACGGTTGGCCTTAACGACAATATCCCTTGGGCATCGATGTGAACTCCTCCCCTGCCACAACACTTGAATACACATTTATTTTTCCTGGTGGCGCCTTCGCCCCCTTTGGATGAGCCAAATAATAACCACCGAAACGTTTAAACGTTAGAACTTACAACTATACTGATCCATTCTCCTGAAGTTTTCTGACACACCCCATGTTCAGTCAGGTATCCACTGAGCGCGTGTATTTTTCACCCCGGCCTGCTGCCACCATAAACTGGTCACAGCACACATGAGGTTCAGATCTACGGCTACGATTATCTTCAAAATATGGGCACTCCTCTTTTAAAATCTATCATATTGTTACCAACCAACATACAGAATTATTCTATTCCGCCTGCGTCAAATCTTGACCGGTGTAGATGTGCTGATGTAGCGGATGTAGCAGTTTTTGTCCTCTATCCATTTTAACTAAGGCTCATCAGTTTTAATTAAAAAAACACGTTAGCCTTGATATCACTAACCATGAAATACTGCTTCTCCAGCCTTACTGGTTAGTGATATCTCTCTTTCCACAAAAGTCTAAAATTAGGGTTGCCATGATGTGAAGTAACCTTTTCACAGGCACTCTGTATTTACGATATATTATGAGACATTATGTTACACATAGCACACCTTGTGATGGCATATACTGTCAATTTTCTAAAGACTTCTACGAGTAATACAGATTCCGACAATCAAGGTGCAGTGGCGCAGCCTTGTGCTGACTCTGCCACTAGACAACACCAATTTTCTAAATACACATGCGCGGAGCATGTACACTGCCAGGCGCGCATGCGCGTTTTTGTAAACAAGACACTGATTCCATTAGACGCGCTATTTCACTCGTGCACAACCCCCCAAGGTTGCGGTTGGCGGACGCCACGTACTTACTACTATTGGCTTAGTCCATTGGATAATTGGGTAACGAGGGCTGGTTAGCCCAATCAGAGGTGCTATAAAAAGAAACACTCTCCTGCCGTCAGGTACCTCCCCCTCAGCTCGAAGCCTGATACGGGGTACCGACGGACAGGTAAGGAGGGTGACTCAGAGGGCTGCTGCTCACTTCATTGGTTTCTTTCTTCTTTTATATGTCTTTTTAATCGTTTTTGTAGGCCTCTAACTTTTACAAATATGCTCTTCAGTATTTGGGCAACTTCTCATTGTTTTCCTTTGCCCATATAGTGAAATTGTGACTTGTCAACCACTAATGACTAGTCAGATAAATGCTATATTTAGTATACATAACGTCCATAGATTTTTCCGTTTGTCTTATTCTATTGGGTAAGAAACCTCATTCAAAAACCATCAAAACAAAATGTCTACCTGCATTACAGCCTGGTGTTTGAATGATAAAATCTTATATCTTGATCAAGGTTTATAACTCATTTGATATATAAGTGAAACTAGGAGTATGTGTTACATGATGACATCACATTTGGTTCCCTTGTTCCAATTACAAATAGAGCGGGGCCTCAACTACCGAGCAGTTGCCGGGTGAGGTGAGGCACACTCCCACAACAAGTTGGGTGAGTAGATTTAAATTTTACTTTAATACAATTTGCTCAACAAAGCCACTGATAGGGCTGGCATGGTTAATTACTTGTTTGAATTAATCTATGACTTACATCCTCTGCGCCAGATTCTGTTTTACTCATCTTTGCTCAGTTCAATATTTCTTGGCTTTTTTAGGAAAAGAAGAGTACGTACTCCTCTACATGGACACGTTTTCCAGTTCTGGTAGGGTGGTCTCTGACCACTGACATACTCATTCCTTCTGAAATATTCTGAAATATTTTTTGACACATATGTTATTCTGATGCAGTAGTATTTTTACATCCACTAAGTCCTGAAGAAAGCCGGGCACATCTGCCATCACGGCTGAAACATGTCGACTTTACCTATTGTTAAGAGATAGTAATTTTTTTTCCATACTATCAGGTTGCTTTTATTTATGACATTTGGACGATCCCTAATACACATATTTTTCATCCTTATAGTCATTTTTATTTTCACATTCACGATATCACTGCACATCATCAGTACTCGCTTACTTTCATTAGCATTCTGGCTGAGTTTATCTGGAACAAGAGGTCATGTATCCAATATTGTTAGCCTGTGGGCAACATTGGCTGCAGAGACTCTTCTCCAGTGTATTCCAGATGACGAGGCTCCGCCAAGAGGGTGGGCTGATGGAATTCATACTAATGCCGACTGCTGGGAAAGCGCTCTGAGTCTGGTGAGCTTTCTTTCTGAGCACTAAGAAGGTTGTTTTGTCTGATACTATAGACCGACTCTCTCCCTTATGTAGTACAACCAATCAATAACCCATATAGCCACTCATATAGCTACTGATCAACACATGCAGCAGCTTACAGAACAGAACAACATGAAGAGAGGTAGGGAGAATAAGGAACCACTCTTAGTCCCCGGTTAGATTTTTGCAAACAAAAAAAGAGTGTTCAATGGTACACAGAGAACCACACTTGAAGCAACGAAAAATACCACTGGCCTTACTTTGGTCAGTTAGGAAAGCTCTCACTCATCGACCTGGTCGTTGACATGCTTCATCATCGGGCCCCACTGAAGAGGCCGAGTGCCTCTTCAGTGTGCTACGACGCCAGATCTACTGCGGAGCAGGTTTTTGTGTGAGTTCAGGCGTGTGAAAATTAAATAATTAATTAATTAATTTTGAAAATTATACATTGTTCTTACCTAAACCTATTTCAATTTTAATCCTTGGAGATTTTAAGTAACTTGCACCATTGTAAGTCTTGTAGCTCGAATGTGGGGAAAGATCTTTCTTGTCCTGCTTCTGAACAGGTGTATTTTAGTCACTCCAGGCAGGGGGAGTACTTAAATAATGTACTGTCGGAGTTTAAGCGTATCAATTTGCTATCCAGGGAGGAGTTATTTTTGGATGGCCTAGCACCTGCCTTCACGGGTCGAGGCCATGGCACCAAGATTGATTATATTATTGTCTATTTGGATCCCTTATTGAGTTTAAAACTCTCTGGAGCTCCTTAAGTGATCACAACCCGATAAGTGCTGAGTTCAGTATACAGGAGTTAGTTGTCAAAAAATCCCAACTGCATAAGCATTCACTTATTCCAACGGAACAGGGACATAGATGAAGATGGGGCAAAATAATCCCGGATAAATTCTTAAAATATCCGATAATATCCTGTCTTTTTTTTTTTTTATTATTTTTTATTGTCAGGCTGACAAAGAAAAGAAAGAATTCATCCATACATGAATATACATACATAGGTAATATCATATAGCAATATTCCATAATTTTGCGTGCATAAATTATATCGCATAGCATATAATAAAGCAATTAGATCATTGGGTATAAAAAATAAATAAAGGAGTAAAGAGCATTAATGATTCTTTCAATAAAGCATACCAGTTGTACTATACAAAAAAAATACATGGATCATTCCATAAAAGATCCCCAGTTTTTTTCATATTTACTTATTGCGCGTATTCCCCTAATATTTGCTAGAGCTAATTCCATTGAGTGTATTTCACTCACCAGTGCCCACCAGTTCCAAACCGTTGGTGTTTCTGGGCTGATCCATGCTCTAGCCAAGGTTAGCTTAGCACATGACATAAGTACCGTCACTAGAGTGGGCTGTAAGGGAGGAACAGGATATAGGTCTAGCAAAACAGAAGTAGCCGTAAATATAGGTAACTGAATCTTTTTCATTTTTAAAACATTTTGTATATTGCGCCAAAAGTTCTTGAGATTGGGGCAAGAAAACAACATATGTGTCAGATCAGCTGCTTCAGTAGAACATTTGGGGCATTTTGTACGATCACTATAGATGTTATTAGGTAGCCATTTGGAGATTCTTTCCGGAGTATAATATAACAAGCAAGTTGTTCTGAATTGTTGGAGTCTTAGGCTAGATGATCGTACACTTTTATTTATGTTTGTTAAAGAACGCTCAATCTGTTTTGGTGTTATGTTTAAGCCCAATATTCTACTCCATTTGCCTGCTAGTTTATTACAATCATTTGTTCTAAAGTAGCTAAGAGTTCTATATGCATCACTTATCACAGATTTATTTTTTAAAGAGTATAAGCAGGTCCAAATGTCACATTCAGAAAGCTCTAAGATTTGTTTTTTGTTAATCAAATAGTCATGTAGCTGTAAATGTTTGTATCTCATATTCTCAGGCACATTATAAAGCAATTTAAGAGTATTAAAATCTAAAAATCCTTGTGTGCCATATAAATCCCCTAGAACAGTAATTCCTGACCTAAGCAAACCAGATGTAGCATTATCATTAAAAATACATGGAAGTCCCGGATTGCCCCATAAAGGAAGCTTTAAGTGAAAGAAGCTGGTTTTACAAAAAGAAAGAATATTGCTCCAAATCCTAATTATATCTTTTGCCGTCTTAAACCTGACCCTTTTGTAATAGTTAGGATCGTTGGTTCTAAATAAAAACATATTAGAATCGGATTTCAGCATGAAAGAATGAAAAAACGAAGCACCTCCCTCATTTAGTAGAGAGCGAAGACGAATGACAAAAGAAGACCAAAAATATAGTTTAAGATCGGGGAAGTTAAGTCCTCCTTCATTCATATTATTTTTTAAGAGGTTCAGTGATCTTCTCGATTTTTTATACCCCCAAATAAAACTACTAAATATGCCATCTATTTTTTTTAAAAATTGGTTGTTTAACGCCAATGGAATAGATCGGAATAGGTAGAGATATTTAGGCAGTATCTTCATCTTTATTAAATTAACTCTACCAATTAGATTCAAAGGTAGTCTATGCCATTTTTTTAATAATAAACTAATAGATTTAGTTAATGCATTATAGTTTATATTGTTAATTTCCTGCAATTTGGCCGTTATTTTGACTCCTAAATATGTAGCTATGTTGCAAATCTCTGGTACTGGTATAGCTGGAGTGTGATTAGCAATGACTTGTGTTTTTTGTAGGTTGAATTTATAGCCTGCCACCTTCCCATATTTCCCAGCCTCTACAGCTATTCCCTTCAGTGCCTCAGCAATATCCTCTGTATAGACTGCAATATCGTCAGCGTACGCTGTTATTTTTAGTTCTTGCGGGCCAGATCTGAAAGGTACGATCTGAGTTTGAGAGTACAGAGCTGACAAAAAAGGTTCCAAAGAGAGGGCAAATAAAAGAGGTGATAGGGGGCAGCCCTGACGTGTTCCCCGTTGAATTGAAAAATCTGAGGACGTCAGCCCCCCATAGCTGGTGAAAGCTATTGGATTGTCATACAGTGCTTGTATATTCCGTAGAATTTGCCCCCTAAAACCCATTCTAAACAATACGCACCAGAGAAAGTCCCACCCCACTCGGTCAAAAGCTTTTTCAGCGTCTAGCAGAATCATGCCGAGTGGGGTGGATTCAGTCTCTGCAACGTCAAGTGCTGTTATAGCCGTGTTAACGTGTGTAGTAGTATCTCTCCCCATTATAAAACCATGTTGTTGTGAGTTGACGATTAGGGGCATAATAGGGGCTAGTCTCAATGCTAGGATTTTGGCAAAGATCTTTGCATCTGTGTTTATTAGGGAGATAGGACGGCATGATCCCCTTTCTTCTTTCGGCTTGTCTTTCTTTAAAAAAAATATTATTTTTGCCATATTCCAAGATCTGGGTGTTTTCCCATTTATGCCAACAGATTGAATAACTTTAAAAAATAATTGCTCTAATTCTTTTAAGCATAATTTGTATATTTCTAAGGGAATGGAATCCTCGCCTGCTGCCTTTCCTGCAGGAAGTAGGGCTATAGCTTGATGTAGTTCAGCCATTGTTATATCGTCAGACAGTGCATCTATTTCTGAGATTCTCCGTGTGTCTTCTATATGATCTTCAACATATTTCTCTATATCGTCTGAATTAGGCATTGAATCTGGAGTATACAGGACTTTATAAAACTCGGCAAATTGATCTAAGATATGTTGTGGCTCATTATAAATTTTATTTCCAATTCCTCTGATCTCTTTAATAGTGGAGTTTGCTCTATTTTCGGCGGTCTTATAAGCCAACATTTTCCCAATTTTATCCCCACCTTCATATTCCGATAATATCCTGTCACACAAATTTTGATCAGCTTTTTTTACAGACAGAGAGTTCAGATTATGACATTTTAGATTCTTGTCAGCGTATTGGAGTAGAAATTCAGGCAGTCCTTACTTGGAAGAGACAAGGATATTACTTTGCAGAACCTCCGTGGTTTGATAAGACGTGCTCTAAAACCCATAAGGCCTTGTTGGCGGTCCATCATCAGAAGCTGAGATGTGTAACTGCAGTAAGGGAGCTAGGCATCTGTACACAGCCACATGTAGGGAAAGCAAAGATGTGCTCAAAAGGGGGGCCTGGATGGGTCTTTTGGCTACCTGCTTTATTAAAGACAACGCAGCATTTTGGAGGATGGTCAATCAGCCTCTATATCATAGAGCAACCCAGTCCACACTGGGCTCTCACTATCCCTTTTCAAGTCTGGGTAAGACATTTTGAAGCTATAAACAAAGACGAAAGTGTAGCCTCCTCCCCCTTCCAACCTAGCAGGATGGAGGACATCCTCTTAAACTGGGAGGAAGTCAAAGACTCTATTCAGAACTAACCTTCTGGAAAGGCCCCTGGCCTGGATGGAGTTCCTGGAGACCTTTACAAAGTTCATGTGAACCACTGGGCTTCTCGTATAACCCAACACTTGAATGGTGTAGCTCACAGTCATTTCCCCCCTTCTTGGCAAGAGTCAGAAATTGTCCAATAAAGCAGGGAATAGAGCCCATTAAGTCTGTTATAGGCCAATATCATTAGTTGATGTGGAAGATAAAATCCTTAGCCACATCCTGCTGAAGAGGCTATCAGAGTGGGCAGAGGCACACAATATTTTGACAGATATTCAATGTTGATTCATACCAGGACAGGGAACAATAGAACAAAACCGTAACCTCCATTTGGTGATTAACAAAGGTATGTAACAGCGATGAAGGGCTTCATTCACTTGGCCTATATGGACCTCAGTACGGCCTCTGTCAATAGGTCAAAGCTCTGGGCCATGCTGAAGATCATTGGGGTAGACATTGCACTAGTTACTCTTCTACATGATCTACATCTCGGGCTGAAGGCCTATGAAGATCCGGCACCAATGGGGAGTGGGATCCACATTGTAAGTTAGCCAGGGGAGTGCACCAGGGGTGTATTTTAGCCCTGATGCTTTTCAGTTTATATATTTATCAGCTTGAACCCCCCCTAGTGGAATTCTGCAAGGATGTCCCTAAGGTGGATGATAGATATGTACTGGCCCTGCTATATGCTGACAATACAGTTCGTATAACCAACACAGCTAACAGCCTACAGCATCTGCTAGACTGGTTCATTTTATTTATGGAAAGCTTGGTCCTGAGAACTAACATTTCTAAATCCTACACTATGGTTCTTGGCCCGGCAAAAACAAAATGCAAAACATGTTCAATTAAAAGCAATCAAATAAGCAGGGATGAGAAATGTTGTTACCTGGGCTTATTACTGGATACCAAATTGAAATGCAATTCTTGCTCAATGCTTAGGTCCATTCTCTCAATAGAGTATATAATGGCATTCAGGAGTTCTCTAGACAGATTGACCGATCCAATATCACATCAACTGTTAATCTATACAAAGAAAAATGCATTCTGACAGCTACCTTCAGTTGCGAGAGCTTGGGAATCAAGGAATGCAACCTAATTCAGGTGGCAGAAAACAAATAATTGAGAAAGTTTTTGAGATTGCTCCAAAGTGTCCCAATGGAGATTGTGCATAAGTAACTGGGGATTGGTTATGTTTTTGACTACATTCAAGTTGGCCGAATAATATAATGGCTGTCAATATGGGCAAAAGAGGAAATATAACTTATTAGAAGGAGAGACAGCCTTGATTTGGATTGTGTATAGATACAATGGGGGAACCCTGTGTCCCTCAGAACCTGGGTAAGTTAAGTAAAGGTACAATAAACTTTACTTGATTTGGATTGTGGGCTTCACATACCCTGGTCAAACTATGTCAAATACATTTTGAGTAACCTTAGAAAACTGGAGTTATTTCAGAACCCAAAATCTATTACCAAGGCAGAAATGTATTGGGTTAAGAACGATTCTTTAGGTAATGCTCAAGAAAAGAGGGGGTTGCTTGCGCCGTCCAAGAATTCCCTTTGCACTTTGTATGATTAAATCTCTGAATCTTACTGAACCATATTTGTTACTTGATGTGCCAGTTCACCGCTGGTGACCACTGCCTATTTCTACCTGAACTTGTTTCCACAGTTATTAGTGGGCGGCCCGAGCCTTCTTAGGTTCCTGCTTGCTCCTGTGACCATGCTGCTATGTTTTATACCTTGCAAAAAAACAGTATATGTCCTAAATTTTCTAGATTACGTTTTAAGTTTATTTGCCCATTGTTTTAAGCACAAAATATTATGCAAGTCAGGCCCGCACTATTGTATCTTCAATTTTTAGACTCACCTTCTGTCTGTTTTTATGTTTCTTGGTTTTTATCTGGGGGGTGTCATTCATACGTATGAGATGTCATGCATTTACTCATTTTGGGGGACAGTTTCCTGATATTACTGTATTTGTATTTTTAGGTACCTTTAATATTTGTTTCAGTCATGTCGAATAAAGACTATTGAATGATTGATTGATTGATTGACATCCGCTTTGAACAGTAAAGATGAAGGTACAACTTTTGACTGGGCCTATCAACTGATGCTTCATCTTGGTCGACCTTTAAAAGGACCCTTCGATAACATTACTCAAGTCCAAATACTTGTTTCTTACAGTTTTTGGACTTCCAAACATCAGAAATTCATAACCTTTATCTCTATGGTAGTATTTTGGTATTTAACTTTTTTACATTTTTGTCTTTTTTACTTAATTGTTTTTGAAATGTGACTGCTTGATTTCCTGACCTTGATGGTGCTCAAAATACTTAACTGCTGTATCGCACACTTTTTTTTCTGAGAATACATCTGTCACATGTGCCAAAGTTTTAAGGAGTAAGCCAAGGATTGTCATGGAAACCTGCTTCACTTACTAAAGCTCCAAATTATTAGTCTGGAGTGGGTCATATTTTGCTCTCTCTCTTACAATAATCCACGATATTAGAGTGCCCTAATAATATCTGTGTTTAAGCCTTGACATGAATTGGGCCTGATGAGTTTGAATCCGAGAGCTTTAACCATGCAATTAGCCTTTAGAGTGACAACGATGCTACGAGTGGGAGGGTGGTTCATTAATATATCTGTGTGTTCGAACAGCACGGTTATGCCACATTATTTCTTTCTAAAGTGAGTGCCATTCACTGCCCATTTAATATTGAGCACTTTGCATGGAGATCTTAAGGTGAAGGAAGTTTGTTAACTACGTCTTAGCTGGTTCTTTGCAAGACCTTAATGTAATGTATTGCATTGCAATAAATAAATATGTTCTCTAATTAAATCATTCCTAACATTGAGGGAATGCGGATCCCCAAACCGAAGGCACACAGGAAATGTATATGATGGCACCAAAAGAGTTAAGTAAGGCTGCTCTAATGCTAGACCATATTTTCTGATACTTTGACACGACTAAGAAAAGAGAAGATTGATTGCTCTTCGCTTGCAGTCTGTGTTATTGTAGAAATAATATATATGTGTGTCCTTAAAGTATTGGAAACAGTGGCACCTGCTTTAATTAATTTGCTTGTAAGCTTTGAATACTGGAGAAATCGTTCTATGTAACTAATTAGGTCGGGGAATTCCTGCGTGTTTGATCATTGGGGTATTATGGTAAAAACAAACACTTAATGTGGTAGATATAGTGATTTTGATCACATTATAAAACGCATAATGTGCTGTCTGAAACTTGCTGTACTCCCTGGATTTCAGTGGAATGGAAAGAAATGATAATGTGATTGTTTGATGAGCCGCTTATATATGAAGTATGACTGTGTGGTGTGGCTCACTGGTTAGAGGCAGCAGACCCGGAAGCAGAAGTTGGCCCGGGACCAGGGTTCGATTCCCGGCGCGGCAGGGTCGTGGACCAGGGTCAGCGAACTCGATAATTCTCGCCTCGGTGCCTACTCTAACCAGGGGTCCCACTCGGCAACTCTGGGCATTAGCTTTCCTAATCTCCACAATGGCCTCATCAACGCTGGGGATGCCTGGCTCCACCTTGGGGATTCCCAGCAGGGACCATCCCACAGGGAAAGCCAGGACGGGTTCCCCAGCGGTACACAGCGCCAGGACGCCGGCTGGCAACTGTGCGCTTTACAAGTATACACATTATGAAGTTGCAAAACTATATTTAAGGGTGTAATTAAAACGATTTTTGATGAAAGTGTTATGATATATTTTTAAATAGGACATTGTAATATGTATTTTAGGTCAATGATTTTGCTAAAACAAATAAAGGTCCAAATATCGTATCTTATTGACTTTTGTGTCAGGGTGAGTTGTGCAGTCCGAATCCCTTTATAAGGGCACAAAACTCCAGAGTAACGTGCAATATTATTGTAGTGCAGAGATGGGGTATTTTGTCCTATATAATAAGTGCTTCTGTGTATTCTCTTTAGGGAGGTGGTATGGTAGCAAAGTGGTTTTGGAGTGCCTGTCGTGCTGCCTCCAAGTAGGGTTTGTTCTCTCCAGCCTTGCTTGGGTGAGTCGTTCAGCAGAAACTCCTTCAAACAGTGCCACGGGCGCCTTCCCCAGAAAGGCGTGTAATTGACATTTGCTATTGATGTGTTTTTTTGTCGCTCAGTAGATGCTTCTGTCTTGTATTTGTACTACCCTTGCTGTGGGGGTGGAGGCTGAGACTGCACTCTGGGCTATGGAATTCACTTGGATCTATCCTGAAACAATACCACAAATAGGTAGAATGTTGTTAGTTGCTCCAGAAGGGTTAACATGTTTCTAGATCTTCAGTCAGCAGCTAAGGCACCAAGGCGTGCATGAGTAGTAGAGATAAGCGTGAGCCATTTCAAAGAACTAAAAATGAACAGAGTGTATCTCAACTACACAAGGAGGTGGGGGCTCACTCCTTTTGGAGGTGTGGTGGTGGTGGAGGGTAGGAGGAAAGGTCCTGAAGACGGCCACTAACAGTAAAAATGTGTTGAGTCCCCGGTCTCCTCTGTCACTGGAAGCAGCAGTCAGAAGAAGGAAGATGGGAATGCTCTTGATAAAACTTTGTGTCTACCAGTGGAAGAAGAACTTTGAGGCTCCCACACAGGCGGGGCTGTCAGAAGTAAGAGCAGTGGGGCGGTGAAACGGGTGAGCGCTAGGTAAGTGGTTTTATTGATTTTTTAATTGAATTTTACTTATCCCGCAGCGGAGGCTGGCACAGGTAAGCACGGGGTGGAGCAGGGGTGGGTGGGAGTGTGGTGAAGTTTACAGACGACAGAATAGGTATAGAATAAATAATACCTATTTGGTCGTTTGTTGGCTTCCGCCCTGCCGTGCCCCGCCCCACCGTGCTTACCTGTGCCGCCGCAGCTGCTATCCCGTCGTCTGTCCACTTCTCCAGGCCCCACCCCACACCCGCCCCGTCCCACAGCTCTTACCTGTGCCGACTGTGGCTGCTCCCACACCTGAGGGTCACACCCAAAAAGGCTGGGCAATTGCAAGGAAGCTCTGTTGACATCACTACTCATGATTTAAACTGGATAGTGACGTAAATATTTTATTACAATTAGGTGAACAACAAATGATGGGTGGACTGCTTGAATTAAGCTCAGCCACTGATAATCACTCAGAGGTGCAATCTACCCCTTTTTGTGCCCTCCGTGCCATTACAGACACAAATGAGCCATATGCAATCAGTCTTGATCCTGCTCCAGCAGTAACAGTCCAGATCGAACTGCCAGGCCAGATGCCCTCTGAAGGGAAACAAAAGAAACACCAGACTAGTGTCAGCCTATTCATATGTTGTCAGTTGAGTTCCTTTGGTACATTAAGCACAGGACCCACGTCTGGGCATTCATGTTGCACTTATTGCATCGCACTGAGGAAAACAAAAAGGTGGTGGGTGAAATACATACATTAATCTCGATCACTGGCAATTACTCAGAGCCGCATTTCAGTGCACACATGCAATACGAAAATAACGATTTTTTAAGGAGATCTTGCTTATTACCTCTATAATTACATTTTGTTTTGTTTAACATGTAAAAAAACTTTACATTTTTGTATTGTGATATAAAACCTGTTTATCTGCTCTCCTTTAATTTTTCTGCTGAGTAAGTCATGGGGAATAAAACGTTGTATACATTTAAAAGATATATGTTCCTGAGATAGTGTTATATTTATAATTTTATTTTTGTAAAGGAGGCGTTGCTTTTAAAGCTGTTTTCCATTGCGTTGGTTTCTTTTCTGTTCAATCATTAATTGCTGAGAGTAGGTAACACTGATGAGATAATTACTCGTGCTTGTTAATGAAAATGCACTCTAGCCTATAAATGAATGTTAATTGGGCATGCGAAACATCTTGCTAGCACAGGTACATAAGGGTTTCATTATCTCTCGATCACCCACTGACTAAGGTCACCAAACAGCTGTTGGCATTCATACTGAACATTACTGCGTACAGATTAGCTCGTTGTGCCTGTCATAAATGTATTTTTGTCTTGCAGACTCCTTGCTACTGTACCCGATTTCATACTTTTTACACTGCAGTGATATTTGCCTTTGCAGATTTTACCTTACTCTGAATTACTTTGATTAATTTTTAACGTGCTTTGATACTCCATTTATATTCAATTTTTCTGTATTCTCCTAAATCCTCCCTGTGCACTTTAAATGTTAGGAGCTTGTTTCCAAGTTGTTTAACGTGGGTTTATGTGCCGCACTGAGTTCTATTACCAGCATATTGCATACACACCTTTAGAGTATGTATGTGAAAACAATTCCCAATCGCTGCAAGAAAATATTCCTGGGGACAGACTGGTGGTCAATTTTGTCATGCAGAGAACATAGATGACCTGATTGGAATGATTGTTGCACCTTTATAATAATACCTTCTAAGCAATTCCGTGCTCATGTAATACTGCTGTGGGTGATCTCATATCTATTTCTCCAGAGTGAATTACAAAACATGCCGCAAAGCATTTTATGGGCAATAATTAAAGTCTCTGGAAATATACAGCATGGGTGCACCAAATTATGCAGCTTGATTGACTAAATTATTATAAGAGAAAAGCAAATTATGTGGCATAATGCAGCATATTTTTTGATAGCATTATTTCATTATATTGTCATTTTTACACATGTTAATAATGTTTGGGCAAATATATAAATAAACCACTGAAAGATGCCCATTTAAACTTTGCAAAGGGCCTTCCACTGCATTTGAATATGTTGCCACTGTTTTGGTAACATTTGATCGGTTTAAGTTAAAAAAACTTTTTTTTTTGTTACAATCTACAGGTTATCCTGCAAATTATGCATTTGATTTACTAGTAAGACCCTAGTACAGTGCACTGTGCGTGTCCAGGGCCTGTAAATAAAATGCTATTAGTGGGCCTGCAGCACTTATTGTACCACCCACAGGAGTAGCCCTGCAAACTGTGTCTGTGTGCACAGTTGTAGACCATCATTTCAACATGGCCAGTGCACCCACTTGCCTGTCCTGAACCTTCCCTTTTATTACATGTAGGGCACCCCTAAGTTAGGCCCAAGGTAGCCCCATGGGCAGTGTGAAGTGTATTTAAAAGGTAGGTCATGCACTGTTTTGTTTTACATATCCTAGTAGTGAAATACTGCTAATTTTATTTTTCACTATAGCAAGACCTATCTCTCCTGCACGATAGCAGTGGAGCTGCCTTGTAACATCTTACAAGTGTATCTTTCAATTGGGATCTGATAGAAAATTGGAAATTGGTGTTTCTGGACTCACAATTTTTAAAAAACACATATTTTAGGGAAGTTGTTTTTTAAATTGCAGGTCTGAAAATGCCACTTTTAGAAAGCTGGCATTTTCTTATTTTAACCATTCTGTCCCTCTGAATATATATCTGGGTCAGGAATACAGTTGGGGTATGTGTTCATTCACTTTAGACAGTCACACAAAGGGAGCTGAGGTGTTTCATGCATATCCTGATTGCTCATCGTCAGGCTGAAGCGTCTTCCTGAGCCAGAGTGGGGGGGGGGTTGACACTGACACCTTAATAGGGCTGTGCCTATCCTTACAGAAAGAAGTCTTCACCCCCTGAAGTGTGCCTCAAGCAAGGGTAGGGAAAGGCAGGGTATTGTGCACTGCAAAGACTTTCCTTTGAATCTTGCCTACTTCAAAGGCTGAAATGGGTACTGGACCTCCGAGACCATATACTCAGAATACTTCTGGGTTGAGGACATTCTACCAGAAAGAAGTGCTGGATAGATGTCAGGAGGGACTGCCACATTTCTGTTTGCTTTGCTGTGTTGGTCTGCTGCTCCTGCTTCTCTACTGGGCGTGAAAGGACTTGACTTTGCTTTCTACGTCCTGCTTCCAAGGTTTTTCAAGGGCATGAGTTGAGCTTGCCTCCTGTTAAGAAGTCTCAGGGACATCATTAACTTCACCTGAAACCACTGGATACCTCTGCAGATGAGTCCTACTTGCCAAGTGATGCCTATTCCAGTTTCTGGGCCACTGGAACTGTATTTGGGGTACTACTATGAAAAACCCAAGGAATCAACACTGATCGACTTCGGAACTAGTGTTTGTCTGTAACTTTTACACCGAGCTGCTGCCCGCACCTGAGCCATGGTCCCGCTCAATGCATCAACCGCAACTTGCACTGTAAGTACCAATGATGGTGCAGCACCTTTGAGGCTCCACCACTATAGGAATCCCAAGCACTGCAACACCGAAGTCAGTGGTGCACGTCTGCGAATGTGATGCCGTAGCCTGGTCTGACATAGATGCAGTGGAAAATGAAGCCTCAACACCGCTCCACAGTAAAGGACTGAGGTACTGCACCAGCAACCACAGAATCACCTCCCCTGCCTAGCAGTAAAGAAGCAAAGTATCAACTCCACTGCAACAGTAAGAAACCAACACTGCACTGGCCTCAGCGATGCTTCACCTCATCTGTGTTGTGCATCATCTGTTTTTTACAACGCCTCCATGGTACTATTTTGGGCTTTGCCCGACTACGTAACCGGCCCTCACTCTAATGAGGTCGTAGTGAGTTTGTGGAGTCGTCGACCTCGAACAAATAGCACCGGTTGATACTTGATTTTATTTTTCAAAAGTGATATCTCGATTTGTCATGTTGGAAAAAATGACTATATTTCTAAACTGGTGTGGAGTCCTTTTGTAGTGTTTTCACTCTGTTACTGTGTGTGTACAAATGCTTTACACATTGCCTCTGGGCTGACTGTTCTGTGCCAAGATGCCAAGGGGGTATGCAGGGGTTATCTTAGGTGTGTAATTTACTTACGGTATTTTCTGGCATATAAGGCGACTGGGCGTATAAGACGACCCCCTACTTTTCCTTTAAAATATAGGGTTTGGGCGATATTCGCTTGCTCATAAAATGACCCCGGCGTATAAGACGACCCCCGACTTTTGAAAAGATTTTCAAGGGTTAAAAAGTCGTCTTATACGCCAGAAAATATGGTAAACTGACTACAGTGGTGGGTTCTGCATGGCTTATGTGAATACTGTAGCCAACCAGAAACCCCATTTTTAACAAGGAGCAGAAGTTACTCATTCACCTACCACCTCCCATTGGCTGTTACCTGACATTCCCCCAGATACTAAAAACAATATCAATGTATAGATGGCAATGTCAATGTCAAATGTTCTTGTTGAGTGCACATATCAACGGGTAGAACATCTGTTAGTTCCAGGTAAATAAAGTTCAAATAAGGTGGAGAGAATGATGAAGTGTGTTGGTTTATTATTCACCCACATTTAGGTTTTCTTCAAAGATACTGTTTTCAACACATGTAGTTCATGAGGACATTCACACTTCAGAAACATTTCCAACATATTGCCTCTACTTAAAGGTCTGAAACAATCCTAAACTGAAAAACATAGAGAAACATAACACATATACTGTAGGGTGGGTTTGTAATGGCAAGGGGCATTTCCAGTAGCCCTAGAACGTGAACACAAAGTAAAGTCAAGTTTGACAAATTTTAGCATGTGATATAGATGGACAAAATACAAGGGCCTGACAGGAGTACCAGAAGCAACCTTGGCAAAAATGCACAACCAGTCACGCTCCTTTGCTGTATCTCATTCTTCTATCCATCCATCCTCTCTCCCCCGTTCTCTCTCCCTCCCTTTTAACCTGCCCCCTTCCTTCTTTGAAGGCTTTGTGCATGATACAACTAGCCTCAGGGAGGGATCAGCAGTGGCCATGCCTCCAATTCCTTAAGCTCACAGGGAAAAGGCCCAGAAAAATAAGCTGCTAATCTGCCCTTACCAAATAAAATAAAAACTGCTTCAATTCCAAGTAATTTCAAAAATGTGTTCCCTATTCGTGTAATATTGCATGTTTTACAGAATGTATTTTATTCAGAGACAGAAAAGGCAGTTTTAAATAACTGGCTTTCCTATGGTTGCATGCAACACAATAAGGTTGGTGAATAAGATTTTGAAAGGTATCAGCCGAATGTGTGTAGTTGTCTGTCTCTAGAAACCTTAATATGTTTATAGCACTGGAATTCCATCTCTATCAGTGTGTTAAAATGCCATATTAGCTACACCTTTGAAGCACCGCCACTACAAAAGTCCTGAGCACCACAGCACCAAAGTCCATGGTACACCGCTCCAAATCTGACACCTGTGGCATGATCTGACATAAGGCTTAACTCTTGACACCGCTATGACACCGCTCCCCAGTAAAAAACGGAGGTACAGCAATGGCAACTAGAGCATCACCTCCCTTGCAGCAGTAAGGAACTGATGAAACACTTCCCCTGCCTGGCACTAAAGAAGCAATGCATCACCTCTCCTGCAACAGTAAGAAATTGACGCACGCCGACCTCCACAAAGCCTCACCTTATCTGTGTTGTGCATCATTTTTGTTTTTCACGATGCAACAAAGGGACTGTTCTGGGCTCTGCCCGACTCCGTAACTGGCCCTCGCTTCATTGAGGTCGGACTGACTTTGTGAAGTCATCGACCTCAAGCAAATAGCCCCGGTTGGAGGCGTTTTTGATTTCTGAGAGCTATACTTGTTTTAATATTTAAAAAGTGATATATTGATTTAGCATGCTGTATTTTTGTCGTTTTGGCCTTGTTTTATTCAGATAAAAAATACTATATTTCTAAACTGGTGTGGAGCCAGACTGTTCCAAGCTGCCAATGGGGTAAACAGGTGTTATCTTAGGTGTATAACTTACTTACCCTGACTAGAGAGATGAGTTCTGCCTGGCTTTTGTGCATACCCTAGCCAATCAGAAACCCAATTTCTAACAGGTAGCAAAAGTTACTCATTCTTCTATCACCTCTCGTTGGATGTTACCAGGCATTCCCCCAGGTACTATATTAAATATCAGTGTATAGATGGGTAGAACTTCTGTTAGTTCCAGGTAAATATAGTTTAAATAAAGTGATGAGAATGATGAAGTGTGTTTGATTATTAGTCACACTAATTTATGTTTACTTCAGAAACAAATGTTTTTAACACAGTTATTTCATGAGGACATTCACACTTCAGAAGCATTTCAAACATATTGCCTCTACTTAAATGTCTAATACAATCCTAAAGTGACAAAAATATAGAAACATAAAAAATATACTGTAGGTTTGGTTCGTAGTGACAAGTGGTGCTTCCAGTAGCCCTTGAACCTAAATACAAACTAAAGCCACATATAATACATTTTAACACGTAATATAGTTGGACCATATACAAAGGCCGGACAGGAGAACCAGAAGCAACCTTTGCAAAAATGCACAAACCAGTCACACTCTCTTCCTCTCCTTACTGTATCTCACTCTTCCATTAATCCTTTATTTCTCTCTCACTTTTTACTTGCCTCCCTTCTTTTTTGAAGCGCCCTGTACGTGCTACAACTAGCCTTGGGGAGCTGAGTAAAGTGACAGAGGTATCAGCAGAGTCCATGGCTCCAAAACCTTCACCTCACAGGAGAATTGCCCAGAAAAATTAACTGCTAATCCGCCCTTACAAAATACAAAAAACATATCTTTAAATAGAAGAGAATACAAAAATGTGTTCCCTGTTTACTGTAATAGTGTATGTTTTACAGAATGTATTTTATTCAGAGTTTTAACAAACTGCCTTTCCTATGGTTGCAGGCACCAAAGTATAGTTGGTGAATGAGATTTTGAAAGGACTCAGCTGAATGTGTGTAGTTGTCTGTCTTTGGAAACCTTAATATTTTTTCATAGCACTGGAATTCCATCTGAATCAGTGTGTTAAAATGCCATATTAGCTCACCGCAATGCTACAAAGAGTGCTTCGCAAAATGTTTTAAAATGCATTATTGTTTTTCTTTGACATATAATCAGCTTATCATTGTCACATAATTTTGTTAGCCCCACAGGACAATAACCTTGCCCTAATCCACCACATAATTAAAGTGACCCTGTTAATAGGAATGATAACACAATAAGCTGTCTTAGAGACACAGAATCACCACAGAGCACTGCATCTTAGAGATACTAACCCACCACCCTGTATTACAGTCTATGAAAACTAACTTTCCAGGCTGAATGGCACAGCGGCCTTCGGAACCAACTGCTGAAATGTGCCGTAAAAGCACAACGTACCACACTGAATTACCTCACTCTAACAATTTTCTGTCCAATCCTCCTTATTGATGAAGAAGAAAGCTATTGCTAGGCTCAAGCAAATTCGTGCTCATGCTTGCAGTACATCTGCTGTCTTCAATATCAGGTATCCTTTCAGGGCTTGTGTCTGTACCTTTGAACTGATAAACTTTGTATTTTTTAGATATTAGCTCGGTGTGGAAAAATCTGAGAAATGGGATGTGCAATTGAAACTTGTAGAGACATGCTATCCCATTTTAGAATGTATAATATTTGAAATTAATTGAGAAATAGTATTATAGAAGAGAAGGTATTTCTCTGGAACCTTGTATAATCCTCCTATACAAAACAGAGTCTTAGTTTATTACGGACGTTGCATGTTCCAGCTTCTAAGTGAAGAAATACCTTGGTTTGTTCGTGATGATATGTTGGGCTCTCGTTATTCTAGATGCATAAAACACATCTAGCATACACTGCAGAACTGCAGCAAGAACAAATTAATAAAAAAAGATTTGGATAATTTTGAACTCCCTTTCACCGTTTTTACAAATATATTTTTATTCCTCAAAAGATATTGATTTCCCCTAAAAGAAATCCTATAGGAACAGATTTTCAATCAACCCTTTCAGACATTCACAGCTTGGAATGGTTCTATAACATTTAAACCTACTAGGTTTGACAGTGCCTGGTAAGTTGCAACACTTCCTTAGATTGTAACGAATGCTTGGTAGGTTTGAACACTGCCTTATATTGTAATCAGGTTAAGTATTAACGGAAAGGCTTAGTGCATCAACTTTGCTTAATAAAACCTAGGCAGGTCACACATTTAATCAATGATATAGTCACCAGCTTGATTGTACCAATACTATTTGTCGACAAACATGGCTTTATAAAGCTAGTTTATGAATGTTTTAGGGATCTTCAGAGAAGTCCAGTTTAAGGATCACCTTCATTAGATCTGCCTGATGTCCACACCAGGTAGTGCAAATGAAAAAGGTTCTAGATATTCTAAATTCAAAAGCCAGGACTAGGTCAGAATCAAACAATTCCAAACTTGATAATTCATGAAGAAATTAAATAGACTAAGTGGAATTTCATATTTCGAAAATATACAATGACCTTACTGTTAAAGAACACATCATCTTCCCTTTCTACAATTGATTCATCTGGTATTCCATGCTATTTGACTTTGCATAATATGTGGATATGCTATGTGCTTGTACGTTGGTACAGCTAGCAAGCTAGCAATTTGTTTTTGGGTAGTTACTTGAAATCCTGCACAAATTCTGCAAAATTGCATTAAATGCAAAACCGGCATTTAGTGCGAATTTTTAGCGTGAATGCATCCTCCCATTCCCTTTGCTGCAAAAAGCAGCTGCTTTCACCCTGATCATTCATGTTTTTCCTGTGCACCGAGTCCGTTCTCAAAGTTTGCCACAAATGCAGCATAATTACACTATGCAGCATAATGGTGCGGCATATTGGTGGAATTTCACGTAGCAAACTTAACTAGAAATGTTCAAAAATACTCAAGATTATGCATACATAAAGGACATTTTGCCCAGTCTAAGTTTAGCTTTACTCTTCATTACCATGCAATCATTATGCCTTCCACAACCTGGAATATGGACACTGACCAAACAATGTGTATGATGCCATCAGGATATGAACTATAAAACTGTGCTCCCCTTCCTAATGTCTTAAGGCAGACTCCGATTTAGAAGACAAAGACATTTAGAGAACAGTCACTGTTAACGTTTCTAATGGTGGAGGCTGGTGCTGCTCATGGTCATCCACATCTTGCTATTCCCTTGAACACTCGACTCTGGGTCATGCTGCTCCTTCCCTTGCAATAATAATGTTGATAGATTTGATGGCTCTTGCATAGAAAAAGGTAAGGGAACTATATAAAAATTTAAATTTAAAAAGCACCTTAAGAGCAAGAGATTCATAACAAGTGCTCCGCCCATACTGTCCTCCTTAGTGATTGGTGTCTGACAAGTTTGATTACACATGTTCCTCTAAGAAAATACCAACATTTGAATGAGATTTGCACCTTCACACTGGCATACACAATCCCTACTACACTCTAAGAATGCGTTCCAAATTAATTGTTCTACTACATAAACTGGATGCAAAAGAAGCTTTCTAGATATAGCATGAATCTTCTGCTTTTTAAAACATAACAGGACAAACACAGGTCTTGATGTACAAAGGCCCATTTACAAACCAGGATTACAATTTTCCAGTTTGTGAATGTGTATGTGATTTGCAATAAGACCTACATACAAATCAGTCACATTGCAAACCACCCTTTTGCAGGGATTTACAAAATGACTTGCGTAAAAAAAATGAATTAGGTAGGTCACAATTTACAAACTCATCGGAATGGCTGCAAATACAGGGATGATGACATGCTAGGGTCAACAGATCACCTACCTTGAATTTGCTTTACCTAACGAAAACCATTTTTAAAGAACCTGTGTCCATTAAAGTACCATTACTGCTTTTTTTTGCTTTTAACAAAAAAAAAACAATATTGGTACTTCAGGGGCTATTCCCTATTGAGGAGCATTCTGAGAAATAGGATGATTTTCCTTGCTAATTCTAAAGCTGACAGTGTTCCGGGTAGAGATGAGTGGCTTGGTGCCTGATTTCCTTGCTCACTTTGCCACTGGATTCAAGCAAGCCTGCCTGAAGACTGCTGAAATCCCAGAAACCGGTCCTAGGAAGCTTGTTTCCAGTCCAGGGAAGGCTTGGCTTGGCATTTCGGGCTGGACTGTTCCCATGAGGCACAAGGTCAGACTGATTTGCATATGGCCATGTCTGAACTGGGGTGGCAGAGTGGGATAAAGAACGGTAATGGATTAAACCCAGATCTGTTGACTGGGTGTGAGTGTTTGATTGGTTCAGATACTCCGTCCATCACCACCCCCTTTTGTACCGCTTTGTTCGCCATAAGTTGGCAGGGTATGCTCAGACATGAGTCCCTTGCTCACTTTGCCACTAGATTCAAGCAAGCCTGGCTGAAAATGGCTGCAATGCCAGAAACCGGTCCTAGGAAGCTTGTTTCTGGTCCAGGGAAGGCATGGCTTGGCAGTTCGGGCTGGACTGTTCCAATGAGGCATAGGGTCAGACTGATTTGCATATGGCCATGTCTAAACTGGGGTGGCAGACTGGGCTAAAGAACGGTGATGGATTAAACCCAGATCTGTTGACTGGGTGTGAGTGTTTGATTGGTTCAGATGCTCCGTCCATCACCACCACCCTTTTGTACCACTTTGTTCGCCATAAGTTGGCAGGGTATGCTCAGACGTGAGTCCCTTGCTCACTTTGCCACTGGATTCAAGCAAGCCTGGCTGAAGACGGCTGAAATGCCAGAAACCGTTCCTAGGAAGCTTGTTTCCGGTCCAGGGATGGCATGGCTTGGGAGTTCGGGCTGGACTGTTCCCATGAGGCACAGGGTCAGACTGATTTACATATGGCCATGTCTGAACTGGGGTGGCAGAGTGGGCTAAAGAACGGTGATGGATTAAACCCAGATCTGTTGACTGGGTGTGAGTGTTTGATTGGTTCAGATGCTCCGTCCATTACCACCCACTTTTGGACTGCTCTGATTTCAAAATTAGCCACATGTATAGCTGCCAGTATGAACATGCAACAAACCAGATTCTTTCAATCTGCTTAGGAAAGGTTTAACCATCCTCAGAGTCCAGTGGCATGAAAAATCTCCCACAGTAAACCTTTTACCCATGAAAGACTGCAAGACACCATCATGGAAAGCTGCACAGTCCATTTCCTTTTCCTGCTATGTTGAATTTACAGTTAACTACTTCTGTAATCACTTTGTTTTGGAAAATCAATGCATAATGTAGTGAAGATGCAAAGGTTTGCATAATAGGTATTACATTTTTGTGTGTCTCATGTAGGATCTTTAGCTTACAACGTACTCGTTTTAGACTGTACTGCTGTTTTGTATTATTTTTTAATGGGTGAATATAGTTCTCTAGACTCTATGTATCTGTTCTTTAACTTCTTAATAAAGATCCAGCTGCACAGAGATATTTATTTTTCTGTAAACATTCTCCATTCTATAATACCCCAATGAAAGGAGGAATACTTGATTGTGGATTTTAGTTTTACTGCATTATGCTCCGGGAGTAAATCCCAATAGCCAACTTGGGCCTTTCTAGTGCACAACCATATGAATATCCCTAATTGTTTCGATCTTAAATTAACATGTTTACCCAGCAGCAATATCAAAATCAAAAGCTCCTCGGAAGAGATTGTACATTAATTTAATTCTGCAATTAGCCGAACACATCTGTGTTTGTAGCAGAAATGATCTAGAATCAGTAACACAAGAAACCTTAGCTTGATAATAAGACATCGCTTTTTTTAGGTTTCTAAGACAAGTAGAGGCAGTTTACCCAAAAAAATTGCAAATTACAAAGCATGAGAAATGTTTAAATTACTCAGCAGTATATGATTAATGAAGTTCTTCTTCATTATTTTAATTATGACTCAATGAGAAGTGTTCGCCACATAGTCTGGAACTCTCCCTAAAAGCAAACACCTACCAGAACACCAAAATCACCAACAGGACGGATCTCACCTTTTGTATCACAAAGACAGCCTGGCTCACCTGTTGATGCAGAGACAGATGGAAAGTGATGACTAACACAAGGAAGAAGGACTAAAAGAAATGGGAATTACCAATAATTAAGTAAAAAAATTACTTGCATCCACGTCCAGATATTTCTAACTTCACAAAATAATCAGCAGCTGGTACCGCACCAGACTTCCTCTTCCTCACTGAAACCAGGCACAAACCAAGATCTGGCTCTCCATCATCCACTGAGACGCTATCAACTGCAGCTCTTACACTGACCCAGAAGCCACTTTTATGGAATACATGAACCTCAGGTGTCAGACCGACTGTAAAACTACTATCAAAAGCACCCTCGCCTACTGACCCCCTTCACCTCATACCCACTTCAGCAACCTCCTCACTGACCTCACCACACTCCTTGCCATGGGCACCAAAGATTTCATACTCTTAGGCAATCTCAACTTTCATCTCGATGACCCCATGGACTGTAACTCCAGAGACCTGCTCGAAAATCTACAGAGCTTCAACCTCACCCAGCTCATACAAGGCCCTACCTATATAGCGGGTCACACACTAGATGCCATCTTCTCTTCCTGCGACAAGGTTAAAGTCAGCCACATCACTTCCACATAACAGGGCCACCAACCCCCCCCACTGATTCTAGCAATACCCCAAGCCACTGCTGAAAGAAAGTTATAGAAACAGAGTGGACCAACACCCTCCAACTAAGCTACCCAGAATCTACAAAAAACCTTACCAATAATACAAACAACGTCAACAACTGGTTCACTCGCTGTGTCAACACCCTGTTACCCCTGAAAAACACAATGCCAAAAAGATCCAACAGACAAAGTAGCTGGTACAATGTTGCCCTCAGAGAGTTTGCAAAAATCTCAAAAGGAAATGGAGAACCACCCGAGGAACCACCACAAGAAACATCTACAAAGCCACAATTAGACACTATCACCATCAAGTCAAAGAGACCAAGAAAAAGGTCCTGACACAGAAAATCGAAACTAGCTCCAGCGACTGCAAGGACTTTTCACCATCATCAAGGAATTCACTAACCCAACAGCCGCTTCCAAAACCATCACCCCTACAGAAGAACTCTGCGACAACCTCACTAATTTATTTCATGAACAAAATCACCAAGATCTACAGCAACTTCGAAACTTAGCCACTCCCCGAAAATGATGTTCTTAGCCTGCTCACCTAATCAAGCTAAGACCACCAACTGACAGCATGGAACCCTCTATCCATCAAGGACACTCCAGCATTAATGAAGACACTCCACTCAGGGGTAGCCACAAATCCCTGCCTCCACCATATCTGCAACCTGGGTAGAGCCATGATCAGTGTTGCACTCAATTCCATCATCAACATTTCCCTCAAGAAAGCCACCTTCCCAATCGATGGAAAAGCTGCTGAAGTCACCCCCCAACTCAAAAAATCCTCAGCCGACCCAGAAATACTTAGCAACAACTGACCCATCTCACTGCTCCCCTTTCCAGCCAAAATCGTTGAGAAAACCATCAACAAACAACTCTCTGACCATCTAGAACACCACAAACTCACAATCAGGAATCAGAAACAAGCACAGCGTCGTAACACCCTTCCTCTCTGTCACAGATGATATCTGCCCAAACCTCGACCAGGGACAGACCACCGCCCTCATCCTCTTCCACCTCTCCGCAGTTTTCAATACCATCACCCACCACACACTCATCCCCAGACTACATACTACATACTGCATGAATACAAGGGGTGGCTCTCAAAGTGGTAGTCTCTTTCCTTTCTGGAAGGCTCAATGATTCAGGCTCACACCAGTCACAACAGACCTCAAGGACCTCCTCTGCAGAGTCCCACAGGGATGATTGCTCAGGCCCACACTTTTCAACATACACATGGCTCTTCTGGCTAACATCATCAGATTCAACGGCATCAACCTCATATCCTAGGCTGATGACACCCAGCTTATTTTTCCCCTCTCAGATGATACCATCTCCACCAAGACACATTTTTAAACAATGCCTGACCAGCGTGGCCAGTTGGATGAAAAAAGACTGCTTCAAGCTCAACATCGACAACGCTGAAGTGCTGCTCTTCAGAAATAAGAGTTCACCTTGGGATTCCACCTGGTGGCCCTCCGAACTTGGAATTACACCCACACCAAACTATGGACCTAGGCCTCCTCCTGGACACCAACCTCACCATGAAGTCACAGGTCAACACAGTCACCTACTCATGCTTCCACATCCTCTGTGTGTTACATTAAATTCAAGTGGCTCCCACTGGACACCAGATGTACAATCACAAAGAACATAATGACAAGCAGATTGGACTACGGCAGTGCACTCTATGCTAGCATTCCAACCCATCTTCTTCACAGACTTCAAACCATCCAAAATACTGCTGCCAGACTCCTCCTCAACTTCCAAGGCTGAACCTACACCACACCACTCCTCAGACAGCTCCACTGGCTCCCCATCCATAATTGTCAGTTCAGACTTCTCTCACACATCTTCAAGTAACTAGACAACACAGGACCTTCATACCAAAATCACCGGTTTCACTTCAAACAACCCACCAGACAACTTTGCTCAGCATCACTCTCACTCACACACACAACGCATCCACATAAGCAGGATGGGAGGTCAATCATTTGCCTACCTACCACCAAACTCTGCAATGACCTCTCCAACATATCAGGACCTCCTCCTCACATCTTGAATTCCACCAGAATCTGAAGACCTGGCTTTTCAATTCGTCTTCCTGCAGGACTATCAACACTGCCTTTACTTAGGCCCAGCCTCACCACATGCCTATACTCACCTACTGAGCGCCTGAATAACCTCAAAGGTGACAAGCCACGCTCTACAAATCCACCCCACATTACATTACCCAGAGCAAAGTGTAATCCACATAACAAAGGCCAAAAGGATACACTAATCCAGGTATGGGTTACAATACAGACCCCTCCTTATGATAGGGTTGTAAAAATAAAACATTTTGTTTAGGTCAAAAGTAAAAACAAAGGCATAGTTTAAACATAACTGTCTATATCCTTTATTCAGTAAAACCAGTGCTAAGGGTGTAAGGTGAAAGGGCTTATGGACAGAACTAGCCACAGAAGATACATCCTTTTATTTTACTGACCCTGGACACAATTGGCAATCTGTATCCTTGGTGCACATCACTGCAGCATTCAATACTTTCTGATATTTGTAGTTGTGCTTTACACTTAGGAGGCATATTTATCAATAGTTTGCACCAGTTTAAAGACACAAAAAGTTGCGGAAAGTTGTGCTTAGTTTGATTTGGTATTTTCTTTCCAGCCTTATAAGTAACACAAAGCAGAGCTATGCACTGCTGTGCATTACTCTGAGTCATGGGTGGTACTTGGGTGTTTCCACACTACCTCCCATGGTTTTTGATGCACAGCACTACCAAGTAGCATTTAAAACCTCATCACAAAAAAAGCAGCATGGGGTATTGTTCCAGATTATAGGTGTAACTCTTGACTCAAACTCAGCATGAAGTACTCAATCCATTACTCACAACAAATGCACAACTCTGTTTTCGCACTCAGCCTAATACTAGTCTGCAATCCGTCTCAACAAGTGATTATTTACTACCTTGGTAAATGGTTGATTGTCACTGAAACTTTAAAGGAATGTGATGATTCTATCTGGAAAATATTGATATTAATTGTCATGTCTAAAGAACAGAACACAGCACAATTACATAAAATATAAAAGAAAGAAGAAAAACTTGACCGAGAACAACCAAACGCTCAAAATAGAAAGTAGCACAACTGCTACAGGACAAAATCAAATCAAATCAATTCAATGAAATAATGCAGCACAAAAACACAAAAGAACAACAAACTGCCCGACACATCACCACCTCAATAAAGAGCAACACAACATATTCTTACAAACATTCTGGTTACACATTACTGCCTGTAGAAATCTGCTTTCATAACAGGCCAGTAAAAGGTGTTACAGGAACTGCCTTACTTAAACTACCAAGGACATGAATGGCTTTGTTAATTATCTTTACAGGGTATTGTCTCAGTTTCAACTTCTCTTTCAGATCACAGGCCTGTGTTCTGAAATCTGATACCTCCATGCAGTTGCGCCTGAGGCGTAAAAATTGGCCATACGGTACATTTTCTCTGAGGTGTCTGGGGTGGAAGCTATCAAACCTTAACAGACAGTTCCTTGCTGTTGGTTTGACATGTGTTGTTGTTTTTAGCCTACCACCCTCAGCATAAATGTTCAAGTCCAGAAATATTAGCGACTAATTTGAGACGGAACTTGTGAACTTTAGAAAGGCGTTCTGGTTATTTAACCATGTCATGAAATCCTCCACTGACTGTAGATCGCCCTCCCAGATGACTAGGACGTCATCAATATACCTTTTCCAGGTCTTGATGTTATGTCTGTATGGGTTCTGTGTGTGAAGAATTCTGTTTGACTCCAAGTGGTGTACATATAACCCAGCCAGGCTTGGAGCAAAAGTGCTACCCATGCTGGTACCATGGCTTTGTAGGTAGATGGTTGACTTGTACTGGAAGAAATTCTTCTGTAGTGCCAGTGAAATGCACTCCAGAACGAGGCCTCGCGGTGTTTGGTATTGGCATGGTGTTGTGAAAAGTACCTCTTCAATAATTAAGAGCATTTCATCATGTGGCAAACTTGTGTATAAGCTTTCCACATCCAAACCCAACAGGAGTTGGGTCGTGGGGTCAAAAGTCTGGTCCTGGAGGAGTTGTAGGACCAATTTAGTGTCCTTCAGATAGGTGTCAGTAGACTGTACCAGGGGGAGCAGGAATGCGTCTGCGAACTTGGATAAGGGCTCCAAAATCGAGCCAATGCCCGATACTATGGGTCTCCCTGGGGGGTTTGTGATGTTTTTATGAATTTTAGGGATGCAATAGAAATAGGGAATACGTGGCGCCTTCTGTGCCAGAAACTCGGCTTCTTTTTTACTTAGCCAGTCATGCGCCAAACCCTCTTCTATCATACCTCCTATTGTGATGCGGAGGGTCTCAGTGGGATCTTCCTGTAGAATGGTATAGTTCCGTCTGTCAGCCAATAGTCTCATACATTCTGTGTCGTATGCCTCCTCGGTTAGCAGAACTATGGCGCCACCTTTGTCTGCTGGTTTTATTATTATGTCTTTGTTTTCAGCCAGTTCTTTTATGGCTTGTTGTTCCAGTTTACTGGTATTGTGGAAGGTGTTAGTATCAGTCGGGACTAGTTTAATCACTTCTGTCATGATGGCTTTCTCAAATGTTAGTAATTCGAGACAAGAGACTCCGCTTGGCCCAAAGACTGATCTTCCTGGAAAGGAGAAACAGAGAACGGCACATGCCCCTTTGATGATTCATTACACCTGACCAACCTGGCTGTTGATCTGAACAAAGACAGCATGGCCCAAAAAGAGAGGAACAAACCACAGCAGAGCCAACCAAACCGCACGCAGCTCATTCAAGTTTGAGGACTCAAACCGGGACCAATGACCCTGAGCATTAGAAGCACCCAGGACTGCACCCCAACCCACGGCACTGGCATAGGTGGACAACAATACCACACCCGGAGGGGGAAGAAGGTTGAACCCCCAGGAAAGAGATTGAGGGGACAACCACCATTGAAGAGCAGCTCGAATCCCCAGCGTGACAGGAATAGGAGCAGCGTAATCCTGAGAGGCAGGATCCCAGTGGGCTAGGAGGTGATGCAGGAGGGGATACAGATGCAGATGGGCACAAGGGAGGAGATGCAGAGTGGAAGCCATCTTCCCTTTATTCCAGGAGATGGAACAAATTCAACTGCCTCTCCTGGGAGAGGAACACCATCCCCAGATCCATGCAGAAGAGAGCCCCCAGGAACTTCAGAGTCTGGGAGGGCAGCAGAGAGGACTTCCGGTGATTGATGAGGAACCCAGAAGATGACACACCTGGTCCACATCCGACAGAGCCTGAGAGAAAGAAAAAGAGACAAACAACCAATCATCTGGAATGGAGAATACCCACCAGAGGGGCCAAGAGGTTTGTGAAAACCCTCGGTGTCGATGAAAGCCCGAAAGGAAGCACTTGAAACTGAAAATGCCGGGACTCCACAGCAAAGCGGAGGTATTGCTGATCCGCAGGATGGATAGGGATGTGAAGATAAGCGTCCATGAGATCCTGGGATGCAAGGAAACACCCTGGCAGCATCAGATGCAGGACAGACAGAAAAGTCACCATCTTGAAAGTACGCTTGGCAACGTAGAAATTGACCCTCCTCAGATCCAAGACAGGTTGCAGATCCGCTGTATCCTACTTGGAGATCAGAAAGAGGATGGAATAACAACCCCTGCCTCGATCCAGAGGAGGAACCTCTACGTCAGCCGCCTTTTCCAACAGAAGGCGCACACCCTGCAGCGAGGCCGCCCACCGCACAGGGTGACGAGACAGGGGAGTCTCCCAGAAGACCGTGGGGGAGGAGAGGAGAACTCAATCTGATAACCTGCTGACACAGTCTGCATAGCCCAGGCATCCGGAATAGTCAACCACTGATGCAGAAAAAAGTGATAGCGACCCCCAACCGGAAAAGGCAGAGAGTCATTGCACAGGAGAGGGAGCTGGGACAGCACCACTGGCCGGTGTCCAGGACTCGGCACCAACTGGGGCTCCCCAGCCACAACCCCTGCTATAAAATGGCTGCAGAGCACCCTTAGTAGAGGAAAAAGCAAAGGCATGGCGGTAGCCGAACCCACGCCCCCGATAAGGAGGGCGAACAGGAGCAACAAGCTTGCGGTTCTCCGCCGACTGCTTGACCAAATCCTCCAGCTGGGGCCCAAATACCCTAGACCTCACAAAGGGCAATTTAAGCAGGACTGACTTCTGAGAGGACCTAGCCTTCCAAGAATGCATCCAGATATGAAGCCTAGCAGCAATCGAAGCCCCAGAAGCAGTCACTGCAGCACCCAAATTGTCAAAAGAAATTTCTGACAAATAGCGCACCTGCAGCACCATGAAGGCCAAGAGAGAGGAGGGATCCTCCCCGTCCTGCCAAAGAAGATCCAGGGCCTGGAAATCCTTCAGCAGGGACTGTACCATGTAGTTGGATTAGGTTGCCGCCCTGACCGCAAAGTTGGAAGCAGCGTAGGAACGCTTCACTGCCCCCTCCACCCGCTTATCCACAGCGTCAGCAGGAAGGTCATCATCAGACAGAACCAAACCCTGAGTGGAAAGACCAGCCATCAAATTGTCCACCTTGACATACTGAGGGAACTCAGTGGCAAAATCCTCCAATGGCTAGCACCTACCCAAAAAACTAGGGAAGATGTACTAATCCACATCCTTCCACTAATGTGCAGACACCTTGCGCACAGCGCCATCCAAGGGCAAGGACTCAGGATCCACCTGGCGATATTGACTAAAAAAGTCATCCTCCAGGACATCCGGCACAGGAGGAGCGAAACTCAAATTGCCACGCAAGTGGTCAAACAAGTCAGAGAGCTCCACACCCTGAACAAAGCGACCATGCACACAATCATCCTCCTCAGTCCCCACACTGTCAGCCGAAGGGTCAGGCTGAACAAGAGACCAACAATGCACCTTGGCCGGAGGGCTGGCAACTTCCCGAGCCCGGAAAGCATTAGCAACTGTCTCATTAATCAGGAGGCACAGGGCATCCAGAGTAGGAGCAGCAGCATCAGAAGCATCCATGGCAGCGCAAGGAAAACAAAGTCCAGAGGCACCCGACCTCTCCCGCCACCAGGCAAGGGGGCAGATGCATAAAAAAGTGACGGGCTGCCAAAAGAGACCCCAGGAGGCAGGAATCCCCAAAAATGCTCTGCGCCACAGGGAAAGAAATGAGGACCCCCTCCCAGCTGAAGCAGGCACGACGAGACCTCTCAGGAGAGGAGTGGCCGCCAAAGCAGGCCGCGCACAACAAGGTGGCGAGCTGGGAATAAGAATAGGCACAAGCGGCGCTAGAGCGGTCCGCGAGAATGCACACCACACTTTCCCGCAACCACAACACAAAAAACAAGGAATAGGGCGGCCGCTACAGCAGGCCACCAAAACACAAATAACAGAAGGGACACTTACCCGACCAGCAGCTCCACTAGGAAAAAGGCAACCAACAGAGTCAGAAAAAAAGGAACGGAATGTGATGTTACGCACTTCCCCCTTTATCCTCACCGGATTGGTGGTACCATATTGGTGGTAGTGCTGAAAGCTCTGCTAGGTTTTAGGTTTCCGAGGAGTAGACTAGCTGCTCACTGTTCAGAAATGGGATGGGAAGACAGGGCGAGGAGGTAATGCTGGGTGGTCGTACTTTTGTAGATACCTGCAGTTTCCGGCACAGAAATGGAAGGAAATGGCAAGGTTTCAGATAAAGTTCGAAGTTTCCCGAGTATTGTGGGTGAGACAACCTAGTGGGAGCCACGCAAGGCACACCACCCTGGAATCCATTGGTTGTCTCGTTTTCATACATTTATGTGGTTTGTATGTTTGCATGGATGGTGCCACAGCATTGCCACAAATACAGCAGCTACCCCCATTCCTTATCTCTCAAAGTAGCACTTTAGGGCATTTTGTGCCATGGTCTCTTGGCCCACCAACACAGTGGGGTACCGTTCTCAGCAGGAGCTGTGTGGGAACTCAGGGTGCAAGGAAATTTGTGGCTTTTCAAACACTCTAGAAGTTTCAATCATAGGATGTAAGGAAAATGTGCGTTTCTTACCATGTTTTGACATTTGCAAAGTATTCTGGGTAAAGTTACCTTTTACGAGTCACACAACTCATGCCCACCTGGACTCCCCTGCTTGTCTAGTTTCCAAAAATGTGCATGTTTACTAGGTTTCCCGATGCTAGAGCTTAAAAACCACAGCTAACCACTTTTCGAAAAAAGGGTCTGTTTTGATTGGTAAAATGTGATGTATCCATGGGTCATTTACTGTAGCGCGCACAAGCCTACCCACACACGTGAGGTATTGTTTTTATCAAGAAACTTGGGGAAATGTGGGTGGAAGGAAGTTTGTGGGTCCCCACAGATTCCAGAACCTTCCATCACAGAAATGTAAGGAAAAACTGTTTATTTAATCAAACTTTGAGGTTTGCAAGGGATTCTGGGTTAAAAAAAACCTTCTAAGAGCCATACAACTCACCCTACCCTGGATTCCACGAGGTGTCTAGTTTTCCAAAACGTGCATGTTTGCTAGGTTTCCCTAAGTGTCGGCTAAGTTAGGGCCATCCATAGCAACCAACTTTGCAAAAAAGGGCCTGTTTTAAGTGGGAAAATGTGAAAATCCATGTTGCGTTTTGGATCATTTCCTGTCTCGGACACTATGCCTACCCACACAAATGAGGTACCATTTTCATCGAAAGACTTGGGGGAATGCTGGGTGGAAGGAAGTCAATAGCTCCTTGCAGATTCGAGAAATTTCCATCAAAGGAATTTTTTTTTTGTCAAAGTTTGAGATTTGCATGTGATTCTGGGTAAAATATATCTGGTGAGAGCCACACATGTCACCCCACCCTGGATTCTCCTGGTATCTAGTTTTAAAAAATTGCATGTTTGGTAGGTTTCCCAAAATGCTGGCTGAAATAGAACACAAAAACCACAGCTATTCACTTGAAAAAACAAGCATTGGAAATGCAATAGGTCTCGAATTTTTTTTGAGTTAGAGGTAATGGCATTGTAAATGGCAATGTGTTTTATCCATGTGTTCACCCTGCACACTCATACACTACAGTCACTGTCACTCCGCAGTCACTATCACTCTGCAGTCACTTTGCACTCACAGTCACTCTGAATCTGCACTCTGAATCTGCACCCTGCACTCACAAATGCACTCTTCACTCACACTCTGCACTCTGCACTCTGAATCTGCACTCGGAATCTGCACTCTGCACTCTGAATCTGCACTCTGCAAACTGAACCTGCACTCTGCACTCTGAATCTGCACTCTGCACTCCCAATCTGCACTCTGCACTCCCAATCTGCACTCTGCACTCACAATCTGCACTCTGCACTCACAATCTGCACTCTTCCCTCTGAATCTGCACTCTTCCCTCTGAATCTGCATTCTTCCCTCTGAATCTGCACTCCGCCCTCTGAACTCTGCACTCTGCACTCGCACTCTGCACCCTGAATCTGCACTCTGCACTCTAAATCTGCACTCTGCACTCACAATCTGCACTCACACTCTGCACTCTGCACTCACACTCTGCACTCTGAATCTGCACTCTGCACTCACACTCAGCACTCTGAATCTGCACTCTGCACTCACAATCTGCACTCACAATCTGCACTCACACTCTGCACTCGATTCGATTCATAAACTTTATTCGATTCAAAATGATAGAATCACAAAAGTATACAGACCTTAGTTTAAAAAAGAACATATTAACATCAATAAATCAAAATAATTCATATTACAGTTTACACATTTTAAAAACTAAAAATAAAAGTTTCCAAAATGACATTTATACAAATCTTAAAAAACATTTGGCAATTAATCACACCCTATACCAAAGGATGAAGTTGTAATTCATGTTAGGCAGATAGCAGTGAAAGGAAGGTATTAACCAGACAAACTAACAGTACCGTTTCCTAAGTTGCAATGACAATCGTATAAAACTTAGCATGGCAGAACATACTCCAGGTGAGGATAATGACAACAAATAATCATAACCCTCTTTATAATTAAATGGTCCCCGGTTTTTTAGAATAGGATTAATAAACCTAGTTCTTGGTTCCTTATAAAGAGGACAAAAAAGAACAAGATGGATGGTATTTTGACTGGTTTTGTCATCACAAGGACAAGGGGGCAGCCTCTCACACCAACCCCCTTGTTTTGGGAAGGCAAAAAGAAAATGGAGAGTATTTAATCTAAATCTTGTCAAATAAAAACGCCATTGCACATGGGTAGTGAACGTTAAGTAAAATTGGACTTTCGATTTACCCAAGCAATATGTAGGCTGGTCTAAATGTGACATATTTAAGCTATTACGATAACTTGATTTAATTAAGTTTTTTATATCCCCCTGCATATTTTCGGGATTATCATACAAATGGCCCAGACCAATTTTATGCAAAGTATCACTAACGTATGAAAGCCATGGAATCTGCATTGCATGTTCAAGATTTTTACAGTCCCGAAGGATATCTTTTGAGAGCTGTAGATCTTCTGATAGCCATACTTTACCCCATAATATTAGAGGGGAAACGCGAATAATGTCAGACACATATTCCAAACCCATCTCAGTATGGCAAAAACTGTTGGATGAACCTAGTGGGACTGCTAACAAGCGTTTTAAAAATGTATTTTACATGACCTGGATCATAGCTGGGTTTTCTGTCACCATACCCCTGCCCCATAGGTTGCCACTGATAAGCACTTTGCTCTATACAAAGTTTTTAACTGTGGGACTGGTTTTTGTCCTAATTTGCTACAAAAACGGAATAGACCCTCAATTGATCGGCTAGTGCTTTGTACATGCACCTTCATCAAAGGAACCTGCTCAGTTTGTTATTAAATAAATTTCCCAGGTAATTGAAATTTTCGATTTTATCGATGGTGGAATTCATTACCATGAACTTACGGGTTTTTGTCCCTTTGGGACCACAGACCATTGCAAAAGATTTTGCAAAGTTTACCTTTAGGTCCAGGTCCAGCATAAAGTTGTTAAATGCATCCAAACAGGTCTGCATACTGTTAGCTGTAAGGGTCATTAATACCGTATCGTCGGCATAAGATAGCATAGGTATCTTCTTGCCGTTTACTTTTGGGAAATCCGTGCAATGTTCCAGCAAAAAAATTTCCTGGCCATTAGTGTATACTAAAAACAAAAAAGGTGCTAAAATGCAGCCTTGCCGCACACCCTCCGTTGAGGGGATGGATTTTGTTTTTCCCCCCCCTGGCCCAAATCTTATGACCACAGTTGTGGCCGCATGTAGTCCACAGAGCAGAGTAACCAAGGGTTCTTCAAAACCCATGTCCTCCATCATCTGCTAGAGTTTATTTCTGCAAACAGTGTCAAAAGCACTGGATAAGTCCATGAAGGCCAGGTGGATGGAAGAAGCACTCACACTCTGCACTCTGAATCTGCACTCTGCACTCACACTCTTCACTCACACTCTGCACTCTGAATCTGCACTCTGCACTCACACTCTGCACTCTGCACTCACACTCTGCACTCTGAATCTGCACTCTGCACTCACACTCTTCACTCACACTCTGCACTCTGAATCTGCACTATGCACTCACACTCTGCACTCTGCACTCACACTCTGCACTCACACTCTGCACTCTGAATCTGCACTATGCACTCACACTCTGCACTATGAATCTGCACTATGCACTCACACTCTGCACTCTGACTCTGCACCCTGTACTCACACTCTGCACTCTGAATCTGCACTCTGCACTCACAAACTGTACTCACAATCTGCATCCGGCACTCACAATCTGCACTCTGCACTCACAATCTGCACTCTGCACTCACATCCTGCACTCTGCACTCTGAATCTGCACTCTGCACTCTGAATCTGCACTCACAATCTGCACTCACAATCTGCACTCACACTCTGCACTCTGCACTCACACTCTGCACTCTGCACTCACAATCTGCACTCTGCACTCACACTCAGCACTCTGAATTTGAATCTGCACTCACACTCTGCACTCTGCACCTGCACTATGCACTCACACTCTGCACTTTGAATCGGCACTCTGCACTCTGAATATGCACTCTGTACTCACACTCTGCACTCTGAATCTGCACTCTGCCCTCACAATCTACACTCTGCACTCACAATCTGCACTCTGCACTCACACTCTACACTCTGAATCTGCACTATGCACTCACACTCTGCACTCTGAATCTGCACTCTGCACTCTGAATCTGAATCTGCACTCACACTCTGCACTCTGAATCTGCACTATGCACTCACACTCTGCACTCTGAATCTGCACTCTGCACTCACAATCTGCACTCTGCACTCACACTCTGCACTCTGAATCTGCACTATGCACTCACACTCTGCACTCTGAATCGGCACTCTGCACTCTGAATCTGCACTCTGTACTCACACTCTGCACTCTGAATCTGCACTCTGCACTCACAATCTGCACTCACAATCTGCACTCTGCACTCACAATCTGCACTCTGCACTCACACTCTACACTCTCAATCTGCACTCTGCACTCACACTCTACACTCTGAATCTGCACTCTGAATCTGCACTCACACTCTGCACTCTGAATCTGCACTATGCACTCACACTCTGCACTCTGCACTCTGAATGGGCACTCTGAATCTGCACTCTGTACTCACACTCTGCACTCTGAATCTGCACTCTACACTCACAATCTGCACTCTGCACTCACACTCTACACTCTGAATCTGCACTCTGCACTCACACTCTACACTTAATTCAATAAGCTTTATTCGATTTTCACCATTTAGAAAAATCATAAAAGCACACTCTACTCTCTGAATCTGCACTATGCACTCACACTCTGCACTCTGAATCTGCACTATGCACTCACACTCTGCACTCTGAATCTGCACTCTGCACTCTGAATCTGCACTCTGTACTCACACTCTGCACTCTGAATCTGCACTCTGCACTCACAATCTGCACTCACAATCTGCACTATGCACTCACAATCTGCACTCTGCACTCACACTCTGCACTCTGAATCTGCACTATGCTCTCACACTCTGCACTCTGAATCTGCACTCTGCACTCACAATCTGCACTCAAAATTTGCACTCTGAATCTGCACTCTGAATCTTCACTCTGAACTCACAATCTGCACTAACAATCTGCACTCACAATCTCCCTGCACTCTGAATCTGCACTCTGCACTCTGAATCTGCACTCCGAAACTGCACTCTGAAACTGCACTCTGAACTCTGCACTCTGAATCTGCACTCTGCACTCTGAATCTGCACTCAGTAATTACACTCTGCACTCTGAATCTGCACTCTGCACTCACAATCTGCACTCTGAATCTGCACTCTGCACTCAGACTCTGCACTCACACTCTGCACTCTGTACTCACACTCTACACTCTGAATTTGCACTCTGCACTCACACTCTGCACTCTGAATTTGCAATCTGCACTCACACTCTGCACTCTGAATCTGCACTCACACTCTGAATCTGAATATGCACTCACACTCTGCACTCTGAATCTGCACTCTGTTCTCACACTCTGCACTCTGAATCTGCACTCTGCACTCACAATCTGCACTCACAATCTGCACTCTGCACTCACAATCTGCACTCTGCACTCACACTCTACACTCTGAATCTGCACTCTGCACTCACACTCTACACTCTGTATCTGCACTCTGAATCTGCACTCACACTCTGCACTCTGAATCTGCACTATGCACTCACACTCTGCACTCTGAATGGGTACTCTGCACTCTGAATCTGCACTCTGTACTCACACTCTGCACTCTGAATCTGCACTCTGCACTCACAATCTGCACTCTGCACTCTGAATCTGAATCTGCACTCTGCACTCTGAATCTGAATCTGCACTCTGCATCCTGTATCTGAATCTGCACTCACACTCTGAATCTGAATCTGCACTCACACTCTGGACTCTGAATCTGCACTCTGTTCTCACACTCTGCACTCTGAATCTGCACTCACAATCTGCACTCACAATCTGCACTCTGCACTCACAATCTGCACTCTGCACTCACACTCTACACTCTGAATCTGCACTCTGCACTCACACTCTACACTCTGAATCTGCACTCTGAATCTGCACTCACACTCTGCACTCTGAATCTGCACTATGCACTCACACTCTGCACTCTGAATGGGCACTCTGCACTCTGAATCTGCACTCTGTACTCACACTCTGCACTCTGAATCTGCACTCTGCTCTCACAATCTGCACTCTGCACTTACACTCTACACTCTGAATCTGCACTCTGCACTCACACTCTACACTTAATTCAATAAGCTTTATTCGATTTTCATCATTTAGAAAAATCATAAAAGCACACTCTACACTCTGAATCTGCACTCTGCACTCACACTCTACACTTAATTCAATAAGCTTTATTCGATTTTCATCATTTAGAAAAATCATAAAAGCACACTCTACACTCTGAATCTGCACTATGCACTCACACTCTGCACTCTGATTCTGCACTCTGCACTCTGAATCTGCACTCACACTCTGCACTCTGAATCTGCACTATGCACTCACACTCTGCACTCTGAATCTGCACTCTGCACTCTGAATCTGCACTCTGTACTCACACTCTTCACTCTGAATCTGCACTCTGCACTCACAATCTGCACTCAGAATCTGCACTATGCACTCACAATCTGCACTCTGCACTCACACTCTACACTCACAATCTGCACTCTGCACTCACACTCTGCACTCTGAATCTGCACTATGCACTCACACTCTGCACTCTGAATCTGCACTCTGCACTCGAATCTGCACTCACACTCTGCACTCTTGAATCTGCACTCTGCACTCACAATCTGCACTCACAATCTGCACTCTGAATCTGCACTCTGAATCTGCACTCTGAATCTTCACTCTGAACTCACAATCTGCACTCACAATCTGCACTCACAATCTTCCTGCACTCTGAATCTGCACTCTGCACTCTGAATCTGCACTCCGAAACTGCACTCTGAAACTGCACTCTGCACTCTGCACTCTGAATCTGCACTCTGCACTCTGAATCTGCACTCAGTAATCACACTCTGCACTCTGAATCTGCACTCTGTACTCTGAATCTGCACTCAGTACTCACACTCTGCACTCTGAATCTGCTCTCTGCACTCACAATCTGCACTCTTAATCTGCACTCGGCACTCACACTCTGCACCCTTGAATCTGCACTCTGTACTCACACTCTGCACTCTGAATGTGCACTCTGCACTCACACTCTGCACTCTGAATTTGCACTCTGCACTCACACTCTGCACTCTGAATCTGCACTCACACTCTGCACTCTGAATCTACACTCTGCACTCTGAATCTGCACTCTGAATCTGAATCTGCACTCTGCATCCTGTATCTGAACTCCTGCACTCACAATCTGCACTCACAATCTCCCTGCACTCTGAATCTGCACTCTGCACTCTGAATCTGCACTCCGAAACTGCACTCTGAAACTGCACTCTGAACTCTGCACTCTGAATCTGCACTCTGCACTCTGAATCTGCACTCAGTAATCACACTCTGCACTCTGAATCTGCACTCTGCACTCACAATCTGCACTCTGAATCTGCACTCTGCACTCACAATCTGCACTCACACTCTGCACTCTTGAATCTGCACTCTGTACTCACACTCTACACTCTGAATTTGCACTCTGCACTCTGAATTTGCAATCTGCACTCACACTCTGCACTCTGAATCTGCACTCACACTCTGCACTCTGAATCTGCACTCACACTCTGCACTCTGAATCTGAATCTGAATCTGCACTCTGCACTCTGAATCTGAATCTGCACTCTGCATCCTGTATCTGAATCTGCACTCACACTCTGAATCTGAATATGCACTCACACTCTGCACTCTGAATCTGCACTCTGTTCTCACACTCTGCACTCTGAATCTGCAATCTGCACTAACAATCTGCCCTCACAATCTGCACTCACAATCTGCACTCTGCACTCACACTCTACAATCTGAATCTGCACTCTGCACTCACACTCTACACTCTGAATCTGCACTCTGAATCTGCACTCACACTCTGCACTCTGAATCCACTCACACTCTGCCCTCTGAATCTGCACTCACACTCTGCACTCTGAATCTACACTCTGCACTCTGAATCTGCACTCTGAATCTGAATCTGCACTCTGCATCCTGTATCTGAACTCCTGCACTCACAATCTGCACTCACAATCTCCCTGCACTCTGAATCTGCACTCTGCACTCTGAATCTGCACTCCGAAACTGCACTCTGAAACTGCACTCTGAACTCTGCACTCTGAATCTGCACTCTGCACTCTGAATCTGCACTCAGTAATCACACTCTGCACTCTGAATCTGCACTCACAATCTGCACTCTGAATCTGCACTCTGCACTCACAATCTGCACTCACACTCAGCACTCTTGAATCTGCACTCTGTACTCACACTCTACACTCTGAATTTGCACTCTGCACTCACACTCTGCACTCTGAATTTGCAATCTGCACTCACACTCTTCACTCTGAATCTGCACTCACACTCTGCACTCTGAATCTGCACTCACACTCTGCACTCTGAATCTACACTCTGCACTCTGAATCTGCACTCTGCACTCTGAATCTGAATCTGCACTCTGCACTCTGAATCTGAATCTGCACTCTGCATCCTGTATCTGAATCTGCACTCACACTCTGAATATGCACTCACACTCTGCACTCTGAATCTGCACTCTGTTCTCACACTCTGCACTCACAATCTGCACTCACAATCTGCACTCTGCACTCACAATCTGCACTCTGCACTCACACTCTACACTCTGAATCTGCACTCTGCACTCACACTCTACACTCTGAATCTGCACTCACACTCTGCACTCTGAATCTGCACTATGCACTCACACTCTGCACTCTGAATGGGCACTCTGCACTCACACTCTGCACTCTGAATCTGCACTCTGCACTCACAATCTGCACTCTGAATCTGAATCTGCACTCTGAATCTGAATCTGCACTCTGCATCCTGTATCTGAATCTGCACTCACACTCTGAATCTGCACTCACACTCTGCACTCTGAATCTGCACTCTGTTCTCACACTCTGCACTCTGAATCTGCACTCTGCACTCACACGCTGCACTCACACTCTGCACTCGTTTCATGTTTAGAAAACTTTATTTCGATTCATAAAAACAGAATCATAAAAGTATGACATAGCATATTACACAATTAAAAGAATTTTACAATTGTCCCTAAACATTATTATTATATTGTCGTTACATGATTTATGAATAAATTTAAAAGAAATCAAATATATTAAAAGAAGAAAACATTTTAACAATACCAATACAATTTATTTGAGTACCAAACTCTAAACTATTCACATATGTAGGGAACAGCAATCCATAACAATAATAAATATTGGTTTCTGATACTGAGTGCTACTCTAATAAAACTAAGCACAGCATTACATATGGCTGGGGTTGATAGTGAGAGTAAATGTTCATATCCCTCTTTGTAATAACGAGATCCAAAAGTTGACAGAATTGGTCTAATAAATCTACTTCTTGGATCTTCGTACAGAGAACAAAAAAGTACAAGATGAAGAATGTTTTGAGAGACTTTGTTGTTACAAGCACAGAAGGGTAAATTCTCACACCAGCCCACTTGCTTTGGAAAAGCAAATACAAAATGCAGTGTGTTAAGATGAAACCTGGTTAGATAAAAGCGCCATTGTGTCTGCCCTATATATGAAAGGTAAGGTTGGTACTGCAACCTTCCCCTATGGTAGACCGCACTCTCGCTATTTCTCAACACACCTAGATTTGTGCGATAGGCCTCTTTAATTAATGGCTTTGTCTCAGTACCAATAGTCTCAACATTCGAGAAAATATAACCCAAACCTATCTTGGAGAGGGTTTCCCTAACATATAGTAGCCATGGGATCTTATCGAAATGCTCAAGCTTGAGGCAGTCTTGTAGTATTTCCTTAGTGAGTTTCAAATCATCAGAACACCAAACCTTGCTCCAAAGCAGCAAAGGGGAAACATAGATGGTATCACTCACAAATTCAAGACCCGCTTCAGTATGGCAAAAGATGTTAGGAGTACCTGTTGGAACACATAAAAGGCGTTTTATAAACGTATTTTCCATAATTTGGATATTGTTACAGGATTGAATACCCCATACTCCCGCACCGTATATTGCAACTGGGATACATTTAGCTTTGTATAGGGATTTTAATTTGGCAACCGGCTTCTGACCCAATTTGGGTAGCCTTTTGCACACGGGCTGATATTAGGGGGTCCCAGCTCAAGGTTTTATTAAATAAGTTCCCCAGATAATTAAAACTATCAACTTTCTCAATGATTGAGTCCTTCACCACGAGCCTGCGAGATTGTACCCCTTTCGGGCCGCAGGCCATAGCGAAGGACTTTGAGAAATTGACCCTTAGATCTAACCCCTGCATAAAGGTTTCGAAAGCATTTAAGCAAATTTGCATGCTATTGGCAGTTAGGGTCATTCAAACCGTGTCATCTGCGTAAGATAACATCGGTATACGTTTACCATTTACCTGGGGAAAATCAGCACAACTTTCCAACAGAAAGGCTTCCAAACCATTGGTGTATACCAGAAACAAGAAGGGGGCCAATATACACCCCTGGCGAACCCCCTCAGTCGACGGTATGGACTTTGTCTTCTCCCCTGCAGGGCCAAATCTTATCCTTACTGTTGTGGCAGCGTGGAGTCTGCGAAGTAGTGTGACCAATGGCTCCTCAAACCCCATAGAATCCATCATTTGCCAGAGTTTATTTCTACATACAGTGTCGATGGCACTGGATAAGTCCATGAAAGCCAAGTGGATACAACCACGCTTGTCTCTCATGTACTTACCCATGATCAGCGCCAAATTTAGGCACTGCTCAGTAGTGCCTTTTCCCCGCCTAAACCCGTACTGGGATTCAACAATAATACCATTCGATTCTGCCCAAGTTTCTAAGCGAGCCAGGATCACCCTACCCATTAATTTACAGGACGCATCTATTAGTGATATTGGTCTGTAACAACAGGGGTCACGTTTGTTACCCATTTTGAATATCGGGACCACTACAGCCTCTTGCCATGATGTCGGAATGCGACCTACCACAACTGCTTTAAACAGGAGTAATAAGAGTGGTGCCCACACATCTGTGTTATATTTAAAAAAGTCCAAAGGTACCGAATCCGGCGCTGGAGCTTTCAGTGAAATGCCCTTTCTAAGTGCGGCCTCTACCTCAGGGAGAGTCAGTGAGAGGCTAAGCATATTTGCTGACTCCCTCTTTATGTCGCAGAACCCCTCAATACTAGTTATTCCATATGTCCCCTGGGATATGCACCTGTAGGCTGTCCTTTTCTTCACTTTTTAGGAAAGGGCGATTTAAAACCTCCCAAAAAAGTCGGCTGTCCTTTAATTCTGAGGCTTTGCACAAATCATCCCACGCCTGTCTTTTTAAGTCAGTTTTACGCTTAATGATGGCATCTCTATAGACTTTCCTTGCCCTTCTGACCAAAGCCCTGTCCCGAGGCATTTGACGTAATGCCTTCGTTAGGCTAGATTGCGCTCTGGAACATTTTGAATCGAACCATTTACAGGTAATACCCTTTTCGCTCCCGTAGATTTCAAGAGGTGGGAAGCCACATTGCCTAAAAGAGCTTCGAAATGATCAATTATTAACTCTGGCTCATTTGAGGGCGTTAGGCAGGCTTCTAACCTTTGTTTATTTATCTTAAAGGTCTCCAGCTCTAAAAGTCTTACGGGTACCTGATCCCACCTTATGGTAACCCCCTGATTCTGACAAAATTTAAGTGGGTGTTCCACAATCTGTATTCTCTTAAAAGCGGGGCACAGACTCAGAATAAGTGGATTGTGGTCACTTGCTGGGTTAGCCTCAATCTGAAAGTCATTAATAAGGTGAGTGTATTTTCTTGAGACCAGGGCAAAATCAATAACACTCATATGGCCACTAGACATATCCAGGGCACAAAGATCATTAATTATTATAATATTGTTTAAGGCCTCACCTTGTTTTGCATGCTTAAAATGCGCAAACGGCTGGTCATTTAGGTCTAATAGGCCACAGACTCTTGAACCACTAAATTTGCACAAACCACAATTAAAATCACCTACCCACATGATAAAAAGAGGAAATATGGTATTAGTTACTTTCGCAATCTCATCCTGTAATTTTTGTATGACCACTGTAGTTTGGGAATCGAATATATTATAATACCAGTTAATTAAGAGCAAGGGGACCGAGAATAAGTCCTTAATCACAAGCAATTGAAACCAAGGGCATTCCGCCAGTGTGTCAGTTTTTATCATATCATGTTTATAGAAATGGCTGCCATAAGACCGCCCATGGCTCTTCCAGCTTGTGAGGGTTCTGCTGGGACATTAAAAGATTGGTAACCATCCAAACCAGGGGACCCCCTGCTCCATGTCTCCTGGAGACAGACTATATCAAGGGATTCCACAAATTTTAACCATACCGGGTCCTCTAGCCTCCGTGAGAGACCAGATATGTTCCACGAGATCAGGCAGAAGGAGTAACCCTCAGCCAGGCTGTCAAAATCCCCCACATATGTTCTAGTTTGAGATTGGGGTGCATCATTAACTCTCCGTGTTACTACCAGTGGACTAATGTCTACATCTAGTGAGACAGATTCTACCTGTCTGGAGATAGCACTCTCACCCTGTGGTAAGATGCAATCAATATGCATCAGATCACCTTTCTGGCACCCAGTTGGCGTTGATGGTCAATCTACCATCTCCAGACAGTTGTATCTGTTCATAGTTGGGATTCCTCTCCAGTTATCCCTGAGAAATGGTTCTTGTGTAAGATATCTGATGGAATTTCCTCCCCAATCCTCCCTGGTAGGGTATCTGTGGGAATTTCCTCCCCAATCCTCCCACTCTCTTCCTAGTGCTCGTAGGCCTACTCTATGCCAGTTCTGTTCATAAGCTAAGTCATTGTGGGTCCCAGGGGGATAAAAAAAGGAGAGTCGTTTTGTATCTATACCTTCATTGGTGTTTTGGGGGCCCCATGAACAGATGTGATTCACTGTACGACGATCCTTAAAGTTAACCAATATACAGTCACCCTGAGTTGACTTCTTTCCATGGCCCACCCAGGGAACTCTGCGAACCGTTATGGTCTGACTCGACCAATAAGGTGGTAATGGTCGGTTCTTATTGAGCCAGTGTTGGACTTTGTTCATTAATGCCCAGGGAGGTTCATCTGTGGTGTTTAACAGCTCCGGGACACCAGTCAACATTACCACAAAGGGACTAGCCTCAGGGGGGAGATTAGCAGGGAGTCTAGTATTGGGCACTCCTCTATAGGAATCCCTATTGAGATTCATCAGGGGTACTATGGGGGTACTCTGCACTCTGAATCTGCACTCACACTCTGCACTCTGAATCTGCACTCACACTGTGCACTCTGAATCTACACTCTGCACTCTGAATCTGCACTCTGATTGATGTGCAGATTCAGATTCAGAGTGTGAGTTCAGATTCAGATTCAGAGTGCAGAGTGTGAGTGCAGAGTGCAGATTCAGAGTACAGAGTGTGAGTGCAGAGTGCAGATTCAGAGTGTGAGTGCAGATTCAGATTTGGAGTGCTGAGTGTGAGTTCAGATTCAGAGTGCAGTTCCAACACAAACTGGAAGTAGTTTGAGCACAAAAATAGACAAATGGGCTACCTGTTTGAAAAATGCCAAAACTGTGGTACAAAACTAGTTTTTTTATTGCAGCTATGCATGTTCCTGAAAGCTGGGAAGACGGTGATTTTCGATCAATCCATCAGGATTGGTAAAGTTTGGCTCCTTCACCTGTGAGGGTCTCGAAGTTCTGTGGGATCAAGCTTCCTGTTGCTATTGGTTGAACAATCATTTCTTAAGGTTCGCCCTGAACTGTTGGAGCAAAGGTGATGCTCTGAGGTCCAAGGGGAGGGTGTTCCAGGTCTTGTCTGCTTGTTGGGAGAAGGAACAGCCTCTACTGTATGCCTGGTGAATGCCTTTGGTACAGCGGCCCGTAGAGGTAAGAGCGGAGGGGCCGGGTGGGGTGGGAATTTTTACATATGACATTGAGGGAAAATTAAATAATTAATTCTAGCTGTCGTCTGTCAAAATACCCCCCTCACACCCCGTCCCACCACTCTTACCTGCCCATGCCGCAGCAGGTTGGTTAGCTGCTAGGGAAAGGGATCTGGAATGGAGGTCTCTTGTGGGCAGGTCTAAATACACTCATTTGTTGAGGTAGGCCGGTCCTTCATTGTGTAGTGCCTTGAAGCATTGTAAATTATTCATTGACGCCTTGTTTAGGAAAGAAACAGACACTTTGATCCAGAACACTTTTTTCCTAATTTTCCTATTTTTTTCTCAAAAAACACGAAAGTTTGCTAAATTTTGCCTATATTTGCACTGCCCTCCAGGCGAGTTCACAAACCCTGGACGCCTTCAGAATTCCTAGGATGTTGGAAAAAAGGAACGCAATTTTGACATGGATACATTATATGGAAAAAAAGTTCTGGAGCCCAAAGCGAGAAGTACCCCAAATGGCCAGAAATGATCTAAGCACTGTGGGTAAAAAAGACCATCAGTTGAGGAGTTCATATTTTTACTAATTTCAAAACATTTACTTTCAGTAATTACATCATACGCATGATCATGGGTCCACAGTTCACATGAATGACACTCTTCTTTTCAATTATGAGTGTTGAATCCAACAGAAAATGTAAGCTGAAATGCATGGCATATAGCATTGAATTAAAGTGCATGAAACATACATAGAATAATTTCTGTTCAGTTCTGTTAGCCCTCACATAAAGTCTCATACTAATGCTGTAAAAATGTGTACCATATTCTAGGTGCAATAAAACTTTACAGTCATTTAGAAATGTTAGATCTGCTTGACCTCAATTATGACATATTTTATAGCTAACGCTCTTCTGTATAAAGGGCAATGATGGTCCTATATAAATGTGTATTTTTGAATGCGTATTAGTTCCGCATCAAGTTTCTGCCTTAGTCTATGAATAATTCTTTCACAAACCTAATTAAAATGAATGAAAAAGAAAATGTATTCACATCCTGGTTCACAAGTATGTTTGTCCTACTTTATGCACTCTCCAATCTTCAGTCCATATATCAGACACCTAGTAGAAGCAGCATTGCTCCCTAAAGCTTGAAATCCTACGTCGCAGCCAAGGCCTGGAACGAGCTCCCAGTCAACATCAGACGCTCCCCTAACCTGAAAACCTTCAGGACGAGCCTTAAGTCCTGGCTTTTCAGCTAGAACTGCACCCCCTGTGCCTTGAGACCCTCACGGGTGGATAGTGAGCTTTAAAATTCCCTGATTGATTGATTGATTGATTGAAGCTCTATAAGCTAATCATTGCACCAAAGCTTTCTTTCACCTAGGTCTTGTGATGAAGCAGGGTGACTCTTCCATTATGTGAGTGGATACAGGGTGTGAATGTATGTATGCTTTGAGAGAAACTGATATAAGGAGCACGTAAGTGACCTCAATAATCTTAATGAATTTTGAACTGATGGAAAGACCACTTCCAGTTGGACTATCCTCATTCAGTTTCATCTTAATGTCTTCAGAGGCACCTGTATGGAACAAATCTGTATTTTACTGCTCATTTCCTGAATAAGCAGGGCCTCTGTGTTGCCCAACAATACTAAATTATATGTTAAACATTATCAGGGTCATACAACAGTTGTAGAGGTAGGGAGAGGGAGAGAGGTTTAGAGAGAGAGAAAAACAGAAAGAGAGAGGTCAAATAGAGAGAAAGTTTACTTTTACAGGGGGACTCATGGAAGGTGGCTGCCCTGGGCAATTGCCTTCTTTGCCCAGGTCTATAAAATGCCCCTATTATCCGGAGATAAGCATCAAAATACCTGATGCATTTTAAGTCACTTGCATTTTACATGTTCTCCGAGAATTGTGTTTGCCGATCTGTCTTTTCTGTGAACCCAAATGAAACAGTTCTTATTTATGGCTGAGCATTTGTAGCAATTCAACTGACAATAAAACAAGTTAATACAATGAAATCCCCACTGTAGGAAATTAGGTTATTAATTGTGTGGCCTGCAGATGTAAAAAGTCCACAATTGTCCTTACTGGGCTCAAAGCACTCCATTATAGCACTCGACCCTCTCAGGTTAGTGAGGCAGAGCAGTCCAAGGCTATGAGGAGTTGGTGTGGGCTAGAATTAGCCGTTCGCTGGCACAGAATAATAACACTTAATAAATGATTGTCCATTTATTACCTTTTCTTTAGATAAAGAAGAAGTATGTTTATTAGGCACACACTACTAAATACAATACAGTAATTTACAAATCGAGATCTTGGCAGATAAAAAATATCATAGATGACATTGCATAATCACCTTTCACCCCGTAAAGGGGTCAAACAAATATATACTGTAAGTTTACTGGCTCAGTTAAAGGTTCAAGATCAACAAACCATGTTAAAGACATCATTTTGTATGTAACTACAATTATCAATAGGAGTAAACATGTATAAATGCACTTATTATTGTTCATAAAGCAGTATTCGCTATGATCAATAATTATTATTATCATTATAATCTCAATAAAGCATTTAAAACGAGTAAAACATGTGCCAGTGTATTTTTTATACAATTTCCAATTATAAAAATGGACTAATACAAGCAGCCTCTAGAAAGTATCATAATTTGTTTACTTTACAAGGCAATTATAGACTTGGCCCCTAAAGGGCGCTTCACGGCCTGTAACTCTCTTAGACATACTCACGCCACAATAACTGTAACCATACAATCAGATCCTAGATGTCTCAGCATTCTCAGCTATAGAGCAAAAGCTCCAGTTTTGGGAGTGCTTAAAAACATAGAGAACATTTCTGGGTGTTCCTGTTTACAGGAACCCCACAATGTTAGGATGATTACATTTAAAAGGACTCCTTGGGAGTAGTCATTGCACTCTTGCAGCTTCTCCATGCCTCCATTCTTTTGTTGGTGGTGCCCCTGCCATCCTGGGGCCACCATGAGCAAGTAAAAACGTGGAAAATTAAAGAGCCCCGCAGGCCAACAAGGCCATGTTCGGTAGCAGTGAATATTATAGTATCCGCTCTTCCACTGCTTTTGGGAGAGCCGAAATGCAAGCAGGCGGCCTCAAACTGCAATATTCTCTTTCTGCCTGGGTTCCTGGTCCCACCCAGGCCACCCCCAAGCTAAGTGAGGCATTGGAGCACCTACATGATCCCTGCCGGCTCCCTAACACTTAGCCTCCTCCTCGGATGGCACGGGAGCCAGACTGTTTTCCTTCTCCACATGCACTTCATGATAGCAAGAGGTTGTATGTTTTATGGTTCTCCACGCCCCCAGTAACAGACATGGGGTGGAGTAGAGTGCTCTCTGCCCGATCTTTTGTAAGGGGTCCTGAGGTTGGAGCCCTGAGGACTCAGACCAGTTTTTCATCAGCCCTCAGGGAGATAGGGTGCCAGAGGGCAAAAGGAGAAATAGGGAGGAGGTGCCACACACACACCCTCCCAGGAATGATTCAATCCTGTGCCAGCCCCGGGCCCTGGCCCACCCCGGGTGTATTTTCAGAAATGATAAAAGGTCAACAAATATTTAAAATACCATAACTCAGTCCCCACTGGGTCAGTTTTTACGACCTTGGGGTCATTTTACTACTGGTGGTGAGCTCCTGTCGCCACAGGGGTCAGTTTTAGCACAGCAGACCTCCACACCTACAAAGTGGTGCAGTCCTCAGGGAGCTGTTTTTCATGGCTCTCCGTGCCAGACTTCCTCCTGGTCTTAATTTCTGGGTGCAAAAGTCTAAGGCTTCCTCCAACTGGTCCTCAGTGGGTTTAATTGGGCCAGACTCACTGGCACTTTTGGAGAACTACTGGTCCTGGGGTCAACTGGGCAGAGTCCTGAGTCCTTTCTGGGCATCAGTGCTTTCTTTCTTCCAGTTGTCCATGACGGTACCAGGGTCCAGCAGTGAAGCACAGACAAAATCACAAGGAAAGAGAGAATCTCCCCCTTGTGCAAAAGGTTTTAAAGGGAAGAGGATGGTTCCAGATGCCAGGCACCTCTGGCCAATTGTAGGGTGCCACATCGCGACAAAATGTTCTGGTTCAACTACACTGAAGCAGAGCTTTTTCTACATTGCTGGAAAAATTCCACTGCCTCATCAGATATTTTTCACCACTATCAAATCCATGCATGCTGGAAAAAGCCCAATTACATTTTTTTGTCATTATGTTTACCTTTTGCAAAGTTCTTCTGTGAATAATAATGGCAAATGTTGGCAAACTTCTTGTTCACAAGTTTATGATTTAGGAACATTTTTAGGCACTTTAGCATTGAGCAAAAAATTACTTTTTCTTGTAAAGTATCTCAGTGCAGAGCCATTTTGTTGGTGTTTATGAAGGGTATGTGCAAGAAAAATTGTTGCAAAAGTCCTGGATTTGACAAAAATGAAAATATAAACAAAATTTTCCATACAAGTTCAAAATACTTGCTGAAAAAAACGAAGCAACTTCAAAGAGATTCCTATACATACAAGTACACATAAAGAAGCGAACATTTTTGGTATGTGTGCAGTAGTAATATGCATTAATTCATTTAAACTTCACTTTAAATGCCTTTTTTAGCAATGCAAATATGTCCAACAGAGCTTTGCAAATGTTACTGTTTAAAAGGAACATTGTAATTTATAGAGACTGAGAATGTGCATATTTGGTCACGCATAAGAAACAGTCATTAAAAAAGTGAAAATTTCTGCAACGATTATTTTAAAACACAAATATTGCAAGTGTATGCCAAAAAAAATTAAAGAAACAAAAAAGGAAGGAAAAAAGATAGTGCTGCCTAATTTTGGTCGTCTCTGATTGAAATACAAATTTTATATAAAAAAAAATCACCATCAAATATTAGTTAATAGAACAGTATGGCGGCTTCCTAGCAGGCAGGTGTTCTTGGAACGTGCATACAAATCCTTTCTGAACATCACATGAAAATATGATTCCTATTGGAGCAAGGAACATGTACTGTTGCTTTTTAATTACTGTAACCTTAAGACACAGTTTTAAACACAAGGACAACAACAAAATGAAAAAGAACAAACATTGAAAAAAATATTGGCCAACAAGCCCATAAATGCACTTTATAGGTGGAGCTGCATATGTGAACAGGCAAACAACTGTCACAGTGGAATAGAGTGAATAACTGAAGTGAGGAGATCCATCGCCCTATCCTGCATGGTGTGGTTCGTGGACGGGAAATATATATGACAGTTGGACGGACCAGTGCATGAAGAAGTCCCACCAAAAGACCTTGCAGTTATTTTTAATTTATGAAGTTCTTAGATTAGTGAACAGGGTAAGGCAGCTGAAGATATCTCTAGGGCAGAAATAATAACCTTATTCTACACGTTAGTCTGCAATCCCAGTATAAAATTTGCATCTGACTTTCCTATTGCATTTGAGTTATGACATCTCTAAGAGCTTTTATTAGAGAATGACACAACTGCTCAACTATAATAAAGTATTACAGTTCGGGGTGAAGTGAAAATTACTCCAATCAGAGCCAGCAGACAAGGTGAAAAGCAGGTCATATGCATATTTCCAGCAGCAGTTTCAGGTTTTTTTTCTGATCAGTTTTCCGAAAATGAACAGTGATCGGCAATGAGAAGAGATTTATTGCAACCATTTTTTTTTGCATGCTGTATTTAATTCCACTACTAAACCTTGGTCTCACTTTCAACCCATTCCAGAAGAAGAGATAATCAATCTTATCTCCACCGCTAAACCTTCATCTCATACCCTTGACCCCCTTCTGGCTCAACTCACCAAAAAACTGAAACTCTCCCTAGCCCCTCTGTGGTGCAGGATTATCAACAGCGCCCTAAAAACTGGAGTTGTCCCAGACTGTCTGAAATTTGGACAAGTCACTCCACTGCTAAAAAAACAGGCCTGGACAAAAATGACTTAAATAACTTCAGGCCCGTCTCTAACCTTCCTCTTCTTTCCAAAATCCTAGAAAGATGTGTTCTCCACCAACTAACCCGGCACTTGGACAATACCAACCTACTCGACTCACATCAGTCGGGATTCAGGAAGGGGTGCAGCACGGAAACTGCAATCCTCAACGTAATTGATGACATATACAAATCACTGGACTCTGACCAGTGTTGCCTCCTCATTCTCCTAGACCTATCGGCGGCATTCGACGCGGTCGATCACAATCTTCTCCTCAAATCTCTCGAAGAAAGGGCCGGACTCATTGACGTGGTCCTCAACTGGTTCTCTTCATTCTTGCATAACCGCTCCCAAAGAATCAAAATCAGAAGCTTTGAATCCGACCTTCACCCAGTCAAGAGGGGAGTGCCCCAAGGATCTGTGCTCTCCCTCCAACTCTTCAATATCTATATGGAACCCCTCGTCACCCTACTCAGAAAAGCTAACATCCCCTTTCATCTCTACGCTGATGATACCCAATTCTACTTGGAAATCTCCTCTTCTAAAGACATTCACAGACTCAATGAAACACTAAGGAAGGGCAACGTTGGCTATCAAGCAACCATTTAAAGCTGAACCCGGACAAAACACAACTACTCCTCATCTCGAACAAAGAAGAGAATGCACAAATGGTTGAATGGTTAAAAGATATCGATGCGTTCAATGGAAACCTCACCGTGGCTGACTCTGTTAAATCACTAGTCATCACGCTAGATACCAAACTCGACCTGAACAAACACATTAAGATCTCAGCAAAGAGTGCTTTCCTTAATTCGAAACTACTAAACAAAATTAAACCGTACATTCCATCCAAAGACCTCAAACAAGCAACCCAAGCATTGGTGCTGTCTCGATTGGACTATGGAAATGCTATCCTCTCGGGAATAGCCAAAACTCACCTTCCTCCTCTGAAAACATCCCTCAACGCGGCCGCCAGAATGGTCACTGGAATAAAGAAATTTGATCACATCTCTCCGGCACTAAAAGATCTCAAGTGGCTACCAATTGAAATGCGGGCGAACTTTTCAACAGCTTGCCTCACTCACAAAGCCCTTCACACAGGCAAACCCGAATATCTGGCATCCAAACTCAGAAAAGCGGGACAGAACAGGACTCTCAGAAGCTCTAATACTCTACTCCTTATCCCGCTAAAAGCACGAAAACAAAAAACTGCGGCCAGATCCTTTGCCAGAAATGTGCCCAAAATTTGGAACTCCATCCCTCCCACATCAGAACTATTCCTTCCTTCCCCAAATTCAAAAGCCAGCTCAAAATCCTTTTCCTCGACCGCTCCCTATCGAACAGATAGGAGTAGCTCGGAGTTCTAAACGTCACTGCTGCTCTCGTCGAGGTGCTTATCAAGACTCTGTATTTTGAACTCGTCACTATCCTCTCGTACGATTTGTACCCTGAGTATATTGCTTACTGTTCTATGTTTGCCTTCTTTTGCACTGCTCTGTACTTGTTGTGAAGCGCTCCGATACCTTCCGGTCAGGCAAGCGCTATATAAAACTTCCTAAATAAAAAAATATATAAAAAAACTCTTTGCAATTTACTACTCAGCCTGAACTACATATTTTTTTAATGTGATCTACATTATCCCTATTCTAATATGTTTTTGCTACAAATTCCTAAATTCTTATTGGTGTGTTTGACTTCACTCTACAGATTGCTTTACGTTTTCAATCACGATATATCATTAAGATAAAATAGCAAGACACCAAAGACTTAAGTGGTTTGTGGGACGGGTGATGGTGTGAGCAAATATTGTAAGGGATAAAATACTACCTGCTAGATGTTAAGAAGACATTATGGGGCTGATTTGGATTTCCGTCGGACAGACTCTGACAGTCTGTCAGAGGCTTTCTGTCTGACATACAGGGTTTCCTTCCGGCTGCCATATTAGGATGACAGCAGGGAAAACTGTGGGGGGATTCTGCTCCTCTTCTGATGGGAAGAGTAGTGGAACTGTAATCCCTTGAATGATGGTCCGCCGTAGGAATTACAATGTCGGTTTTCCACAGTCTTTCCACCATGTTGCACTTTCTGACATGGAAAGGTCGTAGAAAAGTGACTTTGAGGGCCCCAGAAGGGCACCCTTCTCCCATGGCCTTCCGCTATGGGGCCACCTATTGTGCTGCCCTAAACTTCCCTCTACCGTGTTGCAGGCACCTCATGGTAGCTGCCACACGGTGCAGGGATGTTCACAAACATCCATTTTTCAATGAAAGCTTGTGCTGATGGCCTTTTCTCCCCTCTGCACAAGTTTTCATTGAAAAATGGATGTTTGCAACCGCCATATGGGTGGTCGGATCCTAGTCCTGAGGTCAGAACTGCCGACCTAACGTCGGGTGGTTCCAGACCTCATTGGTGTCACATCGTAATGAGCCCCTAAAAGTCACCCTTGGAGGCATGCAATATAATTATAATGTATAGCAGGACGATTTTTATCCCATATCTCTTACTAATGTTTGCATTTTCACCACTCATAGTTGTGCATATTTGAAAGACACCTACTGCCTATAACAAAAATATCAGCCACATTAAAAAATACCTGAAAATTATTAACAAAACAATAAGCACTGTAGCTCACTATTACGGTTTCGTTTCTTAATCAATGCAGATAAACTGCACTGTGTGAAGAAAATCAGTTCTCAGATTCACCTTCTAATCTTTTGTTAATTATTTAATGTTTAATAGCAAACCAAGCGATACAAAAGCTATTTTTACTAATTAAAGCTCTCTTGTACGTATGGATTACAACAGTCATCTGCACAGACATGTGGCTTATTCCACTCTGCTTTGCGTTCTAACACCTGCAGAAGCCATGGGGGTGGAACAACTGAAGCGTGTGAACGTAGAGATGCATCTGCTCTTTCAGCAGGAGGTACACACCCCGTCCTTCGGAAACAACGGCTGTGCAGAGTTATGCTACACTCTTGTTATTGCCCTGCTTTAAAAGTCGCACAAAACCTGGTGGTATATGTGCTCATTTTGAACGTCTGTTTCTAAAAGCGTGCCGTGCGGCAATGTAATATTTTTTGAGTATTTAGTATTTTCACACCATGACATTTTTCAAAATGTTAGACAATTTAGTTCTCGTCAGCTAGCAGATAGCTAAGAAATGTGTTACATTCAATTATAACACAAGCTTTCATTAATGACATAAGATGTTGTACAGTGCCTTGTGATGTGCATCAAAAAATCTGATGGTTTATTTAAGACACAGTAAAGAAGAATAGGGATTAGACTATCTGGCAGTACCGATTTTGGACAGATATGCCAATAGGAATTGAAAAGCCTTTACCCACACAGTCATGGCATTCTTCATCATCTGGGATTCCATTCTATTTATTAAAATGTACTCTATTTTTGAAAACAGGTTTAGGATTTTTCTTGTGTTGTGCTCTTGCTTATTTACTGTTTGTGTGCTGTATAAATACTTTGTACATTACCTCCAAGTTAAGCTTCAAAGGATTAAACACAGGTTAAGTCAGTCACTTTTGTGTTTTTTGTCCTGACCAGGATTGTAGTTGTTGCCTGAGTGGAGCTTCCATCCCACCCCACCAATGACCCGAGTTCCTACAGTGTACATATGACAACAAATCTCAGAATGCAATGCAAACTTGGCCTGAATGAACTACTCACTTATGGGCCTCTAAAACTAGGGAACTCTGTCCATCTGTTGTAGTGGACAAATGGACTTAAACAGAGCAGGCAGAAGTTAAAACACACCAATGTTGAGGAAACATGAGGGACTCATGCTCTAGGGATGGCAAATCTGAACATTTACTTCCAAGCCCTCCAGTGCGGCTTTGTTTGTACCCAGTTAGTGTGTTTCACTTGCTGCATAGATGCATTTGTTTGTCCTTGAAACCAAAAGCAATGTGCTTTGTTAAGCATTGTATAATACACAGTGTATGATACGTTGTTAATTCAAGGGCTCTAAGCCTGAAACTGCACAATATAAACTGGCAGTCAGGATTATTCATTCATCCTTCAAACTGTCTTGTTTCTTTGAGGGATAACACTTTGTCTGGCAATGGACCCAAATATCTACAGGACAAACTGGTTCCTTATCTTCCTTGGTGAAATCTTAGATCTAAGAGTAAACCTTTTCTTTGACCTCAGCATATTTGTATGTCCAGGTATGGTGGATTTGCTTTCTCTTATCTTGCACCGTACCACTGGAACAAGTTTCCCTTGTTCATCACAATGCATGTGGGGAGCGTGAAAAGTCACGCTCCACTCCCAGACGCACTGCACTTCTGGATATCAAATCCAACCAATATTTCTCCGTTTGACCATGTTCACAAATTGTCCAGTTTAATCCATATTATTTTTCACATTTTCTTCATGTTCTTCCGTTTTAATTCACATATGTGTCGTAGTGTATAAGGAATGAAATAAATAAGGAATACATCACGATAAACACAGTGTGCATACCACCCTCTTTCATTATTCCCTTGTTCATCACGGCATGCACTGACCTCTCACACTTTAAAAATCATCACAAGACCTGGCTGTTCTAATGGCGGCTTCTCTATTGATTTGTTGCACTAGCACCTAGATGCCACTTCAGGGGCGAGTCGCTGTACTATACCAAGTATCCATTAGCATGACGTAACATAACAGGAAATCTCACACAATGGGTGCACTATTTTATCATTCTCAACAAGATATACATGTATTTATTTTAAAGTATTCTATTAGCCTCTTGTTTTAAGACACTGCGGGCCGGACAGTAGGTTCCTATTAGGTTCAATAGCTTATCTGGAATTTAAAGCTATGTGCATGAAAATGTAAAACAAGCCGCATTGGCAATGCCAATATGTCTGGCCTTTACGACCTATTGGCTTTGCCAATGCTTTTTTCTCATGCTGAATAGCATCGGCAAAAAGATGTGCTTCTGGCTGATGATCTGCAATATTGGCAAAAAGGGAAAATGAAACAAATGGGATCACTTATACCCACACGTGCATGTGCTGTGATGACCTAGCATGATTACTTGTGCCTGCAGATGCATCACTATCACCACACATACATGCATATGCGGCATAATGGTGCCACCATTTTTTTAAATTTACAGTTCCAAGTTGGCAGACGCCAATCTTGGAGCCTTAGATTTAGAAAAAAGTAAGCAAATGCTAAAGCACATTTGAGCATCACAAGAGGAGAAACTGGGAGCAAGGGGGGAAGCAAAGTCAAGTCAAGTCAAGTCAATAAATTTATATAGCGCGCTACATACCCAGAGGGTCTCAAGGCGCTTGAGGAAGGGTGGGGAATTACTTGTCAAATATCCATGTTTTAAGTTGCTTTCTGAATGCTAGGTGGTTCTGAGTAAGGCGAAGGTGAGTGGGAAGTGAGTTCCAGGTTTTAGCTGCCAGGTAGGAGAAGGATCTACCTCCCATGGTGGTTTTGTTGATGCGAGGTACAGTGGCAAGGGCTTGGTTGGAGGATCGTAATTGGCGGGAGGGGGTGTAGAAGGACAGTCGTGTGTTGAGGCATTCGGGTCCGATTTCGTAAAGTGCTTTGTGTGCGTGGGTTAGGAGCCGGAAAGTAATCCTCTTATTGACGGGGAGCCAGTGGAGGTCTCTCAGGTGGCCAGAGATGTGTTCTTTACGCGGGATGTCTAATATGAGCCTGGCTGAAGCGTTCTGGATGCGTTGGAGTTTTTTCTGGAGTTTTGCGGTGGTACCGGCGTAGAGGGTGTTTCCGTAGTCCAGTCGGCTCGTGATCAGAGCGTGGGTGACTGTTTTTCTAGTTTCAGTTGGGATCCAGCGGAATGTTTTTTTGAGCATGCGCATAATGTTGAAGCAGGATGAAGAAACAGCGTTGACTTGTCTGGTCATCGAGAGAGAGGAGTCCAGGATGACGCCCAGGTTACGTGCGTGGTCCGTCGGGATGGGTGCTTTTCCAAGGGCCTCTGGCCACCAAGAGTCATCCCAGGCGGAGGGGGAGGTGCCTAGGATGAGAACTTCTGTTTTGTCTGAGTTCAGTTTCAGACGGCTGTGCTTCATCCATTCGGCTACTTCTTTCATTCCTTCATGCAGGTTGGTTTTGGCGGTGTTAGGGTCTCTGGTGAGTGATAGGATCAGTTGAGTGTCGTCGGCGTAGGAGATGATGTTGAGGTTGTGTTGGCGTGCGATGGTCGCGAGGGGGCTCATGTATACGTTGAAGAGGGTGGGGCTGAGTGACGATCCTTGTGGCACGCCGCAGATGACTTCAGTGGCCTCTGACTTGAATGGTGGGAGGCGGACTCTCTGGGTTCTTCCGGCAAGGAACGAGGTGATCCAATCCAGTGCTTTTCCTTGGATTCCGACGTTTCTGAGGCGTTGTAAAAGGGTGCTATGACAGACCGTGTCGAAGGCTGCGGAGAGGTCAAGAAGGATGAGGGCGACTGTGTCTCCATTGTCCAGTAGAGTTCGAATGTCGTCTGTTGCTGCGATGAGGGCGGTTTCAGTGCTGTGCTTGGCTCGGAAGCCGGATTGTGAGGAGTCGAGGGATTTGTTGGTTTCGAGGAATGCGGCGAGCTGGTTGTTGACCGCTTTCTCGATGACTTTGGCTGGGAATGGAAGGAGTGAGATAGGGCGGTAGTTTTTGAGTTCGGTGGGGTCAGCAGTGGGTTTCTTCAGGAGGGCGCTGAGTTCGGCATGTTTCCAGCTTTCCGGGAAGGTTGCAGAATTGAGGGAGCAGTTGATGACGTCTCGGAGGTGCGGTGCTATAATGGAGTCTGCTTTGTTGAAGATGTGGTGAGGGCATGGGTCTGTGGGGGATCCTGAGTGGATAGAGTTCATCAGACGGATGGTGTCCTCAGTGGAGATTGGCTTCCAGTCATTGAGGATGTTCAAGGGGGGTGGGGGTCCTGCAGGGGGTTGGGTGGGTTGGTCTACGGGTCGGTTGTCGAAGCTGTTGTGGATGTCTGCAATTTTGTTGTGGAAGAATGAGGCAAGGGAGTCGCAGAGGGCTTGGGAGGGGGTGATGTCATTGGAGATGGCTGCGGGGTTGGTAAATTCTTTGACGATGTTGAATAATTCCTTGCTGTTGTGGGCGTTGTTATCTAGTCTGTCCTTGAAAGCGGCTTTCTTGGCATTCCGGATCAGTTGGTGGTGAGTGCGGGTGGCGTTTTTGAAGGCGTCCTTGGTGCTGGTGGTTGGGTCTTTTTTCCAGGCCTTCTCAAGGGAGCGACAGAGTTTCTTGGATTTCTTAAGATCATCGTTGAACCAGGAGGCCTTCTTGCTGCCTAGTTTGATTTGTCGTTTTTTCAGTGGTGCTAGGATGTCGGCGCTGTGGGATAACCATTGGGTGAGGTTGGTGGCTGCTTGGTCGGGGTTTGAGGAGTGGGCTGGGGGTTTTTGAAGAAGCGATGAGGAGATCTGGTCGATGGTGATTTTGTTCCAGTTTCTTTGCAGAGTGGGTTGGGGGTGGTTGTTGGATGTGGGCTTGTTGTAGGTAAAGTGAACGCAGCTGTGGTCGGTCCAAAGGAGAGCTGTGGTGTGGCTGAAGGAGACATGTTTACTGGAGGTGAAGATGGGGTCAAGTGTGTGACCTGCGATGTGGGTGGGGGTAGTGACAAGCAAAGGAGGCTCTTAAGGCACAGAGGGGGTAGAAAAGACAATAAAAATCTAAAAAGAAAGCCACTGGTTGGTGGAGGAAGCAACCAAGAATCTGCATGTGGGGGAAAAGAGGAAACAACATGGAGTGTGTGGGGTGTGGGCATTTGAGGGCCAAAGCAGCACCAGTGACCACTGTGCCTTTAATTAGGCCGGGTCACCCCTCCTGCTCCCGACGCCTCCTGACGCCTCCTGCTGCCGCTGCCCCGAGCGACCCAGCCGCCGCTGAGCCGCCCGCCTGTGCCGTTTTTCCCGCTGTTTTTCCCGCCGTTTTTCCCGCCGCTGCCCCCTGCGGCCCCGCCCACCTTCACCCCATTGGCCACCCCGCTCCCGCCACCCAGCTGACCCGCCCTCCCGGCTCCTGATATAAAGGGTCTGCAGTACGTGTTCTGGAGTGACCACTGTGCCTTTAATTAGGCCGGGTCACCCCTCCTGCTTCCGACGCCTCCTGACGCCTCCTGCTGCCGCTGCCCCGAGCGACCCAGCCGCCGCTGAGCCGCCCGCCTGTGCCATTTTTCCCGCCGTTTTTCCCGCCGTTTTTCCTGCCGCTGCCCCCTGCGGCCCCGCCCACCTTCACCCCATTGGCCGCCCCGCTCCCGCCACCCAGCTGACCCGCCCTCCCGGCTCCTGATATAAAGGGTCTGCAGTACGTGTTCTGGAGTGACCACTGTGCCTTTAATTAGGCCGGGTCACCCCTCCTGCTCCCGACGCCTCCTGACGCCTCCTGCTGCCGCTGCCCTGAGCGACCCAGCCGCCGCTGAGCTGCCCGCCTGTGCCATTTTTCCCGCCGTTTTTCCCGCCGTTTTTCCCACCGCTGCCCCCTGCGGCCCGCCCACCTTCACCCCATTGGCCGCCCCGCTCCCGCCACCCAGCTGACCCGCCCTCCCGGCTCCTGATATAAGGGGTCTGCAGTACGTGTTCTGGAGTGACCACTGTGCCTTTAATTAGGCCGGGTCACCCCTCCTGCTCCCGACGCCTCCTGACGCCTCCTGCTGCCGCTGCCCCGAGCGACCCAGCCGCCGCTGAGCCGCCCGCCTGTGCCGTTTTTCCCGCCGTTTTTCCCGCCGCTGCCCCCTGCGGCCCTGCCCACCTTCACCCCATTGGCCGCCACGCTCCCGCCACCCAGCTGACCCGCCCTCCCGGCTCCTGATTTATGACGCCCACAGAGCGACCGCGCAGCGGACGCGCGCAGCGGGAGCACCGAATGAGCGCCGAAGGTGCGCCAAAGGTAAGCCCGTCTGCGCCCGTCCGCACCTGGCCCGCGCCCAGTGCCAGGACCCCTGGCCCCCACCGACGGAAGCCGACCCGACGAACCTACGACGCCACCGACCTCAACGCACTCAACACCGGCCGAACCCCGGGCTGCTACCGAGCCACACCGAGACGCACCCACGGACCCTTCAGCTGCCACTCCTGCAAGTTCACCTGCATCCGGACCTGCACGGCACCAGCACCCACCAAACCGAGCACCAGCAGCACCCACCTGAAGTGCATCCTGCTCAACACCCGCTCCGTCCACAGACACGCCGTCGAGCTCTGGAACCTGATCGACACCACAACCCCAGACATCGCCTTCCTCACGGAAACCTGGATGAACGCCTCCTCAGCGCCCGACATCGCCATCGCCATCCCGGACGGCTACAAGATCATCCGGAGGGACCGCATCAACCAGACAGGAGGAGGCATCGCCATCATCCACAGGAACACCATCCGCATCACGACCAACACCGACGACACCCTCGCACCCGCCGAGCACCTGCACTTCCAGATCCACGTCAACCCCAAGACCACCCTCAGAGGCACCCTCATCTACAGACCCCCGGGACCACGCACACAATTCAGCGAAGACATCGCCGACTTCATCAGCCCACACGCCCTCCCCTCCGCCGACTACATCCTCCTCGGGGACCTCAACTTCCACCTGGAGAACAACAACGACCGCAACACCACCACCCTGCTGGACAACCTCGCCAACCTCGGACTCAAGCAACTGGTAGACACCCCCACCCATTACGCCGGACACACGCTCGACCCGGTCTTCTCCTCCAGCAAGGACATCGCCTTCAGCCACGCCACGGGACTCCACTGGACGGACCACAGCTGCGTCCACTTCAGCTTCAGAAGGACCACGCTCCACCATCACCAGCAACAGATTCCCCGCAGAAGCTGGAAAAAGATCACTGCAGACCAGCTCGCTACCTCCCTGAGCAAGAACCCTCCCACCAGCACAACGAACCCCAGCCAAGCGGCCACCAACCTCACGAAATGGATCAGCGACTGCGCAGACGACCTCGCCCCTCTGAAGACCCCGCCGAGCAGACCCGGCAGCAAGAAAGCCCCTTGGTTTAACGACGAACTCAAGAACTCCAAAAAGAACTGCAGAGCACTCGAGAAAACCTGGCGCAGAGACCCAACACCGGACAACATGACTGCCCTCAAGCTCGCCACCCGAAAACACCACCAACTGATCCACGCCACCAAGAAAACAGCATTCAAGGAACGACTGGACAACAACGCACACAACAGCAAGGAACTCTTCAACATCGTGAAAGAGATCTCCAACCCCAACGCCGGAAACAACGACACCACCCCTTCGCAAGACCTCTGCAACTCCCTCGCCTCCTACTTCCACAACAAGATCGCGGACATACACAACAGCTTCAGCACCCAACCGACGCACGCCACGACCGAACCACCGCCCCCCACCACCACCCTCCGAACCTGGACCCCGATCAGCACCGAAGACACCATCCGCACGATGAACTCCATCCACTCCGGATCTCCGACAGACCCCTGCCCTCACCACGTCTTCAACAAGGCCGACGCCGTCATCGCGCCCCACCTGCGGGACATCATCAACACCTCCTTCGACATCGCCACCTTCCCGGAGAGCTGGAAGCACGCCGAACTCAGCGCTCTACTTAAGAAACCATCAGCCGACCCCACCGACCTAAAGAACTACCGCCCCATCTCGCTGCTCCCGTTCCCGGCAAAAGTCATCGAGAAGACCGTCAACAAGCAACTGGCCGCCTTCCTCGAGACGAACGGTTCCCTCGACCTCTCGCAGTCTGGCTTCCGGGCCAACCACTGCACCGAGACCGCCCTGATCGCAGCTACCGATGACATCCGAGCCCTGCTCGACAACGGAGAAACAGCGGCCCTCATCCTCCTGGACCTCTCCGCAGCCTTCGACACTGTCTGCCACCGTACCCTAGTACAGCGCCTCAGCAACGTCGGAATCCAGGAGAAGGCACTGGAGTGGATCATCTCCTTCCTCGCCGGAAGGACACAGAGAGTCCGCCTCCCCCCGTTCAGATCGGAGGCCACCGAAGTCATCTGCGGCGTACCACAAGGATCGTCGCTCAGCCCCACGCTGTTCAACATCTACATGAGCCCCCTCGCAGCCATCGCACGCCAGCACAACCTCAACATCATCTCCTACGCCGACGACACCCAGCTGATCCTCTCCCTCACCAACGACCCCGCCACCGCCAGAGCCAACCTGCACGAAGGGATGACAGACGTAGCCAAATGGATGTCGAACAGCCGCCTGAAACTGAACTCGGACAAGACTGAAGTCCTCATCCTGGGATCCTCACCCTCTGCCTGGGACGACTCCTGGTGGCCCCCCGCCCTGGGCAGCGCACCCAAACCAACAGACCACGCACGCAACCTGGGCTTCATCCTGGACTCCTCCCTCTCCATGACCAGACAAGTCAACGCCGTCTCCTCGTCGTGCTTCAACATCCTGCGCATGCTACGTAAGATCTTCCGATGGATACCAACCGAGACCAGTAAGACGGTCACCAAGGCCCTCGTCACCAGCCGTCTGGACTACGGCAACTCCCTCTACGCCGGAACCACCGCCAAACTCCAGAAGAGACTCCAGCGGATCCAGAACACCTCAGCTCGACTCATCCTGGACATCCCCCGCTGCAGCCACATCTCCGGACACCTGAGAGACCTGCACTGGCTCCCGGTCAACAAGAGAATCACCTTCCGGCTCCTCACCCACGCACACAAAGCCCTACACAACCAAGGCCCAGGATACCTCAACAGCCGCCTCAACTTCTACGCTCCCAAACGCCAGCTTCGATCGACCAGCCACGCCCTCGCCGCCGTCCCCCGCATCCGAAGAGCCACCACAGGAGGAAGGTCCTTCTCCTACCTGGCCGACAAGACTTGGAACTCCCTTCCGACCCATCTCCGCCTGACCCAAGACCACCTCGCCTTCAGGAAGCAGCTCAAGACCTGGCTGTTCGAACAGTAGCGGACCGCCCCCCCCCCCCCCCCAGCGCCTTGAGACCCTCCGGGTGAGTAGTGCGCTATACAAATGCTTTGATTGATTGATTGATTGATAGAAGTAGAGAACAAGAAAATGCATTTTTTCTCTTGGTTTACTGGAATAAAAAGAAAAAATTAGTGACGTGAATGCGAGCAAAGGGAAGATACATGTCATCCAATCAAAAGGATTATAAAGTTGTGTTTAATCCTCCATGGGAGGAGCAAACACAAGAGGAGGAAGAAAAGTCATTGAATCAGAAGCGAGCAAATGAGAATGGCAATAAAGGAAACCAATGCTAAGCAATGAGGCTGCTAAATGTCCACCCTAAGCTTCTGTTTGATAGTACACGATAGTTCTTTCTGCAACAGATACCTAAAATGTGTCTAAAACCGTAGAACGACCATTCTTGCTCTGCTATGATAACAATTGCTGAGAATCTATTTTACGTATGCATTGCCCCAAAACAAAAATCCGATCTGCAAGCACAAATACCCACAATGCCCTGTTCACAGAATCAGAAGCAGTTTCACACAGACATTAGTTATCCATGCACAAACGTCACATTTACATTTATAACAAACTTATGATTCAGCCGAACAATCAAGTCCTATGAGTCCTCAATAAAATGATCAGCATCCGTTACTGCAGGAACGCACCTCACATGTATGCTATGGCTCTGGCTTCAAAGATACACTCTTGTATTTTTACGTATGCCCAAATTCACCGGAAAATAAATTGGTGAAAATGAAACGAAATAATTTAACACACTCATATGGTAACTATAATAATAACTTTTTAAAAAGGTTTAATTTGAAGAAGCAATACTTATAGTTATTCTACATAATGTACTATAACAAGCACATTTCTATAATCATTTATAATATCAAAGAATAGTATGGCTGGTCAAGGCATGTCTGACATGTATAATTCACGTATGCGTTATCACAAATAAACATCAACGTGTTTAAAGCTACTCTGTTACTGATTGGTTCATGGTGATTTTATTACATAATTGACACCTATAAATGCAATATTATTTTGAGCAACTTGTGAACCTGGTTTACAAGTGGGGAATATCGACCCATTTAATTGTCAGCAAGCTTGATTACATTTTGAAGTCAAATAAACTGAGGATGTTTGTTGGTAAACAAACAGATCGCAACCATTACCTCGTTAGCTTTACTTGGTGATGAGAAAAGAGAAATATTTGCTGAAACCTGAATTCCACACTTTAACGTGCGTACTATATAGTTTTATCAGCAAGACTGCACAATATATTCGTAAAAGTGAGTTTTTAAATATGAACTGAGATAAATTTCTGCCCTCAACATAATGATAATGCAATTAGTGAACTAAAAGGCAAGTCTGGGGTCAAGTGTACGTTATATGGGGGATAGATTTGTATTCTACATGGGGCAAAAGTTTAGTCTTTCTAATCAAACACATGTTCTTTTGTACAAAAGACATGCTGAACTCACATATTTGAAGGTGGGCTAATATGTGGTAATGAAAAAAAGGTGCCTTGGTTAAATAACATATTTACCTAGGATCACACAATTTGAGACCAGTTTATGAGTTATGTATATTACCGTCAGGTAGTGCAGATTGTTTAACCTCTAGCTGCTATGGAACGTCCAGCTCCAGTGCTGGACGTTCCATTGCGCAGGTGCAGTTTGAACGTTCAACGGCCGGCGGCAGCACTACGGAGGTAGTGGTGCCATCGGCCGCTGAACGTGCGCAGCACTTAAGGGGTTAAGTCACTAGAGCGGACGATCGCCAGATCAAAGCAGACATAAACTATCTTGCAACAGAGAATACTACCAGCCTTGAACTATCAGTCCTAAGGAACCAAAAGGCCTTGAGATGCCTCCTAGTACCCAGCTGCCTACACTGGGGCAACATTAATTGTCCTCTCAGAGATCCATATGCTGAGCAAAAGAATAGAATATGAGTTAAAGTCTCTGAAGCCCCTCTACAAGCCGGAAATTCATCACTCACAAGTTGTGCATTGGGCTACTTATTACAGAAAACTCTTATTGGAAAGGATGAGTACCTAAATTGTATGTATAGTTTTTGAACTTGAGGGGCATAATTTAATCAATTGTGTTCTCATAAAGAGGGATCAGTTTAAAATCAATAACCTCTGTTGTTAGGGAACCTTTAATTCCACGAATAGTTTCAACAGACACATACTCTCAATAAAAAGATTTAATATCCATTTATAAAGGGAGTTTGATTCCTGCGAGTAAAAGCAGAGCCTCACCAGACCCAATTTACTCAGTACAATATTAAAATACATAAGCCAAGGTACTTGCTGGACACAACAGAGCACCAAAAGATCACTTAACATCTTACAATAAGCTCCTAGAGCAGTCGAGTGGCAAAGTCTGTGACAGTAAATCAAGGGTCTTTACTCAGCGTTCAGGGCAATACTTGTGATTGCCATATGTAGCTGCAGAGTGATCAAGGGCATACTAGTCAAAATAACAAGAACATCATAGCCCATCATAACAAATAATATATTCGAAGGTGAAAATGTGGTATAGTTAGTTGGCGGTGTTTCGACCCACAACAAATACTGAGAAATCATCACCAGGACTAAATAATGAGCCCAAGATAATATTGGAAGGTACTGTGGGTTGAAAATAAAAGAATACGGAGCTTGAGTAAAGTAAAAGGGTTAACAGTGTTGTCAAGGTTTAGAAAAAGAAAGACGAGGGCAGTTGGACTTATCTGAGAAGTGTAATGACTCCCCAACAAATATCCATGGGGAAAAGGAATCTTTAAGAGAGGCCTGGAAGTGGTAGTAAAAGCAATAACAAGAATCGGTAACAAGAATTGGTTGGGCAGAATTTTCTGAGGCTTGAGCTGTTTACTAACTAGGTTTGGCCTTTCAAATTAATAATCAACTTTCTGACACTTGCGGATTAGGACTTGGTACAGTCTCAAACTTAACAGGTGGAGCTCCCAACAGGCCTGCAATAAATATATGCATACCTTAACGTCTGCAATTAAAGCTTAATACAACCTTGCTAGGCAGATCATCATTGATGGCCTGTATTCTCTATCCCTGCCACTTTAAGGTAACGCCAAGCTTCAGTTATCTCGAAGACCGTGGTATTCATAGTACGGCCCGCAGGCCGCCACCAACCCGCCAGTCATTCCATGGCGGCCAGCGGACCTCCGACCTTTACCATGAAACCCCAGCAGAGCTGCTCTGTTTGCAGCAGGCTCCCCAACACTCTCAATAAAAACAAAAGGGCTGCTGGAGCAAGTGCTATAGAAGTTTCACGGTGCAGGCTCCAGTGGCTCTCTTTTGTGTTTACTCATAGCCTCAGCAATGTCATGCACCCAGCAGAGCAAAGGCCCATTAAAAGTCAGCTGCTGCTCATTCACAGCTGACTTTTACGGGGCCTTTCCAAGAGCTTCTTGCTGCCTTTGTCGATAATGTTGAAACCTGTAGCCTGCTCTTTTCCAAACTGCCCGCATACTACTGATCTTGCTGTCATTAAAGATTGCAGCCTGGGGTTTCCTGTGGGTCGGGCCAGCCTGCTTCCATCCTCACCGCCCACAGACCAGCCCTTTGCAGCCCACTCATGCCAGCATGCCGTCCTTGCAGGTCCTCCTTCAGGTCAGTGATGGACTGTTTTTGGGCTATTTGTGGGCCTATTTTATGGTCTGCAGGGCCAGATTCTATAACATGCTGAAAACGTATACAGTATGTTTTTATTATATTAAAAAAGTCTCAATTTCCTGACATAGGTCACTTTATTAGTTTTCTAATTTACTAAAAGCAGCCACTTTTATTTGGGTACTGGGGAGTATTTTGTGTCCCAGTTTGACTCTGTCCACCATGCCCCCAGTTCACTGCATATCTCTTTCTATAGTTTTATAGGTCATTTTATAGACCTCCCTGTCTCTGATCATAGGCGACCTACATCCCTCTTATTTATGCATGTATGTTTACAGGTGAATGCTGCACTTGTCTAGAAGTGTTTTGAAAAGGTGATTTCTTTTTTTACTTTGGTAGCCCCATCCCAACCGGCCCTGCCTCCACTGACCCCACCTATTAGTGTGGCCCTCTTCCACAATCCAGACTGTACTTTTGGCTCCTGAGAAAAAGTTTCGGAGTACCCATGATCTAAGACATCGTGAAGGGCTGTCACAATGGAGCTCATCCAATGAGTGATGACATGCTAGACATCTGATGACAAGACGGCTTAACTCAGAAAGTTGTTCTCACAATATGCCTTATTGACAGAATGATGTGCCTATGTTCACCATCTAGTGAGTAATTACATGATATACAATGAATGATGTCATAATGAGATTCGTCCAGAGAAATATGTCACAGTGAGTAACTTAACAATAGTGCCATCTGGTGAATGAAGGTATGTTAGGACTCATTCTGTGAGTAACATAACCATAGACATCTTCCAGAGAATGATCTCATAATAGGTCTTGTCCAGCTAAATATAGCATGTTAATCCTCATCCAGGGCATGCTATTAAAGTGGGCCTTGTCCACCGAGTTATGACATACTATAAGTATCATCTAGTAAGTGATGATATGATAGGGCTCATTCAGTCAATAAGGTCACATTTAGAGATGATGCCACAGTAGAGCTCATCCAGACAACGTTATGACAATGGGCCCATTAAGTGAGTGAAGATATGACATGCTGCATCCAGTGAGTGAGGTCACAACAGGACTCATCCACAGACTAATGTCATAATGGACCCAAGACCATATCCAGTTTGCTATAATGTTAGCCACAAGCCATGACCTAAAATACATTCCAGTCCAACATAAAAATGTAACATTTCAGCATGTTATAGTTTAGAAGCTACAAAAAACTACTCTTAAATGTCAGTCATACCAAAAACTGCCATTTTGGCGCAGGCAGAAATATAATGAATTTCTCTGCCTCCTAGCCAAAGCTTTCGGCAACCATTACTTAGAAGCTGGAGCAAAATGTGCAGAAACCCAGCCCCACAATTTTAGCACATATTTTCCGCAACTTCCACCACAACGGCATCATGTATTTTCTGGACTGTTTTCACCACCCTTTCTCCCCAAGTGCAGTCAGTGTTTAAATATGTTTAAAAACTACAAAGCCACGATGACGGGAGACCGCATTAGGTTTGCAGGCGGGTTATAGTCTGAGATCAAAGTCTGACATAGGAGGGAAATCCTCCTGAGCCCCGATCAGCTGCCTAAACTCGGCCATAGTGTCCTTTTTAAAGTGTCCGTAAGTACGTAGACACTTAGTCCACACACCTTAGCTCGTTTGTAGGTACTTTTTTTTCACTTTCCACGTGGCACTACACACTTTACCACTCACCACTTTCACGGTCCTGAAGAAAGCCCTGTTAACTTTTCCGTGCGGGCTGAAACATGTAGATCTATCACATAGACAACTAGTAGATAATACATTCTTTTTTAGTTGCACCACACATAATTTTTAACAATATCCTGAGCCGCCACTAAGAAAAGTTCACAGGCAAGGATTCTCAGAGGTATTTTTAATTCCCATCTCATCACACACCTGCACCACACGAGCTCCGCTGTATTCAGGCGTCGTAGCACAACCGGGGGCATTCGGCCACTCAGTTGGGACCCCAATGATGAAGCATGATACCAACCAGGTTGGTGTGTGACAGGTCTTTTAAACAACGCACTGGGTCCAAAAACACTGCCCATCTAGTGACTGTACCACACAACTGAGAGAGCGCAAACTGAGATAAATATATGAGTACATCACACTTACCTATAGAGAGCATAATTCATGAAGAGAAATGCCATGAGTGCTAATAGTATCTGAAATTATATTCTAAATGTATAGCTAATATAGAGATTTAAGTAGAAGTGGAACTAATATAGAAATGTGTGACATTATATGATTTTAGTAGATGTGATTATTTTGAATCTATGTCGTGTAGCTGTTAACATATAAGATGGTCTGTGGTAAAACGCAGAACGTGGTAGGCCTCAGGGCCAGAGCTGGAGCTAAAAGGGAAGGTGTTTCTTTTCACGACACAGATTGTTTAACGTTTTTGGTCATTGCATTAATGGGCCATGATTTAGAGTAATGTTTTCTAAATAATAGAATAAGAGTTTTAACATGCTTTAATTAAATGAAGAAATTGAATGCTATAATCATAATGTGAAATATTGTAGGCCTGAAATGTTTTAGCATTGATTTACACGTACATGTCTGGGCTGAGAAATGTTGCAAGCCTTTTTTAGAAGTCTATGAGAGTTGGGTTCTTGGCGGCAGATATCTGTCTGCAACAGGAAAGGGGGGATCCAATTATAAGTGAATGAATAGAGGTCTGTTCAGTAGACGGCCCAGACATGGAGGAGGGTTCTGGAATGTTTAAGGGGTATCAGCGGGCCGGAGAAGAGACTGAGAAGCAAGGTCAACTCTAACGTCTGAGGCCCAATACAAAGCATCATGGAAAAAGCCTGAAGTTGCACCACGTGAGAGGCGTTTCGCAAGGGGCGTCTCAAATGTTGTTGACTGTTTTGTATTAGGGACAGCACCCCTGGGTGGAGTTAGAGCAGAGACCTGAGGACCCTTTAGAGAGCGGATGGGTAGGCAGTGAGGGGTCATGACTGGAGAACTTTAGGTTTTCACCAAGAGACTTAGAGTGGGTGACTTCCCTTGGGGGGTCATTCATTGCTGACACCTTTGTTAGGTTGGGATTTGGTTAAGTAGGGATACCATCTAGAACAGGGTAGGGACGCCTAACCTGTGTTTGTTTTCCTCCAACCTAAATGAAGGAGAGATATGCGTCTATGCTGATAGCTTTGCTATTTTTAGAACTTGTGTTAGTGATTTCTGTTGCTCGTCTGAGGGCTTTCCGAGAGCACATGTATGTAATTGGACCTGTGTACCTCGTGAATCTCATTCTGAGATGCTTGTATTTGCAGCTCATTATATCTTTACAATAAACTTTTGAAACCTAGAAGTTGTCCGTGATCTTTGAGAGTAGAGTCCTTTCTTGGGTGAACTAATTTGCAGATAGGTGTACTGTTTCCTTCCAAGACAGGCAATAAAGGTTCAGTCGACCAGATCGAGGTTTGGATCAATAGATATAAGGTATCGATCAAAATCTCGCCCTTTCAGTTGGTAGCTATAGAGGATGGTTGCCTTCTTGAGGACGGTGACCTAGGCCAGGTTAGCTTACCCCAAGGCCCCTAGAAATCGATGATCGGAAGAACAGCCCGCAGATGAAGATCCGGAAGACGTGAGACAGAAAAAGCAGCAGTATCAGAGAGAGTGAGTATAAAGGGTTATGCGTGTTAGATTGCGGTGTTTTTGTATTGTATCTATGTTGTAATGTCTGGCGGAGTTGAATGTCTGTAGAGTGACTGTGGAACAGGTTGTGAGCGCGCGCAACCGGTGGAAATCTTAAGTTCAAGGAGAGCTTAAGTGGTTCGGGTGTATCGGACACCCAGAGTAATTGTCAACTAGTGTGAAGGGGGTCATGAGGTACCATTGATCACCCGAGAGACCGAGATAGGGGGAACGTAAGAGTGAGTGCGTGAGTAACGGACGCTGGTCGGAAGTTACTGTGTGTGTAAGTAACCTATCAGAGAGACGATAGACATCTCGTCAGTTGTGTTGACAATTACAGATAGACTGTGGACGTACAGTCGAGAGAAGTGACCGCTTGGTCGGAAGTAGTCATTTTTCAGTGTATGAATGGGACGCATGCATAACCGGGAGACGAGTTGAGAAAGGAGGGGTGCTGCTGCAAAGCGGAGAAAAGAGACGTCAGGTGGTGTCGCGCAGTGATTGGCTGACCGGAGAAAGACCGCGCTGTGATAGGCCAGCTAGCGAACACGTCATACAGGGTCGCGACGTGATTGGCCAACAGGAGAAAGACCGCGCTGTGATAGGCCAAGCTAGCAAAGCCGCGACAGGATTGGTGGATTGTCATCAGGAAGTAAACAGAGTAGCGAGGCTGAATTTTGTGCGCATAATTATGAAGTGTTTTAAATGGTTGAAAGCGCTGTTTAAGAAAGAGAAGGGAGGATCGTATGAAGGGGAAGAAGCCCCGCCGGAGGGTACGCCAGCTCGTTATATGGCAGTAAATGTTGGGTTGCATACGATCCTTTGGATATCAGAGTGGAGTAAGATTACTGAAGGAAACGAGGAACTGACGTTCCCGAAGTACGGGACGTTCAGATTAGAGGTGTTACATCGATTGAAATCAGTCATGACCTCAAAGAGACCCTTGCCTAGACCAACCCAGTTTGAAGCCCTTGAAGCATGGCTTAGGGCAGCGCATGAAAGGAATATGAACAGACGACAAGAAAGGGTGAAACGCTCGGTAAGGGCAGTACAGGATGCCAGGTGGGATGCGGATGCTAAAAGATGGAGAGTGCATAATTTGGAAATAAATAAACTGTACCCAGTGTTAGAGGCGCCAGTAAATAAAAGCCCCCTAGAAGAAGATGATGAGAGCGAAACAGAGGACAGCCTGATAAACAGATTACTGACAGACAGGCCACCCCCGTATAATAGAGCAGGGGGAGAGGTCGAGAATACTGAAGGAGGAAAGGGGGGCAATGCAGGAGAGCATAGACCGCTTCCCAGTTCAGAGTGGGATCCTGAGCCAAAGAAAGAGTTGCTCCAGCCTAGTCAGGTGCAACAGGTAGTCGGTAGGTTTGTGGTACAAAGAGCGCCGGAAACGGAAAGCGCCACATCCTACCCATTACCAGATGCACTACAGGTACCTGTTACCATAGGTCCTATAATATCGATATATGACCAAGAGAGAGCAAAAGGGGAAGAACGGAAACGGAAAGACAGAGAAAGAGCAGAGCAGGCAAGGAGGAACGATACCACTAATTCCCCAAGTCAGATGCCAATACCCAGAGAGTGGAGCACCCCGATGCACACAGCAGGGGACCCAGGAGGAGATCCTGGGGGCTCTAGATGGCCAATGGATCTGAGGGGATCTGGACGAAAATCCTTTCAAGAGCTAAATGAGTACATGAAGCAGTGGGATGAGGCAGTGAAGGCTCAAAAGTGCATCAATGCTGCGGAAGCAGAAAGAGAAAGTCAGGACAGCAGAGCACGAACTCACTGCGGGGCTGGGGAGAGTAGCCCGGAGTGGGACTGTAGAGGGAGTAGGGGAGTCACCCATTGGGCCCGGAGTGGAGGTAGAACAGACCTGGAGAACGGGGGCCCCGGGAGTGGAGGGGTGGCGTGCCCAATACTCAGTGAAGAGGAGAGGAGAGCGCAAGAGTACAGAAACAGCTTTAAGTGTCCACACTGTGTGCCTGCCACCAGAGAACAGAATGGGAGTTGTGAGAGGTCGCACCATAGTCCCTGTGATGACAGAAATGAGCGCAGCCCAGGGAATATGGGGAACCAGGAAGGATCGTATCGGATACCGAGCGATACGAGGCAAAGGGAGTGTAGCGACCAGAGGGAAAATAACAGAGAGATGTGCGGTGAGAGGAGAGAAGAAGACGAGAGTAGGCAGAGAGAGAGTAGGGATAAAAGGCCCGTGTTCCATCACCTTCCAAGATCGGATGGCCGAGCATGGGACCTGGAGAGATGGGAGCAAGGGAGGCCACCCATTAATTCTCCTGAGCCCAAACGCAGAGCTCGAAGTTGGGATGGTAGGGAGACCAGTGAGCCCCCTTCGAAAGACATATTGCGAGCTGAGATAAAAGCCAAGAGACTCGATGTCACCAGTTTAAGGTCAGACCTGGATGACATGGTAGATGGTACCCTGCCTTTAGAAAGAATGGAAATGTATGAACAGGATGAAATACTGTATATGGCAAAGGACATCACACGAAAGGCGAGAGCAGTCCATGAGAAGTTAGTCGAACTAGCAGGCAAATATATGGTGGACTTGTCAAGAACCAAAGCATTACAGGGTAACCACAGGCTACATTACTCAGATCGAGATCTAGATGAGAGGAGAACGATTGGGCTGAAAACACACATAAGGGAACTGATTACTGGAATAAGGACATGGAGGGCACTAGATAAGTGGGAAGAGAGGTGGTCCAAGAAAGGGACCGGCAGAAGAAGCATGATTGGAATAACACCAGGACAGCAGGGAATAGAAGCTTACCCTTTGCGTGAAGTTGCCAATGGGAGCTATGTACATGTCCCTTGGAGTAGGGGAGATTTAGCTGCTTTTACCACATCTTTCCCCAAGTTACGAGAGAGCCCCGTGGAGTGGTACAAGCAAGTCGAGAGGTTTGTAAAGATCTCAAAAGTCCTATGGATAGATCTGAACACGCTGTTTGACATTGTAGTACCAGGAGATCTGTGGACAGCATGCAAGGTTAGCGCTGAGTGGCCCACAACGGAGCCAGAGAGAGATGCTAGGACTAATGGGCCGTCCGAGATCGTGATGGCAAAATTCGAGAGAGTGATGACTTGGCTGAAAGAAAAAGTGCCAATGCAAGACATAGATTGGGTCAGAATAGACAGAACGAGACAGGAACCCAAAGAGACAGTCCATGAATATTACGAGAGATTGCTGAAGGCGTTTAAACAGTATAGCGGCTTGGATGTAATGGATCCAAAGGACATAGGGCAATTCGTGTCCAAGTTCGTCCTGGGACTGAGACCGGATATTAGTTTAATGATTCAGCAACACTCGATTTGTTGGCAAAGTAGACCCCTAGATGAAATACTGAGATATGCTAGGTACTGCTGTGATGAGGTAGACTCCAAGGCTAAGAAACTAAAAGAGAAGCTGATGGTGGTACAATTGCAGACAGCAGGAAAGGGGGGACCGCAACAACAGCAGCAAGGGACAGGTACAGGAGGTAAGAAGCAGTACAGTCAGAACAAGGGTAATGAGGAGAGTACTACCTTTAGACCCAGAGTAGACATAGCTACCTTGAAGAAAACGACTAGGTGCCACCAGTGCAACGAGTTGGGGCATTGGAAACGCGAGTGCCCTTACAATGTAGAGATCGGAGAGCAAGAGATAGAGGAGGAAGAGGTCCAGAGCGCACCTATGAGAGGGGCGACGCCATACCAAGGAAAGGTGCTCAAAGGGGGGGCTCCTCCCCGAGCCCAGTTCCCGCAACCTCCTCGAGTAGGGAGTATGGGTAAGACCTATAGACAAATGCCCCTGTTTATGGAAGGGGAAGAATGCTATTATGTGGACCCATTAACCGGACAGAGAGTGGAAAGAGAAGACTGCACCCTTGGGGCAGCCTTAGAGGTAGATCAGAGGGGACCCTATGTGGAAGCAGAAGTAGCAGGGTGCCCTACGACATTTCTGGTGGACACAGGAGCCACTAGATCCACGATCAGATCAGCTGCAGTTCCAGACCTGCCCATGTCTGGAGAGACCATACAGGTGGTAGGGGTCGCAAACAGGAGAATAACCAGCCAATTGACAGAACCGGTACAGGTGAAAATAGGGAAGTACAGCGATGAGCACCAATTTGTGGTTTGCGATTCAAGCCCTGTGTGTCTGCTAGGAAGAGACCTGTTGTGCAAATTGAATTGTACTATATACTGTACACCCCAGGGAGTGGAGGTATTGACTAATGATGATGATGCAGATTTCAAAGTTGCAAACTCAAGAATATGTGTGGAGCTGTACCCTACTTTGACAGTAGACGAGCTTCCCTGGGATTTGAGAGAGACAGTGGCATCAGAAGTATGGGATTTCACTGGGGAAGAAATTGGATTGGTCAAAGGGGTGGACCCAGTGAAAATAGTAGTGAAACCGCATGCTGAGTTCCCAAGAACACCCCAATACAAATTGACTCCAGAAACGATTGCAGGCATAAAACCCGTGATCGAGTCCATGATTAAACAGGGAATACTGAAAGAAATCGTGGGTAGTCCATGTAACTCCCCGATTATGGGTCTGCAGAAACCAAATGGGAAATTTCGGATAGTGCAGGACCTTCGAAAGATTAATAACATAGTCGTTTCATGTTGTCCAGTGGTACCGAATCCATCAGTGATACTGTTTCAGATTCCATTCCAAGCTGAGTGGTTCACTGTGATAGATCTTTGTCAGGCTTTCTTTTCGATCCCTTTGGACGAAGATAGCCATTTTCTTTTCGCATTTAAGCTGGAAAATCGCGTCCTAACATGGTGTCGTATCCCTCAGGGGTATACAGAGAGTCCATCGATCTTTAACCAGCTTCTGAAGAAAAATCTTGAAAGTCTAGTGCTGCCCCAGAAGTCAGTTCTGGTCCAGTACATAGACGACCTCCTTGTGGCGTCAGACACAGAAGAAGCTTGCAGGGAAGACTCCATTGCTTTGTTAAATCACCTAGCTGCCAATGGGCACAAGGTATCCCCGGGAAAATTGCAGTACTGCCTGACAGAAGTGCAGTACTTGGGACACAGAATTGAGAAAGGCAAACGAAAAGTGTCACCAGATAGGATAGAGGCGATCATGAAAATGAATGCGCCTCAGACCCAGAGAGAGGTCAGGATGTTCCTAGGGATGGTGGGTTATTGCCGACAGTGGATCGTGAACTTTTCACTGAAAGCAAAACCTTTGCAAAAACTGACGCACAAGGAGGTGAGTGATCCGGTACCATGGGACAAAGACTGTTTGATGGCATTCTTACAGCTGAGAGAGGACCTGTGTCGTGCTCCGGCATTGGGAATGCCTGATTACAATAAACAATTCTTTCTTTACTGTTGTGAGAGAGAAGGTTGTGCGTTGTCTGTGTTGGTCCAAATCCATGGGAATGCCCGTAGACCAGTTGCTTATTTCTCAGCTACTTTAGACCCAGTAGCCGCAGCGTTGCCCGGATGTCTCAAATCCGTTGCTGCAACGGGTGTCAGCATTGAGAGATGTGAAAATATCGTCATGGGGCACCCGTTAGAGGTGTGCGTGCCACATTCTGTTGAACTGTTGATGACCAGGACCAAAACACAGCATCTGACCAATAGCAGGCTCACGCGCTATGAGCAAGTTATTCTTGCTGCAGAGAACGTGACCCTCAAGAGATGCTCTGTTTTGAACCCTGCTACCTTAATGCCACTTCCAAATGATATTGATGATGATGATGAATATACAGACCATGACTGTCTCGATGTGACTGAACTATGCACCAAACCCAGACCCGACATCGTAGATGAGCCACTGACCGACCCAGACGAAGTTTTCTTTGTCGATGGCTCATGTGTAAGAGACGAAGTTGGGCAGTTGAGAGCAGCTTATGCTGTTTGTACAATTGAAGGAGTTGTGGAAGCAGGGTGCCTGGAAGGAGTAAACTCCGCTCAGGTAGCCGAGATTATTGCCCTAACACGTGCTTGCTTAGCAGGCAATCAAATTCGAGTCACCATCTACACCGACAGCCAATACGGGTTTGGGGTAGTTCATGATTACGGGCAGTTATGGTCTCAAAGAGGGTTCATGACTTCTTCAGGCTCTCCCATTCGCAATGGAGAGTTTGTGCGCTTGTTGTTAGAAGCATTGCAATGTCCAGCAAGTATCGCAGTTGTAAAGTGCATCGCACATACCAAAAATGAGGACTTTGTTTCGAAAGGCAATAGATATGCTGATGAAGTTGCGCGGTATTGCGCAGAACAAGGTTACTCTTTCACAGAGGTGGATGTGGGTGGAATAAATGTAAGAACTGAATTAGCCATGATACTGGAAACTGTTGATACTTGGGATGAACTGTCAACCATGCAAGAAAATGCTCCTGATTCTGAGAAAGAAACATGGGAAAAGGCAGGATGTGTAATGGGTGAGACTCATTTTTGGGTCTCAGCAGACGGCAGAGCAGTGTTGCCCAATGAGATGGTGAGTCCAATGGCTAGACTCATACATGGTCCCGTACACTTAGGGAGAGATGCTATGCTGAGAGTGTTTAGACAGACTTGGTACAATCCTAAGTTTAGAATAGCAGCAGAAGCAGTGTGCCAGCGTTGTGTGACCTGCCAGCAGCTGAATGTAGGGAAAAGAACACCAGTTGCACTAAGTCACATAGGAAGGTCTGGAGGTCCATTCAACAGAATGCAGATAGATTTCATTGAAATGCCAAGATGCAACCGCCTCCGCTATGTCCTGGTGGTTGTTTGTGTGTTCTCCAGATGGGTTGAGGCATACCCTACACGTAGGTGCGACACCCTCACAGTGGCTAAGTTACTGCTTAGAGAACTTATCCCTCGGTTCGGGGTGCCGGCCTTTTTGGAATCAGATAGGGGGACACATTTTAACAGCGAGCTTGTGAAGATGATTTGTGTTGCACTGAATATAGACCAAAAGCTCCATTGCAGTTACCGACCAGAAGCCTCAGGAATTGTGGAACAAATTAATGGCACGATCAAGTCCAGAATAGCGAAAGTTTGCTCCTCAACGACCCTGAGTTGGCCTGATGCCCTGCCATTGGTACTCATGAGCCTTCGTAGTACCCCAGACAGAAGAACAGGGTTGTCACCACATGAGGTGTTAATGGGGAGAGCAATGAGACTGCCATCTATTCCAGCTACTGCACTGTTAAATATCACAGATGATATGATCCTGGACTATTGTAAGGGGCTGTCTGACGCCATGCGTTCTGTGTCCCTTCAGGTGCAGGCTGCAGAGGTTCCAGCGTGCCAGGGCCCTTGCCATGACCTGTATCCTGGGGACTGGGTCCTGGTGAAGAAACATGTGAGAAGAAGCTGCTTGGATATTCGTTGGCGTGGGCCCTACCAGGTCATCCTGATCACAAGTACAGCTGTAAAGGTGGGAGGCCTGCCCAACTGGATACACGCGTCGCATACGAAAAGGGTTCCAGCACCTCTGGAAACAGCTCCTCTCTCGGATGGACGTCCAGCTGAGGACCAAGAAGCCATAGAGGGGGCTAGCCAAGCTGTAGAGGTGCCAGTGGAAGCAGGGAACGAGTCTGACCAAGCTGAGGACGGTCAGTACAACAGCGAAACAGAAGACGCTACAGAAGGAGAAGACAGCTGGGAGTACGAGTCTGACCCTGACAGGTCTGAAAGAGAGCGGGAACAGACCAGAAGGAGAAGGAGTAGAAGGGCACGTGGAGAAGCAAATTGGCCGCAAAGAAGAAGTTCTAGCCTGAGGTCAACTCCAGAAGCAACCCTTCCTCCGATATCAGAAGACTCAGACCCAGAAGAAGGTGCTCAGGGCGCTGAGGCACCGAACCGAAGGAGGTCAAGAAGAGTGCGTGTGCCTAACAGAAGATACTCCACACCTGAGTGGACATATCTGGCGACAAATGTCTGTGAAACCGGAGACAGGGAGGATCCGAGCGGTGGTGGTGTCCAGTTCTGAGCCCATTATCACCGTGGAAATACAACTGTTGGTACCCGGTGTCGAACAAGAAGGGTCACTAACATTCGTGCTCCCCAGACCTCCCCGCCTCAGCAAGTTAAAACACATGTTTCTTACAGAATTGAAATTCCCCGACTTTGGTACCACGATAACAGCACATGAAGAGCATACTCTTCGCATGGAAATATTGAACTATGCTATTGAAGCTGCAACCACAAATTTAATAGTCGATTGTTAAAGGACTTTGTAAATAAAGCAAGCAGAAGAAAAGAAGATTACCTAGCGCCCAGGAAGCAGAGAATTTTAGGGAACCCCTTGAGTGGATGGAGAAGGGCTAGGGTTGTCTTTTTGAACTGTGAAAGGACTTTTTGCGAAAAAGGCTGTCAGCCTCCAGCTGTGTGGATTCTAAAGACAAAAAAGGATTGAAAGAGACTGTAAAGGAACGAGAGGAAAAGAACTTTTTGCAAAGAAAAAGGGAAAAACTAGATTGTCTGACGAAATGGAGGCCGGCACCCCGAACCGCAGAGCTAAATGTATAATAGGTACACTAATAGTAGGAGTGATAATATTAATAGCTTTAGTGGTAACAATTTCTTATGTAAAGGGACATGAGGAAGAGGTAAAGGTAACTGATGCGAATTCTGTAGTAACACTTACACCCACTGTTGCAGGTGAGAAAAGGGAAAACACTCAAGAGAAAGCGTTATTGGCTGCAGAAGCCCGCAGGTTACATGTAGACGAGTCCCAAGGAGACTTTAGGTCAAATGCTTATGCTAAACTTTTGTATGAATACGTGGATGCCATGGAGGTTAAGGATTGCTACGTCTGCATGCAGTTGCCTGCGTCTGTAGATGAAGGAATTCGATATCATCACCTCCCTCTGACATATGGCATTACATGTAGCTTATTGCTTAGTATATTTTATGAGAGAGATAGTTTTGAATACTATTTCTCCAATTATGATTCTGTGTTGCCAGAAGTCCCGAATTATAAGCAGATGAATAAATGGGATTACTGGAAGAGTGAAGACAGATTGGCCAAGTTCTTCATTCCTTGGATTACCTTAGATACTTCACATGCCCGTAGAAATAATCTGACATGCAAGGTGTCTGAAGTTGAGAAAAAGTTCATAGGGCAGGTGGATGATCGTTACAGGAGACAAAAGATTTTGAAAAAATCAGGACAAGGGAAATTAGATTGGACCGAGGAAGAGAAGTCACACAAGAGAAAGGGTAGTAGTGGTCCAATAGCTTTAGATAAAGCGCAGAGAGGAAAGTTATGTCTTCACCGAGCCAAAACGTATTATGAAAATGTATACGTGGGTGAAGTTGACTGTGAACATGCTTTTAATTTAGAGTACTACACTAAGGATTTCCTGAAGGGAATGCAAGTGATTCCAAATGTGTATTTTGTATGTGGAAGAAATGCTTACGTGAGACTACCTGACAACTGGTATGGATCATGTTACTTGGCAATTGTCTTCCCCAAAATATATCATGCACAAGATTTATTGATCATTGAGGGCCAGACATCATCGAGGGGAAGGAGAGATTTAGGCGATGCAGAAATGGTTGGAGATGTCTTTGGAGCTATGTTCCCTCTTTTGGGAATAATCCTTAATGATGTTAAAATTAGACGACTGGCAACAGTTGTCGACAGGTTGTCTGCCAGCACTGCTCAGTCCTTAATGCTGGTAGAAGGAGAGATGCAATCGATAAGGGCTATGGTTCTTCAAAATCGGCTTGCATTAGATGTCTTATTAGCAAAAGAGGGCGGAGTCTGTAAGGCTTTGAAGGTTCAGGAATGTTGCACTTACATTCCAGACCTTTCAAAACCCCTTGAGAAAGTTATTAAGAACATAACTAATATACACAAAGAGATCGAAGACTTGAGTAGAGAAAATGTCTGGGAAAAGGTGGGCCACGGAATGAGTACAGTTGGAGGGTGGTTTTCCACCTTAGGCACAAGCTTTATTTGGTATATCCTAAAGCCTATCATCATAATATTGATCTGTGGGATAATATTGTGGGGATTGGTGAGGGTATTCAAATGGTACAGAGCAAGAAGGTCAGAAAGGGCCCAAAGAGAACAGTTGCAGAGATTGGCTGCCATACAAGATAATCAGTACAGGAGCCTGAGAGCTCTGGAAGCGCAGAGAATGCCAGCAATAACTGCAGTTTAAATGTTAGTGATGACCCCGAGAGGTCATCAAAGGGGGGAACTGAGAGAGCGCAAACTGAGATAAATATATGAGTACATCACACTTACCTATAGAGAGCATAATTCATGAAGAGAAATGCCATGAGTGCTAATAGTATCTGAAATTATATTCTAAATGTATAGCTAATATAGAGATTTAAGTAGAAGTGGAACTAATATAGAAATGTGTGACATTATATGATTTTAGTAGATGTGATTATTTTGAATCTATGTCGTGTAGCTGTTAACATATAAGATGGTCTGTGGTAAAACGCAGAACGTGGTAGGCCTCAGGGCCAGAGCTGGAGCTAAAAGGGAAGGTGTTTCTTTTCACGACACAGATTGTTTAACGTTTTTGGTCATTGCATTAATGGGCCATGATTTAGAGTAATGTTTTCTAAATAATAGAATAAGAGTTTTAACATGCTTTAATTAAATGAAGAAATTGAATGCTATAATCATAATGTGAAATATTGTAGGCCTGAAATGTTTTAGCATTGATTTACACGTACATGTCTGGGCTGAGAAATGTTGCAAGCCTTTTTTAGAAGTCTATGAGAGTTGGGTTCTTGGCGGCAGATATCTGTCTGCAACAGGAAAGGGGGGATCCAATTATAAGTGAATGAATAGAGGTCTGTTCAGTAGACGGCCCAGACATGGAGGAGGGTTCTGGAATGTTTAAGGGGTATCAGCGGGCCGGAGAAGAGACTGAGAAGCAAGGTCAACTCTAACGTCTGAGGCCCAATACAAAGCATCATGGAAAAAGCCTGAAGTTGCACCACGTGAGAGGCGTTTCGCAAGGGGCGTCTCAAATGTTGTTGACTGTTTTGTATTAGGGACAGCACCCCTGGGTGGAGTTAGAGCAGAGACCTGAGGACCCTTTAGAGAGCGGATGGGTAGGCAGTGAGGGGTCATGACTGGAGAACTTTAGGTTTTCACCAAGAGACTTAGAGTGGGTGACTTCCCTTGGGGGGTCATTCATTGCTGACACCTTTGTTAGGTTGGGATTTGGTTAAGTAGGGATACCATCTAGAACAGGGTAGGGACGCCTAACCTGTGTTTGTTTTCCTCCAACCTAAATGAAGGAGAGATATGCGTCTATGCTGATAGCTTTGCTATTTTTAGAACTTGTGTTAGTGATTTCTGTTGCTCGTCTGAGGGCTTTCCGAGAGCACATGTATGTAATTGGACCTGTGTACCTCGTGAATCTCATTCTGAGATGCTTGTATTTGCAGCTCATTATATCTTTACAATAAACTTTTGAAACCTAGAAGTTGTCCGTGATCTTTGAGAGTAGAGTCCTTTCTTGGGTGAACTAATTTGCAGATAGGTGTACTGTTTCCTTCCAAGACAGGCAATAAAGGTTCAGTCGACCAGATCGAGGTTTGGATCAATAGATATAAGGTATCGATCAAAATCTCGCCCTTTCACACATAATTGGGTTTGTCCGTCGTTGTTTAACATATATTACATTAGGGATACAGACGCACCCCTTCCTTTCCCTTGGTCTCTCATTGCTTTTGACATAAAAACTTCGAAGCCCACCCACACTTTTCACTCACGTTTTAACCTAAAAAGGCAGTTCTTCAAGATATATAAGTGAGGCTAATATTCTAGCAACAAAAACGAAGAAAACCCTGCCACTTTTCAAATGGCCCTGTTAAGGGTCCTTAATATATATATATATATATATATATATATATACACCCTAGTAGACCAGTGTTCACAACCCAGTAGAAAATCACAACATTGTTGTTATATTTATTTACTTTTATTTATTCATTTTTATCTTTTTCTTAAGTATAAATTTTAAAACATGTACATATGATTTCTTCTTTTTTTCAAAACAATTAGATATAACTTATTTCATATACACTTGTATTTCTGATTCTGCTTCACGATTTACTACAGTAAGGTCCCACCCATAACCCACACATTCCTCATAAACTCTCAATCACATTCCATTCATTTATCATCATTCATACTTCTCTTGCACACATATAAATACAATGACACCAAGGTACATAAACAGCCCGAAAAGAAGACAGAGAGGAAATAGCTTCTTTCGACGGAAAAGAGGAGATCAGATGGAAAGTAATAATCCTAAATGATGGAAGAAGGATCGCTGTCTCCAATGCTTTGTAACGCCTACGCGCGTTTCGGTGGAAAGGCCAGGTCAGGCCACACCTTCGTCAGGGCGAAGAGGTACCGTGGGGTGGGGGACAGCACTATAGGTGGACGTCTTCCTCTGGACCTATTCTCAGGGGAGCACAGGAGTGTTCTGGATTGGGCAGGCTGGACTAGTCGAGCTTCAAAGCTTCAACGGGGCTTTCTTTAAGTATAACACTTCTGGTCTGTGCAATAGATAGCTTTATCAGGATCCTCTATCACTGGTTGAAGTAGAGGTTTCAGAACATCGTATGTCCAGTGGTCGCGGGTTCTGTTTGAAATGCATAGAAGAGAGAGGATCTCGGGGGTGAAGAGGAGGCCGTTAGTCCCAAGTTCCTCTTCTCTTTTTTTCGATGGCAGGGGTAATGTGATCTGTAAGTATTGCAGGTATAGGATTCCTCTCCGAAATGGACGGGAAGCCCAGGGTTCAGGATTCCTCTTCTTTTTCACCCTCCACTCAAAACCGTGGGGGTGCAATCGATTAGGTTTAAGTTGGGAGTTCAAGCGGTCGCCATGCCAGGTATGGATCCGTGCGGGGACATCACATAATATTCTAGTATGTCTCCATTGCACACATGCCTTTATCACTTATTCATTTGTCCTGGTTTTGCCCTTGGGTCCAAACTTACTGTAGCCAGGTGTTGCATTTACTATCAAAAAACCTTACATATCAAAATATACATTGTAAATCATATACTCATATGCAGGGTTCTGACCACGAGAGAGCAGCACTGAGCAGAGAGAGCTGCAGTCGCCACAAGCCGTCGACCACAAGCCACGAGAGGAGCCACGAGAGGGAAGGATTTCTTTCTGGCACCGACGGTCTGGAATCCCTGGAACTTCGTGCCCTGACCCACTGCAGGGTGTTGCAGGGTGTCGGTGCCGGAGTCAAGTAACAATTACCAGAACTGGGTCTGGGCTCACTGGCAATAAGGACAAGCCTCACCATCAATATCTATAAACCAACACAAGTACCAATATTGCCTAGCTATTTCAACAAAGGAACAACCAATGATCACTCGAATTACCGAAACAAAACATGGGAGATGTCGACTCGGAGGCAGAACTACAAGAATTGGTAGTGTCTCCGGTCTTCAATTTGTCAAATAAAATCCTTACCCCAGCGGAAATTAGTATTCTGGAAAAAGGACTTTCCTTTGTGCCCACACGACATACCAACTTTGTGAAACTTAAAATGGAGGCACTTGAATTCTGCCGTAAAATCAAATTAAAATCCTTCTTCTCGCAGACAATGTTTAATCCACCAATAGAAGTGACGGGATTGAGAAAAAAGTCATCATTTTGTCCACCAGGAAATAAAATTGCAAAGGAAATTCTAACTTTTGAAAAAACGATCTTATCAGCCATAACAAAAATGGAAAGTAAAAGAACATGGACTAAATTCAATATCTCACAAGCGGAAAGAAGTGCCTTGGAAAATCTTAAAAAGGACACAACAGTTATAATAAAGCAGGCGGACAAAGGAGGCTCAATTGTCATATGGGATACTGACAAATATATAACAGAAGTGATGAGCCAGCTTAATAACCCAAGGTGCTACAAAAAAGTACAGAAGGACCCTACCACAGAACTACAACAACTCCTTGACCCTATTCTGGAGAAAGGCCTTTTAGATGGTATTATTGGAAAAAAGGAGTTCGAGTATCTGAAATGTAAGAATCCACGAATACCCCTGTTCTACGTCCTACCCAAAGTCCATAAGGACATACACGCCCCACCCGGAAGACCAATAATCTCCGGTTGCGAGTCAGTATTTGAATCAGTATCAAAGTATGTAGACTATTTTTTGAAACCTTTTATGACCGAGGTAAAATCATTCCTCCGTGACACGACGGATTTTATCAACAAACTTCCGTCAATTCCTTTTGAACAGAACAAAGATATCTTAGTGACCATGGATGTGTGTTCACTGTATACACAAATCCCCCAGAGTGATGGTTTAGATGCCCTTCAATACTACTTAGACCAAAGACCTAGACCCACGCGAGTACCATCAGAATTTATAATGCAGCTAGCGTCACTGGCTTTGAAGAAGAACTACTTCAAATTTAATGGGGAGTTCTTCTTCCAGACAAGCGGAGTAGCAATGGGCTGTCCATTTGCTCCCGAAATGGCCGTACTCTTTATGTCATTATATGAAGAGAAATTCGTGTACCATTCGAACCCATTCTCAGAACAAATTACCAGCTGGAGTCGATATATCGACGACGTTTTCCTGACTTGGAAAGGGAACGAAGAAGACCTAAAGAAATTTCATGAATGGCTCAATTCAAGGACAGAGGAGATAAAATTCAGTATGAGCTTCTCGAAAGTGAAGATGCCATTTCTCGATGTAGAAGTGTACCCCACCGATGAAGGTTTGGTCACTACACTGTTTAAGAAACCGACAGATCGAAACAAGGCCTTACATTTTAAAAGCAACCATCCCCGCAATTTGCGAGAAAACCTCCCGTTCGGCCAGTATCTCCGAATTAAAAGAAATTGCAATTCTAAAGAGGAATACATGTTTCATGCCAGCAACCTATCAGATAACTTGGCAAAAAGAGGATACCCAAAAAAACTATTAAAAAGAACTATGAAGAGAGTTTGGTGGATCCCCCGAGACACCCTTTTGGTGAAAAAAGAAAAACCAACCCTTAACAGGATTGTCTGTGTGTCTACGTTTTGTCAAAATTCTAATCTATTTAAGAAAGCCATCTTACAAAATTGGCACCTAGTAGAGAACATTGATGAGACATTAAAAGAAAAACCACTTTTCGCCTTTAAGAAAGACCAAAGTATAGCCAACCATCTAGTCCGAGCAGCCATAAAAAAGAAAACGCCAACATTGGGTACCATGCTAGGACTCCCTCCGATTCAAGGCCATCACAAATGCGGCTCATGCATTTGTTGTGCAAGTACGGAAGAAGGTAACCTCTTTAAACACAAACAACAATTTTGGAGACACGATAAATTCACAAATTGTAAGTCGCGGTATGTTATATACGGCATTACTTGTCCATGTAAAAAATTGTACATTGGAAAAACAAGCCAAGAGGTGAGGTGCCGCATCACTCAACATAAATCACGGATCAAGAAGAATGTGTTGACGGCGCCATTGGTCAACCATTGGACCAAATATGGCCATTCAGTAGATGATTTGAAATGGACAGTGATCGCTAAGGTTGACAAAGAAGCAAGAGGCGGCGATATCGAAGAGAAGCTATCACGACAGGAAGCTCTACTAATCGTGAAATTTAATACGGCCACAGATGGTCTAAATGAACTTTCAGAGATTTATCAATTGTAAGTACTCAAGACGCCATCCCAAGCATGCACGACCCGTCTCCCTCGTGCCAGACCTAGAGGTCGGGTGCACGAAGTTCGATTCAATTCCACCCTAGGACGTTGCGCATCACGTTTCCTTGACAACTGTCAATGGAAACTACAACCCCCAGAATCCTCACAACCAGGAAGTGAGGCTTAAGCCATAGTTGCGAGAGGAACGAGAAGAGCTCAGTTGGTGAGATTACCGGCATAGACTGACGGACGCCAATGAGTGTGGACCCCAGATTACTCCAGTGCAAGCCAGCACCAAAGGTAAATTTGAACACCATTGAACAAAACGGAGCAAATAGGAAGCAAAAAACGGAGCGCACAATTCTTGAGAACTCAGGTTTGAAATACGCCTCTCCCTTATTCCGTTTCAGCGATTGCAAGCATCAAGCAGGCTTTCCAGACCGGGACCAAAGTCCGGCTGCCACACTCGCCATAACAAAGTAAGTGTTCTTTAACACTGCTCTTTACAATAACGCATGAGCCACCTGTTCATTTTCAGGACGCTCATAAAACGCTCTATTCTTACAGATTCCCCACTCCACCTCCCTCGCCAAGCCACAATATGGGTTAAACATATGTGAGTATTGCACGTATGAGTCAGTTACCTTTTGAAGAGTTTTTTACTACTTGTTGAATAGAATTTAAAAGTAGCTTCGTTTTTATTACAGTTACACCAGAAGAAAAACCGAGCACCTAAGAGGTAGGATTAGTTTCTCCTCTCCCTCTCACTGTAGTGCCGGAGGCAGGGTTTTCCATAGGTTGATTTGTTCTTTGTCCTTTATTCACAGGCTCCTGGTCCTGACGAGATTTCCCCACACCAAGGGGTTATCGAAACGCGTAGACCCACTCATTCAGCATTAGGAATACTTATTTGATTATTGAAATATTGAAAAATTTCATTTGCTTTTTCCAATGCTATGTTTTTTTGAAATCAGAAAATTGTAAATAATTGTGTATAGTTCCATAAATTTCTTATGTGTGTATATATATTAATGTTTTGTCGTGTATGAATGTTTGTATGAAAGTTGGTTGATTGACAAAATTGTCTATACTTATGTTATGTGGAGTTCAAACAATTTGTATGTTTAAAAATGAAAAATTGCTCATTTATATGTTCCTTCTTGATGCAAAATAATTAAATAGTATTGGATTAATTCCGGAGAAATACTACCCCTGAGAGTTACTGTTTTGTTTCGGTAATTCGAGTGATCATTGGTTGTTCCTTTGTTGAAATAGCTAGGCAATATTGGTACTTGTGTTGGTTTATAGGAGTCAAGTAACTGCAGCTGGGAAGTGCTCCGAGCTCCGAGCACTGCCGACAGCGTCCCGGGCGATCTGAGGACCCGGTGAGTCCCAAGCTGGGGATAGGCTGCGGGGGATAACTGCCTGTTGTGTGTTCCTCGGCGGTCACCAGCTGATCTGGGGTCCGAAGAAGCTGCTGTTGAAGCCGTATAAGCCCGCACGAACCCGCAGCAGAGAGCAGAGCGGCGTTCACTGTAAAGAGCTAGAGGGGCAAGCAGAGGCTGTCAGAGCGCCGGCTTTGGCAGGGCAGGGTGAGCGACACAGCACGAAAGGTGAGCCACCCCCCGATCCCTGACCCCTGACCTATGGCGACGGTGATGCTGCAGCAGTAGAGCCCTAGCAGCCAAGCCCCCAGACCCACCAGATTCTCCAGATACACCAGAGTAACACCAGTGCGGAGCGGAGGGTGGTAGAGGGGCAGCGAGTCTCCCACCGTTTCCTCCCCCCCCTGCTTGTGACCAGAGTGACAGAGTAACCAAAGTGATGAACGTGACGAAGGTGACGAGAGCGTCTTGAGCCGTGGTGCCACCAAACGCCACCAAAATGCCGGCTACCATCCGCAAAGCTTAACCATTGGACCAAAGGCTGCTCCCAGCCCCTCACCGCATCACTGCTGTACCACTCTCCTCTTGCCTGCTAAAAGTCAATGGCTAACAGCCACAAGAGCTACAACAGCCACAATTGATGCAGTAGCACAGTTCTGGTGGTGCTTGAGAGCAGACTGAGGAGAGCGGGCAGAGTGCAGCCAGAAACTCGCTTCGAAAGTCGCTTCACAGTTGCATCACTCAACCGGCTCCACTCCAGCACCACAGCTCTGCTGTTTAGTAAATGTCACGCAACACAAAGCGCTGCGAGGCCTCCGGGTAGTTATGCGCTATAGAAATGTAATTTTTCATTTCATTTCAGCGCAGTGCTAAAAGCATAAAGCATAAAACATAAAAGCATAAAAGGCACAAAAAGCACAATTGACGCTCTTTAAAAGACACGAAAAAGACACAAAATCACAGTTGTGAATAACCGGCATCTACACCTCAGGTGAGGGGCATTGGAGGGGTGGTTTCTACTGAAAGAACAGTACAGGATCTCCTGGAACCTCTCCCCCCTCTCAGCTGACATCAGCATTTTAGCCATTAAGAGATCAGGCAAAGAAAGAAGAAGCATTTCCACAGTAGTGAGTAACCGGAAGAAAAAATATAAGTTACTTAATGCCTCCTCCGACAGACACGACAAATTAACAAAGCCAACGAAATCTGGCACAAGCACAGAGGACAATACTTTAGTTACCCTTGAGCATGAAGCGGAGGGTTTAGTTCTAGATCAAACAGACCAACAAATTCATAACCGACAAAAATTAAAAAAAACTCTTGTACAACCAAAGATTTTCTCCAAGTTTGCCTTTGTAAAAGATGCTGGGGCCGTGTTAAACCATATGAGCCCCACTCAGAAGAGCCTTCCATCCCCTTTGCTTCCAGAAATAATCATCTTAACAAACCATGACGTCGCAGACGCGGCAAGAGCCTTAGAACCGGCATCAGTATCGGCGAGTCATTTGGTCAATAAAAGCCCACCCAAACCTTACAAAGTCTCAACGCCCATCTCAACTACAGTAGCAAATAGTTTTCAAAGTTTTGAAACCGATGGAAATAATCCCAGGTGTCAAAATGAAAGTTTTGAAGCGACCAAGGACGCACGTGTGTTAAGAGAACATAGAACAGACGAGCCGGCAGATGAGCCCGACGATCAAGCCAAAGAACCTTCTCTTAATGATTACTTTGAACATCCATCATCTCCAAACTACTCATTCCACCCCACCTCAGCAAAAAAATCACAGTGGGAGTCTCCTGATCTGGCTTTGGATTTAAACAGCTTACACCAAACAAACCATCCTGGTCCAAATACGACCCAGCACGTGCCAGCAAGACCCGCACACCCCGCAGCTTTGGAGTCAAACACCTTACCTCAAGTGAGACCTTCGGTTTCACCTATTACCCAACACTCGGGGTTAGCATTAGTAAACAGCACATTACCCTCGACAACAGAAGAATGGGAAAAAAGGCAGACACACCTGCCCAGGGAAAAGGTGTCACGCCTCCTCATGACTCAGAAACCAAAACGGCTGATTCCACAAAGACTCTAAACACAGAAGAGAGCAGTCTCTGGGCATCACTGTTAAACACCATGAACCCCACGACAAAAGCAATGGAATACCACTCGGACAAGATGGATATCCAATGAAATCTGCTAACCTGCTTAACGACTCATGTCATTAACATCGACACCAAGCTATTAGATCTGAACGACCTGATCAAAAAAGCTCAATCAAAAACCACAATTAACCCACCAAGCTGCACTTGCTACTCAATCATTGACAAATTATCATCTTTACCAGATGTAATGAGTGACCTCCTAACTGACATGAAATCTATAAATAACTCCCACAGAGCAGCATGGGCAATTGCAAGCATGGAAAGAAAAAACCCAGATCGCGAGATAACGGAAAAAAATCAATTGGTGGTTATTCCTAACGTCATAACGGCCTCAAACAACCCATCTAATCACCCTAAGGAATCCAATGAACAGAACTCGCAACAAACGGGAGGGGCACCCATGGTCCGGCATGACGAAAACCAGCAGAGTTCAACCAGAGTGCCGTCCGCTGCAGCAGAAAGCGGGGAATATACATGCAACAAACAACAGTCTGCTAAATAAAGAAGGAAAATGAAGAGAAAAGGGAGAAACAAGATGGGCACTATAAGGACATACTTCCCACAAGCAAACAAATTGCTGCCGGAATTAGAGAAAGAACAAAGAGGCACTAAGGACGATCTAAGCAAAAGGTCAAGGGAAACCCCTCCAACCTCCCCAGCTCATACAAACCCAGTGGCATTGTCAGTCAAGAATAAAGCAACAGTTGCCGATTATATAATAGGAACAGCTGAAGAAGCTTGTGAACAAGACGACATAGGGGCGATAAGCAAGTGTACAAAAAAAACCCTTCCACATCAACCCAATGACACTACAAACAGCAGACAACCCGGTGGAACAAGCGACCGGAGGAATCAATCCTTGGAATTCCGCCATTTGCATCCCCTCATCAACAAAGAGAAACAAACCCAACACAATTTTGGACAAGGAACCACTGATCCAGAGAGAGCAAAACCCAGGATCAATCCAAAGCACAGCCCTAGAATTAACACCGGGCCAAAGGCAGGACAATAATAAGCACAAACCTCGCGACCCAACAGCCAACTTGGGTCAGCAGACGCAAAAAGAGCAAGCGCCTTTAGTCTGCAGCTATTGCAAGAATACAGCACAGGTAACAACAGCTAACTCGGGTAGAATGGGCATTAAATCTAGAACAGCGGCAGGAGGCCACCAACCACGAAGAGCCCAAAACAATACTCTTCATTCCTGACTATAGATCCAAAGGCCGCGAAGATATTTTAAATCGACGGAATATCCTACGAGTTCTGAACTCTACTACATCGTTAGCTATGCTAACTACTCAAGACCTGGAGGCTGTCGAATTTATCACTCTCAAACATCTATCAGAGCAGGAAATAACAAAAACAGTCTGGATCTCTGGAGAATCGGCGAAAAAAATCTTAAGAGAGGAAAATCAACTAAAAGCATGGGGGATTCGAATCAAACCATTCTTCAACCCAGGCTATCCAGCTCCACTACTCCGCAATATCCAAGAACATACTAACTTGACCTTGAGCAAACGCTGCACAGACATTCCCATAAAATCTATACTGAGAGGAGCACGAGGAAGCTCAATCGAACGAAAGGTTGGTGCACCCTCTCTACAAAAAATCAATGGTCTTCCGACCCAAAATCAAGAATGGGACTGGATCGTAAAAACAATTAACTTCAGACAGTGCAGCCAATGACAATCTGCAGAGCGATTCGGTACCCTCTCAAATACAAATCGGCTGCTTAAATTGTGTTCTTGGAACATAAACGGTCTAAGAGCAAAAATTACCAACAAGGATCTATTGCTATATTTTCAGCAGTATGATTTAATCCTGTTACAAGAAACCTGGTCAGCAGAACTGCTCCATCTTCAGGGCTTTAAAACATTCCACCTCCCAGCAAGGAAAACCTCAAAATTCGGTCATGAGAAGGGTGGTTTAACGATATACACCTCGATACAAACAATAAATCACGTAAAAGAACTGTTAAACAAAAACATTTCGGGAACTGAAAACGGGATCACTGCAGTCCAGCTGGAAATATCAACACCGGGTTCCAATAGGCAAGCACTTATCCTGGTCAATACCTACCTGCACCCAAAGGGGAAAAAAACGGCGCAACTGCCCTGGTGACAGAACTGAACAAACTAATAACGGAAGTAGACAATCCGAACCTTATTGTGACCGGAGATAAATATGTTCCTCTCGAAATCATCAGGGAAGAAGTATCCAATGGAAGATTATCTGCATGTCAGGGGGATCCCACATCTGGAAGTGTGCCCTTGGGGCAAACAAACAAACTTATCAAAAAGCTTAACAGAAGACCTAACTAATCTGGGTCTGATTTCGGTAAATGGGCGATCGCCGGTGGATCGTCCCCAAGCAGCAACCTTCCACAACTCGATTACATCATCAGCGATCGACTACACCTTCTTGACTTTTTCTCTGTTCGCATTAGTACAAGATTTCAAAATCGGAATATTTGACTGCAGCGACCACCTCCCGCAAGAACTGACACTGAGGGCACAAGGGACTGCGCCAACTTTCCCAGCAAATGCCCCAAAGCTAACGACCTCAGCAAAAAGCAATAGAATTAAGTGCAACACTAGCGACCTAGTTCGATTAATGCAAGAAGCAAAGTTGTGCTGGGAAAGTGCCGCTGAGTTGAACGATAATAAAATACTTGCCTGGGAGTCCTTATTGAAATCCTTTGGCCTAAAGAACACTAAACTTATAGTCGCCAAAGAAACCGTCGTACGGATTTGCCAAAATAAAACATCGCCTAGCCCGACATGCAACCCACAAAATTACCCTCACTCCTCTGTAACGCCTAATTTAAGGGCAGTAAAAACAGCCATCAACAGAACACTTCGTGAGCTGCGGAAAGATGGGAGTGACGATGACTCAGTGTCTAAATTGAGATCACTAAAGTGCAAAAAGAATAAAATCCTGTGGCGAATCAAACAAGAAGCCGCCGAAAAAACTTGGTCAAAACTTCTCTATGATTCAAAAAATAATAACAGTGCAAGATTTTGGAAACCGTTAATAAAATAGATAACCCGAATGCCCATGGAGTAAATTCCCACATTACAGAGGCATCCTGGGTAAACTATCTGCTCAAACACTTTAACGACGAAATACCAAGCATGGGCCATCGAAATCCGGAACTCTGTATGCCGATCGCGATGGCCCTAAAGCCCCTAGCTGTGGACACCGACTTCCCAAGTTCGATTGAACAACTGAAGGGACGAATTGCGAAAGGACGAAAAGAGGGAGCCCTAGGCCCAAATGGAATCCCTCCCATCGTCTTCAAACAAGATCCAACCTATTGGGCTGAACAAATCCTCCCGCTCTTTGTAGAAACATGGAAGGCTGAACAACTTCCGTCCTCCTGGAGGGGTTCAATAATAGCTCCTATCTATAAAAAAGGCAACAAGAATGAGGCCAAGAACTACAGACTCATAGCCCTTATAGATATTGATGCAAAATATTTTTCTGGGCTACTCTTGGAAGAACTAACCACCTGGGCATCAAATAAAAAATTAATCCCCATCAACCAGACTGGATTTTAAAAAAATCTAGGAACCTCGACAAACATTCTAGCCCTCTCCCTGTTGATAGATGCTGCCATTAAACATACAAAAACACTATATGCGTGCTACATCGATTTCTCAGCCGCTTTTGATAGCATTGACAGAGCGAAACTGTGGTCAAAACTTTCAAAGTGGAAGGTGGACTCCAAATTGCTCAATTTATTGATCTTATTACATTCAGACACCTGGATCCGAATAAAACTGGGGGCCGGCAATTGTTTATCAAAAGAAATCCCGACCACAAAAGGACTGAAACAGGGGTGCGTTCTCGCACCGACCCTTTTCAACCTTTTTATGTCTGACCTTTCTAAAGATCTGGACAACTGCAACCATCACGCCCCAAAGCTGTCGAACTTACTATATGCAGACGATTTGATATTAATCAGCCACACCCCAGTAGGCCTGCAACATCTTATCAACTCAACAAGCACATTCTCCGATAAAAAACGGCCTGACCATCAACATGGAAAAATCGAAGGTGATGGTTTTTAATCACAAATCAAAAAAGCAAACATTTCAATGGTCTCTGCATGACCTCAAAATGGATACAGTTAAAGAATATAAATATCTGGGGATAATTTTTGATTCCAACGGCTCATTCCAGCGACATGCTACAACAATAAAAAACAGAGGGATTTCACTGGCCATCGCTTTAAAAAATATCAAGAACAAAATAGCGGGCCCAAACTTAATCCCCTTGCTGGACGTATTTCGTGCAAAACTGTTACCATCAATAACATATGGCAGTGAATGTATGAGAGGGAGAGACAAGGTCATTCTAGACAATGTGGTCAGTAAAACACTCCGAATACTCTTCTCACTCCCCCCCTACACCTCCCCAGCACAGTTAAGGCTGGAGTTTGGATTACAGAAGCAGCAAATTGCACGTAAAGGCGCATACGCAAAATGCTGGCACAAAATAAAGAACGCAGAACCAGACTCCTTGAACGTCCACCTTTGGAAAGAGCAGGAGACAAACAAGGGATCCCCTGCCGCGGCCTACCTTCAGGCAGCTATAAAATCTCTTGCATTAAAAGACCTCTGGCACTCGAGCTGCTCACACAAATGCTTTAAGCGCCTTGTCAACAAGACAGTGAAAACTCTTTCCATGGAAGAAGACAAAGCAGCACTAACCAGGAGATCTCATGGGTGGTTCGTGATTCAAGGCTACACAAGCGCCCTACCTCAGCCATACCTCAGTACCAGCTTCTCAAGGAAGGTGAAGGAAGATTTCCTGCGGCTGAGGATGGGGGTAATTCCGTCAAAAGTACATCTACCCCCATGGAAACGCCAGGAATTGAATACCAATTGTAGGCTTTGCGACAACCCAATGGAGGACGTTCTGCACTTGTTATGCAGCTGCAAAGCTCTAGACAGAGCCCGAAGGGGCCAACTAACACAGCTATGGAACCAAAACGGTGTGCGAACCCGCAGACAAGCCCTGTTGATCAGCTTCAACGGAGATGATATCCAATTAGCCTGCAGTCTAGTGCGCTTCATGAAAACAGTTAACACGATCCAAAATCCAGAACCCAGCGATTGAACTTGACTCAAAAAGACCTGCTTTTGCATCTTAAGAAAACTCTTTTTTGATTAACAAAGACTCAGTAAATCTTGAACTGCTCTTTCTTACAATCACAATGTATTGCAACAGTTTGCACGGGTCTTTTGTCCATATTTTTAACTCTCTTTTATTGTTTTTAACTGTTGATCATGTATCTATTCCAATGTTTTTTTTTCTAAAGAGTCATTGCAAAGATTTTTATTAATCACGCAATAAAGTTATTATTATTATTATTATTATTATACTCATATGCAATTATACATACATTTGAAAGCCTGTACCTCCGCTGAAAAAGGCAGTATGATAGGATTGTCACATCCCATTGCCTACGCTAATTAACCTTCCTTTTTAGGTCGAGCATTCAAGACCTCTTGTATATACTTTAGTTATACCTATATGTGTATGTACTTTGTGGGCTTTGGAGATCAGCCCTAGGACTTGTCTGCTTCCGCCTTAGGGACCTTTTTTTCTGTCCAATTGCTTTATTTAACAGTCTTGATAGAAAAAAAAGCAGAGGCCAGTCAAATACCAGAATTGCTTTCTTCTGAGGGATTTTATTTTTTTAATTTTTCTGGCAAATGCCTTTGATTTACCTTTCTTGATAGAAAATGAACAGCAATGGTCAGTAAAATACCAGAATCACTTTAGCATTCTCTATATTCCAGTCGATAGAAATTGTCTGCCACGAGCACCCGTTGACAATGATATTTTTTTACAAATCTTGTATTTTCAGTGATATTACCACCAAAGGCCCTGATTTTATATTAAAAAAAGCTTTGGACAATACCATTTCCCGCTGAAAGGCAATATTTCCCTCCATGTGTTCCCATACCTTGTTTGGTGCTTACTTTCCCTCCATGTTAAAGAACAGTAGATGTTTCAGCACCCAGGCTAATGATTGCATTACAAATGCTTGTTTTATGTATTTGTTGCTTTTTTCTAGGTTTTCAAGAAGGGTGAACGCGGGTGTCCAGTGCTGGTTGGGTGCCGCTGCAGAAAATCAATGAGCAGCTTTTTCATGGTTATGGAGTCTGGGGTTTGACACATTTCTGGGCCAACATGCACATGAGTTGAAGCATCCTGTGGGACATCCTAACTATCTCTGCTCCACAGAGTGGCTTGGGTGTCTTGCAACTACCAATAACTTGATGAACTTTACTTCCAAGGATGTGTGCTGGGCTTGACTATGAATTTCAAAATGTTAGAATGATACCTAGTCTTAGATTTCTTGACGGGCGGGTGCTTAAAAAGCCAATAGGTTGTGCTTCTGACATCCCTTGTATGAATCTGACAAGTCTATGGGTCTGTGCAAAGTCAGTCGATTCCCAGACACACATTGTGAAAGCCAGTAGGGCGGAAACAGGGTCAGTCAAATGTGAGACACACATCTGAAAGGCTAGTAGGAGAGGGACAGGGGAAGGCCTAGTCATAGGCCAGAATACATCTTTTACAAACAGAGCTACAGTAGGGTAAGTGCCGAGGGCTGGGGCAGAGCCAGTAGGACACTTGTTCTGTAGACATCTGAATTCAATGCCTCAACAACCGATAAAATCTACACAATTAGGCTTTGTACAGTACATCCACACAAAAGGACATATGAATTATTTGCAAGCTTCCATACCAGTCAACAAATATAAAAGCAATAATAAACAACATACCTATACACACCCATGCGTACAGGCAACACAGATAGAAATATCCATGCACAGCTATATATGTATGCGCAAGTGAAGCACATACAGCTCTGCTGCCTATCTGTGTGGTTGTGTGTGCGGGGCATCAGTGTGATTGTGTGTAATAAGCTTGCCTGTTTCCATCTGAGCTAAGCATGATGCTGTTCTGATACCCAGGTGGCACTTAATCTGAGTGCGTGCATATCCGTGGTTTTATGGGTCTGTGCGTCTTTGTGACGCACAAAAACACAGACACGAACATGCACAGACACACACACAGATTTGTGTTTATGTAGTGATATCAGGCACTGCCGCTCTGTATGTTCTACAAAGGAAGATTGCACCCCATGAAGGCCCTCGGAACTATATTTGAGCCCCAAAATCCATTCTTATTCCCTGTATTCTTCCTGGTTTTGTATGAATCCTATCGAGTCAGGAGTTCCTAACCGTTTGACGTATGCACCCCTTTAATAGTACCTTAGTGAAATGTTTGTCACTAAGCTTCTGTGGGATACAACACATGTACAAAAAGAGGCTTTGCTAAATCAAACACATTTTAAAAACAAGTGGGCAGAAATGTGCTTCAACATTCCCTTGGCCGGTAGAACATGTGTAAGAGGGTACAGATCCCTGTATGTGGTACACAAACATCTACCTTCACTTTCCTTGAGTAGCCTCTTCCGTTTATTACATTAACACACCAAAAATAGTAATTTCTACTTTAGTAATTTTTCGACTTCATAATAGCAAATGCTCATTACACATAGACATATAGATAAAGAGTTGACCTCGAATTAAACATCAACACTCCTTGATGCACAACACAAAAATGTCCACACAAGAACATATACGTTTATGACAATCCACTATTCTCCCTCTATGTTGCACACAAAGACAAAGTGGTAACAAACTGGTCTACCAACACCCACGTGCTTCTGTTATACCCATGTCAGCATGCGATCTCTTTCTTCTCCAGTAATGCCTTCATGGGCAAGTCTCCCCACAGAAATCAAAAGCCAGAACTCTTGGCTTTGTCAATGAAGGGGTTTGCAGATCTCTCAAATAATAGCCCCTCCCGCACCCCTTCCGCGAAACCTATTGATTCACACAGTGGAATGCATTCTGGACATATTGATAGGATTTTAAAAGCACATTTGCAGTGCAGATGAAAAGGTCAGCATTGTCATTTCCACCGACTCAAGTCAAGTGCAGAATTCGCCAGTAATGTTTCTTTCTGTTGAGTATGATGCGGAGCACCCTTCCCTCCACTGATCTCTGCTACTTTCTGTATTCACTCAGAGCACATATTTCAAAGTGGTGTTTTTATAAATGGAAGAAAATAAATACATGTACACTCGCAGGCTGAAAGCTTTCATTTAAGCAATGACAACCATCCATCAGCAAAACAACATGCACATGTTTTTTTCGGCAGGTCGCTGGGCCTAATGAGAGCTTGGCCATACGCACTGTCTGTTTATTTCACATCAGGCATGCGCCTGCATTCATTACCAGGTTTCTATTGCGAGCAGGAGCAGAGCGATGACCTTTCCTTTGAGGTCCAGTACTCACTGTCTTCAATAATGAGTGCCCAGCTTTGCCCTTTAAATCTCAGGTCAGTGCGCCTCAGCAAAGCATTGATTCGACATCAACTTTCATAACATTAATTTTCAAGACATTTGCCAAAGATGAATGGTTTTCAAGGCCAGGCTTATCAACGTATATACACATTTATAAAACCCTGGTGTAAGCAACTGCTCGTAAAAACAATGTATCTTTCTTTTAAATATGGAACGCTACAAGATACACACCCATAAGTGTTTTTTTGTTTTGTTTGTTTTTCTCTCTCCCTTATCCACAATGGTATTTTGATCCCAAAGGTGACATGTAAACATTTACTGGCAAAAATGCTTCGGTTCCAGCCTGCCAGAAATCCACAAAAGAATTCCAGGCAGCTATACATAGGTTTAGTACTGTAGATATCTCTCACTCTAGGGGCTGAAGAGGACGTTGTGAGAGTGATTTAACTTTACAGAGTATCAGGCTGCCCGGGGTAAACGTAAGGGACCCTCCTAACAAGGCCTCCTTAGTGCCACAGGAAGGCACACTAGTCAGCATACCGGGGCCCCCGGGTCTAAGGACCAGGGGGTCAGGCGGCCGCCTCACTTCCGGCCGTGGTGGGGGAAGGCAAGGGTAAAAATACCTTCCCATGGTGCAGCCTCTTGTCTGCTAGCCGTTTCGCTGTTTGGACGTCTCCCGGAAGCTGCTGCACATCATGGTCGGTGAGGGCCATTGCCCTTCCTCCAACCCGATCTCCCCATTTGGGGTTGTGTCCAGAGCAGAGCGGCCCAGCCATGTTTGCGTGCTGCCTTGGGCGGGGGGTTTGGTCAGCTCCCAGGTGTCACGGGCATCTCCGCTGGGCTGCCCCCAGCCCCGTGTGGGGTCTGGGGGAGCTAGGGCTGTTGACGGGGAGAGCCAATTGTGCTTGGTGCTATCCCGCCCTCCCTTCTCCAGCCCCGCGTGGTGGAAGCAGAGGCTCACGGGGACTTTCGCCCAAGGGGTGATTAGTAGGACCGAGGGGGACTGCCCAATAGGGAAGCAGGCGCTGCGAGGCTCCTTCCCCCGCCAAGTTTCCAGAGTGCAGCAAGGGATGGGCACATAGGCCATAGCTGCGTCTGACAGGACAAGTGCCCGGGCAAGCGCTAGCGCCCGCCTACTGGGCCGTGCTGCACCGTGCCTAGTGGAACGCCAACTCCTGCAGGTATCTTGCGGGTGGGGGACAGCGGGGCCACGCGGCCCTCCCGCCAGGAATCCTGGAGGTCAAGTGCAGATGGGCAGTGTAGTGGCCTCTTAACTCTGGGCGTGCCAGGACACGGCCCAGCGGGGGCCCAGTGGGTTGGATCGGGGGAGGGTTGGGGGAGCAGCAAGCCTATCGTGACTCCCATTGCTCTTGTGCTTTTGGCGCTGTGCATTCGATTCTCGGTCTGCCTGAGGCCTTGCTTACAGCTCCATTTGTTCTCCCTGTGTCGCTCAGGCCGCCCTCCTTACAGTTACCTTAACCCCCCGCCGGGGCCTTCCTTGACTTGATGCCTGCTTTGTGGGGTGGCAGGCACCATGCACCCGTTGCGCTGCAATCCCTTTCTAACCGGGCACGAGGCTATGGCCCACGCGGGCTGGAAGTAGCCATGCTCAAAGGCTCCCCTTCCCCCGCTGGTGTAGGGATCTGGCCTGGTCACCGCCAGCAGAGCTCACTTCTGGTGCCCCGTCCTGAACCGGAAGTGCCGGGCCCCCTGGTGGCAAGGGAGGGGCCAAAGGCTTGAAACCGCAAGACGGCTTAGGCCATACACCTTGGCAGAGCTGAAGTGGCGCTCTGGGCCATCATTTAAAAAATGCTGAGAACTAGTAGCAAACGCAAAAACAACAGATGATGAACCGAATACAGAACAATGTCATACATTCACCTCAGTACAGAGATCTGGGCCTAAATCCATCGTTTTTGTGCTCACTATGCCATTCCAGTTTGAACCCAACCATGTGCAAATCAGTCTTGACCCTGTGCCCCATGGGAACAGTCCAGCCCAAACTGCCAAGCCAGGTCTTTCCTGGACTGGAAACAAGCATCCTAGGACCGGTTTTGGGCTTTCAGCCCTCATCAGCCAGGATAGCTTGATTCCAGTGGCATAGAGAGCACAGGACTCACGTCTGAGCATACCCCTCCCACTCGGGGTGACAAATGCAAAAACAACAGTTGATGAACAGAATGCAGAACAATGTCATACATTCACCCCAGTACAAAGATCTGTGCCTAAATCCATCTTTTTGTTGCTCACCATGCCATTCCAGTTTGAACCCAGCCATATGCAAATCAGTCTTGACCCTGTGCCCCATGGGAACAGTCCAGCCCGAACTGCCAAGCCAGGTCCTCCCTGGATGGGAAACAAGAATCCTAGGACCGGTTTTCGGCTTTCAGCCCTCATCAGCTGCTATTCACTTGGAGCGGCTCAGACCTGTCCACTGATGCTGCCCAGAAGTGTCTAACGTCCGTATTCCGCTGGCTTGCCCAAGCCTCTCTCAAATGCAATGAGGACAAATCTGAAGTACTCCTGTATGGTCAGTTTCCTCCGGATTTTAGACATCACCTATGGCCTCCTGACTTCCCCAGCCCTCGCGCGGTGGAAGGACCTGCCAAAAATCTGGGGATTTGGTTCAGTGAGGATTTACGGTTTGCGGACCATGTTAAAAAACGAACCGGAGTTTGCTTCGGCACCCTCAAGGCACTCAGGAAAATCTTTCCTCTGCTTCCGCGGGCGGCCAAGGAGACGATTGCCCGCGCCTTGATCCTATCGAGGCTGGACTATGCCAATGCTCTTTTTATAGGTCTGCCCGGCTATCTTCTGCGGAAACTACAAATCATTCAGAATGCTGCGGCAAGACTCCTCTTTAACGCTCTTAGGAGATCCAGTGCCCGTCAGTACCTACGTGAACTGCACTGGCTGCCGGTCATCCAACGGGTGCAGTTTAAAGCAATTACCTTGGCACACCGGGCTCTTCATGGCTTGGGTCCTTCCTATCTCAGGAAGAGGTTCGCCTTTTATGTGCCGAACCGTCCTTTGCGATCTGCTTCAGCCCGCCAGATGATTGTCCCGCGCTTTCGCAGAGTTCGCTTGGGTGGCCAGTCGCTTACGGTTAAAGCCGCTGCTGTCTGGAACTTGCTTCCCCCTGAGCTTCAACTTACCCAAGAGTTTCAACTCTTTAAAAGGCATTTGAAAACGCATCTGTTTAGTCAGGCCATTTAACGTGTTCTCTTGCTTCTGACCCCAGCTAACTTCCGCGCAAGGACACTCGAGAGTATCAGTGCGCGTTATAAATGTGCTATAACATAGCTATAACATAACATCAGTCAGGATAGCTTGATCCCAGTGACATGGAGAGCACGGGACTCACGTCTGCGCATACCCGTCCATCTCGGGGTGATAAATGCAAAAACAACAGTTGATGGACAGAATGCAGAAAAATGTCATACATGCACCCCAGTACAGAGATCTGGGCCTAAATCCATCGTTTTTTTGCTCACCATGCCATTCCAGTTTAAACTCAGCCATTGGCAAATCTGTCTTGTTGCGCTATAAAAAACTCTGCAAAGAAATTAAATAAATAAATATTCTTAGTTCAGCCCTGAAGGCAGGCTAAGATCCAGTGCCCGGATCTTAAGTGGTGATTAAACACATCATACCAAAACAGGTACCCCATTGTAGACAATGTAATGCGACTGAGGGCACTTTGTTGTCCCTGAGGTATCAAACTCTTGTGCTCCTGTTATGCGTGGGGAAGCCTTGCGATGAACCCCTTATCGCCTCCTCATACCAGGGCCTCCTGGTGCCGTTAAGTTGCCCATTTTGGCTCAGTTTTCTCAGCGAAATGGCGGTAACTCTGATTGGAGGGTTGGGAAGGGGTAGTTTTCCTCGAAGAAACACAGGCTGAGGGTCCGTGACTGAAGCAATATTTCTCGCTTGTAAATGCACAGGTGGGAAAGGTTCTCAACTGGCAAGTAATCAGGGGCACTTCACAGTCTGTTGTCACAGGCCCCCTCTTTAAGGCAGATTTACGATGCAGATTCCCAGTTATACTGGGATAGTATTTATGTGTTTCCAGGCATAGGGTACTGCCCGTTTAGCACCATGACCAAATCTCGAGGAGGATAGGTGTCCCACTGGCCGGACTTATGTCTTAGAATAGGGGCTGAAGTTTAGCTCCAGCTAACTAATATTCCTTCGCTCAGATCAAGATGGGCTCAGTTCATGCCAGACATTAAACCTAATTTTCCTCCCCGACGGGCTCAGGCTTATGTGTTTATGGCTGTCGTTGGGGTGGGTGAGCATATTGGTGCTGGACTACATGGGGGCGTAGTCAATTCAAAACACAAACCAGTCTAGCCCTTTCTAATGAATAAGCAAGGCTCTATTTAGAGTCCTATAATAGGGTTAGCTGTAATGAACTCACTGAGACCCAGGACAACATAGACTAACTCAAATACAGTTCATTAGCAAAAATATATTTATATTTTATTGCGTTTTTTTCAAAGATTGAGAATCAATTAGTTCAGTAAATCTTTATTTCGACAGTAAAAAACCATCATAAAAGTACAATTTATACAATTAAAAAATACGTTAAAAAATTCATTAAATTACATTTCTGAACTTTTTGACATTAAAAAAGAAAGACCGAAACAAGTAAAGGATGCATTTCATATGGGGAGGTAATATTCCTGTTCAAATGTTCGCTAATCCCTTGTATTCCTCAACTTTACTGCCACTTTTAAAAAACTAGTAATACAACATAGAGTATGCATATTGCTAGCTTTCTGCAAAAAGAGTAATGCAGCTTTTGCCTGGCGGAATTTCTGTTTCCTGAGGATCTCAACCAAAAATCTGCGCCTCAGATTCCAGTAAAAAGAACATAAAAGTACAAAATGAAGGGTGTCCTGCGGAGGCACCCTTCTGCTCAATCGTTACAGTAAAACCTGAGGGATACGCTAAAATATTAGGTAACAGATTGAGCCTAAAACGACATAATAAAAATCTATCATGTTGGTTGTACATCAGGAATAGATAAGCTTCCATACCCTCCCCGTTGCTGACTCGACAATGAGCTGCAATCGATCCTTTCAACATATCAGCATCACGTCTAGCAGTTTTAAATTTCTCTTCAAGCAGCATTTTGACCCTTGCTTTACATCTAGCAGAATTCGGTACAGGGTCATTAAAGAGGAGGTGCTCATCTATACTTTCTAGGACATTCTTAACATATTTTAGCCACGGGATTTTTAATCCATTCTCTCTATGCAGGCAGTCCAAAATAATCTCCCTAGTCAGTGCTGCCTCTGGATTGGACCATATTCTTATCCATGCCATAATTGGCCTCATCTTGACATGGTCTGAGATGTATTGGGTCCCTAGTTCCGTGTGCACTATTTCAGCAGGGATGGAGTGTGGGACTTTCAATACTCTGCGGAAAAATTTGTCTTCTGCTAATTGTAGTTTTTTAGGGTCCCTGAAACCCCACACTTCTGCTCCATATAGGGCCTTTGCTACACTAATTGAGGAATACATGGTCATAATTTGTTCGGGGCACCATCGTCCTAGCCTACTTGCAAAACTTAATATTGCACCACTCGAAGAAACTAGCTTTGTGCAATGCTCCATCACAAGAGGATTAAATTCGAGTTTACCATACATCAAAAGGCCCAGATACGGGAAGGTGTCCACTGACTCCAACGTATGTGTCCCTATTTTGTATACAAACTTTTTTGAGGGATTTTTCCCGGCCGTCATGACGAATGATTTCTTCAAGTTTACGCACAGAGCTAGACTGGCCATAAACTGAACAAATCCGTCCACCAATTTTTGTAAGCTCCTTGGTGTCCGGGCGAGCAGGACCGCGTCGTCCGCGTACAGTAGTGCAGGGATTTGACGAGATCCTATTTTGGGGCAATCCACCGCTAGGGCAATAAATGCACTTTAATGTAAAGTGAGAACAAGAAGGGGGCAAGGCTGCACCCCTGCCTTACTCCTTTAGTGCATGGAAATTGTTCTGTACATCCCCCTTCCTGATTGTAGCGGACCACAGCCGTCGTATTCCAGTGTAACTCCTTTAGAATATTAATTAGCCCCGCCTCAATGCCCATATTAAGCATCATTGCCCACAGTTTTGATCTATTTACATTGTCGAAGGCTGCCGCTAGATCCATAAAACCCATGTAAATCGTACCATTGCTAGCTTTAGTATACTTAGCAGTTAGCAGGTATAAGTTTAGGCACTGATCACTGGTCGACTTACCAGCTCTGAACCCGTACTGGACGTCCACCAAGGTACGATGCTCTTCTGTCCAATCCATCAGCCGATTCAGAATTACACGGCCAAGTATTTTAGCAGACACGTCAATTAATGAGATCGGTCTATAGCATTTTGGGTCGTCCTTGCTCCCTTTCTTAAATATCGGGACGATCAGTGCGGTGGACCAAGAGCGTGGTAGACCAGAACTAATGGCTGCATTTAAAACCCTTGTTAGAATCGGGGCCCAGAGATCTATATCACTCCTGTATAGATCAGGTGGAGTGCCATCAGGCCCCGGTGCTTTGTTTGGGGTCAGCCCATTAATAGCTAATACTATCTCTTCTAATGAGAGGTATGATTCAGAGTTCCTGGTACCCTCCCAGGCCCCTTCATTAACTTCTGCATTAGGGTCGCTATAAAGGCCCTTAAAATGAGCAACCCATTGTTCCGGGAGGATGTTTGTGCTTATCACCGGGGCAGTGTGGTCTTGAAAGCACGGTATATTTACTATCCTCCAGAACTCTGTGAAATCCCTATTCTCACCTGCCTCTCGCAGGTCTGCCCAAACTTCTGGTTGTAGGGTGATCTTTCTTGCTTTCACCTTTGATTTATAGGTTTGCCTGAGTTTGGCCACTTCAGCCTTATCCCTCGGTTTGGTTTTTAAAGACAGTTTTAGGTTCCTCAGTGCTTTGAACAACTAGCATCAAACCATCTTGGTTGATCATTGCCTTTTCTCGGCCCCCTAGTTTTCAATAGGCTGTCGGCCAGTTCTGTCAGGGTCCTGAACACTGCCACTAAAGTGGATCCTTCAACTTGGAAGTCCAAACACTCCTCAACTTGTTTGCTACCCTTTTGAATTAAGGTTTTATAAAATTCCTGGGGATTTATTTTTGCCCACCTGAGTCTTCTCCCCTGATCTGTTGGCTGCAGGCTAGTGTCCCCTAGTTTAGTTTTACCCCTCCCAATATTACATGATATTTCCATGGTTAGGGGGTTATGGTCACTGAAGGTGCTCCATTCCATGCTGACCTTAGTAATCCTCGCTTTAGAGAAGGAAGATATCATAATGTAATCGATGATGGTGGAGCAACCTCCCCCTTTAAATGTTGGGACGTACGTACCCTCCACCTCTTGGACAATCAGGTCGATGGTATGAGCTAATAAGTGGGTTTCTGTTAGTGCAGTTAATAGTGAACCCTCACTATTATGCTCAAAGTGCGGACCATTTTTTAAAGGGCAGGAGTCCCATCCTGTGCCAGCAGATGACACGGTTTGGCATAGGTGACAATTAAAGTCTCCCATTAGTATTACTATTGGTCCTCCCCCTCCTGTCTTCTGTTCTGACTCTTGAATCAGTCTTTCATCTATCTCCCGCAGGACAACATTCTCTCCTTCTACGGGTCCTGAATTATAAACGTTGAGTATAAATAACCTCAGCCCTCTACCTTGGAACCTTATTGCCTGTAGTGTTTGTGACGTCCATGCTGGTGCTGACCATCTACCTTCTAAGGTTAGGCTAACATAAAGGGCTAGCCCCCCTTTTGCTCTTCCCATTCTGCTTTCCTTTGCTGGCACAAAAAAGCCTTTATAGCCTTCTATTTGATACTGCAAGGAATCAACTGCCCATGTCTCCTGCAAGGCTATTATATGGAACCCTTCTAATTGGTTCCGCCAATCTATGTTTTTGAATTTGCCTGCTATGCCTGCTATGTTCCATGACATGACGTTCAGCTTTCCACCTATTCCTGTTACTCTTTTCACATCCAGCTCGGTTAGCCTGGGGTTAGCCCTATTTACTTGCCCATCCCTATCTCTTTCCACCTTCCCAATGGGAGTACATTTTGATACTTCCTTAGTTTGCTCCCCCTCTAGTGCTTCCATCTCACATTCAGCAGTTGCCCCCCTCCGATCATTTTCCTTGCTTTGTGCCCTTCCTTGTAGTCAATCATTCTCGTTCAAGGATTGTAGGGGACTAAATCTATTTAGCCACTGGGGCCCATCATGATGTACTAATGGTGGTGGACCTTTCTCCCTAAGCATTGCCCAGTGCCCCTCAATTGGCCTTCCCCTTCCCACCTGTCTAAATGGTGGCTGCTGTAGAACTGAATTCCTGGGATAGAAATACCCTAGTGACATTGTCCTTATCGTGCTAATTACATTTCTATTGTGGTTGTCTACAATGTACTCCACTAGCTTAGGGTTTCTGAAGTTTGCAATGATGCAGTTACCTTCTATATCCTTCCTTCTGGAGCCAACCCAACTTGCCCTCCGTAGGTGTAAAATTTCTCCTGGTTCCCCCCCCTGGCAGTGGTCTGTGTATGTTTAACCAAGTGGTGAATTTGCTTTTGAGTTCTGTGTAGGTTTCCCTCTGCCCCTTTCTAAGTTCTGGTACCCCCGCAAAGATAACAACATAGGGGCTTGCTTCTGGTGGTAAGTTTACACGGGGTAAGGGATCCTGTGGTATATCATTCGGCTCCCTGTTCAGATGTGAAGTATACGTTTGATTACTTGTGGGGGGTATATGTGGTTGCCTTTGTATTGTTTGTCCCTGGGCTGTTTTCCCACCCACATTTCCATTTACTTGTACCCTTCCCTCCCCCACCTCTGTAGCTGTTTTAGGCTCTGCATGCACCTGCACAGTAATGCTTTGCTCAGTGCTAACACAGTTGTTAATTGCAGGGGTTGGTACGGTTGTTACTGGCATTACTTTATCTAGATGCTTAGCAAGTATAGTATCAGTGACCTTACCCTGTTTGTACAGTTCACTGCTAATTTTATCTAACTTGCTTACTAGGGGTTTAATTTGATTAGATATGAATGCCTCCAGATGTTTTTGCAGGTCTAAAATTACGGCATCAAGCCATACTGGTGGGTTTAAGGGGAGTCTAGGTTCTATTATCAGTTCTTCATCCTCCACCGTTCTACACTCGTTTCCTCTATTACATCTTTTCCTCGTGTTTGATCGTGTACTCTTACTACCACTTTTTTTTCCTCTCTTCCTGGGAGTTGTATTTCCCCCATTTCTTCTCTGATCATTATTCCCTATTTCTGGCTGAGCACAGGGTATCGTTTCAGCTGACTTTTCTAGGGTGCCAATGTCTGGGGTGTCGCTAAGATTTAAATCTGCAATTTGTATGGGAGTCAAAGGCAAATTTATGAAGGTGGTTGAGATACGCTTCTCCGTTCGTTCTATCTCCCCTGCTACTTTCCGTAACATTAAATCAAGGACAGTCGGGGTATTTTTATGCATCGCTACATTGCTTATCTCAGAACCACCCTGTTTTGTTAATGATGGGGTTCCTGGGTTGCCTTTGTTGGAGTGAGTTTTTGGTTTGGTAGCCATATCCGACCCTCCCCAATAGTTTGTGGGGTGTATTTACTGGACAAATCAAGACTATGGGCCCCTATATCAAGGATCGCTTTACTATCGAATAATACGATACCCAGGTCCGGCAAAAGTCAAACTGTTTTATAAATCAGGCAGCAGGTAGTACAACAGTTTCAGGAAGCAAATCCAAGGGGGATAGCCCGTCCCGTCCCTGGTCGTCCCCTGACGGCCACAGACGGCCCGCCCTCTGACCGGGCTCAGCCCGGCGCTACCCGCGCGCGTCCCGCGACGCGGGAGGAGCGCCACGTCTAAATGCGCCTCCGGGCGCGGGAAAGTGGTGCTGCTGTGGGCGTCCCGTCCTCCCAGCAAGGGACGCCGGGAAATGTAGTTCTTTGCTCGCTCCCCCCTCTTGGCGGCCGCGTTGACAGCTGCGGCGGCAGGGGAGAGTGGTAGGGTGCTGGTGTGGGGCCGAAGATCAGCAAGGCTGCCTGGTAGGGTGAGTGTCAGCCACAGCCCCCAGTTGAGTAAGTCCCCCGCTCCTCAGCAGGAGAATCAATTGACATGGGGGCGTAGGCCTTACCCCTCCATCGTTATCAGGTGCTTGTAGTTGTTTTTGCAATTTTTGTTTCGCAGGAGTATGCAGTGAGCGTTGCCAGGGACCCGAGGTCCACTCTGCGCAGGGAGACGAGGCCCAGAAGGTTAGTCGCAGGTTCTCTGCACAAACTGGCCCAGTAGAACCTGCAATGCGCAAGCGCGCCGCTAGCGCCAGTTGTAGCTGCGCAACCGCTGCCTGAGGGGTTACCCTTGAATGAGTGTTTTTCGTCGTGCTCTGTCCTGCGCCGGAGTGCGTCCGGATTGTTTAAGTTACTTGCAGTCTTATATAGTGCGGTCTTGGCCCGAAGGCGCCAGAGGGCTTTACAAAAGGAGCAGGACAACAATTCTACTGCGTGTTAGTTACGTTGATTTAACACAGCTGCCAAAGTAGCATGCTATGTGTGACATGCTCCAAATATCAGTGTAATAATGTAACGTTTCAATGACTAGGAGTGGTACTTCATCAATACAGCAGGGGCACGCATGATTGGTTAACAGCCCGGGCCTCTTCAGTTTTGTTTGCTAAAATGGTTCCGCCCATGGTTAGGAATTGGCTTCTGATGTAGGTGCAGTGAGTCCGGAAGGGAATTTTGATTAGCTTGTTGCTGGCAGTGTGGTGCCGGGAGAATAGTCCGGTCGTATTTGCTCCCATTTACCCATTGACGCCTAGTTTTGACGGTCAGCATGCGGAGCTCACTGTGGAGAGGCAGGTGATGTGTGTTCATGGGTATGATTGCAGAGCTTGATGTAATGGCAAATGCAAGCACGCGGTTATCATGATTTCGGGGGCATTTATAATTACAAGCGCTATTGTGTTGTCTGCAGGTAAAATGCAACCCAAGATCGGAAGCAAAAACAAAGTACCTTCGTTTTCCAAGTAAAGAATAGATTAGCCTATTTGGAGTGACAGTAGGGGGTGTTGTGGCCAGCGTTGTGTGCATTTGTGTATCCAGTACAAGGCGTACTTCTGACCACATGCTTATAATCATGCTTGTACTGGTATAGGGAGGGTATATATATATTTTATTGGTACCAGCACGGTTTACATAAGATGGCAAAGGTTACAGCACAGGTACTATGTTTCACCCAGAATGCAGGGTTGTCTCTTGCATATAGGAGTAAAGTGACTAATGCATAGGGGATTTCATGTTGTTGCAAGGTTTACCATGGATGCAAACAGTCTTGGTTTGCTGTTATGGGATAGGCTAAAGGAGGGTTTTTACGAAAGGTGTCAGCAGTGGCCCACATGCTGCAGGCGCACATTGGAGCAACTCTGCGACAAATTTATAAAGGGGGAGTGGGAGGCAGATTAACCTCTAGCATTTGCAGTATGGATCTTGCACAGTCTCATGATTCAGTACTGTAGCAATTTGCAATTTCTCTCTAGGAAGCCATATCGGTTGCTTAATTGCCTAGGCAAATATCATCCTTTGACAAAGGCAATATTAGGGCTGGCGATGGGTCCAAAGGTCACAAGTTGTTTAAATTAGAGGGAAACTGGACAAAAGAGCCAGTTTTGTGTGGCACACTACGCTAGGAAAAGAGTGCAGCTTAATGTGAACCCATGCCAGGAGAGGCCCATCGCACAGGCCAGAATCACTGGGCCAGCGGGTGGCTTGACGACATACGTTCTTCTTAGAAACAAGCAGGTACTCTGGTCCAAAGTACATGCACTGCTAATTTCCAATTTAGCACTGGGGATACTGGATAATACTAGTGGAGCATGGCCGAGTGCCATGGCAGACCAGATTGTTTAGGTACTTTTATACTACCCACAAGTGCCTATGCTCAACCTTTGCCGTACTCCTGACGGTTAGGACAGTCAATTGTGGACCGGAAATGACATTAATTGGTGGCATTCTGCCCAGAGCAAAACTAGTAGCTTTACAAATGCACACATGAGGGTCCTTACTTTGTGTCTGTTAATTTAAGGCCCAGGGCTGGGTGCACTGGTATTCTTTTTTTTCCTTGTACACTATTTATTTAGTGGTCAAACAGGTACTAAGATGGGGGTACATTTGGCAGTATTTTCATGCCTGAACGTACATAGTGATGAAGTAATAGTGTCCCAAGTGGCGCAAACATGATTTACTTTTGTAGAGGGAGCTTGTTAAAAGCTTCTTTTGGTCTTACAGTGGCAGGTTAATAGGGACGACTTGGACAAGAAAAAAACTTGAGTAGTTACTCAACACTGTTGGTTAGAAGGGATGTTGTCAAGAGGAGAACTCCAGCAAAGGCAGGTATCGGTACTTAAGGGGTATGTGAGGTATTATCTCACTGTCAGGCCGCCATACAGGGCAACCATGTACCTAGGCCACTCATATCAGGCAGAGGTGCCAGTGAAAGCATGGCGTGACTGCACAGAACAGGACACTGCAGAGGTCAGATGCCGGCGAATTATGGCAGCACTACTGCACATGGCAAAGTAATCCTGGACTGATTCACATGCAGGATATGGTGGTCGTGGTGCCTACCTTATTTCTCAGGATCACTTCTTGTTGGGCTTGGCTAATGATTTTCTTAATGGACTTTAAATTTACAGCCTCGCTGGTCTCTGCCATACTGTGAGTAGGTTAGCCATGGACTTTAATAAGTGTTGCAATGGCCCTCTAATGCAATAGTACAGCATCCAGTTTACCGGTGCTATATGTACCATCATTAGCACCAGCACCAGCTCACAGGGGTAGTAGTAAAGCTTCCTTTTTTATTCACCTGGGATTGGGGCTGGCAATTTCATCAAACTTTACAGCCAGAAACTGTATGGGCAAAGACATACGTGTGATGGTGCAACGCACACTCAGCAGAAGTGCCAGCTAAGTTTCAACATAATTCTGGTACACCGTCAGTGATAGACACTTTCTGTCAGCTTGGGGGGGGGGTGTGCGATTCCCAAGAGGGTGCGGGTTTCCTTGTTAGTAGTGCTGATATGGAGGGGATGGAGCACTATTACGGACAACTACCAGAGCACAGTTTGCAGTCTTAGTTAAGGTTAAATTGATTCAATTGTTGGCATGATACCAGTTGCTTCAGTTAAGCGAATTTTCCTTGGGAGTTGTCAGCGAACATTCGGACTGCAAAAGTTGGTGATTTGCCCGTTGGCAGGCCTTTTAGATGTGTGTTCTAGCTCAGGCATGTCCAAGTATGGGTTATGGTACCTGAAGTCTGCCGTAGGATGCAGGTTCATAGGCAGGTGGAGCGGCAGAACTGAAAGGGGCTAGGGTTCGTCCGAGGTCACAGGTTCAGATCCTGGTAGGTCCACCTAGCAGTTCATCCTTCTGAGGTCGTTGAAACAAGTACCATTGAGTCAAATAACAAGAACATGTGCAATTTCTCCCGTCCTGTATCCTTGGCTGGCAGCCATGCAGGTTGTGGAAGTTGTCATCCAACGAGTGTGCTATGGTCCATAAGATTGGGGAAACCCCTGGGTTAAACACAAATTGGCTACAAAGTATTTCCCAGTATTAAAAAAAGGGAGGCATTTATACCTATGGTTCCTCTCTGGTTCAGGTTCACACTGTCCTGCCTGCTCCCTGGCATATTAGCAGAAGTTTGGGAGGGCAAGGCGTCACCGAGGGTAGTGACTGACTGAATGTGATGGACATACTCTGACAAGTGCTGTACACAGATAACTGGGTGAAAGAGTAAGGCAGGCTTTTTAACTCTTACTTCCACCCGCATTAACACTTCTTGTCAGGAGTGGCTTGTCAAAGGTGTTGCTTTTCAGCCAGGCAATGTTAACATTAAACCACCACAAAACTAATAGTTTTAGGCCATCCTGGGTGCATATACATGAAGGGCTGGGCGAGGCGGATACCACGGATCCTGGGTCCTCCTCCGAGTTGCAGACTCAGCTGGAGATGCTAACATGTAGGCGATGGAAATCCCAAGGCATTTAAGGGGACAGCCGGCCGTAAGCCACCCTGGGAGGGGTGGTGTAATGATATGATATGATAAGAGATCTTTATAGAGCCCACGTTCACCAGCGGTTTCTTGGCGCTAGGGTGGAGGGGCTAAAGACCGAGGCAGTGTGTACGAATTAGTTGTATGCTTGGGAGAAGAGCCAAGTTTTAAGCGATTTCCTAAATTGAGAAAAGGAGGGTATTTGGCGGAGTTCTGGAGGGAGAGAATTCCAGAGGAGCGGTGCTTGGGTGGAGAATCTCAGACCGCCATGTTTCTTTAGATTCAAAGTGCAAGGGGACAAGAGGTTCAGACAGGAGGAGCGTAGGTCATGAGGAGGGACATAGCGATGGAAGCAATGAAAGAGGGTCCATGGGATGAGAGGGCTCTATGGATCAGGCAGCCAAGTTTGAAGAGACTGCACTGAGTCACTGGGAGCCATAGAAGGCTCCTGAGGAGGGGCTTGGGGTGGCTGAGCTTCGGCTGGCCATGGATCAGCCTGGCTGCTTGATTCTGGACTAGTTGGAGTCGGTGGGATTGGTATGTGGGGATTCCGGCATACAGAGAGGTGGTGGAGTCGATGCGGGACATGACTAGTGCCAGGGTGACTTGGACGAGAGCTTCATAAGAAAGAAATCTACTGATTTTCCTGATTCTGCGTAGATGGAAGAAGCAGACAGAAACCACTGAGTTGATATGGGCCCTCATGGAGAGGTCGCTACTAATGGTGATGCCTAGGCTCTTGACCGAGATGACTGGGGATGGCCGGCAGCCCAGGGAGAGAGGCCAGAAGTTGGAGTTCCAAGGGTTGCCTGGAGGCCCTGTAAGCAACAGCTCTGTCTTATCGGGATTGAGCTATAGATATTTAGCGTTCATTCAACTGCTGATGAAGGTCATAGTGGATTGAACGTTCTCTATGGAGGAGGGAGAGGGATCAATGTTGAAAATGAGCTGAAGGTCGTCGGCATAATTAAAAATGACTACTGCTCTTTTCTGGAGTTCGGAGATCAGAGTGAGGATGTATAAGTTAAACAAGAGGGGAGAGAGGGAGGAGCCCTGAGGGACTCCGCAGGTGAGTCTTTTTTCCTCCGAGGAGAAGCTGGAAAGGCGGACTGCTTGGTAGCGGTCGTTGAGAAATGAAGTAAGCCATCTCAGCGGTGGGCCCCGGATGCCGGTGCTCTCAACCCGATCGAGTAGAAAGGCGTGGTCCACGGTGTCGAAGGCCGCCACAGATCCAGGAGCACCAATGCCTGTGAGGTGTTCTGATCGGCCCCCTTTCTGAGTTCCTCATGGACGGCCAGGGCAATGGACTCGGTGGAGTGTTGGGGCCTAAAGCCAGCTTGATGGGGGTCTAAAAAGTGGGAGTCTTCCACAAAAGTGCTTAGGCAATTTGCAGGCACAGGAACAGCTGCTATAGAAGCAGCGGCCTGGGCAGGGGCGTGTGTCTCCCCTCTCACCAATGGGGTCTGACAGCTGGGAGGCAAGGATTTGACTTTCCAGGCAGGAGGGTCCTGCTGACAGAATTGAATTCCCCCTGGGGTAAGCTATGCATCCATCCCTGAGCAGAGGGGTTTTGGTTTGACCAGTTTAAAGTCCACAGGGAGTTTCAAAAGGATGGGGGCACCTGTCCAGAATGGGTAAGCTGGCCTCTGGTCTTGTAAGGGCTTGGACTTGTTTTGACTGGACCTGGGAGAGGCCCGGTAATCAGCAGGATGTAGGTAAAGATGCCTACCTTGGTGGGGGGCCCTGGTTGTGATGGTGGCCACCCCCAGAGCTGTGGAAGAGTTACAGGACAATCCAGAGTCTGCAAGGTACAGAAGGGCACTATATGCAGCAGCACAACAAGGGTGCTAAGCCAATGATAACCAGGGATGTCTTAGCGTTGTCCCCTGGAAGAGCGAGAGTGCCCCGTTAGTCCTATGGGCGGTTGTGGGACTCAGCAACCGGGGGCTGCCTGGAACGCTCCGCCCACCTTTTGTAGGGGTGAGTATGTGCGTAAACTGGCGGTCCACTGATGGGAGAGGTGGCCAATAGTGAATTGGCACCAGTAATGGCAGGAATTAGCTGAGGCTCAATGGTATGCCTTAAGAGTAAAATAGCAGTCGCTATTTCAGGTCAGGGTCGAGGACACATGGAGTATGGCACATTCAGTGTGGTGGTACACCAGGTTCCATCACTGGATTTGTTGCTGTCAGACCAGTGGTGTGGTTTTACTGGGTTCAAGGGCTACAGCAGGTGCAGCTACAGTTTTGTTTTCGATGCATTGGAGTTGTTATGTTTGGCCCAAATACTAAATACCATGCACTGCTGCTGGTAAGAGCCGAGGTGCATGTCAAAGTACACAGCTGCTGACGATTTGCCATACAGTTCAACAAGAAGCTTTTACAACCCCACATTAGAGGGCACCGACGTCACGACAAACAAAAGCCTCTGCCCCCTCATCCTTGCTGGGGGCAGGCTGAGCAAAGCAAACTTCACACAAAGCTGCTGCAGCTGAAGTGAGTCACCGAGACGATGCAAATGCAGAGTAAAACAGTCTCAGGTTTTTGCCACTCATCCATTGACAATTCTACTGGTTTCCTGTAACGGGTGATTCACACGAGGGACAGATGCGTGTGAGTCTCAGTGTTTAAAATGTGGTTTGATGATGATGGGGGCACAGAAACATGATAGGATTTAATAAAAAACAGAAAAACTCATCAAACTACAAGTTTGTAAAACTGGGCTATATTTGGAAGGAAGATATATACTATAATCATCATTATGTCAGTACATTTTCAAGAACCTCCTCAAATTCTCTTGAACTAACTCTTTAAAAACGTTTGATGATTATAAAGTTGAAAATATGCAATGCTACGTAGTTGTTTGGCTTTTTTTGCAGTTTTAATTAGCGCAAACTCAACCCGAAGATATAAGAGCGCTTTACATAAGCGCTAGTTGCGTTACAGACAAACACATTCATTTTTAGGCACGTAGTGATTTGCCCAAAATCACAGCCTAAGCAAGAGCCTCCCGCCAGACTCGAACCCAGTTCACTCAGCTTTAAAGTCGGACGTGAGTGGAAATCCCCCGCAACATATAACGAGTCAGCAATCGTCTGGAACTATGCACCTGTTGCACTGTGGAGAAAGACACAAAGAGAACGTATGCATTCGTAAACACACTGCTTAGTTACTAAATAGTTCTTTATACCCAAGCAGACAAATATTTCCATGTGAAATATACATATTGTCAAGCAAAATTCGTATTGGGAACTTTAATTTGTATGTTTTGTTATGGATATCGTGGTAACTAGGTAGCTGCATATATTGTAAATTAAATAACATACACGTACCTGCTGACTCGATTACATAACATGTGTCATGCACTGCCAGTGACTTATGCAAACACCGCCAGAATGGCACCCACGCGAGCACACACAAGCGCCATTTTAGAGATACTAATGAAAGGGCGAGATTTTGATCGATACCTTATATCTATTGATCCAAACCTCGATCTGGTCGACTGAACCTTTATTGCCTGTCTTGGAAGGAAACAGTACACCTATCTGCAAATTAGTTCACCCAAGAAAGGACTCTACTCTCAAAGATCACGGACAACTTCTAGGTTTCAAAAGTTTATTGTAAAGATATAATGAGCTGCAAATACAAGCATCTCAGAATGAGATTCACGAGATACACAGGTCCAATTACATACATGTGCTCTCGAAAAGCCCTCAGACGAGCAACAGAAATCACTAACACAAGTTCTAAAAATAGCAAAGCTATCAGCATAGACGCATATCTCTCCTTCATTTAGGTTGGAGGAAAACAAACACAGGTTAGGCGTCCCTACCCTGTTCTAGATGGTATCCCTACTTAACCAAATCCCAACCTAACAAAGGTGTCAGCAATGAATGACCCCCAAGGGAAGTCACCCACTCTAAGTCTCTTGGTGAAAACCTAAAGTTCTCCAGTCATGACCCCTCACTGCCTACCCATCCTCTCTCTAAAGGGTCCTCAGGTCTCTGCTCTAACTCCACCCAGGGGTGCTGTCCCTAATACAAAACAGTCAACAACATTTGAGACGCCCCTTGCGAAACGCCTCTCACGTGGTGCAACTTCAGGCTTTTTCCATGATGCTTTGTATTGGGCCTCAGACGTTAGAGTTGACCTTGCTTCTCAGTCTCTTCTCCGGCCCGCTGATACCCCTTAAACATTCCAGAACCCTCCTCCATGTCTGGGCCGTCTACTGAACAGACCTCTATTCATTCACTTATAATTGGATCCCCCCTTTCCTGTTGCAGACAGATATCTGCCGCCAAGAACCCAACTCTCATAGACTTCTAAAAAGGCTTGCAACATTTCTCAGCCCAGACATGTACGTGTAAATCAATGCTAAAACATTTCAGGCCTACAATATTTCACATTATGATTATAGCATTCAAATTCTTCATTTAATTAAAGCATGTTAAACTCTTATTCTATTATTTAGAAAACATTACTCTAAATCACGGCCCATTAATGCAATGACCAAAAACGTTAAACAATCTGTGTCGTGAAAAGAAACACCTTCCCTTTTAGCTCCAGCTCTGGCCCTGAGGCCTACCACGTTCTGCGTTTTACCACAGACCATCTTATATGTTAACAGCTACACGACATAGATTCAAAATAATCACGTCTAATAAAATCATATAATGTCACACATTTCTGTATTAGTTCCACTTCTACTTAAATCTCTATATTAGCTATACATTTAGAATATAATTTCAGATACTATTAGCACTCATGGCATTTCTCATCATGACTTGTGCTTACTATAGGTAAGTGTGATGTACTCATACATTTATATCAGTTTGCGCTCTCTCAGTTCCCCCCTTTGATGACCTCTCGGGGTCATCACTAACATTTAAACTGCAGTTATTGCTGGCATTCTCTGCGCTTCCAGAGCTCTCAGGCTCCTGTACTGATTATCTTGTATGGCAGCCAATCTCTGCAACTGTTCTCTTTGGGCCCTTTCTGACCTTCTTGCTCTGTACCATTTGAATACCCTCACCAATCCCCACAATATTATCCCACAGATCAATATTATGATGATAGGCTTTAGGATATACCAAATAAAGCTTTTGCCTAAGGTGGAAAACCACCCTCCAACTGTACTCATTCCGTGGCCCACCTTTTCCCAGACATTTTCTCTACTCAAGTCTTCGATCTCCTTGTGTATATTAGTTATGTTCTTAATAACTTTCTCAAGGGGTTTTGAAAGGTCTGGAATGTAAGTGCAACATTCCTGAACCTTCAAAGCCTTACAGACTCCGCCCTCTTTTGCTAATAAGACATCTAATGCAAGCCGATTTTGAAGAACCATAGCCCTTATCGATTGCATCTCTCCTTCTACCAGCATTAAGGACTGAGCAGTGCTGGCAGACAACCTGTCGACAACTGTTGCCAGTCGTCTAATTTTAACATCATTAAGGATTATTCCCAAAAGAGGGAACATAGCTCCAAAGACATCTCCAACCATTTCTGCATCGCCTAAATCTCTCCTTCCCCTCGATGATGTCTGGCCCTCAATGATCAATAAGTCTTGTGCATGATATATTTTGGGGAAGACAATTGCCAAGTAACATGATCCATACCAGTTGTCAGGTAGTCTCACGTAAGCATTTCTTCCACATACAAAATACACATTTGGAATCACTTGCATTCCCTTCAGGAAATCCTTAGTGTAGTACTCTAAATTAAAAGCATGTTCACATTCAACATCACCCACGTATACATTTTCATAATACGTTTTGGCTCGGTGAAGACATAACTTTCCTCTCTGCGCTTTATCTAAAGCTATTGGACCACTACTACCCTTTCTCTTGTGTGACTTCTCTTCCTCGGTCCAATCTAATTTCCCTTGTCCTGATTTTTTCAAAATCTTTTGTCTCCTGTAACGATCATCCACCTGCCCTATGAACTTTTTCTCGACTTCTGACACCTTGCATGTCAGATTATTTCTACGGGCATGTGAAGTATCTAAGGTAATCCAAGGAATGAAGAACTTGGCCAATCTGTCTTCACTCTTCCAGTAATCCCATTTATTCATCTGCTTATAATTCGGGACTTCTGGCAACACAGAATCATAATTGGAGAAATAGTATTCAAAACTATCTCTCTCATAAAATATACTAAGCAATAAGCTACATGTAATGCCATATGTCAGAGGGAGGTGATGATATCGAATTCCTTCATCTACAGACGCAGGCAACTGCATGCAGACGTAGCAATCCTTAACCTCCATGGCATCCACGTATTCATACAAAAGTTTAGCATAAGCATTTGACCTAAAGTCTCCTTGGGACTCGTCTACATGTAACCTGCGGGCTTCTGCAGCCAATAACGCTTTCTCTTGAGTGTTTTCCCTTTTCTCACCTGCAACAGTGGGTGTAAGTGTTACTACAGAATTCGCATCAGTTACCTTTACCTCTTCCTCATGTCCCTTTACATAAGAAATTGTTACCACTAAAGCTATTAATATTATCACTCCTACTATTAGTGTACCTATTATACATTTAGCTCTGCGGTTCGGGGTGCCGGCCTCCATTTCGTCAGACAATCTAGCTTTTCCCTTTCTCTTTGCAAAAAGTTCTTTTCCTCTCGTTCCTTTACAGTCTCTTTCAATCCTTTTTTGTCTTTAGAATCCACACAGCTGGAGGCTGACAGCCTTTTTCGCAAAAAGTCCTTTCACAGTTCAAAAAGACAACCCTAGCCCTTCTCCATCCACTCAAGGGGTTCCCTAAAATTCTCTGCTTCCTGGGCGCTAGGTAATCTTCTTTTCTTCTGCTTGCTTTATTTACAAAGTCCTTTAACAATCGACTATTAGATTTGTGGTTGCAGCTTCAATAGCATAGTTCAATATTTCCAGGCGAAGAGTATGCTCTTCATGTGCTGTTATCGTGGTACCAAAGTCGGGGAATTTCAATTCTGTAAGAAACATGTGCTTTAACTTGCTGAGGCGGGGAGGTCTGGGGAGCACGAATGTTAGTGACCCTTCTTGTTCGACACCGGGTACCAACAGTTGTATTTCCACGGTGATAATGGGCTCAGAACTGGACACCACCACCGCTCGGATCCTCCCTGTCTCCGGTTTCACAGACATTTGTCGCCAGATATGTCCACTCAGGTGTGGAGTATCTTCTGTTAGGCACACGCACTCTTCTTGACCTTCTTCGGTCTGGTGCTTCAGCGCCCTGAGCACCTTCTTCTGGGTCTGAGTCTTCTGATATCGGAGGAAGGGTTGCTTCTGGAGTTGACCTCAGGCTAGAACTTCTTCTTTGCGGCCAATTTGCTTCTCCACGTGCCCTTCTACTCCTTCTCCTTCTGGTCTGTTCTCGCTCTCTTTCAGACCTGTCAGGGTCAGACTCGTACTCCCAGCTGTCTTCTCCTTCTGTAGCGTCTTCTGTTTCGCTGTTGTACTGACCGTCCTCAGCTTGGTCAGACTCGTTCCCTGCTTCCACTGGCACCTCTACAGCTTGGCTAGCCCCCTCTATGGCTTCTTGGTCCTCAGCTGGACGTCCATCCGAGAGAGGAGCTGTTTCCAGAGGTGCTGGAACCCTTTTCGTATGCGACGCGTGTATCCAGTTGGGCAGGCCTCCCACCTTTACAGCTGTACTTGTGATCAGGATGACCTGGTAGGGCCCACGCCAACGAATATCCAAGCAGCTTCTTCTCACATGTTTCTTCACCAGGACCCAGTCCCCAGGATACAGGTCATGGCAAGGGCCCTGGCACGCTGGAACCTCTGCAGCCTGCACCTGAAGGGACACAGAACGCATGGCGTCAGACAGCCCCTTACAATAGTCCAGGATCATATCATCTGTGATATTTAACAGTGCAGTAGCTGGAATAGATGGCAGTCTCATTGCTCTCCCCATTAACACCTCATGTGGTGACAACCCTGTTCTTCTGTCTGGGGTACTACGAAGGCTCATGAGTACCAATGGCAGGGCGTCAGGCCAATTCAGGGTCGTTGAGGAGCAAACTTTCGCTATTCTGGACTTGATCGTGCCATTAATTTGTTCCACAATTCCTGAGGCTTCTGGTCGGTAACTGCAATGGAGCTTCTGGTCTATATTCAGTGCAACACAAATCATCTTCACAAGCTCGCTGTTAAAATGTGTTCCCCTATCTGATTCCAAAAAGGCCGGCACCCCGAACCGAGGGATAAGTTCTCTAAGCAGTAACTTAGCCACTGTGAGGGTGTCGCACCTACGTGTAGGGTATGCCTCAACCCACCTGGAGAACACACAAACAACCACCAGGACATAGCGGAGGCGGTTGCATCTTGGCATTTCAATGAAATCTATCTGCATTCTGTTGAATGGACCTCCAGACCTTCCTATGTGACTTAGTGCAACTGGTGTTCTTTTCCCTACATTCAGCTGCTGGCAGGTCACACAACGCTGGCACACTGCTTCTGCTGCTATTCTAAACTTAGGATTGTACCAAGTCTGTCTAAACACTCTCAGCATAGCATCTCTCCCTAAGTGTACGGGACCATGTATGAGTCTAGCCATTGGACTCACCATCTCATTGGGCAACACTGCTCTGCCGTCTGCTGAGACCCAAAAATGAGTCTCACCCATTACACATCCTGCCTTTACCCATGTTTCCTTTTCTGAATCAGGAGCATTTTCTTGCATGGTTGACAGTTCATCCCAAGTATCAACAGTTTCCAGTATCATGGCTAATTCAGTTCTCACATTTATTCCACCCACATCCACCTCTGTGAAAGAGTAACCTTGTTCTGCGCAATACCGCGCAACTTCATCAGCATATCTATTGCCTTTCGAAACAAAGTCCTCATTTTTGGTATGTGCGATGCACTTTACAACTGCGATACTTGCTGGACATTGCAATGCTTCTAACAACAAGCGCACAAACTCTCCATTGCGAATGGGAGAGCCTGAAGAAGTCATGAACCCTCTTTGAGACCATAACTGCCCGTAATCATGAACTACCCCAAACCCGTATTGGCTGTCGGTGTAGATGGTGACTCGAATTTGATTGCCTGCTAAGCAAGCACGTGTTAGGGCAATAATCTCGGCTACCTGAGCGGAGTGTACTCCTTCCAGGCACCCTGCTTCCACAACTCCTTCAATTGTACAAACAGCATAAGCTGCTCTCAACTGCCCAACTTCGTCTCTTACACATGAGCCATCGACAAAGAAAACTTCATCTGGGTCCGTCAGTGGCTCATCTACGATGTCGGGTCTGGGTTTGGTGCATAGTTCAGTCACATCGAGACAGTCATGGTCTGTATATTCATCATCATCATCAATATCATTTGGAAGTGGCATTAAGGTAGCAGGGTTCAAAACAGAGCATCTCTTGAGGGTCACGTTCTCTGCAGCAAGAATAACTTGCTCATAGCGCGTGAGCCTGCTATTGGTCAGATGCTGTGTTTTGGTCCTGGTCATCAACAGTTCAACAGAATGTGGCACGCACACCTCTAACGGGTGCCCCATAACGATATTTTCACATCTTTCAATGCTGACACCCGTTGCAGCAACGGATTTGAGACATCCGGGCAACGCTGCGGCTACTGGGTCTAAAGTAGCTGAGAAATAAGCAACTGGTCTACGGGCATTCCCATGGATTTGGACCAACACAGACAACGCACAACCCTCTCTCTCACAACAGTAAAGAAAGAATTGTTTATTGTAATCAGGCATTCCCAATGCCGGAGCACGACACAGGTCCTCTCGCAACTGTAGGAACGCCATCAAACAGTCTTTGTCCCATGGTACCGGATCACTCACCTCTTTGTGCGTCAGTTTTTGCAAGGGCTTTGCTTTCAGTGAAAAGTTCACGATCCACTGTCGGCAATAACCCACCATCCCTAGGAACATCCTGACCTCTCTCTGTGTCTGAGGCGCGTTCATTTTCATGATCGCCTCTATCCTGTCTGGTGACACTTTTCGTTTGCCTTTCTCAATTCTGTGTCCCAAGTACTGTACTTCTGTCAGGCAGTACTGCAATTTTCCCGGGGACACCTTGTGCCCATTGGCAGCTAGGTGATTTAACAAAGCAATGGAATCTTCCCTGCAAGCTTCTTCTGTTTCTGACGCCACAAGGAGGTCGTCTATGTACTGGACCAGAACTGACTTCTGGGGCAGCACTAGACTTTCAAGATTTTTCTTCAGAAGCTGGTTAAAGATCGATGGACTCTCTGTATACCCCTGAGGGATACGACACCATGTTAGGACGCGATTTTCCAGCTTAAATGCGAAAAGAAAATGGCTATCTTCGTCCAAAGGGATCGAAAAGAAAGCCTGACAAAGATCGATCACAGTGAACCACTCAGCTTGGAATGGAATCTGAAACAGTATCACTGATGGATTCGGTACCACTGGACAACATGAAACGACTATGTTATTAATCTTTCGAAGGTCCTGCACTATCCGAAATTTCCCATTTGGTTTCTGCAGACCCATAATCGGGGAGTTACATGGACTACCCACGATCTCTTTCAGTATTCCCTGTTTAATCATGGACTCGATCACGGGTTTTATGCCTGCAATCGTTTCTGGAGTCAATTTATACTGGGGTGTTCTTGGGAACTCAGCATGCGGTTTCACTACAATTTTCACTGGGTCCACCCCTTTGACCAATCCAATCTCTTCCCCAGTGAAATCCCATACCTCTGATGCCACTGTCTCTCTCAAATCCCAGGGAAGCTCGTCTACTGTCAAAGTAGGGTACAGCTCCACACATATTCTTGAGTTTGCAACTTTGAAATCTGCATCATCATCATTAGTCAATACCTCCACTCCCTGGGGTGTACAATATATAGTACAATTCAATTTGCACAACAGGTCTCTTCCTAGCAGACACACAGGGCTTGAATCGCAAACCACAAATTGGTGCTCATCGCTGTACTTCCCTATTTTCACCTGTACCGGTTCTGTCAATTGGCTGGTTATTCTCCTGTTTGCGACCCCTACCACCTGTATGGTCTCTCCAGACATGGGCAGGTCTGGAACTGCAGCTGATCTGATCGTGGATCTAGTGGCTCCTGTGTCCACCAGAAATGTCGTAGGGCACCCTGCTACTTCTGCTTCCACATAGGGTCCCCTCTGATCTACCTCTAAGGCTGCCCCAAGGGTGCAGTCTTCTCTTTCCACTCTCTGTCCGGTTAATGGGTCCACATAATAGCATTCTTCACCTTCCACAAACAGGGGCATTTGTCTATAGGTCTTACCCATACTCCCTACTCGAGGAGGTTGCGGGAACTGGGCTCGGGGAGGAGCCCCCCCCCCTTTGAGCACCTTTCCTTGGTATGGCGTCGCCCCTCTCATAGGTGCGCTCTGGACCTCTTCCTCCTCTATCTCTTGCTCTCCTATCTCTACATTGTAAGGGCACTCGCGTTTCCAATGCCCCAACTCGTTGCACTGGTGGCACCTAGTCGTTTTCTTCAAGGTAGCTATGTCTACTCTGGGTCTAAAGGTAGTACTCTCCTCATTACCCTTGTTCTGACTGTACTGCTTCTTACCTCCTGTACCTGTCCCTTGCTGCTGTTGTTGCGGTCCCCCCTTTCCTGCTGCCTGCAATTGTACCACCATCAGCTTCTCCTTTAGTTTCTTAGCCTTGGAGTCTACCTCATCACAGCAGTACCTAGCATATCTCAGTATTTCATCTAGGGGTCTACTTTGCCAACAAATCGAGTGTTGCTGAATCATTAAACTAATATCCGGTCTCAGTCCCAGGACGAACTTGGACACGAATTGCCCTATATCTTTTGGATCCATTACATCCAAACCGCTATACTGTTTAAACGCCTTCAGCAATCTCTCGTAATATTCATGGACTGTCTCTTTGGGTTCTTGTCTCGTTCTGTCTATTCTGACCCAATCTATGTCTTGCATTGGCACCTTTTCTTTCAGCCAAGTCATCACTCTCTCGAATTTTGCCATCACGATCTCGGACGGCCCATTAGTCCTAGCATCTCTCTCTGGCTCCGTTGTGGGCCACTCAGCGCTAACCTTGCATGCTGTCCACAGATCTCCTGGTACTACAATGTCAAACAGCGTGTTCAGATCTATCCATAGGACTTTTGAGATCTTTACAAACCTCTCGACTTGCTTGTACCACTCCACGGGGCTCTCTCGTAACTTGGGGAAAGATGTGGTAAAAGCAGCTAAATCTCCCCTACTCCAAGGGACATGTACATAGCTCCCATTGGCAACTTCACGCAAAGGGTAAGCTTCTATTCCCTGCTGTCCTGGTGTTATACCAATCATGCTTCTTCTGCCGGTCCCTTTCTTGGACCACCTCTCTTCCCATTTATCTAGTGCCCTCCATGTCCTTATTCCAGTAATCAATTCCCTTATGTGTGTTTTCAGCCCAATCGTTCTCCTCTCATCTAGATCTCGATCTGAGTAATGTAGCCTGTGGTTACCCTGTAATGCTTTGGTTCTTGACAAGTCCACCATATATTTGCCTGCTAGTTCGACTAACTTCTCATGGACTGCTCTCGCCTTTCGTGTGATGTCCTTTGCCATATACAGTATTTCATCCTGTTCATACATTTCCATTCTTTCTAAAGGCAGGGTACCATCTACCATGTCATCCAGATCTGACCTTAAGCTGGAGACATCAAGTCTCTTGGCTTTTATCTCAGCTCGCAATATGTCTTTTGAAGGGGGCTCACTGGTCTCCCTACCATCCCAACTTCTAGCTCTGCGTTTGGGCTCAGGAGAATTAATGGGTGGCCTCCCTTGCTCCCATCTCTCCAGGTCCCATGCTCGGCCATCCAATCTTGGAAGGTGATGGAACACGGGCCTTTTATCCCTACTCTCTCTCTGCCCACTCTCGTCTTCTTCTCTCCTCTCACCGCACATCTCTCTGTTATTTTCCCTCTGGTCGCTACACTCCCTTTGCCTCGTATCGCTCAGTATCCGATACGATCCTTCCTGGTTCCCCATATTCCCTGGGCTGCGCTCATTTCTGTCATCACAGGGACTATGGTGCGACCTCTCACAACTCCCATTCTGTTCTCTGGTGCCAGGCACACAGTGTGGACACTTAAAGCTGTTCCTGTACTCTTGCGCTCTCCTCTCCCCTTCACTGAGTATTGGGCACGCCACCCCTTCACTCCCGGGGCCCCCGTTTTCCAGGTCTGTTCTACCTCCATTTCGGGCCCAATGGGTGACTCCCCTACTCCCTCTACAGTCCCACTCCGGGCTACTCTCCCCAGCCCCGCAGTGAGTTCGTGCTCTGCTGTCCTGACTTTCTCTTTCAGCTTCCGCAGCATTGATGCACTTTTGAGCCTTCACTGCCTCATCCCACTGCTTCATGTACTCATTTAGCTCTTGAAAGGATTTTCGTCCAGATCCCCTCAGATCCATTGGCCATCTAGGGCCCCCAGGATCTCCTCCTGGGTCCCCTGCTGTGTGCATCGGGGTGCTCCACTCTCTGGGTATCGGCATCTGACTTGGGGAACTAGTGGTATCGTTCCTCCTTGCCTGCTCTGCTCTTTCTCTGTCTTTCCGTTTCCGTTCTTCCCCTTTTGCTCTCTCTTGGTCATATATCGATATTATAGGACCTATGGTAACAGGTACCTGTAGTGCATCTGGCAATGGGTAGGATGTGGCGCTTTCCGTTTCCGGCGCTCTTTGTACCACAAACCTACCGACCACCTGTTGCACCTGACTAGGCTGGAGCAACTCTTTCTTTGGCTCAGGATCCCACTCTGAACTGGGAAGCGGTCTATGCTCTCCTGCATTGCCCCCCTTTTCTCCTTCAGTATTCTCGACCTCTCCCCCTGCTCTATTATACGGGGGTGGCCTGTCTGTCAGTAATCTGTTTATCAGGCTGTCCTCTGTTTCGCTCTCGTCATCTTCTTCTATGGGGCTTTTATTTACTGGCGCCTCTAACACTGGGTACAGTTTATTTATTTCCAAATTATGCACTCTCCATCTTTTAGCATCCGCATCCCACCTGGCATCCTGTACTGCCCTTACCGAGCGTTTCACCCTTTCTTGTCGTCTGTTCATATTCCTTTCATGCGCTGCCCTAAGCCATGCCTCAAGGGCTTCAAACTGGGTTGGTCTAGGCAAGGGTCTCTTTGAGGTCATGACTGATTTCAATCGATGTAACACCTCTAATCTGAACGTCCCGTACTTCGGGAACGTCAGTTCCTCGTTTCCTTCAGTAATCTTACTCCACTCTGATATCCAAAGGATCGTATGCAACCCAACATTTACTGCCATATAACGAGCTGGCGTACCCTCCGGCGGGGCTTCTTCCCCTTCATACGATCCTCTCCTCTCTTTCTTAAACAGCGCTTTCAACCATTTAAAACACTTCATAATTATGCGCACAAAATCCAGCCTCGCTACTCTGTTTACTTCCTGATGACAATCCACCAATCCTGTCGCGGCTTTGCTAGCTTGGCCTATCACAGCGCGGTCTTTCTCCTGTTGGCCAATCACGTCGCGACCCTGTATGACGTGTTCGCTAGCTGGCCTATCACAGCGCGGTCTTTCTCCTGTCAGCCAATCACTGCGCGACACCACCTGACGTCTCTTTTCTCCGCTTCGCAGCAGCACCCCTCCTTTCTCAACTCGTCTCCCGGTTATGCATGCGTCCCATTCATACACTGAAAAATGACTACTTCCGACCAAGCGGTCACTTCTCTCGACTGTACGTCCACAGTCTATCTGTAATTGTCAACACAACTGACGAGATGTCTATCGTCTCTCTGATAGGTTACTTACACACACAGTAACTTCCGACCAGCGTCCGTTACTCACGCACTCACTCTTACGTTCCCCCTATCTCGGTCTCTCGGGTGATCAATGGTACCTCATGACCCCCTTCACACTAGTTGACGATTACTCTGGGTGTCCGATACACCCGAACCACTTAAGCTCTCCTTGAACTTAAGATTTCCACCGGTTGCGCGCGCTCACAACCTGTTCCACAGTCACTCTACAGACATTCAACTCCGCCAAACATTACAACATAGATACAATACAAAAACACCGCAATCTAACACGCATAACCCTTTATACTCACTCTCTCTGATACTGCTGCTTTTTCTGTCTCACGTCATCCGGATCTTCATCTGCGGGCTGTTCTTCCGATCATCGATTTCTAGGGGCCTTGGGGTAAGCTAACCTGGCCTAGGTCACCGTCCTCAAGAAGGCAACCATCCTCTATAGCTACCAACTGAAAGGGCGAGATTTTGATCGATACCTTATATCTATTGATCCAAACCTCGATCTGGTCGACTGAACCTTTATTGCCTGTCTTGGAAGGAAACAGTACACCTATCTGCAAATTAGTTCACCCAAGAAAGGACTCTACTCTCAAAGATCACGGACAACTTCTAGGTTTCAAAAGTTTATTGTAAAGATATAATGAGCTGCAAATACAAGCATCTCAGAATGAGATTCACGAGATACACAGGTCCAATTACATACATGTGCTCTCGAAAAGCCCTCAGACGAGCAACAGAAATCACTAACACAAGTTCTAAAAATAGCAAAGCTATCAGCATAGACGCATATCTCTCCTTCATTTAGGTTGGAGGAAAACAAACACAGGTTAGGCGTCCCTACCCTGTTCTAGATGGTATCCCTACTTAACCAAATCCCAACCTAACAAAGGTGTCAGCAATGAATGACCCCCAAGGGAAGTCACCCACTCTAAGTCTCTTGGTGAAAACCTAAAGTTCTCCAGTCATGACCCCTCACTGCCTACCCATCCTCTCTCTAAAGGGTCCTCAGGTCTCTGCTCTAACTCCACCCAGGGGTGCTGTCCCTAATACAAAACAGTCAACAACATTTGAGACGCCCCTTGCGAAACGCCTCTCACGTGGTGCAACTTCAGGCTTTTTCCATGATGCTTTGTATTGGGCCTCAGACGTTAGAGTTGACCTTGCTTCTCAGTCTCTTCTCCGGCCCGCTGATACCCCTTAAACATTCCAGAACCCTCCTCCATGTCTGGGCCGTCTACTGAACAGACCTCTATTCATTCACTTATAATTGGATCCCCCCTTTCCTGTTGCAGACAGATATCTGCCGCCAAGAACCCAACTCTCATAGACTTCTAAAAAGGCTTGCAACATTTCTCAGCCCAGACATGTACGTGTAAATCAATGCTAAAACATTTCAGGCCTACAATATTTCACATTATGATTATAGCATTCAAATTCTTCATTTAATTAAAGCATGTTAAACTCTTATTCTATTATTTAGAAAACATTACTCTAAATCACGGCCCATTAATGCAATGACCAAAAACGTTAAACAATCTGTGTCGTGAAAAGAAACACCTTCCCTTTTAGCTCCAGCTCTGGCCCTGAGGCCTACCACGTTCTGCGTTTTACCACAGACCATCTTATATGTTAACAGCTACACGACATAGATTCAAAATAATCACGTCTAATAAAATCATATAATGTCACACATTTCTGTATTAGTTCCACTTCTACTTAAATCTCTATATTAGCTATACATTTAGAATATAATTTCAGATACTATTAGCACTCATGGCATTTCTCATCATGACTTGTGCTTACTATAGGTAAGTGTGATGTACTCATACATTTATATCAGTTTGCGCTCTCTCACTAACATAACAATTAACTGACTCCCCTGCATACACATTCTAATACAAACTTACTTGTTTCGCGTAACAGCTTCTCATGTGTACACCCTTGAGAAACATACATGCTAACACAGCAGCCTTCTCAAATTCCGCTCATCCACTGACCTGCATGCAACCTTTCACCGACAAACACCCTCTGAGGGACAGACATGCTTTGACTGGATTCTGTCCTGTTGTTGCCTTGCGCCGTGCCCGTGTTATTTGCTCTGCCCCCTCTCACAGAGAGAACTGCAGATGACACATTACATGAAAATATTGCAGTTTATTCAACAGTTTGAGTGGTAGCGGTTGAGCGTGAGCCTTTACCTTCATGCTGGATCCGCTGATTTAAGTGTCCGCCTCTATGCTCTCTCTCCGGTCCTTCTTGTATGAGGGGCCTGCAGCTTGAATGTGGAGGTGGGCTTTACCGGAGCCCCCGGGGACAGATTTTTCTGGGCCCATTCCCAAGAATATGGCAGTACAGAGCTCCGCTTCTCCATTTTGAGGATCTGCTCAGTGTATTAAATGTCTAACATTTTCTTATAAAACTTGTTGGCTTGAATGGACGGCGCAGGAGGTCCAGGTAGGGGAGAGCGCCCCCAGCTGCTGCAAGCTCCTGCCTGCCCTTGGTAAAGCACGTTGCAGGATGTGCATTTGCATTACAGCCGCCAATGCGGTCCTGGTAATGGAGAGTGCCGCGAGCTCCTGCCTGCCTTCGATAAAGCAGGATGCGCATTTGCATTACAGCCACCATGCTTCTGCTTCCTGGTAACGTAGCCTTGTGAAGCACAACTTAAACGAGAGACTGGACAGGTCAGGCAAAAAAGGGTGCAAATCCACTCAGCCAATCAGAGTAGAAGACAATCATTTACAAATGCAATAGGACTCGTATTTACGCAAGCGCTATTGCATTGTAAACAAAACTGTGGTTGTGCAAGAAGGCAGGAACGGAAGTGGGTGGGGGGTTGTGGTGGGCAGAGAAGTGACGGACTGCGCGAGGGAACAGGGGGAGGCAGGTAACCAGAACTGTTTTGAAAGTAAAGGGGCTGATAGCCATGGAGGGACAAAAATGACATCATGGCCGTCAGGAGGCGGGACTAACGTGCCAAACACCAATCAGACTGTGGCATTTATGATTTCGGCCAATTAAAAAGGTAGCCGGAAAGTGGGCAGAGCTCCCCCCACTATACTGTATACAGCATCTCTTGACGAGAAAGCGCATGCGCTGCCTAGGCCGAGACCTATAAAAAAAGCGGTGCCATTGCCCCGAGTTGTTTTAAAAGTAAAAGCGCACATGGCGTGCTGAACATAAAAAACAAGAAGCAGCCGCCATTATAAAACAGCGCCCCGCAGGTAGTGCAAGCAGCATCCGACAAGTGGTGCAGGCAAAGCCGGAGCCGATGCAGGAAAGCATGTTGTGCCTGCAGTAGGAGAAACTGCATATATTGTAAATGAAATAACATACACGTACCTGCTGACTCGATTACATAACATGTGTCATGCACTGCCAGTGACTTATGCAAACACCGCCAGAATGGCACCCACGCGAGCACACACAAGCGCCATTTTAGAGATACTAACATAACAATTAACTGACTCCCCTGCATACACATTCTAATACAAACTTACTTGTTTCGCGTAACAGCTTCTCATGTGTACACCCTTGAGAAACATACATGCTAACACAGCAGCCTTCTCAAATTCCGCTCATCCACTGACCTGCATGCAACCTTTCACCGACAAACACCCTCTGAGGGACAGACATGCTTTGACTGGATTCTGTCCTGTTGTTGCCTTGCGCCGTGCCCGTGTTATTTGCTCTGCCCCCTCTCACGGAGAGAACTGCAGATGACACATTACATGAAAATATTGCAGTTTATTCAACAGTTTGAGTGGTAGCGGTTGAGCGTGAGCCTTTACCTTCATGCTGGATCCGCTGATTTAAGTGTCCGCCTCTATGCTCTCTCTCCGGTCCTTCTTGTATGAGGGGCCTGCAGCTTGAATGTGGAGGTGGGCTTTACCGGAGCCCCCGGGGACAGATTTTTCTGGGCCCATTCCCAAGAATATGGCAGTACAGAGCTCCGCTTCTCCATTTTGAGGATCTGCTCAGTGTATTAAATGTCTAACATTTTCTTATAAAACTTGTTGGCTTGAATGGAAGGCGCAGGAGGTCCAGGTAGGGGAGAGCGCCCCCAGCTGCTGCAAGCTCCTGCCTGCCCTTGGTAAAGCACGTTGCAGGATGTGCATTTGCATTACAGCCGCCAATGCGGTCCTGGTAATGGAGAGTGCCGCGAGCTCCTGCCTGCCCTCGATAAAGCAGGATGCGCATTTGCATTACAGCCACCATGCTTCTGCTTCCTGGTAACGTAGCCTTGTGAAGCACAACTTAAACGAGAGACTGGACAGGTCAGGCAAAAAAGGGTGCAAATCCACTCAGCCAATCAGAGTAGAAGACAATCATTTACAAATGCAATAGGACTCGTATTTACGCAAGCCCTATTGCATTGTAAACAAAACTGTGGTTGTGCAAGAAGGCAGGAACGGAAGTGGGTGGGGGGGTTGTGGTGGGCAGAGAAGTGACGGACTGCGCGAGGGAACAGGGGGAGGCAGGTAACCAGAACTGTTTTGAAAGTAAAGGGGCTGATAGCCATGGAGGGACAAAAATGACATCATGGCCGTCAGGAGGCGGGACTAACGTGCCAAACACCAATCAGACTGTCGCATTTATGATTTCGGCCAATTAAAAAGGTAGCCGGAAAGTGGGCAGAGCTCCCCCCACTATACTGTATACAGCATCTCTTGACGAGAAAGCGCATGCGCTGCCTAGGCCGAGACCTATAAAAAAAGCGGTGCCATTGCCCCGAGTTGTTTTAAAAGTAAAAGCGCACATGGCGTGCTGAACATAAAAGACAAGAAGCAGCCGCCATTATAAAACAGCGCCCCGCAGGTAGTGCAAGCAGCATCCGACAAGTGGTGCAGGCAAAGCCGGAGCCGATGCAGGAAAGCATGTTGTGCCTGCAGTAGGAGAAACTAATTGAAAAAAATAGTGCTCATAGACTGGAATAAAACGTACTATGCAACAACAGAAGTAATAGGGCCAGTCCTCATGGGAGATTACTAAGGAAGACAAGGCAGTACTAAGGAGGGACTAACAAGCCTATTAACAAATTTAAACCCAGCCTTTACAAAGGACAATAACACAAGCCAATACAAAATATGGGGGGAGAGTGGATGGAGCTTTAAGTCCATACCTAAATACAGCATGCCTCGCAGAGCAGCACATGTGCTGCCCAGGCCCGACTTAAAAAGAGACAACTACAAGCAGACATCCTTGCAGCTTAATACTGCAAGTATCAAATATCCACCCTGCATTTAGCCAAACCTACATTCTTTATCAGTGGATTAAAAAACCATTTGTGAAAAAAAACATATGAAATGTACAAAAGAAAAATAAATGCAGCAAAGTTTGTTCAGAAATTCCATGACAGGGGAAGGCACCCATTTGAGAACCCCTGCTATATCCCAAAGGAAAATAAACAAATAATGAATAGTGCCCACCCTAAAAGGACATAAAAGCGACCTATTCCACCTTCCAATTCTGCATGACAGGTAAGGCTGCAAACTATCAATTTCTTTCAAATTACAATAATGCTGCACAGTAATTTTACGGCATCCCATGCCCTCGCTTCTCCTTGTATAAAGAAGAATTTTACTACTTGTCTATCCCCTTTGAGGAAGAGGAGAGGCTAGTGGAATAGCCAAAGTCATTCAGGGAGATTCCACATAAGCTATCCCCTTACCCTGCGACAGGCAGTACTTAATATTGGCCCTATTCAGACTTACCCCTGGATTACCTATTATCGAGACACATAAAAAGACTGGAGCTAATTTGATGAGCTCTTCTAAGCACGACTAGCCAAGCTCTCCATGGCATATAAAGTGCAAGCTAGTGAGTAGTAGGTGCCACAAATGTCTGGGCAGGACATTTTCCTCGACCTGTAGGGGATAGTTATTTGAAATACCCCAGGCTACCTTGCCTTAACGAGCTATTGCATTACACAGAGACCAGTATATAGACAAACGGGGAGTTAAGGCCTTGGGACCTGTTGGCCACAGAAGCCTCAAAAGTGCTCCTATTGTCCTGCATAATTTTGCTGTACTAGCAGAGATATGAGAACCCAATGTGCCAAAAGAATCAAAATTAATCCCAGAAGTTGTGCATACAGTTTAAACTTTTGCTTCCACATTCTAGAGAAAAAATCCAGCTGCTCTTAGGACTGCATGCCATAGTCTGAGATTTGCTAAAATTGGTAGATAAATCCAGACCAGCCATGAATTTGACAAAAGAATCAACCAGGGAGTACAATCCCTTAATGGGGAATTTGGTTCTATCGGAGTTTGTATGCCATTTTCCAAAGTTGTCCTAGAAACCTGTGCCTGGTGCAGTTTATCAAGTGAACATCCTGGAATGTTTATGAATAGAAAACAAACACAATTATTCCACTTTTCAAGGATTTTCATATAAATATTACACTGGTGGAGATAGTGCCAAAAGCAACAAAAAGAAAGGAATTTGTTGTTTTCCTAATAACTTTGGCCACTTTAAACGAATCTGCAAAAAACATTCCCAAAAAAGTATACCCCCTACTTCATGGTGAGTTTTGAGCTGCTTTACCAAGTGGGGGCTTAGAAAGATGGGGGCAGGGCAAAAGTTCCATATGCCATTTTAATTTCCACATTATTTTTTGCTCCTTGTTACAGAAATAAATGGCTGAACTGAATTACATCACATTTCGGATGAAGGTAGAACTTTACTCAAGGTAGTGCCTTTGCTTCACTTGGTGTAAATCCGTTCTATTGTTTTTGCGAATACGCATTTAAAAAGATGCTCAGTATGGGCATGAAGAGGTTACATTTTAGAGCTATCTGAACTCTCAATTTGTGTATCCCCTGCACCTGCGCAATTCCAGAGAGGATTCATGACTTTAAATTCAAAATATAAAACCATAATAAATTGAATAGGGAGCCTCCTTTTTCATCTGCCATTGCAGATTTGCAATTCCACCATCAGATAGGCTAATTCCCCACATTCGTGGATAAAATTACCTTGACTACCCGGTCCATGGGAGTGGATCCCAAAGGTAACCATCTTGGCAATTAAAGAATATTTTAAAATATGATTTTCAAAAAGTGAGATTTTTTGACTGTGCACAGGCGTAATCAATCGAATCTTGAATGTTTGAAGCGTGCCACGGAGGTATCACCTCGTCGTCCTAGAGGTGTTACTATGAAACAATGACAAATGCGTCCCTTAAAGTTTTAAGGGGCGACCCTCTGGGCGCAGCTATGTCTATCGCTACAGCGAAATTCTCCAAATCAACCAAAATATATACTTCACTCCTTTTTCATGAAGTTAATAACTTGAACAGTTCCATAATGGTTACTAAGACGTTTATTATTTCAAACGTATATGAGATCCATTTAAATGTTGTTCATCACATCAAATGCATTCTTGTTTCAATATGTCATGATCCCAATGCATTTCGTGCCTATGGCACTTCATCAGGGGAATCTACAAACAAAAGTATATCATGAGGACTCACACTATTGAGTATCAATTATCTGATTGTGTACAATAAGTGATGAGCTCTAGAAAACAGGTTTCAATAAATCAAGTGTTGCTCCGTATTCGAAATTAAGCGTAGCAGCGTGAAAACATGCAGCAATAGGTGCAGGTTGCGAATATCCGGTGACATTAGCAGTGAGCATCGATATTATGCTAGAAACATGTGTGCTTTCAAAATATGCAAACAGGAGGTCGGAGTATTGTCATTAATCTAAGCTTGGAATAAAAAGTGCATAGCGAGTGAATTGACCGTGAAACGCGGTAACCAAAGAGTGCATTGAAAAGAGTTAAAGCCATCAGCCCGTGTCTTATTTGTGAACTATAGTTTGTAATGAAAAGAGTAATTTAAGATTATGTATTCCTAATGATTCATAGTGATATTACAGGTAACATGAGAATTCAAGCCGGTCGTTGAGCCCAAATGGCTTCATAGAGTCAAGTTTAAAAATCCATTCGTTTTCTTTCTGTAACAGTCTCTTATTCACATCATAACTTCCTGTGTCATCTATGGTTTCTAGCACCATACATTTTAGTTGGGAGATGTTGTGTCTGTGTTCGTTGAAATGAACTGCATCCACTGATTTGGCATCTTTTCTTCTGATACTGCTTTTGTGTTCTGATAGTCTTGTCTTGATTTTCCTAATTCCTTTTCATGGTTATACATTCTTTGTGACTTTATTTTGCAGGATTGCTGATCAGAAATATTGATGTTCTCATATTCGTGGTAGATGTGGAAGGTTTACCTGTTTGCCAGCACACTCTTTTAATACACACTCAATACAATAGTCACCACCTTAAGATGGCCGCCGCACTTTTTCACGCTCTTGGGTGTTATCGTGGAATCATCTATTTTTACTTCCTGCTACGTTTAAACTCGCTACGTGCATTTTACCTGTTTAACACACATCGGAAAGACGCCTTGTCTCCCGTGAAATCTCTGCCTTGGGCATACCGGTAAGGATGTATATTTATATAGTGAGCACGTTAGACCATAAGAAACTTGATACTTAGTTTAACTATAGTTCACAAATAAGACACAGGCTGACGGCTTTAACTCTTTTCAATGCACTCACATCTACCACGAATATGAGACCATCAATATTTCTGATCAGCAATCCTGCAAAATAAAGTCACAAAGAATGTATAACCATGAAAAGGAATTAGGAAATTCAAGACAAGACTATCAGAAAACAAAAGCAGTATCAGAAGAAAAGATGCCAAATCAGTGGTAGCAGTTCATTTCAACGAACACAGACACAACATCTCCCAACTAAAATTTATGGTGCTAGAAACCATAGATGACACAGGAAGTTATGATGTGAATAAGAGACTGTTACAGAAAGAAAACGAATGGATTTTTAAACTTGACTCTATGAAGCCCTTTGGGCTCAACGACTGGCTTGAATTCTCATGTTACCTGTAATTTCACTATGAATCATTAGGAATATGTAATCTTAAGTTACACTTTTCATTACAAACTATAGTTCACAAATAAGACACGGGCTGACGGCTTTAACTCTTTTCAATGCACTCTTTCGTTACCGCGTTTCACGGTCAATTCACTCGCTATGCACTTTTTATTCCAAACTTAGATTAATGGCAATACTCCGACCTCCTGTTTGCATATTTTGAAAGCACACATGTTTCTAGCATAAGATCGAAGCTCACTGTTAATGGCACCGGATATTCGCAAACTGCACCTATTGCTGCATGTTTTCACGCTGCTACGCTTAATTTCGAATACGGAGCAACACTTGATTTATTGAAACCTGTTTTCTAGAGCTCATCACTTATTGTACACAATCAGATAATTGATACTCAATAGTGTCAGTCCTCATGATATACCTTTGTTTGTAGATTCCCCCGATGAAGTGCCATGTGCACGAAATGCATTGGGATCATGACATATTGAAACAAGAATGCATTTGATGTGATGAACAACATTTAAATGGATCTCATATACGTTTGAAATAATAAACGTCTAAGTAACCATTATGGAACTGTTCAAGTTATTAACTTCATGAAAAAGGAGTGAAGTATATATTTTTGTTGATTTGGAGAATTTCGCTGTAGCGATAGACATAGCTGCGCCCAGAGGGTCGCCCCTTAAAACTTTAAGGGACGCATTTGTCAAAATATGATTTTCAACAGGATTTGTGAATCTTGTATTGGATTTACGAATATAGGAGCCACTCCCAAGATTCCAAAAACCAACATAGGATTTCCAAATGCTGCTAAAAAAGAGAATACAATACATTTTCAGTACATTAATGCTGTGGCTGGCCAACAGCCACTCATGAGGGGTTGCCTAAATGCAGCAGGATAGGAGAAAGGCCTGGTTGAAGTCCAGGACCTGTGTACAATGCTCCATTGTGCACTGCTGAAAATCGTGTACATCTGGGGTTGGCTGTCCATCGAGGAGTGATAGAAGGGCCTTTCTGGAGGGGTAGGCCCTTTCGCCAACAACCCTTGACAGTCGGCACATAGTCTTGCTGGAGGCCAGGCCCTGCGTCCAAATCTACTGCCTTTTCCCTGGAGGGAAAGGGCCTGGTTTATGTATTTTTGGAAGTACATATATGCATGGTGCCCTTGATGAGGATATAAAGAGATATCTGTATTCCATAGCTGAAATAAGGCCTTGTTGTTTCCATAAGGTAAGCCTAAATTCAATATGTTGAGTGATATCATTCAATGGATTGTTCGTGAGTTTTGTGTGAGCCATGCCATTCCAAAGTAGTCTATCTAACTCCTGTATGTAATCTACATCCTGCATGACCGCTATATTTCCCCCCTTGTCAGCCTTTTTGATGATGATATTAGAATTGTCAGCTAATGTCTTAAGGGCAAGATGTTCCTTTCTTGTTAGATTAAATGTGTGTTTCTTAACCACACTATTCTGTCTGTCCTTTAGTAGATAGAGATCATTCGCGACAGCCTTATGAACGGCATCCATCAAATTATCCCAGGATACGACAGGGACAAATTTGGATTTCTGCCTAAGGCCACTATCATTGTTGAGATTGGGCACAATCTCTAGATCAGTTAACGTATCCAGAACAGTAACTGACCCCTCCTCAAGTGACAACAATAGATGTATGTTTTGTGTACCACTTATAGTTTTATAACACAATGGTACAGATATTCCCATAGGGTAGGAGGACATAGGATTCTCTTAAAAAAACTATTTCATTTTAATATGGCGGGTAAACTTGAACAAATCAATATGTATGTTGACAAAGTCTGGCTTTGCTGTGGGACAGAAGTTGAGCCCCTTTGTAAGGACATTGATATGACATTGAGAGAGTGTAAGACTTGACACATTGACAGGTACTTCACCAACCAAATTGACTTGGCAAAAAACTCGACAAAACAACTCTTTAGGACTGTTTCCAGTTTGGCTTCACCACACCCATCTAAGGTTCAGTCGAGTCAGGAACTCTGTGAGGACCAAGATACATTCTTCCTGAACAAAGTAGAGACCATCTTTTCGGCGTTTAACAAGCCAACGTAGTGGGGTGGGACACAGCTAAAGAGGAACAGAATCCCTTGATAGTGTGGCCCTATACTTTTGATAAGTTTGAGCCACTATCATTGGACAAAACTCGCAGCCTGCTCATGGCAGTTAGTTCGGGGTCACCTTATGACCCATGCCCGGCTGAAGTGGCCAAACTAGCCATGGAACCAGTAACCCTTGCACTTTTACCTATTTTTAGGACAATGATGGAAACAGGATACTTTCCCAAACTATGGAAGGTGGCTTTGATTCTGCCCCTCCTGAAAAATCCCAGTCTTGATTCCGAGGACCCTAATAGCTTCCGTCTGATCTCGAACCTCCCTTTACCGGCCAAAATGATAGAGAAAGCTATGAACGTACAACTTAGTGCTTTTCTTTGTGAATCCCAAACCCTGGATCCCACCCAGTAGGGTTTTATAGAGGGACATAGTACGGAGTCAGCCCTCATCAAGGCCATGGATGAGATCAGGAGGGCAGTGGATCAAGGTGGGAAGGCCGCCTTGATCCTACTGGGTCTCTTGGCGGCCTTTGATACGGTCCATCATGATCTCTTGATGGACCAGTTAGGGGCATGTGGAGTCCAGGGGAAAGCATGGAAACTCCTTCAGTCATTTTTAACAGACAGAGTACAAATTGTATCCTTGGGATACTTTCAATAAAAATCCTTTGTCCTACCATGTGGTGTCCCTCAAGGGTCACCGTTGAGCCCCATATTGTTTAATGTATATGTCTCATCTCTGGCTCCTATCATTAGCACTTTTGGTTTTGGTCTCACCTCCTATGTGGACGACACCCACATTTTGGTGTCTCTGCTTCCAGGACAGGAGGCAGGCATAGATAGGTGTTTCCAGGTCTGTATGGAATCTGTGGGCAGCTGGATGGTAAAAACTGACTAAAACTGAATGCAGGCAAGACGTAAGTCATGCTATTTGGGAATGATGCCATTTTTTGGACCCCAAACTGGTGGCTGTCTTCTCTGGGCCCTCCCCCCTACCCGTGGAAAAAGTGAAGAACCTGGGAGTAATAGTAGACCAGAGACTGAGTTTTGGGGACCAAGTAAATGCAGTTTCCTCCTCAACTGGTTATGTACATAAAACAGTGAAAGAAATACTTCTGTTTCTGCCAGCTGACAGCAGGCAGATGGTGGTTACTGGACTAGTCCTGTCGAAGCTGGATTATTGCAACAGTCTCTATTTAAACATTCAGGAACGCTTTATGAACAAACTTCAAAGGCTATAAAATGTGGCAGCAATGCTACTCACGGGAATGCCTAAGTTTGCCCCAATCTCTAAAGGAATTTAAAAACTACATTGGCTCCCGGTGAGGAATCCAGTGCTTTTTAAATCCCTGTGCATTGTTTTTAAAGCACTCCAAGGAGTCGTACCTGACTACCTACAAAAACAGATAAATTGGTACATATCGAAAATAAATTTACATTCGCATGGCTCTAAGCTTGTTAGTGTTCCAGCCACAAAAAAGGCGACGTGGGGTGATCGCGGCTTCATTTTTGGGGTAGCCACTGCATGGAACATCCTCCCGGTTCATCTTAGAAACGCAACAGACTTGCTGGCCTTCAGGCAGCCTTCATGAAGTACATATATGCATGGTGCCCTTGGTGATGAAATAAAGAGATACCTGTATTCCATATCCAAAATAAGGCCTTGTTGTTTCCAGACGGTGAGCCTAAGTTCAATGTGTTGAGTGAGATCATTCAATGGATTGTTAATGAGTTTTGTGTAAGCAATGTCATCCCCAAGTTGTCTCTCTATCTCCTGTAGGTAATCTACATCCTGCATGACCACTAAATTTCCGCCCTTATCAGACTCTTTGATGACGATATTAGAATTGTCAGCTAATGTCTTAAGGGCAAGATGTTCCTTTCTTGTTAGATTAAATGTGTGTTTCTTAACCACACTATTCTGTCTCTCTTCTAGTAGAGAGAGATCTTTGGTGACAGCCTTATGACAGGCATCCATCAAATTATCCGAGGATATGACAGAGACCAAACTTGTATTTCTGTCTAAGTCTACTATCTATGTTGCGATTGGGCATTGAGGCACAATCTCTAGATCAGTTAACGTATCCAGAAAAGTGCCTGACCCCTACTCAAGTGACAACAATAGATGTATGTTTAGTATATCACTTATAGTTTTATTACACAGTGATACAGGTATTGCCATAGGGAAAGTGTACATAGGATTCTCTTCAAAAAAAGATTTCAGTTTAATAAGGCGAATAAACTTGAACAAATCAATATGTATGTTGACAAAGTCAACTCGGAATATCAGGTGCATAGAGTTTAATTTTTTTTTTTAAACTGTTTTTTTCATTCCCATATCAGACGTTTTCATATGGATGTTGACTTTATTTACATCTCATGCTTTCTATGTATAGGATCCCCAATCTCTACTTTGGGACAACCTCATAATTCTGGTTTTTGGATTAACAATCTATAAGAGTCAACAAGCATGCAAATTAAGGTAGTTATTTCTACTTCATTTTTTGATGGTCTGGAAATTATTTTATATCAGGCCATCTACTTTCTAAGACTAGAGATTTCTGGGTGTAACAATTCCTACTTTATCGACTTATCATTCTTACTCCGATCAGCTTCAATTTTACATATTTTAAAATTACACGTTTCGAACACCTCGCCAGTATGGGAGGATGATTACTTTTTATATTCCTATTGGCTTTCTGTGGCTTTCTCTCAACACATGGGCGTGTTTTTTCCTTCTTTTGGTGTTTCACAGACCTATAATGTCACTTCTATTTCTTTGTTTGGAACACAAGGAGATTAAAACTTTGTTGATCAATCTTCTACATTGTCTGTTTTTGATTGATACTGTTTGAGATATTTGCATGTATGTCCACATCATTTGCAACCCTGAAGAAGTTACATCAGTAACGAAACACGTGTCGGCTGCCATCTTCATGTGCTAATCAAGAAGGGTTCATGAATGGGACCTTTACGTGTAATTTGTAAACAGTATTACATTATGTGAAACTGTCTGTGTTTTTGGTATATTTTTCCATGAAATTGATTATCGTTACTGTTCGAGTGAAAGATACCAATAAGGAATAAATAGGATTTTTTGCAAAATTAACTCTCCAAACTGGTATTTCTGTGAGTTGTTACATTGAATTTTGACAAAGATACATGCTTTACTATTCATGAACTGAAACTTGAAATTTGAGAGTGCCGAGGTACAATTGTTCTGTTTAACTTAACAGGGGAGTTTGTCTGAACATCCTTGTAGTGACATCTGTGGTAGTGGGGTGTCGTCTGTTTGTTACCTTGAGGGGCACCATTAATGTTGAGTCTTTACTGACAAATACAAATGTACCTATTTACCTTGCTTGGAATTGATGTGCTACCTTGTATGCGACCACTAGCTCTTGTATATATTGTAAAGTTTGTGTGGTGAAGTTGCACTCGATTCTCCACATTGTGGGTCACATTGACTCTCTTCTTTTTGGACTAGTACATTGAGAAATAACGTCCTTCGATGACAAAAGGGATACATTCCTTTTAGAGCTTCTCACAGGCACCACTGAAAAAACTACAAAAGAGCAAGTTGTAGTGAGCAGGAAGGCCTCAAACAGAAGTTTATTAAATTAGAACGATTAAAGAAACAAGAATTATCCAGATGGTGGAACGCCACCATACTGAAGAGATATTGAGATATAAGGCAGGTGCCTCGTGGGTTACTGATCATACTCTTTCCCTCTTCTGAGGATTTGGACCCTGACCTACCTAAAAATGGGAGGAACTTATTTTGACATCCTCATATAAAATTATGGATATTCTCATTCGTCATGCAGAACGGAATCGTACTGACCTATCGGCAGACATTGAAAAAATGGAAATTGAAATTAAGAATTTAAACTTGCCAGAAGCAACCAAGAACAACCTTAAGCCTTTTGAAAGATGTCCTTGATAGGCATCAGTTATACATCAAAGAAAAGAAGATGAAGAAACTAAAAGGAGATGATAATGATTGCAAACATGGAACAATTTTTACCTTCGCTAAGAGATTTGATGAGGCGAAGTCACGACTACCTCTACCTGGCGGAGCTAACATTCTCTCCGCTGTTACAACCTCTACTGGTGAGTCAGATATTTCAAGTGTTCACAGTGAAGCTAGCACAGGAGGGGCGCAAGAAACAGCAAATCCTTGCCCCACACATGATCCTCTTTTATAGAGAAACTGACACGTTTTCGCAAGGGTTCCAGAAACAATTTCAACAGGAAAAACCCAAAAAAACAAGACGGGGTGGGCACCACAACAAGTGCAAGGGAGGGCGCAACATACACGAGGTTGCTATCCCGCAATGTGAAGAATTGAATACAGCACCAAACTATGTGAGGTCGATTCCCCATGTATGACTCCCTCAAATGGTGTCAATTTGTCAAGTCTTACACTCTCTCAATATGACTCCAATGTCCGTACAAAGGGGTTCAACTTCTGTCCCATGGCAAAGCCAGACTTTTTCAACATACACATTGATTTGTTCAAGTATACTCACCTTATTAAACTGAAAAGGTGTTTTAAGAGAATCCTATGTCTACCTACCCTATGGCAATACCTGTACCACCATGTAATAAAACTATAAGTGATATACAAAACATACATCTATTGGTGTCACTTGAGGAGGGCACAGGTACTGTTCTGGAAACGTTAACTGACCTAGAGATTGTGCCCAATCTCAATATTTATAGTGGCCTTAGAGAGAAAACCAAATGTGTCCCTGTCTTATCCTCTGATAATTTGATAGATGCCTTTCGTAAGCCTGTCACCAAAGATCTCTATCTACTAGAGGACAGAGAGATTAGTGTGGTTAAGAGACACACATTTAAACTAACAAGAAAGGAACATCTTGCCCTTAAGACATTAGCTGACAATTCTAATATTGTCATCAAAGAGGCAGATAAGGGCGGAAACATAAGGGTCATGCAGGATGTAGATTACATATAGGAGATAGAGAGACAACTTGCGGATGACATGGCTCACACAAAACTCACGAACAATCCATTGAATGATATCACTCAACAGATTGAACTTAGGCTCACCTTTTTGAAACAACAAGGCCTTATTTCAAATATGGAATACGGGTATCTCTTGATATCATCACCAAGGGCACCATGCATATATGTTCTTCCAAAAATACATAAACCAGGTCCTTTCCCTCCAGGGAGACCAACTGTCTCTGGCATAGGGTCACCGACAGAACACCTGTTGTAGTACATAGATGTTTTTCTACAGCATTTGGTACTCAATCTCCATTCATATCTTAGGGATACAAGTGACCTCCTTAGCAAACTGGAGGACATTGAATGGACTGCGGACCTCTCATTCGCAACTCTAGATGTTAGTTCCCTGTATACCAGTATACCTCTTTCAGAGGGATGCTACTCGCTTTGAACACAAAGAAATTGTGTTGGACTTCACGCGCCTGGTGTTCGAAAAGAATGTTTTCTTACACCAATGAATATGGTACAAACAAGCTATGGCCGTTGCAATGGGCTCCAAGTTCTCACCGTCATATGCCAACCTGTACATGGGCAGATTTGAGTCAAAACATCTGTGGGTGTATGGGCCACCTCTACTAACAGGACAGATATGGTATTGGGGTCGATACATAGACAACATTTTCATCATCTGGGTAGGTAGTAGAATGGAGTTCATAACCCTAACAGACTATCTTAATATGAACAGTTATAATTTTAAGTTTACTTCAAACTACAACAAGTCAGAAATAGAGTTTCTGGATGTGGTGATATACATCAAAGACAACAGAATAATGTCACGTTTCTACAGGAAACCTACAGCATGCAATTCAATATTGCATGCCTCTAGTGCCCATCCTAATACACAGATCAATGCGATCCCTCTGGGTGACATTACTAGAATAAGGAGGAACTGTAGTGAGGACTCCTAGAAGAACTAGACTGGTGACAGGACTGCTTCTGTAATAGGGGTTATCCTTCTTCGGTTATGAAACAGTGTAAAAAAAGAATCTTGAGCAAATATAAGTGCTCCTCATTCGCTTTAGGTGGAATAATCAAATAAGGTAAATACCCTAGTGCTCGCCACATGCTTGCTTCTTTAGAAACAATAATTGATGGAGGGAAGCGCTCTCCAACCACTGTCCTTCAGGAACCAAGCGCTAAAATGGCTAAACACACCGCTTCTGCACACTTTCTATTCTTTAGAGGAAAAAAAGTAAAGAACAGTCCATTCCTTCGCTTCAAGTCTTTTGTATCCCTGAGACTTCCAACAGGAGGCCAGCACACACAAGCCATTGGAGATTTCCTTCCCAAACAGGATACCACAACAGGGCAGAAAGAGTCAGGCCATTTCCTCCACCACAGACAGAAGCAGGCCTCACTAAGAAAATGCAGTGCGCCTCACACACTCCTTTGCTCTTCTTCTTGGCAGTGTCCTCATGTTCTTGGAAGTAATCTAAAGACCTTGGGGTAGATGTATCAAGCCGTTTGCGATTCGCAAAGGCCGGAATTCGCAGAATTCCGGCGTTTGCGAATCGCAAACGGTCTTTTTGCATGTTTTGACATGTAACAAAAAATCGCAAAATAAGGAATCGCAAAAATTTGCGATTCCTTATTTTGCTTAAGCATTTAAGGAATCGCAATTTTGCGATTCCTTAAACTATGTGTGTAGCATTTTGGAATTATTAGGTTAAGAAATCGCAAATTACCACCAACTTGTAGTTGGTGGTAATTTGCAAATTCTTTTAAAAATGCACGATTTGGCATTTGTGAAGGTGGCATGTGACGCACATACGGCATGTATGTGCGCCATATGCACACACATGTAAATTTCAGGGGTGCAGCAGGGTGTTCTTGAGACACCCCTGCACCCTTTAAATTATTCTCAATTTGCGATTAGCAATTTGCAAATCGCAAATTGAGAATGATTTCACAATCATTCCTATGGGCCTCCTGGCCCATAGGAATGAATGGGAAATTATTCCTAAATTGCGAATTCGCAAATTGCGAATTCGCAAATAAGGAAGAATAAGAAATCGCTAAAAAATAGCGATTTTTTACATACATCCCATTTTGCGATTTCTAAATAGCGATTCCTTAAAAATTGCTAGTTTGAAATCGCAAAAGGGTATGTTGATACATCTACCCCCTGGGCTTTTTGGTGTAATACTCATACCCAAAATTGTCATTGTTCTCTTTGCTGTAACGGTCTCTGAACCCAGCCCAAGACTGTCCTATCCTCCCTGGTGCAAAATGACCACAGGGGGCATAGACAGCATTGTGAAAAAGGAACACAGCCTATTCAGGTGCAAGCAAAACTCTTCCCACTACTCTAAATGGCTAACCGGGTCTATTCATGTCAGCAATGAGTCGCCAAGGCAAGGCAGGGCACACCTCCTAGTGACTGTCTAGAGTCACTACCGCCAATTGAATTTTCTGGGGGTACCAAAGGAGACGACCCTTATACGGAGTTCTCTTTTTTTTCTTCTTTTTTTACGGTGCTTATACGGAGATTCGATATTCGATATTAAGGGGGATAGGGCATTGAAGGCGATAGCCCTTGGGAGTACAAGAGCCCCATAGGGCATTAAAAAAAAAGAAACAAAACCCTGATCTTAGCATAATGGAAGGAGAAGTTATGGATTAGGAAGAAAGGGGCAAAGAGTTAGTCAAGGGAAGTACAAAAGGTGCACATGGCAAGACACCGGCACATAAAAAAGCCCCACGGAAGGAGCAAATACCCCCGGATACCATACTGCAGCAGTCCTGCCCAAGGAGGGAAAAGGGCAGTTCTTCTGTTACAAGATCAATTAAAGACTTTGTGGGGAAACATTTCAAAGGAAAGAGTCTGAAAGACGGGGAACTAAGTGTGGATATAAATCTCCCAACCTCAGCAAATGTGGTATGCTCAACTTCAGTCAATACAATATGTCTAGGACAAGATTCACAGGTACTGTTCGACCTTCATCCCTCCAGAGCATCGTTGGACCCAAGACTGTCCTCATCCCCAAGATTATCCCCAAGACTATATGCCTCGCTGAGTGTCCACGAGATAGGAAGGGAGGCGGAGGAACGGGGAATAGAGGCAGAGGAGTATTCAAGAAATATTCACTCTTCAAAAGAATATCGGGATGAGAGGGAGAAGAACGGAGCGGAAACCTATCAGGAAAAAATAATTTACTCCACCGGACCTTTTGTGTCTAATTTAGAGGTTACGGGGACTTGTAGTGCTTCAATGTTGGATGCGATGTTGATACTGCAAAACACTTTGCAAAGTCTGTTAGAGGTAGCAGTATTAAATAATGAAGCCTTAAAGGCTCAAAGGGACCAGTTTAATATTATGATAAAAGCTCTTATGCCTTCCATGGTTAGACCGGTTGGAGAGGAACTTCGAGAGGGGGGTAGACAGCTGCTCAGAAGTAAAAAAGGCATAAGAAATCCTAAGAACAAGAAAGATAGTACTGATAAGGATTGTGTGGCATCAGAACAGGGGATAAAGGTAAATAAGAAGGGAGTGAGACCGCAAGTTGGTGAAAGTATTAGCACTACCAAAGGGCATGTCGAGAATGGTATCCTCCAAGAGAGCAGTATAAGTGTAGGGGACCCATTAAGGATCCCCCGAGAGTTAGGGGTAAGAGGTAGTTCAGATTTATGGTTATATTTTGAGCTGAGTGACCAGGGAAAAGGGGGGGAAAAGGTGAGGAAATTAATCCCGCCACATAGATCCCAATTGCTTTTCTCTCTTGCTAACTGTAAAAGTTTACGTAGTATTGGCTCAGCAGATCTTAAAGAAGTGGGGTTTTCTGTGAACAATAAGGGGACTGTAAGTCACTAAGGTTCTGTTGTATTCTGAATTAGTTAAGTCAGCATTAATTAGGGCGGAACCAGAGTTACATCAAGAAGGTATTAGATTGGTTAAATGCAAGGATCAATTACACAGGAGAGACCATTCCTAATAAACCATGTGGTTTGGGACAAAGGCATGTCAGAATGATTGGTGCCTGATGGGAAGAAAAGGATGATATAGAAATCACAATAAGAAATAGGGATCAGGAGTTAGGAGAAGAAGCAATATTAGCTGGAAATAGATATAGACCCTTGGCATTTCCTGATTATGATATAAACAGGAGCCTAAATGAAATTGATTAGGTATCTGGGTCGTCACACAGCCTAACAGTGTTATCCTGGAATATATATGGGTTTAAAAGAATAGATAACCAGGAAAATTTTTAAAAGATTATTGATAGCTGCAAAATTGTGTGCTTGCAAGAGACCTGGCTGTGTGACGATACCCAAGTAAGTGTAGGGTTTGTTCAGCAGACAAAGGTAGCGGTAAGAAGACGTTTCGGTAGACCCTCAGGAGGGCAAGCAACATTGGTTTCGACCAAAATTGCCAAGAAAGTGGTACTGTTGAATGTAAAATGTAAATGGGTTATAGGATGTAGAGTGCTATTGTTGAACCCAGACTCTCGGGTTGAAGGTATTATTATTGCAAATGTGTACATTCAGAAGGGGGAAGAGAGGTTGTACAAGGATGAAATGGAAAAATTAAATGAAGATCTGTCAACCATGACTGAGAACTATCCGAGAGATGTAGTGCTAGTGCTGGGTGATTTTAATCACGAGTTAAACCCTGTGAGGATTGATCAATGGTATCAGGATCTATTGCAACTTCTATAAAATTAAGAATGCAATATTTCCACGGAGGGGTTATGTCAGAACATGACTCAACTTTAGGTCAAATGTTGGGGGCCTTGGGGTTGGTCTGTGCAAATGGTAGATTTGATGTAGATAGACTAGCAAAGCGAACCTTTAAGTCAGGCCAGAAACTCTGCCCAATCGACTATGTTTATATACAAGCTTGGAATTTTGAGCTGATCAACAAATTTGAGGTGCTATGTGAAGAAGGAAGCGATCACTTCCCGTTGAGTTTGGAAATGTGTGAGTTAAAGAAAAAACAAAGGGATACAGTTTTGCCGGTCCATGTTGATTACCCCAGACGACTCACAACCCGGATCACGGAGGAATATTTGGAAAGACTAGTAGCTGTTTAACAGACGTTGCTGGTAGAAGATATCCCGAGCGTATATGTTATGTTATGTTAATGGGTGTCTTATATAGCGCACGGCTACTCCAAGGAGTGTCCCGGCGCTTTCTGACCCATGGCTGAGAAGGAAGAAAAAAGAAGGGAAGTAAGGAGACAGGGGAGGTACAGATTATTGATTATAGAGCCAAGTTTTCAGGGCCTTTCTAAAGGCCAGCAAATTAGAAAGGCGGCGCATATCAACGGGAAGTGAGTTCCACAGTTTAGGGGCAATATGACAGCGCCTGGTTTGAAAACTCAATTAGTTTATTAGTGGAATGTCTGAGGGTAAAAATTAAAAAAGGAAACTCCAGGTGTGGGAGGAAAAATACATTATATAAGACAGGGAGGGGATGGTTTGACGAGGAATGTAGGAAAGCCAAAACCTTTATTAGGCAACAGGAAAGAAGATTAAGGATAAAATACAATGTAGAATTGTTGTGTAATCTCCAGAAGCAAAGGAGACTTTATAAAATGTTGGTGAGGAATAAAAAACGATGTTATAGAGAGAGTTGCTGGGATAAATTGCTAATCGCAATAGAGTCTAAAGATCTGAAAGGGTTTTGGAAATTGGTACAAGAGAGCTCAAGTAAAGTAAGGGGAGTCTTGAAATGTGTGATTCCTGAAAATGAGTGGGCAATATACTTGGGGGAAATCTATGGAGACTGGTAAGAAACTGAATGTCTAAATTCAATAGTATGGTCTGGAGTTAGTAAAGAAATGGATGATCATTTTTCTGTTGCTAATGTAAAAAAAATTATATCTAATTTAAATTTGACTCGTGCAGCTGGCCCAAACAATCTCCCCGCGGTGGTGAAAAAAAAGAGGTCAGAGTGGTGGGCTTCTTTTTTTTCAAAAATGTTCCAGGGGATACTTACCTCAGGCCAAATCCCAGAAAATTGGAGAGGCGCAATTATAAGGCCTATCCATAAAAAAGGTGACCTTAATTCTCCCCAAAATTATAGATTAATTAATCTATTGGATATAGGCGAAAAAGTCTTTGCCAAATTGATCTTGGAAAGACTAAAGGAGTGGTCAGAAATTAATCAAGTTGTACCTTCAGAAGAGGGGGGGTTTAAGGAGGGCCATTCGACGGTGGACCACTGTTTCGCACTTTGATCCATTCCAGGGAAGTCCATGGAGCAGAATGGTAGGTTGTGCTGTTGCTTCGTGGACTTCCATGCGGCATTTGACTTAGTGGACCGTGGGAAGTTGTGGAGACGTTGATTGGTTACGATATTCCTAGAGACTTGTTGAGCCTAGTACAACTTCTGCACACTGCAAACTGGGCACAGATTATTTTAGACACAGATGGGAGTAACTCTGGGAAAATTCAAATTGGAAATGGGTTGAGACAACGGTGTGTATTGGCCCCTCAACTCTTTTCACTTTTTATAGCAGACTTACCCTCAATTTTAGGTAGAGCAAGGGGGGCAAGCCCTAAGATAAATGGGAAACATATAGCATGTCTTTTATATGCAGATGATTTGGTGATATTTGACCACACAGAGATCGGGTTACAAAGAAAGTTGAATAACTTCTATGAGTACTGTAGCTATAAAAAGTTAGTAGTAAACATGGATAAAACAAAGATTTTATGTTTTGGGCGAATGGAAATAAGGTATAGCTGGTTTTTAGGCTCTGTGAAGCTGGAAACAGTAGAGGAATATAGGTATCTGGGCATGTGGCTTCAGAAAAACCTGAAATGGACCACCCACCTCGACGCGTTAAAAATAAGGTCATCAGCCTCAATAAACGGCCTAAAGAAATTTAACGGAAACTATGGAGAAAAATCTGAAAGGCCTGTTTTAAAAGCATATTTAGCTATGGTCCCTCCGCAATGTCTATATGGGGCTGAGTTATTGTTTTTGGGCGGTAAACATGGTAGGGACTCCGAGGAGGGAAATACTTTGAAAAATCTATTTTCACTCCCTAAATGTTCAATGGTGCAAGCTGTAAGGTTAGAAACATGTATAACTTCATGGAAGATAACAGTCTGGTTGGCCTTAGTTAGATTCTGGCACCACCTGTGCTCTGGGGAAGATCATAAAGTCTTGCAATGGTGCAGGAGGGAAGCCATGATGAGTGAACTATCATGGGCTAAAGGGGTAAGAAATTCCCTTAGCATAGTTGGCAAATTGCTGAGACTGGATGTAAGTCCTGTGACCCTCCAAATTGAGGTAGCGAGTAGGGCACTTAGGAATGTTGGAAATGAAGTATCTCGAGCCGAGGATCAAGATTATCTGGCGGAGAAAAAGTCGGTACAGTTTATGACCCAATCCTGGCTAAAAGACGTACATTTTCCTTATATTAATAGACTACCAAATAGATGGCTGAGGAGAGAAGTCCTAAGGTTAAGAACTGGATTGAATCCTTGCTATTGTAATAATAAAGTAATAAAAGATGCGATAGATAGCATTGGGAATTGTAAGTGTATATTGGGAACTACATGTGATATGATGCATATTTTATTGGACTGTTCAAAGTTTATAGAACCACGGAAAGAGATCTTACGCCCCAATTTTAAATAATACAGTATACATAACAGACTATCTCCAAGTGTCCTCCTAACAGAAATGATGAATTTTGATATTGCTTGTGCTTTGAGGAGATTTATGCAAAAAGTTCAACAAAATTTGAATTCTGATTAGTCTAAGTTGCGTGTGTTCTATTTTAGTGAGATATAAGTCATAATCTCTTTTAAAGTTTTTATGAAAAAGGTATATTTTTTTATTGTTTTTATGATGTTTTATCTGTTTAAGGACAATGGTCCAAATAAACTTACATTTTGAACTGGACTGAACTGACTGTCTAGAGTCAACGCACATCCCAGTTCCTGCCTCTCAAACACCAGAAGCAGAATACACAAACAACCAGAGGCACACAGAATGTAAAAGTAAGAAAATGCCCACATTCTAAAAGTGGCATTTTCAAACACAGAATTTAAAAACAAAACATCTTACAAGTGACATTCCGGTGAGCGACCTCTCACCCGTGTTGAGATAAGAAAACATTTCCCTGCACAAGAAAAAGAAAACACCTCAACACAAACCAAATATCTAGACATGTGTCCACCACACCTGTGGGCTAATTCTCACACGAGATTCCCACAACCAATAAGCAATCAACGGGCATTATGAAAGAAATGCCACACCCACATATAAGTGCTGTAAAGCCCACACAGGTACATTACAATGTTCGCCCTGGATACAACGCTCTAGACAAGACAGCCTCATAAGAAAGAACAAAATGCCCCAGAGAAATCCCCAAGCGTGCGACCTGTAAGTTGAAATAAATGACAGGACACATGACAATATAATAGTCAATGTGGGCATTAACAAAAATATGAACAATGAGAAGAATTTAGAACTCCTAAAACAATTTCACACGAATATACTCAAATTTTGTATTGCCAAGTGTGTCTTGGCATTAGAATGTTGGTGTGCCTGTGAGGCATTCCACGCATCACAGGCACACCAACATTCAAATGCCAAGACACACTCTGGCTGAGCAGCTAGGCTACAGTACATGTTTTACATTTAAGTAGGATATAACAAAAACCACCTACACATAATGGTGTGTTAATAAATTCTACATTCAGAGAGCCTAAACTCCAATTTTCTTTCTTGTCCCTATTGCAAGTTGCCAATCAATCAAAGAGGCTTTATTCGAGTATTTCTCATAAAAGCACAGTACATACATGAATTTAAAACATTATTAAATGGTTACCTCAATTGATAGGAATCAATAACATTACATAAAAGGCATACGAAAAATATATATGATTAAAATTAACACACTACACAGTAAAACGATCCCTATATAGGCAGACTCTCGACTATGGCTTTCTGCCTTATAGACCATGCCCACCCCAAAAATTTCGCTATTGCTATGGCCAGTGGCAAACAAGTGCTAGTACAAATGATTCTCAGAGCTACTATGCCACTGGTGGTACCTACATTTTTGCAGACAGGTATTAACCAAATTCGCCTGGGGACGACATAGGCTTGACAAGAGAATAAAAAGTGCCCAATAGTTTCCTTTGAGGATCCACAGGCGAGGCAGGTAGTATTAGATGAACCCCTCCACCTGCCAGTTAGGGACCTGAGCGGGAGAGCACCTATCCTCATTTGGAATAGAAGCTTCCTGTCCCCTGGCTTAGTTATGTTGTCCCAATAGAGTTCTTGGTTAGGGAAGGTTTTAGCTTCCAAGAAGCGACCTGTCATGTATCCAGCATCAGTATTTCTCTAATCCCGCTTGGCCACATAGTCCCAGTATAGCTCTTTTAATGTTTTTTTAGTAGGAAAAAGTGCGCCTGACGGGTTATCCCAAAGGAATTGGAGTAACAACAAACGTAACATGGTTCTAAGATCTTTTAACCATTTTATCCTGTGAAATACATCAACTTCGATCAGCGCTAAGAAGCCCTCAGCATTTGAGCTCTGCAGTATTCCAGAGCCGCCTCCAGTACAAGATCGGGCGTAGCTTCGCCAAATCACCCACAGCCTTTCTGCCCAACTCATATCTAAGGGGGAGGAGAGGGGTACTTTTGGGAAGACCAGTAATAGCCCTAAAAAACTTATTTTCGGACTTCTGAATTGAGTGAAGCTTCCCAAAACCCCACAGCTCAGCCCCATATTGTGCTGAGCCAAGGGCTTTCGCTTCGTAGACCTGTAGTGCTGGCGTAATTGGTTTAGATTTTGATTTTCTATGCTCTGCCCCAGGGGCTCCAGCTAATTGTCTATGCCTTAATGTCGCAAGATCAATATGCTGGGACCCTTTTAGATCGTTGGTTACATAGATACCAAGATAGGTAAAAGCTTTGACTACCTCTAAAGGACGATGGTTCATGGACACCCTGGATCGGAAACTACGATGGGGATTAAAAATCATTAGCTTAGTTTTGGCCACATTAACTTCTAGACCATGCTCCCCACAAAATTCCTCAAAAATATAGAGAGCACGCTGCAGTCCACTCGGGGTCTTTGATAAGATAAGGGTGTCATCTGCGAACATTAAAATTGGCATCTTAATGTCTGCCAACGAGGGAGCATCTACATTAACAGACAACATTCTTGCTACTACCCCGTTAATGAACAATGAAAAGAGCAAGGGGGCCATCGTACACCCTTGCAGAACTCCCTGCTCGACCGGGAAGTCGGCGGTGACCTCACCCTGTCTACCCCACTGTATCTTGACGAAGTTCGCCTCGTGCAAGCTCATAACCAAAGTCAATAGTTCCTCCGGTAGTCCCAGGCTCCACAACACTAACCACAGTTTAGTCCTGGGAACCAGGTCGAAGGCAGCCCGCAAATCCACAAAAGCGGCATACAGGCTGCCCTCGCCTAGCACCACAGTTCGCCAACGAAGCAAGGTAAAGCGGAACACCTGATCCACCGTACTAGTGGCCTTCCGGAACCCAGCCTGATAGGGGGATAATGCATTGTTCTCATCAACCCAGTCCATAAGCCTGTTCACCACCATCCTCTCCACCACCTTTTGAATGGTGGCGATCAAGCTTATGGGTCTGTAATTACCAGGCAAACCCCGATCGCCTTTCTTGTATACGGGGATAATGATTGCACCCTTCCAGGATGACGGAACCAATGCTCCCTGGGCAACAGCGGTAACAAAAAGAAAAATATATTTACCCCAGCGTTCCCTATCGTTAATAAAAAGGTCCGCCGGGACCCCATCCAAGCCAGGAGCTCTTCCTCTAGACACTACACTTAGGGCCAACAACACTTCTCCGTAACTAAAGAAGTTACCTTTGGGATACACAGCCTTAAAACCATCCATCTCAGAGCCACGGTGAGTGTCATCATATTGTGGCTTAAAATAATTGACCCAATCCTCCTCCGGGACATTATTGTCGGGGCAATCGGGTAAACCGCCTCCACCCCATTTAATAATGTTCCAGAAAAGCCTGGAATCTTTAGTCCTACTTGCCTCCCTTAGTTCACTCCAATGCCGCTCATCCCATATTTTTTTTGCTGTGGCTACACTATCTTTATAGTTCGTTCTTGCACTACGAATAGCCACCTGTTCCCTACTCTTAATAGCTGTGCCCAGAGCTAGCCTGGCTTTCCTACACTGCGCGTTGTACCACTTCACAGATCTAATAGGTGCCTTATTGGTTTTCCTAACTGGTTTGTGAAAGTGGGATTTGATAGCACGAAAGAGATTGTCATGTATAGCTGTTGTTTCATTTGACCCTGGCTCGACTATATTAGCCTGCTCCAGGGCAATTATCACCCTGTCCACCTCTATGTTTATACTAGACATAGACTGTTGGTTAGCCAAAACACTAGGCCATTTTAGCTGACGCATATCGTTAGTAGGGACAGGCAAGGGGACACCTTCCCATTCTATAACTGGATTCCCTTTTGAAAATTGCCACCATTTGTGCACTACGCACAGAGGGTCATGGTCACTTTCGAGCCTATGTTTAACTTCCATATCACAGACTAGCTTCCATAGTTTAAGGCTACACAGAACGTAATCTATCCTGCTCCTATTTCGTCCATTATCAAAGGTACAAGCCCCTCCCTTGTCACTCGTTGTTCGCCCATTTAGAGCCCCAAGGCCCCTTTCAAGACAGATGGCATTTAAACAAATAATGTCCTCAGACCAACGTTTATTAGGGTCTAAGTTTATTTTGGGAACTCCCCATTGCCTATCCTCTTCCGCCCCAACGAGATCGTCACAAATGTCCAGGGGTTCGAACGTGCGGTTAAAATCACCGGCAATAATGATATTATTGTCCAGGGAATATGTTTCAAGTAGGGTGACCAGAGCCGCTAGAACTTCCGATTTCCCCCCATAATTGCCCCTGGCATATACATTGTATATATCGAGACACCCTGATAGGCCCATGTCCACTTTTATAAGTTGGATATCCTTGCTACCTGTTTCAACCACTTTAACGGAATAAGGCAAACATTGTCGTACCCATATAGTCAGGCCTCCCTTTGGATGACCCTTTTGGCCTTTCGTTGCCGGAACCGAATAGTTAAGATACCCCTGGAGAAAGGGAGGCTTGCACATCCATGTCTCTTGGAACATACACACATCAAAACTATTTACAAAATCTACCCATTCTTGTGACTCCAGTTTATGGTGCATGCCAGCTATGTTCCAAGAGACCAGACTTCCCACACCCTCCATATCATTTTTTTCTGGTTCCCCAGGAGTGCCTGCCAGGGGTACATCTAGATCTATAACATTGCCAATTATATCTACTGGATTAGTATTCCCCTTCGTTGTAGGCACCCCATTAGGAGGGTGATCATGGGGGGGATTGGAGTCATGCTCCGATTTGCGGCTATTTTGTTTGGAACCAAGTCAGTCACAATCGTTGAGCCCCGACAGGGCATTGAATCTATTTGTAATTTCTGTTTCGCCTCTGTCCCTAAAATTTCCCCCAAGCCAAGGGCCAGTTGGTGTCAAATGAGTTATATGCCGCAACCCCTGTCCTCCTATAGGTCGAGTTTGGTTGCTAAAATTCCTCGATGTGGGAATCCTATGTGTGGGCGCTCCCTGAGTACCAGGTCTATAAAAGAACCCGAGGGTCAACATTTCAATACCCTGCCCCCTCACTAATGAGTTCTGTTCTGTCTGCCATAGTATCCTGGCAACTACATTCGAGTTATTAAAATTTATGACTATGCAGTCACCCTCTCTAGTCTTCCTTGAGCGACCCACCCATCCTACTCTACGAACCATAAGAATGTCGCGTCCTACTTCTTGGCCCTCTTCCAGATTCTTTGAAAACCAGTGTGTGACCTTAGACTTTAATTGGTAGAACCCCTCTGTAAAACCAGCGCGAAGAGGGGGAACATTAGTCATGACCACCAGTAAGGGTGCACTTTGGGGAGGTAAGTGTAATATAAATTAGTTTCCTGTGACTGAATCCTATTTCTCAGGGGGCAGATGCCCTGATGCCAGTCTCAGTGGTTCTGCACGAGCCTCCTGATGTAGTTGCAATGGCCCAATGTGGCCCTTGTTAGACTCAAGGCATGTGTTTTTATCACCTAACTTTATCAGACTTGCATCATTGTGTACCACTAATCTATTTCCATTCTGCAGAGGAGATTTACAAATAGTGGGTAGTTGGTCACCTCTAGCGACCACCTGCTTGGGGATAACAGTAAGGTCTTGACCCTTCCTCTTTTCGCAAACTAAAAAGTGTAGCATTTGTGAATTATCCTTAACTGCAATTTCCAGTTTGTCCAAACTGACAGTGACTAATCTCAATCTCTCAATGATAGGGAATAATAAGGATCGAATCAGGTGATCAACCTGCCCCACCAGAGACCCCTCACCATGCACATCAGAAGGAAGTTGTAGCGTGGAATTGGAATGCAGAGGGTTATCAGACTCTGTAGGAATCCCCACACCCATTGACTTATTCCCCTTTTTGGCTGGCTTTGAGATTTTAGCTCTTTTGCATTTCGGCCCGCCCCCTCTTCTTTTCCTTTTACCTGTCACTCTATTACATGAGGGCGGTGAATCAACTACCAAACAAACAGGAGTGCTATGGGGCGATGATATACAAGTGGGAATTTCTACTAGATCAGCACTTACTGGCTGTATAAATGAAATATTTTCCGCAAGGATATTCGCAAGAGAGTCCAGTTCAATACTGGATTCGGGCTGACCCAAATCACTTAACCGTTGGCTGATGCGATTCTCTAGCGTGGTACAATGCTGAATCGCCCCCAGGGAAGACCGTTTCGAGAAAATTTCAGTTGATAATCTTTTCTCAACAGCACTTATCTGGTGATCCAAAGCAACAGAGACCCGCGTAAAGTAATTATCCAGAGTACCCAAAATGCTTCCGGTGATAGATTTCTCCCCATCCTTACCCCCCTTAGCCGAGTGAGCCGCCATTACACCTGTGGACAATATTATATATTAAACACACCGAGTACCTTAATACAAAACCCCTAAGGGTCACAGATGAGATACAACAGATAATTAAAAAACAAAATATAATAAACTAAGGGGGACGGCCCAGTCCAGCCTCAACCGGCCTTGGACGGCCGTAGACGGCCCGCCCTTTGCCTGGGCTTAGCCTCGTGCTCCAACCCGCGCGCGTCCCACGTGCGCGTTTGGAGTAGTGATTAACTAGCAAGAGGCGGGGGCGGGAAGAGGACCAGCTGCGGCAAGTCAGCACCGCTGTGCTTGCTGGTCCTCGCAGTCCCGCGGGGGTCAGTGGCAAAGTTTAAAATCAGAGTCCTTCCTCACTCTCCCCAAGCGAGTGGCTCCCGCGCAGCGGGGGCCGCGAGAAGTTGCGATTCCACACAGGGATGATCCGGAACCGGCAGAAGATCCCAACAGCAACACCAACGCTCCCTTCTCCGTCTCAAAGGGGAAACGACAACAGGTAGGCGCGGTTTCAGGCAGCAATTAATCCAGTCAAAAGGCGGGGGCGGGAAGAGGACCAGCTGCGGCAAGTCAGCGCCGCTGTGCTTGTTGGTCCTCGCAGTCCCGCGGGGGTCAGTGGCAAAGTTTAAAATCAGAGTCCTTCCTCACTCTCCCCAAGCGAGCGGCTCCCGCGCAGCGGGGGCCGCGAGAAGTTGCGATTCCACACAGGGATGATCCGGAACCGGCAGAAGATCCCAACAGCAACACCAACGCTCCCTTCTCCGTCTCAAAGGGGAAACGACAACAGGTAGGCGTTGTTTCAGGCAGCAATTAATCCAGTCAAAAGGCGGGGCGGGAAGAGGACCAGCTGCGGCAAGTCAGCGCCGCTGTGCTTGCTGGTCCTCGCAGTCCCGCGGGGGTCAGTGGCAAAGTTTAAAATCAGAGTCCTTCCTCACTCTCCCCAAGCCAGCGGCTCCCGCGCAGCGGGGGCCGCGAGAAGTTGGGATTCCACACAGGGATGATCCGGAACCGGCAGAAGATCCCAAAAGCAACACCAACGCTCCCTTCTCCGTCTCAAAGGGGAAACGACAACAGGTAGGCGTTGTTTCAGGCAGCAATTAATCCAGTCAAAAGGCGGGGGCGGGAAGAGGACCAGCTGCGGCAAGTCAGCGGCGCTGTACTTGCTGGTCCTCGCAGTCCCGCGGGGGTCAGTGGCAAAGTTTAAAATCAGAGTCCTTCCTCACTCTCCCCAAGCGAGCGGCTCCCGCGAGAAGTTGCGATTCCACACAGGGATGATCCGGAACCGGCAGAAGATCCCAACAGCAACACCAACGCTCCCTTCTCCGTCTCAAAGGGGAAACGACAACACATGTAGGAATGTTACACTGCAACCCCAATGATAAGCCTATAGTACAGATAGCCTTTCAATAGTGAAACACAATATACCCAGTACTTCACTATCAGGACATGTCACACACACCAGTGCATGTCCTACCTTTCACATACATTAACCCTGCCCATGGGGGCAACTTGGGCCTACCTTAGCGGTGCCTTACATGTAAGGAAGAGGAAGGTTTAGGCCTGGCAAGTTGGTGCACTTGCCAGGGCAACATGGCAGTCACAACTGCGCAAGCAGACACTACAGTGGTAGGTCTAAAACACATTTACAAGGATATTCATGTGGGTAGCACAACTAGTGCTGCAAACCCACTAGTAGCATTTGATTTGCAGACCCTGGCACGCACCTTGCAATTTACTAGGGACATACCAGTAAACCAAATATGCCAATCATGGATAACTAATCATATAACAATTTACACAAAGAGCATATGCACTTTAGCACTGATCAGCAGTGGTAAAGTGCCCAGAATCCTATAACCAACAAAAACAAGATCAGAAAAATAGGAGGCCAAATGCAACAAGGTTTGGGCAAAACCTGTCAAAAGGGCTAGGTCTAAAAAAATATAATCTACCAAGTTAATTGCTTCAGGAATATAATTTATCATCCTCTCTTCAATTCTATTTAGCGTCTAAAAACTTTTCTTCGGATACGATATCACTCACATCTCATAGACCATTACATACCATCTCTGATGCTTCTATAGCTAAGGCTTCCTTTATATAAAATATGTTATTTCCTATTGCTGTAGGATCCAAAACTTATTGTGGGTAGCTGATTTAGCAATTTAATTTCCTACCCAAGTTTGGGATAAAACATGGCCTAACATTTTTAAGACTTCTAAAGTTGCTTGAATTATGCAATCTTAATTTAATTTGTTTATGATACAGCTCTCATTACCCCTGAATGTATTTCTAAATTTTCTTCAACTTCTTCTCTATTATGAGGGTGTTGTCCTTCCTTTACAGACACTTTAACTCATTTATCATACTATAGTTCCAATGCATTTACATTTTTGGAAACAATTTAGTCCAAATGTTTACAAAAAATGTAATGTAACATTCAAATATCAATTCAACATGTTTTCCTTGGAACTGCCTAACCAGATTTTGATTGTTTCTCTCCTAAGCCTATGTTCTTTGATCTCTTTTTTGCTCTTGCTTTTAGGTGACACTTTCTTGCCGGAAAGACACTTCTAAACTATCCATGTTAGCATAGTAGAACTTTGTTTGTGATTCGATTCATCCAAAAATGTAATCTGATCTACTTTGGCTACCCTTTACCATTTATCTTATTTCTCACTCACCTCTATCTTAGTTAACATCTTTTGTCTTTCTTTTCATTTTCTTTTCTCTCTTTTTACATTTACATATATAAAAAGCATTTATTATATTTTAATTGTCTTATATTATCATTCTTCATATTCTGAGCAATTCCACTATTTTGTAATTTAGATTATTATGTATTATTGGAGTGATGCTGCTAATGGTAACAATGTTCTTGTTTTTAATTATTCAATAAAAATGATTCAACTAAAAAGAAGCCAGATCTTATGTTTCTTTCTGAACAAAGAGGTATCAGAGATAGGCCGAGGTTCGGGAGACAGTTTATTCCAGGAGGATAGACCTAGAAAGGAGAATGATCTGCCTCCAGCCCTAGAGCGACGGATCCTAGGGATTTTGTCCGACAAAACATTGGCAGAGAGAAGGCATCTGGAGGGAAAATAGAAACTAATCTTTGCCCTGAGATATCCGGCAGCAGTCTGGTAAGGGTCCTGTGAACACAAGGAAATGGACGGAGCGCTGAAACTTTTCATACACTCACCCCCAGTCACAGATCTGGGTTGAATTCATCATCATTCTTTAGCTCACTTCGCCACCTCAGTTCAGAAAGGGCCCTGTGAACCAGATCAAGGGTCGTAAATGAAAGTCTATTTTTTTATGAGAAGCCAGTGCAGGGCCCGCAAAAGAGCAGAGGCAGAGGATCTCGAAGGAAATCCCAAGAGAGTGCGAGTAGCTGCATTCTGGACCACCCGAAGTTTGTTGATGAGATAATTCGGAAGGGTGGATAATATAGAAACTGGAGGGATTAGTCTTGTGTTGCATTTTCAACTTCTTAACTGTTTTGATACTCCTAAATGTTTTGCAAATGTTCTTAAATTAAGCCTGTATTCTATGTGCCGTAGCTACCAAGGGTTGAGCTCAGGTTTACATTACTGAAACCGTTACTGGACCAACAAGAATAGTAATATTATTACAAGAACTGGACTACAATTCAACCCAACAAATACTCCACTTTCTCATAGGATTCAAGATAAAGGGTCAGAGTAAACAAAACTGACATATTAACATTGACAGGAAAAGACTCCAGAAATGAGTGAAAACATCAAGTAAATAGAGGTGTTTTATGTAAGTCTGAATTAAGAACATAAACTAGTACTGTGCATCATTGAATGCTGTCCAGAAACAAAAGCATATGAAACTCTGCAATTACATCGTGCTAAAGAGGTCATTGTGTTGACTGCAGCTCATTGATTTCTACCTCGAATGGAACAACTCAGGCTTCTATCTTTCTGAAGTTAAAAAAAATTACCGTTATATAACAGTGACAATTTAGGACAGGTGTACATCATTGTTTGCGGTAGGAACCATCATTCTCCTGCCGATTATGCTTGATGGAAACTTTCATCCTATGGAGTCAGTAAAATATTTGCTAGGGGGGGCATGCTGTACAACAACATTGGGGCACAATTCAGTAACATGACACTTTTCTGAGGTCACTAAAACTAATTATTAAGAAATCTGCCGTTACAATTGGAGATTTCAGGGTGGGAGTCTGGGCTTGCACAAGCACAATGATGCATAATGTACTTTAAATGATTTGATATGGCACTCAAATGCCATGGCAACAACTAGCAATTAACTGTACAAATGGATTTTTTTTTGCTGAGACTATTTAGAGATCAAATTTGTCTTTTCCTTTTCTTGTCACCGTGGACAGAACCCTACAGCCACCTACAACTGTCACAAGCTCCTTTATCTGGAACAACACTATTGTCAGAATGCTTCACAAACTCCAGGGTCCGTATTACATAAAGTGTCTTGTGTGTGCAACAGGGGTGTTGTGCCCCTGGGGTACTTTCGAAATACTGTAGGGCCGCAGAATCTTGTGCAGCACCAACTGTAATACAGATTGTGCTGTGTTAGAAGGCGATCTCAGGGGAGGACAGGAAGCGCCCCTGGCCACCCTGGGACCCACCTCCCTAAGTACAAAGACTAGCACTGGCGGGAGACTTCTCAGGGGGAGACTCTCGAATCTAGGATCGTACACACTATACCAACACTACACGACAAAGAGACACCACACCGTAGTTTCTTTAGAACGTTTCTTTATCTCGTACTTCAAGAGATCTTTATGATCGGCAAGGGCAGGTATATACAGACTAGAGCAAGGGCTCCAAAGAGTCTCAGTCCGGGTAGGGGTAGCGGGACAGTCTTAAGGTTCAGTGTCAATAACGGTGCGTATCCGGCGCACAGCTCTCAATCCTCGAGCCGGGGGATACGAGGTGGTCTTTGGGGTCCAGCCGGACCAGGAGAGTCAGGGAGCCGCGAGTCACTCAGCCGGGCTCAAGCAGGATGTCGGAGGTCTTACGATCTTCAGGGGAGCCGCGAGTCACTCAGCAGGGCTCAGATGCTCCAACGTTGCAGGGGAGCCGCGAGTCACTCAGCAGGGCTCAGAGGTTCCAAAATTGCAGGGGAGCCGCGAGTCACTCAGCATGGCTCAGATGTTCCACAGTTGCAGGGGAGCCGCGAGTCACTCAGCAGGGCTCAGAGGTTCCAAAGTTGCAGGGGAGCCGTGAGTCACTCAGCAGGGCTCATAGGATCCAAAGTTGCAGGGGAGCCGCGAGTCACTCAGCAGGGCTCAGAGGTTCCAAAGTTGCAGGGGGAGCCGCGAGTCACTCATCAGGGCTCAGGTGTTCCAGAGTTGCAGGGGAGCCGCGAGTCTCTCAGCAGGGCTCAGGTGTTTCACAGGGCAAGGGAGCCGCGAGTCACTCAGCAGGGCTCTCGTCGTTCCAGAGTCGAATCTGTCGATAGTCCGGGAGCAACCCTAGTTATAGGACTGCTCCTCTTTGATCTCCGGGGTCCGGGTCGGCAGGGGTCTTAGCACCTGGGGGCCGCTTGTTGGGGTTTCCTGCCATGCGGCCTTTGATTCATTCATGTCAGGTTCGGGAGGAGTCCCAGACACACAGCAGGCGTGGAGCCAGCCCTCAGGGTGGCCGGAGGGGCGATCGAAACCCATCTCTCGAGGGGAGGTCGGAGGTGTGAGAGAGACTGCTCCTCCCTCTCTCACTGAAGGGGAGCGTGCCGTCCTCCAGCCAGGGTGGCGCCTCTCTGCCTAGGCCGCGCTGGATCGGGCGGCCATCTTAGGTGCCGGGAAGTGGGCACATAGGGCCTACGGGCCGGGAAGATGGAGGCACGGACAGGGCAGTCCGGGGATGGGTGTGGGTTACATGGAGGGACGGTCGGCTAGGCCGGGGGACTCAGGGGTCTGTTGTGGTGTACAGCTCGGACGGGCGTTGGTACGGGTCAGGGAGGACCACGCCTCGAGGCCGGGTCTAACATGCGTCCCCCCCAGCTGAAAGTCGGGGAGAACTACCCATCCTCTTGGGGGTTCTCTTCGCTGAGGCGGAAAAACCTGGAGAGGCCGACAGCGTTGGCGTGGTTGGTACCAGGGCGATGCTCCACAGTGAAATCCATCCCCTGGAGGGAGATCGACCATCGCAGCAGTTTGGGGTTCTCGTCCCTCATCTGCATCAACCACCGCAATGGTCGATGATCCGTCTGGACTTGGAAATGGGTTCCGAACAAGTAGGGCCATAGTTTCTTTAGGGCCCAGACTACTGCGAACGCTTCTCGTTCGATGGTGCTCCACCTCTGCTCTCTGGGGAGTAGCCTCCGGCTAATGAAGGCTACAGGCTGGTCTAGACCTTCCTCATTCAGTTGGGATAGTACGGCCCCAATGCCATGCTCCGAAGCATCAGTCTGTACCACAAACTCTCTTGAGTAGTCAGGGGCTCGTAGCACGGGGGCAGTACACATGGCTTTCTTGAGGGCGTCGAATGCCTCTTGGCAGGCTGGGGTCCACTGCACCTTCTTGGGCTGGTTTTTGGACGTTAGTTCTGTGAGGTGACCTGCGAGGCTGCCGTAACTCCTGATGAACCTCCGGTAGTAGCCGGTGAGGCCCAGGAAGGCTCGTACCTCTGTTTGGGTGGTCGGTGGTTCCCAGGCTAAGATGGCGTCGATCTTAGGCTGTAAAGGGGCGACATGCCCGCTCCCGACCTGGTGTCCCAGGTAGACCACCGATCCTTGCCCAGTCTGGCATTTGCTAGCTTTCACTGTGAGGCCGGCCTGACGCAGGGCCATCAGCACCCTCCGGAGGTGCCGGAGGTGCTCACTCCATTCTGAACTGAAAACCGCGATATCGTCCAGATATGCGGCGCTGAACTCTTCCAGCCCGGCCAGGACTCTGTTTACCAGTCTCTGAAAGGTGGCCGGGGCATTTTTCATCCCGAAGGGCATCACGTGGAAGCGATAGTGCCCATCCGGGGTGGAGAAGGCGGACCGCTCCTTGGCTCCCTCTGTGAGCGCAATTGCCAATATCCGCAGGTCAGGTCAAAGGTGCTGAGGAAATGAGCAGACCCGAGACGGTCAATGAGCTCATCTGCGCGGGAATAGGGTGAGCGTCGGCTCGGGTGATAGCATTGAGCCCCCGGTAGTCCACGCAGAACCTCAGTTCAGGGGCGACACCAGGGGCCGAGGCATTCGGTACCAGCACCACTGGGCTGGCCCAGGGGCTGTCTGAGGGTTCGACCACCCCCAAGGACAACATCTTCGAGACCTCGGCCTGGATGCAGGACCAGACTCGATCGGGGACTCGGTAGGCTCGGTGTCGCACCGGCGGGCTGTCTCCGGTGTCCACGTCGTGGACACACCAGTCGGTGACCTTGGGGGTGAGGGAGAACAGGTCAGAGAACTGCCCCAAGAGCTGGCGGCAGTCTTCGCGTTGCTGGGGAGTGAGGGAGGAAGAGAGGTTCACTCCTTCCACGGAGCCATCTTTCTCTTTGGTGCACAGGAGGTCAGGGAGAGGCTCCGTTTCCTCTTCCGCCCCGTCATCTGTGGCCAACAGTAGGCTCAGCTCCATTCGCACGAAGTGAGGCTTGAGGCGGTTCACGTGCAGGACCCGCAGGGGGTTCCGGGGGGACTGGACATCCACCAAGTACGTGACTTGGCTTTTCCGCTCGATCACTTTGAAGGGCCCCGTCCACTTATCTTGGAGGGCGCAAGGTTTCACTGGGGACAAGACCCATACCTGCTGGCCCAGTTGGAACTCGACCAGAGTGGCATTCTGGTCGGACCAGCGCTTCATTTCCTCCTGGCTCGCCTCCAGGTTGGCCTCAGCCAGCTCTCGGAACTTCCGAGTCTGGTTTCGGAGGGTCAGAATGTATCGGAACACCTCCTGGGGGGGGTCTCGGGGGGCTGTCTCCCACCCTTCTCGGATCAGGCTGAGGGGCCCCTGGACAGGGTGTCCGTACAGTAATTCGAACGGGCTGAACCCCAAGGATTTCTGGGGGACTTCCCGGTAGGCGAACAATAGGCAGGGGAGCAGGACGTCCCACTTACGCCGAAGGGGCTCCTCTAGGCCCATGATCATCCCCTTTAGAGTTCGGTTAAACCGCTCTACTAGGCCATTTCCTTGGGGGTGGTACGGAGTGGTGAACCGATATGACACTCCACATTGCTGCCAAAGGGACGTCATGTACCGGGAGATAAAATTCGTACCGCGGTCGCTCACGACCTCTCGGGGAAACCCTACGCGGCAAAAGATTCCCATCAGCGCCCGGCCCACCACGGGGGCCGTGACAGTGCGTAGGGGGATGGCTTCAGGGTATCGAGTGGCATGGTCCACTAGGACGAGGATGAAGCGGTGACCTTGGGAGGTCTTGGGGTCTAGCGGCCCCACGATGTCAATCCCAACCCGCTCAAAGGGGGTACTGACGACAGGGAATGGTTGGAGGGGAGCCTTGCGCTTTCCTCCGCTTTTTCCACTAGCCTGGCACGTGGGACAGGACTTACAGTGGGCCTCTACGTTCGCTTTCATTTTGGGCCAATAGAAGTGCGTGACCAGGTGGCTATACGTTTTGTCTTGGCCCAAGTGGCCTGCTAGGGGTACATTGTGGGCCAGGCCCAGGAGGAAGTCTCGGAAGCGTAGGGGTACCACCAGCACCCGGGCTGACCCTAGCTCCGCTGACTTCTGTTCGCTGCAAAGGAGGTCATTCTCCCAGTACAGCCAATGCGTTCCTGATTGGTGGCCCGCGGCTTGGGCTTCGACCTGTTGCCGGGACAGGTAGCTTGCTCTCGGCAGAACTCCTCTCGGGAGGGGCCCCCTTCGTGGCGCCACTCGCCAGCTCGGGTAGGTCACCCAGCTCGGTGATCTGTGCGGGGTCGGGGAATAGGTGTTCGTTGTCAGTGACATCTTCTCCTCGTGGGGAGAGGTCGGAGGTCCCTGCTGGATCGCTCTTGCCGTCATCCACAGGGGGAAGGTTGATAGTTTCATCCTTGACTTCCCCGTCGGGGGGCAGTCGAGCGGCCATGGATCAGGTGGTGGCGCACACCCACTCGGGAAGACCCATCATCCCGAGGTGAGTCCGGCGCTCGACCTGCTTCCATGGAGAACTTTCCAGGTCGTTCCCCAGGAGGCAGTCAACAGGCTGGGAGGTCCATACTGCTACTTTTAATTTACCTGCTACTCCTTCCCACTCAAATGGTACCAGGGCTACCTGACACAAGCTCTCAGTGTTGTCTGCTGAAATTACAGGGCACAGGACATTGGGGAGGATCTGGTCTTCTCGAACTAAATGGCGAAGGACACCTGTGATGCTGGCTCCGGTGTCACAGAGGGCCTCCACTCTGTGGCCATTCACCGTCACTAACTGGCTGTACTTCTTGGTGTTGGTGGGCAGGGGGTTCCCAGGGACCATCTCCCTATCTCCCAGGGATACTAGGGTCATAGCAGTAGGTTCCCATACCTCGGTGTCCTCAAACTCCTCCCCTAGAGCTACATTCGCTATCTGCCTAGCCGGGGGAGTCGTGGTCGGGATACGCGGGGCCATGGGACATTGGGTATCACTGGCGTAGTGCCCGGGTTTTTGACATCTATAACATGTGATGGTCACTCGGTGCTGTCTACCTGGGGGACCAGCAGCCGCTGGTGAAGGTGCGGGGAAACTCGGGGGTGGGTTCCTCGGGGGGCTACGCTGGGGTCCGGTCTGGGCGTCCCTGGGTCCTCCTGGGTTTCCCCCCCTCTCTGGCGGGGTGGTCCTTGACTGTTACGGGGGTAGTCACCTACGGGGACCCGGGTGTTCACCCAGCAATCCGCCTCGACGGCCAACTTCCTCGGATCTGCGAGCTTGCTGTCGAGCAGATGCTGGCGTAGCTCCACAAAGCAATTCGTGGACAAATGTTCCCACAGCATGAGGTCAGTTAGTTCTTCCATGGTGGTCACCTTGCTGCCCTTGACCCACCCTTCAAATGCTCTGCTGAAAAAATTCACGTATTCCACCCAGATGGTGCCAGGAATCTTTTTGCAATCCCGGAACCGCTGGCGGTACATTTCTGGGGTGAGGCCGTACCTCGTCAGGAGGGCCTCTTTCATGTGGCTGTAGGAAGTCTGCACGGAGGCCGGTAGATCGAGCAGGGTGTCACTCCCCTCGCTCAGGAATCGACCCCACAATCCGGCTCCCCAATCTTTCTGTGGGACTCGGTGGGAGGTCATGGCAACTTCGTAGGCCTTGAACCATTGCTGGATGTCGTCATTTTTGTAATATTCCTTGACCACATCTTTGGGGATGTGGACCTTCGGCTCTGCCGGGGCTCCGCTCTCTCGGTTCCCCGGGGGCCGGTTCTCTTCGTTCCTCGCCTTGAGCTCGAGCTCCTTCAAGCTTTGCTCGTGCTCCAGCTGAAGTCTCTTCCCTTCATGCTCCCGCTGGAGTTTCTTCTCTTCCAATTCTCCTTGCACTTTCATTTGCTCAATCGCAAGTTTCTTTTCTGCCAATTTTATTTCGCCTTCGATCTTCAGTTTTGCCATCTCCAACTTGTGGTGGCGACTTCTTTCTCGATCCACGAGTGCTTCCGGGGATAGGCCCCTGTCTGGTACGGTGCTTCGTACCTGGCCGTTGCTTTCTGTCTGGGGGAGTCCCGGTTCGTCCGGCTGCGCCGCCGCCCCTTCTGTGCGGGGGACTCCGGACTCCACCCAAGCTTTCAATACTCTCTGCATTTCTTCCTTTGTGTTGAGGCCAGTGGTAGCGATTCCTAGTTCTTTGCAGAATTCTTTCAGTTCTTTGTGCGTGTACTCCTCCAGTTGCTCTATACGGAATGCAGTACTCGCGTCGGCTTCACTGATACTCATGGTGGTTTCTTCTGTTGTCTCTGCTCGGTAGTGCGTTAGTCGCGTACTGTACGATCTCTAGATTGCGGCTCGTATCCCGTCGCTTGCCACCAATGTTAGAAGGCGATCTCAGGGGAGGACAGGAAGCGCCCCTGACCACCCTGGGACCCACCTCCCGAAGTACAAAGACGACCACTGGCGGGAGACTTCTCAGGGGGAGAGTCTCGAATCTAGGATCGTACACACTATACCAACACTACACGACAAAGAGACACCACACCGTAGTTTCTTTAGAACGTTTCTTTATCTCGTACTTCAAGAGATCTTTATGATCGGCAAGGGCAGGTATATACAGACTAGAGCAAGGGCTCCAAAGAGTTTCAGTCCGGGTAGGGGTAGCGGGACAGTCTTAAGGTTCAGTGTCAATAACGGTGCGTATCCGGCGCACAGCTCTCAATCCTCGAGCCGGGGGATACGAGGTGGTCTTTGGGGTCCAGCCGGACCAGGAGAGTCAGGGAGCCGCGAGTCACTCAGCCGGGCTCAAGCAGGATGTCGGAGGTCTTACGATCTTCAGGGGAGCCACGAGTCACTCAGCAGGGCTCAGAGGTTCCAAAGTTGCAGGGGAGCCGCGAGTCACTCAGCAGGGCTCAGATGTTCCACAGTTGCAGGGGAGCCGTGAGTCACTCAGCAGGGCTCAGAGGTTCCAAAGTTGCAGGTGAGCCGCGAGTCACTCAGCAGGGCTCAGAGGTTCCAAATTTGCAGGGGAGCCGCGAGTCACTCAGCAGGGCTCAGAGGTTCCAAAGTTGCAGGGGAGCCGCGAGTCTCTCAGCAGGGCTCAGGTGTTTCACAGGGCAAGGGAGCCGCGAGTCACTCAGCAGGGCTCTCGTCGTTCCAGAGTCGAATCTGTCGATAGTCCGGGAGCATCCCTAGTTATAGGACTGCTCCTTTTTCATCTCCGGGGTCCGGGTCGGCAGGGGTCTTAGCACCTGGGGGCCGCTTGTTGGGGTTTCCTGCCATGCGGCCCTTTGATTCATTCATGTCAGGTTCGGGAGGAGTCCCAGACACACAGCAGGCGTGGAGCCAGCCCTCAGGGTGGCCGGAGGGGCGATCGAAACCCATCTCTCGAGGGGAGGTCGGAGGTGTGAGAGAGACTGCTCCTCCCTCTCTCACTGAAGGGGAGCGCGCCGTCCTCCAGCCAGGGTGGCGCCTCTCTGCCTAGGCCGCGCTGGATCGGGCGGCCATCTTAGGTGCCGGGAAGTGGGCACATAGGGCCTATGGGCCGGGAAGATGGAGGCACGGACGGGGCAGTTCGGGGATGGGTGTGGGTAACATGGAGGGACGGCTCGGCTAAGCCGGGGGACTCAGGGGTCTGTTGTGGTGTACAGCTCGGACGGGGGTTGCTACGGGTCAGGGAGGACCACGCCACGAGGCCGGGTCTAACATGCTGGCACAATTGTAGTGCCAGCGCAATCTCGAGAGGGCATTCCCTCATTTGCATAGGGACGCGGCCCCATTCAAATGAGGACATTTTTTGCCTTTGTGCCTATGCCGTATTATTGTTGGGGGCACAAAGGCACAAAGGCAAAGAAGCCATCAGGAGGCACACTGAAATCACACCACAAAAAGGTGGTGCACTGTCAGTTCACTCCCTGAGGGCAGCCCTCCGGTGGGGACAAGCGGGATCGCATGGAGCCCCCACATATCCCCTTGCAGACGTGTGCAGTCACTCACTGCACAGAACTTTATAGGGGTCTCTGTCCACTCACTAAAATGCAGGCAGGTACCGCCTACACAGTGAAACACTGATCAGCTCACTGGGGGGAGGAGTTGGCCTAACAACTAGGGCTGTCGACCTTGAATCTGGGGAACCGGGTTTGCAACTCGGCAATGACGCTGAACATCATGTATTCTTGGGCAAATCACTTAATCTCCCCGTGCCTAACAAAAAATGAATGTGTCCTCATGTAATGCAACTGGTGTTATGTAAGGTGCTCTGATACCCAATACCGGGTCATGTTTGCGCTATATAAAACTTAGTTAGAAAAAATGGAAGCCCTGAGTTCATGGCTAGATTGTGGGGAGCAAATTCATTGTAATGGGTGCACATGCCACAAATATGAACAGCGTGTCTGATTCACAATATGGCCCCAGACCTCATAGAAAGGATGGTGGTTTGCACGTAGGCCTAACTAGCTAACCTGAGTATAAGTAGTTGGTTCAGAGATTCTGTGTTCAGAATACCGTAGAGTATGAACTCTTTCCTTTTATAATGCATGGTTCATGTTCAGACTTGCAGAGGATTGTCACCCTCATGTTACAGGAAGTAGACACAAAGACTTTTGTGGATGTAAATTACCCATTGATGGAAGATGACTAGGCCCAGGTGAAATGTATATTACGCTTGTTAATCTCATGTAATGTTGCCAATTTTATGTTACACAATTTTTCTTAAATTACGCCACTACGTTCAGGGTGAGAGAACAGGTACTGAGTGAACAACCAGGCTGTGTGTGCCTATTGTAGTTTCTGCACATTTTTTTTTGCCAAAATGCCTGCTTTGTATTTTGCTAAATTTTGCATAGATTTTGCAGAATTTCTCATAATTACGCAAAAGCAAGTTACACAAATTTTGCACACTTCTTAAGATACAATACCTTTTAAATGTTTCTTTGGGCCCATGCTAATGGAAACTCGTAGCAAACATATAATGAAAGAGTCCAATCCGGCCACAGCGTGGCAAGCGTTACTCACATTCTGTCCAAATGTACTCCACATTAGTGAAGAAAAAGTATTCTACTATCAGCTTCTGGTGACATTGTTGTAACATATTAACCTGTAGCCCTTGCTTTGCAGGAGCTACCACAACTCATAGGAGCGACCCTGTTTGATCCAATACCTCCATACATCTCAGTGGCAACCAGTCAAGATGTAGTGACAGGGCACACTTACCAATGTTTGCAGTTAATCTGTCTCATTTCACATTACACTACTGTCTACAAGTTGTGCAGTATTGATATTTTCATGTCTAATGTCTTCTAGACCTAGGCATCAAACCAATGCAAATCGAACCACACCAGAATGTCAATACCAGTCAAACAAAATACATTGCCTACCAAATCCCTGAGGACCATAAGGAAGAGAAATCATATTGTTTAATTGAAGGCAGGTCATTTACCTGGCATCATCACATTTCAGGGATTGTAATGTGGTGCATGTTATTGGCAAGAACAATCCAATGGGAAGGGATGGCAGATGTTTAAGAAAAACGCACTGGCCTACTGTCAAGGATATACGATTTGATAATGAGAGACTAACTAATTACAGCAGGTTTACGTGAAAAGGTAGCCCTGTGTTACTTTTACTGATCTTAAAAAGCAAACACTGGTTATTAGCAGGTTTAAAGGAAGCATAACTCGTTCTTTGGAATCTTACTGCAAACTCTCAAAAGGAAGCGTGGCGTGGTCAACCCTGGCATTGTAAGTCCAGCCAAGAAACTAAACAGCGGGCGCCAAAAGCACAGCCACAAAAAAAATCCAAACGTGCTGATGTGTGCATCTGTGTGTTAACGTGTGTATGCGTGCATTGCTCATCTCTGTAAATGAACAATTTGTTGTATTTTCATAACTCAAATTACTAGACTTTAAAACTTATTTTAGACATGTGGTTCCAGTTCACTGGGCCTAAGGAGCCATTTGTCATGGGAGGGAGCAGAGAAATTGATTTTACCAAATTGTCATTTTATGAAATAAATATTCTCAGTGGGAAAGTAAAACATACTGAAATGTGAACTGTGAACTAGTGAATCCTGAAGGGAGACCGTTCGCTTCCAGGAAATTGTTAATCCCAGCAGCAGGTTGCGTTGCTTGCTTACTGAAAATTGAGCAGATGTTTTGTTCTGGCATCAAACATGGCTTTCTGATGTGCTTTTCGAGGTTAGCATATGATACTGCCCTTTTGCGTCTGCCATACATGGAAATTGCTTTATTCCAATCTGAGCTGAATTAAAAGTGACTTGACTGCTAAGAGTATCTTGAACAAATAAAATATAAATATTATCAAAGGGGTTTTAACATTGTATGTACCTTTCCCCTATGTTTACATTTTTGTCTAAGTTTCAATTGGCCTAGCAGCATCACATTCAGTGGCCCAGGGCATAGGTGTAAGGAACCTAGGGAGTACTTTTATGGGAAATGACAATGCTTTTGTCAATCTTAACCTGCCTTTTCTGCCCTGGATGAATCGACATAAGCCCCTTATCACTGGAGAAACTACCTCTGTGGTGGAAAGAGAGACGTCGTTCTAGAAAGGCTGAGAACAAACATGAGGAGGACCTCTCCATCGTCATCTCTGGTTTATCTTCAAGTAGTCCTATATCCTCTGGCAAGAGTTCTAGTCTCTGAGAGATTCCACAGTCTCAGCCACCACCTTGTAAAAAAATAAACAACACAGATAGCATCCAAGCATTTAACCAAAAAGACAGATCAGAGAAAGGTTCATTGTTGCCTAGAACAAGTCAAGAAAAGATTCACGGGGATTAGAATGGAGAGGATGTGAACATATAATCTTCCACACTGGGGGGAAATCCTTCTGGCCAGAGCACCAGAAGGACTTTTTTTCTGATAATTAATTCAGGATGTGAGGGAAGAGCTTCCTTTCGTCCTGACTGTATTTTGTTCCATTCTGTGACAATCAGCATGCTGATCATCAGTGTGAAAGTGAAAGCAGTTAAAGCTTTTAGGCATGGGCTGCTTTCACTGTGATCAGTGTTAGGGGAGCATATCTTAGTCCCACCCCCACCCCCCCACTCCTGAGCCAAGATTAATGCAGAAAATGTAGCTCTGCGGAGGAGAAATTATCCCCTTCCCAGCAATACCTCTCTCTAGTGGATTCTTTCTTGGGAATTGCAGTAGGAAGGCACCACGTAGAAGTTTAAAAAAATGGATGGGGTAGACTATCCAGGCCTAATCCCACCTCTAAAGGGCCACAACCGCCTTCTGGCCCCAGGCAACAGATTAGGGGGATACCTTGATGTACCAGTCTCTAAACTATGAAATGTCCTCAAACAGAACGCGAGATCCCAACTTAATCGCACTCAGTTTATGAAAGTCAAAAAAAGTAAATATTTAAATTATTCAATGAACTACGAACATACAAGTGTTTGCCAGATAAAACAGGTATTGGTTGTCCAATGCACTCTTACTTTCCCTTCCTCTTCATCAATGGCATATATGTTTGTGATGTCCTGCAGTGATCTGATATAAGTAAAGTTTTAAGACAGCGCTCTCTTTTACTTGATAATAAAGAAAGACATTGCTCATTTCACGAGGCTCTAGAAAATCTGCTCCTTGAGAGATCGAAGGGAACAATTGAGATTGCTGGAAAGCATTTGACATAGACTGCACTAAACTGCCTCTTAGTGGGATAAACTGAAAGGGAAGAAAGAGCTTCTATGCCTAAAGTTGGTCTCAGCCATGTTTGTCATTTTTCTGAAATGGGTCCTGTCAATATTTAAGTCTCACAATGCACTTTCCAGGAATAGAAACTACATCTTATGGCAGAGAAAGTATAGTAGAAAAAGGGGCTGAGGAATTATAGTAAAATTATAAGTGTAAAGTGTGTGAATTTTTAGAGTGAGGCAATTGTTAATAATGTATAGCTTTGGATTGACAATCTGCCACTGCAGAACTAGAGAAGACAATGAAGAAGCAGAACATAATCCTGTATACTGTGGCAAATAAATTATTGCCTGACTGCTAGTAATACACTTTTCCAGCTCTGTCTAACTCTCTAGACCTCATATCAGATTACAATAACTCAGCCAATTTACTACCAGTTTGAAATGAAATGGAGGTTTGGACCAACCCTGGTAGACAGCACTGCCTGCCGACTAGGGGCACCTGACCTCTAAACAGCGTGATGTTCGGTAGGATTCATAAGGTTTAAGGTCAGAAAAGGTTGGTTTCTAGTTATCAGCATCTCGGTTTACTGGTGAAATGCTGTGGTGATTATCAAATAAACAGATAGGTTATTTGAAGGCTCCTACATATGGTTTCAAGAGGACTGAACTCTTGGAGTAATTCCATAAGAATTTCATGTGAAAATCTCTGACAGAAGTCTCTTGACTTTAGTTCTGTCGGGCCTTTTTCTGTTTTACAGGGCAAAGGCTCACCATTTAAGTGTAACAGAAGCCTGGAGATTATCAGGTGCAAATCCATGTTGAAGGCATCCTTACCAGATAGCTCTGCCCCCACCATCCCTCTTTTTAGTTTTACAAATAGTGTTTATCAGCATCCGCAAATAATGGTGTGGAGACCTTGCTTCTAGGTGCAACCTAACTCCTATTTAAATGTGAACATCTTCACTGGAAGAACCACTGTATTATTCTAAGGCACAAACAGATGGTTGCCAGCTGGATGTGCGCTGTTCCCTCCATCTACTTAGAACTTCATACACTCATTTAACAGCATTCACAAAAGGCTCAGTCTTTTCCTAATTACATTTTATGTCAGGACCTACTAGATAGATAGCACTCCTTCACTGTGCCTCAGGGACCTGTTGGGGTGTGGCAGGGTCCTGTGTTGTGTTGTCACGCATGAAGGTGATTCCTTCAGCTTTTCTGTGGCTTTCTGACTCCGGGCCTTACTTGGCAGGGGTGGCAGATGGTGGCTCGGGAAACCAGGGATAGGGCAGCTGAAACATCAGTCTCAGCATCACTCCAATGGTGATGGTTACTTCCAAACAGACGTTCAGTAGGAACAGACGGTTCCAAGAGGGTGTAAATGGACTTTTAATCCTTCTAGGCGACCATTTAGAGGAAAGATGCATTGAGTAATGTACACAGTTTTTGAGTTACAGCTATGGGTGTTATTGATTTTTGTTGTTGTAAGCTTCTACACACCTTGCTATGCCCTCACTTGCACCCTCATTGTTTTTGCCACTGCCTTTGTGTTTTCCCTACCAGGAGTTTGGCCCTTATTCATACACTCATATTTCTGTTTCTCTTATGGACGACCGCTGTTCCCGGATTCCAAAACACCTTTGTGTGGATTAGAGGCAAATTACAATGAATAGAACTTCCTCACCGGTGAATGTCCATTACTAATTAATGACACAGTTTACACTTGAATGAGAGAATGGGAGTGGTCTTCTCAGTGCTGTTCTTTACAGTCTCCTGTGTTTTTGCCATTCCAACGCCAGATTTTCAGTCTACTCTACCCTAATCCCCTGTTTCCCCATAGTCGGACTCTCGGAAATGTTGTCTTTAGTTCTCTTACACTTTTCGTTTGTTTTGGTAAACTCTTTGAGACTCATTACATTCGTTACTACTTAATCTAAATTGTGACTGTTAGAGACAGAGCCTCTCACATTTTCTCTTGAGATTCTCTTGCCACTCAGGCAAAGGTAACAAACAATATGAGCCAAGTTTAGACTTAGTGAGACTTGCTTGTTTCTGTTTGGAATTGTGGGAGCCCAGCCATGGCTCACATCACTACTTTGATGTCAGTCAAGTAACTTGTCATGACCCATGACCCTATTTCTTTGAAAAGGTAGCTATATGATGAATTTTCAAAGAAAGTCATAACTGTAAGTTTCCGTGATTCAAACTGTTACTTGCTAGCAAAACATAGTCCCCTGAAAATCGTATTTGTTATGTTATTACAGTACTTTGGATTTTCATCTCTGTTGAGACTGATATACAAGATAGAAAGATTCATTAGCTAAACCTCAACCTGTATTTTAGGGGTAAATAACTTTGGGAAATCAATGCATGACTTTAATAATACAATATGATGCAGGGTACCGGCAGCGTGATGAGATCAGCAAAACTTTAATCAATCAGCGAGGTCTTCATTACGAATGCCCTGTTAGTCCTTATTTCCCTGACCCAGAATTACAGTGAACTGGGATCCCAGTACATCGAGAGGCGGGGAAATAATGAGGATTGTATGTTTTGGGAAAATTACAAGCAGAACTCAGTATTTCGACACTGATAACTTCAACCCAGGCGCGCAACACCCATTGGGCTCACGGGGCTTCAGCTTCCCCCGTCGTGTCTGGCCCAAAACAGGCCCCCACCCTTGCGGCGCACCGGGGGATTGCCCGGTGCCCACAACGGCCAGTCCGGGCCTGCTGTCAGCCCGAGCGGAGACAGCTTCGCGGGCTGCCGAGCACCTAACTGCAGCCGCACCCGGGGACTTAACAGGTCTTTAAAATACAATTTAGTTGTAAATGAGGCTTTTGTAGTGTGTTCACCCCTTCCAACAGCCACTTTGTCCGTGGTTTGAAGAATTAGCCCCCCCCGAAATATTTTCCAGCCCCCCCCCGAAATTTGGCTCTAGTTGCCCGCCTGCTTCAACCCAAAAGGTTAATACAGAGATGTGGGCTGCTTTCTGCAAAAACCAAACTCCAACAGCTCCGTAACTCTGGTTGCAAGGCCCTTTAGAATTTCTGAGCAACTCAAAATGAGGGCCCGAGTGTCCTTCTTCTGCTAAGGGTAAAAAAAAGGCAATCATATCATAGCAGAATGTCTGGGCTGCACATTGCCTACATCAGCTAACCAGATTTAAAGATCATACTTCAAGAGCTTAGACTTGGAACATGTGAAGGTGACTAGCAATGTCCCTCTCAAATTGTTAGAATATGCGGGGAGGAGACCAAATGCCGTGTTGACACAATGATAGCACTACGATTTAAACTACCATTCAAGCAAGTGTCCCCACTCAGTGGTTCACCGTGCAGGGAAGAAACTGCATAACTCAATTTTCTTGCAGGAGCCGTAAGAGGAGATGTCCGGTCTGTGAGCCGTGTTATGGAATCAGATTTCACAACTTGCTGAAGATCACCAACATCATAATTTGTGAAATAAGCATTATATTTTTATTGAAATTCCAAACAGGCGGAAAACCAGACCGCACTTTGACTGTAAAGTGTTTCTAAAAAAAACTGATTGGTCGTAAATGACTTTTATTGTCATTGTTACTGCATCCATTCTACCGCCCTCCTCGTACAACAGGAGATAAATTAATATCAGCAGGAACCTTATGTGTTTGATTTTATGACCAAATGCTACCAAAAAGCCAATTCAGATGTTATATCACGGCTCAGTGATAAAGGCTGTGACACGGATGCGCAGATCACCCAGAGGGAAATAAATGCTCCACTTGAAGAGTATTTCAGGCGGAACGAAAATCATACCTACATTGTTACATTCGTTGTTTTCTCATTAAAGTTATGACTTAGAGCTTTATTCTTTATGCACTATTTGATCTTTCTCTTTTCATTGTGATATACGTCGCAGAAGTTGTGACACCTACACTAAGCATTGTAAAGCCGATCACGATCGTTTTTAGGTCGCAGCTGCAGACAGCGATAGCTGCCAACAGTCAGACCTATTGTTTCCAATACATAATAAATACTTAGAACTGGGTTTGGCCAGCCCTTCTCTCCTCACTGGGTGGTTTTTCTGTCTAACTTAGTTGTCTGCTCTTGATTTAACAGCTTCCATTCTCTAGTGTTTGCACCATCCAGGAGCATTACGGTCTCAAAATATTCTGACTGGATGAGTCATGTCCATCCACTTTTATCTCAAAACTTTTTTTATTAATATTTTGTACTCTATGGGAGTGCATGTGTTTCTTTGCTCTCTCCCTCTGTCCTGTGCCTACGTCCCATCACCTATTCATTTTGTGCGCTTCAAAATGGATTAGTAAACCCAAAAGCCCAGCCTTTTAAAGCCGAGCATTTTGACATTGCTAATACTTGTTTCTTATTAGAGTGAAGAAATATTTCATCTGTCCACAAATATTCTACAGTATTTTTAATTGGACCATCTAATTTAATTCAATTTCAATGAACATCGGGTGGGAACAGGAGTGTTTGAACGCAATAAAGGGCCGGCTAAATATTCTATCAATGAATACATTTGATTTATTGCTCCTATTACCTGCTCATTCATAGCGCTAAGAAATTGATGAGCAACAGTAAAACCACCATATTATGATGCTGGTCAGTCATGAAGACATCATCAAATACGTTGCCTAAACAATTTTAGTTTATATGCTTTGTACTAGTTCAATGACAAAATATAAAAACCACAAATATCGTGGTATATAAATAGCGAGACACTTTAAAGGTAGTAAACAGGCTATAGAAGTGCAGCTATCCAAGCAAGGAAGCCAGGGGCAGAGTGCAGAGAGAGTCAGAACTTGTGAGAAGGCTGAAGAAATCTTAGCCCCCAGTTCGCGGTGTGGATAATGGAATTACTGTGTGGACTTCCACTCAGCATATATATAGAAGGCCCAGTGTTACTGCTCCCCAATTTTCTGGTGGTAAAATACAATTAATAAAGGTCTACAGTGCAGACGTACCCGCAGCCCCTGCATGACTCTTTGCCCAGGTTTGCTCAGTGCAGGTGACAAATATGTGCTTTAAACCCATGCAAATGGAAATTCTGCATTGTAAATGAGGGTCCATCACACAGGTATTCTCCATTAACTCATAGTAAAAGAAAATATGTGCATAACACTGGGAGGTAAGAGAAATTCTGACCACTCAATTTCCAAAGACATTTTCTCATAGTTAGTAACTTGGGCCAGAGGTGTACAAGAACATTTGTGACACATTCAAAGGCTCAACAAACCCTGTTAATAGCATCAGAACATGGGTCATGACAGAGAAAAGAAAAGGAAAACTGGAGGTATAAGTCAACCATTATAGTTTGGTACTTTAAACCAAATAAGTTGTTTCTTAGTACTAGTTCACATGCAGAAATCTAGCCCGGAAAAAGTGCCCACACCGGAGCTCTCATTTCTGTATCGGGATTTATAGCATGTTGCAGGTAGGAATCTCGAGCAATGCCTGAACATCTTGGGAAAGCAGAGCAGAAAATGAACAGAGCAGTCAGGAAAATTACCGAGCAGGGCAACCACATAGGAAATGTCCCAGCGTAATTCAAGTATAAACCTCTCCGTTGATGATGTTGCAGCAACTTTTCACCCCACAAAGACTGTGATGCAAACCCCCGTCTTTCCACCATGCCAACCTCCCAACAGGTTTTAGACATGTGCAACTAAACATGAACTGCAGATATACTAGAGCACCCCGCTGATGAACCCACTGAGACATGGCACACAAGCGTGACAGAATGGAAGCGGTTGATCAGCTTCTTGATGGCATGTCTCACTCTTTCCCCTGTAGCCCAAGATTTGTGCATTGCAATTGTTGGTCCATGTATAGCTGTGTCTGAGTGTGGCTCTCTGGGAGCTTCAGAATCAAATCGATGGAAAACTGTATTTATCCTGGAGCCTCATGGTAAGGCCAGTTAAAGCCATGCATAAGGAATCAGTTGCCTGATTCTTGAGCCATGATGCTGGCTTAGAGTCATGTGGTGCTGTTTCCAAATGAAAGCCTAACAGAAATGTAGCACTGAGAATGGCAACAGCACATTCAATAAAAAATATTAGTGAGGAATTAAAAGACTGACTTAATGGAAGCTCATGATTACACTGACTGGTGAGGCACATGAGAGCAGCGGCAGGATTGGTCTGAGGAGCCTTGTATGCCACTCAGACGGTGCAATGGAGCCTGTGCCTTTTGTCCAACCCTGCTGTGTAAAACTGCTGCGTTGGAGAAACATAAGTGAGCATGTGTGCTTCCCAGCCTGGGAGGGCTGGCCAAGCATACATTAGCACTTAGCAGTGCACTCTACTCCACAATGACATGCCCGACCCGGCCCTGCCCCGCCCTATAGTCATTGCGGGGCTTGGACAGCATAAATAAAATGACAATAACTTAGTTAGTGTCATTTTATTTACCGTCTGCTGACGCGGGCTGTGGGGTGACGCTCCACCGCCATTATGGAGGAGCCTCGACAGCCCTCTTTGTAGGGTACTGCTAGCCTTTTTGTCTTCACCCCTCCTGTTTTTTTAACCCATTTTAGTTGGCTTTTAGGACTCTGTTCACTTTACCACTGCCAAAATGCTTGTGCTCACTCCCTAAAACATGGTAAAATTGACTTACACCTGATTGCATATTTAATTTAGTTATAAGCCGCTATTTAAGTGGAATACCATATACCCAGGACCAGTTAATTAAATGCTACTAGTGTGCCCACAGCACTTATTGTTCCACCCATATAGCCTCTTGCCATTGCAGACTGTGTGAAGTTTTAAACGTCCAATTTGAACTGGCAAACTAACCCCCTTGCCAACTAAAACTCCATTTTAATATATATATGACTCCTAATGTACACCCTAAACAGAACATAGGGCAGGGTGCATTGTATTTAAAAAGTAGATGTACTTTTAAGTTTTATATGTCCTCATAGTGAAAAACTACCTTTCCAAAAGGATAACATTGGGTTACCGTATTACATTTAATAATTGATAACTTTTGTTTGGGAACAGGTCGACATATCATGTTTGGTGTCTAATGAATTGTCATTTAAAATCCTCTTTAATAATAAAGTTGGATTTTAAGGCACAATTCTGAAAATTTTACTTTAGGAAAGTTGGAATTTTCTTATCCTAACCATTTGGTGCCTGCATAATATACAATAGGGAGACTGTGTATAGGCAGAAGATGCCTCAGCCCACACACAAAGGGGCTTCACACTAGCCTTTTGTGCCCTCACACAGCCTGGGACCAGGGCAGAGTATAAACAAAATTCCAATATTACCTGTAGAGGGAAAACTCTAGATGTTTCTTCCACTTTAAAGCTGACATCAGGTATGAACTTGGGACTCTCCTATCCACTCGTCAGTTCACTTCTGGAACTGCGGAGGACTCTCAGAAGACTGCCTTACTGCCTGTGACCTGCTGTGCACTCCAGAGGACTACACTGCTGCTCCAAGATTACTCTCCTGATGTGTGAAGTCTGACCTGTACCCTCAGAGGAATGCCTTGCTGCCTGAGACCTGCTTTTCTGCTGGAATCCAGGACGTCTACAGTGACTCATGGGTCTAGTAGGCTGGCCTCCGGATCAGAGCCTTAGGGACAGAAAACCCTCCCTCCCACCATCTTGAACTGGCACATGGTCCCAGCACGAGTGGGTCCACACCTTCCAAGTGGGCCTCCTCGAATACTGGAGCCTTGAAAATGATGCTAAAGGTGCCCAGATTGCCCATATCCCAAACTTGGAAATTAAAAGGTTTTCAGCCAAAAATTGTCCTGAGAACCGAAATGAGACTCTGACCTACCTTGTCGCCAATAGACTCAAGATGCATTGCTGGTCGGCCTGTAATTATGGCTGCTCCTGCCACGTTCTTCTCTGCAGCAGCAAATCCTGTTCAGCGGCTCCTCGAAAGAGTATCAGGTCCCAAGTAACCCTCTACGGCTAAAGCCTGTGGCTTTGATCCACTGTAGATTTTCAAATTCCATAAAAGAAAATTCTGAACACAGAACTCGTCACCAGGACTTCGTCTAGCAGCTACGCAAAGATGACGCCTCCTCCTCGGAGATCACTGGTTGCTTTGCCATACTGAACTTTACCTTCTCAGACATTTTCACAAAAATTCTTCTAAGTCTGAAGGTAAGCAGAGACTGGGTCCAATCCACTTCATGTATCTGAACAGGGCCTCAATGTGGTCTGTCATCACTTTCGACTGTGTACCCGTCTTGTGCGACTACATGTTCACAGGTGGTGCTTTGATCTTTTTCACAATGCATTTTTAAAATTCATAACTCTGGTTCTACAGATTGGATTTTTGTTGTTTTGGTTTTATAATGTATACAATTTTACTCTATTTTCCTAAATTGATTTGGGGTTTTCCTTGTACTGTGGTTTCACTTCATTATTGATTAAGTGCCAACTAAACAGTTTACACATTGTCTCTAAGTTAAGTCTGACTGATTTTTTGCCAAGCCACCAGAGGCTAAGCACCAGTTCATTTATTGACTTTTTGTGGTTCACAGTGAAATCGATTGTGGCTATGGCTTGAGAAGTGTTCCTACCCCCCTCACGAACAACCCGCTTTGTAACAGGGATAGAATGAATGTTTTAAGAAAAAAAACAATTTCCCACCATAAATTGATTTATTTATTACAAAAATAATACTAGAATTTGGGACAAAATTAGCGTAGTTTAAAAACTGACAAGCTGATGTTGTGTTTTGGGCTACATTAAGTAAATTAATTAAAATGGCATTCTGATATTTTTGGTGCTGAATTAGTTCATTTCCAGCATGTTGCAGGCAGATAAGTTAGTGCTAGTTCATGCTAAATTGGGAGAACGTATTACTAATGTGAGTGCTTCATTTCCTTGGATGCAGAGAGCACTTGCTTTCTGCTTTGGCTCCCAGGTCATTACTCATGAAATAAATATTTATAACTTTTCACAAATACATCATCACTATGTAAGAATGCCATTCAAGGCTTTAGGAAACTATACTCTACTGGCCCTGTAAAACCTGTCTAGCATGAAGGACAGCTGTGCGGTCTAAGGCCCTTCGATTGTAATACTTAAATTGATTCTTATTTTATCATATTTTTCCTTTCAAGTTGATTTTGAGTCGTACTCTAGAACTAATAATATATTTAAAATAGACAGAATAGGGAAATAGTACTCGGTGCAAATGTTGGTATTGCATTTCTGCATACAAAAAAATCAATAAACATATAGTGTATGAGTTTTTAAAAAGTGCAGTTCTTCACATGCCGTACACGGAAGAAAGTTTTCAGAAATGGCTTCCATTAGCAACAGATACACCGAGTACAAGAGATCATACCCCAAGTATATCGTAAAGGCACCTCTAACCAGGGATGGACTAGGAACGCAAACTAGCCCTGGAAATTCAGTCGGACCGGCAGGGGTAGGTGGTGCTAAGGGGAAACACTGCTGCTGCTTTTGGTACCGAGGGGACGATATTGCAGCACTGCTGTAAAACTGTCCCCTCGTATAAAAAATGCCCCCCACCAGTCCATAACCGGCCCCCAACCCTGTCCGGCTCACCAGGTAAATGCCCAATGCCCACTACGGCCCTGCCTCTGACAACTGATTCAAAAGCCATACATTGAGAAGGACGGGGACCTGGCTTGAAAAGTGGTAGCAAACAAATCTTATGCCAGCCCATATTAGAAGAGGAGTATGCTTAAAAGAACAGCAGTTAATGCTGCAATAATCTCGAGGATGCCCTTCTCGGAGGGCAAAGGGCATCTGGAAGATAAGACTGTTCTTCCCTCAGTGACCCCAATTTGGGCAGCATGGTATTAGAGTTAAGGGGTCCCCCTGAACCCCATACATTACCCAGGTCCAAGAATCCGTGGCACTAAATCCCCATAGTGGGGTTTGAGTATTCGTTAATTGCAACAGCAATAACATGGTTAAGTCCAACCATTACTCCTGTTGCCATGTCTTGAACATTTTGTTTAATATATTAACTTGTGTAATACATACTGGAATTATAATTCAGTTGGGCTTATATTAACTAAAATAATTTCACCTGCTTTTCGCATCACAATAATGCTGGTGATTAAAGCCATTATTTGCAGGCTCAATTTTTTACATTGGTAATAAAATTAAAATAAAACACCATGCCATTAGGTGTACCCTTCTTTCATTTTTGCAGAAATACACAGTCAAATATAATGGGAAGTCGTTTTCTCTTTGCACAGTAAACCTTGAAGGGCTATTTGAACAGCATATTCACACACGCGTTCCAGAACTGCTTAATCCATATGACTTGGAAAATTGAATCTAATTGTAAATGCGTGTTGCAGCTATTTTTCCTCCAAAATTAGGCATAAAATGGCCATGAACAGAGCTTGCCAATGAGCGTGAAAATGCAAAAGGAAATAAGAAGAGCAAACAAAAATCCCAGCCTCGAGCCAAACCATTTATAAGCAGGCATGGGATATAATCGCTTGGCTGTTTGCGGCGCCTATCCTCATACTGCCACCCCGCAGGTCTGACAAACACAAAATTCAGATTTCAGAGTCCAGCTAGGGAGAGTGGTGTTTAGACTCCGGCAAGGAACGCGGAAAGCTGGATGCGAGAAGATGGGCGCTCGTAGACTAATTGGCATGTGTCTCAGATACGCTTAGGGTATCGAGCTGCAATTGCCCAGCTGGGCATCCCGTATTAATTATACTGGTGTTTGGGGAATTCCCAAAAGTCAGCAGCTTCCAGCGGCTTTAATCAGACAGTACTGCAAAACAGTCCATTATTAAATTCAGCAATGGCCACCATTTTTTTTTCGAAGAGGCCTACCGCTGCTACTGAATTTAGTAAATCCCCAATTTAAGAGGGACTGCAAAAAATGAGCGAAATAAATGTCAGGCAATTGGGGTTTGAGCGTGTCAACCAGATGCTGCAATGTGCAACGTATACGTGGCCTCCTTTAACTAAAATATTGTTTTCCCTGCAAGGTGTTCATAGGATTAACAGTAAAACATTAGGCTCTACAATAGAGCAGGTTCATTTATACATTTGTGGAAACTGCAAACTGAGAATTTCCTCTTCTATAACGGAATTGTGGTTGTGGGTGGATTATAGAAGTATAAAGTCATCTACTCGCTGTATTAAAACAAACATATTTGAAATTATTACAGACATTATAATCATGTTAAAAATATTTATGAATAAAGTAACCACCAAAAGTAAAGTAACCACAAATGTAAAGTAAATTAATGAAGAACGCATCATTTAGCCTAGTAAGATGCTCATTAGCAATGCTCTCCGTACAACCAGCACAAACCCCTTTTCACACCCATCATACAATGCATTGTAAAAATTGAATTTTACACAAAATCCAGCAAGGAAAAAAATGCAAAATGGGAACATATTTCACCAGAGGTTCTGAGTGAGGACAAATAGACAGTGAACATCTATGATGTCTGTTGTACTTGGCCCTTTTTTCAAGGTTATCCCCAAAAATGTTGCTTCTTCCACCTATTTTTTTCTGACCTGTTGTTGGTTTTGGGATTCTAGGCACTTTACCACTGCTGATCAGTGCAAAGGTGCATATGCTCTCTGTGTAAATGATTATCATGATTGGTTATTTGATTTACTGGTAACCCCTAGTAAAGTGCACTACGTGTGCCAGGGCCTGTAAATCTAATGCTACTAGGGGGCCTGCAGCACTGATTGTGCCACCCACATGAGTAGCCCTGAAAAGGTATCTCAGACCTGCCACTACAGTGTACATGCGGAGTTTGTTAACTGCCATGTCGACTTGCCAAATGCACCCACTTGCCAGGACCTAACCTTCCCTTTTCTTACCTGTAAGGCACCCCTATGGTAGGCCCAAGGTACCCCCCTGGCAGGATGCAGTGTATGGGAAAGGTAGGACATGTACTGGTGTGTGTGACATGTCATGATAGTGAAATACTGCCAATTTAATTTTTCACTATTGAAAGGTTATCTTGCCCCATAGGATAGAATGGGAAATGCTTTGTAACATCCCATTGGGACAAGATAGAAAAGTCAGTTTAGGCTCTCTGAACTCAGAATTTAATAGCACATCTTTTAGTAAAGATGGTTTTTAAATTGTGTGTTTGAAAACGCCACTTGTAGAAAGTAGGTATTTTCTTGTTTAACCATTTTGTGTGCCTCTGCCTGTTTGTGTATTGACTATCTGACTTTGGAGTGACAGGGGCTGGGGATGTGCATTCACTGTATGCAGTCACTAGGGGTTTGAGGTGTGCCTGGTCTGTCCTGGATGACTCAGAGCTGAGCTGAATAGACCTTGGCTGAATTTCTTTGCACCTGAATAGGGCCTTTCTCCCTTGCACAATGCTGTCTCCACCCCCTGTGGTCATACTGCACCAGTGAGGAGAGAACAGGTTTGGACTGGGCTCAGAGACCCTTGTACAAAGAGAACAAATACATTTTTGGTGTATAAGTATTTAACCTAAAACATCAGAACTCTGAATACTTCTGGAATCAAGAGGAACCTTTGCCAAAGAGAAGAGCTGGAGAAACTGGAGGAGGAGTATTGCCCCATTGCTGTGCGCTATCTGGGGTTGGCCTGCAGTAGCTGTTTCTGCCAAGGAAAGGACAAGGACTTTGCTGTGTGCTGTGCCCCTCCCTGCTTGAGGAAAATCTTCAAGGGCATGAGTAGAGCTTGCCTCCTGTTCTGAAGTCTCAGGGACACAAAGACTTTGTTCCCAGCTCCACTGACATTCCTTGCTGGAATTTCTGATCTGCCTAGAGGTTCCTGTGACTGTGTTGGGCCTCTGGAGGTTGTTCCTACTGTTTGGAGCTGGAAAATCAATGCTACTACAAGAAAATTGACACATTGCTCTTCTTGCGCCTGTTTTCCCACAGAAGCACCGCTGTGCGAGAAGAATCACTATGCATTGCCACTCCGCTGCCAAAACCAACGCATCACCTGTCTCTGCTGCAAGAACCGATGCATCAAGGGATCACAGCTGAAGAAACCGACGCAGAGCAGCTCAACGCTGAATCGATTGCCGACGCATCCTGGAATTCCACGCATCGTACTTATTTGGCAAGTTTTCTTGACGCATCATCCGTAAACCAGAATCATCTCATGATCGACGCATCACTTCCCCCTACAGACAGGATTTAACACACCACTTCTTCTACGTGCAGCAGAACTGTCACATTGCCTCCCCATGGTCTCAGGAACTGGCTCATCCCTTTGTTTTTCAACACTTCCCATTTCTGCGGCTGTTTGGCCCTATGAATTTTGTCACAACTACAGGTACTTTGAGAGAATTCACCCATCCATAGTTTTTTATGGGCCAAGTTATTTGAAACCTTTTTAAAGTCATATTCTTATTTAATGTATGTTGGATTTTTGTCACTTTGGTCTTGTTAAGTTTTGATAAAGATACTTTATTTTTCTAAACTGTTTTGGTATTATCACTGTATTATTGTTTGTCTTGAGTACAAATACTTTACATAATGCCTTTGAGATAAGTCTGTCTGCTCGTGCCAAACAACCCAGCGGTGAGCAGGGGTTATCTAAAGTGTGTATCCCCCTTACTCTAACTAGAAGCAAAAGTCCCTATTTGGACAAAGGTACGTACCTCTGCCAACTTGAGACCCCCATTTCTAACAATGTCATTAAGAACCAAGAACATTCATGCATGCCACGAAGTTGCATTGTGCTGTGCCACCTATCACTGTACAGACTTGAGCTGTCTTTAAACATTATTGATTAACGATTCACATCTGTTATGTGTTTGCACAGTCTTTAACCCTTTTAGCTCAGGAGATGTGACGTGACATTCACGTTCTCCGCAACAATTGTGAAGTATGGCAAATGTGACAATTATGTCATCAAAAGAGCTGTGTATCCCACTGGCTGGCTTCTGTTTCATTGCTTCCTTCTCGAGATGCTGGAGAAGAGCTTTGCAGCAGAATGAGGTGCTGCTGGGATGGAAAAGTCCTTTGCATGATATTTTGTGTTTACCCCTGCCCTGTGTGCCTATATGTACTGATGTCTGGATACTTTATGCTAATTTTTGTTGTCATAGACAAACAGAGATCATGCATGTGCACCTTGACATAGGCCTGTCTCACGGATTGCAGTCTTGTTGGACCAGGAGGAGCACCCAAAGTACTACCCACATAGTAATAGAAGCCTACCACCATTACCAGACGTTAAGTGGCAGTGGTGGCACCATACAGAGTAGAGATCAGTAGGAGTGAATAGGTCCTTTTTATGTGTGTCACTGAGTGTGACTTACAGGCTCACCAACATCTTTAAAATTCTGCTGCTGCGTTCTTAGCTCACACTTGGCCTACATCAGTAAGATTTGAAGAGCTGTGCAGTGCAGGGGTGGTGACTCCACACTGTTTGTATGTGTCTGTGCCTGGGAAGTGTACAATACAAGGATAGAGTAGTGCTGTGCAGTGCATGGATGGTGAGTGCATGTACTGGGTGTATGTGTACCTGCAATGTGTACACTACATGAAGAGTGTAGTTTTGTGAAGTGCAGTGCACGCATGGTGTATGTGCTAGCTGAATGTGTGTATGCAAGTGGCAACACAGAAAGGATACAGTACTGAGCAGTGAACGCAAAGTGAATGTGAGGGCTGAATGTATGTGGTGCACAATACATGAAGGTAAAAGTTTTGGATAGCGTGTGTGCTATTAACATACACTTAATGGAAGTGAGCCTCTAATGGTATATTACATCGAGGACCCTGGGTTTGGTTTTGGGAAAGTGGATTTCTGGTTTGCAGAGGTATGCACTCTGTCCAAGCAACTACTACAACCCTAGCCAGGTTAATTCAATTATCCTGTGCTCACCCTCTGGTAGCTTGGCACAGAGCAGCCAGGCTTAAATTAAGAGGCAATGTGTAAAGTATTTCAGCAACACTTCAACAGTATCACAGTGAAAACACCACAACAATCTCCACACCAGGTTATAATATTATAAATAAAACAAGGCCAACATGGCAACAATCCAATAAGAAGAAGTTGAGATAAGAATTTTCAAAGAATAAACTGTAAACTAGCGCTTAGTAGTAATAATCGCTTAAATTAGTCATCTGGTCACATCAGACTGGGGCAAAGTCAAATGTTCAGGCCGACCACGATGGTGTGTGGACCACTTAGGCACCCTGAACAACAGTACCTCGGTCCAGATTTGCATCGACGTCAATGAAGATACGAGGTGCAGCCAAAGTGATGCGTCTTTATCGAGCCACGCAGCAAATGAGATGCATCGAGATTCCCCATGCAAGGGTGGTGCTGCATCGGTTCCAAGTGCAATGCACTGGTTCTGAAGGTGATAAGTGGCTACTGCTCCTTGAGTAGGTGATGAGTCAATTGTTAAGGTGATGTGCTGGTTCTTAGTGTGATGTGCCGGCTCCATTCCATGCTTCGTCGAGGATGTGCCAGTTCCTACCTACGCGAAGGTGAAGATGTGCAGGTTCCAATGAGGATGCATGGATTGGCTGGAGAGAGTATCTTAGGTCTCACTTCCAAGGGTCCAGGACTTGGGGGCACCACTTGCAGAGTCCAGATGCAGATGTAGGCAGGGGCTGCTCCTCCACTATGGTGGAGGAGCGTCGCCCCACTGCTATCAAGCAGTGCAGAAACACAAATATAATTTGATCATAAGTCTCAGTTATTATCATATTATGTTTGGCTGCTTTGCTGGTGAGCAGGTGGGTGGGGCTGCTCTGTGAGCAGAGCAGTGGAGGAGTGGTTTGCCACTCCTAAACATGCCCAGTGCCTGTTTTGTCCACCCTCTCGGGCCACCCTAACCAGTCATGCCCACTTTCCCAATTTTCCATGCATGCTGCATTACAGCCTGCATGGATAATATGCCCACCCCTCTAGTCCCTGGCTTAGCACCCAGTCATGGCGCTCAAACCAATCACAATTCTAACATTGCAGTGTTGTGATTGGCTAGGGGAGGGAACCTTGCTTCCTACTTTCCTCTTCCTGAAATCAGAAGCAGGAGAGCAGGAGCAGCATCGCGGAACCGGGAGGTGGCAAGGTAAGTCACTTTTTTCCCTTACCTCCCGCACTCATGACCCCTTCCCCATGCAACCTCCCTCCCACCACGACCTTGCCCCCCTACCCACGAGTTTTCCAGCCCCTGCTGGATATAGGTAGTTGGAAGTCTTTTGTATCCCAGAGACTTCAATCAGGAGGCAAGCCAGCAAAATCATTGCAGTCACGTGATGTAGGTCCAGTCCTTCTCACCGAGGCAGGGGATCTGCAGGCAGCAGAAAAGCTCAGCAAGGCAAGAGCACAGCAAGGTTACATTCCAGTAAATCAGCAGTTCAGAAGAGTGGCAGTCTCTCCATCAGCATAGCAGTTCTCCTTCCTGGCAGAGTGGTCACGGGTCCAGAAGTGTACTAAAGTCATGGTGTCAGAGTTCTAGAACTTATATCCAGTTGTGCATTTGTAGTGAGGGAGACATCAAAGCTTTAAAGTCCACAGTGGTTCTTCCTTCCTGCCCTGGCTCCAGAATCACTACAGGGGGGGCATGCAGCCCTTTGTGGACAGGACATAGCCGATTCAATTGTAAGTGTGAGGATGTGCCCAGCTCCTCCCTCCCTTCTCCCAGGAGTGCCCATCAAGATGCACCTAAGCTCCCTTTGTATGTGGCTGTCTAGAGGGAATACACAAAGCCCAGCGATCACCCAAACCAGACTGAATAGAGGCAGGAAGCAAGCACCAAATTGCTAACGTAAGCAAATGCCAACTTTCTAAAAGTAATTGTAGAGACAACAGCCCCTTAACGCTGAATGAAATATGGTCATTCTGGATACAAAAATCAGTTCCATCAGCACAATAGTTATTCTTCTTGGCAGATTGGCCACAGGTCCAGAAGTGTACTAAAGTCATGTTGTCAGAGTTCTAGCACTTATACCCAGTTGTGCATTTGAAGTGAGGGAGACATCAAAGAAAGCTTTTAAGTCCACAGTGGTCCTTCCTTCCTGCCCTGGCTCCAAAATCACTACTGGGGGGCATGCAGCCCTTTGTGGACAGGACATAGCCGATTCAAGTGTAAGTGTGAGGCTGTGCCCAGCTCCTCCCAGGAGTGCCCATCAAGAGACACCTAAGCTCCCTTTGTGTGTGGCTGTCTTGAGGGAATACACAAAGACAGTGATAGTCAGAGTGGAGCTGTATGGGCGCTAAGAAGAGGAGAAATGCAAAAGCCTCATTAACATGCAAATGGTCTTTTAAAGACCTGTGAAGTGCTCGGGTGCGGCTGTGTGTGTGTGCCCAGGAAGCTGTCTCAGCCCAGGCACACACAGGCTAGGTGAAATGACAGAGGGTGACAGTAGGAGGTAGAGGGAGGGAGACTGAGGGAGGGAAAGGGAAGGAGACAGAGGCAGACAGAGGGAGAGGGAGGCAGAGAAAGAGAAACCGAGAAAGGGAGAGGGAGGGAGACAGAGGGAGGAAGACAGAGGGTGACAGACAGAGATGGGAGACAGACAGAGGGAGGGAGGGAGAGGGTGACAGAGGGAGACAGAGGGTGACAAAGGGAGACAGACAGATGGAGACAGGGGGAGGGAGACAGACAGATGGAGACAGAGGGAGGGAGACAGAGTAAGAGGGAGATGGAGACAGAGGGAGAGAGGGATACAGACAGAGGGAGGAGAGAGACAGAGAGAGGGAGACAGACAGAGGGAGGAAAGAGACAGAGAGAGGGAGACAGACAGAGGGAGGGAGACAAACAGAGGGAGACAGACAGAGGGAGGTGGGAGGCAGAGGGAGGAGGGAGACGGACGGAGGAGGGAGTCAGAGGGAGGAGGGAGACAGAGGAAGGGAGAGGGGGACAGAGAGAGGGAGACAGAGGGAGACAGAGATAGGCAGACAGAGAGAGGGAGACAGTGGGAGACAGACAGAGGGAGACAGAGGGAGGGATGCAGAGAAAGGGAGAAGGAGGAAGAGGGAGGGAGAGAGAGAAAGGGAGAGGGATGGAGACTGAGGGTGACAGACAGAGGGTGACAGACAGAGGGAGACAGACAGAGGGAGACAGACAGAGGGAGGAAAGAGACAGAGAGAGGGAGACAGACAGAGGGAGGGAGACAAAAAGAGGGAGACAGACAGAGGGAGGTGGGAGGCAGAGGGAGGAGGGAGACAGACGGAGGAGGGAGTCAGAGGGAGGAGGGAGACAGAGGAAGGGAGAGGGGGACAGAGAGAGGGAGACAGAGGGAGACAGAGAGAGGCAGACAGTGGCGTGTGGTGCTGAGGTGAACCTCGCTCTGCAAATTGAGCTGGATTTGATTTTTGCTGTTAGCACCCACAAGAAAATGTAACTAAATTTAGCAAGCAATGTCAGGGTGTGTGCTTGCCAAGACTTGGTCGAAGTTCATTGGGAATGCTGCAATGACTCATTGTTTACTTGCTGGATTTTTGTCAATATATACGGATTATCAATAACGCTAGTACAGCACCCATATATTTACAAATGCCAATGTATAACACAACAGGCACTCCTGCCAGTACAACAAAGTATAGAGCCACATGTTACTGAAGTAGAATTATTTCTGGTCACTTAAATCTGTAAAATGCCTCTATTTCATGGACTCATCAATTTCCAAGTGATTCTAACATATTAGGTAAAACTCAATTTTAGTCCCAGATCTTGTCAAATAACTATAACATGTCATATGAAAGGAGGGTTCCTGATAAACTGTACACCTGTCCCATTCCTACATATAACATGAAAGGGGAAATCCTTGGTTAATGCTTTGAACTTGTGAATGTCAGAGGTACATATTGTACATGTTTTAGCATTAGAATGTCATAATATGGAACCGCTAGCACTCCCTCACCCCTGCCTCTCCAGGATATATGGATTGGGCACTGGAAAAAGGGTGGCTAACACTATGAACTAGGGCACACAGGAGCCTTCCAACTTCTAGAAACTCAGATTGTCAATGGAACTTGAAAATGAGAGAGGGGTGCATGCTGTGCAGCTCCTAGGTCACCTTGGCTCTGCTACAGAGTGTTGTGGTAACACAGGGCTAATGCAAGTTAAACCCTAGGGATCCATGACTCACTTACATTCTCGGGGGCTCTTATATATCGCCCCCCGGATTCTTCCTTAAAATTTCTGGATACGTTGGGTGAAGTCTTGAGTGATCTAACTCTCAGATTTTCCCAATTTACAATATTGGGTGATCTAAATTTGCACCTAGACTCCCCCAAAGAATCTGGAGTAAGTAGCTTCATGGATACTATTGAAGTTTTAGGACTTACGCTTCTCAATAGGGAACCCACACATCAGGCAGGACACTTATTGGACTGCGTCTGCTCCAATTTTACTAGATTGAGGGTGGGAGAACCCATCCCCCAGATTTGGACTGATCATTTTTTTATTCCGTTCCACATTTTTCTGAATACCCTATCTACTGCTCCTCTTGAAATTAATAAAACAAAACCCCAAGCCAGACACACTCCCAATTGGAGAGAATTAGCAAATAGACCGGATGTTGTAGCTAAATTGAAAATGTGTATACCGAATTTATCCGGTCATACCTCTACAGACAACCAAATCTTTTGTAACTGGATTGCCAGTGCAGGGGCAATGCTAAAACCAATTAATAAGACTATTTTAAGACCTACCAAAACTAAAAAGAGTGCCCCCTGGTTTACACCGGCTTTGAAACTAGAATTGGGAGAGGTAAAAATCCTGGAAACAAGGTGGCGCAGAAAATATGACGACACTACCCATAACATCTATAAATCAGCCAGACGAAAATATCATGCTGAGTTAAAATCTGCTAACAAGGCCCACTATTTACAGGCTGTTACTGAGGCAGGTCAGGAACAAAAAGCTATTTTTAAAATTGTAAAGGAGTTCATGAGTCCAGCAGCTCTATCGCAGGTGATTCCGCCATCCCAGGATCTCTGTGATGCGATATCTGACTACTTCGAAGATAAGATCCTGGCCATTGTAAAAACTTTTCCCTTGGTTCCAACAACGTCAACTGTCTCTTTACAGAGAGAGGTGACAAGGCCTACCGTATATCTGGAAGATTTCACACTGGTCTCTCCTGAGGAGACCTTGAAGGCTATTTTAGCCATCAAATCCGGATCACCTCTGGACCCCTGCCCTCCCCTGGTCTTGCATACCCTAGTAGAGACGGTTAACCCCATAATAAATGGGATTATAAATTCGTCTCTAATCACGGCTGATATTCCGAATGAGTGGAAGTGTGCGGCTGTTAAGCCCCTCCAAAAAAAAGCTTTGGCCGACCCCACCACCCTCTCTAACCTACGGCCCATCTCCCTGTTGCCTATGCTGTTTAAACTGGCGGAAAAGTTTGTCAATATACAATTGACAAACTTTCTGGAAACGAATAATATCTTCCATCCCAACCAGTCAGGGTTTCGTTCAAAACACTCTACAGAAACAGCCCTGCTTTATACAGCAGAGACCCTTCGTGCAGCTATGGACCAGGGAATGAAAGCTGTTTTAATTCTACTCGACCTGTCGGCAGCCTTCGATACGGTCTCACATAACATCTTAGTGGATCGTTTGGCTGCCGCAGGCGTAGGAGGGAAAGTCCTAGCGTGGTTGACGAATTTTCTGAGTAATAGACGTCAAATCACAGTGTTAGGACAACACCAATCTGAAGCAAAGGTCGTCAGCTCAGGGGTCCCTCAGGGCTCGAGCTTAAGCCCAGTACTGTTCAACCTGTACATGGCGCCCCTAGTAGAACTGATCGCGTCATTCCAGATCAGTTCAATTTCATACGCTGACGACACCCAGCTCATTTTGGTGTTGGATGGGGAGCGACCAAATGCTGAAGAAAATCTTAAGGATTGTCTGGCAGCTACATTCAAATGGATGACTGAAAATCATTTGAAATGTAATGCTGGTAAGACTGAAATCCTACCGTTCGGAAAAAACAACCTATTTTCCCCTGGAGTATGCTGGCCAGTGGATGCGGAAACACCTCCCAAGACCATTACATCTGCCCGTAACTTAGGCATTAAATTTGATAACCAACTGTCTTTCAAAAATCAAGCAATGACAGTGGCCGGAACGTGTTTCCAGATAATAAAAGCTCTGAGGTAATTTTTTGATTTCCTCCCACTGTCGGCCAGGAAGACAGTAGCAGTGGCGTTAATAAACTCCAGGTTGGACTACTGCAACGGGTTATATGCTGGAGTCAACAAAACTGTTCTCCATAAATTGCAAATGGTCCAACATGCAGCCGCTCGGCTTGTGTTGCGTTGGCCTCGCAGATCCTCAGCCTCAGCAGCACTTAAGCTGCTTCATTGGCTGCCCATAGGGAAAAGAATTCTGTTTAAAATCTTGATTATTACGTTCAGAGCCTTTCATCAACAGGGCCCAAAATATCTATGTAATGGCTTTAAGAGGTACCACCCCACCCGTTGCTTAAGATCTGCCAGCCAAAATCTGCTCACAATCCCTCGATTTAGGCTGGCTACAAAAGGTGGTAAATCACTCTTTGTTTTGGGCTCCAAGGCCTGGAATAAACTTCCATCCTATCTACGTTCACTCTCTCAAGAGTCACACTTTAGGAAAGCCCTGAAGATGTGGATTTTCACCCTGTCTGATGCAACGTGTTGGGAACTAGTGTAGTGTAGTGTGTGGTATAGTACTTAGGTCATTTCTTTCCCTCCAGCCCCTTCATCTAGGCTGGATAGAGCGCCAAGATACTCCTTGGAGTGAAAGCAGCGCTATAGAAGTGTCCTTTACATTACATTACATGTGAGTACAGTGACAAATGATAACATAACAGGAAGTTTTTGGTCTGTTTGTCTGTGTATGACATGCTAAAATTAAGGTTAAATGAAAGCTTTAAACACAAAACTCCTTTTTTTAGGAGAACCTGCAGAATAACTAGTGTAGTTCGACCCACTCTTTGTCAATATAAGGTCCACAATATTTGTGGCAGCATTCCTGATATAGATGTAACCGTAAGCACAGCCAGTCGGTCAAAAGTCTTTAATTGCCACATTTCTGTAGCACAAAGCACAAGCAAAAGCATGACATATGCATAGAATAAAAGTTTAATAAGTGGTAAAGTGTAAAGGTAATTTACAAGAAAATCTTAAAAAGTGGTTCATAAAAAGCAGTTGGACAGGCTGTACATCTCATATTCTAATACATAATACCATAGGCAGACGCGCTTTAATGTATCGCACGTTTCCGTATATTTTTAAAATCTGACTTATAAAAAGTGCCCCTGAGTAGCATATCATGGGGCAATGCAGTTGTTGCAAAAACAGCAGAGCCGGTATGCACTGACTGAACTTAAATACATTAAACAGAGGTAATATAAATTCTCTTCTAGGGATGGCATAACAAGGGCAAGAAACACAATATGTAGATTAGTCTGAGTGGAAATGCCATCACATGAACAGCGACCCAGGTTTGATAAAGAATAGCGGTTAGCGGGTAGCCCACCGAGAGGGGTAAATAGAATGAAACAATGTTGAAGGTTCTGGATCAGGGACAAATAGGTTAGCAGGCTTTCTTCCATATGTACCAGATTGTATGAAATCGCTGATGCTTTGTGTTTGTCTGCCGCCATTCTCTTCACCACTGCATCATCCATGAAGGTTTGTTTTAACTTAGCTTTGTTAATGGTGAAACATAAGTCAGGTGAAGTAAATAAGTCTGGGAGCCCAATTTGCTGACAGGTTGACTTTAAATATGCGAACCACTGTATATCAAGAGCTGCATGCATTTTCAAACAGTCCTTCAAAACAAGTTTGTTTAGGACACACACTTGAAATCTATTTCTCCAAAACTGTTTATACCCAAGATTTTCTCTAAAGTTTTTTTTCCATCTTCAGGCTTTGCGGTTAGAGGAGTAGCAATCTACTTCTCTAGCAAACCTCCCTGGGAATTCATACAAGTACATAGGGATATACATGGGAGGTGGTTATGGGCAGTAGCCAAGTTACAGGGGAAAATGGTAAATTTGATAAATTACTATGGTGCAGTTTCAGATGACATTGTACCCTTGACTCAAATTAATGATTTATTGATAGGATCTCCCGGCAGGTGGTATTTGGTGGGGACTTTAACTACATACAGGATGTACGGAAAGATATTTTGAATACAAATAAAAAACTACTGAAACCAGATACAAAGAAAAATGGGAACCATTACACAAGAGTATCAATTGGTGGACCCATGGCGGGAAGTCAATTTAGATAAGGAATTCTACACCTGCTATTCACACCGTTTTCGGACAGCATCTCGAATAGATTTTTCTCTTACCTCCAGATCCCTTCAGATACAAGATGCTGGCATAGTCTGCAACCCTTTTTCAGACCATGCTTATGTTGGGAAAGAAATGGTGCTTGGAGGAAGAAGAAGGGAACGTCGCAGGTAGCAGCTGGATCGTCTCCTTTTGCAAAATGAGGATTGGGTTCAGGGATTTAGAAAGTGGATTCTGGAATACTTCCAGATTAATGAGAGTACGGCTGCCCCATTTTCAGTGTGGGGGGGGATTCAACGCAGCAGCTCGAGGACAGACTATAGCCTATACGGCCGTCCAGTCAAATACCCGGAGGATTAAGATAGCTCAATTGCAAACTGAAGTGGACCGGGAATACGCTCTCCAACTTCAGCTTCTTACAAACCTATATGAGCAGGCAAAACCAGCGTTGAGGGACTTTTTTATTCTAGAAGAGGGTTGCAACTCACAATTTTTCCAACAGAGGGTCTATGAAGAGAGCCAGTTAATTGGCAAATTCTTGGCAAATTCCACAAGTAAAAAACAAGAATCAGCTACAATAAACAGAATTTTATATCCTCGGACTGGTCAAGAAATAATTAACAGTAGCGATATTTCACAGACTTTTGTGGACCATTTTCACCAGCTGTACTCTACCGAGTATTTAGTGGAGGAGGAGCAAATCCAGGAATATTTAATAAATATGAATGTCCCCAAACTATCAGATAACCGGATTGGTGAACTAGGAAGGGAAGTAGAAGCTACCGAAATCTTAGCAGCTATTAAATCAACAGCCGGGGCAAAAGCTGTGGGCAGGACGGCTTTCCTATCGAGTTTTATAAAGTATTTTTAAAAGAACTTGCTACCCCGTTGAAAAACGTATTTAACTTTGTTAAAACGGGTGTTAAAGTCACAGATGTTTTTAAAGAAGCAATACATTGTTTCTTTTGTTAAAAAAGATAAAAACCGAGAGGATGTGAATTCATGTAGGTCCATTAGTCCGTTGAATTCTGACTATAAAATCTTGATGAAGGTAAGGGCAGAACGTTTTTTACTTGCCACCCAAGAAATAATCTATAGAGATCAAACCGGCTTCACTGCGGGTAGATCAATGGCGGCTAACACCCAGTTTTTAATACATGCTCTGGATTATTTTATTACAAATTCCATCCCGGCTAGTATTGTAATGGTCGATGCGGAGAAAACCTTCGATTTTGTGAATTGGAAAACCTTGTTTTTCACCTTGGGTCCGTTCGGGTTTCCTGCACAGGTTGGTAATATGTTAAGTAACATCTACCAGGGGGCCACTGCCCAGGTCATAATTAACTCAAACTGTGTAGGGACCATGAATATAAACCACGGAACCAGGCAGGGCTGCCCGCTTTTGCCATTACTTTTTCCTTTTTTTATAGAACCTCTGGTTTTAAAGATACAAAATAATGCTGCTATCTAATCCCCGATACCTGGTATGGCTAAATTAAATCTCTTTGCTGATGACATTATTTTATACCTGATCCCCGATAGGGAGAACCTCGAGACAGCTCTGAGGGAATTTTCGGAGTTTGAACGAATAGGCGGATACAAAATAAATGCCAATAAAACCGAGGTTCTTGCCCTTAATGCTGATTTGAATTCTTTTCCATCTTGTTTAAAGATACAAGCAACAAAAACTGATCCTATAAGATATCTCGGGATATATGTATCTAATCAGTATCATCAGTTATTCGAGTTGAACTATTTAAAAATGAAGGGCAAGATCAAGAAGTTGTTAGAACAATGGACATTACTCCTCCTGTCGATAGTGGGTAGAGTTTCATTGACCAAAATGTCCATACTCCCGCTGCTTATTTTTTTATTTTCTAATGTCCCGATTAAAATGAATCAGTCATACATTAATGAAATTGATACTCTACTCAGAGAATTCATTTGGGGTAAGAAAGGTCCGAGGGTGAAATTGAACGTGGTCCAATTACCCATCGTACAAGGGGGTTTAGTGCTGCCTCATCTGAGAACTTATTATGAGGCTGCCTTTTTAGATTTAGTGTCCGGCTTGATAGGATCCAATTCTACTTGTGACAGCTTTTTTATAGATAAGATGACGCAAGAAATCGGATCACTAACCCAAGTGTTTTTAAAAACTTCCAAACTACCTAAAAAGACATGTTATAAGACTTTAAAAGAATATTTTTTAGACTCCAGTACTTTTTTAAATCGATGGGCTCATCTGGTCTTCAGTATTTAAAATTAAGAGAATGCACGAGTCTCGGCTTCCAGCTGCAATTAAGGCATATAAGTACTTGGGAAGGCTGTGGACTCTCTGAGTTAAGGCAATTCATAGTTCAAAATAGGCCGATTTCCTGGCAAGAAGTAACAGCAAGGGCGGAGGGCCATCGGAAGCCAACCTTTTTTGAATATATATGCTATGTTAATCTACTTACAAATAACAGCAGTATTTTGACACCCCTAATCAATTTCTATGGGGCCAATGTTGAAGGGGTGGGAAACTGGTATAGGCTGTTACATAAGCAGGGACAGGCTTCCGTGATAGAGACTCAACTGGACAAAATAATTAGGAAGACCGGATGTAGGCTGGATGGGAAGGAGTGGGAGTCTATGTGCCATCTAGGAAGTAAATCCCTGCGCACCGCAAACTTTAAAAGGGTGGCCTTCCTATCGCGATGGCTTTCTTATTTAACTCCGGACACTTTAAAAAAAAGATTTCCAGGCGCCGAAAATCAGTGCTTCGCCGCCAAATAGATGGGAAAGGTGGGTGGCACCATACTTTTTTGCATGTTCAGGAGGCAGTTTTCTCGGATATTGGGCAAGCAATTGATAAGAGTATTTCGCTCGAGGCCGAAGCTACCTTGTTTGGTATCAGTAGAGGTGAAAAGATACTATCCGAACCGGAAAAAGCCTTCGTATTTATTTCGTGTATGGTGGCTCGCTCCCTAATTCTGCAGCAATGGAAATCTAGGGAAGCACCTTCACATCTGAAATGGTTCAATAAAATGAAAAGAACCCGAACATTTGAGGGAGCCTATGCTAGGAGGGTAGGAGCTACTAAAAAATTCGATAACAATTGGAACTTTTTAATGAGAGAGATCATAGCACCAGGGTTGGTAAATTAATGTAGCAGCTTTTTACTAAAATGCATTAGCACTTTTTCTTATTGCACTTTAGCAGCACTAGCACTTTATAGAATGCATTCTGTACTTCGGTCAATGAAGTGAGGCGTCGCTATAGCCACAAATTCTCATTAAAAAAAAAATGTATTCATGGCAGTTTTAGGCAATTAGATGGCACTAGCACTTTATCCCCTTCGCTGCGGGGGTTATTTCCCCGCTGTGCTGGGGGGGAGGGGGGCGCGCACAGCGCCCCCATGCTCATGATGAGCTGAGCTCGTCATGAGCTACAGCGCTCCTGTGCTCATGACGAGCTCAGCTCGTCACAGGTGTATTGCCTCCCATGGAACGTTCAGCACAGTGGGGGAATTCTCCCCGCACCTGAGCGTTCCACGGGCCATGACGAGCTGAGCTCGTCATGAGCACCGGAGCGCCGTGGCTCATGACGAGCTCAGCTCGTCATGAGCGTCCAAGGTGTTATTGGCATTTGCACTTTAGATGTATTAGGAATTTTCCTTATTGCTGCTGTGTTTTAGGGAAAAATTGCACTTTGCTTTGTGAATGAGTACATAATTAGCTGCTCTAGCTTTAGTTCTTTGTCATTTTTTATTATGTATTGTGAGGCTATCATTTCGATTTTTTGTAGAAAACTGGCTTTAATGAATGAAAATGATCTTCAGTATACTATGTTTTCTTGAACCTAATACTCTGCTCAATAAAAATTCTTTAAAAAAAAAATCTTGTCCCATATTCCAGCTTCATATACTACATCACCACACATTTGGCTGCATATATAGTTAATATCTCCCTTAGAGATTTTGAGCCCAGGTTTTTACAAAAGCTGTGCAAAGCAACAATTGACTTTTCAAACATTACAATCATATTTGATAGCATAGGTTTAAATAGATTGTTGCTATCAAAGAGTAATAAAAGGTAATAAAAGATATTACATCACTCAAGTGTTGTCACAGATGACATCACTGATGCCATCTCAAATGGCATCCCTAATGACATCATTCAGTGAATGTAAGTATTTTGAAGGAGTTTATGATCGCTAAACATAAATACTAAGGTACTACAAAAGTTAAATTAGTATACAAGCTGCACTACTAATGATTGGAATTATTTGTAACATGTCATCCGAGTGGCTGTGTGACTGTATCATTGTGTGTGTGGGTGTCTGAGTGGCTGCATGGGTGTATGAGTGGTTTATGGATCTGTGAATGAGTGGCTAAATTGGTCTGTCAGTGGGTATTTGAATGGTTGTATATGTCTGAGAATGGATAATGAGTAATGTTACTAACAATGTCTTGAGTGATGTAATATATGTGGTCATTGGCAGTATGGAGGAGTGAAATATCATGCATGGGTTAGTTAATACAATTGTGTCATCTACGATGGAGACATTGTCCATCTCATTATATGTATCGTATTATGAACCTTTTGCAGAATATAATTGTACTGGTCTGCAAACTTCAATAAAGTTTGTTTAAAAAAAATAAGCAGTGCATTACAGGGGCATACATTGTAGTAAGCTCAGGTAACTACAATTGCAGAATTTCTATTTTTGTAGGACTGAATCGTGAGCCTAGGTATAATTTCTCTGTAACCTTTGTTTTTTTTTAAACATATATCTATATATATATATATAATATATATATATATATATATATATATATATATGTATATATATATATATATAGATGCCTTCGTTTTTTTGCGCGTACGCAAAATTAGTCCTGCGCACTCCCAGCTCCTTTGTACAATAAATGACCAGTACTTCAGAATATCTTCAAAAGTGTTTCAATCCATAGCAGTATTCCCAGCCACACTGCTCAACGCGTTTCGCGGCACATGCCGCTTTCTCACGAGGCTGATATTACGAACTGTTTGTGTTCATGTGATTTAAATAAAGTGTGAAAAACAGTGATAAAAAATCGGAAATTACCTAGTTTCTATCAGGTCCCACCCTTTACCGCTGAGCATTATGGTATCTGTAGTGTAGTCCTGCTAATGTCGAATTACTTGGTCCCCATGACTATGTGTGTTTTCTTAGCAATTATAACCCTCGAATGGGGCTACGTGATTCATGTGCAATTCAATAATATTCAAGCAGGTTCCTATGTCACATCCCTCCCCTTCAGTGGGTCTTGCGATCTTTTTGGATTGCTTTTCCCCTCGAGTGGGTATTTGTAAGTACCTTATGCTCATTGCAATCCAATCCCTTTGCTTTTCCACTCTAGTGGGTGTTAGTGGTATATGTCTCATGGTCTGCTAGAAATATTTCTGCATCTCCCGTTGTTCGAGATATGGGGCCACAATGTAATATAGTAACTGCATCTTAGCGGTGTATATATTCGTGTGTCAAAATGTGATTATGATGTGAATTAAAAAACAAGATTAAATTAAGAAACAGGAGAATATAGTTCATTAAAGTTCATTAAGGTCACAAAGTTCTGATGATCTTAGTGTGGGTCAGGGAATTAAAGGTGATAGTGCAATTCTTCATCCTGGTTCAGCCCATGGGGTGTAAGAGTTCCGAAATTCAAAATATGTCTGGACTTCTTCTGTCTCAGAGTTCTTTCGCGGTCACCGCCGCGAGGATGAGGTGCTACAGTTTCAATGGCATAGAATTTTAGTTCCTTCCAATTGCTGGCATGTTTTTTTTCCATGTGTTTGGCGACAGCATTACTACGGTCACAGTTCACTGTCACCTTAACGTGTTCCAGGATGCGTTTTTTGAGTTTGTTCTTCGTGCTCCCTACATACTTTAATGCACAAGGGCATTCTCTGATGGAAATTGCAAACTGACTTTTACAGTTTATAAGTTGTTGGATCTTCCAAGTTCTTTTGTTGGCCATTTGGATTTCTTTTTTCTGGAGAGCAATTTCACAAACCTTGCATCCTGTGCACTTGAAGAAACCCTTGGGTTTCAACCAAGTTTCTGGCTTTTTTGAAAGTTGGAAATGGCTGTGAACTAGTCTGTCCCGGAGGTTTTTTGCTCTTTTGTAAGTGACGTTCGGATGGTCACCTACAATCTTTGCTACTGTGCTGTCTGATTGTAAAATATGCCAGTTTTTTCTTAAGATGTGCATGACTTGTTTGTTGCCAGTGGAGAAAGTGCTTATAAGTCTGATGGTATTTTCTTCCTCAACCTTTTTTGTTTTTTCTTTTAATAATTCAGTTCTGTTTTTCAATTCAGTTCTCTTTAAGGCTGTGTCAATTGTTCCTTGATTGTAAAGTCTCTTTTTAAATCTTGATGCATCTTGTTTCTGATGTTTCTTCCATTCTGTTTTCTCTGAGCATATTCTCTTTATCCTCAGGAACTCTCCATACGGGATGTTGTTGATGAGACTGGCCTGATGGAAACTTTGTGCATGGAGCACCGAGTTAGTTGCCGTTGTTTTACGATGCAGTGTAGTTTGTATTTCGTTATCGGCAATATAAATTTCAGTGTCCAAGAATACTACTTTTGTTTCACTGATGTCATATGTGAATTTCAAGTTATAATCCGAACTGTTTAGAATTTTAAAATATTCACCAAATTCCTCCTTGCTGCCCTCCCAGACCAGTAGCAGGTCGTCAATGTAACGCAACCATGTTACCATTTAGGCTATTCCATGCCCAGTCTTGCTCCCACAGGCCCATGGTTAAACAAGCATATGATGGACTGAATGAAAATCCCATCGCCGTCCCTTTTGTTTATTTATAGATTTGGTCCTCAAACAGAAATGCGTTTCGTTCTAGGCACATTTTTATCATTTCCAGGAGCATTTTGTTATGATTGATATACTGTATATTCCGTTCTGCCAGGAAATGTTCACATGCCCTTAGGCCGATGTCATGTTGTATGTTTGAATACAGTGATACCACATCCATGGTGATTAACTTGTATGTTGACTGCCAGGGAGTCTCTTGAAGGTGCCTTAATAAGTCCCCCGTGGCTTGAAGGTATGACGTTAACCCTTTGACATAAGGTAACAGAAATGCATCAAGAAAATTGGCCATGGGTTCAAACAGTGATTCTTTGGCGGAAATTATTGGCCTCCCTGGTGGTTTCATAGGATTTTTATGCATTTTGGGAAGGAAGTATATGGTGGCCATTTTCGGATGATCTGTTTTTAGATATCTGATCTCATCTTAATTCAGTAGATTGTGCTTCAGCCAGTCATTAAGGTTTGAGTCCAATTCCTCCTTCCATTTAGTTGTTGGATTACTTTGTAGTTTGGCATAATATTCTTTGTTTTTAAGTTGAGAATATGCCTCCCGCATGTATGCGTCTTTTTACAGGATGACGACATTGTCCTCCATTTTTATTTCTATAGTTTTGTCTTTTTGTAGGTTAGACAATGCTTGATGTTCCTCAAACGAAAGATTATCCTTTGCTTTGTGATTGGGTAGTTTGTAAAGATCTTTTATTACACATTCATGAAAGATGTCGATTTTTTTCACTGGGGGCAGTTGTGGATAAAACTTTGATGTAGGTCTCATCTTGCTACATCCTGCTCCCAGTTGTGTCGTGTGTCTTTCAATGGATCCCATCGCCATTTGGGGGTCATTTTCCAATTCCATCAGATTGACAAAGCTTTCCGCATCTCTCGCTGGAAGGGTCATTGTAGTCTGTGGTATGGGTTTTTGGTATTTAGCCACTATGGAGTTTACAGTAAACAACTTTGCCAATTTCATTGTTCTTATATATTTATATAAGTCAATTCGTGTTTCTGCAATATCTATCCAGTTGATTGGGCAGAAACTTAGGCCTCGTTTTAGAATAATAATTTCCAATTCCGTTAATGTCTTTGAGGAGAGATTCATTATTTCAAGTTCCTGACCCGTATCTCCATTTTCAGGTTCATGGTGTTGATCTTCATCTGGTGTTAATTCCATTTTTGCCGCATACTCCGGGTCATTGTTCCGACTCGACCTGTGCCAGAACTTTTGCTTGCCCCTTCGTTTCCCTCTCCTGGTTTGTTTCTTTGGGCATTCCCTCGGCCTCTTCCTCTGCCTCTTAAAGTACTTGGGGATGGTCCCATCTTTTCCCAATTCTTTTGTTGTAAAGCCAACTTCATTTCGTCTAAAAAAGAGACCTTGGCTCTTTGCGCCCTTTGTTCCCCTTCATCTCCACTCAAGCTGGCATCCGTTGATGATAAGCTGCCGGTTTCTGCGTCCCATAGGGGACCATCATTGATCTTGAATTTGTCGAATTTACGTGCATAATTGAAAATGCGGCCCTCCTGATAATCCTCTTTATCGCGTTGGAATTTGTTCTGTTTTCGCGTTTTTACTGTCAACTCATGTTTATTAACGTATTGTTCCAGTTCTTCCTTGAATTTTTTCAAGTCTGATTCCATATCCATAGTGGCCAGTTCTTTCTCCAAATCTTTAAGTTGTTGAGTGATCTTTGTGAGTGATATTGTAATGTATCGAAATAAAATCTCCATTAGACCCAATGATGATTTCAGGATGTATTCTCCCCACTCGATGAGCAATTCATTGCTAGTATCTTGGTGGTTTGGCATGAGATTGATCCGTAGTCCTCGTGGGACTCTTTGTACCTCCACATATTTTCTTAACGCTGCCACTTCCCACCATTTGTTTATTTCTCTTTTGGATAATTTTTCCCAAGTTCTTAATTTGTTTTTTTATATCTGGCTTTCTCGTCCCTGTAGTCCAATCACTGTTGGTAAATTATCCATCTTCGAAAAAAGTTTCTATGACAGCAGTCCTGTCAACTTCCCGTTTATCGATCAGTGCGCTGGGAATTTTTATGTGGCGTTGCTATTTAGTTTTCAATTCACCGTATTTAAAGGTCGTTTTACAATTGTCTATGAGTGTTTGTGGAGCAGGTTCAAGTTATGTGAGCAATTTTCAGTATACAAATAACAGGGTCTGGTTACCCGGGTACACTGGCCTGTGTATTTAACTGAATTATCACTTATTTGAAACCAACCGGCCTTAATCAGTAATAGTTTTACTCGAGTCCAGAGGAGAAATTATAAGCAGGCTTACCCTACGGTGATACCCTGAGGTCTGCGTCCCTTCCGGTCCATTTCCTCGTTTCACTCCACAGGTCAACTTTGGCTTAACAGTTGTAGTTTCCTCTTCCCATATAGGTGCCGGCATTCACTTGAGCCCAAAATTAAATCCAAATGAGATGGCCCCAGTGAGGGCTCCCAAGCGCTCTCTTAGCGGTGCGTTCCAGGCGCAGCAGAGCCTTGCTGCTTGTTTATGCCTTCGTTTTTTGCGCGTACCCAAAATTAGTCCCGCGCACTCCCAGCTATCCATAGCAATCCAAAAAGATCGCAAGACCCACTGAAGGGGAGGGATGTGACGTAGGAAACCTGCTTGAATATTATTGAATTGCACATGAATCACGTAGCCCCATTCGAGGGTTATAATTGCTAAGAAAACACACATAGTCATGCGGACCAAGTAATTCGACATTAGCAGATCTACACTACAGATACCATAATGCTCAGCGGTAAAGGGTGGGACCTGATAGAAACTAGGTCATTTCTGATTTTTTATCACTGTTTTTTCACTCTTTATTTAAATCACATGAAAACAAACAGTTCGTAATATCAGCCTCGTGAGAAAACGGCATGTGCTGCGAAACGCGTCGAGCAGTGTGGCTGGGAATACTGCTATGGATTAAAACACTTTTGAAGATATTCTGAAGTACTGGTCGTTTATTGTACAAAGGAGCTGGGAGTGCGCGGGACTAATTTTGCCTACGCGCAAAAAAACGAAGGCATAAACAAGCAGCAAGGCTCTGCTGCACCAGGAACGCACCGCTAAGAGAGCGCTTGGGAGCCCTCACTGGGGCCATCTCATTTGGATATGTGTATATATATATATATATTATATATATATATATATATATATATATATATATATATATATATATGTATATATATATATATATATGTATATATATATATATATATATATATATATATATATCTCAAAACTCTCTCCCAGATGGGAAAAACGGGTCGCACAGCCAACTTTGGATATTAAACAGTAATCCTTTTTATTTCACTCATTTCCAAGGGCAACAGGCACAGAGATCTTACGCGTTTCGGTGTCACTCCACCTTGTTCACGATCACTGGGTTTGCCCCACCCACAAACATTTAACCACAACCATTTTTTTCTTTTTTTCAAAAAAAAACTGTGTTTCCTGTCACATGGTGTGCTAAGCATTGTGGTTATTGTAGTTTTTACAAACTATTTGACAAAAGACTGTTTTTGAAAAAGGTGCATCTAAATTAATAATTAATACTAATTCCCAAAATTAAATGCATTTTAGTCATGTGCCTTCCAATAGGCTTCGAATAACTTTCTTTGATATGCCTTCCAATAGGCTAACTCAACCTTATTATTGAGACATGTTCTTGCAGAAATTGATTTAATGTCAGTTCAAAGATGCACATACAACTCCTCCGATTGGTTCAACCAAAGGATTTATGAAATGCCATGGGTGTAAAATGTGCCAGATAGCCAAGCCAACAAAAGAAATACTTCTAGCCAACAAAAAGAAATGGAAAATCAGACAGTGTATCACGTGCAAAACACCATTCACTGTATATGTGGTGGAGTGCCCTTGTCCCATGCAATATGTTGGAAGTACAACTGTGGAATTGAAGAACCGAATCTTGCAACATATGAGGGCCACAATTCATAAAGACCGCTCTAATGCCATAGCCAAACATATGGAACTAGTACACCAGGGTGACTGGCAAAAACTGAAATTTTATGGCATTCAAACTATTTTTAAAGGTGAGCGGGGGGGTGATCGTGAGAAAAAACTGAGACAAGTTGAATCGAAATTCATCATTAACCTGAGGACCCTGCACCCGAATGGGTTGAACCAATCGGAGGAGTTGTATGTGCATCTTTGAACTGACATTAAATCAATTTCTGCAAGAACATGTCTCAATAATAAGGTTGAGTTAGCCTATTGGAAGGCATATCAAAGAAAGTTATTCGAAGCCTATTGGAAGGCACATGACTAAAATGCATTTAATTTTGGGAATTAGTATTAATTATTAATTTAGATGCACCTTTTTCAAAAACAGTCTTTTGTCAAATAGTTTGTAAAAACTACAATAACCACAATGCTTAGCACACCATGTGACAGGAAACACAGTTTTTTTTTGAAAAAAAGAAAAAAATGGTTGTGGTTAAATGTTTGTGGGTGGGGCAAACCCAGTGATCGTGAACAAGGTGGAGTGACACCGAAACGCGTAAGATCTCTGTGCCTGTTGCCCTTGGAAATGAGTGAAATAAAAAGGATTACTGTTTAATATCCAAAGTTGGCTGTGCGACCCGTTTTTCCCATCTGGGAGAGAGTTTTGAGGATTACAGCGGCGTGGTTCTGCCGCAGGATACCGCACATGCGTGAGCGCTGCATAATCTCCCGCAAAGGAACTGCCTTGGAGGAATATATATATATATATATATATATATATTCACTGAAAAAACCATAGGTTATAGACCATATATAGTTAGGAATTAGCATTTACAAAACCTTGAAAATTCACTGAAAAAACCATAGGTTATAGACCATATATAGTTAGGAATTAGCATTTAGAAAACCTTATTTTATTCACACAAAACCATTGAAATTCCATATATAGTTAGTTGCACTAACTATATATCGCGCACCCGCAATCCACTGCTGATGATGTCACATATTACATCATTCATGACATGGTCAGTGACATCACTGATGACATCACTGATGACATCTCAAATGACATCACTGATGACATCATCTAGTGTCTGTGTGTTTTTGTAAAGTTTAAATACGTTTTACATATTGAAGAATGACTGGATGTATGGAAGACTGAGTGTGTGTGTGGCTGGCTGGGAGGTGTGTGACTCTGTGCATATCAATGTGTACTTGTATCAGTGATTGTATAAGAGAGTAAGTATGTGTTAGTATATGTGTGAAAAGTATGGTGTTCTGTGTTTAACTATAGATGAGGAAATCGAAGTGTGATTGATTCTTCACAGGACTGACTAGGTGTATGAGTGCATATGATAGTGTTCTAATAATAACTGACTGTATGTATAAGTAATTGTATGGGTGAATGAGTGAATGTGTGTGTAGACGTACGAATCAGTGAGTGCGTATGTAGTAACTGGTATTGGTGTGTCATGATGTCATCAGTGATGTCATTTGAGATGTCATCAGTGATGTCATTTCAGATGTCATTAGTGATGTCATCAGTGATGTCACTGAAGTATGGTGTTCTGTGTTTAACTGTATAGATGAAGAAATGGAAGTGTGATTGATTCTTTACAGGACTGACTTGGTGTGTGAGTAACTCCATGGATGAGTGGCAGTGTGTGACTGTCTGCATAGGTGTATGAGTGCATATGATAGTGTTGTAATAATAAGTGACTGTATGTATGAGTTATTGTATGGGTGAATGAGTGAATGTGTGTGTAGACGTAGGAATCAGTGAGTGCGTATGTAGTAACTGGTATTGGTGTGTCATGATGTCATCAGTGATGTCATTTGAGATGTCATCAGTGATGTCATCAGTGATGTCATTTGAGATGTCATCAGTGATGTCATCAGTGATGTCACTGACCATGTCATGAATGATGTAATATGTGACATCATCAGCAGTGGATTGCGGGTGCGCGATATATAGTTAGTGCAACTAACTATATATGGAATTTCAATGGTTTTGTGTGAGTAAAATAAGGTTTTCTAAATGCTAATTCCTAACTATATATGGTCTATAACCTATGGTTTTTTCAGTGAATTTTCAAGGTTTTGTAAATGCTAATTCCTAACTATATATGGTCTATAACCTATGTTTTTTTCAGTGAATTTCATTGGTTTTTTAACAGCTAATATCTGTAGCTGTAAAATGTATTCTTTAAATCCAAAAATATATTTTATATATTTATGAATAATTTTTTTTTAAAATATTTTTTTTTCTTCGTTCCCGCTTCGCGAATCGGGAAGCTTCCCGTTAGCTGACCTTAATGCCGCGAAATAGACCGCGAGCCGGTAAACGTTTCTTTACCGCAAGTGCCGCGTTAGAAAACAACATCGTGACGCCTCCCGTCCGCATGACGTTTCACGTTGTCGCGTGATACGTCATATGACGTGCTACGTTAGCGAACTGGTACGCGAAGCGAGTCGCAAAGCGCAGGTTTCTGGAAGCAAACCGGGAGGCCCTGCAAAGCGCTTAACGTAAACACAGCAAGTCATGTGACTTGGTAATAACACTTTTCATTGGTTCATTTCACTTTTGGTTTCCTAATGATGTAAGACTAGGTCATATAATCTAAAATGAACACTTTTGATTGGTTGAGAACTCTTGTTTTTCCCAAATGATGAAAATCCCTCCTTCTTTCCTCACTCTGACTTTCATCATTGTGAGAGAAAGACCCTTTGTGATCACTGAGCAATGGCTTCTTTAGTAGCTTCAGCTGGTGCTTCCCCACCACCTCCACCACATCCAAGGAAGAGTGGACCACCTGCTCAAGTTATAATTCAGCAAGAAGAGGAAGAAGAGGAAGACGAGGAAGAGCAGGAAGAGAGGCAGTTTTTGCCTGAGGAACCCAGGACGTCTCACCGGAAAGAAAACTTCATTTGGCAATTTTTTAAAATTCCCAAAGGTCAGAAAAAAGTAAATGCAAGATACGTAACTTGCCTTATATGTCAAGATAGACTGTCCAGAGGAACCGAGAAAAAATACAGTTTCGGAAACTACACAATGCATCGCCATATGACTAGGTGGCATCCTAACAACTACAGTGCTGCACAGTTTCGGAACGACCTAGATAATCTCCCTATTATGGCCAGAAGATCTGTTGTACCGGAAGTAACGGGACCAGAGGGCAGGGAGATGGTGCCAAATATACAAATGAGATTTGGTGAAGTAAAACACATCTGCGTATTTTGCGATGGATTCATTTGCTACGGAGAAAGAAGCATCACTCTGATCAACAGAGCTATTGACTATCATATGCAAGTTTGTACGAAACGCCCAAAATAATAAATACTTTTTTTTTGTTTTGTTGCTCCTGTTGAGCCCTTTACAATGAATCGTTTTCATTGCCCCCTCCAAGAAAAACCCCAAAAAATATAAAACTGTTCAGAAAAATTCAAAAAAAGTAAAAAAAATTTCTGAAAAATAATAAAAAAAATATAAAACAACAAAAACAATAAAAAAAAAGTTCTTTTCAGAACTACCTCCCCGTTATTAAAAAATTGGTACAATATTTGGAACTGTGCCAACCTCTATTTCTCTTAGTTCGCTTCCCAGTTCGCTCGCCGGTACGCGAACCGGAAGCGAACCAAAAACAGTAAGTATAAGGGAAGGAAACAGACACTTATGTTAAAAGAAAGACAGCTATAGGGGAGTAAACTAGAGATACTATTACCCGTAATCCACTGCTGATGATGTCACATATTACATCATTCATGACATGCTCAGTGACATCATCAGCAGAGGATTGCGGGTTTTTTGGCAACGTGCCTTATCCACGGTTTAATAACGCTGCCTTTTGCTTTATATACGTTTTCAAATTGTATGAAATATATACCAATAGGTCGTTATGAACCTTTAGGTAGTGCTTTTCTTCATGAGGTCTGGTCGCTTCCATACACATACAGATGTTTCAAAGATGATCAAGAAGTTTATCTGAATGGAGAGGAATGCACTGAGACGCCAGATCATTCACTAATGTGTAGGCACATACAGTTACACGGTTCATGCAACAAACACCGACCAAATATGGCTTGCGTGTTGCAAGGCACGCCAGTTCCTGCTATCATCCCCACGTTCAAGTTGTTGGAAAATGGTAGTTATTTGATGCTCAATAATGAAGATTGTTCTGAGTTAATTAAAAGTATTCCTTTTATCGTAACAGTAAGTGAACGGGTTATTTGCTGCAGAAATGTTCTATTTTCTCCCACACATGAACATAGGGAGTTTTCAATCTGGCCACAAATACCAACCTTGGGAGAGATTTCAACGGCATGGCAAGAATAAGAGCTCTTTTGTCTCAGAGAGAGGTGGCCTTGAGTTTGGCCCGTGAAACTTTCGTGCTTCACATAGCGAACACCCGTACAGAGGTGCAGACCCTTTTCAATTCAGATTTGCCTTTCAATTTCAGCAAGATGGTTCGGACTATCTTTAACGCATCCTCCACAAAGACCCTGGCGCACTTTTTTAAAGTTGTTACCAGTGGTCTCGTGACTTCATTTGAGAAAATCTTTGGAGTCATCCCTGCTTTCTTTCATTCTATTTTCTCCACTCTGCTTCGTGGATTGGCATTTTTACTTGCATTACCAGCGGACGCTCTTGTGCTTTTTTACATTTTTAAATATGGATGTCCCTCCTATGCAACCTCCCACCCTGCAGCTGCTGACACTGTTCCGCAATCGCATGCTAGAATATTATGGCACAATGCCGTTGGCGATATTAAGCACGGCATATGGATTATCTTTTCGATTCTCCTACTTCACCTGTGTCCAGCCTGTATTTCACTGCCTGACCTGTGATTTCGATTGGGCCATTGATTTGTGTCTCTGCGGACCGGTTTCTCCTGACGTCGACTTTAATCAGCTGATGACTCCTATCATTACTCACGAGTTGGTTTGTCCTGGCGAAAGGATTATGGCTGTGGCATTGATGCATGGACTAATTGGTCCCTGGAATTTATTGGCGGCAGCACAGTCTTTCTTGGAACAGAGCTTTCTTGAAAACCCACCGAGCTGTCCTCTGATGGTGATAGAGGATCCGGTGCTGGGAGAGCACGTATGTTCTTTTCCGCTTTTAAATTGGATGGCTGAACTGTTTTCGGATGAAGACGGTGACTTCCTATTGGAGGCTGTTGCAGCTTATTTTGCATACACAGTTATGTCATAGACCTTTTTCATGCTTGATATGCTGAGTACTAGCATTTCATTGACAATTCATTGACTTATTTGTCAAGTTTTTATTATTTACCTTGCCTATTGGCTTAAGACTCGATAAAGTACTTGGCTGTTTTATTTTTCTTTAGCATTAAATTTTCCTAGTTTTTAATGCTTTACCTTGCGGACCGTCCACATATAAACTTGCAATCTGCTCTCATGAGATGGCACTTCTATTATCCTATTCAGTTCGTTTCCGGATCATGGGGAGGTGTCATCTAGGTCCTGGATATCTTTACACCGTGTTAAGTTAGCATGGGCTCATTACCGGTTTAAACGCCATTTTTCCTTTTTTGCAACTTCTGCACACGACACTTAGTTGTTGCTTTAGCTTTCCACCTAGTAGTTCATCGTGGTTTACATGAGAATAATATGTTATTGCTCTACTATCTGCTTTGCTTGTTAAACTATATCTGTACAGCGAGTGCTAAAGTTTCAAGAACAACACGATACAGAATTGTTATGAGGTCTGATCTCCACGACTTCATACTCATAACATAAGTGCAACTTCTGCCAATTCTGGGCATGAGGCGGGTTTTATATTGCTTTGCCGAACACACATACACAACAGTTGATGCGGTTCACATGAAGAGAGAGCTGGTGTATGCTGATGTGATTCCTTCAAATCTAAGACACTAAAGTATGGGCACGCCCTAAACCAACACAAAGAGACCTTCTTAGCAAATAATATATTATGTGTATTAGGGAGGGTGAGATATAAGCAGCCGCGGGCCGTGGAGGGAGTTACGGTGAGGCAGGGAGGCGGGGAGGGGGAGAAGCAGGGTGGAGCCCTCTCTACCCTGCCCCTCCCCCTCCCCGCCTCCCTGCCCCACCGTAACTCCCTCCACGGCCCGCGGCTGCTTATAAGTGTTGCTAACTCTTATTCATTTACAGCATGTTAACATACTGTCACCATTCGCTTTTTATGTACTAGTAACTATGCTGGTAATTTTGCTACTGATAATATGTGTACTTGTATTCTCCACCCTGCTTCTCCCCCTCCCCGCCTCCCTGCCTCACCGTAACTCCCTCCACGGCCCGCGGCTGCTTATAAGTGTTGCTAACTCTTATTCATTTACAGCATGTTAACATACTATCACCATTCGCTTTTTATGTACTAGTAACTATGCTGGTAATTTTGCTACTGATAATATGTGTACTTGTATTATCTAAGATACTACGCCTGAGAAGACGGCATTAGTAAATAAACATTTCAAATACACATGTGTTCTTCTTAACTCCATGTTCTGGTTTCTAAGAAATATATAACGACCGACTGTTCATGAGTTCCACGTATCCTGAGGTACTATAAGTTCATATTCTGGATTGTCTAAACATTGAGAGTTTGTTATATCCAATGTGACACTGTACCTAGCTTGCTAAGGAGTTTTTGATTACTAACGTGAGTTTTGGGACACCCTAATTCGCCGAGGTTCCAATCCTCTGTCCACAGTTCTGTGTGAGAACAGAAACCCTGCAACAGGGGCACCCCCGACCCTTGCTGGAGCTTCATCACACTTGCGATACAACTCCAGCAATGCGCCACCTTTACGGCACAGATACATCACGCATCTGTGCTGTTTTTGCCCCATGATGCGCCGCATTGTAAATGCAGCACACCATAGGTGACGGAACAGCGGCACAGAATGACTAACACATCCCTGGTGATGCGCCAGTCATCATAAATGTATCCCTATGCTTCTTATCTTGTTAGAGATGAACCGCCATATGTATCATCAAAGTTTTTTGCATTTCCTAAATAGCGAACTTTAAGGAATAAATAGCGATTCTTTACCATTCCTAGTTTGCGATTAGCTATTTGCTAATTACAAATTACCCATTCATTTCCTTCATTTCCATAGGGCGGTTGGACTCACTTTTAGCTCGAACGGCTGAATGGATTTCCACGAAACTTGGCAAAATTGTAGGGACTGGTAGCCCGATGTGCCTTTGCTATGTCTCAAGATATATGCTCCAGTGGTTTTTACGAAAATTAACTTTGAAAAATATATATTGGGCTACATTGGCCTATATATATGTTGGAGCCCAAATGTAGCCCAATGTAGCCCAATGAAGCCCAATGTAGCCCAATGTAGCCCAAAGATGGCCGCCAGACACACAAAAAAACAAATGTAGCCCAAATATCAGCCAGATGTAGCCCAACTATAGCCCACTGACAGAATGACCAATCAGCTTTGCAAACCTCCGTTACGCGAAGCGGAGCGCTGTTACAGATATATATCTTTTTTTGAACGTTAATTTCTCAAAATCCACTGGAGCACATATATTGAGACCTAGCAAAGGCACATCGGGCTACCAGTCCCTAATATTTTGCCAAGTTTCGTGCAAATCCATTCAGCCGTTCGATTATTATTATTATTATTTTTTTTGCCCCGCGGGGCCCTTTTAAAACCTCCACATCAAACCTAGGGGGTCAGCGAGGATCTACTATGCCCCCTTATGGTTATTTCCCCCTTTGTTTTGGCCTCCTCTTGTCTCTCGATCCTACCGAGAGACAAGATGGCGGCCGCTACGGACTTTTTGGAATGTTGACAGACGCCAGAGAACCAATCAGCTTCGCTTCACAAAGCTCCGTTGCGCGAAAAGTACGTGTCCTGGGACGCTGCCCGGTCCGCTGTTACAGATATATATCTTTTTTTAAACGTTAATTTCTCAAAATCCACTGGAGCACATATATTGAGACCTACAAAAGGCACATCGGGCTACCAGTCCCTACAATTTTGCCAAGTTTCGTGCAAATCCATTCAGCCGTTCGGGCTAAAAGTGAGGCCAACCGCCCTATGGAAAACTCAATGTTAAAAACACGTTTTGGGACCCCCCTTTTTTCTCGGCCCCCCCTTGACGAACCCCCCCAAATTTTCAAGGGCTGCTCAGAAACAAAATGTGCCATTTTCCTGAAAATTTCAGCCAATTCCGTCCACAAACGCCAAAGTTATTAGACATAGAATTTTCAAAAATCCCATAGAGAAAAAATCCTAACTATATATACCTACTGGCGACCGCCAGTAGGTAATATATATATATATATATATATATATATATATATATATATATATATATATATATATATGCCTCGTCCTGATGCACTGGCTGCCCTGTGAAGGTCGGGCTCTTCCGAGGCAAATTGGAGTTGGAGTATTAATGTGGGAGCCGGACCTGCTTGCCCCTGAAAGGTGAAATCTTTCGTGTGTGGAAAGCAAGGGAAATTGATGAAGGTTTTCACTGCTGGCTGTGTCGTGTTTGAACGAGTACCTGGAACTTTTAAACATTACAAAGTGTTGGGACACACCTTAATTATGTACGCATGGGAAAAACTGTCAGTGGAAGGAAAGTTTTGCAGCGCTGTGTCCATTATTCAGCTATTTGGCGCATGGACTTTCAAAAGAGCGCTATTTTCTCCATGCCAGATTTTCATTATTCCCAGTGTGCAATCTGCTTGAAAATGTGCCTGCGTGTTTAAAATGACCACGTGGGGTTATTCAAAATGCAGAGATTAGTCCCGTGATCAAGGCTCCTGTGTGAGCAGAAACGTTGGGAAAGTGTGAGTCCCTCATGCAGTGGGGTTCCATGGAATAAACGACTTTTTACATGACACGACCTGTGCTGGTGCACTTCTTTTGAAGACAGAGGAGATTTGCTGGGATATATATATATATATATATATATATATATATATATATATATATATATATATATATATATATATATATATATATATATATATATATATATATATATATATATATATATATATATATATATATATATATATATATATATATATATATATATATATATATATATATATATATATATATATATATATATACCTATCAACATTTGAGTCAGTTCTATCTTGGATATTTTATTTCTTTATGACTCATTGTATCCTTTTGGATCCAGATTTTTGCCATGGCTGGCTGTTGTTTTCTTGGGCTCCTTCATCTTCAAGTATATATATATATATAAATATATATATATATATATATATATATTTAATAGGTACACTCTGCAATGCCTCGTGAATATACAACAATTCTGGTGCATGCTGGGGCCTGTAGTTGAGCCTAAAGGCCTCGTGGCCACATGCATGAATATTTAACTCACCTGTGGGAAAGGCGTGATGACGCCAAAACCGGTCAGGGCTATGAGTCATTGAAATGCTGCCTCAGACGAATAAAATTGTTTGTTTTGCACACAGAAGTCGGAGTGGGGCTCTGTTTCTTTGGAATTGTACGCATGCAGGATTCCCAGAATCAAGCTTGTGATCAGGCGGGTTAGCAGATCCACGCGGTCACCAGATATTGTTTGCATTTTGTTTAAGAATTTCTCAAAAAGTACTGAACGGATTTACACCATTTAAAAAAAAGGTCGCTTTCTGAACCAAAAGCTACCTTTTTGACACATTTAGTGTAATTCCGTTTAGCAGTGCAGGCTGTAGCCTATTCCAAAATTTCATATGGAAATTAACATGGAGAAAATGTGTTGTGGGATCCCCCTGTTTTATCGGCCCCCGCTTTACAAATCACCCCAAAACTTTCAAAACAGGAGCACCCCATTAGTTTTTTAATTTCCCAAAGATTTGTCAACGCCGCCAAAGTTATTGGCAAATCAAAAACACTTTTCCTATGGGAACTGAGTCCTAGCTATAACTACCTACTGGCTACATATATAGAAGGGAGATTAGATTAGAACATTAATTAAAAATACAGTGACCAGGAAAGGAAGAAATTGGTATATTGAAGTATAGTAATTTCATTAAGACAGTATGAATGAATATGTTTGAAATTAGGTTTGGGTGTTCATTTATAGTATGTTGTTTAATAGAATGTAATTTGCACATGCCCACAGAGTCAGGTATGCACTTACATATCCAGTTACACTCCCACAAAATCACTTATGTACCCACTGCTCATATAACCAGACAGTTACTGAAACATTCAGTCACACACCCATAAAACCATTCAGACATCCATTTACTCACCTATTTGCCAATGTTTGAGTACTAGTTCACCCTTAAAGCTTAGTAGGGCATGCACAGAATGCAATGTGCACCACAAAAAGAGTTTGACGACGACTACTTCAGCACTCCCAAAGGGTAGTGGGCTTCAGAAGGAGGGTAAGGAGTAGAGAAATTAGTATATAAAGGCTCTAGAGTGACAGGGGCTGGGGAGGTGCCGTGGCTCGAGAGGGGATGGGTGAGTCAGCACTAGGCTGAATAGGCCCATCTGCATTTGGAGTAGTGGGAGGAGTAGCATCTGGGCCTCAATAGGACTATGCCTGCCTTCCATAATGCTGGCTCCGCCCCCCTGTGGTGTGTCTGGGGCCAGAGCCTACGCTAACAAAGGAGATTGTTGTGGACTTAAGTGTCCCCCAGAACTGGTTTTGACCAGGCACAGAGCCCTAGCTGATATAAGTATTGGGGCTGTGACCCCATGAAAGGTTTACTGCTTGGTGCTTATTTGAGGCGGACAAGCTGCCGGACTGCCAGGAGGAAGCACCACCGGGGGATTGACCCGCTGCCCTGCTTGGCAGCAGAAGGATTTGCTGTTTGCCTAGGAGACCCGGTGTGCTGGCCTGCTTGGGCACCTTCGTGAAGAAAAGCGCTGCCTGTTCTCTACTGGGGCCGACAGGAGAGAGGCAGGTGGAGCGCTGCTTGTTCTGCCTGTTTTTCTGGCACTGCCGAGAAGACCGTGTGGCTGGCTCCCCTCATGGAGCAGATGCAGGGTGGAGGGCTGAAATTAGCCCCGAAGCCTGAGGTGCGGGCTCACCATCTGAGGAGGTGTCGACAGGAGCCTACCCCGCATTGTAGGTGTCAGGAGGAAGTGCAGTATCGTCACACCTGAAGCGGGCCATAGATGCCTTGCAGGTTGCTATCCCCGGAGCCCCAGACTTGGGCACTGGTCGCAAAGCAAACCGGAAGTCAGGCGCTCGTTGCCTGACCAGGGCTGAGGCTGACCCAAGATGAGGAGCCAACCATGAAGCAGACGGCCGGAAGACAGGCAAGGTCTGTGCTTGGTTGGAGGTGGGAGTCCCGTGGCATCTAGAACCCGGTGTGCTTAAGAGAGGTTGGAGTCTAGTGGGCTCCGCTTGGCTGCATTCTTCTGGATTTTCCCCCTGTACAAGAGAAGCCCCAGTGAGTGAGGCCTGGAGTGGAACACTGTTGGTGCCTGCGGGTACCAATTTCACTGCCAGAGGAGACCCGGTGAGTGGGATTCCCAAGGCACCCTGTTGGTGCCTGCTTGTGCCAGTTGCACCAGAGAAGCCCCAGTGAGTGGGGCTCACAAGGCACTGTTGGTGCCTGGTGCGATTCGTACAGCTGCAACGCCAGATCATGGGCAGCTGAAACATGTGGGGGTATTGTTGTGTTACTGAGAGACACAGGTAAGTTGCACACTTGCTCCCATTTTTGGTTCCGGCCCATTGGGGCCCGAACCATGCTGCATCAGCAGCCTGGTGGCACAGACAAAGCCACGTGCTCAGAGAGCCCTGACTTTTGGATAGAGGGCATTAAGACACAGCCCAAGACAGGCCCCTGAGGAAGGCCAGTTGGCCTGGAAGTCACCTTGGGTTCTGTTGGGGCGTAAGGCCCTAAGGTGATGTGTGCACCTCCTGAGTGTTACTGTGGTGCACTGGTAATTTGGGATGTATGTCTATGATGTGATGCATAATGTGTTTATGCTACCTGCAATGTTACCAGTAGTTACTGGTTGTGATTTTCGGTAACCCTGGGCTTAATACTACACTACGCTAATGGAGCATGCAAAGTTTGTACTAATTCGCACTTTGCAAATTGCACGTAGTACAGTACCAAAACTGTGCTTAATCACGTAGCGTAGCAGCTAAATCAACACTATCTTCAGATGCTTTGAAAAAGCAATTTTACATGCTTAAAAGCATATAACCAATTCACAAAAGTGAACTTTTACAATGAAAACATTAGGCAATGAGAGAGCTGATGATTTTGGGGTCCCCCCTAACCTAGGGGGAGGACCAAGCAGATGATTTGAACACAAAAAGCATAAACAAAAAGCACATTTTGTTGAACTTCAGTGGTGATCCCATCATCTTAGGACCACCCCAAGCACAGTTATTGGTAAAAAAACAATCCTGACCAAAGGCCCTGCAAAGCATTATGGGACGAGATTAGCAGTGGGCAGTGAATATTATAGTATCCAATATCAAAATAATTCTACAAAGAGCTGCAGTTCACCTAGTTGTTACTAGATGTCCCTCACGAGTCAAATGCAAAGCATTGAAATTATTCTTACATCAAGCTGCAGTTCTACAAGTCGTTACTAGATGTCCCTCACAAGTCAAATGCAAAACCATTGAAACCCTTTCATCAAGTATTTGCATTTGACTCTCGAGGGACATCTAGTAACGACCAGTTGGAGGATGGGACCACCACCAAATCGTTCAATAAGATGTGCTTTTTTGTTTTTAAGGCATCTGTTTGGTACTCCCCCTAGGTTAGGGAGGATCCCAAAATCATCACATCTCCCACTGCTTGCTACTTTTTCAGTTTCACAATTGTGAAAGTACTATATGCACTTTAGCATATAAAGATAGAGAATCTTATTTTATCATAACTGGCACTGTACAGGATGCCATTTGCAATTAATTTGCAATTTTTTCACAGTGCAGACAAGTACACAATGTCATCAGCTACGCTACACAGACTACGTGTACTACGTGAAGCTCACAGTATACTATGTGAGTGCAGTGCTGCTACGCAAACTATGCCCAGGCTTAATTTTCGCTACTTGTGAGTTCTAATGGTGATGACAGTGGCCCGATTGGCCCTGTATGTACATAATACCCTTTAAAGTAATACCTAGTGCCAGGTGGCACAGTGTATATATGTGATTATGCTCTAATGTATTTAATGGATAATACAAAGGCTATTTTGGATATAACCTTGTGTGGAGTTTCATTTGTGGTGTGCTTAGAGGAGGTATTTTTCTGTAAGAATGAATTAACTCCAGAGGAGTGCAGGGTGAAATTCTGTGTTAATCAGAAACTGTGTGACTACTACCAGGAGGATTTTATTGGGTAGTTTTCAAATGTTTGTTAAAAACTACTGTTGTTTTTTAAGAAGGTGTTTCTAACAGTTTTATATGGGTTTTTTTTCTAATAGGACCGAGAAGAAGCAATTTGAAGAACCTTTTCTTCAGGCACTTATTGGACTTCTTTTAGCTTGTTTCTTTGATGCAGTTCAATGGCATCCCCGTAATCTCTTTTGAATGCAGTAGATGAATCGTGTAAGGCTCATATATTTCTTCAGATCTACTTCTATCCACTTTTTCAAACTATCCACTTGTAGGCAACATTTCTTCCATCATGCAACTTCCATGTTAGATAATATCTACATCTTTATTGTATACATCATTTTGCTTAAGATATAATGTAGGTTTCTTTACCTTATTTACATTCACTAGTTCTTGACCAGTTTTGCAGTTTTTCGGGGGCACACCATTCACTAGAATAACAAGTGGTTCTTCCAAATCTGTCTTCACACCCATAGTTTCAATATAATGTTTCACATTTAAAGGTAAATGCACAACTGTAACTTTAAGCCCTTTCAGAAGCTCAGTGGATGATACCTTTAATGTAAGAGTTTGCTTCTCTGAGAAATTATTGTAAGTGATTCCATGGATATTCTGCACAACTCAGGGTTAGAAACCAAGCTAGTGTTCCTAAAACCGATACCAGTACTCATTCGTCCCAATATTTGCAGAGGTAAAGTAAATAGTCAACAGCACTGCAAGTACATGGGTGGGGTCTTACTGTATCATTTCAATCCTGCAAATCCTACAAACAGTACTGCACTCTTATCTATATACAGGAGCATGACTACACCTCCCTTGCACATTTTCAATTATTTCTTCTCCTACATTTCAAGGAATAATCTATTCTTTTCCTATGGTGCTACTTTTTGTTGCCGAATTTCAAGTTTCAGTGTGTTTCTGTATTTGTAAACAGTTAAATAAGTTATGTTTGTTTGTTAATTGGTTGGTTTAAATTTAATTGAAATACATTCAAAAATATACTTGTAAAGTTAAATATGCTTATTATTAAGTTAATGTACGGGTCACAAACACACTCATACAGGTACGCATATACTCACACACAGTCATTCACTCAATTACAGTAGTAGGGAAAATAGAGCTACATATAACATTTTTAAAGCAGCAAAGATGTGGCATTTCGTACAGTGAGTAATCATCTCTCTTAAAAATTCCCAGGCTGCTTGTATTCTGATGACCGCAACTCGTGAATTGTCTCCCAAGGGTGCTCTAGTTATGGAATATTCTGCTGCACTTAGTTTCTCGTGCATCATTTAGTTGAAGACCCTTTCATGAATTGCTTTTGAGTGCTTCTAATGGGAACTTGTACCATGTCAATACTTCTTGGCGGTGTTGCTGGGTAACTATGGGTCACACATATTAAACAACACATATTCAGCTGTTTCCTTCTTTTTACCAGAAGTTATAGTAAAGTGCTTACATGTTTTTTTCTCTAGTTGTAGATATATACATGCATGTGTTTGAAAAGAATGTGTAGAAAATTATATTTGTAAATAGTTAATAATGGTTAATAATAGTTAAACAAGTTGTGTTATGTTTATTGGTTTGTTTGTGGTGAGTGCAATCCATAGTGTTCTTTAATTGAAATGAGGTAGTATGCAGATTGCGGTATTTTTCTTCAGTCTTTATAATTGTTTTCCCCCCACCATTCTATGATGTCTCCTTAAAAAGTAAATTGGTTGTTGTGTATGTGTAAAGAAGCTGAGAACAGTATAAAAGGGAAAATCAAATGCATATTTATTTCTTAGAAGTCTTTATGTATTGTTGAAATTGTAAGTTACTTTTGTAATTCCATTAATTGTAAACCTAATAAATATTTCTGTTTTTTCAGATCAGTGGCAACATAAATTGGGGAAATATCCTTAACTAATTAGTTCTTGCAATGCTGTGCCATAACTTTAGATTATGAGGATGCACACCCCAGGACAGATTGCTGTAGTTATTAATATACCTAGGCACACATCAGTACAACAACTCACACACCCAGCTACACAAAGACAGAGGTACTAACAGTCACAAGCTCACACTGATAGTTTCAGTGACATACCTAGACACACATCAATACAGTCACTGACACACTCAACTACATGCTGATACAGCCACTGCACATCTGGCCAAATAGTAATGCATCCAGTAACATACCCAGGTATACACTGACACACAAACTGACACACCCAGGGACTTTTCTAAGCAGACACTAACACACAGAGGAATACAGCAATGCAGACACTGATACACACAGGTATGCAGCAATGCAGACACTGATACACCCAGCCAAATAGTAATGTATCCAATACCACACCCAGTTAGAGTCTGATGCACACATTGCCACACCCAGAGACTTACCAATGCAGCCACTGTCACACCCAGGCATTCAACAATACAGACACAGAGACACCCATCCAAACACTAATGCCTCCAAAAAGACACCCAGGCATACACTCATACATATGCTGACACACCCAGGGTAACAACAATACAGACACAAACAAAGCCAGATATTCAGCAATGCAGACACTGACACACACAGCCAAATCAGTAATGCATCCGATAACATACTCAGGGACACACTGATGCATATGCTAACACACCGAAGCACATACCGATGTATACACTAACACACCTTTGCATACACTCATGCACATACTGATACACCCACTCTCATACTGATACAGTCAGCCACACATTAAACACTAAGGGCATCATTAGGATGGCGGGCGGCTGACGTAGAAAGGGACCGCCCGTCATTAGTGCTGCAGTCCCGTGGGGGGTCATTAGGATGCGTCCACCACACTGGCGGGTGCATCCTGCATTCTTGACATTGTTGCAGGCGGTGCATTCAGCAACGCCCGCGGCAATGCCAAAAAGGCATGTTGTGCATTTCCATGCACAGCGTGGCAGGCACCGCGCGGTGCCTGCCATCTTGTGCATGAAACTGCAGGGGGTACCATAGGTACCTCCAATGTGCACCCCCACCCGCAGGAACACCCTGGGGACCCGCAATGGGAAAAGTCATGCAGGCAGTGATTTTTGGCAGGCGGATCGCCACCGCCATACGGGCGGTGGCGATCCGCCCGCTATCATAATGATCCCCAAAGTGTTAGCTCTTTGTTTGAGAAGAAGGTTGGTCTAGCTAGAACCATTTTGTTCTAGTAGGGATGGGGACATGCAAAGAAGCAACTGGCTTTACTTTTCAACAAACACTTTATAGTCTTTGAATGGAAAAAACCCAAAAGTGATGCTTCTTCTCTATATTGAAGAATTACCCCACAGAACACCTTTTTACAGTGAGAAGCATGTGGCATTTTGCACAGTGAGTAACCATGTCAGTTCATTTCTCACAGGTAGCTGGTATTGTAAGGTGTGCAATTGAAGAAGGTTCTTCCAAGGTTGCTGTAGAGGTTGTCTTTTGCATTATCTGGTTGTATACCCTCTCATGAATTGTTTTTATGTGCTTCCACATAGAACTTGTCCCCTGCAAATATTTCTTTGCAGTCTCTCCGGATAACTGCTTGCCACAAATTGTGCACTTGACATATTTTGCTGATACCTTTTTTCCACATCAGGTATAGTAAAGTGCTTCCACATATCATTTTCTTTTCAGCAAGGTGGTGTGTCTTCTTCTTCATCACCAAGAGGTTGTGGAGCCTCATCTTGAACTGATGATGTAGCTTCAGCCATTGTCTAAAAGCACAGCACCCCTGTTTCTCAATTCTCCTTCTAGACAGTTCACTGGACCTTGTATAGACTTCACTGGAACTACTATTGTGTGTAATTTCCTTGTGGAAGGATGGGGGCTGAATGTATCCAATCAGAAGGCATGATTTGGATGTGCTTGCGAGGGAATTTGTGAATCTGGCCTTTAAATTTGCAGATTTGCAAAATTGGCAAAAAGGGTAACTTTTAAAAAAACAGATATAAGGTGGTTTATATAAATTTGCAAGTATGTTCACACTGTTGTTATTAATGACAATGGAGGGGTGTACATATGTGCAGGTATTTTCATCGAATATGCTGATCAGCTCCCATGATCGGTTGCAAAAAACCATAGAGTAGCAGCCCGTCTATATTTCTGGACCAACGAAAATACTGAGGTACCTCAAAAATATTTTTCATAAAAATAAAATGTATTTAATTGCATTAAAAAACGTATACAGAAAGTAAGGACATTTTAAGAGTATTCGAGAAATTTTATCAGCAACTGTATGAACAGGAAGAACCTACTAAGAAACCAGGGGAAGGAATACGAGATCGGGGCCCACTTTTAGAAGACTCAGTCAAAAAAAAATTGGAAGAAGAAATTACATTATTAGAAGTAACAGTCGCGTTGCGGGAATTGGCCTCAGGTAAAGCTTCAGGTCCCGATGGGATACCTTTCGAAGTCTATAAAACAATAGAAACTGAAATCACTCCGCTTCTGGTAGATTTGTTTAATGGGGTTATGTGTACAGGATCAACACCCTCCTCTTGAAAATAAATAAATATAGCAATCTTCCATAAAAAGGGGAAACCAGCGGAAAAGGCGGGGTCCTACCGACCCATTTCATTAATAAATTCCGATACTAAGCTTTATTCTAAAATTTTGGCAAAAAGGTTGGGCAGGGTCATTGGCGGTCTAGTATCCCCATGGCAGCATGGGTTTGTCCCCGGTCGGGGTACAACGGATCATACTTGTAGGGCAATATCTTTGTTTGATGCTCAGGCTGCCGTGGGGGGGGATGTCGCTATGATCCTGCTCGACGCAGAGAAGGCGTTTGATCGTGTGGACTGGCGCTTTCTCTGGGCTATCTTAGAGGCGAGGGGATTTGGTCCCAATATTATAGGGGCCCTTAAAGCCATGTATGTAGAATCAAAAGCTAAGGTAACAGCAATGGGCGAGAAATCAGGCGTTATACCTATAAAAAGAGGGACTCGGCAAAGGCTGTCCCTGTTCCCCTATTCTATTTGCGCTGTATATTGACCCCCTTATACAGTGTATTCTTGACTGCACAGAGAAAGCTCCAGTGATATGCAATGGTTATTCAAGTAAAATACTGGCCTACGCTGAGGATCTTGCAGTGTTAACAAATAATCCACAACAAACTCTTCCTATTCTAATTCAGATGGCTAAATTGTTTGGGGAAGAGTCAGGCTACCTTCTAAATGAAACAAAAACGCAGGTTATTTGCTCTAAAAATATAGCCAAAACTGACTATAGATTCGTCGACTCTGCCTTATATTTAGGGGTTAAAATTAATGCCAATGTTGAGAAAATTGTAAGTGAGAATTATCTGCCACTTATTAAGGATATTGAGAAGGAATTAAAAAGAATAGATGTGTTACACCTTTCATTAATAGGAAGGGTAAATGCAGTTAAAATGTCTATGTTCCCTAGAGTTCTCTACTTATTTCGGGCCATCCCTTTAGCAATAGAGGATAGGATCATGAAACATCTTGAATCTATGTTTATCAGATTTGTATGGCAATATGGCAGGGTAAGGCGATCTACAAACTTAATGGCACTGCCCAGAGAAAGGGGTGGGATGGGATTGCTGAATCTAAAGTTATATCATTGGGCCTGCTTGCTAACCCAAATGACTACTTTATTTCAATCTACATCTGTACCTGATATAACACCTGGGTTTGCAGATCAACAATGTCCGCCCCAGATATATAGGATGTTATTGGGTGAAAAGACTATAAATGTATTTCAGTGTGAATTGGAACGAAGCTTCTATAAAAAAACAAGATTGAAGACACTGATTGGCGCATGGAAGGTTTGGAAAGCAATTATGAAAATGTTTAATATCCCGAAAATCAATTCCTTTCTGCAACTGTATAACTCATCTCTCTTTCCTCAACTAAAAAATTATAATAATTTGCTGCTGATGTGGAAAAGGCTGGGGCTTAGATCTTTGGGAGATTTAATGGAAGAAGGTGAAATTCTGGGGTTCGAAATGCTCCAGGAAAGATTTGGTATTCCAGACAGTCAATGGCTGGTTCATGGTCAAGTTACCAGGGCAATTAAGGCAGTCAGGCCACAGATTTCACATACAGCGGATTTTCCACTGATTGAGTTATTAAATAGAGGTTGTAGGAAGATTAAGATTGTATATAATTGCTAATTGGACCAAATCCCGGATGATATTAAGAAGGTTGAGTCTAACTGGGCGACAAAATTAGGAGATTCAGATGTCGATCTGGATCTTGCTCTTGTATTGAATAAAAAAATATTCCGGGCATCAAACCTTCGCGCACAACACTACAAGACTATTTTTAATCTTTACCATACACCCGCGAAGATATTCGCCTGGGGTCTAAGCGAGAATGATAATTGTCCCAGATGTAATGAAAGTCAGGCTGACATTATACATATGTTTTCTTCCTGCAAACAGTTGGAAAATGTTAAAAAAGAAATAATGAAATTTATGGAGGGGCTGATAGGTCAGTCCATCGACCTATCTCCTACCTTAATTTTACTGGGTACAGACTCTAAATTGTGTTTAAGCAAGGCTGAAAGAGATCTAATGTTTTTATCTGTTGCTGTACTTAGAATTTTAATTTCTACGGCGTGGAAAGATACGAACCCCCCATCCTTTCAGATGTGGCTCTCGAGATTTCTAGGAATTCATAACATAGAATCCTGCCTCTATGAATATAAAATGATTCAGAAAAGGGGGTGGTGATGGACAGAGCATCTGAGTTAAACAGAACACTCATACCCAGTCAAAAGATCAGGGCTTGATCCATCACCGTTTTTTAGCTCACTGCACCATCCCAGTTCAGAACCTGGCTACATGCAAATTAGTCTGTCCCTGGCCAGTGCATCATGGGAACAGGGCAGACCAAACTACCAAGCCAATTCTTTACTGGAGAACGGTGATGGATCAAGCCCTGATCTGTTGACTGGGTAGGAGTGTTCTGATTAACTCAGATACTCTGTCCATCACCACCCCCTTTTTGAAATTATTTTGGCCACCACAAGTGTGGAAGGGTATGCTCAGACATGAGTCCCTTGCTCACTGCACCATCAGGATTCAAGCAAGCCGGGCCGAAGACGGCTGTAATGCCAGAAACCGGTCCCCGGAAGCTTGTTTCCTTTCCAGTGAAGAATTGGCTTGGTAGTTTGGTCTGCCCTGTTCCCATGATGCACTGGGCCAGGGACAGACTAATTTGCATATAGCCAGGTTCTGAACTGGGATGGTGCAGTGAGCTAAAAAACGGTGATGGATCAAGCCCTGATCTGTTGACTGGGTAGGAGTGTTCTGATTAACTCAGATACTCTGTCCATCACCACCCCCTTTTTGAAATTATCTATGAATATAAAGGCATGAGGCAGCGTAAGGAGGGTATTCGCCTATGGGCTCCTGTAACTAATTGGAGAATAGATAGAAATGGATAAAAATTTTGTTCGTCTCCAATTAATTGAAACTGATTTCTAACCCTATTTATCTATTTATTTTTCTCGTTCCCGCTAACAAGATGTAATTAAAAATGTATGTAAATATATCAAATATTTATCAAATTCTTATCATATATGTAATAATTGTTGAAATTTGTCCATCTATGTACCATCTTTATCAAAAAAACAAAAAAAAAACAAAACAAATGTATTTACTTTATATTAAGTACGTATGTGATTTTTGTATTTTAAACTTATAACAAGTTAATTTGTAACACAAGAATAACTACAGTATTAAAAAAACGTATTAGAAAATAAATAATCATTTCTAATACACTTGGGTCCCCATTAGGATGGCGGGCGGACTTTGCCCCCCTGCCATCCTATCGTGGAAAGGGACCGTCTGCCATAAGGGCGGGGGTCCCGTGGGGGAAATTAGGATGCGCCCCCCACAGTGTCGGGCGCATCCTGTATTTTTAACATTGTGTTGGGCGATGATGAAAAATACCTGTTGTGCATTTCAAAGCACAACGTGACAGGCACCGCGCGGTGCCTGCCACGTTGTTCTTTGAAATGCTGGGGGGTACCATAGGTACCCCCCATGTGTACCCCCACCCCCCCGGAGGCCCTAGGGGCCCGCAACGGGCCCCCAAAGCAGACTCCGCATGCCGCCACGGAAAGGCATTGGAAAATGCCCATTGTAATATGGCTGGCGGTGTCTGATAGACACCGCCACCATAGAGATCCCTTTTCCGCCCGGTCGTAAGGCAACCGGGGCGGAAAAGCGGTGGACGGTCTTTCCGTCCGCCGCGGACCCCCCAGCCATACTAATATGGCGGGGGTCATTCCGGCACAGATGGTGGGCTGATCGCCCCCGCCATCCTAATGGGGGCCTTAGTATTAAAAATAAACCCTACAAATGAACTAAAAATAAAACATTAGAGGGCCATATTATTTTAGCAATGCAATTCAAAAAACGTTATCAATTCACTGAAAAAACAAAGGTTACAGGGTCATTACAGCTATGAAATAGAATTAAAAAAACCTAGAAATTCACTGAAAAAAACAAAGGTTACAGGGACGCTCTAATTTGGCCCAGATTTCCATTGCACAAAACCAAAAACATTCATCAGGTATAGTTATCTGAGCTAACTATAATTTAAGCCCTACACTGCTCTGCTTAAAACCTTAAATATTACATCACTCATGACATGGTCAGTCAGTCACTAACTAATACAGACATTAACACAACCACTGACTTACCTGTACAAGGACTCACGCACCCATAGATATCCCAATGAAGCCAGTCATATACTTATACACTCACCCATATAGCTACTAAAATTCTCACTGATTCTCATATACAGACACAGACATAGCTACTCACTCAACTATACACCCACTTATACTTCCACCAACTCACCAATACAATCACTGATACACTCAGTCTTACAGACATTGAGAAACTTATGCACCAACCCATAGAGTCTCAGACATTGTCTCACTCACTCATAAAGATACTTACACACTGTTTGTGAGATATTAAAGGAAACCCAGATTTGTACATCTGCAATCGCAACTAAATGAAAAATACCAAGCTCGTGCAGAGATCTGCAGAGTTCTGATTGGCTGCCAACACGTCAATCAGAAATTGTTGGCAGCTATCAAAACAAATGCTGAAAAAAAAGAAAAGGGGTAAGGTACGAATACCCTGAACCTCTTGCTCTGATGCTGGGATACCAGAGGGACCCTGCAGAGCAAAAAAGCATTTTTTTCAATTCAATTTGCGAATATTGCTTTGAATAAAAAAAAACAAGACTCCCATGTTTGTTTTTATTATTACCCCTAGGTGAGCCAGGTCCTGGGGGTATTTGTTTAAAAAAAAAAATAAAAAATAAAAAAGGCGGGGTTGCATGGAGGCCCCTTCCTAGGGCTCATTTCTGCCCCAGGGTTCGTGTTTTTAGTAATACGGGGTTGCACTGACCCCCATGCTCCGGGGACCACCGCCTCCCTGGGAATTTTCATTTAAAAATAAATAGGGGGCAACACAGACCACCCTAACCAGTGGACCACCACCTCCCAGGGGCTAATGAGAACATTAGAGGGGGCCACATGGACCCACCTGCATCCCAGAGACCACCACTCCCCCAAGGCTGTAACTGAAAAGATATATTGGGGTCTGAACTGACCACTACTGGGGCTATCAAACATTGAAGAAGGAGTCCGCATGGACCACCGCCCCAGGGATCGCCACCTCCCCAGTGGTTTCTTTTAGGAGGACGGGGCAATTTCGGAACCGGTGACCCCTTCCCCCAGCGTGAACTGGGTTTTCTTGGGTGCCCTGGAGCCTACTTAGGATATCCAGTGTGCATCTCGGGAAAGCGGAGGGAGTATCCAGGTCCCTGTGGTTACAGCCTGCTCCTCATCTCCTGTAGGATTCAGCATTGCTACTTCACACAGAGAGCTGCTGGAAATGCAGTTCCCTGTGTGCACGGGTAATAGTTTCAACTATTTACCTGCCCGCATGTCTGCATGCAGGGAAAGAAATGAAACCTACACTTCCAGCAAGAAGGAGCATGTTGGCAGCTCCCACCCGCTGGAACTGGATTGTTTGCTTTTGCTGTCATTTCCCACCAACCATTAGCACACCTCTATGTCCTGGTGCTGTGGAGTCCGGGATATAGCAGGAGGTGGCCCTGCGGTCTCGAAGTTCAGGAATGGCTCCGTGAGCCATTCCTGACCTTTTCACAGGCCGACCTTCGGAGGTGGTGATAACAGGGGCTGTATATGGCCCAGAAGGGGGGTTGTAGCTCCCCCCATTACTTTCAATTTAGCTGTTCCATGTTTAAATATTGCGGTAAAAAATTAAGTTTACAAAAATATTGATGTAAAAACATTGATTGCAAAAAATCGACTCGCTATTCTTAAACAGGTAAGAACAATAATATTGAATAAAAAATATTGAAGTAAAAATTAGAGATGTAAAAAATATCGATTAAAAATTATAAATAACTAACAAAATATATTAAATAATATTCATATTTTTAATAAAATAAATAACATTTAATATATATTGTAAATAAATATAACAAAACTCGTAATTTAAAAAAGATAAACACACATAATTGAACACATTAAACGATTATAAAAAAAAATACATTTCACAACACAATAATTACAATAGCAGGGAAAATATTGGATAGCCGAGGGGTAAAAATGACTATTCCCACTCAAGTGAGTGCATCAGCAGGGAAAGTGTTGGCTAGCGGAGGGGTAAAAATGACTACTCCCTCTCCAGTGACTGCAACATTAGGGAAAGTGCTGGATAGCGGAGGAGTAAAAATTACTATTCCCACTCCAGTGAGTGCAACAGAAGGGAAAGTGTTGGATAGCGGAGGGCTAAAAATTACTATTCTCACTCCAGTGAGTGCAAATCAGGGAAAGTGCTGGAGGGTGGAGGGATAAAAATTCCTATTCCCACTCCAGTGAGTGAAAATCCAGTGAGTAAAAATCAACGAAAGTGTTGGATAGCGGTGGGGTAAAAATTACTACTCCCACTCCAGTGAGTGCAAATCAGGGAAAGTGTTGGATATCGGATGGGTAAAGTTACTATTCCCACTCCAGTGAGTGTAACAGTACGGAAAGTGCTGGATACCACAACAATAAAAACAATATTCTACATTTTTAATAAATGTAATTTCCATTATCAACATAAATATTATTGAAATGTAAATATGTTAAAATTAAAAAAGATAATAAACATTCATTAATAATACATTGTTTAACACTATAACATCCACAACACACACCTACATTTAATTACACAATTACAATTAATAATTACTAATTAAATAATAGAAATTAAATAACACATAATTAATAATTCATCAATAAAAAATTAAATTATTTCCACCCTTCTTACCATTTACACCTATAAACACCTCAACACACACCTAAAATTAATTAAACAATTACCGTAATTAATTAATAATAATTAATTTGAATGAATTATCTAATTAGCATACAATCATTTGTGTATTAATGTACACATTTAACTCAATAACATCACAATTATACAACTATGAATAAATATAAATTATTCAATACATTTCATATAATTAAATTACTGTCCACCCTATTCCCATATAAACCCACCACCCGCTCCGGAACTAAACATGCAAAATTCAGTGTAAATTAATGTATTAACTACTATCAATATTAAATAAAATCTATATAATTAAATTACTTCCCACCCTATTCCCCTATAAACCCACAACCCACTACAAAACAAAAAAATGCTAAATTGTATTTAAATAAAAATATTAACTACTAAAATGTTTACACATATAATAAATATACAAACAAGTCTCATACAAAATATCAAAATACATAACATTAATAATAAATCGATATTTCTTTTCCACAATATTTTTTCCATAGATATTTATGACCCACAATATTTTTACCTTGATATTTATGTGTATCGATTTTTATACATCAATATTCTAGCTCTGTACCGAATTTAGCCCCAGGGAGATATCGGTCCACTGGGCCTGGGGGGGTTTGCAAGGCCACCCATAACTTTCTATTTAGTCACGGGAGGTGGTGGTCACTAGGGCCTGGTTTGTCCATGCTTCCCCTTGTCTGTTTATTTTTGTATAGCCCTGTGGTGGTGGTGGTGGTCCCTGTACTTGTGGAGTCCAAGAGGCCCTCCTGTTATAATCTACATAAGCTCAGGAGCATGTCCCCATGACCTGGCCCACCTTGAGGCCTAATTAAAAACAAGCACGGGAAACAGCAAATATGTAGCGAAAATTGCAGTGAATTTTTTATGCGTTTTTGCTTTGCTAGGGTCCCTCTGGGAACCCAATGCTTGGGGGTAAGAGTATTCCTACTATTCTCCCTTTTCTTTGATTTAATTTTTTAGTGCAAGCCAGCTAAAGCAGAGTCCAAAGATGGCTGCCAACGCTTGCTGGTTGAATTATTGGCAGCCAATCAGAGATCTGCAGATCCCTGCACAAGCTTGTTATTATTTGTGAATTCTTCACAGCCACAGATATAAAATTTGGAATTTCCCTTATTATTTCATAAACTATTATATAGATTTACACCAAATAACAAAACCACAATCTGGATCAAAAGCCAGCTTTCTGCCAGACTTGTTGCAATTTCGTCGAGCAATATGGGCTGCAGGCATGTTTAAAGACCCCGTCTCTTTCTCAGCCTCCACCACTTGAAGCATCACCACGAAACTTTTCACATGCAATAGAATCACTGGTACAATTTTTGGGAGGAAATTTTGTGAAGATTTGCCAAACTGCACCGAAGATATAGGCAAGTCAAAAAATACATCTTCCTTGAAAACATGGTCCTAACTACAACAATCGCCTGTAGGTTACACATATCCATATATATTCAATAAAAAAAAACAAAGGTTACAGGGACGTTATAGCTAGGCTCAGATTTTGTACAAAACTATGAAATTCAACAGTTATAGGTATCTGACTTATAATTATAACTTATGCCACCGCAATCCAGTGGATGGAAAGACCGTCCGCCGGTTTTCTGCCGGTCGGACAGGTGACCGGGCGGAAAAGGGCTCCAATATGGTGGCGGTGTCAGCAAGACACCGCCATCCATATTAGGATGAATGTGGAGACTTGCCTTTCCATGGCCGTGTTGCCGCCATGGAAAGACATCCGGTTTCTGCCTTAGGGAGTGTTGGGGGTGAACTTGGGGGGTGTCTATAGTATGCTCCTACATTGGCATGGACAAGGTGGCAGGCACCGCACAGCATTGTGGCGGTCGGTGCTGTGAGCACTGCCCGCCACAATGTTGTGAATGGGGGATGTCACCGCAGCAGTGGCATCCTAATGGCCACAGCGAGACCGCTGCACCTCTGGCGAACGGTCTCGTTCACCCTTATGGTGGCGGACTTGCACACCCGCCATCGCAATAGGGCCCTTACTGTTTTGAAGTGTGAGCAGGCAGTCAGAACACAGCACGAGATAGGGAGGGATCGCAGTTACACCACATCACCAGATATGCACATTTGGATTTCGGTTAATATCTCCAAAACTATTGAACAGATTTACACCAAATTTGCACTTACCTTAATCAACATATTCCTACCTGCCAAATTTGGTGTGATTCCGTTCAGCAGTTTTGGCTGTATCTAAAGGTCCTATGGGAAATATTATGGGGAAAACGTGTTTTGGGAACCCCCTTTTTCTCTGCCCCCGCTCAACAGATAACCACACAACTTTCAAGACAGGAGCTAAAGTGAGTGTCACACGAGTTAGAATTCATCAAACAGCGCCAACGTTATTGGCAAATGAAAAAATGAAATTCCTATGGAAACTAGGTCCTAACTATAACTACCTAATGGCGACTGCAAGGTCGTTGAGAAAATACGAATGCAGGGGGAGGTTATATCACTCCTTGAGAACATACAGACACTGCAGGCTAAACCACCCCAAATGGAGAAAAGAGTGGAAGATGCTGAAGGGTCATCGAGGCGGAATGATCTGTAAGGCCTAGGATTCCCAGAGAAGGCAGAGGGACCCTCAGCTGAACTGTTTCTAGAAGACTGGATATTTGCCGCTCTCAGCACTATCCACCTCGCTGCCAGGAGCAACTCTCAGAGCACTAAAAGAGCAAATGTTTAATTTCAGATACAGAAACGTAATGTTACAATATGTCCAAACACATGGCCCGCCTCACTATGAAGACCAGTAGATCCAAATCTACCCTGACTATACTAGGAAGGTTCAGGACCTGCGAAACGGCTTCCTGGGAGTCAAATGTAGGCTATGTGAGCAGAATTTTAAATATAGCCTGGTGCTCTTGGTGAGTCTGAGGTTACAGCTGTGGAAATTTGGCAGAGATTGATGTTAGCATTTAGCTGAAGTCATCTTGTTTCCGGCAGCCATCTTGTTGACCATGTGCTCCCCATGTGCTCTTTCCTTCTTCGCTGTTGCTTGCCCTTGTGCTTTTCTCAAGAACTGGCTATACTTAGCCTCTGCTACTCTGCACATGCTCAGAAGAGTCTGTAGCTGCCCATGCACCTGCTTAGGTTTGTTACTGTCGGGATGTTTTTACTAAAGTCAGCAACTGTTGGCTCCTCCTTCTTTATTGACCATCTATGTATATACCTCTCCTATGTGTGCTTGTACCGCCTCCTTTTAAGTAACCCTGGGCGGGCGGCTACGTTCCGTGCACGGAGTGTGCGTAGTGCCGGCTTCTACGCATTTTGCGTAGCAGGCGTAGAATCCGGCACTATGCACGCTCCGCAGACGGAGCGTAGCTGGCCGCCACCCGCCTCCCTCCCGCCCTCCCTAAATACTTTAAATTAAAAGTGTAAAAGAATTAAAAGGCACTTACCTTGCCCGCCGCTGCCCGCCGCGTCCCCGGGGCTCGCTATCTTCGTGGCTTCGGTCTTGTGTAAATAATGCGCATGCGCGAGCGGCCGCGCATGCGCATTTCTCACGAGAAATGCGCATGCGCGGTCGCCCGCGCATGCGCATTAGATACACAAGACGGAAGCCATGAAGATAGCGAGCCCCGGGGACGCGGCGGGCAGCGGCGGGCAAGGTAAGTGCCTTTTAATTCTTTTACACTTTTAATTTAAAGTATTTAGGGAGGGTGGGAGGGAGGCCTGCGGTGCGTAGTGGGGCTACGCGGAGTGCGGAGGTGGGCGTAGTTTCTCGCCCACTTTACGTAGCTCCACGAAGCCCCACTACGCCCACTACGCCCAGGGTTACTTTTAAGCTCTTGTGTGGGTATAAAAGACCCATGGTTCTTCTACTCCTTGTGCTACTTCATATACTGCCAAGGGGTGTTGTGTAAATGTAGTTCCACCTCATGAGGTTTAATAAAATATCTTTTTGCTATTTCAATTTCCGTGCCAACTTCTATTACTGTTCTGAGGACTTGTGTGCAGAGAAAGGCAAACCCCTAGCACTGGTAGGCCTTGCTGAGGTCCACTTCTACACAAAATGATGGCAACGTCTACTTCTACAAAAATCCACAGGACTCAAAGGAATGGATGGACTTCTTGGGCCTCAGGAGAATGGAGCATGGAATGGAGTGAACAACGGAAGAGGAGTAGACGATGGAGGGTCCATAATTAGGGAGTCTCCAGAGAGGATGACACACACTCAGGAAAAACAAACCACAGGGCACATTATAGTTGCCGATAATGGCACTTTAAGAGTGATAGTAGACCTGGTGCCAATGGAATATTAATTCTTCCTGCTCTGTCTGGTGCATCACACTCGAACAGATGGAACACAAGAGGAAAACAGCCCAGGTGGATGAGGGTGGCATCCGGTCTCACTTCTGGCCACAGGTAAACCCGAAGTATTGTATGAGTGGGCCATGAAGACTGAATTGATGAACACATAGGTTTTTATTGGTATACAATTATAAAAAATATATACACTACACAGACCAACACCTAGAATATAGGTAGGCAGGAATGCAAACTGTCAGCCCTGGAGACGACACTCCCCACAGACTGAACAGGTCTACAGAACTGGAAGGTTCAATGGCATAGGGTAGGAGAGTTGTGGGATAGATTAGATAAATATGTCAGGAACACTATCCAGAGGTGTTGTACTTAGAAGGAGATAAATTCTGGCACCTACTGGCGCGCCTGATTAGAATCGAATGTCAACCTCAGCCTATCCTGGAGGTACGCGATTGAGAAGTATAATGGTATTTACACAGCAAGCGATTAATACTGCATTTGTCGATCATCTGGGAAATGTCTATGTGGAGCCGCAGAATACAGTAACTGCCCAGGGGGTATCTGCATATCTGGAAGAGGTTTCCCTTCCCTGTCTCACCTTGGAGGACCGAGAATTCTTGAGTGCACCGATAAGTAATCCAGGACTGATGGGTGCGATGAAGGTTTTAAAACTTTAAGCCACCAGGAGCAAACGGCTTCCCAGCTGAATTCTATCGACAACTTGCTGACATGTTGGCGGTTCTTACGGAGGTCTGGGAGAGGAGGGAGCTACCTCAGATTATGAGGGAGGCTGTAATAGTTGTAATACCAAAGCCGGGTAAAGACCCAGCTAAGATGCGCTCATGCAGACCTCTTTCTATGTTAAATGTAGAGTTGAAGCTCCTCAGGATTGTATTGGCAAATTGACTTTTGCCCTTTCTCTCCCAACTCACACATGAAGTTCAGTCTGGTTTATACCACAAAGAAACAGTCTCAGAAATATCCATCAACTAGTCCACATCTTGTGGTCATTGTAGTTGAAAAAAGAGAACTATGCCCTGAACTTTCTCTACGTTGAGCAGGCCATTGACTCTGTACACTGAGAATATATCTGGCAGGTAATTCAAATAATTGGTCCGGGCTCACTTTATATAAACTGGGTAAAACTATTATACACAAAAACAACAGCAAGTTTACATATGGGATTCTATGCTTCAGTGGCTATGGAGTTACAGCGTGGTACCAGGCAGGGGTGCCCTCTCTATCCTTTGCTGTTCACCACAGCTATGGATCCGTTTTCATGATGCCTGAAATAGGTTCTCAAGGGATGGCGTATAAGGATCAATGAGACTGTACATTTATTTGACTACATAAATGATATGGAGTAGCTTACCCAAGATATGAAGTGGCTTACCAAGATTATATCATAAATTTCACTAATTAGAAGCCTGACTGGGGCATTTGCAAGTCATGCTGGCCCAAGACAACCCACCAAATGCACACTACTTGGCTATTTGGTACAATATTTGGGATATGTACTAAGTGATGTGTGTATACACTTCCAAGCCAACAAAATAATGATTTTCCTAAGTACACCACTAATTGCTAACAAGACACAAATACATGTGTTTTCTAGGTTTGTTGGTTACTACTAAAAGTTCATTCCTCAATTCGCTAACATATCTAAGCACATCAAATCTCTGCTAAAAAAGTCACCTATAATTTTACTATAAATGAATCAGCTGAAAGCAGTTTTAAAAACTAATGGTGGCCTTATAAAAAACCCACTGTTGATATTTGCTGCTTTTGAGAAACTCTCGGTCAAGCAATCATGCTCACGGGCTGGATATAGGGGCAGTGCTCTATCAAGACCGTCATAACAGATTACATTTGATGGAGCGCCATGAGAGACACTACTCCAGCAATGAACATGAATGTCTCTTGAAAAAAAACATTTTTTCTGTGATTTAAAAAAAATAATAAAGTCAAATCTTCTTACAATAGCTGACAATTACATTAGTATACCCTTTGTTTTTTTCAGTGCATTCCCATGTTTTTCTCCGTATATAAATAATATTGTATTACCATACCTAACAACAAAGTCACTTTAAGATGAGAAAGACATTTAATCAGTTTATGGTTACTTTATTGGCTGAAAGATAAGTATTCTCCCTAGCCCGAGTCTCCCTAGCCACATACTTACCGCCTTACATATCTTAGAAAGTTGCATGTGCTTCAGTATGAACTCAGTGTTACAGTATCTCCTCAAAAATCTCAACGCCCTTCATCGCCTTCTCCACAAGGTCTCTCTGCAGTGAAGGGAAGGGCAAATTCAGGATCAGGGGTTTTAGGAGGCATTAGATGAACAGGAGCGGAAGACAGGTATTGCAGGCAAATAATGGGAAAGATTAGGGAAAAGCGAGATTGAAGGATTTGGAGGACTGGTCAGTGATATCTGTGGCAGAATGACCATTCAGAGGACCATCAGAGGGAAGCCGATTGGGCAGATGTGAGCTTCCGAGGAATTTAAGAACTATCAGAGCAGCGATGAGTTGCCTTTCATGAGTTGCCTTTCATGTGCTTCCTTATAAGGCTCCCTCATTCATTATTATCACTTACTGCTTACTTTTTGCTTGCACTTATGTTGATTTTATGGGTGGGCAAATGCTTAATTCCACCGGCAGAATTGGTGGAATTCAGTAATGCTGTGTTACTCATGTAAAATGGTATTACTAATAAATTCTGCTCCTCCGCCAACGGGATTAAAAATTAGCACTGATGCTATCGATCAATGCAACGAAAGCCTAGGAGAGGGATCTGTCTTTCAAAAATACATTTAAAAACTTGAACATGAGAAGTGACCAGTAAGAACGTAGACCAGCTCTGTGAAAGGTGACCCTGAATATTAATTGTAGAGAAGGTTAGCAGCTTCCTCAGAAGCGCTGAACAATTGTCTGAGTCTTTTTGTTCCCTGAGCATTCCTTCAAGTGAGCTGAGCTGTATGCACCATGGGACATGTAGTCTTCCGACGAGCACACACAGAGCTGCGTCACGCATTAGGGACTGCATCTCTCTAAGGTGCCACAGGCTGTCATAGCCTTGGAATGACTTCACTTAGATCTGCCCTGGCACTGCTAGACAGTTCTTGTTTCAACAGTGCGGGCTTGTAAGAGGGCAGTAGGACAGAAGCGAGGAGGCCCGGGAGTTGCTGTGAGGGTCTGTGGTGAGGGTGCTAGGGGATTACAGAAGGCTGTAACCATAGTACTGATGAACATCGGAAGGCTCTGCATTGCCGCCATCCTAGCATGACCGGCATTAATAGCCTTGTCCTAATGCATGCTGTTTGGAAAAAAGTGCCGAATATTTAAAGGGAAGCTCACGAAATGCGCAGTGATTAAATGCACAGGGGTAACCCTGTAACCTCCATGCTGTTTGGATAAATAGGCGTTCCTAAATGTGCAAGAAGTATGTCTTTCCATCTCTCAATTATTTTCTGAAGTTTTAAACCATTAATACAAGTATGATGAAATAGGATGGGGTATTTACCAAACGAGATAAATACCCCTTGGTGCCCCTACATAAGTATGTGAGGTCACCGAGCAGTATGTACTGGAGTGGTTACCCATCAGTGCCCTCACATACTTATGTAAGGGCACTCAGGGATATGCGCTGCACATACCGGTGCCCACTCTGTCCCTTCACAAAATTCAGTGGATTTTTAATGTAATGCCATGGAATTCCATAGAATGAAACTATGCCAATTCCGTGCTCCCCTAGTTAATTTCCTCCTTCCCTCCCTTGTTCTTCCCCTCTGCAGTGTCTACCTTGCTTGGATTTCTCACTCCTGTATCTGCTGTCTAATGGCCCCAGAACCTACCCGGCTGCTCTGGTGCTTCTTCCAATAATATTCCTCTATCTTAATATCTGAGCCAACTTGACTTATTTGCTTCTCAGTCCCCAGGCTCTCAGAGACAGTGACTTGCTTGTGGTTTACTGGTACTTTACCCCATGCAAGCATTTCCTTCCTGGTAAGTCCTTGACTGGAGTGGGGGTCGGAGCTTGAGTTGGTTCTGCCTTGTTAACTATCTCCTATGTCCTTTTATCTATATCGTGCAGGAGTAGAAAGTACAAGTAGATGTGTCTGAAGAATCACCAATGCATGCAAAGCTGGTATTGAATCACTGAACACACCTCCATTATTTCTCTAACCCTTACCCCCATTTTCCACAAATCAAGAGTGCGTGCTCTGAGCTAATCAGTTATAACTGCAGCACCATAGAAGGGCAGAGTCTTGAGTAGTAGCATCTTAATTCAGCAAAAGCCTCCCTTTAAATCTCAAACCCCACATTAGAGTTGCTATGCGGTCGTTCATATTTGTACTGCACTGAACATACAATCTCTCATTCAGAGATGTGTCAAAAAGGCAAGTGAATGGATCCAACGTGCTCCCCTTTTGCCTGCCAGATTTATTCAGTGCAAGGCTGGCAGGGTATGCTCAGACGTGAGTCCCTTGCTCACTTTGCCACTGGATTCAAGCAAGCCTGGCTGAAGACAGCTGAAATGCCAGAAACAGGTCATAGGAAGCTTGTTTACGGTCCAGGGAAGGCATGGCTTGGCAGTTCGGGCTGGACTGTTCCCATGAGGCACAGGGTCAGACTGATTTGCATATGGCCATGTCTGAACTGGAGTGGCAGAGTGGGCTAAAGAACGGCGATGGAATAAACCCAGATCTTTTGACTGGGTGTGAGTGTTTGATTGGTTCGGATGCTCCGTCCATCACCACCCTCTTTTGTACCGCTTTGTTCGCCATAAGTTGGCAGGGTATGCTCAGACGTGAGTCCCTTGCTCACTTTGCCACTGGATTCAAGCAAGCCTGGCTGAAGACGACTGAAATGCCAGAAACCGGTCCTCGGAAGCTTGTTTCTGGTCCAGGGAAGGTATGGCTTGGCAGTTCGGGCTGGACTGTTCCCATGAGGCACAGGGTCAGACTGATTTGCATATGGCCATGTCTGAACTGGGGTGGCAGAGTGGGCTAAAGAACGGTGATGGATTAAACCCAGATCTTTTGACTCGGTGTGAGTGTTTGATTGGTTCTGATGCTCCGTCCACCACCACCCCCTTTTGTACCGCCAAAATAACACAGCAATCTCACACACTCTGTTAGCTACTATCGCCAAAGTATAAATTCTCGAGGCCTAAGCCATGCACACTGTAAAGAGTTAGTGTGCCACGTTTTTGTCAAACAATAAGGCCTCATTTGAATAAAACATGTATTTATCATCAGTAAAAGCACTTTCACACATGTCAAACTCCCCTTAAAAAATGCATTCTTTCAAAAGTATTAGGTTTTCCCTAATTTGTGTTATAGGTTGTTCTATCTCTTCTGTTCTCTATCTCTTCTTGTTGATATTACTGGCTGAGCGAGGCAGCAGCCCCACGGGTCCCAGAACAGATTCCAAGGGAGGAAGTAGGAAAAGCCATCCGATGCTGTTAGATATGGACTCTGAAGTCAGGATTAATGTTTGGACCGCCAGGATTGCGAGGCCTGGACTAGCCTTTCTGTATAAGTGACTCCCCATGAAGTGCTGATGATGATGTGCGATAAGTTGGAGGGTTAAATACAAAGACACTTTCAAGGCAGAGACTTGCCAATTCATGTTCAGGAAAACCGTTTATCCAAGATTGTTGTTTTAAAATTGCAGAGATTGGGCACGCCAAGCCCACAAGCTTACAATAGCGACAATGTACCTCATGGACAATTGTTCTCGCCTTCTCCTGATGTGGTGAGCAGGAAAGACAGAGCAACGTTTGACTGATGTCAGTTACTCTGCATTGGAGATGTGAGTTTCTGAGCAGTGCACACCTTAATACACCCAGTGAACATTTTCGTCTCCATATCGTTTTTAAAGTTATCATGTTTCATTTCACAATATAAAATGAATGGCTGGTTTTCACGTCTGTGAGAATAATTAGGCAATGATCAAGTTTTTCAATATTGAAACCTTTTAGTAGAAGCCAATCAATGCCAGCTCCTAGGCAATAAGTGAGGAGTTGCTGGTTGCATGTATGCATTTTCTACCGTTGCAGTAGGCGCTTTAGGAAACACTTTACTGACCCTCCTATGGGGCATACCTAACATCACTTCATCAGATAGGCAGATGCAGGCGCATAGGTCTCAGTGCTGATACAGTTGTGGCCTGTAAATGTATCCTAGACTTCGATTCATGCCATCACATGCAGCATTGAAAAAGAGAAAAGAATGAAAACAAGCAGTTATCACTACCTAAACCGCAATGGCTCTGTCAGTTAATTTTTATGTGCAAATGTGCACACCGAGGGAAGAGTGACCTGCAGTCTGAGCTGCATATGTCAAAGCATAGGCTGTGGGCAGAGGCAGGACTTTTTTGTATTACTTTTACTAGAACACTGAAAATTCAATAAAACCAGATCCTCATGAACATTGGGCCAATTGGCTTCCTTTACGCTTCGGGCTATCTCTTTTTATTTAAACATTGACAATGTGACTTAAGTGGCTGGTGAGACATCCGTGGGAGCGGGGACCGCTGGCGAGCACTCCCCTCCAGAGTGGGCACCAGGCAGGGAGGGGTGGAGGGATGAGAGAACTGGTAAGGATTTTAGATAGCATGGGGTAAAAACAAAGTTCATCCATGACAGAGGGGTGGGAGAAGCAAAGGCGCAATAAGTAATTTGAAAAACCAGCAGAACACCTTGAACCACTTAACAGCAAGTTTGTGGAACCAATGTGTGTGTGCTTTCATCATGAACTTCATTTTTGTGAAAGCATGCCAGCTGCACCTCTGGAGCCTGTAAAAAACAATAACAGCTAAATGCAATGATGTGATTGCCTGCACATAGCAGGGGCAAGCTTTAAAGATGGGTGAACCCTGGGGATCTCTTCTTGTGTGACTGAGACAGGTGATTGGCATGGTCACGAAATAAAAGTAGCCCCCTTAGTCAATTCGATAGCTAAAAAATGGACAATGTTTGCAAATATGTGTTTTTTATGAATGGAAGACTGTGTGGATTGAGCTAGCTGCAAGCAATGTTTGTTTTCATAACAAGGAAACCAACAGCAAACACTGGCCCAGTAGACCATAAAACAGGCCTACACACGGCTAAAAACCGGGCCACACATTGATCTGTCAGGACAGCCCATCAGGCAATGCCGGATTGCCCTGTCGGCCAGCATGGCCCCCGGGGGTGGCCAAGCTGCATTCCCACCATCTGCTTCCACAAGCTGTGATGCAATGGTGAGGGATTCTCATTCTTGAGCAGTGCAGGAAATGACCATATTGTGCAACAAGTTTGTGCTCTGTCGAAGTGTGCTTTGCTCACTTCTTGCTGACCCTTCACTCCCTACTCCTCTCTATCTTCTCTCCTCTTCTTGCTTGTCTTTCAGGCATAAAGCCCATACCTCAGTGTCGATATACTGCTCCCTACCTCCTCCCTTGGTAAGTAAAAGACATTACCATTTACAATGGCAATTACTATAACTCAAAACAATGCGAGACCTATTGCATTGCCAACACTTGTTTAACTTCTGCTTCAATGGTTGTTCAAGTTGGGAAGCATTGCACTTCTTAATGGTTTCAACTTTTGCCAGATTTTGTTTATAGAAATTCCCGAAAATAATTCAAGAACACACGGGTCATATTATCAAGGACAGGCGATACATTCTCGCCGCTTTATCGGCCCATGTTAGATGTGAACACATCTAACATGGGCTTCGATTGGAATTCATAGAGCATATTATCAAGGCCATTATCGCCGCTTTATCGGCAGTTTCCTGCCGATAAAAGCGTCGAGAATGTATCGCCTGTCCTTGATAATATGCCCCACAGTTACATAAAACGTTTTTGTGAAAGTCTACTCCAGAAGCGTTATTTGGAGTACCTTAAATTTACCCCGAATGATATGAACAAAGACTGCAATGATTTAAAAAAAAAAAATCAGCGTTTAAGAGAAATAAACACTTCTCAGTAAGGGGCTCTTCATTCTGAATATTATATACTGCTACTTTTATTATATATACTTATATTTATATAAATGTACTCCTTCATCCCTCTCCTTCGGCTCCGTCATCTGAAATAACATTGTAGGAGAGGCTTATTTCCATAATTGTTTGAAATGCTCTCTTATTTTCTCGTAAAAGACAGGCTTTTGCTGGGCGATGCTTTTCAACCTCATGGGAGCTATGCAACAAAATGCACCTGACAAGGGGTCGAAAAGTAAATGCCTCTTCTCAATGAGAAATGATGATTTTAGCATGTATATTATGTTTAAAAAATAAGCTTTTGATGGAGCATTACTAATTTTGCTTTATTTAGATATTTATTATAACAGTTACAGATTCATAGGGATACAACTTAATTACGTGGAATAAAGAAACCATCAAATGGTATTAAAGCACCCTTCAGTGTTAACAAAGATAGATCCAATTACTAACGCTTCTAATTATTTTATTGTCTATATCTAAACGAACCTTTTACAGAATTAACCTCAGTCAAGAGCTGTGCGCGTAACAATTCCTCTTCTAACAGCAGTAAGCAGTGCCCACTGTTCTAGCTCATGAGAAACCTGTAATATAGATGCCACATTTCACAACACCTGCTGCATCAGAATGGAGAAAAACAACTCAAAACAACTGTGACATTATCATGGCACAGTGATTCACTGCTGCAGTTCTCCAAGAATATCCGCCACACATTAAAGTGCACTTCCAAGGCTACTGACAATTTAATAAAGTGATGAGCCTTTTCAGCTGCTAAAATAGGTTTCAGCGCTCTCCAGCCAGAGAGATGTCACAATTGCGCTGTGAGGTGCTTGCGGAATTCGAAAGGATCATTTGTCACAACCGATGTTTATTGTGATGCAGAATGTGCATTTAATGTGCCAGGTTTGCTTCCAACTCTTCCCTCGAAATATTGACAGGCGTAGATTACCATAAAATTGAAGATTGAATACCGCTTTTTTTTGCCCAAGAATCAGAGGAGTTCCAGCGAGTTTGAAGGGTTTAAACCAGATAATTGAAAATTACTGGTCAACCCCCTGGCTACACTGACCAAAACGACAGAATGAATGAAAAGTGGTGCACGTTAGTAAAACAAAGATGCTGTTATACTTCAATGAGAAATTATGCCATAGTCCCACGATCAACAATCGCAACACTCAAGAAGCGTTGCACCTGGAACTCTGTCACCAGAGGTTCTAAAGGAGGAAAGGGAAGGAAAGGAGGCAGGGAGGGAAACCAAAATGTCCCTCTAACTCTTACAGTCATGGTTCTATCTTCTGTCAGGGAGACACAGTAAAAGCAGTATTTGGACACAAGATCGAGTTGTAAATATCGGTATACAGAAATATTGCAAAGCAAATATAGTGATATAACAATATCATGATGCAGAAATATCACTGTCAAGAAAATCTATTTATTCCGTTAAGTAATATCGTTGTTAAGAATATTGTTATGAATTTTGCTGTTATTAATATCGTTTTCAATAATATAGTTGTAGAAATTTAGCTTTTTTATTATCCTATTGTGTTTTAGTTCATATAAGAATTTTAGGTGTTATTCTTTGTATGATTGTTAACATTATTTTTAAATATAGTTTGTAATTTTATTTGATTTTTAATTTGTAATTCAATTGCTAATTGTAATTTATAGTGTTGTAGAGGGTTGCTATGTTTGAAGGGGTGCAGGGTGGGAAGCTGATTAAGTACTAATTAACTAACACGTGAATATTAATGTACTATTTATTGTTTAATTGATTATTAATTACGTAAATTATATATTTAAGTTATATATTAGGTGTGGGCTGCTGGTTTGTAGGGGTATAAGTGGGAAGTTAATTACTAATATATTGATTATTTAATGTATTAATATGTAAATTGTGCAAAACATTTATATTATTAGCCATATTTTAGGTGTGGGCAGTTTGTTGTGTAGTGATATAGGGTGGAAAGTTCATTAAGTAATAATTAGTTATAATAATAATAATAATAATAATACAGCATTTTATAGAGCGCGAACAGCTACCTCACACGGAGGTGTCCCGGCGCTAGAAGAACAGGCATGACCAAAAGGAGCAGAATTAAGCGCCTAGCGCGGTTGGGTGAAGAGCCAGGTCTTCAGCATCTGCTTAAAGCAGGACTCGGAGGGGGCCTGCTGAAGCGCTGGGGGCAGAGTGTTCCATATCAATTATGTGTTTATCATTAATGTTTTATTTGATATTTATGCACCTTATGTAATATTGAATTATTTTAGTTGTGAGTTAATTAGGTCTGCAGGAGTATAGGGTGGGACATTCATTAATATTAATAGATAATTATTACATTTGTATTAATTGGTTAATTGGCTATCAATTATGTAAATTTTACTATACCAATTTATTTTAGTTATTTTTTAAGTGTGGGCTGCTAGATTATGGGAGTATAGTGTGGTAAATTAAGTAATAAATAACATTTTTGGGATTAATTAATAATTTTCATATTAAGAGTTTCATATTTGTTGTAAATTAATAGGGTCGTTCAAATATGTATTCTTTGAAGTGTAGTACGAAGTGTAGTACTTTCCCCACTGTTGCACAGACTGGAGTGGGAATAGTACATTTATACTCTTCCAAATTCAATGCTTTAACAACTGCTGCACAGACTGGAATGGGAATAGTAAATCTTACCCCTCCAAAGTCCAACAATTTCCCTGCTGTTGCTTAGCCTGGATTGGGAATAGTAAATTTCACCCTTCCGAAAGTCTAACACTTTCGCCACTGTTGCACAGACTGGAGGTGGAATAGAAAATCCTACTTTTCGTAAGTCCAATACTTTACCTACTGTTGACCTGTTTGAAGTCGGTATAGTAAATGTAACCACTCTGAAGGTCTACGCTTTCACTACTGTTGCAGAAACTGGAGTGGGATCAGAATATCTATTATTCCCAGACTGCTATGCTTTTCCTAATATTGTTTAAATATATATATATTATTATTATTTGTTTAATGTTATATTGTATATATATATATATATATATATATATATATATATATATATATATATATATATATATATATATATATATGTTTTAAAAAAACATTTTTTGAGTAAATTATATTTGCTGGTTCAAACCATGAATATACACTGGAGAATAAAGTCCTCATATAGAGGCTGGCAGGAGAGACTGTGTGTGTTTCGGTTCTTGGAACAGTATTACTTCGAGCTAGGTCCTTTGAACTAGGTACTCTGATTCCTGCCCAGTAATGTCCTTTACTCCATGATCAACTGGGATTGTTCCGGGGAGGCAGCTACTTATTCTTTTTTTCCTGTAGCATCAGAGAGGAAGTTCCACAAAGATGAGAGGCCATCTCTGGAATGGGATTCGCTCTCTATTCAAGCAGATTAGAAAAAGACTGGCTCAAACATTCCTTAGAAAAAGGTGTGTGGCAAGTGCTCAGCTTTTTTCTTACACAAAATCTCGGAAGTGTCAAATCACATAATTAAATGTTTGTTCTCCTCCTACACTCTTCTCCCACCTCCTCCTCCTATTGATTAGTTGACTCCTCTTGCTCCTTCTCTTCTTTTGCCTCTAGTCCTGACCTGCTGCACACTTTTCTGAGCTAATTTACCTATATGGTTAACCAACGAATCCACCGTCAGTGGTTGTTCTGTTCCTCTCATTTATTACTGACGTATTTCTTGTTTAGTGGTGCAATCACACTTCATTAGCAGGCACGCATGGTACGGATTTGTTAACGTCGGTATAATGCTTTTATTTATAGGTCAGAGCTGGTTTTCGACTGCCTGTTTGCAAGGCATTCTAATGTCCTCTGGCAATGTTACCACTATATCAAACTTCAAAAGATAATTAGAAAAACTATAAAGGAGAGGAAATACATGGCTCATAAAACAATTCTGGGATTATTCAAGATTTCCAGGACAGTTAAAAACTTCCTTTCCTGAGCAAATCCCTCTCCTCTGAGCTTGTTCCACCCTCTGGTTCGCAAACGAGCATTCGGTATAACAAAAGATTTTAGTAACACTAATCCCCAGATTCATCAATGTCCCGTTTTGCGAGTCCTTAATAGCGATGTTTAAGGAATCGCTATTAAAGACTCGCAAAACGGGATGCATGTAGAAATCGCAATATTTTTTGCGATTTCTACTTCTTCCTTATTTGCGATTCAGTAATTGCTAATTGCATCATTTGGGATGATGAATCCCAAATGCAAAAATAGCGCTCGCAAAGGGACAGATTCTCAGAATCTGGCCCTTTGCGAGCCGATTTTACTTTGATGAATCTGGCTGTAAGTTACTTATCCCCAATGGTATCTGATGCTCATGAATCTGGAGAAACTATTAAATCAGCCCTTTTTCAGAGGTGATAGCTGGAACTCTGCACTACTTTTCAGTTCCAGTTAAGCCAGAGGACTTTCACCTCCAAGCTCATGCTATTTTGAAAAAGCCCTTTGAATCTTACCACCACAGTGGAAGGCCAGTTAGGCCTTATTTATGAGCATTTGAATGTATCCCTTGAACAGACTAGATAGTTTCTGCGTTAATGATTCCTGGTTGGCAGATCATAAAAAATAACATCGCTTGCAAAACAAAATGGCTAAATTATGTATCAGGGTTCAAAACGAGCACACTTTGTTCAGGGCATGTAGCGATTTTCACACTGATATATGCCACCAGTCATAAATCCTAATTTAGGATGAAATAAAAAAATACATTTTTAGTGATAGATTTGAAACCAAGATAACAGATTCATTATGATGACAAAGCACCAAATTAAAGATTAAGCTTCCCAATAAAAAATACTGCCAACGTGATATATATCCTCTTGCTCTGCCACAGACTCCCACTCTGTCTGATTTGACCTAACCTGAGTTTGATGAAATCTCAAGAAAGCTCATTGCGTAACCCTTTTGGATGAACCAAGGTGATCCCTAAGTGTTCTATCAATAGGGTTGGGAACAGGGGATACATCTCCTGCTCATAGGATTTCCTGTTTATTGCAGTTCCCTTTGCCCTCTTTGGCTATCTAGGCTCATTTTCTTGGCAACGATTGGACTCTATTAACCTGTATTCATTTGTAGACTTCTTTGCCTCTACAGCTGCTATTCCCATGCAAATAGAATGCTTTTCTCTTCTACTATTCCAATTGTTGAATGTAGGAGAGTGTTACGTAAGATGTTCTAGGTTAATCATAACGCTTACTGCATTGACAACTGATAACGTCCACCCCTTCATTGACGAGGTAAGGGCAAAGGAAAGAAAATTCACAAAAGATTCAGAAATACAAACCTTAGGTTTCTTTAGTTAAAGAAAGCCTAATAACCACCTTAAAGCTGGATTTATCTTGTAAAATATCAGGAGATGAGGGGCAGGCCAATTAAAATCTTTCATTGGCTATGGATAGTTGAGATACACCTAGTGCATCTTCACTGCGTACAAAAGGGCTGTTAAGCAGAAGTGCAAGTGATGACAATGATTATAAACACATACATTCATCAACTAGACCAAAAAGTAGTAGAAGTAATGTATACAATGTGCAATGTGAGACTGACATAGATGATAGCCAGTAAAGTGATTGGAGAGAGAGATATCAATATAAGGCATCAGGTTGAAGAGGCGCCTTTGCAGACAAAGAAAGAAGAGGGTCATTTTAGCATACTTGAAAGGGTCAACATGTCTGGCTATCCAGTGTTCTTTCAAGCTTAAGCTATAGTGCGACCAATTAGCTCACTAGTGCAGTCACACATGCTGTCAACACATATCAAATCCACTAGTATCATGTACAAATTAAGATTATTTTTAGGCGTAGGGAACAAATTCATTGCCAACTGGTCTCCTAAGAGCAGAGGTGTCATGAAAGCCTTGATAGAGCAAGAAGGCATGGCGTAGGTAAAGTATCAGTCTGAGGACCAAGATAGGAGGTCATTAAATGAAGCAACACTATAAGCCACTTATAGTAAGTTAATAAGAGAGCAGACTAGTAAAGAGAATAAAGAGTATAATTTATCTAAGGAGGTGCTTCGACACTGTATCATCACAAGTACTTTACAGATAGAGCATTCCAATAGTTCACGTAATCCAGAGGGGTTGGCGTATGAGTCTAATAGTGATTGATATGTAACAATCTAGGCAATCATAAGAAACAAATCAATGTCAGGAATATTAATATCAAGGAAATTAAGCTACAACAATGTAATAAAGTTCCAGTATTTTATTAATAAGGAAACAGAAAATCATATTTCAAGACCTAAAAAATTCAAGTTAAAAATTCTACAATTGGAGAATTGACATAATAATGAAGACATTTTACATATTAAAACATTCCTTTTGTTAAACAACAAGTTAAAGGGGAATAAGTGGCAAGTTGGTACTCTACGCGCGTTTCGGCGACCAGCGCCTTCTTCTGGAGCAGCCACGAATGATTCTACAAAATAAAATTAGTACACACAAAGAAAAATAACCAACAATACTAAATTAAAAAATCATGAAATACAATTTTAACAATTTCTTTTGTAGCCTAAAACCTTGTCAGATTACTGGATGTATAACATGTCATAGTAGCCTAAAACCTTGTCAGATTAGTGGATTATACATGTCATAGTACATTCATATTAGCATTTTCATTTCCTTGCGACACTTGCCATTGAGCAGGGGAACTAATTCCTAAGGGGGAGGGGGAAAAAAGGGGAAAAAACGGGGAAGGGGGGGGCGGTTTTTTCTCCAGAGGTACAATGACCAATGAGTAATAGGAAAGGATACCAAAAGGGACTGGTGCACCTATTTTGTGATTGTATGGAAGTTCAGAGGGGATGCCCTTTGTGTAGTCTCCAATTAAATTTAGGAAATATTAGGCCCACTTTGTAAGATATGTATTGCCTACATTTATGAAAAGTAGGCAATATATAGGCAGAAAAATTCTAGTAAGATTGCATCCTATGAGCTCAATCAGTTTTTGCCGGTAACAACAAGCATTTGCTAGTTTTGAGGCACTTACATGATCAAGATTTTTTGGATGTGTAGACCAATGGCTTGGGTTAAAACAGAACCAGCGTTGATATCCTTTATTATGAAAGTTTATACTGGAAATTACAAAAAGTAAAAGTAAGCAAACCTTTTAAATATAAGGATCAAATTACAGATATCTCACTGTTTTACATGTCTATTGTTAATTTATACCTGGGATGTCCAACTGACTTCTTAATTTCTGTCTTTGTAGATAGATGTTATCTGATCGCCGATTTAAGTTTTCTGTTTCAATAGATAGGAATAGTTATTAGAATCTCATATTATGTAAGGATCTTATAAATTGTGCAACTGTAGATATATGAAGGGATTAGGCAACTATTCTACTTTATTCGGTTATCTGTTATCATTCAGCAAATTATTTAGCAATTTACCTGATAAAATAAAAAGATTATGAGGTTACTCCAGCCGTCCGGAACCTTTAGATTATTAAGGTCAAATAAAGATATCTTGACCAAACTTGGAAACGATATAAATCCACCTGATATGGGGATCTTTTTCGAGGAGACTTTCCTTTGCACTAAAAACAAAGATGTTTTGAAATATTTAATACCAAGGAAAGGGGATATTTTTACATTAGTCTTTATTAGCGAAAGGCAAGTATATAAAATTAATATCTCCATATTATTCAATATTTTACCTTATATGTTGTACTTCGATTTTGGCAAAGATGTAGTTTTTAAAATAACTCCCTGTCTGGAATGAAAGAAGGGAGAAAAGGGGAGTGTAACTGCTCTGTTTTTTAAGGAGACCAAAGGAGACTGTTAACATTACATCCTCTCTTCAAAGGACTCACCCAACAAGATATGACAGGGCTCCAAACTTCCGGCGGCGGGACAGCGTGTTTTCACGATCTACGCGGTGATGTAAATGATCGATAGTGCAGGGAGTTGTGTTTAAATAGAGTGTGGGGCGGGTGAAATCGCGATCAGTTGAATGATTTGCCGAAAGCAAGATAGGACTGTATCTTGCATGAAGGTAGAGAGCGGACTTGTCAGTTCGGGAAAGTGATGGAATAGTACTTCCTATCAAATGAGAGAAGACAAGCTTTATGATGCCGCAAGGTAGAAAGAGGACTCTGACCTCGGCGGAAACAGCGTGATGTGCTTCCTAATAGATATTGTTAGTAGAACGACATATTCAAGGTTTACTGATGTATTTCGATTCAGGGAAGTGTTGGAATAGTACTTCCTGTCAAAAATAGAGAAGACCATCTTTAAAGTCCAGGAAGATAGAAAGGGACTCTGGCAATAGTGGAAACAGCGTGATGTCATTCCTAGTTGATATTACTTATTCAGGATTTGCTAATCTATTTCGGTGTGAAGTTAAAAAGTGATAATAATAAAGATTGATAAAGGATAAAAATTGAAAATTACAATAAAAAAATAAATAAAATAAAATAAAAAATGAATGAAAATAAGAAATTGTGGAGAAGATGAAATCATGACTATTCACAGAAATATTTATGAGTCTAATAGGTCATCCGTGAAAAGTATGCTGTAGGAAATTGGGTTACTGGTTGAGGGGTGATGAAGTCCAATTAATCCCAAATGAATCTGTGCTTAACCCCCTGGTTTCCTGCCACAAAAGCATTAAGGCCTAATTTAGAGGTAATCTGTAAAGTATTCATGCAGTACTTCAAACAGTAATAAAGTGAAAATACAACTCAATAATAATCTCACATCAATTTACAAAACAAAGAGCGACATTTAATACATTATTTGTTACCAAAACAACAGCAATAAAATAAGTAGAACCAGAGATACGCAATTTTAATGTCACAAGTTCAAGCCAACCACAATGGAGCGTGAGCTGATACTGAACTGAGTTCAGTCCTCTGTGAAAATAGCTAGTAGGCCTAGGCTTTGAGATGCAAAGTTCTTTAGCCGAGATGTGCAGGCTGGCATCAAGAAACCGTTGATGGGGAGCTGAGATGTGAGGTCCGACCTTATCGTCTTGGAAGCTGGTGGGGCTTCCATAGACTTCTGCTGCAATGCTTCGGTGCAGTGGATGAAATGCTTTGCATTAGGCTGGTGTCAGCATCGGTCTGCATTGGCGTCAAATAAGACAAAAGGTCCTATGAGAACTTGTGATAAGATGCATCGGCATCATATATGAGCTGCTTTGAGATGCTTTGATTTTGAATAAGAGTGTTATGTACATGTGGTTTTGACCTGGGGGTTGGCCAACTGACCTATGGCCATGTACTGGAGTTTTGGGTCCGAAGCAGGTAGAGCTGAGTTCAGCAGGGTGGCACACACCACAGAAGAGTCCTGGTGCAGGAACAGCAGGACTTGGCATCAAAGCAATTCCTGGTTAGCAAGCAGGTCAGCAGGGCACTGCACAGCTAGGAAGTTCTTTTTCCTGGCAGAATTCACAAGTCCAGACATGATCTGAAGAATTGGAATTGAGGTTTCAATCTTTATGCTTGGCTGCAGCTTTCAATTAGGAGAAGGTTCTGGAGGTTTCCTGCCTCCCTGCCCTGGCTTCAGCCTGCCTGGGGGAACAAATGAGCCTTTAATAGTGTGCTGAGGCAGAGTTTTTGTGATGTCCAAGAGTGGTAGGTGACAGCTCCACCCTCCTATCTAGTCAGAGATGATATTCTGTCAACACCTATTCCCCCTTTGTCTCACTATCTGGGAGCACTGCACGAAGACTAACTGCCAGGTATACCTAGTCATGTGACCCAGGATACAGTCTGAAAGCACCAAATGATTGGGACAAGAAAATACCAACTTTCTAAAAGTGGCATTTTAAGAATTCTCACCTAAAATCTGACTTTACCATTGAAAAGGGTTTTACATTGCAATTATTTAGACACCACACTCCAAATTCCTGCTTGCTCTCAATTGAAAGGTATCACTTATTAAAAGTAATAAAGTAACACAGTGTTATCCTATGGGAGATGTAGGCCTTGCTTTAGTAAAAAATTAACTGAATATGTTTTCACGACCAGAACATGTAACACTTAAAAGTACATGTCCAACATTTTAAATACACTGCAGCCTGCCTTATGGGCTGTGGAGGATCTACACTAGGGGTGAATTATATGCATTAAAAAGGAATGTTTAAGCCTGGAAAAAAGGTTTGTTTTGCCAGGGCAAATTGAAAGTTTAAAATTGCATCCCCAGGTGCTGAGACATGTTTTAAAAGGTTACCTAAGTAAGTGGCACAATCAGTGCTGCAGGACCACTAATAGCATTTAGTTTACGGGCCCTGGGTACAAGTAGTACCACTTTACTAGGGACATACAAATAAATTAAATGTTCCAATTGGGTGAAAGCCAATTTTACCATGTTTAGATGAGAGAGCACCAGCACTTTAGCACTGGTTAGCACTGATAAAGTGTGTAGAGTCCTTAAAGACCAACAAAAACACGTCCTAAAAACACGAGGGTTAATGCAAAATGCTTGGGGACCTTCAGAAATAGCAAAGTTCAACACATGCCTAATAATACATGATAATGAAAGTATTTTTATTCGTGGCAATACAAGCACCAGTGATGGTGCTATACTTAATAATAGGACTGATGAACATTTATACTGCTTGATTGTGGAAACCTCAATGACTCTAGAGGCATTGGAAGCTATTTATGATAAAGACCTTGAGTGGAAAATGATCATACATCACTGTGGGATCAAGCTACCACTAAGAAGGTACCTTACCATAAGCTCTTCCTATTAAAATAAAGGCACTGCACTTTGTTTTAAGTTCTCTAAACATGGCTTATAGTAACCATCGTGACCACCTTAGGGAAGGGAATGTGGAAATTACACCAAGTTGGACCAGAAGGCTTGCTACAGCACCCACCCTTTGCCTTCAAGAGAAACCACAATTTGAAATATAAATTGGTGCACACAAGACGAAGTGGATCTAATACTATCAGACAAGAATACATATGGGGCTGCCACTAGGGAACATACACTATGTATGTGGATCATGCAGTGTGTGTGCACAAACTATAATCACATCTGAGATTGACATCGGTACAGGAAGACCGTGGGAACTACAACATCATATTAACTGCAGCAGCGATAGACTTATATACCTTGTCTCCTGCTCATTCGGTCTTAGATAACATGGTATGATGATGTGCAAAGTACAAACCGACATCATGGAGCATAAACGCACTGTAAGATACAGGAAGCAGGCCACCCAATTTACCAACAAGTTCCTGGAAAAAGGAACTGATTACTTAAGGTGGACAGTCCTAGACAAACTGAGCATATCCAGAATAGCCACTAACTTGACCAGACTTCTCTTTGTTAGAGAACAGAGATTGATGTTTAGACTATACAGCAACAGAAATGGCCTGAACGATGAGATTCCTTGGTCCTCTGTCCCCTAGAAGGATCAACATCGGAACCTCTGTACACCAAGACACTCAGTTTGAGAAGATGGCGGACATGTGTTACACTGTCTCCCTTCATGTTTGCATAAGTATTGCACTGATCCTGGTCCATTCTGCTCCAAGAAAATACCCTCTTCACCATGCAATTATTATTTGTACCAACATATAAATGAGCGGATAAAATGATCCCTAAAATAATATTACACACCTAAATGGGCCATAACAACTATGCTGCAGAGCACATATAGCATGGATTCTGTTACCATGCTTTAGATGTAGTTCATGTTAACATTGAGCTGACACTCTTTGAGCTACCATTTCCTTTAATATACACTTGACTCCAAAATGAGTGGTCAACACTTGTTATTACCAAACCAACAGACACTGATCCCCTACTGCATTGTTTTACCTGAAACAGAGTACTATTGGCTCGTAAGGTAATGAGTGCACATGGAGTAATTGTTTGCAGTCTCCATAGGACTGTATATTCCATCAGCCCCACTCATGACATAGCAACGTAGCTCCCACATCACTATTGGTTGACCTGTAACCAATCACACCGCAGCGTATAGTCATGCGCGCTGCCTCGCACAATGTTTCTCTTCCTTGGTGTGGCGATCGGGTTGCCGGTTCTCTGCTTAAAGGTAGGTGCACTATGTTTTTATGTGCTGGGTTGCTGAGATTCTCAATGTGTCTCTTTCTCTCTCCCCCACTCCACGTAATGGGCTTACGGAGCTTTATAGGCTAATCTATAGAGTGAGGCAGGGGTCTTTACACAAACGGCTCCAGGGTTATACTTTGTCATATAGAATTCTGTGTGGACTTCACTTAGTTACATCACGCATTACCAGCCAGGTTTTCAATGTTCTGATGGAGAAGCCTTTGATAAAATCATTGCGCACTTACTTAAAGCACAGGGCATATACTTTCTGAGTAGTGTTTTTTTCTTTGGCAGAAAGGCTTAAAGGCTTATTGTTAGCTGAGTGAGATCAGCCACATTGATCAATTGTGACCTAGTCCTTTCACACACACCTAAACACACAGGTGGCTAATACAGCTAGATGCAACCTTCCCAGTGTATTCGTTCCAAAAACAATAATGTGAACAAGGGCGAGTTGGCCCGAAACGCGTAGCTGTTCTCTGTGAAATAAACTATCATCTTGCTGTACCTGGCTGGTCCGTCTCCTTCGTTGCTGGCGCGGTGCGCTGAGCTGAGTTGCAAGGAGCTGATTCTTTATATATATATATATATATTTCAAAACAGCACCTCCACTTTACTGGGGGCCCCCGGTCCTGCAGGGCGGGCTCATTACCAGGAATGGAGATCCTGGCTAAATGCGGGCTTGCCACGAAAAGAATGAGCCCAACATCGGCTTATGGAGCAGCTGACTTTATTCGTCCCCATCATGACATAACTAAGGATAAACCAAGTGCATTATCAGCAAATGATGCTGAACTGTTACAAGCGGTTCACGAACTGGCAGAATGTGAGGACATTAATGAAAACCCCTTTCTAAATGTAATTGATTCTGATATTAACATTGAAATGTGTAGCTCTAGTGGTTTTAAGCCAAAATCGATTTTTGTGCCACAAATTGTGAATAATTTTATTGACAGCTTTGAAGCAGGCATGGTACAGGAATTCAGGAGAATAGAGAGGCAAAACCCCAAACAGAACCTGAACCTAACAAAAAAGCAATTTTTGGCTATAAAAGAGATGGAAGGGTGGTCAGATGTAACCATAAAAAATAGCGACAAAGGGGGAAATATTGTGATCTGGCCATTAGAGATGTATTTACAGGAAGGGATGAAACAACTTGGGGATGAGGATAACTATGTCAAAGCTACTTTGCTAGAATACAATAACTCCAAACAAGAGTTCTTCAACAGGCTGAATGAGTGGAAGACAAGAGGTATTCTAGAAAATGAGGAATATCAATATCTTCTATGTAAGAATCCAAAAATTCCAGCTCTGTACTTGTTACCCAAACTACACAAGAATGTGAATGTGCCCCCTGGCAGACCTATTGTTTCATCAATAGGGAGCCTGCTAGAAAACACTTCAATATACATCGATTATTTCTTGCAACCATTTGTGCATTCACTGCCCTCTTATGTTAGAGACACCTCCGACTTCCTACGTATTATTGATAATTTGAAATGGAAGCCGGGATATTGGTTAATTGGTCTTGATGTGTCTAGCTTGTACACAAGCATCCCACAGAACTTGGGTATAGACGCCAGCAAACATTTTTTGAGGGGCAGGTCACTATCACATTTCATGCACACCGATATGCTTCTAGAGATGATGCAAATTTGTCTCCAAAACAATTATTTTATTTTCAATAAGCAGCTATACAAACAGATCAGGGGGACGGCGATGGGTACTTGCTTTGCCCCCAGCCTAGCGGGATTGTACCTGGGCTGGTGGGAGGAGCTAGTGGAGAAAAACATCTCCCACTATAGTACCCACGTCGTCCTCTGGTCTCGCTACATAGACGACATTTTCTGTGTCTGGGACGGCACATTGGACGAGGTAAAAGATTTTGTCATGATACTGAATGATAACTCTCTGAACCTGACTTTCACCAGTACAATGAGTCAACAAGAACTTGAGTTCCTTGATGTAAGATTAGAAGTCAAAAATGACTGTTTGTGTAGTACCCTGTTCCGAAAATCAACAGCAGGTAACAGTTTGTTACACGCGCATAGTTGTCATCCTCCTAACTTGATTAGAAGTATTCCGGTAGGAGAACTTATAAGAGCTAAACGCAATTGCAGTACCTTGGAAGGATACATGCGTGAAAAAGACTGCATGATTAAAAGATTTTTGGAAAGGGGATACAGCCGATCCGTAATAAAACAGGCAGAGGATCGTGTTGATTTACTTCATAGAAAAGATCTACTTATCCCCAAAACACGAGACAAAAACGAGGAACAAATAAGATTTATCACTACATATGATAACCAGTCGTGGCAGGTCCGTCGCAGTCTCAATAAATACTGGAATGTCTTAAGATTAGACAGCGATATAAAGGAAGTTCTTAATGAGAAACCTGCAATAACCTACAAAAAGGCAAGATCTTTAAAAGACTGTCTAACTTCCACTTTGATCAAGGAACCTAAAAGAGCTAACAAGATTCAAGGGTTTTTTCCATGTCTGAAGTGTAAAGCTTGCAGGCACAGCCATAAGTGCAAAACACTCAAATTGTCACCAGATCAAGAACCGCATAAAATCAATAAACATCTCCACTGCAATACTGATTTTGCGATTTATGCGCTTCGTTGCCCATGTAACAAATTTTATATAGGGTGTACGACTAAACCAGCAAAAATGAGAATACTAGAACACCTTCGGGCAATAAAGAACCTTAATCAACAGTACCCAATAGCAAGACACTTCTTCTCAGAACACAAACAAAACCCTGACTTGTTGGAATTTACAGTAATTGACTGCATTGAAAAAAGAGAAAGGGGAGGGAACAGATGGCTGGAGCTCCGTAAATTGGAGTCAAAATATATTATCCAGTATGACACTTTACAGCCCAAGGGACACAATGTGGGGGATGAGTTGGCAATTCACCTATACAGTTAAAATAAAAAGCTTTTAGATCTTTTGAATTATGACAGCCGCCATAGAAATTTCTCCATTCCGATGGATTTTAATATGTTTTTAATAAGTGTGATCACATAAAACCTAGATGAACACAAGTAAGACCATCAATGTTGTTTCCTTTTTCTTGCAGGGTGAAGACACCAATTGGGGAAAACATGAAGGTTTATGCCCACTGGGGCAATATAAATTAGGATCTATCGCTCCTATCAATAGCATTATGCCCGATTGGGAACTATTTTCTTGACTATACTTTTTTCGGATATTTCTATGGGAACATATAACAGTAATGCTATTGACCTAAACGGACTTACTAATTTAGAAATGATGCATAAACATGTGGCTCCAACATGTGATAATACTGTGTCATTTATTGTACTCTTGCAAGATTGTAACAACCACTAGGTTAAGACTAGCAACATTGTATCACTGTGAGTATTTTGTTTATGTTGTTTGATCACATGCACGCAAAAAATATGTGTTTGTATCATTTTAAAAGGAATGGTATTGGAACAGACCTGAACCCGTGAACAAGAAGTCGGCTGACTTCGAAACGCGTTGGGTAATATTCCTTGTGCCTAAATAAACCCTTCTGCACAATATTGGGGCTTCGACTCTGGTTTCTTCTACGTGTAGAATTTCCAGGAGGTGACTGAATATATATATATATATATATATTTCAAAACAGCACCTCCACTTTACTGGGGGCCCCCGGTCCTGCAGGGCGGGCTCATTACCAGGAATGGAGATCCTGGCTAAATGCGGGCTTGCCACGAAAAGAATGAGCCCAACATCGGCTTATGGAGCAGCTGACTTTATTCGTCCCCATCATGCACAATCCACGCTCAAACTCCTCCTTACGCGTTTCGGCGTCACATACGCCTTGATCACAGGTGAGCGTTTTATTTCAAAACCTAGTGGTCACGTGCCTGCAGAAGTATACCACAGGCCCCAGAATGCATCTAAAAGTCATTTTGGAACGTGCATCGGAAATTCTGTTTGTGCTTAATAGCGTGATTTTATTTCCATGTTGCAGTAAAGTTCATAAGCGGTGCATCCATTAAAACAAGCTGCCAAGTGCTAACTAATGTCCCATGATGCTGGTATTGTTGCTGCATCTGCGATGTTGCCAAAGAGAGGAATCTCCCTCACCCATCTCCCTTTCTCGCCCGTCATTGCCAAATTGCTGCAGTTGTCCTTTTTAGCTGGCAAATGTCTTAGAGCGGTCCATGCCCCCTCATTACACATTTCAAAAGAGCACCTCCACTTTACTGGGGGCCCCCGGTCCTGCAGGGGGGCTCATTACCAGGAATAGAGATCCTGGCTAAATGCGGGTTTGCCATGAAAAGAATGAGCTCAACATTGGCTTATGGAGCAGCTGACTATTCGTCCCCATCATGCACAATCCACGCTCAAACTCCTCCTTACACGTTTCAGCGTCACATACGCCTTGATCACATGTGATACAAAGGGGGATGATGGACGGAGCGTTTGAGCAAATCAAACACTCACCCCCAGTCAACTGATCTGGGTTTAATCCATCACCATTCTTTAGCCCACTCAGCCACCCCATTTCAGACATGGCCATATGCAAATCAGTCTGACCCTGTGCCTCATGGGAACAGTCCAGCCCGAACTGCCAAGCCATGTCTTCCATGGACCAGAAACAAGCATCCTGGGACCGGTTTCGGATTCATAATCCTCATCAGCCAGGCTATCTTGAATCCAGTGGCCAAGTGAGCAAGGGACTCACGTCTGAGCATACCCTGCCACACTTAGGGCGAACAAAGCGATACAAAAGGGGATGATGGACGGAGCGTTTGAGCAAATCAAACACTCACCCCCAGTCAACTGATCTGGGTTTAATCCATCACCATTCTTTAGCCCACTCAGCCACCCCATGATCACAGGTGAGCGTTTTATATATACACATCACAAAGTATTATCCACTTCATGAAGACGCTCTTCACAACAAGGTCATTCCACCGAATTCTTTATCGAGGCAAACCGGCACTGGCATCCAGATAGTAAGCTGCCTAACGCGTTTCGGAGCTGCCTCCCTCCTTGATCACAGGCTGTTGGTGCGCCTGCACGGAAACAAAAGACACTCGTGTTACTTCAAATGTATTGCCCTCTGGTGGGCCTTTCTAGTAAGTTTCATTGTTGGTGCGGGCTGGGACCTGTAGTGTCCTTTGTACAAATCTCGCCCTTCAGTGGGTTCTGTGCTGTGACACACTCTTTATAAATTCCAAATACCCTCCAGTAGGTTTCCGGGTAACCAGAGCCAGTTTATTTTATTAAGACCAGTTGTCCCGCATGACAGGTTTCTATTCTTTCTGCGTAAACAAACAAACAGTAAGACACCATTTATGATTTGGTGGTGTGAATAAAAATAGCATCGTTTGTAATGCCCACTGGGGCAAAATGAAAGTAGAGAAGAAAAAGTGTTATCTCTAATTTTGAGGAATTTTGAAAAAAATGGATATTCGTATGATTTGCTGTTTATTGAAAAAGCATATTTTGTGCCATGAGATATGCAAAGCAAGGAAATTAATATGTAATTTAAGACGGTTATTGCAGTATTAATGTGCCACATAAGGAGTTGAAAATGTTTTAAAAAACTACAAGTCTGTTTTCACTATCACTAGTTGTAGTTTGCGTGGAACACGTAATGAGCACGATTTGCACTTCAAAAAATGGCCGCTCTCATTGCTTCGTTATCAGTGAGCAGGGGTGCTGTGGACCCAAAACACATTTGGTAGTGGCTGAATAAATTATTTTCCAACTACACAACGCATCATCATCTTATTTATTTATTTATTTAAAGAGTTTTATATAGCACTGGCTAGACCCAAAGGTATCAGAGCGCTTTACATGGGAATCAACAATGTAACAGAAAAAGAAAAACAATTACACAATGCATCAAAAAAATAGGTAATACAATTAGGAGAGGAGAGAAAGGAGAGAGAAAAGTAGTGGAGGGGGCAGGGGAGGTGAGAAGGGGATAAGGGAAGAGATAACAAGGAGAGACGAAAGGAAGTCTGTCTAAAGACCGACTGGGTAGGTGATGACCAAGGAGGGAATCCACGGACCATCTCCCCTATAGCTAAACCAGGTAGCTCTCTCGGGCATCAAACAAAATAGTTCAGTCTCAATACATTGAGAGAGGAGAGAAGGAGAGACATAAATGGATGGAGGATGCGGGAGGAGACAACAGAAGAGGTAAAAGGAAGTCTGTCTAAAGACCGAGCAGGTAGGTGACGTCCAAGGAGGGAATCCCCGGCCTGTTTTCCCTATAGCTATACCAGGTAGCTCCATTGGGCATCAGACAAAATAGCTAGATCTCAATTGACGAGGGAAAATTCACAGATAAACAGGGTGGGGACTAAGGGCCAGGACAGGTGAGGGCAAAGGTCAGTAGCAGGCAAGTGGAGAAGAGTAGAGCGGAGAGGGGTAGTGGTAGAGAGTAGGGGGTAAGGGAAGGAGGGAGATAAGGTCAGGAGAGACGCAGGAGGGTTTGTTGCGGCTGTCATTTTAGGCAGGTACAGGCAGTATTTACATGAGGATCAGAGTTACAGGTGACAAGTTACATTTCTACCAAGAGCAAAATAAACACAGGCAGAAAAGAAATCAAAGTTAAGGATGCCATATTAAAGTCAATCAAGTCCTGCCCGGGTTCCTCCGGTACAAATCTTAGCAACCCACCCCTCCATATTTCACCTAGGAATGCTCTGCCCCCAAGGCTGACCTCCTCACTGCTGGGGGCTCCTCATGCTGGCAGATCAAGACCCCAGACGGCCACAGTCACGAGGCGCCAGGCGGGCGCCCGCAGTCATGCAGTCACCTCGCCTCCTATTCACTCCTCATGACCGATACCTTCCGTTGTTCCCCTCAGGCACTCCTGCTCATCAGTGGAGGACCGCAACGCCAACTAGAAGAAACGGCGGCCGCGGCAGCATACAACAGCGGTGATCACCGGACGCCGCCGCTATTCAGTTTGATGCTCACTCCGTTCCTCGCGCTGCAAGTTTGGGGTAAGCTGTGAATTCACCCACCGCTCGCCATCCTCAACTGGCACCATCCTCACCACATGAGCTCTCTTGACCTCTGCTCCCGTTTGGTGATGAACTATTGGGCAGCCCCTCCACTATCTGGTCTGATGCATGGTGTCCAGGTATAATGAACTTTGGTTCTCCTCTTCCCAGGTAGGGCGCAAGATGAGTATCATTTTTGAGAAGACTCCTTCCCATAAGCTTCAGGTGAAAAAACTCTGTCTTCTACTTTCATCTTCTCTTGCTGCAAACACCTGCTTCCGATGTCACACTCATCTCTGATGTATGTGCAGGGGGTCGGGTCGTCAGCATCAGCAAGAAGCCCGCTGCAGGGCAATAAACATTGAGCAACAGTCTCTGTAGTAGCTCAATCACGGCAGGGCAGAGAGCAGCTGCTGCGACCCAGCCGGTGGTGATAAGTGCGTTGTACGCCTTGCTTGGAGAGGAAAAAGTTGAAAATTGCATTGTGCATCCTTGCTTGGAGAGGAAAAAGTTGAAAATTGCACGGACCTGCTCTTGTGGGGTCCCCAGAGGCGACGTGACTGTTGATTAGGTGGTAGCGGTAAGCACACAAGAGGAAGTGTGGAGAATTTGTTAAACCACCACCCCCAAGCCTGTTGTGAGGCCAAGAGGCCGTATATCGTAAGAATGCGGCAGTGCTGGAGTGTGGCGTGTGGTCCAGTGAGTTGGAAGACCAGCAGAGGACACTCTTGCCTTCAGGTAAGACTGTGGGAGATACACGGCGGGGGAGAGAGAAAAGCTTCCTGTCCATATTGTGATTACACAACGGGAAGAAGCAGTTGCAGTTGGAGGGAAGTTTCCCACGTAACTTTGAAAAAGCTATCATGTCAGCCGCCGAAGTAAGAGAGCGTGAAGAGACAGCTCTATTAATTTTTATGATGCATGTACAAGTGCAAGGATTTCTTCTGGACTTATGCTCAGGCATGAGAACATAGCCATAAAGTCATCAGACCTTGGGGCACGTTTGAAGAGTTTAGAAAAATTGCACAGTACAGAACTCTCAAAATGGCTGGAGTCTAAATCATTGCAGCGCTACTTAAAGGTGCAATGGTTCCCAACGGGCTACGAATAATGGTAGCACCAAGCTACAAGGAGCCTAATCCTGTAATGTTACGTGAGTGGGCTGCTAATAATAATGATGCCTCTCGCGGGATGCTTGCAATTTTGATAAAATATGCTAATATTGACAGACAGAAAATCTTAGATGAAATAGAGGTATTACTTGTGGCATTGAAGGAAGAACCATATCAAGAGCAAATAACAAAATTTAAGGCAGAAATAATAGAAAGGCTGAGCAAATTGGAGATCTCTATTAAAGAAAGGTAAGCACAAAAGTTTATGCGAGATAAACAGGACTATGACAGGGGCCCGACTTATACATTTGCAAAGACATTTGAATTAATTTGAGGACAAAAATTAGGGCAGACAGCAAAACGCCACAAGAAAGTCATTCAGAACAGAGCAGTCTGCAGAGTTCGGAGATCGACACGGACCTTGAAGAAGACTTAACTGCTCGTACAAATAAACCAGTTCCCTCTGTCATTGATAAGTTCGGTTTTTAATGTGAGGAGAGATGATTCAATCTAAGACCCAGGCAACCAACACAGATACCAAAGCCTCAAAGAGGAAGTGGAAGAGGAAGAGGTGTACGAGGCGGAAGGGCGCAGCCCAGCGAAGGCAGGCAGGCAAAGAGAAGAGAGGGAGCAAGAACTAGAGAATGAGAATAAAGCCTCTATTATTAACCTAACAGAGATTGTTCTTACGGACCAGGAAAAGAGAACTCTCCAATTGGACCTATCATTCTGTCCTGGAGTAGATTTGGACTACGTCCAAACAAGGATAGACTTGTTTAAATTCATAAAGATGTTAAAACTAAAAAAACATTTCCTCTTGAATCCATCACCAAGATTACAAGGATTGCAAAACACATCTACAGTACAGCAAGTGGAATTGACTGTTGATGACATGAATTTAATGTTAGAACTAAGAGAACTGGATGCCAAGACAAACACGGATGGAACGATGGGGGACACAATATCAATGGCACAAGAGCAAGGCATCAGTTTAAAGGAGGAAGTACCAACGACTTTCCGACCTAAGTCAAGATCTATTCCAGTGACAGCAAGGGGTGTAACTGATGTTTATAACGACATAGTAACCACTGAACTTAAGGACATATGCACTCACATAAGCAAAGATAAAACCAAAAATAAAAATTCAATAAGCGTGCAGAAACAAAAAGAGTATCTTGCCTTAATTAAAAAATGTAATGACCATGATGATTGCATAGTGAGAAATGCGGATAAGGGGGGCAATATTGTCCTCTGGGACAAATCAAAGTATTTGAAAGAGGCGTATAAACAACTGCAAAACAAATCATGTTATGTTAAAATCAAAGAAAAAGAAATGGTGTTGAGTCATCAGGAATATAACATTGAATTGAAACAGTGGTATGAGAGAGGCCTCCTTAGCAATGACGAGTATTCATGTCTAAAAATTGACAAACCGGTTACACATGTGTTTTATTTAATCCCCAAGATCCATAAAGACTCAGTGAATCCGCCTGGGCGCCCAATAATTTCAGCTATAGGGAGTGCACTTGAGCATACTTTTGAATATGGGGATTCATTCCTTGGTAGTCTAGTTAAGTCACTCCCCTCTTACATAAGAGATTCAGGAGATTTTCTCAGAAGAATTTATGATCTCCCATGGGAGGATGACTATTTGTTGGTCACCATAGATGTGTCCACACTGTACACAAGTATTAGGCATACAGATGGTCTCAAAGCCATAAAGCACTTTCGGGGGGTGAGACCTATAAGATTGTGGGGACTGAGATGATCTTGAGAATGGTTGAAAAATGTCAAAAGAGCAACATTTTTATATTCAATGGTGATTTGTACCACCAATTACGGGGCACTGCTATGGGCACCTGCTTCGCCCCCAGCTTTTCAAACTTGCTTTTGGGCTGGTGGGAAGAGCAGGTCATCCGAATGCAGTATCAGGCGGAGTGGGAAGAGCACATCATGCACTGGTATGATTTATCGTCAATCTATTCTTGAAAATTTTTTCAAATCTATGAGTCTGTTTTCCCTATCACTATTTGTAGTTTGCATGGAACACGTAATGACTATGATTTGCACTTTAAAAAATGGCCATTCTCATTGCTTAGTTAACGGTGAGCAAGGCTGCTTTGCAGCCAAAACGTGTTCAATAGTAGCTGAATAAATAATTTTCCAACTGCACACGGCGTCGTCATCCTTGCTTGGAGAGGAAAAAGTTGAAAATTGAACTGACCTGCTCTTGTGGGGTCCCCAGAGGCGACGCAACTGTTGATTAGGTGGTAGAGGTACATACACAAGAGGGAGTGTGGAGAACATATATATATGTATATATATACTCACTGAAACCAGCAAACTGCCGAGCACTGCAGAGGTGGACTCACTGGCTAGTGAGGTCTCATCAGATAAAGGAAGCGGCCTTGGAGACCAGGCACATGGCAGAGTGTTGGATCTCGGAGAGGAGGTAGATTTTTTAGCGTCAGACCGCCACCAGACCACAAGAAACGTGAAAGCACCAAAAAAAACGTACTGACGCAGAAAGTGAACATGGATGAAAATGCTATTGTCAACCTGTGCACAATCACTCTCACAGAGGCGGAAAAACAGCTACTAGCTTTAGGGCTATCATTCTGCTATATCAGTGATTTTAATTATACTTGCACCTGAGTTGACATTTTTTGCTTTATCTGGAAGTTAAAATTGAAAAAGTTATTTTCCATCAAGGAAGGTTTGAAAGGATTACAAACCGATGACAACACCAGCAATGTTAGTGCGGAACTCCAAGCTAGTGATGTTTCCGCACTTTTGACTCTGCACAATCTGATTGAAGAGACACCTACGGAAGTCTCTAAAAGCACAGATATGTTGCCGACGCAGGAAAGACTGCCTACGGCTCAAATCAACCTGGAGCGGGCATCAGTCCTTTCAAGCCAAAGTCGCATTTTATCCCGATGATGCCGAAGGATGCCATCGACATTTTTCACGAGGTTGTCACTGAGGAGATCAAAAAACTGCATCACCAAATCAAACATAGAAGACGCCAAAAAACTAATCAGGAATTGCAGTACTCTAAGCTTATGAAAAAACTTAGTGACAATCATGAAATAGTAATGACCAAATCGGACAAAGGAGGCAACATTGTTATCTGGCCTCAAAAAGAATATAAAGTAGAAGCTCGAAGGCATCTCGAGGACCAGTCCTGCTATGAAAAAGTAGATATGAAAAAATACAACACAGCTAAAAACAACTTAAAAGTGAAGCTGTTACAATGGAATAGAGATGTATGCATATCATCGGAGGAATACAATTTCCTACATGTAGAACATTCAATACTGCCCAGGCTGTCCTTAATTCCTAAAGTCCACAAAAAAACTACCCCAGTCCCTGGCAGACCAATCATCGCAGCCATTGGAAGTGTAGGGGAACATTTAATGCAGTATGTGGACTATTTTCTGCAGGGCTTGGTAAAACAACTACCTACTTTTATAAAGGACACCGGGGATCTATTGAATAAAATGATGGTTATACAATGGGTGGAGGATCTGCTGTTTATCACGTTAGACATCGAATCCCTGTTTACCAGTATAGAACATGAAACAGGCCTGAATGCCTTAAAACATTTTCTGGCAACAAGACCGCTGGATTGTTATATCTACAATAAGATGCTTTTAGATTTAACAACATGGTGTCTTTTTTACAACTACTTTCTGTTTGGTAATGAAGTGTATCTGCAAAAGAGGGGTGTGACAATGGGGGCCTGTTTCTCCCCAGCTATGCATGCTTGCATGTTGGCTGGTGGGAGGAGCAGGTCCTGAGGCACACATTCCATTTTGATTATTGTAACCATGTATTACATTGGTCGCGTTACATTGACAATGTTTTTATTATTTGGAGGGGCGATGAGAAGAGTGCTATAGATTTCATCAATAAAATTAACATCAATACTGCCAATTTGAGATTTACTTCACAGATCAGCAAGCAACAGGTGGAATTCCTAGATGTTAAAATATACATAATAAATGGGAGCATAGCAACAACTCTTCATAGGAAGGCCACAGCTGGCAACACAACTCTACATGCCAGCAGTGTGCATCCCAAGCACACAATAAAAAGCATCCCATTTGGAGAGTTAATATGCCTTAAGCGGATCTGTAGCACAGATGAGGATTTCACTATATGCAAACATGAGGCCCTACAAAGATTTAGATCTAGGGGTTATAGTAAGTCCGTACTAACTGAGGCAGTTAGCAAAATTGATATGAAATCGAGGGACACACTCTTATCTAAAGTGAACCACACACAAAAACTTGAAACCACTTGAGCGCACCAAGATTAATTACTGCCTTTAGCGAACAGGAGAGGAGAATCAGGTCAATTATTAGGCGTAACTGGCCTATCATTATGACAGATGGAGTCTTGGCTCTTATTCTACCATCTCAACCCACGATCACATATAGGAAGGGCCCTTCCATGACAACACAGATTGTGAAGACTTTCCCCGAACTAGCGGCAGCTAAAAAATGGCTGCAGCCGAGGCAGGGGTTCACTAAGTGCTCCTCTTGCAGAGCATGTATGTTTGGGGTTAATACTACCTCCTACTCGACTCCTTTTAGTCCAGATAAAGTTCTGATTAGGGGTAATTTCAATGTTCTGACGTGCACCTGTGGCCTTAGATAAGTGGGCAGCACCAAGCTACACATGCACGTCAGAATACTGCAGCATTTATGGGCTATTGTAAACAACGATTCCACATACCCGGTGGTCTAGCATTTTAAACTAATGCACAACAATGATCTCAGTTGTTTGCAGTATTTTGTCGTGGCAGCTATTCCCAAACCCCGGAGGGGAGGTAACTGGGAGAAGATCTTGAGAAAGTTAGAATCAAAAAAGCTTTTAGAGCTGGACAGTAAAACACCTAATGGCCTGAATAATACAGAGAACATGTGCCACTTTCTGTTTTTTTTTAGCTTTGGACTTATGTATGAACCAGTACTGTTGTTTATGATCTCCTAAATTAGGATTGATTAGAATGCCGCAGGTTTTTAAGGTTTTAGCCCTTTTTTAACTTTGTTAAGTAGGGTTATTACCGAATTACCCAGTGGTTTTAGTTGTTGTACATTTAATGAAATATTATTAGCACTAGCACTTTATGAGGGTCTATTTGGATCTTTCAGCACTTTATAGATATCTTGGCACTTTCTTTTGCGATTTTGCACATCTCAGCTTTAGAATCAGAATGGGTACTTTCCAGCATTTAAGCAGCCGAAAACAAACTGGTACTGTGAAAGATACAGACATGAAAAACAAATGTATATTGTTTACAAAGAATTATTGGGTTTTGCACAGCCATAGTTTTTACTATTATTACGATTTTCATGTTTTTATCAACATACCGAATATATATGACATGAATTTAATATGTAGTTCTTCACATATAGATTGTGAATTTGTAACTTTTTTATGGCTAAGGTTTTTTATGAATTCTAATTATTTATTTATAATGTAGAGTTATTACCTTGAATTCAAATGCAATATCGTTATATTACTATTTGCGCATTTATCGAAATATTAGGACTCATGTCTGCAATGGGTTGGAACTCGATATGTTTGGAAAACAGACTCGCTAGTGTTTTCGCATAAGGTTGCCAGTGTTTTTTCTATGTCTTTTTACCACGTGGTGACAGCACTTGAAGACAGCAATGTATTTAAAAATGGCGAATGACGTTTCTTACTTGACTTGTGAGCAAGGGTATTAGGTACCCAAAACGCATCAGGTTTGAGGTTCTTTAAATAAATAACATCTGGCCTCACATCGCTGGGTTTATTTCTGTTCGCCAGGTGGATGGAAGTGCAGAGTTTCAGGATTATATATATATATATATATATGTCTGTATACACACAGCATGTACTTTTAGACCATTGCATGTACTTTTTGGACTGTGGCATATCTCTTCTAACATGTGGATAATAATAACAGTCTGTTATGTAATATGAGTTGCTCATGTAAACATTTCAAACATGAATGCTCCCTGCACATTGCCACTGCCTCTCCTACCTTCCTTGCTTTAGAGAGTTCTTTGTCTTTCCTCTTCATTGTCTCTTCTATGACAGCTGCATAGGACAGAGATCCCCCTTAAGCCCCATGCTAAGGTGATTTGAGGTGTGACACCCAATTATAGCAGGTAAGCCCCTCTATTATTATGGTATTCATGTATCGTTAATATTGATATGTAACTTTTTCACTGTCTTTCTATGCTGCATGCTAATTAGGAAGCAGATGCAAATGGGGCTTCACTAATGAAAGCATACAGTAATGAGAAGGAATTCCAACTCAATGCCCTTCGTATGCCTTTTCTACTTTTGAGATTAGTCAATATTATTTTATGAATGGATCTGTTTGCCTACTATTTTTACATTAACCATTTACATTCGGTATGTATATTTTTTCAGCAAAAAACTCTTTTCTGCATATGTCTTTCACAGGTTACCACCAGTGAATCCTTCATTCTCTGATGTTTCACGTGTTTACTGAATGGTTTTGTATATATTGTGCGTATATTGCGAATATAATTGATGTCTTTTTGATTTGAGCACTTTGAATAGCAGCTTTTTTTAGGTCCTGAAGAAAGCCTTGAAACCTTCTGTGTCATAGTTTAAAACATGTACCTTTTTGAGCCACAGAACTGGGTCTAATCACTCCTGCAGTGCCATGTTCTTAATCCCAGCCCAGGGTAGCCTCAATAAAATAAATTGTGAACCCTCTAGTTAGTTTTAACCAGCTCTTTCCACTGCTTTGCTGCCCTTACCACCTGAGCTCCACAATTGAGTATTTAGTATACCTCGAAAATATTCCTGAGCTCCTCCTTCTCAGTGAGGGGATTGTAGGCTACATTATGACTAAGCATCACAATATGAGAAGGTTCCCAAAGATGAAGCATGCCACCTAGCGGTGGGTGAGCGAATCTGTCCTATAAAATGGACACCCTACAATGGTTAGGTTCCCAACTGGGTTACTAATGTGCAAAGACCCAAGGGTTCCATTTTGTAGTTTGCTATATTAAGTAGGGAAGTCAACACTTGCAGGTCTTTAGAACTTTCCTAGCCGCCCTTTGTGATATAATTAATCATCAACAACCTGGATTATGGCAATGCTTCTAATGAATTCCTTCTATCGAAATTGCAGGTTGTTCAAAACACTGCTGCCTGTATGCTTAACAACCTGCCTCCAAGGACACCGACAGCCCCCATGCTTAAAACCCTACATTTGCTCCCCGTGCAAAAGACAGCACTGTTCAAACTGCTCTTCCAGACCTACAAATCTTTGCCAAAGTACCTTCGCGACAGACTCACTCTGTACCTCCAGAACAGAAACTTAAGATCTAGTAATCAATTTCCTCTATGTCCCGAGCATATACGCACAGCTAAACACGGTGGCCGAGCATTTTCCTACCTTGGCACACACCAATGGAACAAGCTTTTGCTTTTACATCCGTGCATGCACCAGTCTGTCTTACCTCAAAAAACGCGTTAAAACCTATTTGTGTTAATGCTGCCTGTGATTTATCTACCTGCCGGTCACAAGTGCCGAGATATCCCTTTGTGGATGGGTCATGCGCTATATCAAGACCTAAAACATTGCACTCAATGTGTGTGAGAAAGGTAAGATTGATCCATTGGGAACCAAAGACATAGTGTCAAAATGGGAGGGATCTTTCCATGTCCAGTACTGCGATTTAAAGATAGATGCCTTTCCCTGTGAACACATTCACAATAAAATTACTACCTAATGAAGAAAGACCAATTAATTTCTCCTAACATGATGTAGGATTACTATCATCATAGGCTGCAGAGGGCATGTCAGACACCAGTTCCTGAAGTGCAGGATCCACAGAAAGTTAAAGAGACCCAACAAAGAGTACAGTGTCTTTTAATAGATTCTTTAGACACAGCGTGGAAACATCTGTCTTTCAGAATTGAAAGAGATATGAGAGCTTATAGGTGGCATAATCAGGAAACAAGCATGGTTAATTGACATTCTATAGAGTTTCTGAAAATATCATACCTTAAAATGCTGAAATACGTTGTTAAGTGTTGCGCAGATAGTGAAACAGATCAATTTAACGCCAGGACATACGTTAATAAGTATAGCAGATAACCTGCAGCGATTCAAATTGAGGAGAGAACATGATGATTATGACTAGACAAATCAAATGCATTTCAGAGGCCCTTGGATGTAGATTTTAACCAATAAACGTTTAATACAATAGCCTGTAAAAAAATAGTAGCAGATCCGGATTACCTTCAAATATAGATCGTCAAAAATAAACACAATAATACGTTAGGTTATGCTTCTCTCAAGCTACATCTGGTTTCAATCCCAACAGTGAAAGAGGAGGAGTCAAAGTGTCTGATTCAGTATTGACAAATGGCACACAATAAATAATAAAAAGTATCAAATCAAACATTATGAGCTTGTTGGAGCATTCCTTACTTTCGCAATTGTGTGTTTTTTTTATTATTTCTAAATATATCTTAAAGCTAGTGTTTTCAAAGTTGGGGAAGCAGACCCTTGACCTGCCACACAGGGACTGGGGTGACAACACAGCCAGATAGATGATAGACGTCTTCTTACTAGAAGCAGATAAAGGGGGACCTGAGGGGTGGGAGAGGGGGAAGGTCGTAAGGTGTTCTGAAGGACAGTTTGTGTTCAGTTATACCACAGCTTCTTGCCCGACGAGACGACGATAGAAATGAATGCACAAAATCGAAATTACCCAGAGGTATGATATCACTGAAAATGCACTGCCGCGTGTATTCAGAATTGTTTATCTAATTAAAAACCTCAATAAAATAGATATAAATCATAAAAGTTGGAGACCTGGACAATTGATTACGCTCTTAAGATAACGTGCAATTTCCAAATGAACGATACACGTTAAAATTACTCAGTTTCATAGACTGTTTAATATGTGAATGAATAATTAATATTTTATCTCATCGTATAATATATATTTTCAGAGTGAGAGCCTTTATGCATTGAAAGGAAATTAACTGCATTAAGTGGTAGTGTAAGTAGAGGAGTTGAGTTTGAGCCCAGCTCATTTGTAGGTATGTGTTTAAGGTGCTAGGAGGACATCCATTATGGTGTACAGGGAAAGATTTTGAAAAAAAATTGACATTAACCATGGAAATCAAATACAAAGACTGAGGCTATTCATAAACATAATATGCAGGGCACTGTCCATTTATCTGCTCGAATCGTATTGGCATTAAATTATATGTGTTTCACTAAAACAAGTTTAACAATTGTGCGGTTCACGTGTAATTGCAATTTTTAGTATCTCCCTTCTCCTTTAAAATACAGCGTATGTTTTGTTCTGTATATCAACTAAGTACAGATCTTCTGAAGAATGTGAAAAATCGTAATCTAATGACATGACATTAACCTTCATGTCAACTGTGTCCCTGAGCAAACGAAGGATTTGTCTTTTCTTTTCTTCGGGCATCCCACATTCTATTAATATGGGTGCTGCATTTGCACCAGGGACTCACAATCTGCACAAGTTGTTCTCTGACCAAGTGCGCAGCTCATTGATGTCAAGTTTTCAGATGTGGAGAACGCCTAAGCTCATTGGCACCAAGTCAGGTGGAAATTTCCACTGCTGTGTTTTTAGCGTGAACGCTTGAGAACACAATGATTGACCAGAACGCAATCGGCTCCTGTTTACGGGACGTGTGCTTTTTACATTTTTATTTAGTGTAAAATGAGCCCATTTCTCTTCAAATTTAGGCACAAAAAGTCGATTTTTCTTATCGCGTGCCTACACATCATTTTCTATTTTTTCTCTTAAGTGCACACATTTAAATTACACAAATTTCGCACAAACGTCATTTAGACCATCAGGATTGGTCAAGTAAAAAAACGTTTTGCATAACTGAAACCACGCTGGTCAGACAATCTGTGGGTTCTGAATGGAATAAACAAAGTTTCTCAGCACACAAACTGCGCAACCTGGACAGTTTCTAGAAAAAAACCTTCCTTATAAAGGCAACACTATAGAGGTACTCTCAGGTAGGGATTATCGTGCTGTACTATAACCTTTTGCTGAAAGATGCCTGAATTGACGATATGTAACTGATACATCCATAATTCCTTTATAAGACCATGTAATGAATCATGTATGATAAGGTAGAAACTAACAATGGTTTGGTATCCCTGTGCACTCTTTTTTTATGACAAAAAATTAAATACAATAGTCTTAACTTCAACAATGTTCTGGTTGTGCTGCAAAGTCTGTCGCACCGTGTCTGTCGGTGCCTTTGTATTTAGGGCTTATGTGTGAAAGGAATCTCCTAACACTGAAGGCTTGCGCACTCTTTACATGAAACTGGATGGTTTCTTCACGTGATTAATCACTATATGAATAACACATTCCAAAATTCGTATTTGTAGATTCAATGTTTCTATATTTCATGATTCTTCTTTCATTTTTAGATCAAATCAGTTATTGATTCATATCAGATATATCATCTTGTTGAATGCATTTTCTACAACACCTAATGCATTTCGGGTCATCAAAACACGATCCTTCCTCAAGGGTCTATAATGGAAAAATACAGGACCAGATAAGTCTCTAATAAATAAAACAACAGTATTTTCAAAGAATACATAACATCACAAGCGAGTTTAAACAAAAGGACATTAGTGTCTCATGTATGGTCTACGAAGAGGATGATGTACAGGAATAATTTGATACCAGCTGAAAATCTAATCTTTCAAGGAAAAGGCTAATATTAAGGAGTACGAGTATGCCAAATGTACTTATAGAACAAAACAAAATTATAAGTCTGCGTTAAGTAAATGCTACAAGTTCGGGGCCAAAATATTGATGAAACAACCGTACGATAATTCTAATTATTAACGCAAACGGAGTTCCCGTTATTATTAGAATTATCGGACGGTTGTTTCATCAATATTTTGGCCCCGAACTTGTAGCATTTACTTAACGCAGATGATTTTGCTTACCGACGGTTTGCTTTCCGTCCCGTTAATACATCTCACGCTAGGGAACTCCCTATGACTTATAATTTTGTTTTGTTCTATAAGTACTTTTGGCATACTCGTACTCCTTAATATTAGCATTTTCCTTGAACGATTAGATATTCAGCTGGTACCAAATTATTCCTGTACATCATCCTCTTCGTAGACCATACATGAGACACTAAAGTCCTTTTGTTTAAACTCGCTTGTGATGTTATGTATTCTTTGAAAATACTGTTTTTTTATTTATTAGAGACTTATCTGGTCCTGTATTTTTCCTTTATAGACCCCTGAGGAAGGGTTGTGTTTTGATGACCCGAAATGCATTGGGTGTTGTAGTCAACAAGATGATATATCTGATATGAATCTATAACGGAGTTGATCTAAAAATGAAAGAAGAATCATGAAATAAAGAAACATTGAATCTACAAATACGAATTTTGGAATGTGTTATTCATATAGTGATTAATCACGTGAAGAAACCATCCAGTTTCATGTAAAGAGTGCACAAGCCTTCAGTGTTAGGTTCCTTTCACACATAAGCCCTAAGGTAGAAACTAACGACATGACTATGATATCAGGCGGTAGGACCGCTGTCCACTGTTGAGGCAGTCAAGACTCTGCCCGGCAAGTAGTCGGCGGTCCGACCACCCAATTACTATATATCCACCATGGTGGCAGCTGGAAAGGGTGAACAGCAATTAGTGTGAGGCTGTTTCTACGCATGCCGTTACTTCGCAAGCGTTTCTACGCATGCGAGCTAACAACGCATTTGTTTTCAGTACGCTGCTGTTACATCGCATACGCTGTAACGCCGCATGCGTAGGGGGCGGGCCACGCACATGGAGCTCGTCACGGCGGCAATTTGCTCCTGTGAGGGGTCTGCTGCTGCTTTTCCGGGTGCCACTCTCTGCGCCTGCCCTCCTGCCTGCCCACAAGGAGGAAGCCGGAAGGAGGAGAAGATTTGAAAAACGTGTGGTAAGAGGTAAGTGGGGCTGTGTAGGGGCTGTGTAGGGTCGTGCAGGGTTGTGTATTGTGTTTGTGTAGTGCAGAGTTGTGGGTTGTGTACTTGTATTAGTGTAGTGTAGAGTAGTGTCAGGGGTTGTGCAGGGTAGTGTTTGGGAGTAGGGTCAGGACTGGGGTTAGAGGCAGGGTTGTGCTGGGGGTAGTGTTTTAGGGTTTAGGGTAGTGCTGTGGGGTTAGTGTAGTGTAGGGTTTTAGGGTAGTGTTGTGGGGTTAGTGTAGTGTAGGGTTTTAGGGTAGTGTTGTGGGGTTAGTGTAGTTTAGGGTTTTAGGGTAGTGTTGGGGTTGTGTAGGGTAGTGTTTGGGAGTAGGGACAGGACTGGGGCTAGAGGCAGGGTTGTGCTGTGGGTAGTGTTTTAGGGTTAAGGGTAGTGTTGTGGGGTTAGTGTAGTGTAGGGTTTTAGGGTTATAGGGTAGTGTTGCGGGGTTAGTGTAGTGTAGGGTTTTAGGGTTTAGGGTAGTGTTGTGGGGTTGGTGTAGTGTAGGGTTTTAGGGTTTATGGTAGTGTCGGGGTGTGTGCAGGGTGGTGTTTGGGGTTAGGGACAGGACTGGGGCTAGGGGCAGGGTGGTGCTGGGGATAGTGTTTTAGGGCTTAGTGTAGTGTTCTAGTGTTAGTGTAGTGTAGTTTACTGTTTTAGTGTTTAGTGTAGTGTCGGGGGGTTGTGATGGGTAGTGAATGAGTGTGGGGAGCGGAGTAGGGGAATGTGTATGTTAGTGTAGGGGGTAGTGATATAGGGTTTAGGGTAGTGTAGTGGTGTTTCAGTAGTGTAGTGTAGGGTAGTGTAGTGTTTTAGATGTGTAGGGTAGTGTATTTTCTGTTGACATGTTATTCCACATACTATTTTTATTACTAGCCAAGTTTTTACTTAGCATACATTAACACTTTCAAAGTAATGGTATGCTAAGTAAAAACGTGCGTAGTAACGGTTATTACGCTTAGTAATGGCATGCGAAGTAATGGCATGCGAAATAACATGTCATATTCGTTGGAAAGTGCTCCTTTACACTGCGGATTGAGCTGCGGCCAAGGAAAATGGCTGCAGGACATGCCACCGTGTTTAGGAGCACTTAAAGCACATCCATGAACCGTGTGCCCCCACCTGGTGCATGGCATACGGTGCATGGATGTGAGTGGGGGCACTACATGTGCCCCCAAAGCCATTTTGCTTTGGCCCACGAGGGACAGGGTACTCTTTGTGGGCCCCAAAGACCCTTTTTGACAGCCTTTTCATGGCAGTCGGACCCCCATGAAATGGCAGTCTGAAAGGGACATCGTAATCCCAACGGCGGTGCCTGCCTCTGCACCAGCACCGTTCAAGGTATATGATTCATAACGCCACCCCAATTGGACCAAAGGGCTGTCTGCTCATGAGACTGCAACTGATGGCCTGTCGGTGGTGGTCCCGAAGGCCTGCTGGTGGCAGTCCCACAGACATCGTAATGAGGCACTAAATGTTACTCAAATCATACACACATTGATCAGTCAGAATTCAGAACTTAAGTTCATAAATTACACACTACCTTTTGCTGACCAGCAAAAACACATGAAATTGTGTTTGTCACCTATAATAATTGGTACTTCTGACAGGCTACTTAGTTATCACATGGGGCTTTTAAAATGAGAGAGGAAAAAGTTCTTGAAACTTAAAAAATGCCCGAAAACGTGATCCTGCTAGAGATATCACAGGAGATAGATCTGAATAATTCCAACAATAGATCTTAAAAGGCACAGAACCTACATCAAAGCTATATGTTTGAAATTATTCTACTGATAAATGAGCCATTGAATGTTGCTCTACGTTGTAATCAACTGAACAATGCAGTCTACTTAAAAACAAGCATTTGCAATGCAATAGTTCTCGCATTATTAAAGTTTGAGCTATTGGTGTTGCATTATTTAGCAATGCCAATAGCTCAAACTTTAATAATGCAAGACTTATTGCATTGCAAATGCTAGTTTTCCTCTGGTTAGGTTGAACAGATCATTCAAGGAAAGTCATATCTCTCGCTCTATTTTTTCAACTCACTGACATAAGAACATGAGTTAGAACAAGAATATACTTTAAGCGAGGAGTCAACAGCGTATTCCTCCCATTTCTTTTTAAAGCTGTAGTGTCGTTTTACAGACAGATGAGCCTGTCTTTCTCCGGCCTCTAAGCCCAGGCGATCTGGATCCTCTGAGCGGGGCTGAGAGCCGGATATACAGCACGTGGGGAAAACCTCCCTAAACCGCAGGAACCCCAAAACACCTGCAGGCAGAGGGCGTGTTAGAGAAATATCCCCCAAACACACGCATCCATTGACCAAGATGCAGGAAGGGGGTCAGACAAGGGAAATGTTCACAACCCCCACACCCCAGAACAGGTGCAAGGGAAATGTCCCCCAAGCCCTACAAGGGGGTGGAGTTAATAAAGATCCAGCAGGTGCGGTGGCACCGGGGTCCAGCAGTTTGAAGGGCTAACTGCACCCCAGCTATTGGGGGGTGGGGGGCATCTATTTTCCATATGTGCATCAAAGCATACTTAAGCCTGGTTTTCTACTGCCAACCCGCCCCCCCCATAAAAGAGGCACCTCGTGCAAGCGCACTATCTTAAGACCACACTACACCCCTTCACTCACAGATGTATGAAAGGACCATGCATGGAAAATGTCTACCAGTCACGTTAACCCCTCCCCGCCAAACAGTTGTTGGCTAGGCGAAGCAATATACAAGGATAATATCCCCCAAACCCAACCCCCACAAAAACACGCCCACAAGAAGGTAGGTGGCCTTGCAAGAGATGCATAGAAGGACAATGTGTGTGGGGTGGAAATAACCCCAACCTCATTATTCTTCTAGACCGGGTACAGGCAAGATCATATAGAGAAACAGAATATCCCCGACCCACACTGAGGCCCCACCCCAGAAAGATACAGGCGTAAGTAGAAAATACCGTCCCCCACACACACTACACAATCAGAGGCGAACTGGGTATCTGTGGAAAAAGAACTCACTGAGACTCCAGGAAAGGGGTATAACATAGAAATGTCCCCAAAACGGACTTACAAACAAATGTGTGCAGGAGAAAGCACTGTGTAAAGAAACGACAGTAACACCAATAAATGGTATGATGTGTATTGAAACCCTCCTCCCCAGCCCCTTCAAAAAAATAAAAAAACAGGCCTAGAAAGGGCAGCCTGCAAGGTAAATATCCACAAACCACGCACAACTGCAAAAAAGAGTTGCGGTGAAAGCCAGCGGGCGTGGAAAATATCCTAAAACCACAGTATCGCCTGAAGCAAATGTAGGACCTGAGAGGAAAAGCATCCCTAAACTACAAACAGTCCTAAAACAGACACAGGAAACAGTATAGCTACAAAACACTTCAAACCACAATAATCTATGAAAAATAAGTACAGAAGAGGGCACAGTTCGTGGTGTGTCTCTGCAAGCCACAGTATGCCCAAAGAACGAGAGTGGGAAAGGTCGCTGTGTATGGAGAATACTCTCCAGTTAAATTAGCCTCCTGATACAAGTGGGGGTAAGGGCAGCGTGCATGGAAACTAGCCTCAACCCTACTACTCCTACTGGGAATACTGAAAAAGCCACACCAGTGGGAATAGTTCCATCACCGTAACTCAATATCTGGGAGAAATATCCACTAACCAAAATAACCCCCAGAGCAGGCACAGGAAAACACAGCATGGTAACAGTAATCACCACGCCATGCTTCACACCTCACTAAAGCAGGTGCATGAAACTCACCATCTAGATAGAGCAACAGGCACAAAGAACCCTATACCCAAAAAAGGGTGCAGAAAAACAAAGTGCCTAGTCTAAATATCTACAGGGAACATTTTTGCCTAAAACTAGTCTTTGCCTAGAAAACTGGCGCTGGAAAAAAATATCTCAAGGAATATATTCAAACCACATCTAAACCGAAAAGGGGTGCAAGAAAAGAAATCCTGTACAGAGAATTTCTGCAAACGACACCAGAGAAGTTAACATCTTGATAATATTTCCCCAGGTGCTTACAATCCCCCAGGTATATCTCACCTCCATACAGGTACAGAAAATAAGCATGTAAGGGCAAGACCCTCAAACCGTGCTCCGGTCACCCCCAGTGCAGTGAAAACAGCACTGGGAATATCAATAAAACTACACTAGCCATCTAAAAACAGGTGCAGGTCAAACAGAACTGGTAAAACATTACGAAGCCCACGGAGCCCCAAAATAGCGCAGGACAAGACGCTGTCCGAGGAAAATATCCCCACGCAACCTGTAAATCAGTAGAGCAGCACAAAAAACATTTTAGGAAAAAATTGTCAACCAATCCACCCCGAGACATGTGAAACAAGCGTTTTGCTTTTTAACGATGCTGCAGAGCATCGGTAAGCACATTGACTGACAAATCTAATTTTTAAAAAAAAGCGCGAGCTATTGGATTTGCCAATGCTCATTTACATACTGTATTGCGCCTTGCCATTGATATCACCCGAAAGTCGATGGTTCTGTGGACTGCATGCTCTAAAAATCCGTATGAAACCGTTGGACCACTGCAGAGCTGACTTAATCTTTCATCCAAATCAACAAAAAGAGAGGTAGGGAAAGAAGCGAACACTCTTAGTCCCCACTGTAACTAGAAAGAAAACAACAAAATAGTGTTCCTTGGTTTGGAAGCACAGAAGTAAATGAGCACAAGAGACCAACAACACCAATTAGGTTTGTTTAGAAAGCCCTCACTCACCGACCTGGTCGGTGACATGCTTCATCATCGGGCCCCACTGGGTGTGACCGAATGTCACCCCAGTGTGCTTCAACGCCAGATTTACTGCGGAGCGGGTAATGTGAAGGTGTGAGGGCTAGGTGATGAGTTACGTGAACAGAGTGAAGTGGTGAGTTAAAAATGCCTTGTATGTATCAAAAATTGATTTAATGACTGATCATCAAGGACATAATAAAAAATATGTTGGTAAAAGGGGCCAACTAAATTGGATGGTCTGTTTCCAATAACATTACGTGATAGTGAATGGTCAACATGTTTCTGCCAATGTTGGTGTAGTTAACCTGGCATTCGTCAGGACCTAGAGTGATGAAACCCCGGCGGTATGGGCACACTAAGGCCCACCCTACCAAGGGACGTGAAAGTAAAAATGTCTGTCGAAGTGCAATGTAAAGGGGGCTTCACCGAACGAGACTCGGTTTTGAGGGCTGGTCAGGTGTACAATCGGGTGCCTGGCGTCGTGGGCGATGTGCCAAATACGCCATCACCCCCCTCCCGCGGTCTATGGGGTGAAAATGTATCTCCTTCAAAGTGCATCTTATATTTTTGTTGTCTCTGACCCTGAGACAAGAAGGGTGTGTGCCTCCCGGTTTTTTGTTCGGTGAAGCCCCCAGTGGGGCCCGATGATAAAGCATGTACCGACCAGGTCGGTGAGTAAGGACTTTCTAAACGAACCTAATTGGTGTTGTTGGTCTCTTGTGCTCATTTACTTCTGTGCTTCCAAACCAAGGAACACTCTTTTGTTGTTTTCTTTTTAATCTTTCATCCCTCTGAGGTTGATAAAATGCATAAAGTTGAGTTTGGTAATCCAGATTATTCGAGCACCTGCGCAGTGTATGGTGTAAATGATATTGAGAATTGTATATACATTATGTACAGGACTTCATTTAAAGCTGAATTTACCTGACATCATAACTGAGTGGCTTATTTTTCCTGTTATTTATTCCTATAATGGGGATGACAATCTCAAACGGGCAGCATGTAGTAGCTCCTGCTAAAATTACAGCCTATGGTAACAGATTTGTATAGCGCTGAATGTGGCCTTGCAGCGCTGTGTGGGTTGGGTGCCATCACTCCCTGTCTCGAAGATCCCATCACAGACCGCAGCCTGCTTTGTCTTTGTTTGCACAGTAGTTGCATCAGTAATGTTGGTGTGAATGACATCATATTTGTTTATGTGTGTTGTAAATGTTGCTCAGGTTGCAATCACACGCCTAGGTTTGCAAGGTTTGCAAGCTCTAGTGCAGACCAACGTGCAGCATAATAAGAACCACGACAAACTGCGCTCCTGCAAGTTTATATGAGACCAACTCATAGAAAGGCAATATCTGTACTTACAGCGAGTATCAGTGGCTTTAAGAGGGAGTTGACCGTGAACAAAGCAACAGCGCGTCAGCACCGCCACTAGTTGCCAAAGCTTACTGAAAACATGGGATGACAAGCCTGCGAGTGATGCGCGCGCGCCACAGCGAGCGATCGGTTTTCAATTATCGCGCCCGTGTCTGGGCACGATAATTGAAAACAGATGTCGGTGTGCGGGTAACAGACGCCAATAGGACATGGGCGGAGCAACGTGACCGCCTTTGGCCTATTGGTGCTGTCTTTCTAAAAAAGACGACCGCAAACGCCAATACCTTAGACCAAAAGTAATCGAACACGCACGAGCGTGTGCGAAAATGAAGTGACCATGCAACTTCCACTGATGATGTGTGCACTGAAAACTTAGCAATAGAGAACCACACAGACAACAGAGAATTTAGGAAGGTGTTTCCCTCGTCCAGTTCTCCCACCTCTTAACACATCGAATTGGACTAATCTATTTAAACTCTTCTGAACTGCAAAGTGGATTCTGAGCATAAGGCGATGGTATAGGAGACCATGATATAAATAAATAACTTAAACATTTTGACAATGTTGAACATCACATAGCTGACACCTTAGATATATTAACACAGGGGGAGGGGGGGTTACAACTTTGGCTATATATCACCTCAATAATCTAGAAAAAATGCAAAGGATGAAAGAAGAGTAAGATACAATTGGAATAAAACAAGAGTAATTTCATGAGATAGTCAATGCACAAGACCCGTTGTAAAAAAATAATTTACTGGAAGACGAGGAAGAGGAAAGAGGTTAATATAATCGTTTTTTTTTAAGCGAATCCATTCAACAGGCTCACTGAAGATATTGATGTACATTAAAGAACTTTGACCACTGTGTCACATGTTTCATGACCATTGCAAATGTAGACAACCTAGGGGCTAGCAGCAGTTCTTTATTGTTGAATAATGCATTGTCCTCCACGTCTTTCAGTAAAATCTGTTATTCCTCTGAACACAAAATAAGCAAAATCATAAAAAAAATATGTGTTTACAATAAACCAAAGACTTACTATGGAAACGCAGGCCTAGATAGGTAAGCATGTCAATGTGTATGCATGCACATTCCAGTTGTAGTGTCTATCGCACATCTATGCTTTTAATTAAAAACAAAAATACCGTGCAGTGACAACAATATAAAGAGAAAATCCACATTATTTCTGATTCATATCATTCTAAGCTGGTTCGCTTTAACAGGATTCATTTCTCCTTACTCTGGATTATTGATAGGTGGTTGTGACTGACAGATAACATATTTGAGGGCATGTTGGTTTCACTACAGGCACATTTTACACCACCCCATTAAATATAAAATGAGTCTGGGTGTGTTACATTGTGGATGCATGTGCTCACCAGGTGCATGGACTCTCCTTTGCTCACAGTACCACCAAGGGCTTATTGTAACTTTCATTATTATTCAGTGTTCACACCCAAATCCTAGGAGATCTAGTTAGATGGAACAGAGAAATAGTATACCAGCACTACAATACAGCAACCTTAATACTCGAGAGCTGGTGCGGATGAGGGTTTCCAGGTTATGTCAAGCAGGCGTCAATCAGTTGATGGCTCTCGGCTGTTACATTCATCATGGGAACTGCATGGACATTTGGAGGGGATTGGTGTCAAGGCTGTGAGAAAGAACAGAAGACTGTGACACAGGCCTGTCTTGCCATTTCAATTTGCTGTCTTATGTGATAGAATCATGTATTATGAATGTTTGCTTCACCTCCAGCTCATCTCTGTAATAAATTTATGACATGATGAACACTTGCTTTCTGAAGTGATTTTTATTGAATTAAGATTACTTTACAATAAAACAAATCTTTTAACACTTTTTACACAAGTGTTGTTTTTTTTGGTCAAATTTCGGGATGTGCAACGATTTTCTTTCGGGCAGCTAAATTGTGTAAAGTTTTATATTGTTTGTAAAGTTTTACATTTTTGCCCTTCACAGAGGTTGTAAAGTCTCAAGGTTTACCTTTCCTCGAGAAAAGTATTTCTTACCCATTAAATAATATTTTCTGCACACTGCTATATAATTATCACACTAATCTAACCAATCCAAACTGGAAAATAAATACAGAATTTATCTCAATGTTTACAGTTTACAAAGCTGTTTGAATTGAACGGCACAAGGTCAGAAGACTAAGGGAAGCTTTTAGAGCGGGCTTCTTCAACCAGTAGCTTGTGTGATACTGGTAATTCTCCAGTTTCTTACTTGTAATAGCTCTCCTGTGTGAAAACCAGCATACTAAATTAGAAGTAGAAGCTTTTGTTCGACTGAACATATGCATACCGAAATTTAAAAGTGTATGTTAGAAACAGAAATGTGTGAATTTTTGGAACCGATAAACTGATGTTTGAATTTCCAAAAATATTCTTAAGGCAGATATTAGAGTGTTAAATCATGTGGCATTGGGGAAGTTCATTACAAATAGTATTATTTGGGTGCCAGAGCATTTACAGCTATGGAAGTTATGTATTAGTAATGTAAAAACATTCCAAATTGAAAAAGGTTTTTTTTCATATTACAGCTGGAAATCCTGCCTTACGCAAAGAGGAGAACACTGCTGGTAATTTTACATAGGATATCTACTAATGTAATGACACAGAATGATGTGGTCACTATTACGACACTAATTAGAGTGCAGAGAGAGAGGAATATATGGGGAGAGAGACAGATACAGAAAGTCCATCAATGACCACAACGGGCAGGAAGAAAACTCTTTCCAGATCAGGACCATTTTTTTTTCTGTTTCCACTCGCTTGGCAAAGATGATTTTCTTGAATGGAGCCGGCACAGTGGTGACTCAACTGACGATAAAGGGATCCCTTCTAAGAAGGTAGGGATCTTTAAATTTGGCAAGCGGCTCACTGTCAGAGCAGCAGAGGCCATCACCTCTACCGACTTGTTAGGCCAGTGTGCCAGCTACTTCAGTCTAAATGACCTTCCCTTCCCCCAGGCCAGCCTGATCTTAAGAGCATCCAGTGTTTGCCCGTGAGTCTGGAAGGGTGGGGGTCAATTTTGGAGCAGTGGGGGCTGGTTTTGCAGGTGTGTGGTGTCCGTTTCGTTACTGGGGGCTGGCTTTGCAGCGATGTTGCATTATCGCCATACAGTAACAAAAGCAGCAGAGCTGAGGGCCAGTTTTGTTAAGCAGCAGTGCTTCATGCTTGCTTCCCCCTCCTCCCTGGGGGGTGGGGCACTGGCGTAACGAAAACTGAGGGGGCCTCCCTGCACGGTACGTAGAGGGGCCCCCTCTGGGCTAAATAAGGAGCTCCCCGGCCAGAGTGCAGTGCCGTGAGGGCCCCTTGGAGCTTGGGGCCACCCCGCACCGCGGGGGCAGCGTGGGCCAGTGTTACGCCCCTTGGGTGGGGTAAGTCCGACAAAATTGCCAGTGCTGCTTTGGGCTCCCAGTCCGTCGCAACCCTCCCCACCGGGGCCTTTACTGATTCGGGTGGTGTACTAATTGCAAATTGGGAACCAACCCCTCTGTGCACCCAACACACAGTATTACAACCCCAGTTTAGACTATAGAGACTGGTTTTAGCCAGCTAAGCCTGGCACAGATTGTGCAAGCTGAAAGTACACATGCATTTTCAGCAATCAATGTTCAGAATTTGCAATAGCTTGCACTATTAGTGCATTTCCACCATTTGTAGGTCCCTTAGGTCCTAGGCTATAAAACTGTGCAGCTGCTATATACTTCACTCTATGGTATTGCCATTTATCAGATGTGCATGTTGCACCAGTATACACTTCTTTTTCCGTAGCATTAGAATCAGGGCATAACTGATTAGTCAGCTGAGGGAAATTGATGTAGTTTCTTGCAAAGTATATTACTTAGACCGAAGTTACATTTTGTTTCTTGCGGGCCTAATTTTGCCTAATTTCTAGCATTTCATGTTGGTTTCAGTTTTAAATAAAACCACTTTACAGTAATACCATATTATCCCGGTATTTACTGAACCATTAATGATGGCACTGAGAGCACATCTATCTGAAAATCTGTTCAAAGTCCATTTTCACTGATTTACTGATTGTTAGGTTCACCACCAACACATTTCTCCTTTTTACTAGACCAGTGCCCACATTGCGTTACTTACATAGGTGTGACACATGATCTTGTTTTTTACAAAGCGGGCCCCCTTCCCTGAGTTGTTACTAGGTAGAGGTGGGGCTACTTATCCTACATTTTAGGTAAGTAGATTTACAGAAAAATAGATGAGTACCTTATCAGACTCAATAGGATATATTAGTAATCCTTGAATACTAGCATGTACCATGTTGGAAATAAGGCATTGTTGTGTTGTTTGACTTGTTGCAATTTTCTTTTTGTCTCACGTTTACAGATAAACTCCAGTAATACCGAATTTAGCATAGGATTACTGGTTTTGTATTAATCTATTTTTCTTTCACACTATTAGCAGCAGCCTTGTTTATTGGTTCTGGTCCTGATGAAAGCCGAGATACTAATATAGATCAATTGGGCTGAAACATGTCGACCGTTTTATACATCCAAGCAGTTTGAATCCGCACTGCTTTGCACTGCTTTTTAGCCATGCCAGTTTGGGCACGTGAATAAAGAGGTTTTTGCCCCCACTAGGTAGTTTTAATCTCAGTTTTTCAATCTCACTCACATTTTGCACTGCGTCCTCGTGACACCTGTCACTTACACAAGGGAGCATCCATTACAGTATAGGATAATCTCAGAAAACACCCCAGAGCTCCTACCTCAAAGTTAGGGAATGGTAGTGGGACTAGGTTTTCCCACTGGGAGGAGAAGCCCATATGATGAAGCATGCCACCCTATGGTTGGTGAGTGCTTGCTAAGTGTCAATTTATACTGCTTCCTCCAGATCTTAAAAAGCGCAGGGTTCCTCGGGGAGGCATGAAGTGCTGATTTCAGGCTACGGGCTGCGAGAGAGCAGTCAGAGTTAAACCATCTGGCCCCCCCCTCTCTGGGTACTCTGTAAAGGGACAGTCAGTAGATCGGCAACAGAGCCATAGATTAGGTTAAAAGCACAGATAATGGCCTCATCGGACTAGGCATGGGCGTTCTGACAAATCAGGAATTCCTTTTGGTGTGTCTCCATTAGGGACCTGCACAATGATTTTGGGATGATCTGGCCCCATCTGAGGCGTCTCCCACCGTCTGTTACCCGTAAAGCCTCTTCTCCTGCTACCTTTCCTTTTAGATCAAAGGAGGGCTATGTACCTTTGACACATAGGGGGCTGTGGTCACTGAAGCAACTGGCTAATATTGTGAATTCAGAGATCAGATGAAAGAGAGGGGTGGAAGTTAAGATAAAATCAATAAATGAGGATTCCAATCCCAGACCCTTAAAAAGTGGAATGAGGTATTGTCTACTGGAAGTCAGTTTCCATATAATTAATTGCAGTTCCAGGTCGCAGACCAAAGCGTTTAATTTCTCCCTCCGGCTACAGTGTTCATAATGCAAACCGTCTGCTAGGGGACAAGAGGAATCCTTGCTGCCTCCTGGACCCCTCTTCCTTAAGGGCCCACATATATGAGTGTTAAAATCCCCTACCAGGACTATGTTACCTGATTTGCATGTCAAAACCTTAATGTTCCTTATAAAGGCACTTAAAAGGGTGATGTTACACACCTCCGGAAGGAGAGAAATGGCATTATAAGAATTCAAGAGTGTTAGGCTAAAAGACCCTGATGAAAAGGATAATGCCTGGAGACACAGGTTGTTTTCTGGATCTTCTCACTTAAAACATTTACCCATGGGTTGAACAATGATCTACCGTGGGCCAATGCCATCCTATAACATGACAGGAAAGATTTTCCAATTGTTTCCCAGTAACAGCTGATTCAACTAAACTACACTACTCTTATTATTACACCATCAAAAATCTTTCCCAAATATTAAGATCGACTTACCTATGTAGAGCATTTAACCAAATATAAGAATCTATATAAAGTAATTCCCATGATTTCTCTCCTAATTAAACTCAATCAACTAATTTACAAGGGAGTAACTAAAAAACGGAGTTATTCCTACGAAATGGAACGTATATGATATTGTTTCAATATTATGCCATGACGGGATAACATCAAATGTATGTCACATTTAACTATATTGACCCACTGTAAATCCAATGTGAAGAAATAGTAACTATAAAAATACATGACTGTGTTTACAACTATCGTTCTCCCATTTAAAAATAATGCTATCCCTTAAACGCCACTTTTTTGCGTAACGGGATACATATCTTTAAGAAGTATTCAACGTTAGCGCAACAAAGTTCAGAAACAATGTTAATCTCTGCACGCCATCCTTGGCTCCATGCGACGTATCCGTTTAAGAAACACTGCACCAATTTAAACCAATAGTGAAGGGCCTAACATAAAAAACGACCTTAAACGAATAGCGAGGAGCCTAATATAAAAACCTTCCAAACGACGTGTTGAGATTTTCACTGAATAAACGAAGACGCCGTAAGCAGACTACACGAGAGAGAGCTCCATTACCGGTAAGAGGGGAGATATATACTAAACTAGTCCCAAAGAGAGGATAGACAGATTTATAATATCTAATGTGATCTTTTCAAATGTAGATAAACGGGAAACCGAGCCGTTACTTAGAAGATCTGTATGGTGAACGCAAATTATTAAAAGGACAGTGCTGCCTTTCTATATTGGTAAGATACTATTATAATCCGTAACCAACATTCAAAGACAGAAAATATACATCAACTAATAGTTACCCTTCTAATTTTAGACACAACTGACTTCGCTACCGGATGGTCAACTAAACAGCCTATCCCAAAACGTCTATCCATCAACAATGAAGTGCTAGCCGCGTGTATTGGTCAGCCACACTTGGAGACTAAGTATAACACGACTAGGACCCCATAGCACTTACCGAAGGTAATGCATATCTTTGTCTGTAGCAAATGTTTACTAAATAAAACCAGTAATAAAACAGGCCTCTGTCAATTTTAAATTGGACTAAATTGGATATAACATATCTAAAGGATAACATTTGACGCTTGCATTTCTAGATAATCGCAATGTCCCATAAGTTGGGAACCATGTGGTCTACATCAAAAAGAACATCGTCATTGTGCATATAATCCTCTTCATATTTTAACAGGTGAGAACAGAAAATGTATATAGTAAGACCAACACCAGCAAATAGAGATGACCAAACCTAAATCCAAAAATAAGAACGCATGCTATTTAGCATAAGCTGCAAATCGTGCGGTCCATATCTAAATAGAAACTTCGATCACACCCATAGGATTATAATATCGCAAGCTCCATAGATAGATGAGATATAGTAAAACAGCACAAACATGAAGCCAATGATAGAAACTTAGCTCTTCGCATCCCCAAAAAATAGCAAACACGAAATACCCCCCAAAAGAAAAGACCAATATGCACCTCCAGATACCACTTTAGGCCCTAGACATGAATGTGGTCTTCGTTAAACTGGTATTGATAAATATATGGCACAGGCCACCTGAATATCACATTTTTTGTACACCCATGTTTTTTTTTAAAAACTTGCTATTTGATAGGAATGTACACAACATGTTTAAGCAATACCATTTCAGGGCTTAGACATGAGTGTGGCCTTTATTAAACTGGTATTGATAAATATAAGGTGCAGGCCATTTGAATGCCAAATTTCTTATACACCCATGTCTACTTAAAGTCCTGCTATGAGATAAGGTTGTATACAATATGCTCAAAGAATATATGTCTTTTGATAAATATACATAATACATTCAACTATAAGATTGTCTTATAAGAATGGTTGTAAAGGACAAACATAGGAAATGTCTATCTATAGTATAGTTAAATACCTAGGTGCTATATATATGTGATGTTAAACTAAGCACAGATGGGTAAATGTAAAACACTTTCTCGAGCTCATTCCTTTAGGCTCTTATTTTCTTGCGTGTATTCCGAAATATGTGCTATGTATGTGTCAAACTGTGTAAATAGAAAAAATATAATATGTAATGTCTAGTCCTGGGTACAAACAATGAGTACTAAGCGGTACATCACAACAAATGAATCTTTTACTGGCGTTATGAATCATGCAATGAATATTCAACGCATATAGACTGCTTTTGTATAACAACAACAAATAGTAAAATATGTTTATAATGTCGTCCACAACATTTTGATGGTACAGTCCTGATGAAGACACAGTCCAAGTGTCGAAACGCGTCGACAGGAAACCATCCATTTACTTTTTTATTGTTTTTGATTAGTTCTTCAATTTTTTAATCATGTATGCACATGCAACAATACAGTGAAGCTCTATCAATTTTCAGTATTGAACAAATGATTTTATCAAAGGACTTTTTATATAAGAAAAACTTAAAGATATTAAAATTCACTTTATACCTGAAAGCAGTTGTATATCATCTTATGTTTTATTAACTGAATACGCCAGTAACCAATGTGTATGCCTGGGTAGTTAAAGTTCACACAAAATATTTACCCTGACCCAGGAACGTGATCCGCATCAGGGGGTCCTTGTTTTTTCACACAGTGGAGACACGGGTTATCCATATTTAGTACCACAAGGTCACCTCGTAAGCCAAGAGAAACATAAACTGCAAGCCCCGCTTTAGCACGTCCCGCCCTTGACAGGGTTGCAGGAATACTAAAAAGCTTGTAACCCTCCAAAAATGGGTGTTGTCAATGGCCCATGGAGACAGATGATATCATGTCTTTTAATGAAAGTTAACCACCTCATGTCCAAAAATCTGATAGCCAGACTGGCTATTATCCAAAGAAATTATATGAAGGAAGTTGTAGTCCGTGGTATGACAGTGACAATTCACTTTTTCTGGCTGGACCTTTGGGGCCGTTTTGGGGAGCACATTAGAATTTCTTGATCCAATTGGCTCAGGGGCTCAAATGAGTTGTATAGGGGGAGCATGGGTGGTTGTCGAGGCCGCTCCAGTAGGGTTGGGGTTGCAGGTCTCCTCAGAAGTGACTTCATAGGTGATGGGGGTAGAAATAGCCCTAGGGGAGTGCTCTTATGGAGGAGCGGGGGCCTGTTCTCTCCCCATAGTTATCAGCATGTAAGATCCTTTCTGCCAGATGTGGGCTGTTGAAGTAGATGATTATGCAGTCCCCGTCACAATTTTTTTTCAAGACCCCTACCCAGGCCTCCCTCCTGACCATGAGGATGTCCCTTTCCACTCTAAAACCCAAGGAGGTGTGGATGTTAAGCCAGTGAAGGACCTTGTTCTTAAGCTGAAAAAAGTCCTCTGTGGTGGGCGGCTTTAGGATAGGCACATTGCCCAACACCTCTACGTACAGCGTTGCTTCTGGGGGTAAATTAATTGATGATGGACCTTGGGGCTCTTTGGGCTGGTTGGTAGTGGTGAAAGTTAGAACATTCCCTTCTGCACCCATACCTCATGAAACTAGTTCTCTCGGAGGGTTGGTCTCTGGTCTGGAGGTTAGCGGATGGCAGGACCTGTCATGTGGCCCACTAATGGAGGATAGCAGGTGACTGATGCTTGCGGGGGCCAGGAAGGGGGATGGCAGTGGCTCTCACTGGATGGGGGATTGAGCACTAAGCATGTTAGTTGGGACGGGAGCAACTGGAACCAATCCGACCGGTGCTACCCCCCTATCCCCAGGACAAGAAGGGGTATTCAAAGATATAAATGAGTGAGCCAGATTCAAAATGTCCCGCTCTAATAAAGATAACCTTTATATGGTTGGGTCCAGCTTAAGATCCATGCAGTCAAGAAGGGAGCAAAAACCAGCTTCCAACATGGCGACCAATTCATCTTTACGTTATATTTAACAGGGTTAACCCAATAGAAGTCACTGGGACCTGGGTAGAACGTTATTACAAACAGAGGGGTCCCAGACTGGGGGGGACAGAGAGAAGAAATTCATAGAAAATGGAATTAAATGTAAAAAAATGAAAATGAAACAAATCCAGAGTACAATGTTTTATTCACAACGTACTGAAACCTTATTATTAGTTATAGAATCACATTAAAGGTTTTTCACATTAACAATGCAGTTGTGCCCATATGCGCAAAGAGGAGGAAGAGGGGTAGTGCAGTGAGGGGATTCGTGAAAAATAGAGAAAAAGGGATTCCTCATTCAAGTGACAAATAAATTCTGATTTAAATTATTCATATATACAATGTTGAAGTGGCTCCCGACACGGGGCCACAGAGATCAAGCCACAAGGGTCAAAGGATTCTCATAAACCAGGCTTCCATAACAGCTGTGTCAATCTTGCTAGTGGTAGAAGCTGGTGTCACGGGGGTAAGTAGTCTACGTTTCGACCCTATTCCATGTAGGGGGAGTATCCCTTATAAAACGGGTCTTCTTCAGGACAGGAGGGATGGGGTGGGCAGACTTCAGAGGGGTAATTAAAAACATCATTCAGTTAGGGGTCTACTAGAGATCCCAGGAGTACAGTAGTGTGTATAAGAAAAATACACAATCCGAGCCATTTTCTAAAAACTCACATACTGGACAGAGGATTACAGCGGGATATTGCTCAAAGACATTAAAAAACGATGTGGCTGGATGCGACGGCAACTGAGAGATCAACAGTCTAAACATAATTAAGAATATAAACATCATTGCATGACTGTGCCACTAAACGGGCCCAATGGACGTGTCCAACATGGCTAAAGGTGTGTAAGGTGGACGGACACTCCTCACGGTTGTTGTAAGGACCGCGTAAAAGTATATTTAAGACCATTAGAAACTGTGTGGCTGGATTGCGACGGCAAATGAGATATCATCAGTGACTATCACAGTCAAAACATCATTCTAAACATAATTGGAAACATAATTGGAAACACAATGGGGTACAACATGCCTGTGCCGCTCACTAGACCCATGGAATTGTCAAAGATCGCTAAAGAGTGTTACCTCAGAAGTCGTGCACGGGGACCAGACGCTCCTCGCGGTCGTGCTCAAGGCTACGCAGCGGTATTCTAAGAAAAAATGGGCAGGGGGTCGGGAGGACTCTCTTCAGTTTTAAACCAAGTGTCTAACACCGAGGTGTTAGAGCCGGGATGTTACCTCGTAATATGGTGTAGGATCCTGGGTCCTCGTAGTCTGAGGTCTTCGGGTCGGGTAAAATGCGCTGTATTATTCAGCTCGCGGCAGAAAATAAAGTAAAATAACCGCGGAGGTCAGTGGTTGCAATTACGGGAATAGCGGCATGGGCGCTGGTCAATTACAGCAGACTCACCTATCGATTAGGGTAGGAACCCGGAAGGATCACGTTGTTCATCCTTGTGGCAGCAATCGATCGCGTCTGGGGGGATGAGTCAGTATCCCCCCTTTAGTCACTAGAGCTGGGCACTGTTTGGCTTCCGATGATAAGTCCACTTTAGTATGTTTCGCCTTGGTCCCGGTGGTGGTGTATTTACACTTCACCCCTGGTCCACCTGACAGCGCCCCCTGGACAGCTACACAACGGACTTTGGATTGAGCAGGTAACCCAGTGCCTGGTGCGGGTCTTGTCCTTGATTTGCCACAGTCAATGTGATCATGTTGCGACTCTGGAATGATAAGATGTGGCAGGGAGTTAGCCGGCTCAGGACCTTCCATGGAGCCACGAGGTCCTCTGTTAGAAGCACCTAGCAGGAGAAGACTTACTGGGGCCCTGAAAAGCATAAGTGACACAAGCTCAATTTCTTTTTCGTGAACCCCTGCAGATTTTTTTAGAAAAAAATACATGGTGCTGGTGATTGGCGTGACCTGCGCTGTGGCCGTCTTGCGTCTTCCCATTAGCCCCACAGAGCTGAATGATAAAGGGAGTTGACAAGTGGACAGAATGTTAAGTCTCTATCTCTGGTCTAACCCTACTTGCTCACGGGCCATGAGAGGGTTAATGAAGACCAGGATTGGTTAGCAGTTATTGCCTGTGAGCAAAGCCGTGGGCTTATAAAGCGTCTGTAAAGTCTATAACGTGATGCCATTAAGGCTTACCCTGCACACAGGCACTTTAGGGGACTGGTGAGAGGAGGCAAGGGTAAAAGTCTATGATTGTGATGCCCTCGGCTGTCCTTGAAGATCCTTAAAAGTCCAGCTGCCTAGATAACACCACCAAGAGGAGGGCCCTGGCCCGTCCTCCTCCAGACACTGACGGGCACGGACGGGCACGGAGGGGCCTGCTCTTGGCCTGGGCACGTCTGCGCTCGTCCCACACTGCGGGAACCCTCAGCTGTTTTTAGTCATTTCATGGCGCGAGAGGCCGACGATCGTTGCGGCGTGCCAGTGTGCCACTAGGGGTGCTTGGTATTGTGGTCCCGGTGTCCCGGTGCAGGGCAGGGCAGCTCTCCTCCGTGGCCGCGAAACAGCAAAACAGAAATCAGATAAAGACGGGCGTCCCACGCTGCGGGAGCCCTCAGCTGTTTTTCAGCGCCTCCTGTTATTAGATGCCATCGGTTGTGGCGGCATGCCGGTGTGCCGCTTGGGGTGCTGGGAGTTGTGTTCCCGGTGTCCTGGGGCAGGGCAGCTCTCCTCCGTGGCTGCGAAACAGTAAAGCAGAAATCAGGTAAAGACTGGCGTCCTATCAAAATTGTACTTGGATCAAAGGCCATTAACATAGGAACTAATTTGCATTGGCCATCACGTATGTCCTGTAACCAGAGTATCCTCCAGAGCAGGGTTTCTCTGCAGCTAGTGTAATTGTCAGAGTTTGGACTAATCCCTCTCATCAAAATGTAGAGAGACTGCCAATCAAATAAATATGTAATCCCCAAAAATGACCAGATTCCAGAAAACAAGGCACTGGATAACAATGACCTATCAGTCATCTTAAGTCTGGGGTTCAAGTGTAATCTAGAAGAAGATGAGCTCATCATTCTGGCCTAATAAGAAATACACTACTTACAGAACAAGAATATATGTTCAAAAAAATAATAATGAATCGAAAAAGAACTCATTTTATTATATTTTGTGTGGCAAAAAATATAATTACACTTCAATGGACCAGTGTGCATGGTACAGACTGAGTGGTGACAAAGAAAGTAAAGTAAATCAACCTTAAGTTCAACCGTAGACAGCAATAAGCAATGGCCTCTGAGTCTGCAATGAACACATTTTGCTTCTAAAGGAATAAGATACTTTACATCTCTAATCTGTTATTCCAATGCTTGGCTTTCATTGAAGATTCAAAGACCTGCAGTTCTTAAAGGAGTTGCTTCCATGACAAATGAGCCATGTATATAGATACCTCATGTGGAACAGGTGACTTGCATTAATTAATTAATGATAAATGATGGTTCAGGTAACATATGGTAGGGGCTTAGGCAAACTTAAATTTTTAGTGTTAAGGGGATCATTCTGTGTACAGGCTTCTTTGAGTCTCTGGGGGTTTTCCTTGATTGCACACCAGCAACGCTGTGTTCTTCTGAGATCTAGCAGCTAACAGTTACTTTTACTTCAAGTCTCATTTTTTTTTGCTTATTCACCAGATCTGTTTATTTTTAGAAGAAAATAAAGTCTGCATGCCAATCAAAATTATCCATGAGAAGGAACCATTTTATATCTATATTTCTTTGGGAATAAACTCAGAGAGGTATACTTGTGTGACCTTAAAAGAAGTGGTTTATATAGAAAAATGCAGACTAGTGGCTTGAGTGGCAAATCCTAGATGACTAACATTGGAGCCATGATTGGCATAGTTAAACTTGACTTTGTTATTGTTTTTGGTGATCAATCATTTAAGGCACATGTACCTAGCTGTCCGATTGCTTTGTTTGGTATAAAACTGGCCTTTAGTTAATAGCATATCTGATGCAACATGTGTATCCCAATGTTGACCTTTTCTTTTCTCGTTCAACAGGTCTTCTTTTCTGCAAGGGACCACCATGGTACTCCTAATCTGTGATTAAGCCATATTCCAAAGATAGGCAATGGCAGAATGCAGTTGAACCATTTTCTTGCAGAATCAATTTTATTGTCTTATTATAAATATTGTTTGACTCGGTTTATCCTCCCTATTTTACATTGCATCCTAGATAGTCTGTGGGATACTGAGTACTGTATGAATGAATTAACTTAACTCTCATATTCATACCATGATGTGCTTTGCTAGTGAAGTGTCTGAAAGTGCTCTCTCTCTTTCTGGACCTCATTACGGTGTTGGTGGACCGCCACCCACCTACAGACAGCCCTTTGGTCCGACCATCCCATTATGATGCCAGCATTTGGACTGAAAGCATCGGGTGAAAACTGCCACCTCCGACAAGATCTACAATCCTGTCGGGCGGTGGTCGGAATCATATCCTATGAAGGGCGTCGTCGTCGAGGCAGGCACCACTGTCGGGATTATAATGTTCCTTCCAGAAAGACTTTTTTTGGTTGTCCGACCACCATAAAAAGACTGTCGGAAAGGGACTTTGGGGGACCCAAACAGGGCCCACATCCTTCGTGGGCTCTGGGGCCACGTGTAGTGCCCCCAAGCATATCCATGCACCGCGTGCCATACGCCACGTGGTGCATGGCACACGGTGCATGAATGTCCACAAAGTGCTCTGTAAAACTGCGGCTTGGGCTGCTGCCCTTTTCCTGGGCTGCAGCACAAGCCACCGGGTTATGGAGCACTTTCCAACTGCCAATATGGTGGTCACATCATAACTGGGTGGGCGGACCGCCGCATGCTTGTCGGGCAGTCTCCTGACCGCCATTATAGCAGGCGGCTATCCAACCGCTTGCTATCAAAATGAGACCCTCTCTCTCAATAATTTTTCCCTAATTTCCCTTACTCATTCATCCTTTACATTCCTAACACTCTTCCCCTCAGCTGTGAGACCCATTAAGCTGTAATTCACATCCAACATGAAAAGATCACACAACTGACAGGGCAGGTGTGGTGCAAGATATTCTGAATCATACAGGAGGCTATGAACATTATACAGTCGTCCACACTATTCCCACCTAAACCGTTCAGGGACCATCATGGTGCTAAAAATAAATTATAATACTGAACAATTGGATAAGGATAGGCAGTGTGTCATAATTTACACACAACATCATATCACAAATTATTTTGCTTTAGTTTTTTGTGTGTGAAATGTGGCTTTGCGTTCATTTTGGGTGTCAAGTGTTAAAATGGCATTTCACATAATGATGTGTAATTTTATGGCAAGACCGGAGGCTCCTATTATGCTTTCTTATCTTGCATTTATTTCTATAGCAGCCAAGATAAGTGCAAGAACTACAGTTCCCAGAGGGCCAGGCAACAACTGGGTCATGGGAATGAGAAAAAACGAGAGTACAATAACCAATCAGCAGTCACCACATAGATAAGAGTACACACTGACTGCGCAGCTTCCTCTTTTCTTGCTGTTCGCAGTCAGATAAGTGTTCCCTTATCTATGCTCACAGTTTATATATTGATATTTAGCTATTGTTATTACTTTTACTATTCATTGTTGTTGTTTTATTATTATTCTGACTCGTTTCGCGCTATTGCGCTTCTGGGTTCACGCTAATTGCGCGTTTGGTTTCTTGTCCGGTTTTCTGTTTACCAGCTCCGCTCTCCCCCACCCCCCCGCCCTTTTCTTTTGGTATGTCCCTGCTCCGCGGTCCTCGCGCTCCTCGCGCAGGTTCTTACCGCTTCTGGAGCGTTCTACCGGAGCTTCGTCGCCTCTGTCCACCGCATTTCAAAGCGGTTGCTTCTGTGAACTCCGGAGCTCTGCTGCCTTTCCCCGGTCTCCTCGCTCTGTGTCCCGGAGTCGTCCCACCCTTGTACACGCCCCCTGTTCCACGCCCCCTCTCTTTCCTCACAGTATTAACCCTTACCTACCGCCTTTTCTTAACCATGGAAAATGAGAGTTCTTCAGAGGAGAATCCCTCTAATATGGATAATGGGTCTCTAAAACGGGACCTTCACAGATTTATTAATAATTCTGTCGAACAGGCAGTTGAAGTCTCCATGACAAGAATGTCAAAGAACATGGAGAACTCTATGGTCAGCATGTTGTCCAAGGTTTTGGCCCAATCTGCGGGGGATAGCAGAAAACGTAAGGTGGAACACTCTGCTTCTGTGCAAAAGCCTAAAAAGGTGTCAACATTGGTTAGCGAGTCTTACTCGCCTATGGACGAGGACGAAGTGCCTCCCAGGCCTCCTGCTACGGAGGGGTTTGTTGGTTCAGAGGGCAAAAGGAAGCAAAAATCCAAGCACACAGAGTCTCCTACTAAGAAATTAGTCATTTCCACCATCTTGGACACGGATGACGATATGCCTGATGCTGACGACTTGTGCGATATCTTTGACGTCTCAGACCCCCCGCCCCCCAAACTACCCAAAAGGGATTCCTTTAACTTTGATCCAGTATATGACTCCGAGGGTCTCCCTATGTTTGACCCGTCCTCCATCCGTCATCTCAACTCAACTGAATGGCTTCCCTCACATCACGTTGGTGAATACATTTCTGCCCGTCTTCGTCTCCCTCTAGAGGCGGCTGTGCGTTCCAGATTAAAGTCTGAGTGTCCCAAACCTGCCCTCCCTGATAAAATCACTTTTTCCCTTCTATTGACCAACCTCTCCTTACCTTCTTTTAAGAATTTGGTAAAGACCCTCGACGCGGGGTTGACAAGGCATGGTCCACATGCCATGACAAACTGCTCGACATTGTTGGTCCCTTGGCCCGTATCTTCGACATGGCAGAGTCTGCCCGTCTTGACGGTTCTGATCTTTCAGCCGATGACATTTCCATGTGGGTACAGTGTGCCTTCTGCCTCTTGGGCAATGCCAACGCAGCCATTACCCACGAAAGACGTAAGGGTCTTTTGATCAAATTGGACCCCAAGCTAGCCAACCTTGCTCCTATGGACCCCGGCTCTAAGGCAAATGGCCTCCTCTTTGGGGAGAATTCGGTTCGCGACATCAGCCGCTTTGTCTCCACCTTCGCCTCTCTTGACAAGGCTCAACAATCTATAAAAAATACTTTCGCCCCTCGGGTTTTTGGACGGGCCGGACGAGGCAGGGGTCGCTCTTAGGGCCGTCCCTACTATCAAGGCTCCAAAGGTTCTTACGAAAACTCCCAAGAATACAAGCCACAGTTCTATCCACAACGAGGACGTGGTTTCCGCGGCAGAGGGCATAAAAGTTATCGCAACACCAACTCCAATCAACAAGGTAAGCCTTTCTTCTTTCCCTCCTGTAGGGGGTCGATTAAAACGGTTTCTTCCAAAATGGCATTCGATAAGTGCAGACCCGTGGGTCCTCAACACAGTTCAAGGCTATCTTATAGAGTTTTACTCTCCTCCTGTCCAGACCTCTTTCCCTCCTCCTCTAGTGTTCTCCTCACACATGGCAAACCTCATCTCTACCGAGATAAAGTCCTTATTACAGAAACAAGCCATTCAAATTTTTCCCTACGACTCTACAGGCTTTTTAAGCTCCATTTTTCTAGTCCAAAAGAAAAACAAGAAATTACGCACTGTCATAAACCTAAAATGGTTCAACCACTTTGTGGTGTATCGTCATTTCAAAATGGAGACAATCCTTCATCTGAGGGATACCCTTCGGCCAAACGATTGGATGGTTCGCTTGGATCTCCAAGATGCCTATCTTACAGTTCCTATCCACCAGTCTCACTGGAAGTTCCTTCAGTTCCAGTGGTCAGGAGTGACCTACTGTTTCACCTCTCTTCCCTTTGGTCTCTCCTCTGCACCATGGTGCTTCACAAAGCTTCTGTAGCCGGTGGTCGCTTTTCTTCGCTCTCTTGGTATCAGACTCATAATATACTTAGACGATATTCTAATCCTGAATTTAGACAAACTGGGTCTCCTTGCAGATCTCCAAACCACTCAGTGTCTTCTTCTGGACTTGGGTTTCCTTGTAAACCTCGAGAAATCTTCTCTGGTCATGGACTTTCTGGGCTTCCTTGTGGACTCGGTAGCGGCGTCTTTAGGCCTCCCCCTTTCAAAGATTTCCAAAATCAAGGCGGAGATTGCCTCTGTGCTCCATCTTTCTGTCATCTCCCTCAGATCTCTGGCCAGGATTGTCGGTCTTCTTTCCTCTTCTATTCAGGCAATATTTCCGGGCCCCCTGCATTATCGGGCCCTCCAACGCCTGAAGATCAGACACCTTCGCCAAGGTCTAGCTTATTCAGACGTCATCGCTCTAGACCTAGAGTCCCGCACAGAACTGCAATGGTGGATAGACCATTTAGATGCGTGGAACGGGCGCTCTATCTTCGCCACATCCCCAGATCTTGTATTAGAATCCGATGCCAGTCTATCGGGTTGGGGCGCCCGCTGTGGTCCAATCTCAACTGGAGGAGCATGGTCACAAGAGGAGTCCAGACTGCACATAAATTGTTTAGAGATGCTTGCTGGTTCCTTTGCGATCAAAAGTCTTTCCAAAGACAGGATCCGCTGTTCCATACTCTTACGCATGGACAATGTTTCTGCGGTTCGCTACATAAATCATCTCGGTGGAACCAAGTCCAAGCCTCTAGCAGACTTAGCGAAAAGTCTGTGGGAATATTGCCTTGCCCATCATCTCTCCTTGAAAGCGGAATATCTTCCAGGCGACCTCAATTCAGTGGCGGATTGGCACTCGAGGTTCCTGCGCGACTCCAGCGACTGGAGGCTTTGTCCCTCCGTCTTCCATTCTCTTTCTCTTTTGTGGGGTCCCTTTTCTATCGATCTCTTTGCTTCTCGCCTCAATTCCCAATTGCCCCAGTTTTTCAGCTGGCGTCCGGACCCCTTAGCTCTAGCCACGGATGCTTTCCTCCAGGATTGGTCTTGTCAACTCAATTATGTTTTTCCTCCTTTCCTAATGATCAACAGAGCGCTGGCGCAAGTCCGCCGTCAGGAGACTTCTCTAGTTCTGATAGTCCCCTTCTGGCGAGCTCAAATCTGGTTCCCTGTTCTTCTGGAAATGGCGATGGATTTTCCTGTACTGCCGTCCTTCGACGATCTTCTTCTCAACCCTCGAGGCGAGCGTCACAGTCTGATCTTGGACAACTCCCTCACTCTGTCGGCTTGGAAAGTTTCCGGCCTTCCCCTTCTAACGTTTTCATTTCACAAGAGGCTGCTCACTTTATCAGCCAGGCATGGGCTCCAGGCACTTCCAAAGCCTACAAATCCGCCTGGTCTCTTTGGGCAAGCTGGTGTCTGGAAAGGTCTCTCGATCCCTTTTCAGCCCCTCTAAGTTTTGTTATCAATTTCTTAGCTTCTCAGGCCAGGGCTGGGAAGGCCTATCGCACTGTCAACCTCTACCGCTCTGCCATTTCCCTCAATCACGCCCAAATTGATGGGAAACCTGTAGGCGCTCATCCTCTGATTTGTCGCCTCCTCAAAGGTGTTCGATGCTCTAAACCACCGTTGGCTAAGTATACCTCTTTGTGGGATGTTTCTGTTGTACTTAAACTGTTTTTGAATTGGCCCTCTAATTCTGCTTTGTCTCTCAAAATGTTATCGGCCAAACTTACTATGTTACTTTGCTTGGTGTCTATCAAAAGGGTTTCTGATGTTAGAGCTTTGGATGTTTCTTCTCGCCAATTTTCCCCTACAGGTGTGCTGTTCCAGATTCGCAGACGCACGAAGACTAATTTAGACTCTGTTTTTTATCCCTATTTTCCCGATCAACCCCAACTTTGTGTGGGACAGTGTTTGAAAATGTATGAACAAAAGACCGCTGATCTCAGAACGCCCTCTTGTTCTCAACTCCTCATTTCCTTTCATAAACCCCACCTCCCTGTTTCCTCACCTACCCTCGCCAGGTGGGTTCGCTGGGTTATGTCCCTTGCCGGTATTGATGTCTCTGTTTTTGGAGCACATTCGGCGAGAGGAGCCATGGCTTCTAAGGCCTTTTGGGCTGGCTCCCGCTTAGAGGACGTACTGAGATCAGCAGATTGGTCCAATGACAGTATTTTCCGCATGTTTTACTGTAAGCCTATTCATTCTGTTGCTTCTGATGTTATTGATTTGCTTTAAACAAGCATAATAGGAGCCTCCGGTCTTGCCATAAAATGTAAATTTTCCTAGTTATTATGACGGAAAGTCTTAATTTTATTAAAGACACGGAGGCGAGTATTATCCCGCCGCTACACTATTAACATGTGTTCTCCCTCCCAACAGCGAATCCGGCCTTACCGCCTGCCTCATCATAGAAGATCTTCCCTCCAGCGGCTCCGTTCATCTCCTGCTTGGATTTCCCCTCCGGTCCTTCCAGCTCCTTCTACGGATACTTTCGTTGGACTTTGGCTCTGGATTCCAGTGATTAAGGATTTCTGCTCCTGGACTTTGGCGTTCTTTCTGGTTATGGCTATTTTTCCTTTACTTTCAATTGTTATCTGACTGTCTCTCAGCGAAAAGAGGAAGCTGCGCAGTCAGTGTGTACTCTTATCTATGTGGTGACTGCTGATTGGTTATTGTACTCTCGTTTTTTCTCATTCCCATGGCCCAGTTGTTGCCTGGCCCTCTGGGAACTGTAGTTCTTGCACTTATCTTGGCTGCCATAGAAATAAATGCAAGATAAGAAAGCATAATACTCGCCTCCGTGTCTTTAATAAAATTAAGACTTTCCGTCATAATAACTAGGAAAATCTACATTTCGTATAAATTCGAGAAAGCAAATTACCAGCGCTTCTCCCTGGCTTAATTTTAATGCAAATAGTTGTCCTAGTGTTAAATAAGTTTATGATAAACATGTTTATTGCCAAAGTTACGATTTTCATGCAGAAGTCGAATAGTGAGAAACGTTGTACCCTTCTCAAATTTAGTATTTTTGTGCAATATAGTGAGAGTATTTTGGCTTCTGCAAGAGACACAGAATGGAATTGGATTAAAGTCCTACAAGTGACAGCAAATTAATGCTATTTCAACAGCCTCCAAATAGCCATCATACAACTTTAGCATCATGTTTACTACTCTGTAGTAAACAAAGAGCTCTTCACAAAAACACAAACCTTTTGTGAAACGCTGATGTTCTTTAGTCAGACAACAAATTGCCTAGAATCTTGTACACGTCCCAGGAGTCTGCTGTGTTAGAAACCATACTGCAGATTTCCTTACAAGTGCCCCAACGGTCCCAAATAATCTTCCAGCGACCCTGAGGGCACTATTAGTCTACGTGCCAATCAAAGAGACACTTAAAGAATTGTGATTACATTTACTCTGGGATTGACGTTCGCCCTTAGATATATTTGGACATTCGGCGGTATATTTCATCAAATTTTCCTGTTCGTCAATTTCGTTTACATGCATTGTTCGTGGCCCTTATACAGTGATATTTAAAGTATTTCAGGATGTTTGCAGCATTATATTGGTATTTAACACATTCGCGCAACCAGCGCACAACACCCCGAGGCTCTCTGCCTGCAGCTTTCAATGCTTTGGAGAATTTACGGCAGTGGCAGGAGAAGCTAGGATCAGGAGCTAATGTATTTTTTATTTGTTTTAAGGCCATCACACGTGTGAAGGGGTTTACAGAAAAAAGGAAATAACAGAAGTCCGGGCAGTTCCGAGCCCTTGTGGCCGAGGAAGCCCAGAGGGAGGGTGACTGTCTCGCGCCAAACAACTTCAAGAGCATGTTTCACGTCCGAAGGGGGTGTTGTGTGTGTGTGTGTGTGTGTGTGAGAAGAAACATGGCTAAAAAACGATGCGGCACTGCCACCGAGACTGATGGAAGGTGGAAGGGCGAGATTTTGATCGATACTTTACCACTATTGATCTAAACCTCGATCTGGTCGACTGAACCTTTGTTGCCTGTCTGTGAGGAAAGAAAGTGCACCTCTCTGCAAGTTAGTTCACCCAATAAAGGACTCTGCTCCCAAAGATCACAAACAACTTCTAGCTTTCAAAAGTTTATTGTAAAGATATGATAAGCTGCAAATACAGGCATCTCAGAATGAGATTCACGAGATACACAGGTCCAATTACATACATGTGCTCTCGGAAAGCCCTCAGACGAGCAACGGAAATCACTAACACAAGTTCTAAGAATAATAAAGCTATCAGCATTGACGCATATCTCTCCTTCATTTAAGTTGGAGGAAAACGCACAGGTTAGGCTGTCCCTACCCTGCTCTAGATGGTATCCCTACTTAACCAAGTCCCAACCTAACAAAGGTGTCAGCAGTGAATGACCCCCAAGGGAAGTCACTCACTCTAAGTCTCTTGGTGAAAACCTATAATTCTCCAGTCATGACCCCTCTCTGCCTACCCATCCGCTCTCTAAAGGGTCCTCAGGTATCTGCTCTAACTCCACCCAGGGGTGCTGTCCCTAATACAAAACAGTCAACAACATTTGAGACGCCCCTTGCGAGACGCCCCTCACGTGGTGTAGCTTCTGGCTTTTTCCATGATGCTTTGTATTGGGCCTCATACGTTAGAGTTGACCTTGCTTCTCAGACTCTTCTCCGGCCCGCTGATACCCCTTAAACATTCCGGAACCCTCCTCCATGTCTGGGCTGTCTACTGAACAGACCTCTATTCATTCATTTATAATTGGATCCCCCCTTTTCCTTTGCAGACAGATATCTGCAGCCAAGAACCCAACTCTCATAGACTTCCAAAAAAAGGCTTGCAACATTTCTCAGCCCAGACATGTACGTGCAAATCGATGTTAAAACATTTCAGGCCTACAATATTTCTCATCACGATTATAGCATTCAACTTCTTCATTAATTAAAGCATGTTAATATTCTTATTCTATTATTCAGTAAACATCTCTATAAATCATGGCCCATTTAATGCAATGACCAAAACATTAATACAATCTGTGTCGTAAAAAGAAACACCTTCCCTTTTAGCTCTGGCCCTGAGGCCTACCACATTCTGCGTTTAACCACATACCATCTTACATTTTAACAGCTACACGACATGGATTCAGAAATAATCACATCTACTAAAATCATATAATGTCACACATTTCTGTATTAGTTCCACTTCTACTTAAATCTCTACATTAGCTATACATTCAGAATATAATTTCAGATACTATTAGCACTCATGGCATTTCTCCTCATGATTTGTGCTTACTACAGGTAAGTGTGATGTACTCATACATTTAAGTCAGTTTGCGCTCTCTCAGTTCCCCCCTTTGATGACCTCTCGGGGTCATCACTAACATTTAGACTGCAGTTATTGCTGGCATTCTCTGCGCTTCCAGAGCCCTCAGGCTCCTGTACTGATTATCTTGTATGGCAGCCAATCTCTGCAGCTGTTCTCTTTGGGCCCTTTCTGACCTTCTTGCTCTGTACCATTTGAATACCCTCACCAATCCCCACAATATAATCCCACAGATCAATATTATGATGATAGGTTTCAGTATATACCACACAAAGCTTTTGCCTAAGGTGGAAATCCACCCTCCAACTTCACTCATTCCGTGGCCCACCTTTTCCCAGACATTTTCTCTACTCAAGTCTTCGATCTCCTTGTGAATATTAGTTATGTTCCTAATAACTTTCTCAAGGGGCTTCGAATTGTCTGGAATGTAAGTACAACATTCCTGGACCTTCAAAGCCTTACAGACTCCGCCCTCTTTTGCTAGTAGGACATCTAACGCAAGACGGTTCTGAAGAACCATAGCCCTTATCGATTGCATCTCTCCTTCTACCAGCATTAAGGACTGAGCAGTGCTGGCAGACAACCTGTCGACAACTGTTGCCAGCCGTCTAATTTTAACATCATTAAGGATTAAACCCAAAAGAGGGAACATAGCTCCAAAGACATCTCCAACCATTTCTGCATCTCCTACATCTCTCCTTCCCCTCGAAGATGTCTTGCCCTCAATGATCACTAAGTCTTGTGCATGATATATTTTGGGGAAGACAATTGCTAGGTAACATGATCCATACCAGTTGTCAGGTAGTCTCACGTAGGCATTTCTTCCACATACAAAATACACATTTGGAATCACTTGCATTCCCTTCAGAAAATCCTTAGTATAGTACTCTATATTGAAAGCATGTTCACAGTCAACTTCTCCCACGTATACATTTTCATAATACGTTTTGGCTCGGTGAAGACATAGCTTTCCTCTCTGCGTCTTATCTAAAGCTATTGGACCACTACTACCCTTTCTCTTGTGAGCCTTCTCTTCCTCGGTCCAATCTGTTTTCCATTGTCCTGATTTTTTCAAAATCTTTTGTCTTCTGTAACGATCATCCACCTGTCCTATGAACTTCTTCTCGACTTCTGACACCTTGCATGTCAGGTTATTTCTACGGGCATGTGAAGTATCTAAGGTAATCCAAGGAATGAAGAACTTGGCCAATCTGTCTTCACTCTTCCAGTAGTCCCATTTGTTCATCTGCTTATAATTTGGGACTTCTGGCAACACTGAATCATAATTGGAGAAATAGTATTCGAAACTATCTCTCTCATAAAATATACTAAGCAATAAGCTACATGTAATGCCATATGTCAACGGGAGGTGATGGTATCTAATACCTTCATCTACAGACGCCGGCAACTGCATGCAGACGTAACAATCCTTAACCTCCATGGCATCCACGTATTCATATAAGAGTTTAGCATAAACATTTGACCTAAAGTCTCCTTGGGACTCATCTACGTGTAACCTGCGGGCTTCTGCAGCTAATAACGCTTTCTCTTGAGTGGTTTCCCTTTTCTCACCAGCAACAGTAGGTGTAAGCGTTTCTACAGAATTCACATCAGTTACCTTTGCCTCTTCCTCATGTCCCTTTACATAAGAAATTGTTACCACTAAAGCTATTAATATTATCACTCCTACTATTAGTGTACCTATTATACATTTAGCTCTGCGGTTCTGGGTGCCGGCCTCCATTTCGTCAGACAATATGGCTCTCTCTTATCTTAGCAAAAAGTTCTTTTCCTCTCGTTCCTTTACAGTCTCTTTTAATCCTTTTGTCTTTAGAATCCACACAACTGGAAGCTGACAACCTTCTTCGCAAAAGTCCTTTAACAGTTCAATAAAGACAACCCTAGCCCTTCTCCATCAACTCAAGGGAAGTTCCCTAAAATTCTCCGCTTCCTGGGCGCTAGGTAATCTTCTTTTTCTGCTTGTTTTATTTACAAAGTCCTTTAACAGTCTACTATTAGGTTTGTGCCTGTAGCTTCAATAGCATAGTTCAGTATTTCCAAACGAAGATTGTGCTCTTCATGTGCTGTTATCGTTGTACCAAAGTCGGGGAATTGCAATTCTGAAAGGAACATGTGTTTTAACTTGCTGAGGCGGGGAGGTCTGGGGAGCATGAATGTTAGTGACCCTTCTTGTTCGACTCCGGGTACCAACAGTCGTATTTCCACGGTGACAATGGGCTCAGAACTGGACACCACCACCGCTCGGATCCTCCCTGTCTCCGGTTTCACAGACATTTGTCGCCAGATATGTCCACTCAGGTGTGGAGTATCTTCTGTTAGGCACACGCACTCTTCTTGACCTTCTTCGGTCGGGTGCTTCAGCGCCCTGAGCACCTTCTTCTGGGTCTGAGTCTTCTGATATCGGAGGAAGGGTTACCTCTGGAGTTGACCTCAGGCTAGAGCTCCTTCTTTGCGGCCAATTAGCTTCTCCACGTGCCCTTCTACTCCTTCTCCTTCTTGTCTGTTCTCGCTCTCTGTCAGACCTGTCAGGGTCTGACTCGTACTCCCAGCTACTTTCTCCTTCTGTAGCGTCTTCCGTTTCGCTGTTGTACTGACCGTCCTCAGCTTGGTCAGACTCGTTCCCTGCTTCCGCTGGCACCTCTACAGCTTGGCTAGCCCCCTCTATGGCTTCTCGGTCCTCTTCTGGACGTCTATCCGAGAGAGGAGCTGTTTCTTCCCGAGGTGCTGGAACCCTTCGCGTATGTGACGCGTGGATCCAATTGGGCAGGCCTCCCACCTTCACAGCTGTGTTCGTGATCAGGATGATCTGGAAGGGCCCACGCCAACGAATATCCAAGCAGCTTCTTCTCACATGTTTTTTCACCAGGACCCAGTCCCCAGGGTACAGGTCATGGCACGGGCCCTGGCACGATGGAACCTCGGCAGCCTGCACCTGAAGGGACACAGAACGAATGGCGTCAGACAGCCCCTTACAATAGTCCAGGATCATATCATCTGTGATATTTAACAGTGCAGTAGTTGGGACAGATGGCAGCCTCATTGCTCTCCCCATTAACACCTCATGTGGTGATAACCCCGTTCTTCTGTCTGGGGTACTACGAAGGCTCATGAGAACCAATGGCAGGGCGTCAGGCCAACTCAGGGTCGTTGAGGAACAAACTTTGGCTATTCTGGCCTTGATCGTGCCATTGATCTGCTCCACAATTCCTGAGGCTTCTGGTCGGTAACTGCAATGCAACTTCTGATCGATATTTAGTGCTACACAAATCATTTTCACAAGCTCGCTGTTAAAATGTGTTCCCCTATCTGATTCCAAAAAGGCCGGCACCCCGAAGCGCGGAATGAGTTCCCTGAGCAGTAACTTGGCCACTGTGAGGGTGTCGCACCTACGTGTAGGGTATGCCTCAACCCATCTGGAGAACACACAAACAACCACCAGGACATAGCGGAGGCGGTTGCACCTTGGCATTTCAATGAAATCTATCTGCATTCTGTTGAATGGACCTCCAGACCTTCCTATGTGGCTCAGTGCAACTGGTGTTCTTTTTCCTACGTTCAGCTGCTGGCAGGTTACACAACGCTGGCACACTGCTTCTGCTGCTATTCTAAACTTAGGATTGTACCAAGTCTGTCTAAACACTCTCAGCATAGCATCTCTCCCTAAGTGTACGGGACCATGTATGAGTCTAGCCATTGGACTCACCATCTCATTGGGCAACACTGCTCTGCCGTCTGCTGAGACCCAAAAATGGGACTCACCCATTACACATCCTGCCCTTTCCCATGTTTCTTTTTCAGAATCAGGAGCATTTTCTTGCATGTTTGACAGTTCATCCCAAGTATCAACAGTTTCCAGTATCATGGCTAATTCAGTCCTTACATTTATTCCACCCACTTCCACCTCTGTGAAAGAGTACCCTTGTTCCGCGCAATACCGCGCAACTTCATCAGCATATCTATTGCCTTTCGAAACGAAGTCCTCATTTCTGGTATGTGCGGTGCACTTTACAACTGCGATACCTGCTGGGCATTGCAACGCCTCTAACAACAGGCGCACAAACTCTCCATTGCGAATGGGAGAGCCTGAAGAGGTCATGAACCCTCTTTGAGACCATAACTGCCCGTAATCATGAACTACCCCATAACCATATTGGCTGTCGGTGTATATGGTGACTCGAATTTGATTGCTTGCCAAGCAAGCACGTGTCAAGGCAACAATCTCGGCTACCTGAGCGGAGTGTACTCCTTCCAGGCACCCAGCTTCCACAACTCCAGCAATTGTACAAACAGCATAAGCTGCTCTCAACTGCCCAACTTCGTCTCTTACACATGAGCCATCGACAAAGAAAATTTCATCTGGGTCGGTCAGTGGCTCATCTACGATGTCGGGTCTGGGTTTGGTGCATAGTTCAGTCACATCGAGGCAGTCATGGTCTGTACATTCATCATCATCCTCGATATCATTTGGGAGTGGCATCAAGGTAGCAGGGTTCAAAACAGAGCATCTCTTGAGGGTCACATTCTCTGCAGCAAGAATAACTTGCTCATATCGCGTGAGCCTGCTGTTGGTCAGATGCTGTGTTTTGGTCCTGGTCATCAACAGTTCAACAGAATGGGGCACGCACACCTCTAACGGGTGCCCCATGACGATATTTTCACATCTCTCAATGCTGACACCCGTTGCAGCAACGGATTTGAGACATCCGGGCAACGCTGCGGCTACTGGGTCTAAAGTAGCCGAGAAATAAGCAACTGGTCTACGGGCATTCCCATGGATTTGGACTAACACAGACAACGCGCACCCTTCTCTCTCACAACAGTAAAGAAAAAATGGTTTATTGTAATCAGGCATTCCCAATGCCGGAGCACGACACAGGTCCTCTCGCAGCTGTAGGAATGCCATCAAACAGTCCTTGTCCCATGGTACCGGATCGCTCACCTCCTTGTGCGTCAGTTTTTGCAAGGGCTTTGCTTTCAGTGAAAAGTTCACGATCCACTGTCGGCAATAACCCACCATCCCTAGGAACATCCTGACCTCTCTCTGTGTCTTAGGCGCATTCATTTTCATGATCGCCTCTATCCTGTCTGGTGACACTTTTCGTTTGCCTTTCTCTATTCTGTGTCCCAAGTACTGCACTTCTGTCAGGCAGTACTGCAATTTTCCCGGGGACACCTTGTGCCCATTGGCAGCTAGGTGATTTAACAAAGCAATGGAGTCCTCCCTGCAAGCTTCTTCTGTTTCTGACGCCACAAGGAGGTCGTCTATGTACTGGACCAGAACTGACTTCTGGGGCAGCACTAGACTTTCAAGATTTTTCTTCAAAAGCTGGTTAAAGATCGATGGGCTCTCTGTATACCCCTGAGGGATACGACACCATGTTAGGACGCGATTTTCCAGCTTAAATGCGAAAAGAAAATGGCTTTCTTCGTCCAGAGGGATTGAAAAGAAAGCCTGACAAAGATCGATCACAGTGAACCACTCAGCTTGGAATGGAATCTGAAACAGTATCACTGATGGATTCGGTACCACTGGACAACACGAAACGACTATGTTATTAATCTTTCGAAGGTCCTGTACTATCCGAAATTTCCCATTTGGTTTCTGCAGACCCATAATCGGGGAGTTGCATGGACTACCCACGATTTCTTTCAGTATTCCCTGTTTAATCATGGACTCGATCACGGGTTTTATGCCTGCAATCGTTTCTGGAGTCAATTTATATTGGGGTGTTCTTGGGAACTCAGCATGCGGTTTCACTACAATTTTCACTGGGTCCACCCCTTTGACCAATCCAATCTCTTCCCCAGTGAAATCCCATACTTCTGGTGCCACTGTCTCTCTCAAGTCCCAGGGGAGCTCATCTACTGTCAAAGTAGGGTACAGCTCCACGCATATTCTTGAGTTTGCAACTTTGAAATCTGCGTCATCATCATTGGTCAATACCTCCACTCCCTGAGGTGTACAGTATATAGTACAATTCAATTTACACAACAGGTCTCTCCCTAGCAGACACACAGGACTTGAATCGCAAACCACAAACTGGTGCTCATCGCTGTACTTCCCTATTTTCACCTGTACCGGTTCTGTCAATTGGCTGGTTATTCTCCTGTTTGCGACCCCTACCACCTGTATGGTCTCTCCAGACATGGGCAGGTCTGGAACTGCAGCTGATCTGATCGTGGATCTAGTGGCTCCTGTGTCCACCAGAAATGTCGTAGGGCACCCTGCTACTTCTGCTTCCACATAGGGTCCCCTCTGGTCCACCTCCAAGGCTGCCCCGAGGGTGCAGTCTTCTCTTTCCACTCTCTGTCCGGTTAATGGGTCCACATAATAGCACTCTTCCCCTTCTACAAACAGGGGCATTTGTCTATAGGTCTTACCCATAGTCCCTACTCGAGGAGGTTGTGGGAACTGGGCTCGGGGAGGAGCCCCCCCCCCTTTGAGCACCTTTCCTTGGTATGGCGTCACCCCTCTTGTAGGCGCGCTCTGGACCTCTTCCTCCTCTATCTCTTGTTCTCCTATCTCTACATTGTAGGGACACTCGCGTTTCCAATGCCCCACCTCGTTACACTGGTGGCACCTAGTCGTTTTCTTCAAGGCAGCTATATCTATTCTGGGTCTAAAGGTGGAACTCTCCTCATTGCCCTTGTTCTGACTGTACTGCTTCTTTCCTCCTGTACCTGTTCCTTGCTGCTGTTGCTGTTGTCCCCCCTTCCCTGCTGCCTGCATCTGTACCACCATCAACTTTTCTTTTAGTTTCTTAGCCTTGGAGTCTATCTCATCACAGCAGTACCTGGCATATCTCAGTATTTCGTCTAAGGGTTTACTTTGCCAACAAATCGAGTGTTGCTGAATCATTAAACTAATATCCGGTCTCAGTCCCAGGACGAACTTGGACACAAATTGCCCTATGTCTTTTGGATCCATTACATCCAAGCCGCTATACTGTTTAAACGCCTTCAGCAATCTCTCGTAATATTCGTGGACTGTCTCTTTGGGTTCCTGTCTTGTTCGGTCTATTCTGACCCAATCTATGTCTTGCATTGGCACTTTCTCTTTCAGCCAAGTCATCACTCTCTCGAATTTTGCCATCACAATCTCGGACGGCCCATTAGTCTTAGCATCTCTCTCTGGCTCCGTTGTGGGCCACTCAGCGCTAACCTTGCATGCTGTCCACAGATCGCCTGGTACTACAATGTCAAACAGCGTGTTCAGATCTATCCATAGGACCTTTGAGATTTTTACAAATCTCTCCACTTGCTTGTACCACTCCACTGGGTTTTCCCGCAATTTGGGGAAGGAGGTGGTAAAAGCAGCTAAATCTCCCCTACTCCAAGGGACATGTACATAGTTCCCATTTGCGACTTCACGCAAAGGGTAAGCTTCTATTCCCTGCTGTCCTCCTGGTGTCATACCAAGCGTGCTTCTCCTGCCGGTCCCTTTCTTGGACCACCTCTCTTCCCACTTATCTAGTGCCCTCCATGTCCTTATTCCAGCGATCAGTTCCCTTATGTGCGTTTTCAGCCCAATCGTTCTCCTCTCATCTAGGTCTCGATCTGTATAATGTAGCCTGTGGTTACCCTGTAATGCTTTGGTTCTTGACAAGTCCACCATATATTTGCCTGCTAGTTCGACTAACTTCTCATGGACTGCTCTCGCTTTTCGAGTAATGTCCTTTGCCATATACAGTATTTCATCCTGTTCATACATTTCCATTCTTTCTAAAGGCAGGGTACCATCTACCATGTCATCCAGGTCTGACCTTAAACTGGCGACATCGAGTCTCTTGGCTTTTATCTCAGCTCGCAATATGTCTTTCGAAGGGGGCTCACTGGTCTCCCTACCATCCCAACTTCGAGCTCTACGTTTGGGCTCGGGAGAGTTAATGGGTGCCCTCCCTTGCTCCCATCTCTCTAGGTCCCATGCTCGGCCATCCGATCTTGGAAGGTGATGGAACACGGGCCTGTTACCCCTACTCTTGCCCTGCCCACTCTCTTCTTCTTCTCTCCTCTCACCGCACACCTCTCTGTTATTTTCCCTCTGGTCTCTACTCTCTCTTTGCCTAGTATCGCTCAGTATCTGATACGATCCTTCCTGGTCCCCCATATTCCCTGGGCTGCGCTCATTGCCGTCATCACAGGGACTATGGCGCGACCTCTCACAACTCCCATTCAGTTCTCTGGTGCCGGGCACACAGTGTGGACACTTAAAGCTGTTTCTATACTCTTGCGCTCTCCTCTCCCCTTCACTGAGTATTGGGCGCGCCCCCCTTCCACTCCCGGGGCCCCCGTTTTCCAGGTCTGTTCTATCTCCTCTCCGGGCCCAATGGGTGACTCCCCTACTATCTCTCTCTCTACCGTCCCACTCCGGGCTGCTCTCCCCAGCCCCGCAGTGAGTCCGAGCTCGGCTGTCCTGACTTTCCCTTTCAGCTTCCGCAGCTATGATGCTCTTTTGAGCCTTCACTGCCTCATCCCACTGCTTCATGTACTCATTTAGCTCTTGAAAGGATTTTCGTCCAGATCCCCTCAGATCCACTGGCCATCTAGGGCCCCCAGGATCTCCTCCTGGGTCCCCTGCTGTGTGCATCGGGGTGCTCCACTCTCTCGGTATCGGCATCTGACTTGGGGAATTGATCGTATCGTTCCTTCTTGCCTTCTCTGCTCTTTCTCTGTCCTTCCGTACCCGTTCTTCCCCTCTTGCTCTCTCTTGGTCATATATCGATATTATAGGACCTATGGTAACAGGTACCTGTAGTGCATCTGGTAATGCGTAGGATGTGGCGCTTTCCGTTTCCGGCGCTCTTTGTACCACAAACCTCCCGACTACCTGTTGCACCTGACTAGGCTGGGACAGCTCTTTCTTTGCCTCCGGATCCCACCCTGAACTGGGAAGCGGTCTATGCTCTCCTGCATTGCCCCCCTTTTCTCCTTCTGTATGCTCGACCTCTCCCCCTGCTCTATTATACGGGGGTGGCCTGTCTGTCAGTAATCTGTTTATCAGGCTGTCCTCTGTTTCGCTCTCATCATCTTCTTCTAGGGGGCTTTTATTTACGGGCACCTCTAACACTGGGTACAGTTTATTTACTTCCATGTTATGCACTCTCCATCTTTTAGCATCCGCATCCCACCTGGCATCCTGCACTGCCCTTACCGATCGTTTCACCCTTTCTTGTCGTCTGTTCATATTCTTTTCATGCGCTGCCCTAATCCATGCATCAAGAGCTTCAAACTGGGTCGGTCTAGGCAAGGGTCTCATTGAGGTCATGACTGATTTTAATCTATGTAACACCTCTAATCTGAACGTCCCGTACTTCGGGAACGTCAGTTCCTCATTTCCTTCAGTAATCTTACTCCACTCTGATATCCAAAGGATCGTATGCAGCCCAACATTCACTGCCATATAACGAGCTGGCGTACCCTCCGGCGGGGCTTCTTCCCCTTCATACGATCCCCGCTTCTCTTTTTTAAACACCGCTTTCAGCCATTTAAAACACTTCATAATTATGCGCACAATATCCAGCCTCGCTACTCTGTTTACTTCCTGATGACAATCCACCAATCCTGTCGCGGCTTTGCTAACTTGGCCTATCGCAGCGCGGTCTTTCTCCGGTCGGCCAATCACGTCGCGACCCTGTCTGACGTCTTTGCTAGCTGGCCTATCACAGCGCGGTCTTTCTCCGGTCGGCCAATCACAGCGCGACACTTCCTGACGTCACTTTTCTCCGCTTCGCAGCAGCACCCCTCCTTTCTCAACTCGTCTCCCGGTTATGCATGCGTCCCATTCATACACCGAAAAATGACTACTTCCGACCAAGCGGTCACTTCTCTCGACTGTACGTCCACAGTCTATATGTAATTGTCAACACAACTGACGAAATGTCTATCGTCTCTCTGATAGGTTGCTTACACACACAGTAACTTCCGACCAGCGTCCGTTACTCACGCACTCACTCTTACGGTCCCCCTATCTCGGTCTTTCGGGTGATCAATGGTACCTCATGACCCCCTTCACACTAGTTGACAATTACTCTGGGTGTCCGATACACCCGAACCACTTAAGCTCTCCTTGAACTTAAGATTTCCACCGGTTGCGCGCGCTCACAACCTGTTCCACAGTCACTCTACAGACATTCAACTCCGCCAGACATTACAACATAGATACAATACAAAACACCGCAATCTAACACGCATAACCCTTTATACTCACTCTCGACCGATACTGCTGCCTTTTCTGTCTCACGTCATCCGGATCTTCTTCAGCGGGCTGTTCTTCCGATCATCGATCTCTAGGGGCCTTGGGGTAAGCTAACCTGGCCTAGGTCACCGTCCTCAAGAAGGCAACCATCCTCTATAGCTACCAACTGGAAGGGCGAGATTTTGATCGATACTTTACCACTATTGATCTAAACCTCGATCTGGTCGACTGAACCTTTGTTGCCTGTCTGTGAGGAAAGAAAGTGCACCTCTCTGCAAGTTAGTTCACCCAATAAAGGACTCTGCTCCCAAAGATCACAAACAACTTCTAGCTTTCAAAAGTTTATTGTAAAGATATGATAAGCTGCAAATACAGGCATCTCAGAATGAGATTCACGAGATACACAGGTCCAATTACATACATGTGCTCTCGGAAAGCCCTCAGACGAGCAACGGAAATCACTAACACAAGTTCTAAGAATAATAAAGCTATCAGCATTGACGCATATCTCTCCTTCATTTAAGTTGGAGGAAAACGCACAGGTTAGGCTGTCCCTACCCTGCTCTAGATGGTATCCCTACTTAACCAAGTCCCAACCTAACAAAGGTGTCAGCAGTGAATGACCCCCAAGGGAAGTCACTCACTCTAAGTCTCTTGGTGAAAACCTATAATTCTCCAGTCATGACCCCTCTCTGCCTACCCATCCGCTCTCTAAAGGGTCCTCAGGTATCTGCTCTAACTCCACCCAGGGGTGCTGTCCCTAATACAAAACAGTCAACAACATTTGAGACGCCCCTTGCGAGACGCCCCTCACGTGGTGTAGCTTCTGGCTTTTTCCATGATGCTTTGTATTGGGCCTCATACGTTAGAGTTGACCTTGCTTCTCAGACTCTTCTCCGGCCCGCTGATACCCCTTAAACATTCCGGAACCCTCCTCCATGTCTGGGCTGTCTACTGAACAGACCTCTATTCATTCATTTATAATTGGATCCCCCCTTTTCCTTTGCAGACAGATATCTGCAGCCAAGAACCCAACTCTCATAGACTTCCAAAAAAAGGCTTGCAACATTTCTCAGCCCAGACATGTACATGCAAATCGATGTTAAAACATTTCAGGCCTACAATATTTCTCATCACGATTATAGCATTCAACTTCTTCATTAATTAAAGCATGTTAATATTCTTATTCTATTATTCAGTAAACATCTCTATAAATCATGGCCCATTTAATGCAATGACCAAAACATTAATACAATCTGTGTCGTAAAAAGAAACACCTTCCCTTTTAGCTCTGGCCCTGAGGCCTACCACATTCTGCGTTTAACCACATACCATCTTACATTTTAACAGCTACACGACATGGATTCAGAAATAATCACATCTACTAAAATCATATAATGTCACACATTTCTGTATTAGTTCCACTTCTACTTAAATCTCTACATTAGCTATACATTCAGAATATAATTTCAGATACTATTAGCACTCATGGCATTTCTCCTCATGATTTGTGCTTACTACAGGTAAGTGTGATGTACTCATACATTTAAGTCAGTTTGCGCTCTCTCAAAGGTCAGAATATATTTCTAATTAGAAAGCAGTGGGCAAGCGAAGCATGAAAGCACGCTAACTACAGGAAATCTGATTCCGACCGAAAAACTGTGTATATATTTCGGACACGCACTTCCTTGTAACTAGGTCGATTGCAATCATGTCATTCTGCTGCCGCAGAATTTTCCACATAATTATAGAATCATAGCACTCGCCCGAGATTCCACCATCTGCTGCATGTATAGTGTAGGTTTCAACAATAACACATTGTAGTTCAAGTGGATAAAGCTACAAAAAAGTGAAGTACATGGTGCATACAGTAGAAAGCTCTTTGAAAAATGTACCTTATCACTTTTCAGGTGAAGAATTCTGTATTTGGTGATTAACTGTTAATGGGGAGAAATACAGCCCTGTCATGTGCCTCATTATGACTTATAATTTGCCTGTCCTTGCTGCATAATTTTGTCAAACCTGGCACATAATTTGCTCCTCATTTGTTGCACAGTTCAATTGGATCTGCTTGTAATTAAAGGTAAAAAAAGCAACCTAACATGCTGTGGCAGGAATTGGTGGTACTGTAAATTCTTGTTAGAAGCATTAAAGGGACATGGATAGACAGAAACTGCAAACATATGTACCATGCTCAAATGCTCACACAAAATGTCAAAAGATTCACATTCGTTTCATCAAAAGACATGTAAAAGTTAGCCTCCCGGTGCGTACATTTTCTCCTAACGGAAAACAATCCGTAAAAGGATTAGGGCCTCCTTACTGGAAAGATGCAGGACCAAAAACCATAGTCAAACATTGACCTCTCGTAACCGACCACAAGAGAGCCACAGATAACCTGTGTTTGTCAATGACCTTCAGTGCAAGGTGGGACAACTAATGTTGGTGGACCAATGAATTACTTTCTGCACATGCAATAAATAAAAAGGTGCCCCTTTGTTTGAGATTTGTTCAACAACATTGTCCACAGCTCACTGGGAGGACACGACTTCACCAAAATACTCTTCTTGCATGAACTTGAATCACTGAAACAAAGCTTATCTAAAAAACTTTTGTTTTAATTGGCTTTAATGTAACTGTGGATTGAGCCCCGACCTACGCATCCTGCACATCACGTGACTGAGTTATGGCACAAAAACTTCAGCTATTCATTCTTCACTAATCTGTAAAATATTTACCATTTAGTTCGGTAAAACTAGCATCTAACGTTTAAGTGCTTCAATTCAATTCATTACTGAAACGGATTAAGACTGCTTCTATAAACACACATGGTACTGTAATCCAGTTCCTAACACATATCACACCGTCAGCTCAAATTCAAAAGTAACCAGGTCGGATGAAAAGGAATGAAAGCAATGCGTTTTTGTTCTTTCCAAGAAGGAGATTGGCCAGTTTTCACAGCTCAAGGAAAATGTGCTGCTTTAAGCAGTTGAACAAAATGGGAAAGTGATTGCGTTAGACCCTGCCGGGATATGTAATGCATTCAAAAGGACTGGCAGTGCCGCTATCCACCTCGAGATGCTAATCTGTTAGCCTCCTAGACAAACCCCTGCCTGGCGAGGGTCTATCCGAAAACAATTTTTCACAAACATGATTTTGCTCTATAAGTGCACTTTGGGCCACTTTAGAATGCTGCATAATTTGCACAAGGAGGCGAACACAGTTAAAATGGGGAACATATATGCAAGGTGGGAAGCCATCCGATAGACTTCAGTTGACACCCCAGTGCTCATTGAATGCCAGACTAAAGAGTTTCATTTCCATCTATTTGCAAAATAACACGTAGTTCTGCTCTTGAGACAGGACTCGGTTAAGCCTGAAAGGGCCGGGCTCATGCGTTCTAGGCTTGTTCTAGATTCATAATTTGATGGTTCTTTTTCGCAGCATGAAAGTGTAAAGGGGTGAAAAGTCAAAAGGTGACCAATCAACAAATTAATAATCGTCTTGACTGTGGAAGGTTAGCTGATTTATTACAAAGCCAAAAATAAATGATCATAAAGACAGCTCAATATAAGGGTGTAGAAGCACAATAGAATTAGCAAAAAGCCAAATCTGCGTACCCAGTTTAGACAATGCAAACATAAACAATACTATTAGTTCAAGAAACACAATACAGAAACTTAGAAAACAGGAATCCAAATGTCCCTGCATCGAGGGTTGGAGAGTGGAAAGCATTAAATGTATCCCTACTCTAATGCTAAGGTGACTTCCATAAATATTTTTTTCTGAAGGAAGGATCAAAGGTGGCAGTACCTGGAGTCTCCCTAAGAAGCCTCCCCACAATCAATGGGACAAATAGCATAAAGCTACAAAAGACAGATCTCGTTCTAAGATGCTCTCTCTCTGGAGCCAATGAGAAGTGGACACTTTCCCTTCTCCCAACAACACTCAATCAATCAATCAAATAACTTTATTTGGTATAAAAAAAATACCATAAAAGAACAGATGAAATACATCAAAATTAAAACCAATTCAGCAGTCTAAAAATTCTCCAGAATACACATTCAATGCATCAAAGATTGGGTACCCCTCCCTTCAGCCATTTCCTTTGTAGGTCCATAACGGAGGGTGATTTCCCAGGCAGCCTGTGTTCTCCCAATTTCCCCTTGTAGCTCTAAAGCTGGCCGCTACCCTTAGAAAATTTACAGTACAAAACAGCGTCAAAGCATCTGAGGAAAATTTTAAAAATCACAGTGCCACTCTAGCATGTTTGAATCTAGCTTTCTTTGAAATTCTCTTTAAAAAAGGCTCCTTGGCTTTGAATAAAAAGGACATAATAAAACAAAGTGAAGGGTATCCTGTGGAGACCGTTGGTCGCGGCCACATGGTACCTTCCGCTCTATGGACGGTGTATATCCTGTGGGTCAGCTAGTAGGTGATGCAGAAGGTTTAACCTAAACCGTGTCATTAGGAATCTATCATGAGCATTATAAAAGTAAGACAAATAAGATTTAATACCCATGGTTGTTTTAATTAAAAGATATTCTCTTACTGACGTCTCAGTCAACTCTCTGTAATCCCTGATTGTTGTGACGTGCTTAAAAACCCCATCCTTAACAAGGGTCTTTTCCTGCATGGATATTTTAGAGGGGTTAGTAAAAAGGTCTGCACATCCTATTTCTTCAAGGGAATCCCTCATATACTTTAGCCATGGGATGTTAAGCCCCTGATCACGTGCGAGGCAGTCTGCTATGATCTGCCTACTAAATGATGCCTCTGTGTTTGCCCACATTTTGACCCAGCAGACTAGGGGTTTAACTCCCAGCCTGTCTCTGATATAATGAGCGCCAAGTTCTTCATTGACGATATGTGATGGCGTGCTCTGTGGCACTTTGAGCAAACGCCGAAAATACTTATTTTCCTCTATTTGGAATTGCTTCACATCACTAAAACCCCATACCTCACTACCATACAATAATTTGGCGCAGCACATTGAGGTATATAATCTCAAAATTTGCTCAGGTGACCAACGACCTAACCTTTGTGCAAAATTCATGACTGACCCAGAGCAGTTAATTAAAATACGGCATTTCTCTCTGATACATTTTTAAAATTTAGACGGCCATTAAATAAAATCCCCAGATACAAGAAAGAGTGCACTTTGCCCAGTCGATGTTCACCAATGGTATAATTGTACGTTTTACTTGTTTTTTTGCCCACTTCCATAACATGTGATGTTGATAGATTAGGAGACAGATCTAAATTCTCCATAAAAAGAAACAAGCCATCTATCGAAATCTATAGCCCTTTGGGTGTGCAGGCCAGGAGGACCGCATCGTCCGCATAAAGCAAGACGGGGATCCCTTGAGAGCCAATCCTGGGTGTGTCAGCCTTTAAAGTGCTAAGTGCCTGATCAAGTCTGTTTATATACAGTGTAAACAAAAAAGGGGCCAAAATGCAGCCTTGTCTAACCCCATTGGAACATGGAAAGGGTTCTGTAGTATTTCCCTCCTGATTATATCTGACCGTGGCGGTGGTGTTCAAATGCAAACATTTTAGAATGTTAATGAGACCCAGATCCACACCAAGGTCACCCATGATTGTCCATAATTTACCTCGGTTAACACGGTCAAAGGCTGCCGTCAAATCCATAAATGTCAGGTACACAGTACCTGTGATGGTATACTTGGCTTAGCGCAGATATAGATGTAGACATTGATCGGTCGTTGACATCCCAGGCCTAAAACCAAATTGGGTGTCAGTTATAATGTGCTGATCCTGAGTCCAGTCCATTAATCGACTGAGGATAGCCCTCCCTAAAACGTTTGCCGCACATCAATTAAAGATATTGGGCTGTAACAGAGTAGGCTATCTTTGTTCCTTTTTTGAAAATGGGGACAATTGTGGATGTGGACCATGATGGAGGCAATGCTGTATCAACTGCTGCGTTGATAACTCTTTTCAGGATGGGCGCCCATAAATCCACCTTGCTCAAAAAGAGATCAGGTGGAATCCCGTTGGGCCTGTGGCCTTATTTCGGGTCAGACCTTCAATCCCTGCCTTGATCTCACCCTGGAAAATCTTATCTCGGTGGTGTTCCGTTCCCCCCTCTTACCCTCCAACTGGGTCTTATCTGTGCAGTAATTATAAAGCCAAAAAAATGCTCTCACCATTGCCCTGGCAGAATGTTGTTGGCTATCCTAGGTTTATTCGCCTCTTGGAAACAGGGATTGTTTATGACTTTCCAAAAGGCAGTTGAATCTTTTATCTCCATCGCCTACCTCAAATCCTCCCAGGCTTGATTTTGGAATTTTATTTTGTGGTTAACGGCTAACTTATAGTTTGCCCTGCAGAGCATCACCCTACAATTTTCCCTTGGGGTACATTTTAGAGCAGCTTTCAGCTCTCCCGAGGCACAGGAACATTGTTGGTCAAACCACCTTGATTCTTCCGATCTGGCTCTATGTGATGTAGATCTAAGCAGACCGTCAATTAATTGGGTGACACCCTCAAAAATCCTGACTAATTAAACCAATGGCATTGCAATATACAAATGTATAAAAATTAACTTATGACCTTTGTTATGGAACCTAAGCCCCTGCACAATATCCGAATCCCATTCCAAGTCATCCCATCTGCCCTGTAGCCTGAGATCAACGTATGTGACCAACCCTCCCCCAGCTCTACCTGAAGGTGCCTTACAAGCTGGTACGAAGTAGGTTTTATAGCCCTCTAGATGGAATGAGCTGTTCTTTACTTCCCATGCTTCCTCTAGGCAGATGATTTGGAATTTCCTTATATAAAATACCCAATCTTCTTTCTTAAATTTGGAGGATAAACCATCTATATTCCAGGAAGCTAGTTTTAATTTTCTCTCACATTGCCTATCACATTGCCTATCTACACCGACCAATATCGGGCAGATGTGGAGCCCCGGTTCTTCCATAATTGTGTCACTATGCTCTTGAAGTCATGCCACTTTGGGGTCTAAACTGATTTGACTTGCTACTCCCCCAGTTGTGTTGGCCACTTCTGTTCTTCCCTGGTCGTTGATAATGGCTTTGCCTACATGGGCATTGGTACCACTAACTTCCCCCGACAAGCCCAGCCAATCAATGTCATTTAGATCTCTGGTGAAAAGCCAGCACTTCATGGCAATTTTTGAACTTTATTACACCCCGGGGAAACTGGCTAAATGGAACACAGGTAGAGGAACTAGCTGCAGCCGTTGTGGCCAACATGCTGCTGACTCGCTCCATATGTTTTTCAATTGTCCTAAACCTAAAGACTTCATAAGGGAAATACAGACTTTTATGCAGTGCAGTTTGGTAATCCCAGTACAAATATGTGAATCTTTGGTAATTTTCGGATGGCAACGTAATGGGCGACCGGTTGATGAGGAGGGGATGATATTCATATGCATGGCTCTGTATCGGTTGTGTATAACTTCGCAATGGCTCGATGCTAATCCTCCATCTTTTGTCAATTAGCAAAAAAAGTTGCTTGTAATATATCATCTCGAGATGGCATTGTATAGAACTAAGGGTCGACGGAAAAAAAGGCAAGGCTGTCGAATTTGGCAACCTATAACTACGTGGCTGGGATTCTAGGAATGTTATGTAATCAGGAGTGTATATAATATAATTGTCTAAGATATTCTTTTTTCTTTAAAGTCTGTGCTTTTATTTATTAGTGCTGGCAGTTCTGCTTTGTTTTGCTTTCTGTATATATAGTGGCTGACGTATGTAAATTGTATTGTGTGCTCTAAGTGCTGACAAAAAAACTTTAATAAAAAAAATAAAAAAATAAAAATAGATCTCTGGTGTTACAAAAGTTGTATGTCAGGACTCTGAAACCTCCTCTATGCTCTCCCACCCAAAGCCCCGTGTATTCCTGCTGATTATTCGAGATCATCATGTGTCTGTAGAAGAAGTCCAGTGGGAGCATTTTAGTACTTGAGCCCCCCTCATCTCGGTAGAGCCCCTCACTTTGACAGAGCAACTTACTCACAAGCACGGTGTACCTTAAAGTCACAATAATGCAGTCCCCTGAGAAAACTTTCGTGGTACTGCCAATCCAAGACACTCTTCTGGCCATGAGAATGTGCCTATAGTCAGTGATGTTGAACGCTTTATTCCTACACAGCCAGTGTGCTGTCTTGTTAATCAGCTCTAAAGTAGATTCTACTCTATCGTTTGTGCAGGCTTGAATGCCCGTCAGGACCACAGTGTAAGGGCATGAGGCAGGGGTAAATCTAATACTGGTAGATTTATGATACAGCGTGTACTTTGTAATGGCATCTCCTTAAGTTGTTGATGTGGGATGGCTCTATCCACTGTGTTGATGGGGGCTGTATATTGTGTCAGGATGATATCAGCAGTCACCACCCTCGAGTCCCTATGCCCCCTGGTAGTAGTACTTGTATTATTTATTTTTTCAGCCGAGGGGACTGGGTTTGGCACTCTAGTGTCCCCATCTTGTGTTCCCATGGACTGATCGTTTGCCCCATTTCCTCCCCCCTTGCTCGCTGTTACAGCAGGTACAGCTTGGGGTTTAGGATCTTCCACTACACACTGGCTAGTGCATTGGTGGGAGCACAAGGCTGGGCCAGGAGTAACGACAGTTTTACCTCTTTTGACCTCAATTTGCCTAGTAGACACCCCAAAAGAACAGTTATCAGTGTTTCCACTCTTTTCCAGTATTCAAGGTCAGCCCCCAACTGTATGCTGGCACATTCACCACTATAGGACTTTTGACTGGCAGCTAAGCATGCTGTATCAGAGGGTCTAATTACTTGAGTCTCTAGCTTAGTTTTTTGTTTCTTATTGCGTGTTGGTTTGAGAGATGCCCCATCCCTAGTTCGCTTTGCTAGTGGCTCATCGCTATTTAAGGGCTTGGTAGAACTAACACTGCAAAGTTTAGCGATCCTCTTTGAGTGGGTAATGGTCTCCCCCACCTATACCTGGTGCAATTGCATTACTTATCGTTAGCGGGGTTCATGTTGCGGCCCTCGCCCCCTCCCCTGCTGTAATATCCTAGCCTGTGTCCCGTACGGCGTTCTGTGGAATGCTAATACACACAGATTGTGCCTCTGTGAGTTCCTGTGATGGGCATATTAACAAAGGTGGTGAGTCGCTGTGAATTGCTCTTTCCTTGTTAACACTAATGCCAAGCGTGGCCGAACGCAAATGGTCCATTCCATTAGGGGATTTGGTCACGCTATACTACCCATGGATGAACGTTTCTGGGCCGCAAGGGTGTCCAAAGAAAGTCATTTTTCTGTGAGTTGAATCTGGTGGGTCAACATTGATTCAGCCCTAGTTAGAAAGGCATCCAATGTCCCAGTAACCCCACCACCTACCAGAGAGCCCGTCACCTTGTGCTTACTCATTCTGCGCTCCAACGTATGCACAAAAGTGTCACAAAACAGTACCTTATAGGGCCTCCCTGAATCCAACTCCGTAGTTGCCCTCTCGCCTGAATATCAGGGGAATGGCCCAGCCCTGCCTCGGCCTGTCGTGGACGGGCGCAGACCAGCCCGCCCTTGGCCCGGGCAAGCCCGTGCGCGCCCCGCACTGAGGGAGCCCGGCAAGCCTTTTGAGCACCTCCTGGCGCTCAGAAACCGTGTCAGCGGCGTTTGCGCTGCGGGAGGTACAGGGAAGTGAAGTCCCGTGGCAGCGATGACTCCTGTGGCGGTGGCGGCCCCCAAAACAAGCCAAGCAGCAGCAGGTAAAGTTTTAGCGAGCTCCCGCGCTGTGGGAGCCCGGCAAGCCTTTTGAGTGCCACCTGGCGCTCAGAAACCACGTCAGCGGCGTGCGCGCCGTGGGAGGTTCATGGATGTGAAGTCCTGTGGCGGTGATAACTCCTGTGGCGGCCCCCAAAACAAGTCAAGCAGCAACAGGTAAAGTTTTAGCGATATTATTCGGTAATATTCTCAGAAGCCAGTTCAAATCACACCATCTGCTCTGGGTTCAATCCTGAAGGTGTTTTTCCAAGGGACAATGGTGTTCCTTCCTTGATACATTTTGTCCTTGGTTTCCAGGCATTCTCCTGTATGAAACACAACAACCTTCCTTTATCGACTCAAGCCACACAATTGTAAATTCTTCTCTGCTTACCTAACTAGTAAAACAAAGACATGAGCGTTTCTTTCAACTGCAACACAAGACTTGAGAAAGAACAAGTCCACAGCACACATAAAATTCAACTTGTTAATTCTAAAGCGAGAGTGTCCAGCGAACTATATTTCAGGCCTATAAATTCAGCCATTATAGGAGAGCATCATGGGAGAGTTACGAATTTGCATGAAGAATAAGGCACCTTCAATTAATGCATGTACCTACATGTAAAATTACGCAGTAAATAAACACATGTAAAACATGAATAATTGTCAGTTGCACAGCACTAGTTCTTCACATTAATGTTCTCTGCTAGTTACATTCATTTTCTACGTTAAACCTCCATGTGACTTCCAATGACCTAAAATACATCATGTTTCACTGTTAATACATTTCGCAATTTTAACACTTCACATTAATACAACAAAGGATAATATAGGGGGCGATCTACACATGATTATAATGCACCCCTACAAGAAATTAGCAGTTTCTGCTCTATCAGTTCTCTCCTCTGATGATATTGACTCATAATAAAACAATCCCTGTCAATTAGAACGATCAAAACAAAGGTCATAGCTAATCTCCTCTGCCTGAACTCCTCCAACCTCTTCAAATTCTCATACTGACTGTCCTGCAGTCTTCCCACCCTTCTCTCTCTTTCCCTTAAGGAGTTCTCGACTAGCTTTGCTGTGTGCCACTTGTATGCCCTTATCATCCTGACCAAGATAATAACACAGAATAGAATGATTATGATTGGCTTTAGAATGTATCCAAGAATTCCCTTTCCTAGGTTTGTAAACCAATTCCAACTGCACCAAATCCCTATCCAATCTTATCCCAAATTCCCTCAGCTGCTAGGTCATGTATCTCATGATGTATCTCAATGATGTTGGATATATATTCCCTCAGATCTTTACTTCTATCAGGGATATAAGAACAACACTGTTGGACCATCAGCATCTGAAAGACCCTGCCTTCTTTTGCCAACAACATGTCTAATCTAATGTTACTGTGGCTGTGAAATATTTTTTCATTCTCTCTTCTTGCTTATAATAATCATATATGTTCAAATGCTTATAAACAGGAATTTCTGAGAGTACCAGATTATAATTTCAGAAGTAGTACTCATAATGACCTTTTCTATACATGCTATGGAGAAAACTACAACTTATGCCACACGTTAGGGTTAAATGATTATACTGAACAAGACGGGAAAGCAGCCAGGGATTGAACAGCCAAACGACCTGAATTCACCACATATACTAGACTGCACAAACACGCAGCCCACCTCAATGATCAGTGCTCATTGACCAAAACATAAACCTGAATGTTAGACCTGGCACCATTGGCGTGGGGTCTCCCATGTATTTTTGCCTTTGCCACCTGTGTTCTTGGTGTGTGTTGGACTCCATTTTGCTGTAGATGCTTCGGGCACTTTGCCACTGCTGTTCAGTGCCAAATTGCAAGTGCTCCCTTTATAAATTGTTGGTATGGATTAGTGATTCCATGATTGGCATATTTGATTTACTAGTCAGACCCTAGTATAGTGCACTGTGTGTGCCCAGGGCCTGTAACTCAAATGCTGCTAGTGGGCTGCAGCACTGATTGTGATACCCACAGAAGCAGCCTGTAAAAGGTATTTCTGGCCTGCCATTGCAGAGCCTGTGTGTGGATTGCCATGTCTACTTCGCTAGTGCACATACTTGCCAGTCCCTAACCTTCCATTTTCTTACATGTTAGTTACCCCAAAGGTAGGACCAAGGTACCCCTGTAGGCAGGGTGCATTGTATGTGAAAGATAGGACATGCTCTGATGTGTGCAGCATGTCCTGATAGTGAAATACTGGCAGTTTCATTTTTCTCTATTGCAAGGCTACCTGCTCCCATAAGATAGAATGGGGTGTTTGTTTGTAACATCTTATAAACATATCTGCCCCTGGGAACAAAGTAGGAAACTAAAGTTTGATATGCCAGAATGTTAAAATGCATCTTTTAGTGGGGGTTATTTTTACATTTTGTGTTTGAAAATACCACTTTTAGAAAGTAGGTATTTTCTTGCTTAGCCATCCAGTATGCCTCTGCTGGATTTGTGTATTGCATGCCTGGTTTTGGAGTGACAAGGGCTGCGTAGGAGCAGTGGCTCCAGAGAGCCTGATGATTCAGGGCTGGGCTGAATAGACCTGGGCTGCATTTAGAGTCAGGGGAGGAGATTTCCTCTCACATGAATGGGCCTGGTCTGTTTTCAACAATCCACCTTCTGCCAGGAAGCTGCACTAGAGGGGACAGAACTGGTTTGGCTGGGTACAGACACTCTCTGCCTTCAGAGAACAAAGACATTTTGTGTATACAAAGTGGAGCCCAGACCCCAGACATTTAGATCACTACTGGGAAATCAAGGAGAAGGGCCAGGGAGGAGTACCGGAGAAGCTGAGGAGGAATACTGCCCCTGTGCTGTTTGCTGGATGGGGTTGGCCTGTAGTGGCTACTTGCTGCCAAGGAAAGGAGAAAAGGACTTTGCTTTTTGCTTTGTCACCTGCTTGAGATAAAAGTCTCCAAGGGCTTGAAACTCAGCTTGCCTCCTGTCTCAGGGACAAAATAGACTTCACCACCAGTTCCACTGAACTTCCTTGCTGGAGTTCTGATCTGCAAGAGGTCCCTGTTGTTGTTTTGTGCCTCTAGAGAACTGTTTTCCGCTTGGAGCTACAAAATCAACGCAACACCGAAGAAGCATGACGCATCTGCCCCTGTTTCAGATGCATCACCGAGGAAACCATCGCAGCGCCTGCCGCGGCTCAAGAAATCACAGCACGCCACATCGAGTGCAACGATCTCCGAAGTCCGAGATCACCGCACCGATTCTGACGCAAGCCAAGCTGTGCGGCTGCAAGAATTCACGCATCATCCCAGATCGTCACATCGAGGTGTCAAGTCTGTCGCATCGCTGGGGGACGCAGTAAGAAACAGACGCATCAACTTCCCACGCAGTAAGAAATCGATGCATCATCTCCTCTCCAGTAAGGAACAGACCACTCAACTCCCCTGTGCTACTGACAGGAACCAACGCATCATCTCCCCTGGAGCAAGGAACCAATGCATCACCGTCCCTGAGTGTAAGGAACCGACGCATCACTTTCCCTGCGGCCCGTTTTGTTTGTTTGCATGATGCATCCAAGGTACTTTGTATGAAAAGTGTTGCATCTGCAATTTGATTTGAACTGAACTATTTCTACCATCTGAAAGTCATATTTATATTACTGAATTGTGGATTTTTGTTGTTTGGTCTTGTTTTAATTTAGATAAAGATTACTTATTTTTCTGAACTGGTGTGGTGTCCATTTGTAGTGTTTTCACTGTATTACTGTAAGTGTGCACAAATGCTTTACACACTGCCTTTGAAATAGGCCTGTCTGCATGTGCCAAGCTACCAAGGGGGTGAGCAGGGGTTATTTTAGGAGTGTGTCCCCCTTACCCTGTCTAGAAGCAGGGGTCCCTATTTGGACAAAGGTACCTACCTTTTCCAACTAGAGACCCCGATTTCTAACAATGAATTATATACGGCAAAAGAGGCAACCACAACCAATTAGTGAACATTGTACATTCAAAAATCAATTAAGTAGATGGTTGCAATTCCTTATTGGGGAGTTAACTTTTTCACTTTATTGTAGTAATTTTTAGTTCTTTTTTCTCACATTAATGCAACCGACGTTTTTCACCTTGAAAAAGGCTTCATCAGGGCTGCAAACATAAAAAGAGCACACATATATATATAGGTATCTAGGTATCTGAACTGACGCCTCATCCGGACCCTTACAAAGGAACATTAATTGCTGAAAATAATGTCGCCAGAACCCACTGAGGGTCCTACTTGCTCCTGACGGGACAACAAATCCCAGCATGCACCTTACTATGGACGGTAATAATTAAGGTAATAGACAACGCCCACTTAGGACGAGTGATATAAAGACATGCGTGAGCCTCTGTGAGACATTTTTAAAGCTGCCCATGAAGAAGAGATCGTTATCTCGAAACGCGTCGGCATGAAAATTGTATCGGAATTGAGGGAGTTGGTTCGCCAAGAATGAAATAAACCGGATGGTTAACAACAGCAGTTGTGTGCATTCAGAAAAGCTTGGGTGTTTGGTGGATGATATATATAGGTATATATACAACCAGATTACATATAATATTTGTAACACGCTTGGTTGTGTGAGTAGAAATTCCCCGATAATGTTTGGAAGATCTTCAAAGACATGTCCTTTGATGGTGCTTGTTTTTTGATAGCCATACAGATTCAGCGATACAATGCCTCATAGCTAGTCACTTGCAGTTTGACTATTATCTTTTGCTTATCTTTTATATAGCCATGATCATGGACCTTTAGGTTTAAGGATTTAAATCCCACCTTTGCTGTTGTTGCACTTTGTAGTGTTGAATAATCAATCACTACTTCTTTCTTACGGCGCAAGTGTCTGACTCCAGATTTGACTATTTTGCTCTCTGGATTCTCTTTGCAGCTGTGTAGCTGGTTTGTTCTTTTATTTTACTCTGATGAGGAGCTTGGTCTCAAGAGTTCATACACTTTTTTTGGGGTATATATCTTACTCTACGTGGAGTATTGGTTTGCTATTGTATAGCTCTTTAAGTGTACTACTTTTGTAGTCTATTTGTTTACTATTAAATATTTTTCTATGAGTACCCTGTCTTGTGTGGGCCTCACTCTGCTATACAGCTTAGACTTTTAAGGGCTATTGTTGTGAGCTAATTGTCATTCTTTTCTTCTTGTGTTGCCCTTTTGGGGTTCTGTTTTATTTACACGCCCCTTTGGTTTTCCTAACCAGGGTAATAAATGCAGTTCGTTGTCTCTTCTTGAGCGGACTGCATAATTATTATAAGTGCTTCATTGTTTTAGGAGTTGTGCTGGGTAAATTTAGAGTTTATGGTGCATTCTTTGGAATACCTGAGTTAGTGGCCTCCTCCTTTGTGGGACGGTAGAGGTAATTCCTTTGTTTAATTTTGGTAACATAGCGGTGTGAAGTCTGGATCTTAAGCTGTCTGATAGGAAGTGTTTAAAAAAGTTATGTCTGTTTTCGGTCATACATTACATGGTAGGAGTTTTTAGGCTTGATATAAAGCTCTTTATTTGCCTACAATGCTCTTTTGCATCAGGTATTACCCGTCCTCTTGGGTATGTATCTAGTTTTCCATGTGCTTAACAGTCCTTGAGAAATCATGGCTATTGCTTCTTGAAGAAGTGCATGTGATGTATATATATCGGATTTACTAACAAATTTTGTTTGGTATCACAAGTGTGGTTGTATGTGCTTTTTGCTGACAAGGATTCATTTTATGTATCAATTCTTTTAAATGTTTCAATTTTTCTTCATGACATATTTTGGTACTGCTCTAATAGGTGAGTTTCTTTTTTCAATAATATTGTAAAGCACCTTTGGACTGATTTCTCAGTTCTAGTTTGCGATTAGGTATAGAGAGTATACATGGCTGTTGCATTTATTGCAAACATATTTGATCTTTGATTTAAATAAAATAAAAGAGAGAACAGAAAGAGGTTTTAAGGTGAGATGTGGTTGTGTTAAATATTGCAGGGATTAGTTAGCATGAGCTGAAAGCCATTTTGTATTTCTGGCAGCCATCTAGTTTGACATGTGCTCCTGAATTTGATCCTCCATGTTTGTCACTCCTGACTGAGAACCTTTTTGGCATGAGTATTCTATAAAAGACCGTTAGGTCATTCAGAACTTGGCAGTTAGAATTTGGACAACCATTTGTTTGGTAAGAGTCGTTCTGCGGCACTTGCTGTTGGTTTTTGATGCCTTGGATTGGTAAGGTAGTTTAGTAACGCTTAATGTGGCTTTGCATTAGTATGATTGGCCAATATTTGTATTTGTATGTATGTGATATGTAAATTTCAATTTATGTAGGCAGGTAATGAGGAGATTTTTCTCTGTTTGAATTTGTTTGAAAGGCGCAACATACAAAGAGTACTTTACGCGCTAATTTGATTATAATACTGCATATTCTGCACTATTTTTAGCATGCCTGTTTCAAGCACACATCGGAGAATGTGTTGCTTTTTGGAGGTACCATAGTGAGATGTGAAGTGAATTAGCCGGCTCCCCTGAGGGAATAACTAAATAGGTTTAGGTATAAAAACATATTTTTTCCTTGGTGATTCTGTATTCCCAGGGAATTAAAATATGACAATAATACAAACAAGGATCCTTTTCTGCACACTTTTATAAATGGAGAAATGCAGAGCGATTTTTTGGTGTTCGGCCAGACAAAGCTAGTGAATTGAGTGTATTTTGGCTTCTTGGAAATAAAACAGTTTGGTGGGCTGTTTTTTTTGCAGTCTTTTGGAATACTAGTGAGAAGTGCTTCTTGTAAATATAACTTACAACTAGTATTTAATGGTTTGGTTTAAGTACAGTCTGTGGGCTGTCCTTTGTTTCTGTCACCAGGTAGGTCACCCCCTAGCCACTGCGTGGTCCTCCCCGTGCTGTGCTGCTACGCTCCTCCGCCATTCTGCGAGCTGGTACCTGTAACTTGTTGTTTCTCTTTGTTTTTTCCCTTTTGCCTTCTGTAACTTGTGCCTTCTGCAACTTGTGCTTGTTTTTCTGTCGTTGCGCCCCTCGTTCCCCTTTTGCCTTTTTAGAACTTGTGCCTGTTTATTAGTCATTTACCCCCCGTTCCCCCTTGCCTTCTGTGCCCCCGATTCCCGCCTCGCACTCTGCTTCCCGCCGCTGCTCCCTGCGGCCCCGCCTCCCCGTCGTTCCCATTCGCCACCACGCTCCCGCCTCCCAGCTGCTCCTCCCTCCCTCATATGGAGGCCGCACGGCGGACGCGCAGCGGGCGCGCCGATTTTGCGCCGAAGGCGCACCACAGGCAAGCCCGTCCAAGCCCGTCCGCGCATGGACCGCGCCCAGCGCCAGGACCTCTGCCCCCCGACAATGCCAGCCCACATGACGGACCTATGATGCCGCCACCCTCAATGCACTCAAACCCGACCGGAACCCCGCCTGCTACCGAGCCACCCCGAAACGCACCCACGGACCCTTCACCTGCCAAGCCTGCAAGTTCACCTGCCTCATGACCTGCACCGCACCCAAAAGACCAGGCACCAGCAACAACCACCTCAAGTGCATCCTGCTCAACACCCGCTCCGTCCACAGACACGCCGTCGAACTCTGGAACCTGCTCGACACAACATCACCAGACGTCACCTTCCTCACGGAAACCTGGATGAACGCCTCCTTAGCGCCCAACATCGCCATAGCCATCCCGGACGAATACAAGATCACCCGGATGGACCGCGTCAACCAGACCAGAGGAGGCATCGTCATCGTCCACAGGAACACCATCCGCATCACGACCAACTCCGACGACACCTTCACCCCTGCCGAGCACCTCCACTTCCAGATACACACCGACCCCAAGACCACCCTCAGAGGCACCCTCATCTAGAGACCCCCAGGACCACGCACCCAATTCAGCGAAGACATTGCAGACTTCATCAGCCCGCACGCCCTCCCCTCCGCTGACTACATCCTCCTAGGGGACCTCAACTTCCACCTGGAGAAAAACAACGACATCAACACCACCACCCTGCTGGACAACCTCGCCAACCTCGGACTCAAGCAACTGGTGAACATCCCCACCCTCTATGCCGGCCACACGCTTGACCCCGTCTTCTCCTCCAGCAAACACATCTCCTTCAGCCACTCCACCGGACTTCAGTGGACGGACCACAGCTGCGTCCACTTCAGCTTCAGAAGAACCACGACCCAACACCACCCGCCACAGGTTCCTCGCCGGAGCTGGAGCAAGATCACCGCCAACCAGCTCACCACCTCCCTCAGTCTGAACCCTCCCGCCAGCGCAACGGACCCCAACGAAGCAGCCCGCACCTTCACACAGAGGCTCACCAACTGCGCCGACGACCTCGCACCACTGAATAACCCTCCCAGCAGACCCGGCAGCAAGAAAGCCTCCTGGTTCACCGACGAACTCAAAATATCCAAGAAAAACTGCCGCACCCTCGAAAAAGCCTGGCACCACGACCCGACCACAGAAAACAGGACTACCCTCAGGAACGCCACCCGCAAACACCACCAGCTGATCCGCACCACTAAAAGGACAACATTCAAAGAACGACTGGACAACAACACCCACAGTAGCAAGGAACTCTTCAGCATCGTCAAAGAGTTTTCCAACCCCAACGCCGGAAACAACGACATCACACCCTCGCAAGACCTCTGCGACTCACTCGCCACCTTCTTCCACCGCAAGATCGCCGACATACACAACAGCTTCAGCGCACAGAACACGCACTCAACCTCCGAACCAACGCCCCCGACCATCACCCTCTGCAACTGGACCCCGGTCAGCACCGAAGACACCACGCGCACGATGAACACCATCCACTCCGGATCACTAACCGATCCCTGCCCCCACCACGTCTTCAACAAGGCCAACTCCATCATCGCACCCCAACTACGGGACATCATCAACATCTCCTTCAACACCGCCACCTTCCCGGAGAGCTGGAAGCGCGCCGAGCTCAGCACCCTCCTGAAGAAACCAACAGCGGACCCCACCGACCTCAAGAACTTCCGCCCCATCTCGCTCCTCCCTTTTCCTGCCAAAGTCATCGAGAAGACCGTCAACAGACAGCTCGCCGCCTTCCTCGACACAAACGGATCCCTCGACCCTTCGCAGTCCGGCTTCCGAGCCAACCACAGCACCGAGACCGCCCTCATCGCAGCCACCGACGACATCAGATCCCTGCTCGACAACGGGTAAACAGTGGCCCTCATCCTCCTGAACCTATCTGCGGCGTTCGACACTGTCTGCCACCGCACCCTAGTACAGCACCTCAACAACATCGGAATCCAAGGGAAGGCTCTGGAGTAGATCATCTTGTTCCTCACTGGAAGAACCCAGAGAGTCTGCCGCCCCCGGTTCAGATCCGAGGCTACCGAAGTCATCTATGGCGTACCACAAGGATCCTCACTCAGCCTCACCCTCTTCAAAGTCTACATGAGCCCCCTCGCAGCCATCGCACACCAACACAACCTCAACATCATCTCCTACGATACCTGGCTGATCCTCTCCCTCACCAACGACCCCGCCACCGCCAGCGCCGACCTACACAAAGGGATGAAGGACGTCACCGAGTGGATGAAGAACAGCCGCCTGAAACTGAACTCAGACAAGACGGAAGTCCTCATCCTGGGATCATCACCCTCCACCTGGGACGACTCCTGGTGGCCCCCTGCCCTGGGCACCACCCCCAAGCCAACGGACTCCTCCCTCTCGATGACCAGACAAGTCAATGCAGTATCGTCATTGTGCTTCAACACCCTGCACATGCTCCGTAAGATCTTCCGATGGATCCCCACCGAAACCAGGAAGACAGTCACCCAGGCACTCGTCACCAGCCGACTGGACTACGGGAATACCCTGTACGCGGGAACCACGGCCAAACTACAGAAAAGACTCCAGCGCATACAGAACGCCTCCGCACGACTCATCCTGGACATCCCTCGCCACAGTCACATCTTAACCCACCTGAGAGACCTGCACTGGCTCCCCGTCAACAAGAGGATGACGTTCAGACTCCTCACACACGCACACAAGGCTCTCCACGACATGGGCCCGAAGTACCTCAACAGCCGCCTCACCTTCTACACACGCACCCGCCAGCTATGATCGGCCAGCCTCGCCCTCGCCGCCGTACCACACATTCGCAGAGCCACCGCTGGAGGAAGATCCTTCTCCTACCTGGCGGCCAAGACATGGAACTCCCTCCCCATCCACCTACGGCTGACCCAGGACCACCTCTGGCGGCCAAGACATGGAACTCCCTCCCCATCCACCTACGGCTGACCCAGGACCACCTCTCCTTCAGGAAACATCTCAAGACCTGGCTTTTCGAGCAGTAGCATACCCCTCCCCCCCCCAGCGCCTTGGGACCCTACTGGGTGAGTAGCGCGCTATACAAATTGCTGATTGATTGATTGATTGATCTGTGGGTTAATCATGAGTTTAAATGTCTATGTGGTTCGTGGTTTCACATTAGTGATACTTCTGTAAGTAAATAGCGATTGCGCTATTTGTGAAATAATGGCTCTTAAGCGCGCTGTATCATGTGTTCTGAGTGTATGACGCCTATTGTGTATGTCTGGCATGAGCTCAATGTGTTTATTTGTGTTTTGCTGTCATCAGTCTGCTATGCAAAATGTCATTTAATTAATTTTAAATAAAAATCCAGAAATTGACCATATGATATGCTAAATAGCTACATGTTACTATTCAATTTATAGAGTGAGCAATTATGCACATGTACACAAGGCCACAATGCTTAAAAGATGAAATTATAATTCACATTGAATAGGAATAAAATAGGCCTCAAAAACGAAATTGTGTGTTTTTCAATAAATAAACAATTATAAAATGTTAAAACATTTTCCTTAGATACATTGTGTCAGATATAAACAGGCAAACACATCATCTGAGTAAATTGGATGTTCCTGAACTACACACACATTTTAGAACTAGAAATGCCTCAGTTTTCAATAGACTGTCACCGTGCTTCCATTTCAACACTAAAAAAGTCTTTCCAACAGCTGTGTTTTAACTGCCGCTTAAAAGCAGCTGTTGTTTTGATTGAAGGCCATGGAGAGACAGGAATGTTGACTCAGCTAGGATTTTGTCAGTTAAACACAGGGTAAAATCCTGCATTTCAGACTGCTGTTTTAAAAAGTTACAAAAATGAGGTCCATTATTTTGGATAACAGGAAAACATTTAAAGTAGGGATTTCCTTTCTTAAGGCCTTTTTACATAAGCACATTCTTGGTTCTGAAAATAAATAATGATTGTCCTTTTAAAAAGTGGTGCAAAAATGTTTATGTTTCAAGTTAGGCTTCTGTGCTTAGGCTTATGAATGAATGTGTCTAAATATGATAGGCAAGGAATGAAGCTTGTTTTTCCTATGTGGAATTATCAAAATGATTGGTTTTATTAAAAAAAAATTATGAAAAGAATAAGTGCTTTTAAATTCGTTTTTTTATATTTATAAAGCTTAATACTCATACTGTGACTACCTAGCATTAAAATTTAATTTAAGTTGTGTCGTACCGCATAATGAGGATATTTGCATATATACCATCACTCTGCGCAGGCGTATTAAACTCATTTTTATAAAGGTATATATGATATATTTTAACTTTCGCATTCCTGGGCTATGTAGAGAACATTCTGAGGATGACTAGTATGCAAAAATATTATAGCATATTCATTTTTAAGTGCCCCAAATATCAAAGTCGAAATTGGTCAAAATTCACTACTTTAAAAAGAAATTCTGCATTCAGAGCAGCTTTTAACTTGCCTTAGGCCTCAGTAAATGCATACATTTATGTATAATACAAATAGCTGACTACTATATTGTTAGACAAGTATACTGCACACTGCTTATAATTGAAAATATGTATCAAAAATGAGAAGAAGTTATTTTCTTAACTCTAAAACTGACAAACAGGGGAATGGGGCTGCATTTGCACACAGAATAGGACAGCTGGGAAGAGTTAAAAGTCAGTTCTATGTTTAGAAGCCTGGCAGGGCGCCCCCCGGGAAGGTCTGCTTTGACATTTTGACCTCTGAAACTTTTTCAAAGATGACAGGGGAGAGAAGAAGTTTTACTTTTTTGGCAAAAGCAGGCACTTTATGTACTCATATGATAGAAAACGAAATAATGGTGTATGTGAACTTTGATTAACAGATAAGCTTTGCCATATTTATACAGCACTAATGCTTAAAAGCTGAGGCAATGACATTTATTTGACTTCATGTGCCCTCATGTTTCCCTTGTACATTTGCTAAAAGGGATTGGGGTTTGGGTATTCATGTGTTTTTTTATTTCTCTAAAAAGTGCTATGTACCTCCTATAACTTTGTTTATGACCAGTTGCTACAAATAGGGGTCGATAGTGTTGACATAAGTGAAACTGGTTTCTGGTTTCCTACTGTCAAAATGGGGAAAGGAGGCTATCTCCTCTACAAATTCAGGCTAGGTAATATGTATGTTACTCTCTCTTTTTCTCAATTTTTTTGTTAGCCTGTCTAAGCTGTCTGTGAAATAGCAATGAGACATTTAATTGGCTATTCGGTAATACTGTTTTAAACATTGTTAGCATTAACAAAATGAATAAATATATATGTTATGTAACTGCCCATCCTGTTTGATGAAATTATGACAGGATCAGTAGTCTAGATTGTTGTTCCCTTATTTTGATCTTTAAGGGGAACTAGATGTGGGTAGTTTTTGTTCTACAAGTCTTAAGGTGATAACACCATTATTGTATGTTATTCTCATGCTACATAGTTTTGCAAGGGCATTGCTAGTTTTTTATTAGCTAGTCCGTGTAAATTAACTGACAGTCCTTATTAGAGCTGATGTTGCATAGTTTGGATCATGAAAAGTAGAACGCAGAGAAGATGCCCATGTGATCCTTAGCAAAAAAATGTTTTGAAGAAAATGTTGTTTTATAGATAAGAAACTCTGTTAAATTAGCAGTTTTAGATTTTCCTGTTGCTCCTATAACATGAGAGCATGGCCCTAAGCGTACAATGTAAGTGCTTTTATTAAGAAGAATCATTTTAGAAGTGTCTGCAGTCCTGTACAAGTAATGTACAGTTTATGAGCAAAAGTGTAGAACATTTCCTTTTCTTTATAGGGTTTTCAGATTAGTACACAGGAATACACCAATGTAAGGATTTAGGGTATGTCTGTGTTGTTTTTCTCCTTTCCTCACAATTTAGAAAATTAATACAGACTTCCTTGGCTGGTTGGGATATGGTGATGTATTACTCTTGTCAGTTCACCAAAGAGTTTCTTTTATACTTGCCAATAGGTCCAGGATGTTTTTTTTTTACTCTCTCATAGATAGATGATAGTGGTTCTTGGGTGCCTTGCTAATATATGGGGCATCCCAAGACTAGGAAATATTCTGAGACTATCCTCTCTGTTGGTAGACTGTTTCTGTGCCTTGTCTAAAAGACCTTTTGTTCTATCCACCAATAGATATTTGCTGCTTTACAACCATTGCCAGAGGGGCCCGAACATCAGTTTCAGCCTGGGGAGTCAGCGTCAGCACTAGTCCAGCTTGAAGCCAAAGTGAAGGTAACCAGCACAGGCGTTGCTGGCAACTAGGACCTCAGTGAAGGCGGAAGCCCTGGGATAAAGTGTGTACCCCTGCAACTGCCTTGGGCGAAAGACGGGGTCACAAATCAGAAAGGAGAAATTATGGATCAAGTATTTAATGCCCAGCTAAGAGTCACAGACCGACCAGAATGGCGAGGAGGCTTTGCTTGAGGTGACCCCTTTTGAAACAAGGGTTGCTTCAGAGATCCTAGCATCAGGCCTCTGAATCCTGGTCCCAAAGTAAATACAAGTTTGCTTCTTTGTTTGTTGGTCAAGAGATACCTGAGCACACTGAATGCAATGTGTGGCCCTAACGAATGAGCAGTGCGCCAGCAGAGCAATACAGGAGTTAGGGAAGGACTTGAGTTCAGGGTCCAGGTGCTGTGTCTCTGGTGCCTGTTAGATTGAAGTGAAGAAAACTGGTGCACTGCCTGAGACACTGGACAGGATCGCTAAGAACATTTGCCCTGGTGAGTGACTGCCCTATCCTGAAAGAAGAATCTTTTTCCTTGAAACTGGGCTGTGATTCTTGAGTTGTGAGTTGCGCAGCTCCACCGTGGAAACAACAAGAGCCAGCCTGTGAGTCTCAAACGGACACAGGGAGTAGACTCCCCTCTGGTTGGTTGTACAGCGGCTTCAATTTCCCCAAGGACTTCTTCTTTTTGTCAATAATATACCCATTTGGATGTCCCGTTTGTAAGGAGGAGCTGCAATTTGCTGCTCTTCTTCCTAGTTCCTATGGCCCTGTGTGGTCCTCCTGGTCCCTTGGAGGCAGTATTGTTTGTGTAATAATTAGTAGCTTTAATATTTGCATTAGTTATATTTATTAAGCACGAAAAACATTTTTCTGAGCAACTGAAAAATGTGACTTTGCCTTTTCCTTGAATGTATTAAATTGATGTTCTAGCCCTCATAAAAGGAAAATGTAACAGTCAATTGGAAAATGTTTTTATTAGAGATGTCCTGTTAGCTATTCTGAAACTGAAATAGATGGTCACTGCAATGCATAGGAGCCCTGAAAATGTTTACTAGATGATTTTTAGGATTTGCTTTTGCTTAGGACTAGAAAAATTATAATTATATTTGTAATTACTTTTTCCTGCTATCTGTATGTTAATGATGACCCGATGGTCCGTTCCCTTTTTATTCCTGCTTATACCTCACATATACCTGCTTGATGAAATGTTTAGAATGGAAAATGCCCACTTAGCAATGAATTAGGATATTGATAAATTTATGAAAATGAATGTGCAAATATTTTCTATGTTCCTACTGGATCATAGGAATGCCTTTAGCTCATGCTAAAAGGACCATCTGTTAAATATTGCAGGGATTTGTTAGCATGAGCGGAAAGTCATTTTGTATTTCTGGCAGCCATCTTTTTTGCCTTGTACTGCCACGTGCTTGCCATGTGCTCTGTCCTCCCTCAGTGTTGACTGCTCTTGTAATCTGCCAAGAAACGAACTATATTTAGCATCTTCCACCTTCGCACCTGCTCAGAAGGGCCTAGCTAGTTGAATGCACCTCTCTTCTTGTAGAACTGTCAGGTTATTTTTGCTGCTGTATGGAGAAGTAACTCTCCTCCCACTTTGTTGAGCAAGCAGATCTTGGAAGCCCATATTAGTCATTTTGCATGCTTACATGAGCCAGGACTGCCCCTTGGTCTTATGCTGACTATATAACCCTAAGCATATATAAGGCCCCAGTTTTCTGTACTCCTTAGACGACCTCATTCATTTGCTAAGGCTTCTGTGTGACGTAGTCTCCCTCATTTGAGGTTAATAAAGATGTTACTTTTCCATTTCAGCTTCTGTGCCACTTTCTTCTTTGTTGGTTTAAAAGGACCACGTATCAGTGGTACCCCTGAGAAGGTTTCTATTTTCTACAGTTGCATCCCTTTTCTTTCTTGCCTTGGTGGTTCCAGCGTGTTCTCAGTTTGAAGTCATGTTCAGACTGTCGGACCATGGCACTGAAGGCCGTTTGGGGCAAGATTGGTTAATCCTTGCTGTCCTGCAGTTCATAGTGGCCAGCGAAATTTTGTGGGTTGTCGGGCCACTCGGAGTCTCTGGTGGCACATTTATAAATATACCTAATTATATATATGTATATATATTCACTGAAAAAAACATAGGTTTCACACCAGTTATAGTTAGGAATTAGCATTTAAAAAACCTAATAAATTCACTGAAAAAACCAAAGGTTTCAGACCAGTTATAGTTAGCTGGAAATTTTACTCGCATAAAACCATTGAAATTCCCACGTTATAGTTAGTTGGACTCACTATAACTTGCGCGTGTAATGCAATGCTGATGACGTCACATATTACATCACTCATGATATGGTCAGTGACATCACTCATGACATCACTGATGACACCATCCAGTGAATGTGTGTATTTTTGAAAAATAATTATGTGTTATATATGTATATGTAAAAGTTGATGGAAGAATAAATAAGTGTTTACATGGATGTTTTTAAAAAAAAAAATTGATTGGTTAACTCGCTTATTAAGTGTATCTCAGTGAATACATATATTAGTGAGTAATGTTTAAGTATTTAAATATATGGATTAGTGTTTCACTTTGTGTATAAGTGGCTGCATGGGTTGGTGAGTAGCTACATGTGTAGGTATATGGGTTATTAGATGTTTTTCTTAGTATCAGTATGAGTGTTTGTATGGTTTGGTGGGGGTATTACTTAGCACATAGAGGCATGAGTGACTGACTCTCTGTTTGTATGTGTTTTGAAGACAGCATATGTGCAGGACTGTATGGGTGGATGAGTGTATATATGTGTGTGTTAGTGACTGAATGACTGTCTCACTAGTGTCTTTATCAGTAACTACATATATTGTATTCTAATATATGTGAGTATTGATGTATATAAGTGAGTATATGTGAGAGTAAGAAATTGTAAGAGTTCCTGTTTAAATAAGTATGTGTTTCTATAAGTGATTGTTTAAGAGAGTAAGTAGGTGTAAGTTTCCTTAGAAGTAAGGTGGTTGTGTGTGTATAGCTGTATATGCAAATAAATGGATGTTCAATAGTTTATTTGCATGTGTGAATATGTGTGAGAGTATCTTTTGGATGACTGTCGGTGTGTAACAGGATGTATAGGTGTATCACTACATATGATGAGTGAGTATATGTATGAGTGACTATATAGAACTGTTGGTCAATGAGTGGATGTGTATATCGATGGTGAAATTATTGAATTGGTTGTTGTAACTTGTTATGGGTATCTCCATTTTTTTGAAAATGTAAGTTTCTATTTTTGAATATGTGTTTCAAGGGTTACATTACAGTGAAAAGAGGTCTGTCACTCTGTCACAAGGATGGTGTCATCAGTGATGTCATGAGTGATGTCACTGACCATGTCATGAGTGATGTAATATGTGACGTCATCAGCAGTGCATTGCACGCGCAAGTTATAGTGAGTCCAACTAACTATAACGTGGGAATTTCAATGGTTTTATGCGAGTAAAATTTCCAGCTAACTATAACTGGTGTGAAACCTATGGTTTTTTCAGTGAATTTAATAGGTTTTTAAATGCTAATTCCTAACTATAACTGGTGTGAAACCTATGGTTTTTTCAGTGAATTTCATAGGTTTTTTTAATAGCAAATCTCTATAGGTATGAAAAGTAATATTTTTTATAACAAATTTTATATTGTATAATTATGTAATAGTATTTTTTATCTTTATTTATTTATTTATTTTTTGCCCCGGAGCGCTCCCGGGGCGCGTACCGTTGCGCTCACTGGTAAGCGCAGTGCTACGGCGCGCCCCGGGGCGCGTACAGGTGAGCATCTCGTTAGCGCTATTCCCGCGAACGAAAACAACACCGTGACGTATCGCGTAGCCGCGTGATGCGTCATGTGACGCACTGCGTAAGCGCACCTGGAAGCACCCGAGCGCATACGATTGCGCAACGTAAGTGCCCCCGGGCACGCACCGGGGCGCGTAGCGTAAGCGCGTCGGGTCATGTGACCTGAAAATAACACTTTTGATTGGTTCAGAACACTTTTGGTTTCCAAATGATGAGAAAGCCCAGGTCATGAGACCTGAAAATAACACTTTTGATTGGTTCACAACAGTTTTGTTTTCCAAATGATGAAAGACCCCACCTTTTTTCCTCATTCTCACATAGTTGTTTGAGTGAAGAAGACCTGCATTCATTCTGTGAGAAATGGCTTCACTAGTAGCAGCTGCAGGTGCATCTGCACCACCACCACCTCCACCACCACCACAAGATCCACCACAAGACCACATTGATGGTCAACAAGAAGAGGAGGACGAAGAGGAGGAGGAGGAGAGGCACTTTCTGCCTGAGAACAATCCCCCATACAGACCCAAGGAACATTTTATTTGGGACTTTTACAAGATGCCAAGGGGTGCAAAAAAAGTGAATGCAGCTAAGGTGACTTGCCTCATCTGTGGCCAACAACTGTCAAGAGGGAACCCAAAGAAGAAGTACCCTTTTGGGAACCACACTATGATTCGACATATGCAGAGGAAGCACCCGAACAATTATTCGGTAGCAGAGGTCAGGGAACTGGCCAGGAACCCTCCCCATCCTTCTTTTTCAAGCGCCTCCAATGAACCCACTCCATCGGGTGCAGAGGCTAGGGAGATGGTCCCTAATGTATAAACCAGGTTTGCAAAATTTAAATTTGTTTGCATATATTGCAACAAAACAATTTCATATGGTGAGCAAAGCATCACTTTACTCAACCGAGCTGCAGACAACCATCACTGCAGCAAGCAACTTTAATTTTTTTCTATTTTTTTTTCTCCAGTTGAGCTGTTTGCAATTCCCTGTGTTTTGTTTGACCCCAGAAAAACTACAAAAAAATATAAAATTGTTCAGAAAAGCCAAAAAAAGTAAAAAAAATTCAAAAAAACAATACACAAAATATAAAACAACAAAAAGAATAAAAAAAACAGTTCTTTTCAGAACTAACTCCAATTTATATAAAAATGCTATATTTTTAAAAAACTTTTTGGGGCCTATATGGGCCTCCTAAGCCCCCCTCAAAAAACCTAGGGGGTCAGGGAGTGTCTACCGTGCCCCCTTTTACCCATTCCCAACGTTGTTTGTCCTCCATCTTGTGACTCAAATCTACCGAAACACAAGATGGAGGACTCCCGTAGCGCTGCCGGTACGCGTACCGGGGCGCGCACTGGTAAGCGCTCCCAACATTTTTTTAAAGTTAATTTACATAAAAACCTCTGTAGAGATGTTCACCAAATATAGAATAGGCCATACTACATACCAGTCCCTACCATTTCCCCAAATTTGGTGGAATTTCATTGAGCCATTTGCCCTGTAACAACATGCAAATTATCTACAAAGGAGACGGTCTACATTGAATTTAAAACTCTGCATTGGTACCTACATGTTCGTACTTAAATCACCCAGAGAACACAACAACTCTATTCACAGCTACCCTACCTCTAAGCACTTTCAATTATTATTTTACTGTTTCACTGGGTTTTCCCCTTGGTACGCTCCCTGGTACGCTCCCCGGTGCGCGTACCGGGCGCTCCCCCCGTGAAAATTGAATTTTTATTTTTTATTTTTTTGCCCCACGGGGACCTTTTATGGTCCCCACATCAAACCTAGGGGGTCAGGAGGGGTCTACCCTGCCCCCTTATGGTCATTTCCCCCTTTGTTTTTGCCACCTCTTGTGTCTCGATCCTACCGAGACACAAGATGGCGGCCGCTCCGAACTGTTTGGAATGTTGACAGACACCCGAGAGCCAATCAGCTTTCCGCTCGCGAACTTGCATTACGCGCTGGTACGCGCTCCGGTGCGCGTACCGGGCGCGCTTATAGATAAATATATTTTTTTGAACCTAAATTACTCAAAATCCTCTGGAGCACATATCTTGAGACATAGCAAAGGCACATCGGGCTACCAGTCCCTACAATTTTGCCAAGTTTGGTGAAAATCCATTCAGCCGTTCGAGCTAAAAGTGAGTCCAACCGCCCTATGGAAATTAACATGGGGAAAACACGTTTTCGGCCCCCGCTTGACGAATCCCCCCAAACTTTCAGGAAAGGAGCGGAGCGCAGCGAGGCAAATTTGAGGAAAATTACAGGCAGATCCCTCAATCTGCGCCAAAGTTATTCCCAATAGAATGTTGCGGATTTCCTATGGAAAACAATCCTAACTATAACTACCTATTGGCGACCCACTGGGGCAGGTGATAGACATTATATCAGAACGTGTGCAGCGCGGACGTTCACTCTCTGCTGCCACTGATGAAAGGAACACTTTCCTGAAACGCGTCTGGCTGTTGAAAAGAGGTGCCGATTTTGATGTTTTTAACTGCTGGCAAGCTGTTCGATAATAAAGTGAAGCCACGTCCTTTAACTTCCTTGAGTTCCCTCCGTATGTGCATCCTGAGTTGGTTGGATATATATATATATATATATATATATATATATATATATATATATATATATATATATATATATATATATATATATATATATATATATATATATATATATATATATATATATATATATATATATATATATGTATGTATATTCACTGAAATAAACATAGGTTTCAGGCACTTTATAGTTAGAAATTAGTATTTCAAAAACCTTATAAATTCACAGAAAAAAACCAGATGTCATCAGTGATGTCATGAGTGATTTCACTGACCATGTCAAGAGTGATGTAATATGTGACGTCATCAGCAGTGCATTGCGGGGGGCGAGTTATAGTTAGCTTACCTAACTATAACAGGGGAATTTCTATGGTTTTGTACGAGTGAAATGTCCAACTAACTATAACGCCACTGAAACCTATATTTTTTTCCGTGAATTTCTAAGGTTTTTTTAAATGCTAATTTCTAACTATAACGTGCCTGAAACCTATGTTTTTTTCTGTGAATTTCAAAGATTTTTCAAATGCTAGTTTCTAACTATGCCTACAGAGGTAGGACACGTGAAGAAAGAAGAGAAAACACACAGAAGGAAGCAAAAGAAATGCAGGAAGAAGCAAAAGAAGTCCACAAAGACGAAGAAAAGTGCAGCAGGTAGCAAGACATGTGCAGAAAGAACCAACAGAGGAGCAGAAAGTGGCCTTGTTGCAAAATTCTCCTGTGCCCACAACTTTTTTCAGATGGTTACTGGTGGTAACTAACTCTGACTAACTAGGCCTAGAGCCAGTGCTATGGTAAAAGACACTTAGAATACAGTGAAAAGACTTACATACACTAGGGAACACTATGCGTTGGGGAACCCCTATGATTAGCATGACCTCCTCTGTAAGGTCCTAGTACATAATAGGGCAGGGGGATTAAAACTACGTCTTAAAGCGCGCTACGGGGCACGTATGCACAGTGGTGAAGGGGGGCCGCCCTGAGGTCACATATGTGCAAACACACCCTGTGGCCATTTTAAGTTGGGAGATTAAGTCTCTTGAATCCTGACGTCCCTGGGGTTCAACTACCATGTACCTCCAGTAAGCATCACAGAGCTGCGTTGCAGAGAGGTGCGAAAAGGGGCTTGACCTAGACCACCTCTCTGCAGTGCAGCGCTGTGGCACCTACTGTGAGCACCTGGTAGCTAGTTGGCCCCCAGAGGGCCTCAGGATTGAAAGGGAATTAATTCCCCAACTTTAAACGTGCCACAGTGCGTGTTTGCACACATGGCACCTCAGCCCCCGCCCCCTACCTTCACCACTGTGCAAACACGCCCTGTGGCGCGTTTTAAGTTGGGGGATTAAGTCCCCTTAAATGCTGAGGGCCCCTGGGGGCCAAGTACCCTACCAGGTACCTCCAGTAAGCGCCACAGAGCTACGTTGCAGAGAGGCTTAAACAGGGGCATGCCCTAGACCACCTCTCTGCAACGTAGCGCAGTGGCACTTACTGGAAGCACTTTGTGGGCTGGTTGGCCCCAGGAGCCCTCAGGACTCAAAGGGAATTAATTCCCCAATTTTTAACGCCCCACAGGGCGTGTTTGCACACTTGTAACATCAGGCCGCGCCCCCTTTCTGCTTCACTGCGCAAACGCACCCCCTGGTGTGTTGTAAATTGGGGGATTAAGTCCCCTTCAGCCCTGAGGGTCCATGGGGGCCAACTAGTCCACCACTTAACTCCAGTAAGCGCCACAGAGCTGCGTTGCAGAGTGGTGTAAAAAGGGGCATAGCCTGGGCCCCCTCTCTGCAACGCAGCGCAGTGGTGCTTACTGGAGGTAAGTGGGGGGCTAGTTGGCCCCCAGGGAACCTCAGGATTGAAGAGGATTGAATTCCCCAACTTAAAACGCTGGACAGGGCGTGTTTGCACACATGTCACCTCAGGCACCGCCCCCTCACTTCACCACTGTGCAAACAAGCCCTGTGGTGCGTTTTAAGTTGGGGGATTAAGTCCCCTTGAATCCTGAGGGTCCCTTGGGTGCAACTAGCCCACCAGGTACCTCCAGTAAACGCCACAGAGCTGCGTTGCAGAGAGGTGTAAAAAAGGATGTGGCCTGGACCATCTCTCTGCAATGCAGCCCTGTGGCGCTACTGGAGGTACCTGGTGGGCTAGTTGGCCCCCAGAGACGCCCAGTATTGATGGGGAATTAATTCCCCAATTTAAAACGCACCACAGGGCACATTTGCAGAGTGTTTCTGGGAAGGGGCGGGACCTCTTGCATTATCACAGACTTTTAAAAAAAAATTACTTATTTATTTGTTATAAGGGAAGCGGTGTGGCCCCCCTTCTTTCCCCTTTTTTTTGGGCCCTGGGGACCCCATTCCCCAGGGCCTCCCTTTTTTTAAATAAAAAAAAAATGAATGGGAAGGGGTCCGTGTGAGCCCCCCTCCCATGGTCAATTCCGGTCTCGGGGACCCTATCCCCTGAGGCATGGCCAGACATTGTTTTTTAATAGGAAGGGGGCTGCATGGCACTCCCTCCTAAGGCCTCTATTGGCCCGGGTACCCCAACCCCGGGGCCCGCCTTTAATTATTTTGTATTCAGGGAGAGGGGGGCTGCGTGGCCCCCCTCCCGGGCCACTTCTGGCCCTGGTGACCTCATCCTCCAGGGCCTGGTCATCCATTTTTTTATTATTTGGAGTGGGCTGCGTGGCTCTCCTCCTGAGGCCATTTATGGCCCCGGGGACCCCAGCCCCCGGGGCCGGCCTTTGCATTTTTTCATAATTGGGAGGGGGGCTACGTGGCCCCCTCCCGGGCCATTCATGGCCCCAGGGACCCCATCCCCCGGGGCCTGGCCTCTCATTGGGAACCGTGGGGGGTCTCCAATTCCCCCACGATCCCTGACAGCTCCCCGCATCCTGCAGTAGCCGGTATTGCTTTTCCACACGGGAAGCTGCTGACATGCAGCTCCCCTTGTGGAAAGAGAGCATGAAACCGGCTCTCTCTTCCAAAAACCAAACCAGAGTTTGCAATGACAGGGAGGGAGCTGCGAGGCTCCCGCCCTGTCATTGCAAATAGCAGTGTCCCTGGGGTGGGTACCCTGGGACACTGGGGAAGCCGGCCCTGGGTCCGGTCCAGGAGGGAGGCCACGCGGTCCCCCTCCCAACATTAGCAAAGCCCCGGGAAGGTGGTGGTCCCCTGGGCTCGGGGGTCCATAATGGACCTTCAAATTTGCAAAATTAGTGCCCCGGGGAGGTGGCGGTCCCCGGGGTGTTGGGGGGGCTCAAGCCACCCACACAGGTGTTTTTTTTAAAAAACAATCCCCGGGTGGTGGCGGTCCCCAGGGCTGCAGGGGGAGCATGTGCCCCCGCAAATATTTTAGAAAAGCTCCAGCGATGGCAGTCCCTGGGGCTTGGGTGGCCTTGGAGGCTCCACCCATTTAAAACAAAAGCCCCGTGGTCGGCAGTCCCGGGGGCTGGGGGGCCCCTTTGGGCCCTCCATTACAATAAAAACATTGCCCCCGGGACTTGGCCCACCCGGGGGCTAAAGAAGCACATTTATTTTATTTTCGAGGCCGGATTTGCGCACTGGTGCGAATTGGGCTTGTTTTGGCCCTGGGGTCCTTGTGGGACCCCCTGAGCAGGCTTAGGGGGTCAGGGTGTTTCTACCTGCCCCCTTTTCTTGTTGTGCGCCTTTGTTTTTCTCTTTTCTTGTGCCTCGTTTCTACCAAGGCACAAGTTGGCTGCCAACACTTCCTGGTTTGAAGTGTTGACTGACAATTAGACTGAAGCTCGTGATCGGCAGGGTGGCAGAACCACCGCGCCTTTATATATATTGATATTTTTTTTATTTTGATTTTCTCAGCAACTACTGAAAGGATTTACACCATTTAACAAAAAGAGTTCTTTCTGAACCAAGGACTACCTTTTTGCTAAATTTGGTGTCATTCTGTTGAGCAGTTCGGGCTGTAGACGTTTCAAAACTGGTGTCATTTTAGCTTCTTTACAGTGTATTATGTGACTTTTGAGGGGTCATTTTGTTAAAAAAAATTCTTCATACCACGGAGGTACTATTGTTCATCTTTCTTTTGATTATCATTCATCTTGGTATAATAGGAATGAGTTCTGAGAGTCCTTCCTTTGGATTTTATCAGGACAGTTCTTTCTCTGATATTTCTTTAGTGTCGTGAACAATGCGGATTGTATGACTTTGGTCTTGTACTGGGCCCTTTTGGTCAACAGTTTCTCTTTACCCTTAGGGATAAAGGATAATATCTGATAACTGACAGATGGTTCTTTATGGTTTTTTCCCCTTTTGCCTCTTAGGCCGATTCTTTCTGGCCTGTAGAGTTGTTTTTTATATGTTCTGTGACATTGATCATGGATTCTAATAAAAGCCAAGCTCTTGATCTGCTATTCTACATACATTTTGTCAGTTGTTAGTTATGACCGGCTTGTTCTCTTTGAGAACTTTCATAGGATTAATTTGCAGACCCTCCTCCAGGGGGTTATAGCTGTGGTATTTAATTCAACAGTTAATGAATCTGCGTCTAGATGTCTCTATCAGATGTAAAATGTACTTACCTTCGTTAATGCAATATCTGGTAGAGACACAGTCTGGCCACAGATTCTTTAACTCCCTGCCCATCTTCCCCACTCTGCAACAACCTATGAGGTAAGAGCCAGACCCTTTTTCAGGGATCGTTTGAATAGCGGTGATTACTGTCTCAACTTATGCTGTGACTCGACAGAACACTTGGCCTGGCCACATAGGTTTTGTTTACATATTACCATTCAATCCATTTCCAAATGTGTGTGGTAGGTAGGGTGGGGGGGGGGAGGTGTCTTCTCTTTCATACTGGATCAGACACCAGTGAGCAGTATTGATTCATTTTTTCTTTCTTTTAACGTCTTTGGTGTTATTATACTGTGTATTGGCACTATCACTTTGTTATATAATAGTGTGATTCGAAAAAGCAGCTTGGTGTTGTTTTTATAGGTTTAGTTTTGCTCTTACCATGCCCTTCATTGCCATTGAGGGCTGGTCTATAGTGTAAGGTTCTCTTCCTTTACATGATGGTTATTCACAAGAAACAAAAACACCTGTGCACATCATATCCAGTCACTATAATCCCGGTGCATTTAGCACCCTTCTTCAGTTTAAGTTCTTGCACAGACACTCCTTTTCAGTCCAATGGAGCCACGTAGTACAGGGTTTCACATAGTCCTGTGCTTAGTTGATTGTTTTGGCGTTTTCTTCTAAATCCATGTATGGAATTAACATACCACTTAATGTTCATTCTTTATTAATGTTTCAAAGATTTTTGTTCTTTTTGGCACACTGTTTCCACAACCAGTTTCTATACTAGCTCCATGTTCTGGCGCTGAAGGTTTCACAGATGAAACTGACATCCGCACACAGGAGGGGACTTATATGGATCTACAGACATCATGAGCGGAGTCAACATTATCAAGGAGCTATAGGACGCTGTCCCCAGGTGTGTAGAGGTACTGCTGAAACATTTCCATATCCAGACTGGTGCCTGGGGAGAACTCAAAAGTTAGGGAATCTGCGGCTGGACTGTGTCTCTACCACATATTACGTTAGCTCTCAGTGCTGCAATCGCTTGAGGAAACTGTGATGCACCGAACCAAGGAAATTTGATGTCTTCCAAAATTAGAGCCCATAAGCCACTCAAACTTGGCGGAAAAGGCACAGTCAATGACAGAAGAGCATTAGCCTCAATTGCAGGAACTCTCAAGAAGAGCTCTTTCAGGGGCAAGTTTCAAATTTTGTCTCCTCTGTTTCAAAGGCCATGTTTCATCAGCAGCATCTTTCTTCCTCAACTGCACACAACCCCTTTCCACACCAGTCTCTTCTGCTGAGTCAGACTCTATACCACTCACAACGTTACCATCTTCCTCGGAGTCTATACCAGGGTCAGCGTACCTATTCCCTGTGATAACAAGATCATCTTCTCTTCCATGGGCTGCACACCTAATGACAGCCACCACTCTTGGTAATTGCAGTGCTTCTGACAATTGCCTTACATATTCCCCGTTCTTTATTGGAAAACCTGATGATGTTAGGAACACTCTCTTTGACCATAGCCGTCTGACGTCATGTACCACACTGAAACAGTACTGGCTATTGGTACAGATGGTGACTTGTATCTACTCAGAAACTAGGCATGCACCAGTTAGTGCAATAATTTTGGCCACTAGTGCAAAGTGTAATCCCTGTAAACAAGCAGCTTCAACCACTCCAGAGATGGTATAGACAGCAAATGCTGCTCTCAAATCATCTGCATTGTCTCCTAGGCATGAAACATAAAAAAAGGACTTGGTCGGGATCAGGCAATGGCTCATCGACAATGTCGGGTCCTGGCTTTGTGCAGAGCTCATTGATATCTAGAAAGTCATGGTCTTCACAATATTCCCCATCAGCACTTGGAACAGGTAACAAGGTTTCAGGATTCAACACAGAACATCACTTCAGGCTTACATTCTCGGCAGGAAGTAACCTGTTGTTAGCCAAATGCTGTGTTTTGGTTCTCTCCATCAGGAGCTCAACTGAGTGTGGTACATAAACCATAAGAGGGTGATCCATGACAATGTTTTCACATCGCTCAATACTGCACCCGTTGCAGCAATGCATTTGAGACATCTGGGCAGCGCTGAAGCTACAGGATCTAATGTAGTTAAGAAATAGGCCACTGGTCCATCGGCACCTCCATGAGTCTGGGTGAGTACAGAAAGAGCACAACCCTCTCACTCATGACAAAATAAGGAGAATACTTTGTTGTAGTCAGGCATTCCTAAAGGTGGAGCATGACACAGACACTCTGTCACCTCCGGGAAGGGTAGCAAACAGTTGTTATCCCAAGGTACTGGATTACACACACCATTGTGAGTCAACATCTGCAAAGGCTTCACCATCAGGGAGAAATTAGGAATCCACTGTTGGCAGTAGCCAACCATTTCCAAGACCATCCTGACCTCTCTGTGTGTACTGGGCGAAATCCTTTTCATGATCGCTTCTATTCTTTCTGTTGAAGCCTTCCTCTTGCCTTTTTCAATCCGATGACCCAAATACTGCACTTTATTTAGACAGTGCTGAAGCTTACTCGGAGACAACTTGTCAGCCAGATGGTTCTTGAGGCAAAAGTATCGTACCTGCAAGCCTTCTGCATTTCAGATGCAATAAGGAGGTAATCTATGTACTGGACTGGCACTGAGGTTCAGGGTAAGGTCAAACTTCCAATTTCCAATTTAAAACATTTATAAAGCGCAGCGTTCACCGTACGGTTTCTTGGCGCTAATGAAGAGTCCAGCAACTGAGGTAAAATAAGCCTGTCGTGGGGCGAGAGGGCCAGTTTACACGGAGAAGGCCTGTTTGAAAAGGAACGTTTTTAGATCTTTACGGAAAGAAACGTAATGAGTGGCAAAGCGAAGGTGGTCGGGGAGGGAGTTCCAGAATAAAGGAGCCAAGGTGGAAAAATTGGCTCCACCCCACATTTTGCGTTTGAAACGTGGGATTTGAAGGAGAGACTTAGAAGAGGAGCGAAGCTCTCTGGTTGGTACATACTCGTTTATAAGCGAGGAGATGAAGGCGGGGGCAGTGCCTTGGCGGGCCTGGAAGACCATGCAGCCTGTTTTTAAAAGGGAGCGTTCCTTAACAGGAAGCCAATGGAGCTCCCTGAGGAGGGGTGTGGAGCGATGGTAACGTGGGAGACCATAGACCAGCCGGGCCGCCTGGTTCTGGACCATTTGGAGCCTCCGCAGGCTGTATGCCGGGATGCCGTTGTATAGGGCATTGGCATAATCCAGCCGCGATATTACCAGAGCGGCCATAATCAATTTGAGTGCCTGGGGGGAAAAGAAACGGGAGACAGTGCGGATGGTTCGGAGGGTAAGGAAGCAGGAGGAGACTACAGAGCTAATTTGTGAATGGAGGGTGAGATGGTTGTTCATTTTGACACCCAGAGTTTTGACCGTGGTTGAAGGAGTGGGGGCGGGACCAAGAGAAGAGGGCCAGAACAGAGAGTTCCAGGGACTGGAAGAACCACCGGTGAGAACCAACTCGGTTTTGTCCGGGTTTAGTTTGAGATGGTTGTGGTTCATCCAGTCCCTGATGAAAATCATAATGGACTGGAAATTAGAGGCAGAGAGGGGAGAGGAAGATAGGTCAAAGATGAGCTGGAGGTCATCCGCATAATTGAACACGGTGACCTCCAGCTGCTGAAGAGCAAAGATGAGAGGAAAGATATAAAGGTTGAACAGTAGGGGGGAAAGGGAGGAACCCTGAGGGACACCACAGGTGACAGGGAGTGAGGTGGTCGTGAAATCTCCTAGCCGGACCGACTGGGTGCGGTACCTCAGGAAGGAGGAAAGCCAGACCAGGGCTGATCCCTCGATTCCCGCCGCCCTGACACGGGACAGTAAGATGGTGTGGTCCACCGTGTCAAAGGCGGCGGAGAGATCGAGGAGCACCAGCGCCTGGTGTTTGTTGTGATCCATTCCCTTCCTGAGGTTGTCTAGGACCGATACCACAACTGATTCGGTCGAGTGCCTGGGGCGGAAGCCGGCCTGGCGGGAAGCCAAACCCCCATTTGCCTCTACATGGGTACTGAGTACCGCGGTGACATGGCGCTCCAGCACCTTGCTCAGATAGGGCAGCAGGGAAATGGGGCGGTAGTTGGCTGAGATGGACGGGTCAGCGCCAGGCTTCTTTAGAATGGGCACTATGGTGGCTGATTTGAGCACAGGGGTCACTACTCCCTGCGTTAGGGAACTATTGAGGAAAGTAATGGGGGGTTCAGGACAGAGAGAGTAGATTTGTTGCAGGATTCGTGCCGGACAGATGTCTGCCGGAGAACCCGATTTTACTTTGGGAAGTATCTCCAGGAATGCTTCCTCAGTGAGGGGGGGAATAGTGGTAAGATGATATTGGACAGTGGGGGGGGAGGGATCGATGAAAGCAGAGGAGGGGGGAGGGACGTTGGCCTTAATGGTTACGATCTTATCCAGAAAAAAGGTGTTTAGTTGGTTGCACAGAGGCTGGGATGGGGGGATTTGGGGTGAGGCTCTGTCGGAAAAGGCTAGGTCATTCACTATACCGAAAATCTCTCTAGGTTTATTTTCTGCTGACGTTATTTTAGTTGAAAAATAGGTGGTTTTGGCGGCGAGGATTGCTGTTTTATATTCGGCAAGTGATGTGCGATAAAGGGTTTTTAGTAAGGGGCAATAATTTTGTCTCCAGTGCCTCTCTGCCTGTCGAACGGTCAGTTTTAACTTTTTTAGGTTGTCGTTAAACCACCTGTTAGAGTCCTTAGGTCGTCGGATGGAAATGCGACACAAAGGAGCCTTTGAGTCACAACCTTCAGCCAGCCAGGCATTAATAGCCTTGGCTTGTGAGTCGGATGAAAGGCCGGAGAGGGTCGGAATGGAGTTCTGAAGCAGAGAGGTGTTTTTGGCGTGTGGGACTTTAGACGCCTGTTTGAGAGGAATGGAGAAAGAGATAAAGGCATGGTCGGACCAGGGGCAGGGAGAAACAGTCACCGGGGAAACTGGAAGGTTAAGAGTCCACACCTGGTCAAGTATGTGGCCGTGAAAGTGGGTGGGGACAGAAACGTGCGGAACAAAGTTCAGAGAGAGAAGGGATTCTGTGAATTCCTTCGAAGCCGGACACTCAGAAGGGTCGGAGGGCCAGTAGTTAAAATCGCCTAGCACTAAGACCGAAGCGTAGTTGACCACCAGGGTGGCCAGTAGGTCTTGAAATGCCGGTAAGAACAAAGACGAAGACTGGGGTGGGCGATACATCAAAAGGTTCTTTTTCAAGACCTGATTGAATTTGAAGTGACTCTCAGTATGCCCTTGAGGGATACGACACCATGTTAAGACACAATTCTGCAGAAGGAAATCGAATAATAATTGGCTCTCCTCATGAAATGGGATGGAGAAAAATGCCTGACAGAGGTCAATCACAGTGAACCACTCAGCCTCCAAAGGAATCTGAAATAGGATCACAAAAGGATTCCGTACCACTGGGAACATGTAATCCCTATGTTATTGACCCATCTCAGGTCATGAACAATGCAATACTTCCCACTTGGTGTCTGCAAACCCATGATAGGTGAATTGCACAGACTTCCCGAGATCTCCTTTAGAATGCCCTGTGCAATCATGGACTCAATTACAGATGTAATCCCTGCCACAGTTTTTGGGTAAGGTTGTACTGATGTGTTCTCGGAAATTCTGCAGTAGACTTAATCTGTATGCAGACTCCATCAATCAGTCTGATTTCCTTCCCTGAGAAGTCCCTTACCACTAAGCTTGGGTGCTGAACTCCACTTCATTTGCAGAGTTTGCTGAGTTTTCTGCATTTCGTACTCCGCAGAGCTCGCGGAATGCAGAAAATTCACTACGCGTAATGCAGCTGAGTTTTTTCCCGGTTCACACTCGCCAACAGTAAGTTGTCGCGCTCCAGCTGCCACTCGGGTAGAATTCCTTCCTGAGTGGCAGGAAGATCAGCACAAATGACCGCTCGTGCCAGATTTCGCTGCTTGCGGAACTCCGCAAAGTTTTTTTGTCACTTCACGGAGTTCTGCGTAAACTCTGCTAACTACACCCAGGCCTACATTCCACTGGAGAGACGGTATCTCTAAAATCTAGTGGAATGTCTTCTGCTGTCAGTAAAGGAAACATGGCTGTATAATGGTTCTGATTAGCCAATGTGAAAGCAATGTCCTCATTATTAGTCTGCAACTCAATTCCCTTTGGTGTGCAATAGATGGTACAAAAAAATTTGCACAAAAGATCATGCCCTAACAACAGACTGGATTCGAGTCACACACCACAAACTGATGGTGATCTTGGAAGGCTTCAATTTTCACAGGCACCTCTTTTGTTAAAGGGTTTGGCATTCTTTTGTTAGAGACTACAACAACTTGGATCGATTTTCCAGAGAGGGGCAGGTTTGGAGCTACTGCAGATCTCACAGTAGAACGGGTAGCACCAGTTTCAATCAACAATGTAATTGGATGACCGTCTGTGTCTGCTTCTCCCTCTGGTCCACTCTGGTCTACCTCTAAGACTGCACCAAGTATACAATCTTCCTCCACCTTCAGGCACTGTCATAGGGATGGGTCCTGATCAAATTTATCCAGCGCTTCCATTAGGGGCATCTGATAATAGGCTTGATTGCCTTGTGAGATTCTTGGAGGTTGAAGAACTTGCCCTAATTGGTTCCGATTCCCTCCTGCGTTAAGAGATCTCGGCTTAGTCACTGTAGGTAACTGATTCATAACATCTGCCACTTACACAAGTTCTCCTTCCTGCACCTGATTCACAGGATTTAGTTGACACTCACTCTTTCAGTGCCCAATCTTGTGACAAAAATGATAAGCAGTGGTCTTTTGCAGGGTCTCAACATCTATCCCTTTCTTAGGATCTATATGGACACCTCTTCTTCATCTCTGTACCATCGGCCCTGTGACTGATGTGACTTGGACACCTCCTAGAACGTTCCCTTGACCACGAGCTACTGGTTCCCCTGTTGCCTGTACTTGCTCTCCATTCTGTTCATTTCAAATTTGAACAAGCATCAATTTCTCCTTTATCCTGATATGTTTAGAGTCCACCTCATCAATGCAATACTTGTCGTACCATAAGATCTCATCTATGGATTTCTTTTGCCAGCAGATTAGGTGCTATTGGACCATGAGGCTGATTTCTGTCCCCAGTCCTGTCACAAATTTGGATACAAATTGTCCCATATCCTTAGGGGTGAGTGTGTCTAACCCACTTTACTGTTTCAAGGCTTCTAACAACCTTTCATAGCAAGCATGTACTGACTCTTTAGGTTTCTTGGTCATTCAATCTATCTTAACCCAATCGATGTCTTGAGGGATATTTTGGACTGCAACCATGTGATCACCTGATCGTACTTCTTCATAACCACTGGTGAAGGACCATGTGTTACCAGATCCCTCTATGGCTCAACAGCAGGCCACTATTTTACAAGCAGACCATAGATCACTAGGAACCGCAATTTCGAACAAGGTATTTAGGTCAATCAACAACACATTTGAGATCTTAACCAAGCGATCAACGTGCTTATACCACTCAGCAGGTTTCTCCCTCAAGCTGTTTAAATCATGTGTAAATGTAGAAAGGTCGCACCGACTTCAGGGAACATTCACATACCCTCGCTAGGCACTTCCCATAATGGGTATGTCTCTACTCCCTGAGTTCCCCCTCCTGGAGGTGGTGTTTCATCCATCACCTTTCTCACACTCTTCTTCTTAGACCATCTCTCCTCCCACTTATCCAACAGACTCCAAGCCCTTACTCCTATGACCAACTCCTTAATATCAATCAATCAATCAAGGGCTTTATATAGCACGCTACTCACCCATGAGGGTCTCAAGGTGCTGGGGGTAAGGGAGCGACTCCGGGATCAGTCGAAGAGCCAGGTCTTGAGGTCTTTCCTGAATGTGTGCAGGGTCAGGGAGCGTCTGATGTTCACAAGGAGCTTGTTCCAAGACTTGGCTATGATGTAGGAGAAAGCTCTCCCTCCAGTTCTGTGTCTGCGAATGCAGGAGACCTCTGCTAGGGCAAGGTCGGTGGAGCAGAGGTTCCTCTTGGGTATGTGGAAGGATATTCTTTCATTGAGGTATTTGGGTCCGATGTTGTGTAGGGATTTGTAAGCGTGGGTGAGGAGTTTGAAGGTGAACCTCTTCTCGACGCTGAGCCAGTGGAGGCCTCATGGGTGTTGGGTCATGTGCTCATGGCGTGGTGTCCCGAGGACGAGTCTGGCTGTGGCGTTCTGGATGTTCTGGAGTCTACACAGGTGGGTTTTGTTGATTCAGGCATAGCGGGTGTTGCTGTAGTCTAGTCTGCTGGTGATGAGTGCGTGGGTGACTGTGCTTCTTCAGTCGGAGGGGATCCACTTGAAGGTCTTACGGAGGAGTCAAAGGCAGTTGAAACTGGTGTAGGCAACGGCATTGATCCAGTGGTTCATGGAAAGGGAGGAATCAAGGATGATTCCAAGGTTTCGAGCGTGGTCTGTAGGGGTGGAGGGCCACCAGGTGTTGTCCCAGGCGGAGGTACAGGGACCGAGGATGAGGACCGAGGTCTTTTCTGAGTTTAGTTTCAGGCAGCTGTCCTTCATCCAGGCTGCCACGTTATTTGTGCCTTCCTGGAAACAGAGGCTGGTATCTTCGGGATTCTTTGTGAGCGAGAGGATGAGCTGGGTGACGTCGGCGTAGGATACGATGCGGAGCCCATGCTGTTGGACGATGGCGACGAGGGGGTCCATGTAGATGTTGAAGAGCATGGGGCTGAGCAAAGATCCCTAGGGTACTCCGCAGTTGATTTCCATGGTTTCGGAGAGGAAGAGAGGGAGTCAGATCCTCTGGGTTCTGCCGGAGAGGATGGATTGGATCCAGTCAAGGGTGGCTCCTTGAATTCCTGCGTCATGTAGTCCGGCTGCTAGGGAGCGATGTGAAATGGTGTCGAAGGCTGCGGAGAGGTCTAGAAGGATGAGGGCCGTGGTGTGTCCCTGGTCGAGTAGCATGCAGATGTCGTTGGTGGCTGTGAGGAGAGTGGTCTTAGTGCTGTGGTTGCTGCAGAATCCCGACTGGGAGGCGTTCTGGATGAAGTTTTCTTCTATGAAGGTGGTCAGTTGGGTGTTTATGAGTCTCTCAGTGACTTTGGCTGCAAAGGGGAGGAGAGAGATGGGCCAGTAGTTTTTCAGGGCCTTAGTGTCGGCTGGTTTCTTGAGGAGGAATTTTACTTCTGCCCGTTTCCAGTCATCTGGGCAAATGCCGGATCTGAGGGAGGCGTTAATGGTGCGTCTGAGTTCTGGCGCGATCATGGTGGCGGCCCTGTGGAAGATGTGTGGTGGGTAGGGGTCCGTAGGGGCTCCACAGTGGGTTTTCTTCATGGTAGCTGTGACGTATTCACCAGTCGCGGGTTCCCAGGACGTGGTGGGCGGCTTATCGCCAGTGGTCAGTAGTGGGGTGGTGATTGTCGTTGGTTCTCTGAAGTTGTCGTAGAGGGACTTTATCTTCAGATGGAAGTAGGAGCTGAGTTTGCCACAGAGTTCCTGGGAAGGTGTAACGTCCATGGCTTCGCAGGTGGGTTTTGCGAGCTGCAGGATGACGTTGAACAGTTCCTTGGTGTTGGTCGCATTGGTCTAGACTTTGTCTCTTATGAAGGTTTGTTTGGTGTCTCTTAGGCGCTGGTGGTATTCCTTCAGGGCACTCTTGTGTTCTTCAACCCTGTCACTCTCTTCTCTTCCAGCTCCTGTTCACTGTAAGTGAGCCTATGATTACCATGCCATGTTTTTGTTCAGGACAAGTCTACATCATATGTCTGAGCCAATTGTGACAACTTATCATGTGCCTGTCTTGCCCTTCAGGTCACAACCTTTCCTACAAACAACAGGTCATACAGCTCATAGGCCTCTATCCTGTCTAAAGGTAAATTCCCACTAATGATTTAATCCACTTCAGTCTTTAGCCTCACTACATCCAATAGCTTCACCTTCACTACAGCCTTCATGGTACCCTGACTCGATGTACTGATCTGAATCTCCTTGCTGGATTTCAAGTCTGCAACATCTTAGACATGTTGATTTCCAGAGGCTCGCTGACTTGTGCTTGCTTCTAACGTCAAACCACTTGGTCCTCTCACTAGTGTTTCCCACATCGGTGAATCTGAGCTTGTATTCATCAAGGGTATAGACCATATAGTATTAGAACCAATGCATACTCCAGAGGGATCAGCAGCAGCTGCCAAAGAGGAACTAGATTTCATAGATTAAAGATGGACAATTCCCATTCGTGCTCATTGTTCTTCCCAATCCAGTCTCTTCAGCATGCTTGGACTGTCTCTGTCAAGGTTTCCCACTGAGCTTGGGTCATACACAGGAACAACAGGACGAATGGTAGCTGGCACCGTAAGAGCTTCCGGTAACCATGAAGCAGCGTTAGCTCAGTTCTATTCTATACCCTCCAAGGTTCCATTGTAATGATGTGCCTCCTAAAATCAACATTTGTGCTAGGAGCACTATGGAGTGAGGATCAACACTATTTGAGCATATGCAGGACCCCTGAAGTGTCCGCTGGGTGTCCCTGGGGTGGCGGTGATGTAGCTATAAGAAGGTTCCTTATGAAAGATTTTGTATATGCCCTGATGTTGAGAAATTGCACATTTCATTTTCCCATTGTAGATCCCCAGCCACGTAAGTTAAAATTGCAATAGTTGATGGACACATAAATAATGCTAGGAATCAAGAAAATATCATTCAAGGACTTGGGAGAATGATATTGATAAATCAACACAATTGTTCTTTTCACACAGATTACAGTGTACATTGGTGCAGCCCTGGAGTCTGTGGCCCCCAGGGAACTGGAGCTGCTCCCTAAAGCAGACTTTCCAATAGAAATATAATGGAGTGTCACTACAGTCAAAGACAGTAAAGCACTCTGACTTTCCCTACATGTTTACCCCCCCATTATAACGCCTATTGCAGGTCACCAGCTAACTCTGCATAGTTCCTTTGGCGCCAGGCTACATTTGCACACTTCTTTGGCTGTGCATGGCTGGAGTCTCCCACTCGCAGCCCTCACACGTGTGCACACATATCAACATGCAACCAACTCAGAGCCTCTTACCCTGGCTGTGTCGCAGCAGCCTTTCCTCAAAAGGCGGACATTGGCTGTTAACACATGCAGTTCATTTTACCATGAGTTTACCGTGGGTGAGTTCCAAGGTTATGAGGCTCTCCCACAGTAAAAGGTAACAAATCAAGTGATCAGAAAGCAAACAATACAGGTGGATCAGATGGTCAGAACCACCTTCTCAAACCATGATTTCGCAGTCAGCCATCTCACAAACAAAGGAGGCCCTCAGGTACGTTGGTAGTTTTACAGAACTAAATTTAAAATCATGGAGGGGTTAATATCTCTCTGAAAATAGGAGCAATAGCTGGATTTGAAATGTACTCCAGGCTCGTCTTGACATCCTTGGAGTATGTCTAGCACTACGTGTGGCCAGCCACTCATACCGCAGCACACTCTCATACAAAACAACGGAGGCATGGAATTAAAATAACATCCAAAAGGAATTAATGTTTAGTTAACTAAATCAGATCAACGTTAAACACTATATCTATATCCATGGTAATTCACTTTCTTAAACATATGAATTCAATTGACAACATTTTTTATTTTAATATAATTAACAAATATTTCAATTAAACTCGTAACTAATAACAACGATGATTACAAATTAAATAGACATTTTAGTGAGGATGGGTATTTTTTTGTAAAAATGAATATATTTTAAAATTAATATATAAAAATTACATTAATATATTTACCTTCTATTTTTAATGTGAGGAGTTAATGTGCTCCAACATTTCTACAGTTCAAGAATAATCTTTATTTAACATTAAATATGCTTTAAAATATTCCTAATATGATTTTGAAATAATAAACGTTTTTAATTTCCCTAATATGTTATATAGGGAGATTTCCGCAACTGTGGCAGAGATCTCCAAGAGATTAAACGTAACTAGTAGTAACTTTATACTCATACATTCTATTGTAGGAGGCTCCACTCTCTTAATAGATGGGGTGGAGATCCATTACCCAACCTTCTGTTGACATTATTACAATAATAAAGAATTCAAGACAGAGTTTGCTAGAAAATGCATCCATTCTCAAAATCCTTGCAGCTGTCCTATGAAAATATTTAAGTACGTGCAAAGTTTACTGAGGCTTTCCTCGTAGACCGCAGGAGGCCTGGCGCAGTTTTAGCGCCTCAGAAACAAACATGAAGGAAGGGGATTTGTTTTCTTCCACCGACACATTCAAGCAGGAAGTTTGTTTTTAACCAGAAGCTTGAGGGCCCCACTCACAATGCTCTATTTTTGATTCCGGCTTCAACACAAAGCCTCAAAGCCGGGGCTGCGGTGCCCCCGGCAGCGTCCACAACCGTTCCCTTCTGGCTGGCAAAGTTATTAATATGGATAAGGCGCCGCTCAGTGTTGTGCAGTCTTGAAAAGAGGCTCGTTTGTAAAATGCGTTACCCCAGTGTGGTTAAACCGTGGACACTAACAAAGTCTGCTACACAGCATAGCAGACCTTGTGCGTCGAATGTCTTCGTTTGCAGGTGCTTGTGTAGCCGCACTGATTTTGCATGGGAAATTGAAGTGTTTACATTTGCACTGGCTTTGAACTGAACAGTTTAATTATCTTGAAAATCACAACTCTCAGAGCAATCTAGGAAAAAATCCTAATAAAGTAATGAAACTGCAACAACTTCTGAAATCTGATTTGCATCAAATCGCCATTTTCTAGAGGAAGGCACAATCTTGCTGGTCGGCTTTCTCCCCCTCTTCTGCATTCACATGCGTCAGAGCCGCTTCATCTGGTGTTTTAAACTTGTGCACTAACATTTGTCGGAGAGAGTCCGTAATGTCCTTTGGCATGTCATGCTGAGATTATTTCAACCTGCGGTGACCTGGAATTGAGGAAGAATTTCTTCCTACAAAAGGATCATTTTATCTGTAACAGAAGGGCACTTTTAAGGTCGCGACGTTTGTGCTGAATCGGACTCGATAAATAGTGTTTGGCTACATGTACTACAAAGATAAGAAATGGAGAAAAAAACCTACACAAAAAAATATTCGCACTAACTTTGGATTTTTTCCTTCTTTGTGTCCTGTGTGATAATCCATGATTTCCATTTGCTATCCTTTATTTCACACCTTCTCACCACATCCTGCATTACAAAACAGGTGACTTGCAATTACCTTATATTGTGCCGCAGGGGTATTGCATTCCTAATAATACATGGCCACACCACCAACCTTCAAGTGCTTAATTCCTTAGTGGGTTGCTCTTTCGTGTGAAACAGATAGAACGCATGTAAATATGATGAATACAATTTGAATTGCTAGTGAAAAGTTAAACACCTTGAAAGCAGTACGACAATTGTTGCAAAATTATATTAGAATCAGTTTGATACTAGTCGGATTAAAAAAATATCGGTATCTCAGGATGTATACAAACATGCAGAGATTCTATCCTCCCTATAATTACACAAGGCATGCAAAAATAAAAGTTGCCCTAAATATCTCATTTCTGCTTATCACTGTCCATCTAGAAAGATTAGCAAAACTAAAAGCCACTTTTCATTTGTGGTGGCTGCTGGCTCCAGCAGCAGGCTTTGTGACATTAGAACTGAATTGTAATAAGTTATTACAGTTCAGTGACTACGTCATGTCTTTATTATAGGCGACTAGGTGCATCAGAAGTTGCTTGTGATAGGGAAATTAGAGACATGCTTTTACGCCGGGATTGCAGGCTCCCATATATTATAATTCCGTATTTAGATTATTTTGCAAAGTACTGCAGATTAGTTAACCTTTTACCAAACCTGCAGCCGTAGTCAGGCCTCTCAAGGTCTCCCTCTTGATGGTTGCCATGTACAATTATAACATAATGCAAAGACAAAAGATAGCAACGCAAAACAACACAAACCCACCACCTAGAAAGAAAGCGGACATATGTCTCAGCTTTAGCACATAGATGCGATGACAATGCTAATGTGATCCCGGAAGCAATGGCCCATTTCATTTCTGACATGGACAAGTATCCTTTAAAAACAAAATATATCATCAGTGCAGCACTCAGTGGCGTAGCTGGGGGGGTGGAGGGGGCAGTCCGCTACAAGCCTCACTCTTTTTGGGGCCAGTGGAGAAGAGCAAATCATTTCTGTTGACTACCACCACCCCCTTGCCCCCAAGAACAAGTTGTCTGCCGGCCGCCGCCTCCCCGCCGCAAACAAATCGCCCATCGGCTACTGCAATCCCACACCGGCTCTTACCTGCACCGGGCAGCAAACTTAAGGGCTGCCCGAGTGGCAGTAGGTGTAGCTATGCCACTGGCAGCACTTGAAATAACAAGTTAATATTACCCTTTTGACGGTCTCAGTAGCACTTGATAAGGCAAATGAAGAATGATGAAAATCTATGGAGAGTGCAACTGAATTCCATTTGTTCACCCTCAGATGAGTCAAAAAGCACTGCATCTGTCCTTTGAACTGTATCCCCACTTTATTATAGTAGCCACAGACTATCGGGCAGAGCACATGCAAAAACTAAACAATAAGCTATTACTCGTGGTTGGTTTCTGCTCTCAAGATAGTATTTAGGACATTACAGAATCTGAGCCCCTGCACACTACAAAGTTGGTTTCCAAGTTTCAGTCTTGCAGACCCTTTTTGAGAATATCTTCCCGACTTTGTTTGAGACAGGATGCATTGGCTGTAGCAGCTGCAGGGCCCATGTGATTAACTCCATTTTATGTGCCCCAAACTCCATTTGTGGGTCTTTTCCTTGCCATAGCCAGTTGAGTGAACACAAGGCTGGATAACACGGCTAAGCTGAATTTGAAGGCTTGTGTTCTCCCCATTATGGTTACTGTTACGACCATATATTAAAGTGGAGATTGTTCACCCATCAGAGTGGAGCCTTTGTGCCTTTCTGCTTCATGGAATTACCCAAGTCTTTTTTCTCAGTTCGATGATTTCGGCATCCAGGTCGCTCCGTCACCTTCCTAATCCTGACGAAGACCTGCTTTTGAGGTATTCAGTGGCCCCTTTCCCTCCCTAGGTGTCGAGTCAAAACGTCGATGAATTTTCCTTAAGCCTGGATAGGATATCTGTGCAGAGTGGCAATAGTAACTTAACAACTGGACCACTTCTAGATGCAGTATATGTTATTGATAATTGTATACCAGACAGGCTTACTTGTACAATATTATGATTTGTGAAAAAGGTCTAAAGGCCACCCCCCTTTTTTCTTTTTCTTTTTCTACTCCTTATCCACATGAGCACCTTCTCTGAGCACTCATCTTTATCACATTATCCATTGGTGGAGCTAAGAGTTTTTGATACAATGTGTAAATAAGAATGCTGTTTGACACTGACTTATAATTGATGTAAATAAATGTTCAGAAATGCAATTATGTGTATGTGTCTTAACCTTCTGTTTTTGAAATCTTGTCTGCTGCCCTAACCTCGGAACTGTGGATTTAATCTAAGAAACAGTTTTTCTTCTTTTCCATATCGAGGTGGGAGAACTTATGTTACATTCAGTAAGCCTGGGCATTGAATAAATGCTGTTTGCAGTGATTCTTAGTGCCAGGTGCTTGTCTGCACTATTCAATCATTGCAAACAGCACCATGCACAGCGCACGAGCTGCAGCATTCTCAACGCGAACATACAGTTTCTCCACGGGAGAGGTTGTGAGCATTCACGACCACTAGCAATGAGAAATCTGACCACCTGCATTAAGAAATCTAGCTGGGAGGTTGATTTTCTATGCTTGTGCTCGCCAACCTGATGTTGACGATCGAGAACAAGGAAAAATCTTGCAGTGAGGTGGATTTGCCTCGCTCACGCTCACCAACTTGACGTTGACAAACAAGAGCAAGAAAAAACTCTTCAAGCTCTGCATAATGCGGAGTGCAGAAATCCCTGCAAACTCCATGAGTGGAGTTAACTGCCCAGACTAAATATTCAGTTACCCTATGCCTATTGTTGCTTTTTCCGATTGGACCATTGTTTGTCTGTATCATAAGTGATCTCAAAAAATGAGAGAGTGGCCCTTTAAACACCAAAGAGGTGGGGCACCAGTAAGACAAAGGTCAAATAAATTCCTCTTTGGTTAGCTCAATCAATCAACAACCAGACACCCCATATCACCAAAAAATAAAGGTAAGTAAACCAAAAAAATATTTCCAATATTGCCAAAATTAACCAGTTTATTGAAACCAATATATGATGTGTATACATGGTCTTGAATACCACATAAAAGTTATAATTTAGGTATGTACATTTAGAGGCTAAAAACACACAATTATGAAATCCTTCCAGAAGACAATAAACATATAACATTACAATTCATTACACATGGTTAAAAGAGTACAGCTTCATAAAAAATGGTTACAATAAAAAAACAACACCACAGTGGGAGAACAAATCAGACAAAACATCATGTCAATAAAACAGTTGATAGAAAATGGAAAACACAACAGCCACCTCTCAGCAGTGGATCCTGCACTTTACTGACTTCTAAAGTGTGATCTATCAATGCCTTCTTCTGGGATTTATGGCAGTGCGGAATAGAAAGCATCTAACTCAGGAGTCGAAGTCACACGGAAATGGTAGGCAGCAGCCTAGCATTGTACTTACAGCTTAGAGTCAGTGGGAACAAGCTTGCTCACAAATTGCACCTTTCTTCTAACTTTTCAAAACTGACAGTTTAAGAAAAATATGTATATACAAAGCAATGTTAGAATAATCCAAAAATGCCATTACTCAACTAATTTTCCAGCTTGAACTGGAGCATAGAGGAGAGTTATTTGAAGGTGACTCATGTTTAACTGATGTGAGAGAACCACATCAAACAGCAATTTTGTCCTAAAAGATAGTTTTCAACCTCAAAAGTGCTGTAGGTAGATTACTGCATACATTTGCTGTAGCCATTGTGCTTTAAATCAGCACGTACATCTAGCTAGGCTTTCGTAACCCATAGAAAAGCCAAGGCACAACAATTCCATATACTAAGCATGTTATTCCACTATTTGTACTACTAGCAATAGCCTATTTGCTGCTTTAACCCTTCATCTCTGCTGCTCATGGGTATTAATTTATCAACTGTTGCGACTTTGGATTTTTTTTTCTCTGGCAGCTTTTAATTTTCATGTGCATGGTTTAAAATATCCTAACAAAAGCATCAATATTATTCATTTTAAAATCTCCGCCCCAGTAATTATTAAGATTAGAAATATCGACTCAGGTGTGACAATGAATACCAGCAAGTAATCAGAGCATTGCTTCTGGCATCACTTTCTTGATCCTTTCCTTCTTAAAGGGGATATGCCCAAACACACATATTATGACGATAAAATATCCTTTAAAAAACATCAACACTACACTTAAAAAAGCCATATCAAATGTTACCTGGTTTACACTTTACCAGACCATAACTATTCTATCGGTGTGCTATAATTCCAAATCTTCAAGTCCCTTTTCCCTGCTTAGATCAATGAAAGATAACAGTAAGATGTACAGCCCATGTGCCTGCCCTGCACATATCTGCAATGTAATAACACCTCACCTCAGTCCAGAAGGCCCGTATCCCAGTGGTTGTTTTGTCCTGGATCCATCATGGGAACCTCCTTTATATCTTTGTGTAAGATGGAGAGAAGTCGTATTTTAATCTATCTCCTGATAGAAACAACCGCAAGGCAAATACTTGGTCAGGAAGAGCCAAGTTTTGTAGTGCAGTTCCTATATTCTCAATAGGTTCTGCGCATTGGAATAACATATCCTATAGATTTGACGTAGGACTTAGGTCGACTAGGTCTCTATCGAATATACTAGACTTAATTGTGAGTGCCAGCTAGCTCAGAGGTCACTAGAAACTTTCTTGAATACACAAGAAGGGAATCCTTTCTGACAACTGCATAAACATGACAACTTTGTTTCCCCAAGATAAAAACGTATCTTCAGAGTCATGGAAACAATTGATAAATATTTTACTCAGTCAATCGTGCATGATTCGTTTCATCAGAGGTGCAGAGAAATAGAGAGACGGGCGTTTTCAATAAAAGGATTTATTGAAGTGCTACAATCGTAATACTGGCTGTAAAGTATAATGCGTACAGCAAGAAGAGTATTATAAAATAATACTGTAAAAGCATTGTATGGTTTCTAAGCTATAAAATACATACATAAATAACAAAGACTAAAAAGACTCAACTGGTGCTTCTAAAATACGCCTACCCCAATGTACCTAACCTAAGTCTATTACGAGGGAAGAAGTAAGTATGGTGTAGCATAGGTTTAGTTTCTTTGCCAAAAATCTATCCAAGATTTCTCTTAGGGTCTAATCAGCTTCGTACTTTGGTTTTAGAACAAAGGAGGTCTGGTATCTATGTCTTGGACTCGATTTTGGAAACGCTGGAGCTGGATTCTCAGCGAGAGAAAGGCAGCCTCTCTGTCAGTGCGTCAGCTGGAGGGTTGGCTTCCTTCGGCACTTGCTGTAGCGAGCTGCGTTGGACAAGTAGATAGTCGAGCTGCTCCGAACCACCACGTGTTTGCTAGGGCAAGTGCAGGCATATTTATACCTTGAAGGTGCCTTGTTTTACGTAAAGTCGAACATAATAACGTCACCAAAGAACCCCAAGGGAATGGTAGTTCTTTGAAAGCGCCATGATTTCTAGGACAAATCAATATTCAAGAAAGGGGATGTCCCTGACTGCTGAAGCCGAGTTTTCCAAGAAATCGTTGTGTCTTTTGGGAACAACTGGAAGTAGTCATGCCTGTATTTGGACTGCATGGGTTATGTCTAAATATGGTTATGATTTCAATGCCTATATAAGGGCAAGGTGAATTATACCTATATAAGGGCATGAATCAGTAAATTACGCTTGGATCCTAAAATGCTACACAACAGTTTGACTAAATTAAAGTCAAAACATTGAAACTCCAAAGGCTTAGTAAAGTAAATCTTTACTATCAGTACACAGTTATTGTATAATGATGTATTATCTCTACCAAGTTCATATGAAAGAAAACAAATAATGTAACAGTGATGTCAACCTCAGTACAAAATCATCATCTAAAATATTGGAATATCGGGTAAGGAAGTCTTCAAGTATATGATCCTGGGTCACACGAGCAACCCTAGCTCCGTCAACTATGTATCCTAAGTCATCGGTAAAGAAAATGAGGTTTTTACAGAAGGACATTTCACACTTCTTCCTCTTGAGTCTACATGAAGTAAGGCTAATGAAAGGCAGGTAACACTAAAGGAAGTTTCTGTGTGGGAGCCATGACCTTGATCTTGGTATGACCACCCCAAAAGGGGCATGACAGCACAGGTGCTCTAAATATAACATGACTTTTTCTTGTAAATTAACTCAAGAAAGACATACTTTTGAGAACAAAAAACAGTACAGGAGCACTCTAAAGTTGGGATTGATATTACTTGTCATTGTATAATGTTTAGTATTTCCGCCATTCATCCGTTTATTTTAAAATTAATTTTATTATTTTCAATATAGAAATAGGTTGTAAATAATTATTTAGCATGTATATTTAAATTGGTAAGTGCACATATGCATTAATAAATAGATTAAAAACAAATACATACAAATAAATACTATCATGGTATTAAATATATTGCAACATTCCTATAGATTATTCCAACACCCCTATCTATAGTTGCCTCTTGTCAAGCTTCCAAATAAAGTAAGCCTAAACGGCCAGTTTTTCAATATACACCACAGTAGTCCGAAGTCCCCCAAAGATCATCTCAGTAGGTCAAAGTCACACCCATGACAACCCATGCAAGGACAGTTAATTCTATCCTCTTAATACTTTTCAGATATCAGAGAGCTAGCAGCTATTCAGTCTGTGACTGGGGTCAGCAAAGAGTCCACAAAGGCATTTCCACTATCGTGCACTTTCAATCTCCCCCGCTATCTTCAATTTCCGAAATAAAACAACACTTTCCAGTCCAGCACATTTAACTAGATCTTTCCTCCATCTATTGAATCGAGGTTCACGCACAGTCTTTCAATGCATTGGCATTTCATATTGGGCCATAATCAATGCCAAATCGGTTAGTCTAATAGTGATTTTCTTCTTTTTTAGGATGATGATATCCCTAAGGAGGAAGGCTAAAAATACTAAAAGGGCTCACCCGAAAAGTTATGTCATACATACAATCAATAACGGCTTCCCAGAATCCAGCTAAAAGCGGGCAGGACCAAATTATATGGAACATTATGTCCCCAATACCCCACATCTAAGACACTTTGCAGCAACAGTCACATAAAACAAATTAATCTTGCTAGATGCAAAGTATGCTCTATGTAAGATATAACATTGCTTTTTGCAAGACATAAGATATATTTACTAGAATCCTCTCCCAGTCCATATCTGCAATCTGGAGTTCTAGGTCTGTCTCCCATTTCATTTTCAATTGAAGGAGGGGAGTGAGGCAACCTGCACGTATTGCAAGATATAAGCACAAATAACGCATTTACGCGGCCTGTCATAGTAGAGAGCAGTTGGCACACTTGGTGAGTTATAGGCTTATTCCATCTTTTCCTCCAGTGACTCTCAAATGTGGCGACCACACTTTTTTGTAGCAAAAATTGGCCAGGAGGAAAATCTAATTATTTTGCAAATCCTCAAATAAAAGTAATACTCCATCCCGGTATAAATCACCTATAATTAACTCAATTATCAGACCACCTCTCAATTTCCCCTAATGCACCTACACAAGCCACCTACTCCATCCAACTAAGTTGGAAATCAGGTGAATAGGGCACATGGACATGGGCCGGTTGTAAACAGCAGTGCCAATATTTTGTATTACCAAGAGTTGACAAGAAGCCACTGGTAGCTGATTACAAGGGATTAAGAGGACTTGCAATAAGTCTTGCAAAAACGGCGGCAAACCAACTATACCCTCACCAGGGTTCATTCTATTATAACCCCACTGATTTAACCCGTGCAGTTGGGCTGCTATATAGTAATACTCAAGATCAGGTATAGCTAGAAAACTCTCCACTGTAGGGCCCTGCAATTTAGCCAGGGCTACTGTACGACTACCCGTCCCCCAAATTAAATCCGATAATAGAAATTCCATATCTTAGAACAGCTGTCGAGGCACTAGCATTGGTAGCGTAGAAAAGAAATAGAGCAATCTCAGCAACATCACCATTTTAGCCACAGCTCTTCTGCCAGCCAAGGATAAAGGCAATGTAGTCCAAAACCTTACACTAAGTGAAGCACATGCAGATTCTGAGGAGCAGTAGCATCTGCACTGAGTGGATACAAATGGGATTTCTGCAAATGAATGTGCCGGCCAGAGACAGCCCCAAAACACTCCAATAAATGTATTGCACCTGGCAAGTCCACTCTAACAGTAACATGTAGTGAGCCTATAATGCTGAATAATGGGATAGCCCTCTAACAGAGATCCTTCTACATGGTAATTTCCCCCCTGGCTTTAGAAACACGAGCTGGCCTCCTGGGTTACCGCTACCAACCTCCAATGGGAAATCTGAAAAAAACCTAAGAGTGTGGTTTGAGGATAATCTCTCCTTTTCTGCTCAGGTGAAAAAGCTCTCAGGCAGCTGTTTTGGCCTTCTCAAAACACTTAGGAGTTTTTTCCCTCTCCTTCCCAGACCTGCCAAAGAGACGGTTATCCGTACCTTGATCCTTTCTCGATTGGACTACGCTAATGCGCTGTACATAGGCATCTCTGGACACTCTTTGAACAGACTCCAGGTAATGCAGAATGCGGCCGCTAGGCTGCTCCTGGGAATTAATTAACCCTGGGCGTAGTTCGCGAAGTAGCGCTACGCGAAGCTACACGAAGTGCACTTCGCACTACGCGAACTTCACGTAGCACTACGCGAGCTGCGTAATAGCATGTTCGCACTGTGCAAGATGCGATTTCAATGATTGCACAGTGCGGACAAGCATCCGGCACTGTGCAAGTATTGAAAATGGCATCTTGCACAGTGCGAGCTGTAGTTTTCTGCTGCTCGAGTAGATTATTACTCGAGCGGCAGCTTTCTCAACGCGAACAGGTAGTTTCTCATTGAGAGTGGTCGCGAGCATGCACAACCACTCACAATGAGAAACCTGACCTCCCCGCGTTGAGAATCTCGCCGGGATGTCATTTTGCTTGCTCGCGGTCGCGAACATGACGTTCGGGACCGCGAACAAGCAAAAAATGACCGCTGCACTACGCTACGCTGCACTACGCATGCTCACACTGTGCTACGTGCAGCTCGCGTAGTGCGAAGTTGCGCAAACTTCGCAAACTCCACGAGCGTAGCGTAGTGCTTCGCCCAGGGTTAGAATTAATAAGAGGAGCAGCGTGCGTGAACATCTCTGCGTACTCCACTGGCTTCCAGTGTGGATCGGGTCAAATTTAAATCCTTGGTCATTGCTCACCGAGCCCTCTATGGTCGTGAACCTGCCTTTTATGTCCCGCTGAGACAACTGCATTCTTCAGGCCTCCTTCTAGCCAGGGTGCCCCATTTCATCCTCCACAAGCTGGGTGGCTGCTCTTTGGCTGTTAAGGCTGCCAAGGCAAGGAATGCCCTTCCGTTTCTACTGCGCAATACTCAAGACCCGTTAGCCTTCAAGAAACGTTTAAAAACTCACCTGTTCCCATAAATGTTGGTGGCGTAGCTCAGGGACTCCTCTTGGATCCGCAGTGGGACACTATTCGGAGTAGCTGTTGTGCATTATAAGAGCACTTAACATAACATACAATTACTTAATCCATGGTAAAATTCTGCAGTGTGAGCACAACAAGCCAAAGTTTTAATTGCAATGGCAAATAATAGTGGTGAAATTCGGCATCCTCTTCTAGTTCCACACCCTACATCATAAGGTTCAGATATATTTCTGCCTGAGCAAACCTGTGTCATTGGACCAGTGTAAAGGAGATTAATCCTGCAAATAAACCCAGGACACAAGTCCCTTTTAGCCATTACCCCAGACAAGTATTCCCAACTTAGGGCCTGAGTACGATCTCACTAGGAAGGCCTCCAGATGGGTTCCGGAACAAGCAAATCTGATTTGGAGCCTATGTTTCCGACCGAATCATCCCCGTTTGAATGACCAAGTACAATGCAAAGAGCTCCTCTGCATCAACCAAATTGTTTTTTAACCCAACCCTATCAGTCTGACTCGTTCACAGCCAAATCGTGGAGCGCAATGGAGCTAGCTTTCAAACGAGCAAGTATGATGCACAATTCGGACAGCCGTATCCACTCGGTCTCAGCGAGATGAAACAGCTGTGGGAATCTGACTTCGGGGGGCTGTAGCGGGCCACCCTTCACAAGGGGCCATCCAAATATGTCCCACGGGAGTACTCATGGGTCCCCACTTTCCATGCACGCACAGTTTGGCAGGCACCATGGGGTGCCCGCCACAGGGTGTACGCTTTTACCCACCCACCCCTTTTTTGCTATGGGAGCCTGTCTACGCGTTCAGTATGCAGGCTCCCACAGAGTTCAATTGGAGACCAAGCGAACAGAGTCCATCATCATACGGGTGCATCGTACTTGGTCGCTCGGACTCGCAGAGCACAATTCGCCAGGAAAGCCCTCCGGCTCTGAGTAGTATGGAGGGCTTTCCTAGCGAGATCATACTCGGGCCCTTAGACTACCAATGGCCATTTCAATATCTATTTGCCATGACAGCTGTCAACTGTTTAACCATAAACTCCTCATGCATTAGTGAGAGGAGTCTCCTGGTATTTAGCGCTGTATTATAACCTGGAATGAAACTAGCTTGAGCCATATGAATCAAAAAGGACATATGGGGCTGTAGTCAACTTATTAAGATTCGACTTAATATTTTACAGTTGAGCATGGATAATGGCCTGTAGGCTTTAACATCTGTGGAAGGGTATCCTGGCTTCAAGGGAGGAATGATCAGAGTCTTGCATGTGGACTCTGTCAGGTGACCGGATTCCTGAGCAGCAGAGGTAAGTTCTACAAGTTTTGGAGCCAAGCTATCACAATAGTCTGCAAAAATTCTACAGGGAGGCCATCAGCTCCAAGTACCCTCCCCGCACCATACTTTTAATTGCTGCTTTTACTCTCTTGCACAGTACTATCACCCCCAAAGCTTCTGCATCTTCTCGTGAAAGTACCAGTAGTTGGTCGATGGCCAGAAACTCATCACACTTAAGCCAACACGTTTCACATTTCAAAAAAGAAATTTCAAAGACTTTGTTGAATTAATGTTACAGAGACAATACCAGCCTAATCAAATCAAGGGCTCCATAAAGGTAATTGAGTACTCTTTTTAGCAGGGCACAAAAGACAAAAAGAATGCATGCTGAGATGCTTGTCTTGAGACAATGTTCTAAACCTGCTATATCTCAGAGTCTAGCACATTTATTACTGTGCTGCTTTCTCAGTGGTGCTGATGCACAATTTATCACCTTTCATCCGGTGCATTGAACAAAACAATGTCACCAACAACCACTTTTTCAGTTTGATTTAATCAAAATGTATTCAAAACTCACATGTATAAATCAACAGGACAGGTGACCCCTGTGCCCTCGCAGGTGGTCGCTCCCTCCTCGCTGTCCTGCCGCTCGCCTGCCTGCCTGCTGTCTTTCCTGCTGCCTGGACGCTTTCCCGCCGCCGCTGACCCGTAGCTCCGCCTCCCGCCCTCTCCCATTGGTCCTCCCGCCTCCCGCCTCCTGGCTGACCCTCCCTCCCGGCTCCTACTTAAGGGGTCCCTGCCGGGTCACTCACTGTGACCCCTGTGCCCTCGCAGGTGGTCGCTCCCTCCTCGCTGTCCTGCCGCTCGCCTGCCTGCCTGCTGTCTTTCCTGCTGCCTGGACGCTTTCCCGCCGCCGCTGACCAGTAGCTCCGCCTCCCCCCCTCTCCCATTGGTCCTCCCGGCTGACCCTCCCTCCCGGCTCCTACTTATGACGCCCCCTCAGCGACCGCGCAGTGGACGCGCGCAGCGGGAGCACCGATTGAGCGCCGAAGGTGCGCCAAAGGTAAGCCCGTCTACACCCGTCCGCGCCTGGCCCGCGCCCAGTGCCAGGACCCCTGGCCCACACCGTCGGAAGCCGACCCGACGGACCTACGACGCCACCGAACTCAACGCTCTCAACACCGGCCGAACCCCGGGCTGCTACCGAGCCACACCGAGACGCACCCACGGACCCTTCAGCTGCCACTCCTGCAAGTTCACCTGCAACCGGACCCACGCTACACCAGCACCCACCAGGCCGAACTCCAGCACCACCCACCTGAAGTGCATCCTGCTCAACACCCGCTCCGTCCACAGACACGCCGTCGAGCTCTGGAACCTGCTTGACACCACAGCCCCAGACGTCGCCTTCCTCACGGAAACCTGGATGAACGCCTCCTCAGCGCCCGACATCGCCATCGCCATCCCGGACGGCTACAAGATCTTCCGGAGGGACCGCGTCAACCAGACAGGAGGAGGCATCGCCATCATCCACAGGAACACCATCCGCATCACGACCGACACCGACGATACCCTCGCACCCACCGAACACCTGCACTTCCAGATCCACGTCAACCCCAAGACCACCCTCAGAGGCACCCTCATCTACAGACCCCCGGGACCACGCACACAATTCAGCGAAGACATCGCCGACTTCATCAGCCCACACGCCCTCCCCTCCGCCGACTACATCCTCCTCGGGGACCTCAACTTCCACCTGGAGAACAACAACGACCGCAACACCATCACCCTGCTGGACAACCTCGCCAACCTCGGACTCAAGCAGCTGGTCAACACCCCCACCCACTACGCAGGACACACGCTCGACCCGGTCTTCTCTTCCACGAAGGACATCGCCTTCAGCCACGCCACGGGACTCCACTTGACGGACCACAGCTGCGTCCACTTCAGCTTCAGGAGGACCACGTTCCACCATCACCAGCAACAGGTCCCCCGCAGAAGCTGGAACAAGATCACTGCAGACCAGCTCGCTACCTCCCTGAGCAAGAACCCTCCCACCAGCACAACGAACCCCAGCCAAGCGGCCACCAACCTCACGAAATGGATCAGCGACTGCGCAGACGACCTCGCCCCTCTGAAGACCCTGCCCAGCAGACCCGGCAGCAAGAAAGCCCCATGGTTTAACGACGAACTCAAGAGCTCCAAGAAGAACTGCAGAGCACTCGAGAAAACCTGGCGCAGAAACCCAACACCAGACAACATGACTGCCCTCAAGCTCGCCACCCGAAAACACCACCAACTGATCCACACCACCAAGAAAACCGCATTCAAGGAACGACTGGACAACAACGCACACAACAGCAAGGAACTCTTCAACATCGTGAAAGAGCTCTCCAACCCCAACGCCGGAAACAACGACATCACCCCTTCACAAGACCTCTGCAACTCCCTCGCCTCCTACTTCCACAACAAGATCGCGGACATACACAACAGCTTCAGCACTCAACCGACGCACGCCACGACCGACCCACCGCCCCCCACAACCACCCTCCACGCCTGGACCCCGATCAGCACCAAAGACACCGTCCACACGATGAACTCCATCCACTCCGGATCTCCGACAGACCCCTGCCCTCACCACGTCTTCAACAAGGCCGACGCTGTCATCGCACCCCACCTGCGGGACATCATCAACACCTCCTTCGACACCGCGACCTTCCCGGAGAGCTGGAAGCACGCCGAACTCAGCGCTCTACTCAAGAAACCATCAGCCGACCCCACCGACCTCAAGAACTACCGCCCCATCTCGCTGCTCCCGTTTCCGGCAAAAGTCATTGAGAAGACCGTCAACAAGCAACTGGCCGCCTTCCTCGAGACGAACGGTTACCTCGACCTCTCGCAGTCTGGCTTCCGGGCCAACCACAGCACCGAGACCGCTCTGATCGCAGCTACCGATGACATCCGAATGACAAAAATGTAAAGTATAACAAATGTAAAATCTGGACCTGTTAAATGAATTTATAATAATTGTAGACCACAACAACAAATATAGAATGTATGCAAGACAACATTCAATGGTTAGTTGTACTAGGCTTAGCACAACAACTCGTGGTCTTTTTAAAATATTGTGTATATAATATGTGTTTGTACTAATTTTAGATTGTAAATATTTTCTATGTGTAATTCTTTGTTTTTATATAAATTGCTTCTAGCCCTGAAGAAGTCACGTTGGTGACGAAACGCGTTGGCAGCTAGCAATTTTGTGAATTTCGAATTTTCTTCAATAAACAGATTTTCTACACAACCTCAAGACTTTCAGTTCACATAATTTTTTTTGGAAAGTGTATATGTTATATGTCTGAAAAACACTGTTGCACTATTTGGCAAAAAATTACAATTTGTATATAATTTTCCTTGTGCGGGTCACTGTGTTTCTCTCACCGATGACATCCGAACCCTGCTCGACAACGGAGAAACAGCGGCCCTCATCCTCCTGGACCTCTCCGCGGCCTTCGACACGGTCTGCCACCGTACCCTAGTACAGCGCCTCAGCAACGTCGGAATCCAGGAGAAGGCACTGGAGTGGATCATCTCCTTCCTCGCCGGAAGGACACAGAGAGTCCGCCTCCCCCCGTTCAGATCAGAGGCCACCAAAGTCATCTGCGGCGTTCCTCAAGGCTCCTCGCTCAGCCCAACACTCTTCAACGTCTACATGAGCCCCCTCGCAGCCATCGCACGCCAGCACAACCTCAACATCATCACCTACGCCGACGACACCCAGCTGATCCTCTCCCTCACCAACGACCCCGCCACCGCCAGAGCCAACCTGCACGAAGGGATGACAGACGTAGCCAAATGGATGTCGAACAGCCGCCTGAAACTGAACTCGGACAAGACGGAAGTCCTCATCCTGGGATCATCACCCTCCGCCTGGGACGACTCCTGGTGGCCCCCCGCCCTAGGCAGTGCACCCAAACCCACAGACCACGCACGCAACCTGGGCTTCATCCTGGACTCCTCCCTCTCCATGACCAGACAAGTCAACGCTGTCTCCTCGTCGTGCTTCAACATCCTGCGCATGCTACGTAAGATCTTCCGATGGATCCCCACCGAGACCAGGAAGACGGTCACCCAGGCCCTCGTCACCAGCCGTCTGACTACGGCAACTCCCTCTACGCCGGAACCACCGCCAAGCTCCAGAAGAAACTACAGAGGATCCAGAACACCTCAGCACGACTCATCCTGGACATCCCCCGCCGCAGCCACATCTCCGGACACCTGAGAGACCTGCACTGGCTCCCGGTCAACAAAAGAATCACCTTCCGGCTCCTCACCCACGCACACAAAGCCCTACACAACCAAGGCCCAGGATACCTCAACAGCCGCCTCAACTTCTACGCTCCCAAACGCCAGCTTCGATCGACCGGCCACGCCCTCGCCACCGTCCCCCGCATCCGAAGAGCCACCACAGGAGGAAGGTCCTTCTCCTACCTGGCCGCCAAGACTTGGAACTCCCTTCCGACCCACCTCCGCCTGACCCAGGACCACCTCGCCTTCAGGAAGCAGCTCAAGACCTGGCTGTTCGAGCAGTAGCGGACCCCCCCCCCCAGCGCCTTGAGACCCTCCGGGTGAGTAGTGCGCTATATAAATGCTTTGATTGATTGATTGTACATACAATTTAAGAGTTTCCAAAAACACCAAGGTAAGGTGTGAAAGTACAGCAGGGGTCTGCTGATTCCGCAGTATTGAACAAGGTAAGAAAATTGGTGGAGAGGCGTCATTTCAGAGGTAGGGATGTCTTTTTTGGGAATATGGTCAATAACTAGGAAATAGTGTTTTTGTGTTATCCTGCTTTTTTGGTCCTGAAGAGAACCCCATATGTGGAGGGGTTTGAAACACATAGACCTTTTTGTATGGCCAAACAAGTATACAAATTAGTGTCAAACATTGAAAGTTTTGTATTTTTGAGAATTGTCCTCTGTTTGGCCATTTTGTACATTTGATTGTTCTGTAGTTTTGTATATATATGAAATATTGAAAGGATGTATGGGTATGGGTTTGCTGGTATGTGAGCGGAATGTTATGAATGCATGATAGAACAGACTGACAGAGAGGGGTGTCAAGAGGGTGTGTAAAAGAGAAGTGTGTATGGATGAAAGGTTATTTTAGCAAAAAGAGGTTGTGGATAAGGGGAGCTTGGTGTTTTTGGAAACTCTTAAATTGTATGTAATGTCCTGTTGATTTATATATGTGATTTTTTAAATACATTTTGATTAAATCAAACTGAAAATTGTGTTGATGGTGACATTGTTTTGTTCAATGCACTGGATGTAAGGTGATAAATTGTGCATCAGCATGGGTGTTTTGTTGTTTTTGTCGTACCAGGGCCCAGCCGTGCTGATTAAGAGCCCAAACCCTTTTTTGGTTTTGGGCTTTCCCAGTGGTAGCATGAACTGTTATTGTCTTTTGGGCCCTGTTACAAAAATTGATTAATGATTTGTGACCACAGTGTCAAAGGGTGCTACTGCCAGTTGCCAATTGGCTAGAGCTCTGATGACAACCCTGCCTAATTTGGTTCATGGGGTGAAAATGTGGATATAGTTTATATTTCAGAATGCTATGTGACCTATTAAATCAGAGAGCACAAAGATTAAGTTTCACAATAATCCCTTGTAAACTTTTTGTTGATAGCCACAACTTGCTATTGTGTCATTTATGTTGCTATGCTATTCTTTTTTCACAAATGTATAGCCACCACACATTGCACTGTCAATCACTATTTTTGTTGCACTGCTTGACAATGATTACTAATTTAGTTAAGTATGCTGACTTCTCCTTTACTATTCTTGTTGGTATTTATCATTGATGTTTATCTTGCTTTTCTCTCTGATATTCTTGATCTTGAATAATTCATTAATTGATAGATATTTTATTTATATTGGCTGCATGTGAGTCCGAAGGAACAACTTTATTTCTATAGCTGTAATCACCAAGGTTCATAGAACTATTGGGAAGCCCCTGTTTTTTTTTATATAGTGTGAATGGGTATGCATTTTGACAAAAATGTAAAAACTGATTAAACATAAATCCAGTAACATTGTATTTATGCCACAAAATATGCCACTTTTTCTGCAATATTAATTCAAAATATATATTCGATTATAATATTTTGCATTTCCAAAGGATCTGTTTAGAAAAGAGTAATCATCTAGTTAAATTAAAAATATCACATAATCATAGACTTCCCTAACAATAACCTGCATGTATTAAGAAGGTATATTAAGCCTTAGAAGAGAGTATTTGCATAAAGATATGCAATCAGAAAAAATAATTGTATTTAATAGAGAGCATACATCTTGCCAGACAATTTAATAAAAAGAAAAATTATATTTTAAAATTAGAAACAGTTTATACATGCCTCTCCTTTAAAGAGATTTTCAAAATGTAAAGAAATCCACGTACATTTTATTAATAGGACTGGAAAATACTAAGCTTCTTCAAAGATAACACTAATCTGAGTTTTGTGAACCTTTTTTCTCATAATTACTAATAAGCACACATTTCATAACCATCAATAGTTTCTGTGCAGTGCAACTTGTCCACTTCAGCTCAACCATGTATGCCTAGATTCTTTTACTTGGCAGAAGTTTTAGTTAGACGAGGTGTGAGTTGAGACACCATGATTTTTGATCACATTGATAACGATGGATGCTTTTGTCCTATATATTGCGTCCATGTTATATACCATAACTAATTACGAACGATGTGTTATGGCCCTATAAAGGCACAGAGGCGTGCTGGTAACATTATTTCTGAACATCACGAGAACCCATGATGCCATTTAAGGAAGCCAACGCCAATTATATATTGGACATTTCTTTTACATTGCACTGATAAAAGACATGAAATCAAGTGTCCCATTAGTTAAAAATCTGCCATTATGGAAAATGCCAATATTACTCTTGAGAGGCAAGAAATAACCTCCGTGAATTACAGATTTTAAAACACTGTTACACGTAAAATACCTATTATTAGACATCTAATATTATTAGTAATAAATGGTGATCTTTCTGTTACAATTTAAAGTCCCAGATGTGTCTGATTCCATATCTTGTGCATTAACCTGCTTTAGTGTCTTTAAAGTCCTTGAGCTTTAAGCCAGCTAACTCGACATGGTCTAATCCAGGTATATACCTAATTTAAATGATCCTTGCATTGGAGTGGAAGATCAACAACTTTGAGTCTACGGGCAGTAAGTATAGTTTTTCGAACATAGGCATCATTGAAAAGTTTTTCCTTCCTGTCCATTCCTAATATCGTGCTTCAGGATATTCATGGATGGTTTTGTTCAGAAGCCGACAGCTGGTGCCGTTGATCACCGATGTGTTGAATACTAAGTGTGTGTACTTTTAATTTCACACTATACCGTTCTACTACGCTACCAGATAACCCTTGCCTTCTCATCTCACTTCTGCAGACTCTTTTTCATATCTGCTTTCTACCTTTGTCATTGTTTTTCCGTCTTTCTATTCCTCCTTCATTCCTCCTTTTGTGTTTTACTCTTTCTTTCACTGGATAAAAGTCTGTTGAGGAAAAACATGCACCTGTCCCCAAGAAAGAATAGAACTGGCCCCCACTGGCTTAAGAACTGCTGGGTGGATCTTTTTGGAGCAAGAAATGGTGGATGTGCAGGCTGCACCCCCCACAAACACTAGGAGGTCCCTGGTGGGACAGTAGCATCCAGGACAATGTGAGGCACTGAAAGACCCTGGAAGGCAGATTGAGGGTTGGCTCGGCTGGAGAACACTTTAGTGTGATGGGACAGGTTCTAAAGAATTTTCTCCCAGGGAGAGATGGGCTCAAGGGTTGGGGTGGATGGCTGCGAATAGCAGTTGTTGCTCAGGTCAGTTGCCTGTTGATGCAAAAGGCCACTGATGATGTCTCTTTTGTTTTAACTAGGGGGACCTATGCACTTCAGGTAGCTGACCTTAGTTATATGGAGTTTTGGAATCCGGCAGGCTTCACAAATGAACACACCACTAATTTAGTGTCCCGGTCACTGGCTTTGGAACAGTAGACCGGGACGTCTATCATGGAAAGGTGTGCAGGTGCAAATGATACTGCACGTCTTATCACAGCGGTATTTAAGGTCGTATTCACGCCGAAATGCAGGGCAAATACACAGCAATTCTACTACTAATGCCTTGAACACATTTTCAGAAGACAAGATAATTGACGTTTGTACTTTTCCATACAACTCTCCCTGACCCCTTGCATCTCATCAAAAACAAATGCGAGATTTTTGTAGGAAATCTCTTCATCTTTCTGTTACTCAAATTGTAAGCATGCATCAAGAAAATATGCAAAAAGCAAGTGCACTGTATGCTGTCTGTTCCAAGGTATGGTACTCCACCTTCCCATATAAAATGTGGTTTCAACAGACACAAAGGTATAATACCTTAGTACAAACCGGTCTTACAAAAATAAAAATTGTCCCACTTTTTCCACTGCTACTTGGCGTTAGGTCGGTGCTATTCCAAACACCGTAAATAAACACTCCCAGTCATCTTAAAGTATGATTGTGCATTGTTACGAAATGAAAAAAATAACCTCTGAAAGCTGTAAGAGAAGAATCCATCAGCACTCGGAGTTCCCCACAGTGCTGCCCTTCTCTGCAACCAAAAGACTCCCGTCATTGAAATATTCACGAGGTGAAGTACAGGAATGAGCTGAAAACTACACTGCAGCAGGCTATGAATTTAGGCTCGCCTAATATTTTTTCGGTGTGAAAAAAACGTATGAAAGAAAAACTTACCCTCACTAACCCAGTGAGAATGGATCGGTGACTAAGCAGTGAGCGTTCAAATGAGTTGAGTGTGGGCCATGTAATGGGGCCTCCTGCTTCCGGCACTAGGCCTAAGCCTGCGGCACTGGATCAATGATGCACACACAGAGCTATAGTGTGAGCCAGAAGACCACGTGAGTTCACTGTCCGTTTATTATATAGCCTCTGGCCATGCCTGGTCAAAGGATGCATTTGGTGCAGTTCCGGGGCAAGTTGTCACAGCAGGGGTGGTGCCTGGTGGCTGTTACATCCCTCCCTGACTTGGCGTTGGACTTTGCTGTCGTGCATAGCCATGCAAAGTCTCTGAGTCTCTGACTTGGGAGTGGATTGGGCCAGATGTTTTAATGCTGGTGAGCAGAGCAATTATTATTGTCCTCAGACTCCTGGCTGCCTTGGCAGATGTTGACGACATTGTCTGTCGAGTCACTTGACACAGGAGTATGACTGTTTGCCAGGGCCCCTCTGAGCCAGGCAGCTAATGTGAGCTCTCCCACTCGTTCTCTTGTTCCTCTGCTTTTGAAACAGGCTGTGTTGGAAAGTCGACTCTCCAGAAGCATGACACATTTCTGGTGACTGTTTCTTTACCTTTTGGGCAGTGATCATGGTACCATCTGAGCAGATGACTATCCAGGGTCTGAGCTCAAATGGGGTTCGAAACTTCCACCCCAGTCTCCTGTTCTTTATAAGTACTTTATCTCCAGGAGACATTACTTGCACTCTTGCATGTTCCCTGTCGCTAGTGCATGTGTTGGTTGGAATGCACCTGGTGTAGGTACATGCTGGATCATATGGAGGTGGAATGCATCCTGGAGAGACTGGAATGAATGAATAACTTTATTGTGTGGTTACTTAAAACCATTACATTAAGACCAAGGTATAAAATTACAAAAGTTAAAAATTTCTATAGACAAGCGTCTGTGAGAAGTTCCCAGAGTTCATAAGGACACACGTGGTCGGGGACCTGTGAGGACCTCCAGGTGTCCCGCGACGAAGTCACAATTCCTGCGTGGCCTTAGCAGCTATCAGCTCGAGCCGAGTCTGTTGTATAAATTTTCCAAATGAAGCCATCTGTTTTACTACGCTCAAGGTGTATAGATGATGGATCGCTTCCTTAGCTGTGCGTGTCCCAGCGTCCCTAAGGATGGGCCTAAGGTAGACGGTGCGTGGCGCACGTAGGGCAGGGCAACAAAGTAGTAAGTGGGCCAGTGACTCTCGTTTATAATTGCATAGTCTGCAACCCCGAGCTTCTGTGCCTGCATTTTCCTGATGATATAGTTCTTTGAGCGGCAGGGGGTGCAGTCTGTAGGCCAGAATCTTGTGGAGAGCTGGGAGGCCCACAGCCTGCGTGAGATGGTTTCGGGGATTGTACGCGCTGTGTGGCAAGCATAGGGTTTCGTGGAAGGCTCTTTTCGTAAGGGACTCCAAGTCCATGTCTCGAGAGCATGCGCGCACTTGCTTTTTTGTCGCGTGTTTGATGGTCGTGTAGTTGACAAGATCTGGGTTCCACGACTCATCGCCAAGTTCAATTACGACATGGCTGCTTCGATGGTAGCTGACCAGGGTTTCCCTGGTTCAATAAAAATATGTTTCAGGACAGCCTTCAGTGTGTTATCGCGTGCCGCTGTTGTGAGGTAATAATATTTACTTAGGGCTGCCATCTCTTCCAGAGTTTGTTGATTAACCCCTTAATTGCTGCCGTCGGCCAACGGTCGTCACGGCCACTACCTCCCCAGTGCTGCGCACGACCGTTGGACGTCCATTCAGCACTAGTTCCAATGGACAGCGCAGCACTGGGGAGGGATTTACAACGCTTTAAAGGGGTTAAGAGAGAATTCCAGGCGAATTAGAGTGTTTCTTGTGCATTTCGGTAGGTGGTACAGTCTTTTATATGCCCCACAATGAATTTTTTCCAGCTCCTTATTCAGTTTGCCTGGGTACGCCTGTTGTGCGTAATTAAGGGCCGGCATTAACTTGGCCTTGAGGACTCTTTGAATGGCCGTTGCTGATGGACTATGTAGGAGGGCTTGAAGTTTACATAGGGCAAAGGTGATGGCCTTTCCTTTACCCTGTATTTTCTTTAAATGGGTCCCGCACAACCCCGATTCGTGGAAGGAGACCCCTAAGTATATGTATTTCTGGGTGCTGTCCAAAGTTAAATGGCCAAGGCTCCATTTTGCTTTATTTTTTTTGGGGTATTGCCCAAAAATGACTATTTTTGATTTGGTCTGATTTGCTACCAGCCTGTTTTTGTTGTTATATATTGCCAGGGCGGTGAGTGCCTTTTGGAGTCCTGTTTTGGTATGATCCAGAATTACAAGGTCATCCGCGTACTGCATAAAATGTATTTTGGTTGCCCCAATCTTTGGCGTTGCTAGGGCAGCCCCCAGCAGAGCTTTCTCCATGTCTGCTGTGTATAGATTGAACAATAGGGGCGCCAGCACGCACCCTTGTTTTAAACCGCGATTCGTGTCTATCTTGTCAGTTGCAGAATCGTTTGAAAGTTTGATTCTTACCCAGGTGTTTTGGTACAGAGATTGTATCGCTCTTAACAGGGAGGGATCGATGTTCCAAAGGACCAGTTTTCTCCATAAAATGGTGCGGTCTACTCCATCGAACACAGCAGAATAGTCGATGAAGCAGGCGAACAAAGGGAGACTTTTGCGCCGCCGTGCTTGATTGACTAGATAAGAGAGTGCTGTGATGTTGTCTACAGTCGAGGACCCTGGTCTGAAGCCGGTTTGACAGAAAGGCAGTAGGTTTTCTTCGCTTGCCCAGTCTGTGAGGTCTTTCAGGATGGCGCTTGCATAGGCTTTACCCTCGATGTCTAACAGGGCGATCATGCGGTAGTTTGTTGGGTCTGATTTAGTCCCCTTCTTATGAATTGGGTGCAGGAGCGAGCCTCGCCATGAATCAGGCACTGCCCCCGTTAGCCAGCAGTCTGAGAATAGGTGGGTCAAGTTTTCAGAACAAAATTCGATGTTTGATTTAAACAAATGGCCTGGTAGCCCGTTGGGGCCCGGTGCGCCGTTTGCTCTGATTTTTTTTAGTATTTTGGACACTAGAGCTTTTCCGGTAGAGGGTGTTGTATTAGTTGTTGAAGCCATGTTCGCTTTTTGTGGGGTCATGTTGTATGGCGGGGTGATTAGACCTTCTTCCTTGTAAAGCGCTGTAACATGACGGACCCAGACAGATGCCTCAAGGGAGTTTTCTCTATGGTTTGTCCCTCGACCAAGATGGCTAATGTAACTCCAGAACTCTTGTGATTTCCCAGGGCTCAACAGATCGAACATTTTCAGCCACTAAGCCTCGCAGTGATTACGCTTAGCAGCCCACACTTTTCTGGAGTGGCTTTTTGCGACCTCTTGCAGTTGGATTTTGTTTTTGATTGTGCGGTTTTTGCTGTAGGCTTTTCGTTTTTTGTTTAAATCCTTTGCGCTGGTTTTAATTTCTGCGTTGAATCCAAAGGCCATCGGAGGGTGCCAGTGTATTGCCCTTGGTTTGTCCCCATCTCCACTGAGTTCTGCTGCTAGGGTTGAAGTGATTCCATCCCATATAGCTATAGACTCCTGATTGTGTTTGCTCGGGGGCCAGCCTGCCCACGTGTTTGCCCAGTTGTTAAAGGTTGCTGTGGCTACCTGTCCCCATTTTATTCTTCTGGGCAGCTTTATTAATTCTTGGCCGTCCGCTGCCCCCACGCATGTGGGCTTGTATCGTGATTGCACTGATAAGTTCATGGTAATTGTTAGGGCTGCAAGATCACTGTAGTTGTGTTGGTGAACCGAGAAGTTTGTCATTTTGTCTTGCAGTTTATCGCTTAAGATAATGTAATCGATCGTCGTTTGGTTGTTGTACGTATGACTGATCGAGGCTCCCGGGGTATTCTTTAAGAACAGTGTGTGGGCCGTCGCCAGTTTATAAGATTTTAAGAGTTCATTCAGTGCTTCGGTCCCCCCGCGGTGTTGATTTTGCCCAGTAGAGACCCCTATATTATGGATGTTAAAGTCACCGAGGATAATGCAGTCTAATGATGGGTGGCCTAGCAGCAAAGATTCTAATTGGTGTACAAGTGTGAGCGAGTTAGATGTGTTCTCCTGCGAATTATGGTAGATGTTGATTAGTAGTATTGGTGGGATTCCATTGATGGAGTGGGGGAATTTCAGAATGCCCGCCTGTAGGTTGTCTGGTTGATTGTGCAGTTCCAGGAATTCTATGTTCAAGGCGTGTTTTATATAAACGCAATTCCCCCCTGAAGGTCTTCCGAATATGTTGGTCTTTTTAGCCGCTTTACTGTATTCTGCATATCCTCCTAGCGAGAGTGGTTGGGTCAGCCAGGTTTCCTGTGTGCATATGATATCTGCTTCCTCCAGGAATTTCACCGCAGCTGGGCTTAGTAGCAGCTTTTTGAGGCCTGAGACGTTCCACGTTAGTATTTTTAGACTCTCGCTGAATTTCTCCTTTTTCTTTAAAGTGTTTTCTCGCTCGCTGACAGTGTGTTGAGGTGTTCGGACTGAGTTTGTGAAGAAAACTTTATTAGGAACTGGGGTTTAGTGCAGATGACAGCCAGGACCAGTCATTACTTGATTGGCCCCTAGTTATGCACAAGCGTTTTCCTTGACTGAGGTTGGTTGTGACCTTAATAGGGGTTCCATGTGTTGAGCTGTTATTTATGCTACCTTTGCACCCCTGTAGGACGGAGTCGGTTTTTAGCCGATGGATGGGAGGAGCATTTGTGAGTGTAGAGTCAATCATGCCCTGTGCCTGATTGTCCGGCTTAGAGTGTACGATCGATTTTTTTTAAATTGAGGGATATTTTTGGGTCGGTTTTGCCTTCAACTTTATAGCCCAGCTTTCTAGTAGGGATTGTTGGCTCCTCAGTGCCTCCGCCAGGTCTGCTCTGGTGAAAGTTAATTCCGTTGTTTCATTTATTTCTTCTGCATCCGGGGGCAGGAAAGAGACTGTTTCGATATCTTTGGTTTTTATTCCTTTCAATCCTGGGAGGTTTGCGCAGAGTGTTAGGAGGTTACTTCGGTTGAGGATGTCCCATTTTCCTTGCGAGGTGTATTCTGGGTATAACAGTATTTTCCGGTCCTTTGCGTGAGCTTGACTTGCACTGGCCTCGTTGGGCCAAATTTTACCATGGGTTTCAATTGGGGGGGTCACTATCAAACCAGGCTGGTTAGAGTTTGTCTGCTGGTTCGGTCCTGTAGTCGGTTGAGGTGCCACCGTGGGCATTGCTCTAGGTGAACAGTTCTCATTCCATTGCCTCTTGGCGGCTTGCTCCAGCTTAAAGGATGTTGGCCCGTTGGGAACGCTCTGAGAATCTCCGATGATGACATTGGTGGTTTTTGAGTTATTAGAGACTGGGGCTTCGCTCATTGTTGACTTGGTTTGCGCTGAGTTCTCAAAGCTTGTTTGACGGAGCTCCTGCGTGTGTTGCGTGGCTTCATCGTGGCTGATTGCCTGCGGTGCATGCGCATGTTTTTGTGTTATTGGCGCTGTATCGGCTTGAGAAGCCACAGGCGGGGCTTGCAGGCTTGGATCCTGGGCCGGGATTCCAGTTGAAGGTTCTGTAACTTCTGCTATGTGCATAGGGGCTGCCAGATTAGATGTTTCGTCTATGATGGTGTGGACAGGAGGTTGCTTATTAGGTCGTAACCAATTGTGAATAACACTGGTGGCATATGCGTTATTTTTCTTCTCCTTGTTGAGTTTTCTTAGTTTTTTCTTGTTTTTCCTTGACAAGTTTTGTGACTCGTGGCCGGATGGCTTAAGGGTTTGTTGGAGAACTTGACTTTCAACCTTAGTCGTGGTTGTTCTTGTGCCACCAGCAGAAGACGAGGCCAGGGGGGCTGGCTTTTCCGAGTTAGTTGGTCGGTGAATTACTGGGATGTTATCCGAGGGGTATGCCTGGGCGAGACCCTGTGTAATTAAAGGCTTGCACTTCAAATAGTTTTTTTTATTTGCCTCGCCCTTGAGGTCCTCTATTAGTGTAGTCATAATAGTTGGGAGTTTTTCTAGGCTGTGCAGGATCGGACTGCAGCTGCATGACTCTGGTTTAAATTGTGTACTGTCCTGCGCTCTGCGTATCAGGGCGTTCAAGTTGTCCAATTTTGAGTCTATCCCTGAGATCAGATTTGCCACTCTTTGTATAATGTTAATCTGCACATCAAGCTTGTCTGCGTGCATTATCGCTGCTCCTGTCATTGAGACAAGAGCTTCACTAATTAATGATAGATAGTTAGTCTTTACAGGGCCGCTATCGGACGGCGGGGATGGGGCCGTTTTATCATTTTCAAAAAGGCCCGCTCTTGATAGGTTCAGTGGATGATTTGGGGTCATGTCGAATAGTTGACGGGTTGCACCTTCCTTAATGGCGGGAGAGTCATAGGACAAGTCTGTGTGCGTCGGTATGAAGGGGGGAGTTATGCCTCCTCTCTTGTCGACATGGGTGCTGTCTGAAAGGACATATGTGCCTGCTTTGGCTGCAGGAGGGCTGCTCCACTGGCGGTCCGATGGAGGGGGAAAGGTCTGGGCTATGATGTTTGGTTGGGTGGGCCCAAGTGCCACCATGTCCAGTATCAAAGATTTAGAGGGCATGCCGCTCTGGAGGGTGAGTATTGTTGGAGAGAGGGGTATCCTGTGTGCCCGAGGGCTTACGAGTATTAAATTCAACTATTCTTCCTCCGTTGCTTTGTTAGTGAACAAGCTGTCCGAAGTCCTGGGGCAGGCGGGGGTGGAGGGTGTTTTGGGGTTCAGGAAACTTCTTATGTCTCTGTTCCCAGCGGAACGGTTTGAACGTTCTTTAATGCAGGGCCTGGGCTTGTGCGCATTTGGGTTCGGGGAGCTAGGGGGCTTCCCCATGATGTCAGTCGGGGGGTGGGCTGGGAGAGGGGGAGCCAGCGGTTCCACGGTGAGAGCGATGTACTGTCCCGGAAAAGTTGGGGTAGCTCCAGTTGCTCCCGCTGCTCCTGCGTGTTCCTCATCCCAGGGCCCTGGACCTTGATAAGGCCCCCCTAGTTCTAATACTGGAGGGTAGAATAGCTTCGTCTTCCGTCTCTTGGCAGAGCTATGTCTCCGGGGCTTCTCCTGGGGCTTCTCCTGGGGTTGGGTTAGAGTGGAGTTTCTAGTCCTCATTTTGGAGTTGACTTAGATGGCTTGTCGGCTCCTGGGTTACTGCGACTCGATTGATGAAGCCCGCGTGAAGGATGGAGGCTGTGGGAGTCTCCTGGAATATCCTGGAATCTCCTGCTGGATGAGGAGCTCTGGCCCCCCTGGTACTGCTAGAGGTCCGATGCTTGTACTGGTGGGCAATGCTGGTTGCAGGTTAAGGACCCTGACTCTGGCTCTGGGCTGATTCGTGCTGCTGGATGCTCGGTGCTGCACGCCCGCGGTGCTCCTGGCCCCCGTCAATGCGGGGGGGGGCTGGACCCCTGACCTCCTGGCCCTGTGGGGGTTGTGAGGAGTTGAGAGTCCGTTGAGTGCGTCCGGTGCCTGGCTTCTGGGGGCCTCTGGGGGCAGTCCTGACCCTCAGCTGCACTCCCCCCTGATTCTCCTGGCTGCCCCTCTACACCCGGGTCCCAGGTCCCAGGACCCAGGCAAAAACCTGGGCAGAGTCCGCTCTACCGGGGAGGGCGGGGGGGTGCAGGCAGGTGGTGGGGGAGGGGGGTAGCTGCGCTTTTCTGGTGGTGCCTCTTGCTTCTTGCCACCCGCTTTTCTGTGGGGACCGCCGGCTTGCAGGAGGAAGCCTCGCGCCTCCCGCCGACTTTTTCCTTTTCTTGCCTTGACCTCTTGGAGATGGAAGGCAGCTGCTCACCGCTTGCCCACTACTTCAATAGCGTCCAGTTGCTTTTATCTGGCTGCTATTTACACCCGCGGCGCCCGCTAGCTGTCTCTCGCTGACGCCAGGGGGGGGGATGAGGAAGTGTGAGGGCAGCGATGGATGGCGATGGATGGATTATGGCGGTGGCGGTGTGGAGCACGCTACGGTAGGTGTGAGGGTGCAGGCCCCGCCTTCCGCTTACCGCATACTTCGGCCCTGTGTCCCGCTATCCCACGCTTTCTCCTCGTTCTCTCCTCACCGCCGCGGGCTGTGGGCTGTAGGGCCGAGGAGGGGGGGCGGTGGGGGGCGGCTGCGGCAAGTCTGAAGGCTGAAGACCGAAGTCCGGCTCGGCTTTCAGATTTCGGCTCTGGGACCCCGGCGGAGGTGCTCCTACTTGCCGCTCGGCTCTCCACCTCTCAGCTGCTTGCTGCTTACTGTCAATGCCTCAGTAGCGCCCTCTGTGCTTCCGCTTCAGCTTCCTCTACCAAAAACGGAGAGACTGGAATGGTATCATGTCGGTGTCCGTTGAGCATTAGGGACCATGGGGACGGTTGCGCAGTGTAGTGAGGTGTCCCTCGATACTCTCTTAGAGACCTGTGCATGCTAAGGTCTGGATTGGCGCATTCAACAACAGCAATTCTGAGGGTTTTGTTCAGGGTGCGCATGGACAATCCACTTCTCCGTTGGCTTGTGGCCATTGAGGGGTAATGCTGCTGTGTTTAATCCCCAGGTTGTCCAGAGGTTCTTTGAAAACCAATTCCCTGTAAAGGTGGGCCATTGTCTGTCTTTAGTTCATGTGGCAGGCCAAACAGTGCAAACGTCCTTCCAGCATCGGGGCTATGTTTGCGAAGGTTGTGGATTATACTACCTCAAGAATGGGAAACTTGGAGTAGCAGTTGACCATTATAACGGTAATACATCCCTCGGGGAAGCTACCAAAGTCTACACTCACCTGGAACCATGGGGTGGTGCTACATTTCTCAGTGATGATGGGTGCTGGTGGTTCTTGGAGACTTGTGACCTGGCACTAGCTGTCTGTAGCCCGGGAAACCAGATCTTTTCTCTCATTCGGGACTTCATTTGAACTGTCCCTTGGTGTCCTCCATGAGGTAAGGATAGTATCTTGTCTTGCAGGTTTTTAGGTATGACGATGCAGGCCCCTCGCAGCACTAATCTTTCTGGGGTGGTGCTCAGCTCATAATGCAACCTCCACATTTTGATCAGGCCAAGCAAGTCGCATCCCTCTCTTAAAAAATTCTACCATGACCCTTGATGAAGGGCATCTATAACCCTCACTAGGACTGAGTTCGACTTCATGACATCGCTACCCTCCTGGAGAGTGAGTTCTCACAGGCATGCACCTTGTGTCACTGTGCTTTGACATGAACTGGCGGATGTTGGAAGAGGAAGTCAGCTGGATTCCTGACCCCAAGTTAGTAAGTTATTTCCATGTGGTAGTGATGCAGTTGAAAGTTCAACTGCTTGATTTGTTGAGGAGGATGTGGAGCTTTGCGTCAAAATAGAGGGACCATACTGAATAGCCTACCACGGAGGTACAGATGGAAGTGGCTACATTCCCAATCGATGGACAATGCTTCTCTCTCTATTTGGGAGTATGAGGTCTCTGTTGGCATGAGGGCTTTGCTGGTGAATGCAAGGGGCGCTCAGTTTCCTGACTCTACTTCTTGTGTGAGGACAGATCCTAGGCTTATGGGGATGGCATCAACCAGGAGTTCAGTTTGTCTCTTGGAATTGAAATAGTCCATTGTAGTTTTGCTCAGCAAGGCTTCTTTCACCTATTGGAATGCCTCCTCCTCCTTCTGGCCCCACTGCCATGGAGCATCTGCTTTCTTCAGGGTACATAGAGGCTCAGCAATAGTCGCTAGGTTTGTGATGAACTGGAACAATGTGTGGCCATGCTCATGATGCTTCAAACTTCAGATACTGCTGCTGGTGCTGGGGCTTGCTTGATGGCATGCGACTTGCATGGATCAATCTGGACTTTAACCAAGACCCTGCAGCTCTTGGGACAATGCACTGGTGCTCCCAGTCTGCCATAGAGTGTGGTTGCATGCATGACGCACCCCGCTAGAGAACTTCAAAAAGGAGCATAGAAGGAGCAGAAGGCTGAGAAAAGGAAAGCTGGGGTAAGTGAACAGAAGTTTTGTTTTGAGGTGTTTTCTTTATGTTGATTTTTTTTAAAGGAATTTCTATGGCAAAACAGTCCAAGGTGTTGATAAACATGAAAAACGAAACCTTCAGAATCATAACTTGGATACAAGGTGCAAACGAGAAAACAACACATTTTTGTTCATAAGCTATTTTGATTTTATTGCAAGGATGTAACTTTTTCATATGGAAATCTTGTCTCTAGATTCCCATCACAAACTCTGTGTCATGTGTTAATTTTCCAGGTGGTTGACTGGTTAAGTCCAGGCAGTATTTATGTCTATGGCTAACATAACTGTTCAACCCAATAAATCAAACAGGTGTGTTTCTACCTTCTGTTTATACGTAACATGCCTTCTTATTGATGTTCTGCAGCCTCCCTTTTGTTGGTGCCGGGGCAGGACTCGAGGGCTACGTTTCTTTGGGGTGAATGGATTAGTTCAGCTGGTACCTTGGACAGGAAGTGGCACTGTTAGAACACCATCAAAGATGCACATTAGGGAAGCAAGCAACCGGGCTAAAGGCAAATGAGTCACAATGCACAGATAGCTCTGCGGTTTTTAATACACAGAGAGCTGAAAGAAAATAACGCCAGCGCTGATGTTTAATCTTTCAACAAGCACTAATGGACCAGAAAGTTAAAGAACAATATATGCAAGCCCTAAGGATTTGGTAAGTGATTGTTTCTATCATGATTGTAAGACTCCATGTGAACAGGGTCAAATGCTGCATGTCGGTGTAATGCCGCATGTACGAAGGGAATATGCATCAGTGTGAGGCCCAACAGCCTATTTCGGGTGCGCGGGTACATTTATAAGTAGGACCGGGCAGCAGTCCACCACTGGCAAACCTCCAAGGAATTTCACAGGAGTGTTAGGTAACTCCGCAGACGTCTGCGAAGTAGAACTCCATGAGTTCCGCCAACCCAAACTGCTGCTGCAGCTCCAGGACCCATCGATGGAGGTCGCTGCACTCCCAAGCCCATGTGAGAAAGCACAAGCTCTAGGAATGCTTGGACAACCTGAGAGACGTCCCCCAGTGGTATGGGCATTACCCTCTGTGAGACTTAGGGTGAGCTTTATGGAACATCAACTGGAGAGTGGGGTCTGATGCAGTTCTTGTAGCCCCCTCATAGCACGAAAACCATGTTGATGGTGCCCTTGCCCTACCTGGGGTACCACAGTAAGACATATGCATTTTTTTCAGCCCCTTTTGGGGCTTATGGAGAGCTCCTTCACCCTTCACTCCTTCATCCTGGAGCTCGGAAATGGTTTTAAAATAGCTGCCTCACATCATATATCTTCTTCAGAACGGGTGCCGGCGCCCACCTAGGCACCAGATGTGGGTCAATGTTGGTGATTGCAGGAGGGGGCCCAAAGGCCCCGTGGCCCCAGCTGGCCCCCCACGTGCCTTCCAGGACTAGCACGCCAGCCAGCACACACTATTCTGCTCCACCCTCATGCAGGAGCAAATACTTATCCATAGCCATTTTAGCCTCTCCTACCATCACTAGCTTGGAGCAGGAGGAAGTGTGCTGATGTGCCCTACCACCCCAGAAATAGGCACAGGGAGGAAAACACACCCGTAATTTGGTGTGTTTGTGTCATAGGTGGGGTCTCCCGTGGCATTGCTGAGTTGCATCAAGTCCCGGGGAAAAAGGTTCCAATTGGCAAAAGTAATCACAAAGTGGGGAACACAAACAAAGCCCCTTCTCAGGGAAATATATGCTTTAAAGATGCTCTAACCATGTAGGGCCGATGGGTATAATCTTGGTCTCTCCCCTAGCCCTCAGGAGCATTTCTGTTCAGGCCTTCTGGCCTCTAAATGGCACTCTTTGTGGGAAGGTAGGTTTTTATAGCTCCAACCACAGACCTGTCCTGTGCCTGGAGTTCCGGTGCTCTTGCCTGCTTGGGGGGCATCTTCCACAGCCCCTATTCCGCCAGCCAGCAAAGTAATCTACCTTTTGCACTCCACATGTTACACATTATTCTGGCTTCTGGAAGTGTGCCTATGTGCCGGCGGAGTCCAGGAGTAGTCCAGACAATTTCCAAGGAAACCATCCAAGATCTCCCATTAGTTTAATTGTACCAACTATTCCTCAGGGGGCACAAGGAAACCAGTGCCACTAGCCTTGGAAAGACCCATACAAGTTCTGAGGACCCGCTATAGGTATAGTCCTGCAGCCTATTATTGCAGTGGCATCAAGTGGCTTCTCCTTCCAACTGGCTATCTTTTATCATTGTTGCTCCCAAGTCCAGTGCCTTCTCATCAGTCTTTCTCATATGCAGGGGTTTTGAAGTGGGAGAGGAAAGTTCTAGAAGGCAGGCATCCCATGCCAATTCCAGGGAGCCACATCATCACTCCATCCCTTTCAGAAATTGGATCATTATATCATTATTTGGGGTGGTTGAGCACCCACTTCAGAGAACAATCACAACTATTGTGTGGGTGAACCCTCAAAGTCGCCCAATTAACCTGAGCTCAACCCCCCTGGAAGCTGTGGCACAGAGCAGACAGGCTTATCTTAGGACAATGTGTAAAGTATTTATGCAATACCAAAACATCAATAAAGCCACAGATTTACCTTCTGAATTGGTCCTTTCAGGTTCCAGTCCACCACAGTACTGTGTTTCAAATGCCCCCAGCGACCACATGGGGGACACTACAGGCTCACAGGCTATCAGCCATGGGCCATCAGAAGGGTCCACTCCAGGTACAGTTCCCATTGTTCATCTGGGCAGTTGAAGGAAAGGCTTCTGGTAGCTTATTGTAGCCCTGAAGCTTGAACAGGAGGTCAGCCTTATGAACCTGGAGTCCACTACTTTGTCCTGGATACAAGAGGGAGGCCTATCTCAGCTCAATGGCAGCAGGTCCAGTCCACTTCTGTTCTTCTTCAGGTCCAGCAGTGTCAAGAAGTGGGTGCCTGAAGGTGCAGCATTTAAGGCAGTAGCTAATGGGTGGGAATAACTTCTGGGAATCCCCTAACCAATAGGGTAAAAGTTCCATGGGGCAACCATACCCACATTGGGCACTTCAAGATGGCAACGTTTTTTGGCCACACAGCTAGGGGGTGAGTCAAAGTTATCCACAGCCAATAAAAGTAGGGCTTCTGCTGCCAACTAATTTATGTTGCTGCTGTAACCACGTGAAACCTGTGCTGAAGCTAGAAGAGGACAACAGGTAAGCTGTCCACCAGCCCCTCGTACCACATCATTTGGTCAGAATGCCTTCAAGGCATTTGGGTCCAGCAGGCAAATTGCAGACAGGCTGGCAGAGGAACCAGGCCTGGGTCCTAATGTTGGCTGAACATCCTACGATTCTGGGCTCATCACCTAATCTCCCTCAATTAAATGCCTGCAGTGGATGGAGTCCCGGCAGGCCAGTAATTGAGGGGAGGGGAGAAGCACTATGCCCAGTTTCTCCATAGCCATGCAAGTCTCAATGCTTTCCGTGACAGATTGGTCTCAGCAGGCAATCTGCATCAGATGCATGCCTGTTGGGGTTGGGACCTTGGCAGGCTATGCCTGGCTCCCCCACCCCGTGCAGAACTCAACGCTTGAAGGGATTGACTGGTCCTGGTAAGCAATTTACAGTGTGGTTTGTGCGGAAATCAATGCCTGCAAGGGATGGGGTCCTGGTAGGCCAGTCATTCAGGAAGTAGGGAGCACTATGCACAGATCCACCACCCCTGTTAGGCTCACAATGTCTAGCAGAACTAATTGGTTCCAGCAGGCAAATGACAGAGGGGCTGGGGAGGGGGATGAATGTCTTCCAGTGATGAGATCCTTGCAGGCCAGTAACTGAGGTGGGCGAAGAACCAGTATGGCCAGCTCTCCCACCCCCATGTAGGTCTCAATGCTTTATGGGACCCATTGGTGACAGCAAGCAATTTACAGTAAGTCAAAGGGACCATCCATGCCTTCCAGGATGGAGCCCTGGCAGGCCAGTAATTGAGGGGGTATTGAGCCCTGAGCACAGCTCCCTCACCTCCATGACCTTCACAATACATGCCAGGAACAATACAGTGGGAAGGGAGGAAATCAGTGCCTGCTCCGGATGGGGTCCCACAGGCCAGTCATTCAGGGGGAGCGCTGTGCATAGCTCCCCCACCCCTATATGGGGGGGGGGCAGTTGATACGGGCTGGCAAGTAAAAAAGGGACTGGAGCGTCCATGGCTGTCAGGAATTGAGTTCTGTTGGTCACTGTTATTGGGGGTGGGAGAGCTTTGTGCACAGCTCCCCACCCTCATTTGACTCACAATGCCTGCCAGGACTGATTGTTCCCTTGGAGAGCACTTTATCCAGCTCCCCCACCCCTATTAGGGGCATAGTGCTAGCCGTGACCAATGGGTCCTGGATGGCACATTTTACAGGGTCTTTGGGTGAGGCTAACAGGTGTGCCAGTGATGGAGTCCTGAAAGGGCAGCACTTTAAGGGTGAGGAGCACTTTGTCAAGCTCCCCCACCCCCAATAGGATCCAGCGGGTCCCAGGTGGCAAGTGTAAAAGGCGCTAGAGGCTGACATGTTTGTCGGGGATGGGATCCCAGCAAGCCAGTATCTTTAGTGGTGGGGGAGTACTTTGTCCAGCTCCCCCACCCCCATAGGAGCACAGTGCCAGCAAGCACCAATGGTTCCATACAAGCAAATATTACAGGGGCTGGGGAAGCTGACATGCCTGCCTTGCAGGGGGTCCTGGCAGGCCTCTAATTCTAGGGGTTAGGGAAGCACTTTATCCAGCTCCCCCATCCCTATGAAAGCCACAGTGCCAGCCGGGATCAATAGGTCTGCTTCTCTTTTTCCTCATGTGGTTTTCTCTCAGCTAGATTCCTCCTTGTCCTCTTTCTTTGTCTCTGAAAATTGATTTAAGTGAAGAAATCGGAGCACATTAATTTGTACTTTCAGACATGGAGCGTTCGGGTGTGGATTCTGACATCCGGGGTGAGTGATTTATCTTTAACTTGTTAGCATCGTACGACTTAACTACGCGATTGCATCTAGCATTGTATTTAATTATGGTTATTTCAATGCTATAACGTGGATTTGGTGCTTGTTTATTAAAGTTTATCAATTTTTTTTTGGTAACCAGTTTTGATCTGGCTCTAGGCATTAACGGTTAATTTCATGCTCCGTGTTTTTTTGCTTTTTTGCATGATGCGGAGTGTTGTATCCTTCTTTTTGGAGTGTATTCTTGTTTAACCCGTTCAGCGCGGCGCGAATTTTCGCGCTGTGCTGAACGTTCTGAAAAAACGGGTGTGGTCATGACGGAACGGTTCCGTCATGAGCACAGCTCAACCGACGCTCATGACGGAACCGCTCCGTCATGAGCACCGAAGGGGTTAATATTATTGATTAATTATGGCTTACCAACAATTAAGCACTAGCATGCGCTGATGTATAGGAAGTGTTGAGCATTTGCTGCTCCACTAAACAACTTAAGTTTTCTATATTGCTTATTTCTTTATATTCTTGTACAGACGCTTTGAGCTTGTGTTTGAAATACCATCTTTGATTGGCCGTGTGGAACTGAAAATTGAAAACTGTTGTCCCTTATATGGCATTATTACAGTGAATAGTACTTCTTCCTATTGTTAGTTGGGACTGTGTTTGGCCGGTATGCCCGGACGCGGTTTTACAAATTCAGGTATGAATAAAAAATATTTGTCACAGATTAGTTTCTGCATCATATTCTGGTCCTTCCACTTTGGATGGCTGACCTGTTAAAGCTACCCAACCTTCGATACCTTACAAATCAAGGCCTTTTTCCTTTCTGCACACAAAATATGTTGCATTCAATTTATACTTTTCTCTTGGTATACGGGCTCATCCACGTAATTATTAATTCTTTAATATGCCCAGTGCGATGGCTGTGTGTAGGTATCTGTAGTTTTGGGCATAACGGACTTTGGATATCCGCTCTTTCTCAATTAATGCACAACATGTTCTCTCCTTACTTCATCACTACAAGTATGACTAATGATGGTGTCGGAAATGGGGTGTATATTCCCTATTTTATGGCAAGACCGGAGGCTCCTATTATGCTTTCTTATCTTGCATTTATTTTAACAGCAGCCAAGATAAGTAAAAAACTACAGTTCCCAGAGGGCCAGGAACACACTGGGCCATGGGAACGAGAAAAAACGTGAATACAGTAACCAATCACAGTAGACCTATTAGATAAACACCCTAACTGACTGCGCAGCTTCCTCTTTTCTTGCTGCTCGCAGTCAGATAAGTGTCTATCTTTGCTCACAGTTATTTATATATTTTGACTTTCACTTTTATTGTGCCAATTTTGCTCATATTTGTTTAATTTGTATAGCGCGACCTCGCGCTGCTGCTTTCACGCTCTCCGCGTGTGCATTTGGCCGACCCTGGTGCGTTGTTCTCCGCTCCCCCCCCCCCTCGTTTTGCCCGCTCTTGGTTCTTTCCTTGCGCGCGCTGCTTCGCGCGTCTTCCTCTCACCTCCTCAGGGCTCTGCTGCTTCCCGGCTCCTCGGCGCTTCGTTTTTCTACAGCTCTGCTGCCCTGCCTCACCGCGTGTGAAGCCTTTTCTCTGACGCTTCTGCTCGGCCCGCCCCCTCACACGCCCCTGCTCTCATTTAACCCTCGCCTACCTCCTGGTTCTTGCTGTCTCAGCCTCCTGATGGAACTCGATAGTTCCTCCGAAGAAGTACCTGCACAGGACCCCCAGTCCTTCAGGAAAGACTTGAATAAGTTTATCAATAATTCTGTGGAGACTGCTGTGGAGGTTTCAATGAAAAGAATGTCGAAAAACATGGAAAATTCCATGATAAGCATCATGTCCAAAGTTTTGGCCCAGTCTGCGGGGGAAAGCAGAAAAAGAAAGGTGGAACACTCTGCTCATTCTCATGTCCCTAAAAAAGCGTCATTGTCTTGCGAGTCTTCCTCGCACTTGATTGAGGACCCAGTTCCTCCCAGGCCTCCTGCTAAGGAGGGGTTTGTTGGCTCCGAGGGCAAGCGCAAACAAAAAGCCAAACATGCAGAGTCTCCTAGAAAAAAGTTGGTAATCTCCACCATTTTGGACACAGACGATGATGATGATGCAAATTTTGATGACGCAGATCAATTATTTGACCTCTTTGACACTGGTGACCCCTCCCCCCCTCCTTCCAAATCTCATTCAGATTCCTTTTCTTTTGAGCCAGTCTTTGACTCCGAGGGCCTTCCTATGTTCGATCCCTCTACCATTCGCCACCCAAACTCTACTGAATGGCTCCCTTCTCACCATGTCGGAGAGTATATTTCTGCTAGATTGCGTCTCCCTTTGGAGGCCCCTGTCAGAGCTAGACTCAAATCTGAATGCCCTAAACCTTCTCTTCCCGACAAAATCACTTTGGTTCCTTCTATCGACCAACCTCTCCTCACTTTCTTTTCCAAGTTTGGCAAAGACCCCCGCAGAGGGGTGGACAAGGCTTGGTCCACTTGCCAGGACAAATTATTGGATGTTGTGGGCCCTCTAGCCCGTATTTTCGATTTGGCTGAATGTTCCCGCTTGGACGGTACCGACCTTTCTGCTGAGGACGTCTCCATGTGGGCCCAACGCGCCTTCTGCCTTTTGGGTAACGCAAACTCCGCAATTACACATGAGCGTCGCAAGGGTCTCCTGATCAAATTGGATCCCAAGCTCTCCAACCTAGCTCCTATGGACCCTGGCCCCAAGGCAAACGGTCTCCTTTTCGGAGAAAATTTGGTGCGTGACCTCAGTAGATTTGTTTCTACTTTCGCTTCTTTGGACAAAGCCCAGCAAACTGTGAAAAAGGTTTTTGCCCCTCGGGTTTTTGGACGGGCCGGCAGAGGCAGGGGCCGCTCTTCCGGCCGTCCCTATCACCAAGGCTCCAGAGGTGCGTCCACCAACAACCAGGACTACAAACCCCAATTCTATCCCCAACGTGGACGTGGCTTCCGGGGGAGAGGTCAACGAAACTTCCGCCACAACTCCAACCAACAAGGTAAGCCTTTCTTCTTCCCCTCCTGTCGGAGGCCGATTAAAACTGTTTCTTCAAAAATGGTGCACCCTCACTGCAGACCCTTGGGTCTTACACACGGTACAGGGATTCCTAATAGAATTCCTTTCTCCTCCCGTTCAGTCTTCCCTTCCTCCCCCTCCCGTGTTTTCACTTCTTGTGACATCTCAGATCTCCGCCGAGATCGAAGTTCTTCTCCAGAAAAGAGCAATCCAAGTTTTTCCCTTCGTCTCCTCAGGCTTTCTAAGCTCCATTTTTCTAGTTCAAAAGAAGAACAAGAAGCTCCGCACGGTCATCAACCTGAAGTGGTTCAACCAATTTGTGGTCTATCGCCATTTCAAAATGGAGACCATTTTACACCTGAGGGACACCCTTCGCCCCAACGATTGGATGGTCCGTTTGGATCTTCAGGATGCTTACCTCACGGTTCCTATTCACCACTCTCAATGGAAATATCTTCAGTTTCAGTGGGCAGGTGTCAACTATTGTTTCACCTCTCTTCCCTTTGGTTTATCATCCGCGCCCTGGTGCTTCACAAAACTCTTGAAACCAGTGGTCGCCTATCTTCGATCTCTAGGCATCAGACTAATTATCTACTTGGACGATATCCTCCTCATGAATTCCGACTACCAGTCCCTTCTCTCCGACCTGCGGGTCACTCGGTCGCTTCTCCTGGACCTGGGATTTCTCATCAATCTCGACAAGTCATCTCTGATTCCTTCTCAGAACATGGAATTCTTGGGCTTTCTCGTGGACTCTGCTGCAGCGTCCCTGCGCCTGCCCCTCTCCAAAGTTTCAAAAATCAAAGCGGAGATTGTTTCCGTTCTTCACTCCTCTCTTTTGTCTCTCCGATCCTTAGCGAGGATCGTCGGCCTCCTCTCCTCCTCCATTCAAGCCATCTTCCCCGGTCCTCTCCATTATCGCGCTCTTCAGCGCCTCAAAATTCAACACCTTCGACAAGGCCTTGCCTATTCGGATCTTGTGTCTCTCGATCCCGAGTCTCGTACCGAACTTCAGTGGTGGATCGACCATTTAGATGCGTGGAACGGACGCACTATCTTCGCCACTGCCCCAGATCTTGTCTTAGAATCCGATGCAAGCCTGTCGGGCTGGGGCGCCCGATGTGGACCAATCTCGACTGGAGGTTCATGGTCCACCGAGGAGTCACAGTTGCACATCAACTGTTTAGAGATGCTTGCAGGTTCCTTTGCAATCAAAAGCCTTACAAAACACAGGATCCACTGTTCTATCCTTCTTCGCATGGACAATGTTTCTGCGGTCCGCTACATCAACCATCTAGGCGGAACAAGGTCCAAACCCCTGGCGGACTTAGCAAAGAGTCTGTGGGAGTTCTGTCTCGCACATCATCTTTCCTTGACCGCAGAATATCTCCCCGGAGATCTCAACAGTGTAGCGGATTGGCACTCGAGATTTCTTCGAGATTCCAGCGATTGGAAGCTCTGTCCATCCGTCTTCCTATCTCTTTCCAATCTTTGGGGCCCCTTCTCTATCGATCTTTTTGCGTCCCGACTCAATTCACAATTACCGCGGTTCTACAGCTGGCGCCCGGACCCCTCGGCTTTGGCGACAGACGCTTTCCTACAGGACTGGTCTCGTCACCTTCATTACGCCTTCCCTCCTTTTCTGATGATCAACAGGGTCCTTTCTCAGGTTCGCCGCCAGTCTGCGTCTCTGGTTCTCGTGGCCCCCTTCTGGCAAGCTCAAGTGTGGTTTCCGACTCTTCTCGAGATGGCAGTGGATTTCCCTGTCCTTCTTCCCTCTTTCGAGGATCTTCTGCTCAATCCCCAAGGCGTCCAACACAGTCTCATCCTGGACTCCTCCCTGCAGCTCTCGGCCTGGAAAGTTTCCGGCCTTCCGCTTCTGACATCCTCATTTCACAAGAGGCTTCAATCTTTATCAGCCAAGCCTGGGCTCCTGGCACGTCCAAAGCTTACAAATCCGCCTGGTCTCTTTGGTCAAGCTGGTGTTTGGAAAGGGACCTCGATCCCATTTCAGCCTCTTTGAATTTCATCATTAATTTCCTCGGTTCTCAAGCCAGTGCCGGTAAGGCTTACCGCACTATTAATCTCTATCGTTCAGCCATCTCCCTCTACCATTCCCAAATCGATGGCAAACCGGTTGGCGCTCACCCTCTGATTTGTCGCCTTCTCAAGGGCGTTCGTTGTGCGAAACCACCGTTGGCTAAGTATTCCTCTTTATGGGATGTTACTGTGGTTCTTAAATTGTTTTCTAATTGGCCTGACAATTCTGCTCTTTCTCTCAAAATGCTATCCGCTAAACTTACCATGTTACTGTGTCTAATTTCTATTAAGAGAGTTTCTGATGTTAAAGCTCTAGATGTTTCTGCTCGCCAATTTTCTCCTACAGGTGTACTGTTTCAGATACGCAGACGTACTAAAACTCATTTGGATTCAGTGTTTTATCCTTACTTTCCGGATCATCCCAAATTGTGTGTGGGACAATGTTTAAAAGTGTACGAACACCGAACTGCTGATCTCAGAACGCCCTCTCATTCTCAACTCCTCATTTCCTTTCGTAAACCCCATCTTCCTGTCTCCTCTCCTACCCTCGCCCGTTGGGTTCGTTGGGTCATGTCTCTTGCCGGAATTGATGTCTCCGTTTTCGGGGCTCATTCGGCCAGGGGAGCCATGGCTTCTACAGCCTTTTGGTCTGGCTCTCGTTTGGAGGACATTTTGAGATCAGCAGACTGGTCAAATGACAGTATTTTTCGAATGTTCTATTGTAAACCTGTACATACTGTGGCTTCTGATGTTGTTAATATGCTTTAAACAAGCATAATAGGAGCCTCCGGTCTTGCCATAAAATGTAGATTTTTCTAGTGTTCATGACGGAAAATCTTAATTTTATTAAAGACACGGAGGCGAGTATTATCCCGCCGCAACATTTCTAACATTGTTCTCCCTCCCTACAGCGAATCCAGCCCTGCCGCCGGCTTCATCTTAGAAGATCTTCACTTCGACTACTTCGATCTTCACCTCCATCTTCTCCTTCTCCAGCGCTCCTGCACCATCGTTCTGGACTCCTTTTTGCTCTTCCTTGGATTCCCCTGCTTCAAGACTTCTGTTCCTGGACTCTGGCTATATCCTTAATTTTATCTATTTTCCCTTTGTTTAATGACTATACTTGATCTGCTCGCCAGCGAAAAGAGGAAGCTGCGCAGTCAGTTAGGGTGTTTATCTAATAGGTCTACTGTGATTGGTTACTGTATTCACGTTTTTTCTCGTTCCCATGGCCCAGTGTGTTCCTGGCCCTCTGGGAACTGTAGTTTTTTACTTATCTTGGCTGCTGTTAAAATAAATGCAAGATAAGAAAGCATAATACTCGCCTCCGTGTCTTTAATAAAATTAAGATTTTCCGTCATGAACACTAGAAAAATCTACATTTTCTTCTCTTTTTCCTTCTAATAGCATTTGAAATGTTAATGCTGATGATTGGTTGCTGGTATTATTCTTTTGTTTTTTTACAGCCCTGAGGAGGTCTAGTAGATGAAACACACGTTAGCAATTTATTCAGGTCCAACATGAAATAACTCTTTTATTCATGATCTAATGTCTGATCTTTACATTAATTGCACGTACATTAACAACTTCAATAAGTTCTGTGCATTACTGTTTTATTGGGTTGTATCTATTAGACTGGCATATTATACAACGCCTTCTCTGAAATGTATCTAGGAAACACATTTTTTTTGTATTTTATCAATTGTGTTTTGTATGTATAACTAATGTTACATCAGATTTACTGTAATACATGGAATACATTTTGTAACGGTATGTGTTATCACATTATTAGGGTGTGCTCAAGACAAGGCTAAGGTGATATATTTGGTACTGTTGTTAGCAATTTCCATACTCGCACTCTTTTGCAGCAGGAGTGTTGTCTGTTGTAGTACCTTCTCTCATTCTGACTGAATCATTTTTTTCTTATATTGACCACACTTGGGGAGGAGGGGGTCGTATGGGGGGCTTGTGCGTGTATCTTTTCCACTGCTGCAAGTTGTGATAGACTATGCATAACAATGTCTGTAGAAGCGATGACAGATTTTCTTTAAATTATTCATAATCAGCAGCACTTTGTTGACTAGCACATGAGCTGGACCAGGTTAAGATCCCGGCATCATCTCAGCATCCTGTGATTCGGGGCAAATCACGCAATCTCCCTGTGTTTAAAAAATAAATAAAAAACAACCCTGTGTAAGGTAAGAGCTGCCTATGTAAAGTGTTCTAATGCCTTTAGGAAGAGTTCAGAGTAGAGTTGTTGGTAGGTCACAATTTTGTATTGTGAAATCTTAGCTCAGAATGCGTTGACAACTACAGGTACAACACCAGTTAGATTCATATGTGCATTACATTCAGACATTTTACATGTGAAGCTTGGTATTTATATTCACCCAAACTGGTTTCAGGTTTCCACAAACATCCCAACCCTTATCTATGTGGTGTAGGTCCTTATAATACACAGAACAACATCACATTCCTCGAAATGGGACACAAAAGACGATTTTGACCAGTTTTTCGCTTAAACTCATGTATTTGACAGTGGTCTAATATGTTTGCAATGACCAAAAAGGATGCTCTGTGACAAAGTATTTGTCTAGGGTCCCACAATATTTTCAAGGATCGTAGACATTCCAGGTTTTCCAGTTTTACGCTGTGCATCTCAGTCTCTAGAGAAATATCTCTTTCTGTAATCAAAGGTGAATGTTTTGGCATTTGTTGAAGGAAGATGAGATTAGAGGTTTACGGTAGAAGAAAACAACTATTAACCAAACTGTGTGACCTCAGGGAATTTATTTATTTCACTGATTATTCTATTTGCTCATTAGCGCATCTGAGAGTGCATTCACAGAATTGATTTCAGGATGTGCACTGCACAGGACATGCACTACTGTCCCACGTTGTGTAATAAAAATCTGGAGCACACATGGAATGCATCTGACAACTGATCCAAGAAATATTTCCCGAGTTAGATCTTTGTGATGCAGCAGTGCTTATGATAGGTTAAGATGGAATTCATTCTTTCTTTTCCACTTGCATCAGAGGCAGATGCTGTGCCAGCACAGGACCTGAAGTGGAGACGTGCCGGGCTTAAGCACTACACATGCCTGAAGAATTTACTAGAGGTACGTTTTGTGAAGACTTTAATATGTGCTAGAGGGTGTTGCTCATGAGTGACCCACATATCCACACAACTCCAAACATTAAGTTATGTTCCCATGCTTCCATCTCTACATGTCGAACAAATATTTCCCGGGTAGAGGTAGGTCCTAGTGATGCATTTTTTAGTCCTTGTATGTCCCGCAGAGCCAAAATTATGAAAAGATTATTCAAGAGAACAACGATTTTGCAGAAAGTGAATGGAAACTAAGTGCTAATCTGCAAGTTTTGCATAGTGATTATTCCCATAGTAACTGGAAAGCCAGCAAGTCGAATTGCAGAACATCTAGCATCCAAGTCCCATTTAAAGATTAAAGAGCCTCCTAGATTTATAGGTAACTGTACTGTTGTCCCCCACTCCATTTTAAAAGGAACCATGACAAGGAAATAGATGCTGCACATGATTGTTCTCACGCTTTAGTGCAATCTGGCACCCGTTTGAATCAGGCTGATGGTCCCATTGGGGATCTATTTCACAAACATGCACCAGCCGCCAAGACAGTCCCAAGATACACAAAAATGGATGCAAAACACCTACCTGATGTATTTCAGGCTGCCATGGAACATACTGCAGCAATACTCCATGGGTATGTAAGGATTTCTTTCACTGTGGATGAAATCCCTGAGATGCATGGAGCCCCAGTAGTTGGGTGATCTGGAAACCTGCAGTGCAGGTTCAGTTACAGCATTCTTATAGACTGTGCTTGACACATTTGGTAACAACTGGAGAAATATTGTGTACATCTGCAGTGATTCTCCTAGGTGATTGAGAAAATTGTGTAAAGATCTATCACAGGCGGAAGCAGAGTTCAAGGGCTTTCCAGTCAGAGATCCATGCAATCTACAGAACAGCATTTTGAAAACTGCATGCTAAATGGCAAGCTTTGATGTGCTCAATATCACTTTGAGAATGTCATTTGATGTTAATGAAGCATCTTTAAGGTATGTGTTGCAAGTTCTTGACCCCTTTCGCAAAACAGAATTTGCTTCAGAATTTTAAACATATCAGTTCATTTCTGACCATTTGGATGACTGTATTTGAATAGGTAGCCAATGGTGTGCATATGTTGGGGATACAGTACCTAAGAATAGCCAACTCCAGGAACACAATTATTGGCTTGAAATGCTATAACAGTGGCCTGAGCTCGCAACTTGTGATTTAAGTATCCTTGCACTGCTGGTCACCAGTGCCAATGTTGAGAGGTCCTTCTACCAGATCAGGGTATCCATGGGGAGAAAAGAAAGTGCATGGATAAGTCATGATTTACTTAAAAAGTATTGCATTGTGTACTACAACAAATTTTACTAGTAAGTCTATAGTATATTTCCAAGATAAAAATTGTGTAGATTAAACCAATCCATTAACGATTCGTCAGTGGATTCCTTCTGAAAGTGTATTCATCCTGTCTGTAATGGGTAATATGAAAATGTATATATCCTGGAATATTGCTGAGATATGCTGGCACTACATCAAGCTTTTCTGTAAACACTGGAATAACATTATCTCTGCTAAGCCTGGGTAAATCACTACACTACGCTCGCGTAGTTTGCGAAGTTTGCGCTACTTCGCACTAGGCGAATTGCATGTAGCACAGTGCAAACATGTGTAGCATAGAGTAGCGTAGTGCAGCGGTCATTTTTCGCATGGTCGCGGTCCTCAACGTCAATTTGACGACCGCGAGCAAGCAAAATGACATCCCGGTCGAGACTTTTTCTTTGTTCACGATCAGCAACATCAAGTTGCTGATCGCAAGTGTGGAAAATAAACCTCCCAGTGAGCCTCTCAATGCTGGGAGCTAAGGTTTCTCATTGCGAGTGGTCGTGTATGCTCGCGACCGCTCGCGAAGAGAAACTAACAGTCTGCGTTGAGAAAGCTGCCGCTCGAGTAAAAATCTACGCGAGCGACAGTAAAAGATAGCTCGCACTGTGTAAGATGACCTTTACAATGATTGCACAGTTTGGACAAGCATCCGGCACTGTGCAATCATCGTGAACAGCGCAGTACGCGAAGCTCGCGAAGTGGACTTTGTGTAGCTAGGCGTAGCGCTACTTCGCAAATTAAGCCCAGGGTTAATCTCTGTACAGTTTTTTGTGAATTAACATGAATAAACACTGTTCTGAAAACACTGGAAAATATCCCATGCAATAAAAATAAATAAACTGTGAAAATAGGACATCCTAGTTATATATAAAACCTATAGACAGATCTGGTAGGACAAAAGTAGCATGCTTCAGCAATGAGATAGGAGACAAGAATTTTCCTGGCATTTTCCTCTCCATTTTTAATGTTACATGTGGCTCAGCAGAACCATCAAGCAGGATTTGATGCTGTGCTGCTAAAAGGAGACCCACCGCCAGCACCCTACATTTTCTGTGATGTTAAGAGGAGTCATTTCTTCCCATTCACATCAGCCTATTGTTTGCTTCTGGGAGGCATTTGACACCTTTTCAAAGGCTGATCACGCACTGGCTGTGAGCTAACAGTGATTATGCTAGTTAGCCTTCTAACAGTTCAGGCAGGTAGAAGTTAATTTTCCTTATTATTTATTAGAACTCCAACTTGACTACTGAATTGGATCTAAAAATAGTTGTTTAATTATTTTTCTAGCTAATCCCTTTCCAGGGATACAGTATTAGGATTTTAATATGTACTCTTGTTTTCAACATAGGACATCTTGGCCTGCCACAGTGACTAATAGCTTTTGGGTGCTAATAGTTACAAGAACATGTTAACATTACATTTCTACATATCCTACTTTAAAACAACTATGCACTTAGGACTACAAAGACTACATATTCATATTTAAAAGTGATGTTTTTACCAGTCAAAAGGGTTTATTTTGATAGGTTTAATTGCAGTTGTTACACTGATATATTCAGGCTACAATGGTAGGCCTGAAACAATGTTTGCACCTCTACAGTAGTGGATGGCACAATTAAGTGGTACAGTCCACTAGAGACATTTAACTTCAAGGACCCTGAGTGACATATACTAGGGACTTATAGGCAAGTTAAAAATACCAATTAGGGCTATGCGAAATCAACCATGTTTAACCGCATGCGTGCGGCGGTTATTTTTGCGCTGTGCGGCTTTTTCTAAAAGCCGCGTTACATGACGAGCTGAGCTCGTCATGAGCATGCGAGCGGCGCAACTCATGACGAGCTCAGCTTGTCATGAGCACGGAAGTGGTTAAAGGGTGAGCACAGGCTCTTTGCTACTGGTTTAGCAAGGAAAAATTGCACAGATGTCTAAAGTCAACTAAAATATTGTGTTCAGCAAAACACAAGAAAATCAGGAAGATCATGCAGAAAAGGTGAATTTCCTAAACATCCTGTACCAATTTACCTGCACAGCCTTCTGGGGATTTTTAAGATGAGATGGCTACTTCAAGTGGTCTATGAAAAGACCTTCACTGTAAGTGTCAGCTCTGTCCCCACCTCACATAGTGTTTTAATCCTTTCACACCAGAACTTCAAATAGGAGCCCCTTCTGTGTGTGTCTCCAAATGTCTCGCTGTCATGAATTGTGTGTTACCTTGAGCTTTGGCTTTCCAGTGTGAGAAGTTATTTAACAGATGCAGATCCCCCCCCCCACCTCTAACTTTATCAGGAATTGGATCATGCACTGTGGGGAGGGCTTTTCATCATCCTGCCGGCCAGAAAAGTTCTTGACTTGGCCCACTAGTGGGCGCGAAGGCCTGGAATATGACCATGAGCTGAGCCAGGGAAATATATAATTTCTTAAAGTACAAAAGGACTGTAGATGTGGTGATAGGGACTGCAAATGTACACTATGTATGCCTGTTTATCCTAAGATTGATACCTCACTAGATTATGTAGACCTAGGTAGAGCAAATCTGCACATTGGTGCAGAGTTTGCCTATAATGTAATATAGATCTTCAGTAAGAACTATAGACCTACAATATGAATGTCCACTCACATTATAAGGCATACCACAGGTCATCACTAATCCTAAAAGGGTCCCTACATGGATAGGCTACCTCGGCAAAGATACAGGGCTGCATATGACGGTAGTCCCACACGCGCTTTCCGAACATGTGAACCTGCATATCCTTGCATCTAACCAACCCACAGCCTCTTACCCTCGCTGCGTAGCTGAGGCATTATCCTAAAAAGCAGACACAAGTGGTTAGCACTCTCAATCAATATACTGTGAATTTACCATGAGTAAGGCTCAATGGGTGAGATTTACTCTCAATAAAGATCCAAATACTGGGTAGTGAAAAGCATAACATCCATGGGATTTAAATGGTTGGACCCATTTGCTACAACCTGTATGGTTATGTTTTGATTCTTAGAGAGAGGTAGCCTGTCTAAAATTCTGCCATGTGTTAATTAAATCAGTTTTGATGTGCGCCACAACTTTACTTGCTTAACATAGCTACTTGCTTGTTTGGAATACTTTTAGTTCTTTAATTTTCATATCATGAAAAAGAAATAGAAATGTGTATGATGTTGAACCAGTAAAAGGGTTGCATTTTAGTTTTAGCAACCTTGCAACTTCATGAAATTTAGATGTTCTTTATGATTCCAAGCTCCTTTATTTCTCACCTAAGGTAGTATTACATTTTCTGATACAAACTAAACAAATATATCTCATTTGCTACAGTGGCATTATTAACTTTTATAGGATTCGAAGGCTTTGAAATGTTGTTGGCTGTATTTCAATCTGCAGGCCTTACATATAAACTCCGGGATGCAAGGTAATTCCTGCTGTGCCAAACTTACTGAATCAAATGGGAAGACAGCATTATAGTACTTCTGTTCTTGCTTTACTATTTTGTAATTGGAATACTCCACAGGAACCACACTTCTCCTCATAAAATCCAGTGAATTAGCATGGTAATCCTCGTGTTTCGTGTCATGTCTTTTAGTCTGACACCAGATCATCCAAATTATCACTTATATCAAGAATAAAATGACTAGTCTTAACTAAATTACTATCTGAAAATCTATACATATCACATTAAGATTAGCTAGTGAGTAAATGAAGAGCCAAGTATTTTTTGAGTTAGAATATACAATTTCTATTTTTTTTTTAAATGCATCTGTTGTGAAAATATAGCCCCTCTTACCTCTCTTCAACTATACCTTTTTTACAGAATAAAGAATTGTGAACATTTATGATATGACTGCATTTAAAAAAAAAAATTCTTTTTATTGATGACATCTCTGATACAATAGGATTGCAATTACATGCATTGCTTTTGACAATATGCAATATGTTACAGTGATTCATGCTTTACCTTCCTATCTCGAACATCTGACTCTACTAAAACTATCTATCACTCAGGACTGTTCTCAGTCTGTGTCAGCATCAGGATGTTGCGCTACCTGCGGGGGCTCACAGATGTTCCCTCTGTCTTCATTCCATTTACCCCATATATGTGACCATTTCTTGGGGCAGCCTCATGATTCGTATAGAGTTCTTTCCATTACCATGCACCAATCCATATCTTTCTTCAAAGTTACTAACGTCGGTGCGTCATGTGCTTTCCACAGTGTGGCCGTGTTACGCTTAGCTACAGTCATCCCCAGAGTCACCAAGGTCTTCTCTTTACCATTTAAGTCAGTAGGATCCCACACATTCAGGAGACAGAGTTTTATCTTGGGTTCTACTTGTTTTCCCAGTACACTCGTCATACACGGGTCACTTCTGCCCAACAGCGTTGAATGTGAACACATTCCAAGAGGATATGAATAAATGTTCCTTCTTTGCCCCACCACACCCAGTGTCGTTCCTGTAAGCCATTTACACCAAAGCAGTACTTGATAAATACGTTCTATGTAGCACCTTGAGTTGTACAAGTCTTAATCTTGATGAGATTCCAACTTCTTTAGGGGATGCGAGGAGATCCTGCCAGTCGTCATCCTCCAACCCCATGATATCTCTCTCCCAGTATTTATGGAGTTGTAGCAGTGGGTCAGGCATATTACTGACCAACTTTTGATGTGTCATTGAGATTGCTTTTTTGGGCATATTCTCTTCCAGAATCCTATCCTCAAGTGAAGAGGCCTCGGGGAGCGACAGACCCCTTGGAATAGCTGCCTGTTGCGCGTGTTGGACTCGCTAGTATCTAAATGTTTCTGTATAGGCCATCTCATGCTCGCTTTGCAGCTGTGCGAAGAGGATCACCCCACCTTTTTTCCATAAATCACCCACCCGGGAGAACCCAATTAGGTCCCAGCCAACAAAGCTCTTTGTGTTTCTCAAAGTGCCCCACGCCTCCACATCCCACGGGGAGTGACTTGCGTTATTTTCCCTGCCCATTCCAAAATGCTATTCACTGTGTGCCATATTTGAACTGTATGCTTAGCTGGTCCTGTTAATGTAGTACTTGCTGAATTGGCATAGAGCACTTTGGAATAGTTCCCATCCGGAAGAAGCCATCTGTCCATTCTGTAACCGGGGTCATTATAGGGTCTATAGATGCATTGATTGATAGGTGCCAAGTGTGCCACCGAGTAATATCTCTTGATGTCGGGGAGCCCTATACTTCCATCATACCATCCCTGAATTAGTTTCGGAGTGGCTATCTGAGGCAATTTTCCTCCCACAACAGTTCCCTCTGTGCACCCTCAATACTCCTGAAATAGTCTGCATGGACTGGGGCTGGTGATCTATGCAATATGTATAATAATCAAGACAGTGCCATCATTTTGAATAGCGCAGCGCACCCCATTAGTGACAGTGGGAGGGACCACCAGTGATGAACATCGCTCATAAGTCTCAGCAGTGGGGACAAGAGGTTATGCCCATAGCATAGTACTGGATCTTTGGTGACATCAATGCCGAGGTACTTAAAACCTTCTTTTGCCTCCATTATTACGTACCCCCTAGGCAGCAGGGTGAAAGTTGACCCTCAAAATATAAATGACTGATTTGGACCAATTTATATTATATCCAGAATTTTTGCCGAAATTTGTAAAAATGTGGAGTGCTCTATTAATGGAGGCTCTCGGTGACGCTAGGTAGAGCAGTATGTTGTCTGCATACAGGTAAGATATGGTCCTTCCAGGCTTCTGCCCATCGTAGCCCCCTTATGACTGGGTCTTTCCTTATCCACTGTTACAGAGGATCCAGTATCAGCCCGAAAAGCAGTGGGGAGAGAGGGCAGCCCTGTCCAGTCCCTCTTTCTAGGGTAAACACTTGTAATTTCCTGTTGTTAACCACCACCTGCGCCAGTGTTGCACTATACAGAAGATTCGCCAAGCTGATAAAGTTGGGGCATGTTAGAAATGGGATTTCTGATTGGCTAGGGCTTGCACATAAGCCAGGCAGAAACAACCACTCTAGTCAGGGCAAGGGAGTTACACGCTGAAGATAACCCCTTCTCACCCCCTTGGCAGCTTGGCACGAGTAGTCAGGTTTATCCCAGAGGCAATGTGTTAAGCATTTGCACAACATACACACACAGCAATAACACACTAGGAACACCAAAAAAGAAACTCCACACAAGTTTATATAACAAACAGCCTTTGTATTATCCAAAACACATTAGATTCATAATCACACATATACACTGTGCCAACCTGGCACCAGGTCATAATTTACAGGGCATTATATACGTGACAGGGCCAATCAGGCAACTGTCAGAACCTTTAGAAAGCACTAGCAGCACATATAAAATAAAACCAGTGACTACTGGTAAAATACTGTACTTAGCATCACCTGCAACATAAACACATTATGTCTGCATCACATTAGGCATAAACACATTATGCATAAATCACAATTAGGAGGGCACCTTAGTGACACTCCCCAGGTGCATACATTACCTTCCCTTAGGGTTGTGCGCCCTCCTGGTACACACAGGTACCAAACCTGACCCCAGGCCAACTGGCCTTCCACAGGGGCTCAAATGCCGTTTTTCCCAAATGTCAGGGCTCTACTGTAGGGCCTTTCACTGGCCCTCTGGCTGCCATTGCAGCAACAACTCTGCACGCAATGCACTGGGGGCGTGGGGTGGAACTCACCCCCTCCTCATGAAGAGTAAAAGATGCCCCCGTGCTGCAGCTGCCTGCACTCTCGCGGTGCAGCTGTGAGAAATAGCCCTGGCACCGCAGTGCCTCCTGAGTCCCACTCTGGGACTCTAAAAAGCAATATTCCCCCCAAAGTGAAATTAGCACTGGCACCATTGTGCCGGTCAGGTCCCACTTCGGTACTTGCAAAACAACAGTGACCCCTTGGTGCAGCTGCCGCCGCTCGCGGTGCAGCGGTGCTCTTCTCCAACCGGCACCAACAGTGCCTCCTTAACCCCCTCGCAACGGAGCGTCTGCGCTGGGCCTCAACTTGGCCCAAAAAGAACTCCACACTGGCACTAACTGTGCTCAACTTGAGCTCCACTCAACGGGGCTCTTCTTGACTGCTCCGTCTCCTCCAATAGGGGGGAATCTCGGCACTGGGAGCCCTCAAGGCTCCAGTCGGGCTCCTCCTCTCGGGGCTCCTCCCACCCTGGGGAAGCTTCCGCTTGCCTGCCGTCTGGGTCGCTTTGCAGCAGCGGTGGCTTGTCTCATTAAAGCCCAGTGCTGCAGGTCAAAAGGGTCTCTCCTTCCCTAGGGGAATCACGAAGAGTGGTGCAGCGCTCACGAGTTTCTGGGCTCGGAATTCCAAAGCTCCAAGGGCACAAGGCTGGGCCCAGGCAGGTCAGCTCACAGGGCCCTCTAGCAGGGAGGCAGTCCCTCATGGTGGTTCCTCCTGGGACCCAGCAGCAGTAAGTCCCCAAATCACAAGGAAGCACAAACACATGGGGTCACAGCCCCAGTATATATACCACATTTCTTTTGTCTGCCCTGGCACAAGGCTTGGGGGAACCAGTCTCACCTGGTTCTAGGGGGCATTAGAGCACTACCTTTACAGGGCTCCTCTTCCCCTTTGCCAGGTGGGGGCTCAGTCATCAGGCACACCACAGGGGGGGCGGAGCCAGCATTCACCAAGGCAGGCACAGACCTATTCAGGGTCACGGGATATTTCCTCCCACTACTCCAAATGCAGATCTCCTATTCAGCCTAGCACTGACTCACCCTGCCCTCCCTGGAGCCACACACACCTCCCCAGCCCCTGTCACTCCAAAGCCAGACATGCAATACACATCAGGCAGGCACACACTAGCACACAGGAATGCCAACCTCTAAAAGTAGCAATTGTAAAATAGTGATAATAAATCTGAAACACTTATCAGGGAATCCCCAATGCATTCCTATGAGAGGGCATCCTCACAGAAGTGAGAAAAACAAATGGCTGTTTGTCACTACCAGGACATGTCACACACTAAAGGTACATGTCCTACCTTTTTCCTACATTTTACCTACAATGCACCCTGCTCATAGGGCTAGCTAGGGCCTACCTTAGGAGTGAATGACATGCAGTAAAAAGGAGGGTCACAGACGTGGCACACATTTTAGGTGTCACATCACAGTGGCAGTACACTGCGCGCACAGGTCCTGCATTGGCAGAGGCCTGTGACAGGTTTGAAAGGCTACTTTGTTGGGGGGCGCAATCAGTGATGCAAGCCCACCAGTAGCATTTAATGTATTGGCCCTGGGCATCTGAGATGCCACTTTACAAGGGACTGACAGGTAAATTAAATATGCCAAACAGGTGTATACCAATTTTACCATGTTTACCACAGAGAGCACACTCACTTTACACTGGACAGCAGTGCTAAAGTGCCCAGAGTTCTAGAACCACCAACACCATGTCAGAAAAAAGGCTAGGAGGAAGGCAAAACGTTTAGGGATGACCCTGCAGGAAGGGCCAGGTCCAACAGACCAGAAACCCACTCTTCTTAGGACTGCAAACATATAAGGCCACTCTTTTGTGTCAAATGCCATGGGGGGGAGGGGGGCGTCTAAGGATACCACCACTGCATCCTCTCCTAATGTCTCAATTCTACCCATTAGTCATGCAAGCGTCAAAGGTTGAGTGAGGTATTCCTTGATGGCATAAAGACAGACTGATTATCTGGTACAAGCTTTGCTATAAACCTAAGGAGACGGGTGGCCAGTAATTTAACCAAGATCTTTACCTCAGCTTTGAGCAAGGATATTGGTCTGTATGAGGACCATTTTTTTTTGGGCTTGTCACTTTTGTGGATGACTCTGGAAGACAAGGATGACCACTATAGTGGCTAGTCTCTAATCAACTAGAAGCATCCCTCATTCCCGACTCTATTCAAACATCTTAGTGAGGTGTGACGCCATCTTAGTGAGGTGTGACGATATCTTACTGGGGGCTAGTTTATATAATTCAATGGGTAAACCATTGGGACCCAAAACCTTCCTGGACTGTATTCACCGATCTCTCATTCCATCTCAGTGGGTGTGAGCTCGCCTCGGAATCTTCCTCAGAGAGGGTGGGAAGAGACATGTCTGACAATAGGGCATCTGCTTCCTCACCTGTGGAGACAGTGTGGGATTTATATATGTTCTGAAAGTGATCAGCAAATCAGTCTGCTATTTTTTGTGGCTCAGTCAATTTTCACTCTGATGCGGTCCTCAATTCGGGCACTACCCTTTTGGCCTGTTCTATTTTTGATCAAGTCACGCCAACAGTTCCCTGCTTTATCCCCGGCTTCATATATTCGACTCAGCGTGGCCCCATGTTTCGTCCATGAGCTGTTTGGCCTCTGACACTTCATCTTCTCGTGCCATCTCCTCCAGATGCAAGATTGCCTCTTCCAACCTCACCAGTGTTGTGGTTTTCTCTTTATGGATCCCAGCTATCTGGGAGACTGCATGACCCCTGATTACTGATTTGAACGCCTCCCAGAGCGACTACGCTTACTCAACCGACCCCTCATTTTCCTGGAAGTACAGACCTATTTCTTTTGTCACTGTTGTTTTAATTGACCGGTTGTTCAAGAACCAAGGATTTATTGGTGCTACTCTCCCAGACTGTTGCACTCCGTTCTCTACCTGGACCCATATGGAGGAGTGGTCAGTTATACCCCTCCCCAAGTGGAAGATTTTCTTAATTTGACTCTCTTGGTCCGCAGGTACAATTATGTAGTCTAGTCTGGAAAGGCAATTTTGGGCCCCAGAGTGGTATGTGAATTGGGTTTCCATGGGGTGGCGGACTCGCCACACGTCAGCCAGTCCCATAGCATCCAAGAAGTCAAAGATTTGGGTTCAGGAGGGTAGGACCTCCTTTGGGGGGTGCCGATCCAGCTGTCCCCACATTATTGAGTTAAAGTTTCCTCCAAGTAACAGTCTCCCTTTGGGAAGTGTGAGCAGCAGGTCTCCAAAGTCTTTAAAAGCTGTCACTTGGAGGACTTGCGGTATGTATATAGATACTAATATTATTGTAGTACCCTCCCATATCCTCGAGATCGCAGGGTATTTACACTGTTTGTCGGTCCATGTGTGTTCAGTTATCAATGGGAAGTTTTTCCTGATCAGTATGCCTACCCCTCTGGATCTGGTAGTGAATGCCAAATGCGTCACGAGTTTGTAGCTCCACCTGTTCAGGGCCCACATGCATTTCCCATCAAGTACATCTCCTGTAGGAGAACTACATCCAGTGAGTGTCTTTTTATATATTGGAGAACTATTTCCCATTTGAGCTTATCCCCCAGGCCATTCACATTCAAAGACAGAAGTTTAATACCGCCTTTTGCTGTTGGACTCATCATTGTTAAAACCTTTTCCACTGTGTGTGTTAGGCAGCACTGTGTGCGCTAAAATCCCTCTCGCATGTGTGACTGACACCTGGATACAGGCTGCCGGATTCAATCCCAAGATTGTTCTAGAGGAATTGCATGTTACCCTTTCCCATTGTAAATTAATGTCATCTAAACTATCTCTAAAAATTACTTGGAACCCGAACCCCGCTCCCTGCAATTTGGGCTGAAAATTGCCCCTATCCCCAACTATGTAGAGTGCCTGTCGCCCCATATGAAAACTCTAAAAAAGAAAGTGGGGGGGTGCTGTCTCTATATCTTCATCACCACCATTACCTTTGGAACGAAAGGAAAAGAAGAGTGAGATCCCACCATGCATATGCCACAGCAATAAACCTAGAAGACACTTATCCATGAGTTAGAGAGACTCAGTACCTTGATCACTCTGCGACGATCCGTGATTGGAGCCTTCCCCTAATCCACTTTGCAGTCAGCAAGTCAGTGTCCAATACCAATTATTTTCAGTCTTTTCCTTTGCATTGTCACTTTGATTGTACCTCTGGCACCACCGACTGCCCTGGTGATTGATTTTTTCTCTGCCTGGTGCTATTTCCACTGACCAGTCGTCGTCTATCAATGCACTCATGTGCCGACTCCGGGGTGTCAAAAAACCAGGCTTTCCCTCTGCCTCCACTCACAGCCTTGCAGGAAATAACATGGAATATTTAAGTCCTTTCTCTTTAAGCCCACGTTTGATGTCTTGAAAGGAGTATCTCTGTTTTTGCACACGTACAGTGAAGTCGGGGAAGAAGGTGATGGTTCTATTGTCGATCTTGATCGGCGTGGCAGTGCGGGCGGTTTGTAAAACCACATCCTGGTCCCCTGAATTTGAAGAGCCGAGCCAATAGGGGCCACGGAGGCGCCCCGGGTTTTGGTCTGCCGGTGTTGGGTGATCATTTCTTCCACAAAGAGGTCAGGCATCGGCCCCTCTGCTGGTTCCGGCACTCCAAGGATATGTACATTGTTTCTGCGTGACCTCCCTTTCTGGTCGTTAAGCATGTTTTCCAGCATTTTACTTGCTGCTTGCAGGTCTTTGATTTGCTGCTGCATCATCTTGGAACCGTGACAAAAGTTGGTTGTGACTGTCTCCATCGTTTTAACCCTGTCTCGCATTTTCCGGAGGTCGGCTCTTATTAGCGTTACTACGGCTGTTATTGAGTCCATCCTGCCCTCAAGTGATGCGCGTACACCAGTGATGGCATCCATAATATCTTTCAGGAAGAGGTCATCCACACTCCGCCTGGGCACATTTTTCATCTCAACCTTTTCTCCTCCGTCAGTATATGCAGTCGTCGAGGAAGGCATATTTTAAAATGTTGGTTTGGTGGGTACTTCTTGCCCCCCTGCTACCAGACATCACTTGTTTACACCGCCAGTGGGGGCTGCCAGCTAACCCTCAGCGTGATGCCGCTGCCCTACCCCTCTGGGGGTACTACACGTCGCCTCCCCTTGGAGCACTAATCTCAAGTGCCCCAGGCGGCCTGTCGGGGTTCTCCCCAGGAGGCAGACACGGCTCTATCAGTCTGTAAAAGTGGTGCTCTCCCACTACCGAGTTTCTGCTTGCTGCTCTGAATATGTGCGCTGCTCGCAATGTTCATATAAATGTTCAAATAATGCAGCTTGCTGTTAGCAGACCTTCTACCATGTGGTGCGCAAGCCCCTCGGTCAGGCGACCACCCAGGCACACAACCACCCCACCGCTCCGGCATCTCAGGTCCGCGCCCTCATTTAGTAGGCCCACTAAGTTTGTGGGAGTCTGCACACTCCCTCTGTGGCTCGGCCTCTGCAGCGACTGTTCTCTTGTGCGGTTCCACCCCTCACGTGAATCTGCGGCTTGCAGTTGGGCCCAAGCTGCGCTTCAGTCCCTGGACTCACACAGCTGCTGGCGATGGCAGTTTTAGGCGGTGAGAGCTAGAGATTGCGGAGCTCTTTCACGCCGCGTCCATGTTCATCGACGCATAGCCACGCGCCCCATAGTACTGCAATTTTTGCAGTGACATTCTTACCTCGAATCAGCACCCTCTCCAAACAAGTTATGTCCAGTTATGTCCATGCATCTAATTTTCCAGAGAAATACCACAAATTGTGTGAAATTTCACAATTTTATTACATTTTCACACAAATTTCCCAAAACAATATAGGATTTTGCATACAACTAATCAACACTTTGTCAATATAGCTAGTTATTGACTAAGAGTCTTGAACACAAAGGCAAAGTAAGTGAACAAAACTTTCAAAGAAGAGAGAAGATATTCATGAACAGTTTGATTGCATATTTTTTCAGATCAGATGTCATAAAATGTATACATATTGTACCCTGTGGGCTCTATTCACTAAGGTTATGCTGTGACATACTCTTGTAGCAATCCTGAATCAGGGCCTAAAGTTGCTGTCTGCTAAACCCTTGGTCCGCACCCTTTATTTAGAGAAGGGTGGACCTTAAATTTTCAATCAACCGAGCCACGTTGGCTGTGTTGATGGAGAGCATCTTCTGCACACCCTACAGAGCAAGGGATGTCACAGCAAGGACATTCCACTGTGACCCCTATTTAGGGCTGGCGGTGTAATTAATTTTTCTTCCCGTCAGCTCTAGGAGAAACCTGGCTGTGAAGGGGAAGAAAATACACTAATTGAATAAACTCCTAGGTTGTAAGGTTCACTAGTTTTTTGTTTTTCAGAAATAAACTGCCATCTTTGGAGTTGGTTCCCAAAAAAACTAAATCTTTGAAAACGTTTGATGAACAGCTTTCAAAACCAACAGCGGCCTTCTACTAAACATTTGTAAGGAGATGTAACAGCAGTTCCTTTCAATGTACAGAGATACCTGCTTTGAAGTGGTCATCTCTAAATGTGGTGAACAGTAGTCCATCAGGGTTTTGGCGGTAATATCCTCCGTCACCCTGACAGATGAAGTACCTTCCACCAAACTTTAAATCACGCCCTTAGTCTTGTGAATAAGCCAAAGGTACCCAATTTACTCCTCGAATTTAAGGGTTAGCCAGAGGTACCGCAAGTTTAACATTTACACATTCAAAAATCGTTTTGAATCAGGCCCTCTGGAGGGGTGGGGGTGTCTAAAATTCATACATATAACTGTAAATTCTCCAAGGTGAGGCATGAAATTTAGATAGTACATATCAGAAACAGGAAAGGCCATTCTGCTTACTCCTTATGACCTGTGCTGTCTGCATTTCATTCATTAATTTGGAGAAATTCTGAGTTATATATATATTGGTCTTACACATCTCAAATAAAAAAATGACAGGTGCTCGACTGTTTGCTGAGCCACAGCACCCCCACATGATATGCCCCCCAGAGTTGCTGTGCATTGAGTAGTTCATAAAGAGTGTTAGTGAGATAATCATCCATGCCCCTGTGGTAACAGGGGAGCAAATTAATCAAGGCTTGGCAAAGATGCAAAGTTCCACAAAGTGATGCAAACAAGCGCTAAGTTTTGATAAATGTATTACTTTCCTAAACATGCTATTTTTGCTGTGGAAAGTAATCTAAATTTAATGCAAAAAGCATTTGCACTTTTTTGTATTACTTTGCGTAAACAGGTCTTTCCATGGGTGTCACATGGGCATTCCGATGACAGCACCCATTACATTTGATGCTCTGGGTGAATACAAAGCTGATTCATTCTCATAACCCTGTGGAGTCCAGCAAGGGTCATCTTTAAGTCCGACCCTTTTTAATATCTACGTGTCCTCTCTGGCACCTCTAATTGAATCCTTTGGTTTCAATTTTACTTCCTATGCGGATGACACCCAAATTGATGTGTCTATTCGGCCGGAGGGGATTCAGGGTAAGGGGACCCGGCTCCAGGACTAGGACTGTATGAATGCCATAGGGATGTGGATGAATCAAAATTGCCTAAAGCTCAACTCCGGAAAAACGGAGGTTGTGCTCTTTGATATCAACCCCAACTTCTGGTCCCCGGAATGTTGGGCAGACACCTTGGGCCCCCTCCCCACTCCCAGTAGGAAAGTGAAAAGCCTGTGAGTATGGATTGAGAACAATCTCAGTTTCAAGGACCAGGTGAACAATGTGGCATCAAGTACCTCGTACATCCTAAGATCCTGTAGGAAAATACTACCACTCCTTCCCAAAGACTCTAAAAAACTGTTATAACTGTGTTAACAATGTCCAGACTGGACTATTGCAATAGTCTCTATCTTAACATTCAGGAAGGCCTGCTTAATAAACTGCAGATTCTCCAGAATGCGGCAGCAAGACTCCTGACTGGTAACCCTAAGTATGCCTCTATCTCGGCTGAGATAAGGAAACTTCACTGGTTACCGGTAAGGAAGCTCACTCGTTTCAAAACACTATGCTTGGTCTTTAAGGCCCTCCATGGTAATGGGCCAGATTACCTGCAACAATGAATACGCTGGTACACTCCGAACAGAAAATTAATATAATCTGGTAGGAAACTGGCAACGGTGCAAAAGGCAAAAAAAGCCAGCTGGGGAGGCAGAAGTTTTGTAACCAATGCGGCTAAGGCATGGAATGGCCTTCCAGTCTACTTTAGGAATATGGCTAATCTACTGGCCTTTAAAAAAGTTTTAAAAACATGGCTCTTCAACAATTAACTTCCAGAATTAGGTTTACCATCTACAAACCTCAGCAGGATTTCATACAGCGCCAGGACACCATTGGGTAGCAGTTGCTCTCTACAAATAGCCATAACAATAACAATGCACAGCCCCATCTGCTAATTTTGCAGATAGGACTTTGTGGTAAAAAAAACATGCCTCCTTGAGGCAGGCACAAAGTAGGAGAAAATATTTGTTTCTTCAAACTTTGCAAGTATGCTGTACAGTGCACCATACAAGCAAAGAGAGAGCAATTTGAAAGTATATCTTAACATAGTATGCTGCACTGAAATGTTACCTTTCCAGTACAAAATGCATGCTGGACATCACACACATATTTTTCATTGTTATAAAGTGTGTGAACAAGGGAATCTAACTGTGAGCCCACACTTCAGAAGAGAGCAGCAGTGCCATATCATTGTAAATGTGGCATTGTCCTGCTCTCTTCTGTGTAGTGCATCATGCGCCCCTTGGTTTTGCTTGAGCTAATTTTGATATATTCAGAAAGCGGTATCCCTGAATGTAGACTTGCTCATAGATGTAATTTACGACGTGGGGCATAATTTTGATTTTGGCAGATGGGATACACAGTCATAAATATAAATGATATTCTGTCTGCGACATCACAAGTGCCATAGGGTATACTCCTCTTATAACGGACAGATATCACTTATGTTTGTAACAGTGTATTCTTTCTCCCAAATTCTAAATTAAGGGGCATATTCATGAGGGCTTTGCGTTATGCTTGCACCACACAATATGGTAATGGTACATGCACAACGCAAACCTCTCAGCCATATTTTGAAGCCATGTCAAGCCACTTTGCATGGCTTTGAATAGCTTCACAGATGTGGAGTAAGGCAATGCAGCCCAGCTCTCTGCATTGTCTTACTCTGTGCAAGGGAGGCATTTTATGGGCATTTCTGTGGGTGGTCCCAATCAACTCCCATGGTTCCTGATGCATTTTCAGATTTACAAGGACTTGTAAACCTGGGAATATTCGAACTCTTATGCCTCCCCAGGTAAGACATAACGAGGCAAAATTTGTTTAACTCTCCTGCAGCACACATTGAGGAAAGCACCATTATGTATTGTTTTTGTTTCAGACGGTGCCCCTCCTGCATAAAAACAATCCTGCCTGTAATGCAGGCTCCCTTGCACCATGGGGCAAGGAGGCCAGCATTGGCACTAGGCTGCCAAAACCCCACCAGCGCAGGGGGAAAGGACGGGAATAGACCACACTGGATAAATACGGTGCATTTCTGTCCTTTTCCTGTGACGCAGGGGCAGCACAGCAAAGTAACTTGCTGTGGTTCCCTCCGCCACAATTCAGTAAGTATTCAGTAAATATATCCCTAAGTCCTTTATGTGCAATAGCTGCCTTTGAAACCTGTCTGCCACATGCCATTTCAGTGTAGGAAGCAATGAAGAACCGTGCTAATTGTCTCTATTTAACAATATCGGAATTTAGGGCATTTCAGGCTCACTATTTATCCAAAAATAACAGCAACTAAAATATTTGTTCTATGTGTCTCACGTTTTTAGTTCAAATTGACAATTAGCTGTCATGATTGCTGGAACTTGTCAGATGCAATCTATCAGTTAAGCCTTTTCGCCTTCCAAGTTCAGAAGAAGCCACAAACAAATTTAAAATAAAGGAAACTCAAAGTCAGCCACTTCCATACAGTGCACAATTTGTGGTCCTAAGTGCACAGCCGATGCTCAAATTGAATGAGATTGCCTGCTTTGCCTGCAGTTTTGGTTTTAAACATGGACACGATTTACTAACAAATTAATAAATACTGAAGTGTTTATTTAGTATTACGTACGCACTTGTAGAATATTTTAGCCCAAATGAAAAACCAATAGTGAATATATCAGAAATGAGTCCTGTCTGATTTTTGGCATCCTCGTACTTATTAGAAGGCGTCTCTACCCTTTTAGATGAGGAAATCATCCTGGAAGATGTCTAAATGAAGAAATCACAGTCATGTAAAAAGTGCAAGGTAATCACTGATCTGCAGTCCTGACTTGGCATGAGAAAGAGAAATCAGCAGTGTGCTATCTTCATACAGTTTCAGCTTACTCTAGGGAAGATTATCATGACATTAAGTAATTATAAATATATGTATTTACTTAACGGAAGAATGGTACACAAGTAACTCATAGGAAAATAGCGGTTTAACAATTCTTAATTTTTCCGCGTCGTCTCCCGAAATTGTTTGCCCTTTATAGACATTATTTTTGCTGCTTTCATGACACTGTGCAATGTACCACTGCCATTCAATACTGCAGTGAGTATAATCTATGGATAAACACAACTTTAAAATTGGTTAGCCTAAATTGGATATTTATTTGTTCAGTAAGGCCGTAGTCAGTTGACACAGGAAATACACCAGTGATACAGAAGGTAAATGTCAACAGAGGGCTGCAGTGTACATTTACACCACCCACATGTGTGATTAAAGTGCATGGCTACAAAGAGTACCTGTGTGCTCTGGGTTGCAGTTTTAAAGCCACTGTTGTACTTTTTCAAGTAGGAATTCTACATTTAATATTATCTAAATCAGCCTCAATTGCTTACTGCATAAAAGTCAGACCTATTAAATATCAATGAGTTATATCTGCCCACGGAAAACCACCGCAAAGATTATTTGCACTATGTAGCACAAAGAGCATTTTCCATAAAAAAAAGCACGATTGTGAATGAAAATCAAATGATATAACTCAACCTGGAAAATGGTAAAGGAATAGTGTCAGTTTTAACTTGTTACTAAAAAGCTAATTCTGCTGTGAAAATATATTTCAATAAATGCAGTGGGGAAAAACCCTTTAACGATGAATTTTATTTTGTTTGAATGCAAACGGGCAATAAATCAGTTTGCCACGTAGCCCTACTGCAGAGAGTATAATCAATAATCTCTGAATATATGTGGATGAGCAGGAAAAATGAAGGTTCAATCAACAGAGACAACTTTGCATGGAAGAGTTATATGGGAGAGGAGAGGATAAAAAGGCAACACAAAGTACTGCAACAAAACCTTTCCAATTTGTAAAAATCTCAGATAGGGACCTATGTACAGGCATATGTTTGTGCTCAAGAGGAAGGGAAAACTGCTTCAAACACAGGGAGAGAGAAGGTTCTCTCATTGCAATCGGTATCTGAAAAAAATACCAGGCTCCTGAAAAGAGAAAAGGACTGGCACCACTCTGAATGAGGGACTCTGTGAAAGATGTGCAGCAAAGGGGGAATGACAGTGGGAGCGTGGCTTGACTGACGAGCGGAATGGCTGCTTAACTCGGCGGCTCCACCGACCAAGCTAATAATCCGACATTTATCCGACTCATTGACGCTGCATTTCGGATCCAACGAGTGCCTGCCTATCTATCTGATCCTCCAGTCGATCCTCCAGCAGATCCAGAGACGAGGAATGCCAGCAACTAGCTCTGCTGCCCGGTGACAGGCTGAGGGAGTGCGGCCTGCGTGCGGAGACAAGCCGGGGACTGGATTTACGCCTAGCCTGAGAGTGACGGAGCAGACGCGAAGCGGAAAGGAGGGCTGGAGCGGACCGCGGCTGGCGGCTGGGAGACAGCAGCGGCCACCGGGCGGAAGGCGACCCCTCGCAGGCGCTATCGGACGGGGCGAGCACCGCCGCTGACCGCCTTGCGGCCGGAACATCGGAGCGGGTGGAGAAGGAGCGGCCGACACAGAGGAGGGCGGGGAGACGTGCGGCGCCCCCGCAGAGACCAGCTGCGCGAGCCGAGGCTGTCTGCGGAACAGGGAGTGCGGAGGATAGATGATCCGTGCTCGTGCCAGGCTGGCTAGACGCCCGGTGATCGTACCATAAGCAGCTCCGGCCACGACATCGGACTCGCCGAGGTGAACTTCCCTGCGCCATTTTGGAACGGGATGGCCTGCCCTACCAGTCTGGCCTGCATACACTAGCTGATAGTGGCGAAGTGGGGATCCTCTCTTGCCCTGCCAGGGACACCTGATGATTGCTGATGACTGCTAATTGGGACAGCGACGGGACGACTAACGGTAAGCAACACCCTGAGAAGGCGACATAGGGAGTGAAGCAGGCCCTGTGCCACGAGCTAGGCCTCACTGGCACGTGGGCGCTGGTGCACTCCATAGGCCACCGAGAGGGATAGCAGCAGAAGTGCCGATAGCTTATAAGTCTGATATTGCGGCGAGGAGGCGCCTGGTACGTGTGGGGCGAACCTGACCAGGCCTGATACCTGTGTGGAGTTAGCCGCAGTGCCAGACACGCCTAGACGGGGCCTGGAGGGCGTCTGCCACCATGGGGATGCCAGACACGAGGCAACCGAAAATCACATTTGACAAAACTAAGCAGAAAGCTGCGAATCAGGACCAAACTGAGTCAGGAACGGGCGGAGAGAGCACGCAACAGTACCCAGCTGAGGACATTCGTCACATGTTCCAGGACTTGAAAACGAGCCTGCAAGCGATCGATACTAAAATGGACACCCTGGCCGCCCGCATGGAAGGCATCACGCGGCGAATGGACAAGCAGGAAGGAAGGGTGAGCGTGCTGGAAACAAGAGTGACCGAAACGGAGGAGGGCCAGAGGGAGCTGGAAAAGAAAGTGCGAGGCATGGACAAGGTTTTGGAACTAATTCAACAGAAAAATTAGGATTTGGAAGCGCGCTCGTGCCGAAATAACGTACGCGTCACAGGCGTGGCGGACTCCACAGACATTCCGAACATGGAGCGATACATGGAGACAATGCTGCGAGACCTCTTTGGAGATGGCCTGTCCTCAATGTTTTTAGTGGAAAGGGCGCACAGATCGCTGGGACCCGTGCCTAAACCGGGAGCCCCGCCAAGACCAATATTGGCCCGAATCCTCAACTACAGGGACAGGGACGCGATACTGAGGCTGTCCAGAGAAAAAGGCAAGATACAATACAATGGCAATAACATAGCGATATATCCAGGTTTCACTCTCCAAGTACAAGCAGCCCGCAGAGAGTTCATTCCTGCAAAAAAGATATTTCAGCAGACGGGCACAAAATATGCGTTGATCTATCCGGCAAAACTGAGAGTGTAGGGTCCCGGAAAGCCGACGTTTTTTGTGGATGCGAAGGCTGCGCTTCAATACGCTAAGCACTTGGCGAAAGAGCAGAAACAGAGAACTAATCAGGGGGAGCAGGACAATCCGGACCGGCTAAGTGATGTTGAATAATAATTGCGCCCCCCCTGCAACGAAGTTCTGAAGACGGATATCTGAGACCACACCGCAACGGAGAGGAGAGAGGCATACCTGAGTGGAGGAGACAACTGGACTACTTGTCTGACACGATGTACGGTAAGCCATGAGTGGGCCCTTGAGAGGCAGTGCTCACACCAGCACTTGGTCACCCTGTCATAAGTACGGGGCAAGTAGGTGGTCACACTGCGCTCCCTCTGGGATGATTCCCGCAATTACTGTTCTAGTGGAACTGATCCCTAGTGATAGTTCTTTCACTGAGAGTTGGGATGAGTTAGGGGGTGGGGAGGGCCATGATGCACAACCTAGTTGGGGGGTTGGTGTGGGAGGTGGGGGGATGGGGAACCTGATGTTGTTTTTGGCACTATTGTTACTTTCTGAGTCACCATGCATGTTATTTTTTGGGTCATCGTGCATGCCACTACAAAGGAATGCTGAGCCTGTCAGATTTACGATATATGAGACGTGCTTGATGTATGTTACTTGTGGCCTCTGGGACTGCCGATTGGCATATTCACGCGACAATTGCAGCATTGGCGGCTGTCGCCTGTGGATGATATTGACTTGACTGTGTAATGGCGGTACCCACGACTACGAATCACATGGCCACATTGAAATGTCTCACGTGGAATGTTAGGGGCCTTAACGACCGCCGGAAAATTAGGCTCACACACGCATACTTGACACGGCATGGTATAGACATCTGTTTATTACAGGAAACACATTTACTCCCTACAGACACGACCACTTTGAGGAACAGGAGGTGGGAGGTGATTGTTGCAGCTGGGTTCTCTAGCTATTCTAGAGGGGTGGCGATAATGATAAGAAGGGGCCTGCATTGGCGAACACATTCCACAATTGCTGACAGAGAGGGCAGGTACATAATACTAGTGGGAGCACTGTATAATACGACGGTCGCCCTAGTGAACATCTATGGACCTAACACTGACAGTCCTGACGTCTATGGTGAGCTATGGCATGAACTACAGAAGCTGTATAGCGATACTGTGGGGCGGAGACTTTAATATCCCGCTATCTGCGACACTGGATAGGCAAGGGACTTCACGAACACACCACCCTAGAGCAGCGGAGCTGCTACATGAGATCATAGATGACCTCCTACTGGTAGATGCATTGAGAGCTGCGCACCCGGCACGCAGAGAGGGCACTTGCATAACGCATCACAGAGGGGCATGGTCACGGCTGGATTACTGGTTACTTACATGCATGGGTAACTGAGACCTCACATCTTGCCCGCACTCTGTTGGATCACGCCCCAGTACAGATCACCATTAGGGTGCCCCGGGCGTACACCCAGCCTTATACATGGAGATTCCCGTCCGAGGCCTTACGAGATCAGGTTTTCCGCGAAGGCCTTAGAACCAGAATTGAGGCATACTTCGCACTAAACGAGGGCTCGGTGGATTCCCCTGGAGTGCTATGGGAGGCCTTTAAGGCTGTGGTGAGGGGGGATTGTATTGCTTTGAAAACTGGAGTGCTGCGTGACATACGAAACACCCTACAGAGATTAGAGAAGGAACTGCAAGACCTAGAACGGAGGCAGGTAGACAGACCATCACATGACACTTTAGCAAACATTAGGTCCAAACTAACTGAATATCAAACTGAGGCAGAAAGGGAAGTAGTGTACATGCATAAGCACGCACAAGCGCGTAAATATGGTGAGGGGGACAGACCTGGTAGGACCCTAGCTAACCTGCTTCGAGCGCCAAGAGGCACCTCTTATGTGGTGGAGTGAGACGGTGCGCACGCCACCGGACATTCTGAAGGAATTTACTGATTACTATACGGAGCTGTACACCTCTAAAGTATCCCCGTCGCAGGTTGATCTGATTACATACTTCGATGAGATATGCCTTGCGTGGTTTAACGACGGAGCACAGCAGTATATGGAGCTACCGTTCACGGTGGAAGACATTAAGAAGGTAATAAGCGCCATGCCAGGGGACAAGGCACCGGGTGCAGACGGACTTACGGCTGCCTTTTATAAGGAATATGCTGAGTTAGTGGCCCCCTGGATGCATGAGATGTATCAGGAGGCGCTTGAGGTCGGTAGATTGCTTACCGTCCGTTGTCCCTGATTAATCTCGACACTAAAATTTATGCTAAATTACTTGCGGATCGGCTAACGCCTATGGTACCGCAAATCGCACTAACAGATCAGGCGGGATTTGTCTCAGGGAGATCCACAGCGCATAACCTGAGAACCTTCTTTGGTATGCTCCACTATTTGGCCCCCCACGTGCAGGCAGCGGCGGCTCTACTGGACGCCACCAAGGCGTTTGACTCCCTGGAGTGGAGCCTGTTCACCTGCTGCAGCGACTGGGCTTCAGCCCTCTATTCTTACAACAAATTCAACTATTGTACACCGACCCCACTGCCAGGATCCGAGTGAACGGAAGCACATCTGAGCCTATCCACATAACCAGAGGCATGAGGCAGTGATGCCCACTGTCTCCCCTGCTATTTGCTATCGCGACGGAACCCCTGGCAGCTAAATTAAGACAGCAACATGCCCATAAGAGTATAGGCTTCACAACGCGGGGAATCCTTATTTCCCTATACGCAGACGAGATGACTGTCTATCTCAATAATCCCCGGGAAAACTTTGACACGATCATGCGTGAGTTCATCAGATACCGCGGTCTGACAGGCATACAGATTAACTGGACCAAATCCACTATGTTCCCGCTGACTGACGATACAGCTCCGATTACCTCAGAATTTCCTATAGGGTGGGCGACTGAGGGGGTGCGCTATCTGGGCGTTCAGCTGAGCCGTTAGCTACAGGACCTATGGACGCAGAACTATGGCAGAGCCATAGACTGGATAGAGGGTAAGGTAGCTAGATGGAAAAACCTTCCGTTGTCCCTGACGGGACGCATCGCCATTGCTAAGATGGTAATACTCCCCAAGCGGCTATATCTTTTTGTAAACCTGCCCATTCCCCTGAATGTGCACTTTTTCAAACGCTTACGCACTGCGGTGCTGGTCCTGATATGGGCAGATAAACAGCCTTGAGTCTCCTGGCAGGTATTGACTTTGCCCTTATCACAGGGTGGCTTGGGAGCTCCAGACTTCGAACTATATGCTTACAGCGCGCAAGCACAGTACCTACATTACTGGCTACATCCAGTTCCCTACCAACCGCATGTAGCGATTGAAATAGATAGAGTCTCCCCTACCCCCTTAAACACGGCAGTCTTCCACCCTTACAAGCACCCACGACAAGATGTTGATACCGTCGAAAGTGTAAGGTGGGCATGGAGGAAAATAGCGAATAGAGCACACATTGACAAACTGTACGCCCCGTCGATGCCCTTGAGGGGCAATCCATTGTTGACACCGCTGATGGATGACGCGATAGCGAACAGGGCGCAAGCGCACAACTTACATAAAGGGGGGGACCTATACCCGGCAGGGACATTCCTGACGCTGCAAGCTATGTGTGGCACGGAGGCTCCTACGGCGTCTGATACCTTGCTCTACTACCAGTTGAGAGCTGCGTGCAGGGCCACCTATGGCGACTTCCCAAACGCTACCGGCGCTTGAAAACATTCTAGCAAACGCCTCGCCTTACAAGCTAGTCACGCGCATTTATAGCATCACACAGAAGGAAAACCCACTCATTAGGCCTAGATCGCGGGAGGCTTGGAACGATGAGGCAGGCCTGGAAATTACGGAGGAACAGTGGTCTTATTGCTGTGCCCAACTACAGTATCTGTTGCCCAATTATAGGCTCAGGCTCACTCATTTTAACTATCTGCATCGCTTATACCGCACACCTACTAAGATGCACCGTATGAGACTGAGTGAAGATGATAGGTGCTGGAGGTGCAATGTGCACAACGCCCACTTCACACACATGGCATGGGAGTGCTCAGAGGTCTCCCGCTACTGGGAGGAGGTCCTCACGCACATTGAACACATAATAGGCTCCACTGTTGAGAGGACGATCAGTCTGGCGCTATTGGGTTATGTGGGAGATATCCCGGTGAAGCGACGGAAACTCACGGCAATGCTGTTACTGATGGCAAAGAGACAGGTGGCCATACACTGGCGAAAGAGACAACCCCCGGTGGCGGTGGCCTGGGTAAGGGCAGTTGTATACTGTAAAGATCAACTTGAGGGTTATTGGTAACAGATGCCGGAAAGGTCTAGACCAACAGATATATGGGCCCCATTTGCAGACTGGTTGAGATTGAAAGATATTGACCCCCAGACAGGACAACTTGCACTCAATTAGTCACCACAGCCGAGGATCTACAGGAGGGGGGAAACGTTGGAGACATGCTGTATGCCTACACTGAGACACCTAAGCGGTATGTGCGAGGGGCAAAATGGGTTATGTATGACCGGCTATACTCTGTGATTTTAACTGCTGCAATGTGAAATGTCGATGCTGAACTATTTGCTGTCTCATGTCGCGATGCGCTGATTCAAACTGCATAACTGACTAAGCTCACAACTTCTGAATAATACGCTGCCTGCCCCTGAGGTTGTTGGCTAAACAGCTGTGATTCTTGTTTAAAGGTTGAACGATTGCTGCCGGCCTCTGGGTTGTAGGCGAAGAGCCGTGTATTGTAAGGTGACCCAATAAAGGTTTTTGAAAACTTTAAAAAAAAAAGGGAGAATTACAGTGCTACAAGAGGAGGTGGATATACTGGACAGTGCCCAGGACAGGAATGGCACAACAACAACACTTCCTCAGAACTTTGTTAGATCTGGAACGACATCTGAAAGAAGAAAGAAGATTTTGACTGACTCCTGAGTGAAGAAGACTGAAGGACTCATGACTGCTGCTAGCAGCCATGGACTATTACTGCTCTCCAAGGGTCACCATTTTGCCTCCTTTTGCGGATACCAAGCCAGATAAGACAGAAGGGCTCCCTGCTTTGTGGAAGATTCCGCTGACCACTTGAGATTGGACCTAAGAGTTGAATTTGATTTTTAACAAGGATAAAACAAATAGTCTCAGTTGTAGGCCCCTATATGCCTCAGTTCTATACTCTGATACAACTAATTTGTTAATACTCTTCCAACCACAAGGTTCATACTAGGAACGTGTTGCCTATTGCAGTACAATACAACTTGCAACTTGTAAAGAACTCAGGGGTAAAGTTTGTTACATCCTGCCTATTTACTAATGTTGCTCCTAGCTGCTCAGCCAGTGTAGGTGTTCTGAGTGGAATGTTGGTGTGACAGATACATAGAATGTTGGGAGCCTGTGTGGGTGAGGTGTGACAGTTGAAGATGGACTGAGCAGCAAGCAGGCTGCCCCTGGTGGGGCTTATTTACATAGAAACCAACCTGTAACTTATACTGAATAAAGAAACTTCAAAGATACAACTCGACCACGTCTGGTACATCACAACAAAGTTAATCTGTAAACTTAAGATGACTGCTGTTACTGCCCTCAACTCCTGTCTGGCTATGCCCACCACCTCAAGCCATTTTTTATCAGTTGAAGCAGGGTGGAGAGAGGGCAAATGGAGCAGGTCATCTCATATCATCCTCCCCCAAAAGTCCTCCAGCTCCATCAACAGAACAAACAAGGAAGTGAGGATTAGGGGTGAGATAACTATTCCGTTAAACCAGCGGAATTGGCAATATTTTGGTGACTCTGGATTACTCTTGTAACACATAGATCCAGCCAAATTCTGCCAATCGCTGTGTGGTGGAAATGTTCCTTGCGCACATGTCAAAATGGTAAGTTGGTGAGCGGGAGCGAGATTTTACGCCCCCTTTCGGTTGCTAGGAGGCCAACCAGCAAGGGCTTTCCAATGGGGCATTTCCAGGTGGTCTTCACCGTTCATGGCCAGATGGATGCCACTCGAGTAGAAAATCTACTTGAGCGAGAGCAAAATCCACATGAATAGCTGAGCCATCTGGGGTGCCTCGTGGTGCTGTTGCTCCCAGCACTAACATCACAGTGTGAGCCGTATGCTGTGCCCATTGCTGCCTGTTGGCAGTACGCCGTGGCATTTATGATATTTTTTGTAACTCCGCGGAATTCTGCGGAGTCAAATTCTGTGAGTTCCACCCTCCCCTAGTGAGGTTTGAAGGGGATGAACTAGAATCTTTTGCCTAATAACCGTGGAACTCTAGCCAACCCCTCACCCCCCATTAAATCTCTCCCACTCAAAACACTCATTGGTGTGAGGATTCCTGCTAAAATCCACATATCTGATAAACCCACAATAATAAAATGGACTATTGGTTGAGGCGGGTGAGAACCTACATAAAATAATAATCATAATCCTTGTCAGGGTGAACCACCAAAGTCACTAAATATTCATGTGGTAAATCATCTGAAATTGAACTAAAAGTGATCCTCTGTGATGACGAATTTCGACTTCTTTTCCCTCTTAGTCAGGGCAATCTGCCTATATCCTGACATCAAGTCAAAGGTACTGAGGAACTTGGTGGCCCCCAACCGATTATTGTGCTTGTCAGCTTTGGGCATAGGATGCGCCTCAGTCTCGGTGACTAAATTGAGGCCCCTTTAATCCATACAGAACTTAAGTTCTCAGGTGGTTCCCGGTAGGGCAGCTTTGGTTACCGGTACCACTGGACTGGACCAGGAACAGGGCTTAATCACCCTTATAGCCAACATCTTGAAGACCTCATCCTTGATGCTGCCTATTTATTTGTCTGATAGCCTAGAGATTTTATTATGGACAGCTATGCTGTCTCCCGTGTTTATGTCATGAGTGCATCGATCAGTGAGCCTTGGGGTACGCAGAAATAGCAAGGTGAACTGCTCCAACAATTGGGGAAAGTCCTTCTGTTGCTCTGGAGTCAGGGTAGGGGAGTGGACAACTGCTTCCACTGACCCATCTTGCTCCTTGACACACAGGATGTATGGGAGAGGTTCACCCTCCTACTCACCATTGTATGTCACCAAGAGCATTGTAACTCTGGAACTCTGAAAGTGGAGCTTAAGGCAGTTCACTTGTAGGTTTTTTAAGGGAGTTCATAGATGTCAGGTGGTCCCCCAGGTAGGTGATCTCTTCTTTTACCTCATAAGGCCAGTCAATTAGTCCTTCAAGGCTGGAGCTCCACAAGCTCCATCACACACACCTTTTGACCAGGCTGAAACTCCATCAGAGAGGCCTTCCGTTCATACCAGCGCTTCATGACTTCCTGACTGGCCTCCAGGTTCTCATTGGCCTCCAAGTTCTCATTGGCTTCTTTCCAGAAGCCCTTCATCTGAGGTCTAACATGCAGCTCACTACATCTTGGGGGTAGGTGGCTCTGGGAGCTTGTACCCATCCTTTCTTTACATGACTGAGAGCTTCTTGAAGGGGATGACCAGTCAGAAATTAAAAAGGACTGAACCCACTCACCTGTGAGGCACTTCCTTGTACGCAAATAGCAATCATGGCATAATTTACACTGCAGGGGCTCTGATTGGCTCATAATCCCAATCATATGAGGTAATTGTGCTTTTGACTATCAGGCATTTCAACCCCCAATTTACTAGCATTGTGATATTGATTTGTGACACTTTCTTGTTTTGCTGTAGAGTGGATATCAGTTCTGTGTCCTGAGGAGAACCCCCAAAAAAGATGATGTAGTGGGTTTGAAACACATTGACAATCACTCGTGCACCTACTCTGTTTATAAATATTCCTCTTTGATAAAGGAGTGACATTGTTTCCCAGGGAACCATTAAGTGTTATCGTTTGTTTACAAATTTGTAACCTGGCTTCAGAAGTCATGGTTTTCAGAGGTGCACTGTCCATTTATAACGGAGCAGTTCAATTCAATTTTAAGTATTTTGTATACAAATGTATCTGTTATTAATTCTATGCTCTTATCCTGTACATCTCAAAATAATACCTGCATTTTGTATTGTATTCCTTGTCATGTTTCTTCTGTTTTGTATTCTTTTTCAATTTAGTTTGTAATTATTCTGTTTGTATCCACTGTTGTGTTGTGATTTTTGTTGGTGTTTGGGTACAATATTTTTTGTGATCTAATTTTGTAATTGCTCCTTTGTATGTTGCAAAAAATATTAGCCTTTTGTATGATGACTTTTTATATATTACAAAACAGAACAAAAATGGTGACCGCCTTTATTGATTAACACCTTCAATGCTATGGAGATTTTCATCATGTGCTGAAGATGTGTATTTCCCATTGTTCATGACGAGCTCAGCTCGTCATAAGCACACGACCAGTGTACTGCATGACGAGCTGAGCTCGTCATGAGCAGCGAAGGGGTTAAAGCAGCCTTGAACTAATTGAACTTGAAAGGATTGGTCAGTTTTGGCTTAGTTGGTGTTGTTCACTTTTAGAAAGTTGGCATTATTCTGCCCTAGCTAGTTGGCACCTGTAGCCTGTTCCTGTGCCACATGACTAGGTGTAGTTAGTAGTTGAAATGTGTTTATTCCTCCCAGACAGCCACAAAATATAAGGATTAGGTGTGCCTGGATGGACCATCACTGGCAAGATGGGGGGGTCAAATCTCGGCGAAGCCCCATTTGCAACTGAATAGGCTGTGCCCTGCCTTCACACAAAGGACTTTTCACCACTGCATTGTTCATGCAGCCATCTTGGAGCTAGCGCACAGCAGGTAGAAAACTGCATAGGGAATTCTCTAGAAAATGCTCCTATGTCAAAGAAGGCACTAAGGCATAAAACTAGGATCCGCAGTCCAACTTTTCAGTTCACTTTCTGGACCCGAGTAAGGAATCTCAAGGACTGCCTGCTGCTGTGGCTTTCTGCTTTTCTGAACCTGGAAGGACTTTTTGGTTGCCTGAAGACAGCCTTGACCCTTCATAGGCCCGCCTTACTGCATAAGCCCTGTTCCACTTCTTGAACCCAGGACTACCAGAGTGACTCCAAGGGTTAGTTGTCTGGCGTCATGATCAGAGACAAAAGGATCAAACCATTTTGAACCCACATCTGGACCTAAACTGAGTGAGTCCTAACTCCCCAAGTGAGGCCCTTCAAGTCCTAGACTCTTGGCAGTGGTGTTAAAGGTGCTAATAAATCCAAAATCCTTAATTGGGACTAAGAAAATGTTGGGATAAAAACTTCTCTGAGAACCGAGAGAAGACAGGGATCAACCTGCACATCTATCCGCCCAAGGATCATCACCAGTCAGTCTGACTTTGCGGCGAAAGCAAATCCTGTTCAGCAGTCCTTCACCAAATGGTTATCCAGCTTCTTGGAACTCTTGTCAGCTACAGTCTCCAAATGTTTCCCACTGGAGATTTTTTACTTCCGAAAAATAGACTAAGTCCAAACGTCCAATGACTCCCCGGTGACGAAACCTCCTCCTCAGACACTGCCTGCAGCTTTAACTTATACATTCTCAGAGATTTTTTCTTCCAATTTCTTCTAAATTAGAAGGAAAGCACCGACTGGGGCAAATCCACTTTTTGTATCCAACTCTCACTTTATTATAATCTGCTATATTTCCTAATTTGACCCAGTCTCATGCAACTGGATGCCGTGGTTGGCATTTTGATCTTTTAAGGTCCAGTAATTATCTTCCCACTCATTGAAAAAGGTCCTAGCATTGGCATGTACCAGACGCTTTTCAGCCCTGCCATATCAAAATCTGTCACCACTATGCACATATCGAAGACTAATAGATTACTCACAGCAAAAATCAATATAAGATCATAGTTTCTATGTTACAATCTGTGCATGGCCTCAACCTTGACTTGTGCACACCAATGGACAAATGTGGCGGTGGTGATCAAAATATTATTACACAACATTATAAGATTATTATACTGTGGATGTGATATCGCTGGGTGTGTCCTCCATCGCTATCCCAACATTGCAAACCAAACACACTCTCCTTACACAGAAATCAGCCTCAAAACAATTTCCTGTCTCACTTCCTTCTCCCAGCTGCCCGTATCAGACCCATGTTCCCATTCACCCAACTCTGAATGGTTCTCTAATACAGACCTGGAAGGTTTTGCACCGAGATGGCCTGTTAGCCTTGTGCTATGATTTGCAATTCTTTCACTGCATATATGACTTGAACACAGCACTGAGGCAATAGGGCAGCCAAATGTTCAACTATTGTAATGACTCTTTGCCTCTTTACCTGTGTGCCATTTTGTGAATAGCTATGCTGCAAGAAGCAAATAGGTCTTTGGACAGCAGTAGCTTTGCGCACAAAAAAGTGTTGGGCAATAGAACGCTCATCATTGCTGAGCTGTAACAGCACAGGCCACATCTCTTGTTCCAGAGCATAGGTTCAAAGTGAGATCAAAGGTCGTATTATATAGGTTGCACATTTTCCTTGGTTGCGCCAGGCGCACTTTATAAAAAGTGCACCCGGGGTAATCATGGAATGGGCTGTATTAGGGTGAATGCGCCGCACCCAACTCCCCCTTCTTTAATACCAAAGTGCCCCAGGAGCACGCAAAGTGGGTGCAGAAAGCTGTTGTGCCCAATGGCAACTCTATAATGCAGCCCAAGGTCAAGGAGATGCTGGGATGCAGCTCCAATACAAACTGTTACAGCTGCCACTGGTGTGCATGAATAGCAGGCCTGGGATGACTTCTTTTTAGCCCACCAGATGGTCCACACATTTTGTCAATTATATTTCTTTTGTAAATCAAAAGCTGTAATTAATTCCACAACAGTTTCATTTTGCGGAATGTGAAGTGAAGGAACCATACCAGTGGTTTAAGACTTTTATTGGAGAATATTATTGAACAGAGACCGCATTTATCTAGGAGAGGTTTGCCTTCATTCTGCAACGCGCGTTACTGCTAGCGTTTCAGTAGGCGCTGCGCATTTGCTATTTTAAAAATGTACCGCTTTTCCTATTTTGGTTTATAATTATTTTTTTAGCCCCTGTTTTTTTTCACCTCATCGTGCCCACAGACCTACACGATAATTGTGCCCCCCACCGCTTGTAGAGCGGAGTTTATTGATCTGTTCTTGCTTACTTGGGGCGTCTGGCCGCCATATTGGGGGTGTTGTCCTTCAGCGCGCCTCCCGCCTGAGCGCTCTAGTGCTTCATTACGAGACCAGGTGAGGCCTTACTTAAGGCGAGCGTTGGGATCAGCTCGACCTAGGAGAGGTTTGCCTTCATTCTGCAACGCGCGTTACTGCTAGCGTTTCAGTAGGCGCTGCGCATTTGCTATTTTAAAAATTTACCGCTTTTCCTATTTTGGTTTATAATTATTTTTTTAGCCCCTGTTTTTATTCACCTCATCGTGCCCACAGACCTACACGATAATTGTGCCCCCCACCGCTTGTAGAGCGGAGTTTATTGATCTGTTCTTGCTTACTTGGGGCGTCTGGCCGCCATATTGGGGGTGTTGTCCTTCAGCGCGCCTCCCGCCTGAGCGCTCTAGTGCTTCATTACGAGACCAGGTGAGGCCTTACTTAAGGCGAGCGTTGGGATCAGCTCGACCTAGGAGAGATTTGCCTTCATTCTGCAACGCGCGTTACTGCTAGCGTTTCAGTAGGCGCTGCGCATTTGCTATTTTAAAAATTTACCGCTTTTCCTATTTTGGTTTATAATTATTTTTTTAGCCCTTGTTTTTATTCACCTCATCGTGCCCACAGACCTACACGATAATTGTGCCCCCCACCGCTTGTAGAGCGGAGTTTATTGATCTGTTCTTGCTTACTTGGGGCGTCTGGCCACCATATTGGGGGTGTTGTCCTTCAGTGCGCCTCCCGCCTGAGCGCTCTAGTGCTTCATTACGAGACCAGGTGAGGCCTTACTTAAGGCGAGCGTTGGGATCAGCTCGACCTAGGAGAGGTTTGCCTTCATTCTGCAACGCGCGTTACTGCTAGCGTTTCAGTAGGCGCTGCGCATTTGCTATTTTAAAAATTTACCGCTTTTCCTATTTTGGTTTATAATAATTTTTTTAGCCCCTGTTTTTATTCACCTCATCGTGCCCACAGACCTACACGATAATTGTGCCCCCCACCGCTTGTAGAGCGGAGTTTATTGATCTGTTCTTGCTTACTTGGGGCGTCTGGCCGCCATATTGGGGGTGTTGTCCTTCAGCGCGCCTCCCGCCTGAGCGCTCTAGTGCTTCATTACGAGACCAGGTGAGGCCTTACTTAAAGCTCACTCCTCCCGTGCAGCGGTGACGCGCAGCGGTAGCGCCTGACTCTCGCCTGAGTCAAGCCAGAGTCTGCCCGTCTGCGCCCGTCAGCGCTAAAGAAGTGCGGGGTGCGGCAGACCGTTACCATTCTGTCTTCTCGTCATGGCCTACTCTACTATCAGGTATTGTAGTTTAGACTTATTAGCCATGCGTGATTGTCTCCCTATATGTCCCCTACCGCTAGTAGCACCCTTATGTGGCACTTATCATTGCACCTGTTGTGGCTGGCGACTGCCGTCACCTTCCCGCCTCCGCTCCTTTGATGTATCATCTCGGCAGATTCACGTGTCTGGGGTGAAGGCTATCACTATATATAGTTTGAATGTCAGATCTTTGGTCAAACACCATGCGGAGATCTTTGATATGCTTACCAATGACTCACCGGATGTGTTGTTTATGACCGAGACGTGGCTTCAGGATGCGGATACTGCGATATTAAATCTTGCTCTCCCCCCTGAATATACTGTAGCTACTCTTAATCGCGGTGCGAGAGGGGGTGGAATTGCTATGGCATTGAAACGTTGTTTTCCCTGTGAATGGAAAGAACTAAAAATACCGGGATGCGAATGTGCCCGGTTTAGAATTTTCATTTCTCACTGCTTTAGCTTTACAGGACTCTTAATATATCGGCCTCCGGGCTGCGATGCCGCCTTTAGGGCCGCTCTCCCGGACGTCATCAGCTCTGAGGCTCTTGGCTGTGCTAATTTTAATGTACTAGGTGATCTTAACTTGCACCTCGATTGCACATCTCAATCCTCCATTCGGAGCTGTCTAGCTGACTTGGAAGCCTTGCAGCTATCACAGAGAGTCTACTTCCCTACCCATCAGGGCGGGCATTTATTGGACCCGTTTTTCTCCAATCTAGAGGACATAACTATAGGTCCACCCACCCAGCTAAGTTGGACGGACCATTTGGTGGTGAAGGCTGTTATTCCTATGTCGGACCCTCTTTTTATGTCACAGAACAAATTTACTTGCACACGCCAGTGGAACAAATTAAAGTTAGAAGATTTTTATCTTCTTCTAGAGAAGACACCTCTGCCTCCCTTCTCTGAGGTCAACTCTGGCTATGAATCATTTTGTAATTGGACTGCCTTAGCCCTGGACTTGTTAATTCCTATGGTTCGATCGAAGTGTCGGACTAAAAATCACAGTCCCTGGTATGATGAGACTCTAGCCTCCCTTAAGAGAGACTGTAGGAAAGCAGAAAGGCGATGGAGGAAAACTTATGACTCTACGCTTAAGACCTGCTACCTAACCTTAACTAAGGCATACCATAGAGCGATCTGTCGAGCTCGTGCCGCATTCTATGCGGAGGAGTTTCGGATTAGCCCTAACCCTTCCAAATTGATTTTTAAGGTCCTAAAAGACCTTACAACTAAGAGGGCTACTGCAGCTGAAATCTGTACTGATTCTCACTGCGAAAGTCTGGCCTCCTTTTTCATTCAAAAAGTGCAGGCTATCTACCGCTCCTTTCCAACTGGTATGCAATACTCGGCCTCTGATGGTTGTCCGAGGGGTGATGTTGTGACTCTGGACCTGCTGGCCCCCCTCTCTGAGGAGGGGTTTGATCTACTGAGCCAAAAAATCAAATCTGGCTCCCCAGTGGACCCGCTTAAACCGGCCCAGCTTAAGAACATGCAGGCTATATGTCGCATACCTATGCTAGCTCTTATCAACTTGTCACTGTCCTCAGGGACCGTGCCCACTAGCTGGAAGCATGCGGTAGTAACACCTATTTCAAAAAAGCCCTCCCTAGATCCAGTCAAACCAGAGAACTATTGCCCTATCTCTCTGCTTCCGTGGGCCGCCAAAGTCACCGAGGCCCACGTGAATGGGATCCTGACGGACCATCTCGCCAAAGCTAACATCCTGGATCCCACCCAAAACGGATTTCGTGCAGGCCACAGCACGGAGACTGCCTTGTTGTTTATGACGGAACATCTGCGCTCCGTGCTGGACAACGGACGAACAGCGGCACTCCTGCTATTAGACCTGAGTGCCGCGTTCGATACCGTGTCCCACGAGATCCTGTTGCGGCGGTTAGAGGAAGTAGGTGTTAGGGGATCTGCTCTCTGCTGGTTCCGTTCCTTTCTATCCGATAGATCATTCCAGGTCGCAATACCTCCCGGTAAATCTACCTCTCACCCGCTCACACTGGGGGTCCCACAGGGATCATCGTTGAGCCCCACCTTATTTAACATATACGTTAGACCGCTGGCTGCTGTAGTCAAACGCTGGGGCCTGACAATGGTCTCCTATGCGGATGACACACAGCTGGCGGTCACGTTAAGTGGGGACTCAGCTGTGGAGGCCCTAAAGTTCTGTGAGGGGCTTCGTGCGGTGGCCAATTGGATGAATCAGAACTGTCTCCAATTGAACACTAAGAAGACAGAGGTCATGGTGTTTGGCAAGCAACCTGGACGGTGGAACGTTGACTGGTGGCCCCCGGAGCTAGGAATGATCCCTTCCCCTGCCATGGAGATGAAAAACCTTGGAGTCTGGTTGGAACCTACCCTTAGTTTTATCTGCCATACTGAGAGGGTGGCCGCCTCCTGTTTTGGTATCATTAGGGGCATCAGACCGGTACTGAAATTTTTCGATGCCCCCACTAGACAGCTAGTGGTTCAGGCCTCAGTACTCTCTAGGATAGATTATGCCAGTGCTTTGCTAGCAGGAACCAATCAGGCGGAACTCAAGCGGCTGCAGCGAGTACAGAACGCCGCTGCAAGAGCGGTGGTCGGACTGCCTAGAAGATGCTCGGTCTCAGGAACACTGCAGGCGCTCCACTGGCTCCCAGTTGCTAGGAGGATTGAGTTTAAGGTGCTCTGTCTGGCTTTTAAAATTTTAAAAGACACAGCTCCCCCCATACTGATGAATCTACTGACCCCGTATGTTCCCTCTCGTCCCCTGAGATCGATGGGTCAGAATTTGTCTGTTGTTCCACGTTTTCTGTTGAGTAGGACCGGCGGCCGCTCTTTTCGAGTGGTTGCCGCAAAACTCTGGAACTCTCTTCCTGCTGAAATTCGAGCATTGGAAGACCTACTCCAGTTCAGACGTGCCATTAAAACTGCACTTTTTAATAAATTTTTTTGATTTGGCTATTATGTGCAATGTTGTGTTTACCTTTCTGGGCGCCAGGACGCCCCTTTGCTGGGGCAGCTGTGCGCGGTACAAAAGCAGCTAACATAACATAACATAACATTTATGACTGAACATTAAGTATTGTTGGATGTTATCTAATCATGAGTGATTTGGAATTCAAACCTGTCGGTTCTCTATGTATATTATCTCCTGACCAAAGATTACCACGAAACACATGTTGGCTGTGGCTTTGTTAATTGTACATGTTGGAGCTGTTATGGAATTAATTACGTGTGTGTGTTAAGAACAACAAGGGACCCCAATTCAGTCAGCATAGGACCTCGGGGAGCATACTATTTAGAACAACAATGGTCCCATGCATACAAGTTTATGCGAAACAATAAATATAGACAGAATCAATTCTATATTTGGAGCAACGTATCCAGCCGGACAGAGGTCTTCAAATTTACTCAATGAAGAATTGATTCATACAGAAGGAATACCTTCAACAATTCACCAGTGTGGGGCACAAGCCTGTACCCAGACACTCTCAGATCCAATACAGAACAAAGAAAGGGCTTTTTAAGGCAAAAGTAACGTTTTCTGTGTGAAAATTCAAGTGTACAGAAATATCAAACAGCACCATTTACATATACATCACATATAAATCAAGTTTTGTATAAGGTGCAAGACAGGTCGATGGCGTTTCGGTCCCACTACTAAATCATGGGGACCATCATCAGGACATTAATTAATGCCTTAACGTTTTTTAAGCCTCTAGTTGCCTAAAGAAGGGAATAAAAGAAAGAAAGGAAAAGGCATATGTACATTTAGAACCATAAACATAAAGTTACATAATTTATCCGGTGACTTTAGGTGAACAGTGAACCTAATTATATACATGCGAGGACCGCTAAGCTCTGTGCCATGGAACATTTAGATACCAATTGTCGTTTTCAACCAATATATCAGGAACCGTGTGGTAAATAATGGGAATAAATCCTCCGTTGTGCCGGTACAGTATGGTGGGGGGCGGAGCGAGGAATCGGCGTAAGGAGGTGGGATAAGCCGGCGGTCGTATACAGAATTGTGCACATGGTGATAGAATATATGGTATTGGCCCGTATTATGGTGAAGTTCAAGTTTACCGTGCATTTAGGCGGAATTGCGGCGAGTGCGAGAGGCTATTGCGGTGAAGTACAGGGTTGTGCCCTTATGCGATACGAAGGCGAGTGCGGAAAGCCAAGTTGCCAAAGGCTGTCGGGCTTACCAAGGTAGTTAACCAGTCGATTCAGGCACTGGGATAATGGCCTATTGAAGGCGGAGAAGCCCTGTAATTAAAAGGCGTGATTAATTAAAAGGATCGCACCAAGTGCATGTTTTTTTAGTACGCGCAAGACGGTTCTTACCACAGTCAGGCATGATGACTTAGACCGCATTACAATAGTGTAATTGTGCGGTACCAGGATTCTACCTGCAGATAAAAATGGTGCGTTAGGAGATTGATGCGATGGAGAATCCTGGTACCGCACGATTACACAATTGTAAAGCGGTCTAAGTCATCATGCCCGACTGTGGTAAGAACCGTCTTGCGCGTACTAAAAAACCTTGCACTTGGTTCGCGTTGCGATCCTTTTAATTAATCACGCCTTTTAATTACAGGGCTTCTCCGCCTTCAATAGGCCATTATCCAAGTGCCTGAATTGACTGGTTAACTACCTTGGTAAGCCCGACAGCCTTTGGCAACTTGGCTTTCCGCACTCGCCTTCGTATCGCATAAGGGCACAACCCTGTACTTCACCGCAATAGCCTCTCGCACTCGCCGCAATTCCGCCTAAATGCACGGTAAACTTGAACTTCACCATAATACGGGCCAATACCATATATTCTATCACCATGTGCACAATTCCGTATACAACCGCCGGCTTATCCCACCTCCTTACGCCGATTCCTCGCTCCGCCCCCCACCATACTGTACCGGCACAACGGAGGATTTATTCCCAATATTTACCACACGGTTCCTGATATATTGGTTGAAAACGACAATTGGTATCTAAATGTTCCATGGCACAGAGCTTAGCGGTCCTTGCATGTATATAATTAGGTTCACTGTTCACCTAAAGTCACCGGATAAATTAGGTAACTTTATGTTTATGGTTCTAAATGTACATATGCCTTTTCCTTTCTTTCTTTTATTCCCTTCTTTAGGCAACTAGAGGCTTAAAAAACGTTAAGGCATTAATTAATGTCCTGATGATGGTCCCCATGATTTAGTAGTGGGACCGAAACGCCGTCGACCTGTCTTGCACCGTATACAAAACTTGATTTATATGTGATGTATATGTAAATGGTGCTGTTTGATATTTCTGTACACTTGAATTTTCACGCAGAAAACGTTACTTTTGCCTTAAAAAGCCCTTTCTTTGTTCTGTATTGGATCTGAGAGTGTCTGGGTACAGGCTTGTGCCCCACACTGGTGAATTGTTGAAGGTATTCCTTCTGTATGAATCAATTCTTCATTGAGTAAATTTGAAGACCTCTGTCCGGCTGGATACATCGCTCCAAATATAGAATTGATTCTGTCTATATTTATTCTTTCGCATAAACTTGTATGCATGGGACCGTTGTTGTTCTAAATAATGGAATTAATTACAGCTTTTGATTTTCAAAAGAAATATCATTGAAAAAGTGTGTGGATAAAGGCTAAGATTATTGTAATCCCAAGAGCAATATAGATGTCAAGATTTAAAATGGAAATGTATATATCGCTCCTAATGAATAACATGCAGATGTAGTAAATGATGTCTGATTTTGATTATTTGGCTCCCTACGAAATATTGTAGATCATGTTATCATCATTATGAGTTAATGCGCTCATTAAAGGAAAAGACCCATCAATGTGCAGTGCTAGAATGCGCCTCAGATCTCTGCTTCAGCAGTGCATAGATACTGCCCGTAAGGGTAACAGCAATTTCTGCTGCGAGTGTCATTCAAATAAATAGAATGGGTTAGTGTAGAATAAAGTACTTCAGAGTGAGGGTTCTTTGTTATAACTACTTTGGGGATCCTCGCTCACCCTGAGATACTGAACCTCAAATTTGAAGTGCACTGGCAAAGCTGCATCTGTAGGTTCCAGGTCCTTAAAGCATTGTAACAATCACCAAGTATTGATAAGAGCTCCATTTTGAAAAAAGGCAGCAATAGCCCTTGGATCTTTTAAAAGACTGTGTGTTATGCCCAAGATGGTTGTTAATGAATCTTACTACCCACTAAGAGCCTCCTGCCCTTTATAGAGAGTAATAGAGAAAGGGTGAAGGATACTGTGAGATGCAGCAGAGTTACAACACACATTTTCAGCTCAGTCATCTGTGGTAGAATTCGTTTTATAACACCACACTGCCTACCATTACCAGTGGCGGCTGGTGACATTTGAAAGTGGTAGGGCGTAAAAGTTTGGGATGAGTGACCTGTGGTGAGCGTGCGTAGCACGCAGGCTCAACTGTTTTCAGGGTATTCTGCGGGGTTCCCCCCCAGAGAAAATTTTGAAATAAAGAGTAGCAAATGGTGCCTTCTCAAGCAAATTTGAGAAAGAAAGGCAATAAGGCAATTAAAGGAGTTACTTTAATTATTCATAAAAAGGGGGAATGTTGGAGCTGGGAATCTCATTATAAATGCTCTGCAAAGGAAAAAAACGAGCACATATTTATTGCAATAATATTGACTCATTCTTCTTCTGACACATTACAGTTGTTGGTAAAATGCTACCATTTATAATATCGTAAATAACAATAGCTATAGTATAACAATACAAGGAAAGTTGTTTAAAAGGACATAGAAGATGTGTGCCAGAAAATAAAGTGACATTTTATCAGTTGTGAGACCCTTCCAATGGAGTGCAAGGAGGACAAAATGCACACTTTGCACCAGTTAACTGGCTATCAAACTTTACATTTCAGATGGTAAAATCTGACAGTGTGATTTCGTCACATTACATGCCCTGGAGGGGCCATTACATGATATGAAATGCCATTCACTGCCTGGATTTTTTCAAAGGTAGACCTGAACATCTCATTATTATAATTATTATTATTTGAGTTTTATATAGCGCTAGCTGCACCCACAGGTATCAAAGCGCTTTACAGGTTATGCGAAAACCAAACAAAAACATACAATACAGCATTACAGTCATAGTTTCACTACTTAAATTGTGTGATCTTGGGCAAATCAACTCTTCATCATGATTCACAATTTTCCTATCTACCAGAAAAAATAATAATAATGCTCTGAAATAGGCTTAACCACATATCAATCCTTACACACTAAACAATTGTTTTGTCACCAGATACCTACAGTAGCTGCGCAATGCACACCAGTCACAAGCAGCAGCACCTGAAACTTGCTCTGCGCATTTAGCGAATTCTGAGATATGATCTTGTGAGAGCAATGGTTGCCTCAGACTGAACAGTTTAATTAAACAAAACTACTGAGTGTAAGTATAGTTTTTGGCGTCCACTCGAAGAAAAGCTTAAATTAACTAATTCAAACACGTTTTTTAAACCGTAACAAAAGTCCACCCCTGCGAATGCACACTTGCCTGCCTTTTTATGATGTAAGGAAGCATACAAGTCCCTCCTGCTGCCCCCAAAAACTTCATTAAAGGTGAGGTGAATGTGCGCTTCCCCGGGGTGCGGGCTTCAAGCTATCTTTTTAAGGTAAGTGCTAGTCTGCCCAGAAAATGTGTATTTGCTATTTTCACTATACTAGGCTCTCTACCAACCACCTTTCAGATGGTGTTGCATTGCCAACTGAAGGCAGAGCTCTCTCTTCTTCAGAATCGCTGTACGGTGAATAGTGGCACACTTTAAATTGATTGCAATATACAGAGGGTTCATGGCAGAGTCAGACTGAGTTAAACGACGAGTAGTGAGAAGGCAGGAATGATGTTTGTTTGGGTGAGGGAAATTCACTGTGTGGCAGCGTTTTTTTTTTGCTTTGGGTATCCCGCAGTCCTGGCATGCTTTCATCCTATGCATGTTTTAGGAATGGTAAACCCAGGCCGAGACTGTCAAACAGGAATCCTCGCCCAGAAATATCAGGGCAGGGTTGATTTATTTGCTGTATTGCGACATTCTATTTTAGCAAACGAAAGTGAAACTAATATGGTGATACATATGGTTGATCGCAATTCACAGAGGGCTGCTCTTTAAGAGAAACGGTATGTAAACAGCTGTAAGCACTATGACTGTGCAACAACATGAAAAAAATGACCCGTGAAGGAGACAGAACTTGCTATTTCAGAGTGATTGTACGACAAGGGTCAGAGAGAAGGGGCACCGTAAAAGGGTTTTACTGTCCCAGTTGTAGTGTTGCCCGAGATTGGGCTAGCCCATGTTGAAGTGTCCTGGGGGGATGCCTAGCCACACCCCCTACAAGTGTGGCCGAAGTGGGCTGACCCTACGTCCGCGCGGGCCGGCACGCAAGGTAGTGAATAAATAGCCCAGGGCTCTGGGCGTGGTTCAGTTTTGCATCTGGCCACCAGTACCAGCTACTTGTGTGCGTGTCCAGTTATTTCACCAGGGCCCACCCACGATATTATACTGGCGATGAGGTGGTCTCACCACCCCGCCATGCCCACTCGTGCCTCGTCACTGTTGCCCGGAGAGCAGCCTGCCGTGACCCCCAGTGGCCTACCTCGTCCGCCCGGCACCTTCCACGCGGTGCTGTGACCCTGCTTCGCGGGTCGTTGGCCCCCCCTCTACGCCTCCTGCTTCGGCTGGGCCCTGATATGGAGCACTGCCTTCTCACCATCAGCGCTCGGCCTCATTGTGCCCGCGTCTGCGGCCTGCCGTCCTGCATGACGACTACGCATGCGCGCACACCCGGCTGCGGCCTACATCACCTCTCGACCCGCGAATGGGCCGCATCACCTCAGGTGAGTGCGCTACACGCACCAACGATCAGCTGGCCACCCCTACCTGGCGGTGCAATTACCCACACGTCGGCCCCAGCTGCCAGGCCACTATTTCGACGCTCACGGGGGCACAAGAGAGAAGAACACACTAGGGGGCAATAAGACTCTTTGGCAATTCCTCACGCATCTCGCGTGGTTTTGTGCCCCTGCAATACGAGCGCCCTGAGCACTCTTCATGTGTCCCTGGTTGGAAGGACATACGGCACGCCCACCTGTTTGTGCCCCCACGCCAGTGCGCCCCCCTGAGGAGTGAAGTCTCGCCCTAGTCACCCACGCCAGGACCCTGCAACCATGACCACGGTGCACCCCCTGGAGCATTTCACTGTCTCCGGCCCTCCACCATCGCAGGCGGCAAGGTGGAAGAAATGGGTTGAGAGGCTTGAGAATTTCTTAGAAGTGGCAGAAATTGCGGCTCCACAGCGGTGTGCCATGTTGCTACACCTAGGAGGTGCAGACATCCATGAGATCTCTAAGGACGTGAGGGAGGGCGGCCCACTCAGAAACTACGCTACAATGCGCGACGCAATCACCGCGTACTTTGAACCCTTCGCAAGCGCCGACTACGAGCGGTTCCTACTCCGCCAAGCCCACCAACTCCCAGAAGAGTCAGTCGATGTCTTCTACGCTTGGTTAAAAAGAATAGCCAGCACGTGCACCCTCCCGGATGCAGATGATGAAATCCGTGCCCAATTCATCCAGGGCGGTGCGTCCTCGAAACTGCTTGAAAGAGTATTGCAAGAAGACAACATGCCAATGCGAGACATCCTCACGCTCGGGCGCTCAAAGGAATCATCTAACACCAGAACTGCGCATATGGAGGCCAAGCCAGCCGTCGCGATCAAGACAGAGCCAGTGTGCCTTACAGACGGACGCCCCAGACACCCGACCAAGGCCTCCCCGGAGAGGGACTCCCAAGCCTGCCCAGTCATTGCACGGCCGCGCCTGTGCATGGTGCGGAGGCCCCACGCCCCACGACGGAGCCTGCCTGGTGCAGGGCAAGACCTGCGGAAAAGTCAATCACTTCGCAGGTGTGTGCCGGTCGACACCGAGGAAGAAGCAGAATGGCCCACCCCGGAGAGTAAGGACAGTGGAACAACCCCCTGGCAGCCTAAACAGCAGCGACATGGATGACGACGAAGCTGACGCCGCCTCTGTCCATGTAGTCCGGATGCTAAACACCCTTGCGGCCACGCCGACTGCAGCGCCCATGTGCACCGTCAACGTGCAGGACCAAGCAGTAGCAACCCTGATTGACACAGGGGCGACAATCAACCTGATGGCAGCCAGCGGTACTGGACACTGGTAGACGCCCCAACACTCGATCCAACCAGGGTGCAAGTGTACACCTATGGCACAAGACCCCCGCTTCGCCTGTGTGGGATGTTCCGGACGGACCTATCCCATGACATCGCCCGCCAACAGACCAAAATCTACGGGTCTCAGGAAGGCTCAGGATTCCTATTGGGGTGTAGAACAGCGCAGGACCTCGGGTTGATCCTTTTTGCCCTCACGGTCCAAGCCCACGGCCTCGACAATCTGATGCAAGTGTTCTCGACCCTATTTGACGGCATTGGACGCCTGAAGGGACCGACCATTCACCTTCATATAGACAAATCAGTCGCCCCGTAACCCTCTGGCACCGACGCATCGCGTTCCACCTACGGCCCAAAGTTGAAGCAGAGCTCCGCCTGCTGGAACGAGCAGGAATCATCGAGAGAGTTAGAGGTCCCACCCCGTGGGTGTCGCCCATCGTGGTAGCGAAGAAGCCAAAGCAGCCTGATGCAGTCCGAATCTGCGTGGACATGCGCATCCCCAATCTCGCCATCAAGTGGGAACGCCACCTGACGCCGACCATAGATGACATCATTGGGGAGCTGTCCGGCTCAAAGTGGTTCTCAAAGATGGACCTACAGTCGGGGTATCACCAAATCCCCCCCCCCACCCGGATTCCGCCCGATCACCACCTTCTCTACTCACGCCAGGCTCTGGCGATACATCCGGCTCAACTTCAGAATATCGAGTGCTGCGGAGGTGATCCAAAACATCATCCAGAATGTCCTGCAGGGGCCGGAGGGTGTCCTGAACGTCAGTGACGATATCCTAGTTCACGCACCCACACTAGACAAACACATCAGACGCCTCCACAAAGTATTTGCCTGACTTCAAGACCAAGGCCTCACCCTCCGCCAGGAGAAAGGCGAGTTCCTGCGCAAGGACATTAGCTTCTTCAGCTACCGTTTCTCTGACCAAGGGATGGGCCTGGATCCAGACAAGGTCCAGGACATCCACGATGCCCCCGCTCTAACATCAGTGACGGCCATCCCCAGCTTCTTAGGGATGGTCACCTACTGCGGATGATTCATCAAAGACCTGTCAGACCTCACTGGCCCCCTTCGCGACCTAACCAAATCCACAAGCACCTGGGAGTGGGGCCCGGAACAACAGGAACCATTCCAAAGCCGCACTCTCCGCGGACACGAACCTGGCCTACTTCGACCCCCGGAACGAGTCACAACTGGTGGTGGACGCCAGCCCAACAGGCCTAGGGGCCGTCTTAGCTCAACAACAAGCCTGTGGAGAGTGGGCCCCCGTTGACTACGTGAGCAGAACCATTAAACCAATGGAACAGCGCGACTCGCAGATCGAAAAAGAGGCCATCGCAATCTTGCGGGGGTGCAGGCACTTCCACATCTACCTGTACGGACACCCCTTTGCAGTAATAACCGACCACAAACCTCTAGTTCCACTGTTCCAGGGTTCCTCCACGCGCCCTCCACCCCGAATCGAGAAGTGGGTGCTCCAGCTCCAGGAATTCCAGTTTACCGTTGAGTATCGGCCCGGCATCCCAAACCCGGCAGACTTCCTGTCACGGCATGCCCGCCCAGTCACAGAGGCGGAGGAGGCAGAAGCCGCAGCAGGGAGGAATGTGTCCGGATGATTGTTGAGAGATCCAGACCCCTCTCGATTTCCCTGGACGAAGTAGTGAGAGCCACCAAAGATGACGACTGCCTTCAAACCCCCATTCAAGCCCTCACATCAGGGAACTGGAAGCCTCTTCAAAGCCCGACCTCATTTTGCACTCCCGAAGCTCAAGCCATGTGAAAGGCACTATACCAAGTCCGCAACAAACTGTCCATTTCCACGGAAGGTTGTCTCTTGAGAGGCCCTCGCCTCGTGCTACCAGAATGCCTCACTCAACAAGCGTCCCTCCTTGCGCACGGCGCGCATCAAGGCATAGTAAAGTCGAAAAATCGTCTTCGGAGCAATCTATGGTCCCCAGGCCTGGACCGGATCGTAGAAGCCATCGTCTATCGGTGGCCCGCGTGTCTGGCAATCAGCCTGCCATATCACCCGGCGCCAGTGATCACTGAGGCTGGACCAACATCCCCATGGGAACGGGCCAGTGCTGATTTCGGTAGCCTCCCAGGCGGAAGGTACATGTTCGTAGTGGTGGATGACTTCTCACGGTATCCTGAAGTGGAAATCCTGTCCTCTACTGCAGCCTCAGAGGTCATACCAAAGCTGGAGAAGATAATCGCCACCCACGGCCTCATTGGCGAACTGCGAACGGACAATGTCCCACCTTTCAATGGCACCAAACTGGAGGAATATCTGTTGTCCCACCGAATCAAACACCGCCGAATAACCCCAAGGTGGCCCCAGGCAAACGGGGAGGTAGAGCGACTGATGCGGACACTGAACTAGACTATCCAGATAGCTTTGGCGGATGGCCAAGGTCTAGAACTAGCCCTCTACCAGTTTCTGTGAGAGTATCGTCTGACTCCCCACTGCACCACCGGAGTCCCACCAAGCCGCCTTTGTTTTGGCAGGGTAGTAATGGACACCGTCCCACATCACCCCACGTGGGCAGCATCACCGGCCCCTCCGAGCCAGTCCATGGAACGGAGAACAAAGACAAACATGGACGCATCCCGAAGAAGGAAAGCCGTAGACAGCCCAATTGGTGTTGGTGACAGAGTGCTGGTACGGGACCGCCACCCAGGAGGAAAATTCCGTTTACCCTTTGAATTGCATCCCTGGACCATGACATGGGTCAAGGGTATCATGATAACCGCATCCCGAGGAGAAGAGAGAGTTACTAGGAACGTGTTGTTCTTCAAAAGAGCCCCGATGGACGACTGGGAAGAATTTCAAGAACTAGGAGAGCCCGACCCTGACACCTCTCGGGACTCGGTGGAAGCAGCAGAAGATGACACCCCTCCACCGGCCTCAGGTGGAAGGAGCGACCAAACCACCCAGGACCCTGAAGGTCTCCCGTCACAAGGGGCGCAGAGCAGCCGAGACCCGTCTGAGACAGACTGTTCTGAGGACATGTTCCAAACCCCGTCGGACAGGAGTAACCAGGGCAGGTATCACCTGCGCCCCCATCCGAGACCGTCACAGAGGTATCGAGACTTTGTTGACCGTTGACAGCCATGGAAGAGGGCCGAACCTGGGCACCCGTGAAAACCAAGTAAGACTGTTCCAACTGTTTAACAAGTTTTGCAGAGACTGTAAAGTGTTATGTAGTCATTGCTGCATCGTTCTGGTTTTGTAATGTTTTGCATTTCTGGGTAAAGGAGGAATGTAGTGTTGCCTGAGATTGGGCTAGCCCATGTTGATGTGTCCTGGGGGGATGCCTAGCCACACCCCCTACAAGCGTGGGCGAAGTGGGCTGACCCTGCGTCCGCGCGGGCCGGCACGCAAGGTAGTGATTAAATAGCCCAGGGCTCTGGGCGTGGTTCAGCTTTGCATCTGGCCACCAGTACCAGCTACTTGTGTGCGTGTCCAGTTATTTCACCAGGGCCCACCCACGATATTACACCAGTCTCCATATACACTGAAACAAATCTATCCCACGTGTAGGACTCTTCCCCACAGTCATCATCATATCCCGATAATCATATACAACTGTTACCTCAGACGGTGCAGACCTGCTGTTTCACAAACTTCAGAGGAGTTGAGTAAACGTGAAAGAGAAATCGCTGCACATAAATCATGTCAGGCCCAGTCGTGGCTCCTAATTCTCGGGGGCAGGGGGGGGGCGGGTAACATAAAAAATTGACCTGATCCCAATCCCGGTCCTGCAACTCCTCTACGTCCAGTTCCAGGGCCGGTCCGGACCCCGGAGCACGAACAGGTCTGGGCGGCCGGTGTCTCACTCTCAGCCAATCCAGACGCTGCATTAGCACCGCCAGGATTGGATAGGGCACAGATACGGCCCTCCCACTAGGAGACAGGGGGTGGGCGAGGCTACGGCTACCTCTCTGGTTCCCCCCTCCCTCACTCTCCTACTGAAGGTATAGCAGTGGCTGACAGTGCGCATGTATGGGCTGACCATCCCAAACCCGAACACGCGCACTACGTGTCGCGGTCACTGACAGTCTGACTGTCACTCTAACTGTGTTGAGTTCTGCCGTAGCCCCACCCCCACCCACTTCAGTGTCCGATTGCCATGCGTGCTTGTCCCAGCAGCACGAGAATGGCAGTGGAGGAGTTGAGAATTGCTTAATTTGCTTGCACAAACTTAGGGCGATGTGGCTAGTGGGGCAACACCCCAGCACCCCCAATGGACGCACAGCCACTGAGTCCATTACTGTCCATTAATACATTTTGCTGCCAATCCATGAAGATGGCAGAGTTAATGTATAGAGGACCTTTAAATATTTGCAATTTTTAAGGAAAATATGAATACACTCCTTCAACCCAAGACACATGTTCTCCTTTTTTATTTTTTATATATTCGCTCATGTAAGACATTTCAATAATTCATACTGTAAAAGGTGCTAATTGTATGTGCATTGTCAACAGCTACCTTAATAAATTAACTTAACGCAAGTGATTGTTAGTATTAATAATACAAAATTATGTAATCAAATGTTGTTTGCATAATTTCGTTAGCAGAATTAAACATATTTGTATTGTTTAGATTTGCTTTGTGGTTTACGCCTAAAAATAAACGTTTTATTTTGGAGGCTAAGTTGGCACCATGACAACACACCATGTCTGTGGAATAGTATTTCATAATTGTGTTCAAAATTGGATCTGAGCTAAAAACGTGTTATTTATTCAAAGGCATCTCGCATGGATGTAGATGTGAAGTAGGGATGTGTGAGGCCACCAAGTCGTCTGTATCAGCATACTTATTTATGAAGTTCACAAGCTTTACAAAGTTTGAAACTTTCCGAGTTTTACTGATTAACAGATGCATCTTTAGTGACTCTTTACAAGACAGAGAAACTGTCCTAAGTTATCTGTTTTTCCCTCTAAAGTCCTCTTATTTTGATATGAAATGTGTTTTAGTCAAATAATCGAGAAACGCACATCTCTGATTTCATGAAATGTACATCCTTAAGGTGTTGTTTGGATTTTCAATAGTCCTATACAAACATATCAAGCTTATGCAAATGCATTCATGTTATTTAATCATTATTTGGTCATTTCTAGCGAAGCATATCATTGTTATCCACTATGTCCACTATGAGCAAACAAGAAGTACCTGAAAGTGCATCTTGTTACCTTATTGACTGTTTCTTCTAATCGTTGTTCCCATGCCGCTGACTTAGTGTTTTAAAAGTGAGAGCAGAGATCTAGACATTGGAGAGGAGATATTTGCGGGGTCAGCTTTATCAAGACAGGATGGGCAAAACAAAGGTTGCTGAACGGCGGCAGCATAGGGCCTTCACTGCCTGCCCAAGTGGCAGTGTTTTGTTCTTTGTTAAACAGCTGCTCTGCCTGTAGTTCTGAATCAAGTATACAATGTGCACTATCTTTGAAACTGGGCTAGTTAGTTCTTAATATGCTAGAAGCAGTAAAGCATACGAGTGTGTTATTTTAGAAACATATTCACCATTAAAAAATATTTATTCTGTATCCAGAGAGACAACCAGAGGTCTCCCGCCCCCTCTGCCACCCACCGATGCCCCAGCAGATCTGGGGGTGGCTAAATGGAGTATGGGAGCTTTCCTGCCTAGGTAGGTCAAGAGCTGAGTACATTTACTTCTGACTGGTAAGTGTCTTCCGTTAGGCTGTCAATGAAGGCTTGCTTATCTAGAGCAAGGGTAGCAGTATCTGAGCGCAGACCTCATTGGTGCTCAGGATTTGGTGCCATCTGTATTTGCATTGCCAGCAGCTCCCCTGGGCTTCTTAGGTGATATTTTGGGTGTGTCGTCTGGGATATTCAGGAGGTGATGTGCGACTTCAAGTGTCCTGACCTGGTGAAGCTTGTCCTCCCAAAAGAAAATTATGTGGAACGGATGGCCCCAGCTGTATGCTACCCTCTTTCTCTTGGGGAACTCTGTCATAGGTCAGAACCCTCCCTGCTTCTGAAGCATCAATGTAGAGAGGTCCAGTTATAGTGTCAGCGTGTGGCACCCAGAGAGTACTGGGTGAGCATCCCCCGCAGAGTGTAGGATATTCTCCTTAAGCAGAAAATCGTGGACGCAGATTAGGATGTCTGGGGGGTGCCCCATTCCCACCAGCATGGCCCACTTTGTGCGTGTGGTCAAGTTGTATGGCTGTCTCCTTTCTCATGCCTAGAATGTGGTGGAAGAGCAATTGTACAAATTCCATTATGTCCAAGTATTCCATTGCCCATGTGTGCCCCATATGCAAATCTTATTTCTGCAGGAGCAATGCTCCAGGTCTTCGGTGTGGGCCTTTAGGGTGGCTGGTTGCTCCTGAAGACAGAGGACCTCCTGCTGTCTGTGTGGAAATTTCTCTCCCTGGGCTCTGGTGTTGCCCTCTAATGTGGAAACCGTCACTCATCACCTGCATTTTCTGGTGCCTCTCTCAAACCTCATGGGATAGATCTTGTTTGACAGCCTAGAGGCCATACCACAGAGAGGAGAAGAGAGCGCATCCATAAAAGAACATGTGAGGGAGCTTCATCATCAGTGTTGGGCATAGGGGTGGGTCCTTGCTGGTTCTGTTGACTATCCTTTCCATGCAAGTTAGAAAGGTGGGTTAGCATGTCCTTGAGGTTGCGCTTCTTCTTGCCCCGTGCCGTCAGCATTGCAAGCATCTGCTTGATCGGTGAATACTCTGCTAGGACTGGATAAGAAGATCATAGATGCTGCTCGGAATTTAACTTGGAGCTGCAGCCAGTGCTGGAAGGGGCCAAGGGGTTCACTGAGTGAGTCAGTGGCAGAAGCGAGGGAGCACACCCCACAGTCAGGTATCCAGATAATGTTCTCATTTTGTCATGGCCCTGCACCATGCTGGGCCCAGCTTGGCGACTCACTAAGTTGATCTGGGTCGTTGCCTGGAGGTGTTACCTCCCCACAGTATGTGCTGTCCTTGCCATCTGCTTTGAGTGGCTTCCAGGGTTTAGGCGTGCTACTCTTGTGGTTGTTGCTGGGGAGTGACCATGTGCTGAATGGCAGTGGGGTGGTGTCCTCTATTCAAGCGAGCCATTATGTGAAGGTGGCTCAGGTTAGGCGGTAGTCCTCGGCTCAGCAGCACAGGGCTCACAGCATCAGTACATTCCCATCTGGGCTGTGCTGAGTCTCTACAGTTGTTGGACCACCTCCTCTTGCAGGGAGCCATCAGGGAAAAGTCACTGGCTGACCAGCGGCCCTGGCCTATTGGGGCAGCTGCATGGTGAGAACAAAAAGGGGTAGACAGGACAATGAAAGACAGCCCGCAACAGTTAACAGTGGGTTGTCATTCTCTCCAGACCCTCCACGGTGTGCCAGCTGAGGGACCAATCCTTCCTCATCTCTGGGCCCAGGCTGCGGCCATTTGTAGCTCATGGTACCACCTTGGCTCTCTTTGCAGCAGATGGACTCCAAGCATTGAGGCTGAGCACACAAGTCCTACGCTCTGTTCAGGACCCGTTCCTCTCTGCAGGCCATGTCATGCCAGCTGCACAATTCGACCTTGGCGCCACTAGGCATGCTGGTTAGTGATAAGCAAATTATTCACACTGCCCTGTTGCTCATAGCCCAGGTGTCCCCGGATGTGTTAGGTGCCTCTTTGGTCTCCTGGGATCAGCAGTGAATGCTATTTTAGAAGACGAGTGGATAGACAGTCTGGGTCGATTGTCTAACTGAGCCACCATCATGGCCACACTCCTAGGCAGTGTTTTATATTGATTTGTAGATAATTAGGAGCCACTTAAAACTTCTGAGTTCTAGCCTCAGTAAGGACCTTTTGATTTTATTAAAATTATATGTATAATAATAATATATTTACTTATATGGGATTGCAGCCAGCCCTCTACATCCATTGGTCAGTAATGATGATATTCAAATTTTCTTCTGACCACTACAGCTCACAGTATTAGGCAATAAGGCATCCCACATCAGCAATTGGCTTAAATTACTGAGTGACTGCCTTCTGCCCTTTCATAATGAGCACATGCGCACACAAGGTGATTCCCTTCAGTGGCAGGGTCTCACATAACAATATGTTCTTTTTGAGCCAATGTTTACTTTTCCTAAAATGACGAGGGCTCAGCAGCTTCCCTCAAAAGGAAGTTTTGCAAAAACCAACACAGAACAAAACAAGCATTCATAAAGACAGAAAGGGGCAGTCAAACCAGAGAAATTGGCTTTGTAATGTGTATACTTGTAAAGCGCACTGTTGCCAGTCGGTGTCCTGGCGCTGTATACCACTGGGGAACCCGTCCTGGCTTTCCCTGTGGGATGGTCCCTGCTGGGAATCCCCAATGTGGAGCCAGGCATCCCCGGCGTTGATTGTGCCATTGTGGAGATTAGGCAAGCTAATGCCCAGAGTTGCCGAGTGGGACCCCTGGTTAGAGTAGGCACCGAGGCAAGAATTATCGAGTCTGCTGACCCTGGTCCACGACCCTGCCGCGTCGGGAATCGAACCCTGGTCCCGGCTGACTTCTGTTTCCAGGTCCGCTGCCTCTAACTAGTGAGCCACACCACTCCACTGTGGTGAATGCTTGTTTTTCCAATGCATTTTGCCTTACATCCGAAAAGGTTGTAGTTGTCCATCTACCTAAGTAACTGGTAATGCTCAAATCCAAAAGCATTGCATATGCGGTGGTGCCATTTCCATCTAAGTGCATTACGCAAGGCCGGAGTCATTCTGCACTTGAATGCTTTTAGTAGGTGTGCAGAAGATGGCTTTCTCAGGGGAGTTGCAGGGAAATACACTACAAATAAGGTGAATGCTCAAATAGTACTAATTTGATGAGCATTGCCTCATGTTTTCAATGTAGGCCCCACTTTTTACAATATAAGGTGTTAGTGGTGTGGAAAGTGTGGAAGAATGTATCAATATTAGAATTGTCACTAGGTACATGTGAGATGAGAAAACCTTTCAAGAGGAAAAAAAATCCTCTTTCACAATTTTCCTGCTCATGTTCATTCACAGACCAGTCAATAATTAGATGACACAAACACGTACAGGGTGTTGAAAAAAAGTGTTAATCGGTAATGGTGTTGAATAATGTACTTCTGCATAGTAATTTAGAATTTGCACATTTGCACATAGCTAGCAAAAATAATACACAGGTTTACAGCGCTCTAGGCAAAGTCCTCTTTTGCCTCCAGGGCTCTCCCCATAAACATAAAAGGGGCTCCTTTTCATAACTTTTGCTGCCATGGTTAACCTTAGTGCCAGTCCTGATGAGTAGGTACGAAAGTTATGTTAACCAGTCACTAACCTAAGACCATACCCGATAGTTATGTATTTCCAAATTCACAATTGTTTTTGTGAATTTGCTCGGCTTAGTTTTTTTCATTAAGCCCAGAGCAAATGAAGGAAAACAGCAAAAAAATTGGAGGCGTTTACCATTGACCTCGCTTCTCGAAGAGAGCATGTTACCCTATATGTGCAGTGCATAAATCTAGAGCATTTTACTTGCTATATTTCTTGCACCCTCACAAGAACTGTAGTGCAACTCGACCTCACAGCAATTCTTCCCACTAGTATTTTTTTTTTCTCAACATTATCATCTTCATAAAAACTGCAAAGACAAAGAGGCCAGACTCTGGAGACAAGGTTTAAAAGTCTAATGAAAACCTGATCTTTTATTATGTGATCTGAGTGCCCAAAACATGGACTCGTGTGGCGTACTTTACTGTATAAGGCTCATGATTCTTCAATTAATTCACACAATACTCTAGGATTTGAATGAAATTTCAGCGCTTCAACCGCCTTCCATTTCAGTAAATTAATTTTTGATATTTCAGATCGGGGAATGAATATTAAAGTGATGAATAATTTATCCGGGGCCCAAATACCCTTTTTTTTAACAAGGTTAAAATACAAGTGCTAGAGAAATGGAACGCCGCTGAAGAAAGGAGGTTAATCAGGGTGTAAGCCAAGCCACTTAAAGACGCGGGAATTTGCCTTGTCTGGTTTAAATAGCCTGATACTCCTTTTAAAGGGAACAAGGAATAGGGAAGGTGAATTCAGGTCTCCCTCTATTTGAAAGAGGGATGTGATTGGAGTCTCTGAAGCTCAAACTCTGACAACCCCTAGGAAAAGGGAGAGCAGAAAGTAAATGAAAAAAAATATAGGCTAGTGGAAGATAGCAGTGTTTAATAGCCTGGAAACTGTTGCCAGCGTGAGAACATTGATATTTGCTGAATCATATGTGATTTTTTTTTAAGACACAGGGTTTTAGAATCACTAGCTGTAAGAAATTGGGCATCTTTCAAAGGGAGCACGCTTACAAGGGGAACAATGGACAGGCTTTAAAGAGGAGTCCTTAAAAGCGGATGATAAGGCTGATAAATGCTGCCAGAATGGAGGCAGCAATCTGAAGGTGCTCATACAAATGGATTATTACCGTAAGGCGAAAGGAGTCGAGGAGCATGACAAAAGCGCAGAATACATTTTTTTCTCATCTATTTGTCGAAGGCCACCATAGGGGCTAAGGGAAAAGACTCATGTGACCTTAGCGGAAATGAAAAGTATGTTTGAACATTGGATTTGTTAGAGGAGACCCAGGCAACTTAATGGATTTTCCAGTAATGATGTCTAGATTTCTGGGATGTTTCTACCCTGTGAAGTTTGGCGTGCTATGGGGTTTCGTTGGAATACTGAATCTATTTTAGAGGGGGATTTAAATGATATGGCAAGGTAGACGGGCTGCGTATTTCAAGGATTTCTTTTTTAAAGACTGCACATTTTTCAATGCCTGCCATGCTTCTTCGAAATAGACTCTCCATGGCGATGTAATGTTTATAACTAAAATATGACTACTTCTTTTATCTGATTCCAAGACAGTTACATATGACAAGCAAATTTGCAACTGTCTGCATGTCACACTCATAGTGATCAGGAGGAGAACTGCTCAGAAGAATCTCATTGATTTCTCTAACCTGCCTTCTTTCATTTTTAAAAGAAAGAAATGGCATTACAAATCATTTACATTAATTTAGAAATCAGGTTTTGAAGATTGTGAATTATGAACATTACTGTATAACATTTTCTATCATTGACATGGAGACAGAGTTAATCACACACTGCAAGAATTAACTTCCTAGATGTTCAGACATTTCTGAAATACAATTTTTCACAAAGGATAAAAAGTTAGGCAACTGAAATTTGAGCAACAGAAAATGAAAAACAAATATTAAAGCGATGTTTAATTTTATTTTATGATGACATTTCGCATATTTGTTTGTCGTATGTGTGTTACACACCACGTGATTTAAACACCATTTCTCTCAGCAGTTATATATACTTTGTTCATGTCAGGCAGCAGCTGTTCACTACCACTACATTAAGCTATTGCATTTACCACCTATGCAGAGCTAACTGCAAAAATAAGGAAATTGCCAACTATGTCTGTGATTCCCTTTAAATAAAGTACATTTTGTTTCTTTAGACGCTTTAAAGAAAATTGGGCTGCTTTCAAAATAGAAAAGTTTACTTTTTAGGTCTCGCCTGAGCAAGCACGCAAGTGCTGCGCAGCGAGGCTTTAGTAAAGACTTCCGAGTCTGACAACACGCTTGTGCGTGTTGTTTTTTTTTTTATGACAGCCTATTGGCCTTTGCATGCGCCTTTCTAAGAAAAACAGCACGCACTTGGGTTTTTGTCCCACTTTTTCTTAGAATGTTGAAGCCTATGGCCTGGACCTTGCGGTTACGTCCAGAGGAACGCAGTGTGCCACCTGCTTCTGGTCACATTTAAAAGCTTGTTTTTTGTCGCTTTCACTTTCACTGCTGCATTCTTACAGCGCGTCTACCACTCGCGGGATGCTACAGCTGCTTTTTTCGCATCCCACGGCATTTCCCCTGTGGGAGCGAGCAGCTGCAATGCCTACTTGTTTAAGGCGTTTTAACCCTTGCCAGCTACAATGTGCCCACATGCCCAAATTTAGCTCTTGCATATCTCTAATTATGCATGTCTCCTTCCTGTCCTCCACACTCTGCACTGTTCCTGCACAGTACACCCCGTGTACTGCAGCGTGCACAAGTGACCCCACTAAAGCCCTTTGCTGCCTTTTTGTTCGTTCATGGGCACTTCTATAGTCCTCCATGCCCTGTAATGCTCCCACGCAGCCCAGTATCCCCTCTCGTGCCTCAGCGTCCCTATAACCCAGCTTGGTACAAACCATTTCGTGGTGCAGTATGCTGGGGAGTCTTCATTTTACACATGGGTGTTGTGCACCTGGTGCATATGCATGCTGCGGTAAAGCCATCTTCAAACCCCATTACCTCTGCATGCTGTGCCGTGCCGTACCCTTACAGACTGCAGTGTTGCCATGCCCCCAGTATAGCCATCCACAAAACCTATAGATTCTTTATACTCTAATATAAACCCTAATGTGCAGCAGCATGTACACATGCTGTAGTATAGCCATACTCGTGCACTGTCATCCCTCCATACTCCAGTATAAACCCTAGTGCACAGCCGTGCCTGCGCCTGCCTCCATCATATCAATCCTCATGCACTATCGCCCCCGAGTACTCAAGTATAAACCCTTATGCATCCGTGCCTCCCTCCCACACAGCCATCCTCACGCACTATCGCCCCTCCGTACTACAGTATAAACCCGTATGCATCCGTGCCTGCGCATGCCTCCAACATACTCATTCTCAAGCACTATTGTCCCTCCGTACTCCAGTATAAACCCTAGTGCACTGCAGTGTGTGCATGTGCATACCTCCCTCCCAAACAGACATCCTCGTGCAATATCGTCCCTCCATACTCCAGCACAAACCCTAAAGTGCAGCCGTGTACATATGCCTCCTGCACAGCCATCCTCACACACTGTAGTCCTTCGGTACTACAGCATAAACCCTAATGTGCAGTGGTATGTGCATGGCCCTGGTGTAGACTTTTTAATGCACTATTGTCCCTGTATGGCCCGGTAATGCCATCCTCGGGCCCTATATTGCTTGCGTGCCCACTCCACTGCACAGTATAAACTGTAACACACTGCAGTGTAAATGTCTGCAGTGCCCATGCATGTGCTGTAGTCAAGTGGGTCCATGGCAGCCATTATAGCTCCTCGTATTCTGGGATTCTTGCGTGCCTCCACTTTATTCTCTCCACTCTGCCGGCTCTGCTGGTGGCACGCACCAGACTCAGCTCCCAGCCTTCGGTTTTGTGGGTTTCCAGTCTGGGCTGGGGCCAAACCAGGAACTCACAATGGGGCAACTCTGTATTTACCCTGAGTAGTCATTCCATAAGACATAAATTGCATGTTTCCGTAACGTCGATTGCACCAAGTCCCCTCTGACGTGTGACGGATGCCATCTCTGCTGACCAAGGGTCTTGTGGGCCGGTGGAGAATAATAGTGGTTTACTAAACTCCTCTGAGGATCTTGTACTCTCCACCTAAAATTATCCTTTGCTCAGTGCATGCGTCTGCTTCCAATTACCTGCCAGCGTCAGCCAGAGGTGCCAGGGCCACACGGATGCACAGGACAGATGTCCTGGGTAGCCCTATCTTCCACCTCAAGCGGTCTGAATGTCTTATCAGGCCTGGGTCTGAGGTGGGGCCTAAGAGAATTTTATTGAGGCCACTATCCATGGGGCCCAGGGAGGCCTGAGGCTAAGAATCGCCCAGTTCGCAGACCTGTCCATGGCAGAGGGTCCGGTGTGGGGCGGCTGAGGATACATATTTGTATTCTTTTAGTCACAAGACTCAGGCATTGCCCGGAAGATGTGCCTGTGCTTGAATCAGGACCGGGGAACCAAAGGGGCTTTCTGTCTTGCTTAATCCGGCGGCCACCTATTGCCTAGGCTTAAAGGTGCTCTGGAAAGAGGCTATAAACTATTGGAGCACTGTCGAGGAACATGGTGGAAGCTTCTAGTTAGTAATTATGTTTAAAAGAGAGGCGGTACCTATTGTTTTACATTTTGTTTGTAGGTGAGGCCACTATCACTTTCCAGCGGTGTTCAGAACTACCTGCCAGAAATCAGTGCTGAGACCTTCATAAATATCACATGAATGAGAAAGTTGATAGGGGGTCTTGTGACAGTGTAGTTGAAAGTTGAGAAAATGGCCACACTACATAGGATAGCACACCTTTACTCCAGCAGGGATTTTTTTCCAGGCTGGCTTTCCCTACCAACTGTAAGAGGTTATATAAGGATCGGATTCTTAGACATCCCGAGCAGGAAGGGTTGGGTTTCCTCCTTGCAGGCTGTCGGACTGGGAGGGTGCAGAACTTCTGGTATTCAGTGTTCCTATGCCTCCAGACCTCCGACCACCATGTGCTATGCAGACTCGGTCCTCATAAAGGCATAAAGGCTGAAGTCACAATCGCGTTGGTGTTGGAGCCCTAGCATTTCGACCATCCAATTCTAAAGAGAGCAGAGTTGTAGGAGACTCCTGTCAGACGATAGTGAGGGAGGGCAACATCAATCTTACATTGTAGTATATTGCTAGTTGAGTGCAAGCATTACCATGTGCATTCGAAATGTATTTTGCAGATGTGAATCACCTATGAGGTGATCTGTAAACATTATAAAATCCACCAATATATTTGAGTATACCTGCAAAGCACACAGCCAGTTGTAACAAGGGGTGAGAGGAGAACGTTGTTTAATTTGTTCTTGCTCCCAGGGTTAGTTAAAGCTTGTTGGTGCGGTATTTTACTTAGCTTTCTGGGATAAAACCACTCAGTGCCATATAATTACATGCCACATACTTACAATCTACTCAATGCAACATAAATACACTCCACATTATACAACAGAGTGCCACATAATTATATGCGGGGAACGGATCACTTGTCCTGCGTAACCAGGGTTTTTGATATTTCGTTTAGTATATCGATAAAAAACCCTCATTCACGTACAGAGGATGATGGGAGTGGTATATCTTAATTCTCCGCCTTACTCTTTTGAACGTGACAGCATCATCATAGGGTTAGTTCTCATGCTTCCTCCACCCGGAGACGTACCCCTGGTTAATGCAGTAGTGATCAGTGATATAGGTGTCTCAAAAGATTTTAAAAACCTTGTATAGCCAGGTTTGAGTTTTAATGGGTCTGGATTCGAGGTGTGTGAAAAATAGAGTTCCCTGCTTAATGAGATTTATTAGGAATCTCCCGCACCAATATTGTGATCACAGCTAACCATGCTACACTCATTATGCATCTCATTCCCATTTGAGAGAATATAAAGAGATCTTCTGCCTTTTGTAATTTGACTAGAGAACTGAGTTGAGGTCTTGAAAAATTGCCATTTTATTGTTACTTTCCTGTCTGCAGTCATTGACAGCTTACTGCGGGAATATGAAAACCTGACACATTTCCCCATATTTTTGTTTTGTTCTCCTTTCTTTTGCTTTTTCATTATTTCAGCTACCATTTGGACCTCATTCTGGAACAGTATATCTTGTTTCCAACAATAGACCCTGAAAATTCACGGTATATATACACAGAGACCAATAAAGTCTCCCACTCACTATTTTTCACTTTAGGTCTTGAAGAAAGCCCACGTGACCCATAGGGGCAACAACAAGGGCTGAAACATGTCGACCTTTTTATGGACACACTAGGTGCGGGAGATTCCTAATAAATCTCATCGCGCAGGGAACTCTATTTTAACACACCTCGAATCCAGACGCATTAAAACTCAAACGAGGCTATACGAGGTATTTAACATCTTTTGAGACCCCTATATCACTGATCACTACTGCATTAACCAGAGGTACGACTCCGGGTGGAGGAAGCATGAGAACTAACCCTATGATGATGCTGTCACGTTCAAAAGAGTAAGGCGTAGAATCAAGATATACCGCCCCCACCATCCTCTGTACGTGAATGAGGGTTTTTTATCGGTATACTAAACAAAATAATAAAAACCCTGGTTACGCAGGACAAGTGATCCGTTCCCCACTTGATTTTTCTGGTATCGCAACAAGGAAGCCGAATGGATCACAGCTTCTTCTTTCTCCCCCCTCTTGATCATATATTACATAATTATATGCTACATAATTACACTGCACTCAATGCAACATACACTCCAAATACCACTCAGTGCCACATAATTACACACTACTGAATGCAACATACACTTCACACAATACCAGTCGGTGCCACATAATTATATGCTACATAATTACACAGCACTCAATGCAACATACACTCCAAATAATACAACTCAGTGCCACATAATAACATGCCACGTATTTACACTCTACTGAATGCAACATACACTCCAGACAATACCACTCAGTGCTGCATAATTAAATTACACTGCACTCAATGCAACATACATTCTAAATCATACCACTCGGTGCCATATAATTACACGCCACATAATTACACTCTACTGAATACAACATACACTCCCCATAATACCACTCAGAACCACATAATTACACTCTACTTAATGCAACATGAATACACTCCACACAATATCACTCAGTACCACATAATCACACGTCACAATTACACTCTATTCAATCCAACATAACTACACTCCACATAATATCACTCAGTGCCACATAATTACACTCTACTCAATGCAACATAAATACACTTCACATAATAACACTGTGCCACCTAAATACACACCACATATCTACACTGTACTCAATGCAACATAAATGCACTCCACATAATACCACTCAGTACCACATAATTACAAGCCCCATAATTACACTATACTCAATGAAGCATACATACCCTCCACATATTACCACTCAGTGCCACATAATTACACATCACATAATAACACTCTACTCATACATAAGTACACTCATACATAAGTACACTCCATATAATACCACTCAGTGCCACATAATTACATGCCACATATGTACACTCTACTCAATGCAACATAGACTCAACATAATACCACTCAGTACCACATAATTACACTCTATTCAATGCAACATAAATACACTCCACATAATACCACTGTGGCACATAAATAAATGCCACATAATTACACTTTACTCAAGGCAACATAAATACACTCCACAAAATACCACTCAGTGCGACATAGTTACACACCACATAATTACACTCCACTCAATGCAACATAAATACACTCCACATACCACTCAGTACCACATAATTACATGCCACATAATTACTCTCTACTCAATGCAACATAAATACACTCCACATAATACCACTGTGCCACATAAATAAACGCCACATAAATGCACTCTATACCACATACCACCAATCAACATAATGCACTACACACCATGACACAATTTCACTAAGCATAATTCCACTCAACATCACAGTTCCAGGCCACACAATTCAACTCCACACATTACCAATACACACTGCATAATTACACACCAAACAATATATTTCAACTCCACGATCCACGTACCTCCAATCCACACCATATAGTGTCACAACCTGAGCGCCAAACATCATTCACCACCACCATTTTGCATCAGCGCACCACCTAAGCATCACGTCAGTCTGCCCTTGGAATCTGGCATCTATTGATTCTCCCATAGCGTCCATCCGCTGCTCGTGTTCTAATTAAATTACTGTTTTCCAACCTCCACTCCACCGTTATTTATGTCCATCTCCCCCGTAACAAAAAAAATTATAATAAACAACCATGAGAACAGGCAGGAAGAGGTTGCCAGCAGTGCAAGTACAAAAAAACTAGAAGACATTATTTCTGGTAAAATATTTTTTTAATCAGGTTTTTTAGTTGCATATAATGTTGTCTTTATTTGTATAAAGGTGACAAGAATGCTTAAAACTTTTTTATTATAACTTTTCAACATAATGCACAGTAGCCACAATGCTCTACAACATAGCCAAAAGTTCTGGCTAAACACATAAGGTCCTATGGACCACTGCCTATTTCCCAACAAGATTTTATTTTACATTCAAAATGGAAAAGGGTCCAAAGGGGTCACCGTCCTATTTGGAAATAAGTCGTCACCTTCTTTTTAGCTGTCAGTAACATTTCAATGGTTTGCAACTGGAATTGCAGTTGCAATCCATTGATACATATTGTAACAAAATATATTTGGAAAGGATGCCCACAACACACACCTTCCATATAGTGATTTGTAAGCCATTTCTGAGACCATGAAAGTCTTGTGGTCAAAAATCAACTAATTTAGGGAGTAGCAGTGTTTGTCACAACTAATAGGTTAGGTACATCTGTCCGTATATTGTAAATAATCCACTTTGGGTGTGCCACTAGAAAAAAGACAATAACTGCCAGCAGCCAATCAATAGCTTCTATAGTTACTGACCTGAAATTGCAACTTCCAGCACACTGCTTGTGCCCCTGTCATGAGTTGAATATAACTGAACGAAATTTCAAATATTGGGCCACATTCACAAAGAAACTCTAACAATTATGGCTGGAGATCTACTCCTCTGTCTGGAAATAATTTTCTGACTCCCTAGAATTTACACATATTTTCAGTAGTACATCTGGAAAGCTGTGTTAGGTGCAATTTTCCAGGCTTACTTATGAGAACGTAATGTGCCATTCCCAATGGGATCCTTTTCCTGCTGTGCAGAACTCTCTGTAGCAGAGAGCTCCTACAAAGGGGATAGGATTTCCCTGTAGAAATTGACATTTTTTTCTCTAGAGGAAAAACAAATCCTCACGAAGAAACTGCTTTCCATACACCCCCAACAAATCAGAGGTGATCAACCCCCTTCCAACCTGAAAATGGATTTACAGTAAGCATGGGCGTAAAATCCGTTCCGCTCGCGGATTTTGCAGATTTTCGGTAAATTCGCAATCCGCGAACTCTCGCGAACTTGCCGAAAATTCGTAAAATCCGTGCGAAGCGGATTTTTTGCTTGGTCGCACTTGCCAACTAGACTACTATACAATTTCGCGGGAGTAAACACTTGCGAACACGTAGATGTGGCGGGCAGCGACAATCTCGCAATTGCGAGATTGCAAAATTTGCAATTTCGCACAAGAAATCCACCAGCAGGCAGCATAAACCTTGAAAATTATGATTTTTATCAGAATAACTCCTCAGGTTGACATTTGCCTGTACTTTTTCTTTGCAAGGAGTCCATTTTGGGGGTGGGGGTGGGAGGAAGGAAGTGCCCCACAGTCTCCAACTTCCTGTTCCTGTCCACCAGGCTCCTCCCAGTGCTTTCTGCATGTGCTGGTCACTTTGATTTGGATCTTGACCTGGAAGGATTACTTTTTGTGTATGCTGCTGGATATTTGGATTTTTGCAAAACTGAAAGCACTCAGCAGGTGCAAAAGTTCAATCTTATCATTAGTAACCATTCCCTGTAGTGCTTCCTGAGGGGCCCCTACAGAGTTCATTTGCCTACTTGCAACTATTCTATGACCCTGCTCTGACCCTCACAGCAGGCTCAGAGAATAGCTACAAGTATACAACAAAGGTCCTGTTAAAAACATTACACTGCAACAGAAAGCAATTACAGACAAAACTGAAAGCACTCAGCAGGTGCAAAAGTTCAATCTTATCATTAGTAACCATTCCCTGTAGTGCTTCCTGAGGGACCCCTTCAGAGTTCAGTTGACTACTTGCAACTATAGGCCACAAAGGTCCTGTGAAAAAAAAGTGCACTGCAACAGAAAGCAAATTACAGATAAGGAAGCAGGTGCCAGCCAGACTGGAAGTTTAAATTCAGTGACACATTAATCAACCCCAAATTAATTCATGTCAGTTGAAGCAGGGCAGGTGTGCTTGCTTTTTTTCACCCCCATAATCTACAGTGATAAACCAACCAGAGGGTGGCAGTGATGTACCAGAGGGTGGCATGGGTGTACCAGAGGGTGGCAGTGGTGAAACAGAGGGTGCTGTGAACCTGTGATGATGAACCAGATGTAGAAACAACATAGTCGCGGCCGTTGCGAGCCGACAAGTAAGTTCGCAATTGCGAACTGGTACAGAACCCTCGCGAACTGGCAGAAATCCTTGCGAACACAGAAAAAAAAATCAGCAAATTCGCGAGAGTTCGCGGATTTTGCGGATTGCGAATCCGTAAATACGCAAGTTCGCGGATTGCCAATTCGCAAAATCCGCCCATGCCTAATTTACAGCAGCACTTAGCATGAGTTAAATAAAAATCTAAATTTCCAGGGCAAAAGTGGAATGAGGGGAGACTATGAATTCCCAAACATGTACATTTGTGGGTGTTCACAAACTTCCAAGGATAGCCACCCCTTGAAACTTAATTTTCCCACATCCTTGAGTGGGCTTTAAAGGTGCTGACAACTCTGTGCTCATGGGGAAGAGCTCTGCACACATAAACAAGCTTAATGCTGCCAGGAATCTATGCGTAAATTCCTGGCAGACAGACATTACGGTAAATTTGTTTGAAAATGTAATTTTGTCACCAACTTTATCTTCAGAAATGGGGCCCAACATGTATAAAAGAGCATTAACTTTGAACAATGTTAATAATCTTCCATTATTCAATTGAACTCTCAAGTCCATTTTTGGTCTGGTGTCTGTCTCAAATGATCGATATATATTATACTCACATATAATGTTTTTTTTATCAAGCTCTGTTCATCAATTGGACATTTGTCATATTACTTCAACCCACTACAGCATACACCAGGGAGTAGTGAGGCAGTTCACTTCAGCTGCTGGTCTTATGCTCGTTCAAATGGTGCACATCTGCACCCAATATAGTTCCCTTCATTGCTAGGAACTACTATGAAAGTGTGTGCTTTTTGAAACCAAAACAATATTTGTACTTTTAGCTATTTTATTTTTTAGGTGTGACTGAGCAGGATCCGTAAAGATCTACAAAAACCTGAGCAACACCATCCCAAGCACTGGGCAAAGCAGAAAGAGTGGCAGACAAAGCTGGACATATGGTATGTCGTTTTCCAATTCCAGTTATTCATGGATTTTATCATGTAGGAACATTATTTTTTACAAAAAGTCCTAGCAGCAGTGCGCTGGAAGTCACTTTCCGATATAGACTACACTATCTACAAACCAGTAAATGCCTTCAAAAATTAGAGTATGGCAATCGCCTTTTATGCAGTGCTTAATTTGTAAAAAAAAAACATAAGTGCTAGGGCTCTCTCAGGAGGCCACCACAGCCTGCACTACACATTGTCCCTACCGTGCTGCCAATCATATTAACAACACAACTACTAACCATCACACTCCTGCAAGTGTGGCAATTGGGACTATTCCAGGCCCTTAAAGCTATAAGAATGGCTTAGCAGCTGAAATAGTAATTTTTAATGTATATTCAATCAAAAATTAACTGTTGTTGTGGTCAACTCTAAATTAGTCAGACAGGGCCCCCTTGTGGCATACTGTCACATGCACACGTGTTCACCAGAACCCACCAGCTCAAAATAAGCACTGCTTTTATATTGATCACTAGCAGCCCGTCCCGACGTTGTCCGGGTATGAAATAGAATGTGTGTAATGTGTGTATTTGGCAAGGGCAATTTTTTTAAAAATCTCGCGGTAGACAAAACATTTTGTTTCATTAGAATAGAGACGGAGAAGGCCCAGCTGCAGCCCTGGTTGATGTTAGCAGGCGCGTTTAATTGGTGTAGTGATCCGCGGCCTGAGCCCGGCTACAGCCCTGGTTGATGTTAGCAGGCACGTGTAATGTCGTTGAATGAGAGAGTTATCAGCCGCGGGTAAATCCTTTTAATGAGAGAGTTGAGTGACAGCGAATAGGAGAGGCTGCAGTAATTGTCCCCGCAGACACGCTCATTTGCGTGTTCCCCCGCTTGAGGCCCAGATGCAGGCCTGTTTGATGTTAGCAGGCGCGTGTTCCCCCGCTTGAGGCCCAGCTGCAGCCCTGGTTGATGTTATCAGGCGCATGTAATTAGTGTACTGATCCGCCGCCTGAGCCCGGCTAGAGCCCTGGTTGATGGTAGCAGACGCGTGTAATTTCGTTGAATGAGAGAGTTCAGAAACAGCGCGCAGGAGAGGCTGCAGTAACGTTACTTACCAGGCCTCCAGGTGAACGCGTTTGTCACGCCCCCAGCACACGGCCACAGCAGACGATCTTCTGATTAATGTACGACTCACATGGCATGAAGGGCGGAACGTAGCACACGCCCCCAGCATTTCTCTTGCCCCCAGCGTGCCCCTTGATGCTGTGCAGCAACGTAATTGGCGCTTGTATGTACGACTCACATGACATGAAGGGCGGACACACGCCCCCAGCGTTTAGTCACGCCCCCAGCACACACCCAGAGTCCACGATGTGATTGCCGTACCACACGCCCCCAGAGTTAGGCACGCCCCCAGCCCACGCCCACAGCACAACGCAGACACGCCCACAAGGGACTCCTTTGCTGGCTCGGTTCTTTTACCTTTTAAATGTATAGAGGAGTTGGCCTAACGGCTAAGGCGCTCGACCTCGGACCTGGGGATCTGGGTTCGAGTCATGGTAACGACGCCAAACATCCTGTGATTCTGGGCAAATCACTTAATCTCCCCGTGCCTAACAAAAATGAATGTGTGTCCTTATGTAACGTAACTGGTGCTATGTAAAGTGCTCTGATACCCGATTCAGTTCGGGTCAAATTTGCGCTATATAAAACTCTGCAAAAAAAAATATATATATATGGTGGCTGTCTGCATAGCCTATGTCCTTCTGCTGCAACTGCCCTTTCCAACGCTGTATTGGGTGTTGTGATTGGTGCTGTGGTTACTGAGATTACCCGCCTCAAAGGTTTGGGCTCTCTCTTTATAATATTAGTATGGATGATTGAGTGGAAACAACCAATTTATAAACCAAAATTATGTGTCTCAAATGTAATACACGACAGGTGCCATATTACATAACATTTTGTTCTGGTCCAAGGAATGGAGCAAATCCATCTTGCACCACCTTTCATTCTTCATTCATCAACAATGTGAAATTAGGAAAACATTTTCGGTACACACAATACCTAGAACACTTTGTATAATGTTTCTCACCAGGTCAGAAAACTGATTGCATACTTTTTTTTATTATGAGAGGTTCAAATAGATTTTTGTACATAGTGGGACAAAATGAAAGGCAAAAAAGATTGATCTTTATCTTTTAGGAAAGCAGCAAAATTATTTTAAAACAAAATCATAATTTCCAATGGTTATTCATGGATCAGGAATTCTTGATTAAATAGTGTATTGTTCAAGTAAAATCATTTAGAGCAATTGACATGACGATTTACAATGAACTCATCATGTACTTTATTTTTGCTCCCTGTGAAAAATGTTTATAAGTACTGAAGAAAGCAATCTGGTTCCACTTTTCTCTAATACATAAGCCGCAAATGTAGCTCAAAATTAAGTTGCTCATTATGTCCAGAATTTTAAGTTTGCAATTTTTAGCCTCACTAGGTGAAGGGTTCGAGACAAAATATGCATAGAACATGATATTCCACATAAAAAAGTCCAAATAAAAGGATGTTATTGACATAACATACTTCTTTCCTAACAATGAAAGTCTGGGGCAGGAACTTACCATAAAAATTCCTACACTGAAACATCTAGGTAAAATGGCCTTTTTCCTTGAACATAATGATTGTATTTGTTTACAAGTTATCAAACTTAAGTGTTTCCACGGAGAGATAGGAGTTTCATATGGATCGGTTCGTAATACCAGATGATTAACATCGCTATGTTCAAGGAATTAGAGCTATATCCATGGATATTATGCCTTACCTATACACATGGCAAGGGTTAGTAGAATCTGTAACAGTTTTTCCCTTAACCTGCTTTCAGGTACGGCGGGTGCAGGGGACTCAGTGGTATATCTCCTCCGCTCGCTTCAACCCAGGCCTTGACCTCCACTAGTTCCTGTGCGCGGTTGCATCTTCGTGGTCATCTCTTTTTCCCTTGGCGTGTCTTGGCTCAATTGAGCCCATGCAGAGGATTATGGGGGGAGCAACTCTTGCATGCTGGCTTGTCAGTAACGCTGCATGCAGGAGAGTTATTAGAACGATAGCATTTTTAATGCCTCTATCATCACTCTATAAAGTTCTTCATCGCATTAATAATATTATGGTTCCTGAAACATTATTATCACCACTATTGATATTTTGAATGTTTTTGTTATCCTTTATATTCCCAATCCACGAAGGCCAATCCTAATTCAAGAATGGATCACTTCCTGTTCAGCACTATAAAAGGGGAGTTCATTGAGTCCCGCTGCGTTGCAACTGTGCTTCCTCGCTCTTGGATTTGTGGAGTTTCCACCTTCTCCAGTTTTTACCTTAACTATTTCTTGCTCTTCACTCTGCTTCTTTGATTGAATAGTTGGAAGGTGTTTCTGGTCTCCAGTTGTTTCAATTCCAGCTGATAATTATTTTCTGAAGCAGTTCTACACACCCATAGGCTGTTCATATGCACCAAGTAGACGCTACATCCATCGCCAAGAAGACCTGCTCTAAATAGGACCATAAGAAATGCTATAAGGATCACTTATCAGTAATTAATACTATTGCTATCCTTAAGCATATAAGTTAATATGCACCTGGTTATCAAGGCTTAAAAGGTCCTTGAAGAGACTAGATGTATCTCATGCTATTATCTTTTTATTCTACATGGGATTCTGCAATCTCTCTATAAAATGTGACCAAAATTTCTATATCATCCACGACTTGTGATACACTGTTGCTGATTATAAAGAAATGACATCAGAAATTAACTGTAACAGCCTATTACAGTCGAGTTCTGATGTCACAAAACCTGCTGCCAGAGCCACCAGCTGAGGGGAAAGGCAGGTGATGTCATGGATTACTAAAGCAGCTGTTTAAAGCAATGAAAAGTAAATGTTGCTTTTCTTGCGTCCGCTCTGTTTTTATTAACACTACAGTGCCAAGCAGAAAGTAGATATGTATAGCAAAAGGTTTATTTTTTTGCAATCCTTGGGAAATTATAGAAAGGTTAGAATCTTTCTGCATGTTTCTGCAGCACTAATTTTAAACTGTTTCTATTAAACTGCTTCTGACAACAACTAGCGAACATTATTTTTGATATGTTTAGTTTTGCACTAGTTACTTTATTTTTATTTTTCATATTTCCAAACATTCTCTCTCTTTCATAGGAAAGAGTTATGCACCAAGGATTTAAGTGGTTTGCGGGAAAGGTGATTGTGTGGGCATGTAGTATAAGGGATAAAGTCCCCCCTGCTGTACCTGATAAGGCTATTGCAAGTCTCCTCGGAGTTGAATAACCTTATAAAGGAATTTAGCTTTCAACCTTGTTCTTCTATGTGGCCCTGGAACTCCTTAGTGACTTGCAATATCCCGATGATGCACAGCAGGGGGTGCTTTATCCCACATATTTCTTTATGAGGTGGTTTTACTCCGCACTTAACTGTTTCATTCTCAGGGACAGCTGACAATCTTGAAAAACCTGGAATGCTTCTGATTTCAAAACGTTCCTCAGCAAACCTTGGAGAAACTCATCGGAGAGCCAACAGTGGTCTGAAGGAAGAGAGAACCAACAGCATATGCCAATAAGCTTTTGTCCCTTCTGTAACAAACCATGAGATGTCTTTCCAAGTTACTAGGGACACCTATTTTATGGTTTGTTTATTGGGGCAGTGAGAAAGTAAATTATTAATTGAGGTGAACAGTAGTCCACCATGACAAGTAATTAGTATTCTATGTTGTTAAGTCCAGGTAATGGGTTCACTAATTGAAAACTGTACTCAGCATCTGGTAGTAATGGCACAGGGAAGACAGGCTTAACTTAAGAAAATTTGTGAAGCATTTTAAAGTACCAAAACTGTTAAAAAGTAAAACACATAACACAATAAAATCCCACATCAATTTACAAAAATAAAGAAGAATTTATTGAGCAAAATGGCGCTCCCAAATGACACAAATCCAATAAGGGATCCCAAGATATGAACATTTAAAGTTTTAAGTAAAAATTGCACAAAAATCACTAAGCACCAATTGGAGTCAATGGCTGCAGTAAACTGGGACCTAGAAGTGAATTTAGTCTGATTGTGATGAAGCACATGTTGCATACACTAATCAGGTTTGACCCAGTTGAAGGTTTTTTCTTGGGACTTTGGGCCAGATGTACAAAGCATTTTTCCGGTAGTGAATGGCCCAATTTGCTGAATTGAGCCATTTGCAACCAGAAAATGTGTTTTCAAATGTGCAAAATGCAATTCCATACCTTGTTACCAAATTGCAGTTCGAATTTGTGATTCAGTAGTTAGAATGGGCATGTTTAAGGCATCCCTTCCAAATACCAAATCATTATAGTATGTATTGGTGTTTTGTGACCAAATTCCAGTCGCAGAACAGTAACATTTTTCTACCAGTTTAAAATATATGGTAACCCATTTGCAAATGTAAATACAAATATTTGTTAAGAGCTGATAGTGGTCCCATGGACCACTGTCCACTCTTAAGAAATGAAAAGTCAAGGGTATCTATTATTCTTTTTAAATGCATCCAGTTTTCCTTTATTGAAAATGAACTGCATTAAAAAAATACAAAAAGATTGCTTTAATAAAATACAATCACAGACATAGTCTAATGACATCAGCATGCCACCATCACTGTGGTTCTTAATGGGCCACAAACTGTGACCTACCTCATTAATATTCATGTGGTAGGTCAATGTTTTGAAACACAAGGAATCCCTAACTGAAACTCAGTGAGTTTGCTATATTTGGAATACCGATTTCCTAATTCCGATTTGGAGAGAATCACAATTTGGAAATCGATATTGCTAATGTTTGGACATCTGGCTCAATGTCTTTATTCTGTAAGTCAAAATTATTGAACAGAGCAAGAAACAGTCTGGATCCAAATTGGACTCCACAACATTGAATAGGCGTTTGGATGAGGTCCAGGTGAAGTTGTTGGTTATGGCTGGAAAAAAGCAGATTGCAATAAATTCATCTTTCATGCCAAGGGAAATCCTCTCACCAGTCATATATTTGGCACTTTTCCCTGGGCAAGATTCCTACCTTTGGAATTGGTCTAATGTTTGGAGTTTGGAATACTCCATTGAGGCATTGCTGCAGTCTCTATTAGAAGAGGGCTACATGAGGTCAGATACCTTCACGGCGAGGCCCTGCTGAATTGAATCTGCTCCTGTGGAGAAGCACTGAGCAGACGAAATCTTTCTTTCAGCCAACTGGCAACGCAGCTTGGTCAGAATAGCAGGTTTGTCCCAGTACTCCAGAGGTCATTAGTCTGAAGATTTTCCAAGCCCCAGGATTTTTAGGGATGATACGAGGAGTACATTTAGACACAGCTAAAGGTGCCAGGGCCTCAGGAATAGCACTTTGGGGTCAGACAGGCAGCGAGGCCACCTGCTGTGCCCAGGTCCGGTCCAGTTAGTACTGGTCAGCTGGGTTCTTCAGGAAAAAGCCCAAATGTAGCTTGTAGCGGCCCTGTAGCTTACACATGAGGTCAGCCAACTGAGCCTTTGGAGTCCACTTCTTTGTCCTTGGTACAAGTGGTAAGGGGTCCAGCCCTTTAGGCCTCCTCACAGATCTTAAACAGTAGGTGCAGCCCTTCGTCAGTTTTTTTACAGATCCGAGGAGGGTGGTTGGTGATGCCATAAATATGCCTGGCATAGCTTGTGGGTAGGGGGTTGACTCCTTGCCCCTCCCTAACCAATAGCAGAAATGTTCCCAGGAGTAACCCTACCCACATTTGCAGCAGTTTCTGTGTGCACTACTGCAAACAATCCCACAGTGTCCCTCTCTCGCTAACTGCAGGATGGAGAAACCCTTCTATTCATGAGCAAAGCGTGCGTGCCCACCTAAAGATTTGGTCATGGTAAGGAGCTGTACCTTCCTCATCCGTCACTCCAAACAAGGGGGCAGCTCTCTCCCACTGGGTTTGGTCCTGCCTTATTGTTAGACAAAAGAATGGGCCTGTGCAGGTGTGAGCTACACCTGAGTGTGATAGGGGAGGTCCCTTGAACTAAATTAAGTTCTTAGGCTCTGCCCAACTTGTCTTTTTGACAGAGGGCAAAACACCTTCCCACGCACAGACCTTTGTCTCTGCTCTGGGAGCAGTTTTCACGCCTCATAAGGGCTAGTCATTAGCAGGATGACAGAAGTTTCAATGGGGGGAAACATAGCTTTCTAAACGTCTCTTTTCTGCTTAATAACAATTAAAAATCCACCTTTACCATTACAATGAGATTTTAATATAAATGAAAAAGAGTTTTTTCACGGTTACCTCACCTGAGATTGCACAGTTAATATTTAATATTGTCTCCCAGTGTTTCTTTGTTGGCCAGCCAACTTTCCTACAGTGTAAACAGCTTTTTGGTTCTAGTCACTGTATGGACAAGTTAATTTAAAATCTCTACATTGGCTACATTTAAATACAATGCATCCTAACTTGTGGAATACAAGGCCTGCATTGGGGTGACTTTATACCATTTAAAAGGGAGGTTTTCGCTAAACAAATTGGTTTATTGTGGATTGTCACTCTGCAGTTTTAAACTGCAGCTGTCAGACTGCTGTGGCAGTCCCTGAATCACGTTTGGCTGTTAATACTAGCGGATGGAACAGTAGTGCTGTAGTCCACAGGTGACATTTAACTTTGCAATCCATAGGTGTACTTTGGACACGGTAGAGTACGGACTTATAGTAAAGTTAAATATGACAATTAGGTGGTAGTCAATTCAATATAAGCGAGAGGATGTGGCCTAATGGCAAGAGCGGTCATCCTCATAGCTGGGGAACCAGATTCGAGTTTCGCATGGGACACTCAACATCAAATCACTTAATCTCCCCATGCCTAAAAAAAACGAATGTGTCCATCTGTAACGCAATTGATGCTCATGTAAAGTTTGCACTATATAAAAACTCCCCAAAAAACAATATGTTTTAGGGGTCAGAGCACATGCACTAGGGCCTGGTTAGCAGTGTCCCAGTGCACAGAATCAAACAAGCAACAGGATTAATCTACAAAATGTGGAGTTCCAAACAAAGTGCGCCATTAAATTACAAACAATTTCGAGCAGTGATATAAATATAAATGGTGCAATGCTTTACGCACTCATTAATTATTAGGTGCAATAAAAATTGCACCCTTCATGAAATCTCTGCAGGTAAAGCCTGACAACATTTAACAAAGAGAAAGTGGCCAGTATTTATTCAGACATGCAAATGTTCATGCGGTGAACACCAAAATTTGCATATATTCCCCCAAAACTCGGACGATTCAATAGTTATTACATCCGATGAATTTTGAATACCTCCTTGTCTGATTTTTATCGCACTTGTGAAGGCTTATTTGCGGTCAGGCCCTTAATTTCTTACTCTATCCTTTATATCCCAAAATCTCTGCTTCAGCAAAGTTATCTCTTATGGTGCATTCATCAAGCTCATACAGAGTACTTTCTTATGGGTTATTGAAAGTGGCTGGCTAAAGAGAGGGACTGTATATCTCTTGTATACAATCTTCTCTGATCACCATCATTTTTAATCAATAAGTCTCTTGACTTAAAGTATACTAAAAGTGTATTAATCTGAAAACTCTACTAGAGTATCCAGAAAGAACGTGACATACATGATTGACAAAAAATTGCAAAATAAAACAAGCAGAGTTCTTAGTTGCGTTTTCTTCTTCTGGGATGACCAAAATAAAGCAGATTCTTGCAAACATGCTTGTCAGATCTCGGTGAAAAAACGTAAGACTTCTTAGTAGTTAATCATCAGAGGTAGGATGTAAACTAAACCTTAGAAGAGTCAGAGGGATTATTGCATGTATTACATGAATTATTGTTGGAGATGAGTTGGGGGTTTTACTGATGAGGACATGATGGACTTTTCATTGATTTTCTAAAATTGATGAACAATGGGTTGCAGTAGATAGCATGGGGAAGATTGTTATAGAAGAGGTGTACTCAAGCAACTTTCCATGCTTTTAATTTGAGTTTACATGCAAATTACTGCCATTGAAAAACCTTGGAACTGTTTTCTGTTAGCTAGAGGTAAGAGAAGGGTGGGCATGTCAGTTTTGGGTTTGTAACTCAATAAGATAATCTTGCATTTTATCCTCGTCCTGAACAACATGTTGTCTGTGGAATAAGCAGATCTATACTAGATTGATAGCTTTGTTTTCAACCTGTAGTTTTTCAACTAGGGAGAGTTTATGCAAAGTGCTAATGCTATCTAAGACATTTTTTTTTATTTCAAAATATTTTATTTATAAAGAAGTGACAAAGAATAGAAGGAGCAAATTACAATAAAAGTGATACAATTGAATCAAGATAAATACCCAATCAGGGGCTAAAAATGAGGTGTAAGCAAAGTAAATGCGTATAAAAGTAAAAGTAACCTATTATAGAATACAGAAACCGATTAGGTAAAAGTTACCATCAAAGCAATAAACAAAAGTATCAATATCAAATTTTGAAATAGAGACAAGGGAGGAAATAGAATAAAAGAAAGAAGAAAGAAAGAGAGAGCGATAGGAAAGAGGAAAAGGGATAGAGGAAGAAAAGAGAAGAAGGAAGAAGGAGGATTCCCACAGGATTAACCCATCATACAAAATCATAATACACCAATTAGACAGACAAATCAAAAAGGAAACTGAGCAACCAACCCTTTTGATGACAGCTCCATATAATCATCCAAAGCTTTCCAAACCCCACTAGAGATAGAAGGAGTGAGATGAGCTTGATCAATCGAAATGTGAGCGCTGCGCAAAAAAGAGACCCAAGCCCACCATGTATGATAGGAAATCGAAGAAAAGGATTTCCACTCCATAAGTATGATTTTCACCGCAACAGACAGAAGAAGATCCATCAACTGTATTTCCATGGGATCTAAGGGGAGAGGAGTAGGGGCAGCCAGTGGACCCAATAAAATTAAAGGGAAAGAGAGTTGGATCTCAATACCAAAGATAAGAGAGAGATGTTTATGGATGAGGCTCCAAAAAGGCTGAAGCAGGGAACAACCAAAAAACATATGTTGAAAATCACCCGCCAACAATCCACAACTCCAACATAAATTGTCATCTTTAAGATTGAGCGAATGTAGACGCACAGGCGTCCAATGAAGGAGATTGAGAGAGAAAAATTTAGACTGCATTAAAGATGGAGCAATTTTATTGCGAAGAGAGAGTTTACCAATCAATTGCCAAGTATCTGAGGAAATATGATCCGTAATGTCATGATCAAAATGGTGTAACCATTTTTGTTGAGCAACCGTCTGTGCGGGTAGTGAAGCAGATGATAAAAATTTATAAATCTTGGAGGCTACGTGACCAGATTTAATCCAGATATGAAAAAGTGAAATAGTAGAAGAGGTAGGATGAAGACGTACCTTAGCAAGGGCCACTTTAATTTTAAGAAAAGTATAAAAATCAAGGTTCGTTAAAGAGTGTTTCGTAGCGAAGGTGGAAAAGGGTAATGGCTCATCAGAAGCGCCATAAAGATGTTTAACAAGAGAGATCCCTTTAGCTGCCCAGTATGACATGAGGACGGGAGTAATGTTGAGTTTAATTTTAGAATTCCGCCAAATAGACGACCACCTAGTTTTATGTAAAGGGATTGCCACCTTCTTATCTATTTTCCTGACCGCAGCAATTGTATCTAGAATTATAGAACGAGAAAACAGGATATGCAAAGTAGATGTGGTGCAAAAAGAGGCAATAGGCAAAGGAGATGCTAAGTCCTGCTCTATTAGCAGCCAAGAGGGAACATGAGGAGATGGAGGAGAGAACCACAAGGCACCTTGAGAGGCCAAAAAGGCAGTTTGGTATTGTTCCCAATCAGGAAAATTGCAACCTCCCATATCACAAGGCCGGCGCAAAAATATGTATGCAAGTCTAGCACGTTTGTCATTCCATAGAAATTTAGATGTCAGAACATCAATTTCGCGAAAAAAGGAATCTGATAACTTAACCGGAAGCATGGATGAAACAAAATTAATAATAGGTGTGACCATCATTTTGAGAGTCTGGAGGCGACCCCACCAGGAGATATGTTTCGGAGACCATGTATCCAAAAGACGACGCACTTTAAGGAGAGTCTGGGATTCATTATAGGCAGTAGTGGCATAAAGGGTAGAACAGAAGTAAATCCCTAAGTATTTCAGGTGTGTAGACTGCCACTTAAAGCCCGCAGATCCCATATGAGAAGGGAAACAATAGGCATTCAGAGGGAACATTTCCGTCTTATCTTTATTTAGGGTATAACCTGAAACAGATGAGAAGAGGGAAATGGTATTTGAAATAGCAGGTATTGCCAAGGATATATTATCTGAAAAAATAAGAACATCATCTGCGTAGGCAGCAGTTTTAATACAGTGAGGCCCGAATGAAAAACCTGTAATATCTGGGTGTAATTCAATTAATCGAAGAAGAGGATCAATAGATAATAAGAATAAAAGTGGGGATAAAGGACAACCTTGTCTAGTGCCCTGACGAAGATTAAAAAATGACGACGTAGCACCATTAACTCTAATGTTAGCTCTAGGTTGAGAATATAAGGACATTACCATGTTAATGAAAGAGTCGCCAAGGTTGTGTGCGCATAAAACAGCACGAAGAAACGGCCAAGAGACCTTGTCGAAGGCCTTTTCCGCGTCAAGGGCCAAGGCCGCGGCAGGGAGTTGAGACCGTTTAGCTGCACCAAGAATATGACAAAAGGTGCGTATATTGTCTCGCGCAAGACGACCCTTTACAAAACCAGTTTGAGAAGGATGAACAAGATGAGGGATAAAGGATTCCAATCTTTTGGCCAGAATTTTAGCAAAAATCTTAGCTTCCATGTTAAGAAGAGAGATAGGACGGAAGTTTTTGGGATCCGAATGGTCTTTACCTTCTTTCGGGATCACTACTATAGTTGCTTCAGCAGCAGTACCAGAAACAGACCCATCCTTAACAAAAGAATCAAACACAGATTGCAATTTGGGAACAAGTGCAGGGAGAAAAGTTTTATAAAATAAAATAGGATAACCATCAGGGCCTGGGGCCTTGCCAGAACGAGTAGCTTTAATTGCGGTAACAATTTCCTCAGGGGAGATTGGCCTATTTAAAAAAATGCGATCATCCTCAGAGACCGACTGAACCGGAACCGATTTTAAAAAATCCTGACAATGGTCAAAAGAGGATTGATTAGAAGGAGTATATAATTTGTTATAAAAATCACGAAAAACTTCAAGTATTTCACCAGTTTGGAATTTTTTAGATCCCGAGTGGTCAGTAATAGAAGAAATTTGCGAGGACTGAAAGGAGAAATCTTGGAATTTCAGTGTAGCCGCCAGAATCTTCCCAGCTCGATTTTTTAACAATAATTTTTGGGATTTTTGCGCTTGTACTCCAATATGGGCTCTTTTAGTAACAATAGTATTATATTTGTATTTCAGTTGTTTTATTAGCTGTAAACAAGAGGAATCCTTAGAGTGCCTAAAAGTGGCTTCCAGAGTTTTAATTTCAGAGGATAAATCTGTAAGCTCCTTTTTAATAACAGAATTCCGTTTGGACATACATTTAATAACTTGACCACGGAAAGTGCATTTAAACGAATCCCAGAGGACGATTGGGGAAGAGACAGAGCCGTCGTTCTCATGGAAAAAAGTTTCTATAGCCTTAGAAAATTCATTAACCTGAGAAACATCATGCAAAACTTCGGTATTCAATCTCCAGGAACGAGCACGTGATTTAGGGGCAAAGGATGATAGCGTAAAAGTAACCGCAGCGTGATCAGAAATCAAAATAGGATGTATAAGCGGAGAAGAGGAAGATGAAACAAGAGAAGAATGAACAAGGAGATAATCAATACGAGAAAAGGAAGAATGAGGCGAAGAAAAGAAAGAAAAGTCACTACCAGTGGGATTGTGAAGACGCCATATATCTTGAAGGTGAGTAAAGGAACACATGTTAAGCATTTGTTTGTGGGATTTAGGAGGGCGAAACTGAAACGCAGAATTCCTATCTAAAAGAGGATCCATCGGTAAATTAAAATCTCCGCCAACAATAAGATTGCCAGAATGCGGGGTGTCATTCAATTTTTTGGTAACCGATTTCCAAAAGGTCGGATCGTCAACGTTAGGAGCATAGATATTCATCACATAAAGATCATGATGTCCATCCGACAGTTTAGATAACAACCAACGACCCTCAGAATCATGATCAGAAGAAAGTATAGACAAGCCAGAATTCTTTGAAATTAATGTAACTACCCCATTTCGTTTGCCCGAGGCATCAGAACAGCAAACATCCGAAACCCACTCCTTCTTCAAAAACAACACCTCTCTGGCAGTGACCTTGGTCTCCTGAAAAAGGACCAGGTCAGAAGATAGAGATTTACAATAATCTAAGATTTTCGACCTCTTCACCGGATGATTCAAACCCTTAACATTAAGGGATAATACATTTAAACCCGGCATGGAAGTACATAAAGATAGAAAAAAGACGCCATGGACGACAGAGAAACAGCCAACCTCACAGAGACAAGGAACCAACCAGAAAACATAAGGAACAAAGAGGGAGAATCCATGTGGGGAATCCGAAATAGAAAAAAAGAAAGAAAAGAAGAAAAGAGAAATGAGAGAAGGGAGAGAAGAAGCAGGAGGGGAGGCCTAAAAAAGACCAACTTCATACTAGGGAGAACGTGGAAAGGCGAGCAAGGGACCCGTACAAGGAGGAAAAGTAATTAATATCAATAGCCCCAATAATATACTAAGCTGATGGCATTAAAGTAAGAGCTGGAAACAATCAAAAGTAGCAACGAATATCAGCTTAATATTGTAAACTATCATAATGTAACTAAGAAATTTGTAAAGTCACAGTGAGTTATTACTCCAATAGCAAGAGTTATATTTATACTAAGGAATAATACCAGACAATCTGATAAGGAAACAAAACAATGTGGTAAAGCATGAACAATAGATGAATGCATGCAGATAATTATGTATAGCCTAGAAACAAATATGTAGTTAATGAACAATCTATAACTGTATAAAGTTAACAGTATGTTACTGGAATTGAGAATGTAGGAACATATATGCATATAAGAGAAGAAAGGAAGAAAATAGGAGAATAGAAACACAGTAGAAGATAGAAAATGACACATATCAGAAAAAAAACAAGGTAACTATTAGGAATAGATAAGAGTCAAGAAAAGAAAAACGGACCTGAAATGAACATTGAGATGAAATATAGACAACAAGGGCTGTAAACAGGATAAAGAGAAGAGAAAATGACATGTAGAAATAGAGTAAACAACATGACTCTGAAAGAAAAAAGAATATAGAAAGGAGAAATGGGAAAGAGAGGAGTAAAATAGAAGATCGGGAAAACTATAGAAAAATAAATAAGAACAATAATGGAAAGAGAAACAGAAGGAAATCTAAAAAGCCTAAATCCAAGGAAGAGGGATACCCAAAGAAGACATTGCGGACACAAGGAGAACAGAGAAACTTCAGCAACAGAGTTGGAGGTCAAGACCGAAATAGAAGCTCAACAGGAGAGAGGAGAAAACCCAGGCATACAGAAAACCACCAGCAGGAAAAAACAAGGAGACATTTCAAGTGCCCGAGGCTCCAGGATCTTGCGATGTCGCTCATTGAATCTCCATCTCTATCTCCAATTGGTTGTCCAGGAATGTAGCCAAGTCGGCCGGCTCATCAAAAATTCTGGAACGTCCTTTGTAAGTAATGCGGAACTTCGACGGACCAGAAAACGAAAAGGGAATGTTCATCTCAGAAAGACGTTTCCGAAGATTAAGGAAGCCCTTTCTTCTTATAACCGTATCTCTGGCAAAGTCCTGAGAAATTGAGATTCGATGACCTTCCCAGACGACCTGTCTAGCTTTCCGCATATGAGAAAGAATCTATTCAGTATGTTGATGCCGCAGCGGCTTGAAAATTATTGCTCTTGGCTGGGTTGCTGATTCAGACCGAAACGTTAGAACACGATGTGCTCTTTCTATCTCAAATTCTCTCTGGAATGAGATTTGTAAAGTGTCCGGAAGCCAATGAGATAAGAATTCAATCATAGACGAAGATGATTTCTCTGCATCTTCCGGCAGACCAAAAATGCGTAGGTTAGATCTACGATTACGGTCCTCCTGCTCAGTGAGATCTCTTCGCAATGCCGCCATTGAGCGCTCTAAGTGGCTGAGGGATCTGGATTGTTTCTGCATACCATCCTCTGCACAGCTGATTCGTGATTCCGTAGCAGATACACGAAGAGAGAGGGCTTTGAAGTCAGTTCTAATAGCAGACACCTCCACTTGCAGTAAATCCGTATTAGTTTTCGTTGACTGCACAATATCATGCACTTCATTAAGGCGCGTTAATATTGTGTCCAGAGTGGAGTTAGTGTCTGACTGAACAGACTCAGGCGTAGGGGACAATGGCTTAAGTCTCTTAAGCGAAGTGCCAGCATCCTTTGAATCTTTGTTGCTCGAGGAAAGACCCATATTTGCAGCCATGGAGGAGCAGCCGTCAAGAAAAAATACACAGCCACTTGAGGAGAAGAACAAAAACTGCGTAGTCTTTACCCAAATAGAGAAATACAGCACACTGAGTGCAATAGGCGCTAATTAAATAATAGCGGCGGACTTATATGCAGAGCAGGCAGATACCAAAGTAATGACAGAGCCACAAATAGAGCAGGAGGACACAGCAATGACTTCGTAAGAAAAAGATCTACACCAGTAAGGAATAGCTGCACTGAGAAAAACAGCGCATGGGCAACTTAATATCCAGCCAAGCAGCAAAAAAATAGCAGGAAAAAGAAAGAAATGTTACCAACTTTAGGCATCTTAGAAGAAATGTCCTGGACAGCCACCACAACCGGCAATAATGTAACCAAGGCGGCACTTCTGAAGAGAAAAATGCCAGCTGCGTCAGAAGCGGGAAAATGGCGTGAGAGAAGCAAGCGTCACAGGCGCTCGACAGAGAAGGCATTCAGCTGATGGCAGAAATCTCCAAAAACACCGTCAAACAGGTCCCTGCATATTCCGCTGCAGAAGGATGCCGTTTCCGCACACAGGGGCAGTCATGAAGCGGAGAAATTAATCCGACGGGACACTCTCGCCTCGGAGCTCAAGCGCAACACGCCATGCTGCAGCGGCGCGCAAGCCACGCCCCAATGCTATCTAAGACATTGAGAAGCTTTAACCCTGGATAGGAAGTTAGAACAAATCTAGGCCCTAATGACATTATGTTTTAAGATCAAGACAGTTTAAGTGCATTAATTGGTTATGAAGTCAGGTAACCATTGTCCAAATAAGTAGTGATGTCATTGATGTGTTAGAGCTGAGAGACCATGTTTTAAAATTGACTTTGGAGCAGGATGGGAAAATTGATGATGTAGGAGATGCCCAGTGAAATGAGATACAGATACATTTGAAAGGAGGAGAATGTGGTTTACTCTTTGGCAGAATAGTGAAGGGTAGAGAGGTGTTAATGACATATATGATATGGGACAGAGGAGCTCTGCTCATTCTTTAGTAGGGAGAACCTAAAATAGGAGGGAGAACCTAAAATAGGTTAAGATGGTTGGAAATCAGAAGCGTGTTTAATTGGACTGATGCCACTAGGGTGAACCAAGTCACAGAATATAACAGTGGAATCAGGAAAGAATGGAGGGGTGAGGGTTGTAATCTCTTTTTGAATACTGAGGGATTTTTAAGTGACAGAATGCCCCATGCTCATAGTTTTCCCTATTTAAAACCTGATTGAAAAGTACCTGTTTGTCTAGCACCGTATCTGCATCGCAGGAGTTAACCGTATTGTACTTAAAGTGTGGAATTTATGGCAGCATAAAATGCACCAGACAGCTTAGGGACACACCTATATATCCACTTTCTGCTGTCTCAGGTTCACTATGGCAGCTGTTTTTCTCACCACTGAATAGAAAGTAAAAGCAATGCTACAATACAAACATTGTTTATTGAAGAATTTTCTGATCATTTGAACACACTTGTCATTCATATTTTCTTTAAAGGGTGGGATTGATGACAGCAGAAAATGCACCATACAGCCTGGGATAAGGCCTCTGTACCCTTTCACCGGTGCTGGCTCAGGTTCACTATGGAAACTGTTTGCCCTCACCACTCACTAGGAAGTTAAAGGTGTCATCATTTGCACTAGGTCTAGCTCTTTCAAAGACCCAATCACAATGGCCATGTTCAGGATGCTATGGTGAATGCAATTCCTAAGTCTGCTTTTACCACTCTCTATGCCATTCAACACACTGTTGCTCGACTAGTCAAAGGAGTATGAATCACGGTTCAAGATGGCTTGTCCTGCACAAAAATCCTTTACCTCAGGCAATCAACCTACCTATTGGAGAAAATGCACATTATACCAACAATGGAAAACAAAAAATGGCCCTAAGGCCCTGATTTAGAGTTCGGCAGATAGGTTACTCCATCACAAATGTAAAGGATATCCCGTCCACCCTATTACAAGTGCCGTAGGATATAATGCATTTGTAATATGGCCAATGGGATGTCTGTCTCGATTGTGACGCAGTAACCGGTCCACCAAACTCTATATCAGGTCCTAAGTTGTCCTTTCTGTTCTAAGTTGATAAAGTACTTTTTTTTATCAAAGACTGAGATATTGTATGGTCCACAATGGAAGCTGCTCTTGCATGTGTAAAAAATAGAAAGAATGTACTCATGGCTACAGGTAAAGTGGTCTGATGCCCACGTAGTAGGTCTGTGCTCTAGCACTATGATCAATAAATTAATAATTAAAATAATTTTACTCTTGCTTCTGAGTTTTACAAGCTCTAAGTGGCGAAAAAAAGTTGTAGTCACTTCAATGTTATGTGCAGCTGACTGGTAATTTCTGTCACTTTTTCTTAAAATGTGGTATTAACCAGTGAAAACCTATCCTCAGGAAGTCAGGGATTTGAGATGCGAGACAGGCTCTAATTTTCCCAAACTCAAAGAAAGAGAAATACAGCATGGCTCTTGGTAACTCCGACAAAGTAGCTCTTCATGTGTCATATCTTAAGGTTTTCAATATTCTTTAAGCTTTGATTACGCTTTACGTCTAGCTGGTTGTGTGAAATCTAATAATTTAACTGTCTTTCCTTCTTACCCTTTAATAATCATTCATTTTACGCATTCTGTATTTCTATGATTGTTCTTACAATTTCAAATGGGGAAATGGCAAGGAAAGTATTTTTTAACTTTAAGTTTGAGTCATACGAAACAAGTTTGTGAAGACAGGAGCAGAAACATTAGTTTGCCATATTAGAAGTAAAGTGGATGGATTTTTAAAAAGAAATAAGCAAGAAAATAAATGTACAGCTTTGAGAGTGGTATGATATTTGGAGTTATTTAACTTCATTAAATTGAAGGTGACCATACTTTGAACTGCCTATAAACATGTCTAGAAACGTAAAAAGGAGGAAGTTTAAAAAAAAGAAACAAGCGTAAATTGACAAGCCCAAAGAGAATACCCTTGAATGCTTACATCTCTTATTTGAATTATTCAGAACATGGTCCTTCAAATTCCCTTCAAAAGCAATTGTGCAGATCTGTTATAGCAGTAGTATCTGGTCATTTGAACGTGCAACTTAATCCTAATAGTCAAGCCATAAATACATCAGGAACAGTCAACCTCAAGTTGGTTCCATATCATCGATTGCACACTAAAGAGGAAAGATATGCTCTAACGCCCACGCTTTTTCGATAAAACCTTGTAAGACACTATGGGTCTGATTCACAAAGTGCCTCTGCACTCATGTTTGAGGCACTGCAACTATGGCAGGAGACCCCCACTAGTGGCAGAACCTCCATTCTGCAGTTATCCATTGTGGAAGTCCCACCATGAGTGTGGGGTCCTCTCACGAGCGTGTGGCCCCTCTGCCACGAGTATGGAGGCTCTTTGTAAATTGTCCTCCATGTGTTCCAAGTGAAGATGTTACTCTTCTTGGGGTCGTATACATATTAATTATGTGTGTGGTTTACCTTATACAGAATATGGCATTCTATATAAGGCTCCTTAGCACACTACCACAAATGAACCTTATAAAATATCAAAATATTTTAAATGTGTATATAATACAACATGCAGCTTATATACATTTGAGCTTTTACTATCAGAATACAATGTACCCTTTACACTGCTATTTGCTGTAGGTGATGATTTTCCTTGCATGGTGGATTGTCTGCTGTAATAGCAATTCGCCTGGCAGCCATCAAAACCTGAAAGAACAAAAACTGGCTAAATCTGGCCAAAATATTACAGAAATGCTGCTCATATATTGTAAAGGAACATCAATGAATACAGCCTGGGGTATTCACTAATAATTGTAACATATCATCCTTCCTGGTGAGTAACAAGATCAGTTGGAGTGAAAAGGGGACTGGTGCTGTGTGTACCAACCTAAGAAGTTAAACCGTAGAAGTTTAATTCAACTCTGAGATAATCTAGGGCAAGGACATCTGTCAAGGGCAAGGACCAATGGCATACCGATGGTCAATTACGCCAAATAACGATTCAAGGAAATAGAAAATTTATATAAAAAAAGAATACCCGACAACAGCATGTGGGATTTCAAATAGGTTTGATGTCACACTAGTGCAGATCGACACATCATCGCTTGCCAATGCAATGGATGCCACTGCATTCTCAGACTTCACTAGATCCATGTACTAAGAGCAGTCCAGGGTAGATAAAGATCTACTCGTAAATGAAAGAAAAGCACAACATTGTTCTCCTCTTTCAACATTTCTATCAGATCAGAGAGCCGAGAGCCTGAGACAAAAGAAGAAAACAATGACAGCAAATATAAATTTGAAACAAGCTGATGGATTAAAAATTAACAGATACAAACTTCAATACAAGATACAATTGTAATATTTAAAGAATAATTATTCTTGCAGAAAACCAGGTACTAGTGGAGACAAAATGATAACAGCTGAGCATGGGCCATAGTAGTTAACAACAGTACATTCACGGGCTTCCCTGGCCATGTGAGCTTTCCATCAGGTAAGCCAGTAGGAGTCCATGTGCCAGCTTCAGTGGGTTTTAGGAGTTCACACAAGTGCCAAACACTGAGTGCAGAAAGTGACTGCCAAAGAGTGTTAGTCCAATGCAAAACACTGAGTCCTAAGCAATTTTCACCCTCTCCCATGAGAATGAAGCTGTGTGGTGGACAGGTGCCACAATAGTTACAGTTGTAGTCTTTCAGATGGAAATGAATGTGTGTGATTATACTGCTGCTGGGATAACAAAGCACTAGTGGCCCTTGGAGGATTTCTTGCAGAATCAGTAAAAACATCAAAAGTGGTCCCTGAATAGACAGTCATTACTGATAAGATGGTTGGATTTGGTGAGTATGGTCATTGGCGACGAAATTCAACAGCTAAAGTTTTTTGGAAGTGTTTGCATATTTTTGAACTGCAGGGTATTTGGTAGAGCTAGAGAAGGATTTCCATCGATGGCAGGATTTCTTTTGCCAAGGTACTTTAAAGCTTTGTTAGTTATGCATTTTGGGTGAGGCAGAACGTCTTAAACGTGATTTAGGCATTGAAATGAAGTGAGCACTTCGTTGCAGTGGGTTGACATCCATAGGTTTCCTAACATCTGCTATTCATGCTGTCTTTTGATAACAATTGCAGATGGGAGGTTTACCGTATTAGCATGCTTAAGTGGAGTGAGGTGGCACAGCAGAAAGCAAATGGAGGATTTGTCTACTACTGAGAGGCCAGCAAGTGAGATAAAAGAGTGGTCTTTATAAGAGGTGAATGTAGGGGGAATTATGTTTGCAATGAGATGTTTGTGGATCAGGCTGACACCTTGGTTTTCAATTTTAGTACCAAGAGTTATAGAAGGTGGGAAATACTTTTAGGATAAGGGATAGTTATGCACTTTTCTTCCACTGAGGCAAAGTAGGATTGTTACTGTCCATTCAGTGATGAACAGACATGATCTTGGCACCTAATAATGAAATTGTGTGTGAGGGGGGCGTGGCTTGAACACAAAACAAGTTGACTGTGTAGTTGTGGAGCTCCGCACCAATGGCCCTGATGTAATTCTATTTTGGGTGGAGAGCTATTCTTTTAAGGACTAACTCTGCAGGAATTCACTTATACGTCATTGTGGTGAGGATATGGGTCATTTATTTGCCAACTTCCTTTTGTTTTCGCCAATTTTGGCACTACGCAGGGGTTTTCAATGATTTGGCCACCCTTGTGAAACATCTACAACACATTTACTAAGTGAAAACTTCAGAATGCTCAATTGTTGCTCCCTGCAAGTGCCTTGAAATTGAATTCTTGTGTTGGGCAAGTGAATTACTTTATGTATTAAAAACCATTATGGTTTATTGGAACTACAAATCACCTTTTCTGTTAATAGCCACCATTTTATGCTTGCCTTGCCATGCTGCATGATCTTCACATAATAATTGACGCCTACTTCAAGAAACAGCTTGAATATGGATCCTTAGGTTGAGCAAGCAAAACTATTACAGGTGATATGATATTGTATACTGTTTTTTTCTTGTACACTTTTATTTACCGGTTTTCACTGCACATTAATTCATTCACTGGAGCATTCGTACTCAAGTTTCACATAGGCATAGGCACCCATCTGATGGGGAGAATATGTCACTGGAAACTGCCGCATATTTCCTCTTCTGACTTCTTACAAGGTTCCACCTTCTTCTCATCAAACAATCTACAGTATCTTTGATGGACACACAGGTTCTCCTAGTATATTGTGCACTTGTGGTGATTCCCAAATCTCTATTGTCAGCCAAATATTTACCTTCTTCTTCAAATAAGCGTCCAAAGAAAGATCTTTTTCAGGAAATTCTTCTCCCATCTCTATGGAACTAATGCTAAAGGAAATACGAGCACAAAAGCCTTTCATGAAGGATACTACTAAGACACTTCTACTAAGAGACTTCACAATCTTGAAGATGGACACACTCTACCACAAGAAAATAAACTTTCTTATGCCCAGTGCACAGCACTCAATCCAGAGTTGACTATATCTTCTCATCCAAATCACTAGCTCAACATCTCATCCATGCAGAAATGTGTTCCATTTGGATTTCTGATCATAACACCACTATTGCTGATTTTGATTTATCATCAATTTGATCCCATGCAAAAAATGAAGGTTTCATAATACCTTCATTTTGGACCCGGAGTTTAATATACAATTCACAAATTTCATTAATGAGATCTTTACATTTAATAACCCTCAAGACACTCTGTTACGTATATTATGGGATTTCTTTAAACCTCTGCTAGAGGATTCATACTTCACTTTTGTGTAATGCAAAAGAAAACAAGCTGAAAACACTTCTAAATCCTTTCTACAGGAAATCAAAAATCTAGAACACACGTCACCAATCTAAATCGCCTGACTCTCTTCATGACCTTAAACAAAAAAACTTTCAACTTAATAAAATATCTACAGAACAGGGTTGATCAATATGTAAAAATGCTAGATATTATGAAGGTCATAATAAAACAGGCAAACTGTTAGCTAAATATTTAAAGGCCAAACAAGAATGTAAAATATGTATTCCATTAAGAACTCCAATAATCAAATCCATATTAAAGATTAACATATCCTGAAAGAATTTTCTACCTTTTATAAGTCTCTGTGTACTTTAGAATTTACCCCCTCCACTTCCCATATCACTACCTACTTAAATTCAATGTCTAAACCTACTTTTGAATATTTGGATGTTTCCCACTTTGCATCTGACATGACCCTTCAAGACATTACGGCAGCTGTCAAAAATATTTAAACTCAATAAATCTCCAGGACCAGATGGATTCACATCTGATTTTTACTCTCACTTTTCAACACTTCTATTTCCATGGCTTCTCAAACTCTATCATTATTTTGCTCCTTCCCAAAATGCTTCTGTACTTTTCAGGAAGCTCCTATTTGTTTAATTCCCCCAAAAATTAGAGATTCACAATTATACAAATTGACAGCCCTGTATCCCTCGTTAATGTCTATTATAAAATCTTTGCCAAAATTCTAGCACTGCGATTGGATTTTTTTCTCCCATATGAGCAACACAGGTCAAGATGGATTTATAAAAGCAGTTTTATTTCTTGAGGTAAAATAGATGTTTTTTTAATGTGCACAGTAGGGCATCTAAATCCTCTCATGAATTAGCTGTCATTGCTTTAGGCGCAGAAACAACTTTTGACTGTGTTAGTTGGTAGTTTATGTTTGAATCTTTAAAGTGGTTTGGTTTTGCTCCAAAATGTTTAAACTTCATTTCTTAACTCTAGTCCAATCCTAAAGCAGCTAGTTTTGCCAACGGTATGGCTTCTGATTATTTTCAAATACATAGACGAGTGTGTCAAGGATGTCCTCTTTCACCCCTTTTATTTATACAATTAATCGAACCATTTTTGTTAATAATCAAACAAAATAACCACATATCTGGGTTTCAAAATAAAAAAGAAGTCCACTTATCAGTATATGCTGATAATATTGTTCTTTATCACTCTAACCTTACCAATTCTATATCTGCTTTTCAAACGGAGGCCCACCAATTTGCTGCTATTTTAGGTTATACATTTAATCTAGATAAATCTAAGATTTTACCCTTTAATACATTTTGTATCAAAGATTATTTTACAGATCTAGAATTTATGTGGAACTAAACAAATATTAAATATTCAGATGTTTGGATGACAAATTCTATCAAAACGACTCTAAACTAAATTTTGAAGAGGTATTGAAAAAATTAAGATCTGATTGTACAAAATGTTATCCTCTATTTCAATCCTGGTGGGGCAGATTGAGTTCTGTTAAAATTATGTTCTTCCCTCATGTGATCAATCACATCTCCATGGTCCTTGTTCATATTGTGTTACAGTTCTTCAAAACAATATATTCAGTTGTATCACTTTTTTATGGAATAATAAACATGCTTGCATGCCGCTTCCAAGCCTGCAGTTTGCCAAACATCAGGGTGGTGTAAAGTTTCCACATTTTTAAAAACTTCATGAAGCTTTTTGTCTTAAACAATACTCGCATTGACTCCAAAATAACAAAGATTTACCTAGACCTCTTTGGTTGTTTTTGAATATTCATTTATTTTTCCCCTTCTCGTTCGATGGATTTTTATCTTTTCTATCCACCATGAGTTTAATCTCTCATCCCTCTATTGCACAATCATATAAACTCCTGAAAACCATCGTTTTTCCAAAATGTTATATGTTACACTAATTCTATAAATTCCTCCCCTTGACTTAATAAATATCTCAAAATAAATAGTAGAACCCTCTTTTGGAAACCTTGGAAGACTTAAAGCTTTAACTTAATCAACCAACTAATGCTTCATGATAGCCCTCTTCCTTTTCCTTTAACACAGATTATTTTCCACCTACCTCAATCATATTTTCATAAATAGACACAATTAATTCAAGATTCTATGTCACTATTACATAATAATAATATATCATCTGTTTACAAACATATTTTATTTAGTTTGCTAATTCATAATTCTAAACCCTCTCTTTTAAAACACATTGTCTTTTTCTCCACAGTTAGAACAGAAGTCTAATTTAGAACTGCAAGGGGAGATTAATTTACAAGTAGAATGGTACTCTTGTTAGAATAAGATCTTGTTTAATTTCCATACAGATTCTAGAGCTGCAAATGTTACCCAATGTTTTTCATATATACCAGATAACTTATTACTCCAATGTTGTTACACAACATCAAACTAGCCATACAGGATGCTTGCAGGTTCTGCAATGCTCCCTATTTTAATTTGTTGCATATGTCATTCCTATATCCTCTTATTTATGCTTTTTGGTTGCAAGTTTCAAATCAAATTATTAGGATTTTTAAAGTTAACATTCCATATACTGTACATAATATATTTTTAGGAAGCCTCTTCCCAATTTGGTCTCACCTCTGCATCCACTGCATTTATTAGATATCTTAATAGTTGCAGATTTTCAACAGATAACTTCAAATTGGAAAATTGCCTATATATATCCAATTTCCCTAGCTTTTAAAAGAGAATGTGTATGGTCACCTTTAACATTGTTTCTTGATATTTCTAGTTATCGTAGTAAATTGGTTGATATTGTTGCTGAAGAGGTTTACAAACCTCCCTGAACTGGATCTCAATTTTACTTATAATTACATGTGGTTTTACCATTTGCAATGCTTATTTTTAGTGCTCACAATGTTTAGTTTTATTAAATTCTGCTTCATTTTCAACACTAATATATCATAACTCTCTTTTCTATCCCTCCTTTCTTTCTTCTACTTTTCCGTAATGTTTTTTTAAACTTTATACCATGTACACTTCTTTTTGCTTATTTTTTAAAGTTTGTATGGATGTATCCCTTCACATTTAAGCACTATTTTTTACATGTAAATTAACATCCTGTTATTGGGAATCCCAGCAGGGAGAGAAGACAACTCCCTCTCCCCCGGAGGGAGCAGGAGCTAGACCTCGGCCCCTCGTTGAGATGAGGCAGCAGGATGGTCCTCATCGACTCAAGCACATCACCTGGCTGTAGGAGTAGGAGAGGGGCTAACCAGGAAATAAGTAGTCAGGAAAGCTTGACTGGAACACAGTTGAGACGTAGAAGGAGCACCATGGCACCCTTACACATGCACGAGGAGAGCAACAATGATCCACCACTACCTGGTCAGACAGACCCACCCCCAGAAAAATAGTACCCAGAGTAGAAGATGAGGCCTTCACTTGACCTTTTTGTCATCTACAAGCCTGCTGAATCGACAGGTATGACAGTCATTGGGCAGAGGAGGGATCCTTAGAACCCTAAGACATGGCCATTGCTGAGGACTCCATTCGCAATGAAGGGGGAGACCCGAAATGGAACTACCCCTATATGCAAGAGTGCTTGAGATGATGGGAGCGCTACATTGGGGGAGAAGCCGACAGAGCTGCTCCGAGCCAGGATTTGTCTGCCACTGCAGAAAGGTGCAGCAGGAACCATCTATGTCCCTTGGGCACAGACAGGCAAAAAAAAGGCTCAGGAATAAACTTTCCCCATTGATGGACGGGGCAGGGAAATGGATCTCATGGTTTGGAAAGAACACAGAAGGTATAAACCTAGCTTTAGATGACATCAAAAGCCTGCTCATCAGCCTGATCGGGGACCAGCCGCATCCCGGTAGTCACGCTTATCAACACTGAGCATGACGGGGCTGTATTTAACCCATTCAGACACCAGATCTGGATGACCCTAAGTGAGATAATCCCTTACCACCCTGACATAGAAGGACTGATGGAAAAAAACATGAAGCCTGGGGAGACAGTGACTGAACTCTTAGACAGAATGATGCGGGCAGGAGACTGGTAAGCCTTGGACCAACACGGCTACCATTGTTGCATCCTTCAACAACAACTTTAATCCCTTGCATGCCCGTCATGAGCCACGGTTCCCGTGTGCTCATGATGAGCTGAGCTCATCATGAGCCGTGGAACGCTCGCACGCTGGGCTAATTCCCCTGCTGTGCTGAACGTTCCACGAAAACGGGTGTGGTCATGACGAGCTCAGCTCGTCATGAGCACAGGACCACTGTGCCTCATGACGAGCTCAGCTCGCCATGAGCACGGGGGCGCTGTGCGCAACCCCCTCCCCCCAGCACAGCAGGGGAATAACCCCAGCATGCAAGGGGTTAAGAGAGGGCTACCCATAGAGATCCAGAGCGGATTAAATAGTGTAGTAGGGCTAAACACCAACGTTGGTGGGAAATACTACACTATTACAGAGAAAAGCAACAGCAGGCTCAGAGAGATACTCTAAACTGTTCCAACATAAGCTGGCCCCTTGAGGGTTCTGTGCTAGTTGTGATTGTCTAGGTAGCACCTGTCTTAAAGGGAGCTCTGCTTATGGACCCCACAGTGTATCTACCCAGTCCTAGTGGCCGAGGTCAGGGAGGTTGGATCCAAACAGGCATCGTAGAGTGCAACTATTATCACAGAATGGGACACATGGTGAACCGTTGCAGCCTAAAAATTAACCACCATCAGATTCGGATAGTACCAGGACAGCCCCCACAGAACATACACCCCAAAAGCCAAGCACAGAACAATGCACAAGCATCACACAATCAGCTTAAAGGAAATATGGCTGCAGCCACCTCTCCAGTTGGTTGGCTGGTCCCAGGGCAGTCGATACAACAGACAGAGGCTCAGTTCCACATGTGGTGACTGTCTGGGGTGGCAGTGCCCTAGCATAGCCAACCTATCCCCTTCATACCACTCTCTGTCACATTTTGTTACTGGCCAACACCACCAGCCTTCAGGTCAACTGAGAGTCCACACTGGAATTTGCCATCTGGGTACCCATAGGGGGCCCAGGGTCTCCACTGCTGTTGGTCCCCTAGGGTGAGGCTGGTTGATCCAACACATTGGGGGAGATCAGCCTGACAAGGGAGAAGGGTGGGCCCCCAACTGGTGCATAAAAGCAGGCACCCAGCAACTCTCTCCCAAGTCCAACTTTGGACGGAATTTGCAAGTCTCCACCACCCCAGGGTGTACCACCCAATGCAGGCCCCTCTTTAGTTCCACAATTAGGCGAATGCTCCAGCTCCAGTGTCAGGAACCAGGTTTACCAACACACGGAGGGGAGCAATGGCCACCATGGCAGTAATATCATCAAAAACCTGTGTTAAATTCAATCACATGACCCATGTCCATAGGAATATCTATCAAATTCATCAGTGTCACAACGATCAGGCTGAGCACATAAAGTTCCAAAGAGACCCCTGATTCTTGCTGACAAAACACTGTAAGCATACAGTCCCAGCCATTTCCAAGCAGGTTCCCACGGGGGTCTGCACACAACCTTCCACCACCTCCAGTGTCCTTTTCTTAAAATTAAACCACACCCAAAACAAAGGTAACCACCCACCAAGGCCCGCACATAACAGACCCAAAACAGCCCAAAGATTCTTGACCCTTCCAGAAGAAGGGCGTAGCTCAGTAACTCAGGTTAATTAGGGACAAACCTCCCTCCATGCCATGTGCAGAGGCCCAAAGGATATGCAAGTGTCACCAGAACCATTAAACTAAAATATGAAAACTCTTCTGTCTTCACAGTTGCACATAGCACATGCAGGTCAAAAGGACACCCCTGCCCCTATCACAATGTCACACCTTTAAATAGAAAAGCCAAGAGGAAAATAGTGCAGCACCCATCGTAGCTAGGAGAGAGGGGAAGCCAAAATACATGGGCATTAAAACTATTTAGCACCACTACTCCCTTGAAGTTCTAGCACCTTCTAAAAACAGTTTAAAACTCACCATCCTTCTAGAAAATTTAGCACTACCTTTTCAGGACCCAATGAGTATTTTCTCTTAAATTGTTTTTTCTTCTCTGTGTATTAATTCTTACAATATGCATTTCCTATAATGTTAACGTGTGTTTTCTGGTTATATACAAGTTGCATGTATACTTTTAAGTCTTCCTGAAATTTGTAGGTTTTTGCCCATTGTGAGATTGGTATTGCTGTAAAAAACAGGGCACTTTTGTGCACTCGAGATCACTTTGTGACTCATGTAGGGACTTCGTGGTTTTTCTTCTTTATATTTCCCCTGGCCCCTGACCCACAACCAATAAAAAGGGGGCCTCCTTTTATTTTTGCTTGCTATCACAACTGTACACAAGCTATTGAGAATGTAGACAAAAATGACAACAGTTGCTGCCATATAATTTTTAGGAGTTCAGAGAACTCAGTCAGTCAAAAATTTACTTTATTTGGTTTATCATAACCGTAAAGCATACATGTATAAAAATCTGTTAAAATAACAACAAGTTTAAAACTCATGTAGTTAAAAAAATACTTCCTCCCAGGCTATATCTGTTGTCTGTTTCTTTTTTTAAGAGCAAATTCTCTACAGAGTTCATGAATTTTACCCCGCGGCATATTAGAATGTTTGAACCTGCTCCCAACCAGCTGGTCACAGCTTGCCTGCAGGTGCGGATCTGTAGCATATTAAAAATAGGTTTCAATAAATTCTTCCTTTTTTCTGTGGAGGATTCACATGTTCAGAGAACTCATAACATTGCTGTCGGATTTACCCAAGGTAACCTCCCCATCAACCTCTAGTCAGAGATAAGTGGTCAGATGGGCCCTACGACTTGCACCCAAGCCTATCAAATAACAGGTCACAGGGGGGGTCTCTCTAAACCCAAAGATAAATGCATACCCAGAGAATACCATGATCAATCCCACAGATAGATAGTTGCGCCAAAGGTCCACAGCAATTGGGCCCAATAAAACATGGTTGGCCAAAGGCTCGCATTCCCCACAATTACCACAAAGCTAGATGCCACATGTAAATGAAAACACTCAGTCTATCAGGACAGGAAATGCACAGCACACGTAGTGATTATCCGTTCCACATGCCGGACATCTGGACACATACACACTGGCCCACACTAGCTCTCCCGAGGACAAGAGCCATCAGTGTCCTTATCAGATGCCCAAAAATGTTAAATTTGTGACTGTAATGCCTTTTAAGAATGCAGAGATAATTTTATGGTACTTCACAAAATGTATAAAACCAGCCAAAACGTTGTACACCAGAAGACTTTCTTCAGGAGCATTCTGTTGAGACTCTCCAGGACACTGCATTTAATTAAACTAACTTGTTCCTGTTTTTTCAAATGTCTCTTATCCTTTCACTTCTTTAAGGTAAATTTATATCTGATCAACAGTGTTTAAGGTGATTGTGACTGTAGCGTAAAGAGCAGGTCTAGTGTCATAGACTGTCATAGCTGTAGCAGGAAGATGTAGTCAGGCATTGCAGACAGTCATTGCTGGACTTTCACATTGATGCTCAACCTTGGGCTATTGTTGCTGTAGTGCAAAGGGAAGATCGTGCATTGCTGGTCATCGCTGGTGTTCACAAAGAGTCTGGTCCAACAGAGCTTTGCGTTGGCATTCATCATGGGTGGCAGAGTCTCAGCACATACTGGCCTGTTTCTGGTCACAATGAGCCCAAAACTTCAGGATGTAAATGTAAATGTAAATGTAAAATGTAAATTAATACTTGTATAGCGCACTACTCACCCGCAAGGGTCTCAATGTGCTTGTACGAATACTGCTGTGGAATCCATCCTGGATTTCCCTGTGAGGTGTCCACTCCTGGGCACCCCCAAGGTGGAGGCCAGGCATCCTTAGCGTTGTGGGGGCCGTTGTGGAGATTAAGCAAGCTATTGCCCAGAGTTGCAGAGTGGGACTCCATGATTGGAATAGGCACCGAGGCGAGAATTATCAGGTCCGTGGAATTTTGAGCCCAAGACCCGCCGAGGCAGGGAATTGAACCCTGGTCCCGGGCTAGACCTCTGCATCAGGGTCTGCCGCTCTAACCATTGAGCCACACTTCTCCACTGATGTCACTGTTTATTGTAGAGAATTACACTTTCATTCCAGCCAGGGGTACAGGATCTGGAGAGGCACCTCTTGGGGATCAGAGACACACTCCAGCAGAGGCCAGCAGGGCTCAGGCATGTCCAGTTGCACGCCCAGTGCAGCAAGTCTGCTAGACAGTTGCAGGGAGGCCTCTGTAGCATGTTGTGTCCCTGTAGCTCATAAGAGGAGGTCAGTCAACTGAACCTTGGAGTTAATCAGGTAGCCTGGAATGAAGGAAGAATGTCCAGTCCTCCTTCTCAGATATCAGGGCATGCCTCAAGTAGCTGGACAGTCCTCTGGTGAACACGGAAAGGCCTGAAACAACAGGGCAGTCCTCTGGGTACCACAGCAGGACTCAGGCAGCAGCGCAGATCTCTGGGGATGAAAGTAGTTCTTCCTCTTGCAATGACTGCAGGTCTAGGTGTGCACTGAAGAGGTGGCTTAGGAGGTCCAATATTTATACTTGGTGTCAGCCTCTAAAGCGGGGGGGGGGGGTCCTATACTAATCCACACATCTGGTTCTGAAACATTTTTTCCTTTCTCTATCAAGGCTCCAAGAAGTCTGAGGTGCCAAAAAACTGGTGTCAGGTTCCTTTGTATTTGTGCTGGAGGCAGCCCTTTTAAATGTAAGTGGGAGAGGGAACAGCTCAGACCAATCTTTCATCCAGGATTGACCATCCTGCCAAATCCTAGTCCCCCTTTTATCTCACTGTCTGGGAGGAATACACAAAGATCAATGGCTAAGCTATTCACTGTCATGTGAATCGGGACACAGGCAGCAGGCATCCAGATGGTCAGAACTTGAAAATAGCAACTTTTAAAAAGTGGGATTTTCAGAATTGTGACCTACAATCAGACTTTACCATTAAAGAGGACTTTCCACTACAAATCATTTGAGTCCAAACAAGATATTCCTTCTTGTTCCCAATCACATGTTCACACCTATTGAATGTAATAAGGTAACCCAATGCTAGCAAATGTGAGTGATATGCATAGCAGTAGTGGGAAACAAATCCAGGAATTTTTCATTACCAGGACATAGACACCTTAAACTCACATGTCCCACTTTCTAAATGTAATGCACCCTGCTCTGTGGGCTGTTTAGGGCCTACCTTGGGGTGGCTTGTATATATTGAACAGGACAGTTTAAGCCTGGCAAATGACTGATTTTCCCCAGTCGAATTGGCAGTTTATAACTGCGCTACAGGCTGCACTGGCGGGCCTGAGACATGTGTTTGAAGTGCTCCTGTTGTGGGTGCCATAATGAGTGCTACAAGCCCCCTAATAGAATTTAATTTACAGGTCCTGAGTACATATGGTACCATATACTAGTGCTTAAAAGTGAATTAAATGTGCCAATTAGGTGTAGGCCAACGTTACCAGGATCGAGCACAAAAACTTTAGCACGTGTTGGCAGTAGTAAATTGCATAGAGTCCACTTCCCTCAAAATTGAATTTTAGAAAACAGCAGGGGTAAAGGCAAGCATAGAGGGCCAGGGCCAACAACTGCTGAACAGAAAAGAAATTGGCTGAAATGACACCTTTGACAGGGCATCAGCCTGCTGCATGAATTACAGAGGCGTAAACGCTCCCCATGCTGTTAAAACGTAAATACTTCCAGGCCAAAATTTCAGAAGCACAGCTTATCCCAAGTGGTCTACCATCATGCTATTTACTTTCTATGATACCTATTTACAATGGCATTATGAATACAATTGCCACTTTCAGATCACCCAAGTCTAGGGCCCAGCACAGATATTGTCCAACTACTACACATGATAAAAAAAGCTCACATTACTCAGATTCTTAGGAAAAGTATTAATATGGTCTGAATCATTAAATAACTACAGATCCCACGTGCATGAAATAGTCTAGAAACAGTAGCAAAGCCCCAAGCAATGGTTCACATGGAGCAACACTCTCCCTAACTACATCATGTTGAATGCACAAAGTCTGATTGCCACTGACTCAGCAATGATTAATTTTTCCCTACTTGCACCACACCAAGAAAAAAATGCAAGGGGAAAAGCGAGGGTACACAAAAAAGGGGGGAAGTAGAGGGTATAAGGCTAGGTCCATCCTCCTTTCCCTAATGAACACAGAATACCGGAATTGGAACCTAGCTATGGGTGAAGAGAGACCTCTGCTCAAGTCGAGTTAGACAGTCTGCTAATCAAGAAAGAAAAATGTATTTCTTGAGTCCCCTCACAAACCAGGGTTTCCCCTTGGTGACATGCTTCATCATAGGGGTCCTCTCAATCCACTGCGGATTGAGGCGTGCTACGACTTGCGAGATTACCTAGGATCACTTATGTGAGAAAATGTTTTGTGGAGTGGGAAAAGTAAATGTTAAAAATACCTAACTAGTGGGTGAAATAATTTTATTCTAGCTCCTAGTCGGTATGTTTAAAAACAGGGGTAGATACTAGGTAAAACAGTATCACCATGATGAGTTAGCAGTCTCTAGTATTAGTTGTTGACATGTTTCGACCCTCCCCAAAGCTCTTCCTTAGGACCACACAGGGACCGGCCTTGTGCGTACCACTCCTAAGAGACCTATAAGTGAGGTAGATAAATAGTTAGTGAACTGTGAAGTGCCACACCTACTGTGTAATGTTTTGAGGTGAGAGTTTAGCCACAAAATATTGATACATACCTTAAGGAATCGGTATTTGGAAGGGATGGCCTTAAAACGTCCCTTCCAAAAAACAATTCCTTAATCTTTACTAAACCCACTTAACGATTCGGAAAGTATGTTCCGAATCCTTGAATGGGTTTAGTACATTTAAAAAAGTGTTTTAGCTGTCGCGAAGCCTGAATCTGAAGGTTTTCAGCCACTAAACACTGCACATGAGGCCCCTAGTGCCTAAATACAGATATAAGTATCAAAATAATATCATACCTTAATCGGACTATGCTAATTTTAAATAAAAAAACTCTATTTGGGTACGTTGTTTTATGAAAATGTGATAGGGGATTTAGGATTCACTACTCTGAAAATGAAGTGGAACTTAATTTGCATTTGCCCATTCCGAGGTGGGGAGAATTCGAGGCGGGGAGAGTTCAAAGAGTGTCTTGCAAATGGGCAGATGAGGTCAACCATTGAGTTGGCAAACAAAAATTTACTTTTTAAAAATAAAAAAACAGAAGTTAAGAGGAGAGATTTTGGTCTAACTTGAATTGAGACTGAAAAAGTGGATTGACATACCAGCCTTCATATGTTGGTAAGAGCTAAAAGGAATCTCAGGAATCTCACTCCTCAGGTACTATAGTGTTGTAATAGTCAAGCAATGGTGAAATTATTTGTTTTCCTCCTATGGTATATCTAAGGTATGTAAACTAAATGGCTGGAGTTGAAGGAGTGGAATGGAATATACACAGGCAAGAAATGTTGCTTCCATCTTATGAATCCCTAAATATCCAATTCTACCTGATTACCTGAAACCGCACCACACTATGATTTATAACTTCACTCTGTAATGAGTGCATTGTTAACTTCATCCAAGACGCTAGGTGAAGTGAGTTAATTTGACCTTGGTGTAATTGGATGACGTTTCCAGAATTCAATCAATTTCATCCTTGGTGTAATACAATCTGCCAGTAACTGATGAAAGACAGGATAACCTGTTACAGGACATTGCAAAGGTGGGGCATCCCGGGCTATAATAGTGGCAATTGATATTATCTCCTCAGCAATAAGATGCAAGGATCAGAGGTAGAGTGGGCAGCAAGAGGGATGAAGTGGGTCTCGAAGTAGCCTAATGGTGCCATGCATTAGACACTGAAGCGATAGGATCCAGGGTTTCTGACACCCTGGAAGACATAGGACTGATCAAGCAAAGAGCAGCAATGAGGAAGGGCATGAGGGTTACTGCTAAGTGGCAGAAGTACTCATGCTGTCTTTAGTGGCCATTTGTGGCATTAGGAATGGTTTTCCACTGTTGCAGTGCAAAAGCCACTAAAGCTACACATCATATAAAAAAAATACTTTGAGCTTTGCACTTTCTATATGTCGCAAATACGTTAACATTTTTCTAAACTGTGAAACAACTAACATTGCAAATGTGAACACCTTTAGAGAATGTCTAAAAAAGTTCAAGAAATAGCTCTGTTTTTAGACAGGAGTACCTCTTAATGACCAACTTTAAAAGCCTATGTAAAGTCACTTTTTCTTCAGAAACTACGTGGAAAACAAAGATGAAGAAATTATCTCTGCACTACAGTACAGCAGATAGCGGACAATAACTGGGTGGCTGTCTCAACCATCTTCTTGAAACCTTGCTCTCACAATAGTTTCCAGGAGAGGTGGTGCCAGTCTCTTCTTGACACACAGCCATAGATGGTTTAAGTTTCAGCTATGGAACATTGATCTTTGTGGTACTGGCTTCCAGTGGATGGAGGATGCAGACCATCCGGGATCAGAGAAAGGTGCTCTCTTTCCCAAAAAATACCAGATAAGTGGTAGTGGAAATTCTTGTAGCACATGGGTTGGTTAATTTAACTTTCCACAACTACTGGAAACTTAACTGAAGTTTGTGGACCAGTCCTGTAAACTTGAGATAGCATTGCTATGAAAACTGACTCTGAAATTAGTAAATGAAAAAAATCCAAAGATCAGGATCTAACTCAGGACCTTAGGAGAAAAAGACGCTACCTCACTGGGATCATTATTGTCATTTTCATTCTCTTAGTTTTAAGGCTCGGCAGTTAAGGCTCCGCAAAAACCTCACATGTTGTGAATCTGACCCTAAGGAGTTCTTGGTGGATAAATTGAGTGATTTGCACCATTGACTTGTAAACACCTCCAGAAGGTTTGATTACTCTGTACCTGGCTAGGGCAAAGTCACATAAATTATCTGACAACTCACTATCCAGACCTCGCACCGGAACCCAAAATATTCTTCATCCAGCCCATTAATCTCAAAATTAAAGCTACTGCAAGCAGCACTAAATGAAACCATCTCAACTCCTTCAGTCCTCATGATCTTCAGGTTTGCGCCACAGGAAATACTTTGCCTTAATTTTTTCAACATTTTACTCATTGTGTTTTATCCTTTTATTTGACAATGGTTTGGAATTTCAAGTTCTTTTTTGCTGTAGAATTGCTTGCGTTCAGATGTTAAACATAATAGCTGGCACATTTGTAGGGGGCCGCCCTTCAACTCAGGTCATTACTAATAACAAATTCTGCTCACTCTGATAGCAAGGACTGTAGATCCTTTTGGGTTTATCCGTTTAAGCACTGTGAGACTTCGTTCACGGGTTACATCTAAGCAACTTATGACAAAAATACTAATTAAATGTTTGCATCCGAAAATGTAATGCAATTGCTTTTTATTTACAGCCTGTATAGAGCACCCAGACCTTCTTTTCATGTCGAGATTCTGAAACCCTTATTTGTCAACTTAAACAACAGCTTATAATATGTAAATATGTCTATTATATATTCATAACTGCAAGAAAGGATATTAAAAAGGTTTTTCGCACTAACATTCTACTGCAGCTCCTATTATAGCAGCTGTCCCTGGCAAAGGAACCACATTAGAAAATACAAGCTTTTTTTAGAGGGTATTATGTAGGTTCATCCCTTTTAAATGAAGCAGATTTGTTGGGTTTTGTGATAAACTTAGTTGTCAAGAAAAAATACTTGCAAATAGCCTTTAATAAATAAACACGGTAGTGGCATGATCTAATGTCACCTTTTTGATACATTAACTCAGTCAGACATTTATAAAGCACAGTTTTAAAATAAATGGTAGGTCATCACAAAGGGAGACAAGTCAAATTGAGAGGCATATCCAACGACAGTGTTGCGAAAACCGTGTCAGAAATTAACAATCAGTCTTAATACAGTAACAGATCAACGGATGAACAGGGCTAGCTGAGAACCTCTGAAAGAATGTTTGTAAATTTAGAAAAATCTAAAGATACAGGTTAACAACAGGCATAAAAAATGGTCTGTGGTTGTGTAATTCCCATTTTTCTTCTGCACTCTAAAGCTTACAGCATGGGCAGGGTGTTGGCAAGCAGTGGCTCGTGGATGGAGTGCTGTGGGGCGGAGAGGCAGGGCAGGGGAGGAGCAGGGTGAGCGGTAGTAAACTACGGCATACTGCTGAACAGAGCTAAGTAAACAAATAAATAAATAAAAACTATTTCATTGCGTGCGCTGCTTTGCCAAATGCGATGCAGCGAACGCAACAAAATTTGTTTTAATTATTTATTTGTTTACTTACCTCCGTTCAGCTGTCTTCAGTAGTTTACTACCCCCACTCTGCTCCTCCCCAACCCGCCTCCCCCGCAGCACTTCCTCCACAAGCTGCTACTGGTGTTAGCCCACAACAGACGTTAGTTAATTCACTGGGAGTGACCTTCCACAAGTTGCATATTTAAACACAAAAGCCAAGGACTACTATGACAATGTCTCCTTTTCGAGACAAAATAATATTTTAGTTTTTAAACGATTATTTTTTTTGACTGATGAGAGCCTATCAGCTTCCCAAGCAAGAACGTTTTCAAAAACCATGAATAAAACAAGCAGTGACATAGCAAAAAGGCTGGAGGCCAATGCCAGACCTAGTGGCTTTGCGAGTGCTTGTTTACTCAAGGGACTGGCTCTTGTATAGTTCAGCTCCTTCCCAGTACAGTCCTGGGTCCTACAAATGTATTCACTGTACTTTCATTCATTGGAACAGAGAAGACATTAACATTTAACGAAGACACTTTGCATGCTGGGATTCTTTAGTTATCGTTACAACCTTAAAGAGAAACTGAAACTACTGGAACGCAATGCACTGTGGGAGAAAACTCCAGGACGGGCTGATGGTGCCACAAATGTCTTAAGGGTCACTTGGCAGTTATGACCTACTGATGGTCACCAAAACAAAGAGTCACAATTCCACTGTAGCTTTATTTGCAAGTACAGACTAACCAACAAAAGAAATATTAATGGAAAGAAGTAGGTAGCTAAAAATATGCATGTAGAAAGGGCGATCAGATTGATCTCTGCCACAGGCAGGACCATGAACTATTCAGTCCTGAGCTTTTATTTAACAAAGCAGTACATCAAACTATTGGCAACACACCTTTAATCATTCATTGACAAACAGACAGTAGCGGCTCGTGGAGGGAGTGCTGTGGGGCGGCGGGGTGGGGGAGGAGCAAGGTGGGGGGTAGTAAACTATGGAATACGGCCGAACAGAGGTAAGTAAACAAATAAATAATTAAAATGAATATCGTTGCGCGCGCTGAATTGCATTTGGCTATGCAGCTCGCGTAATGAAATTCTTCAGACCAACAATCTCACTCTTTCAGAGAGCTCGATGCAGGTGCCCTCTCTTGAGTTACTACTTTACATCCCATCTCCACCCAAATACTGTATTCATATAGCCAAGCACTTGATAAACAAATGTGTGGACAATTGATAACCTTGCATGCCTTGTTCTTATCTTTAAAAATAAAGTGCTAATTTACCACAACGTGCAAAGAGTACATGATAGGAATATGGTTACCACCTAGTCCTTGCACCATATTGTAAAGATACCAGATTTCTTACCTTGGGCTTTATGTCACATTTCTTTGTTTTTGTATGCATGAGTTGATGGAGTCAAGTCAAGTCAAGTCAAAAGATTTATATAGCGCGCTACATACCCAGAGGGTCTCAAGGTGCTTGTAGAAGGGTGGGGAGTTACTTGTCGAATATCCACGTTTTGAGTTGCTTTCTGAATGCTAGGTGGTTCTGAGTAAGGCGAAGGTGAGTGGGAAGTGAGTTCCAAGTTTTAGCTGCTAGGTAGGAGAAGGATCTACCTCCCATGGTGGTTTTGTTGATGCGAGGTACAGTGGCAAGGGCTTGGTTGGAGGATCGTAGCTGGCGGGAGGGGGTGTAGAAGGATAGTCGTGTGTTGAGGCATTCGGGTCCGATTTCGTAGAGTGCTTTGTGTGCGTGGGTTAGGAGCCGGAAAGTGATTCTCTTATTGACGGGGAGCCAGTGGAGGTTTTTCAGGTGATCAGAGATGTGTTCTTTACGCGGGATGTCTAATATGAGCCTGGCTGAGGCGTTCTGGATGCGTTGTAGTTTTTTCTGGAGTTTTGCGGTGGTGCCGGCGTAGAGGGTGTTTCCGTAGTCCAGTCGGCTCGTGACCAGAGCATGGGTGACTGTTTTTCTAGTTTCGGTAGGGATCCAGCGAAATGTTTTTTTGAGCATGCGAAGAATGTTGAAGCAAGATGAAGAGACGGCGTTGACTTGTCTGTTCATCGAGAGTGAGGAGTCCAGGATGACGCCCAGGTTCCGTGCGTGGTCCGTCGGGATGGGTGCTTTTCCAAGGGCCTCTGGCCACCAAGAGTCGTCCCAGGCGGAGGGGGAGGTACCTAAGATGAGGACTTCTGTTTTGTCTGAGTTCAGTTTCAGGCGGCTGTGCTTCATCCATTCGGCTACTTCTTTCATTCCTTCGTGTAGGTTGGTTTTGGCCGTGTTAGGGTCTCTGGTGAGTGATAGGATCAGTTGAGTGTCGTCGGCGTAGGAGATGATGTTGATGTTATGTTGGCGTGCGATGGCCGCGAGGGGGCTCATGTAAACGTTGAAGAGGGTGGGACTGAGTGAGGACCCTTGAGGTACGCCGCAGATGACTTCAGTGGCCTCTGACTTGAATGGTGGAAGGCGGACTCTCTGGGTTCTTCCGGAGAGGAACGAGGTGATCCATTCCAGTGCTTTTCCTTGGATTCCGATGTTTTTGAGGCGCTGTAGAAGGGTGCTATGGCAGACTGTGTCGAAGGCTGCGGAGAGGTCGAGGAGGATGAGGGCGACTGTGTCTCCATTGTCCAGTAGAGTTCGAATGTCGTCTGTTGCTGCGATGAGGGCGGTTTCGGTGCTGTGCTTGGCTCGGAAGCCGGATTGTGAGGAGTCGAGGGATTTGTTGTTTTCGAGGAATGCGGCGAGCTGGTTGTTGACAGCTTTCTCGATGACTTTGGCCGGGAATGGAAGGAGTGAGATAGGGCGATAGTTTTTGAGTTCGGTGGGGTCCGCTGTGGGTTTCTTCAGGAGGGCGCTGAGTTCGGCATGTTTCCAGCTTTCCGGGAAGGTTGCGGAGTTGAGGGAGCAGTTGATGACGTCTCGGAGGTGCGGTGCAATAATGGAGTCTGCTTTGTTAAAGATGTGGTGAGGGCAAGGGTCTGTGGGGGATCCTGAGTGGATAGAGTTCATCAGACGGATGGTGTCCTCAGTGGAGAGTGGCTTCCAGTCATTGAGGATGTTGCACGGTTTCACTCGTAAAGAGACTTGCTTGGATTCAACCCTCTCGAAATAATATATAGCTCTCCAATAAGCATGTTTCGTCTTACTAATAACGCACCACGCGACATTTCTAGCATCAAGGGGAAGCTTGCGTATGTGCTTTTATTAACAGTAACTCGAGCGACCTAATATGGCCGCCGCAACGTGGGAACTTTTCTGCGCATGCTGCTGTCACACTCACATAACGTGACGTATTCTTTGCTTGGTGGGAAATCTGTGCTTCTGCGCACTAGAACTAAAGATGGTTGCTCTATGTTTTCATGTGCTAACGCTTGCAGTGCTGCTTTTACTAAATTGTTTGTTCTGCTTAACTCCTAATGCTGTAGTTAAAATAAAGTAATGGGAATAGAGTAGAGATTAGTGGTATACAGTGCATTCATTTATTCTTTGTTCTAAAACTGTTCTTTTTGATTTTACTTTTAGCTCATGTTTGGACCAATCAAGTACAATGTTGCTCCATCTTGGGTCCTGCGACTGCACATGTGCTGAATTATCCTGAGTCCACAAGCCATGGCATTGAATGTGTGCCAGTGACAGTCTTGCCTACGATGCGCCTGGGAACCCGACCTTATTTAACTCCAAGGGGAAGACAATTTGATACATTGTTTAACATTGTATTTACTATTAGAGCATCCATTGTTGGGCGGAATAAAATGCATGGGAAAAAGAAGTTATAGGCGGGAAAGATAATTTGCATTATTGAATCAAGTGACCTCATTACTGGTATGGTGTGATGACCTGTCCTCGTCTTTTGACCAATCAAATTGAGGAAATACACATATTTGCAACATTGGGGGTGATACGCTGCCCTGGAAAATGGTATAACTAAGGTAGGCTCAGCTAGTTAGTTTGTCCGACTTGTCTGAATAGCTGACCTGTCACTGACCCAACGCACTCAATAGGTGATCGAGAGCAGAGGTGCTGGCAGAGCACTCTGACAGAAGATTTGATAACCCAATCGGGGCTCTGGGAAGGATTGCGATAACCCAATCGGGGTTCTGGGGAGGAGGTTCAATAACCCAATCGGGGTCTGACTGTTAGCTGCAGAGAGGGTTGAGTCGCTGGTGTTGCAATTTAGCTGTTGGTGCCGGTCCATGGCCAGGGTTGGTCTTCACACCAGACTAGGTAAATATAAAGTTGTGTGGGTATGTTATTGTACTGTTTCCCTTTTCTTACCCTTCCTATGTTTCAATGCTTATAGAAAGTCTTGTAATATTTTCACATCATCTTGCTTTGATTATATTCATCCTAATTGAATGAGCTTTGATTGAATTGGTATGGACTCTGACATTTAAGAATTTCCATAAATAAAGTGTTTAAATCTTTTCCCGAGTCTGTGGTTATTTTATGAATGAAAAGGCTTGTTTTATTGCCTATTATGCTAACACCCGTGATCCCTTAGGACTCTAGGCATCGGTGACTAGGATTGGTAAGTCAATTGGTTTAGGTTCTAAATGGTTTATTAGGAAACTTCTGATTAAGCATAGGTTTACCTGTTCAAAGTGAGTATGTGTTTATGGTCCCAGGTGAGTATGGTAAACAGAGCAGGAGAGCCCGCGTTCTATCAGTATTCTTTTGGTAGCAGAGCAGTGGTTAGAGTTTAGTTAAGATAGGTAGTTAGTCGCACATTGATTAATTGAAATTGTATTGAATTTATGTATTACTCAAAACCCGTTTGTATTGTTCTATGTTTGTTTTGGAATCCCCGGGGGCAGAATAGTGAGTGGTAAATGGAAGCCACACTGCAAATGAGGTCACTTGCCTAAGGAAGTAAGTGCATGGTTAGGTAAAACTGGAAGCACTGATTAGGGATTTTCTGTATAAATGTGTGAATAAATGATAGCAAAGGAGTTCACTGGTAAAACTTTGGCCTTATATCACCTAGAAAGTGTAAGCTCACGGGAGTAACAGGTTCTCTAATGCTTGTGTGAAGAGTAGGCGGAAGGGATCTACTCGCAGTATATGAAGAGTAAGCGGAAAGGTTTTACTCGAAGTAGGTGAAAATCATCTATCCTTTGAATTAGACATTTAGGCATAGTGGCGAATGTTTTTATGTTGTTAATTAATGAACATTGCATTTAGAAGTAAAAAGAAATAAGTTCTCATATTACCTCCCAAAGGAGGGAGTCAGTTGCAGGTGCTGCGCTCACGTCACCAAGAACCGCGCTGTTATTGGTTGAGACAGCAGGTGTGTAGCTGAGGTAATAATTGTAAAGGAGGGGTGAGTGCAAGAGCTTGGGAATGTGTCACACGAGAGAAGCCGTGCAATTATTGGTTGAAATTTATTTGAATTAAAATCACTGATTGGTTCTTGGAAATAAGAAACGCGCTGATATTGGTGAAGTATTTAATAAACAATGGAGTATAGCTGCATATTAAAATTCTCAGTATATGTGGCATTTAGATCCAACAGTTATAGGAAATAGACCCAATAGTAGGTACTTAGGTTTTGCGCAAGAGCAATACATAAGAGGAAGACCTCATATCATGTACGGAGGAGAGAGAAAAATTTAGCTTTTTAAGAAAGTTAAAACAAATTTTAAGAAAGATAAAACAATTAAAACTAGAGAAGAGATTATTATTCCACCACCTAATACGCCTGCATCATACATGATGGTAGAAAGGGGCTACCACACTTGTGTGTGGTTAGAGAACTGGACGGAGTACACAAAAGATGATGGTGTTTTGGCATTTCCAGAACATGGTACCTTTAATGGTAGAATTTTGTACAATTTGAGAACACGCATGAATGAATTAGATCCCAGACCTAGATTAACCTAGTACGAAGCATTAGAGGAATGGGAGTCTGAGGCTTTTGAGCGAGTTTGACCCAGAAGCGACCGAAATTGCAGTGAATTTTATCCTAGATTTCCAAAAGAGACAAAGATAAACAAATGAAGAAATGGAGACAGTCCATGTTAGTGGAAGGATTATATCCTTTACTGACTTTGGAAGAACCATCAGGAAGCAAATGCATAGAGAAAACGAGAAATTTAATGAATAGTGGTGAATCAGATGACAATTACTTGAAGGATTTATTAATGAAAAATCTGCCACCATACCAAGAGGAAGCAAATAGAGTTAACCCTATCGTCCAGTTCTTAAAACCACCTTTGATTCCGCAAGCTGGGCATGAAACTCCATTAGAAAAAGTGTTACAGGATAAGGAATGTGAAGCAATAAATAAACAAAGAAGTGAATTAATTCAGAAAATCTCCCAATTGAATATTAATCCCGAAACATTGACCATTCCAGTAACCATAGGTCCCGTTGTTCCATTATATGGAGAAAGGCAGTCTTGTCTTAAAACTCCTGTTCTGACTACTCCTGTAGTGCAATCTAGAAAGGAACCCTTGATAGTTGATGATCAAGCAAGTGAATGCAAGTCAGTGATTTCCCTGATGGATTTACCTATAAGGGAACCGGTGGGAGACTCGATCAGGAAAAACACTCCTGGGAGCTCTAGAGAGGTATGGATGGAAACATCCTCAGGTACAAGAAGTGCTACTATAGAATCCCCGGAAGAAATAGAGAGATGGTCCAGAGAAATAGAAAATCCAAAATCACAGCCAAAGGTATTGGATATTTTTAAATTAAGAGTTGAATTAGAAGAAATGATTGCTGGAAATGTGGGATTGGACAAGTTAAACACTTTCAGTGAAGACGAATTGTTGTTTATATGTGGACGTATCACTCGAAATACAAAAACATTTCATGAAAAGTTAATGAGTTTGGCATCTGAAATGGAAATTGATATTGGAAAATCTAAAGTGTTACAGAAACCTTACCGAGCTGAATTTACTGATATAGATTTAGAAAACATGAATGTGTCAGGACGTAAATTGCAAATTAAAGAACTATTGTCATTGTTACAAAAATGGGGTGAATTAGACAAATGGAAAACAAGGTGGACAAAGAAAAGGGAGGAACCCCAGGGAAAAGGCACTGCTTCTGAATATTTACTAAAGGAACCAGAAAAAATGGAAAGGTTGTGCCCAATGAGAGAAGTGCTCGGAGGAGGTTATGTGCATGTCCCATGGTCCCGACAGGACATTTTATCATTTACAAATGATTTCCCAAAACTCAGGGAGAAACCTGTAGAGCGGTACAGACAAGTCGAAAGATTTGTAAAAGTTTCAAAAGTACTGTTAAAGGATTTAGACGGGTTGTTTGACATTGTAGTACCCGCAGATTATTGGACAGATTGTAAAATTACTATTGACTAGTGGTGAATACCCAAGAGACCCAAAGACAGGAACACCATCAGATGACGTGATGAAAAAGTATGATCAAGTCATAACATTTCTGAAAGGAAAAAGTACCCCCGAAAGAAACAGATTGGACAAGAATAGACAGAACTACCCACAATAATGATGAGTCAGTACACGCATATTATGAATGTCTTTTACAGGTATTCAAGCAGTACAGTGGGTTGGAAAGCATTGATACGATGGACATGACACATTTTATATATTGGTTTGTGACAGGGTTAAAGCCAGGAATTTTGCAAATGATTAAAGATCATAAAATCTAACAGGAACTCGACTGACCTAAAATGGCCGCCGCAACGCGGGAACATTTCTGCGCATGCGTCTGTCACTCTCACGTGACGTGATGTATTCTTTGCTTGGTGGAAAATCTTTGCTTCTGCACACTATGACTAAAGATGGTTGCTCTATGTTTTCATGTGCTAACCCATGCATTGCTGCTTTTACTAAATTGTTTGTTCTGCTTAACTCCTGTAGTTAAAATAAAGTAATGGGAATAGAGTAGAGATAAGTGGTATACAGTGGTATACAGTGGTATACCTCTATGACTCTTCCTGATGTGGATAACCTGGTTTTCAGTCTTGGGACCGAGGTGGGCGCAGTTACCTTTATGGTACTTTACCGCCCCCCCCCAGTCCATGCCCTCCTTCCCTGCATCGTTTATCGAACAGCTTGCCAGTCTTGCTACTTCTTCCCCACGTATTGTTATCGCTGGGGATTTTAACTACTGGTTCCAGCATAAGGACGCCGGTCCCCATGCTTCTGAACTGTTTGAAGGTCTCTCGAGCCTGAACTTTAGCCAACTAGTTACCTCTCCCACTCACAGTGGTGGTCACATACTTGACCATATCTGGGTCCATGGGGTGAAGTCCTCCCACCCGCTTACCACGCCTTGTGTGTGGTCTGACCACTGCCTTATTGATATTACCATCTCTGTGGTTGGTCAGATCAGGATTCCCCCGCGGGAGGGTGGCATGGCTCGTAAGTGGAAGTCCGTTGACCCCTCCAAACTGCTAACCCACCTATCTCACACACGCCCCCCTACCCTCAATAACCCTGACATCAACGAGCTAGACGGCCGAGTTTCCAACTGGCTCATATCAGCCAGCGACATCTTCGCTCCACTAACCAAGTTCCCTCGATCTCGCCACAGCAATTCACATAAATGGTTCACTCCCCATCTCAAAACCTTACAGTTGGAACTTCGCCAATCTGAACGCAGATGGAGAAGAGACTACTGCCCGTCAAGCAGAGATACTTATGTGGCAGCCCGCAATAAGTATAAATCCGCTATCTCTGCAGCCAAGAAAGCCTACGTCTCTGAGAGAATTTTATTAGCCCCCTGCAAGTCGAAGGAGATCTTCAGAGTTCTGGACGAATTTACCTCCGATTCCAGAACGCTCCTGTCTCAGGCTCCTACCCAGGAATCCTGTAATGCACTTAGCACTTTTTTTTTACAGAAGATTGTTTTGATTAAGGACACTATCCCGGTCACCTCATTGGGCGCTGACTCCGCTACTCCCCCTCATAATGCTCTTTCTATCACTCAGCTCCCCCCATTAGATCCTACATCCCTAGCCAGCTTGGCCGTTCGTATCAAGTCTGGTTCCCCTGACGACCACTGCCCACCTTCTATACTGTGTGACATCTGCCACTCCCTACCTGACTGCATCCTTCCTTTACTTAACTCTTCTCTCCTCTCCGGGACGGTACCCAGCTCCTTCAAGGAGGCCGTTCTAGTGCCTCTGTTGAAGAAGCCTGGAGCTGATCCTGCCGTCCCGGCGAACTATCGTCCTATCTCTCTTCTACCCTTTCTTTCTAAAATTTTGGAAGCCCATGTCACTGCCTGTCTCTCGAGGTTCATCGAGAGTTCCACCTTCCTCGAGGCCAACAAGGCCGGTTTCCGTCCTGGCCATTCTACGGAGACTGTGATCCTGGCCGTTCTGGACACCTTGAGAGATGGAGCTGACAAGGGTACCTCCCAGGCCTTGGTATTATTAGATCTGTCGGCCGCCTTCGACACGGTGGATCATAACATCCTTCTCCACCGTGTCGAACAGGCCGGCATCCAGGGCCTGGCGTTGGCATGGGTCAAATCCTTCCTTACTGGGAGATCCCAGTCTCTCAGCCTAGGTACATTCAGGGCCCCTAGGGAGCACCTGCCTTGTGGGGTCCCCCAGGGCTCCTCTCTATCCCCTCTTCTCTTTAATCTTTATCTTCGCCCCCTTCTTTTTTCTCTGAGGCAGTGGGACGTCACCGTCTTTAATTACGCGGACGACCTACAACTCATTTTCTCTCTAAACTCTCCCTCTGCTATTCCCACCTTCCAGGCAGTTATGTCCCATATCTTTCAGTGGATGTGTCAGAACCAGCTGAAATTGAACCCGGGAAAGACGGAGCTCCTCCTGCCGGGTAAGAACGCCGTCCACTGGGGTCCACACTTTTGGCCGGCAGAGCTTGGCTCCCCTCCTACCCCGGTAGCTTCGGTGAAAAGCCTTGGGGTCACTATTGACGCTGGGCTCTCTCTCGGGCCGCAGGTGGGGACGGTGGTTTCCTCCTGCATGTTCCAGCTACGCAGGATTAGGAAGGTGGCCTACCTCCTTACCCCCGATGCCCTGCTACAGGTCATTATGGCCCTCGTTCTCTCCCGCCTGGATTTTTCGAATTCCATCTATCATGGTTTGCCCAAATGTTCCATCTACAGGCTGCAAATCATTCAAAACCAGGCGGCGAGATTGGCCCTCGGGATACCGAAGTGGCAGTCTGCCAAACCCCTCCTCGTCAAACTGCATTGGCTCCCTGTCAGCCTAAGGGCCACCTTTAAGCTTGGCTGCCTCATTTTTAAGTCTCTCTCTGGTTCTTGCCCCGCTTTTCTGAAATCCCTCATCCAACCCTACTGTCCTTCACGCAATCTTAGATCACTTCACTTACATCTTTTGGTGGTCCCCTCCTTTAAACTCTGTAGATCTGGTGGTCGAAGATTCGCCGTCCTCGGCCCCAAACTCTGGAACTCTCTCCCTCTTCCAGTTAGGATCTCCGGTACTCTTATCCAATTCCGCAAATCACTAAAAACCTGGCTCTTTCCACAACCCAGCTAAACTCCCTCTGTTTCTTCTCAGCACCCCTTCAGCGCCATGATACCCACGGTGACAGTGCGCTTTATAAACACCCCCTTAACATAACATAACATAACAGTGCATTCACTTATTCTTTGTTCTAAACCTGTTGTTTTTGATTTTGCTATTAGCTCGTGTTTGGACCAATCAAGTGCAATGTTGCTCCATCTTGGGTCCTGCGACTGCGCATGTGCGGTGAACAACCTTTACAACGCAACTTTTACAACATAGTGCCTTTACAACGCGGTATTTACAACGCAAACCATTACAACGCATTGCGCTGGGGGGCGCTCTAGGATAGGGAATAGATTTAATTTACTATCCAACACCTTCCCTACTATCCACGGGGACTGGAGTTGGAATAGTAAATTAAACTATTCACTATCCAGCACCCCATAGCGCTATGCGTTGTAAAGGCATGCGTTGTAAATACCGCGTTGTAAAGGCATGCGTGGTAAAAGCATGCGTTGTAATGTCATACATCCCGCATGTGCTGAATTATCCCGAGTCCACAAGCCATGGCATTGAATGTGTGCCAGTGACAGTCTTACCTACTGGGAACCGACCTTATGAACTTCCAAGTGGAAGACAATTTGTTAAATTGTTTAACATTGTATTTACCATTAGAACATCCATTGTTGGGCGGAATAAAATGTATGGGAAAATAAAGTTATGGGCGGGAAAGATAATTTGCATTATTGAATCAAGTGACCTCATAACTGGTATGGTGTGATAACCTCTCCTCGTCTTTTGACCAATCAAATTGAGAGAATACACACATTTGTAACATTAGGGGGGGTACACTGCCCTGGAAAATGGTATAACTAAGGTAGGCTTAGCTAGTTAGTTTGTCCGACTTGTCCGAATAGCTGTCCTGTCACTGACTCAACGCACTCAATAGGCGATCGAGAGCAGAGGTGCTGTCGGAGCACTCTGTCAGAAGATTTGATAACCCAATTGGGGTTCTGGGAAGGAGTTTGATAACCCAATCGAGGTTCTGGGGAGAGGGTGTGATAACCCAATCGGGGTCTGACTGTTAGCTGCAGAGAGGGTTGCGATGTTGGTGTTGCACTTTAGCTGTGGGTGCCGGTCCTGACCTACGGGGGTCCTTTCCTGATCCAATTTGGTCCGTACCTATCCTTATTCTGATCTGCACCTATCCTGTCCTGTTGGCACCTGAACTATCGGGAGTCCTGTCCTTTATCCCAGCCCAAGGCCAGGGTTGGTCTTCACACCATTCTAGGTAAATATAAAGTTGCGTGGGTATGTTAGTGTACTGTTTCCCTTTCCTTACCCTTCCTATGTTTCAATGCTTAAAGAAAGTCTCGTAATATTTTCACATCATCTTGCTTTGATTATATTCATCCTAGTTGAACGAGCTTTGATTGACTTGGTATGGACTCTGACATTTAAGAATTTACATAGATAAAGTATTTAAATCTTTTCCCGAATATGTGGTTATTTTATAAATGCAAAGGTTTATTTTATTGCTTATTATGCTAACACCCTTGATCCCTTAGGACTCTAGGTACCGGTGACTAGGATTGGTAAGTCAATTGGTTTAGGTCATAAATGGTTTATTAGGAAACTTCTGATTAAGTGTAGGTTTACCTGTTCAAAATGTGTATGTGTTTATGGGCCCAGGTGAGTATGGTAAAACGAGCAGGTGAGCCTGCGCTCTATCAGAGTCCAACTGGTCTATTGGTCAAAAGGAAGCTTTCCATGTTCAAAAGCAATCAATTTATGGACTCTGACATTTAAGAATTTACATAGATAAAGTATTTAAATCTTTTCCCGAATCTGTGGTTATTTTATAAATGCAAAGGTTTATTTTATTGCTTATTATGCTAACACCCTTGATCCCTTAGGACTCTAGGTATCGGTGACTAGGATTGGTAAGTCAATTGGTTTAGGTCATAAATTGTTTATTAGGAAACTTCTGATTAAGTGTAGGTTTACCTGTTCAACATGTGTATGTGTTTATGGGCCCAGGTGAGTATGGTAAAATGAGCAGGTGAGCCTGCGCTCTATCAGAGTCCAACTGGTCTATTGGTCAAAAGGAAGCTTTCCATGTTCAAAAGCAATCAATTTAATATAGCCTTATAGCCCGCTGTAGCGGGCTATACGGCTATTAAAGGCCCGCTCCAGCGTTAAAGGCCCGAGCCAAAGGCGACGTCCTTTAACAAGGGAGCGGGACTTCATTAGCCGGTATAGCCTAGCTATGAAGTGCTATAAGGCTATTAGAACATTCTGCCACCAGGGGGCGCAATAGTGTTAAAAATAAAACAAAGGCCTCTCGAAGCTCAAGAGTATTTAAATCACTTCGAGCTCCGAGAGGCCTTTGTAAAACATTGAAATGTTGCTTTGCGGGCCTTTACCCGCCCGTAGAAGCACTGAGAACTCCATTATCTTCAATGGAGTGCTCCACATTCGAATGTTCTAATATCATGTACACATATAGAATTTTAACTATAATGATTTACCAGGGTATTTTCTCTTTAATCCATTACCTTTCATTTTAATTTTTTTCATTTTGAAATGGTGATAGATAGATAGATAGGTAGATAGATAGATAGATAGATAGATAGATAGATAGATAGATAGATAGATAGATAGATAGATAGATTGAAATTGCTACATATATCAATATCTAGAGTTTGTTTCGGATTTACAGATCCTTAAAACCACATACATTGAACAAAAACACATACTCGTATAAAAAATGAGAATTAAAACCAATAAACAATATTAAAATAGCATGAAACAATACATACTATGGATCTCAATATAAAAGTTCCTCAATAAGCTTAAAATGCATTCCTCATTCAACCTCACCTCCAGTCTTGAGCTTCCATTTGACGACCTAATGAGTTCCTTTAGTTCCATCAGCGACACATTTTGACGCACAACCTTCAGTGAGCTCTGGCCTCAACAACATTTGCTTCATAGAACTTGTAACTTTCTGATTTCCTTTTTACAAACACGCACCTACAAGTCCCAGTCCGAAAAGTGCCTTGAATAAAAAGCGAGTCTGGCTAGAGCTGTCAAACATCGGAGTAACTGGAAACAATGAAGGACACCATTACAGCAGCTCTGGCTCTGTAAAAGGTGATACAAAGTCAGGCCACCTTTCACCTAATGAACGGAATCTCCAAACGTGCTTAATAAGTGCGAGTTTTAACTTCATTTGACTGTTTACAAAACAATCCCACTCAAGAAACAGTAATCACGATAAATAACCCGGCCATTTTTTTTCAGCACTCTCATTCAAATCACCAAAAAACACATATTCCCTATGTACACTTTTTACACGACCCATGTAAGGTTCGCACGGACAATTTTAACTTTCTTTTTGCTGTTGTGGATACCTATAATCCACCAGCCCTTAAGCAGTGCAAGTAGCAAATTAAACATGTGCATGGTATATTGTGCAGCGACACTGTATGTTTGTGCAACTCCAATGCCAGCGCATGGACTCCAGGGAAACCTCTCCAATGACAAATGAATTCCGCAGAGAACAGATCTGAATGCTGGCCATGGACTCATTTGTTCCCCCAATAATGAGGAATGGCTTTTCCTTCAGCACGTCTGTTAGCGTTTCCATGGTGATTCTGACTTACCTCATTGCTTCTCGCAACGCTCCCCGTTCGCCGAGTGTTGTGTGTTTGATGTCATCAAAATTATTTTCAAGCTTCTCGCAGCCCTGTGGAGATAATAAAAAGGCCCACAGGTTAGTCTGAAAAATATATATGCTGCTGTCCATCTACCCATCAATTTTACCCATGTCCACGTACACACATTTTTTTTTAAGTGTTCATACCCATGTTCATCAAGTTTTTCATAGCGAGCAGCCGAGCTGCGAACAACACTTGAGTGATGTGCAAGAGTTGCTACCAAACCTTACTTCAGCAATTTAGGGTACACAATATTTCATCAACTTCAAATGTAAACAAACATTTGGATAGGCAACACTCTGATGGTGGCAAGCTGGGGTATTGGATATTATTATTATTTTTTTAAAGCTGCTGCAAGCGTATATACCCAAGAAATATATAGAAAACATTCTGCCACCTAAACATGGCTGCCATATGTTTGCAAGAAAAATTTAAAGTAATTTTAGCAGAACAGTGTGAGCGCTTGCAAGCAAGTATGGGTTCGTACAAAAGTTATAGAAACCCTTATTTAGGTTTAATGCACATCAAAGGACAGTATGATTGTATTGGTGCAAAGAAAATGTAGTGTTTAGCAGAAATACTGTAACCTGAAGACATTGACTAGACAAGCCAGGATGGATAAAAAGATAGAAGGATGAAAATGGAAAGAAAAATGATAATTCAAAGTACTGGACCACCAGCCTTGCCACTAAAGAGCTCTAGGTTGATTTAAACATGTGATCAGGAATCATTCATCATGTATGAGATCCAATGGTTGAAGTCGGCTGATCCATTGCCCCGTGCTATATACAACCATAAGCCACTCTTTTAATCAGTGGCGGCCGGCACAGTTAAGCGCAGTGAAGCGGGTCAGGGCACTGCAGGGGGGGGGAGCTGGCAGACAATGGAATAGGTATTATTTATTTATTTAGATATACCTATTCAATCGTCTGTGGACTTACCCACACTCCCACCACGCCCCACCCCCGCCCCAACCCCATCGCGTTTATCTGTGCCGGCTGCCGCTGCTATTTCTGTATATATGTATGCATTTGTTATTTGTGATATTTTTGTTACATAAGGCAGGCTGGACGGCTAGAGCAGTTTCTTAGCCAGACCAAAAGTGAAAGATAGGTATATCAGAAGCATGACCTGATGACAAAGACAAGTATGTACCATAGTACTCCTCTTGTACTCTTTTTTTTTATAGCATTTCATGCCTTTTTTTGGAACGCCCTGAAATAGAAATAAGATGGTAATATTCATTTATAATTAGTAAAAAAATAAAATAAGTCTGTGTTCTCTTTAAACTTTGCTAACATGGACTTGCATGTTTCAGGGCAGAGTAGCAAAGGCCCCAGCCCTTTAGGGGGACACCATTCATCCCAAGGCCAATACATATTTGTGAGATATGGAAGACTCAGTGGTCCGTCATCATATCGTTCAAGGGGTGATCATTTTGCATTACTCCACTGGATAACACTGAGCACTTTGAGAAAATGGTCTTGTGGTGCAAATACACATATTCAGCTTTATTGGTTTCACATTTTAAACGTTTTAAATAAAAAATGATTTGTTTTAATTATGTATTTGATACTTCTGGCACTAGCATTCTGGCAGTACTAGACAAACTGATTTTATAAATAGATGTACAAATGAAGATGTTTTCAGCTCACACAAAAAGACTCAAGAACTGACAGTCTCTTCTCAGCCGAACCTTGAAGAAGAGGTTTATTGGTTTAGGGGTAAAGCATCGATAGCCCAGGACAGAACAGACCGTTCTTTGCATATATTTTGCAGCGTTTAATTAGAAATCCTGTCACTGCTGAATGAACACAGTTTCTTAGGCGAGAGAATATTTCAGAAGGAAAATTGTACATTCTAAAAATGCATCCTCACTGACATCCTAGTTTTGTATTAAACTGAAACCACTTACTCACGGTGGTTTGGAGCGGATAGAGGTAAGGTAGGTTGCGGTAAGTGTCATGCTGGAGAGTTCGTTTTAGATTTGCTCCGGATCTGGGATGTATTATTATTTTTTTCCTAAATCAATATGCTTAGGGCCATTTTCAGCAACTGAAACGCTAAAAGGGCAATGATGGGCTTGATAATATGCTGTAGAGAATTCCAATAGAAGCCCATGGTAACCCCAGACCATGGGCTTCAATTGGAATTCTCATTGGCATATTATCAAGCCCATTATTGCCGTTCAAATTATTGCCGCTTTAGCGGAAGGAAACTGCCGCTAAAGCGGCGATAATGTTAACGCTGTTCCTTGATAATATGGCCCTCACTATGTAATGTTAGAATGTAGGGCTGTCATGAGGGGAACCTTGCGGAGTTTGTAAACGCTGCTGGATTAGACGGTTGCTTTGCTGTCTGCTCCTGTTGGTGGTTGTTTCAGGTGTCTTGTTTTCTTGTAATAAATCTACCTATTGGATCCACTGCTGTCTGCCTCTTCACTACATAAATGTGGCAATGCGCGGGAGAAGGTAAAAAGAAGGCACCACTCACCGATATTTCAAAATTGCTTGCGTTGTGCTGAAGACCCGTTTTGTTCGTGTTGTAATGGCTGATCCCCGTTTCGGATGTATGACGTTACAACACAAACTATTACAACGCATACTTTTACAACGCAACTATTACAACGCGAGTACCTTTACAACGCATGTTTTTAGAACGCATACCATTACAACGCAAATGAGGTAAAGTAATTTAAAAGTACCATTACAACGAAATCCAATATATCGCATACCATTACAACGCATATATATCGAAAAAAAAATATATATATATTTTTGTGATATGAAATCTAGCACGGGATGCAGGGAAAATAGGGGTTTTGGGTGGGGAAGTGTATTAAAATTTAGTAAAAAACTATGCATTAGATGTCCGAATTAAAGCTTATTTTCATTAATTAATACTCGAGTATTAATATTAATACTCGAGTATTATATAACGAAAACGAAAACACAAATATATATTAGGTTTTCAAAAATAAATTCAAAACAAGACCTACAGAAAATATATATATTTAAATATTTTTTTGTAATATAAAATCTGGCACGGGATGCAGGGAAAATAGGTGTTTTGGGTGGGGAAGTGTATTCAAATTTAGTAAAAAAACATGCTTTAGATTTCCTATTTACAAGCATATTTTCATTCATTAATACTCAAGTATTAATATTAATACTCGAGTATTATATAACGAAAACGAAAACGAAAACACAAATATATATTAGGTTTTCAAAAATAAATTCAAAACAAGACTTACTGAAAATATATATATTTAAATATTTTTTTTGTAATATAAAATCTGGAACGGGGTGCATGAAAAATAGGGTTTTTGGGTGGGAAAGTGTATTAAAATGTGTTAACAAACTATGCATTACGTTTCCAAAATACAAGCATATTTTAATCAATTAATACTCGAGTATTAATATTAATACTCCAGTAGTATATACCGAAAACGATAACTAAAACAAACATAACCTAAACATATAGCAGCCATTTTAGTTAGGGAACATAATAAAATAGTCCTATCACTATTTCAACCAAGAAAACACCACAACAATGCAAACAAAATGGAGGGCAAAACGGAGTTAAAAACGAAAACATACACTTTTTACTTACTAACTATTATTTATATGTTTCCACATTAAATAAAACAATATTAAACACTTTTTAAAACGCACCTTTTGTCGAAATTATCGAACACAATCACACAAACATATAAATACCATGTAGACACCATCTTAAAATCAGTTGATTATCAACTCGCAGAGAGAGCAGACGCCTGAACCTGACCTTCTGACCTAGTGAACCTTCACAAATCAAAATTTATTTTTTGACACATTTCTCTAAGTGAACAAGTAAGTTTAAAAATCAGAATAACCATGAAGTAATATTTCTAAAATAAACACGTATTAATATGTAAAACGAATATATTTAATTTCCTTATTATTAATGTGTTCTTGTAAAAAACGTTACTTTCTGATATAGAACGCAATCAATTAGAACAAAGGTATTATTTATTTTATTAAATGTATAAGATACTAAATTGTCAAACCGCAAGTAAAATCTTTATTTTGTAAATATTTGTAACCTAATAACCAAACTTACAACAAAAGAAAGATCTCATAATAAAAAAAATTTAAATCGCATTTCACACAAAGACATGCTCTTAAAGCCACTGATATCGAGTTAGAAATATTGTAACTACCACAATAAATCGTACTCTTAAAAAATAAAGTAAGCGCCAAAGTTACAGTTATCAATTCTACAGAAAAACTAAAATAATAGATTTTAATTTTTAAACAGTTCTGAGAAATAATAACATTTCAACATGCGCAAAAAAAAAATGTATATTTAAAAATATTTCTCTTTTTAGATTTAATCAGAATTTGATCACGAGAGCCTCATCAAAAACATCACCTTCAAGATAGTCACCTTAAGAAGAAAAGTACACCAATCTACAAAGGTACATATAATCGAAAAACAACATAACAAACTAATAGATATAGTAGAATTAATTATAGGATGGTGCAGCATTAATCAAAGTGATTGTCAGTGTAAGGGTGTAATTTACTATTCGAACTCCAGGAAGGTGCAGCAGTAGGGAAAGTGATGGTCAGTGTAAGGGTGTAAATTACTATTCCAACTCCAGGAAGGTACAGCAGTAGGGAAAGTGATGGTCAGTGTAAGGGTATAATTTACTATTCCAACTCCAGGAAGGTGCAGCAGTAGGGAAAGTGATGGTCAGTGTAAGGGTGTAATTTACTATTCCAACTCCAGGAAGGTGCAGCAGTAGGGAAAGTGATGGTCAGTGTAAGGGTGTAATTTACTAATCCAACTCCAGGAAGGTGCAGCAGTAGGGAAAGTGATGGTCAGTGTAAGGGTGTAATTTACTAATCCAACTCCAGGAAGGTGCAGAAGTAGGGAAAGTGATGGTCAGTGTAAGGGTGTAATTTACTATTCCAACTCCAGGAAGGTGCAGCAGTAGGGAAAGTGATGGTCAGTGTAAGGGTGTAATTTACTATTCCAACTCCAGGAAGGTGCAGCAGTAGGGAAAGTGATGGTCAGTGTAAGGGTGTAATTTACTATTCCAACTCCAGGAAGGTGCAGCAGTAGGGAAAGTGATGGTCAGTGAAAGGGTGTAATTTACTATTCCAACTCCAGGAAGGTGCAGTAGTAGGGAGAGTGATGGTCAGTGTAAGGGTGTAATTTACAATTGCAACTTCAGAAATATAGAAATATAAGTCAAACATAGTATTAAAAACAATATTTAACTGCATCAACAACATTGTATAATAAAATAACATTGCCTTTTCTTATTTTCTTTTCTAAAACTAATTCACAGCAATCTTCTGTGATAAACATCCTGAAAGTACAGAGAAGCCAAGGAGAAAAAAGCCAACCAACAAAGCAGATAGAAAATCTTAAAGAAGACAGAAAAGGAAACAAGTACTAATCCAAAGGTAAATATAAAACATACTGTGAAACAATGCAATTTCAACTCCAAATAAGTGCATCAACAGAGAAACAGAATTATAACAAAAGAGTATTATTTAATATTGTAACTCCAAATAAAAACTACTGTATGGAAAGTGTAGGATGGTAAAGAGATGTAATTTAATCTGGTAAGTCCTAGTAGGTGCAGCAGTATGGAAAGTGATGGTCAGTGTAAGGGTGTAATTTACTATTCCAACTCCAGGAAGGTGCAGCAGTGGGGAAAGTGATGGTCAGTGTAAGGGTGTAATTTACTATTCCAACTCCAGGAAGGTGCAGCAGTAGGGAAAGTGATGGTCAGTGTAAGGGTGTAAATTACTATTCCAACTCCAGGAAGGTGCAGCAGTAGGGAGAGTGATGGTCAGTGTAAGGGTATAATTTACTATTCCAACTCCGGAAATATAGAAATATAAGTCAAACACAGTATTAAAAAAAATGCTTAACTGCATCAACAATATTGTATAATAAAATAACATTGCCTTTTCTTATTTTCTTTTCTAAAACTAATTCACAGCAATCTTCTGAGATAAACATCCTGAAAGTACAGAGAAGCCAAGGAGAAAATAGCCAACCAACAAAGCAGAAAGAAAACCTTTAAAGAAGACAAAAAAGGAAACAAGTACTAATCCAAAGGTAATTATAAAACATACTGTGAAACAATGCAATTTCATCTCCAAATAAGTGCAGCAACAGAGAAACAGAATTATAACAAAAGAGTATTATTTAATATTGTAACTCCAAATAAAAACTACTGTATGGAAAGTGTAGGATGGTAAAGAGATGTAATTTAATCTGGCAAGTCCTAGTAGGTGCAGCAGTATGGAAAGTGATGGTCAGTGTAAGGGTGTTATTTACTATTCCAACTCCAGGAAGGTGCAGCAGTAGGGAAAGTGATGGTCAGTGTAAGGGTGTAATTTACTATTCCAACTCCAGGAAGGTGCAGCAGTAGGTAAAGTGATGGTCAGTGTAAGGGTGTAAATTACTATTCCAACTCCAGGAAGGTGCAGCAGTAGGGAAAGTGATGGTCAGTGTAAAGATGTAAAATACTATTCCAACTCCAGGAAGGTGCAACATTTGGTAAAGTGATGGTCAGTGTAAGGGTGTAAATTACTATTCCAACTCCAGGAAGGTACAGCAGTAGGGAAAGGGATGGTCAGTGTAAGGGTGTAATTTACAATTGCAACCTCAGAAATATAGAAATATAAGTCAAACACAGTATTACAAACAATATTTAACTGCATCAACAACATTGTATAATAAAATAACATCGCCTTTTCCTATTTTCTTTTCTAAAACTAATTCACAGCAATCTTCTGAGATAAACATCCTGAAAGTACAGAGAAGCCAATGAGAAAAAAGCCAACCAACAAAGCAGAAAGAAAACCTTAAAGAAGAAAGCAAAGGAAACAAGTACTAATCCAAAGGTAAATATAAAACATACTGTGAAACAATGCAATTTCCACTCCAAATAAGTGCAGCAACAGAGAAACAGAACTATAACAAAAGAGTATTATTTAATATTGTAACTCCAAATAAAAACTACTGTATGGAAAGTGTAGGATGGTAAAGAGATGTAATTTAATCTGGTAAGTCCTAGTAGGTGCAGCAGTAAGGTAAGTGATGGTCAGTGTAAGGGTGTTATTTACTATTCCAACTCCAGGAAGGTGCAGCAGTAGGGAAAGTGATAGTCAGTGTAAGGGTGCAATTTACTATTCCAACTCCATGAAGGTGCAGCAGTAGGGAAAGTGATGGTCATTGTAAGGGTGTAAATTACTATTCCAACTCCAGGAAGGTGCAGCAGTAGGGAAAGTGATGGTCAGTGTAAGGGTGTAATTTACTATTCCAATTATAGGAAGGTACAACAATAGGGAAAGTGATGGTCAGTGTAAGGTTGTAATTTACTATTACAACTCCAGGAAGGTGTAGCAGTAGGTAAAGTGATGGTCAGTGTAAGGGTGTAATTTACTATTCCAACTCCAGGAAGGTGCAGCAGTAGGGAAAGTGATGGTCATTGTAAGGGTGTAATTTACTATTCCAACTCCAGGAAGGTGTAGCAGTAGGTAAAGTGATGGTCAGAGTAAGGGTGTAATTTACTATTCCAACTCCAGGAAGGTGTAGCAGTAGGGAAAGTGATGGTCAGTGTAAGGGTGTAATTTACTATTCCAACTCCAGGAAGTTGTAGCAGTGGGTAAAGTGATGGTCAGAATAAGGGTGTAATTTACTATTCCAACTCCAGGAAGGTGCAGCAGTAGGGAAAATGATGGTCAGTGTAAAGGTGTAATTTACTATTCCCACTCCAGGAAGGTGCAGCAGTATGGAAAGTGATGGTCAGTGTAAGGGTGTAATTTACTATTCCAACTCCAGGAAGGTGCAGCAGTGGGGAAAGTGTAGGATGAAAAATAATTTCAAATATTAAAGTACATATAACATTTTGTAAATATATTTTTAAACATAAACATATATTGATTATTTTTTCTAACTTTTTCTACAGAAAATGACAAGTCAAGCAACAGCAAAATATATCAAAACCAGGAAAGGAAACAGGTTATTACAACATTGTGGATATATATATTGCAATGAAAGGATAAGTGAACCAAGGAGACATTGGAGATGTGTCCAATATTATTCAGCCCGTTGCAGTGGCAGAGCGGTTACTGTTGGAGAAAATGTTATAAAAACAACTGAACATAACCACTCTGCCTCTGCAATGGAGATTGAAATTCGTGAGACCATTAACGAAATGAAAGATATTGCATCCACCTCCAATGCCACACCTGGTTCAATTTTAAGAGAGGTTGCACAGCATGTCCCAGGTCATGTTGCTTGTAATATGCCAATTATTCCTAATTTGAGACGAATTATCCAAAGAAAAAAGCAGGCAAGTAAGACTCACACTGAAACTCCACAAACTTTTGCTGACACACATATTCCTGATGAACTTTCTATCTCTTTCTCCAATGAACTCTTCTTACTGTACGACAACCAAAACCCTCTGAAACGTTTACTAATCTTTAGCACTCCTCGCAACCGTGTGAAATTAGAGAATACTGAAATTTGGATGATGGATAGAACGTTTAAAAGTACCCCCCATCCATTCACTTAAATTTACAGTATTCATGCACAGATTCAAAATAATGTAGTACCCTTAGTATATAGTTTGCTACCTGATAAGCAATCAGCAACTCATACTGAATTTTTGTCAGTAATTAAAGAAAAAACTTCAAATAAAAGTCCTAGGAAAATCATCGTGGATTTTGAATTGACTATGATAAATGTTATCACCAAAACGTACTCAGATACGCAAATTCAAGGATTTTTTTTCATTTTTCGCAGGCTTTTTGGCGTAAGTTACAAAAAACATCCCTAGTTACTGATTACTGTACAGATAGCAAACTACAAGTAGAATTAAAGAAATTAACTGCACTTTGTTTTGTACCTCCTGAAAGTGTAGATGAATAATACACTGCAATTTCTGAATCAGATTATTATATAGAAAATGAAGATAAATTGGCCCCCTTGTTAAATTACTTCGAAGACACATGGATTGGACATCTAAGTAGATCGGGTCGCAGGAGAAAGCCACGTTTCCATGTGGAGTGGTGGAACTGCTACACAACCTGCTTAGAAGGAGGTGCAAAAACAAACAATGCCATAGAGGGATGGCATAACTCCTTCAACCATACAATTGGAAAACCACACCCCAATTTCTACTCATTTTTACTAACTTTGAAGAAGGAGCAAAGTTATCAAGAAAGGAGAATTGCACAAACTTTGACAGGTAGTCTAAATCCACGTAATTCAAAACAATCTAAGGAAATGTCTGAGAGACTATTGGCAATACTTCAACAGTTTTCGTTGAGTGTGGCATTAGATTACCTGGAAAATGTTGCTAACATATTACATTTTTAAACACATACACCCACCTTACTTGCCTGCTTTTACCGATGTTTTTTTTCAATATATTAATTAAATTGGCTATTTTTTTTGTTTAAATTTTTTTTGATAAATTACAATCGGGTCGACCAACCATATTTTCTTTATTTTTTATTAAAAAAATATATTTTTTATTTCCAATAATAAATATTTTGGAAATATTTAACATATTTTTTAATTTACAAATTAAAAAAATAATATTTTTTTTATAAAACATCAATAATATAAATAATAATTTTTTCAAATACATTTTTTATATTTTAAAAAATTCCAGAAAGCATTTTGAACATAACGTTTACTTTCTTTAATTCCACCTTTGCACTAAATATTTCTCAAAGTTTTTTTTGGTATTATTGCAATATATTCTGCTGTTTTTTTGTTACTTAATTTTTTTAAAGGAATCATCTTCTAATTATTGAAGATCAAGGTTCCAATGTATATTTAAAAATATACAAAATATTTTATTAACTACATAATTTCAAAGTTTAAAACAACTAATTTGCAAACTCCCTTGACAAAATCTATCAATCAGTAATAGAAACATGTATATGATATTAAATTCACTATCAAATAAATGTCAAAGTGAAATTGAAAAACCATATTTGAAAAACGAAACTTCCTAACTCCGTTAAATCTCGCTAACTAATAGTTTTCATTTTCTTTTCATACCCTACCTGAAATATTTCTTACTATGTAGCTCATTTAGAAATGAATTTTAAAAAACCAATGTAAACAACAATCGAATAACCTAAAACAAATCTCCAATTAACCAGACTTGAAAATAGAAAACAATTTATCTGTAGTAACACAAAAACCAGCATGTTTATACCTTGATATAACCAAAGAACGACTTTGTACGATACTGTCATCTTTTATTTCCAATTTATTTCATCAATACTGTACTTTTTTTTTTTAATTAATTATTTACGTTCAAAATATTTTCTTCTATAATACTTTTACATATTTAAAACAACGTATCCTTTTACGCATCTATAATTACGACCCGACAAAGGCATATTCAATTAACATAATCGGCGACATGTTACAAATTGTACAAAAACATCAAATTAAACTTAGGCAACCTCTCCTTATCCTTACGTTACAATATTTATATCCTCAATGTTTATATTAGCTATTATAAAAGATATTAAAGTTTCCTATCTGAACGCAGATCAGCTTCCAGCTACTTCCTCCAATCGATGCTGTTCAAAATGGCCGCTTGCGTCGACGTAGACGTGACGACGTGATGCAAAACAACTAAGATCAAAAAAGGACTATTTTTCCAAGATTACATTATTGAAAACTGTAATATATGTTTAAAATATAAATCATTTGTGAATTAATTATTAAAAATATGTATTAATTCCAATAAAAAAAGAAATGTTTTTATTATTTATTTTAAATAAAAATATATTATTAAACAATAAATACACTCATTCTATTTTTTACTATTCTCTATTTTACATATGTAATCATAATTACAGTTTTGAAAATAATATTTATTTTCACTTACCTTAATATTATATGTATTTGCTTGTATTTCAGCCTCTTTCCTTAAGTATAACGACTTTCAAAAGTATCACGCGGGATGCTATGGAGAAGTTATCGAAATAAAAGAAGGACAAATGACTCCATAGAAATCAATGATAAAACGTGGGAAAAAATAAATCTTACTTTTTTATATTAAATCCTTTTTTTTTTAAATGGATAAATATTTTTCTAAAACACTCAATTATACATTAGAGTACTTTTAAAATATTATATTATTTTTTTTAAATATATTTTTATCTATTTATAAATCAATAACTTATTTATATATTTTTTTAAATAATATTTTTACATTCTCTCTTCTAATATTTATAAAGAAATACTTCAAAAATATTATTTTATATTATTAGTATATATTTATGAATTATTAACTTTTTAAAAGATTTTTTAAAATAATATTTTTACATTCTCTCTTTTAATATTTATAAACAATTACTTCAAAAATAATACTTTATATTTTTACATATTTAAATATTTTATTTATATTTATTTAAATCAAAATATTAATTCTAAAATACTGTAAATATATTAATTATTATTTTTTATAATTAATTTACGATATATAAACATATTATAAACATTATTTTTATATATTTATAAATTAATAATTTTATTAAATATTTTTTAAAATATATTTTTACATTCTCTCTTCTAATATTTATAAAGAAATATTTCAAAAATAATACTTTATATTTTTACATACTTAAATATTTTATTTTTATTTAATTCAAAATATTTAAATTTTTATTAAAATTAAAATACTAAAATACTCCATCTAAATTTAATCTATCAATCTTATATTATATTATATTTTTTCAAATAAACATTATTTTTTATTTTTTATAATACATTTACGATATAAAAACATGCATTGTAACAGCACTTGCGTTGTAATGGTAAGCGTTGTAGAAACATGCGTTGTAAAGGTACTTGCGTTTTAATAGTTGCGTTGTAATAGTTGCGTTGTAAAAGAAATGCGTTGTAAAAGTTGCGTTGTAATGGCTGTTCCCCGTTTCTACTCATGCCAGGGTCGTCGGCTCATTGAACTATGTCATCCGACTTCTGGTAGGATTTATATTTTTAGATTTTGCGCTTCCTCTGCATTTTGGTCGCTGTACTACACGTGTGTAAGTAGTGTTAGTATGCGTTTATACTACCAAATGCATCATGGTCCTAGGGAGGGAGACCTCTCGGGCGCAGCCCATACAATGTCCCGGGGTGTGAATTCGCTGGACATTTGTGTTTGCTATTAGAGGGTGGTGCATGGCTTCCACCCTGTGATAGCAAATACGTGTTCGCCTACTTGAAGCAAGAGGAGGAAAACCTTGTATCGCTGTAATAGAGGGGATGCGGATGGTAAAAATGGAGAGAAAAGAACAGAAAAAAAAACCTGGGTCTCACCCGTTTTTTTAAATGAGACCCGTGGTGGGTGGGTAATGTTCCGTGGCTCATCCAATTATGATATTTCCGGGTCTCTGTAGGACTGGGGATCTTAATGCCACATGTAAATTAGGCGCAGAAGGGCACAGAGACGTTTTGCAGCCTTGGGGAGCGCCACCTTCCCGGGTATTGTTTACAAATTGTTCGGGGGGTTCGAGGCCAACTGAAGTCCGGGGATCGCCACACTCCGGGTCTTTATTTAAATATGCAGGGTGGGCCTCGGCAGTCCCTGAAGCCTCAGTGGTCCTAAGCAGTGCCTTATTTGTCCTGTAATCACACAGACAGTACTTATGGTGTTATGAAGTGATACACTCATAGAACTCTTGCAGTTGAATAATTACCCAGGCTTCATTTGCCTAATAGTCAGTTAGATTATGTTTGGTAGGTGCACTCTAATATTAAATAATGTTGTCCCTAAAATCTCCTATAAACAGATAATTTTCACAATAAATAATAGACAAGTGTTGTCAGAAAAAGAAGACCTATAATCTCAGTTCTTTGTTTATTTGAAAAAAAAGTAACCTTTATGAAAACAGAAATTAATAGAAATGTAACTTTAATATAACAGTATAATAAAAAAACGTGGGTTGGACTCCAGTGAAAGCAGCGTAGGAAACCTGCAAGACAAAAATGAAACATAAGTAAGTGTGCTATGTGGAAGGGGTAAAGAAAGGTAGTCCGAATGAAAGGACCATAGTGAGAATGTAAAGGAGGGGGAGTGGGTGGAAGGGAGAAGGGGAGGGAGAGTCAAAAGAAGAGAGGGAGGAGGAAACAGAGCGTTAGCCTATTGCACCCAGCCCTTAGTGTTTACCCTCTGTCACCAGTTTGTCTAGGACGCTGGGGTCTGCGAGAAAGAGTGTGGTTCAGCAAGTCCTTAAAATTAAATACATGAGGCCAGAGATTATGGGCCATATTATGAAGGAAGGGCAATAACATTATCGCTGCTTAAAGCAGCGATAAGGGGTTGATAATATGCACTTGTGAATTCCCATAGAAGCCTAAGTTCTGGTGTGAATCTGAGCTTCTATGGGAATTCACAAGGGCATATTATCAACCCCTTATCATTGCTTTAGCGGCAGTTTCCTGTTGCTAAAGTGGTGATAATATTATCGCCGTTCTTTGATAATACAGTCCTACATTATTAGCTACTGGAAAATCGCTTGCATGCATCTGTGCACCCAGGTTGCTGCACCCCTTCCCCCGCATTGTGCTCAATTGTAGGTCTTGCACACCGAGGCTTCACTGCTCACCTGCCACCACTGATGTGTCCCACGACGTGTTGGTGCAAGCTCCTAGTCCGGGGGTACATTTGTATGGTAGACCAGGTCTCCAGTCGGGGACGGTGTCTTGATACCACGATTTAATGTGTCAGAATGCCAGGGCATCATTGCGGGGTCAGCTCCCACTCCGCCCTTGTTGTGGCAAACAATGGAATGTCTGAAAAGGGAGAAATAATTTAATGGTGGAAACATCTGGAGGTAAATGAAGGTTTATTTCAAACTTGATAGAAAATAGGAGTTGAGTGCATCATTCATTTTTGAAGTACGATCTACCAACTGTTAGTGGTAATCGTGGTTCAAAGAGGAGTTGGAGTGCAGGCAAATACACAAGGTTAAATATTAATATGTTATGCCAACGTTCACACAGAAAGGAACAGAGCGCATGCTAGAAGCATAATGTGCATGTGTAATGTAGTGGCGGGAGCCTGTGTGCATGTACACTTAGTAAGGAGTCACTACATTGTCCTAAAAGCCAATGCCACGTGTCTGTAGGGCAGCACTGCTCACTGGCTCAGGTCTAGAGTATGGTCCAGCAGGTACTTAAAATTAGACCGATGTGACTGAATGTCGTCAGAGATCACATTATTACGCACGGCAACATTGCTTTTTCGCACGTGCGCACTCAGGGTGATGCACCCCACCCCTCCCGCAGAACCGCCCTCAACAGGTGTCTGTAGGGCAGCACTGTCCGTAGGTTCAGGCCTACCTTATGGTACAGCAGGTCTTTAAAATGAGACAGAGATGTGACTGAATGAGGTCAAAGATCACATCATAACACATGGCAATATCGCCTATTCGCATGTGCGCAGTTTGGCTAATGCATCCCACCCCTCCCGCAGCACCGCGCTGATGAGGTGTCTGTAGAGCACAGCTGCTCGCTGGCTCAGGCCTACAGTATGGTCCAGCAGTTCTATAAAAAAAAAGAATGAGGTCAGAGATCACATCTTACACATGGCAATATCATTTGATCGCACCTGCGCAGCCAGGCTGAAGCACCCCACCCCTTTCACCACATCGCACTCAATTGGAGGCCCTGTGCACCCAAGCCGCTCTGCTTACCTGCTGTCATTGTTGCGTGAGCAAACCCTACGGGCAGCAGTGCTCACAATTCAGATGAAGTGTTGATTGCAGGAGAGTGTACACCTCATGGATCCCTTTCGTAGACGACGGGCAGTAGGGCTCACAATTCAGAACCCGTGTTGATTGCCAGGATGGTGTACACCTCATGGATCCATTTCTATATTTTATAGCGCATAGTGATATGCGAGGTCGATGCGGCATATCATTTGAGGTAGTGTGGAAGAAGGGGGAGGTGTGGTTATCCTATTTATATGTACGCAAAGTGGGCTGGGCTTGCATATGCCAGGCCAGCGTAGGGGTGTTGTTAGACCTGGCACCATTGGCGTGGGTCTCCTTCCATTTTTGCTGTTGCCTCATGTATTTTTGCTGGTGTTAGATGCTGTGGGCACTGTGCCACTGCTGTCCAGTACCACAGTGCAAGTGCTCTCTATTGTAAATTGATTTATTAATCAGTAGTTCCATGTTTGGCTATTTGGTTTACTTGTCAGACCCTAGTACAGTGCACGGAGTGTGCCCAGGGCTTGTAAATCCAAATGCTGCTGCTGGGCTTGCAGCACTGGTTGTGCCACCCACAGAAGCAGCCTTGTAAAATGTGTCTAAGGTCTGCCATTGCAGAGCCTGTGTGCAGTCTGGTACTGTCATGCTGACTGGGCAAGTGCACCCCCTTGCCAGTCCCTAAACCTTTCCTTTTCTTCATATCAGTCACCCCTATAGTAGGCCCAAGGGCGGGGTGCATTGTAAGTATAAAGTAGGATATGCCCAGAGTGTGTGGCATGTCCTGATAGTGAATTACAGCCATTTTTGTTTTTCACTATTGCAAGGCTACCTGTTCTCCATAGGCCAGAATGGGCAGTTAGGTTATTCCATTCTTATAATCCTATCTGCCTCAGAAAACATGGTGGAAATTCGAGTTTAGCATGCCTGGACTCAGAATGATAAAATACATCTTTTAGTGAAGTTGATTTTAACATTCTGTTTTTGAAAAAAACACTTTTAGAAAGCAGGTATTTTCTTGTCTAACCTTACCCGCCTGCCTCTGCTAGGTTGTGTATTCCTTGTCTGGAGTTTGTGAGTGACAGGGCTGGGGGAATCCAGGAGACAGGATGAGTAAGCCCAGTGGTGATAGAGAGATCTGCATCTAGATGGGAGGCAGGAGTTGCACCTGAACCTTGAATAGAGCTGGGCATGCCTTCCACAATGCTGGCTCCACCTCCTGGGGTGCCGCTAATGTCTCTGCCCTGCACACTGAAAGAAGAGAAGGAGTCCTGTCAACAAAGTGCTCCAGGGCTGTACTTTCCTTCCACAATACTGGGTCCACCTCCTGTGGGAGTCTGATGTTCCTGCCCTGCACTGTGAAAGGAAAGGAGAAGTCTGGTAAACAGAGTGCTTCAGAACTGGTTTGGACTGGGCAAAGACCCCTCTCCCCTCAGAGAACAAAGGATTTTGGGGTATAAATATTGGGACCCTGATTCCATGAAATTAGATCACTTTCGGACTACAAGAAGAAACCTTTACAGAGGAGAGGAACCTGAAGAGAAAGTGAGGAGAGACTATTCCTAAGCTGAAGTGCTGCTTAGGGGATTGGCCTGCAGTGGTTGCCTTACTGACAAAGGAAGGAGAAAGGAACATAGTGTACTTTGCTTTCAACTTTCAAGCATCTCCAAGGGCTTGGAAAAGAGCTGGCCACCTGCTGAAGTCTCAGGGACAACAGACTTCACCCCCCAGCTCCCCAGAGTTCTTTGGAAGTGCCTGCTGCTGTTTTGGGTCTTCTGTGGGACTGCGTGTCGCAAGGAGCTGGAAGCGCGACTCAACGAAGAAGCGTGTCGTCGTCGCTGCTGCTGCCATTGCATTTCTGAACAAGGGTGTTACCGCTGGATTTGTCACACTGCACCTCATCAAGAGAAGCATCTCGCAATGAAGAGGGAGCGTGTGGCCGTGCCTGCTGTCGTACTTCTGAACAAGGGTGTCGCCGCTGGAACTGTGGTATTGCACCGCAACGAGGAAAGCGCCTCGCATCCCCCGAGAAGCGCGCCACAGTTGGAGCTGCTGCCATCGCATTTCTGAACAAGGATGTAGGCGCTGTAGTTGTTGCATCGTGCGGAAGCTTCACGCAAATGTGGGAGAAGAGTGTCACAGCTGAAGCTGTTGCCGTCGCATCGCTGAACAAGGGTGTCGCCGCTGCAGTCCACACATCGAACCGAGAACTTCTTGCATAGCCGGAGAAGCGTGCTGCATCTGGAAGATCTTCATGTCTTTATTTCTTTGCACCAGAACTTTGCCACATTTCCCTCGCTGCAACATTACTTGTTGTGGAAGCGCAATGCATCGTAAGGTACATTGACGCAAAGTGCTGCATCTTAAGAACTGAACTGAACTAAGCTAAAACTACCATCTTAAAGTAATAGTATTGTTTATTTTTGTCGTTTATGGTCTTTTGGTAAATCTATATGAAGAGTACTTATTTTTTATATAAAACCTGCCTCTGAGATAAGTTTGTCTGCTCGTGCCAAGCTACCAATGGGGGTGAGCAGGGGTCATTTAGGAGTGTAATAATATCTAGGTATGGTTTGACTCCTGAACTCTATAGACAGAGGTTCAGGAAGTGCAAGAAGTTAGAGAACAGTACCTGGGTGGAATATGTCACTTTCGTTTGCAGAGCATTGGATGGTTGGGTAAAGGGCAGCAAGGTTAATGATTTTCAAGGTCTCTTTGATTTGATTGCATGGGAGCACTTGTCTGATAATTGTTTTTCCAGAGCTGCGCCAGCACCTGATTGATAGCAAGCTTACTAACCCTAGGAAGTATGTTGAGGAGGCGGACCGCTGGGTTAGCACCAGGGTCCACAAGGGTCACATGGGAGACTCAGCAAAAGGTGGGCAGGGTTCCCAGCAAAAGAGTGGGGGGGACACGGGTAAACAAAAGTAGTTCTGCAAAGGGCCCCAAAGTAGTCCCCAAGGGAAAGGTTCCCAGCCTCCCCTTGAGAGAAAGCAAGGGGTCCAGATAGGTAGTCCTGTTCCACAGGGACCCCAGAAATGTTACAAGTGTGGTGACCTGGGTCATAAGGTGAATGACCCCAGGTGCTGCCTGTTTAGTAAACCAGCACCCACTGGTGCTCCGCCCCGGCAGATGGCTAGTGTAGCCTTGGGGGAGGAAATTAATGTCCAAGGTGGGTGGGGTCCCGCACAGATGAACCTTGCCTCTTTAGGAGACTGTGAGATGGTCTCAGAAACTCAGCTGCCCAGAAACAATAAGAACTATGGGCAGTGGGTGACCATCAATGGCCAAAGGGTGCAGCCTCCTAGAGATACAGGAGCCAGTGTGACAGCTGTCAGGTGTCACCTGGTGTCTCAAGAGTAGATTGTCCCTTATGCATTTTGCCGAGTTGTTGTCACCAACAACACAGAGAGCCATTGCCAAATGGCTCAAGTTCCCTTTGAGTGGGGGGGTCTCTGGTACTCTTCAGGTAGCTGTGAGGCCCGCCATGCCTGATGACTGTTTGTTGGGAAACGATTTAGAGAGCTCACCTTGGGAGAAGGTGGAGAAGAGTACTCACTTGAAGATTGTGGAACTGCCTGATTGGGCGTGCGTGACCACCCGATCAATGCAAGCCAGTAGGGGTGCTCAAGAGAACCTGGAGCCTGAGAGGGAGGCCCAGGAGCATGGCTTAGAGAGAAGTGTCAGGGGGCGCAGGAAACCAGCCGCCAAAGTTCCCACGGCCCAGGAGGAGGTAGACCCTGAGGGGGATGCCTTGGAGCCTACTGGGGAACAAGTAGCTGAACTGGGGGACCTGCCTGAGCTAACCCATTGGCAGCAAGAAGGAAGCCCCTCCAGGGAAGAATTCTGCTGGGAGCAGATAGAATGGCCTTCTTTTGAGGGCCTGCGGCAACAGGCTGCAAGCCAGACAGCAGGTGATCAGTCAGGTTCACATTGGATTTACTGGGAGAATGGTCTCCTGTATAGTGAGCCTAAGGTTGCTAAACCTGGGTCCGCCTGTGTGCTGGTGGTACCCCAGAGTTTCAGAGCCTTCCTACTGGGGTTGGCTCATGATGTGCCGTTGGTAGGACATTTGGGGCAGACCAAGACCTTTGAGAGGCTTGTCACCCACTTTCATTGGCCCCAAATGCGCAAGAGTTCAGAAACTCATTGCAGGACTTGTCAGACTTGCCAGGCAAGTGGAAAGAGTGGGAGGAAGCTCAAGGCTCCTATCCAGCCATTCCCTGTAATCATTACCCCCTTTGAGCGGGTGGGGATTGACAGTGTGGGGGCACTGGAACCCTAGACAGCCATGGGCAACAGGTTCATCCCAGTACCCGGAAGCCATACATCTGAGGACAGTGACGGCCCCCGTGGTGGGACGAGCACTGATGAGAATTTTCTCCCGAGTGGAGTTCCCTCGCGAGGTAGTGTCTGACCGGGGGACCAACGTCATTTCTATGTTTATGAAGTCCCTTCGGCAGGAGTGCTGTGAAACTTATAGGTTCGCCACTCCTTACCACCCCCAAGGAGATGGGTTGGTTGAAAGGTTTATCCACGCAGAACAGCTATGGTGCCGAGGAACATGGCGGCCGTCAGCTAAGCGGTCGCGGCTCGGCTCGGCTCCTCGGATGCAGGCGTGATCGATGCTCTGGATTTAGTGTAGTGGAAGCGGCTTACCTTTCTTGGACATTCCTAAGCGTGTAAAGAAAGGATCGAGTTAAATTGAATGGGCGCAGGAACAGAACAGCGAAACCCGACGAGGGATGCGGAGGAAGCTCCACGGCTTGGAGGCAGAGGCGGTAGAAGCATCAGTGGAGGCGTCAGCGGGAAGACCCGTCGTACGCGGTGGGGTGAGGCAGCTCTAGCGCGAAGGAGACGCGATTCTGCTCGCAGCTCGTTTGGGGCGCTTGGAGTGCTCCAGGCGCCGTGGAAAGGAGGAGACGCCGTTCTGGTCAGAGGAGAAGCATGCCACAAAGGAAAAGGTGGCAGTAGCAAGGGGGGCACATTTAGCGCAGCTGATACAAGTATTCCGATTAGCGCTATCGGGGTGAGTACAGCGCTAAGCTTACAAGTACAAGTACAAGTACAAGCAAAGTCTGCAGATCAAGCGCAAGTTATTGCTGTGGAGAGGCATCACCGGAGGTACATTCTAAGGCATCTTTCGGGGGGGCTGATCGGGCTGATCGAGCTGGGCTATTTAAACTGTTGGAGCTGTCTAAACTGAAAGCATCGGATAAGTTTGTTGTCACTGCATTATTGCAGAAAGGGGAATGGATGGAGGATGCAATTGTATGCTCTGAGGGGGCCAATGAGTGGAGGGTGTATGATCAAATAACACCTGAGGTAGTGGAAGACGCAGTGGAAACTGTGGGGCAGAAGGGAGGCGGTGCCCCGGCACAAAACTGTGCTGTAAGAGTTAACAGGTATGCACTGAGGGCAAGGTTAACACGAGACCCCTTGCAAGAAAATTCAGGATACCCCACGCGAGTGTCTCCGCCTATCTCCACTGTAAGGTCTAGCAATAGGCAAGTTAGGCAAGGTAGGAGCAAAACTGATAGCCCGGATAAAAGTCTAGAGGAAGCTGCGGCAAGAACAAGAACACCTAAAAGGAAGACTAGAACTACGAAAGGCACCCCACTATATACCAAGGTCACCCCTTCACTGAAAACTTATTATAAAGTAATGGCTACTAGTACTTCTCAGACAACATCTAAACCGCTAAAGCCCTCGAAAACACAGACATCCCCGCCACTATTGGCCTCAACCCCCCAAAAGAACGCTACAAAGCAGGAAATAGGGGCAGAGCAAAAGAAACTTTCCCCAGTTAAGGGGGGCGGTGAGCCCAAGAGGAAACTCGCAAAAGCCTATGCAGAAATCTCTATAAACAATGAGACAGCCAAAGCGGTTGTGATAGATCGGGCGGATGAAGTCATTCAAGTGGATGCAGGCGGGACTGAGACAGTCAACTTAAACAATCTGTCCATACATCCAGATGTGACTCTCTCTAACAAGTATTCTGTGCTGATAGATGGTAACACGGAACAGGGGGGAATACTTCATCCCAGTCACCAGCCCTCCAAAAAGTCTGAAATGCCTGAGCTTCAGGGGAATCCAGCGCAGATTTGTACCAGTAAGTTAGTTGCCACTAAAGCAGACGTGACTTCTTCAACGCTGGCAGATATTCTTCTGACCATGAAGGAGGAAATATCAAATAGGTTTATGGTTTCAGAGAACAATCAATCAGAGCTGGCTAGCCGTTTTTCAACATCTAAAGCCAATCAGGCAGCCATTCAGGCCTCGTGCGAAGCTCTAGCAAAAAGACTTGACGATGTTACATTAAGGACAGAAATACTGGTGAAACAACTACCACTTATAAGGGATTCGGTTCACTCCACAGATGAAGTAGTTGCAAAGTTGAGTGTACAAAACCGAGAACTAAAAGAGGACATTGAGAGGTTAGAGAATCATTCTCGACGGAACAATTTAAAAATACTTAATGTGCCAGAAGCAATGGAAGGAGTCGATTTGAAGGGCTTTGTGATATCGCTGATTAAGGGGACTGTATTGAAGGGAGATGAGACGGTGGATTTAACACAGGAAATCCAGAGGGTGCATCGAGACCCCTTTCGAAGAAATCCTGCTAGGCAAAAGCCAAGGAAAATCTTGGTAAACTTCTTGACTTATACTGTAAAGGAGCAGATTCTCTCGTCAGCATTGAAAGAAAAAACAATTGCATTCAACAGCTCAAACCCCTTCAATTTTCAAATAAGGTCTGATATCTCTCATGTGACAGCCACCAGTCAGTGGGAGCTTGAGAAAAGACTGGATGAATTGAATGGCTTGGGTGTTAAGGCACAACTAAAGTTCCCTGCACACTTACGGGTTATGTGGATTAACCACATGCACTTGGTAAAAAACAGGGGAAGATGCTGACGATTTAATTCTGAGACTCAGGAAAGAACAAGGCTCAAAAGGCAATGAGTAGGTGGAGAAAAGGTGTATAGGTAGAGGATAGAAGTTCCCTTTTCCCTGGCCTCTCTGTATTATTCTTTCTCTACTTGTAGTCAGGTCTTTTCCCTTCTATATTTCTATATGGGATTCAGTATGCCCGATTGGTGATATGCGGTAAGACCGTAACATAAAGACCGGCTAATGACAGAGTTCTATAAAGCTAATTGAAAATAAAACTGCATCCAGGAGAGGGAGCCTAGCCAAATAGGCTTTGCCTATTGGAAGGGAGGGTTCCTCATGGGGGGGTAGGGTACAGGGGGAGTTTGTGTGGGGTGGGGGGACAGGGGGAGCACTGGGGGGAGCATAGGGATAACATTCAAAAAAATACTCATCTCACTAAAGTTAAGGAATTAAGCCTGTTAGGGAATAGAAAGAATGATGGGAGAACAAAGTACAGGGAGTAAACAAACCACTTTTACCACCTGGAATGTAAATGGAATGCGGTGTTCTTGTAGACAGAGACTTATTCTCAAACATTTGGAAATATCGAGCGCTCAGATTTGTCTATTACAGGAGACCCACTTGAGTGTAGTTGAAAGTCGATCTATATTCTCTAAGGTCAAATGGATAAAGGACTTTGAGGTCTCACAGCAGACAACACATAATAGAGGAGTGGCCATACTAGTGAAACAAGGCACCTCCGCAACAATCAGGGGGGTACAAACAGACTCCTCTGGAAGATGGATAATTGTTAAAATGTTATTGAATAATATCGAGGTTGTATGTGCTTCTTTTTACGGCCCCAATGTGGACGATCCATCTTACCTCTTGAAACTACAATCCATATTGATGTTAGAGGCACCACCTTATATCTTGGGAGGGGATTTTAATGTATTACTAGACCCCATCAAAGATAGGTCAAACTTGAGTAACTACGTAGGGGCACCAAAGATACAGCGTGCACTACTGAATATGATTCATGATCTCGATTTGGAGGATGTATGAAGAGCTAAGCAGGGTTCACTACAGGGACATACATTTTCTAGTAAGAAGTCTAAACATGCCTCTAGGATAGATTACATGTTTACACATAGGCATTCAATTAATGACATTAAGAAGGTAGAAGTGAAGCCTAGCCTTTTATCAAATCATGCTCCCATACAGTTAGTGTTTGTGAAAAGCATAACACAAACGCTGTCTAGATGGACCTTAAAGAGGGCTATTTTGTCTAGCCCAGAGACTACACAATCGATCTGGGCATTTTCCTCGGAATTTTTTACATTTAATATGGGGTCTACCACTCCAGATAACGTTTGGGATTCTTATAAGGCAGGGCTCAGAGGGAAGCTCCATGCATTAGTTTGTGCTAAGAACAGATTGGAAGTGAGGGAACTAAAGGAAATTGAGAACAGAATAGGTCAGCTGGAGCAAAACAGGATTAATGTGCACAGTAGCGAGCAGGAAAGACTTCCCTAGATCGAAATGGATCTAGAATTAGCTAAGCAATTGTATAGAGGGCGCCTAGATGCAAAGTGTAAAGCCCACTGGGATGTAAGTAGGATGGACAATTTTGAATATGGGGAAAAGGCAGGAGCACTACTAGCATGGAAATCTAGAACTGACCATGTCAGGAATGACATCAAGGAGTTAATAATTAATAAGAATGGGGATACATCAAGGAATATTGAGGATATGCAAAGCTGCCTCCTTTCTCTATTTTCAGATCTGTATAAAGAAGAGGTAAATCCGCCCATCGAAGCTATACGTACTTGGCTGAGTAACAAGAATCTGCCAAAATTGTCTGAGGAGGGAAGAAAAAGTTTGGACGCCCCCATAACTGTAGAAGAAATATCAGCACAGATTAAGAAATTAAAAAACAAAAAAGTTGCGGGTACGGATGCATTACCCAGTGAGATATATAAATATCTAACAGACGATCTATGCCCAATATTAGAAATCATTTTTAACTCAATCTATTCACTTACAGGTAGGGTCCCAAACTCATGGAAGGAAGCTATAATAGTCCTGATTTTGAAGCTTGGGAAGGATCCCCAAAGAGCAGACTCATATAGACCAATCTCCTTGCTAAATTCAGATTATAAAATCTTTATGGGCGTTTTGGCAGGGAGATTGGCCAAATTAACACCTAAATTGATTAATGAAGATCAAAAGGGCTTTGTGGCTGGTAGACACATTGAAGATCAAACACACCTCCTGCTGGGAAACATCGACCTTGCAGTGGGAAAATCAGAACCCTTGGCAGTGGTAGCCCTCGACGCAGCCAAGGCGTTCGACAAAGTCTGTTGGAAATACCTTTGGGAAGTTCTAGAAGTAATGGGGTTTGGGCCACTATTTATATATACGCTTAAGAGCTGTTATGGGGGTGCCTCTGCTAGGATCCTTTTAAATGGAACATTAACATCAGTATTTAACATCCAGCAGGGAACCAGACAGGGGTGTCCTATCTCCCCGTTACTGTTCAATTCATATATTGAGCCTTCGGCTCAGGCTATTAGGCTCGATACTATTATAACACCTTTTCAGTCTGGGCAGTATAGCTCTAAGTTGGCCCTCTATGCGGATGATCTAGTCCTATACACAAGAGACCCAGTGACAGCTATCCCTCGCATTGAGGAATTGACAGCAGAGTTCGGTGCACTGTCTGGCTATAAGGCGAATAGATCGAAGACCGAGGTCATGTGTTGGAACATAGATCATTGGTTAGGAGTGGAGAGTGTGGAGTTTAGATACCTGGGGATTTACATCGTGAGGGAACTGGATCGGATTCCCAATATAAATCTGGATAGAACCACTAAAGAAATAGACCGTCTGTTTAGTAGATGGAGGAACCTCCCACTAACAATCTTTTGGAAAGTGAATCTAGTTAAAATGGTTATCCTCCCCAAGCTTTCATATTTATTTTCAACTATACCGTTACTATTCCCCAAGAAAGATGTGAAAAAAATACAGAGTAAAATTGGGAGTTTCGTGTGGGGAGACAAAGGGGTACGACTAACCTGGAAAAAACTTAGAAGAAGATTGTTAAAGGGTGGGCTAGCCCTCCCGGATATTAGCCTCTATGCCGTGGCTTTTCAGTTTAAGAGCCTCCGCATGCTTCTCACCAGACCTGATGATTCATCCTGGGGCAAACTGTTGCAAGAAATGGTGAAAGTAGAAAGGAGGAATGATGAATTTTTGTATAAGTTTGGCTCTCCAAGATACTTCAAAAGGGTTCGTCTGAAGATATTAAAAACAGCTTTGGAGGTATGGTACAGGGTAAGGGTAGGCAGTGGGATTGGATACTTTTCAGCTTCATCTCCAATCTGGGTCTCGCCTGGTACCCCCGACTGTCTAAAAGATGCCCTGGCTATACCCATAAAAAGAGCCGGAATTTTGAAGTGGAATGAGTTAATGGATGAGGAGGGGATACACCCATGTGAGTATTTGAGGGCAAAGGTAGGGACAGACCTATCAAGGTTCAAATATCTCCAATTGGAGTCCTGGCATACAGCGGAACGGGAGGAGATGGGGAGTAACGAGGTAGTAAAAAGGCTTAGCCAATCACCCATAGCAAAAGAAATCTCAGTATGGTACCAACATTTAGTAGAGTGAGAAGATATGGGGATACCACCGGCAGAGGGGATTTGGAACAATACCGTATTGGCATTGCAGGCAGAGGGCATGCTTGAACCATCTTTGAAGATCTTATATAAACATATAAAGCCTGCCTGTCTGAAGAAGAACCACTTTTTCGTGATTAATATGCTTTATTACACCCCCTACAAAATCGGGAAATTTGCCCCTATACCCCCACCGAAATGCCCAAGATGTCAGGAACTGATGGCTAATGATATCCACATGTTTATTGATTGCAAAGAGATGGAGCAATACTGGAAGGAGATAGGACAGGCTCTGTCGGGACTTTTCAGCACTACAATTAAATTAAACTCCTCACTAGTTATTTTTGGGGATTATGAATTCTTCTACTAGCTAGCTACATGTCAGAAAAAAGGGCTCCTTCTATATTTGATATTGTTGGCAAGGAGGGAAATATGTAGGAGATGGAAAGACCACCTTCCCCCGAGCAGTGAGGACTGCTAAAATCATTCAGTATGGCCCGGCTGGAATACAAAAGGGCAGAGGAGAAGCCATCTAACATCTGGCACCCTCTAATGAGGTGGGGAAGAAACTTAAGAATGATCTGGACACTCCAATGATTACACCATGTCCCCGATACTAAGGGGGAGGAGGTCTGGTGACCCAAGTAAAGCATGGTCAGCCTGGTGGCCCACAGTGAGAGAGTACGGCTGTAAATGTTCCACAAAGACTTGACTCGGTGGGATGAGGAGTAAAAAAAAAAAAAAAAGGTTTAACCAAACCCTGAAGGGCATGATAATAGGTCTCGAGGAACCCATGAAGCATAAGTGGGACGTCATCTTACCGTGCCTACTCTTTGCATACCGGGAGGTGCCCCAGAAATCTCTAGGGTTCAGTCCCTTTGAGCTTCTCTATGGACACCCGGTCAGAGGACCTCTGAGTCTGGTCAAAGAAGGCTGGTAGCAATCTCCCAGGAAACCTCCCCAGGATGTATATAGCTACATGCTGACCTTCAGGAACCAGACTAAGCATCTCAGACAACTTTCTGAGGTGAATCTGGAAGCCAGCCAGGAGGAGATGAAGGGATGGTATGGCCAAAATGCCACTCTGGTAGAGCTTCAACCTGGCCAGAAAGTGTGGGTCATGGCCCCAGTGGAGCCTTGGGCGCTCCAGGATAAGTGGTCCGGACCATTTGAGGTTGAGGAGCGCAAGAGTCCAGTTACCTACTTGGTGGACTTGCAGTCTCCTGGGAACCCCTTGAGGGTCCTACATGTCAACCGCCTTAAGCCCCACTTAGAGAGGTCTGAAGTGGGCATGCTCTTAGCAACAGATGCTGGAATGGAGGAGGAGACTGAGCCTCTTCCTGACCTCCTCTCTGCAACAGAGCAAGATGGGTCAGTGGATGGTATCAACCTCTCTTCCACCTGACCCATGAGCAATAGAATGACTGCCGCCAGTTGCTGGGACAGTTTTCTGATCTGTTCTCCCTGGTTCCTGGTGTCACAGATTGGTGCGTCCATGATGTGGACACAGGAGACAGCTTACCGGTGAAGCATAAAATGTACAGGGTAACAGACAGGGTGAGGGCTTGCATCAAAGAGGAGGTCTCAAAGATGTTTGCACTAGGGGTGATTCAGTCCACTAGCAGTACATGGGCCAGCCCAGTGGTCATGGTCCCAAAGGCTGCAGCGCCGGGTGCCACACCCGTACTCCGGTTCTGTGTGGACTACAGAGGGCTCAATTCAGTCACAAAGACTGACGCGCACCCCATCCCCAGAGCTGATGACCTCATTGATTGGCTAGGGGCTGCCTGGTACCTCAGCACATTTGACTTAACGTCTGGGTACTGGCAGATCGCCTTGACTTATGGGGCAAAGAAGCGGTCAGCATTCTCCACACCAGATGGCCATTTCCAGTTCTGTGTTATGCCCTTTGGGATGAAGAATGCCTGTGCCACCTTTCAGAGGTTGGTCAACCAGGTGTTGGTTGGACTGGATAAGTTCAGTGCAGCCTATCTGGATGAAATCGCAGTGTTCAGTGCCAGTTGGGAGGAACATCGGCGTCAGCTCTGAGAAGTGTTGTTGGCGCTGCGGATGGCAGGCCTCGTGATCAAGGCAAGTAAGTGCCAGATCGGGCAGGGTTCTGAGATGTAATTGGGACACCAAGTTGGGAGCGGCCAGGTGACGCCCCTACAACCCAAGATTGAAACCATCCTTGCTTGGGAGCCCCCAAAACACAGACCGAGGTGAGAGCCTTTTTAGGACTCACAGGGTATTACAGGAGGTTTGTTAAGAGGTATGGCAACATTGTTACACACTTGCCAAAGCTGACTTCCAGGAAGCAGCCCAAGAAAGTGATTTGGACTGACACCTATCAGAAAGCTTTTGAGGCCCTGAAAGCTGCCATGCGCACCACACCCGTGCTCCTGGCACCCAACTTCGCAAGAGAGTTTATCGTTCAGACATACGCTTTAGAGCATGGTGTGGGGGCTGTTTTGTCACAGATGAATGAGGAGGGCCTAGATCAACCTGTAGCCTTCATCAGTAGGAGGTTACTTCCACGGGAACAGAGGTGGAGTGCTATTTAGCTTGAGGCATTTGCTGTGGTCTGGGCACTGAAGAAGCTGAGTCCATACCTGTTTGGGACTCACTTCCGGGTTCAGACAAACCACAGGCCCCTCAGATGGTTAATGCAGATGAGGGGTGAGAATCCATAGTTGTTGAGGTGGTCCATTACCCTACAGGGCTTGGACTTTATGGGGGAACACCGCCCTGGTACAGAACACACCAACGCTGATGGTCTGTCCAGATTTTTCTGCCTTAGTGATGAGAACTGAGTTAGAGTAGTTCTCCCCACATTTCAGCTGGAGGGGACACGTGTTAGACCTGGCAACATTGGCGTGGGTCTCCCTTCCATTTTGGCTGTTGCCTCGTGTATTTTTGCTCGTGTTAGATGCTTTAGGCACTGTGCCACTGCTGTCCAGTGCCAGTGTAAGTGCTCCCTATTGTAAATTGATGTATTATTCAGTATTTCCATGTTTGGCTATTTGGTTTACTTGTCAGACCCTAGTACAGTGCGCTGAGTGTGCACAGGGCTTGTAAACCAAATGCTGCTAGTGGGCTTGCAGCACTGGTTGAGCCACCCACAGAAGAAGCCTGTAAAAGTATGTCTAAGGCCTGCCATTGCAGAGCCTGTGTACTGTCCGGTACTGTCATGCTAACTGGGCAAGTGCACCCACTTGCCAGTCCCTAAACCTTCCCTTTTCTTCATATTAGACACCCCTATGGTAGGCCCAATGGCAGGGTGCATTGTAAGTATAAGGTAGGACATGCCCTGGTGTGTGTGGCATGTCCTGGTAGTGAATTACAGCCATTTCTGTTTTTCACTATTGCAAGGATACCTGTTCTCCATAGGCCAGAATGGGCAGTTAGATTATTACATTCTTATGATCTTAACTGACGGTGTAAGACAGGGTTGCATCCTGGCCCCGTTTCTTTTTAATTTATATATCAATAACTTGGAAAACACTCTTTTAAAAACATGTGCTGACTATCCCAACGTCGGACGCAAAGGGCTACCCGTTCTACTTTACGCGGACGATGCCATTTTGCTGGCAAGGACCGCAAAAGGGCTTCAACTGCTGCTTGACACCTTCTTTACCTTCATGAAATCCCGGGATCTCTCCATTAATAACTCAAAATCATTTGTTATGAATGTAGGTACAGCACATAACAAGGAGTTACCATTCTATGTAAATAGGGAGAAGATTCCCACGACAAAACCTTTTTCATACTTGGGGGTCCTGTTGCATAACCAACTGAAATGGGGCCCGCTGTACAGAAGAAAAAAGGGGAGATAACACGGGCAAATGCGGCAATCTTTAACTTTGTGAGGAAAATGGGGAAGCGGCCAATCGCCACTCTTTTAAAAGTATATCAGGCCAAGAGTGTGGCAATAGGCTGTTATCGAAGTGAGTTATGGGGGCACACAACTGTTAAAGACTTGGTGGTAGTAGAAAACAATTTCATGAAACAGCTCCTGGGGGTCCCGAGAGAAACTGCAAATTTCATAGTGCACGAGGAGCTAGGTTCTCCTTATTTAGGTGACATCATTGCACTTCGGCCTTTAACATTCTTGCTGAAGTGCTGGCTAAATAAGGACCTCCTGTTAAACCACCAGCTCCTGAGAGAAGCACTGACATGGGATAATATGTTAAAAATCCCGTGGCTAAAATATCTGAAAAAATGTTTCTCTGCACTGGGGCGTCCTGAACTTTTCTCAAACCCCAACTCCATCACTGTAACTGACGTCGAGTCCGTGAAAAACACCTTCTCTCTTTTGCAGCTTTTTCAGCGGGAGGAGGAGGAACTAAAGAAAAGCAGTAATAGAAATTATGTTGTCCTACAGACCACACTAAACATGGAACCTTACTTGACTTGACCAATGTCGAGCTATGATTGTTTCTTGTTAATTAGGTTTCGGCTGGACCTCTTTCATTTGCTGCTAGCTGTTCCAAGAGGCAGCCACCAAGGCCAAGTGCTACCTTCCTGCGGCTGCGACTACGTGTCTCCGCAGGATTTGGTGCACTTTTTATTTTTTTGCCCTTTTTATGATATTCCCCGGAGGGTTTACCTCAAGCCTCTCCTCAAAAGACTGAACTTTATCCAGGTTAAACCCGCCCTTTGTTACCTACAGCTGCTAAACAATGAATGTACCTTATATGTAATTAGTTTTTTTAAATTAGCCTTAAAATTTAGAGTCAGCATGGATGGTTAACGCTTGATACTGTTGTATATATTTTTTTAACAGATTAACTGTGTTTTATATCTGGGGACAATGTGGTTTTTATTCATTCAGTTTTTATGATGTTATTAAACTGTGCTTTTATGGTTGTGTTCTGCAAATAACCGAATAAAGATCTTCTGAATCTGACTCAAAGAACATGGTGGAAATTCGAGTTTAGTATGCCTGGACTCAGAATGATAAAATACATCTTTTAGTGAAGTTGATTTGAAAATTCTGTGTTTGAAAATACCACTTTTAGATAGTAGGTATTTTCTTCTCTAACTATCCAAGACTGCCTCTGCTAGGTTGTGTATTCCCTGTCTGGAGTTTGAGTGACAGAGCTGGGGGATTCCAAGGGACAGGATGAGTCAGCCCAGTGGTGAATAGAGATATCTGCATTTAGAGGGGAGGGAGGAGTTGCACCTGGGACCTGAATAGGGCTGTGCCTTCCTTCACAATGCTAGCTCCACCTCCTCTGGTGCGACTGATGTCTCTGCCCTGCACTACGAAAGGAGAGAGGGAATCATGTCAACAGAGTGCTCCAGGGCTGTGCCTTTCCTCCACAATGCTGGCTCCGCCTCCTGTGGGGCGACTGATGTTTCTGCCCTGCACTGTGAATAGAAAGAAGGAGTCATGTAAACAGAGTGCTCCAGAACTGGTTTGGACTAGACAAAGGCCCCTCTGCCTCAGAGGACAACGGATTTTGGAGTATAAATATTGGGAACCTGATCCCAAAAAATTTGATCACTTTTGGGTGACAAGAAGAAACCTTTGCTGAGGAGAGGAACCTGAAGAAACTGAGAAGAGTCTATCCCTAAGATGAAGTGCTGCTTGGGGCATTGGCCTACAGTGGTTGCCTGACTGCCAAAGAAAGGAGAACGGACTTTGTGTGCTTTATTCAACTTGTCAGGATCTCCAAGGGCTTGAGAGAAGAGCTTGCCTCCAGCAGAAGTCTCAAGGACAACAGACTTCAACCCCCAGCTCCCCAGAGTTCTTTAGAAGTGCCTGCTGCTGTTTTGGGCCTTCTGAGGGACTGCGTGTCGCAAGGAGCTGGAAGCGCGGCTCAAGAGGAAGAAGTGTGTCGCCGTCGCTGCTAAAAGACCTAAGCTAAACCTACCATTTTAAGTACAGTATTGTGGATTTTTGTTGTTTGTTGGCTTGTGTCAAATCTATATAAAGAATATTTATTTTTAATATACAACTTGTGTGGTGTCCATCTGTAGTGTTTACACTGAATTACTGTTTGTGTTCACAAATGCTTTACACACTGCCTCTGAGATAAGCCTGTCTGCTCATGCCAAGCTACCAAGGAGGTGAGCAGGGCTTATTTTAAGAGTGTACCCCCTTACCCTGACTAGAGGCAAGTGTCCCAATTTGTCACAAGTACCAACTAGAAACCCTCAAATCTAACAAGAAACTTTGGAGAGAAAGACAGGAAGTGACTTTGAGAGACAGCTTGAGTAGTAGGACTGGGGTCTTCTTTAATTCAGGTTATTTTCCCAGACTCGCTACAATACAGGACTCTTCAGCATTTGAAGACCATGGGTGTATAAAAAGGTCTCTCGTATGGGGACACAGGAGAGGTTAAAGGGGAAGTGAAGCCTTTGTAAGAAACTGAAACTGTCCTGGAAAAAGTCACTGGGCCAGATTCACAAAAGTAATCTGAGACAAAATCTTAACTTTACGACTTTTGGTATTCACAAAGGGCTTTTATGAGTAGTAAAGTTATGATTTTGTCTCAGTTAAACTCAGTTATACTTTAGAAGTAAAAGGTCTCTACAAAGAGGCCCTGAAAAAAATTCCACAGATTAAAGCAAAGCAAAATGAGGGATTACTTTGCAAATCACATCAAGCACTCAGGTAATTCAGCCAAATCATTTTTCAAACTTCACTAATCCTACAGCCAAAGACAGCACGTTTTTGCCCTCTACTGCTCTCTGCAAAGCCTATCAGACTTTTTTGATGAAAGATTCAGAATATCTACTCTGCATTTTCCTCTAAGGCCCTACCCCTGAATCCTTTGCAGAACCCAACCCCAGACTCCCTCGGTGTCTTGTCAGAATTTCTTCCTCTGTCTATTGAGGAGTCTTTCAAGGAGCTTTCCAAGTGCAAATCTGGCTCCCCTGGAGATCCGTGTCCTGCACGGTTCTTCAGAATGCTGGCCCCTTGGCTAAACCCCATTCTAAATCAGATTTCCTCATTAAAATCTGGTATTTACCTATGGCATGGAAACAAGCATTTATGTTGCCTTTGTGGAAGAAGCCTGAGGCCGACTCCGCTGAGCCATGTAATTTTAGACCTATTTCGTCGCTACCAGCTCCGGAAAAAAATCCGGAGAAGGCAGTCCAGAAGCAATTAGCTACACTTCTTGAAATTAATGGCCTCTTACATGACTCACAATCAGGTTTTAGGGCTGGGTACAGCATGGAGACCGCGCTTCTTGAAGTTGCCGAATCTGGGCGAGAATGTATAGAGCAGGGAGCCTCAGCTATGTTGGGCACTGAGCCCACTTTTGTTCAACATCTAGGTCTCTCCTCTGGCTAGTTTTGTTGAGTCTTCAGGCATGAAGGTGGTTTCTTATGCTGATGAAATGCAGTTGGTGTTCTCTTTTAAAGAACAATTAGCAGTGGTTCTTCACAGCTTCTAGGAGTACCTGAAAAACATCCATGCATGGATGTATGATAAGTACCTTAAATTTAACGCAGAGAAGGTGAAAGTCTTGTTCTTCAGTCAGGCATTGCCTTCAATATCAAGCCATTTGTGGCCTACAGAGCTGAATCCACCACCTACTCCAGTGGATTCAGTGAGGAACTTGGGATTCAGATTTGACAAAGACCTCTCTTTTAAGACACAGGTGCTTCATGTCTTGGCAATGTGCTTTTGGAAATTAAGGCACATCCAAAATGGAACACCACTAGGTCCCAAACCAATGGCACAGCCGTCTACTGCATTCAGCACTCTATATTTTCTTCACCTTATAACATTTCTTCATTCTTACTCAATTTTTAGTCCTTTAGTTCTCCGCCTTTTTATGCACATTTACACTGTTCCAATCCACACGCAAGGAAAAGGCAATTTTCCAGGTTTCGTATGCTTAAGATGGGCCTTCCGAACCTTCTTCAAAAACACGCATTAGAGCCAGGTTCATAAAAGGCAGTTTATTCACACCCAATGCTTTCCAAGCCAATCAGGCTCTTCGTCAGGGGTAACTGAAAATTACAATATGCATCTGTATTAATATAACATTCATTCTTATCTTACACAGTTTATTCTGCATTTATTACTGTCATTATTCTTGTCATTTTTTCTCATGATAACCTGCATGTATAGCACCCCTTCAAATCATCCCCGCTTACTCCACCAATGTCAATACTGCACCTTCCCTTTATTGCATTTGTCTTCTCCCTACTAACCCTTCACTTAACTGCATGTTCCTCCGTCTGTGCCACTGTTTTTCAAATCACTCACATCAATCAAATTCCTTCCCTCAATACTAGCTGTTCTTTTGAAACCTTCCCATTTTTTTTTAACCCGCCTCCACTGTATTTCCATTCCCCTATTTGCTTCGGAGTTTCTCACATACCTGCTAACAATCCTTCATCGTGCTACACAGTCCGTTATCCTCCTCACTCAAAAACAAAATAATTCTACACTTCGCGGTTCACTTGATTTTTAAACCCTGACTCTGCCCCTCCTCTCCCATTTCCTCCCACACTTTACCTCGTGGTAATCACCTGGTCTTGCGGTACACCTCACTCACTTTGAGCACTCCAAGACCCATAATGCATCATTCCCTTCACTTCTCCAAACGGTGTTTCTAGCTCGTGCATGATTTTCACATAATCAAGGTCTTCGTAATAAAACATGCTTCAATCATTGTAATTGTAACGTAATTGAAAGTAAACATTCTCAGTTCAGTACAGTTCTGACCTTGCATGTGGACACCAATGTCATTCACAATCGTTCCTTTCATTGCTCGTTTTTTTTTGGGTGCATTACCCCGAGGGCTGACGTTTGTGAAACATGATATGTAGAGGGGAAATTAAGGGCCATTAGGAAATTCATATGTTTTCTGTCAGAGGAAAGCCAGAAGATTACAGTCCATGCGTTGGTAACCTCACAGCTGGACTACACGAATAGCTTGTATGTGGGGCTGTTAGTCTACCATGACCGCAGGCTACAATAATGCAGAATGCGGCGGCTAGACTGGATAGGCAGGTATCCCTCCAGCATCAAATCTCTCCCTACCTGAGACACCTCCACTAGCTTCCGGTTTCCAGTAGGATTGAGCTTAACTCATAGATTTTGGCCGTTAGACCCACAAGAGACCTGGGGCCAGGCTATCTCAGGCAAAGGTTTCAGCTATATCATTAGGTATGGACCTTGAGATCTAACCACCACAGATTTCTGCGGGTTCCACACTTTTCTAAGGGCAGGCTTGGTGGCAGATCTTTGCAGTGAAAACAGCGAAATTGTGGAACGCTCGGCTGGCCCATATCTGTCTGACTGAATGGAACCTGATTTTAGGAAAGCGTTAAAAGCCTGGCTATTCACCCAGTCATAAGGGTAGACATAAGCCCCTCACTAGTCTGTTGATTTGAGGTGGCATTGTGCTCTAGAAATGTCATTATCACTATCAAGGAGGAGTTATGTTGATTGTTGGAGAATTTGGGAGCTTGGAATGGTCGGGCTATTTTTGGAACAGTTTCTGATTTTATTTTAGAATCGGATGAAAGAACCTTAGGCTGGGGAGTGATGTATGTGGGTCAGGAACTGGAGAAAAAGCTAATTTGAAGTAGAAAGAGGAGCTTATAAATTACTTGGAAATGACAGCAGGCATGTTTGCCCTACGCTATTTCAAGGATTGTTATGAGGTCATTTTGTTCTTCTGGGATGGACAATATAATAGCAAATACGTATATAAACAAAAGGGGGGAAGCAGTTCCAAGAAGCTGTCAGAGATTGTAAAAGGATGTATGAACTTTGTCAGGAAAACACAATAGATTTAACAGCTTAGTATTTGCCTGGGAAGGACAATGTGGTAGCAGATTGTAATTCTTCGACACCTCTGGGATTTCAGAGAGTGGAAGTTGAGGAGAGTAATTTCAGTTGGCAACCAGATCCAGGGGTTATGGCAGTGCACGATTCATAAAGAACCAGCAGGGTCTGAAGGGATATGTTTTTCCATCTTTCACAATGATCCAGAGAGTTTTGGTGAATGTAAGAAGACAGAAGTGTCAATTGGTTCTAGTGGCTCCTTTTTGGAACACAAAGTATTGGTTTCCAAGTCTAATTGAAATTACAATGGAATTTCCTTTTCTGATAAGGTCAAGCACAGGAATTCTAATAGGATAAGATGGGAGGAGCATCTGTTGGTGGAAGCAGGTGTGCTCAACCTTCTAGTATGAAAGATATCAGGGGTTCAGAGAGATTCTGAGGACTTTCAGGAAAGGCTTCATAGCTTCTCAATGAGTCATGGGCACCAGAAACAAGGAACAGATATTGCAGGGCATGGCATGTCTGGTTTCACTGGTTTGTGGAAAGGAATTTGGATACAATGGAAGCTGATGAGATAGATAATCAATTTTTGGCTGGAATTTTTCAACAAAGGTTTTTCATATAGGGCAGTGAAATGTTACGGATCTGCAATTACAGCAGGACACTCTTTTGGAGTTAAAAGACCATTGATTTGTAGAGTGATGAAGGGTATTCGATTGAAAAGACTCCCAAAATCCAGATACAGAAGTCTTTGGGATGTGAATTTAGTTTTTGAAATTGTTCAATGATCGGCCAGAGAGAATTACCTTGGAAGTTAGCATCTTTTTTTAATTTGATTTCATTTAGGAGAGTATCAGATGTTCAAGCATTAGACTGAGGGAGTTGGTTCTACCAACCAGATGGAGTATTTATTTTTTAATTTGGTGTAGAACTAAGACTTAGGGCCTGATTTAGATTTCAGCAGACGGGTTACTCCATCACAATGATTACAGATATTCCATCTGCCGAAATATAAATCCCATTTCCTACAGGATTTATATTTCAGCTGACATTTTACTGTTGTGTCAGAGTAAACTGTCCTTTCAATTCTAAATCAGGCCCTATGTCAGAATCAGTGTGTTATACAAGTTTTGAGGAAGCCACATAATTTTTCATGGTAAGTTGCATCAGGTAATATGAAGCGAGAGAACAGGAGTTTAGACTGGATGGTGTGACTCAATTGTTGATTTCAAATGTGAAACCACATAAAGCAATTTCAGTGGCAACTATTGCAAGATGGTTGAAGAGTTATGAGGGAAGAAGGAGTTGATGTTGAGAGATTTCAATCTCATTCTTTGAGGGGAGATATGGCTTCCAATGTTTTTTGTGAGGGGGCTCAGTTGGTGGAGATAATGAGAGTAGGAAAGTGGTCCAATGCAGAGGTTTTCAGGAAATGTTACTTAAAACATGTTGAACATGTGTCTGGTTTCATGTTAATGTTGCCAAATGCTAGCCTCCTTGTCTTTAATAAAATCACAATTCTCTAATAACAGTTAGTTTGAGAATTGGAATTTTTGCCTTCATGGCCCTATTTTTTGCTGACCTCAAATCAAATAACTCTTTATTCAGTTTCATGTATTAAAACCATAAAAGCACAAGTTAAAATATAGTAAATACAATCTACACAGGGACATACCAGGATTGACAATCAATCAATCAATCAATCAATCAATCAATCTGAACATTTGTATAGTGCACTACTTACCCGTGAGGCTCTCAAAGCGCTGGGAGGGGGCGGGGGTGGTTGCTACTGCTCGAATAGCCAGGTTTTGAGGATATTCTGAAGGTTAGCAGGTCCTGGATCTGCTGTAGGAGGATGGGGAAGGTGTTCCAGGTCTTGGTGGCGATGTGGAAGACCTATCTGCCACCAGAAGGTGCTCTTCGGATGCAGGGGACTGTAGCGAGGGCGAGGTCGGCGGAGTGGAGCTGGCGGTTGGGGATGAAGAAGCTGAGTTGTCTGTGGAGGTATGTTGGGCCGGTGTTGTGGAGTGCCTTGTGTGCTTGGGGGAGGAGCTTGAAGGTGATCCTCTCTTTGATGGGTAGCCAGTGCAGGTCTCTCAGGTGGCGTGTGATGTGGCTGCGGCAAGGGATGTCGAGGGTCAGGCATGCAGAGGCGTTTTGTATGCGTTGCAGTCGTTTCAGGAGTTTGGCCAAGGCTCCTGCGTAGAGGGCGTTTTCCATAGTTCAGCCTGCTGCTGATGAGGGCCTGGGTGACTGTTCTTCTTGTTACAGTGGGGATCCACCTGTAGATCATGCGGAGCATGCGGAGGGTGGTGTAGCAGGAAGACGAGACGGCGTTGACCTGCTTTGTCATGAAGGAGTCGAGGATGAACCCTAGGTTGCATGCGTGGGCGGTGAGTGTTGGAGCTGTTCCCAATGCAGTCGGCCACCAGGAGTCGTCCCAGGCCAAGGGGGTGGAGACGAGGATGAGGACTTCTGTCTTGTCCGAGTTTAGCTTCAGTCTGCTGTTCTTCATCCACTCGGTGACATCTTGTATTCCTTTGTGGAGGTTGGTTTTGGCGGTTAGGGGGTCCTTGATGATGGAGAGGATCAGCTGGGTGTCGTCAGTGTATGAGATGATGTTGAGGTCATGCATTCGGGCGACGTGAGCGAGCGGTGCCATGTAGATGTTGAACAACGTCGGGCTGAGGGATGAGTCCTGGGGTACGCCACAGATGATCTTGGTGGCTTCGGAGCAGAAAGGGGGGAGGTGGATGTTCTGGGTTCTGCCGGAGAGGAAGGAGGTAGTCCAGTACAAATCCTTGTCTCTGATCCCAGCGTTGTGGAGGCGTATCCGTAGGGTGCGGTGGCAGACGGTGTCAAAGGCGGCAGACAGGTGCAGGAGGATGAGGGCAATGGTTTCTCCGTTGTCCAGCAGGGCCCAAATGTCATCGGAGGCGGCGATGAGGGCAGTTTCGGTGCTGTGGTTGCTGCGGAAGACTGGGATGGGTCCAGGATGCTGTTAACCTCCAGGTAGCGGGTCAGTTGTCTGTTGACGGTCTTCTCGATGACCTTCACAGGAAACGGGTGCAGGGACATGGGCCAGAAGTTCTTGAGGCCCTTGGGGTCAGCCTTGGGTGTTTTGCGTAGGGCATTGATCTCGGCGTGCTTCCAGCTCTCCGGGAAGGTTGCTCTCTCGAAGGAGATGTTGATGGCTTTCCAGAGATGGGGTGCAATGCTGGTGCTGGGTTTGTTGAAGATGTGGTGTGGGCATTGGTCTGACAGAGATCCGGAGTGGATGGTGTTCATGATTTTCATGGTGTCCTCATCGTTTATGTTGGTCCAGGGGAGCAGGGGGTCGGTGTGGATGGTGGTCGTGGGGGCGGAGGTCTCAGTGGTTGTCGGGCGGTCGTGATGTTGAAGCTGTTGTGGATGTCTGCGATCTTGCGAAGAAGGTGGCAAGGGAGTCGCCCACGTCATGCGAAGGTGGGATGTCGTTGGTGTTAGAGTTGGGGTTAGAAAGTTCCTTCACGATGTTGAAGAGCTCTTTGCTGTTGTGTGCGTTGTTGTCTAGGCAGTCTTTAAAGGAGGCTCCTTTGGCGGATCTGATGAGTTGATGGTGTCTGCGGGTGGTGTTCTTGTGGGCTGTGTGGCTGTCCGGTGTCTGTTTGCAGTGCCATTTCTTCTCTAGCTTACGACAGGTTTGCTTGGAGTCCTGGAGGTCTTCCCTGAACCATTTGGCTTTCTTGCTGGTGTGTCTGTTGAAGGGCTTCTTGATCGGGCAAGGGTGTTGGCGCAGTCGTCGTTCCAATGTCTGAGGTTGCAGCCGGCAGTGTCGGGGTTGGTGGGGTCGGCTGGTGGGCTTCGGGCGAGGGTGGTGGATAGCTGGTCTTTGGTGACTTTGCTCTAGCACTGGTGGGGGATCAGTTGGGTGCGGTGGTGCGTGGTGGGTTCCCGGAAGGTGTAGTGGATGCAGCAATGGTTGGTCCAGTGGAGTTCAGTGGTGTGGTTGAAGGAGACGTGGGAGCTTGCGGAGAAGATGTGGTGAGCCCTAGGTCGGCGAGGTTGTCGATCAGGGTGGTGGAGTTACGGTCGTTGTTGTTCTCGAGGTGGAAGTTCAGGTCCCCGAGAAGGATGTAGTCTGTGGAGGTGAGGGCGTGTGTACTGACGATGAACTGTGGTCGGGTCCGGGGGGTCTCTAGAGGAGGGTTCCTCTGAGGGTGGTGTTGGGATCAGTGTGAATCTGGAAGTGCAGGTGTTCGGCGTTGCTGAGGGTGTCGTCGGTGTTGGTCGAGACTCTGAGAGTTTTCCTGTGGACCATGGCGATTCCTCCTCCTATTCCGTTGGCGCGGTCCCTGCAGGTGATTTTGTAGCCATCCGGGATGGCTATGGAGATGTCGGGTGCCGAGGAGGGGTTCAGCCAGGTCTCCGTCATATAGGCGATATCAGGGGAGGTTGAGTTGAGTAGGTCCCAGAGTTCAACGGCGTGTCTGCGGGCGGAGCGGGTGTTGAGAAGAATGCATCTGAGGTGGTTGCGTTCTTTCACGGTGGGTGGCTTGGCGGGGCGGATGCTGGTGCAGCTGCAATTCTGGCAAGAGAAGGGTCATTGGGTGTGCTTCGGGGCTGCCAGGAAGCAGGTGTGTGATTGTCTGGTGTTGAGTGCGAGGAGGGTGCTGGCATCGTAGTAGAGACGGGCGTTGTAGGGTTTGCGGGGGCCTACAGCATGCCCGCGGCGCGTCCGCACAGCGGCCGCCATACAAAGGGGAGGTGGGAGGGAGGAGGAGCTGGGAGGGGGAGTGGACAAATGGGCGAGCAGGGGGGCGGGGTCTCAGGGGACATAGCCGAGGGAAAAACGGGAGGAGGAGCGGCGAGGGAACAGACGGCAAAGAGGGCACAGTGCACTGAAACCAATGGTGAAGGAGGAAAAACTAGCAATTAAAAAGTTAAGAGCAGAGGCAATACAGTACGGGGGCGGGCCGCAGGGGGCACAGCGGCAGTGACAGCAGCAGTGAGCAGGGAACACAGGCGCAACAGGTGGTGCTGTCACGGCATAAGGGAGCGACCTGCCTGGAGCAGGGTCAAGTGTCGCTCTCCCATAAAATATATATAAATAAAACTACAAAGAAAAGAAGGCTCAAATAACACAGAGGTGGTTCCAGGTGAGCAAATCACTTAAACTAACTCAAAATATCCCCTCTCATAAACTTAGAAACTAGTTGATAGACGAACAGGCGAGCTAAGCAAGCTAAAGTGCATGATGCCAGGTAAAGTGTTGAGAAACAAGCTAGGTAATCGCAGCTACCCCGGAGCCTAGTAGCGGATTAAAAAAATTCATCACATAAAAAATAGTGCTTCCGGAGAGTATTTGAAAAAAACAAAAAGCGGGTCGTTCTTGTCTAAAATTGGCCTTTTTGGAAATAAGGACTGGACTTTCAGGGGTTATCATAAAATGTGCAAAATATCTTAAAATGGACCATGTCCTTTGGAGATATTCAATCGCAGCCAAAGGACGGCAAGATTTGTCCCTTATTCTGGCCCCTGGGGTGGGCGAGGAGGAAGTGAAAAAGATCGATACCGAAAACTGGTTAGTAAAAAATGGTCATATGAGTTTATGAACCCCAGTAAGTATGGGTCCACAATCTGGGTGGTCCTTAGCATGGTAAAGCGACGAATGCTGGGTTTCAGAAGCTTCTTCTCCTCCCTAGCCATAAACTGTTGTCGAAGAAGGCAGCCTTAATAAGGTTCAGATCCTTCTGGATTAGTAAAAAGATCTCCTCTCCCCATGCTCATTAAACTCTTTTCAACATATCTGAGCCATGCCACCCAAGAGGCGTGGATAAGAGCCAGACAATCTGAACTCATTTTTTGTTGGTTTTAGGACTTTTCTAACTTCAATAAACATGGTAAAATTCTACTCACCCAAATGACACATTTAATTTACTTGTGAGTTTCTTGTAAAGGGTACTATATGTACCTAGAGCTTGTAAATTAATACTCCAGATGGGCTTCAGCACACACTGTGCCACCTACTGAAGTAGCACTGGAAAACATGCCTATGGGCCTACCAGTATAGCCTGTGTGTGCAGTTTTGAACTGCCATGTCAACTTGGAAAAATAAATATTTTGCCAGCCCTAAACCTTCCTTTTTAATAATTGTAAGTCACCCCTAAGCTCGGCCCTACAAGCTCATGGGGAAGGGTGCATTGCATTTGAAAAGTAGAATATGTATAGTTACGTTTCACAAGTCCTGGCAGTGAAAAAATCTCCCAAAGTTGTTATTTATGTTAGCAAGTTCTTCTCTCTGATGGACTAGAACTGGGATACCTTACTACACTTAATAGTTGATAACTTCAGTTTGGGAAAAGATCGAGAAATGCTCTTTCTACTCATCTGAATTGCAATTTAAATAATTCAAATGTTAAATTCAGATTCTAAGGTACTATTGTAAAAAATTCCATTTATAGAATGCTGGCTTTTTCCTGTCTCAACCAAATTTGCCTTTGTGCCGGAGTCCATGGTCACATAACTGTAAATGGCTTTCCTGTAGTGTGTTGTGTATTCCTTCCAGACATTGGACAAAAGGGGCCTGGTGCGTGGATGAAGTGGGTCTTTCCAACAGAACAGCTAGGGATGAGTTGTTCCTGGTCCTGATTATACTTCAATGGACCCGGCCTGCAGCACAAACAATGGAACTTGATACCACTCCAGCCTTAGATTTTGTCCCACTAGACAGTTTGGAGTCAAACTAAAGGGAAGGGGGAAGAACTGAACAGAATCAATTTGAGATTTGAGAAGGGATTGCCACCACACAAAGCCTGGCACTTGGTATAAATGTGTCAAACTCTTACCTAAGGCACAGCAAAATGATTTTTGGGTCGGAAAAGTACCCCGCAGAGTGACAGACGTGTACCCTGCCCTGAGTGCCGTAGCTGCAATGATGTCTGGATCCCTGGTATTGATTTTTGTTTTCATGGGCGAGCACAGATTATGCATGTTTGCTATGACATAGGTCCCTCTCACAGATTGCAGTCTTGTTAGACTGGGAGAAGTGTCGAAAGTGCATTTCAACTAAGGCAGACCTCCAACTTAAACTTCAAGGACTCAGATTGTAAAGCACATTTGGTGTCTGGGAATGGACTATAACAAAGGGAGTACTAGATCCCCAATCTTGTTAACTGGCAAGCAGCCAGTCGGATTGCATGAGGAGACGAACTTCATGCTTCTGCCTGTGACCAAGACTGGGGATTAAGACCTGCTAGTCTCCCAGGTGGATGTGGAGACTTCACACAGGGAAAATCCAAGACCTGCTTTCACTTTTGTGTGTTTGAAGAGTTGTGAACTCCTGTTGGCCGGCCACACTGGAAACTGCCCCGATACCCACCAACTACGCACGCAACCTGGAATTCATCCTGAACTCAATGCTCTCTATGACCCAGCTAGTCAACACGGTTTCATCATCCTGCTTCAACACCCTCCGCATGCTCCGCATCCGCGATCCCCACCGAAACCAGAAAAATGGTCACCCAAGCACTCGTCAGCAGCAGGCTGGACTATGGCAACGCCCTCTACGCAGGAACCATTGACACACTCCAGAAGAGACTCCAACGCATACAAAATGCCTCTGCACGTCTCATCCTCGGACTCCCTTGCCACATCATCTTCCACATCACCACCCACCTGAGAGATCTGCATTGTCTCCCGGTCAACAAGAGGATCAGCTTCAAGCTCCTCACCCCGGCTCACAAAGCACTCCAGAATGCTGGATCAGCATACCTCAACAAACGACTGTCCTTCTACACCCCAAACTGACAGCTTTGCTCCGCCGACCTCGCACTCGCCACCGTCCCATTCATCCGCCAAACGACCGCCGGCGGAAGATCATTCTCCCACCTCGCCGACAAGATATGGAACACCCTCCGTATCCATCTGCGGCAGACCATTTACCTGCTGACCTTCAGGAGATGTCTCAAGACCTGGCTGTTCGACCAGTAGCTGCTCCCCCTCCCCTCAGCGCCTTGAGACCCTCACGGGTGAGTAGCGTACTCTACAAATGATTGATTGATTGATTGATTGTATGCCAGAGGGGTACCACCAGGAAGATAACTTTATAAATCGGGTCATTTCCTGTGTGAGGGGTGAAAGTAGACCCATATGCCAGAGGGGGCTGCCCTGAAGTTATCCATGCCAATTAGGCTGTTGCCCATGTGTGGTTGGTAAAACTTGTCTGCCAGTTAGTGCTTCGGTGTTGGAACACTATGATTTTTCCAAAAGAGTTGTAGTGGGACTACTGAGACCTGTACTGTTAGTGGGGCCTAACTTGAATTTTGACGACAGTGAAAGGGAAATAACCAGAGGGAAGAGGGAAGTGGGACTTAGTGCCTCCCTATTGAACACTGGAGCCCTGACCTCAAGGGGCTATGTGTATTGTTTGTATATGCCTTATTTCACTTTGTGTTCATAGATAAATACTCCTTTTATCATAAAGGAAAGTATCTGACTAGACAATCATTTATTGCTGAATGTATTTGGAGTTTTAAGCCTGTGTTCACCCCCTTGCATCTCCCTCCTCCCGAGAAGACTTGGACTGCTCAAACCCACACTACTAGTGAGAGTCAAATTCTGAAGGAGTAGTTGGTCCATTTACTCAGGATCCATAGTATATCAGGTCCAGTCACATCAGGAGTAAAAGACTTCAACCCACTGTTGGGCCCAATCGCACTTGCTTACCCTGTGGCCTGGGAACAATGGTTCTGACAGTAGCACCATCAGAACCTCTCATCAGTTGTGAAAGATTCAGAAATAGAAGTGCCATGTTGTCTGCTTGTCTTGAACCCAGGAACCCCAGACGTGACTCCAAGAATCAGTTAGCTGACTTCCTGTTTGCGCACTGACACGACAAGCTTCCGGAGGCCTTCCTGCAGCTGCTCAGCTCACTAAAGTAATCTGGACAGGATTAAGCACTGCTGCTGGCCTCTTCTCGAGTGAGTCCTGATCCCCAAGAGGTGCCCCCCACGCACAGATCCTTGACTGGCATCAGAGAGTACTCAAAGCCAAAATATAAAAGATTGGAGCTCTTCCGGACCACAAAGCAGGCTCTTAGCTTCAGTAAAGGTTACTGTGTCTCCTGCCAACATGAGGTTTTGATGGCGACCTGCTCTAAGGCACCAAACAGCAACTGGCTGTGTCTTCCACCTCTGCAATGTTTCAATGACAAATGCTGCTTGCAGCAGCAATTATGTTGTTGCCCCACCAAAGCGAAGCTCCAGCTAAGGCTCCTTGCTTGGAGACTGACTCAGAGAAGGTAAACTCTTCACAGCACAAACCTGGTATCTGAGTGTGACTCACATTCCATCATGGCTGGCCTGAACTTATGACTTTGATCCAGTTCAATGGCACCAGATACCCACCAATGTCGCTTTGTGCTTTTTTGTGCTTTTTTCACCTACAACTTTACAAATTCATAAATCTGGTTCTCCTGATCAGATTTTCATAATTTAGGTGTCATTTTATTTATTTATATATATATTTATATTGTTTACTATATGTTTCTAAATTGGTTAGAGATTTTTTTTTTGTTGTGTTCTCACTTTATTAATATTTGAGTGTGGCATAAACACATTGCCTCTAAGTTAATCCTTGCTGCTTTTGTGCCAAGCTACCAGACATTTATGGACAGAATTATTTATTTGCAGAGTACCACCCGGCCCATACATGCAGGGTGGTTTCATGTGCATGCACCTCGTGGCTGGGGGTGTCCCAGAGTATAAATAAAAGGATGTGAGGTCGCATGGGGCTTCTGCTGACACCTGTACCCAGTATGTGGTTCTTTGTATCCCTAGCCACAATCCGTTCCTAGGTTCCCATGCCTACCGGAGGTTACAGCCGGTCCTATTGAGGTGCAGTGAAGCAAATCTCTTCATCTAAGCATGCCCGCAGAGCAGGGTTGAAACATTTACATCTATCCACAACCGGTAATGAGGCGTAGCCCACCCACCTTGCTGTGTGTGCCATGCTTGATGCATGAGTCCTTCCCGTCTGCCTCACCTCATGTGGTGTGCTTGATTCGAGATTCCACACTGCTGGGAAGGAGGGGGCATTCTGTTGTGATGCCTACTGTGAGTCTTCCTGCTGTGTGGCCTCCAGTGTCCCTGACTACCAAGCAGTGGTGATTGCGCTTCTGCAGATTGGAGTCCCAGTGCATCCTCGCAGGAGCGGATCTGCTCCGTGCAGCGCAACCTGCCTACAGAAGGTCATTACCCAACAAGAGACAGCATGAGTGAGGAGAGGTCAAGGCCAGTGGCACTTTCACAGCACCTTTGTCTTGGGTACCCGGAAAGATCTTCTTCTTCGGCCTGAACTTTCAACTCCACACACTGCTTTGGTGTGTAACCTCAGCCAGGAGAATGGCTGACTGAGCTACAAGCATGCATCCTGCTTTGTCCCTCTTCTTGCTTGTACCCATGGGTGTCCCTGCACACCCAGTGTAAGCAGTCTCGCATACTCCCAGTGAGGTCGAAAGCACAAACCTATCATGGCTGATAACCAGCAGCTGGCCAAGGGACCCAACACCTGGCACTGCTACATATGCAGCACTATCTGTCCTGCAGCTATTGAGAGAGCTGATTGACCCAGATATGGTTGCACCATGGTAGAAGACGTGGGTCAGCAGACTCAACAATAATTTTTGCACCACGTGCAAAATTGGTGGCACAGTGAAGAGGCCTCTGCTGCTCCACTTTGGCAGTGAGGAGATATACCTACTGTTCCAGAATCTTCTAAACACAGTGGATGATCAGGTCTATGATGTGGCTGTGTTGGGCCTGGATGTTCAGCCTGACCCCCAACTTAATCCTGACTATGAATGTTTTAAAATGTGCCGACCCTGCCAGCAGGAAGATGAAATGATAAATTACTTCTATGTGTGCCTCAGGGCCCTGGCTAGAACCTGTGTCAATGATGACCAACACAAGGAAGTCCGGGCACAGCTCATCCAAGGTTCTGCTGAGGCATCTCATTCTTTGACAGCTGGGGATCTAGTAAAAGGACATTTTGAACCTTGTGCACTCAAATGTACTGTGAAACAACTGGGGGAAGGAGCTGAAACATGCACTGTTCTGCCATCCCACCTAGCCTGCAAGCACGGTTCTGAAAATCAAGGAGGAGGTGGTGGATGGGCTGTTTTGATGACAGTTGTAACCCCTATCTCAGAAATTGCCAACAAAAGTGCAAGCCAAATGCAGCAACTGTGGACATGACAAAATGTGCCACAACACATGCTCAACAAAGGGCTGCTAGTGTTCCAAAAGTGGTAAACCCACATGGTCTGCCGCAGCAGTGGTAAAAGGAGAAGGAACATTGCACGATCCAATGTAACGACCACCCTGAGAAAACGGTTGCTAGTACACAAGCCTGATGAAACTCACAACTCAGTGCCCTGCCTTTCACAGGAGAAATCACCAGCCACAATGAAGAGGTGTTTATTATCTCATACATGGGGGCAGCGTGAAAGGATGTGTGCCTTCTGCTGATGTGTGAAATACTTGTAGCGAATTGTAAAGTCAGTGCCCTGATAGACACTGAGGCGTCAGTTAATGTTATGGACTGGTATCAATACAAATCGCTGGCGCCATCACTGTCACCCAGCTCAGTGAAAATGATGCCTAAGGGGGACAGAAGCCGCTAATGAAGGTGGCACCTTTTCATGTGGAAGTGGCCAATGGGGAGGTCAGAAAAATAGCAAGTGCCATGTAATGAAAAAAGGCAGTAGCACACTACTTGGCTGCCAGACTGCAGAAGAACTGGAGTTAGTGTTCTCTGCCAAAGGCATCAATGACGTACAAGCCAATGAAATCCTGAAGGATTTTACACAGCCATTCCAAGGACTTGGGTGCCTCAAGGGCACCAAGGTGAAGCTCCATATTGGTAAAACAGTTAGACTGCCTGTTATAAACGGGGGTCTCCAGTTGGTAATGGTTTGCACCTTTGTCCACATAGGGACCCTTGCTTCTAGTTAGGGTTAGGGAGTTACACCCTTAGACAACCCCTGCTCACCCCCTTGGTAGCTTAGCACGAGCAGATGGATTTATCTCAGAGGAAGTGTGTGAAGCATTTTTACACACATACAGTAATAGTGAAAACACTACAAATGGACAACATGCCAGTTTAGAAAAATAGCAAATCTTTTACTAAAAAAAACAAGACCAAAACAATAAAACTCCACCATACATATATCAAAATATCATAAAAAATAGATAATTCAAAAAAATAAAGCTTGTAGCAACAAATAGCTCCACCTGGGGCTAGTATGACGTCGTGACAGATAAAAATCACAAAGTATGGCGCCGACCGCGATGTGCACGGCGTCGAGCACGGGTTCACATGGACCCCAAAGAACAGTACCTTGGCAAATAAGGAAAACAAAGATGGTGCACAGTATCAGTAGGTGATGCTTCATTGGCACCGGGTGGCGTTGGTTCCTTACGACCACAGGTAAGGTGAGGCATCGCTTTTTTACTGCGATGAAGGGGAGGTTTGGTATCTGTTCCCTACTGTTGCTGAGGAGGTGACGTTGCGATGGCATTCAGGAATCGGTTCTTGATGATGATGCGGAGTCAATGTATTCAGGAGGTCACCCACGTCAGGTATTGGCTCCACGATGATGAAGCAATGGCGTCAGTGAGGTCGGGGCTGCTGTGCGAGTCGGGGCAGTGCGTCGTGACCTTCACAAGAGGTGTCCTAGGCTCCCATGCAGGCAGCGATATTGGTGATGGAGTCAGAGTTTGTAGGGTGTGGCACCAGCAAGCATCAGGCTGCGGTGTTAGCCAGGGCGGTGCATTGTGCACTTCACGAGAGGTGCCCACGAGTAAGTTGCAGGTAGCAGCGTTGCGCCACGTCGTTGGTGTTGCTATTCCCCTCTGTGGCAGCTGAAACAGCAGTTCCAGGTGCAGGAGGACAAAGGGAATGAAGTGTTTGTGTCTCGGAGTCTTCAGAACAGGAGGCAAGCTCTACACCAAGTACCTGGAGATCTTCTTCAAGCAGGATACACAGCACAGGTCAGTATTTGTCCTCTCCTTGGCAGAAATAGCCACTGCAGGCCAACCTCATACAGCACACAGCACGGGGCAGTATTTCTCCTTCAGCTTTCCCAGCTTTTCTCCTTAGCAGAGGTTCCTCTTGAGTCAAGAAATAATCTAGAGTACTTGGATCTGGGCCCCAAAATGTATACCACATTTTCCTTTGTTCTCTTGTGGCAGAGTCTCTTATCTCAGTCCATATCAGTACTGCCCTCTCTGGCAAGATGTGGAGACAGCATTATGTAAGGCAGACAGGGCTTATTCAGGTGCAAGGAAATCTTCTCCCACTACTCTAAATGCAGCCAAGGTCTATTCAGCCCAGCCCTGACTCATCCAGGAGAGGCTGGATACACCTCAACCCCCCAGTGGCTGTCCACAGCAAATGCACATCCCCAGACACTGTCACTCCAAAGCCAGACAGTCAATCCACAACCCAGAAGAGGCACACAGGATGGTTAAGCAAGAAAATGCCTACTTTTCAATCACATAATTTAAAAACCATCTTTAATAAAAGGTGTGTGATGAAATTCTAAGTTCAGGCATACTAACTTAATTTCTCTATCTTGTCCCAATTGGAAGTTAAACTTGTACACGGTTACAAAATATTCCCATTCTATCCTATGGTACAAATAGCCTTTCAATAGTGAAAAACAAGGATTTCACTATCAGGACATGTCACACACATCAGTATATGTCCTACCTTTCACATACACTGCACCCTGTCCATGGGGGTACTTTGGGCCTACCCGAGGGATGTCTTACAAGTAAGAAAAGGGAAGAGGAGGGCCTGGCAAGTGGATGCACTTGCCAGGCTGACATGGCAGTAGAAACTGTGTGCAGACACTGCAGTGGCAGGTCTGAGAACCCTTTGATCGGCTGCTTGTGTGGGTGGCACAATCAGTGCTCTAGGCCCACTAGCAGCATTTGGCTTACAGGCCCTGGGCACACACAGTGCACTGTACTAGGGACTTAGCAGTAAATCAAATAGGCCAATCATGGAGACACCAATCCATACACACAATTTACATGGAGATCTTAGGCACTTTAGCACTGAAGAGCAGTAATAAAGAGCCCAGAGTTCCAAGACAAACAAAACTTGATCAAAAACAGTAGGTCAAAAAGCAAAAGGGCTGGGGATAAACCCACTGAAGAATCCATGTCTAACCCCACCTGCCCTGTGGCATAGAAGAGCACCTTTTCAACTCTGCCCACTGGTAGAAGACAAACTGAATAAGCTGGAGCACAAGAAGTCATTGAGAAAGTGTTGGGGCTGGTGCCGTGGGTCTCTCAATTAGTACTTGCACCCAAGCCGAAAAAGCAAGGGCAATAAGGCTATGTGTGGACATGAGGCTATCCAATGAGGTGGTCTATCGGGCGTGCCATATAACGCCCACTGTGGCTGACATTATCGCAGATCTCAACAGTGCCTGCTGGATCTAAAAGCTCGAATAAAATGTCGGGTACCCCCAGCTGAAGCTGGACCCAGAGAGCAGATATATAATGACTCTCTCCATACACGTCAGACTGCGGAGGTTTCAGCCCCACAATTTTATTATCTCCTCAATGGTGGAGATCTTTCAAAACACCATGACTGAGGCGCTATCAGGGCTTGAGAGCATACTCAACGTCTTCCTCTACTTCACGAACTTTGCGGAGCAACACAGCAGGCTCTGGTCGACACACTTGAGACTGGACAAGCAGGGGTTGACCATGCAAAAAAGCTCTTTTTCTCAGTAGAGTATCGAATTTTTGGGGTATGTCTTCTGGATTGAAGGGCTGTGCATGGAACCACCTAGAGCTGATGCCTCTGAGCACGCCCCCAGACATCAGATGCCAATGGACATAAGGCACTTCCTAGCAGTGGCGACATACTGTGAGAGGTTCATGCCAAACCCTGCAATCTTATCAGAGCCTCTTCAAGCATTGACAAAGTCAGATACTGTGTGTATATGGAATGAACAGGCTGAAAAGGCCTTTGAAGAAGTCAAGAAAGTGCAATCAGGGATACAACTATGTCCTATTTTGAACCACTACATCTTCTGAGATTATCATTGATACCAGCCCTGTAGGTCGCTGGGCAGGACTTACCCAAGAGCAGGCCCCAGGTAAGTGTGCACTGATTGCATGCACCAACTGAGCATTGATGGAGACTGAGACCAGGCATGCCCAAATTGAGCATGAGGCCCTTGATATGATACAATTTCAGAGGAGAATGTCAGAGCATGTCACTCATACAAATCATTGGCCCTCTGCCAGTTCCAGTCAGGATTCAGATAGAAGAAGCCAGTGCTAAGCCATGGAGCATGCTGAGCATGGACTTTGGCAGCCTTCTGCATGGGGGCCCCTTAGTGGCGATCATAGACAGCTACTCAAATTACCAAGTAGTTGAGGTGAGCCCCGCTACTGATTTTTCCATCCTCAGGCCCATACTGGAAAATATTTTTGTCACTTATGGAATACCGCTCATCACTGTGACAGACAACGGACACCCCATTCCAAAGCAAAGAGCTCAAGGAGTATCTCTAGTCCCATGGGGTGACACAATGGCAAATAATGCCCCAAAGGCTCTAAGCCAATGGGGAAGACAAATGAATCATGAGGACTCTGAACAAAACACCGACAATTGGAGTGTCTCAGCAGGACAAGCTGGAATGGTGTCTGTACTACTTTCTGTGAAGCTCTGCAACATGCCTCATAGTATGACTTCCCGGGTGCACATGACCTTGTTATCTAGGTGATAGGTAAGAGACAGTATTCTGCCTGGGCCCGGATAAAGACCCGAGCCCATGGATACTGCTGCTGTTCAAAGCTAAGAGAAAGGGTGTCATGACCAGGCTAGTAGTGCCAGGTGGGCCTCAAATCCATCGCTGCTGGTGGGAGACACAATAGTGTTATGAGACTTGCATCCCGGGTGTAAGTTGTGAACCCCATTTGAGAGAGGAAGTGGCAAGTCACCGATTAGAAGGACACAATGATCACCGCAGCAAGAGAGTGAGAAGTGAACATGAGCAATGCCTGTGGTTTAAAGAGGTGCCAACTGGAGACAAACCACTGGTCCCCTGCGACTGAAAGGAGGATGAAGGAGACGAAGATTTGTGGACAGAGATGAACAAGTTTCCTAACCCATCAGGACCAGAGCCAACAGCATCCCAATGTGAAGGAGAAGGTCACTCTCCCTCTGGATGCTGATAAAAACACTCCCCCCCCCCCGGACATCAGGACTACTGTACAGACATACCACAGGACCTACCTGAGTAACTGCTTAGTCAAGCCACTTCTATCATCTGTGTCCCAGCTTTGTGACTTTGGGGAGGGATGTAGAGTACCACCGGGCCTATACATCTTGGGTGGCCATGTGTTCATGCAACTTTTGGTGGGGTCCCCCCGGACATGAGGACAACTGTACAAACAGACCACAGGTCCTACCTGAGTAACTGCTTAGTCAAGCCACTTCTAACATCTTTGGCCCAGCTTTGTGACTTTGGGGAGGGATGTAGAGTACCACCGGGCCCATTCATGTTGGGTGGCCATGTGTGCATGCAACGTTTGGTGGGGTGAAGCAGAGAGCATAAACAAAGGGGCATGAGGTAACACAGGGCTTCTGTCGGCACCTGTACCCAGTGTATGGTTGTTTGCGTCCTGAGCCACGATCTGTTTTGAGACCTAGTCCCCCATGCCTACGGGGGGTTATGGCCTTTAGCATTGAGGTGCATAGGCTGTTTGCTGTTTCCTCACAAAGGGCTGCATACCCCCTATAGTTAGTCTGGAGCCAGAACAGACAAGGCAGTGTACCTATGGACTTCAAAGGGAAACCTCTAGAAGTTTATCCCACTTGAACTTTTATTTGTTGGACCCAGAACTCCCCAGAGTTACTCCAAAGGTTAGTTGGCTGGCCTCCTGACTAGAGCTTTGGACAGAAGGCTCCAACAACCTAGGTTCCAACAACCTTGAGCCTAGCACCTGGACTCTGCTATCTGTGAGTCCTACCCTGCCAAGTGGTGTCATCCCAGTCTTGGACCCTTGAAAGTGGGCCTAAATGTGCTCTGTCAGCCAATATGTGGATCCAGCAGAACCAATGTGAAACAACAGGGAGAGAAAGGGTGTTTGACTGGAGGTACAGAGGAAACTCCTGGTCCCCTTAATCAATTTTCAGAAGTCAAATTGAGGAGTACCTCCTAAAGGCTTTTCAATTCCACTATCAACAGGATATTGAGGTGCACACAGTGCCACACAACAGGGGACAGATTTGTCCTTTTAGAAGACCCCTCACCCACCAACCTAGTTGGTGACATACTTCATCCTCGGGGTCCCACCCGGACAGCCGAGTGCCATCCGGGTGTGCTGATGAACCACACTTATTAGGCCCGAAGTGCTTCCTCTGTTATTTTGAAAATTATTTGTAAATGGACGAAAAATAGTCCTAAAAACGTTTATAGCTCCGACATAACAGACTTGAGATTTGCTCAAAGGTTTTCCCAGAAACAAAATTCTTCTATTGTTGACTTTAAAAAAACAAAAAAATGGCAACATTCACAACACCGTGGGAAGGCACCTATTCAGAAAGAAATATTTATATTAAATCTTGTAGTGGTCAACAATTTACACCCACGTACAGACTGACATACTCTGGGTTATTAAAAATAAAGATACACACAAACAAATGTTAAGTTAATCTTACACTTTGTAGTAAATGTAAAACTTCTGGCTAGTTTTACATTTAAATTTACTTCAAAAAATTTTCTTACATGTCCCCACCCTAAGAAATAGGGGAAGAGCTAAATTTACAAATGGAAAGTTACTAATAATAACCTTTCACAAGAGAGCAGAAATGTCAGCCCTAAGGATGGGTGTGAAGAGGGGAGTGATATTTCCCTATGGTAATTAAAGTACAGGGAAAAGTTAAAAGGTTTATTAAAAAAAATAAAAAATTACATTGCGAAAATATTTTTTGATAAGTAATAATTTTAGGTAATTTATGTATTTCTTTTAAATGTAGAAGAAAATATAAAAATGCTCCAGCACTATTACATTAATTTTGTAATACATATTTAATTATTTTAAATGTATTCAATTTAAAATATTTTAAGGATATATTAAAAATGCCTTAAGTAAAATGTTTATATTTGCTATGCATTATAAATTACTAAATGTTATGTATATAATTAGTTTATTTTAAAAAGTTACATTTATAATAAAATGAAGAAAGTAATTGAATATTTAGACCCTATTATCCAGTTAATGACATCCGAATAGACTATTGAGTTTCGTTTACTTTTCATAGCTATTTTTACGTCAGTAATTGGAATCATTCACCATTTAACAACCACACAGCCAATTAAGCTTGTGAGCTATTTCCTTTGTGTGATACTGGATGATAGTCTTAAAACTTCCAGAGAAAAGTGAACATTTATATTATGGTCATACATCCAACAAAACAGGTCTTTTTTCAGAGATCAGTTCGATTTACTTGACTCGTTGTATTCTCACCCTGCTAATCCCGTTGAGAATATTGAGCAAAACGGGTTCAGGTAGTACAAGGTAAATTATTAGTTTATAAGTAGGGTTGTCTCACTGAAAATATACACCTTTAGCATCAAAATGAAACATCAATGGGGTGCATGTTTAGGAATTTAAGACATATTTTTATGAAACATTTGCACTGCAAAGACCCATTCAACTCCAGGAGTAACTGTTTAGCATCCGTCTTTTAACTGACATGGTTAATTCTAATCTATGTATAAGAGGCATACAGGTCTTTCCACAAGTTTAGATTCAGACATTGGACTACACAGTGGCCTAGATTTTCTGAAAGTATAGCAACACTGAGCATTGTAAAAAATCTGCAATGGTGCATTAAGGAAACGCTAACAAAAGGTGCAGTACCATATTTAAAAAATGGCAGAGTAATGTCTGTGCTCGTGCAAAATGTGTTGCTTTAGTGTAATACTAAGTGATGTGCCACAGTGCAATGGCACAGGAGCAGAATCTCGCATGAAACTTACACTTTGATAAAGTGACATCTGCCTAAGCGTAAATTGATTAAAAAACGTATTTTAATGGAAGTTACATGCTTTGCTTAGATATTCTGTTTACGTCCAGTTCCATTTTTCAATATGATTTCACAGAAAGCCATTGTGCTATTATTTAAGGTCTGGCTTTAGGTGGAATCTAAGAGGTTTGAGCTGTTCACATCCTGTTAGATCCCTTTTTAGGTCTCGCCTACGCAATGCGCTGCATAGGCAAAAAGACGTATTGCTACCTCTTTGGGTTTTCAGCCAAAAACGTGCACTCGTTCCATTGCCTTCAATGGCAACGCGTGGATGTCTGGCATTTCCCTTGCGGGAGTGAACACTGCCATATGGTAGCAATTATCGCTCTTGCAAGGGAATTGTGCAGCCTTCCTCCTCCCCCTGCTGCCGCGTGAGGCGCGCTCCTCCCCCTTCTGCAGGCAGCCTGCCGCGCTTGTGCTTGTTCTTTCTGCCATCTCCCTGCTGCTTGCAGACCCAGTTCCCTTAATCTCCCCATGCTCTTCCCCAACACGCCTCCACTTACTACACAGCACAGCTGTGTGCCTTTCTTCATTTCTTTGTAACGCCGCTTAAAACACATCATGGCTGTGTGCCTTACTTCATTTCTACACATCAGCGCTTTCAGTTCAAAGGTAAGGTGCTGGTTTAAGCTCCTTTCCTGTCCTCCTTCTGGCACAAGATTGTGTTTTCCCCCAACACGTTACTGGTTATTACTCAGCATGGATGTCTGCCTTTCTTCATTTTTTCACTGTGCTGCTTTCAATCCAAACGTAAGGCACTGCTCGAGCCCCTCATCAGTCATTAGATTATTTTACAGGACATACTCAAAGGCTTTGTTGAGGAAGTCCAATGTGTGGGCACTTCATTCAAAGCTTGTTTATTTAAGGTAAGCCTTCAGCTTCAAAAGATCCACGACCCACCACCACCCGCAACAGTTACCTCACAGGAATTGGAGCAAGATCACCGCAGACCAGCTCACCACCTCCCTCAGCCAGAGCCCACCCGCCAACACAACGGACCCCAACGAAGCAGCCCGCAACTTCACACAGTGGCTGACCGCCTGCGCCGACGACCTCGCGCCACTAAAGAACCCTCCCAGCAGACCCAGAAGCAAGAAGGCATCCTGGTTCACCGACGACCTCAAGGACTCCAAGAAGACCTGCCGCACCCTCGAGAAAGCCTGGCTCCTCGACCGGACCACCGACAACATGACCGCCCTCAAACACGCTACCCGCAAGCACCACCAGCTCATCCGCACCACCAAGAAGAAATCCCTGAAGGAACGACTGGACAACAACGCCCACGACAGCAAAGAGCTCTTCACTATTGTCAAGGAGTTCTCCAACCCCAGCACCGGCACCAATGACATCACTCCGTCACAAGACCTCTGTGACTCCCTCGCCTCGTTCTTCCACCGCAAGATCGCCGACATCCACAACAGCTTCGGCGCCCCACCTACGCACCCAACAGTCGAACCAATGCCCCCCACCGCCACCCTTCGCACCTGGACCACAGTGACCACCGAAGACACAGCCCGCACGATGAACACCATCCACTCCGGATCACCGACCGACCCCTGCCCACACCACGTCTTCAACAAGGCCGACTCCACCATCGCACCCCAACTCCGGAACATCATCAACGCCTCCTTCAACACCGCCACCTTCCCGGAGAGCTGGAAGCACGCCGAGATCAGCGCCCTCCTGAAGAAACCTACAGCGGACCCCACCGATCTCAAAAACTTCCGCCCCATCTCGCTCCTCCCTTTTCCTGCTAAAGTCATCGAGAAGATCGTCAACAGACAGCTGACCGCCTTCCTCGAGACGAACGGATCCCTCGACCCCTCGCAGTCCGGCTTCAGAGCCAACCACAGCACCGAGACCGCCCTCATCGCAGCCACCGACGACATCCGGACCCTGCTCGACAAGGGGGAAACAGTGGCCCTCATCCTCCTGGACCTCTCCGCTGCGTTCGACACGGTCTGCCACCGCACCCTAGTCCAGCACCTCAGCAACATCGGTATCCAAGAGAAGGCACTGGAGTGGATCATCTCGTTCCTCGCCGGAAGAACACAAAGAGTTTGCCTCCCCCCGTTTCGCTCCGAGGCCACCGAAGTCATCTGCAGCGTCCCGCAAGGATCTTCACTCAGCCCCACCGTCTTCAACATCTACATGAAACCTCTCGCAGCCATCGCACGCCAGCACAACCTCAACATCATCTCTTACGCCGACGACACCCAGCTGATCCTCTCCCTCACCAGAGACCCCGACACCGCCAGAACCTGCCTACACGAAGGGATGAAAGACGTCGCCGACTCATCCTGGATGTCCCCCGACGCAGCCACATCTCCAGCCACCTGAGGAACCTGCACTGGCTCCCCATCGACAAGAGGATCACGTTCCGGCTCCTCACACACGCACACAAGTCTCTCCACGACCTGGGCCCCAAGTACCTCAACGACCGCCTGACCTTCTACACGCCCACCCGCCAGCTACGGTCCACCAGCCTCGCCCTCGCAGCCGTACCACGCATCCGAGGAGCCACCGCCGGAGGAAGATCCTTCTCTTACCTGGCTGCCAAGACTTGGAACTCCCTCCCCATCTACCTTCGGCTGACCCAGGACCATCTCGCCTTCAGGAAACAACTCAAGACCTGGCTGTTCGAGCAGTAGCATACCCCTCCCCCCAAGCGCCTTGAAACCCTCCCGGGTAAGTAGTGCGCTATACAAATGGCATGATTGATTGATTGATTGATGATGTTATCAAACCTGCTTGGAATAGGCATATGGGATCCGGGCTTTTGGATCCATGAGATAAATGGGTGCAAAACACCCCAATGCATGTGACATTAGCACCCGGTATACATTCGTTATTAAACCTAGATTGCGACGTTCTTAGTACTCCCATATATTCTGTAGTACATTGGAATTGGTGCTGGTATCGCACACGCAGCATTGCTTTGCTGTTAGAAACTAATCGTGGGGCTACTCAGTCAAAGGTTAGTGTTGCTATTGAAGCTACGCTACCTAAGTAAAAAACAAACAGTAGCAAGAGTAATTGGCACTCGTATATTAAAGGTGGCAGAAAGGGTGAGGTGAGGGGTAAAAACATGAGCATGCACAACACTAAACCCTGTGCGCTCCAGTGCTTAATTTGAGCTGTTGTTTTCAGGTGTCCAGCACAGGCACTTAATTGTGAACACTGGTGTTTATGACAGTCTGCCACCTAGTGGTGCTATCTGTCTAAGCGCGGTTTAACGCACCTAAAGGGCAATCAGCAGCTCCCTTTGTCCGACAAGAGTGGGAACAGTTGTATACCAAGAGATAATGTCTGTATCTGTGCCTTTTATACATGGACCATTGATCCGTAGTGAGTTTAAATCGTTTTGTAGCAATTCATTACATTGCATTCTCACAGCATTGGCATCTTTTAAAAGTGAAAGCATTTTAATGATGAGTAAGTGTTTATAGCTACCGAAATTAATGCATTTTAGCAGCAATACTATAATAACATCTTGATACAACACCCTACAACGTTCCAAATGTAAGCCTGGCTGGTTATGTGCATCTCTTTAATGCAAGTGACGGAGCTATTAACAGCGGTGTATTAACCACCAGAGAAGCCCCTGCTGTAACTTGCAGGACATAGGTAGTCCTCTAGCAGGTAATTTAACTCCAATGTTCTCAGTGGGATGGCTCTGCTTGTGTTTATCAACCATATGCTGCTGCACTATCTCTTATCGCGTGTTGACTTTATGCTAGTTTTTTTACCCTGTGCAAGCAGTGCCATTTCACTAGGTTTGCGCAATACATATCATACATGCATTCACAATATACAGACATAGATGAAGGACTGCATTTTCTGAAAGATATGTACATGCTGTTGAGGTCCTACTGTTTGTGAATACAAGACTGATTTGTAGAGGCTGTTTATGGGGCTTTAGGTTCGTTTCTGTTATACCAGTTATGGCCTGCTCTCCCCTTACCCATAGTATGAGAGTTGTTAGACACACTGCTACTTGTGCAGAATGTGTCCTTGAGAGGGTCAAACGTTATTCATATATGTTCTGTGGCAATAGTTAAACTTTTTAACATTTCTCGTTTAATATCAACTTTAAAAAACAAAAAATCTTGTACGACAATCTGAAGATATTGAGAGCGTATGAGCATGCCAGTGGGGATAATGTGCTGCATGGTTAAATACTTATAAGCTCCCAAAGGCGAGACCTATTGGCTATGCCAGTGCTTGTTATCCCTTAACAGCAGTATAGCGCAGCGTGAATCTAAACCATCTGCCATTGCACTTTCAACACCTTTTCACTGCCAAATATGATTTGTTTTGGAAAACTTGATCAAACTGCCAGTTACACCATAGAAATGCACAGTAAATCTATGCCTACTTACACATGGTTAGGAATTAGATGACCCCATTGTGTTTCACAAACAGTTAGTACACTGACCTAGGGTGATATTTAGGTGCAGTGATTTAATGCAGTAGCGTATTCCGGCCTTCAAGATAACTTAGGCTGTAGGTGATGAGCTAAGTCTTCTGTCTTCTAAGGGAACGGCCCTAAACATGAACATGACTGAGAAAGGACTGATTATGGTCAGGAAAAACATTTATCTGCAGAAATTTGAGCTTGCATACTTTTTGAACTCTGAAACTTATTGCTCCAATAGCCAGCTATTTCTTGCTCTTGTCTCACTGTATGCAAAGGCATCTTTAGGCTTTTGCAGAGTCTAATCTGCTCATTCTCTTGTTATCTAAATTCATGAAAACTTTTAAAATAACAGTCAAAGATCCTCCTTTGCCCGTCATCTGTAAAGAGATGGTAACTACTGTTTCCCCAATTACCTTAATTTTTTCTGAAATGTTTCAAGTTATACATTGATAGCAGATTAAAATATAATAAATTAAGCCCTCATTCTGCTATCTATGAACAGTTATAAAGAACATTTAGCATCAAAAGGACAAACTCACCACAGCAGGGGAAGGTAACAGTATTTCCTTAAAAATTAGACAAACAGGCATCACAGATTACACCAAAAGGCCCATCACCTCCCGTCTTTCCCTCCTCTCCTTCCTTCTTAACACTTGAGGCCCTCAGCCTACACCCAGACCCACTGCCAGCCTGTAAAAAACTCTGCCCGCCCGGCCCACCTCCTCCTGTTATTTTTTTGTTTCCTTAGGTGGGACTTATCTTTGGTCTCCCTCTCTGTGGTGCTGGTGGGGAGTCTTCGGTCCTGTTCTATGCCTCTGCTGTACTCTGGGCGGCATTCTCCATTTTGCACGGCACTCTCTGAAGTCTCTTCGTTCCCTAGGAGTGGGGCACTGGTTTCTGAAGGCTGTGATGGAGTCGGGCGGGCCTCTTGCGGCTGGGGCTGTGGTTCTGGGTCGCCAGGCGGCCGCTTCACCTGATGCAGTCACATCTGGGAGTCCTGGTAGCATGGGTTTGAGCCCTTTTATTTTATTCTTATTGGGTTTGCTGCTGATTAGAGGATTTCTTTTGGCATTTCCAAATTGGTTTGCGACATGATTGTTTTCTTCCTATATATATATTGGTTGTTGTGTTGGGTGTTCTTCAGTCTGCTGCAGCCATGGGTCACTAGAGACTGTTCAAGAGGAACAATGTAGTGTCCTCTTCCTCTTCTCCGGATAGGTCTCCGGTTCCCCTGAAGTGTCCTAGAGTCCAAGGCCATGCTGGGGGTGACGTGCCTTTCATATGTAGGAAAGAAATGCAGGGCATGATTGAGGCAGCTGTGACTAAAGCTCTGCAGGCTCGTCCTTTGCTGGCTGGTCCTTGCTGTCCTCGGGTGGGCGATCCTGCTGCTGACTTGTCCCGGTCAGAGAGAGAGGTTCCTTCTACTGCCTCTGGCAGAAACTATGTCTCCAGTGACGAGATGTGGGAAATTCTGGCACTTGTTCGGGACAATTTAGGGTTTCATACTTTCAAGTTGGGGGGGTACTTTGGGACTCTTTTTACTCAGAATGTGACGCCCTCCCGGCCGGGCATGCCTTTTCAGGGCCCAGTTGAAGAGGTGCTGCTGAGGGACTCTACTTGTTGAAGGGGGATGACCGCTTGCCCCACAATGTATAGTTGGACTCAATCTTGGCCACGCTGATTGGTAAAACTGCTATTCAACCTGAGGATTGTACCCCAACCAATGCTACTGATAAGAAGGTGGACTCTGACCTTAAGAAGGCTTTTGCTGAAGAGAACTTAGCACTGAGAGCAAGCCTTTTTTCTGCTTATTCTGCCCAGTCCTTGGTGCAGGATTCTGATAGCTTGGCCGTGGCCATTCAGAATGGCTCTGAAGTCTCTGAGCTACTGGACGCAATGGAGCATCAGGCTAAGATATTGGCTGACATTTCATATGATGTTATTAAGGCTTCTGCTATGTCCACTGGCACCTTGGTGGTGGCCAGACGTTCCTTGTGGACCGGGCAATGGAAGGTGGATCCAGGGAAGATGGCAGCTTTATTGAAATTGCCCTTTGATGGACAGGCTCTCTTAGGGGATCAGTTGCTGGCCATGATTACTAAGGCTTTCAAAGAGCGGAAGCATGCCTTGCCTTATAAGGGTGGTGCTGCATCTTCTGGTAAAAATTGGAATAAGTCCTCCCGGTCATCCCTGAAGTGTGAGTCCCGTCAATCTTTCCAGAGGAGACTTTTTCATCCAAGCTATTCTCCAAACACGCAGCCTCCGCTCCTAAGAGTTCTGCCAAGCAGGGTCCATGACAATTACTGTCTGGAGGGATCACTGCCTGTCGGAGGTCAGCTCTGACATTTCCTTCCGATTTGGTGTTTGGGAGTTTCGGATTGCTGGTTCCTGAACACTGGAGCATGGTTACGAGATAGAATTTTGGCAGGTTCCTCCAGATACCGGGGGTTCTGCTGACTCCTGCTCCAGACGCCAAGCTACGCAGATTTGCTCTGATGGAGGGGGTGAAAAATGTGCTTGCCAAACAGGCTATTTGTCAGCTTCCAGTTGTGGATATCGTCACTGGGACCTAGTCCTATTTTGAACCTTTGTGCAAAAGGTGTCAGGAGGTTTTCGACTCGTTCTGGATCTAAAATGGGTCAACTCCTGGGTTCGGACTGTTTGCTTCCGTATGTTGACCATTCAAGCGTTTATTTCTCTGGTGTGGCCAGGTGAGTTTTTGTTTTAGTCTCCTTGGATCTTGAGGATGCTTATCTCCACATCCCTGTCGTCACCTCTTCTCAGCGTTTCCTGATGTTCGTGTTAGGGGACACCAATTTTCAGTTTTGTGTTCTCCCCTTTGACCTCAAGTACTCTCTCAGGGTCTTCACGAAGGTCCTGGTGCCTTTCATGGCTCTCCTTCATGCAGAAGGTGTGTTCGCTCAGCCCTATTTGGACAACCTTTTACTTCATGCAGCCAAGGAGTCTCTTTTGCTCGCTCAGGTCGGGAGGGTCTTGGAGGTTCTTCAGGGGCACAGGTTTTTGGTTACCTGGGAGAAATCTTCTTTGGCCCCCTCTCGGGACATGGTCTCCTCCGGGGCTTGTTTTTTAACACTTGACAGCCTTGTTACTCTGTATGACCAGCACCTGGCCTCCCACCAGTCGCAGGTTCTGGCACTGATGTCCAAAGAGGCTCCTCCAGTGGTGGAGTGGTTGAGGGTGCAGGGACATTTGGCTTCTGTGGGTTTTTTAGTGGCCTTGGTCCATTTTCACATTCTTTGCCTGGCCAACTGGATTGTGGTGGGTTGGTCTCAGGGGGGCCAGAGTCTGTTGTCTCCTGGTGGCTTTGCAAGCGTCATCTTCAGGCCTGGGTCTCCTTGTCTCCCCTAGCTCCACTGGTGGTGACTTTGGATGCCAACCTGTCTGGGTGGGGGGATTCTCAGGGGTCGGAGCAGGTTCAGGGGTACGGGTTCCTGCTAGACTCACAGATGTCTTTGAACTGGAGGGAGTTGCGGGTGATTTGGCTGTCCCTGCTTCACTTTCAGGATTCTCTGAGGGCCAGATGGTGTTGGTTCAGACAGACAATTTGGCGGCAAAGTCCTATGTCAACAGACAGGGGGGGGGGCAGGTTCAGGTCCAGGTCCTTGAACTTTGTGATAAAACAAAACAAAGAGGGAGTGGAGAGATTGTGGATTTGGCCTCCCCGGCCGTAATATATATAAACAAAAGGAATCCACAGTGTTTTAGTATTTGGTGTGATCCCTACAGTGGTGGGGAGCATATAGTGTTCTTTAAATACCCCTCACACACCAAAAGGACCCTTGGTGTCATGCTTCATCATAGGGGTCTTCGCATCCCTCTACGGAATGCGGCGTGCTACTAACCAGCGACTACGTGGGAGCACTTGTTGTAACCTCTATGTGTAGTGCGTGAGGGCATTGGACAATATGTGAGTGGTGGGGTCAGGAGTGAAATGAAGTGTGATCGTTTTTAAAAGGATACCTGGCATGTGAGTGCTGAAATAAACTTTATTCTGTCTCCATGCTGGTATTGTTAAAAGGGGTGTGGTGGAGGTATTTTTGTAAGTAATGTACAATACTTCACTAGTGCGTCGACAAGTTTCGAAGCTGGGCTTCTTCTTCAGGACGGGATGCACAGATCCCCACCTTACTCACGTCAGCAAATGAGGGTAAATTACCCGTACTCTATGTATAAATAGGTCAATAATATATTAGATGTGCCTATTCATTTTGATATTGATCTAGAAGTACCTGCAATGAGGACCTAGAGTGAAAGAGGAAGAACACAGGGAACAAGAAACCCATGTGGTATTCATGTTGTAACATCCAGCATGGTTAGAAAGTGCCCTAAAAAAAGGTGACAATTGTTATTTTTTAGACACTCAAGGTCATTCTATTTCGGTGCAGTGCCCTGAAAAAATGACAAGTACAAGACAAACAGACACATAACATAAAACACACACTCTATTCAGAAGGACATTGGTTGGGAAGTCCTGTATTCAATATATTGCTAGTCTGAGGTAAAAAGATATGGTAGAAAAGATGCATACTTTTTACCAGTCTTTGAATAGTGACAAGAGTCTGACAAACAGAGGGATCTGGTGCTCATTGAGCGACCTCTACGCTAAGAAAAAAAAAGACAAACGACATATAGTCTTTGTAGAGGCTTTCTTTTGGTACTCACATAGTTGAATCCAGTGGTAGACCCTTTAAGGCTGCCTCCTTTTGGCAGTGATCGGAAAAGAGAGTGAGAGGGATGCTGCCTCGCCCCTGCGCACTGGAGGGCTGTCGCTGGTTGGTAGTTGTGTGCATGCGCATAATCCCATGGGTTACACTGGAACCGATCCGGAATGCAACGCTGATTGCTTACGCGTGCCATTGCTTTAGGTAGTTGCACGCATGCGCATCTTCCCGTGGGTAAAAAGGAACTGGGATCTACACAAAGTGAGCGCTATCTAGCAATGAGCCCCACGCTTTAACATGATGTCTTGAAAATAGAGAAACACAGAGTACAGAAGGCTCTGCCATTCTAAAACACTGCAGGCTACTTAAAAATGAGGCACTTGTATTCATATAATATCCAGAGACAGAGTGATATATGTGTCTGGATAAGGAAGCACAAAAGGGCTGTTGAGACATAAGTCCCTGCATATGTAGGTGGTTATGCAAAACACAGGGTGGCCTATTGTTGATGCACATAATGTTAGAAAAATCAGGAGATAGAGTCACAAGGAGAAAACAGTGTGGGCATTACCTTCAGACTGCTGTTTTTATGTGTGGACACATCACACGGTTGTGCACATGTGCCCCCCGTGTATGGGCGTGCTTCTCAGTTGTGGTTACTCTACATCTCCCCAGGATGAATGCACTAGCTAAACTGGTTCCATGGGATGTCATCATTCAGCCCAGCTATACTGGTCCCTAAGCGAAACACCCAGCGTTGCTCCTTCTCAAAAAGGCCACTCTCTCTAGCAGTTGTTCTATAACTGACCATTTCAGGTCCTTTACTGTGTGTGTTTCAGATAGGAAATTGGACCTTATGTTGCTTTTATGTTCCCCTATCCTGACTTTTACTGGTCTGGTGGTCATGCCAATGTATTCCAGGCTGCACGGGCATGTGACCATGTACACCACATTCCTGCTATTACAGTGGGTGAATTTCTTTTTTGTACCTTCTCCTCCAAGAGGACCTCCCTGTTATTGTTACGTGCCCTCTTCATGGCCATGCTTATGACCGGAGATGGGTATTTTCGGTTCTCAAGCTTCTTTTTGAGATCCACGGCTTGGATCTTGTAATCACTCACGCTGGAGCAGTACTGTCTTAGGCGGCGGAACTGACCGTAGGGGCGGTTATCACGTAGGTGACGTGGGTGGAAACTGTCGTAACTCAGTAGGCAGTTCTTTGTTGTGGGCTTACAATGAGTGTTTGTCGTTAGTAGCCCCCCTTCCGGGTAGATGTTGAGATCCAGAAATACCATCTCCTCATGTGATGCGCAACTGGTGAATTTCAGAAACGGATTCTGCGTGTTAAGCCGCATCATAAATTCTTCTATGGATTGACGGTCACCCTCCCAGATGACCAACACATCGTCTATGTAGCGCCTCCAGGTTTTTATGTTCTGTCAGTATGGGTTGCTCTGGTGCAAGATTTTGTGATCCTTCAAATGGTGCACATAGAGTCCGGCCAGGCTGGGAGCCAAAGTGCTCCCCATGCTGATCCCATGGCTCTGTAAGTATAGTGTGGTTTTGTACTGGAAAAAGTTTTTCGTAAGGGCGAGTGTTATGCACTCCATCAGGAGGTTCCTGGGAGTTTGGTATTTCCATGGTGTTGAAAAAAGGACCTCATCTATGATGTTTCGTCATGGGGTAGGCAGGTGTAGAGACTCTCTATATCCAAGCTGCGGATGGGATGGTTGGGTCTAGAGAATCTTCTCGACTTGTAAGTACAGCATAGCCGAGGCAGTGTTAAAGGGTCTACCACTGGATTCCAACTATGTGAGTACCAAAAGAAAGCCTCTACAAAGACTATATGTCGTTTGTCTTTTTTTCTTAGCATACAGGTGGCTCAATTAGCACCAGATTCCTCCGTTTGTCAGGCTCATGTCACTATTCAACGACTGGTAAAAAGTATGCATCTATTCTACCCTATGTTTTTACCTCAGATTAGCAGTATATTGAATATAGGACTTTCCCAACCAATGTCCTTCTGAATAGAGTGTGTGTTTTAGGTTATGTGTCCGTTTGTCTTGTACTTGTCATTTTTTTCAGGGCACTGCAACGAAATAGAATGACCTTGAGTGTGTTGAGGGTGTTGCTGCGTCAAGAGAGAGTCCTGCAAATGCAGAGCCGGGGTCAAGCTTTCTAAATGAAGGTCCACGACCCACACGGGAAGGAACTCAATGGCAGCACGGCGGCAACCAGACACAAAAGTCAAAAGCACATCTGCCGCTGCGTGGGGCAAGGCAGCGCTTTAAAGCGTGATGGCCACGCCTCCCCTAGCAGCAGCTATGGCGGATTAGTGGAAGCGGTGCACCCTGGGACAACGAGTCTCACCAGTGTGTTGCCGCGTCAAGAGAGAGTCCCGCAAATGCAGAGCCGGGGTCAAGCTTTCCAAATGAAGGTCCGCGACCCACACGGGAAGGAACACAACGGCAGCACACCGTCAACCAGGCACAACAAACAGGCACAGAAATCACATGCACATCCCGCCCTATTGCCAATGTTTATTTGAACTTGTGGGAGCGCAAAATGTGGCAAGGAATGCCGGAAAAACAAATTGTGAATGTGGATTGACATTTTTGCTCCCAACTACCCACGTAAACCCCTATATTCTTGTAGAGTGAGAACACAATTCCCCTTAAACAATTATTGTTTAGCTGATTGCATGTGTGTGTTTTCTATCTGTGCGGAAATGGATATACTTGCTTTGAAACTAAACAACTACACATTACAACGTAGTCTTTGGATATCTTGCTTTTCTTCACTACAAATGATTACTGAGAGCAGACGATTAGACGGGAGGTTTAATCTCTCCCACTTCTGCAGCGCTTTTTGTAGCTGTTTAATAAGTTATGAAGAAATGAGTTGCCGGCTGCCGCTGTAAACTGCTGGTCAGGTGAATGAGCGGAGAGTGAATGAAAATATGCCGGATTCCACAGAAGGTGCATGCAGGACGCCGTCTGCCAAGTTTATAATCGGTCTGCAGTCGGTTAGGCCCAAAATAAACACCCTTGTTAACTGTATTTTTCTTATTCTGTGAGAACCCCGTGGAAAGAGAATTTTAAAGACCACAAGGACATCTGTTCGTCAAATCCGAGCGCGGCCATCTTGAGAAGTTTGTCAGACACACGGTCTTCCAAAGCTGGTTGACGATAACGTTAACGTTGTTTTGTCCCTTGTCATTTTTTTCGTAACGGGTGTCTTTCGAGTCCAGCTTGTCAGAGGCGGCCTCTAATCAGCATGAACGGGTTTTTCATGAACCATCCCTTCTGGAGCTTTAGGAAGTAACCCCGTCCAATCTCTGCCTATATATTTTATGCATGTGGCGCTCCGCTGGAGTTCCCGTCTCTCAAAACATCTGGAAGCTATTCCCAGTCTGTAGGTGTAAAGTCTTTATTGAATTCACAACAGGATCACGTTATGCAAAACTCCAGTGAAACCCAGCTGTATTTGTTAATTACAAACGAGAATGAATGATCAATGAATGACGGCAACACGAGGAGAGGAGAAAGGGTACTTGCTCTGCGCACTGTGGAACAAATCTCACGACGACAGGCTTGCTTTGCTTCAGCACGTGAATAATACTGAACCTGGTTACTGATTGACGGTCTCCATGAATGCCCGACTTGCCCTGAGTTCAAAACGAAATCATATTTTATATCCGCTTTTAGTTATTTTATTTTTTAGAGTTTTAATATAGCACGAACTAGTCCCGAAACATTCTGTTTTGCTGCTTTTTGTGAAGGGAATTGAAACGCAAGGAAAATGATAGTAGGGAGGGCAAACATGATGGCTAAACTGTAGTGTCATTTTTGACAAGTAAGCAGAACGTTCTACATCACTATATTATCATATCATATCACCAGGCGGCCTCCAACGTATTCCTCTTTTTTCAGCACTTTGAGGAAAAATATGCAACTTGGTCTCGTTGATGGTGCCAATATGGACAGAACTCGGCGGCCAGAACAGGTAGACACTATTTGGAAAAGGTGCAAAAAAATAATTATTACAGTGTTGTTTTATTTTTAATGAGATTACGCCATACGCCCTCATTCCAAATTCTGAGGAAATTTCCGATTTTTTAAGCACACCGGACTTTGCTCACGAACTGATTTTTGTGGCAATTACAACTCATTATAATTCCTGTCCTTGGTAATAATTGCAGGAACAACATTTTATCAGGATACTATTTACAAAGAAAATACCTAGGCAAAATTTCCCTGGTGAAAATAATCAGAAAAATGTGATCGCAAACGTGGTAATAGTTATACAGAAAACTGATAGTGTCATTTATGCTTGATGCTTCCTAAAACTGGAAGAATTTGAGGTAACTGCAAATTATGAGAGCTGATAAAGACCACACCATGGGGTTTTTGATATTTACAAGGTGCAGTAATTACCACCTATTACCTCATAGGTCGGAATGATTCTCCTAAATAGTCTAGAAATGCAGATGCATTCTATTCAGCTTGGCTCCTGCGAAATTCAATTAGGACTACTCACTGCCCTAGCTTGCAAAGATAATGTAGGCAACCGTGCTATTTTCGCTGTGGGTTTACACCTCTCACAAATTAACTTCTGTGTCTGCTGCAGAATCCTGTGTCGGTCACCATAGATAGGTACATGTACCACTCAGCGTTTTAATTTTCAAGGTCGTCAATCAGTGTTTAGCATCAACAAGTTTGACTTCACAATAGATCATTTTGTGGATTATAGAAGGAAAGCTGTTGTATTTTCATATTCTTGAGGGGTTGCATCACGAGAAATGCAACCAGACTTATTTTACTCTTCTTACTAAAATAAATAAGAACCATTAACAAAATGAGCGACCAACAGTCATGTTTTTAGTAGTGGCAGGTGGAGTTTCCTTTACTCTGCTGTAATCTAGTGTAATTCTGCACTACCAGGACATGTAAAACTTAAGTAAATATTTAGAAATATAGGGGCCGATTAGGATGGCGGACGGACTTTCGTCCGTCCGCCATCCCAGAGGTGGAGGGACCGTCCGCATGGGCTGCGGCGGTCCCTCCGTGCAAATTAGGATGTGACCGCCACCCTGGCGGTCACATCCTGGATATTTAACATTGCGGCGGGTGCTGCTTCAAGCAGCACCCACCGCAATGTTAAAAGTGCATGTTTAACATTTACATGCACAAAGCGGCAGGCACCGCGCGGTGCCTGCCGCTTTGTGCATGTAAATACTGGGGGGTAACATAGGTACCCCCCATGTGCACCCCCCACCCGCCTACACCCTGGGGGCCCGCAACGGGCCCCCAAAATCAAAAGTACACATGCTTTTCCACGGCGGAAAAACCGCCGCGGAAAAGCATGTTTACAAATGCATCCTAATTTGGCTGGCGGTGTCTGATAGACACTGCCAGCCAAATGAGAGCTTTTCCGCCGCGGTTGTAATCCGACCGCGGCGGAAAAGCAGCAGACAGAAACCAAGACCCACCAGCCATCGTAATGCGGCGGTGGGTCTTTGGTGACTCCGCCGAGGATTTTCCGCCTCCTCCAGGCCGGAGGTGGCTTCCGCCGGCCCGGAGGAGGCGGAAAATCCTCCATCCTAATCGGCCCCATAATGTGCCCTACCTATGAGCCTCTGTGGTCAACCTTAAGGGTGTCTTGTAAGTACTAAATATGAAGATTTAGGCCTGGCAAAGGTTTATTTTGCAAGGTAGAAATGGCAATTTAAGACTGCACCACAGGCTGCAGTAGAAGGCCGAAGACAGTTTAAAAAGGCTACTTCAGTTGGTGACACAATAAGCGATGTATTCTACTAGTAGCGTTTAATTTACAGACCCTGGCTACACGTAGTATCATTTGTTAGAGATTTATTATTAAATTAAATATGAAAACTGGGCGTAAGCCAAACCTACTATGTTTTAAGGAGAGAGCACAAGCACTTTAGCATTGGCTAGCAGTGCTAAAGTGCGCAGAGTCCTTAAGCCAGCAAAAACAATATCAGCAAATCAGGATGTTTGAGGGCAGAACGTTCAGGTGAAACCCAAACCAAAGATGCCAGGTCGAACAATCATTCTTTTTACCTATGCTAAAAAATAAATTTTCTGGCACATGGTAGAGCCAATTCAGAAGAGCTTTTACAAGTAGAGACTGTTGGTTTGTATATCTCCTTAACTATGTATTCACAAGGAAAGAGAACGATCAGTTACTTCTGTCTTGTGACATTTAGAAAATAAAAAGCCCCACATTCCTCATGTTTAAAACACAGGTTTTATTTTTCCATAACAATTAAAAAAGAATGCTCCATTATAATTCTAAGGATTCTTAAGAGTAGGAGGAAGATGATTGTGACACAAACAACACAGGTCTGTTTCACTTATGAGATTATGTTTTTCCCCAAAATAGCAGGAGGGTGAAGGAAGTCTCTTTTACCATTTGCTGGAAAATTGTGTAAGGGCACTGGGAAGATATAAAAAAAATATTTATATTGTGACTAACTATGAAAAAGTATTGCGAGCAACACATTTTATATGATTCCTTGCTGTTGCATTAAAAACTTGCACCTAGAGTATGTGAATGCAAAAATCTGCTTTTTTTTATGGTAGATTCACGCAGAAAGAGAAGATGTTGAAAAGTGGCATGTTCTGTCCATCTGATTGGGAGAGTTGTATACCTTTATTTTATATTTTAAATAATTTGATGCATTTAATACACTAAGGCGCATATTACGATAGCGGGTGGACTATCGTACCGGAGCGCGGGACTGCCCGCCGATGCTGGGGCGGACCCGCCATGCACATTAGGATGCACCCGCCACACTGGCAGGCGCATCCTGTGCCTTTTCCATTGCGGGTGGATCTGCTGGCAGCAAACCCGCCCACAATGGAAAAGGACTACATGGTAGGCACCACGTGGTGCCTGCCACATTGTGAATGGCGAATGTAGGTATCCTCCATGTGAACCCCCAATCCCCCTTTATCCTGGGGGCCCGCAACGGGCCCACAAAGCCAGGACTGTATGCCTTTCCAAGGCGACAACGCCCCCGTGGAAAGCCCATTGACCGCCAGCATCATATTATGGAAGGCGGTGTCTCGCAGACACCGCCAGCATATGCAGGCACTTTTTCCGCCGGTCGACGAGTCGACTGGCAGAAAAGCGGCGGACAGTCTTCCCATCCGCCGCGGACCCCACAGCCATCATAATATGGTGGGGGGTCATTGTAGTGAGGATGGCGGGCAGATCATCCCCACCGGGCCGGCGGTGACTACCGCCGGCACAGCAGGGGCGATCCGCCCGCCATCCTAATGGCCTCTTAGTGTGGAAAGGTAATAATTGAAGTGTTACCATTTCTACAACAGAATCTTTAAATTAGGGTTGTTTCTGATAGTTATTGCTTTGACTAGTAGTCCATTTCCACATCAAGGTCTTTCCTTGACCCAATCAGTCCTCTAGACTGGGAAGAAAATGTAAGAACATAGAAAGGAAACTGTTATATGAATGAGTCACCAATAGATTTCCCATTGATCTATCCCACACCAAGTTAGAATGTGCATGTGTAAGGCAAAGGACTTATGTATGCAGCAACCACACTCCTAGGCCTTCCAAAGGATGAGGGCATAGATTATCACAAGGCTGAACACAACGCGACGGGCAGACGCCTCCAACTGGAATGGCAAACAGTTCAAAGGCCCAACAGGCTCTGCCGATCGGAGGATGGTAGCAAATCTGTGTGGAGTCCTACATTAATGGTAAGCTGTCCACTAGGTCTGAATAAGAATATTAATATGCCATTCATAGAATTATAGCCATGTCATGTTGTTTAGTCACATAGGAATTATAGAGATGTCATTAGATTCTGTGTTAGGATTTAAAGTAGAGAATAAGCAGTTGCTCTCCTGACCTACTGGATAATGGATGAGATCCTCTAGAGAATAAACCTTACAAGAATCTCTCATTTGAGTGCATCTTTATTATGGAAATATTTCACTGGCGTAGTCGGCAGGATGCTCATTGAGGATCTCAACATAACAGACTGGTGAGAAAATTACAATTTAAAAGAAGGAATCTTACTGGACTTATAATACATTCATTTCAAAAGGAAAATTCAATTCCTCCAACCAAATTCTTCTTCCTAGTTTACCTAAAGAAAGACTTACTCTTGGGTTTTATCTATTTATTCAAGATTGGGAGCTTCACTGCATGTATTTCTATCTATTTTAGTTTTGGGAATAATCGATGCAGGCTCATCTGATTAAAAAAATAAAGGAATTGAAGAGGAATTAATTAACGTTATGGTCGGTTAACGTTATGTAAGAGAAAGGAATTTGAAGACACTGCTGTAATTCCTTAGTATTTTGTTGTGACTCTTTAATTGAAGAGGAACACCACTTTGTTGTTTCTTGCTTTGGGATATATTCCTGCTACAATGGATTGTGCGAGTAAGAGGAAGTTAGCTATTCATTTATGCTGTTCAAGGACGGACATTGCGTGTTCAAAGCAATGTTCATTTGAACTTGTATGAAAACACCAATGCGATATTTGAAAGTATAGTAAAGATCTTACTTGAGCACGGCGTAGAATCGAATTCCATGTTTAGTACAGTTCCGTTGGATCTCATAATCGAAGAGGAAGCAACGCTATGAGCTGCGCCTGACGTCACCTCCTTACGTCTTGTTGTGTGGCAGCTACTTTGTATGTTGCCTAGCAACACTAACAACTTCAATGGAACTGGATGAAGAATTTTCTTCAAGTCCTGTGTCTAAACCGAATTGTGCACAACTCTCTCCGTAGGCGCTGATGCGCACAGCTGATTGAAAGTCTCAAGTGGGTATAATTTAGCGCACAGCTCTATTCTTTACACGCTGATGCGCAGAGCTTGTGTAGAATATATTCATAAAACAGTGGCAATTCAATTGCGCACAGCTCTCTCCATGGACTCTGACGTGCACAGCTAATTAGTAATTTCATGTGGGTATGTTTCTGCGCACAGCTTTATGGTATACACGCAGATGTGCACAGCTTATTTAGAACGTATTAAAGAGACAGTGACATGCACAGCACCTTTGGAGTTTATAGAACCTAAGAAATCTATAATTGCTTACAGTGATACATAATACTCAATATTGTGCGTTGTTGTGTACAGTCCATTATAATTGGTTCATTTTGGATCAACTTATTGACGTTATTTTAATGGGATGGTAATATTGAATTACTAAGCACTGCTGTGCACAACTATAATTTCAGGTTGATTTGTGCTAATGTTTGGAAATATATATATATATTGGTCAGTTTCTTCATTACCAACATCTGAAATTATCATTATAGTGTTTCTCTATACATATTGCAACTGTAAGTTGGTATTATTATTTTTTTTGCTCAAGTTGCATGCAATATTTTCAATTTACAATTTTATTGTTGAAATATGCAGAACGTCACTGCTGCTACTTTCAATCTTACATCATCGGGTACTCTACCTATACAGTGGAAGAAATGGAAGGTTATGTTCGAGAGGTATGCTAGAGTGTGTGGTCCCTCCTTAAGTGCAGAAAGGAAATCTTCTTTTCTTTTGCATTGTTTAGGCTCAGAGGGTCAAGATGTCTTAAACCATTTGCTTTATTTGACTCCTGACGAAGCAAGGGATCTTAATGATTATGAAATATGCATAAAAAAACTCGATAAACATAATTTACCGAAACTGAGTATGATTTTAGAAAGATACACTTTTGCTAAAAGGATGCAAGGTGATGATGAAACTGTAGAGGGATATATTACTCATTAAAGGAAACTTGCTTCTCGTGTAAATTTGATAACTTGACTGATGAACGCATTCAAGATCGATTTATGTTCGGGTGCAATATAGAAAAAGTCAGAGAAGAGCAATGGTTGCGGGACAAACCTACTTTAGATGTGGTTCTCAATGTAGCAAAGAGGATTGAACACTCACTTAAATGTGTAGCTGTGTTAAACAAGGATTCTGAAAAGAAATGTAAAATTCAAGAAGTTAAGAGTAAAAACAAAAAAGAGATTGTTAGCAAAGATAGACATTCTAAAGATTTTGTTTCTAGTAAAGTAAAAAACGGTGATAAGTGGATTGACTACAGATGTTACAGATGTGGTAAAGCTGGACATCTTGCGAATGACAAGAAATGTCCTGATTTAGGGCAAACTTGTCCTAAGTGTAAAAGGAAAGGAAATTTTTCTATAATGTGCAAAAGTAGGCCGATGCCTAAGGTGAAAGAAGTTGAAATTTATGATGGTGATAAGGATGAGTCTGGTACGGATAACTTTGAATGAGTTCAAAGTGTGGTTCATATGGACAATGGGGAAAAGAAAAACTCTTGTCTGTTTGATGTTATTGTTGTAGAAGGTGCAGAAGCGAGAGTTTTTTTCGACTCTGGTGTCAAGATCGCTATTGTCTCTAGTGTTTACTTTATGAATAAATTGAAAGACAAGGTTAGGCTCCTAAAACCAGATATAACACCTTTAGCTTATGGAGGGGAGCCTATTAAATTACATAGATATTTTACATGTCTTATTGAATATAAAGGTAGATTTGTCTCTGGAAAGATTTATGTTTCTAAAAAGGGAGATAGTATCATTAGTTGGATGCATCAAGCTGATCTGGGAGGTTTCCTTGACCCTAATGCTGATCCACTCATTCAACTTAAAATTGCAGTTGTCCTTGGGAAGGAAGAAGAGGATTTTATTTCTGATTTGAAAAAGGAATTTCATGGAGTTTTTAAAAAGGACTTAAGTTGTCTTAAAGGTTATCAACACAAGATAATACTTAAGAAGTACCTGTGCTGTGTGTTGTAAAGTTAGAAATGGTCCCCTCTCTGTCAGGGAAGATATGCAAAAATAAATTTGCAAATTAGAAAATGGGGGTATTATTGAAAAAGTTGAATGTATGGAATGGTTGTCCCCAGCTGTCGCAGCACCCAAACCCAATGGAGATTTGAGGTTATGTATTGACTTGAGGCAATTAAACAAGTGTGGTGGTTGAGAAGTACCCATTACCAAATATAAATGAGTTAGTATTTTTATTGGGTGAAGCAAACATTTTCAGCACTATTAATCTAAGTTTGGCCTACCATCAAATAGAGTTGGAAAAGTCATGTAGAGATCTTACAGCTTTCATAACTCCATTTGGGACCTATAGGTTCATTCGGATGCCTTTTGGCTTAGTGTCGGCCTCGTCAGTTTTCCAGAGGGTGATGGAAAAGGTGCTTCAAGGTCTTAAAGGGATTTGTGTCTATCAAGATGACATCTTAGTTTTTGGGGAGGATGTAAATCAAAATGATTCTCGTTTGAAAATGGTTTTGGGAAGATTGTGTGATCATAATCTTACCATCAAGGCAGAAAAATGTAAATTTAGAACAAACTCTATAAACTACTTAGGACACAACATTACTGGAGATGGGGTCAAACCAAAATCTGAATTAATCAACACCATTCAAGGCATGAGTTCCCCTACTAATAAAAGTGAGCTTATGAAGTTTTTAGGCGTAGTTGAATATTATGCAAAATGTGCTAAAAATTGTGCAGATTGTGCTGCTAATATGAGGCAACTGTTAAGGAAAGGAATTGACTTTGATTGGACTGATCTTTGTGAGAAGGAATTCAATGATATAAAAGAAAAACTCAAAGATGCACCTTCTCTGAAGAGTTTTAATCCCAAGATTGAACCTGTACTAATTACTGATGTGAGTAAGAAAGGTCTTGGGGCAGTCTTGGGATGCAAGATATAATGTTTCTATCTCGTAGTTTAAAAGACCCTAAAACAAGATATTCTGTGGAAGAAAGGGAATCTCTAGCAGTTTTTTGGGCTATTAAAAAAACAAAAACAAAATTCAGGGGGATTTGATTTTGAGGTGCGTACTGATCATAAGCCCTTAGTTGAAATGTTTAGCAAAAAGATGCTTGACTCAATTTCAAGTAAAATAACTAAGTGGGTCATAAGTCTTCATGAATATAATTTTGATCTTAAATATATCCCAGGTGTAGACAACAACATTGCTGATGTTTTATCCCCTCTTACACCTGTAGAAACATCTGATGATGAGGTGTGTGATGATATTGATGAATGGGTTTGTGTTGTAGATCAAAGAATAATTTCAGAAAAAAAGATGGAGTGATGAAATGACAACAGATTCATTGTTGAATTAGGTTATGTCTCTTTTAAATAAGAATTGGACTAGCAATAAGAAGGATTCTGATGCAACAAAACAGTATTGGATTATGCATAATGAATTATCTTTAGAAAATGATCTTTTGTTTCGCTTAACTAGGTTAGTTCCTCCATGCAATCTCAGAAGAGAACTTATTGATCTAGTTCACTCATCTCATTCTGGTCTCACCAAATGTAAGGAGAGGCTAAGAATGTCATATTGGTGGCCTGGAATGGACAGAGAAGTTGAACGTGTTATTCAGGATTGCATTCCATGTGCATTGAGTGATAAGTCCAAAAATACTCGAGTTCAACCTATGGTATAAGAAGGCGTCCATCCTATCCTTGGCAAGATATTGCTTTGGATATTCTTGGTCCTGTTCACAATAGTAATTCTCAAATATATATGTTGGTTATTATTGATATGTATTCCCGGTGGCCTGAAGTTTTCTTTTTGTTAGTCATTGATTCTTCTCATGTAATTCAATGTTTGGAAAAGTTGTTAGCTAGAGAAGGGATTCCTGAATCCATATTAACTGACAATGAAGTTCAATTAATCTCCAAGGAAATGGAGACATTTTTGTCTTCTAAAGGAATTGTACACAACACCTGTTCAATATATTACCCAGAGGCCAATGGAATGATTGAGAGATTCAACAAAGTAATTAAGGAGACAATAATTTTAGCAAAGTCATCATCTTTAGACTGGAAATGTGAAGTTCTCCAAAAAATCGAGAATATAGATTATCTCCCTCATTCTACCACTGGAAAAACTCCTTTTTTTTGTTGTTTAGGGGGAGAATTCCTAATACTTGTGCAGAACCTGCATGGGTTAACAAGTATGAGTTAGCCAGAGGTAAAGAAAGTAAATGTGATAATTCTGACATTCAAGAAAGAGAAGAAGAGAAGGCGAAACAAAGAAAACAATATTTTGATTCAAGATAGGCGGTAAGAAAGACCAATGTTGTTGTAGGTGATGTAGTAATGATTAGACGTCCTGGAATTGGAGGAAGTTCTATATATAAATGTATAAAACCTATTGAAGTTGTTAAAGTTTTAAAAAATGCAGTAAAAACGCAAGACCATCGCTTTTGGAATTTAAATAGAGTTGTGATTGTCAAAAGTAATTTAAGGTGTCCTAACGTAGCTAAACATAAATTGAATGGAACTGTAATTCGAAATTCATCAAGAAAGTGTAAAAGTCCATCTTATCTCTCTGATTATGTCTGTTCAGGAATTGGGATGTGTAGAGTCCTACATTAATGGTAAGCTGTCCACTAGGTCTGAATAAGAATAGTATTATGTCATTCATAGAATTATAGCCATGTCATGTTGTAATTATAGAGATGTCATTAGATTCTGTGTTAGGATTTAAAGTAGAGAATAAACAGTTGCTGTCCTGACCTACTGGATTATGGATGGGATCCTCTAGAGAATAAACCTTACAAGAATCTCTCATTTGAGAGCATCTTTATTATGGAAATACTTAAATCTGCTGCCAAAACAGATGTTCTCTCACCTATCTAAAATGAAACATGAGTCTGTTGCAGAAGATTCTTCTCTGAGATTCGATGACACACCAGAGAAGGACTAAAACAAATTTACATCTCCAGCACCTCCAACGGGGCAAAGAAGAAATTACCTAGGAAGACAGTAGAATATCCACATTTCACCTATCCTACCTCCACCTCCTGCTGCTGCATGGCAGGTCATAGGACTGCTACCCAAGCAACAACATGCCAAGCATCTTCCTGTCACAACTGTGAGGGTCACACATCCAGCAGGAGTTGGAGACAAAGCCCATATCTTGGATGGACTTGTTGGACTTGCCCTTGTGGCCTATCTTGGTTGTCTCCCTCTAAACCCGCTTTCCTCCTTTCCTCTTCTACCCGGACATCCTTTTGCTACATCACTCGAAAACCACACCTAGGGGCTGGAACTTCCACCTATATGCATGCTGCAGTGGTACTGCTACGTCTAATGCACCAGGTCTATAGCAACAATCCACAGACACACTAATCCCTCTTAATGTGTGTTGGAACTGGCCCTTCTTGCAGGGTCATCCCCAAACTTTTTGCTTCTTCCTCCCTTATTTTTCCTGACCCGTGGCTGTTGGCAATAGGACTCTGCGCACTTTACCACTGCTGATCAGTGCTAAAGTGGATATGCTCTCTGTGTAAATTGTTATTCTGATTGGATATACATGTTTGGCATATTTGTATCACCATGAAGTCCCTAGTAAAGTGCACTGGGTGTGCCAGGGCTGGTGATGACAAATGCTACTGGTGGGCCTGCAGCACTGATTGTGCCACCCACAGGAGTAGCTCTAAAATGGTGTCTCAGGCCTGCCACTGCAGTGCCTATGGGCAGTTTAGAGCTGCCATGTCCTCCTGGCCAGTGTCCCCACTGACCAGGCCTAACCCTTCCCTTTTTGTGCACATCAGCCACCCCTATGGAAGGCCCAAGGTACCCCCCTGGGCAGGGTGCAGTGTATGTGATAGGTAGAGCATGTACTGGTGCAGGTAACATGTTCTGGTAGTGAATTACAGCCATTTTCGTTTTTTCACTATTGTAAGGCTATCTTGCTCCATAGATTAACATGGGGGATGCTGGCTACAGTGGTTAACAGCATTTCTTCCCATAGGAACGAGATAGGACATAAGTATCTAGTATCCCTGAACTCAGAATTTAATAACACATCTTTTAGGAAAGGTTGTTTTTAAATCCTGGGTTTGAGAACAGCACTTTTAGAAAGTTGCTGTTCTCTTGTCTAACCCTTCTGTGTGCCTGGGCCTGTTTGTGTATTGACTGTCTGGTTTGTGAGTGACAGGGGCTGGGGAATTCCCCAGCAGGATGGATGAGTCAGCACTAGGCTGAATGACTGCAGTTGCAACTGGAGTGGTGGGAGGAGTTAGCACCTGGGCTGAATAGGGCTGTGCCTGCCTTCCACCATGCTGGTTCCAACCCCCTGCTGGGCGGCTGAGGACCCTGCCCCTCACTCTGAAAGGAAAGATACAGCCAGCAAAACAAAGTGCTCAGGATCCACCCAGAACTGGTTCAGACCGGGCTCAGGGCCCACATGCACAGAGAGAACAAAGACTGTAGGGGTATAAGTACAGGACCCCTGACAACAGAAAATTAGATCATCCTGGAATCAAGAAGGAACCTCTGCCAAGGAGAAAGCTGAAACTGAAGAAGGAAGATTGTCCTGCTGTTGCTCTGCTGGACTGACCTGTTGCTTTGCTGCCAAGGAGAGGGGAAGGACTTTGCTGTGTGATGTGTCCCCTGTCTTGAAGGAATCTCCAAGGGCCTGAGAAGAGCTGGCTCCCTGTTTTGAAGTCCCAGGAACAAAAGGACTTCACCCCCAGCTTCCCTGAACTCTGCTGAGAGAGTTCTGTCCTTCCTAGAGTGCTTGATCCAGTTGTGGGGCCTCTGGAAGTTGTACCTGTGCTGGGAAGCTTGAAACTAAGCTTGAGTGACTTTTGAACTTGAAAAGTGTTGCATCGCTCGCTTGCGGAGCGCATCCCCGACAGTGCGAGAAGTTTCCCGCCGCTACGGAGGTCGAGATCGTCGCAGCGCCTGACGCCGCTGCCAGAGACGTCGCATCCTTCCTTTGCGGGATGCACCAGACCGGTGCGGGAGAATCGAACATCGCTGCGAGTATCGTCGCAGAGCCTGTCGTCGCTGGGTGAGATCGCCGCACCGCTTGCTTGCGGACCGCATCACGTCGCTGCGAGCATCGTCGCAGAATCAACGCATCGAGGAGCTGCGAGAGAGAGGATCACCGCTGGACCGCGCATCGTCGCCCCGGAGATCGTCGCAGCCCCTACGAGATCGTCGCATCGTGCCTTTGCGAGAACAGACTTCCTACGGAACCTACGCACCGGAATCCATACAAGTGGCCTTCCTCCCCATACAGACCGGATTCGTCGCAACACGCCCGCTGCTGCAGCGGGGCTGTCGCATCGCCTCCCCAGGGTCTTAGGAGCAACGCATCGCTTGTTTTCCACCGCACCAGCTTCTGCTTTTGGAACTTTGTTGCAACTAAAAGGTACTGTGAGTAAACGTGACGCAACTGTGAACTTTTCACGCATCAGTAGAGAATTCTATCGCAACGTAGAGAATTCTAACGCAACCTTAAGAACTCTTTTTGAAACCATATTCTTGAACTATGTATGTTGGATTTTTGTCGTCTTGGTCTTGTGTAGTTTAGATTAAAAATACCTTTATTTTTCTAAACTGTTGTGGAGTCAGTTTGTGGTGTTTTCACTGTGTTACTGTGAGTGTTGGTACAAATACTTTACGCATTGCCTCTGGTTAGCCTAGACTGCTCGTGCCAAGCTACCTAGAGAGTGAGAAGGGGTTATCTCAGAGGGTTATCTCCTTGCCCTGACTAGAAGCAAGGGTCCCTATTTGGACAGTGGTACCTACCTCTGCCAACTAGAGACCCCCAGATATAACATTGGTGGTCAGGTGGTGGGATTTGAACTTGTATTTGTACTTGACCCACAGTAATTGGTGTACATCACTAGTGAGTGCAGACCACTACGACACCACATACTGTTTGTTTTTTTCCGGTGTCCTCCTGGAAGTATTTTTGGATATTGAGACTCTGGCTAGTGTTGCACCTGTAAAATCCTGCCAAAATGGAAGTCAACTTTTTCCACCTGTGCATCTACACAGAAGAGGAGATAAAAGCCTTTTGCAAGAAGAGGGGGCTGCCCATGGAGAAAGGTTCCACAAGGAGGGATCTTGAGGCATGCCTGTATTCCCATGAGGCCAGAATTTGGGAAGCAACATTAGCAGATGATTCTGAGGAGGAGGACTTCTCTGACTGTGAGGAAGAGAAAGATGAGTGGCTCCTTGCTACTGAGCAAAGGTGCAGAGAATTAGACCGGCTAAGCAAGGAAGGTATGATCCGGTGGGCCTTAGCCCAGAAAGAAAAATGGGACGCTCAAGGAAGGAGCTTTGCTGAGTTGGAGGTGGAGTCCAGCTCAGATGGTGGAAACATGATTATGATAACTAGTGCGGAGAGAGAGGTACAAACACCCAGAGATGTGGAGCCTGACTTGAGGGAGGGGGTCGACATACACCAGGGGGTTCAGGTTTATGATGTAGTTCCATTGGAGTGCAGTGTCCCTGAAATAGATTGGGGACTGGCACAGGGGACCATATTCCTAGTGGTGGGAGGGACACTCTACTGACTCTAGATGAGAGGTATAGGGAGAGGGGTTCCCCCATGGTAGAAACCTTGGTGTGTGTATGTGAAGACCAGCCAGAAGAGTGTGGGTTGTGTGACAGAGACAGTCAGATACTGTCTTGCCAGTCTCAGGAGAGTGGTGTGGGGTACTTGTGTGATGCACTGGAGGGTGAGGCAAAGGGTAGCTTGGTTAACAACAGTGGGGGGCTGTGTGATTCATTTGTTGGAGAGCATATTTCAAGTCCCTGTTTTCCAGAGCTATGCCAACACCCGGTGGAGTGTGAGTTCTCTGACCCCAGAGAGCTTGCATTGGAGGCAGACCTCTTGGTGGATTCCAAAGGGTCTGAAGTGGCATTGGGGAGTGATCCCAAAAGGAGTGGCTTAGATATCTTCCAGACCTGGGAGGTGGAAGAGGTTCAGTGTAGCCCAGTTAGGTCCCAGTGTACTGGGAGGGGTGTAGGGGCTTATGTCCGGACTCAGCGGAGAAGGAATGAGTGTGGGACGGTGTGTCCTATGGTGCCCGAAACCCAGTCTCAGGGCCTGGAGGGTTCCTTAAGGGAACACCAGGTTGGGGACCTAGACTATACTTGTAGGCCATTTGAGGAGGATCTCCTAGTGTCTGGTGAACGGGGAGTGCCTGTAACCAGGCCTCCATCGGTTCTGGTGTCTGGCAGTGCCGCTCCATTTGGGAGGGTACAGAAGTCCAGACTGAGGGGTGAGAGGGGGAAGGAGTCCCCAGTGGGAGAACCAGTGGGTCAGGGACCAGTCAGAAGGGCTGAGTCCCCAGTAAGTGACCATGGTGACCTCACTTCTGTCCTGGGGGATCTTCCCACGCTGTCAGGTGGACAGGGGTCGGGAGATCTGCTCCAGGCAGACTGTCACAGGACACATGAGTTGTGTGTCACCCTCAAGGGGGTACTATGTGAGTCCCCAGAAGTACTGGCGTGCCAGGCAAATGCACAACCACAGGTTTTGGTCCCTGGGTTGGGAGACCAGGTTCAGGATTTGCCTGACCTGGAAGGAAGGACATCTGTAACCAGTGTCCTGACCAATATGGTTCCCAGAGGTACCCCTCCAGTATGGAGGGTGCAGCACTCTGGAAGGGGATACAGAGGGAGGGAGTCCTCGCCTCTGACCCCGGTACAACCTGAGGGGTTAAACCCTAGGTGGGGAAGCCAGGTTCAGGTGTTGTCTGACCTGGAGGCTTGGGAGCCTAGGTTTGAGGGCCAGGCCCGGGGTATCCCCTCTGACCTGGAAAACCAGTTGCAGGATAGCACCCCTGAACTGGTGGATGAATGGTGCGGGACACCTGCCACAGGTGCCCTGGCTATTCTAGAAGGGGGTACCGCTCCAGGTGGGAGGGTACAGAGCCCCAAGGAAGAGGAGGACCTGGTGTGGGGAAGCCCACCTCAGCCTCTTGTCCAGCCGCCGGATACTGGTCCGGGACTGGTGGGTCAGTGCCAGGATGTCAGACCTGACCTGACAAGAGAGGGAGTGGACAAAGGGTGCCAAGCACCTGGGGCTACTGCCCCCAACCGTCTGATGCCACAGGGGTTTGAGAGCCATGAGAGGCATGAGGCCTGGGTCTCATCCCTGATCACTGTTGGTGGTCACTGTGGCTTGCTGTCGGTCTGTTGGGACACACCTGTGAGTAAATTAAGGTTAGGTGCTGTACAGGTGGTGTCCACAGGTGAAGAGAAGGTTTCCACATGGATTGGCATGGTGGACTCTGAGAGTATGGATAGAGTGATCCAACTGGGTTTAGGACGGCGTAGAACAGGACTGCCCTGCTGTGTGGGCCAGTTTCCGTGTTCTATCGCCTTAAGCAGGGAATCCCATCGAGGTATCGTTTGGTCTACCCTGGCTTTAGGCTGGAAGGGGGTTGTGTTGGAACTGGCCCTTCTTGCAGGGTCATCCCCAAACTTTTTGCTTCTTCCTCCCTTATTTTTCCTGACCCGTGGCTGTTGGCAATAGGACTCTGCGCACTTTACCACTGCTGATCAGTGCTAAAGTGCATATGCTCTCTGTGTAAATTGTTATTCTGATTGGATATACATGTTTGGCATATTTGTATCACCATGAAGTCCCTAGTAAAGTGCACTGGGTGTGCCAGGGCTGGTGATGACAAATGCTACTGGTGGGCCTGCAGCACTGATTGTGCCACCCACAGGAGTAGCTCTAAAATGGTGTCTCAGGCCTGCCACTGCAGTGCCTATGGGCAGTTTAGAACTGCCATGTCCTCCTGGCCAGTGTCCCCACTGACCAGGCCTAACCCTTCCCTTTTTGTGCACATCAGCCACCCCTATGGAAGGCCCAAGGTACCCCCCTGGGCAGGGTGCAGTGTATGTGAAAAGTAGAGCATGTACTGGTGCAGGTAACATGTTCTGGTAGTGAATTACAGCCATTTTCGTTTTTTCACTATTGTAAGGCTATCTTGCTCCATAGATTAACATGGGGGATGCTGGCTACAGTGGTTAACAGCATTTCTTCCTATAGGAACAAGATAGGACATAAGTATATAGTATCCCTGAACTCAGAATTTAATAACACATCTTTTAGGAAAGGTTGTTTTTAAATCCTGGGTTTGAGAACAGCACTTTTAGAAAGTTGCTGTTCTCTTGTCTAACCCTTCTGTGTGCCTGGGCCTGTTTGTGTATTGACTGTCTGGTTTGTGAGTGACAGGGGCTGGGGAATTCCCCAGCAGGATGGATGAGTCAGCACTAGGCTGAATGACTGCAGTTGCAACTGGAGTGGTGGGAGGAGTTAGCACCTGGGCTGAATAGGGCTGTGCCTGCCTTCCACAATGCTGGTTCCAACCCCCTGCTGGGCGGCTGAGGACCCTGCCCCTCACACTGAAAGGAAAGATGCAGCCAGCAAAACAAAGTGCTCAGGATCCACCCAGAACTGGTTCAGACCGGGCTCAGGGCCCACATGCACAGAGAGAACAAAGACTGTAGGGGTATAAGTACAGGACCCCTGGCAACAGAAAATTAGATCATCCTGGAATCAAGAAGGAACCTCTGCCAAGGAGAAAGCTGAAACTGAAGAAGGAAGATTGTCCTGCTGTTGCTCTGCTGGACTGACCTGTTGCTTTGCTGCCAAGGAGAGGGGAAGGACTTTGCTGTGTGATGTGTCCCCTGTCTTGAAGGAATCTCCAAGGGCCTGAGAAGAGCTGGCTCCCTGTTTTGAAGTCCCAGGAACAAAAGGACTTCACCCCAGCTTCCCTGAACTCTGCTGAGAGAGTTCTGTCCTTCCTAGAGTGCTTGATCCAGTTGTGGGGCCTCTGGAAGTTGTACCTGTGCTGGGAAGCTTGAAACTAAGCTTGAGTGACTTTTGAACTTGAAAAGTGTCGCATCGCTCGCTTGCGGAGCGCATCCCCGACAGTGCGAGAAGTTTCCCGCCGCTACGGAGGTCGAGATCGTCGCAGCGCCTGACGCCGCTGCCAGAGACGTCGCATCCTTCGTTTGCGGGACGCACCAGACCGGTGCGGGGGAATAGAACATCGCTGCGAGTATCGTCGCAGAGCCTGTCGTCGCTGGGTGAGATCGCCGCACCGCTTGCTTGCGGACCGCATCACGTCGCTGCGAGCATCGTCGCAGAATCAACGCATCGAGGAGCTGCGAGAGAGAGGATCACCGCTGGACCGCGCATCGTTGCCCCGGAGATTGTCGCAGCCCCTACGAGATCGTCGCATCGTGCCTTTGCGAGAACAGACTTCCTACGGAACCTACGCACCGGAATCCATACAAGTGGCCTTCCTCCCCATACAGACCGGATTCGTCGCAACACGCCCGCTGCTGCAGCGGGGCTGTCGCATCGCCTCCCCAGGGTCTCAGGAGCAACGCATCGCTTGTTTTCCACCGCACCAGCTTCTGCTTTTGGAACTTTGTTGCAACTAAAAGGTACTGTGAGTAAACGTGACGCAACTGTGAACTTTTCACGCATCAGTAGAGAATTCTATCGCAACGTAGAGAATTCTAACGCAACCTTAAGAACTCTTTTTGAAACCATATTCTTGAACTATGTATGTTGGATTTTTGTCGTCTTGGTCTTGTGTAGTTTAGATTAAAAATACCTTTATTTTTCTAAACTGTTGTGGAGTCAGTTTGTGGTGTTTTCACTGTGTTACTGTGAGTGTTGGTACAAATACTTTACGCATTGCCTCTGGTTAGCCTAGACTGCTCGTGCCAAGCTACCTACAGGGTGAGCAGGGGTTATCTCAGAGGGTTATCTCCTTGCCCTGACTAGAAGCAAGGGTCCCTATTTGGACAGTGGTACCTACCTCTGCCAACTAGAGACCCCCAGATCTAACAATGTGCATGGACTAAACTTACCCAACAGATGGTGACAAGTCTAGCGATCCCTTCTGCAGCAGTACACTGACATAATATCCCTCTAGGATACATCTGCTTAAAAAAGACCATTTATGCGTGCGCCACCCCAAATATACCCACCAAAATTTGGCAAGTCTTCCCTCAAAAACAGCTGGAATCATGATCCTCTGTGCCACATATTGCCCACTATCCAACCACCATAACCCGTGAACAAGTGTGCCACTTTATCATAATGACTCTGCCAAAAAGGACTACCACCCTAGCATTACTGAATATTTATGCCCCTAACATGGTGGAAGATGAATTCCTTCGCACACTCCTCCCTGACCAACTGCGGCAGCGGGCCACATTGTACCAGGGGTGGAGTTTAATTTGGCTCTGGACCCAGAACTCGACAGGCAAACACATGTATATTAGGATATGGGGCCTATGTATGTCTTTTTAAAAGCAAGCAGTAGACTACCTCAAATTGATAGATGCGTGGCAGCATCTACACCTGGATGAAAAAGGCTATACCTCTAATTCCCACATACACACTACATAGTCCAGCATTGACTATATCTTCATAGTCCTGATGAGAGGGTCGCATGATAGGGGTCTCCCACACTGGTGACTCAAACCACAGGTACTAAGGGACCCAGTTAACATGAACCATAAACACTGCAATAATGGACTACTTTACACAAAACTTTGATCCCTCCCCTAACATTATGTGGGATGCATTTAAAGCTATAATTATGGGACCCATCATGGTTATAGAAACAGATAGAGCCTGGGATGCATGACTCTTGAGCAAAACCTCACCAATACAATAAAGACATTAGAACACACAAACCCACCAGAGGTGCTAAACGACAACTGGCTATTAGACAAGGTTCATTGAAGGCACACTGAACTAATCAGGGGGAGCGTGCACTCCTCTCCTTGAGCCCAGGTGGTTTCACACCCATCTTTTACCACATTTTTCTCCCATCCTTCCAGGAACACTTTATATCTCTGTTGAACTCATTCACAAATATCAAAGGTCCTACCAAAACAATGTGTGAAGCCAAAATCCCACTTCTACCAAAGCCAGAAAAGGACCCTACTAAAGGCTAACCATACCACTGATTGTCTTCTTAAATACGGATGCAAAATGATATATATAAAAATACTGGCACTTACGCTTGAGCTCCTCCTCCCGTTTCTTGCAAACCCAGACCAGGTGAGATTTTAATTGAAAGACAGGGAGAAGATAATATTAGACGTCTAGACCACCTAATGGAAAAAGGCTTCAAAAGAAGTACCCCAGCCCTGCTGGTTTCACTGGATAAGGACATAGCTTTCGATTGGGCGACTTGGTCCTTTCTAGATCCAACTCTAACCAAAATCCAACTCAGCCATAGGATGAGAACAAAAATGATGGCAGTCACACTCCTCCCACAGCTATTGAGCTGGTAAATGGACATTGCACATAAAGTATCGTCATAGCAAGGAAGACTCGCCATGGCTCTCCCCTTTCCCTACTTCTGTTCCCCTTGGCAATTGAACCCTTAGTCATAAGAATTAGGGACACAACCAGGATCTGTGGTATGCCCTTTGGGGGCTATGAACATAAACTCAACCTGTTCACAGATAACATCCTTCTCACACTAACTAATCCCTCTACATCATGCCCTGCCTTACTCGCTATCTTTGAGGACATTGAAGCAGCCTCTGGTTTAAAAATCAATACAATACATTTGTAAAGTGCATACCTCCCTACAAATGGTGTCCCTGCACTAGCAAGAAGAAGTTCCACATCATTCAGAGACAGAAACCGGCTTAGGAAAGGCTCGTTGCAGAGTCAAAAAGAAGCATTTTCAGCCTTTTTCTGAAAACCATCACAGATGGATAATTTTTCAAGGCCAAGGTTAGGACATTCCACAATATACCTGCCTGAAATGAAAAGGACCGAGCACCTCTCCTGAATACAAGGGGTTTGAAACAGCTTAAGGTGTTTAGATCAAAGGGATCTCTGATGGGAGGATAGTTTGAAATGGCACCTCAGGTAGAGAGGTCCCTGTTAAGTTGTGAGAACATACATGCAGACAAGGTGAATAATTTATCTTCTTTTTATTCGTTAAGACACATCCATCAGTGCAGGTTGCTTCCCAGCTTCTGAATGCCTGCAACCGCCAATTGCCACCCTTTTCTCATCTGTCCAACAATAAAAAAGCTACAAGGCACGAGATGCCCACCCGCCACACACACAACTCACTGGACATTTTAAATCATCACATGCATTCAGGTCATGAGCGCAGAATACCCTGCAATCGTATCACTATGTGCACGAGAACATTGGGGATCAAACAACATGAGGGCGAGAGTGCTCTTCATATGCATTCACTCACAAAACACCACACATCTTCCCCCTTTAAAAAAAACAAATAAATAAATATATATAAATATATATAATAATAATACGGAACTGTACAAAATTTACTTAAAAGACACTCATGCAATTAGGACAGAACATAATCCTTCAATCTCATTGGAAGATTTCGCACCCTGGCAGTTCTCGGCAAGCGTGAGTAATCCACAACTGCGGATGACAACTGCGGTTGAAGATGCAATTCTGGGTTCCTGCTGCATGTACTCCACATCAACTACATTCAAAAACACATTGTCTTGGCTATCTTCTTGGACAAAATGACTCCCTTTAAATAATGACTCATGTCCAAAATTCTAACCATTGCCACCATCCACCCTCATGGCATTCTTGAATACTTCAGCGATCTTGATTGGATCTTACCACCTGGAAGACCCCTTGATGCAAAACCTTCCCTTTTTCACACGTACCAGGTGTCCCACCACAACTCTCTGTCTACCTCATACACTCTTCTTTTTACCTTTACCTAAAGTAGCTCTCATTTTGTTCTTATACTTTTCCACCCTATCGCAAATAGCCTTAAAATCAATGTCAACAGCATTGTGCCATTGCTTCCTCTGGCTCTTTAACCACCAAGGAACTAATCTGGTACTGAGCTTACAACCCCTGAGTAATTCAGAAGGGCTTACTGAAGTTACAGAATGTGGTGTAATTCTATGAAACAATAACATAGACTGCAAGGCTTTCTTCCAATTCAATCCTGCTCTCACAGACAATTGTGTAGCTTCCTTGATGATCCAGTTGAAGCGTTCCACCAGACCATTGGCTTTAGAATGGAATACCTCTATGCACCTATGTGCAATACCACACTTTTCTAGGTACTTCCTCACGTACTCACTTACAAACTGAGGACCATCGCCAGTTAGCCTTTCTTCCCTACAAAATACCTCATTTATAAATTCTACCACACTTTCTGATGTGACTTCCTTCACCATCTTCATCTCCGGCCATTTAGAGAAATATTCAGCCATTACTATATTAAATGTTTTCTACCCAGGCAAAAATGCAAATGGACCAATAATGTCTATCCCCGACTTCCTCCAGGATCACTGACAAAATATCAAGGAACAGAATATCGAGGTAGCAAAATATCGACACAAGAATATCGAAGTAAAGAATATTAACATCCTATCTAAGTACAAACATATTTTAAAAAACATTGATGTCAAAAATATAGTTGTAAAAAATATTGTTTTTTTAAAATGTTAAAAAAATAATATTAAGTAAAGTAAATAATACATATAACTAAAAGAAACATAGTTAAAAATATTAAAACATGTTTAAAAATAATAACTAATACATATAATGTTAAAATAAACTTAACATATACATATATAAAATAATATATATACTTACTTCACAGAGTGCAACAGTAGGGAAAATGTTGAATAGCGTAGCGGTAAAAATTACTATTCCCACTCCAGTGAGTGCAACAGTAGGGAAAGTAGTGGATAGTGTAGAGGTAAAAATTACTATTAACACTCCTGAGAGTGCAACAGTAGGGAAAGTGTAGGATAGATTAGGGGTACAAATTACTATTCGCACTCCTGAGGGTGCAAGAGTAGGGAAAGTGTTGCATAGCGTAGGGGTAAAAATTACTATTCCCACTCCAGTGATTGCAACAGTAGGGAAAGAGTTGAATAGCGTAGGGGTAAAAATTACTATTCGCACTCTAAAGAGTGCAACAGTAGGGAACGTGTTGGATAGCATGGGGTTATAAATTGCTATTCGAAAGTGTTGGGTGGCGTAGGGGTAAAAATTACTATACACATTCCAGTGAGTGCAACAGTAGGGAAAAGGGTTGGAAGTTACTGTTCCCACTTCAGTGAAAGCAATGGTATGGAAAGTGTTGGATAGCATAGGGGTAAAAATAACTATTCCCACTCCAAAGAGTGCAACAGTGGGGAAAGCGTTGGATAGCGTAGGGGTCCAAATAACATCATTATAAATTAATTGGTTTTGTAATTAAATAATGATTTATTAATTAATTAACAATAAATTAATTAAAAATACCAATAAATTAGAATGAATAATTACTTTAATAACGTTAAATTACTTGCCACCTTATTCCCCAATAAACACACAACACACTCCACATAACATTTCACACAATTGATTAAATTATCAATTAATGATGTAATAACAATTAATTAACAATTAATTTATAAATTAATAATCAATACCAATAAATAATAATTAATAGAAATGAATGGCCAATTAATAATTAATGAACAATACATTAATTATCAGTACCAATAAATACAAATTAATTGCCAATTAATAATTAACAAAAAATTAATTATCAATACCAAAACATAGAAATTAATAATTACTTAATTACAAGTACATTACTTCCCACCCTATTCCCCTATAAACCCACAACCCGCTACAGATCTAAAACACAGAATTTAATGAAAAATAATGAATAATTCCTAAAAAATTATTATTTAATGTACTATAATTAAATTACTTCTCACCCTATTCTCCTATAAACCCACAACCCACTATGGTACTAAAATGCACAATTTACATAGTTTTTTTTTTACTAACTTCTAAAAATTGTATACATATAAATAAAAAAACTGTACAATACTTAAAAAATGTAGAACACATACATATAAAATACATATTAAAAAACATAACACTAATATAAACATCGCTATTATTAACATCGATACTTTTGCTATCGATATTACTAACTTCGATATTACCAAAAACTATATTTCTTACCTACAGGTCGATATTCTGGTCGACGATATTCTTGCCAATTATTAATTAACAAAAAATTAATTATCGATACCAATACATAGAAATGAATAATTACTTAATTACAAGTACATTACTTCCACCCTATTCCCCTATAAACCCACAACCCGCTACAGAACTAAAACACAGAATTTAATGAAAAATAATGAATAATTCCTAAAAATTATTATTTAATGTACTATATATATTTCTTTTAATTTATTTTAAAAGGTTTTATATAGCGCTACTGGACCCAGGAGTATCAGAGCGCTTTACAGACAGATAAGAAGAGTACATATCTAGAACACATAATAAACATAAGAACAAATAAACATCTAGAACAAAATAGAACACAGTTACAGAGTGAATAAAAACTGGCATGGAATCCCACATTTCAGTTAGAAGAGGAGATTGAGGAAAGGGAGTAATTTAGGGGTAGGTAGGGGGGATGAGGATGGATAGAAAGATAGGAGAGACAAGGGTAGAGTGAGAAGGAGGGGAGGCAGTAGGAAAATAAGAGAGAGAGGGTGGGTTGAGGAGAATGAAATGAGGTCTGAATCAGTATAGGGACTATTAGGTGCCCCAATATTTGTTGAGAAGAAGCACCGTGAGTCTTTTTTTGAAGAGAGGGTAGGAGGGGTTGCAGGGAAGATCTTTGGGGAGCGAGTTCCAAATCGTAGGGGCATTACCAGAGAATGCACGTGATTGTGTCTTTGGACAGTTGAGTCTCGGGGGGATGAGGACAAGGGCGTTGGTGCTTCTCAAGGACCTGGAGCACCCGGCTTTTTGTAGTTTGTCAGAGAGGTAAGAGGGGGTGTTCTGGTGAAGGGCTTTGTGAGTAATACATGCCAACTTGAAGGTGGATCTACCTTCAATTGGGAGCCAGTTAAGGTTTTTGAGGATAGGAGAAATGTGATCGAAACTTTTACAATCAGAGATGAGTCTAGCAGCCAGGTTGAGGACAGATTTGATCGGGGTAAGGTGGACTTTAGGGGTGCCAGCAAGGGTGGCGTTACCATAATAAAGTCTGGAAAGTACAAGAGATTGGACAACAATTTTGAAATCGTCCGCTGGAATGAAAGGTTTGATTTTTTTAAGGTGGAGAAGGGAGAAGAGAGCACCTTTTGCAGCATTTTAAATGTGAGGGATGAGAGTAAGATTGTTATCAATGCTGATGCCCAAGGATTTAGAAGTGGAGAGGGAGCAGTTGAGTGCATTGATGTAATTGATCCAGAGTTGACTGAGCAGAGAGAGTTTTTGGGGGTGAAAAGAATGACTTCAGTTTTTTTGGGATTCAATTTGAGATGGTTCAGATGGAACCAGGCTTGGACTTTATTCAAGGTATCATTGAGGAGATGGATGTCATGGTGGGATTTGATCTTGTACTAAAGTTGTGTGTTGTCAGCATAGAGGTGGTAACAAATATTAGCTTGTTTTAGGATGAGGGTGAGTGGTTCCATGAATAAGTTAAATAGGGTAGGAGACAGGATAGAGCCTTGAGGGACCCCAAGTGAGACAGGTTGAGGTTTGGAGAGGCAGTGACTGAGTTTAATTTGTTGGGATCTGTTTTGGAGATAAGAGGAGAACCATTGGTGAACGATGCCCTAAAACCCAAAGCGGTCTTTAAGAGTATTAAGAAGGGTGGGATGGTGGACAGTGTCGAACGCCGCAGAGAGGTCAAGGAGGATAAGGAGGGAGGATTCACCTTTGTCAAGAGAGCGATGAATGTCATCAGTGATACTGAGCATGGCAGTTTCTGTGCTGCAACCTTTTCTAAAACCAGATTGGAAAACGTCGAGGAGATTGAAGCGAGTGATATATTTGTGTAACTGGAAAAGTACACATTTTTCAAGGGCTTTGGTGAGGAAGGGAAGATTAGAGATAGGGCGTAGATTGTTCAGGTCATTAGGATCAGCGGTGGGGTTTTTAAGGATGGGAGAGATTTGACCAAGTTGAAGGGATGCTGGGACGCAACCCGTGACAAGGGAGGAATTGATGATATTGGTCCAGATGGGGGCAATGATGTGTTTAAGTTCCTGGACAAACTGGGCGGGTAGAGGTTCGTTGGTGTGAGAAGATGGTTTGAGTTTAGAGATGATATTGAGGACAGTAGATTCAGAAACTGGCTGAAATTCTTTCCAGGAGGCATTGTTTTTGGTAAAGGTCTCTTTAGCGAAAGGGTCAGGGTGGGGTAGAGAAGGGGGGGTATAGAGGGGGTATAGAGTGGTCGTGGCACCGAGGGGCAGATGGGCAAGGTGAAGTAGGAATGTTAGGGGGGTGTTGTTGGCTGATGATAGATTGGGATGGGAGAGGTGGAGAAGAGAAGGATAATTCAATAGAGTTGACTTTGTTCGAAAAGAAGTTGGCGATTTCTTCCCATCTTTCGGTGGTGGCTGTTTTTTTAGGGGGGCCAAAGGAGGTTTGTTTTTTAATAATGCTAAAGAGTTCTCTGGGCCGGTTTTTAGTTTGGTCAAGTTGTGTGCGGAAGAAAGAAGCTTTTGCAGCAAAGATGTGTTTCTTCTAATTGGCTCTGGTGTGTCTAAGGAGTGTCAGGTTATCGGGGGAGGGATGATTCCTCCAAGAGCGTTCCGACTGTCTGAGGGCCCGTCTTTCGTTATTAAGGTCAGAATTAAACCAGGATTTGGGAGGATTTTTTTTTTGCTGTTTCACTTTGATTGGGGCAATTTGGTCAAGCACTTGAAGGATAGAATTATTGTAATGTTCAGTTAGGTCATTGGTGCTGTGCGAGGGGGGGAGGAGAAAGCGGGATTTGATAGAGGATTCCAACTCGCCGGGGGGAATAAGGTGAAGATTACGAGTATGTTTCAAGGGTAAAGTGTCAGTAGGAGTGGGGAGGGGAGTAGAGCAGTTCATAGTGAAGAGGATAAGATGATGATCAGACCAGTCCACTGGAAGAATCGTTGAGAGAGAAGCCAGATCCTTGCTAGTCATAATGGCATCAACGGTGGCGCCTTTAGAGTGAGTCGGGGATTGGCAGAGTTGTATCAGGTCGGTAATGTCCATGATATCTTTAAGGAGGATGACAGATGGATCATCGTTATTGTTCCAGTGAATGTTAAAGTAGCCAAGATAGAGATTCTTGGGGTGAGTGAGCAAGGATTGAGTGATAAGATCAGACAACTCAACGGTGAAGGGGATGGGATTACCGGGGGGGTGATAGATAGTATGTAGCCGAATGGTGGGGGAGTGTGTAGCAGTAAGATTAACACAAAGGTATTCAAAGGAAGAAGGGTCCTGGAGATGAACGAGTGTGAGATTCAGTTCCTTTTTATGAATTAGGGCAAGGCCTCCTCCTATTTGCTTTATTCTGTCTTTCCTAATGATGGAATAGCCAGGAGGAATGAGCAAGTCAAGGATAGGAGTCGAGTGGGGGTTTAGCCAGGTTTCAGTAAGGAATGCAATATCAATGTTTTCTTTAAGAAGGATTTCAGCAATATCAGTCGCATGGCAGGATGCGGATCGGCAATTAATCAGCATGCAGCAGAGGGGTGCGGTGTCAGGGGATTGCATACTGGGATCAGGGAGGACAGAAGTTAGTTGTTGAGGGGGTCTAGGAGATGTCGGGTGAAGGGGAGACGACTCGTTCCTAGGAGGACAGGGATATTAGACTGAGGGAACTGGGGACTGGAGGGCGGTGGGGGAAGGGGGAGACAGGAGGGTTAAGGGATAAGTTAAACTCCGGGGATATTGGGTCTGTAAAATGTTGTGCAGAGGAAGTCAAGGCATCCGTATAGGGTAGGGGAGCATTTGTGGGTTCCATGGGTTTAGGTGAAGTAAGGGAGTTTGAAGGGAGGAGGGCGTCATGAGAAGAGTGCTCGATGATGTCGATAGTAGGGGAGCTGTTGCTGTGGGAAGTAGAAGGGGAGCTGATGAGTGATGATGCGCTGTTAAATGAAGGGACAGATGTGCGTGTGTGATCAGAAGAGTGGGCTTTAGTAAGGAGAGAGACTTCAGATCTGAGGGAGGAGAGATCTAAAACAAGGGACGAGAGGAGTAGTTCGATATTAAGGAGTGATAGTGTAAGGAAAGAGGAGTGGAGTGGATCAAGCGTTTTGGGAGGGGTGAAGAGTAGGTGTTAGGATTAGGAAGAGGAAGGGTGGGGTAACCAGGGGGTAAGGAGAAGGGGGTTATGATGGGGTTTGATCTTTCATGGCAGGGAAGGGAGGGATCAAGGAGATGGGAGAGGTTGGGGAATTGGGTTTAATAAGATCATTAGTAAAAGGAAGGGGAGGGATAGAACAGGAAATTGGAAGTAGGTGTATTAAGGGTAGGAGGAGAGAGCAAGGGCGTGTGGGAGGTATTGGTCAGCGGGGGAGTTGTAAGAGTTGCTGTGGGATTATGGGGGAGAGAACAAGAGGGGGGAGGGGATATAAAGCATCCAAGGGGGGGCGATACTGGAGTCAGAGGTATAATTAAATTAATTCTCACCCTATTCTCCTATAAACCCACAATGCACTATGGTACTAAAATGTATAATTTACATTTTTTTTTCTAACTTCTTAAAATTGTCTATATATAAATAAAAAACAGTACATTACTTAAAAAATGTAGAACACATACTTATAAAATACATAACACTAATATGAACATCGATATTATTAATATCGATATTTTTGCTATGGATATTACTAACTTCAATATTAACAAAAACTATATTTCTTACCTACAGGTCGATATTCTGGTCGGCGATATTCTTGATGTCGATATTCTGTCCCCATGATATTTAAAACTCAATATTAATGTAGGTCGATATCAAAAACTATATATTATGTCTGTGCCCCCTTCCTCCATGGCCAAAATGGTAAACCAACAGGAATAGGATCACAAGGTATAGGTTTTGCAGTTTGGTCACTTACAGAACACTTGGGACATTTCCTAACATGATATTCCACAAACCGTATCCGCATGGCGACCTATGCCAAAGATACGCAACTGGTGGTAGCGTTAAACAAAGCAGATCAAAAAAACAGTGGCCTCTATTCTTGTCAAGAGGACGTTTTGAATTGGATGGATGCGTCTCAGCTCAAGCTTAATGGCGGAAAAACAGAGCTCATGATATTGGGCAACCCACTTAGTTTTGAATACAGTTCTATGTGGCCAGCCGGCATGAGTCCTCCCCCGATCCCTAAGTCAGAAATCAAGAGCTTGGGCATCTGGTTGGACCAGGATTTGAACTTTAGGGTACAGGCCAGGAAGACAGCAGCTATCTGCTATGGCCTGCTTAGAAGGGCCCGCAAAGTCCTTCCCCTCCTACTCTTTCAAGCTAAAAATGTACTGGTCCAATCACTAATACTTTCCAGGCTGGACAATGTTAATGCACTATATCTGGGTGCCCCCACAACAGTAGTCTCCAAATTACAGTCCATTCAAAACAGCGCCACCAGACTGCTGACTGGAGCCACTAATAGACAATCGGCGAAACCAGCACTCCGCTCCCTTCTTTGGATCCCAGTGCAGGAACGTATTAGATTCAAGGCCTTGTGCCCTGTAGAGAAATCCATGCAGGGAACGGGCCTCCTATCAACTCAGCCATGATCCGTCCCTAAAAAGTTAATAGGAAACTTCATTCAGATTAATTGCATCTGGCCGGGGTCCCCAGGATCAAGAAGGCCAGAAGTGGTGGACGGCTCTTCTCTTATAACGCCGCTAAACTATGGCATTCTCTGCCACTACATCTTTGCATAGATCCCAATCATCTGGCTTCAGGTAAACAACTGAAGACCTTTCTCTTTCCTTAGTTATTCTGCTTCCCCCGTGTCAGTTCTTAGTGCTGGGACGCCCCCTGGTAGCCATGCACTTTATCAACGTTTTTTTATTTCATTCATTCATTTCATTTCATATCCACCCCTGGCCACCAAAACGTCTCCCTGAGACATCTTCTGGTGCAAGAAATATCTAAATTGCCTTCGCGAGCTATGTCTACGATTCTAGCTCTTAAATTGAAAGGACTTATCACTGATATTGCCCACTTAAGAATAGTCAGGGCATTGATCAATTGGGGATCATGACATACAATTAACCAGGTCATTGGCAGATGTTTCAAGGGAAATAGGAGAAAAGCAAGACAGAATTGGAGCAGAAGGAGGAGGAGAACAGCCTAAAGAGGCACGAAGTAGAGGAAAAGAATCATGAATATCCATAATTTTATTATGAAAAAAGCAGAGAGTTCTGCACAAAGTTCCATTGAAGGAATAGGCGTATTTTTGGTCACCTGTGGAGAGAGAAAGCAGCTAACCACCTTAAACAATTGTTTGGAGGAATTATTTACTTCAGATATTGACAGAGCAATGAAAGCTTTATAGGCCATATAAATGCTTTATGATAATTCTTAAGAGCCTCCCAAGAGATTGCCTTGACTCCTGCATCCTAATTAGTTCTCCAGTGTCTCTTCAGCTTCTTATAGCTAGATTTAACCAGTTTTAACAATTCAGAGAACCAGAGAGCCGAAGGTTTAGGTCTCTCTGCAGAGTACACTTTCTTAGGTTCAATTATGTCAAGAGCCTTCTCTATCCAACCAGAGAAGAGCATGGCATTGTGCTCTAACATTCCAGTCTTATTAATAGTTACGGAGTGTAAAGAATCCGCCAGGAGCAGGTCACTGACTCTGTGCCAAGTTCTGGACATATTTTTGATTGTGAAGGGAAGTACACATGGGATGGGATTTAAAATGCTAAATTAAACTGAACCATGATCCGACCATAAAATATTAATTACCAGGAGTGTTTTAACCAGAATAGGGCTGGCCAGAATAAGATCCAAATGTATGACTGCTATATGAGTGGGTCCATTCACAAGTTGTAACAAGATCAAACCTTCCAAAGTGCCTAAAAATTGTTGTGTCAATTGGTTGTTAGTGGTACAAAAGGGGGTGGTGATGGACGGAGCATCTGAACCAATCAAACACTCACACCCAGTCAACAGATCTGGGTTTAATCCATCACTGTTCTTTAGCCACTCTGCCACCCCAGTTCAGACATGGCCATATGCAAATCAGTCTGACCCTGTGTCTCATGGGAACAGTCCAGCCCGAACTGCCAAGCCATGCCTTCACTGGACCGGAAACAAGCTTCCTAGGACCGGTTTCTGGCATTCCAGCTGTCTTCAGCCAGGCTTGCTTGAATCCAGTGGAAAAGTGATCAAGGGACTCACGTCTGAGCATACCCTGCCAATTTATGGCAAACAAAGCAGTACAAAAGGGGGTGGTGATGGACTCAAGCAAGCCTGGCTGAAGACGGTGACGGATTAAACCCAGATCTGTTGACTGGGTGTGAGTGATTGGTTCAGATGCTCCGTCCATCACCAACCTCTTTTGTTTTCATTCATAATCTTTTATTCGGTTACCACTTGTTTGCAACCATAAAAAGTACAGTTTAAATAACAGTAGAAAATAAAAATTATTATATATACAAACAAAAAGTTAAAAATAATTTTACAGAAACAAAATGACATATTATCCATCAAGAGTTTGTCGTATCTTGATAACAGTTTTTAAAAATGTAACTATACATTTTGCCGAATGAACTGAGTCCAGGAGTTGCAAAGAGAGAAATGCTTGCCGGCATGACCTAAGGCCGAGTGAGCGTAGAAGCGGTAAGATCCAAATTTTTCGCGGTAATTTATAATATGTACAAAAAAAGGTGATATGTATTGTTGATTGAGTTGATAGTTCATCACATGGACAGTTCGTAATGTCGCTCGACCAGTTCTGTTTCCATGGAAAAGAAACCAGGCGAAAGAAGGTGTGAAAGCGGAATCTTGCTAAAAGATATTTTTCAAAATTAGACAAGTAATACAGTAAGTAAGGTTGGATAATTCTAACGGGTTGGATTGATTGAATTTGGATATTAAGAGGTTATACAATCTCGACTGAACTACGAAGTTCTCTCAGGTGGGCCATGCTTATTTTCTTTAGTTCTTTTCTCGAAATATCCTCCACACTTGGTGGATCATCAAAGTATGAGCTACGGCCAATGTCCCTGAAGAAGTTCTCCACATATGCTAGCCAAGGTATCTTTCTCCAGTTCGTTAAAGCCATACAGTCCGTAATCAATGAGCGGGTCAGATGACACTCTGGTTTGGACCATATGCGTTGCCATAGAATTGGTTGGGAACGTATATAGTCAATAATATAATCCATACCCAGCTCATTATGGGAGGCGTAGATGGGAGCGCTTTGTGGGAGGGCCAGTAAATATTTGACAAACCTGTTCTCTACTGTTTGGATTGGCTCAGCTGGGCCGTATCCCCAGACACCCGCACCATATGTGGCCACGCTGTGGCATTTTGCGTAATACATTTTTAGGAGTTCTGGGGGTGCAGGTTTGCCAAGTTTTCTGGAAAAGGAGATCAAAGCCGTTGTTGCTCGCTGAAAAAGAAGTTTTCTGCTAGCCGTAGCCTGCCGCCAGCTCAAGGAATCGTCCACCAAGATCCCTAGGTATGGATATGCAGAGGTTTTTTCCAGTATTGACTTTTCAACATAAATTGCTTTAGGGTTCTTGACCTTTGGGCCAATATGCATGGTGAACGTTTTTTTGATGTTAATTTTTAGGCCTAAAGAGCCCATAAAGGAGCAGTACTTGTTAAGTTGTTTTTGTAGTTGTATAAGTGTTCTAGCAATGATGACTGAGTCATCTGCATAAAGCAGCGTTGGTATTGGGCGGTGATTGATCTGAGGTAAGTCCTGGCTCCCTTCTAGCATAGCCAGCTCAAGTCCATTGGTGTAAAGATTGAACAGGAAGGGAGCCAGTACACAACCCTGCCTTACCCCTTTTTGAATGGAAAAATATGGGGATAACTCGCCGTTTACTCCAAATCTAACACACGCTGTTGCGTCCGAGTAAAGTTCTCGCAGGAAGGTAATGAGTGGTGGGTCTACCTTGAGGTCACTAAGGATAGTCCAGAGTTTGGAGTGCAGGACACAGTCAAAGGCTGCGCTTAGATCAACATACACAAGAAAGATGTTACCTCCTTTTGCTGGAACGTACTTCCCGATCATAAGGGCAAGATTCAAGGCCTGCTCCACGGTTCCAAGACCCTTCTGGAAGCCATATTGCAGGTCGGTCATGATGTTATTTGCCTGGGCCCAAGTTTGTAGTCGGTCCAATACCACCCGTCCCGCAACTTTACCCATGGAGTCCAGAAGGGAAATAGGCCTATAGCAGGCAGGATCGTTTCGATTACCCTTTTTAAAGATCGGAAGCAAGATAGATGTTGACCATGATTCTATCAGCCCAGTTGATGTTACAGCAGAAAGGACCTGAGTGAGGAGAGGTGACCAGAGTTCAAAGTTGTGTAGGAAGAAGTCCAAAGGGACGCCATCTGGCCCAGGAGCCTTTCCAGGTTTAGACGCCTTGAGGGCCTTTACGACCTCCGCATGCGTAAATGTTATATTAATCGGGTAGATGTTTTTCTCCGACATATTGTCACTTCTTGGCAGCTCTTGGAAGTCTGATTGGAGAAATCCGAAGATTTTAGAAAAGTAGGAAACCCATTCATCTGCCGTGATAGCTACATCTAGGTGCTGGTCCTTCGATGTATCAGCCAGAAACGGGGATCTTATTACTTGCCAGAAAAGAAGACTGTCCTTATTCTGGCAGCTGAGATGTAGCTGCGCCCAGAGATTGTTCTTAATTTCTCTCTTACGTTCCGCTCTGGCTGCGTTATAAAGTTTTCTTAAATTAGAGATTTCCAGAGTGTCCCTCAAGGGTCTACGGAGAGCAGCCTTTAGATCCGAGAGAGCCTTGCGGCATTTTACATTAAACCATCTCTCGGAATTAGATTTTTTGTTCCTAGATTTACCAATAAACTCCTCTTTGATAACCTGTAAAACTTTCTGAAAACTGGCCATGATTTTTTGCGGAGAAGAATCAATGGATAGACAGTCAAGAACCCAAGATCTGGCTTTCTCAAGAACCCGTTCCGTGATTTCGTGTGGATCAACTTTAGCCCATTTAACCGTAAACCCATTTATCTTATTCATGGATAGGGAGTTTTGCGTTAGCTGGCTAGAGATTGTAGAATGAAGGATAACATTTTTAGGGGAGACTGCTACGCTGATGGGGAAGTGGTCACTACTCACATCTGACCCTGTATAAAAGTTAATCACTTGGCCCTTCAAGCTCTGCGAGGTCAAAATATAGTCGATGGTAGTTGAACAACCCCTGCCATGAAATGTTGGAGAAAAGTCTATTGGAATTTCTAATAAGTCGTTTGCAAACTCAAGTTCTAGTGAAAATAGGGACTCGTTTAATTTATTGCCGCAAGAAGAGTGTACAAAATGTGACAGCGGATTGCCGTGTTCATCCAGCAATCCACAATTCCCATTTCTGTGATTGGGGCATAGTGAAAGATTAAAATCGCCGCCCCAAATCACATATACTGTGATTGGGTGAAGGTCATTTTTCAAAGAATCTAAAAAAGTGGTAATTTCAGTAAGCAATTTTATGCAGTCCGTTATTACGGAATTATTATAATAATTGACCAGAATAAAAGTGCTATTTTTGTTAAAATTTAATCGCAGTATTTGGTAGCTTGGATCTTCTTTAAGATTTTGTATTGTTACGGGAGGCAAAGTATTGGCGATATAAACGGCCAAACCCCCCTTTGGTCTGCCCATAGCTCCCTGGATGGCTGGGATGTGAAATGTTTTATAACCAGCTAGATGATGAGAAGTGATTGACCAGGTTTCCTGAAAGCAGAGTACCTGATGTTTAGTAATTGTAGCCAGCCGTGGTTGCAGCGATATTTTGGTTCGCAGACCTGCTACTTTCCAATATAATATAGAAATGGTCAGGTCTGTGCTTGGTAATGGGTCATGTGGCTGTACTGTTAGAATATTGGAGGCTGAAGGAACTACATGTCGATTAGACGGATATACGATTGAAATCGGTTGGTTGATCTGCTTGCTATCGGTATTTCTAATCTGGTGTAAATTTGTAGCGTTAGCTTCAAGTAGAGCCTCCGTATTTTCGTCTGTCATTATTTTTGTGTAAGCACGAGAGGATTCTAACAAGGGACCAGTTTCAACTATTGTTTGAATGGACCGTGATTGTTGAATGGAAAGTTTATCTGCAGCCTGGCGTAATAATAATTCAGGACTATTGTGGGCTTCAGGAATTATTGGGACCTGGGGCGTAGTTGAAATGGTTACTGGCGGTCAATCCACCATTTCGAGGCAATCATAACGGTTTCTGGTTGGAAAGCCCTGCCAACCCTCCGTGGGGAAAAAAGGCCCTCCAGAGGGCCTATATTGGGGCTGCCAATTCTGTGGCTGCCAATCTCTGTTCCTGCTTCTGTGGCTGTAAGCCACCTGATTCCAATGCCCTTCGAAGGGTTGTTGCCAGTTGTCAGTAGGGAAATATTGATGGGTGCTCTTCGGGGGGTAGAAAAAAGAGAGGTGGTGAGCATCTATGCCTCCCCTTTTTTCCAATGATGGCCAAGAGCAAATATAGTTAACTGTCCTTGGATCTACACAGTTCACTATAACGCAGTCGCCCTGTATAGATTTTCGTTCCTCCCCTATCCAAGTTACTCTACGAACTGAGGTTATTCCGCTAGAATGATGAGGCTGTAATGGTCTATTTAAACTTAGCCACTGTATAACTTTATTCTTAAGGGACCAGGAGGATTCGTTAGTGCCCTCTGAGAGTTCGGGGACGCCAGTAAGAATAACTGTATAAGGAGAAGCCTCAGGTGGAAGATATACGGGGCGCCTTGGACGCGCTCCCCTTTTTACTGTCTCTGGAACTTTGATTGCCTGCGTTTTAGAGAGTAATGATGTCTGTTTTATATTTGCAGATTGTTTAATGCTAGTCATTGGGCTTTGAGAGGCCTGAGACGGACCAGAAGTAGATCCTGTCAAAGACACACCAGTGACAGAGGTAATCTGGGGAAGTGCTATTGGAGTAAGGTGTTTAGATTGTATGTTAGATGAATTTATTAATGGTAATAATTTACTGCCAGGATCCAATTGGATCACTTGTGGGGCTTTTGTTAATGGTTTATTTTTCCCCTTCGTCTGATGTGTGTGCTCGACATTAGACTGGGTGGATGGGTTGATAGTTAGTTGTGCTATCTGTTTTCCTAACTGCCTCAAACTAGTTTCCAAGGGTTTTAGATGTTCAATAAGGAGTTCCCTAATAGTTGATAATAGGAATGGAGTGGTATTGCAAACTGTACAGAGACTTTCGGTCTGCAAGATTTTTGGTGAATTAAGAATTCGATTCTCCATATTAATGTTATTCACTAGGGGTTTAATGGCAGTTAATACGTTAATATTGGTAGTGGAAGTGGGTTGGGGTAGCTGAAATAAATGAGCCCCCTCTAACTCAGATGGAGCCTCAGGACTGGGAGAGTTACAATGTTGTTGTTTCCCATTTCCCCGTTTTGGAACGGCACCCTCCCTCATCCCACGAAGACGCTTGTCTAATGATGTTTCCAATGTTTGGCAAAGCTCTAGGTTGGGGGTAGTCTCTAGATCCTTCAACGAGGTTAAATCAGATATAGATTGAGTTGCTGAAAGATCCACAGAACAAGGAACTGTGTGGATTTCAGCAGCAGTCATGGGTGGAAGGGTCAATATTGATGTAGTAGGGCCATGCTGGATGGGAGATGCCGCGGTGGCCAAGAGACCCAAAGAAGATCGTTTGGCATTTACGAGATCTAGGGAAACTCTCCGCTCCAGCAGGGAGATACTCTGGTCAATGACCTCGTTTGTTCGTGAGATAAATTGGTCTATCGGACCTGTAAGCTGTGTTACACTTTGAACAGTTTTTGCATTTTTTCTGGTTCCACGGGTCATTTTACACGGTTTATGAGACTGGCAACCGTTCAGATGAATAATTTCTACAGTTAAATCAAGGGGGGTGGCTCGGTTCGGTCCTTACCGGTCACTAACGGGCAACAACGGGCCCGCCCTTGGCCCGGGCTTTGCCCGGGCGCTCCCGCGACGCGGGTGATGTTGATGTTTTAAGGCACCTCCTGGCGCGTGGCTGGCGTCGCTGCCGCTCTGCCTGCTGGGAAAGGTAGTCCCCCACTCGGCGGCCGCTTGGTTGTGATAGCGGCGGCGGGGGGACTACAAGGCAGGGCCAGCGGCTACTGGGCAGAGAAAAAAAGATTCAATAGTTACAGGCAGCAAGGGAGAAATACAGCGGAGCGCCCTGCTCCAACGCTGTAAAATAGGCAAGAAGCGGAACACCCGCTCCACCGGTGATGTCGATGTTTTAAGGCGCCTCCTGGCGTGTGGCTGGCGTCGCTGCCGCTCTGCCTGCTGGGAAAGGTAGTCCCCCACTCGGCGGCCGCTTGGTTGTGATAGCGGTGGCGGGGGGACTACAAGGCAGGGCCAGCGGCTACTGGGCAGAGAGTAAAAGATTCAATAGTTACAGGCAGCAAGGGAGAAATACAGCGGAGCGCCCTGCTCCAACGCTGTAAAATAGGCAAGAAGCGGAGCTTGGCTACTAACTAAATCTCCTGTAAGTAAAACAATGCATTTACTTATAGGGATCTCCGGCGATATGTCGATAAATTATCGTCCCTAGCCCATTTGTGGGAAAAAAGTTTTTGGACTCCTTAGGACGAGATGCACACCAGATAAGTTGTTTTTGAAGCCAACCTCTTTTGTACCAATTGGTTGTTAGTGTCATCAATAGGGAGATTAAACTCTCCAAGCACTATAAAATTAGTATGCAGTGGACAGAGTTGCCCCAATGTCACAAAAAGTGATTGTAAAGAATAAGCTGATCCAACAGTGGGAAAGTAGATAAGTGCACCAGAGACAAAAAAAAGTGTTTGACACAGCACCCACATCGTGTCTCAGAGGGGTAATCACCAACAAACCTCTTATCACATACAGACGGGGTAGAACACTAAGATCTAGACTCAGTCCCAGTTTACCAAGAACCATACAGAATCACACATGGCTCATGGCAAACACAACAGGACTCTACAAATGTGGGTGTTGTGGGGTGTGCAAGTTGGCCCAGAATGGCGTCAAGATCTTCACCGCTGTCAACAAGAAACAATACCAGATAAATTGCTTTATCAGCTGCAATACCAAATTTGTTGTGTACACCCTTGAATGCTCATTTAAACATTGGGACATTGGAAGCACAATCAGATCCCTTCAAGAATGGATTGGGGAGCACATCAGGGCACTTTAAAATCAGGACACCAGATATCTGATGGCAGTGCATGCTGCCACCTGCCCCAACCAAAGGTCAACTAAACGCTTTTCGTTCTTCGGAAATGATGTCGCACCAACCAGCACCAGAGGAGGTAACAGAGAACTCAGGCTCAGGGTTTTGGAAGCAACCTGGATCATGAGCTTACAGTCGGTCTAACACATCCTAAACACTGACACGAGCTACATTACTTCCTAGCCGATAGAGTATCAATATCCTTGAACATTAATCTGTTGTGTTTTTATATGCCTTTCTGCTTGTTTCTTCCCCTTGGACATATTGTATATAGTAAAAATGTGCAAATGAATGCTATAGCATTCTCACAGTAACCCTGAATCACATGTCTCCCGGTTGATTAAGGTCCTGATCTTTGAAGACACTTTTGATTTTGATTTCTAATGTACACATATAGCTTGTGTCACCACTGTTCAAACCCACCAACTTGGATTTATCCTTTCATGTGAGCCCGTTTATAGCTTGTAGGACATTTTATATTATCCTCTTGCACCCACTTACTTTAATTTTTCCAGCAAGTCCCTTTTCCCTTTTTTCCAGGGTATTAGCATGAGACATCATTAGACACTATATACCCCTTATGATGGTCTCCCCCGCAGGACCTATGGACATTGTCAGGTCCCCCCATATGACCTTACACTGACTGAGTGCATGTTCCTACCTGCTTTGGCTACTCCACTTTTGGTTTTTGTCTGAACAACCATACACACATGTAGTGCATTCTCCCAATGGTTGTCACTCTCCGTTCACCTTCCATTTTCACCGGGGATCACACATGACTCAATGTTGCTCTTCTTGCAAGATATTTTACACACAGTGTTGTCTGTGCTTGCTCTCAGCGTTCGGTTCTTCAGATCATATCGATAGTTCCTTTCTGGGGAAAACAGATCCTTTTATCTTTTTCCACCCATATACCCAATGCCCAGCTTTACCTAGGTCTTTTTATCAAGCCCATGTGACTGCATTGAGCCTTGGTCAATGCACGCATGTGCGATCTTCCGCTTTCCACGTTAGAGCCCGTATAGGCCTGCCATGTTTTTCACGTCAGGGACCACCATCGCATTGATGTTCTAGTCTTTGCGCTCCTGACGCCAGTCAAATAGTCTGAAGATCGGGTCCGTGGACTTCTGCATCCGGAGGACACCCACGGATCCTGTTAGTGTTTCCAGCCAGGACCTACGCAAGGTAAGCCGCCCTTGTCTCTACGGACTCCACTCCCCTGCTTAGACGGTTTACTTACCATTACGGACAGGTTTCCCCCCACAATATTTTTTATTCCAGGTTACGGCGCACCCACCTCTTGCACCCTCCGATATTTGGACCTTTACACATGGTCCATACCTGGGTAAGATCCTTCCCCTGTTTGTGCACACATTCACCTTCCTGTCAGATTACTATTGCACTGTCCACCAATTACCTCCTAATTTCCTTTTCCCCTTGTCTTTCAGCACCCAGCTCCTTCGTTCATACAGCACATCCGCTTGTTTGCATTCGCCATTTCCATTACTTTTCACGGGACGCACTGCCAGCTTTAGGGTAAGTCCCCGGATTGTAGGCCACACCTTTTTTTCCAACGCTTTTTTAACTCCATGGCATGCCTCCCTTCTTCCAGTTGCTACAACCCCACCATTGCTACCAATTCTTCACCATGTGTCCTAGTGGTAACATCTGAAATCCATAGTAGGTAAGATAGGGCACCCCCATTTTTCCTGCAATATAGACTCTCTCTTTGCTGCGGTTCTCTCAGCTCTGTAGTCATTCACTTTATGATTTATCCCGCCAGACACTCGCCTCTCCGTGGTTGTGACGCCATCCCACGATAGAGTCTGTTCGCTGTGTCCCTCTGACCCTTCAGCTGCTCTGGTTACTCCACCGGCTCATTGGTGAGCTTTCTCCCCTTTTTTCTTTCCCTGGCTCTGTTGACCTCATGACAGAGGTCAGTTGGACGTTCGGCCTTACCGAGCCTTTTTGTTTCTCATTCGATCGCTTCTTTCTTTCCTTTCCCCAGATCTCACCATTCTTCCATACTGCCACACAGGTATTTATACATACCCATCCAAGACGTTTTTTTTTTATGTTGTTTTCTGGTTGACCTATATGCCTTTTTTGCCTTCCCTTGTAGAGACCTTTCCCTGACCCCATACTCTTGCATATATGCATATAGCATCTCTGTTATATTGTGGCTAGTGTTCCTCTTCCCAACCACTCGTGTACATTGACCAGTCCCCACTGATTTAGGCTCATTAGTCTATATGTCAATATCACATTGTGTCAAAAGAACAGGTCCCAATTACAAAATGAACATCAGAGGATATATCCAGGTTCAGTATTTTTACTGAGGGTATCTAACTATAGACAGCATGCCAGCTTAATAGGCGGGAAAGGCAAAGATACAATAGGACATAGGGGGCAGTTGTTCAACAATACAAAATACTTCAGGCTATAAAAATATCTGAGACATATCGCAACACATGTTTTGGTAAAACTCTTGTTTCAAATTTATTAACACAATCAATTAACACAATCAATTATAATTCATGTAAGTATTAAAAACAATTAAAAAAAACAATGTTCAATTTGGACAAATGTACTTCATAATAATAAAAATTGACTTTTATACAACATAATTAAAAACGAAAAGAATCACAAAAGTCGACGCGGCGTTTCGGTTTTTCTCTTAGAACACCTTCTTCAGGACTGATTCTAAACAGTTAAGAAACACAGAATTACCATCCATTGTCACATTAATACATCGTTCTACAACACTATCTCTATTTTCCAATTTATCACATTTAATGTGTTGATAGTTGCATATGCTTTTTTTTAAACCATAACAGTTTTATACAGTCTACCCAGATAAGTGAACACTTAGTTTTTTCATCAAAAATTTTATTTTCATGGTATCATGTACATATTCCCCTTTGGTTGTTCAATATTTACTCGCTTTCCCTGCATGACTCCACAGTTCAACTATGTTTGCCTTTCCCTTGGAATTCTATATTCCAATGCTGTTCATTACATTATCCAACATTATCTAATATCAGCCTACCTTATTCCAGAAGAGTGAAAATGGCTCTGCTGGAGGGTATTGGCTATCCCCAGACGTTTTCTAAGGGTTTATCGATGAAAGAAGAATCACAATCTGCCGTATTCAATTGACAAGTGTGATAGCTCTAGATGAAAGATGTTTATTTTTAGTCGGTCATCCTTTGATACTTTTATTATTTTTCTACCTGGTTGCTACCATATATCAGATAGGCATTATTATCGCTCCATACCTCTTTGGTTTATGGATTGGCCCAAAATTCATTTAGTAGCCATCTGCATTTATAGGCAGGCTTCAGGAAGTGTATATGGACCTAGAGAAATAAGTATTCCCCTTAGTATATATAATTAATTACATAGACCATCCTGCATCTATTAATTAACGATGTTTATGCAGTTGCCCTACTACCTGTTAGTCTGCTATATTCTTGCTGGATATTGCTGCCAGGAGGAGCCACCGTAATGAATATCACTGGAACGGTTCTTTACCTGGAAAATTCAATTAATCACTCACTTACTCAGTGTTTAAATACATAGTATTCACTGGGATCATATTAACTCTCATTATGTCCCTTACCAGATAAATAAGGATTCAAACGCCGCTGCTATCTTGATCCTCTTTGATACGATCGAAGATCAGCGGGCAACATATCACTTGACTGGGGATAATCACGTGAATGTGTGGTTCTCTGTAAATGTATAGTACAAATATTATTAATAGGCTCTTCTTATTATGTCATCTGTTGTTTATCATAGCTACTACAGACTTGCCTTGCGTTGTTTGGTTTATGCATCACAAAGGTGCTCTATTTATCTTAATGTGCACACCTCAGAAAATAAGCGCATTTTACTTTTTGAACTTATTTTATCCACTTCATATTCTATAATTTCGAGAGAGTGCCCCTGTCTCTAATTAATCATATGCCCTGAGTTAGGTTAGTATCGTTCCTCATCTTGATACCTTTTTAATTGCAGTCGGCCTCCCTGCTCCTTTCTCCTGGCAGCCCGTCACCTCCGGTCGAGTTACCGAAAATGAAATAGATGATTGCCGCCGTGTCTCCTGGTTTAAATGCCTGCCGCGTTCTAATAGGGCGCTCATTCCGCTTTCACTGATAGGTTGAAAATTTAGCTATTATGGAGACTGTTGCTAGGGTTCAACTGCGTCACTTCTGCTTATTCACTTTTGCCCGCGTATTGGTTCAGGGCATTTCCGTTGTTGGTGCTCATTGGTTGAGAAACCAAATGCGTTTCTATGGAGATATTTACTCGTGTCTTCTCTGTAAGACTGCGAGTGGTTCAGGGCATTTCCGTTGTTGGTGCTCATTGGTTGAGAAACCAAATGCGTTTCTATGGAGATATTTACTCGTGTCTTCTCTGTAAGACTCCGAGTGGTTCAGGGCATTTCCGCTATTGGTTCTCATTGGTTAAAGGTACCAATGCGTTCCTATAGCGATATGCACTCGTATTTTGTTACTAAAGCGCCTAATGTATATTTTATTCGGGAGATAGAATCTTACTACTTTATTATCTCGAGTCATTGTAGTAGCGACTCTCTTGTATATTATCGTCATTGGACCGCCCCATCCCAAGAACAAGCAATGTATTTTATTGAGGCTGTCTCGTTTCCAATTAAACCGCCATATGTATACAGAGTGTGTTGTTCTCTTTATTCACGTGTCCAATAGCCGTATTTATTTTTGTTTCTTTCAATAGGGATATTTTATTCTTGTTCAAATGCTAGTTCTGTTTAATATATACATAGAGAGAAAGTATCAGGGTGACTAAAGAAAGGTATCATAGTGACCCCAATTGGTTCTCGATGGTAACCATGGGGATTTTTGTTACTATTAAAATCCTAATTTTGCATGTTATAAACATTGTTTTAGATATTAAGGTGACCATAATTAATTAATTAGTCTAGGTGGTCACACGGGTTCCAGATTCTGAGTGCCTGCATAAGACCTGGTGGATTCACTTAATAATTTTCTCCCAGTCTTCTCTTGAATTTAGACCCCCTCTCACACTGTTGAGGGTGGACATATAAAATTGTTCCCTTTTCTTCCTTTTGTCATTACAGTTTCCTCCTCTTTTGCTCATTGTTACCCTCTCTAGTCCACACCATTTCAGATCATCAATCCCATGGCCGGCTACCTTCCAATGTTCAGTGAGGGGCGCTCCAATTTTATTTGTTCTGAGGGCAGAGCGGTGTTCATTCAAACGAAGCCTGATTTCCCTGGATGTCTCACCCACATAGGATTTCTGACAGGGACATTGGATCAAGTAAATTGCATTTTTGGTCCTGCAGTTGATAAAGCTTTTAATATTTACAGATCTATCATTTACTGTGATTTTGTTCCCTTTGATGATACTTGCGCAGTTAACACAACCCATACAGGGATGTGTCCCTGTGGGTAAAGGGTTGCCATCAATTGTTGCTTGCAAAGCCTTCGGCATTTGCCTGTATGTATGGACAAGAGAGTTCCGGATGGTTTTATTTCTCCTGAATGAGAACATAGGCTTTGGAATAGGTGTATCAGTTTTGTCAGCTATCAAGTGCCAATTTCTATTGATAATGTTTTTGACTTGATGGCTGACTTGTGAGAAATTGGTGACAAACATAATTGGTTGCAACTATCAACACATTAAATGTGATAAAATGGAAAATAGAGATAGTGTTGTAGAACGATGTATTAATGTGACAATGGATGGTAATTCTGTGTTTCTTAACTGTTTAGAATCAGTCCTGAAGAAGGTGTTCTAAGAGAAAAACCGAAACGCCGCGTCGACTTTTGTGATTCTTTTCGTTTTTAATTATGTTGTATAAAAGTAAATTTTTATTATTATGAAGTACATTTGTCCAAATTGAACATTGTTTTTTTTAATTGTTTTTAATACTTACATGAATTATAATTGATTGTGTTAATAAATTTGAAACAAGAGTTTTACCAAAACATGTGTTGCGATATGTCTCAGATATTTTTATAGCCTGAAGTATTTTGTATTGTTGAACAACTGCCCCCTATGTCCTATTGTATCTTTGCCTTTCCCGCCTATTAAGCTGGCATGCTGTCTATATTTAGATACCCTCAGTAAAAATACTGAACCTGGATATATCCTCTGATGTTCATTTTGTAATTGGGACCTGTTCTTTTGACACTAATCTTTCCCCCCAGTCCCTTACAAGCCTGTGTGGGGTCCTCCTCCCTTTGTTTATAAATATCACATTGTGTACATGACATTTCTCTTGTGATTCAACCTTGTCACAGCTCTGGGGTCACCAATACACCATCAGTCACAATGTGCATAATTGTGTCACCTTTTGTTCCGCAATGTAATACAATTTGTTCTTTGTTATGTTATGTTATGTTATTAACAATTTATATAGCGCACGGGCACCCTGAGGTTTCATGGCGCTGGAGAAGAGGAAGGATGTGAAAGTGGCCTAACCGTGTACTTGTTTGAATAACCAGGTCTTCAGTGCACCCCTGAATTGCATTAAACTGGTGCAGTTCCGGAGTGAGAGGGGAAGCGAGTTCCAGATCTTTGGAGCCAAATAAGCAAATCGGCATCCGCCAAGACGTGTCTTTTTAAAAAGTGGCAGGGTGAGGAGAGACAGGTGGGCAGAGCGGAGATTGCGAGTCGGTTCGTATTTGTTTATGAGATGGTTTATAGACTTGGAGCTTTTTCCATGGAGAGCCTTGAAGGTCAGGCAGCTCACTTTGAAGGTTACCAATGAAGGGTTAGGTAGCCAATGAAGGGTGGCTAACAGTGGTCTCGCCGAGCTCCTGCCATTGCATTTGAATATTAGTCTGGCCGCTTGATTTTGTACAATCTGCAACCGATTGGAAAGAGCCAAGGGAATACCTAGATAGATGGAGTTGGAAAAATCAAGGCGGGAGAGGACCAAGGCAATTACCACCTGGATGAGGGCGGAGTGCGTGAGCAGATGAGCAATTTTCTTGATCTTCCGTAACTGGAAGAAGCACGAGGAGATCACAGTTCCCACTTGACCTTTTAATGACAGATCAGTGTTAAGGGTGATCCCGAGACTTTTTACTGATGGAGAGGGAGACGGTGGGGATCCCATGGAGGGAGGCCAAAAATGAGGGCCCCAGCTGGTTGCACTTTTGCCCGGGAGTACCAGCTCGGTCTTTCCGGGGTTGAGTTTTAGATGGTTTGCCTCCATCCACCCTTGGATGTGCAACATAGTGGCCTGAAATTCTTCAACAGAGTCTGAGGAGTTTAGTGGGAATATGAGCTGCAGATCGTCCGCATAATTGTATATAGTAACCTTCCTGTTTTTTAACGAATGCAGCAGCGGTTTGAGGTATAGATTGAACAGGAGGGGGGACAACGATGAGCCCTGCGGGACGCCGCAGGTGGTGGGGAGTTTGGGCGCCGTGAAGTTTTCGAGTTTAACAGCCTGACAACGGTCGTTCAGAAAAGACTTAATCCAACCAAGAGCCGTGCCTCGCAGGCCGGCCTGTTCGACACGGTGTAATAGGATGGTATGATCCACCGTGTCGAACGCTGCCGACAAGTCCAGGAGCACCAAGGCCTGATGTATGCCCTTGTCGGCATTGGACCTCATAGTGTCCAGGACCGCTAGGATCACCGACTCGGTAGAGTGCGCCTGTCGGAAGCCGGCTTGATTGGGTTCTAGGAAGTCGGATGTCTCTATGAAACTCGACATACAGCTAGCCATATGGGCTTCTAAGATCTTAGCACCAAAAGGGAGAAGCGATATGGGTCGGTAGTTTGAAAGGTTGGAAGGGTCGGCGCCGGGTTTTTTAATTAATGGAATCAACGTGGCGTCTTTGAATGATTTAGGGACTATTCCCTGTGAAAGAGACTCGTTCAAGAGGGGGATTATTCCTTGAGGTATTGTCGAATAAACTTCTTTTAGTATGTGTGGGGGGTAAGGGTCGTTAGGAGAACCGGACGTAACTCGGTTCATTAATTCTGCTAGTCTCAGTTGTTCTATAAGAGGAATAGCATTGAGTTCGTTAAGATTTCTGCTGCTATCTACTCTTTCCGCAGGAGTCGAGCTGGGCTGGATACTGTTTTTTATATTGACAATTTTATCTTTAAAAAAGTCGTTGAGTTGATTGCATAATGTTTGCGTGGGAGCTTGAGAGGGGGAAGTTCTGGCATCATTGCATAGGTCGTTTACGACCCTGAAGATTTCTCTGGTTTTATTTTGGGCGTTTGAGATTTTTTCGGAGAAAAAGACTGCTTTAGCAGATAAGATGGAATTTTTGTACTTCCTACGGGCAGCTATGTATAATGATCTGTCTTCATCAGAGTACCCATGTCTCCATTTTCTCTCTAGTTGGCGCAATTCTAATTTTTGGTTTTTGAGATCTACGGTAAACCATCTATGCGCATCCATGCGGCGAGCACGTGAGAACTTAGTTAAAGGGACGTGCTTGTTGCTGGCGGCCAAGAGCCAATTAGTAAGATCTTTGTCCATGAGGTTAATGTCTGGGGAGGAAGCTGGGAGAGAATTGGTCAACGTAGACATGAAATCTTGTTTGTCTAGTGAACACCATTTCCTTGCTAGCCCCCCTGCGGAGGTGGGGGTCTTTAGATGGCCGTAAAAGGTAATGAAGAATTGAAGTTGATGGTGATCCGACCATATGCAGGGCGTTATCGTCGGAGTGGATAATGGCACATTACGAGACCATATTTGGTCTAGAATATGTCCCTTTTCATGAGTAGGGGTCAGAACTGATTGAGAAAAGTTCATGTAGGAAAGAAGCTCAAAGAGTTCTGTGGCCTGTGGTCCTGCTTCCTGGTCGTTGTACCAATAATTTAGGTCTCCGATCAGCAAGACTTTATCATAATTAATGATTAGGCTGGCCATTTGTTCAGACAGCGATGCCGGGAATGAAGGCATAGTTTTAGGTGGGCGATAAATCAGCACCAGTACCATGGTACCTTTGTCTGAGTCGGATTTGATTACTAGGTTTTCCGTGTCTGGAAGGACCAAAGGGGGTAGAGTGGTGAATATATGGTTTTTATGAATAATTAATTCGGCTACGCCCCCTCCAGGTTTTCCTGGTTCTCTGTTTGTCAGCAGAATATAGTAGTCTGCTGGTAGGGCTGTGAGAATATCCGGTAAGGAATCCGTCGTAAGCCATGTTTCAGATAGAAATAAAATATCTGGTCTGTCGGATTTGAGTAGTAGGAAGATTTCTAGTTGATGTTTTACTAGAGATCTGGTATTAAGATATAAGCAACGGAAGGTCAAGGTGTTAGGGCTTGGGGTAGGGTTGGTGGAGGTGGGGCATTGAGGTATGGTGTAGGAATCCTCCTCCGTTAGGTGGAGAGGATAGATGTTATTAACCTTTAAGCGGGTGAGTGTGGCGGGATCGAGGTTGGGTGTACCAAAATATTGCAGAGAGAGGAGTTCAGCAGATGTGTAGCTGGTAATTTCTCCTATCTGCCTGGTCCCTGGGCCCGGCCAGGCGCGGACGGGCGAGGCACATGATTATGAGGAAATATGGGGGCGTGGTCTCGCGATAGTGGGCGTGGCTAGTGCGAGTCCCGGGGAGGTGGTGGCAAGAGGGAAAGAGCCCCCGCGTCAGCGCTCAACTCCGCTGCACAGGTGGGTCTAGGAGGTGCCTTGTCACCAAAATCAGGTGCCCAGGGAAGGTGGTGATTAAAAAGAACACAGTTTTGCACAACAAAGATAAAATAACAATTAGCAAATCTCCCGGCTTTCCGCCTCAGGAGTCAGGACTTCTCTGTTCGCGCTCGTAGTCAGCGCGGTTTTAATAGCGTCACTCCATTTTTCAGTCACTTGCTTAATCACAGTCAAAATGTGTGTAGACGTAAGTCACCATCATTATGTGTTGATCACTCAATCACATATAGGGTTTCCACATCATATGGGTGTCTTTGATCAACGGACATAGACGTCCTGGTTCATCTTAGACCACATGCAGTTTTCCTAAGTGTATATTGGTTCTCACTCAATGTGTATATCTTTCCCAGCCCTGAAGAGTCACAGGACATTTCCCGCTTTGTGATGAAACATGTGTCAGCTGGTCTTTTCTTTGTTTTTTGCATTATTAAAACCTTTCAACTAATCTACTGGTGTCGACCAATTGAATACAAATACGAGACTTTCTACCAGTAGTTCTTATCCTCATCACGTGTGCCCGGGACTTTTGCTTAATCATTGGGGTGGGCTCACATGACCCACACATCCACGGGTGTTACAGGTTATTTCCCCCCACCTGGCAGCACCGTACTTACCTCTCTCACTGAACACATTATGAATATCTGCTTGAGCGCCAAGCTTCCTGTCTTACTAAAAACCCTAAATCTAGACAGTATACCTTTCATTTTGTCAATGTTGTTGAGCTTAGAGATAGAACACAGAGGTGATGAATGATGTATAATTGTTATCCCACCTCCAATTTTATTGTCTCTATCCAGGTCAGGGGACCGTAGCAGACACCAGGCTTTTTCCCAGTGACCCGGAAGGGTGGGCGAGCGATTTTCGAGCTGTAGCGGCCTGTTTTGTTACTGAGGGCTGGTTTTACAACAGTGCTCCTTTATTTGCCCCCTGTAACAAAAGTGGCAGCAGTGCCAAAGCAGCACAGCATTGCTTCTCACTAGCACCCTCCCCCCCAGCAACTTCTCCAACTCCCTGGGGACAGTCCAGCTGTGATGCCAGGGTTGGCTTTTGTTTCCAGTAAGGCCGTGATCCAGGTGTTTGATGGAGATATCTTGTGGGATGGCTAATGCTTTATCTGGTGGCGAATTGTCTTTAAGTCATGTTTCAGTAAGGAACAAGACATCCCATTGATTATCAGTTAACAGGTTTAAAATGTCAAGGGCATGCCTCAGTAGTGAGTGGCAAATTAACAAACCTGCCCTAAACAATCCCTTTTTTGAGATTGAGGAAGCTCCCAAAGAGCCATCTGAAGGTAAAGTCCAGAGAATTTGTGGAAAGAGGGCAAGACTTGGTCCAATAATGGGGCAGTAAAACGACAGTTAGGGCAAGTATAATCTGTGTCCGAACTTGCATCATAAGTGGATTCTAAATCTGGGCTTTGTGCAGGGAGCAGTGCCCACAACTCCATATTGGTAAACTTAATAAAAGCTGCCAGGTGGGAAGACCCCGAGTCAGCATGGCTGGCGCTGACTGCAGTCTGGACGAGGACAGGCGCAGACAGGCTTGCCTTAGGCCCGCCTTCGGCACACCAGCAGTACGTTCGCTACGCGTCTGGTTTATGAGCCTATTCAAATATCCAAGGTGGAGTGAAAGACTTGAGCACTGCCTCCCCAAAATGGCAGCTCAAATGGAACAAAACAGAAGCAAATGTGCCAGGAACCAATAGAAAGAGATTTAGGCATACCGTAGTGAAGCCCAGGATAGCGTTTTTTAAAATCACCTGATCCCCTTAGAATGCCTCCAACAAAGTAAAAGCACCCGAGCACTATTGAAGACAAGTGCTTGGGGCGCAGTGTCAAGTTAGACAAGCATTTGCAATGCAATAGGTCTCGCATTTACGCAAGTTTGATCTATTGGCATTGTAAATGACAATGCCTCCTATTTATGTTTTGTTTTTTAAAACACAAATAAAACGCAACATCCTTTACAATGCTAATAAATTAAACACGCGTAAATGCAAGACCTATTTCATTGCACATGCTTGTGCCAATGGTTTACACACAGCTGTACGTGCATCCGTTGCTTCTCAAGGGGCCATCTAAAAATCAGGCAAAACGTTTCCTGATGGCTGCAACCGTCCAAACCATACGACATAGCAAACGCATGGCACACTTTCACCTTAAAGGAAGCATAATGCGCATGCAGACGAAACAGACCTGTAAAAGCATGATATATTCAAGTATCGACATGGAGGGAGAAGGCACAGACAGCGGGCGGGCTGCAGGGACGGGACGGGGTATTGGGAGGAAGAAGGCATAACAAAGGGAAGGACGGTGGGGTAAAGAAGGCACCAAAGCACATCGTTCCTGCAGTAAGATAAAGTGAGCTTGTTTATGCTAGGAAGGTTACAAAAGCCGAGAGCAAGTTAGGTGGCACAATAATAAATAAAAAAATGTTTTGACAATCGGTTCACAGGAATCTATGTGATGGCAAAATATGCCATTACAAATTGCCCTGGGAAGTCTTAAAATTTACGTGGTGCATCATCAATATGTAGGGGGTGGGCAAAATCATCTATACAAATTCATAAGCTTCTTGGTTATAGGGAGACGCAAAAAAAGCTGTGAAGAATAATCAATGAAATGTCTTCCTTAATACAGCACTTCTTAATAAAGAACATGTGCTGAAAAGAAACCAACCAGCAATTGTCAAAGGCTTCATTCAAGCTGGTTGCCATGGCTGATGCCCTATTCGTCTCATGTTGTCCACAACACCAGATGAAAGATCAGCCAATTAAAAAAGCTTCTGAAGTAATGGATTTAGTTCAGAAAAGACCAAAAAGGACAGCTTCTTTGAGGATATAAATCTTGCACAAATCAGACCTCTAGTGCTTCTGGATGCAAAAATACAACTACACGGAAACGCCTCACATCGACAAGGTTGTTGTATTCACACGTCTACATTGGCACAGTGACGCATACACATACATGTACTCGCAAACATACACCACCTACCAACTTACAGACACATCCTATATACAAACAACTCCATATGTACTTATTTGTACACATTTATACACCAAGAAATACACAGATACAAAAGTACTTATGCACATATCAAAACATACAAACACAAACGTACACATACAGACTCGTACTCAATGACTTACACACTTAACCACGGGCAAACACAAGCATAGACGCGTACGCAGGCACAAATACACACAGACTCACATACACAGAAACTCATAGATCCAGACACACCATCCAACACACTGATGAACACGGTGCGCACATACAATCACACACACACATACACACACAGACTCACATATCCAGGCACACAGACGCCGACACACTCACAGATCCAGACTCACGCCATCAGACAAACACACATAGACCCACCCATGCACACACACACACACACACAAATACAGTTCCAGTCACACAATCAGACAGGCCCACACCCGCACACACATGTGCATACATGAACGCGCGCACACATGTAATCACGCACACACTAAGATGCAGAGAAGAGAGCCAGGATGAAGTGTGCAGATTGCAGGGGGATAGGCAGAACCCCTTCCCACCCACACTCAGTCCCTATATATCATTTAAACATGGACCCACTCTCTGGGCTGAGACCCCGGGTGACCCCATAAAAGGAGCAGCAGGAGAGAGGGGCGCCTGGTGCCTCCAAATACCATCTTGGGCACTCTCCTCTGTGCCAGCCCACGCAGACACGGAGGCCGCTGGCACCGCCGAGTTCAGATGAGCCATTGAGGGGTAATCCAAGGCATGATGCTGTGGTACTTTGAGGCTGATACACAGTAAATGTATGGCTGTGTCAACACTGGGGGCACCACACAGGTTCTGCCGGGTGTCAGTGGTGCAGGGGTGTGCACTCAATGCATGCGGAGGTGGGGGCAGCCGACTGGGGCTGCTTGTGTCCCACGGAGGTCAGGGTGTCCTGCACTTAGGGGTAGCTGTGGACAGTAGCAGCAGCCCAGCTCCTGTCCCTATATGCCGGGCCCAGAGTAGCAGCAGGCGGAGCCCTGGGTGTCAGCTTGTGGTCCAGGATGCAGCCATGCGCGCAGCCCCAGTGCCCCGGCTCCAGCAGAAGGAAGCCCCCAGCGCCCTTGCGCTCCCGCCTCTTGTGTAGCTTCAGCAGCAGAGCCCGGCGCACACTGCCTTCCCCTCCGCTGCACACACCCATTTTTCACACGCTCCTTTCACCCGCTTTGACGGCGGTTTGTGGAGAGGGGAAAAACAAGACCTCGGCAGGCATTACACACTTGTAACACAAGCTCCAGCAAAGTGTGTAATAAAAGCCTAGATGTTGTATTTCCAAACATAATTAGGGGCCACTCGTAATAAAGCCCAGCCACAGCCACTGCATGCTTCTGTAAACCATCATGCATCTTTGCTTCCCTGCTTTAACTCCATCACTACAGCTTCCCCAGTAAGAGAACAGCTCCCGGCACTGCCGCTGAGCTGGCATAGATTGAGAAGCCTGCTGTGATTTGATAAAACACATCGGGAATTAAATGTTTAGAGACAAGTGTTTCCAAATGATTTCTGATACCAAAACATACGTCTTCTATTGTACTGGAAACAAAACAAACAAAACTAGTGGTGCACGCCCACCACAGAGGAGCGGGGGAAAGGAGCGCGGCAGTGAGGTGAACGCGTGCTGCTGCGCGTGCTAGCCACCGTCGGGAATGGACGTTACAAAGCCGGGACATGGGCCCGCCTTTGCCCAATCGCGTGCCTTTTTTTTTTTTTAAAAACACACGAAAGCCAATGCCTGACGGAGAAAGCCTGATCACACGCACAAGCGAGTGGTCAGTTTTCAAAACCCCTTACAAAAGGGCTCTTGCTGCGCACTGCAACGCAGGCGCGAGCCCTAAAAAAGAAACAGATCTACAATACCCTGCCCACAAAAAGGAAGATAAGTGACCAACTAACCTAAAATAACATAAAATGCTTAGGGACCGGCAGTGAATGCATAGGGCAATAATGATAACAAACGGCTAAAGAAAGTCTATTCAAATAACCATGGTAGAGTGAAAGACAAGAATGGAGCCTCACCAAAATGGCAGCACTTATGAAACAAAACAGAAGTAAGTGTGCAAGGAACCAATAGAAGGAGATTTAGGCATACCGTAATGTAGCCCAAGCTAGCGTTCGTTAAAATCACCCCACCCCCTTACAATGCCTCCAACAAAGTAAAAGCACCCAAGCTCTATTAAACACAAATGTTTGGGGCACATTGTCAAGTTAAAGAAACAGAAAGAGATCTACAATACCCCACCCACAAAAATCTGGATAAGTGACCAACTAACCTAAAATAACATTAAATTCCCAGTGAGTGGTAGAGAATGCACAGGTCAATATTGATTGAAAAGAGCTAAACAAATTGGTTGGACTAACCGTTGCATGTCCGGTGCATGAGCCTATTAAAATAGCCACGGTAGAGGGAAAGACTAGAGGGCAGCCTCATCAAAATGACTGTTCTAATGTAACAACATGGAACTATGCAAGGAACCAATGGAAGGAGATTTAGGTACACCATGGTGAAGCCAAAGATAGCGTTCTTTAAAATCACCCAACTCCCTTAGAATGCATCCAACAAAGTAAAAGCACCCAACCTCTATTGAACACAAGTGCTAGGGGCACAGTGTCAAGTAAAAAAAAAAGGAAGAGGTCTACAATACCACGCCCTCAAAAATGGAGATAAGTGACCAACTAACCTGAAATAACATACATTTCCCAGGGACTGGCAGAGAATGCACAGGGCAATATTGATAAAAAATGGCTAAATAAATTGGTCGGAATAACTGCTCAATGCAGTTAAATCGCACTTTCTCAATCTCACTGTGCCCCCAAAGGATATGGTAGCCTTGCAATTTCAAATGCCTTTCTGGTGGGTCTACTCCTCCATCCATTTCCTGGACCTCTAAATTTCCCCTCACTTAGAGAACTGGACAAAATTAATTGGGAGATCCTTGGGGGGTTGTGAGGGGGGGATTGTGGAGGACATCCGGAGCTGGTGCCCATTTGATACCTCGTGGCTGGATGAATTAATGTTATAAAAATAATATTTTGCCCTGTGTATTATACCACTTCCAGTCCCTCCCCGCTCCTATCCCAGGAAGACATAACAGATGCAAACAATTGTAGATACAGTTGGAATGGTACACACCTGTTTCTTCCCAACACGCTACTTATGTTTGCAAGGGATAAAGGAGGGCTAGCATGCCCAAACCTCTTAGGGCCTGATAACAAGGTAAGGTATTATTTATCTCACCGATAAATAACGATACCACAGAGTACGCCATTTGTCTGGTACGATATATAGCACACGAGTTCATGGGGTATAACCTGCAGATTTCAGTATTTAGCGCACCAAATTCCACATGGTACTATAAATACCATGTGTTTTCCCCTGTTAAATTTCGGCAGGTTTGACCTGTCGGAATTTAGAAAATGTTACGTTATTAAACCCATCTGATATTTATAAGATGCGTTAAATACCTTCAAACTTGCAATTTCGACCCATGCATAAACAGGAGTTTACACTTGGGTCGGAATATAGGAGGAACTCATAATCAGGACCTTAGACTACTACTGGTCGGCACACCTCAACTTCTTTTCTGAATGGACTGCAACAGAGAGCAAAAAACCTTGGTTCCATATGGACCGGGCTGTGGTGTGGCAGCCATTGTGGAACTTAGCATGGCTCCCTCAGTCTACACGAAGAGTGCACACACAGTAAATTACAACAAAGAGACAGCTCTACGGTGGTGTTTACGCATCCTTACTACTGTGAATAGAGCAGACAGAGCTTCCTAATTTGTGTTCTGTGTGATTCCTATTTTTATTACAGGTGGGACTTTGTGATTATGCCAACACATAAGTAGGAAACGTTATCAAGGGAAAAATGTATTTAGTGTAAATATATGTTACCTCTAATTAATATGTCTGGGTCGTTTTAAAGAATTGCGTTTATTAATTAAAATGCGCATATATATTGTTTTGCCATCAGTACTATTGACTGCAATAATATATTAGAATAGAATTCTCGAAGTCATGCTGGAACACTCAGTTGAATGGGTACTCAAAATGTATAGCGTGGTGTATGTGCATTATGCTGCAGTATTAAAAATGTAGTCCCTTTGGGACATCATCATACCACATAACTAACTGCTTAAATCATAGACATTTGCCACACCACACAATCACATGATGGCCAATCAATCCAAAAAATGCAAAAGTTTATTTTTCTATGATTCATAAAAATATTAAAATCAAGTTTGAGCTGTTTGCTCTCAATAAAAATCACAAGATCACAATATACTATATTCTCCTTCAGGTTATAACAAATGCTGTCTATTCAAAGCTATTCATCACATAATCAATGCTGTCTATTCAAAGCTATTCATCACATAATAAAGTGCAACAGAGACAGATCATCATAAAAATAACAGTATGTATACAACACATTTATACAAAAGCGTAAATGTAATTCATTGTACACAAATAAAATGACCAAGAAGCGACGCGTTTCGGTGGGATTAAAGGTTCAACGACCTTCTTCAGGCACAATAATAACAATTTAAATAGGTCCCCACACTTTGAATCTATAGAGTCCAACTTGAACTCCTGGGGTTTGATCTCACCCTCCAGTAGATATATGTAAGTACCTCTGGGTGAAAAGATATTATCTTAGGCGATTGACTTCTGATAAAGTAAGCCGAAAATGCCCACGGTTGTGGTTCTGATATGGAACATGTATATTGTAGCCTTTAGTTCTGATGTAGGCTCCTTCAGAAACATCCCACTCTAATTCGGAGGACAGCGCGTGTCCGAAATGTGTGTTAATAAACTGCTGCCGGGGTCCGGGACTCAATAATCTCCGTCTTATCCCCTTGCATCTGGTGTAACGTTTACACCAGATGCAAGGGGATAAGACGGAGATTATTATTAACACACATTATGCACATTTTGCATTTTTTGGATTGATTGGCCATCGTGTGATTGTGTGGTGTGGCAAATGTCTATGATTTAAGCACTTAGTTATGTGGTATGATGATGTCCCAAAGGGATTCAATTTTTAAGACTGCAGTCTATTCGGTGTCCAGTCCCTTTGGAAGAGTAGGACCCCTCTCTTTTGTTTTGCCGTAAGTGCATCATGGACACACAGGTAAAGAATAAGGGGCCGATTTATAAAAATAAGCAATAACATGTACAAGACTACTGCTGTAGTACTCTACTATGTGCTCTTTGAAAAGGCCTCAAAAGATCGAAAAGTGGGAAAAATTGGGTCTATTCTTGTTACACTCATATACAATTAGCGCAACTAGATAACACTGTACCCTCTATGCAGTTGCAATTAATAGAGAGCTGTACTTTCGCAATGGTACCTAAGAGGACTCCTGTAGAATTACTTCCTGTACTCATAAATGATCTTGGGTATGGACATTTATAATGTGCTTTTATAGACATGGCATATTATTAGCAGAACTATTCACAAAAATCTATAAATGAATCTGCATGGAGTACAGCAATGGATGATTGATAATTTATTTAAAGATAGGATTCTTGGCAAACGGAAGAAGGGTATCGGGAAGAATTGTGATTAGCAGGGTGTGCTATCTGGTTGAAAGTATGCCCACGCTATAGGGATAAAGTGACATGGGTGAAGGACGTCGACTCGATTGGTGAACAGGGTCTAGTAAATATTTAGGGCCTTATTTACAAGCCCCTTCCTTGCGCCACCCGTACGTCACTTTAACAATGTTAAAAATGACGCAAAAGTGGATCAAGCTGCTTGTAAATAAGCCCCTTAGAGTTAAAGTCATAACCTCCAGAAGCAGCAAAATAATTATAGCTCATTTTGCGCGTATCCCTTTTGCTTTCCATGTAACACAAAAAGCCTCCTCTAAAAGAAAACGCAATATCATTTCATATATGGTGGTTAATGTATTTTTCTGAATTTAAGAGATTGCCTTTCTCAATGCGTTCCCATAAATAAAGAACCAGAAGTTTTGCGCATTCTCTTGACGGTAACTATTTTAATTTCGAGACAGAAATGTATATTATTGTAAACTGCATTCTGCGCAGTTACAATATTTAAAAAAAATGCAACTAATTGCAAACAGTCTAAACCCCCTCTTAATGAATACCACTTAGACACTAACTCCTGCTTGGGCATCTGGCATGTAAGCCACCAGTTAATGCAATCTTGAAACAACAGAGAAGAATTTAATTAAACTGGATTACATGCCAAAGAAATATTATTAAAAGAAGATTAATAGACAATTGTCACGTATTCCAAAGAAAATGCCATCTTTTTTGGGTTAAAGTGGGTTGGTTTATAAATATCAGAGGAGAAGCTTAGAGTCTGAAAAATATGTTTTTTTTGTTGTAATTCTCATCTCAGTTTGGCAGCTGATACATGAGCTCCAGTTAAAGGGATAAGCATAATAAAAATATTTCCTGCTTTTTTGCTCATCTTGAAAATCACACCACATTCACAAACCTTTTCGCCACCAGCTCTTTTCAAATATTGGATGTTTGATATAGCAGGTCTTTTTTAAAACACAATATATTGATTGGAATTTAAGACATAGGTATTTCAGTGAGGAGACATGACGCGAAGTTGATGAGAATCTGTTTGCCTACTTATTCATAAGTCACATTATTTTTCGTAAGCCATCCTTGAGCCTTGATTATTCTTTTACGTTCAGACCTACCATGCTACTACTTATAAAATCTAACATCTTGGAGGCTAATGCAACAATTTGGGAATTACATGAAGTCTAACAATTATTTGGAGGGGGTCTAGTAGGAGTTTAGACCCCATTGATCAACCACATCAGTGGGGGTCACTCTTAGGGGCCAGCCATGTATGATTCTCAGCCGATCTTCAAAGTACTGTCAATGTCCTTAACTTAATAGACATTTCGACTGTGTGTGATAATCAAAATAAAATGAGTGAGGTTAGTAACCAAAACATAATGGTGGTAATTATAAATTGGAAGGGTTATAGGCACAAACTAGCATCTTAAACTCCTGAGGAGAAGTCCTTTTTTATGCTGCAAAACATTGGGCTACTGAAGAAAAAAGTATTGGTGATTATAAGATTGAGAAAAAAAATGCATCATAAAATGCAAGATGATTTCAAAATGCAAGTCTAAGACAGTCACATCTCTATCTAGAAGGTCTCATGTTAAAACAATTTGTTATGATACATGTATTCGTAACATGCACTATCGCCAGCAAGAATATCCTGGCTCTGAGCAAGTGTGTGCACCTAGCCCTCCCTATGCCAGCTCTTCAGCTTCTTGTGGAATTTAGGAAGAGAGGAGGAAGCTCTGATGTGGAGTAAGTGGTTGCTCCATGCTTTAAGAGCTATGTAAGAGAATGCCTGTCTTCCTGATCTGGTCTGTGTATGGGTGGGATGTGTGCGACTAGGAGTCCTGTGGAGTGGAGCTATCTGGGTGGTTGGTGTAAGAACATGCTACTGTTCAGGTTGGTGGGGCCTGAGTTGTGTTGTTCTTTAAGTGCTATGAGTTTGAATTGAGCACATTTGGGTGTTGGGAGCCTGTGTACTTTTTAGGGCGTTTGTGTGATGTGAGCTCTGTGGGAGGTTAAGGATGAGTCTGGCTGGCAAGTTCTGGATGGTTTGTATGCTTGCAGTGAGTTGCTTGATGATCCCAGCAAGAGGGCGCTCCCATAGTTCAACGTGCTAGTGACTGAGGCATGAGTGGCAGTTTTCAATTTAATGTCAGTCCAACCCCAAGCAAGTTTAAAGCCTTGGTGCAAGTACATAGGAAATGTATGTTGAAGCTTGGGTTTGCCGGAAAAATGTATTTTAGCTTCCCTTCCAACCAAATAAGAAGGCAGATTTCCCTCAGTTCAAATCAATTAGAAAGTTTGAAGATACACACAGCTAGACCAGGTGCCCATAGAACATGAGGGCTAGATCCACGCACACATTTTAGAAACTGGTTAGGTCAAAATTCCACTGTACTAAAATTAAAATCTCTGTCTAATTGGTCAGTGCTCACATGCTCAGCTAGTGCTGTGAGGATGTGTAATCTTGAAATGAGATGGTTATTTGTTTACCTTAAGATCAACAGCCTTGGTGCTACAGTGGTTGAAGTTCCTTTCAAAAGCTTGGGTATTTCTCTCCTTGCATCTGTAGATCATGGCATCAGACCAATGCACTTCCATAAGACCATACACTAATACTATACCTGTACTGTGTATGAGGTGGAACTGTTTGCTTGAATGATTCAGTTCTATTGCTTTCATTTTTCCATTTATGTGTTTGACACCCATATTACCTTCCTGCTGGAATGGAGTCGGGGGTAGAACTATACTCAATTTCAAGAATGTATGGTGAAGGCCAAGTACAGGACGTGCATCAAATATCTCAGGCTGAACTCAGAAAAATATGATGCTATTGTAATCTGCGAGGTCTTCTCTTATGGCCTAGTGAGGTGGATGATAGTCCAGGTACTTCTTAGTTAAAAATCGAAGCTGCAAAACAGAAGCAGATCTGAAACGTGCTATGTAGATGCCTGATGTGTCCTCAGCATGCATTTTTGATGCTATCAAAGCATTTTTAAAGGATAATTTCCATCCTCACTCGTCTGACCACATATCATTGATGGTAGATTTGAAGCAGGATGAATAATGCACAACGCGTTCTTCAATAGGATCAACATGTTGCTTTGGCTCAGTTTATCACCACAGTTTCAGTATTTTACCCATACATGTCATTGTTGAGAATACTTCACTGTATGCCAATTTCAAATTAGTTAAATATCAAATCTTTATGCATTGTCCATGACTGTATTTTTGAGGATGGAATTCGGTTCTTCAAGGACAATGTACAAGGCCACCATTTGAGTTAAGCCCATCATTAAAGCATTCTTCAAACTGGCTTCTGTGCTCGACTTTGCATGAGTGCATTGCTGTGCTCCCTAATGGCTGCCATCTTTGAATTTACTATTAGGCTGTGAGTTACAGTGACATAGGATCTGTTTCTATGAGGATGCTTTTTTTCATGAGAAATTTCAATAAACACACTATGAAGAAGGGATTTTCTTGGCCAAATCTGCACAACTACAAAATTTCAGTTATGAACTCCTTGCAAACTACTATTACAAAACGTCGGACACTCCACTCAGCGAGTAAAATCTCACACATAACATGCTCACTTACATCACTTATATCCAGCAGCCGTCTCAAGCAATCAGCTTCAGGACTTCCTTTGCACCTTCTGATACTGAGAAATCCCTGAGAACCCTTCAAAAACTTCTTGGAATACTGATCACGTCTGACCAGTATTAATCCCTCGTGCATTACCAAGATTATAATCTCTCGCTACCTGCTGATTGGTTCCCATAACTTGAAATGGGGATTCTCACTGTGTTATTGTAGCAAGAAAACGTAAACAGTGTGGCTGCTGAGAATGACGGGCCTACCGGCCTATTGCAAGAATTAGGTAATCTAACAGAGTTGTGAGCAAGCAAGTATCCACATAATTGAAGTAAGCAAATATATTAGACTATGGAAACTGAGCTTTCACCCTGACTGGGTATGCAAACTGCTCAATCTATTTCCACCAATGAGCTAACTAATTGGCTGCTGGCTAAGATTCAACTTGATCTCTCAGATCATTCCATATAATGGTTCACTTTATCTTGATGGAGAGAAACAAAGTGATATCACAGGGTCTGTACAAGCTGGCTTTCTTATTTTCTGGAAAACATCTGCCAGTCTTTCTCGCCACCTCTTTCCCACTCAAAGGCGCCCCAATGGGTGGTGGCTCCCTCAGAGCTCTATGCTCTCATTTGTGCTTTTTAATGTTTGTGTGTGAAGATTGGCACAATTGTTGTGATCCTTTGGTTTCCTGTCTTTCATCCTGATGGTATTCAAATGAGACCGTCTTACACCCACCCTACTTGTCTGCAGAGGTTTCAGTATTAGTTGAGTGTTGGGCTTGGCCCTTTTTGCAGGTTCACCCCAGAACTTTGTGCATTTCTCCCAGCCTTTTTCTCTGTGTAGTGTTAGTGGGTTTAGGCCTCTGGGCACTTTAGCACTGTGGTTTAGTGTAAAGTGCATGTGCTCTGTGTTACATGTAGTGAGAGTGGTATGAACTATTAACTATGTTATGTGACCTTATGATCCACTGATGTATATTGTAAAACTGTAATGTAATTATAATGCATTTTATTTTATGTATCTTTTATGGTACTTAACGTACCGAAATAAAGATTATAATCTGAGTGGCTTGCCCTCCCATAGAAATGCATGGGGATTACCTGCTCAGTGTGTGTCAGTGGTAATATCTGTTATGAGAGGAGCAGTATGGTCAAGTCTGGTATGTATGAAATTGTGAGGATAAATGCTGCGCAATGGTGTGCGCAGATTTATTATGACTATGTGAGAAATGCCACTTTTAGAAGTTGGCATTTCTGTGTGCTATGTGTCTGCCTGCCTGGTGTGTATTAGCTGTCTGGTTTTGGAGGGACAGGGCAGGCTGAGCCCGACCTGGATTGAATAGAGAGATCTGCAGTTGGAGTATGGGGAGGGGTGACCCTTTGATCTGAGCAGGGCTGTGCCTGGCAAAGTGAATGATGACTCCACCTCCCACTGTGCGTCTGATGGCAGACCCCCTCTTCCTGAAAGGCAGGATGCAGCCTTGTAAACAAAGTGGTCCAGGACCACACTGAACTGGTTCTGGCTGGGTTCAGTGACTTGTGACTTTTGAGTACAAAGACTTTGGTTGTATTGAATATAGGGGCAGTGACCCCATGAGGATTTCAGTTCTTGGGCCAGAGTCCTGCCGGGGCATGCTGCTGCTGGGGCCCAGGGGGGCTGCCATGAGGGCTTGCCTCCCTGGGCCCTGCATTTCCCCTTCCTCTCTAAAGACATTTTGGGACCTTTTACTTTGCGTGTGTTTCTTCTGGATGTGAAGACGAACCTCTGTCTATGTAACTAGAGGAAAAGGAGTCTGAAACTTTCATATTTCTTGCTGAAGCAACTACCCAAGGGCCTGATTTGAGTTTGCCTGCCGCTGAAGTCTTAGGGACATTAGACTTTACCCATCAGCAGTCTGGGTTCCTATTTGAGGGGGATTCTACTCACAGGTGAGGCCTCTGTTGAAACTTCCAGAGCCTCTGGTTCCACTGAGGGGAACGTAGGCTGAAAGTCATCGATATCGCTGTTGTGGGCCGCCGCAGCTGAGGACCTGTGGCCACTGAGTGCCAGCATTTGTCTGTGCTACCAAAGTCATCGCTATCGCTATTGTGCACCGCTGCAGCTGAGGAGCTGTGGCCACTAAGTGCCCGCATTTGCCTGTGCTACCAAAGTCATTATTATCGCTATTGTGGGCAGCCACATCTGAGGAGCTGTGGCCGATGAGTGCCCGCATTTGCCTATGCTACCAAAGTCATCGTTATCGCTATTGTGGGCCGCTGCAGCTGAGGAGCTGTGGTCGCTGAGTGCCTTCATTTGCCTGTGCTACCAAAGTCATCGTTATAGGTATTCTGGACCGTCGCAGTTGAGGAGCTGTGGCCGCTGAGTGCCCGCATTTGTCGTCCGACGAGAATCATCGGTATCGCTATTGTGGGCTGCTGCAGCTGAGGAGCTATGCCGCTGAGTGCCCACACTAGTCCCCACTTCGAGGAACTTGTTACCACCTGCGTGTGCAGCTGGGTGCCTGCCTTTAAGCCCCGTCCCAAGATTATCGTGAGTGTATGCCACAGACCGCTATAGCTGGGAGCAGTGGCCGCTGCAAGTCCGCCTGTCATCACTGCGGCTTCCTTGTGAGGCTGCGTGCCCTTTAAATTTCAGGTACTTTGTGCAGCACTGGGTTGCGTGGACCCTGGCCTCAAACTAAGTTCATTCCACGCGCTTTTTGAGTGCCTTTATTGCTTTTGAAGTGAATCTGTAATGATGTGCATTGTGGCTCCTTGAGTGCTTTTAGCCTTGTGTTCAGTCTATACAAAGATAAGGCATTTGAGCCACTGTGAAAAGGTCAGTTGGCCAGGGGGACTGTTAGGTTTATAGGGCGCCAGGCCCCAATGTGATTTATGTGGTGCTAGGAAATGTGATGCATGTATTATGATTTACGCACCCTGATTTATGCCTCTAATGTTGTTTTATGGTTATGAGGTTGTGCCTACTGTGTTTATGTTTGAGGTATTTCCTACTGTGAATTATACCCCTAATGTGAGTTATGCTGGTAAGGTTGGTGCAGAATGTATTTCACACCTAAATGTGATACTGTGCTTAATATGGTTTGTGTTACACGATGATGCTGAGTACAGTGTTTGCCCGTAATTACTGGTTGTGTTATATGTTTATTATATGTTCTACATTTACTACCTTTACTAATTGATGGTTCTGACAGTGGTCCAAGTAGCCCTGTCATGTGTACATATCTCCTTTAAATATTGCCCAATGCTAGATGGCACAGTGAATATTGTGTGATTACTATTCTAATGTGCTTTATTATAATAAACAGGCTATTTTTGATATAACCTTGCTTGGAGTCCCTTTTTTGGTGTGTCTAGTATGTTGTTGCTGTGTGTGTGTTGTGCAAACGATTTACACATTGCCTCCGGGATAAGCCTGGCTGCTCGTGCTAAGCTACCAAGGGGGTGAGCAGGGGTTATCTTTGGCGTGTAACTCCCTTGTGGTTTCTGTCTGGCTTTGCTCAAACCTTAGCCAACCAGAAAACCCATTTCTAACATTGAGCCAAAATGTTCTAAAACATAAAACCAACAAAAAAGAATTCTTCAATGTAGTAATGGGAGCCAGTTCTCCAATAATCAAACTTATTTATCAATTGTTTTATTCTGAATTAATTATTTAAAATCATTGCAATTTTTCAACCAGTACAGTCGCAATATTAAATAAAAATTTCTCAAAGAAAAAACATATGATGCTGCACTTTCATACAATTTATGCTTTTGAAATATGCAAATGATGGTCAGAAACAACCGTGTGGAATAAAACCGTTACTACATCTATCAAGTACTTTTGTTTAAAACAAAGGTACTCAGGCAGCGTCTCATAGGCAATGTACAAGTGCAAGGGATGAGGTATGGGATCCTTCTCATGTGGCTTGGCAAGATGTCACATAATACCAAGAGATAAGTCACTTATAAAACGTATACTAAAGACATCTTAGAGACTTTTCTAGAACCTTTAATGTCAAATGAACATTGTAGAAACACCAGAGTCAACCATTTTAAATGGAGAGAAGGAACAGCAGCGATCCAATTAGAAATGAGCAAACAGGATGGATAAGGTGCAGATTCATTGTGCAACTGAGTAAGATGGGTGAGTGTCTTCCCTGTAAATTAGATTATAGCTAAAGGCAGGAATCGTCCGCTTAGTGACTTATTGAGACACCAGAATAAACATTTTTAGCCACAGAAGGAGTAAATCAGCAACCAATTTAAAAATCTGCCAATGAGCAGGTTAAAGTGTAAAGTTCATATACAAGAAAGCAAGATGTGCGGGAAAGCCGTCCCAGTAAATTGGGTTTTAGTTAAAAGCTAAAGTCGCCAGTCTGCACCTTAGAGCGCAAATTATCGGAGTAAAGTGTGAGGGTCTCCCTCATATGGTTGTACAAAATGTTACATCAGTCATAGGGTTGGTCACTGATTCTACTAGTGCAAAGAGCATGAGGGAGCTTTCGCAAAACCTTTCATATCAGTTAAGCATTATAAAAGCACAAGATTCAGGATTTTTAGAAGAGGCACAACAGCGACCATCTTAAAATGAAGTTCTAAGTCTGCAAGCAATGGTGCGATATGGGCTGCAGAGTCTTCCAGGTAACTTGGGGAGGTGTTTAACTTTGGTCTTTATTGAATTATTGCTGAGTGGCTTCATTCTGGAGGGTCCTTGCTCCCACCATCAAGACATATCTTATGGGGTGGTACTACAGAGAATAACGGATACTGCTTCTACACATGTCTGTATCCATGTGGACGGGAAATTTGGCAGTCGCGGTCCATGCAGCTAACAGTGGTGGGGCAGTGGGGCCGTGTAAGGGGGGATTTTGAGGGATGATGAAGAGGGAAACATAATTATTCATTTCATTTTCCCTCTGCATCGTTCCTCGAAATCCCCCCTTACCCGGCCCCACTGCCCTACCACTGTTACCTGCGTGGACCGTGGCTGACAATTGGTTTTAGTAATTTCCATCAAGGCTGTAGCAAAATTGGACAGCAGCATATTTGAAGTAGCAAGGACTCCTTTCTATAATTGTATAGACTGCATCCTATGATTTGTGAAAGCTATTGCCAGTCCGGATTTAGTTCTTTTATCTAAGGAGTCACCAGCCTGGCCCACAGTATTACTTTCAAGCATTGCTTTCCCAGGGCAGGGCTCAGATATGCCAGTATTTTGTGGGCATCATAGGATGTGATGAGGGCTGACTGCCCTTGTTGTATTTAAGTCTAGGCGGTGAACTCCGCTCCCCACATGGTGTTTGCAGAGTTTGACGCACTCCACATTACACGGAGCTCACGGAGTTCCTAAAAACTCCGCTCTGCATCACGGAGCGGAATTTTTTTCCTCACTTGCGCTCATCAACGCCAAGTTGGCGAGTGCGAATGAGGAAAATCCAACTCCCGGCGAGATTTTTCCTAGTTTGTGATCGTCAACTTCAAGTGGTCAAGCATGAGCATGGAAAATCAACCTCCTGGCACGATTTCTCAACGTGAGCAATCAGATTTCTCATTGTGAATAGGCGCTTTTGCCTGGGATCGCTCGTGTTGAGAAACCGTCCGTTCGCGTTAAGAAAGCTGCCACTCAAGTAAAAATCTACTCTAGCGGGAGAAAGAAAGCAGCGGCCCCTTGTGCTTTGCATGTTGCCATTCGTGATGCTTGCACAGTGCGGACAAACACCTGGCATTGAAAATCAACATGAACTGCATTTATTTAATGCACTCTGCCGCTTGCGGAGCTCCGCATTGCCCGGAGGAGTTTGTTTTGCACTACGCAGAGTTCCATGTAGCAGAACACAGCAAGCTCCCCCTAGGCTTAGTTGTATATCTGGCAATGTTGGCTTTCCATAATAGCTGGTGGACGTGTATGTTTATTGCATTATTTATGGCATGTAACTTATTTCATCTGTTGTTCAATTTTTGATTGACAAATTTAAAATCTTCACCACTTTGTGTAAATTGCTGTTCTAAGGATTGTTCTTTGTTGCATAGATTGGCTTTAGTACCACCTTTATGGAGCCTCCTGACATTTTTAGGACCTAGTTTTGCCTGCGTGCCCAAGCAGTCGTATTTTTGCTGCATAAGGTCAAACACAATTCGCATCAGACTGTTGCACATATATCTTAGTAGCCAAAAGATGCTCTTGTTGTCCAGACACTGGGCTTTCTCTAATAGCAATTCGCTTTAGCCTGGAAAAGTTTGTCATGCTTTGATTACCCTCCTGATTGCTGCTAGTGTTGGGCTACATAACTTTCCATGAAGTTTACACAGGGCATATGTGGTCACTTAGGCTTTTGTTTTCATCCTAGGCTGATATACAGTTACCTTACCTGTGTCTGTAAACCATGTGCCGAGATAGTTATAGCTTCTTTCAGATGCTATGGTCTGGGATCCCAGTCTCCTTCTGTGTGATGATTTTTTTTCATAATAACCGAATATCACCACTGTGGTCTCTTATTTGGGTTAGCAACCAAGTGTCTGCATTTGTTGCAGATGCGTAAAGCATCTAGCCCCTTCCAGAGGCCTTTTTTATGGTTAATTAGTATCAAGTCATCCGCATACTGCAACATATACACCTTCTTCTGACCTATCATCGGGGTGGCTAAGTTAACTTTTTGCAGCTCCTTGCCCTGCTCAACTGTGTAGAGATTGAAGAGTGTTGGGGAAGGATGCATCCTTGTTTTAGACCGTGGTCCGTATAGAGTTTTGAGGATACTGTATCCTCTGCCAGTTTTACACTCCACCAGGTCCTGCTGTAGAAAGAGATGATGGCATTCAGGATGCTGTCCAGAATTTTTCAGTTTGCGTTTGCTCCATAAGTTGTTGCCCATTACCCCAAACGTGGTGGAGTATTCTAAAAAAACAAGCAAACACTGGCATGTTGTTTTTTTCATTGGCTTGCTGTGTGGGATGATGTAATTAGTGGTTGAACTGCCCTTGCAGATTCTGGTTTAATAGAAGGGATGGACCTCCTCTTTGTCAATCCAGCTTGTTAGTTCCATTAATAGTGTGCTTATATATGGCTTCCGATTCATCTGTAGTTTTTAGGTTCTGTATTGTCACCTTTCTTGAATTTTGGATGAAGCAGCCACCCTCACCATGAATCAGAAACATCTGCTTGCAGTCTGCATTCTGTGAACAGCGGAACAACAACTCCTGCCCAGAACACTGGTTAGTCCCTAAACATTCCTCTTGGGAATCCTTTGGTACTCGGAGTCCCTTCCATTCTTATCTTTTTTATAATTTTTATTACTGAATGCTTGTCCAGTGATGTAGTTCCTTTGTCTGTGGGGGGTTTGCTTTCATGGTTGGCCCTTGCTGGGAATGAATCAAGCCTTTTTCTAATTGATAACTTTTCTGGTTTGTCTCTGTATATGTTCTCTACATGGGTTAGCCATGCTTGCGTGGTAACAGGTTTTTGCCTATCAGTTTTTTCATTATCCAGCGTGGTAATATATTCCCAGAATTGCAGCTGTTTGTGTTTTTTTATAACTGGTTCTGCTTGATAGTGCTTCTCTTTTAACTGCCAGACAAGGCTTTTATGTTGCTGATTTAGTTTATTTTAACTTTCTCTTTGATCTACCCTGATTGGCTTGTTTGGCCCTCTTAATCTCATTAGTTATTTTTCCTTGTAATCCCAAGATGTTTGCAGAGGTGAATTTAGTGATTTACTGAAAATAAATGAAATGACATGAAAAGGAAATCGTTCTGAGCATCTGATATTTGTGATTATTCGCTTACTCTAAAGGTAACATATAGGTGGATGATTCTTCTATGTGCTAGTTTCCTCCCTAAGTGGTAGGCTAACAAAACGTACGTTGACGCCCTGGCTAGATGCAGGTATAAGTACGGTGGCGGATTTGATCGGGGAAGAGACACTAATGGACCACGACACATTCATAAATCAGACTGGCGCCCGGCACATTTGTACTTAATGCACACGGCACTGCTTAGATTTATTAAAACGCATTGGGCTCCACAGAGAACAAACCCCCCCCCCCCGAGAACGAACTGGTTAAGATGGTATATTATATAGGCAGTGGACGTCATCTGATTAAATGGCTGTATGCTGGGATTAGTACACACACAAGGGTTTCCCTGCAAACGTTGAAGACCCTGTGGGAAGTGGATATGGGAAAAGAACTGTCGGAGAAGGAATGGTCGATAGTGTTGGAACACCCCAGAAAGATCCCCCGCAATGCAAAATTCAAATGTATCCAAACAATGGTGCTGCATCGTGCATATTTAACCCTGAACAGACTGGATAAGATGTTTCCCCAAACACAGCACTAATGTCCGAGATGTCTTTTAGAGGGGGCAGGCTTTATACACATGATATGGGACTGCCCAAGACTACAGAGGTACTGGGATACAGTAACACACATGACAGAGTCTGCTACGAAGCTCACCATTACTGATACACCGGGGGAGTGCATTTTGGGGCTCCATACTCGTGCCACTACCCATAAAGTGCAATACCGATTTGTAAACCTTGCATTTATATTGGTTATTAGAAATATAACTATGAGGTGGAAATCTCGCAAGTCTCCGGAAGTACATGCCTGGCACACAGAATTATTACTCTGGGGCGGCGCAGAAGGTGCGGCACAGAGAAGAAATCAGAGGCCTGCGTAAGACCCCGATCTCCCTCAAATGGGAAGTTATGTTAGGAGGGATGTGCACACATGATTTGGATTTGGTGACCTAGGACAGGGATATTTGGTACGATGAAGACTCGGGCAATGTATGTGCAGTAGAATAAGGCTGTGACTTAGTGCAGGGCTGAGTGTGCGGATCAGACACTTTTATTGATGAAGCTGCCCACTGGCTTTTCCGGTGCTATGTGTAATGGGTGGACAGAGACCGTGACCTTGGCGAGGGGGGTAGTTGGGATGTTGTTTCGGGTTTTACTGTATATACTGCCTTATATTACGCTGAGGGTACTACATAGTATGACATAATGTGTACTGTGTAATGTAAAGCTGGAAGTTCATGTACATACCTGTGCAGGCTGACGATTTTGTGATGTAATGCATTATTATACAAGGATATGTAACAAAAATCCTAGTACAATTGTATTGTATGATGTGTTATTATGAAAACTCAATAAAATATGTTTAAAAGAAAAAACATGTGCTAGTTTCCTCCCTCTGTAAGGGCCTATCAAGCATGCTGCAACTTATTTCTTACCGCAAGGAAGTTCCTTAAAATATAGTGTTCGACCAGACACCCTTGGTTTGGTTTCCCTCCAAATTTTGCCTTCAATCCTCCTTTTGCTGACTGCGCTTTTTCTGGCCTTAGGACTCTGCAATCCTTACCAGTGCTAAAATGCTTGTGCTTTCTCCTTTCTCCTTTAAACTTGGGAACATTGGATTACATCCCATTGGCATATTTAATTTACTTATATGTCCCGAGTAAAGTGGTACCACCTGCACTCAGGGGCAAGTCAATTAAATGTTACTAATGTGCATCTGCCACTAGTTGTTCCACCCACTTAAGTAGCCCTTTAAATATGTCTCAGGCCTCCCATTGCAGCTTGTGTGTGTAGTTATAAACTGCTGTTTTGACCTGGCTAGATAAACCTCTCACCAGGCCCAATCCTCCCTTTCTAATACATATGTCACCCCTAGTTAGTAAATACATAGCTCAGAGGTGCAGTGTATTTAAAAAGTTGGACATGTACTTTTAAGTTTTACATGTCTAGGTAGTAATTCGTTTTTCACTACTGAGGATTATTTCTCTCATGGGATAACATTGGAATCCCTTATTACATTTAATATGTGGTAACTTTCAATTGGGAGCCGATAGGAAGTTCATGTTTGTTGTCTAAAGAATTGACATTTAAAACCCACTTTAATAGTAAAGTTGGAATTTAAGTAATGTTATTGTCCTAACCATTTGGTACCTACAGCCTGTATCCTGAGTCACATGACTAGTTGAAGCTAAAAGTTGGCCTTTGTGTATTGTTCCCAGGCTGTGAGACAAAGGGGGGATATGTGTTGGCAGGATGGGGTTTCTGTGACTTGAAAGGGAGCGGGCTGTCACCTACCACACTTCCCCATGACAAAGGCTCTGCATGAGCACACTCACAATGGTTTTGACTCTAATCTTTTGTGACCCAGACAAGCTGGTGCCAGGGCAAGGAGTCAGAAAATTCGGAGCACCTCTGGTGATGGAAGCCTCTAGATACTTCTCCTACTTCAAAAGTGGGCACCAGGTATAAATAATGGACCCTCGGACCCAACTCTTCACTACAGCTCTGGACCTGTGGATACCACAGAAGGACTAATCTGCTGCTTTGCTGCCAGGAGGATTGTTACTCTGCTGCCCTGGTTGCTGAGAAAGAAGACTGGACTTGTAAACTTCATCCCGGGCTGAGGTGACTCCAAGGGTCAGCGGACTGACCTCCTGTTCTGAGCCACAGGGACATAACAAGTCCCAGAGGCTCACTGCATCTGCCCAGCTGACCGGCTGCCTGGACCTGCAACTGGACCTGCATGAGCTCTGTTGGCCTCTGCTGGATTGAGTTCCTGATCCCCAAGAGGTGCCATCAGTGGAACCCCTCCTCAAAGAATAGGAGAAATCCTGAAGCTCTGTGCTCTATGCAACCGGGAACAGGCCTGTGTGCTCTGAGATTTTGCCGTCTGATAATGCAAAGCTCTGGTGAATCAAACTCTGCGCAACAGCCAGAAACATGAGATCTGCAATTCATTCTACCATATCGACAGCCCGCAGTAAACGCCAATGTCCAGTACCGACCATCTAGGACGCCTAACAGGATCTTCGCAATACAGATATGACTGTCCGTGACACTGGGCCAGCTCTTCACACTACATCGACGACCATCCGCAACATTTATCCTGTTCTTGCGGCCCCCTCTTCTGTGAATGGAATTATTCGTGCTGGACTTTTGAAAGTGATTCTTTCCGCTGGACTAACTTGGTTCCTGCATCCATCCCATGCAGCCTGAATTTGAGACTTTCACTTCCTCTTGAATGACCAGGTAACCATGAGTGGTGCTTTGTGTTGTTAGGAGCTACACTTAATTGAAATATTTAAAAGTGCTTATCTCTGGTTCTACAGATAGTATTTTTTATGACAAAATGTCTTAGCTTTTCATTACTTCGAAAACGTTTACGATTATTTCCTACAGCAAAACCAGCCAATCAACGTTATGGTCAATTACGTTTTCAAGATGGATGTTCACAAACTATTTTCAACGTTTTAAACAGAAAGAATGCAAGCTGCTATTTAATACTCAAATGTTTTTTATTCCCAAATAACAATTATGAAATAAAATGTTACCAAGATTGGAATTTGCATGTTCATTTGCATGAAGTAGTAATAAGTGAACATATGCATTAAGAAAAAGACCATTTCCTGACCCCGATTGTGTCACTGTGCTCCTGAACCAGACTCCGATGTTTTATGACTAATTTTTCAAGCTGGAGAAGTCCCCCCAAACACACTAATAATGTCTGAGTGAACAAAGTAGGAAGAGGTGCATCTTGGATGCCACAGTGGTGAAAAGAAGGAAAAGAAGACTGAAGGTGTGGGTACAACTCTTGAAATTGGAATTGTGTGATTCTGCTGCCACTCAACTGTATAACCTAATTATTATGGATTTACCTCAAATAAATGATATAGTTTTTGCTCAAAAGGATCAGACCTAAAACGGCGCACGACTGGTTGTCATTCAGTGGAAGACCTTCTGCCAATATATATTGGTCAACTTTCAGTTACTGATTGCTGTGTTTAGGTGATAAACCCATACTAACAAGTTGAAAACGCTGTCCAGAAAAATGGTGGAAAATGGAGCAATGCTGCCACAAAATGTGCTGCATTAACCACACAATTTCTTCTTTCCCGCTTCATAATTTGCGCCTATCTTTTTGTATAATTCCTGTGGCCCTGGATGTAACCATGTAGTCATTTGATCTCTGTTCCTATTTCCCCCTCCTCCATTTCCTTTTTCTTATTAGACCACCATCAAGTCTTGCCGTGTTCACAGCCCAGAAAGAACCACGATAATCGATAGAATTTCCGGCTAGGGTGATATCGGGCAAAGTTTTGGCCACATGACCTAAACTACTTTTAGCACTAAATACACTTTTTAAAGATGAAGAAACATTAACAGCCGTTTGAGATAACAAGACTAAAGGCCTTGATACCTTTGCACATAACTAGCAAGGGCAGTCCAGTCAGTACTGAACAAAAGACCACCGAGTTTCTATAAGAATATGTTTTATGATACAAACTTTAAACACACAAGCCACAACATCTTTTGTGTAATGGAACGAGATGCCTATTAAGTGAAATATTGCGTTCTCACTCTTCTGCTCAATTTCTCAAATGAACTCCCTATTTGAACAAACAACATTTGAACCAAACGGGATAGGCAACTTGAAAAACGTAAAAAAGAATCTTGACAAAATGTTTATATTACTCGAGTCTGATCTTACCTTTCAATCCCTCCATTCATAAATCAATGCTAAGTGAAAATAGACTAAAGGCTATTGTGGCATATTTTGGCCCTAAAAAAGCAAATTGTTCAAGCTACATTCCAGACTTTCAAATCTTCTTTATTTCAAGAACATTGAAGCTGACATAATCTGAGATTAAGACCAATTCACATTGTAACCTGAAAGAGAATCAAACTATTAAATTGATCTTAACATGCTGGATGCATAGGCTGTTAGATATGAAATATTAAGCAGCACATCGTTTGTATAGAAGAATGTTCTAAAAAATTCCACATATCTAACTGCTTCCTAAATTCTTAATGGAATAATTTTCAATACCAATAACAAAAGATGATGTAGAAAGCAGATCATATCTTTGCATTTTATTCCACTAAAATAATTCCGACAGCGCTGTATTGGTGATAACCCCATCAGAAGACTCCTCGTACATGGCATTAATTACGTATATCAGGACATACGTATTTTGTTTTATCAACGGAAGAGAACAACCTCAATGATATGTACTGCAATGTATGCTTTTGTGCTTGCTATTTAATATTTACCAACATTGTCCTTTATTTAGAAATTGCTTATAGTGGACCATGTACACTGCGTTTGTTCTCTGTTGGATGATGAAAATGATATATACATGTTTTTAAAAAAAATCTAAAGACTTCTTTTGAATATCTTAATCAAAAAGATCTTGTAATAGCATGGTAACTTACAAAATAAACATTTATACAACTCTGCACGGAGTAACCTCTATAGCTTCGTCATACAACATGCTCTTAACTACACAGGTAATTTCCGGTGAAGTAAATTTGTCATCTAATGGATCAGCACTTTGATTACCTCCCTCAGGGTCTGGATAATCACCATGAAATAGCTGATTATTAGTTAAGTTCAAGAGTCTATCTCCAAATGAATTACATTACATTTAAACACAATGTTGCCCTTCAGATCAATAAAGCAGAACCATGATCATCTGTAGGCTGAACCTGTTATTGTTTTCATTGAATCCCAGCATTTCCGCTGCATCCTCCAAAATAGTGTTCTCTGATTTACATATGTAAAACGTGTAAGCTTGACATTTAAAAAGTTCCTTTTGTGTCCCAAGTTTTATAAGTCTTCACGATGAAACATATATCATTTGTTTTATTTCTTATAGGCTTCGTACAAGGAAGACAACTGTTTTTTGCAGTGTTTTTCAGTTTTTAGAAGTATACTGTATAAATGTATACTTTCAAATGAAGAATGCCCTTAACACTAACTGTGTCTAAGTTAATTTAACCAATGTCAAAAGATAAAAAATTCTCACATCCTTTCCTAATGCCTTGATTAGAGTTGTGTCTACAAGGAGAAAAGCTTCAAGGGCCATACGTATGAAGGCAATTTTGCGATCGCAAACGCCGAAATTCGGCAAATTTCTGAGTTTGCGATAGCAATTTGGCCAAGTGCTATGTATGAAAGCACAACTGTCTCGCAGATAAAGGAATCACAAAATTTGCAATTTCTTATTTTGCGAATGCATTTAAGGAATCGCAAATTGTGATTACTTAAATGGAATGTATGTAGCACCCAAGTGGTGCGAATATGGCATAAGGAATCGCAAATTACCACCACAATTACCACAGGTTGGTGGTAATTTGCGATTTCTTTTAAAAAGGCACATTTTTGCATTTTTCAAAGTGGCATGTGGCGCACACGCATGCCCTTAGGGCATGTGTGTGAGCCACATGTGCACCCATGCTCATTTCAGGGGTGCAACAGGGTGTCCTTTTGACACCCTGGCACACTTGAAATTGAATTCTCAATTTGCGATTCTCTAATTGGGAATCGTAAATTGAGAATGTCTTCCCATTCATTCCTATGGGCCTCTAGGCCCATAGGAATGAATGGGGAGATATTCCTTAATTGCGAATCGCAATTATGTAAGATTTGAAAAATGTATTGCGAATCCTACATACATAGCGTTTTGCAATTCTCAAATAGCGATTCTCAAAAATTCATTATTTCAGAATCGCAAAACCTAACATTAATACATATGGCCCCTGAGCTCCTACCGGAGTTGGTTACAGTACTCAACATCCAAATGGTGCTCTCCAACTTTTTGGAAGTGCATGAGCTTTTGCATGCCTCCCAATCAGGCTTTCGCCCCAATCTCAGTACTAAGACAGCACTCCTGGAAGTGTCGGAAGACATCAAAGGAGTTCTGGACTCCGGAGGCAGGGCCATGCTGGTCATGTTGGACCTGTCGGCGGCGTTTGACACCGTCCCCCATAATGGCCTTCTCTCGAGACTCTCCGAGATAGGTCTCAGGGGGACGGTGCTCAGCTGGTTCTCATCATTTCTAGCCGACCGCCGACAAACGGTCTGGACCCCGCCGGACTCTGCTGTGATGCCGCCACTGGGTGTTAGGGTCCCTCAGGGCTCTATTTTGAGCCCGACCCTCTTTAACATCTTCATGACCCCTTTGGCGGCACTGGCGGAGTCTTTCGGAGCCCGGATCGTGTCCTATGCAGACGACACTCAGCTCCTCTTCTCCTGTGAGAGGGGAGGAGATTTTAATGGGAAGAGCATCCGGGATTGCCTTGGGGCTGTCTTCAGATGGTTTCATTTGAGTGGCCTCAAGTGCAACCCCGAGAAGTCCGAGGTGCTCTTCTTTGGGTGTGCGTCGGATCCTGACTGGCACGACTGGTGGCCGACCGACATGTTTCCACCTTCCTCCTCATCCCTAGTTGCTAAGAATCTGGGGGTGAAGATGGACAAGGGCTTGTCGATGAGAGCCCAGATTCTGGGAGTGACGGGCATCTGTTTCGGTCTCCTGAAGGTACTAAGAAAGTTTCTACCCCTGTTGTCGGAAGAACACCGGAAACTGACTGTGCAGGCTCTGATCGGGTCCAGGTTGGACTACGCCAACGTCCTCTACCTGGGCCTGCCGGAATATCTGCTACAGCGTCTCCAGGTGACGCAGAACGCTGCGGCAAGAGCCATTTATGGCTTAAATAGGCGAGCAAGGGTGGCGGGCCTCTTGAAGGCCCTACACTGGCTGCCTATCCTCAAGCGTATTATTTTTAAGACCTTGACTTTGGCCTATAAGGCCCTGCACTCTGGAGGCGCAAAGTACCTCCAAAGGAGACTGTCCTTTTACCATCCGGCCCGGTCGCTCAGATCGGAGTCACAGTTTTTGGCTGTGGTGCCGCGCATCCAAAGAGCCCGCATCGGGGGTCGCTCCTTTGGGTTGCGTGCCCCCCAGCTGTGGAACGCCTTGCCGCTGACACTTCGGGGCGCTTCGAGCCTGTTGGCTTTTAGAAAAGGTCTTAAGACTTGGTGGTTTACTTTATAGGCCTTTCTTTTCTCCTTTTATTTTATCTCCTCTCTGTTTTTATCGTTGTGTTGTGTTACTCTCCAGTAGGTCTCGCTGTGAAAGCGCCGGGATACTCTTTTTGAGTCGCCGCGCGCTATACAAAAGAAACATAACATAACATAACATAACATAACAGACATTGCCAAAGCGAAAAGGTTGGCCATGGCAGGATTACAATTCTGTACAAACATGCAATCAACATAAAAAGCTTAAAAGTCATACAAAGTAAAAGTGCCATCATCTAAAGGCTGTTTTTTCGAAAAAAGCTAAAAATTACCAATTGCAAAAACTTTTTTAAAAAAACATGTAATGAAAACAGAAGCTACAGCAGAGAGTAACCCCTCTGACGTGGTACTGCAGTAGACAACATTTTAGGCAGATATGCATGTGTGGAAACAGAATTCTGTCACTGAAAGTGAACGGAAGACAAAGGCTGAAATGGGATGACCAACTGCCACAAGGTCAGTGCTACGGTGTGCAGAAGCAAAATGTGAGTGACACTTGAACAAACCAATAGATTAAGAGAACTCACAGAAAGCCCCTGTATATGTATGCACGTAGATATGCAAGCTGCCCTAACTCTTCTCTCTTTATTTTTTATTTTATAGTTTTTCCCTTGTGTCTTGAGGTCTTTTTACCCCACTAGGGAAATCTTTCAGTGGCTCCCCAGGAGAGTAAAAAGATTGATGGTTATTAATTTTATGGGAGAGTTCTATCTCATGTCCAGGGAGGCTGGGTCCCCCCCAAAAAGTGTTTAGTGGATGCATCTCTACTACTCCTTGGGATTACAGCCCTAATGCAATTACCAGGCAGAGATCGACTAGAGTGAGGATCCACCGTGAAAGGGATAGAGTCTCCTTTCTAGCAGGACCTCTATCAGTGTTCGACGGGCTGATCTATGTCCGCCTCAAACAAAGTGAAACCAGTGGGCATCTAATGATGCAGTCACACTGAAAAAATATTGACGAACAAACTACCCAAAGATTTTTTAATTTAGTGGACATAAATGGTTTTTCCACTGCTTAAAAACAGTTGAACTTGAATTTGTTCACTCCTTCTTTTAAGTACAATTGATCAGTGCAGTGTAACTGCCCGTTCTGGACTAGGATTTAATCTATAGTGCTGTTGATGTCGATTTGCTCCGTTTACCCACCAAATGGTGTAAGGAAGTGCAGTAGTATGTAACAGATTTAAGGATGAGTGACTTTGAGAATCCATCTAGCTATTGTTCACTGAAATTAGCTTCAGAGACAGGTTTTTGCACAATAGAAGTTCTACTCCCCAAGAACACACCTCTTTTAATAGTAGGATGTATAAGCATAGGCAGTCTTATCCACAAAAGGCCACATCCTACGAACTTGCTGTACTTTAAAGAGAACAGTAGAGGCACCTACAAAGCTCAGAATCACAAACCATGTTAGAAACTTCCCACCTCACCTAAAGCTTTCAACAACAGACTGGAATTGTATTTGTGTGCTGGTCATTTCTAGTGGAATAAATTACTGTTGGACCTGGCCCTTTTGGCAGGTTCACCCCGAAACTTTTTGCTTTTTCCTAGCCTGTTTCTAGAACCTGGTGTTGGTGATTTTAGGCCTCTGCGTACTTTTTCACTGTGGTACAGTGTAAAGTGCGTGAGCTCTCTGTGTATGTGTGGTGAGTGACCTGCCCTCCCATAGGAATGAATGGGGAATATGTATGCCCATGGTAGTTCCTGATGTGTGGGGAGTGCAGGGTCGAGTTTGGTATGTGAGAACTCGTGAGACTGAATGCTGCGCAATGGTATATGCGGCATGATTGTGTCTAGTCTAGAAGTGCCACTTTTAGAAGTTGGCATATTTGTGTAGTCTGTGGCTGGCGTGTGATTGGCTGGTGAGCCTGGCCCAGGAGTGCCTGGGCCTGCTTGTGGATTGACTGTCTGCTTTGAGGATGGCAGGGGCTGGGGAGCCCCCAGGAGGTTGTCTGAGTCAGCACGTGGATGAAAGGCTGCATCTGCTGCCAGGGAAGTGGGAGGAGATAGCACCTGGGAGTGAATGAGGCTGTGCCTGCCTGCCACAATGCTGGCTCCACCTAACCGCTGGGCGACTGTCACCTCTGTCCCTGATACTGAAAGGAATTCCCTATAACCAGTTCTAGCTGGTTCTCACACTGCCTGCACCCTTTAGACTTCAAAGACTTTTTTCTGTATAAAAAGGGGCTGTGTCCCCTTCCAAAATGTTCTTGTTTTCTAACTCAAATCTGCCAGTGGCGTGCTGCTGCTTGGGCCCAGGGGAATCCCTGGGCCCTGCCAAGCCCCTGGACACCTGATGGACTTTCCTGGATGACTGGACTGCTGAGGGACTTCCTGGGACCCCTCTGCCTTGCCTGGGGTGATGGAAGACTTTGCTTTGCCCTGCCCAGCCCCTGGACCCCTGAAGGGACTTTGTTGCTGGACTTTCTGCTCCCCTGGGCACCTGGAAGTGCTTTTTCTTTGCTGTGGCGCTTGTGAGCGCTTGATTTGTCTTTCCTAGCGCTTGGGAGCGCTTTTTGCTTTGTGGGAGCGTTTCTCCGCCCCGCATTTTGCGTGGGGAATTGCAGGTGCCGCCCTGCTTTGTGCCCGATATCGTTGTATTTTTATTTACGGGTGCCACCCCATTTGTTTTGTTGCCTAGTGGGTGCTCACCCTGTTTCTACTCTTATTTGTGGTGCCGAGGGTGCCCACCCCTCATTTTGGCCCTTGTTTGTCACCGCCGCGGCCCTCTCGTGCCGCCATTGGGAAGCCAGGCATCGTATAGCCTGACGCGGGGCGGGACTTCCGGTTTTCAGAGGAAGTTCCCGCCGCCGCGCACTGATTGGCCAGGACCCCGGCCAGAGGGCGAGTGCAGGAAAGGAAGCTGGCTGCCGGGTTCCCCGGGGCTCCCGAGTGAAGGGAGAGCCCCGGGGAGAAAGAGAAGTCCGGCGCGAGAGCAGTGAGGCTCCCATGTTTCCGGGAGAGCCCCGCAGCTGGTCAGAGTAAGTCCCTGCCAAAGACAGCCCGGTGAGTTGACAGGGCTGGAGGGGCTCCTTGAGGCTGCTGTTGGTGCCGGTTGGAGGCACCTTGTCAGAGCGGCCCCGTGTGTCAGCGGGCCGTTCCAACGTGGATAGATGGAAGAGGACCTCGTGGGGGTCCCAAGACCTCGAGAGTACCTTCAGAGTGCAGGGGGCTACAGAGTACGAGGGGGTCAGCGTTCCCCCATGGGCCTGGTGTTTTCCGAGCCCAGAGGGCTCCAACGACGGGGCCATATTTGTTTTAGAAGCCTGAAAGGCTCAGGGGCATTGTTTGTTTTGAGCCCTGCAAGGCTCCAACGGCGGGCCATTTTGTGTTTAGAGCCACGGAGGCTCTAGGGGGCACAGTTGTTTTCAGAGCCTGAGGGCTCCATGGGGCCTATTTGTTTTAGAGCCTGAGTGGCTCCAACGTTTGACTATGTGAAGTTTCAGAGCCTGTGTGGCTCCAACGTTCTGCGCAGTGTTGTGGCAGAGCCTGTGTGGCTCCAAAAGTTGGCGCAGTTCTGTTCAAGGGTCAGTAAGGACCCTGTTGCAGTTTGTTTCCCAGCTGCCCAGCAATTAGTGGGCAGCTGCACTGTTTAGGTCTTTTGATTGTTCCCAGGTGCCCAGCAAGTAGTGGGCACCTGCACCGTTTAGGCCCCTGACTTTTGGACTACAGGGCGTCCTAGCCCCAACAAGGCCAGTTGGCCTAGGGACTGCCACAGGTGGTGGCTTATGTGAGTTTTGCGCAATTGTGTGGTTTTATTTCACCTCTGAATGTTTTTGGACATCATGTGTTTTTGCGCTATCGAGTTATGTTATGGCACCTCTGAATGTTTTTATGCATCATGTGTCTTCCTTGATTTTACACCTCTGAATGTTTTTATGCATCATGTGTCTTCCTGGATTTTACACCTCTGAATGTTTTATGCATCATGTGTTTTCTTTCCTTACACCTCTGAATGTTTTATGCATCATGTGTTTTCTTTTTCCCTACACTGCTGAATGTGTTTTTGAGGTACAAAAGGGGGTGGTGATGGACGGAGCATGTGAACCAATCAAACACTCACACCCAGTCAAAAGATCTGGGTTTGATCCATCACCGTTCTTTAGCCCACTCTGCCACCCCAGTTCAGACATGGCTATATGCAAATCAGTCTGACCCTGTGCCTCATGGGAACAGTCCTGCCCGAACTGCCAAGCCATGCCTTCCCTGGACCGGAAACAAGCTTCCGAGGACCGGTTTCTGGAATTCCAGCCGTCTTCAGCCCGGCTTGCTTGAATCCAGTGGCAAAGTGAGCAAGGGACTCACGTCTGAGCATACCCTGCCACACTTATGGCGGCCAAAGCGGTACAAAAGGGGGTGGTGATGGACGGAGCATCTGAACCAATCAAACACTCACACCCAGTCAAAATATCAGGGTTTGATCCATCACCGTTCTTTAGCCCACTCTGCCACCCCAGTTCAGACATGACTATATGCAAATCAGTCTGACCCTGTGCCTCATGGGAACAGTCCAGCACGAACTGCCAAGCCATGCCTTCCCTGGACCGGAAACAAGCTTCCGAGGACCGGTTTCTGGCATTCCAGCCGTCTTCAGCCCGGCTTGCTTGAATCCAGTGGCAAAGTGAGCAAGGGACTCACGTCTGAGCATACCCTGCCACACTTGTGGCGGCCAAAGCGGTACAAAAGGGGGTGGTGATGGACGGAGCATCTATTTATTTATTTATAAACTTATAAAGCGCAAACAAATACCACAAATGGTGTCTCGGCGCTACGCAGACAAAGAGGCACCTCCTGTGCATTATTGAGTGAATAGCCAGGTCTTCACTTGCTTTCTAAAAATCATCAGTGAAGAGCTGCTTTTTATATGGTGGGGCAAGGTGTTCCAGAGCTTCGAGGCTGCCACCAAGAAGCGTCTGTCTCCCCATGTAACTGTTCTCACCCGTTGGATACATAGGGATGCAGATGAGGCAGATCTTAGCGCTCTCTTAGGGACATAAACCTGCAGTGATTCCCTAAAGAAGTCAGGTCCTTGGCTATTCAATGCTCTGTATATAATACACAAAGCCTTGAATTTGGTTCTCTTTTTTACTGGGAGCCAGTGTAGTTAGTAAACAATGGAAGAGATAGGTGCGAACTTGGGAGTTTTGGTCAAAATCCGTGCAGCGGCATTCTGCACCATTTGTAGCTTTTTAAAGACCTGCTCCTGAGCATTCAACAAAAGCCCGTTACAGTAGTCCACCTTGGATAATACCAAGGAGGAAATAAGGGTTTTCCCTGCCGACAGGGGAAGGTAAGGTAGCAACTTTTTCACTTTTCGTAGCGTGAAAAAGGAAGAGGAGACTACTGCATTAGCATGATTGGTGAAACTTAGTTTGCTGTCAAACAACACTCCTAGGTTTCTGACCTTTGAAACTGGGCTGGGTGGGTTACCCATTTCAGGTGGCCACCAGATTGGGGACCAGGATGGTTTTAGGTCTCCAAACACCATTACCTCGGTCTTATCGGTATTTAGTTTTAGACAATTCCTGTCCATCCAGTGACTGATGGCTCTCATGCCCATCTGAAAGTTGGCTGCCACTTCGATCCCATTTTTATGCACTGCTAGCACCAACTGAGTGTCGTCGGCGTACGAAGTCACTCCCATTCCATGAGTTTTAATGACCCTCGCCAAGTCCGACACATAGATATTAAAAAGTGTCGGACTTAGCGAGGATCCCTGGGGGACTCCACAAGGCAGCACAAAGGTGGGTGAGTAGAAGTTCCCCATCTTTACCGACTGTTCTCTGTTGGACAGGAAAGAAGCCAGGAGCTCCGCAGCTTTGCCCTGTATGCCCATAGCCGTGACACGGTCGATCAGGATGTTATGATCAACCGTGTCAAAGGCCGCTGAGAGATCCAGCAGGATCAGAACAGCCGTACCACCCTGGTCCATGATCTGTCTGATCTCTTCAGAGGCCTTGATGAGCGCCGTCTCCGTTCCATGTCCTCTCCTGAACCCAAACTGAGTGTTATCTAACAAGTTGTTATAATCAATGTAGCTAGCCAGCTGTTTTTTTATAACTTTTTCAAGTAATTTAGATGGAAAAGGAAGAGCTGCTCTAGGGCGATAACTTTTTAATTCCGAGGTGTTAAGGGTGGGTTTCTTTAGAAGTGGCTTTATTATAGCAGTTTTCCATCTTTGAGGATATATTCCTGATTCGCAGACGGTACTGCAGATGTTCTCCAGGATTGGAGCTACCACTTAAGATGTTAATTTAATGATGGTCGGTGGGCAGGGATCCAGAGGTGAACCCGACATTGTTGTTTTAATGAGATCTTTTATTTCTGACAGTGATGGAGGGAGAAATTCATTCAGAGAGGAGGATGTGAGTCGTGAGTTTTTAAGGCTATCTGATGGTTCGTCTGTCGTGATGTTATTAAATTTGTCAAAGATTTCTGTGACCTTGGTCCTGAAAAAGTCAGCCATTTGATTACAGAAATCTTGAGTAGTCTCAGTAGTATTTGCTGCTGGTATAGTAGTTAGTGTTGCCACTACCTGATATAATTGCCTACTGGAGTTCTGAGCTTTTTCTATCTGTTCACAAAAATATTTACTTTTTTCCAGTCTCAACATCTTCCTATAGCCTGATAGCACTTGTTTGTATCTTTCTTTGTCGTTATTGTCGTACTTAACTCGCCAGCACCTTTCTAGATTGCGGCATTTCTGTCTTTCCAATCTTAGCAGTTCGGTGAACCAAGGGGCTGATGGTGTTGCACGATTTGGGCGCACTCTCTTTAGAGGTGCTACTAGATTAAAGGTGTCAGTGAGCCATTGGTTATAGTTATTTACTGCTAGTTGAGGGTCTGACACTTTGGATGGTTTATTATTATCTAGTTTTTCGGTTAGTGTATTCGTATCTATGTTTTTCCAGTTCCTGCAAGACCTATGTTGCCTTTTTATCGAGTGTTGATTTTTGTATTTTTTAACACGGGCATAGAAAACCACCACTGCATGATCTGACCATACAATAGGATTAACAGTAGGGGGGGTAATAGCCGGATTGTTCGTGAATAAACCATCAAGGACATGACCTGCTTTGTGCGTAGGTGAGGTAACTAGCTGATTTAAGCCAACGGCCTTGAAATCCTCAATAAGGCTCAGTGTGTCTTTATCTGTTATGTTTTCTAAATGAAAGTTAAAATCTCCAAGTATTGTAAAATCGGAGGCTTCTGGCACTGTTTCTAGTAAAGTACTAATAGATTGGAGAAAAGGCGCTCTGGCCGCTGGGGGACGATAAAGCAGAACTCCGTTGAACATTTGGATGGGAGATAAAGTGATAGAAAAAGATAGTGTTTCTGCAGGAATGTTATCTGAAGTTCCAGTTTTTACCGCCAGATCTAGCCGTAGAATTACGGCAAGACCGCCCCCTTTTTTTCCTACCGGTCTATCTTGTCTGACGATGTAGTAGCCCTCAGGGACGGCTGTCACAAGATCGGGGTCTGAAGCCAAGTCGGCCCATGTGTCTGTTATAGACAGAATATCCAGTTTGTGTGCTGATATTAATTCAACCAATCAAACATTCAACCAATCAAACACTCACACCCAGTCAAAAGATCTGGGTTTGATCCATCACCGTTCTTTAGCCCACTCTGCCACCCCAGTTCAGACATGGCTATATGCAAATCAGTCTGACCCTGTGCCTCATGGGAACAATCCAGCCCGAACTGCCAAGCCATGCCTTCCCTGGACCGGAAACAAGCTTCCGAGGACCGGTTTCTGGCATTCCAGCCATCTTCAGCCCGGCCTGCTTGAATCCAGTGGCAAAGTGAGCAAGGGACTCACGTCTGACCATACCCTTCCACACTTATGGCGGCCAAAGCGTGGCAGGGTATGCTCAGACGTGAGTCCCTTGTTCACTTGGCCACTGGATTCAAGATAGCCTGGCTGATGAGGATTATGAATCCGAAACCGGTCCCAGGATGCTTGTTTCCGGTCCAGGAAAGACATGGCTTGGCAGTTCGGGCTGGACTGTTCCCAGGAGGCACAGGGTCAGACTGATTTGCATATAGCCATGTCTGAACTGGGGTGGCTGAGTGAACTAAAGAATGGTGATGGATTAAACCCAGATCAGTTGACTGGGGGTGAGTGTTTGATTTGTTCTAACGCTCCGTCCATCATCCCCTTTTGTATCGCTTTGTTCGCCCTAAGTGTGGCAGGGTATGCTCAGACGTGAGTCCCTTGTTCACTTGGCCACTGGATTCAAGATAGCCTGGCTGATGAGGATTATGAATCCGAAACCGGTCCCAGGATGATTGTTTCCGGTCCAGGGAAGACTTGGCTTGGCAGTTCGGGCTGGACTGTTCCCAGGAGGCACAGGGTCAGACTGATTTGCATATAGCCATGTCTGAACTGGGGTGGCTGAGTGAACTAAAGAATGGTGAAGGATTAAACCCAGATCAGTTGACTGGGGGTGAGTGTTTGATTTGTTCTAACGCTCCGTCCACCATCCCCTTTTGTACCGCTTTGTTCGCCCTAAGTGTGGCAGGGTATGCTCAGACGTGAGTCCCTTGTTCACTTGGCCACTGGATTCAAGATAGCCTGGCTGATGAGGATTATGAATCCGAAACCGGTCCCAGGATGCTTGTTTCCGGTCCAGGGAAGACATGGCTTGGCAGTTCGGGCTGGACTGTTCCCAGGAGGCACAGGGTCAGACTGATTTGCATATAGCCATGTCTGAACTGGGGTGGCTGAGTGAACTAAAGAATGGTGATGGATTAAACCCAGATCAGTTGACTGGGGGTGAGTGTTTGATTTGTTCTAACACTCCGTCCATCATCCCCTTTTGTATCGCTTTGTTCGCCCTAAGTGTGGCAGGGTATGCTCAGACGTGAGTCCCTTGTTCACTTGGCCACTGGATTCAAGATAGCCTGGCTGATGAGGATTATGAATCCGAAACCGGTCCCAGGATGCTTGTTTCCGGTCCAGGGAAGACATGGCTTGGCAGTTCGGGCTGGACTGTTCCCAGGAGGCACAGGGTCAGACTGATTTGCATATAGCCATGTCTGAACTGGGGTGGCTGAGTGAACTAAAGAATGGTGATGGATTAAACCCAGATCAGTTGACTGGGGGTGAGTGTTTGATTTGTTCTAACGCTCCGTCCATCATCCCCTTTTGTATCGCTTTGTTCGCCCTAAGTGAGGCAGGGTATGCTCAGACGTGAGTCCCTTGTTCACTTGGCCACTGGATTCAAGATAGCCTGGCTGATGAGGATTATAAATCCGAAACCGGTCCCAGGATGCTTGTTTCCGGTCCAGGGAAGACATGGCTTGGCAGTTCGGGCTGGACTGTTCCCAGGAGGCACAGGGTCAGACTGATTTGCATATAGCCATGTCTGAACTGGGGTGGCTGAGTGAACTAAAGAATGGTGATGGATTAAACCCAGATCAGTTGACTGGGGGTGAGTGTTTGATTTGTTCTAACGCTCCGTCCATCATCCCCTTTTGTATCGCTTTGTTCGCCCTAAGTGTGGCAGGGTATGCTCAGACGTGAGTCCCTTGTTCACTTGGCCACTGGATTCAAGATAGCCTGGCTGATGAGGATTATGAATCCGAAACCGGTCCCAGGATGCTTGTTTCCGGTCCAGGGAAGACATGGCTTGGCAGTTCGGGCTGGACTGTTCCCAGGAGGCACAGGGTCAGACTGATTTGCATATAGCCATGTCTGAACTGGGGTGGCTGAGTGAACTAAAGAATGGTGATGGATTAAACCCAGATCAGTTGACTGGGGGTGAGTGTTTGATTTGTTCTAACGCTCCGTCCATCATCCCCTTTTGTATTGCTTTGTTCGCCCTAAGTGTGGCAGGGTATGCTCAGACGTGAGTCCCTTGTTCACTTGGCCACTGGATTCAAGATAGCCTGGCTGATGAGGATTATGAATCCGAAACCGTTCCCAGGATGCTTGTATCCGGTCCAGGGAAGACATGGCTTGGCAGTTCGGGCTGGACTGTTCCCAGGAGGCACAGGGTCAGACTGATTTGCATATAGCCATGTCTGAACTGGGGTGGCTGAGTGAACTAAAGAATGGTGATGGATTAAACCCAGATCAGTTGACTGGGGGTGAGTGTTTGATTTGTTCTAACGCTCCGTCCATCATCCCCTTTTGTATCGCTTTGTTCGCCCTAAGTGTGGCAGGGTATGCTCAGACGTGAGTCCCTTGTTTACTTGGCCACTGGATTCAAGATAGCCTGGCTGATGAGGATTATGAATCCGAAACCGGTCCCAGGATGCTTGTTTCCGGTCCAGGGAAGACATGGCTTGGCAGTTCGGGCTGGACTGTTCCCAGGAGGAACAGGGTCAGACTGATTTGCATATAGCCATGTCTGAACTGGGGTGGCTGAGTGAACTAAAGAATGGTGATAGATTAAACCCAGATCAGTTGACTGGGGGTGAGTGTTTGATTTGTTCTAACGCTCCGTCCATCATCCCCTTTTGTATCGCTTTGTTCGCCCTAAGTGTGGCAGGGTATGCTCAGACGTGAGTCCCTTGTTCACTTGGCCACTGGATTCAAGATAGCCTGGCTGATGAGGATTATGAATCCGAAACCGGTCCCAGGATGCTTGTTTCCGGTCCAGGGAAGACATGGCTTGGCAGTTCGGGCTGGACTGTTCCCAGGAGGCACAGGGTCAGACTGATTTGCATATAGCCATGTCTGAACTGGCGTGGCTGAGTGAACTAAAGAATGGTGATGGATTAAACCCAGATCAGTTGACTGGGGGTGAGTGTTTGATTTGTTCTAACGCTCCGTCCATCATCCCCTTTTGTATCGCTTTGTTCGCCCTAAGTGTGGCAGGGTATGCTCAGACGCGAGTCCCTTGTTCACTTGGCCACTGGATTCAAGATAGCCTGGTTGATGAGGATTATGAATCCAAAACCGGTCCCAGGATGCTTGTTTCCGGTCCAGGGAAGACATGGCTTGGCAGTTCGGGCTGGACTGTTCCCAGGAGGCACAGGGTCCGACTGATTTGCATATAGCCATGTCTAAACTGGGGTGGCTGGGTGAACTAAAGAATGGTGATGGATTAAACCCAGATCAGTTGACTGGGGGTGAGTGTTTGATTTGTTCTAACGCTCCGTCCATCATCCCCTTTTGTATCGCTTTGTTCGCCCTAAGTGTGGCAGGGTATGCTCAGACGTGAGTCCCTTGTTCACTTAGCCACTGGATTCAAGAAAGCCTGGCTGATGAGGTTTATGAATCCGAAACCGGTCCCAGGATGCTTGTTTCCGGTCCAGGGAAGACATGGCTTGGCAGTTCGGGATGGACTGTTCCCAGGAGGCACAGGGTCAGACTGATTTGCATATAGCCATGTCTGAACTGGGGTGGCTGAGTGAACTAAAGAATGGTGATGGATTAAACCCAGATCAGTTGACTGGGGTGAGTGTTTGAATTGTTCTAACGCTCCGTCCATCATCCCCTTTTGTATCGCTTTGTTCGCCCTAAGTGTGGCAGGCTATGCTCAGACGTGAGTCCCTTGTTCACTTGGCCACTGGATTCAAGATAGCCTGGCTGATGAGGATTATGAATCCGAAACCGTTCCCAGGATGCTTGTTTCCGGTCCAGGGAAGACATGGCTTGGCAGTTCGGGCTGGACTGTTCCCAGGAGGCACAGGGTCAGACTGATTTGCATATAGCCATGTCTGAACTGGGGTGGCTGAGTGAACTAAAGAATGGTGATGGATTAAACCCAGATCAGTTGACTGGGGGTGAGTGTTTGATTTTTTCTAACGCTCCGTCCATCATCCCCTTTTGTATCGCTTTGTTCGCCCTAAGTGTGGCAGGGTATGCTCAGACGTGAGTCCCTTGTTCACTTGGCCACTGGATTCAAGATAGCCTGGCTGATGAGGATTATGAATCCGAAACCGGTCCCAGGATGCTTGTTTCCGGTCCAGGGAAGACATGGCTTGGCAATTCGGGCTGGACTGTTCCCAGGAGGCATAGGGTCAGACTGATTTGCATATAGCCATGTCTGAACTGGGGTGGCTGAGTGAACTAAAGAATGGTGATGGATTAAACCCAGATCAGTTGACTGGGGGTGAGTGTTTGATTTGTTCTAACGCTCCGTCCATCATCCGTCCATCATCCCCTTTTGTATCGCTTTGTTCGCCCTAAGTGTGGCAGGGTATGCTCAGACGTGAGTCCCTTGTTCACTTAGCCACTGGATTTAAGATAGCCTGGCTGATGAGGATTATGAATCCGAAACCGGTCCCAGGATGCTTGTTTCCGGTCCAGGGAAGACATGGCTTGGCAGTTCGGGCTGGACTGTTCCCAGGAGGCACAGGGTCAGACTGATTTGCATATAGCCATGTCTGAACTGGGGTGGCTGAGTGAACTAAAGAATGGTGATGGATTAAACCCAGATCAGTTGACTGGGGTTGAGTGTTTGATTTGTTCTAATGCTCCGTCCATCATCCCCTGTTGTATCGCTTTGTTCGCCCTAAGTGTGGCAGGGTATGCTCAGACGTGAGTGCCTTGTTCACTTGGCCACTGGATTCAAGATAGCCTGGCTGATGAGGATTATGAATCCGAAACCGGTCCCAGGATGCTTGTTTCCGGTCCAGGGAAGACATGGCTTGGCAGTTCGGGCTGGACTGTTCCCAGGAGGCACAGGGTCAGACTGATTTGCATATAGCCATGTCTGAACTGGGGTGGCTGAGTGAACTAAAGAATGGTGATGGATTAAACCCAGATCAGTTGACTGGGGGTGAGTGTTTGATTTGTTCTAACGCTCCGTCCATCATCCCCTTTTGTATTGAATGTGTTTTTGATGCATCATGTGTAATGTGTTCTTGCTTCTACCCCTAAATGTATTTTATTCTTAGGTGGTTGTGTTTTGCCTAGTATAGTTTATACTAGAGAGGTTATGTGTCCATGCGTGATCTAGGCCTATGGTTATTAGTATTGCGTAGTGTGTACCTACCTTTACCAGTAGTTACTGGTTGTGATCTATAATTGTTATTTTATGCTACAGTGATTTTATATCCTTTCATTCTAATTTCTGACAGTATTTCTATTCCTAAAAGTATTGATCCTGACAGTGGCCCATGTGGCCCTGTCTTGTGAATGATCCCTTGTGAATATTGCCCGTGCCAGTTGGCACAATGTACATGTGTGATTTCTATCTGATGTGATTTTTACAATACAGAAGTTATTTTTATATAACCTTGTGTGGAGTTCCTTTTGTGGTGTGCCTAGTATGTTGTTGCTGTTGTGTGCTGGCGCAAATGCTTTACACATTGCCTCCGAGTTTAGCCTTACTGCTCGTGCCAAGCTACCAAGGGGGTGAGCAGGGGTTATCTTGGCGTGTGACTCCCTTGCCCTGACTAGAATGGTGGTTTCTGCCTGGCTTTGGCGTCAGCCTTAGCCTACCAGAAATAGCCAGTTCTAACAATTACTAATTACTCTCTGCAAGGAATCTAACTGCAGCATTTTACAATAAGCAAAGCATTCATCCTCTTCTACTGAGAAGCGGACAACTCTGGCCACCATTTCCCACTTCGTCTGTAGCTCCTTGTATCCTAGGGGATCATGCTCTATAGGAAGCAACACAATTATCTAATCCTCTTGGTCTGCACAATAGCGACCAGTCTTAGAGATTGTCTCAGCTGTGGTTGCTCTTGACATCTCTACCCTTGATCACTCCTACTTCTAGTGATAGGGTCAACAGCACAATCCAATTGTCTTACACTCTACAAATGCCACTAGAACCCAGTGTAGTTACGGGACACATGACAACAAAGTACTCCCATAGACCGCCATAACAGTGCTTGGATTAATTTCTTTAAATATTTGTAATTGTTTCCTATTATGTTGTTTCTGAGAAGGGTAATTTACGCCAAACCCACAAAAGCTTACTGGATAAGGATATTGCACTTAGATAAGTCAAAGCACGCTCCCCTCTCCCCTTCTCTTACCCAAGACGACATGTAGATTAGGTGTATTGTATCAAATTTAGCATTTTTTTTCTCCATGGGAAGATTGGGCGTCTTAACGTTTCTGTGTGAAGTGCTGTAGAAAGGAATCTCACCATATTTAGCAAGGATATTGTCTTCTAAGTAGTACTACCTACAAAACTTACCTTTCCATCTCTTCAGTCAGACAATGTATCAGGTAATCTTATTTGCATGAGTTATTACTTGAATTTTGTGTCACACGACTCAGATAACTAAAGAATATCCTTCTATTGTTGCAGATGTGGATTATCCATTTAAGAATTTAAAATCATAGTCTCAAAATTGTTTAATCCTTTGTACTGTGCCATACGCTTTCACCCTTACAGAACGCAAGGCTTTCTATAGAGTGCACTAAAATGAAATATACTGGGCATCTGGTCCAGTGGAACCCCAATAGGTGTGCAGATGAAGGTAGCTAATTCTAAAGCTCTTTTTGTGGTAGTGTGGGCGAGCAGTTAGGCTTATTAGAGGGTAGTGCTAAGCATTTGTTGTTACACCAAGAGGCAATAAATGAGACACACACCAAATAATAAATACAAGCCCAATTAGGAAAATAAGCTTGTATCTTTATATACATTTTTAAAAACCAACAATTAGTAATTGCTTTGTATGTCGATTGTTCACCAAATGCAGTTCAAGGTACAAAATTATTACAGGTTTTAGGCAACAGCGGTCAATAAAGTCAGGCAGAGACCGTCACGGTCAAGGGGACAAAAACTTAGTGTTAGATAGCGAAGTACCACCAACACATTTACTGTTTCGGTCGATGTAACCAACACTCTGCCATGGAGCTTTGGGAACAGCAGTCGCCAAGAGTTCAGAGGAAGTTCTACTCCAGGGGAGCCAGAGTTTTGGAAGTCCCAGAGCTCAGGCACAGCAGGCATTTTTGGATTACCTGGGTCGGAGGTGCCAGAGGTCTTGGAATGCAGACTTGGTTCTTCACCAGTGGTGTTCAACTACAGGTGCGGTGGGGACAGTCTGTCGAGGTTGTACCCAAGTTACTGTTTTCATGCAGTTGATGCCAGAAGAAAGTGGGTACAGGCTCACAGGAGAAGGGCTCATTCCCGTCAGTCACAGGTACTGTGAGGATCCATCAGGCTGATGGATGTGTTGTAGGGGTTGATTACCAGACTGGTGGTCAACAAGCTTTGCTTGAGGTAACTTGTGGTTGGCGTGGTGAATCGCGTTGACACGGTCTGTGCTGTTCTTCACCCTAGCAGTCTGTACCGGCAGAGTGCCTGGGACTAGTACCACTAGTCAAAAGGGCGGTCCCAAGCAATTGGCGAAGGCTGACAGAGCTACTGGGTTCTTGGAGGCTGCACAGGTTTCAGGTAGGGACGGTAGGCCACAGTTGTTTAGTCCTTTCGCAGTTAGCATGGTTTGGCGCCGGCTTCTTCAGCACAGGGCTCAGTTCCTGGTTCAGCAGCACGTCTTCTTCCTTTCTCTTCTTTTGGTCCATGGAATCTGAAGTCAAGTTTTCGGGGAGCAACCTAAATACTAAATTTAGGGGTTTTGCAAGGAAAGACAGGCAGTAGCCAATGGACTACTTACATTTAGGGTGTCTACACCCTCTAGTAACTATACCCTCCATATGGGAGGTTTTCTGACCACCTCAAGATGGTGGAATTTCAGGACACAGGTTCACCTTGCCTTCCCTGCCCTAGGGAGGGTGCAGCCTGAAGGGGGACCCACCTCCTCATCTAAAAATGTTCCCGTATTTCCTTCTGCCAAAACTGGAGCAGGAGGGGGAGCTTGGACTCCCCCACTATCTGGGGGTTTCTGGGTTGGATTTCAAAGATGGCATTGCCATTGAAACTCCTTGCCTGTGAAAGCCATCCTGTCCTGGAGGAGGTTTGAAACACCCACACCCAGAGTAGGCATTGTTTCTGTCCTCTGAGAGTGCTGGCTCTCACCCCATGAGGCCAGAAACATGTCTGGTGGTGACAGGCTGGGGGAAACTGGCCAAAGTTCCCACTAGCGTTTGGTTAGGTTTCAGGGGACCCTCTTAAAGCATCTCCTGTGTGGATTTACTAATCAGTCCAACACTGGAATCAGAGAGAACTTATTAAGACCAGATGTTTGGTACCAAACATCTTAGAAATCAGTGAAGTCATCATGAAGCTAGGAACCTCGTGCTGACGAGCATTCAGCAAATGTATTCTTTATGACTTCCCTGTTCACTTATAATGTTGCAGAATGGGCTGGACATTGTAGGGGCATATGTGCTCAAGCTAAAATGCCTACACATAAGGGATAGTGCACCTTGCCTTACGGCTAAAGGCCTGTAATAGGGGTGAATTACCTATATCTTATACAATGTAGGGGTGGTGTGGCACACCGGGCTGTGTGCTGTATCAACTCTTTGAATTTTCCTGCACCAGGACACGCAGCCTTCAGTGGCAGAGTGTGTAGCATTAGTGATGAGGCCCTGGGTGGCACAATCAGTGCTGCAGCCCCAGAGGACCCTCTTCAGTACCCATGCTCTATGTATCAGGGGTACCATCTTCTACGGACTTACAGGGGTAGCTGAAGCTGGGCCAATTGTAGTACAGTAGTTTGGGATAGAGTTTTGGCATGGGGGACCTGTTTAGAAGGGACCCAGTGCACGTACAGTTCAATATTGCTTCAGGCAAAAAAGTGGTGCTAACCATGCAAAAAGAGGTACTTTTCTACAACCCAGGTGCATTTTTTAGGATTCATATTCAACCATATTTTTATGTCTTAATTTTCTTTCATTGACACAAATAACCATGTAAGCTGCTGATACCCTTACCTGACGGTGGGTGTCAGTTCTCAAGTCCCTACGAAGCACAAGTCTTCTCTTTAATAAAATGTGGGGTTATTTCAGAAAGTCACTGCAACTAGTACACTCAAAAAACAATTCAGCCTCAAGCTAATGAGAAAAGGCTGAAAATAGAACAAAGCATGCAGGTTCACCTCACTGGTGAAAATGTAAATATGATCAATTAAGCAAAATGCTCAAACCAAATTTCTATCATTCTCATTGAGAGGTGTAATGTTGCGATGCTTTTTGCTATCATATCTGATGATACTGTAAATCTACAAAGTGGCAATACTGCCAGCTTTTTCTGTGCTTGTGGCATAGGGTAAACGTTTGTCTACTAGACACACCTTTAAATCTACTCGAGAAATACATCGGCCAGTACCCTTTACATTTGGGGGATGGAGGGCCATTTCTGTGTACCAGCCTCAAAAAGTGTTGGACTGGCCTATGGGGCAATATGCCAGTGCCCGAAGGGCTAAACTCACAGATAAGCAAACAATATGAACACAGTCTCCCATGCCTCACAAAACACGCACACAGTTTGTCTTTACAAGTTTAAAACTACCCTAATTCGCTAATAGAGGTCACTTCGACCCTGGCCACCAATGTGGTTGCTGTTGGCGCTCTGCATTGGTAGGTGTCACTGGCACCGTAAACAGACAACCCTCGCCTTTTCTGTATCAGATCTGGAGTTGCCTACATAAAAAGTGGATAAAATGTAGGAAGTTGAAAACTGCCAGAAAGTACTTAGGCGCTTATTCTCCTGAGTATGATTCTTTTCTCATTAAAACGTTGCCAGCGCCATACACGAGGAAATGATGTTATATCATGGGGCAATAGAAACGGAGGATGTCTGGCAGGGCATCCAGACACTGCGTGGAAACGCACTGAGAATCAGAGGAGACCGCGAGCCTTGCTAACAGGCTCCATTAATCTGAGGCTGGGGAAATGATCCTGCACACATTGTGCAGCGAGAACCGGATTACGGGGCCGGTCAGACGGATGCTGCTCTGTGAGCCAGGAGCCGGAGCTCTGTGCCAACACACGTGGTGCTGAAGCAGATGCCGCGAGCAAGTGCACGCTGCGCCGTGAATCCGAGATTAGACACCGGGGCAGGTGCACGCCGAGCTGTCCATCAACTGCCTGCATCCCCGGCAAAGTTTTACAGCGGTGTGTGGAAGAGGATGGAGCAATACACAGGCACGCGCTGCTTCAATGCATTCAAAAGACATCAAGCAGCAGCATAAAGCAGCGCCCTGCAAAGGTGGAAGGGCGTGAAATTGAAGGTGCTGCCCCCTTGAGGCAAGCACGAACCGCCCTTACATTATCCAATGCACGATGCTAATCATGTTTGTGTTTTAACCCTTTCTTCTCTCGAATTTTTCTTTCTTCTGACATGTATAAATAATTGATGCAGTCACTGATCGATTCACTACGGTTATAGTGCTGTGTACAACCTGTCGGTGTTTAAATATCATAAAAATCATAAAAAGGGGTGTTAAGCGCCAATCTTAACATATGCTTATTGCATTTTATTTGCATTGATATCGCTTTAACTGCTACTAACGAAGCTTTGGAGCGCTTTACGGCAAGTAACACGTTACTCCCGAACCCAAAGCTATTGCTTAGTCAAGTGGCTGTTGTCAGAAAAAGCACTCTCAGGAGAAGGGAAGTGAAACAATGTGTTTAAGCCTCACGACAGCTCAAGGATTCTTAGTAAACTACTCTAAGCAAAGTATGCCAATATTCTCAAAATAAATTAAAACATGACTTTAATACGCCTATTGTTGTGCCAGTAGGTCAATCTTTGTTAGACCATAGTCTTTAAAAGGCTCAACCATAAAAACAAATTGCTATAACTAAATAATAAAACTAAACATCGAGATAAAACAGATAAATAACATCCCAATGAATAATACATAAACATAATACATAATTTTTCTACATAAAAATAAGATAAATTGCTCTTTAACATTTCCTTCGCAGATAATACAGATGTCCCCTCTACATGGTTACATATGCCTATTATATGGGCGCACAGGACCGTGGCTAATTCTTGAGCAAAAGTAAGTATGACAAATATCCCGAGTCGGGTTATCTGTGAACATATTTTACTGGTACTAGCCTGTTTGTTTTTACTATCTATACGTCTGATGAACTGTTGATATGTAATCTGTTCTGTGGGGCTGCATTTCAAAGTCCAGAGTTCGGGTTTCACCACGTCTTTGAGTTGCCACTCCGGTTTAGCAGAGTTTTTGAGCCGCCTGCCGTAAGGAAGCAAGATGTTTTCTCGAAGAGGTCTTAAAATGTCTCCAAATACAAGAGATATGCCTACAATGAGGAATCATCGCTTAAGAATGGTCGATTTCCCACATTCATCTTTTAACTGTGAAGAGTTCAAAACAAGAAAAAAACAACATGAACTTAAATCTTTCTAAATATCGGCACGAATCAGAGTTAAAAAAAAAAATCAAGCAGGCATGCCTCTAGGTGTACGTGGTTGCCAGGCAACGCCATTTTCTCACAGACACACATATCCTTGTAATATATTTATTTTTCCATTAGAGAGAGTCCTGCTTCAAGCCATCTGGGCACCCGTGTAAGCAATAAGAAGAAGGAAAAACAATGAAGGAAACGAATGAAGGCAAATGAAAATAAACACATTTGACGTTATGAAATGGAAACGCACAGGAATAAGGCTTATACGTTGAAGTCTAGACTTCCGCATGGGCAGACATATTGGAAAATGCCTGCTTAGTGAATACTCAACTCACGCGCCCTCCGATTTGAATTCATAGGGAGATATGTGAGCTGGTTGCTGAATGAGATTTGATAAGGCTATCCTAAACTTCATGGAAGTATATAAATGCAAGAAAAAAGACGTAGATAAAATAAATATGGTCCCAAAAAGGAAATGAAACGGCACAGAAATAAACACTGGCATGAGACACTACGATAAAAGACAATCATTACAAAATTCAGCTGATTGTTTGATAGAGATCTAAGCAAAGCCACAATGTGGTTGTGAAGTGCTTGGCTAAAATCAAAGCCATCCAAACACTGAGATGGAAAGAATAATAAATTTTAAAGATGCTTGGTAATAATAACAGTACTTCGCGGTGTTATGTAAAATGTGCAACAGGACATTTATATATTTTGTTTCTACTATAGCACGTGTGTTCACCGGCGCTAACTACCAATGCTCTGCAGGTTTATGCTAAATAAGTTAGTGGGTATTAGAAATATGCGAAATGAAGCAGCATGGTTCGGATTAAAAGTACATTATAATTTTAATTCAAATTGGACACAAGTTCATGCTCACTTCAGTAGACAGACTTCAACGCAGTTGTAAAATCTTAGGGCCTTGATGCAGCGCAAATCGAATTTTATTTGTAGGGTTGCATTATATTTACATGTGTAGAGCGCACCTGTATATAATACTTTGTTATATTGACTTGAAGTGTTACAATTTGAAATGTATTAACCTGAAACATGATATATTTAGGCCGATGAAAGGTAACATGGAGAATCAACTTAGAAAGTGAATATAACTAGCTGAAAACATTAACTTGAAGAACTTATGTTCTGAAACCGACAATCATTCATGTACTAAATGTGTTTACCCCACACAGTACTGCACATTTAGGAACCTGCCACAGCGTATTCCCCGGTCCACCACGGAATCTTCCGTTTGTGTGGAGGGATTCAAACGCTAAACCGGAAGTGCGCCTTGGAGTCAGCAGTCTAGTTGATTGCTAGCTGTATAAATTCAGTCAATGGCCCCAACGCGCCGCGGACGCGCGCAACGGGTGCACCGCCAGGGCGCCAAAGGCAAGCCTGTCTGCGCCCGTCCGCGTCTCGCCGGGACCGGGGGGCTGGGACCCCTGGCCCCCGCTTCATGTATCATGCGCTCCTTGGAGAAACACAACCTCAAGGTTTTTACCCTCCTCCAAGACAACACCTTAGACATCCTTGGTGTCACAGAAACCTGGCTTGAGGAGACCTGAACCCCAGACATAGTAGCCTCCCTGCCTCCAAACTACACCGCCATCGACAATAATAGACCTGGCAGCATTAGAGGGGGTGGTGTAGCAATCCTGCACAAACAGCAGCGAAAGGCTGAAATCATATGTGCAGAAAGCATCGAAGGAGAGGACGTACTAGGGGCAAAAATCTGCTACCCAACTACCTGTCTAGCCTTCTTAATAGTGTACCGCCCCCCGCGAACACCCCCCAAATTCGTGGAGCTCTTTACAGCACTATTCTACAACGTCCGCACACGATACCAATGCCTCCTAATAATGGGAGATTTCAATTTTCACTGGGATATGACTCCCATGGAAAGCCAGGCCATTCAACTCAACGAAGCATTGTCCTCCCTGGAACTTATACAAGTGGTAAAGGCTCCTACACACGAGAAGGGCCACACTCTATATCTAGTTTGGTCAACCCACCAGCCTACCTGTCCAATAGATATTAGCCCCTGTGCCTGGTCTGATCACTATCTAATTAGTTGTCAACTCCCACCCACTAATCGAGCAGTCCCTCCTTCTCCCGAGTGGAAAGTACTACGGGGCTGGAAAAAAATTACAGTAGACGACCTGGTCAGCACCCTACACAATTCAGTTTCCTCGATCCCAACTGGGGGCAATCCCGACACAGCTAGCATTGCCCTGGCAACCAGGTTGAAGCAGGCCACAGACATAGTGGCCCCCACGCAGAGTCAGAATCAGGGATAAAGGTAAAGGGGCCCCTTAGTTTAATGACTCCCTAAAAGACCTGAAACAAACCCTCCGCCAGCAGGAGAGAGCGTGGAGCAAAGCCTACAATGCAGATTCCCGCTCAGAATACCTCCTAGCGCTGGGAGCCTACAAAAAAGCCATTCTAGCAAGGAAAGATGAATTCTATGAATTTAGGATCACCACAGCTAAGGACACGCAAAAAGAAACCTTTTGTGTACTTTCTGAGCTAAGACAAACAGAGTCAGTGAAGCCTGCCCATATCCCGGAGGATTGCAACAAGTTCCAATCCTTCTTCCTAGATAAGGTCAAGGATCTGCTGAACGAGATCGCTGTTACTCCCATCGTCCCCTGTCTGCTGTTACCGGGTCCTTTGACCCCCTCGCACGGTGCACAAAAGCTGTGTGCCCTGATTTATTACTGGATTTATCTGCAGCATTTGATACGGTCAACCACTGTCTACTTTTGTCACGGATGCACAATCTTGGAGTCCAGGTCAGAGCCCTCAGATGGCTCACATCCTTCCACAGTGATTGATCGCAGAGAGTACAGCTGATGGACCACATGTGTGACCTGGGCAGTCTTTCCTGTGGAGTTCCTCAGGGATCAGCACTGTCCCCCCTCCTCTTTAATGCTTACCTGCAACCCTTGAATGCCGCCCTAAACACCATGGAGTGTCAGATCTATAACTACGTTGATGATACCCAACTTATCATCCAGATCGACAACTCCCCAGCCTCCCATGCAAGAACACAGAACATTCTCAAATTTATCACCAATTGGATGATGGCCAACTCCCTTAAAATCAACCCGGACAAGACCGAGGTCCTGGCCATCACCACTGACTCTAATCCCTGGAGTAACCTCTTCTGGCCTCAGGAACTGAGCACCAACCCGGACCAGGCTAAGGCTGTCAAGAGTCTAGGCATCAAAGTGGGAGCATGCGCTGGCCTGATGAGACAGTTTCGGAAGCTTGCCCCCCTTCTGAGCTTTTCCACTCTCAGACTGATTGTATCGGCCATGATAGTCTCACGTATTGACTATGGAAACGCCCTGTACATCGGGATCCGGGAAAAACTACTTGCCAGACTCCAGGTCACCATGAACGATGCAGCCAGGCTAATATTCAGACTGCCCAAAGGGGCCCACGACACGCCCCTCCTTCAACAACTGCAGTGGCTCCCAGTCAAGCAGAGAACTAAAATCAAGGGCCTCTGCATCGCTCACAAAGCCATTTATGGCCAATCCCCCACGTACATCAAAGATCGCCTAAAACTTTACACCTCGAATAGGGTGCTTCGATCCTCAGAGGCCTGCCTACTGGCATGTCCCAGTTTCAGTCTCACCTCTAAAGGGGGAAGAGCCTTTTCCAACCTTCATCCCCCCACTTTGGAATAAACTGCCAGATAACTTGCGCAAAGTGTGCACCCTTCTCACCTTCAGGAAGAAGCTAAAAACAGTCCTCTTTTCAGAAGCTTGGGGCTCCCGCCGAATCTAATTCGGCACTTCTGCTGACCAGGACGTGCCTCCCTCTCTTGACAGCGCTTAGAGACCTGACGGTGATAACGTGCTCTACAAATGCGAAATACAAATACAAATAAAAATGTATTAACTGAGTCATTTTACACGTAGGTAAATGCACTAATGGAGGTGTCTTATTTTCCATGCAAATTCATAAAAGCTCATATGATGCTTTCATATGTTAGCTGAATCTCATAGGCCTGAAATGCAGTTCCCTGAAAACTCTCGCTTTAGAATTAAGGGTTTGAATTTGATGCGTGCTGTGGAATTTTTTTTTTTTCATCTTTTGTGTTTGCAGGTGAAAGAAGCGCTATTGTTAACTAGAATAATGCAAGGAGTGAAGAAGTTACAAACATGTCGGTTGAGTCAATAAAGGAATGTCGTTATGCTTCACACAGGAGAAGGCCTGGGAACCAAGGATAAAATGTATAGAGGAAAGAACACCATTGTCCCATGGAAAAATACCTTCAGGATCGTACCCAGAGCAGATGGCTTGACCAGAAATCCATCCTGGGAATATTATCTATGAATAATGTGTTGTTGGGAGTAGGGAAAGCGCCCACTTCTTCTTTTGCCTTCGGAGAGAGAGCATCTGAGAGCAAGCTCTGTCTCTGTAGCTTTATAGTACATGACCCATTGATGGTGGACAGACTTCTTAGGAAGACTCAACATGCTGATTCCTTTTAGCCTCCTTCCTGAAGATGCTTAAGTAGGGATGTCCAAAACAAAAAAAGAGAGGCAACAGAAATAGACAGTTAAGTATTCAAAGAAATATTCTTGAGTCAAAAATAATTTTTGGGGTGGGTTTTAACCCAGTGCATGTGCAGCCAACGTGTTTCTTTCTAAAGAGGGCTTCATAAGGGCTAACTTCACACCACCCAATGGTTTATTAGGCTGCCAGGTGTCACTTCTGAGTGTGTGTCCCTAAGTGTCCCACTCGAGAACTAAGCATGGGTGAATTTTGCGAATTCGTGATTCGCGAATTTGCGGATTTGCGTATTCACGGATCCGCAAAATTCACGAATTTTCGGATTCGCGGATTTGCAAATTTGCAATTTTTTTTACATGGGGGGGGTCTTCTGTGCGAGTTCAAGTGCCTCTTGTGTGTATAAATGGTCAGAGACCGATCAGAGCAGCAGATGAAGAGAAAGAAGCTCCTGGTCACAGGAACAGCACGAGGATTGCGCTCGTGAAAGTCAAGGATACAAAGGCCTCTATCCAGCATCACAGCTGATTTTCGACGGTAGATTTGGGAAGAAAGCACACCTGCCCAGCCTCGACAATGCTCACTATTGTTTTTGGGCTGATAAATGCGTCACTGAATTTGAGCTTCAACTGTCCATCATAGTGGGTAAATGGCGGGAACACTGTGCATACCGTGAGTGTGTGGGCGGGGCCAAACGGGCGGTGCTTCCATGCGAGTTCACATGCCTCTAGTGTGTATAAAAGGTCAGAGACCGATCAGAGCAGCAGATAAGGAGAAGGAAGCTCCTGGTCACAGGAACAGCACGGCGATTGCGCTCGTAAAAGTCAAGGATGCAAAGGCCTCTATCCAGCATCACAGCTGATTTTCGACGGTAGATTTGGGAAGAAAGCACACCTGCCCAGCCTCGACAACGCTCACGATTGTTTTTGGGCTGATGAATGCGTCACTGAATTTGAGCTTCAACTAGGGCACATGCTTTATTGATATCTGTAAGTGCTTCCTGTTGAGGTTTAATTTTTGTGACAGGACCATCGTGCCAGAATGAACCCTGCCCTTCATATCACCGATGTGCGCAGGGGTCCCTTGAGTGAGCTGTCCATCATCCTGTAACTATTTTAGGATGGCGCCGGCAAGCTGCCAGCGCCATCCTAAAATAGTTACTAAGTTAGCTTCAACAGGAAGCACTAATAGATAAAATAAAGCAGGTGCTCGAGCACCAGCTTTATTTTATCTATTATTGCTTCCTGTTGAAGCTAACTTAGTAACTCTTTTAGGATGGCGCTGGCAGCTTGCCGGCGCCATCCTAAAATAGTTACAACAACTTCAAGCTTGAAGGCTTGAACTTTTGCCCCCCGGATCCGCCGCTCGCGGATTTGCGGATTTTTGGTAAATTCGCCGGAGTTCGCGGATCGCGAATTTACAGAAAATCCGCAAGCGGAACGGATTTTGTGCTCATGCTTATCGAGAACTTCAAGTTGACTGATCACTCTACAGTCTGTTCGATGCGATGTTCTGGACATGCACGTGGTACACAGCTTTTTTCTGGAATTAATCACATCTCCTGCACTTGAGGGAGTACCTGATTTCCACACTAGCCTTAATGAAACAACCGCTAAGCATCTTGCCATTGGATGAATCCTATGATTGGCTCTTTTTTGAACCTGCGTACTCAACCCTAAGCCTACAATATCTCGAGTGGGACACACACTCAGAAGTGACACCCGGTACCCTATTAACCCATTGGGTGGTGTTCACATAGCCCAATGAAGCCATGATTAGGGAGAAATGTGTTCGCTGCACGTGCACTGGTTTGAAACCAATAAAGAAAATATATTTTTACTGAAGACTCAAGAACATTTCTTTGACTACTTATCTGCCTATTTCTGTTGCCTCTTTTTAAAAAAAATTGTATAACCTAATTGTATGGTCTAGAAGCAGCAGACCTTAGATGTGGGCAACAGCGTTACATGTGAATCTTCTGCTTCCACGATAATGTAAGTGACTATTTGGCCTGTGAGGCTTTAATCATCCCTAGCTGCTTGTGTTTTGAATTTAAGTAAAGGAGGGATGTCACCTTAGTGTTAGTGTAGGGATAGATTAATGCGTTTTACTCATCAACCCTCGATGCAGGGATACTTGGACTCATGCTTTCTGTTCCTCTGCATTCTGCTTCTTGAAATAATTGTATCAGTTATGCTACACCGTCTAAATTGGATACTATGGGCCCGATTCACAGAATGAACTTAAGACTAAATGCTAAACTTACTACTATTTGGTATTCACAGAATGCACTTACTACTTTCGGGATTCACAGAGTGAACTTACTACTTTCGGTATTCACAGAATGAACTTACTACTTTCGGTATTCACAGAATAGATTTCCATGAGGCACAGGGTTAAGACTGATTTGAATAATTCGGTTACACACTGCGTGCGCACTCTGGCTTTACGACAGGCTCGTAGGGTGTGGGTATACTTATTAAAAATTCACTGCCATTGGTTCTGGGACGCAGCTGGTCCGATTCCCTGTGTCGCTATGCGGCACTGGCTGCGCAGTGGGAAGGTCGCCCATTGAACATTTGCTCGCTATACATACATCCGAAGCTGCACGCGTCCACCCTCTCGGATATGGGGAAGTTATTGCTGGAATTGCCTCCGGGGACATTAGTGCTGGGTGGGGACATGAACGATGTGATGGCCAGGGATTTGGATAGGTCGTCGCCCTCACTGGGTGGGAGGGGGGTACACCACCTCAGGGACTTTACACAAGCAATGGGCCTCATTGATTTATGGAGGACACACAACCCGCACCTCAGACAGCACACGCACCTTTCGGCTGCCCATGGGTCCTCCTCTAGGATCGACTACATCCTCACGCGAGCAGATTGCATTAAACAGTTTCGAGGTGGGCACCTTCAGGCTCGAGGAATCTCGGACCACGCACCGGTGGGGTCCAGCTGTTGGGTCCCACCCGGGATTGGAGCGTCCCCCCTAGGCTTGATTCTTTTCTTTTTAAGGATCAGGACTTTCAGGAGCGATTTAGGGAGAGAGTGGGTCAATACTTTGATGACAACGTGGGTTCTGTGGACTCCCCGGGAATAGTGTGGGAGGCGTATAAAACTGTGGCCAGAGACTTTGTACAGGCTGAAGTAGGGCGAAGGCGTAAGGATAAGCATGCACAGGTGGAGCGCTTGGAGGCGGAGCTCTTGGCTCTAGACAGTGAGACGGGGCTTACCCCAGAACAAGACCGGGGTAGACTACATAAAGCGCGCCTCCTCAGCAAAGAAATAAGGGATATCCAGACGGAACAAGCACGGGCGCATGCACTGGCCATTCAGCGCAGAGTCTATGACCTGGGTGATAAGTTGAGCAAAATGATCGCCTGGTTGGAGAAGAGAGAACGGGACCGCAGTTGGGTGCCAGGTATAGAACACCCGGATGGGTCGGTGAGTACAACGAGCAGGGCCATAGCGGAGGATTTTGCGCGTTATTATGAGGAGGTCCCCCGCTCGCATACATCTCGTGATGACCAGGATTGTCACGACTTCTTGACCCCATTGCAGCTCCAGGTGCTAGAAGCGGCGGATAGGGACGTGCTGGAAGCGGACATTACGGTCAAGGAAGTGGAGGACGCCATGGGGGATCTGCAGACAGGGAAGGCCCCGGGGCCCAATGGGTTTCCGGCGGAAGCATTTCGTTGTGTGGCTGGCCACATACCACCGCATGTGTGCAATATACTCCTTGAGGCGCGGGAAATGGGAGAACTCCCGAGAGATCTGTGCCTGGCCACTATCGTGGTGATCCATAAAGTGGGGAAACCACAGGGCGACTGTAGCTCATATAGGCCTATATCCCTCCCTAATTACGAGGCGAAGATCCTGGGGAGCCCAATGGGATCCCGGCATCCTTACTCTCCCTAGACGCCCACATGGCCTTTGATAGTATTGAACGGAGCTATATTTACGCCATGCTGGAGAAACTGGGTTTTGGAGAACATTTCCGCTCCTGGGTGAAACTGCTGTACACAGGGCCGCTGACGCGAGTCCGAGTCAATGGGGCCATGTCCGGTGAGTTCCGATTGGGGCGTGGCATGAGACAAGGCTGTCCCCTGTCCCCGACCCTCTTTGCCTTGGCACTGGAGGCACTGGCGCACTGAGTGAGGACGGACCCGGGAGTGTGGGGGATACAAATGAGAGGCGGTTGGGAAGAACGTATTTCGCTGTATGCCGACGATATACTGCTGTACACCCAGAGGCCGGCAGAATCGATACAAAGTCTAATGGCAATATTAGGTACTTTTGGGGAATACTCAGGGTATCGTGTTAACTGGAGCAAATCCCTCGGCTATGTTCTGGCGGGACCCCAACCGCCCGCAGTGGTCGGATGTGAGGGCCTGGTCTGGCGAGAGGCGTTTCGTTATTTGGGGATATGGATTACACCGTCTGATTCAGAGTTCTTCCGGCTCAATGTGCAGACGCAAATTGAACGCCTGCACAGCGACGTGCAGCATTGGCGGACCCTTCCGGTCTCCCTCATGGGCAGAGCTGTACTATTTCAAATGATGGCCCTGCCACGATTGTTGTACGTGCTACAGAGTTCCCCTTCCTGATCCCGGATCAGGTCTTTAAAACGGTGGAGGCGGAGCAGCGTTCCCTTATGTGGAGCGGGGGGTGTCCGAGGATTGCCCTTCGTAAACTACAGCGCGGTCCCTATGAGGGGGGACTGGCAGTACCCGACATCCGCCTATATTATTGGGCGGCTCAACTGGCTAATGTTAACGGATGGGTTTTTGCCCCGCAGGAGGAACCGGCCTATCGGGTGGATTGTATGGCCTTGGGCACGGATACCTATTTGACGGCCCTCTACTCTGGGGCGTGGCGTACTCCGTCTTTGCCCCCCCAGACCGCGATGGTGGTCAAGATATGGAAGCGGGCAACAAAATTGCTCGGCTGGGAGAGAAGGCTCACGGCTCAGACGCCCTTATGGAAGGGTGACTTCCTTCGGGAGGTCGTGCAACTCCGCGACCTCCGCCAGTGGAGCCTGATAGGTATAGATCTATTGGGAGATGTTTGGAAGAGGGGACAGGTGGTGGAATTTGCGGCTTTGCAGTCTGAATTCCATATGAGAGATGGGGAATTGCTCCATTATCAGCAATTCAAACATGCTATATATTCGCATTTATCGCAAGGGGACCAGTTACCCGACTACGCTCCACTTGAAGATAGGCTGCTATTGGACCCAATGATTGATAAGGCTATATCACTCACATATAAGAAACTAATTAACAATCTTCCAGATCCACTTGGACCACTGCAGGAAAAATGGGAATCCGATTTGGGCTTGTTAGAGGATGATGATTAGATTGAAGCCCTACAGTGTCCCAGGGAGGTGGCGATTAGGGTAAGATTCCGCTTGGTGCAGCTCCGTATCCTTCACAGGTCCTACACCCCGCGCACGGTGCTATTTAAAATGGGATATGCGACATCACACTCCTGTTTGAGAGGGTGCAGGGAGGAGGGCACATTCTTCCACATCCTTTGGGACTGCCCTAAAATTCGTCCATACTGGGTTAGGCTGAAGGACATAATGGAGGAAGTGGTAGGGGCGGAGGTGCCGCTTGAGGCTAGGTGGCACGTACTAGGAGTCACGGGGGTGGTAACGTGGCCCAGGGGGGATAAGATGTGGTTGGCTTTTGCAAGCATGGTAGCAAAGAGGAATATCGGGCGTCTCTGGGGGAATGACCTGGTACCGACGATAGAGGAATGGGAGCGAGACATGGATTGGTGCCAGAGGGCGGAAAAGGTCATTTACAATAGCCGGGGTTGTCCCCGTAAATGGGAAAAGGTCTGGCAGGCCTGGAGGAGGTACAGAGGAGAGTGGCTGGGCGCCCAGGAGGATGAGTAGTGGGACCTTCCCTGGCTAGCCGCCGCCCACGGCATGTAGAGGATTCTTCCTTCCGGGGAGGCAATGGACTTAGTCTCAGATCTGTTATGTACTGCTGGTGGGGGGGAAGGGGAGGAGGAGAGGGTAGGAGAGAGGATGGCAAGGAAGGTGGGGGGAGGACTGAAGGATAGGGTTGGACTAGGGAGCGCACTGGACTGGAGGTAGACCGTCACTGTACCCGCTAATGACTGCTTTAATGTGATTTTTTGCAATGTAAACACCACTGCACTTTCACTTCTCCATGATGCGTCTTATGATGGAATTGTTTCTTTCAATAAAAAGATGTTTAAAAAAAAAAGACTGAATTGAATATGGCTGGGTCCAAACTGGGTTGGCATGGTGAGAAAAAGAACAATGGATTTAACCCAGATCTTTGTGACTGGGGGTGAAGGTTTGCACTGTTCAGCATCTGTCCATCAATTGTTCCCTTTGCATTTATCACCCTAAGTGGGAAGGGTATGCCCAGATGTGGGTCGGTGCTCACTGCGCCTCTGGATTCAAGCTAGCCTAGCTGATGAAGGGTGATGCCCCGAAACCGATGCTGGGATGCTTGTTTCCGGCCCAGGGAGGACTGGCTTGGCAGTTCGGGCGGGACTGTTCCCCTGAGGCACAGAGTCAAGACTGATTTGCATAAGGCTGGGTCCAAACTGGAGTGGTGCGGTGAGCAAAAGAACAATGGATTAAACCCAGATCTTTTTGTCTTGTGTTGAATGTTTGCATTGTTCAGCATTCCGTTCATCAATTGTTCCTTTTGCAACTGTCACCCTAAGTGGGAAGGATATGCCTAGTCATGGTTCCCATGCTCACTGTGACACTGGATTCACGCTAGCCTGGCTGATATGGGGTGATGCCCCAAAACTGGTCCCTGGATGCATGTTTCCGTTCCAGGGAGTACCTGACTTGGCAGTTTGGGCTGGACTGTTCCCATGAGGCACATGGTCAAGACTGATATGGCTGGGTCCAAACTGGAGTGGCATGGTGTGCAAAAGATTGAGAGATTAAACCCAGATCCTTCTGACTGGGGGTGAATGTTTGCATTGTTCAGCATTCCATCCATCAATTGTTCCTCTTGCAGTAGATTGGAGCCCTGCACAGCATGGTATGTGAGCTTGAAAAAAATACTTTAACTTTTCACTTAAAGTCGGGTCCCACACAATCCATCAGAATGCCCCAACTGCAAGACAGGACTGTGCATGAGATTATGTTCGCACCTATTCTCATGAATTATCAAAAGTAATGGCATTTACCCATCACGATTAATGAAGGAAGAACTACTATATCAGCCTAATAGGTCTTGAATTAAGAATGCAGAATAACTGGTGAAAAGATAGTGTGAAAAACAACGTAAGCCAGCTCAAATGATCCTCTAGTAAGACTGAGAGCAGGACTAGATGTGCCTGATAAGGGGCCATTGCATACATCTAAGTGCAACTGAAATAAACACATTTCACATAATGTCTATATGAGCCCATTGGGAATCACTATGGTGTCAACCATTCTTAAAGTGCTGTCAAAGGTAAGGCAGCGCTTGGTACGATTTGTGAATAACGACAGAACGTCTAGGGCTGTAAAGATCCTTCTGCATGCAGTGGAACTGAATTTAGACAAAAGAGTGTTGGTCCCAACTAAAGTGGGGCATATACCCGATGGCCAAAAGAGTGAGAAAGCACCATATAAGCGTGGTGATGCTTTTGAAGTCTTCGTTAGTCAGCCATAAATGATTGCTCCTCATTTACTTTTAAAAGCTGTTAAAAAAAGGTATAACTAACAAACAGAGTTAATGTGTCAAGCAATGAAACTGACGTGTGGAAAAATTGCTTCGTGAATTTGGCATTTAATAATGAATATATGACACAAGATATGATCAAGCCCGGAGATTTATTTTTCCATGGAAGGAGATGTCAAAGGAAAACTTCATTATCCCTGAGATAATTGTTGCTATAGATCCATACGATGGGGATGGCAGGCACGGCCAGCACAGGTAACTGTGGTGGGGCAGGGGTGGAACTTGGAAGTGGACAGAGGACAGGATAGGGAAAGTAAAATAAAATAAAAAAATAAAACCACTTCCATGTGCTCGCTGCATCACCGAGTCATTTGTGACGTGCAGGTAAAGATATTGCCCTTCATAATTTTTCACTAAACAAGGTAACATGTAAAGTGAAGTCTTGTGTTGACTGCATTGTGCATGAGAACTCTGCTATCGAATAGAGCAAAGTATGCATTTAAGTGAACTCACTATCAATGTGTGTTTATTAGTCACTAACTTCTGCACACTGACATAAAAATTAAGAGAAGGCACACTGCCGACTAACTACTCCTGTCACACAAACAAATCATTATCAGCCACCTGTGTGCTGAGTAAAGGAGGGCGGCAACAACAAAGGAGAACACAAACGGGTTGAAGGAGGTAGAGTGAGAAAGGGGATATAAGGAAGAGCAGAAGGGAACAAGTAGAGAAGGACAATTGCAAGAAAAAGGGGCAAGAGAGAAAGGAGAAGTAGCAAAGATTAAAAGAATTTAAGGCCAAGACAATATTAGTCAGGAAACTAGGAAAGGCGGTGAGGCAAGAAATGAAAAGGGAATGGGCAGTGAGAAAAGGAGTGAAGAAAGATTGAAGTAATAACTATGGTGGTAGAAAAATAACAAAGTAACTAGGAGGAAGCATAAGAAAGGAGGGGCCAAACGATAATCATTGAGATGTTGTAGCTAGAGAATAGGAGTCGAGGGATCAAGAAAAAGGAATGAGTGGGCAGAAGAAAGGAGAACTGAGAGAGAAAGGAGATACAAAAATGGTATTGTAAGACAAATAACGTGTTGCTAAATGCATCAGTTTTCCCCAATCTAAAAAAGTGAGTGACGAACCTTCCAAACCTGCAATGCAGTGGCTGGGGTCTCTCACTTCCCTTCGTTCTATCTCAATGCAGTATGGGGGCTGGTATGACACAACTCGCCATAGCTGCTTTGGGTTCTCAGTCCGGCTCTGATGGAACTACACATTTTTCCAAAAGGCTGTTTCCAAAGTGAGGCCTGAATGTCAAGGAATTCTCAAACTACTACAGAAGCAAAGGGTTTAGAATGCGCAGGGCTGTGGAGTGGTTCCTATGTTATGTGAATTATAGAAAAAAATGCCACTGAAGCATTATTTTTGAACAAAAATAGCAGGGTGGAAATTTGCTTCAAGACTGGCAAATGTTTGAGTAGTATAATATTTATCTTACTGAAAGTAAAATTATACATCAGAAAACCCTTATTCAGGGCTAATGGGTCCTAAGGAATAGCCTGTAATAATGTTTGTCTTAAATGGATCTAAGAGCAGTTGTTATGGCTGGGAGTACTATGTATCTATGTATTTATATTGCAAGGGGGTAACAGATTTAAAGCTGAGAAAACGACCAGTAACACTAAAACACCAACAGTTGAATATGTATTTGATAAAGTTAGTACAGCAAATGAGGGATATAAGCAGTCTGTGTTAATTCAATCTATATTTAGCATAGAAACAATAATAATCGTATCTAGATATATTTTACTTATAGATACCACTAGGAAAAGACTGACATCTGACCTAGGTGTGCAGGTCTGCTTTTTAAAACACACGTTATTAGGCCCGGCAAGCAAGGCATGATATATGTAACACATTTGTAAACATATGAAATGAATCACACATGGTCAAAATTTGTGTTCATACTGAATAATTGTATTATATGCGACTAACAAAAATGCAGCTGTAGTCGACAAGATTACACCCTCATGAGGAGTTTCAATAACTGTATCCATTTATAAAAAGGGTGACGAAGCACACTCCCAAAACTATCATCCTATTTCTCTCCTGGACTCATTAGTGAAAGTATCCATTGATCACTCATTTCTTTTCAGTGATCCTACCTCCATCACCCCCACATGCAGATATCAAATCAAAAGAGAGCTACTCGATAAATTTGAATTACAAAGACTAAGCACCGACTCCCTAAAGAAATCTGTTATGGCACACCATCGAGTGAGCAATGGGGCAGGAATGGAGCCCTATCTATTTTTAATGCATAATCATCGGGACAGATTCTTAATGTGCCGTTTTAGGCTCAACTTGTTACACCACATTTTAGCTTATCCTTCAGGTTTTACGGTAACAGTTGAGCAGAAGGGTGCCTGCGGCTGCGACAATAGGTCTCCGCAGGACACCCTTCATTTTGTACTTTTGTGTTCTTTTTATCAGATGCCCCTTCGTAAATTTCTTGTTGACATTTTAAAGGAGGCTGACATACGTGAAGCCAAGATTGCCCTTAACTTTTTACAAATGGCTGTTGATACCCGTACTTTATGCTCGATAGTAAATTTTCTGAGAGTGTCCGTAAGACTCAGGAATACCCGTGACTGAATAATGATACATTTTTAACGTAGTGTCTTTTTGTTAAATGTTTTTAATGTTTTCTTTTTAACTTGTTTTTAATGTTTTCCGGTTCAGATTTAATGTAAATATATTGTAAATTGTACAATGTGTGTATTTGTACTATGCACTTTTTATGTTGATTTTTAATCAACGAAATAAAGATTTACTGAACTGAACTGAACATTAGTGAAAGTAATAAGCAGAGTTTTAATATTCAGGTTGGAGGAATCGGTACAAGAACAATTTATTTTATCCCCAGTGTAGTATGGTTTTAGAAAGCAGATGGGGACTATTGAACAATGTATAAATTTGGAGAAACTAATTGGGAAGTACACTAGAGCCAAATCGGGAGCTTTATATATTTGTCTTGCAGATTTAAGCAGCGCTTTTGATTTAGTTGACCACAATCTTCTTTGGTCAACACTGATTTTCTTAGGTGCACCCAGGCCAATATTAAGGGTTCTCTCTTGGTTGTTTGAGAACCTATCTAGTAGAGTTCATTTTGTGCCTCAGGGCAAGTGGTCAACTACTTTTAAATTAGGGCAAGGCATTCGACAAGGTTGTGTGCTAGCCCCCCTACTGTTTTCTCTATTTATGAATAGGGTAGGTATTAATTTGCAGGCACTGCACGCTGATGCTCCCTGAACTAACTGACATCCTATCCCAGTAATGTTCTATGTTGATGCTGTTCAGTTATCAGGTACCCCGGTTGGCTTACAAAGAATAATGAATGTCTTTAGGGAGTATATGTCATCTAAGGAAATGGTGATTAATAAATCTATACCATTTGCTATGGTTTGTGGGCCTAAGCATTAACAATCTATAACATTTTGTATTGATACTACACCAATTGTTACAGTAATTTCTTTTTGTTATTTGGGTGTTTTATTTACGGGTAACAGATCCTGGGGTCCAACAAATTTTAAATACTAATCATTAAGGGCAAAAGAGGATATTCATTTTTACCAGATCTATCATTTTAGATTCTAATGTTTAGCCTTGGATAAGGCTTTGAGTATCCCACAGTTTTCGTATATTAAGTTTCACTTTAGTATGTTGTTTAACTTACCCTTAATGTCAAACTATGTACAGGTGCTATCATTAACTAAGAGAATGATAAATGATACTTTTTTCAGTATATATCTGGACAGCGATTGACTGCTCACAATACAAATTCCTCAGTCATTTTATACATGTCATATGGGACAGAGGAGAGTGGCTACAACTACCCATCTGGTGTAACACGTATGCAACACCATTTTATTTTGCTACAAATGAGATGTGGCATTGTACATCACTTAGTGGCTTTTCCAATCATGAAGTCTTGTCCTTCTGATCAGACTCCATGTCCATCTGATAGACGAATTAAGCAAAGCATGATGCACTTTGTATTGTTTTGATAATTTGATCAGACCTTATGGATTTTTTTTAATCTAAAACCTATATTTGTTAGACAGAACAATATATCATATAAAGCTGCTATAAAATATCTGATTGCACTATGCAAACCTTTCTGTATTACAAAGTGGCCCTTTTTATTTTGAAATTGATGTATGTAAGTAAAAGCCGTTTTTATTCGCTAGCCCTTGATTTTAATCTGTCTTTTGTATGGATTTTATCTAATAAATATAAAATTATATATTTTATAGAGATGACATTTTATTGGAACTATTTTATGCAAATGTACTTTTATGGCTGTTTCAACTATCCGAATAAAGTTTATGATCAGAACCGAACTGACATCACTGATGACATCAATGATGACTTCATCTGCAGAATCTCTGACTCCCACACTAACACCCCAATGTAACCTTTGATACACCCACTCCAACTTCCACAATAGCATTCTCAAAACCATTGACACACCCATACCAGTACTTACACACCTACTCACTGATTCCTTGGTCTTCAAACACATCCACTCAGTCACCCATACAGCTACTCATACACCAACTCACTCACTAATAATAATAATAAATTCTTTATTCGGCTTATTCACAAAGGAAAAACCATAAAAGAGGAAAAACCATAAAAGAGAAAATAAATCACATTCATTACATTTTGGAAAGTTAAAAGAAACATTTTTCATAAAATTTCATACAAGAAACTAGTTAGTTAGAGAAAAGTTAGTAAAAAAATTTCTGTAAGGATCTGCTCGATGTGTCATTAATAGAGGCGTTTATAAATTATTCCTGTGTTTCGTGATGCATTTTAAAAAGTTACTCACAAAATAACAGACTTTTTTGTTTTCCAACATTTGGAGTCTGAGAAGGGCGGGTCTACATTGTCTCAGTCCCCAGTTCCTTAATATTGGTAACAACCAAATTTTTCTGTGCGGTTGATGGTATTTACAAAGCATAATCACGTGTAGATTTGATTGTGCTGATAATCCATCACACGGACAGGGTGGGAGGATCGCATTCCAACAGTTTTTCAGTGGGAACGTAACCAGTCTAAAAAAATTATTTAACCTAAATCTTGTTAGTAGCATTCTCTCGTAAGTTGTTAAATGCAGAGTCAGATACGGATGAATGTCATAGGATATTTGGACCATATTAGCATGAACTACCGCCGCTTTTTGTGAGTTCGATGCCAATCTTAGGGTTTCCAAATGTCTTAGAGCTAGTTGTTTAAGATCTCTTTTTGGGATGTCTATTATAGATTCAGGTTTAAAATAATAGTTCTCAAGCCCTAGATCTTTTAAAAAATTTCTTACATAGGACAGCCACTTCACCTTAAAGGATTTGTCGAGAGCCATCGTGTCAACGATGATAGACTTGGTCAGCTTGTTGTTTTCGGATGTCCATATACGCCGCCACAGCATCACAGGTTCTATTTTAATTAGGTCCTCTATATAGGGTATTCCTAATTCCAGATGCATGGCATATATTGAGGTGCCTTTCGGGGTGGCCAAGAGGAATCTGAAAAAGACATTTTCCGCCTTCTGGATGAAGCTAGTGTCCGTATACCCCCAGACTCCCGCCCCGTATACGGCGGTAGCCCGGCACTTGGCATTGTAAATTTTTAATAGCTCCACCGGGGGCCTTTTACCTAGTTTCTGAGAGAAGCTTGTTAAAGCGGCTATTGAGCTCTTGAATAGATTACCCCTTGTGACTACAGCTGGCTTCCATGTTAACTGATCATCTATCATGATGCCCAGGTAGGGGTATTGGGGGGTACCCTCAAGTTTTTGGTCTTCGAGGTAAATAGCTTTTGTTCTTTTTTGCCCCCTGCCTGCTGTCATGACGAAAGTTTTCTTCACGTTCGCCCTTAGGTCCAGGTTGCCCATGAAGGTCGTGTACCTATTCAGTGAAAATTGAAGCTCCCGAGGGGTGCGGGCGAGGATGACGGCATCATCCGCATAGAGCAGGGCGGGAATCAGGCGCTGATTTATACGTGGGAGGTCCTGAGCCCCCCTCAACATCTCCCCCTCAAGACCATTTGTGTAGAGTGAGAAGAGGAAGGGGGCCAGGACACAACCCTGCCTGACTCCACGCCCTACGCCAAACGGGGTCGTCAACTCGCCATTTACACCAAATCGTACTCTAGCCGTGGCTCCGGAATAGAGTTCTCGTAGGAAATCCAGAAGAGGGGGTTCTACTCCCATTTGAGCAAGGACCGTCCACAGCTTTGCATGCGAAACGCAGTCAAACGCTGCGGAGAGGTCAACAAAGACCATGTAGATTTTGTTAGCCTTGGCCTGTATGTATTTTCCCATTATTAGGGTGAGGTTGAGGGCCTGCTCAACTGTTCCAAATCCCTCACGGAAGCCGAATTGGATGTCGGAGATAATACCTCGGTCCTCGCTCCACTGCTGGAGGCGCTCAAGGATGACTCTCCCCACTACCTTCCCAAGCGAGTCCAGCAATGAGATGGGCCGATAGCACTTCACATCTTGTCGGTCCCCCTTTTTGAAAATGGGGACCATTATTGATTTAGTCCAAGAACTTAACACTCCCTCGGTCACGGCAGCAATGCACACTCTTGTTAGAATCGGAGCCCAGAGATCTGGGTTATTTTTAAAAAAAGTCCACTGGAACTCCGTCTGGGCCTGGTGCTTTCCCCGGTTTGCTTTTCTGCAATGCTTCCAATAGTTCAGGAATGTCAAAGAGAAGTGGAATGGGGTACTGTACTCCTGAGGGCAATAAATCTGTTGGTGAAGTATTTTAAAAAATATTGGAAAAGTGTGTTACCCATATCTTCTCGTCTATGGCAACTTCTATTCTAGGTGTGCCATTGTCCGAGAGAAATGGGGTTCTGACTATACGCCAAAACTGCTCGCCGTTTTTTGAGACCGCACTCTCATGGAGATCATCCCAGAGTTTCTGCTTTATTTGGGCGATTCTCAATTTTCGTTCTCCTATGTATTGGCGCCTTAGGAGTTGGATTAGGGCTGTGTCTCTCGGTTTATTGTGGAGTGCTAATTTTAATTTTGTTAGAGCTGATGTGTAATTTTTGTTAAACCACCCTTTCTTTGCTGAGTAATTAGGTTTGGGTTTTGACAAAAGTAACTCCTTAATGGACTCTAGAATTTGTTTAAAGTTCGTTAGAACTTCCTTGTGGTTAGACGAAAGGTCAAGACATTTTAGGATGTTTGGATATGCTTGAATTATACTTTTTTTGTTATTTCGGTGGGGTTAATTTTAGCCCATCTAATTGAGTAACCATTCTTTTTGCTAATCTCTAATTTATTTTGTCCGAGCATATTTACGATATCCAAATTTAGGGTGTTAGATGCAGACAAGTACAGCTTAATCCTTAGGGCTGAGTGGTCACTGAGTGGATTGCCAATGACCTCAAAGTCCTTGGTTATACCCCACAGACCAGACGATAAGAATATATAATCGACTGTTGTGTGGTGACCTCTACCCAGGTATGTCGGAGTTAGTAGGTTGGAATCTGCATTTTGACAATTGGCAATTTGCAGATCCAGATCCGAGAGGACAGCGTTTAATGTGTTCCCTGCTTTACTGTGTGAGAAATGAACTAATGGGGCATCGAATTCGTCCGCCATCCCACAACAAAGTGAGTTAGTCTTTGAACATGGATGGAGGTTGAAATCTCCTCCCCAAATTAGATGGGTTGCTCCATTGCCAGATCTCCATTGGTAAGATTGTTTTAGGGTCTCATGTACCTGATTAAGGAGATTTATAAATTGATCTTCAGGAAGATTGTTATATAAGTTAGTCAGGAAGATAGTCTCCTTATTAGCCAGCGATAAGGAGAGGATTTGGAAGTTGGAATCCTGAGAGACTATGGCCCTTTTTGTGAGGGTTAGGGTGTTCGCTATATAAGTTACTAACCCGCCTCTGGGTCTTCCCATTGTGCTACTTAGGGCTGGAATTGAATAGGTTTTATAACCTTGTAGATGTAAATCTTCTAATGTCCAAGTCTCCTGGAGACAGATTATTTGGTGTGGGTTTAAGAAGTCTTGTGCAGTCCCATCCTCGATTTTGGTACGAAGACCTGCTATATTCCAATAGAGTATGGAGGTCGGGGGAGTAATATCTTTTACTTGTTCTACTGAAAGTATGACTTCAGAGTTCGTAAGTCCCGAGGGGATATTCAAATTCCCCGGACTGGGGGGTGCGTGAAGGTTGTTGGACGTGCCTTCGCTTGATGGTCAATCGACCATTTCGAGTCCGCTGTACCTATTTGACAAGGGGATGTTATGCCATGGGTCCCATCGGGGAAGATCTCTGATCGCCGGCCTTTGTTTGTAAGGTCTCCTATCTTCCCAACCTCCCCCCTGATAGCGTGGAACTACTGTGTTCCAAGAGTAATCTGGTTCATAGAATCTAGGGGGACCATAATATCTGGGGTTCACTGAATCATTATATCTAGGGGGTGGAACTGCCCAAGGAGGCTCTTGTTCCTGTAGTCCGTTTGTTTGCCTAAATGGGTAGAAAAAAGAAAGCGATTTGATCTTTATGCCTCCGTTTGAGGTAATATCTTCCCACGAACAGATATAGTCTGCTATTCGTGGGTCCTCGAAGGTAATCGCTATGCAATACCCAGGAATTGTTTTTCGTGTGTTGCCCACCCATGGAACTCTGACAGCAGATCTAATCCTACCCTGCCAGACTGACGGGATTGGACGATTCGTCTGCAGCCAGTGCTGAGCCTTATTTTTCAAAGACCAGCCAGGTTCCGAGTTGTGGTCAGTTAGCTCAGGGACACCGGCCATAACCGCCACGTACGGTGAGGCCTCAGGTGGAAAATCTGCTGGCGGTCTTGGTTTGCCTAAATTTTTGGCGATATTTCCCCTGGACTTGACGGACGGGGTGTTTGAAGCTGGAGTCTGGGGAATCAGGGTTTTAATGAATGATTTGTTTGTAGTTTTATTGGTGGTTTTATTAGATACCTCTGAATTCGATGGCGGAATAATTGGCGTTCCTTGGGAAATCAATGAGGTGATATTGGTGGGATTATTAGAGATGGTCGGGGTGGTTGTTGTGTGTGTAGGTTTGGGTGATTTCGGAATATTGGTATTAATGGGGGCACTGGGAATTGTAATATGAAGAGTCTTCTGCTGGGGATTAGTCAAATTTAAGTTCCCGTTTGTTGTTTTTGTAGAGAATGATTTTTTAATGTGGTTTCCCCCTTCTTTATGCGAACCTACAGGATGAACAGGTTGTTGTGTTTTTACAAGTTGTAAGATCTGTGACTCCAAGTTCGCTATTCTTTGTTCTAAAGGTTGCAGTGAAGTTTTGAATATGTTAGCCATCTTAGTTAATAATGAGTCGGGGACCTCCATCCCGCAAAAGCCCTTGGGGGATTGTGTGACAATTGGGGGATCCAGATCTATCGGAGTAGGTGTTCCGATCTCTGGTTGGTGTACTAAGACTGGAACTTCCAATTGTTCTGCTCTAAGCGGTCTTTCTTCTGCTGTGCTTAGTAAGTGGGTCGGGTTATTTAATGTTTGGGGATTCGGAGCCACCCTTTTCTTACTAATCGCGCCATCCCTTTTTCCCCTTTCTATCATTTTTTCTATGGAGGAAATAGGTGGGGGGGTCTGCGGGACTAGATCCGGTGTTTTTTCTAGATCAAAACTAAGCTGTGATTCGGCTAGTTGGGACACTGATAGATCAACTGTGTTCAGTAGGCTGCGTCTCTCTCGTGGCGGGTTAACCTCAGCGATTGTGACTCCTGTGGCTGGTGACCTGGCGTTCGCCAAGTTCCCCAGTGAGGATCTCTTGGCAAAAGCCAGGTCCAAGGAGACCCTTTCTTCCATTAGTGATATGCTTTGGTCTATGAAAGTGTTCGCCTTCGTTATGAAGTCATCCATAGGACCAAGCAATTTAACAACACTACCCGGGACTTTGGATTTAGTTCCTCTGGTAACAACCATTTTTGTTGGGCTATGAGGCTGGTGTTAATAGTAAGGAGGGTAATGGTTTCGAATGGGGCCGAACGAAATGTGGCCCAGTCCAGTCTCTCAAGTCCTCGAACGGCCTCAAACGGCCCGCTCTTTGCCCGGTCTTCGCCCCGGGCTGCGACCCGCGCGCGACCAGCGCACGTCCCGCGATGCGCGTTGTAGCACTTAATTAAGTTCAGAATAGGAGGGTGGGGGCGGGCACTGGGAGGGGGCGCGGCTCACGCGGGAAGAGGACCCAGCTGGTGATAGTGAATGCTGGTCCTCGCAGTCCCGGGGCCGCGCCTCTCACCTCCTCTGCGGCCTCGCAGTTGTTCTTCTCCTCGCTGTGTCCAACGCTGGAAAGACGGGTCAGCAGGGCTACTCCTGTAGCAGAGACAGGGTCACAGGGCGACAAAAAACCTCTAAACGAGCGGCTCCCGCGAAGCGGGGGCCGCGAGAGGTAATGAAGGGCAGAGTCAGCTGGGGGCGGGCACTGGGAGGGGGCGCGGCTCACGCGGGAAGAGGACCCAGCTGGTGATAGTGAATGCTGGTCCTCGCAGTCCCGGGGCCGCGCCTCTCACCTCCTCTGCGGCCTCGCAGTTGTTCTTCTCCTCGCTGTGTCCAACGCTGGAAAGACGGGTCAGCAGGGCTACTCCTGTAGCAGAGACAGGGTCACAGGGCGACAAAAAACCTCTAAACGAGCGGCACCCGCAAAGCGGGGGCCGCGAGAGGTAATGAAGGGCAGAGTCAGCTGGGGGCGGGCACTGGGAGGGGGCGCGGCTCACGCGGGAAGAGGACCCAGCTGGTGATAGTGAATGCTGGTCCTCGCAGTCCCGGGGCCGCGCCTCTCACCTCCTCTGCGGCCTCGCAGTTGTTCTTCTCCTCGCTGTGTCCAACGCTGGAAAGACGGGTCAGCAGGGCTACTCCTGTAGCAGAGACAGGGTCACAGGGCGACAAAAAACCTCTAAACGAGCGGCTCCCGCGAAGCGGGGGCCGCGAGAGGTAATGAAGGGCAGAGTCAGCTGGGGGCGGGCACTGGGAGGGGGCGCGGCTCACGCGTGAAGAGGACCCAGCTGGTGATAGTGAATGCTGGTCCTCGCAGTCCCGGGGCCGCGCCTCTCACCTCCTCTGCGGCCTCGCAGTTGTTCTTCTCCTCGCTGTGTCCAACGCTGGAAAGACGGGTCAGCAGGGCTACCCCTGTAGCAGAGACAGGGTCACAGGGCGACAAAAAACCTCTAAACGAGCGGCCCCCGCGAAGCGGGGGCCGCGAGAGGTAATGAAGGGCAGAGTCAGCTGGGGGCGGGCACTGGGAGGGGGCGCGGCTCACGCGGGAAGAGGACCCAGCTGGTGATAGTGAATGCTGGTCCTCGCAGTCCCGGGGCCGCGCCTCTCACCTCCTCTGCGGCCTCGCAGTTGTTCTTCTCCTCGCTGTGTCCAACGCTGGAAAGGCGGGTCAGCAGGGCTACTCCTGTAGCAGAGACAGGGTCACAGGGCGACAAAAAACCTCTAAACGAGCGGCACTCACTCACTAATACAACCACTAATATATACATTCAACCACCCATACAGCCACTCACACATTGGCAGTCACCCGTAGACCTTCTCACACACCCACTCACCCACCCATAGAGTCATCACACAGGCACTTACTCACCTATACAGTGATACAAACACACTCTCACTTATTCATATACTCACTCACCTACAGAACCACTGACACAAGCATGCCCTCACCCATACAGCCACTCTCACAATAACTTACTCACAAATACAGTCAGTCATATACTTCAACACTCACCTAAACTGCCTTTCACCCTTGCAGTTACTCACTCATATTCCACTGACACATACATTCAGTAACTGACACAGCTATACACACACACAGTCACTCATGCAGCCCCTCACCGATGCACTCACAAACCCATACAGCCACTGACTCACCCACGCACTCATCCATGCAGGCAGTAACACACTCATTCACCTTTTGTTTTTTCAGTGAAATGCTATGGTTTGCTAATGCTTATTCCTAACTCTAACGCCCATGCAACTTTTGTTTTTTCCAGTTAATTTCTATGATTATTTAACTAGTAGTAGCGTTTGCAGAGTGGTGGAGAAAGGGGTCTGGGCCTCCAACCAACTCTCAGGAATTCCGCTGTGTAGGCCCTACAGGAGGTACCAGGTGGGCTGCTATGCCCCTGGGGTCACATAGACATAAAGTGGACTTCATCCTCCAACCAGTAGTACACCAAAAGCCATGTGGTAGGGAAAGGAGACGTGGCATCCAAAGACCTCTTAGCAATTCCGCTTTGTGGGACTTACTGGAAGTAGCAGGAGGGGTAGTTGGACCCAAGGATATCCTTGGGGGATAACTACCCCTCCTATTACCTACAGTAAGTCCCACACAGCAGGATTGCTTGAGACCTGATAGGAAGCCATGCCCCTTTCTCCACCACTCTACAAACACGCCTTCTGGTACACTATTAGTAGGGATATGAAGTCCCCTAGGCTATTGTGGGTCCTTGGGGACCAACTATCACTCCTGTTACCTCCAGCAAGTCCCACACAGTGGGTTTGCTAAATGTTTGTTGGTGGCCACGCCCCTTTTCTCCACCACTCTGCAAAAAACACCTCCTGGCACACCACTGGTTAGGGGATGAAGTCCCCTTGTTTTTTGAAGGTCCTTGGGGGTCAACTAGCCCTCCTGTTACCAGAGGTAAGACCCACATAGGTAGATTTCTGAAAGGTCATGAGAGGCTACGCCCCCTGCCTTCACCACTCTGCAAACATGCCTCCTAGTGCACTACTCATTATTGGAAGAAGTCCACATTAGTCCTTAGGTCCTCAGGAGGCAAGAGGACCTCATCACTCAACCTTCAGTGCAATGAGAGGTGTGTCTGCAGAGTGATGGAGAAAGGGGGCATGGCATCTGATCACCTCGCAGCAATCCGACTGTGTTGGGCGTATTGGAGGTAAGAAGATGTCTTGTTGACCCTTAAGGATCCTCAGCAGCCAAGGGGACTTCATCCCCCAACCAGGAGTTCACCCGGAGACGTGTTTGTAGGGTAGTGGAAAAAGGGGATGGGACTCTGGTGAGTTGACGCTTTTTACAATTTTAATTTGTTAGGAAGGGGTGCCACGTGGTCCCCGTTCCTTGGTCCATTTTGGCCCCGGGCCCCCATCCCCTGCAGCCTGACCTTTATCTACTTTTTATTATAATAGAAAGGGAGGGAGGCTGTGCTCCCCCCTCTCCCGGGCCATTTTTGACCCCGGGATCCCATACCCCGTGGCGTGCTCCATTATTTATTGCTTGTTTTTTTTAAAGAAGGGGCCCTATCCTTATTTTATTTCTTCATTTATTAAATAAACAGGAAGGAGGGCCATGTGGCCCCCCTCCAAGAATGATTTTGGCCCATAGGATCCCATCCACCAGGCCCGGCCGTTATGTACTTTCTTTTATAATAGAAATGGAGGGGTACACTCGGCTCCCACTCGCAAGGTTGATTTCGGCCCTCGGGACCTCCACCCCAGGGCCCCAGGGCCATGCTATTATTAATTTTTTTAAAAGGGGGGACGTGCGGCTCCCATCCCTGGTTTAACTTTGGCCCCGAAGACCCCATACCCTGTGGACTGGCCACTCCGTTGGGATTCATGCAGGGGAGCCTCAAGGCCCCCATGTTCCCTGCTGCCTCCCCATCTTCTGCAAGAGCTGGCATTGCTTTGAGACCCAGGGAGTTGCTGAAATGCATCTCCATGCATCTCCATGGATCTCAAAGCAATATCTGTTTCCCTGCTGGGTTGACAGTGGGTAGGGCAACAGCACTGCTCCACTTTCAGCAAGCGAGAGCATTTTTGCTCTCACTTGCTGAAAGCAGACAGTTTTCTATGCAAACTATAGAATGCTGCAATGTCCAATGGGTGGGCACAATGGGACACTGCTGGAACTGGCCCAGGGGGTGGTGGTCCCAGGAATATCTATGGCTCCACAAGTGGGTGCCAGCAGCCTCCCCTCCTTTTTTAAGTGAGCCCTGGGGACCACGACTTCCCCCTTCATGATTGAATTTGTGACCCGGTTAGGTGGCAGTCCCTGGAGCTGTGTGATGGTGGTGGATCCCCTCCACACATTATTATTTCTATAAGCCTTGGGAGGTGGCGGTCCCCAGGGCTGTGGGGGAGGCCATAGGGCCTGCCCACCTCATACATTTCTAAAATGCCCCCAGGACCTGGCACACCGAGGGGTCATTCTAAAACAAGTACAGGAGCCCGTAATTGCTTTTTTTAAAATATTGCTGCGGATCCACCTGCGAGTCTGCGTCAAAATGAAAAAAATATGCTTTTCACCCCAGCGGGATCCCCCAGGGACCCCCTACCTTATCTGGGGGCGGGTCGTTGTATTCCTACCCTGCATGCTTTTCTTTTTTTTAAAACTTTTTTTCTGAGACTCAGCTTTAAGCTGACTCATAAGATGGCTGCCAACACTTCCTGGTTGAAGTATTGACAGCCAATCAAATGTTAGCAGGATTTACAAGTCCACTGCAAGGACTGACTACTGAACAGATTTACCACAAATCACAAAAAGCATGCTTTCTGACCAACATCTACCTTTCTGCCAAATTTGGAATAATTCATTCAGCAGTTCGTGCTGTAGTCGTGTTCAAAAAATGAAAAATCCCTATAGACTTAAGATGGGGAATCATGTTTTGGGACCTCCCTTTTTTCTTGCCTCCTGCTTGACGGATCACCCAGAAACTTTCAACACAGCAGTTGAATCTAAAAGGGGAAGTTTTGTGAAAATTTTGTGGAGATTTATCAAGCAGCGCTAAAGTTATTGGCGAAACAAAAAATGCTTTTCCTATGGAAACTTTGGTCTTTACTATAACTTCTACTGCTGATGGCTGTCAGTAGGTAATTTATATATGTATATATTTTGCTGCTGCAGAGTACAAAAAGCACAGCACTCGTGGGAAACTGCTCACCCAGATTAATTCAGGTTTACCAAGCACACAAAAGAACACGTTTCAGCGGGGGAGATTCAATAGATTTTTTTTTCAACTCTCAAACACACCAGACGTGTTTCGGCAGTCGCCTTCCTCGATGGTACCATGGGTCCCCAGGGCCCAAAAAAAGAAAATGAAGGGGGCCACACAAGCCCCCCTTCTAAAAAAAATAAATAAAAAAAAGATTGGCATCGTGCCAGAGGCCCACCCCCTCCCAGCAACACTCTGCAAATGCGCCCACCAGGTACGCTCAAGTATGCGCCAGAGGGCTGCCTTGCAGAGAGGTGGTCCAAGGCTACGTCCCTTTTTACACCCCTCGGCAACGCAGCTCTGTGGCGCTTAGTGGAGGTACCTGGTGGGCTAGTTGGACCCCGGGGACCCTCAGTCATCCAACTAAAAACACGCCACGTGGAGCGTTTGCACACTTGTCACACCAGGGCCCGCCCCCCTCCTTGCACCACAGTGCAAACACGCCCTGTGGCACGTTTTAAGTTGCGGGATTAATTCCCCTTCCATCCTGAGGGTCCCTGGGGGCCAACTAGTCTGCCAGGTACCTCTTGTAAATGACACAGGGCTGCGTTGCAGAGAGGTGCTCCGAGGCCTTGCCCCTTTTAACACCACTCTGCAAATGTGGCTTCTGGTGCACTGCTTGACGGATCAGCCCGAAACTTTCAACACATTAGTTGAATCTATAATATATATATATATTCGATTTTGATGCACTAATTCCTGAAGTAGATACATATTTGCATATAAAGACTAGGGATGTGGGAAATCCTTGTAATTTATTTTCACCTAATATTGCAAATTTCCACAAGTTATACTAAATGACGTGAAATGCAAATATGGCATTTAACGCTATATTTTAACAAGAAACACAACCAGGAGTTCTTAGTTCACTGAAAAAATACAGCCCTAAAAAAACGAATAATAGCAGCACACTTTGTAGTCAGTTGCTTTGTTCCCACGCTCTCATTGCATGTTTACAACAGGTGCTATATGGGTGCATTTGCGAAATTTCGCTTAACAAGCGTACCATGCAATCGACAAAATTACGCAATACCACGCCAGCTTGCAACCCATTTTGCTCGAGCCTTTTTACTGATCAGTTGCTGCTCTCTGATTTAAAATATAACTGGTGAAAGGTCTGCATGGTTGCAGCGTATTCATTTCCAATACAGAAATTGCTTAGAGCTCGGTTCTCTCGAGTAAATGGATTAAGGTATTCAACTGAAAGATTTGTTTTCAAATGTATTCTTGAACTTCACAAATTGAGGTTTCCCCTTTATCTTTTGGAGATTAGGATCGCTGGTACATGACTGGCATTCCTTTGGCGAGTTTTTCTAACATAGGAAACGGAGGTCGAGAACCTTTCATGGCTGAATGCCCACTACCTTTTGCTGGAGAGCTGTCTGAGCTGTTTATTCAAACCCTTAAGTTAACTATAATAATTACAAAACTTTCTTGTTCCTTTACAAGTTATATTGTCAGTGATATACACACGCGTACATATTCATTTTTTATTCGCACCAAGAAAAACAGCCTTGGGAGTCTAGAGGCAACAAGGGATTAATTACTTATCAGGCTTGCTTGGAGGTACGATAGAATTAAATGGAAGGATAACACGGTCAATTGCTATTTTGAGACTGGAGTCCAAAAAAAGTGGTGTATTTATACAATGTGGCCTAATCCAAGTGTATTAATTTTACCTTGTCAACATGAGTTTTTCATGTGACATTAGCACAAATATAAGTGAGAGTTTCACTTGTACAGCTCAGATCTGTTTTAAAAAGGAAGTAGACTTAATCATTTCCTTTCAACATAGGAATAGGCAACAAATTGATACTTGAGAAACAAAAGTCAGCACACATTACTTCATGTTGTCAATACATGAAGAACACAGAGAACACCGCCCATAGGGGCATATTATCAAGAACGGCGTTATAATTTCGCCGCTTTAGCGACAGGAAACTGCGATAATGGGCTTGATAATATGCCCTTGTGATTTCCCATAGAAGCCCAGCTTCACACCAGAACCTGGGCTTCTATGGGAATTCACAAGGGCGTATTATCAAGCCCATTATCGCCGTTTTAGCGGCAGTTTCCTGCCGCTAAAGTGGCGATAATTTTATCGCCGGCCTTGATAATATGGCCCTGAGTGCTTTGAATTGGTAAGATGCTCAGTCTTAACTGAGTATCAAAGATGTTCATGCTAAGCAGATTGGTTACTTCAGAAATAATGTGTTCTACTGCAGAGCAATATATGGTGTACAGTTAACGGCGTAGTTTTTGAACATTTTCATTATGAGACGAAAGATCTTTGTGAAATATGAAATGTGTTCCAATTTTAATTTTTGACTTTGAATGTTATTATGTGAAGAAATTATTAATAGAAAGAGTAGAGTGGGTCCCTGTGCTAGTCGATTGTGGGCCAGATTTCCATAGCGCATAAGTGCGGCGAATGTTAGGGAGCATTTTTTTTGTGCTTTAAATCAAGAACAAGGTGGTAGAAAGTTGAACAGATTGGTACTTTTTCGAGGTAGTGTCTCAAGCACATATTTTTATTGACAGCAAATCAAGTGGTCTCTTCTCTGTGCTGCACAAGAAGGGAATGAATGAATTTGTTCGATAAGCCAAATATGCACTGCACAATTCGAGCTGGTTAGGAAAAATAGTGTAATGCAACAGTGTGCGTTGTTTCCTGAATGAATGAATGATTGACTGCAGAGCTCTTGATTTCTACAGTGCACTATTTGAACTGGCATATTATCGCAAAACACTTGGAATATTTCGCTGCTTTTGTTTTCATTTTAAAGAGCACTGAAAATCTAAAAATGATATTGGCCTGATTCTGGCTGTATCTCTTTTCTTGCAAACTACGGGATATATTGAACTGTCTTGGACTGTACAACTCCTATGCAGTGAACATCCATGTGTGCGACTGTAAGTAAGTGTTACAAATGTAATTGCAGGATTGAACACAGTTCAAAATCACATCATTGGCAGAGCCTAACTGGCATTTAAACACCTTCTGACTGAACACTGAAGACATATGGCTAATTTCTCGAGTCTATTATTCACAATGTATTAAACCAGTAGGTAGCCATGGCTTTAAACAATAACACAGGTGTAAGGGACACAACAGCCTACATTTTTATTGGGGCCGAAACGTCAACATCTTTTTTGTTAGCCAGCCTGAACAACAGAGATTTAGCACTGTGTTATTGTTTAAAACAGGACTACCTACTGTTTTAATACATTGTGAATAATATGTTCGAGAAATTAGCCATATGTCTTCAAAGTAACGGACAATTGTGATTTACACTTGATCCTGTATTCACTTTCTTACCCTCACTTGAATCACAATCACCTCACTTCTCCCCTCTTCCCTTTCCTTCCAAGGGGCACTTTATATGTAACAGTGTTTAAATGATGATACAAATGGATCTATGCCCAGTGTGATTAAATAACACTGCGTACAAAAATACTTTTCGTGCTTTCCATGAAATTTCTTCTGATTAATGTATTTTGTGTGTTGCTAAATTGTTTTCTGGGACCATTGTTCCTACGTACTATTCTGCACCCAGGTCCCAGAGACTTTCTTTGGGTTTACCCTTTTTTGGTAACCAGTAGTCTAACTTAAACATCCCCAATGACAGGACAATGGTTTTCTGAAGAGTAGCTGGAATATAGGGTAATACCGTCTTTATTGTCCTGATGGTCAAAAAGGGAGAGGAAGTCACTGCGTTGACTTGGTCGGTATAGCTCAGTCTGTTATCTAGTAAACCTCCCAGGTTACGGGTTTTGCTTACTGGTGTGAGGAGTGAGCCTAGTTCCTGCCACAACCAAGTAGGGGGCCCAAAGAGAAGTCTGGGCTCTAAACAGAAAAACGTTTGTCTTTACAGCACTGAGTTTATGGAGAATTCTTATTCATCCATAGAGTGACTGCCTTCATGCAGGCACAGAATCTGGGTCCAATGCCAGTGTCTTCCCTTGCCAGGGATACAACGATTTGTGTGTCAGCAATGGAAGTAAGAGTAAAGCAGAAGGATTTTATTAAATCAGCCTGTGAGCTAACACACATTAGAAAGGGTCAGACTGAGCGAGGACCCGTGAGGGACCCGCACAGTAGGGAAAAGACTATGAGACAAATTCGCCCAGCAGAACAGACTGCTCTCTGCCAAGGAGGAAGGAGTTTTACAGACCCCAGGCTGTTCCAGTAATCCCAATGCAGGCTGGGCACTCCATCAGCAGCCCATGATTAATAGTATCAAATTTGGCTGATAAATCAAGCAGGATGAGGGATGCCCTTCCTCCCTGATCAAGCATCAGCCTAATCTCCTCAGAAGCCTTAATCAATGCTTTTGCCAAACTGTGGCCAACACTGAAAGCCAAATTGAGCAGAGCCCAAGAGATTGTTGGATTAGATGTGATCTATAAGTTTTTAGTTATGATTTTTTCAGCAATTTTCGCTGGCAGAGGTAAGCAAGCAATGGGCCGGATCCATGGGATCCAAGGTAGATTTTTTTTAAATCAGGGAAACCACTGAGGCTTTCATCCATTTTTCAGGGAAGTAACCAGTTGTGAGCAGAGTTGAGAAATGTCTGTTAGCTTAGAGGCAATAGTCTCAGCCGCTAGCTTGGAACATCTATGGAAGGTGGGGCAAACTCACTAAGAGTATTGAGCTGAGGTATAGCCTTTGAGTAGTACATATTAACTGATGATGCATGATGTGGGTGTGTAAATCTCTGAGTGGGTGTGCGAGAGAGTGTGAGTGGTTCTGTAAGTGGGTTTATGAGTGCCTGAGTGGGTCTGTGAGTGGGTGTATGTATCTGAGTGGTTTTGGGAGCACGGGCATCAGATAATGGGTCTGGGAGAGGCTGTGAGAGAGTCTGAGTGGGTCTGTAAGTGAGTGCATGAGTGATTGAGTGGGTTTGTGAGTGGGTGTGAGGGTGTCTGTGAGCAGGTGCACGAATGTCTGAGGGTTCCAATGAGTATGGGTGAGAGTGCCTGAGTAGGTCTGCAAGTGGGTGTATCAGTGTCGGAGTGGGTCTGTTAGTGGGTGTGTGAGTGCCTGAGTACGTGAGAGGGTGTCTAAGTGTCTGTGTGGTTGTTTCATGTGGGTGTGTCAGTAGCTGTGTCAGTGACTGGGCCACTACTGAACTGCAACTGCCTATTTATCCAAAAAGTCCACACTTTTGCAAAAAAAAAACTATCCAAGTGGAGTACTTTGTACTGGTTAGTTACTAAGTGCTACCTCCTTGGGTAAGTGACCAGTACATATTCTACACTACAGCTGCATAATGGAACACGAGGAAATGTCACCAGTGACCGTGACTGTGTTTTTAGCAATGTGATTGATCCTCATTTGTCTTTATTCAGAAATTTGTGATATTAATAATCTTCCTATAGAGAGTGACAAGAGTGCAAATCGGTAAATCTCCACCTAGTCCTTCCTCTTAACTATATGAAGTTAGTGATTCTTTGTTTGGTGGAGATGTACTCATATTCCTTGGCATCAAGAATGTATCACCAAAATCAGCAGGAAACACACTAGGGGCCTTTTGGGAAGCTGCCCAGGCTCCGGGCAAAAAGCAGGAAGACATTACATACTACTAAGTTTGACAGGTGGGGCTAAATGGATGAAGCTTCAGGTGATTTTACACATTTGTATTCTCATGGTCATCTAAAGGGAGGTCTATGGACATTGCTCTCACCAGGTAGGGGCAAGAAAAAAACAATTTGACACAGTCACTCTACATTTTGCTCCAATAGATCAACGATGCATTCACAGCCCTATTGAGCAGGTGCTCGTGCCAGCCCCATGACAGTTCTCCTGTTCGGCTTGCCCATAGTCCGCTACCATCTGCTGCCTGTCTACCTGCTGCCCTTTGTTTGTGCCTCCTCTGCTCATTCCTTGTTCTGTTTTGCATTTCCTGCTGGTTTTCCTGCCCTCTGTTTTGCCTTCATCTGCTCTCTGTTTTGTGTTTCCTTCTCATTTTTCAGCCCTTAGTTTTGCCCTTTTTGTTAATTTTTTTACCATCCATTTTGCCTTTCTGCGCATTTTCCTGTCCTCTGTTTTGCCCTTTTCTGCTTTGTTTTGCAATATCTGCTCGTTTTTCTGCCCTCTGCTTTGCCTTTTCTGCTCATTTACCTGCCCTCTGTTTTGTCCTCTTCAGGTCAGTTTTGCCTTTTCTGCCTATTGCCTTTTCAGGTTACTGTTTTGCCCTTTGTCTTGCCCTCTTCTGCTCCGTTTTGCCTTTTCTGTTCTCTGTTTTGCCTTTTTCTGCTTGTTTCTTACATCCTTCCACTGTTTACTTCCTCCCTCCACCCAGCACCCTGCCCTCCTACAGGACCAACTTAATTTCGGGGTCAGCCCTCTTTTTTACCCAGGGGCCAATTCAGAGGAAGGAAAAGGAGATGGGCACCAGACAGGGGGGACTCCCCACAGATGGCCCAACCTCATCAGCAGCTTTATCTGAAAACCCGGAACCAACAATATTGGTGGTAGGGGAGTTCAAGTCGGAGGTTGAATTTTCCAACACAGATGTATTACCCATTTTCAACCTCTCCTCTATGAATTTGAGCTTAGAAGAATGCTCTGTTCTTAGTCAGGCCTTTCTTTTGTCCCGCATACCCCTCCAAATGTTTTCAGATTACATGCAAATCTTTTCTCCTTTTTTCGAAAAGTAAGATTGTAAAAATTCTTTCTTGATTGTCCTGTTGATCCTAATGTGGAAAATCGCTCTCGTTGTAAACCCACTTCCCATTCCACACCAACACTGGACAGGTGGACCTGGGGTTAAGATATTTGAGCAGAATGTCATGAGAGAGATTGCTCATATCGTTAAATCTCCTCAGAATGTTCAGACTAATTTGTCACAGGTTGAGAACAAGGATCTGATTGTTAAACCTTGTGATAAGGGTGGGTGGGGGATAATCTTGATGAGACAATCAGATTATAATGACAAAATATTGAAGATGCTGGTTATCCCAGAACATTACAAAAGAGCGCACCCTAGAGAATTAACTAAGCTAAGACCACCATTGAGGAAATGACTGGCAGATCATTAGATCTGGGATATATTTGTCAATTTGATTTCCTCAATAAGACATGTCCGAAAACCCCAGCCCTTTATGGGCTTCCAAAAACCCACAAGAATATTGATGATCCTCCCATGCGTCCCATTATCTCAACCATCGGCTTGAATAATGAACCTTTGTCTAAGTTTGTAGACTCTTACCTGTGTCCCCATACACAAAGCTATGCCTCATACATCCGTGATATGGGTGACATCATAAGCAAGATTGAGGGTACGCCTTTTAACCAGCACACTGAGATCCTTGTAACGCTTGACATTGAGGTCTTTATATACTAATATCCCTCAATGTCAAGCGTTACAGGCGGTCACTTCCTTGCTTCAGCGGTCGGCCGGAGATAGACCTGATGGCTTCATTCTCGAATGCTTAGAGATAGTACTTAAAAACAACTACATTGACTTCAATGGCACCATCTACCAACAACTGAAGGGGACCAGCATGGGAGCATCTTGTGCTCCCAGCATAGCAAACACCTACATGGGGGAGTGGGAGATTAAGAACGTGTTCAATGAGTCGGCTCCATTCATCTACCAGGTTGGTCTATAGAGATGCTTCATTGACGACATCTTTTTTGTCTGGAGGGGAGACAATGATTCCTTACAGGAATACATATTGTAGCTCAATGCGAACGATGTTAACTTGAAGTTCAGTGCGAACAGCAGTTCCACCAGTGTGGAGTTTTTGGACAGTTTGATATCAGGTACAAATGGCTCTCTAGAAGTGAGCTTGCTCAGGAAGCCCACTGCAAAAAATACCATTTTGCAGTACCATAGTTTCCATCTGAGCTGTCAAAAGGACTCCATTCCGTTTGGAGAATTTTTGAGAGTTCGACGGAAATGTACAAACATGGCAGAGTTTCACAAACATGGCGACGCCTTGAGAACCGGTTTGTTAGCCAAAGGATACCCCCGTAGAATGATACGACATGCGTACAAAAGGGCCAAATACTAAAACCGAGAGACCCTACTAGTGGGTACACGTAGTTTGCCCCAAGAGCGTTTCGTTTGTGTTGTCAACCATTCTGCATAGAATTTCAAAATTAAAAATATCATCCAAAAGAATTGGAGAATTCTTAACAGTGATGAGAATGAGACAAAATTGGAACAGCCTTTAGTAGCTTATCTCATAAATCGGAACTTGCGGGATTTACTGGTCCATACCAGACCAGTGAAGAACACCTTACGCCAAACTACGATTACAGGTTTGCCACCCATTCTAGGCAACCACAAGTGTGGCTCTTGCCAGGCCTGTGAGGCTGCGATTGTTACTGAACCATTAACTTATCATGGTCATAAGATCACTCTGCGGGATCTTACGAATTGCAGAAGTCAAAATATAGTGTCCATGTGGACTTGCACAAGAATTTTGTGTACGCTTTAGTGAGCATAAATCAGCTATTCATACTAGGAAGATCATAGCCCCGCTTGTCGAACATTGTCTGGATAAAAATCACTCTGAGAATGATATCAAATGGTGTATCTTCGAAAAAATAAAAAGGAAGGCTGGTTTTCCCATTGAAGTCATCCGTAAAAAGAGGGAAACCTTTTGGATATTTTCTAAGGACAGTGTGAAACAAGGGCTCAATGAGGATATTCAATGGTATGTTACTCAACCTTGGTGATCAACCTAGTGATTTGTATATCACTGGAGTAGCATGTTGACTAGGGTGTTTTTCTTTGGATAGACTAGGACCACTATCAATCTGGGCCATTTGGGCGCCATGTGCCATTTCTGATGTTAGTAATTGGTAACCGGCATGTATGATCCTGACTGGTAATGGACACATTGTCTTTAGAGGGTGGCAGCGTCTTTTTATATCTTTTTGTAGCAATGCTCGTCCTACTCTATTTTAGACACCTTGTTAGACCATATGTGAAGCAATTCATTAGATTGCTCTCATTTGAAAAAGGCACCCTTGTTCCTATATTTTGGTTCCCTTTCTTTGGACATTGGTTTGCCTTTTTTTAATATTGACTAGCTGTGTGCATGTCTCCTACTTTACACCACCAGGAAAGAGATAGGTAACCTTGAAATCAACCCCTATGTTTACGGACCCTCGCAGAAGTAGCGTATTGTAAATCCAGTAGTAGTAGTTTTTTCAACCTTTATTTTTGTGGAATGCGCATGAGTAGTTTCCTCGCCTTTCACTGATTGAGAAGGGTTGAGTTCAGGGATATTTCGGTACGCGTATAGCGCTCCCTACGCAAGATGGCGGTGTTACTCGGAGGGGGTTGTCCACCCTCTTTGTTCATGACAGCGCCTTTCACCATATATACTTTGGGACGCATCGGTACGCGTTTTTGCGCTCCCTATGCAAGATGGTGGTGAAACTCTCTATGTTCATGCTATCGCCTTATGCATCGGTACGCGTTTTGCGCTCCCTATGCAAGATGGTGGTGAAACTCTCTATGTTCATGCTATCGCCTTATGCATTGTATACTTTGGGACTCATCTCCTATTCATGATGGCGGCGGAATTCGGTAAGCTGTGTCCTCACTTTATATCTATGGACTGACTCAGATGTTGGATGTCAGGCAAACGCGCTCTTTCCAGCTGGGTGTTTGTGGTATTTAAATCCGACCGGCGTTCTGGACTCTGACGATCGGGTTGACGTGAGGATATGTGTATTTGCTATATGCGGGTGATGATCCACGTGAAAGGTGAGGAGAGACCGTATTTTTATTATAGGGTGTGTATGCTGATATGCCGGGTAGTGCTAGTATAACTGTATAGATGTGGAGGGGTACCTCTGTACCGTCAGATTGTTTTCCCCACTGATTTAGGGCGATATAGATCCTGTCCTTATGAACGCAATGGGAGATGTTAATATATTTGCAGATGTTGAGGCGTTATTTACAAATCAGTACATTGCTTAATTTGAACTTTCTCTTGACATATGGCATGGTCGATATTTTTTAGACTAATATAGGATGAAGCCTTCCATTATCGAGAGTTGAAGGTGCAGGACCTAGCATGGACGGTGTGACATATAGGAGGTTTATAGGTAAATATAGCCTAATATCTATCTGATGTAAGATCAGTGCACTAGGGGGCACGCACTGTGATGACAGCTTGTTGTTTTTTTGACTTACAGTTAAAATGGATACTTTTATTGACAAAAGATACTACATATAAATGGAAAGCTTGGAGATATTTTGAACAACCTTTTTGCGTCATAAAAGGTAATTGAGTTTGTTCTCTCCCGTTTCTTGGCACTACATATAGATGAGGGAGTAGGTGTTGACATATATTGATGGAATATGCTTTTTCAAATAAATTCCTTTAGTGATGCCGTGTTTGGAATATTTGAGAATTTTGATGCTCTACGCACATGAACTTGAGAAGTTTCCTCCTTCAGAAAGGTATTACTGCTGTGTTTATTTTTCTACTACACAGTTATTTGAGTATATGGTTGTCTCTATGAGATATTTAGGGGTTTCGGTATGAGAAATCTCCTCTCTTTGCTCCCCGCCTTCACAGGATAGTAGAACGTGTTCTTGTGGGAACTCTCCTTGTGAAGCAGTGTTGTACCATCTTCAGTCGTCTTTCAGGTAAGACACTATATGACTGTGAAAGTCATCTGTATGTAGATAGGGGTGGCCCCACATAGTGGTGACTGTATGATGAGCGATAATCTTTTACCTTGTGGTTATCTTAGAAATTAGCTTTTACTTATGGTTACCACATTGATGTGGTTTGTTCCAAGTTTGAAGTAGTGTTGAGCGGCATTATGAGAAACTGTTTGCTCTGTTTATTCTGTTCCTACAAGAAATGAATAGGCTTGTTCTGTGGTAATTGTCATGAAAAGTGGCCGTTCTCAATTGTTGCAGGATATATGAATTAAATAAAGCTACTATAGTAGATGACAGTGGAGGCTCACTACTAGTAAGTATTGTGAATGAAATAGGCTTCGTGTACATAGCCATTGGATTTTTTGGTCTCCTCCTTTTCCTTTGTTGACGCGTTAGCAATTGCACTATGTCTTATGCATTTATCTATTTGTAATTGTTCACTCACAACATCTTGGTGGTGGTGTTATTTATGTTGGTTGTCTATGCATAACCCATTAATAGCCCTGAGTAGGTAAGGGCCGGATGAGTTATTCATATATTATATGTGGTCTCTTTTGTATGTCATCTCAGTATAAGTGATATAATGTTGTACTTGCACGTCAATGCCATGGTAATTATGAGAATGGATAATTTGTGTGTTTACCGAATAAATTGGTCCAATTGACAATTTTGTCTGACATTTTTGACATGTGGACCAGGTTTTTTACTTTTATACTATATTCTTCCAGGTTGTGTTTTCCTTCCCCGGGTTGAGGTCCTTTTTAAGCTTTATATCTGGCAGGTCCTGAAGAAGGTTTAGAGCTTTAGTTGAGCTCACATTATGTATTTGTGAAAAAGGAATATAGGTCGAGAGGGAGATTGTTTCTATTTTTGTGTGTTTCTTCCCCTCTTCTCCCTTACCTGCTAGGTTCTCTTAGAGGGGGTCCCCTACATACTGCATACCAACTTAAAGGAGGATTCAGCACACACCCCTTTTAGCAGGCCCTTCTACCAGCTCCCCCTGTGATACTTCTCCTGGCTTGCTTGCCCAGAGCCCGCTACCCTCTGCTGCATGTCCACCTGCTGCTATCTGTTTGTGCCCCCTCTGCTCCTTTCTTGCTCTGTTTTACCTTATCTGCTCGTTTTTCTGCCTTTTGTTTTGCCTTTTCTGCTTATTTTACTTCTCTTTGTTTTGCCTTCTTCTGCTCCATTTTACATTTTCTGCTCTTTTTTGTGCATTCTACCCTGACCCTTTCTCTTATTTTTTAGGTTTTTGTTTGGGACTCAGCTGAGTCCCAAGATGGCTGCCAACACTTTCTGGTTGAGGTGCTAGCAGCCAAACAGAATCCTGCACGGGATTGTCAGGATTCGCAGAGGTGTCGCATCCCTAGATATTCAAATTTGGATTTCTTTTAATAAGTCTAACACTTCTTCAATGGATTTACACCAACTGACAAACAGGTCACTTTCTGGACCAACATCAAGCTTTCTGCCAGATATGGTGAAATTCCATTCAGCAGTTCAGGCTGTAGTTGTGGATAAAATTCCTATAGGAATCAACATGGTAAATGCTAATTTTTTACCCCCCCTCTTTTTCTCTGCCCCCACTTGACAGAAGACCTTGTAACTTTATATGCCGAGCAAGACCCAAGATTCATCACAGCGTCAAAGATATTGGCAAGTCAAAAAAGGCATTTCTTATGGAAACTAGGTCCTTACTATAACTACCTACTGGCGACCGCCAGTAGGATGTGTGAATATATATATATATATATATATATATATATATATATATATATATATATATATGCTTCAAAAGCTCGCCTCCACCACAACTTCACCACGGACTTGCAAGTAAGACGAGGTAGACCCAATTCTGTGCTGATTTTTAGTTTATTTCATAAGTGCCACCAGCCATCACGACGCGTTTCGGCAGATCCCTGCCTTGAACACATGACAATAATGTCGTGAGACACACCTCTATTTAAAGTGACTGTGCATGATTAGACATGAAAGAAATACTTATCATGTGTCCTTTCATTTGTTCAATACAGTTTCAGAGATAATATTTGTATACAGATAAAACACAGGTAAAATGCAAGTAAAATAAAGGTAAAATACAATTAATCTGTCCCATATCTGCTTAAATGCATTTGAGGACAAGCACAGATGTGATTGTATAATACATTATTTCATTGTGTCCAAATATCTAAAATATACTCTTTGATTGTATAGAGATGCCCTCCAACTCAACAGGCATATCGATCTATAAACAGTGCATGGTTTTATGGCACTGTTGCATTTGCCATTGAACACAGTTTTATACATGATTTTCATGTTTGTCTAAAAAACTCATTTACAGTGTGTATCCCCAGAACCCCCATAAATAATGTACAATAGTGTGTGTTCTGAAAAAGTGCAAAAAGTTAATTAAATAGTGTCATACTTGTGACACCCTAACCTTTTAAATTAATTTCGATCAAATATTGAAAACATTTCCACAACCTCAGGTTCAATATCCACACATTTGTGTCAGAGACAGTTTTTTTGGGGGCTACCTTGATATTGATTTTATAACCTCACATGGCATGAATGATTCCCACAATTGTTTACATCACTTTTAAGTATTAGCAAGGTAATAATTCATTCATTCATTAAAGTGTTTAAAATCATCATAAATACCCATCATAAAAAGCCATCATAAAAACCTTGTTATACATCTAAAGATAAAACTTCTATTATATAAAAGTACCAACTAATTGCTTATAAAGTCCTATTTCATCAATGCACTTGATATAGAAAACAATAAGACCTTCGGAACAGATATTGCTGATCAAATACTGATGTTTCATTGATATACCCTCCTATATTCGCAGAAAGCTAAGTGCCATAAGCCCACTTTTATTATGGATAAACCTGATCTAGGGCAGTCAGTCCAAATAGGTATAAAGATCCTCACTCATATTTAGTCCATTTGGCTGTTTAGTATCTAACATTAATATGTAATGGGTCTCTAACCGCCTTAATAATCCCTCCCTGTCCCCACCTCTTCTCTGTATTGGGACATTGTCTATAAGGTAGTATCTCAGATCCTTTGGTTTGCCCCCGTGAGTTTCCTGAAAATGACGTGCTACCGGGTAACTAGGATCATTGTTATTTATTGCCCTGATGTGTTGTAGCACTCTCTTGTGGCCTGGTAACCTTGTACTTCCTACGTACTGTAGGTTGCAACTGCCCTCTAAGACGTAAACCACATACTGACTCCTACATGTGAGATGATATTTTATTGTCTGGGGTTTCAAACTGAAGGCTGTCATAAATTTGGTTTTGTTGACACCATGTGAGCAGGCTTTGCAGCTGGGGCATTTATAGAATCCCTTCTGGGCCAATGACCATCCCGTATTATCCTTATATTCTGGGCTGCTTTTCACCAGGATGTCTGCCATGGAAGTGGCATTCCTGTACGTTATTGCAGGATATTGGGGGAGATAGTTTCCTATCACCGGGTCATCTTTTACTATGTGCCAATTGCGTTGTATGATTTTGCGCAATTCCCTATGTTGTCGACTACAGGTAAAGATGAGTCTGGGAGTATCAACTGGTGTCTCTGTCCCTCCCTTCTCATTATCCGAGGTGGTACCTGCTACTTCCAGAAGATCTACCCTTGACTGCAATCTTGATTTCCTAATTGCTGTATCAATCGTTTTGGCACTGTAACCACGATCTAGAAATCTAATCTTACTTTCCTGTTGATGTTTATATAATTCCCCTCATCACTGCATATTCTGCGCAGCCTCAGCATTTCCCCGTAGGGAATGCTATGTATAAGGTGTGTGGGATGTGCACTCGTTGAATGTAGCAACGTGTTGCCAGCTGTTTCTTTTCTATACAGCGTAGTATTGATCTGGGCTTAATCTATATTCACTTGTACATCAAGGAAGGATACCTGATAATTGCTGATTTGGGACGTGAATTTTAAGTTTACATCATTCTCATTGATGCATTCAATAAATACTTCCGCCTCTTCTAATGTGCCTTTCCAAACAATTATCAGGTCATCTATGGACTTTGAATATTGCGGTGAGACGTCAAGGGGGCCCGGGAAAGACTTTGGAACAGCAAGGACACTGAATTAATTTTAAACTGCACATATACAAGCTTAGTCAGGATCGCCAGCACTCCATTAGGGGTTCCAATGAGCCTAAATGAAAATGCTTACCTGGCAGCCAAGATGATGCATGCTGGGAAATGAAGTATTTAACGAGACAGCGTCCAGGCATTCAGGAAATCTATCAGCTCAGCTGGGCTTCCACCAATGGCAGCAAGATGGATTACACATAAGCTACAGGTAGCAGCAGTTGGTGTTTGGTATTTGATAAAGGGACTCTACCCGAAACGCATCATGCCTCCGGTGCTGTAATAAAGTGCTTTATACGTGGCTCCCTGCTTGTGTCCCTCCAGTTCTTTACGTAGTGAAGTGAATCTTTCTTTTGATATTTTCACGCCATACCCGGGGCGTGATTGGGGGACCCGTCTCGCTTTGCGGCCGGAGCTCAAGGGTATCTGCCCTGCAGGTTTTCATGTGATCAAAGGTAATGGAACAAGCTCTGGCCCCCGCAACCAAGGAACATTTCGGTGTTGCTGCAAATGCAGTCCATGACTTGACGGAGGGACCGGCATCATTGCAGCTGAGTCTCCAAACCGCTATGGACTTTGCCTATTGCTGTGAGACGTCAAGGGGGCACGAGAAAGACTTTGGAGCAGCAAGGACACTGTTTAATTTTAAACTGCACCTATAGAAGCTTAGTCACGATTGCCAGCACTCCATTAGGGGTTCCAATGAGCCTAGATGAAAACGCTTACCTGGCAGCCAAGATGGTGCATGCTGGGAAACCAAGTCTTCAACGAGACAGTGTTCAGGCATTCAGGAAATCTATCGGCTCAGCTGTGCTTCCACCAATGGCAGCAAGATGGATTACAGAGAAGCTACAGGTGGCAGCAGTCTTGTTTGGCATTTGATAAAGGGACTCTACCCAAAACGCGTCATGCCTCCGGTGCTGTAATAAAGTGCTTTCTTCGTGGCTCCCTGCTTGTGTCCCTCCGGTTCTTTCCATGGTGAAGTGAATCCTTCCTTTGATATTTTCGCGCCATACCCTGGGCGTGATTGGGGGACCCGTCTCGCTTTGCGGACGGAGCTCAAGGGTCTCTGCTCTGCAGCTTTTCGTGTGATCCAAGGTATTGGAACAAGCTCTGGCCCCCGCAACCAAGGAACATTTCGGTGTTGCTGCAAACGCAGTCTGTGACTTCACGGAGGGACCGTATCATTGCAGCTGAGTCTCCAAACCGCTATGAACTTTGAATATTGCGGCGTGACGTCAAGGGGCCCGGGAAAGACACTGAATTAATTAATTAATCTTAAACTGCACCTTTACAAGCTTAGTCAAGATCACCAGCACTTCAATGGGCCTAAATGAAAATGGTTACCTGGCAGCCAAGATGGTGCATGCTGGGAAACGAAGTCTTCAACGAGACAGCGTCCAGGCGTTCAGGAAATCTATCAGCTCAGCTGGGCTTCCACCAATAGCAGCAAGATGGATTACAGAGAAGCTACAGGTGGCAGCAGTCGGTGTTTGGCATTTAATAAAGGGACTCTACCTGAAACGCGTCATGCCTCCGGTGCTGTAATAAAGTGCTTTCTTTGTGGCTCCCTGCTTGTGTCCTTCCGGTTCTTTCCATGGTGAAGTGAAAAGTTTGTTTGAGATATATTACCTACTGGTGGTCGCCAGTAGGTAGTTATAGTTAGGATTGTTTTCCATAGGAAATCCGCAACATTCTATTGGGAATAACTTTGGCGCCGGTGGACGAATCTTTGCGAATTTCTCAAAGAAGATGGCCCTCTCCGCTCCGCTCCTTCCCTGAAAGTGTGGGGGGGATTCGTTAAGCAAGGGCCGAGATATTTGGGGCGTCCCAAAACGTGTTTTCCCCATGTTAATTTCCATAGGGCGGTTGGACTCACTTTTAGCCCGAACGGCTAAATGGATTCCTACGAAACTTGGAAAAATTGTAGGGACTGGTCGCCCGATGTGCCTTTGCTATGTCTCAAGATATGTGCTCCAGAGGATTTTGAGTAATTTAGGTTAAAAAAAAATATATATCTATAAGCGCGCCCCGGTACGCGCACCGGGAAGCGCACCCGGCGCGTAACGCGAGTTCGCGCGCGGAAAGCTGATTGGCTCTCGGGTGTCTGTCAACATTCCAAACAGTCCGGAGCGGCCGCCATCTTGTGTCTCGGTAGGATCGAGACACAAGAGGTGGCAAAAACAAAGGGGGAAATGACCATAAGGGGGCAGGGTAGACCCCCCTGACCCCCTAGGTTTGATGTGGGGGCCATAAAAGGGCCCCGCGGGGCAAAAATGTGGGGTTTTTTCGATTTTCGCGGGGGGAGCGCCCAGTACGCGCACCGGGGAGCGTACCAGGGAGTGTACCAAGGGGAAAACCCAGTGAAACAGTAAAATAATAATTTAAAGTGCTTAGAGGTAGGGTAGCTTTGCATAGAGTTGTTATGTTGTGTGGGTGATTTAAGTACCAGCATGTAGGTACCAATACAGAGTTTTAAATTCAATGTACACTGTCTCCTCTGTAGATATCTTGCATGTTGTTACAGAAGTTATTGTGGTATATGGAATCCATATCATAGTGTGTCAGGAAAGCAGAAACAGATCCTTTAAGCACTCCTTGAGAAAGCCTTTGGGATCATGGGTAGTCTACCCTGCTCCCTTATGATATTTTCAAGTATTACATTTTACTCTCTTCTGAATCTACACAAAATTGGTGGTGATATGGTGCATTAGAGACAGACAGTGAGAGAAAGAAGGCTGTAGATCAAAAAGAGATGTCAAATACACATTCAAGATAATATAGTAGGAGAAAGGAAGTCACTATGAGCAAACTTACTATGTAACACAAAAAAGTTGCATAGTATGCACAGTATACTGTAAGTGTCACTTTATATTATAATCATTTTGGTACTACTTCATGAATTACATATAAAAATGAATAATGTCTCAAACAATTTTTAATTATTAAATATTAATTTATTATTCTGCATTTTCATAATTTAATAACACTTGCAACATTTCATTATCCCAAATCTCCTCCAAATTTGTACTGCATGATTCCATATTATCTACACAGTCTATGAATTCTTGGTCAAGAGACTCATCTAGGAAGTCAAATAAATCTTCTTGAAGAATTTCTTCATCAGTTATTTCGAAATGAATCTGCTCATCAGTTATTTCGAAAGAAATATTGTTGGTCTGTGGTGTATCTTCCATTTTCATGCTGTAAATTGCATAAAAAATACCTATATCAGTAGAGTTAGGGCACTGTTGGGTTTGAGTTCAGAGAGGTACTTCTGAGTTTTTAACAAAGAAGTTATCTTTGGGCAGTGTATGGTATGAGGTAGGAAGTAGAAATATAAAAAAGTGTATGTGAAGAAGCCTAAGTAAATTCATAATTATACCAGAGAAGCCTAACTCAATCCATAACTATAACAGAGAAGCCTATCTCAATCTAAAACTATAACAGAGGGACAGTAAAAAAGTATCAGAAAACATTTTTACAAATTAACATAAAGTGCCCCTTACAAATTAACAACTTACCTTATTAAAAGGTGATGAAGATAAATGGATAAAATTCTTTCAAGATGTACCTCAGGTAGTTGTATTCAAAATGGCCGTGTTTCCCTCTCATTTTTTATATATATTCATGTACATAACCAATCAAATGTCAGGAAAAATAAGTAGAAAATTACAGTAACATTTTAATTGGTTGTAAATCCTAACACTTCATATGTGTTTTTGTCATGTAATTTACCTCAGGATATTTAGACAGGGCTACAGCTCAAACGTCTCAATGGAATTCCACCAAATTTGGGAAAATGGTAGGGACTGGTATGTAGTAGGGCCTATTCTATATTTGGTGAAAGTCTCTCCAGTGGTTTTTATGTAAATTAACTTTCAAAATTTTTGGGGAGCGCTTACGGGTGCGCGCCCCTGTACGCGTACCGGCAGCGCTACGGGAGTCCTCCATCTTGTGTTTCGGTAGATTTGAGACACAAGATGGAGGACAAACAACGTTGGGAATGGGTAAAAGGGGACACGGTAGACACCCCCTGAACCCCAAAAGAAACAATTTTTTTTTTAAAAATTCGCGGGGGAAGCGCTTGGTACGCATACCGGGGAGCGTACTTTGGTGAAAAACAATGAAAAAAGTTAGAGTAAAATAATCATTTTGAGTGATCAGAGGTAGGGTAGACCTGAAAAGAGCTTTTGGGTTCTGTGGCTGATTTAGGTACCTACAAGTGGGTTCCAATGCACAGTCTTAAATTCAGGAGGAATATTCTATTCCCCTCATCTGAGAAGTGCTCACCATCTCCTCTGTAGATATCTTGCATGTTGTAACGCAAGTTATTGTTGTATATTGAACCCATTCCATAATCTCTCATGTAAGCTGAAACAGATTTATTCACATGTTTCCGTGCTTTCTCAAGTTGTGGACAAAATTGGTTGGACCACTTCCATTTCTGTCCTTGGCATATATTGGAAAATACCAAGGCAGTTTGAGGAAAAAGTGCCATCAATTGCTCAAAGGTGTCCTTTAAAAGCATTTCCAGACCTACCCCAGTCAAAGTGCCTAAGTCATTTCCACCACAGTGCAGAATTATGAGGTGAGGGTGTGGCAGATGCAAAAAGGTTTTCACCAATGGTATCAATTGATGACATCTCAATCCTCTCTGGCCAATCCATTTGATGTCCACATTTGGTAAATCAAGGTTGTGAAAATTTCTGGTAGCTGCATACCTTTGAGCCCAGTGGATGTAGCTATGTCCAATAATCCAGACAGAATACATGGTGAGAGGAGGTTCTGGTGCAGTCAGATGAAGTGTGGGAATGAAATGGCAGTTGGAACAGTAGGAGTTTGCAAAAAAAACTGTGGAGTTTCAGTGCTCTTGAATCACAAGCAATGATTGGTGGATTCAGATAGTTGAAAACTGAAAGTTAGGGTGCATGCTTCTGTTCTGTGAAAGAAGTAATTTGAATGGTTAAGAAAAAGTCATTTAAAGAAACATAGCACGGGATAAGCTGGTGTATTGAGAGGTCAAACATCCTTGATGAGTTCATTTGCAACATTGTAGAATAAACTTTTAAACCTGAGAGTTCAGTGAGGAGGGAGTTGCTATGGTAACTGGTAGAAAGGGCTGAGGGGGGAAGGGTGTTGGTTTGAAAATAGAGAGGGAAGAGTTTTAATTGGTTAACATGAGGGATATGTGTGGAGAATTAGAGGTTTTCTGTGCCATTCATGGTTGCAGTGCCTGGAGTACATACCTTTTGCTCTGCTAAAGAAATATTGGTGTGTGTGTCTGACACTGTTCTCAATCTACCAAAGCATTTGTAAAGGTGAGTAATGATTCATTTAATATAGATAGAGACTTGTATACTCTATGGAGAAGATTTGGAAGCACAATGTGGTTTTTTAATGTGACTTTCTTCATGTTTTTTGAACATGCTTGATAAAAATTTGTTGCTGGAAAGAGGAATTGTATTTTGTAAAAATGTGAAGTTTCAGAAGTGACCTGGAATGCTTGTACATATGACCTGCGCTTTGTTTCTAAAATGTTATTTAAAAAAACGATTTTGGGGCAAATGAATGGCTTTTACATTTTTGAGAAGGAATAAATAGTGTTTGCATAATTAAATAAATATATTTGAACCATTCACAATCATGTCACCTGTGTTACCTCAGATTAGGAAGCACATTGAGCTTCTTTGCTGTTGTTTTGTGTCATGTTTTTTGATAATGCTTGCTAGGAATGTTTGCAAGAGAGAGGAAATGTATTTTGTGAAATAGTGAAGTTTCAGTAGTGACCTGGAATGCTTGTACATATGACCTGCGCTTTGTTTCTAAAATGTTATTTAAAAAACGATTTTGGGGCAAATGAATGGCTTTTACATTTTTGAGAAGGAATAAATAGTGTCTGCATGATTAAATAAATATATTTGAACCATTCACAATCATGTCACCTGTGTTATCTCACATTAGGAAGCACGTTGAGCTTTTGTGCTGTTGGTTTTTGTCATGTTTTTTGATAATGCTTGGTATCAACATTTGCAAGATAGAGGATTTGTATTTTGTGAAATAGTGAGGTTTCACTAGTGAAAATGAATGCTTGTACATAGGATCTGTGCACTGTTTCTTAAATGTTATTTAAAAAACGATTTTGGGGCAAATGAATGGCTTTTACATTTTTGAGAAGGAATAAATAGTGTCTGCATGATTAAATAAATATATTTGAACCATTCACAATCATGTCACCTGTGTTACCTCAGATTAGGAAGCACGTTGAGCTTCTATGCTGTTGGTTTGTGTTATGTTTTTTGATAATGCTTGGTATCAACATTTGCAAGAAAGAGGATTTGTATTTTGTTAAATAGTGAGGTTTCAGTAGTGAAATTGAATGCTTGTACATAGGACCTGCGCTCTTTTTCTAAAATGTTATTCAAAAAACGATTTTGGGGCAGCTGAATGGCTTTCTCATTTTTGAGAAGGAATAAATAGTGTCTGCAAGAATAAATAGATATATTTGAACCTTTCATAATCATGTCACCTGTGTTTTCTCAGATTAGGAAGTAGATTGTGCAGATGAGGTGAGGCATGTGCAGGGGTGCAAAGAAGATGAGGCCTGTGTCCATGAGTGCAGTGTAGAGGACTCACGTCCTCTGACTCTTGGACAAGACTCATCTCCTCTGTGCCCCTTGGACAGGCCTCAATGTATTGGGTATAATTGATGGTAACAGGGTGCAGATGAGGTGAGGCGTGTCCAGGGGTCTAGATGAGCTGAGGCCTGTCTAGGGGTGCAGATGAGGTGAGGTTTGTTCAAGGTTGCAGATGAGGTGAGGATTGTCCAGGGGTGCAGAGGAGGTGAGGCCCGTGTTCAAGAGTGTAGTGGGAGAGAAGCCTGTCCAGGGGTGCAAAGGAGGTGAGGCCTGTGTCTAAGAGTGCAGTGGGGGAGAGGCTTCATGAAGTGCATTCCACTGCCCTCTTAGACACAGGCCTCAACACCTCTGCTCCCCTGGACAGGCCTCGCCTCATCTGCACTCCTGCTTAGGCCTCACCTTATCTGCATCCTGTTACCATCAATTATACCCAATACATTGAGGCCTGTCCAGGGTGCACGGAGTAGGTGAGGATTGTTCAAGGGTCAGAGGAGGTGAGTCCTGTCCAATGCACTCTTCGACCCAGGCCTTACCTCCTCTGCACCCCTGGACAGGCCTCACCTCATGTGCACAATGTACTTACTAATCTGAGAAAACACAGGTGACATGATTGTGAAAGGTTCAAATATATCTATTTAATCTTGCGGACACTATTTATTCCTTCTCAAAAATGTAAAAGCTATTCATTTGCCCCAAAATCGTTTTTTCCAATAAAATTCAAGAAACAGAGAGCTCGTCCTATGTACAAGCATTCGATTTGTAAGCATATTGTGCAGATGAGGTGAGGCTTGTCCAGGGGTGCAGAGGAGGTAAGTCCTGTCCACAGCACTGTTGGACACAGGACTTATCTCCTCTGCACAATCTGCTTACTAATCTGAGGAAACACAGGTGACATGATTGTGAAATGTGCTAATATATTTTTTTAATCATGCAGATACTATCTAATCCTTGTCAATAATGTAAAACCAATTCATGTGCCCGAAATCTTTTTTTAAATAACATTTACAAATTAGAGCACAGGTCATATGTATAAGCATTACACTACTGAAATCTCACTCATTTACAAAATACAATTCCTTTATGCACCAACATTTCTTTACCAAGCATTATCAACAATGTATTAGTCTCTATTATATTGTCTTCCTGACTTACTCTATTTTTTCACGTGTCCCCTTGTAACACCCTCTCTATGACTTATTCGTTTTACATCCTGACTCTGTGTTACACTCTCTTACACTCTCTCTTTGACTTACTTTCTCTTACAACTTTTCTCTAATTTATTCCCTCTCTCTCTTTTTTACAGCAATTTGTAAGTCATACTTTCTCTTACATCCTCTTCCTGATTTACTCCGCCCTACAACATTTCTCCTTGTAACATTCTCTCCCAGACTTACTCCCTATTACACCTTTTGTCTGTTTTACACCCTCTCTCCCTCTTTATGACTTTTTTATTCTCTTCCTCTCTTTGTGTTACACCCTCTGTCTGATTTACTCCTTGTTACATCCTCTCTCTGATTTACTTCCTCTTACACCCTCTCTCAAACTTACTATCTCTCTCTCCCTTTTACAGCCTCTCTGTGTTTTAGTCTCTTTTACATCCTCTCCCGTTCTAATACCCTCTCTCTGTCTTACATCCTCTTACACCCTTTCCCTATCTTCCACCATGTTACATCATTTTTTTGACTTACTCCCTCTCCCTATTACATCCTTTCTCTGTCGTACAACATATTATACACTCTCTCTGTCTTACTCCTTCTCTATGTTTTACTCCCTCGACTTGTTTCTTTGTCTGACTCTCTCAGTCTCTTTGTTTTACTCCCTCTAACTCTTTTTCTCAATTTTACTCCTAGTTACATAGTTGCTGTGGTATAAACTTAGATATGTTGTAAACTAGTATTTATATCATTTGGTTATTTTCATTGCTTTGTTGTTTGGTAATAGTGGTGTATAATGTGTTTTATTTTTTTTGTTTACCACAGATTGAAAACAAGATTTCAATAGTAAGGAAATATGCCGTCAAGGCAGAGGAGAAGGAAAGATGCCAAGCGGAAAAAATCAAAAACAGCAACGGAATTAAAGCAGTCGTCTACAACAAATACTTCAAAAAACGGGGAAAAAAGCTCCTGGTAAGACAACTAAGTCGTTCTTTCGGAACATATGTAGATAAAAAAAAAATGTTGATGAGGATCAGAATATACAGAAGGAGAGAGCAAATTTGAAAAGGAAGGAGAGGCCCCCCAAAAATTTTACTACTGGAGCAGGAGAGAATAATATGTATAGGAATAGAAGGCGAAACCAATTTAGGGACATTCGTAAACGAATGTTTCGCAATAGGGTGGTTTTAAATTTGTTAAAAAATATTAAAAAAGGTAAACAGAGAGCTGCTTTTTATAAGAAAAAGAAAAGTGTAGAGAAGATTGTTGATCAGGCTTTTGAACTTAAGAAAAAATTATTTATTTTAGTGATCAATAGAATTAGGACACTTACCAAGACAATTGATGTTTTCAAATCAAAGAGTAGATGCAAAAGAGTAATTAATCGGACTAATTTTTGTAAAGTTTTTTCTGGAGAATGGATGCATAGTTCAAGTTGTGAGCCATTTTTTAATGAGGAGAGTTACTTCCAGGAGAATGATTTGGTGCATGCAGTTGACACCAGTGGTCGAGCATATGAGGTGATAGACGGTTGTACAATTGAAAAAGAGAAACTTGTGTCTAGAAATGCAGAAGAGGTGTTAACTGATGAAGTTTTAGGGAGACGTACTAAGGGTCCAGTGTACACTTGGAAGTGTAGTAGTATTTGTAGTGTGCGGCAGGAATCAATCGATTTGCTTCGTAATTTCTTACGTACATATAGTAAGAAATGTCTAAAACAGAAAATGAAGATGTTGCAAGACTTAGATCCTTGCAGAGTGAGAGAAAACACAGGTTTGCAAGGGCATTCACTGGCTTGTCTTTCTAAAAAAGTATGTCAGAGTGTTTTTCATCATTTTAGGATGTTAGCAGTGCATCATAACAAAATGAGGAAATTAGTGAGAATGTTGTATTATGCAAAAAGTCCAGCACTGAATTAGATGTGAAGAAGATTTGTGAAGATATTGAGATTTGTTACTTTGGTGAAAAAGAGGACAGTGTAGAAATTGACACAGTAATAGAAGGTAATGTGAAAGACAATGTACACATTTCAAGTACAGAAAAGTTTGACCAGGAAATCACCAATTTTAAGGTGAAATCAAGTGAAATGCCTAATTTTACTTGTGTGTGTTGTCGACGAACTCATTATAAGATTCAGACTAGGTTAGTTGATTTATATGCAGAAAGTGAAATGGAAAATAATACTGAATGGAAGAATTTTGCAACTTTTTTGTTGGTGGAGAATTCGTTTGATTTGAGTTCTGATCAGCGTATTTGTAAATATTGTTATAATAATTAAATGAAAACAGAATGCCTGCTAGAGCTGTTCACAATAATCTTGAGTTGGTAGACATTCCTACTGAATTTATGTATTTATATACATATGAATCTATTCTGATTCAATGTGTCCATCCTTTTCAGGCTATTGTTCGCATGGAGCCTAAGATAGGGAAATTGCCTCCTTCGGATTTACAGAGAGGATTACAGGGAAGAGTTGTTTATTTGCCTCTAGATGTCAAGAAAAATATTGATACAATTGGTGTAGAGAAAGTGGAAGAGGAACCTCTGGTTTTTCTAGTTAATGGGGTTCAGACAAAGAGTAAGAAAATCTGGCAAGATTTAGTGGATGTTAGGAAAGTCAAAAAGGCAACGTTGTATTTGGTCAAAAACAATGAGTACTACAAAGATGTATGTGTTGGAGCAGAGGAAACAGCTGCAGAAGAAGACAGTGATTGTTCAGCCAGCCAAATTGAAAAAGTTGATGTGTCTAGAAGTGAAGAAATATATGAACATTATACTGTTCATTCTTTGCATTCCAAAGAAGTAATGGGGAATGCAATTGACTTGTTTCAAATGAAAGCAGCAAAAGGAAGTCCCATTAGTGTATGGGAAGAAAGTTTGGAAGCTCGTTGTTTTCCACAGCTATTTCCAACAGGTCGAGGTGGACGATATGACGATCGACCACTTCAAATTCCAGCATCTGAATACCGGACTTTAAGATTATATGCTGAAGATCCAAGGTTTCGTCAATGCATCCCATATTTGTTTCATCTACTGTATGAAAGTGACTTGTCTGGGCTTTCTTATGCAGTAAACCATATACTGAAAAGTGGAGCACATCTGCAAAATGTTTCGGCGAGGGACTTCATGGAGAAAGTCAATCTGCAAGACAATATTTTTGAATCTCATCTAATCAATCTCATGGCATGTCAGCGTGGTACAAACGAGTATTGGTACCGTCGTCATGGAGAATTGAAATGTATGCTAAGAAACTTAGGAACTCCTACATGGTTCCTCACTCTTAGCTGTGCTGAGTACGCATGGGACGACTTACTTCAATTTCTACGTGAGGCAAATGCAAACATTCAAAATATAGAATTCAAAACACCTGGAGAACTGTGTTCTTTGGATCCAGTGAATGTATGCAGATATTTCAATCATAGATTTGAAGCTATGATGTCTTTCATTACGAACAAAAAAAATCCTCCCCTTGGAGAGGTTTTGGATTTCTTTTGGAGAAAGGAGTATCAAGCGAGAGGTGCTCCTCACATACATATGTTGTTATGGATTAAAGACGCACCCAAATTTGGAACAGATTCGGATGACACAGTGATGAGTTTCATTGAAGAGTATTCAACATGTGCTGTCCTGAAAACTTCCGAAGAAAACAGTTTAAGGCAACAAGTTTTACGCTTTCAATCATATCGTTGTGGAAAGTACTGTCGTCGAAAATTCAGAAACAAGGACAAGTTCTACACAAAATGTCGTTTCGCATTTCCACGACCAGTGATTTCTAAAGGAAGAGTAAATAATTTAATGTCTTCTCTGCGACATACTGTTACGAGGAAATCACCAAAAAATACATACAATTTAAAAAGAAACTAAGAGTCCAAGTACATCAACGACTACAACCCAGTGATTTTGTCCATGTGGACTGCTAACATGGATATTCAGTTCGTTGCTGACAACTCTATTGCTGTGGCTCGATATGTGACGTCTTACATCACAAAAAAAGAAAAGACAGTACTGAAGGAAATGTGGGAGGACATTTCACATGAAAAGAGTATAAGTAAAAAATTATACAGTTTCAGTTTGAAGATGTTGTCGCATCGAGAAATTGGAGCATATGAATGTTCTGATCGGTTATCATCAGCAAGTCTCTATGCCAAGTCTAGAACAATTATATGGGTGAGTCTAGGTCTTGCTGCAACACGAAACCGAGTTTTGAAATCTGTACAAGAAATTGAGTATTTGGCGGAGAAAGAACCAAACAGTACAGATATTTTGAAGACAAACATGTTGGATACATACTATCCAAAAAGAAGTAGTTATCTTAAGAACAGTTGTTTGTATGACGTTCTGCAAAACTATATTTATAAGAGGACCATCAAAGAAGATATCAATAATGGAATATATGCTATCATTGGGTGTGAAGGATGTCTAGTGAAGCAGAGAAAATGCCATTTGATTAATCATCGAAAATTGAGTTGCGAAAATCCAGAGAAAAGGGAATTTTACTATTTAGCTCTTTTGCAACTCTTTAAGCCATGGCGTACAGAAGAGGAACTACTTGAAGATTTTCTCTGTTACGAAGATTCTTTTAATGCAACCAAGGATACCATAGAATGTCCTGATTTTCCAAATTTATCTGCAAATGTTGAACGAAGAAATAGAGCAAGAAGCCACAATTGCTGTAGAGATTGCTAGAGACAGTTCTCAAGACAGTCAGAGTTCTGCTTCATTGAGTCAGGATCTACTAGGAGGACCAATTATCCAAAATGAAGCTGCCACTGCCATGGATGAGGTGGAAAGAGCCATGGAACAAGCTCAAGATGATGTAGTTAACTTAGAAGATTTGGTGAAACAACTAAACCTTGAGCAGAAACAGATATATGATGAAGTCACAGAACAGGTTGAACAAGGATTCAGTCATGAGAAAAAAGTGCGCTCATGTACATCATTTAAGCCTGTGCGACTGTAGTGAGTGGAGAAGCGGGAACTGGAAAAAGTTTTCTGAATAAAGCAATTGCAACTTATCTGCAGAAAAGGACTGAATCACCGCTGTGTTGTGTTGTTACCGCTCCAACTGGGCTGGCAGCACATAACATTAAAGGGATTACTTTACATCGTTTACTGATGCTACCAGTTGAGCATGATAACAAATTACAATACCACAAGCAATCTGGAGATGCTTGTTCTGAAGTTTCCAGAGTCCTGAAGAAAATGAACCTTCTTATCATTGATGAGGTAAGCATGGTCTCAAATCTAATGCTTGCTTTTGTGCATTTGAGAATGCAAGAAATTCTTAGAACAGACTATGATGTCTTATCCGGAGGAAAACACATTATTGTTTTTGGAGATCTACTGCAGTTGACTCCAGTGAAAGGACAACCAGTGTTTAAAATGCTCACGCATGAAGATACCAGGAAGTGCCTAGAAAGCAATATATGGTAACATTTCAAATATGCAGAACTGCTTCAAAATATGCGACAGGCAAAGGATGAAGATTATAAAAATATTCTACAAGATGTAAGAATCGGAAAAGTAAGTGAGCATGGGAAAGAAGCATTACATGCATGATTAATTTCAAATTTGTATCCAAATGAAAACATTCTTCCAGAGAATATTTTTAAGAAAATTACTGAGAACAAATCTGGGATATGCTTGATGCCAACCCTGCAAGAATGTTCCATCTTCAACCACAAAATGTTAAAGTTAGAAAATGAAGAGATTGTGAAACTGGAAGCTATAGATAAAATAGAGCATATGGGAGCAACAATTATTTTGTCTGAAAATTTTAAATCAAAATTGGATTCATTAGAGAAGAGTATATCTAAAACTGCTGGTTTTGAAAAGACTCTGAATGTGTGTTTAAATTGTCGTATCAATTTGAGAAGGAATTTAAATGTTGAAAGAGGTCTGTTGATTTTGTGAATTACAAAAATAGAGATGGAATTGAAATTTTAAAAATTTAATTTTATGGCATTGACGAAATAGAACAAATTTGTCGTTGTTCAGCTAGATTTTTGCTTGTGAAAGACTTATATGTTCGCCGAAAACAGTTTCCTGTTTGTATGGCATATGCGGTGACAATTCATAAATCTCAAGGTTTAAGTGTAGATAGTGCTTTGGTGAACATTGGAAGTTCTGTGTTTAAAGAAGGTATGGCATATGTGGCATTATCACGAGTCAGAACTTTATCAGGATTGTATTTGATTGAGTGTGATGAAACAAAGATTTGTGCTGATCTAGATTGTGTTAAAGAATACAATAGGTTAAGAAGAGAGTATGCTCCACATTTGCCTCAATATCCTCTGTTTGAAAAACGTCTGGTAGGCAGAAAAAGAAGAAATGAGAATAATTGCAGTGAGGTAGTAGCAAAAAGACAAAAAGTAGATGAAAATGTAATTGTAAGCAGAAACAAAAAGGATTCTGTTGAAGATGTTGTTGGATTTCAGTTTGAAAACAGTTCTGGTGTCAACTGCTATGCTAATATTTACAAGAACAGATTGTTGAAAATCGGGATCAAACATTCTGCTGTTTATTGAATTCTGTGTTTGAGAAATGAAGCATTGATAGAGGAAAAATAGAAAGTGTTTCAGAAATTCGAAATCTTCTAGACATATGTTCTGGTCAAAATCAATTTTCACAGAATATTCAGCAGGATTGTCAGGAATTTTTAATGTATATGTTTGATGTATTGGAAGATGAAGGTGTAGATATAAAAAATCTTTTTAGCCTTTCTTATCAATGGCAGCATGAATGTGACAACTGTACTTTATCAAGTAGTACTACAATAGACACCGAAAGATTTATATATTTGACTTTACCAGACTGCAAATCAGTGCCTTTTAATAATCTAGTTAAAGTCGCGGATCACAATATGGTGTGTACCCAATGTAAGTCTGCAATGCTGTCCACATTATTTATACAAAATTATGGTCAGTATGTCATTTTAATGTTCCAACGATGTAGACCTGATGGAACTAAATTGACAACTTCTATTAAAAATTTTGTGGCTTCTCAGTTATCAATTTCAGGAAGAACTTTTGCAACTGTAGCTATTATTTATCATGACGGTCCTTCAACAACATCAGGGCATTACACATGCTATTTAAAATGTCGAAAAGGTTGGACTAACTGTAATGATACTCATTTGACTTTCAAACAACGTTTGCCTTTTGACTTAAAAAATTCATACCTAGTGTTTTTACAACCAAAATTTAAGTAAAGGTAATTGGCTTATGAAGACGGGAGCAGTTAATAAAAGTTAGTCTGCTGTTTAAAATTATATTGTGAGTAAAAGTGATGAAGATAATATAAAAATGATAGTTCTCATATAGGTATGGTAAGTGGATCGCATACTAAGTGATATCAGTATTATAGGAAATGTTCAACATGAGAGAGCCAGATATGGAATTATGAATATTTAAATATTGTGAAAATGTTGTTTGAGCCTTTCTTTCAGAACGTCGGAAAAACGGTAATTTTAGAGTTTGTTTTAAGTAATTTGAAAATATACTGTTACATCTGACACTATTTGGCCTCAAGGAAAGGTGAAGGAATGAGCAAAGAGTCATGACTGAACACAAGGTGTATATGAAAACATTGAAACATATTTCAGATGTTCTTGAAACTTTTCTTCTAGAGAGTCGATGAAATGGAATTTTTAGAGAACAGCAGAGTACCTTACAACGAAAAGGACCTTCATGATGTACTATTTGGCCTAAAGGAGAAGTAAGTGAATCAAAGATTAGTGTACATATGTGATTTGTAAGTTTATATGTTTTTTTTTAAACACAATCTTTTTGATTGTGGTTTTTTTTCCCGCTGTTATATGATGAATAGTTTGAACTCACTGTTTTTAGTGAAATTCAATATGTTCTGAGAACAGCAAAAATAAACTATCTAACATGTTGTACAAATTATTCTATATTTTGTATTGTGTAATTTATATTGTATTCCCATTGTCTCACACTCATTTTCCTTTTTTCTCTCTCTTTCAGCTCTCTTTACTCACCCACACTGCCTTTCTCTCATTCTGTTTCACACCCATTCGTTTACTCAACTTCTTTCGCAACCCCTCATTTCCATTTCAACTGACTGCATCCCCTCTCTCCCTTGCACCACTTTTCTGCTTTCAGTCTCTCTGTTTTACTTCCCTTTTCTGTCTTTTCCTCTTTTGCTCTTTTAGTAATTCCTCTTTACTCACTCCACAGTATTGTCACACTCTGTCACTATAACTCACCCACTCTCCCTCGCTTATCTTTGTTTGCTCCTTTTTTTACCTCTTCTCTCTATTTTCCGTTCACTACCTCTATGTCCTCAGTCCCTCACTCTCCTTGTGTTATGTTCACTTGTGTTTATCTACCTTCTATCATTTCTCTTAGAACAACTTCACTGCTCCTCTCTCATCGTTCTTCACCCCATTTCTTTTAGTACGGTTCCATTACTACCCCTCATTTCCTATCTTTCAATGTTCTTCTCTTTACTTTCATCACCAAATCACTTTCTCTCAGTACCACTGCTTTAGTCCTCTTCTCCTCTCTTTCTTTCTTTTGCTCCCTTACTCATTTTCCTTTCTTCACTCATTGTACTCCACTTCACTCAGTCCTTCCCTTAGTCTCTCTGTGTACTAAATTCCTCACTCCTCTTCTCTCAATCCTTCTATATTATCCTCTCTCCCTTCATCTCTTCACTCTATGACTCTGCTTCACTTACTCTCAGTTATCTTCCATTCCTCATTCTTCTAAAGGCATCCTTAATTAGACTTTTTTCTCTTTTAGTCATTGTCTTTTTATTTACTCCTGTTTCCTGATTTAGTTTTGCTAACTCACAATCTTTTAGTATATTTCTTACCTTCAGTTCATTTCTCTCTTCTTATCTTCCTCTCTGTTAGTGAATCTTTATGCCTTACTGTTAGTAATTTGCTCTCCTTCTATTTGTTTTACCCTCTTTTTGTCCTTTTACATCACTTTATTTCCCTTTCTGTGTCTTTCACTCGTACTTTATTACTTAATACACTGTTATGATTTTTAACCTCTTCATTTGTATCTTTTATTTTAAAATATATATTTTACTAATTATAACTTATTTTTTCTTCTCTCTTTCACAGATACAAAGTGTAGTAAAAAAATGTAATTAAAGTTACATTAATTATATAGTAAGTGTGACTAAAAAAATGTAGTTTGTCATCACCCTTTCCTTTAACCTCACTATTATTCTTTCACCCTACCTCACTCCTGTTTCCTTACTCTGCTTCCCTCACTTATTCTTATCCTCCATGTTTACTCCCCTTTCCCTAACTCCCCTCCCACATTCAACTTCTTTCAGTCCCCCTGCTTTACTTCCCTTACCCTCTGTTCCCTTCCTTTGCTCCCTCACTCATTCCCTTTCCCTTAATCATTTACTTCACTCCTGTCACTCCTTCTCTCAGTCCGTCTGTCCTCACAGTTCCTCACTTCCGTTCCCTCACTCTGTCTCTCTTATCGTCGCTGTCTCTCTCCTCTCATTCTGTCAATACTCTTTCGTCATGCTCACTCCCTACAACTCACCCACTCTCCCTCACTTACCTTTGTTTGCTGCTTCACTCACTCCCTTTCAGTCACTCCTTCCTTTACTCTCTCTCTCCTTTCTCTCTGTCACTCCCCATGTCTTACCCTTATTCACTTTTATCCACTCTCTTTCACCCCTCTTTACTTAGAGTCACTGCTCTTTTCTAATCCTCCCTCACTGTTTTACTATCTAATACACAGTCCCTTTGTGTTGCTCCCTCTAGCTCTCTTTCTCTTAACATCACTCTCTCTGTCCCTTTCCCTCATGCTCACTCTTTCATTCTTATTTTTTTCTTTTTTTTGGTACGCTCCGCGGTATGCGTACCGGGGAGCGTACCGTTACGCGTACCCTGGAGAAAAAAGAATGACAGAGTTTTTTAAAAATGTTTTTTTTATATAAATTAGAGGTAGTTCTAAAAAGAACTGTTTTTTTTATTCTTTTTGTTGTTTTATTTTTTTTATTGTTTTTTTAACATTTTTTACTTTTTTTGGCTTTTCTGAACAGTTTTATATTTTTTTGTATTTTTTATGGGGAGAAACAAAAAACAGGGAATTGAAAACGGCTCAACTGGAGCACAAAAAAAATCAGGAAAAATTATGTTTTTTCGGGCATTTGTGGTTATCCATAGCAACATTGATTAGTGTAATGCTTTGCTCACGATAACTAATTGTTTTGTTACAATATATACAAACAAGTTTGTATCCCCCAAACTTTGTTTGTATATTTGAGACCGTCTCCCTTGCCTCTGGATCCGATGGAGTGGGTTCTTTGGATGTTGAGGGTCTGGATGATGATTGGGGTAGGTTTCTGCAGAGGTCCCTTACCTCTGCTGCAGAATAGTTGTTAGGGTGCAAACGCATCATGTGCCGAATCATAGTATGATTCCCAAAGGAATATTTTTTTTTAGGGTTCCCCCTGGATAGCACAGCACCACAGAGGAGACAAGTCACCTTCGCAGCGTTGACTTTTTTGAAACCCCTCGGGATTTTGTAAAACTCCCATACGAAGTGCTCTTTTGGTTTGTATGGGGGATTATCTTCAGGCAGGAACTGCCTTCTCTCTCCCTCCTCTTCATCCTCCTCCTCCTCTTCTTCTTGACTACCAATGTAATCTTCTGGTGGTCCTTTTGATGGTGGTGGTGGTGGGGCAGATGCTCCAGCTGCTGATATGACTGTAGCCATCTCTGTAAGGTAAAGCAGGTCTTCCTCACTCAAATAACAACGTGAGAATGAGGGAAAAAAGGTAGGGGCTTTCATCATTTGGAAAACAAAACTGTTCTGAACCAATGAAAAGTGTTATTTTCAAGTCACATGATCCAGGCTTTCATCATTTGGAAACCAAAACTGATCTGAACCAATAAAAAGTGTTATTTTTGAGATCACATGACCCGATACGCTTACGCTACATGCCCCGTTGCGTGCCCGGGTGCGTGCCCCGGGGCGCGCCCGGCGGCGCTTTCGTTGCGCGATCGTATGCGCTAGGGCGCTTCCGGGTGCGCTTACGCCGTGCGTCATAAGACGCATCACGCGGCTACGCGAAACGTCACGATGTTGTTTTCGTTCACGGCAATAGCGCTAACGGGACGCACACCGGTACGTTCCCCGGGGCACGCCGTAACAATGCGCTCACCGGTGAGCGCATCGGTACGCGCCCTGGGAGCGCTCCAGGGCAAAAAAATAAAAATATAAATAAACATAAAAAAATAGTATTACATAATTATACAATATAAAATTCATTTAAAAAAATATTACATTTCATACTTATAGAGATTTGCTATTAAAAAACCTATGAAATTCACTGAAAAAACCATAGGTTTCACACCAGTTATAGTTAGGAATTAGCATTTAAAAAACAGGACTGTATGGGTGGATGAGTGTGTGTATGGGTGTGTTAATGAGTGAATGACTGTCTCAATGGTGTCTTTATGAGTAAGTACATATGTATTAAACTAGTATATGTGAGTATTGATGTATATAAGTGAGTATATGTGAGAGTGAGAGATTGGAAGAGTTCCAGTATAAATAAGTATGTGTTTCTATAAGTGATTGTTTAAGAGAGTAAGTATGTGTAGGTTTCTGTAGAAGTAAGTGTAGTGGTGTGTGTATAGCTGTATATGCAAGTAAATGGATGTTTGATAGTTTATTTGCATGTGTGTGAGTAACTCTATGGATGAGTATCGGTGTGTAACAGGATGTATAGGTGTATGAGTACATATGATGAGTGAGAACATGTTTGAGTGACTATATAGAATTGTTGGCGGATGAGTGGATGTGTATGTAGATGGTGGAATTACTGATTTGACTGGTTGTTGTAACTGGTATTGGTATCTCCTTTTTTTTGAAAATTTTTGTTTCTATTTTTCAATGTGTGTATCAAAGGTTATATTACGCTGAGAGGAGGTCTGCCACTCTTTCACAAGAATGATGTCATCAGTGATATCATTTGAGATGTCAGCAGTGATGTCATGAGTGATGTCACTGACCATGTCATGATTTATGTAATATGTGACGTCATCAGCAGTGCATTGCGGGCACGAGAGTTACAGTTAGCTGAACTAACTATAACGGGGGAATTTCAAAGGTTTTGTATGAGTGAAATGTCCAGCTAACTATAATGTGTGTGAAACCTATGGTTTTTTCAGTGAATTTCAAAGGTTTTGTAAATGATAATTATGAAATGTATTAATTATTATATATCTTTTATTTTATACTAATGTCTTACATTTTCATTATAAATATTTATATTTATTTAAATTATATTTCATATTCTTAATGTAAAATAATAAAACGAAATTGAATTTTTTTTATTAATTACTTTTTTTTTCAAATATATAAAAATTGAATTCTATATAATTCCTTTTCCATTGTTTTTTTTGGTAATCGTACCGTAAGTAAACGGTGATCGCACCATACTTTGTACTGCTAATCATACTCAGCGCGTACCCGCGCAAATGCTACGAATACGCTTTGACGTTACGCGTCGCATCAAAGCTTCCATGTGATGTCATGCACGGCGCCCCGTACACGAAAGGCACAAATGTTTTTAATTGTTTAAAAACATATATTTATGTATTTAATGTACATACTAACAGAACACATTATCTAGGGTAATTATGAAAATAGTTTTTTAAAACTTTTAACAATCGTATATTACTTTTAAAAGCAATTACACAAATCGCGGTGGAACGTCATGCGTAATCACATCGTAAGAGCACCGTAAGCCCACCGTAAGCGTAGGCAAAGCCATGTGACTTTAAAAGAAGAGATTTGATTGGTTCATAACACTTCCTATTCCAACTGTTGAAAGTTCCATCCAATTTTAATCTTTCTACTTTGACTTTCTAAGAAGAAGCATCTCTTCTGAGAATCCTGTCAAATAGAAGGAAGATCACCATAATAACATCAATGGACTCATCTTCCAGCCATTCTTCAGAGGGAGATTTAATTTCTGAAGAACCTCCAAAGAAGAAGAAAGAAGCTCTAATTTGGAAGTTTTCTACTTTCCCTGAAGGGCAAAAAAAGGTTAATGCTCCAAAAGTAACCTGTAAAATTTGCCAAACAATACTTTCAAGGGGTGATCCATCCATAAAATGATCCTTTGGCACAGCAAATATGGTGCGACACATGGAGAACTTGCACCCCAACAACTTTGCTCGAGCTGCAAAACGGAGGTTGCAGGACAATCCACCTGCTACTGCACCAAGCACATCAACTGCTGCAGCAGCATTTTCAGCAAGCAGTCCACACCCACATATTCGTCCTGATTTTGGTGAAGTTAAAATTCTATGCATTTATTGCGATAAACTTTTGTGTTATGGGGAACAGTCTAACGACCTGATAAAACGCAGGAAGCAGGAGCATCGCTGTCCTCAACATTAGTTTTTTTTTCATTCTTTAGTTCCTGTTTGACACTTTTTGGGTTCCAGTTCCATTTTTTTTGGTTTAATCCCTCCCATGATGGTGACGAACCCCAGCCGTCACGCCCCGCGGTGGGCGTGTGCGGATGACGGCTGGGGTTCGGCATGTCCCCGCCCTGTTCATTTGTTTACAGCACACGGGGAAAATCGTGGCTGCAGCGAAGGGGTTTAATAAAAACTTGTTGAAAAACACAAAAAAATAGAAAACTAAAAACACAAAAAAACTGTTCTTTTTAGAACTACCTTCACTGGTCAAAGAAAGAACTATATTTCTATGTGAGTGCATAAAAAATTCTCAGAATGAATGTGTAGTTGATAAATGAATGAATGAATACATTACTAGTGTATGGTGAATGTGAAAGTGCAGAACTATAAGGAACTGCTACAGCATAAATCTATAAGCAGTTTACCTATAGTATACTGGAGTACCTCCGAAGCACTTAAATGTAACATATGCACATAAATATGTTACAAGTCTGTGCTTCAATTTGCACTGCTGGTGAAACTGCCTGAATGGATTTCTATGTGTTACGGGTGGATTTACATCTCCCTTGTGCCTCTTTTAACACAGCCGTTGCATCACTTTTGTGATGCACTGGTGGTGTAAAAGATGTGCCATGGTGTGGAGTATTTACAATGTGACACATCTGGAAGGTGCATCACATTATAAAGCCCTGCGCCAGAAGGAGGTGATATCACAGTACACAATAACTGGCATATCTCTGGGGATGTACCACTTATTGTACATCTGCTGATTAGTGTTTTAATGCAGTGAATGGATTCTTTTAGAACAGTGTATAGATAAGCACATAGTACTGAATGGTCACTACAATACTGAAACAGTAGTGTGATAGTGTTTACTGGAAGTATAAGGATACAGATTGGTTAATTGAAGGTATAAAAGACAAGTTTCCCGGTACATGCATAGTCTACAGGGGTTTAAAGCAATCCATGCCCTAAGGCGCACTTTCGACCATGAGTACTAGGTATTGGTTGAATGATTACAATTCTGCAAGGAGACTATGTAGCTGAATTTATAGTAGCTTTACGTTTACAACAGTGTATAGATAAGCATATACTGCTGTATGGTTCACTACAATACTGATACAGTAGTGTAAGAGTGTTTCGTGAAAGTGTAATGATACACACTGAGCAATTGAAGATATAAAAGGCAAGTTTGCTGGTGTATAGAACAGTGAATGCATAGTCTATAATGATTTGAAGCAGTCCATGCCCTAAGGCCTACTTTGGTGCATGACTACTTGGAAAGCGACTAAATGCTTACACTTTTACAAAGAGATTGTCTAGCTGAATATATAGCACCTTCAGTTTTAGAACAATGCATACATAACAACATACTGACATATAACTCACTACAATACTAAAATAGCACGTTTGTTCAGGTCTTCTATGACACTAATTTTGAAACCGTCTTCGAAATTGTTTTGTTGATTTTCTATACTGAATTTTTTATGTTGTAGGTCCTTGTACACAAACATAAACACTTCATTTTATAATTTTTTCTAATACTGAACAAAAAACTAGCTTTATCAACTATTTTGCCCTTTAAAAAATATTATACAAATACCATTCTCAACTTCTTTATAAGATTATATAAACATAATATAGCCTTATAGCCCGCCGTAGAAGGCTATACCGGCTATTAAAGGCTCTCTCCAGCATTAAAGACCCGAGCCGAAGGCTTTCAACCGAGCCCACGCTTTGTGCATGCGTTCCGCCTGCATGTTTCGGTGGATGTTGTGTACGTAGGCGCCATATCTGCCCTCTGTCTAGGTTTGTACACCAACGGTTCGCACTAACTGTGCGCATACTTGCATATTTTAGAAAAGGCATTGTGCGCTGTTCATCAATCTGACATCCTGTTTGACCAATCACACCTCTGAAATCCTCGTACATATTAGTTAACCAATGACTGTCATTCTAAGTTATAAGTAACCTCCCATCCTTGTACAAGTAAACTTTTAAGTAACCTCTCATCCTTCTAGACAATGTTAACAGATTGTGGTATTTCCCGCACAATTGGGTGACTTTTTTCCCAGTTGTGCCTAGCAGTGGGCTAGTTTTTGGGCTATATTGTAGTGTTTGTGTGCAATTTACTTGCCTGGGCGGGCGCCCACAAGAGGATACCGTGGTGTGATGCCATCATACCCTCTCAGTGTCAAATTAGAGCACAGGGCGCGCTACGAGAATAGTTACACGTGTTCACTCACTGGAGATCCGATTCTGGGCCTGCCTCTGTGCACATGATAACCCCGCCCCGTCTCTCTCTGTTGTTAATTGTTGGTGCACACACTCACACTTGCACATGCGTGGTTTATGCCCGCCCACACTCCCCAGATGTCACCACCTAGCTTTCTTGCTATTACTAAGCCTGGAAGCCAATACATTAGCCAATGGAAGGTCCCCCAGGGCCGTCATTCTTGTAGAGCACGAAAACGCTACCAATGATGGCCCTGGCTTGGTTTGGTCAGCCCCCCCGGTTCCCATATATTGCGGGCACTGACGTGAGCACGGTCTCTGTTGCCTGCCTGTGCTGCGGTGACAGACAGACTTTCGTCGTCGTCGATTGTACTATGAACTGTTTGCTCGAGCGGAGGAGGACTCGTGGCACTCGACGTGGTGTCGCTGCTGCTGCCGGCCAGCCAGGCCACCATAGGGGCAGTGGTGGCCGCGCCTGCGCCCAGCCCACCCCACGCCCAGCCAAAGCCCCAGCCTTTGAAGACAAGACAAGAGATGACAGAAGCAAGGGTAGGAGAAGCCGTCACAACATCAGCCTCTGCTGTAAATTGTACCTGCATGATAGTATATTGTTTTTACTGCATCACGTGGCCTTCCCAGCTCTGTTTTGCTTTATTTTTGTGCGCCACATGCTTTGTGCTTCATCGTATTTGCTCCTTCCTAATCCTCCGGTGACTTTTAATATTTATTGCTGCCTCACGTGGCCTTCCCAGGCCTCTATTCTTATTGATCGTACATGGTTGATCGTAATATTTTCTTCTGCGTTCCTGGGCCCTCCTAGGCCCTTTTTAAATAAATTGTGCGTGCATGAATTTCTGTGTCGTATTTTTGAAGTGTCACGTGCTTTAGCCTGTATTGTTATAAATTGTGCGTTCATAGTAGTATTATTTTTTTACTGCGTCACGTGGCCCTTCCAACTCTGTGTTGCTTTATTTTTGTGCGCCACATGCTTTGTGCTTCATCGTATTTGCTCCCTCCTAATCCTACCGTGACTTTTAATATTTATTGCTACCTCACGTGGCCTTCCCAGGCCTCTATTCTTATTGATCCTATATGGTTAATCGTAATATTTCCTTCTGCGTCACGGGGCCCTCCTAGGCCATTTTTAAATAAATTGTGTGCATGAATTTCTGTGTCGAATTTTTGAACTGTGTCACGTGCTTTAGCCTGTATTGTTATAAATTGTGCGTTCATAATAGTATTATTTTTTTACTGCGTCACGTGGCCCTCCCAGCTCTGTTTTGCTTTATTTTTATGCGCCACATGCTTTGTGCTACATTGTATTTGCTCCCTCCTAATCCTCCCATGACTTTTAATATTTATTGCTACCTCATGTGGCCTTCCCAGGCCTCTATTATTCTTGATTGTATATGGATGATCGTAATATTTCCTTCTGCGTCACGAGGCCCTCCTAGGCCTTTTTTAAATAAATTGCGCGTGCATGAATTTCTGTGTCGTATTAAGTGTCCGTGCTTTAGCCTGTATTGTTAAAAATAGCGCGTGCATAATAGTATTATTTTTTTACTGCGTCACATGGCCCTCCCACCTCTGTTTTGCTTTATTTTTGTGCGCCATGCTTTGTGCATCATCGTATTTCCTCTCTCCTAATCCTCCCGTGACTTTAAATATTTATTGCTACCTCACGTGGCCTTCCTAGGCCTCTATTCTTATTGATCGTATATGGTTGATTGTAATATTTCCTTCTGCGTCACGAGGCCCTCCTAGGCCTTTTTCAAATAAATTGTGCGTGCATGAATTTCTGTGTCGTATTTATGTTACTCTTGATAGTAAAGTATATTATATATACCAGGGCTGCTCATGTAAATGCTACTAGTGGGCCTGCAATAGTAATTGTGCCACCTACATAAGTAACCCTAAATATAAAAGTCAGGCTTGGAACTGCAGTGCCTGAGCAACCTTTCTAAAACTGCCATGTTTTCAAACTGCATCCATTTGACAGGCCTTACCCGTCCCTTTGTATGGACTGTACTCTGTATCCATTGCTTAAACTTTGTGGGCGTATTGAGCTGTGAAGACGGGGTGACAGTTGTTTTACTTATTATATATTCACACACCTTTATAGTCATTTATGTCTTTACACTTGAATGTGAGCATGTAAAATGTGTTCTTTACATCTATAATGCTTTTCTTTTAATGTTTTTTCCTGTTTATCTTCATTTTCCATAGAAATGGATGCCACTAAGTACCAAGAGGTCCTGGATTATATAAGCCGTAATGTTTATCCTGATGGTTTCAGTAAATTCCAGAAGCATGGATTGCGTAGACTATCTAAAAAATTCTCTGTTGACGGTAGTATAATTTTTTCAGTATTGGCACATAATTTGAATGTCTAGATTAATGATGTTCTAATGGCTGATGTAATTCTTTCCTATATAGGTGAGAAGTTAGTAGGTTGAAGAACAGTACGTGATTTTGTCTTTCTGCACACAACATATTTTACAATATACATTTATGTAAGAAAGGTATTTCTGATTAGCTTTTTGTGCTTGAGAAAGGTTTGTGGTAGGTTGTTAAAGTAATTTCTTCTTTAAGAAATGTTACTTTTTCAAAACTTTTCAAAATTAGCAGGAAGCATGACGAGTGATAATTCTCCAGCACCTGTTCCATCTTCATCACCTGTTCCATCTTTATCACCTGTTCCATGTTTATCACCTGTTCCATGTTCATCACCTGTTCCATCTTCCTAATACAGTTACCTATCTTTAAGTAATTTTCCATCAATGTGTGTACTGAAATTCTTCAATTCTAACCTTACTGTTTAGCAATATCAGCAACAGTGTCATTCTGTATCTTCCTCGGCAAATATTGTTCATCTACTTTTCGGGTAAATATTCATATCTGTTATGTGACTTTTCAGTGTTACTGGTGCAAAGCAATATTGAAAGTTAGTAATTTTTTTAATTAATGTTTGGTAGAATTAAGTAACGTTTTGAAGAGTGAAAATGTAAGCTGTTTATCAACGAAAGTTTGTCGATTTTTAATATATATTATGTTGAGATTCAAGTTTTCGAATTGTTGCATGTCTAAACCTATGTATTTGGTATGTAATAAAACAGTTTTTCATGATTGCCATTTTTAACTCTTCAGATACCTTTTGACAAAATAGACACTGTTCTTTTCCCAACAAATGCGGACTGTCATTAGATACTTTTGGTAAGTGCAACTTTTCTTACATTTATCAATCTATTTAAGTTTGTCTGACCACTTGTATGGTCCTAACGCAGTTGCTCTGAAACCTATGATTGCTTTTTAACCTGAAACCTTTTGTGATTAATTGTTTTTATGTACATTAACATTCAGGTTGGACTTTTGCTCAACATATATATTTGTTATTATGTTTTCAGTTTGCAGAATGCTTCCTAACTCAGCAGCCAGTTGCCCAGATTTTTACGAATGTAATTTTTCTGTGGAATTATCGACTGAAAATTGCAATGGACCTAATGGAGTCATCAGGTTTGACTTTAATATTTCAATGATAAATAAGGTGTCATACTGTAGTGTCGGCCTGAACATTGGATTATTCAGTATTTTCTTTTTTCATAGAAGGTCTTTTATAGATTAACAGCCTGATTCATGAAGCGAAATAGCGCCCGCAATGGCTGCGAAAACGCAATTGCGGGGGCAAAACACGGAATCGGCATTCAAGTACGAAATAGCGAATTCGCAAAAAAATAATAGCGATTGGAATAGCGATTACGCTATAATAGTCGCAGACTCCGGGAAGTCGAGCATTAGCGATACGGAAATAGCGACCAACCACGGAATCTGCGAATTGAATAGCGAAACGCAATATTGTCTCAATCGGCATTCATGAAATAAATACATTAGCGAAAAAGCGCTAATTCGCACGTTTGCGCGGCGCAATTTAAGGACAACTCAAAGCAGGTGGTAACCATAAAAGCCATGATTAAGTAAAATTTGAAAAACTGTTGGCCAATCACCAACAGGTCCAGGCCTGACCAATCACACATAAGGACATTCAGCAGCAGCATTAGGCGTTCCACAATGCCTGGGATGTACATGGTGGTGAGGCGGCGAAGGCTACAGCGAGCAGCACGGAGGAGACGCATGAGGCAGGCAAGGATTTACCGGCAGCGGGTCACCTTGCTGGGCCAAACCAGAGAACAGATTTATGCAAAATACAGGCTGAATGGGGAAATGATCACCTGGCTGATACAAGAACTCGACCCCATCATGCAGCACCCAACAAGGCGAAACAATTCTGTGCCCACACATGTGCAGGTATTGTGCAGCCTGCACCTCCTGGCCTCCGGCAGTTTCCAGGGCATAGTAGCCGCTGCTGGGGGGATATCCCAGCCCACCATGTCACGCTGGCTCCACACTTTTGTTGACGCCATGCTCAGCCAGCTCCACCGCCACATCACATTTCCCACGAGCCAACAGGAATTGGACCTGACAAAACTACAATTTTATAATGTCGCCCATTTTCCCCATGTCCTCGGCTGCATAGACTGTACCCACGTCGCCATCTGCCCACCAGCTGGCACGGAGTATATGTACCGCAACAGGAAGTCCTACCACTCCCTCAACATACAGATGGTCTGCAATGCCAAGACCATCATCACTGACATTGTGGCCCAGTACCCAGGGAGTACCCATGACTCCTTTATCTTCAGGCACAGCGGACTCCACACACGACTGATCAGGGGAGAGTTTGGGGAAGGACACCTACTTGGTAGGTACACTTTGTCGACAATGTCACATTGCTATGAAGTAACTGCGCTGCACAGGCAATCAACATCTGCTCCTCTCATTCAGGTGACAGTGGCTACGCCCTACGGGAATACCTCCTGACCCCTTACCTCAACCCTGCCACACCTCAGCAACGGCGCTACAATGTTGCGCACATCCGGACAAGGAACTGTATTGAAAGGACATTTGGCCTGCTCAAGAGCAGGTTCCGTATACTGCACAAGACAGGTGGGGCCATGTATTACAGTCCTGCAGCGTGCTGCCGCATTGTGGCTGTCTGTGCAATGCTTCATAACATTGCAACCAAGCGCCGGATACCAGTTGACATCTCAGGCAGTGAATCTGAGGGGGACGACCGGCCACCAGCACATGCGCACCATGCACGCGGGGAGAACCCAGCTGAAGGCCACAGACGTCGCAACCACATCACAGCTAACAATTTCTAGCCCACCCCCTTCCCCCACCCCACATATCACAATTGCATGCAAAATGTAATGATTACACAAGGCGAATGTATGCAGCAAAATAAATGTATTTGTTTGATTCACAAGAAAAAAGGGTCATGGTAACAACTATTTACAAAATACAGTATTCCTGCATACTGCATGTGAAGGTTCATGGCAGGCTTAGCGTCAGCCTGCGCCAGTGTCCCTCACACAATGTCATTGGCGCCTCCGGCGCGTAATGCCCAGGCGCCTGTGAGGCTCTTCCTCATCCTGGGCAGCTGTAGCAGGCGTAGCCCTGGTGCTGCGCCTAGGTGGGGGGACCTGCGTGGCAGAGTGGCTGCTCACGCTGGAGGCACCCTCACTCGCATCGTCTCCCCCTACAATGGCCGGTAGCACAGGTGTATGCAGTGCGGTAACGGCGGTGGTCAAGTGCTCCAGCACCCGGGTAATGTCCTCGCAGCACTGGACCAGTTGGTGCTGCTGGGTCAAAGAGCGCCGCGACAGCTGGGTGGTGGCATTTGCTGCCACATAATTTGACCTACTATAGGTCGACAGCCGGCTCAACAGCTGGTGGTGGCGCCTGCTTGCAACACTGCGGTGCTTCACGAGCGCTGCAGTATTGTCCTCCATTGCCGCCGTCATGCGGTCCATTGCCGCCGTCATGCGGTCCATGGCCGCCGTCATGCGGTCCATCCGCTCGCCGACTCCCGCCACATTGCGGCCAATTTTATGCAGCTGGAGCTGGATGGCTCCTTGCTGCTGCGACTGGCGCTGGTGTATTCGGAGCATGCGCCGCTCCACGCTCATGCAGGCATGGAGATGCCCATTGCCCCTCCTGCTGTTCGGCCGCTGTGTTGCGGATGTGGCTGGCCCAGATCTGGTTGGACGAGCTGCAGGTGGTGTAGCAGCTGGTGTTGCAGGTGCGGCAGGCACTGGAGGCACATTGGTGGGGTGCCTGGCTCTGGCAGCCGGTGGGCCGGCAGATGTTGCAGCAGGTAAGGTGGGGGGCCTGGCCTTGGCAGCCGGTGGGCCGGCAGATGTTGCAGCAGGTAAGGTGGGGGGCCTGGCCTTGGCAGCCGGTGGGCCGGCAGATGTTGCAGCAGGTAAGGTGGGGGACCTGGCCTTGGCAGCCGGTGGGCCGGCAGATGTTGCAGCAGGTAAGGTGGGGGGCCTGGCCTTGGCAGCCGGTGGGCCGGCAGATGTTGCAGCAGGTAAGGTGGGGGACCTGGCCTTGGCAGCCGGTGGGCCTGCAGATGTTGCAGCAGGTAAGGTGGGGGGCCTGGCCTTGGCAGCCGGTGGGCCGGCAGATGTAGCAGCAGGTACGGTGGGGGGCCTGGCTGCTGGTGTTGGTGCAGCGGCAGGGGCTGGTGGCTGGGTATCGGGTAGGAATTCCTCCTCCTGGGCCTCCTCATCAATCAGCAGCCTCTCGCTGTCACTGCTATCATCGGCACCTGTGAGGGTAAGTGGATACTCATTAGGTGCATGTGACTGTCAGACGTGCAGATGTTACATGCATGCTGGGTGTCATTCCCTGGATGGCTGTGGATTTGCGCACTTTGGAACCTTTCTGGCCGCATTGTGGTACTACTACATTGTGGACATACTACGTCTCCCACAATGCTTCAGGGCATTTCCTGATGCACAACATAGGCATGACTAAGGGCCAATGAGTGAGCCTATTTGGTCAGAGACGGTCATAGGGGACAGGGTCGCAGTCGCATGCCACTTACCTTGGGTGTCTTGGGTGGGGCGGGAGGAGTCCAGAGGGGTCACGCCAACACACGCCTCCCTCTCCAAGGTGTCCTCAACCTGGTCCTCCAGGGGTGTGTTGGGTGGGACAGTCGGTCCGCCACCTCCAGTGCCCGATGCCTCACCAAGGCGCTCCGCCACCCTCTCCTTGGCACGCCCTCGGAGGTCGTACCAGCGCTTCTTCAGCTCCTCCAACGACCTGTCCGCAACGCCCACAGAGTTGACGCTGGAGGCTATCCCCACCCAGATCCTCCGCTTCTCCTGCTCTGGGACCCTCCTGGAGTTGGCACCAAAGAGCCGGTCGTGGTTGGCCACCACCCCTTCAATCAGGTTCTCCAGCTCCTGCTCGGAGAACTTGAGCTTGCGCTTGCGGCCAGCGCTGTTGCTGGGGCCAGGTTCCTCGGACATGGCGGTCGCTATTTCGGCCGGTTCGGGAGTCGCTAACGGAGGTTTAGCGTCTGCTTTCCCTCGTGCACACTCGAACGATAGCGTCACTGTGGTGTTTGGGGGTGGGAACGGGCTGCTTCCTGGTTGTGATGTCATCACGGTGCTCGGAATGCGTCTTCCCGTTTTCCAGATCCCGCGAGAATGCGACTCGCATTCCCGATCGCACGGGATTGCGAGTCGCAATCCCGTGCGATCGGGATTGCGAGTCGCAATCCCGATCGCAGGTAGCCGGAAATAGCGATTTTTCTGCGTTTTTTGTAGGTCGCTAACGGCTTTAGCGCCCGCGTGCGAGTCGCTATTTTTTCCCCGAAAAGTACATGAATGCCGTTTTGCGTTTCCTCAATAGCGAGTCGCTATTAATCGCTATTAGGGACACGCAAAACGGCCCGTACATGAATCAGGCTGTTAGTTACAAAAAGAAGTGGTCGGTTACAAAACATATTCATAGCATTCATTTCATCAAATAAATGGTTAAAAGGTACACATCAACCATGTCAGAACGAAACTGAGTTTAATTCAGCTGTAAGCAGTGGTATTCAATTTATACACAGTTATTTAGTATTTAATTCATACAATACATAACGGTGAATGTGGTCATTATTCAAAATAGTGCTCAGTGAGTGTCAAAAGGAGGGGTTCCAGATTCAGTAGGGTAGGGGGTGGTTGGAATAGATGGAGGGACAAAGAAAAGGAATTGTGTCCTGTAAACAATTCAAAATTAATCTTGAAACATTTCCTGTCTATAACAGATCACACTGTTCCCTATACAAACAATACACGAAAACCAAATATGGCAAATCCTAGCGTGACGTGTATGTTGGAGAGTAATGTTGACAACATAGCGTGACGTGTATGTTGGAGAGTAATGTTGACAACATTACTCTCCAACATACACGTCACGCTAGGATTTGCCATATTTGGTTTTCGTGTATTGTTTGTATAGGGAACAGTGTGATCTGTTATAGACAGGAAATGTTTCAAGATTAATTTTGAATTGTTTACAGGACACAATTCCTTTTCTTTGTCCCTCCATCTATTCCAACCACCCCCTACCCTACTGAATCTGGAACCCCTCCTTTTGACACTCACTGAGCACTATTTTGAATAATGACCACATTCACCGTTATGTATTGTATGAATTAAATACTAAATAACTGTGTATAAATTGAATACCACTGCTTACAGCTGAATTAAACTCAGTTTCGTTCTGACATGGTTGATGTGTACCTTTTAACCATTTATTTGATGAAATGAATGCTATGAATATGTTTTGTAACCGACCATTTCTTTTTGTAACTACATGCTGACCCAGGTCGGTGAACAAAGGGTTTACCCCATTATCACCTACCACTTTTATAGATTAAGGCATATCATTAATTTTTAACATAGTATAGTAAGATATTGTCATTATAGTTGTGAATTTTCAATAATGTTCGTAGTGAAGCCATTTGAATATGTTTGCAACAGTTGTGACTGTCTCTATTCCTGGATCTGAAAACACCTAGAATCATGCATGATATTTTTCAAAATAAGTTTTGAATTGTTAGCATTGCTGTTATGATGTGCTAATGTACATTTTTTTTTACATTTAGAGTCTGTTGAAAAGTAATGTGGTGTCTGCAACCAAGATACTTCATCAATTTATATGCAAAACTTAATGGTAAGTACCTTCAATGACTGCGATGCTGAAGATTAAAATTAAGTGATATAAGTCCTTGGGGTGTTTTGGAGGCATTTAGGGCCAGATGTAGGTAGCCAAATACCGGTCGGTAACGGCCGAATTCGGCCGTTACCGACCGGTATTTGGCTTTTGAGATGTAGGTGGTTCAGAATTTACAGAATCGGTATATTTACCGATTCGGTAAATTTACCACTTCGGTATTTTACCGAATCGGTAAATATACCGATTCTGTAAATCCATATGTAGGTGGGACTCTTCAGAGTCCCAAAGGCCCTACAAATTCAGTATTTTAACACCCAATCCAATTGGGTGGTAAAATACCGAATTCAGGTGTGCATGCACATGTGTGCATGCACACCTAGCCATGTGACAGACAGACATGCCCTAAGGGCATGTCTGTGTGCCACATGGCGCACATGCCTATTTTTGGGGTGCCAGAGGGTGTCAAAGTGACACCCCCTGCACCCTTGCTAAAATGGGTATTTACCGATTCTGTAATTACAGAATCGTTATTGCCCATTGATTCCTATGGGCTTCACAGCCCATAGGAATCAATAGGAAATACCGAATCAGTATTTCCAGATTCGGTAAATACCGAATCTTAACGATTCGGTATTTCCACATCTGGAAATACCTACATCTCCCCCCTTCATATTTACCACTTCTTAAATACCGAATCGGTAAAATTCGGTATTTAAGAAGTGGTAAATCAATCCTACCTACATCTGGCCCTAAGTCTCCAGTTCACATTTGTCTGATGCAGGGTGTATGTTAGTATGATTCAGATAACTGAGGCATTTGCAAGGGTCTTTTCAGAGTTACGTCTCTCATGTTGGTTAGCTGGCTATGCACCCTTCCTAGTTATGAACTCATTACCACTTTTCCACTGAGTGTTGAGAGGTCACTATGTTTACTAAGTAAATTCATATAAAGTTTTCATTTAAAAAATCTATTGAGCTTTAAACAATGCAATGTTAATAACAAGTTACTTTTCACTATCTTCCCAACAGGCCCAATGTTTGCAATGCCACTGATGGGTCCCCCTTGAATGTATCGAAACAAATGTAACACATAAAATAGAATTGGACGTCACTAAGTACAAAGTGTTTCTGTATTATGCAAGCCCTAATGTGTCCCTTGAAGATTCCAGCAAAGTCCAGACGCATACTCACTGAAACACCCAACCATTAGTAACCTGTAAAATTTGCCAAACAACTCTTTCAAGGGGTGATCAATCCAAAAAATACTCCTTTGGCACAGTGAATATGGTGCGACACGTAAACAACTTGCACCCCAAGAACTTTGTTTGAGCTGTAACACAGAGATTGTAGGACAACCCACTTGCTGCTGCACCAAGCACATCAACTGCTGCAACAGCATCTTCGGCAAGCAGTCCATACTCACATATTGATCTTGATTTTGGTAAACTTAAATTTCTATGCATTTATTGCGATGAACTTTTGTGTTACGTGAAACAGTCTATTGACTTGATAAAACACAGGAAACAGGAGCATCGCTGTCCTCAACATTAGTCATTAGACATTTATTAGCTTCTTTGTTGTAACAACAACACCGGCCGAAGGCAAAGGGAAATTTGCACACTTGCTGCCTTTCTTGGCTGGGGTTATCAATTATTCTTGAATTTCATATTCTGATTCAAACTCATGGCCCTTTATCAAGCCTTCTTGTTGTAACTACTTCCCCGGCTAAAGGCACTGGGTTATTTGCAGTCTTGCAGCCTTTCTTATTTTTTACATTATTCATCTTCCACTCAATCAACACATCATCTACACGTACACATACACACTTGCTGCCTTTCATGGCTATGGTTATCAACTATTCTTCTATTTCATATTCGTATTCAAAGTGCAGACCCTTTATCAAGCCTTTCTGTTGTAACAACTACCCCAGCCGAAGGCAGTAAGAAATTTGCACACTTGCTGCCTTTCTTTGCTGGGGTTATCAATTATTCTTGAATTTCATATTCTGATTCAAAGTCAAGGCCCTTTATCGAGACTTTTTGTTGTAGCTACTAGCCCGGCTAAACGCAGTGGGAAATTTGCACACTGGCTGCCTTCCTTGGCTGGGGTTATCAATTATTCTTCTTATAATACAAATTCAAAGTGCAGGCCCTTTTTTGAGCCTTCTTGGTAACTATTACCCGTGAATAGCAGTGGGTAATTTGCGCACTTCCTGCCGTTCCTGTACAATGAAAAGCTTAACAAAAGTCTACCAATTTTAAAAAAGAGCCAGTATGGGCTATGGTTATCAATTCTTCTGTTTGTTATGCCACTCGCAGAGGTTGTTCCCTGACTCAGGCGTTTTAAACTTCATTTGGTTTCTGCAAACTCCTGTTCTACGAAGCCCCGAGCACTGGAATCTTGCCGTGGTGTGAGCTCTGATGGGACGGGACTGCGAGGACCAGCAGCCCCGTAACCCTGTATAGTTGTGTGCCTCTTCCCGCCCCCTGCCTGATTGCCTCGAAGTGTACTTCACCTCTCGCGGCCCCCGCTCCACGGGAGCCGCTCGCAAAGGTTGTTCCCTGACTCTGGCTTTTTGAACTTCATTTGGTTTCTGCAAACTCCTGTTCTTCGAAGCCCCGGGCACTGGAATCTTGCTGTGGTGTGAGGTCTGACGGGACAGGAATGCGAGGACCAGCAGCCCCGTAACCCTGTACAGCTGTGTGCCTCTTCCCACGCCCTGCCTGATTGCCTCGAAGTGTACTTCTCCTCTCGCTGCCCCCGCTCCGAGGGAGCCGTTCACAGAGGTTGTTCAATGACTCTGGCATTTTAAACTTCATTTGGTTTCTGCAAACTCCTGTTCTAAGAAGCCCCGGGCACTGGAATCTTGCCGTGGTGTGAGGTCTGACAGGACGGGACTGTGAGGACCAGCAGCCCCGTAACCCTGTACAGCTGTGTGCCTCTTCCCGCCCCCTGCCTGATTGCCTCGAAGTGTACTTCACCTCTCGCCGCCCCCACTCCGCGGGTGCCGCTTGCAGAGGTTGTTCCCTGACTCTGGCGTTTTAAACTTCATTTGGTTTCTGCAAACTCCTGTTCTTCGAAGCCCCGGGCACTGGAATCTTGCCGTGGTGTGAGGTCTGACGGGACAGGAATGCGAAGACCAGCAGCCCCATAACCCTGTACAGCTGTGTGCCTCTTCCCACGCCCTGCCTGATTGCCTCGAAGTGTACTTCACCTCTCGCTGCCCCCGCTCCGAGGGAGCCGCTCACAGAAGTTGTTCCCTGACTCTGGCGTTTTAAACTTCATTTGGTTTCTGCAAACTCCTGTTCTGCGAAGCCCCGGGCACTGGAATCTTGCCATGGTGTGAGGTCTGACGGGACGGGACTGCGAGGACCAGCAGCCCCGTATCCCTGTACAGATGTGTGCCTCTTCCCTCCCCCTACCTGATTGTATATAAATAACCTGGACTACCGCTGCGCAGTAGGCGCGTGGACGCACGCCGGGAGAAGCCCGGGACAAGGGCGGGACCATCTGAGGCCATCCGAGGCATATTGAGGCTGGGCTGGGCCACCCCTCTTACTTTTGTTTTTATAACAGTGAGACTTTGTGTTTTATATTCCTTGATTGTTATATATTGTGGGATCAGTACATGTTTTGTAGCCTTGGTCTATTAATTAATTTACTACTTTTGCACTTTTTTATCTATTTATAATATCTATTTATAGTGCACGTAGTTAAATGGCGCTTCGTTCATGGAAAGGTAGAAATGTTATGACTAGTACTATTGGGGGGTCAGTGAGAGGAACTCTCGACCAATTTATCACAAGGGCAGGAGTAGTATTAGAACACGAGATAGCATTAACTGAAAAAAGACTATCTCTGGAACCTCTATTTGCAAAACTATCCTCTTTGGGTAAAATCAGGTCTGCTGTTACTCCTGAGCAGCCTCTTATCCACCAACCCAACAGAGCTTCAAATCTGAGTAATAGCCTAGTATCTGTAGGGTCCGTAGGCTTGTCTGCCTGTACCTCATTGAATACCTCCTATAATAGCACTTCATTGATTGAAAATAGGAGGGCAGATTTAATCTTGCCAACTCCATCAACCTCATTAAGTACAAAGCTCATTACAGAGTCGAACCCAAGGAAAGGCACCAAATCGCAGCAGCCCACTGGTAAAAGAAAGCGCGGGGGTAGTGCCCAAAAGGGTAGAAGTGCTAAAGTTACTAAAACGGCTAGGCTGTCACCCACTATACCAACCACTGTGAAACCCGTTACTCCTGTTATTGACAAAAGAAGTAGGAATTTTAAGCAACCACCAAGCCAATATGTCGTTACAGGAACTAACGAGGGTCTCTTGGGTCAAATAGAGCAGCTAGTGAAATCCCTCATGTTGCCACTACTAGAAAGAATAAAACTAATAAGTGAACACCTGGGGAATTTAGTTGAGTTCTTGCATGTTAGAAAAAGCTGTGGAAAGCATGCAGGTCCGAGGCCCCTAAACACAACATATAGTGACCCAGAGTCCTGTGAGCTCCACTATTGACATCCCCCAAGATGTAGCTGGTAGCGTGGATAATTGTCAAATCCAACCTAGCATTGAGCGCTGTCCTGATTCTAAAAAGTCCCCCTTACGGTAATATTGACTGGTGTCCCTGGACTACGAGATAACATGCTGGAAACTCACAGAGAGCTGAAAAATAAGGTCATCTATTGGTTTAATAGGAATAGATCGCTCCCAGCCTACACTAATGCAGAGATTATCCACGTTAGAAGGGTTAGCTGGTTGGGTTGTAGACCGAAGGATAAAGAGGAGGATTGTATAATAGTGAATTTTAGGGAACCTTGGTTGGTAAGATTTATTTGTAATGGCACTGGGTTGGGTGGGGATGGTGAAATACAACCTTTTAACTTGAAATATTTTTATGTCCGTACACCTTCGTGCCAGTCTTCCAACCTGCTAACATGGCGAGAAAAACAATCCAGTAGATCTAATCCTGATTGCTGGCAGGAGTTTTGCCCACCTTGTCTAATCGTTTTGACCTGCTTTCTGGCTTGGATGGAGTGGACTGACTGCTTCAAAATCCCATAGGCATTCCAGAGGTCCAGGGCCTGGTAAATGTTAAATCCATCTTGTGCAAGCGCATTGCTAACAGAAATATTCGCTTGAAGGAGGGAGCTGACCTAGGTACGGGTTCCTGGATAGAGATCTCTCTCTGCCTGAAGAGGGTGTTGGTTTGAATTTTATGTATTTGATAACGGAAAATGGGGAACCTTGTACTGAGAATAGTGTGGGGGGTCCACTGCAGGAAAGTTGTAATTCCAAAACGATAACCTCCAAGCCATAGAGTATGGGGGTCCCGGCTATTGCGGGGTGTCCACTATGATCTCCCAACAAGCTTTGGACCCCAACCCGTCCTCGCTAACTACTTTAACGCATAAGTTAAAAATCGTTTCTTGGAATATCGTGGGCTTAGTGCCTATAGCTGAGGGGACCGAATTCGTACAGGACCATGATATTCTGATCTTCCAAGAGACGTGGGCTGTGGTTCCTTTACACCGCCCAGGTTTCTTAAATTTTTATAAAGCGGATGTGAAATGGAAAAAAGGAAGACCATCTGGAGGCCTAACTGTTTGGGTGAGGCAATCTATAAACTATATTCCGATGGAAATATTTGTAGACAGCCCGGACATCCATGTTGTAAATTTGAAACGACCTGGTCAGCTAGATATCCTCATAGTTAATGTGTACATTAGGAAACAGCCGGGTGGGAGGGGCTCCTCAACTTTTATAGATTTAGACACCTTCTTTGATTCGACCAGACTAAATTGCTATACGTTTGTAGCTGGGGACTTAAACGGCTCGTTCGAACCTCTTAATACTGATGGCGAATCTCTATGGGTTGAGGAGGATGCACAATGGAATATTCCTTCTATTGATGTGAAGCCAATTAAGAAATGGACAGAGGCAGCCCTGCAGTGGATGGGTTTTTGCCTGGAGTGTGGTTTTAGGGCAGTTAATGGATGTTCCATCTACGATAAATTCGGTAGGGCAACATTTGATAATGAAAAAACTACTAGCCGTATCGATTATATTCTTCACAAGATTGAATATTGGTCAATACTTGACGATATCATGATTCTTGACCGCCCAGAGAGTGACCACAACCCGCTCTTGTTGAGCTTAATCTTAAATGGTGGTGAAAGGAGTACTAACCAAAATGAGATAACGACTGCGGATGCTTTATTAACTAATGATATGCGAAGGGTCCGCTGGTCAAGGATCATTGAAGACCCCGGAGTCTTAGTTAGGATTAATACGGTGGTCTCTAGGACGTTGTGTGCCTTGTATTCCCTTCCGTCACAGGAAGATATTATTGGGAAGACACCTGTAATCCATGAAGCACTCTTCCAGGACTTAAAATCGTACTTTTCTAAGCCCAGAAAGCCCCAAACATCTGAATCGCAGGCCTCTGGAAAAGTTTGGTATAATAAAACCTGCTGTGAATCCTATGGCCTGCTGGCGGCAGCTATGAGGTCTGGCAATCTGCCAGCCATTAGGAAGGCTAGGATAAACTATCGTAAAGTGCAAAGCTTTGCCAAAAAAGAGTGGGATGACCATCATTGGGAGGAGCTCCTAGTTGCCAGTAGGTTGAAAAACCAGACAAAGTTTTGGTATATAGTTAAGTGGGGAAATGCCCCTCATTCCCAAGATCCAAACAATCATGTGTCCCCTGAGGACTGGGTTGGGTTTTTCGAGTCTCAGTTTAGGGTGCTCGAACTGGAAGGTGATCACCCCCCTCCTGATATAAGTCCCTTGTCCTGACCTGTGTGGCCCGTGGCAGGGGCAGAGCACAGCCTTCAGGGCCGTGAGGGGAACGGCTTGTTACACCGGGAGTGACGTGAGGGCAACGGTGGTAGTTCCCATCCGGGAACTACATTACCCAGCAGCCCCGGGGCCGGCGCACATCTCCCGCATCAGCAGCGTGCCCGGAGGCGCTTCATAGCCCGCGACCCTCACTCGCCCCGCGAGTCGCGCGCAGGAGAAGCCCGGGACAAGGGCGGGGCAGTCTTTGGCAGTCCGAGGCAGAAGGAGGCTGGGCGGGGCCACCCCCTTAACGACTACCACAAATGGGTAAGTGCAAGAAAGCCTCTAACTGTGATGAAGAGGGGAAAAACGCCACAATGCCCAGACACTCTAAGTCAATACTGTCTTATCTTTCATCTGCGGTGGGGGCCCTTACCAAAGAAATCGCCAACGCAGAACAAGAGCTGGGCTTGACACCGCCTGGTTTGGTGGAGTCCCCCACATCTGAGGCCCTTCCCATTAGTATAGTGGGCCCATCGAGCGTAGCTCCCCCCATACCCCTGGAACCCGTGGTAACTATTACAACCAACCCTGTCCCCCCGGCCATATCAGTCATCCCACTTAGTGCTCCTGTTGAATTAGCGCAGCACCCCCAGCCGGCAGCCCAACCATCAAAGCGGTACAGAGGTAAAAAATCTAAGGCTGCATGTACATCAACCACATCCCCTGACCCTTTCGGGGACCAACTGGAGGCCCTTTTTGTTGCCAGAATCGAGCCAATGCTAGTAGGGATCGCAAAGGACATTGTTGACACATTGAACACATGCTTGTCCGACCTCCTTAAGAAATGCTCATTGCTGGACAAAATCATTAATTCCCATCCTCCGCTTGTGGAGTTGCCCAAGAGGTGTACAATGCCCCAAGGTCTTGGTAGGACAGCAGGGACAAGTCTCAGCCCCACAGCCCTCGTCCAGGGGGGTGATGGCATAGTCTCCGGTTTGCAGTGCCCTCCTGGCGCTCCTTCCGCAAACTTAGTGGGTCATACATCCATTCCTCCCCTACGGATGCAACCAACTACGCCTCTAAGCAGGAAAACACTACCAAGCAAGTTCAATTTAAGCTTGCCTCCGGCTGCCGCCCCTCTGGTCGCAGTGTTTATAGGGGTGCCACCGCTTAAAGAGGGCGACCGGGAATCCACCACCGATCTTTTATACAAAGCGAAAATCTGGTGTGCTGACTCTACCAGTGGGGTGGATTCTTCAGGCTCGCTTATCTTTCCATCCTACTTCCTGGGCAATTTCCATCATTGTCCCAATCTTCAAGAAAGGCCATCGTGATGACCCAGGTTGTTATAGGCCTATATCTCTCCTGGACTCTGCTGTTAAGATCCTAGGCAGAGTCTTGTTAACTAAGCTGAGGGAGAGTATCGAGAACTGCGGTGGGCTGGCCAACATCCAATACGGGTTCAGGGAGAAGAGGGGAACAATGGAACAGTGCTCCAATTTGCACCTTCTGATCGCTAAGTATACGGTGGCCAAGGAGGGGTCTTTATTTTTAGCTTTTATGGACCTCTCCTCGGCCTTCGACTTGGTGAACAGATCCAAGCTGTGGGCCATGCTGTTGAGGATTGGGATAGACGGGGCCCTGGTTGGGTTCATGGCCTCTTTACACCAGGATTTGTCCCCTATGGTCAGGGTCACCAGGGAGGGAAGATGCAGTTCCCAGTTTAAGTCCATGCGGGGGGTACGCCAGGGCTGTATACTAGCCCCTCTACTGCTCATCATATATATCAACGGCTTGGGGAGGTACCTGGAGGAAGCAGGGGGGATGTTCCGCATGTAGGAGAAGCTAAGATCCCTGCTCTCCTATACGCGGACGATGCAGTCCTTATAGCCCGCACCGGTAATGGCCTGCAGAGCTTGCTGTATGCATTTGGTACCTTCATGGATGACCTGGACATGAAGGTCGATGCAGGTAAATCCCACACAATGGTAGTTGGAGCACATAGGCGCAAAGGGATGAATAAAACCTTTAGATGTAAGGACCAAGAGGTCTCTAGAACGGCAACTTTCCCCTACCTGGGGGTGCTCTTCGACGAGAGGGGGTCATGGGGCCCACAGGTTAGGGCAAAAAGCCATTCAGTGGCAAGGTCATCAGCGGCCCTTATGACCTTCTCAAAAAGACTGGGGGCCAGGCCAATGGAGGCCCTTTTGAAGGTCTACAGTTCCAAATGTATCCCAATCTCCATGTATGGTGCCCCAATCTGGGGATACTCACAGCTTGAGCCTATACAGAGAGCAGAAAACAGGTTCCTTCGCTCTCTACTGTCAGTCCCACCATCAACTCCAACATACTCTATCCACGCGGAGGTGGGCATGGATTACATCACAGATAGGCTTAACTTGGCTCCGCTGATCTTCTGGTTAAGGACGTGGCTTAAAAAGGAGTTAACTTTGAACCACTCTATAATGGAGGACGTCATGACTTTAGAGCATTACAATAAGATCCCCTGGTTGGATTATCTGAGGAAGTCTTTTGTCCGATTAGGGAGATCGGAAGTTTTTGAATTTCCTTCATGTATAAAAACACAGATGTAGTTTTGGTTAAGAGGCAGTTCCTGACTCTGGCAAGATCTATCCGAGAGGAAAAAGAACTTCAGAAGCCCTCGGTGAGGTCTCATTATATATTAACAAGCTCTACTGCTATGGAACCCTATCTTAGTATTGTTACTAGACCTTTTCACAGGTTCCTCTTGACTAAATTCAGATTCAACTTGAATCATTACCATCTGGGAAATTATCAATCTTGGGCTAAGCCAGAGTCAGCCCCCCCCCTGCTCCTGTGACAACTTCTCAACTCAGGACACTATGCACTTTGTCATGTTTTGTTCATTATTTTTAGTTCCCCGAAAGAAACATTTGCTTCCAATCCTGAGGGAGGCTGGCTTTACACAAGTCAGACCGGCACTTCTTTACCTGCAGTCTATGAGTACCATCCGCATTATATTCTGTATGGGAAACTACTTGGCAGCAGCAGCGCGCATTAAATCCAGCCATGTTACTACTGATAGCATTTAATGACTGTCCCCCAACGGTTGTTTATATTGTCATTTTGCACGGCCTTCTGCTTTTTGCACAATTCCCTCATTAATTGTTTTTATTGGATTGTATTTGGGATAATTTTTTAAAATATATTTTAAACTTTTAAACATGACTGTATCTAAAGCAACTTTTGAAAATGCACTTTGGCACTTTTTGTATAGAATGTACGTCTTTTTATGATTTTATCCAAAATCGAATAAAAGTATTTTGACTGACTGACTGACTGACCCTTGTCCAACCGCCAAGTTTTAAAATTTGAATGCAGAGATGTGGAGGATGCACTGAGAAAGATCCCGAATGGCAAAGCTCCGGGAATGGACTGTATCCCAGAAGATCTTTTTAAACATGACCTAGTAAATTGGGTCCCATACATTGCCTTTCTTGGCAATGCAATAGCGAAGGGGGCAGGTATTCCGGACTCCTGGTGCGGAGCAGAGATCCTGCCAATTTACAAAAAGGGGGACCGCTCCGCTCCGGGGAACTATCGTCCAATAAGTCTGATAGACTCTGTACAGAAAATCGTTGCAAGAATGGTGTTAGCAAAAATACAGAGTTGGATAGAACTTGAGGATATTCTGTCTCCTCTGCAGGCTGGGTTTAGGTTCTGTATAAGTACCATCGAACAGGTGTTCCGTTTTATAATGATTTACTGGCGAGCCGTTAGCCTGGGAGGAGGTACTATTTATGCCGCCTTCGTGGACCTTAAGTCTGCATTCGACTTGGTTCCTAGGGCAAAGCTATGAGAGGCTCTTAGTAGTATGGGGATGCCCCAGGTGCTCTTGGATCTAGTGAATAAGTTGCATAATGATAATTTTGCTCATGTGCGCTGGGGAAAGCAGGGTCAGGTCACCAAGATATTCCCCGTGTCTCGGGATGTGCACCATGGGTGCGTAGTAGCACCCACATTGTTTTTGTTGTTCATTAACAGGGTTGTGCAGTACTTCCTAGCGTTCCCAACTGATGCTCCTGCGTTGGGTGGTACTAAGTGTCCGTTACTTATGTTTGTGGATGACACCCTTATAATATTAAAAACCCAGCAGGGCCTGCAGGCGGCCCTAAATAAATTTGAGGAATTTTGTCAAAATAACGACCTACAGGTGAATGTAGCAAAAACTAAATTTATTATACTTAAAAAAAACTAAACCAGTGGTGGGACACATTACAATGAATGGTATTTCGCTTGAACAGACCAATGTCATGACTTATCTAGGGGTTATTCTTGAGAATAAGCTTAGTTGGAAGCCCCAGATTGATACTCTTTCACTCAAATTTCCCCAGTTATCGGGGTGTTTAGTTAAAGAGCAGAGGTACTCACTAACAAAAAGGATTGGTCCTGCTTTAAAGATATATAACTCCAGGATTAGTTCAGCTATACTGTACGGAGCGGACCTCTGGGGTTTTGCAGACCTAACCCAAATTGTTAAAATCCAAAATAAATTTATAAGAAATTTAATAGGCCTGCCCCGCTCTAGCCCATTGAAGCCGCTTTTAATGGACCTAGGCTGCCACTCAATTGATAAGGTGGCACGGTTCAAACCGTTGGCCTTATGGAGGAGGATCTGGACTACTCCAGAACTGGCTCTTTTTGCTAAAGAAATCTTGGACGTTAGATCTGTTGTGGGCTCGGGTAACCTACCCTGGTTTAAAAAAGTAAGATTGCTACTAGTAGATATGGGATTAAGTAACTTGTGGTCTGATCCAGTAAACAATCGCTTCCCTTTGAAAAAAGCCTTTAAAGATTTATACTGGCTTTCAGTTCGACAAAAACATCTCGCACAGATAAATACCTCATCCCTGTCAGGAATGTTCTTACAACACAAGCTCGATCCGTCCCTAGAAGATTATTGGGACATTATCACCAAGACGAGTGATAGGAAGCTATGCCATCAGTTTAGGATTGGTTCTTTGCATATAAGAACGTTCACTAAAAATTGGAAAGGACAGGGGGATGAATTTTGTTCTTGGTGTGCCGATCAGAGGGAGTCCATTGGTCACATATTCTTTGTATGTCCTGCTTATGAAGCCCCCGTAAAAAATGGCTTAAACCTATTTGCCAAAACATCGGCACTCGGGTGGGGCTGGAGGCCTTAAGGATTCTCAAGACTGATACTAGGGAATGCGTTGTAATAGCAGTAGCAACATTCCTGGGTTGGATGTGGACTATTAGGACCATCCATCAGGTTAGAGGTTGACTGGGTGAATTGATCTTAGAGTTTTACTTTTATATATTGTATTATTGAGGTATTGGTTCATGCCAGGTAGTAACATCTTTTTTACTTAGGCATAAAAATTGTATCAAGTGTATATATTGTGCTACTTTCTTGTTTTTCTAATCTTTGGTTGTGTAATTTTGGATGATGCTATTTTTATGTGTGTGTCTTTTATGATAAAATACTCGAAATAAAGACGTATGAACTGAACTGAACTATTCTAATTCAAAGTGCAGCCCCTTTATTGAGCCTTCTTGGTAACTACTACCTGTGAATGGCAGTGGGTAATTTGCGCACTTGCAGCCTTTCTTATTTTTTACATTATTCATCTTCCACTCAATCAACACATCATCTACACGTACACACGTACTTGTTGCCTTACTTGGTTATGATTAACAACTATTCTTCTATTTCATATCCATATTCAAAGTGCAGGCCCTTTATCAAGCCTTTTTGTTGTAGCTACTACCACGGCCGAAGGCAGTGGGAAATTTGCACACTTGCTGCATTTCTTGGCTGGGGTTATCAATTATTCTTCAAGCAATTCAAATTCAAAATGCAGGCCCTTTATTCACCCTTCTTGGTAACTCCTTCCCGTGAAAGGCAGTGGGTAATTTCCACACTTGCATCCTTTCTTGCGACGCACAGTCTGTGTAACGAGCTGGGTATCCAAAGATCTACTTCCCTGATAAGGCAGTGATTACTTTGCACGTCTGCAGCCTTTCTTACTTTTTACCTTATTCATCTTCCTTTCACTGAACACATCATCCACACATACACACACACTTACTTGCTGCCTTTCTTGACTAGGGTTATCAATTACTCTTCAATTTCATATTCTGATTCAAAGTCAAGGCCCTTTATTGAGCCTTTTTCATGTAGATACTACCCCGGCAGAAGGCAGTGGGAAATGTGCGCACTTGCTGCCTTTCTTCGCAGGGGTTATCAACTATTGTTCAATTTTATATTCCCATTCAAAGTGCAGGCCATTTATCAAGCCTATTTGTTATATCAACTACCCCGGCCGAAGGCAGTGGGAAATTTGCACACTTGCTGCCTTTCTTGGCTGGGGCTATCAATTACTCTTGAATTTCATATTCTGATTCAAAGTCATGACCCTTTATCGAACCTTTTTGTTGTAGCTACTACCCCGGCCGAAGGCAGTGGAAAAGTTGCGCACCTGCTGCCTTTCTTGGGTGGGGTTATCAATCATTGTTCAATTTCATATTCTGATTCAAAGTCAAGGCCCTTTATCGAGCCTTTTTGTTGTAACTACTTCCCCGGCTAAAGGCAGTGGGTAATTTGCACACTTGCAGCCTTTCCTATTTTTTACATTATTCATTTTCCACTCAATGAACACATCATCTATACATACACACACCTACTTGCTGCCTTCCTTGGCTATGTTAATAAACTATTCTTCTATTTCATATACGTATTCAAAGTGCAGGCCCTTTATCAAGCCTTTTTGTTGTAACAACTACCCCGGCCGTAGGCAGTAAGAAATTGGCACACTTGCTGCCTTTCTTGGCTGGGGTTATCAACTATTCTTGAATTTCATATTCTGATTCAAAGTCAAGTCCCTTTATCGAGCCTTTTTGTTGTAGCTACCACCCCGGCTGAAGGCAGTGGGAAATTTGCACACTTGCTGCCTTTCTTGGCTGGGGTTATCAATTATTCTAAAAGTAATTCAAATTCAAAGTGCAGGCCCTTTATTGAGCCTTCTTGGTAAATACTACCCGTGAATGGCAGTGGGTAATTTGCACACTTGCGTCCTTTCTTGCATTCTTTCTACCGCACAGTGTGTGTACTTTGTGCACTTGCATTGCTTGCTTAGATGTGGTACCCATTTCTCAGGCTCCCACTGCGGAATCCGACGCACAGTCTGTGTAATGGACTGGAAAACCAAACACCCACTTCCTTTACAAAGCAGTGGGTAGTTTGCGCGTCTGCTGCCTTTCTTAATTTTTACCTTATTCTGCATCCACTAGCGGAAACACACCTACCTGCTGCCTTTCTTGACTGTCTTTGCCAAGTATTATTCTAATTCAAAGTAGAGGCCCTTGAAAGGGCCCGGTCTTGTTATTTTTCAGTTCTACCGCCCAGAGTGGAAACTTAGTGCACTTGTATTGCTTGCTTAGATGTGGTAGCCATTTCTCAGGCTCCCACTGAGGAATCCGACGCACAGTCTGTAAAATAAGAAGGATATCCAAAGATCCACTTCCCTGACAAGGCAGTGGGTAGTTTGCGCGTCAGCAGCATTTCTTATTTTTCACCCTATTCATCTTCCACTCAATCAAGACATCATCCACATGTACACACACTTACTTGCTGCCTTTTTTGGCTGGTGTTATCAATTATTCTTCAATTTCATATTTTGATTCAAAGTCAAGGCCCTTTATCGAGCCCTTTTCACGTAGTTACTACCCTGGCAGAAGGCAGTGGGAATTTTGTGCACTTGCTGCCTTTCTTCGCTGGGGTTATCCACTATTATTCAATTTCATATTCTGATTCAAAGTGCAGGCCCTTTATCGAGCCTTTTATTGTATCAACTACCCCGGCCGAAGGCAGTGGGAAATTTGCACACTTGCGGCTTTTCTTGGCTGGGGTTATCAATTATTCTTCAAGTAATTCAAATTCAAAATGCAGGCCCTTAATTCAGCCTTCTTGGTAACTACTTCCCGTGAATGGCAGTGGGTTATTTCCACACTTGCATCCTTTCTTACGACGCACAGTCTGTGTAATGAGCTGGGTATTCAAAGATCTACTTCCCTGATAAGGCAGTGGTTAGTTTGCGCATCTGCAGCCTTTCTTACTTTTTACCTTATTCATCTTCCATTCAATGAACACATCATCCACACATACACACACTTACTTGCTGCCTTTTCTGGCTGGGGTTATCAATTATTCTTCAATTTCATATTCTGATTCAAAGTCAAGGCCCTTTATCGAGCCTTTTTCATGTAGATACTACCCCGGCAGAAGGCAGTGGGAATATTGTGCACTTGCTGGCTTTCTTCACTGGGGTTATCAATTATTCTCAAAGTAATTCAAATTCAAAGTGCAGGCCCTTTATTGAGCCTTCTTGGTAACTACTACCCGTGAATGGCAGTGGGTAATTTGCACACTTGCGTCCTTTTTTGCGTCCTTTCTACCGCACAGTGTGTGTACTTTGTGCACTTGCATTGCTTGTTTACATGTGGTACCCATTTCTCAGGCTCCCACTGCGGAATCCGACGCACAGTCTGTGTAATGGACTGGAAAACCAAACAGCCACTTCCTTTACGAATCAGTGGGTAGTCTGCACGTCTGCTGCCTTTCTTAATTGTCACCTTATTCTGCATTCACTAGCGGAAACACTCCTACCTGCTGTCTTTCTTGACTGTCTTTGCCAAGTATTATTCTAATTCAAAGTAGAGGCCCTGGAAAGGGCCCGGTGTTGTTATTTTTCAGCACTACCGCCCAGAGTGGGAACTTAGTGCACTTGCATTGCTTGCTTACATGTGGTAGCCATTTCTCAGGCTCCCACTGCGGAATCCGACGCACATTCTGTATAATGAACTGGAAAACCAAACACCCACTTCCTTTACAAGGCAGTGGGTAGTTTGCGTGTCTGCTGCCTTTCTTAATTTTCACCTTATTCTACATCCACTAGCAGAAACACCCCTACCTGCTGCCTTTCTTGACTATCTTTGCCAAGTATTATTCTAATTCAAAGTAGAGGCCCTGGAAAGGGCCCGGTGTTGGTATTTTTCAGCACTACCGCCCAGAGTGGGAACTTAGTGCACTTGCTTTTCTTCCTTAGATGTGGTAGCCATTTCTCAGCCTCCAACTGCGGAATCCGACACCCTGTCTGTATAATGAGAAGGATATCCAAAGATCCACTTCCCTGACAAGGCAGTGGGTAGTTTGCGCGTCAGCAGCATTTCTTATTTTTCACCTTATTCATCTTCCACTCAATCAAGACATCATCCACATGTACACACACTTACTTGCTGCCTTTTTTGGCTGGTGTTATCAATTATTCTTCAATTTCATATTTTGATTCAAAGTCAAGGCCCTTTATCGAGCCTTTTTCATGTAGTTACTACCCCGGCAGAAGGCAGTGGGAATTTTGTGCACTTGCTGCCTTTCTTCGCTGGGGTTATCCACTATTATTCAATTTCATATTCTGATTCAAAGTGCAGGCCCTTTATCGAGCCTTTTGTTGTATCAACTACCCCGGCCGAAGGCAGTGGGAAATTTGCACACTTGCGGCTTTTCTTGGCTGGGGTTATCAATTATTCTTCAAGTAATTCAAATTCAAAATGCAGGCCCTTAATTCAGCCTTCTTGGTAACTACTTCCCGTGAATGGCAGTGGGTTATTTCCACACTTGCATCCTTTCTTACGACGCACAGTCTGTGTAATGAGCTGGGTATTCAAAGATCTACTTCCCTGATAAGGCAGTGGTTACTTTGCACATCTGCAGCCTTTCTTACTTTTTACCTTATTCATCTTCCATTCAATGAACACATCATCCACACATACACACACTTACTTGCTGCCTTTCCTGGCTGGGGTTATCAATTATTCTTCAATTTCATATTCTGATTCAAAGTCAAGGCCCTTTATCGAGCCTTTTTCATGTAGATACTACCCCGGCAGAAGGCAGTGGGAATTTTGTGCACTTGCTGGCTTTCTTCACTGGGGTTATCAATTATTCTCAAAGTAATTCAAATTCAAAGTGCAGGCCCTTTATTGAGCCTTCTTGGTAACTACTACCCGTGAATGGCAGTGGGTAATTTGCACACTTGCGTCCTTTTTTGCGTCCTTTCTACCGCACAGTGTGTGTACTTTGTGCACTTGCATTGCTTGTTTACATGTGGTACCCATTTCTCAGGCTCCCACTGCGGAATCCGACGCACAGTCTGTGTAATGGACTGGAAAACCAAACAGCCACTTCCTTTACAAAGCAGTGGGTAGTCTGCACGTCTGCTGCCTTTCTTAATTGTCACCTTATTCTGCATTCACTAGCGGAAACACTCCTACCTGCTGTCTTTCTTGACTGTCTTTGCCAGTATTATTCTAATTCAAAGTAGAGGCCCTGGAAAGGGCCCGGTGTTGTTATTTTTCAGCACTACCGCCCAGAGTGGGGACTTAGTGCACTTGCATTGCTTGCTTAGATGTGGTAGCCATTTCTCAGGCTCCCACTGCAGAATCCGACGCACATTCTGTATAATGAACTGGAAAACCAAACACCCACTTCCTTTACAAGGCAGTGGGTAGTTTGCGTGTCTGCTGCCTTTCTTAATTTTCACCTTATTCTACATCCACTAGCAGAAACACCCCTACCTGCTGCCTTTCTTGACTATCTTTGCCAAGTATTATTCTAATTCAAAGTAGAGGCCCTAGAAAGGGCCTGGTGTTGGTATTTTTCAGCACTACCGCCCAGAGTGGGAACTTAGTGCACTTGCTTTTCTTCCTTAGATGTGGTAGCCATTTCTCAGCCTCTCACTGCGGAATCCGACACCCTGTCTGTATAATGAGAAGGATATCCAAAGATCCACTTCCCTGACAAGGCAATGGGTAGTTTGCGCGTCAGCAGCATTTCTTATTTTTCACCTTATTCATCTTCCACTCAATCAAGACATCATCCACATGTACACACACTTACTTGCTGCCTTTTATGGCTGGTGTTATCAATTATTCTTCAATTTCATATTTTGATTCAAAGTCAAGGCCCTTTATCGAGCCTTTTTCATGTAGTTACTACCCCGGCAGAAGGCAGTGGGAATTTTGTGCACTTGCTGCCTTTCTTCGCTGGGGTTATCAACTATTATTCAATTTCATATTCTGATTCAAAGTGCAGGCCCATTATCAAGCCTTTTGTTGTATCAACTACCCCGGCCAAAGGCAGTGGGAAATTTGCACACTTGCTACCTTTCTTGGCTGGGGTTATCAATTATTCTTCAAGTAATTGAAATTCAAAATGCAGGCCCTTTATTCAGCCTTCTTGGTAACTACTTCCCGTGAATGGCATTGGGTGATTTCCACACTTGCATCCTTTCTTGCGATGCAAAGTCTGTGTAATGAGCTGGGTATTCAAAGATCTACTTCCCTGATAAAGCAGTGGTTACTTTGCGCGTATGCAGCCTTTCTTACTTTTTACCTTATTCATCTTCCATTCAATGAACACATCATCCACACATACACACACTTACTTGCTGCCTTTTTTGCCTGGGGTTATCAATTATTCTTCAATTTCATATTCTGATTCAAAGTCAAGGCCCTTTATCGAGCCTTTTTTGTTGTAGCTACTACTCTGGCCTAAGGCAGTAGGACATATGCCATCGATCTCCACTGCAGACAGCAGGGTTCACAACTTGAATTCAGCTTTGGATCTAAATTTGTCTTCAGTATCTGTGCTGAGAACTGCCTTCAATCTATTCCCCGGTCAGGAGAGTTAACAACTAGATACCAGGAGCGTGAGCACTACAGAAAACATTGAATTCAGTCTTGATTTATTTAGAACAGAGACAATTGCACTATGTCCTCAGATTTTCTTAAAGTTTGAACAGTAGAAAATGTAGCCTTCATTTATTTAATGCAGAGACAATTCTACTATATGTCTTCACATTTTGTTTAAAAAGCATTCGTCCGTATCTATGTCGACAACTGCCTTCAATCTACACTGCGAACAGCAGGGTTCACAACATGAATTCAGATTTTAATCTACACTACAGACACCATTCAAGTTAGCCTTGATTTATGTAAGGCAGAGACAATTTTGTTAATAGATGCCACAAAAAATGTTCATCAATGTCTGTACTAAGTACTGCCTTCAAATGTACACTGCAATCAACAAAGTTTACAACTTGGTACCAGAGCCACATTAGCACTAAAGACAACATTAAATTCAGTTTCGATTTATTTAAGGCACAGACAATATGTGTCCTCAGATTCTGTTAACTGTGACAAAAAAAACATTCATCGATATTTGTGTCGAATAGTACCTTTGATCTATACTGCAGACAGCAGGGTTCACAACTTGATACCAGAAACTGAAATGCACTACAAACAACATTAAATTCATTCTCAATTTATTTAAAACAGAGACAATTGAACTATTTCCTCAGATTTTGTTAATTGTGACAAAAAAAGCCAAGAGACATTGTACTAGTGTGACCCGCCCGAACCACGAATCATCGCAGGATGAGCACACGCTGAGTTCTTCACGTACCACAAACTCATTATATCACAAGTCATCTCCTTGTGGCCTTGTTAAAGCAGAATTCACTAGTCAAAAAACATTGCTCCCAGTGCGGCCTGCCCAGACTACGCATCATTGCAGCTAACGTACGCGCTCAGTCCCAAAGGTACTACTAACTCAGTGCACCATAATACATAGCCATATGCAAGCAGAATCCAATAGAGAAAATACATCGGTCAGAATGCGGTCCACCCTTTACCACTCATTATCAAAGGGTACGTACAATCTCAGCGCCAAAGATACTTCTAACTCAGTGCACCATAAATCATCGCAAAGAAGAGTGAACAGTTGTATGTCACAGTGAGACATACTGTCACTTTTAAATGGAATTCATGCAGCATTCAATCAAAAAAAGACATTACTTCAATTACTGTGTCTCCCCCCAACCACGCATCATCGCAGGGTACGTACAAGCTCAGCACCAAAGGTATTACTAACTCAGTCCACCAGAAACCATTCAAGTTAGCCTTGATTTATGACCAGAAATTATCGCCACATGACCGTATTGAATGAGATGACTTATTTAGAAGAAAATATATCATAGTTTTTGGAGATATACTTCAACTTACTTCTGTGAATAGACAACCAATATTTATTAGAAAACTTGATTTTAAACACTTTGCTACCAGTGCGTCCTGCTTGAACCACGCATCATCGCAGACCTCACAGAACTTTATTGCTTCAAGTGCCACTAACTCTGTGCACCACTTATCATCGCTGACTGCACACACACTAAATTACCAATGCTGTACAGCTCCACTCAATGCCATGTGGCCGTGGGCGCGTGCTAACCGCAGCCTCCTGCCTACACTGCAGTAATCAGAGCTCATAATTAATTACACAGTTGATGTATTTTTTGCAGACTACAATACCAAACTAAGTATAACATTTGTCAAACCCTATACAATATCCCTTTAGTATGCTTCACTCAAGAACTTCTTTTATTTCATTTATACATTCAGTTGAATAATAAAATTCAGGCTGCAAGTGGTTCAATGTAGTTGCTGTAGGAAGGTGGATATCTGACTATAGTTACCCCCAAACTTTTTGCCTGGTGTTTAGCTGGTTTTTGACATAGTTGGCCTGGGATCCTGCTATTCAGGGCCCCAGGCTAATTGCTCTCTCCTTAAAATGGACTCCATGTACCTTAGGTGCATACACAATTGGAACTGGTTCACCTTATTGGCCCCTGTAACAGTGTACCCAGGTACCCAGGGCATAGGTGTTTCCAAGGCCTACCAGGGGCTGCAGCATGTATTGTGCCACCCCTGGCCTGGCCTCCATATTTGACACAACTGGCTGATCACTCAGCTGGGGTAAGTCGGTGTAACCACCCCTTACTTAGGTGTAGTATGCCTATACCTAACCTAAAATGGACACATATGTACCTATCAGTCACTCCTATGGAAGGCCTCATCAATCCTGGAGGCAGAGTGCTTGGAAATATGTGAGATGGTGCTCTGGCATGAGCTGAGCCTGTCTGCAGCTTTCAGAACCATGTCCTTTAGCTGTTTCATGATATTGCCATACCATATACTCTTAAGTGCATTATGAACCTCGCGGTTAAATGCTATCTTGGGTTTGGCTTTATCAAAACATGTCGAGTAAGGTGTCATACGAATTGGAATACTACCCCCTCGCCAGTTCTGGCGACGGGGGTAGCATTCCACCCTTCTAGAGGGGCACGACATGTACCTAGCCTGAACCCCGGTTAAAGTTAAACAGAGCCTTAGCATCCCAAAATGGATGCTGCCACCACAGACACAAGTCTGGCCTCCTGCTGCTGGGAGTCCTTCCAGCGAGGGCAGCTTGGACAAAGGGTTTCCTGCCTGGGGAGGTGCTAGCACCACTCCAGACGGGATTTTGTGTATTGGGTAGGAAAGGGCTGAATAGAATCAGACATGCCTGGGGCACACAAGGTGTCCCTGTGCATAGGCCAGTTCAAACCGGTGCTGGGGCTTTCCAGCCCCAGTCCTGGTGCGAAACTGGACAAAGGAAAGGGGGTGTAACCACCCCCCTTCCTGGTCCCACCCAGAGGAGGGACCTAGTAGGTGATCCGGCCCCCCAGATTCGAATAAGAGTGGGAGCTGTGTCCTGAGACTTCAGATCATCCTGAATCAACTTGAAATACAGAAGAAGACTGGACTTCGACATTCTGCTGCACAGAAGACGGAAGAGAATCTCCCTTGTAGCCAAGGAGTGACCACCCTGTGAACACAGGCACCAACCAGCAACTCGACGTCTGCTTTGCCGCCACCTCCCGCCGGAGCCCGAGCCCAGAGCCTGACAAGACCCAGACTCCCAGACTTCTCACCGCCCGATCCACAGTCCCTGCAAAGAACGGACCCGTGGAGGCACTGAGAGACGTGGGACCGGACATCTTGGAAGACCCCCGAAACGCTGACTGCGCAGCATCAGAGGCACCCTCGACGCTGTGCTTTGGGGTTTGAGAAGCCCCAACCTCGAGCAGCCCTTGCACTGAAGATCAGCCCCCCAGCATCTCCACGATCTGCGCGGGGCCCTTTTGCACCGTGCCACTTGACGCGCCTAACCATCCACTTGCCACGCGGCTAGTGGCCATCTTGGCGATGAAACCTACAAATTTCACTGCGGGTCTGGTTGCTCCAGACTTGCCCTTGCTCCTGTAAAAAGGAGTACCTGCTCTGACCTTGCTGGTCCGAGTAACAAGCCTTTTTTGATCCCTGCGTGGCTTGCATTAGCCAAGGCCTGTTTGCTTCTATCAAGTCGCCGACACCGCCAACAGCGAGAAACCTGCGTGGGACAGCCCATGACAGACTCCTGGATGTCTTCGACCCCTCGTGTCTATGTGGCTGCAGAGAGAAGCTACACCTCGACGCCTGTTTGCACCCGACATCGCCTGGTTCCACTCTGGTTCCACGGTAGTCACTGGCTAGTGACTTTGAACATTGTCCCCTCTGCTTTCATGTCTTCACCTCTTCAGATCCACCCTTGGATCCACCGGAACTCTTCACCTCGAGCCGCCTGCAGCATCTTCAGCTCCAAGCACCATCGACCTGCGTGACGAAACCCGACACTACTTCGACCCTATGCACCCGCTTCCTGTGGGTGAGGTAACTCAGCTCCGCCGGTGTTCCCACACTGGTACACACCTCTAGTGTCTGTGTCTCAAGTTTCAGCTTTCTAGGTCACTCGGAAGGTTCCTTTCTAACTAACTTTGTACTTTTTACGCACCATAGACTTTGCATTGGTGAGTGCGTGCACTTTAAACACTGCACCCGAGTCCCGCGGGCCTTTCCCGACTTCTTCACTGTTAGTCCCGAACAGCTCCAGCGATTCCCCAGGCCCTAGGCCTCTTCACTTTCCCCATAGTTGTTCTTATACCACTATTTTAGTATATGGTTTAGGTGGCCCCTATGGCTCATCCATATTGTGCAACTTTTGTGTATTTTAACTGTGTTTTGTTTTAACGCATTTGCTTCTGTGCTCATAAAGAGTATCAGGGATAATTGTAGTAATAAATCCATATATATTTTCAATATATATCTGTGTGGTGTCCTTTCATTTGGTATTCAAGGGGTTGTGTATGGTAAAACAGCTTGCTTCACATGCCTTTACAGAGTTTAGCCTAAGACTGCTTAGTCCATGCTACCCCTAGGATAGCTTGTCTATAAGGTTGACTTTACAACCTGCACCATAAGGGTTGCTTGGCATGATACAAGGTGATCACTAGAACTAGTGAACATCATATATCAGGCCAACTTCTCACATTGGTGAGCAGCGGATTGGGATTTGAGCTTGCTGTTGTTTTACCATTACAATCTTTGAAAATATCATTTGAAAGATCATACAGGTACCTGATAGGTACACTAAAACAAGACTAGATATACTTAAGTTCTACTGAACTTAGTTGTTGTAGAGGATAGGGAGTAGCACACCCTGACTACAACTACTAGATAGGTTTTGTAGGAAAACACCAGTGTAGGTAGACTGCAACACATCCACCACACTAGAGCAATGTCTGGAGCAGAGGGACCCAATGGAACCACCTCTGTTGAGAGTGACCCTCCAAGGGCACCATCCAAATTTGCTACCTTTCCATTTAAGGAACTGAGGCAACTGTGTTCCATGAGAGGAATCAAAACAGGTCCTTCTCCTACAGCAGGACACCTCAGAGAACTTTTAGACCAGTCTGAAGCTCTAAGGGACTCCAAACCAGGCCCCTCAGGGACTGGAGATGGAGGATCCCCCACTGAAGATGATAACCCTGCCCCTGTCGTCCAGATAGATGAGGAAAACCAGACCACTGGGAATACTCAGCCTGAGGAAGAAGAAGAGGAGGAGGTAGAAGAAAGTGATTCTGATGATGGAGATAGCCAGGTGTTAGTCAGCAGGCTTAACCAGGCTAACTTAAGCTTATTTGGGACTGAAGGTGGGTCCAACCCATTCAGACCCCCAAATGGACTTAACCAGGAGCATAGGAGGAGGAGGAATCACTCAGGTGAATCCAATACTTCCCATGTTTCTAGAGGTTCTCATGGCAACTCCAGAAGGGAGTTGACTAGCCCTCAGAGAAGGGAACATGAGGCCAACATGAGAGAGGCTGAACTTAGGATCCAGAGACAAGAGTTAGAAGTTGCCCTGGCCAAAGAGAAACTTGCTAGAGCAAGGCAGCCTAGAGAGAGTGGGTTAGAACCCACTGGTGGCAGCACTATCCCTAAGGATAAAGACAGGTCCTATGACAATAGAAACCTGAGTAAGATTGTGCCCCCCTACAAAGCTGGGGATGATATCCACAAGTGGATGACTGCACTTGAGAGAGCTTGCAAAGTACAGCAGGTTCCTCAGGAGCAGTGGGCAGCAATCTTGTGGCTCTCCTTTGAAGGTAGAGGCCGAGACAGACTCCTCACAGTTAGTGATGGGGAGTCTAGAAACTACCTGGTCCTGAAGAGTGCTCTGATTGATGGGTTAGGCTTAACCACTGAACAGTACAGGTTAATGTTCAGAGACACCCAGAAGACACAGACTCAGGACTGGTCTGAATTTGTTGAATGTGCCACTAAGGCTCTGGAGGGCTGGTTGCTGGGAAGTAAGGTTACTGACTATACAGGATTGTATAATTTAATTATGAGAGAGCAAATCTTAAGTAATTGTCAAAATCAGCTTCTACATCAGCACCTGGTTGACTCTGATCTGACCTCCCTACAAGAATTGGGTAGGAGGGCAGACAAATGGGTCAGAACCAGGATCAGGCCTAAGAACCAGGGTGGTGACCAAATGAAAGAGACTACCAAGCCTCAAGAGAAGGGTGGGGATAAAAGTAAGAAAAAGACTTCCCCAGGGCCCCAAAACTCCAAGGATGGGGGTGGGTCCCAAGACACTTCTTCAACCCAGAAAAAGCCTTATTGTCATGTCTGTAAACAGGTTGGGCATTACAAAACAGACAGCTGTTGTCCCAAGAATGGCAATAAAGAGAATATACCTCCAAAGCCAGCTCCAACACCTCCTGTTACTGTCAGCAGTAATCCCCCAGGAAGTGGGAGCACACCCAGGAATCTGGGTGGGTTTACTTTTGGAGGACAGGTGGATTCTGGCCTAACCAGGTCCCCTACCTCAGATACTGTTGTCTATGAGACTGGCATGGGGTTTGCCAATTTCACTGCTTGCCCAAACACTTTGAGCAAGTATAGACAGGAGCCCCTCATCAATGGCTTGAAAGTTGAGGCCTTCAGAGACACAGGGGCTAGCATCACCATGTTGGCTGAATGTCTAGTGCCCTCAAGGCAACTTTTACCTGATGCCACATATCAGGTGACAAACATTGATGGAATAGAAACCAATCACCCCATGGCAGTAGTAAATCTTAGCTGGGGAGGTGTCACTGGCCCAAAGAGAGTGGCAGTGTCATCAAACTTGCCTGTAGATTGTCTACTGGGGAATGATTTAGAAATCTCAGCCTGGGCTGAGGTGGAACAAGAAACCCATTCTAGAATGGTAAATCTCCATGGAAAGGTTAGTGGGGCTGTGATGGCTACAGCCCCAATCCAAGATGTCCTTCCTGAAAAGGTTGGTAGGGCTGAGCAAACCTCAGCCCCATCTTTAGCTAACTTCCATCCTGAAAAGATTAGCAGGGCTGTGATGGTAACAGCCCATACCCAAACTGAGTCTCCTCCTGAAAAGGTTGGTGGGGCTGTGATGGCCACAGCCCAAACTCAAACTGATATATGTGTTGTGAAGCCTGAAAAGATGGATCACTCCACACAAACAGAGAGCATTGAGGAGGAAGAAAAATCTCCCTCCCACCAGACTTTAGGAGAGGATCAGCCTCCTCAGGGAACTGATCTTACCCCTGATGAAGGAACTGTCCCAGAGGTTGTTAGGCCTGGCCTGACAGAGCCTCTGATGACAGTGGACCCTTCTCAGGTGGGACCCAGTCTGGAGCAGGTATCCTGCCCCTCTCTACCTTGCCTTACTCAGCCCAGGGCTGCAGAGGACAAGAGGGACAGTGAGCCCCAAAGGGCCCCCTGTCAAATAAAGCACCCCATCAACAGATTAGGGGCACCGAAACTAGTAGCCCTAGTGAGGTGAAAACTTTAAAAACTCCTGAGGGAGCCCCCTTAAAAGTAGTTAGGGACCTCCCACAGATGGATTCTGTTGGGCACAGCCAAAACTGGGACCCCAAGGCCCCAAACCTGACCTGTCCCTCCAGTGAGCCAACAAGAGGGACCCAGCCTCCAGCTTTAGGTAGCCAGAGGTTGACCCTGAGAGCACAGTGCAACTCAGTCAAAGGAAGAAAGGCACACATGGTGGAGAGTGATTGGAGGAAGCTGAGTCCTACAGAGGAATCTCACTTCAGTACTCCATCCCAACACCAGCCTTTAACTTTGCCAAGACACACCACAGGTAGAGATTCCCTATGGTGGAGACCCTCAGATACCCTTAGGGCGAGGGATTGCTTAGTGGACCATGAGACAGGGGGTAACCAAGCCAGAGCTGGTACTTCCTTATATGGCCACTTAGGCAATATAGGCTTACCTGGTCAAGGATAGCCTTATCTCCTTTCGTTTGGGGGGGGTTATGTAGGAAGGTGGATATCTGACTATAGTTACCCCCAAACTTTTTGCCTGCTGTTTAGCTGGTTTTTGACATAGTTGGCCTGGGATCCTGCTATTCAGGGCCCCAGGCTAATTGCTCTCTCCTTAAAATGGACTCCATGTACCTTAGGTGCATACACAATTGGAACTGGTTCACCTTATTGGCCCCTGTAACAGTGTACCCAGGTACCCAGGGCATAGGTGTTTCCAAGGCCTACCAGGGGCTGCAGCATGTATTGAGCCACCCCTGGCCTGGCCTCCATATTTGACACAACTGGCTGATCACTCAGCTGGGGTAAGTCGGTGTAACCACCCCTTACTTAGGTGTAGTATGCCTATACCTAACCTAAAATGGACACATATGTCACTCCTATGGAAGGCCTCATCAATCCTGGAGGCAGAGTGCTTGGAAATATGTGAGATGGTGCTCTGGCATGAGCTGAGCCTGTCTGCAGCTTTCGGAACCATGTCCTTTAGCTGTTTCATGATATTGCCATACCATATACTCTTAAGTGCATTATGAACCTCGCGGTTAAATGCTATCTTGGGTTTGGCTTTATCAAAACATGTCGAGTAAGGTGTCATACGAATTGGAATACAACCCCCTCGCCAGTTCTGGCGACGGGGGTAGAATTCCACCCTTCTAGAGGGGCACAACATGTACCTAGCCTGAACCCCGGTTAAAGTTAAACAGAGCCTTAGCATCCCAAAATGGATGCTGCCACCACAGACACAAGTCTGACCTCCTGCTGCTGGGAGTCCTTCCAGCGAGGGCAGCTTGGACAAAGGGTTTTCTGCCTGGGGAGGTGCTAGCACCACTCCAGACGGGATTTTGTGTATTGGGTAGGACAGGGCTGAATAGAATCAGACATGCCTGGGGCACACAAGGTGTCCCTGTGCATAGGCCAGTTCAAACCGGTGCTGGGGCTTTCCAGCCCCAGTCCTGGCGCGAAACTGGACAAAGGAAAGGGGGTGTAACCACCCCCCTTCCTGGTCCCACCCAGAGGAGGGACCTAGTAGGTGATCCGGCCCCCCAGATTCGAATAAGAGTGGGAGCTGTGTCCTGAGACTTCAGATTATCCTGAATCAACTTGAAATACAGAAGAAGACTGGACTTCGACATTCTGCTGCACAGAAGACGGAAGAGAATCTCCCTTGTGGCCAAGGAGTGACCACCCTGTGAACACAGGCACCAACCAGCAACTCGATGTCTATTTTGACGCTGCCTCCCGCCGGAGCCCCAGCCCAGAGCCTGACAAGACCCAGTCTCCCAGACTTCTCACCGCCCGATCCACAGTCCCTGCAAAGAAGGGACCCGTGGAGGCACCGAGAGACGTGGGACCGGACATCTTGGAAGACCCCCGAAACGCTGACTGCGCAGCATCAGAGGCACCCTCGACGCTGTGCTTTGGGGTTTGAGAAGCCCCAACCTCGAGCAGCCCTTGCACCGAAGATCAGCCCCCCAGCATCTCCACGATCTGCGTGGGGCCCTTTTGCACCGTGCCACTCACCGCGCCTAACCGTCCACTTGCCACGCGGCTAGTGGCCATCTTGGCAACGAAACCTACAACTTTCACTGCGGGTCTGGTTGCTCCAGACTTGCCCTTGCTCCTGTAAAAAGGAGTATCTGCTCTGACCTTGCTGGTCCGAGTAACAAGCCTTTTTTGATCCCTGCGTGGCTTGCATTAGCCAAGGCCTGTTTTCTTCTATCAAGTCGCCGACACGGCCAACAGCGAGAAGCCTGCGTGGGACAGCTCGTGACCGACTCCTGGACGTCTTCGACCCCTCGTGTCTACGTGGCTGCAGAGAGAAGCTACACCTCGACGCCTGTTTGCACCCGACATCGCCTGGTTCCACTCTGGTTCCACGGTAGTCACTGGCTAGTGACTTTGAACATTATCCCCTCTGCTTTCAGGTCTTCACCTCTTCAGATCCACCCTTGGATCCACCGGAACTCTTCACCTCGAGCCGCCTGCAGCATCTTCAGCTCCAAGCACCATCGACCTGCGTGACGAAACCCGACACTACTTCGACCCTATGCACCCGCTTCCTGTGGGTGAGGTAACTCAGCTCCGCCGGTGTTCCCACACTGGTACACACCTCTAGTGTCTGTGTCTCAAGTTTCAGCTTTCTAGGTCACTCGGAAGGTTCCTTTCTAACTAACTTTGTACTTTTTACGCACCATAGACTTTGCATTGGTGAATGCGTGCACTTTAAACACTGCACCCGAGTCCCGCGGGCCTTTCCCGACTTCTTCACTGTTTGTCCCGAACAGCTCCAGCGATTCCCCAGGCCCTAGGCCTCTTCACTTTCCGCATAGTGGTTCTTATACCACTATTTTAGTATATGGTTTAGGTGGCCCCTAGGGCTCATCCATATTGTGCAACCTTTGTGTATTTTAACTGTGTTTTGTTTTAACGCATTTGCTTCTGTGCTCATAAAGAGTATCAGGGATAATTGTAGTAATAAATCCATATATATTTTCAATATATATCTGTGTGGTGTCCTTTCATTTGGTATTCAAGGGGTTGTGTATGGTAAAACAGCTTGCTTCACATGCCTTTACAGAGTTTAGCCTAAGACTGCTTAGTCCATGCTACCCCTAGGATAGCTTGTCTATAAGGTTTACTTTACAACCTGCACCATAAAGGTTGCTTGGCATGATACAAGGTGATCACTAGAACTAGTGAACATCATATATCAAGCCAACTTCTCACAGTTGCCAATTCTTATTCTAATTACAGGCCCTCAATAGAGTCCAGTATTGTTGTTTTTGGTAACTACTTCCTCAACAAGGCAGTAGATAATTTGTGCATCTCCTGCCTTCATTGAATGTGGTTGACAATTCTTATTCTTACTTTAATTGCTCAAATCTTCTTTTATATTTCACCATGGTAGGCACAGAAAGTAGCATCAAAAGTTGATAGTGGAGACATCTGAACGTATCGTCGTCTTCATAAGGATGTGCAATCATGACCCAGTTTGCAGATTCTTACATAACTCAACACCCAGAACCAGATATTTTAATAAATTCTACATTTTTTGAGGATTTTACATTCACAATTGCAGACCTTTATTCACATTGATTTACACCTTCTTCACCTTAATAGATCTTGTTCACAAATAATACAGAAATGTTCACTTTCTGTTTCGCATTTTTTTGCTACGCCACGTAGCCAGTGATTCCTCACATTTAATCGTACTATGAAGTGTAATCCTAGCTCTGTGTTGGGCCAATCCATTAATACTCATGTGACTTTCATATTTATTCCTGCACCACGTCGCCGTTCCTGGCCTGTTTTCTCAAAAATCATGCATGTCTAACTCTGAAATTAATATAATGTGCTACGTCTTATTCATGGTGTGACAGCAGGAAGTGTGAGGAAGATGGGAGGAAGGCAAAAAGTTGATGGGGTGGTAACAATTATGCTGAGGTACATTAAGGGATGAATACAAAGTCTATAACGAAACCCCATTGAGAACAAGTGGGATGGGTAAGATGCTGTTTGTATGACATTCAGTCAGACAGCTGCCTGACAAAAGAGTCGATTCCCAGACAAAATATCATCAAAAGGAGGAGACAACCTTACCACATAACTAAAAAGACTTCTTCAAAGAAAAATAACTTGCAAAAATCCTAACACAACACGATATGGCAGGACTATGGAAACCATGTAAATCTACAGCACTACATACCAAGAACAAATGCTTACTGTGTAAGTGACATTTTCCATCCATAAGATGTAAGATCTGTCAGTAGTAAAGAAACATGTTCTCAGTGAAGTGAAATGAGTTATTCTGATAAATTCAAACTATTTTCACAACTTGTTTACTGTTCTATCAGTATTTGTAGTCCTCACTTTAATATTTTGAGCTACACTGCAACTATTTTTACAAGTTCTTTACTGCAGTATCAGTGTTTGACGTGCTTACATAACTTTTTCTGTGATACATTGAAACTATTTTAAGAACGTCTTTCCTGTAATATCTTTGTTTGAGATACTCATAAAATATTTTATATTATATTATATTTTATATAATAATACATTTATTCTTGTAACATCTCATAATTTAATATTGCTTCTAAAATAATGTCATCATGTATTTCCTTTTCCTGGGTATCAATTTCAAAAGTCATATGATCATACTCAATGTCATCTAATGCTTCCACAAAATCAGCATCTAAAGTTTTGTCTAGGAAATCACAGCTGATACCTGCAGCATTCATTTCTTCCTCTTCATTCTCGCTACCTGTAAAAACTATGTTCAGCTCTTCTATGACACTGTTACTAATTTCGAAACCGTCTTCCAAATTGTTTTGTTGATTTTCCATACTGAATTTCTTATGTTGTAGGTCCTTGTACAAAAACGTAAACATTTCATTTTATCTTTACTGTAATATCAGCATATGTGGTAATTCATATGAAATATATTAAATATTTATCTTGGAAATGAAGCAACAATATTTTGTACTTGAGTGTATATTATTTTGAAAACATTCAAAAAATAAATACAATAAATACAGTGTCACTATGCATTGTGTCAAGGGCTTCATTTAGGATATACAGGAATATGTTAGCCTTGATTGTAATGACATACAAACCAAGACAAGATAGAACACTGCAACTCAAGCATATTACATAATGGTACAAAGCATGTCATTGGAATGTTGGGTATTAGGATAACATACCCAACTCACATATAAAATGATTTCAGAAACTTGTTACTTTTTCAATGATAAGCATTAGTAATGTCTTTCCAAGAAGATTTGAATATTTAAAACGGTAAAGTAAGAAGTGAAGAACAGAGGTAAGAGGTTACATCTCAGGATGCAAGAATGGATGAAAAGGGTGGGCCAAGGTCTGCATTTACAATCGCCAGTGGAGACGTTTTGATGGCGGGTACACTCAAGGTGTTCTATAATGTGCAATATGTGGTGGCGGTACCACCACACAGAATGGGCAAGAGCAGATAAAATGATGGATTGTATGTGCTTGGACTATGATGAGAATACACTGTTGGAGGACCACGGTCAAGTGCAGGGATTAAATACTTAAGACATAGCAAACGAGGTAGCAACAAGGGCCAGGAGGGTCCAAGAGTGGTGAAGGCTGGGTTTCTTAACCCGTGTCCTATCTATTATGTTGCAAGCTTAAAACAGTGACGACAGGAGTGCCTTACTTTGACTCTCCCCATTACCTTTTCAATTAGGATGAAGGGAGGGAATGGAAAGGAGTAAACTACATGTCTACAGATGCACTGCTATATTCAGGACACTGGATCAAGCACTGAATAAACAAAGTCAGATACAAAACAAGATACACAAAAGGCGGCTGCACAAAAGATACACAAAGGAAAGCTACACAAATAGGACGGCGAATCTTGAACACAAACTGGTAAGTCAGCAAAACAACAAAAAGCCTAAGAACACTGCAACGGACGCTGAGCTGTGGAACTCATCGTGATGAGAGGTAGAAAGATACTGTAAATAAAGCGGAATTCAAATAAAGAAAAAGTAAAAAAGATACATGGATGACAAAGTCACTGGGGTAATACTCTGTTGCCTAACACAAAAAAGATTTTGCAGAAATTATATGTTCGAATGTTTAAAGAGCTGCAAAGGGGGTACACAAACACCATCACCCTACTGAACACACACTGCCAACCTAGAATCAGCCTGTATAAGCTCCCTTTAGACTTTGGGGGTACACAAAACCACGGGGAGAAGAAATACTATCTGCTCCCCATCAACGGCAGCCAAACCCTAGTCAACACACACTGCCAACATACATTCATAGATTCAACATAGATAGTAAAAAAAAAAAAAAATAGCCTCTAGCACTAATTTTTTATAATCCCCGGGGACCCCGTCCCCCGGGGCTCAAATATACCATTGGGGACCGTGGGGGAAACCCCAATATCCCCATGGTCCCAGCTGGTTCCCCGCGTCCTTCGAGAGCCGGCATTGCTTTGTCAGAGAGAGTAGCTTACATGTTGCTCTCTCTGACGAAAAGCAATCTGCTTTCCTACTTCAAAGAGAGAGCAGGTTAACTTGCTCTCTCTTTCCAATAGAAAAGCGGTTTGCTGTGCTGAAGTGGGAGCCACGACGCTCCCACCCTACCATAGCAAACATCAGTGTCCCGGGGGTAGGCACGCCGGGACACTGCAGGTGTCGGACCCCAGGGCCATCAAGGGCTCCAGGAGGGGGTCCGCGCGACCCCCTCCCAACATTCAAAAGCCCCAAGGGGTGCAGGTCCCCGGGGATGGGGGGTCCGTCACGGACCCCCCTTTTTTAAATATTACTGCCCCAGGATGTTGGCGGTCCCCGGGCGTGTGGTTGGGGGGTCTCAAAACATAATTAAATTTTTTTTTTAAAGCCCAGAGGGGGTGGCGGCCTACGGAGCTGCAGGGGGGCCGTGACCCCCCCGGCATACTTCAAAATAAAGACCCGGGGGTGGCGTTCCCCTAAACTCGGAGGGCCTTACATGCCCCCCATTGTGGAAAAAAATTGGCCATGGGATTTGGCCCCGCCCGGGCTTATTAAGAATAAGTCAAACTTCTACTTTTTTAAATCTTTTTTCACCGCGTACGCGTGCCATACGCGTACCCCACAATTTCTTATTAAAAAAAAGGTTTAGGGCCTAAAGATCCATGTGGGACCCCCTGAGCAGGCCTAAAGGGTCAGGATAATTCTACCCTGCCCCCTTTTCTTATTTTTCAACTTTGTTTTACTGTTTTCTTGTGACTCGGTTCTACTGAGGCACAAGATGGCTGCCAACACTTCCTGGTTTGGAGTGTTGACAGACAGTTGACATCCAATCAACATGCAGCTCGTGCTTGTAATTATACGGATTTCGATACTCGTACAGTACTTCGTCTCTAGATATCACTATGAGTTTACTTTTGATTTTCTCAGGAACTTCTGAACGGATTTACACCATTTAATGAAAAGCACAATCTGCAAACCGAACTCTACCTTTTTGCCAAATTTGGTGTAATTCCGTTCAGCCGTTCAGGCTGTAGCCCTGGCTAAAGGTCCCTATGGAAAATTGCATGGGGAAAACACATTTTGGGACCCCCCTTTTTTCTCGGCCCCCGCTTGACGAATCACCCCCAAACTTTCAGGGAAGGAGCAGAGTGGAGCAGGCCATTTTCTTGGAGAATTTTGCGAAGATTCGTCCACCAGCGCCAAAGTTATTCCAAATAGAATGTGGTGGATTTCCCATGGACACTAGGTCCTAACCATTGTGGTAAATAAATAAATAATACCTCTATTTTTGAATGGATAAATGAATAGCAGATAGCTCAATAAATAAGAGTCAAGATTCGAGGTAGTAGGAGTTTGCAGGTTTAATACAGCATAAAGGACAGGAACAGGACAACCTGCACGGGAACAGGATGGCAGCGCTGCCGGGGGCAGGATCAGAATCGGCGTAACATTTAATAACAGTACACGAACATATATACTAAAACAGTTGCATTACAGTACATATGATAGGCGGAGCAGTGGGTGTGGTCAATAGCAGTCGCGAAAGATAAGGGTGAAAATGGGTGTAACGGGAGGCGTATACATAGACATGTGATGTAAACGTAACAGAATATGTCATAAATGGGGCGGAAACATGGAGGGGGCTACCTAAGGAGCCGGGACCTCTAACCTAATGGTGCGCGCAAACTGACAATGACGTGTTACTAGGAGAAGCTGGGGGCTACGAACTCTGTGCTAGGAGCAGAGACTGAAGTCTGGAGAGTCAGGGCGACATGTACCTAAACAATATCTAGTATCTGATGTTTAGAGAACATGTTGATATTAACTAAGAGTCAGGAGGGGAGAGGCTAACTTGATTCTAAGACTGGAGCATGCATTATTCTACATGTAGTGCGTGATGAAGAATATTAAATGACCATTAAATGCAGTATTTCTCTTACATGGAGACACAAAGGCTAGACAATGACGGAAACTATTGATGCGATTCAGTAGCTTAGGAATGCAGAGAAGGAGGGCTGGACTGATAACTAGAATCATAACTTACTCTTGGCAGACTCAGAGGCAGAGCCAGGCGGAACCGGGCACTGTGAGGCAGGAAGTAAGTGAAGGGTCGAGGATACAGGTGGGGGCTGTATCGCTCCTCAGCGAGGCTCAGGAGACAGAAGCTGAATCTGGTGTCCAGGCCCTTTTTTGAGGCCTAGAAACGGGGACTTTACAATGAAATAACGTGCACACTGAGAAACGTGGCAACGTAACTTTAAATAGGCCTGATATTCGTAGTATTCACGAGAACTGGAAACTGGCATACTAGAGATGGACACAACTATAATTGCGTCATTAATCGAACATGGGGAATACATATGCATATTAATCATGCACACATAACATATGATGGAGGACGCGTAGGGACACAGAACATGGCAAAATTTACTTTTCCACATTCCCTCCTTGTCACTACGTTTCCATCAGGAAACATCAATATTCATGATACCATCTATCATTTCATACAGTATCATTTGCTCGTCTCGAATTTTCTTGGAACGAGATTTAGAACGGGACTTGGGACTAGGAATACAAGAGGTAGCACAAATGCCGCAAATCGCAGGGCCACATTGTATACAGAGGCAGCAACTGAATATGATCGCTACTGCAATACCTAGAAAGGACAAGACTTTCCATCCCCAAGCGGAAATTATATTCCAGAACCAACCGGACCATGTCCAGGTGCCTGGATCTTGGTGTAACAGATGGGCAATTTTATGGAGTCTGGTTATAGCTGAATAAACAGACGGTGCGTTATTTGGAATGAAAATGCAGCAACTAGATCCGATGACTCTACAGGCCCCGCCCCTATCGGCCAATATGACGTCAAGGACGAGACGATTCTGTAAAACGACAAATCTCATAGCAGATTGCTCTTCAGTTAAGTTACCTAGGGCAGAGGCAGTCTCATTAACTACTGCTTCAAGGGTTCTGGTTAATCTACGGATTAGCTTACTGTTCTGGATAGGTCCTATAAAGAAGAAGAAACCTCTATTGAAATCTGTATACTGTTCTAGAGCAGTTTCAGTATAATCGACAATGGGGGACTCCCTTCTATGTCTAATGTGTACTAGACGTGTGTTTCTGTGATAATCAGATGGAGCTAGGAAAACAGGTGGCAGTAGGAAGGCAATGTAACAGGTTCCCTCCCAATTGAGGGGCAGACGAACATATGCGGTTTGACCACAAATAAAATAAGAATGACGTGAAGCTTTGAAAATAGATTTCCCACTGTCACTGTACTTGACAATAGTAGTACAATCGCTATGTCCTACATGTACGGAACCATTATTTCTAACACATAATTCGCCTTTGACTGGTAGTACTGAAATAGCAGGTAAGTCTGGAGTGGAATCAGACTGAACATTCAGGACCATGAAATTCGAAGAATAATTACCTAAATTGTAAACTTCGTTTTCTAGATCTAACCCTGTTCTGTGGGGAAGACCTTGCTTGTCTGGGAAACATGTACTGTTAAGAAAAGACATATCTGTTGAAGATGACGTTAACGTGGACCATGCTCCACACGAACCATTATGTGAAAATGGATAAGGAAAGAGTGGCAGAACTCCCTTCGGGGTCTGGAAAGGGGGGAGTCGACCACACACCCAACAATTAGTGGCATTGCTGGTCTGGTGTGAATAATGTAACATGCGGATAAAAGAATTGTTACGCATAGCGAGGCGGTAAGAGAGTTCATGAGGAGGCAGATCACTAAACGTGTGCTCTACTGTAACATTATTAGAAGACTTATTTACATGAGAAACTGGAAAATACAGATAAAATGCATAACTGGTGCAGGAAATCATAATACTGAGAAATAATATGAAACATAGAAAAACGATACATCGGATTGAGTTTTGACTAACTCTCTCACTATGGGGGTCTATTTTATACATGTCAGAAACCGGTCTAACCGTTTCACCTAGGGGAGGACTTAGACAATCAAACTGGCTGACTTATTTTACTAGACCTTAACTTTAATTTATACTCCTGTTGCGGAGTTTTCTCTAACAGGGAGGGTGCAGTATCATTGTCTTTTGCGGGACAGTCCTTAAGAATAGTACTTTGGCAGTCCTTTAAATCCTTGGAAATGTTCTTTGAAACTGGTTTCAATCCATAAAATTTCTTGATGTGCGAAAGATGCACCCAGCCTTTGCGTCCCTCCAACTTCACGGCTGTGCGGGTGGCCAGGAGGACCTGTCGGGGCTCCTTCCAGCGAGGCTCCAGTGGACTTGAACGATCGAAATTTCGCACTAGGACCATGGATCCGGGAACGATTTCATGCGGTGCCACCTCGGTATTGTCTGGAAATGCGGCGGCAACCTGTGAACGACAAGAGTTGAGGGCAGACATCAAGGAAGCTAGGTAATCTGTCAGCATATTACTTGAAACATCGGTAATACTTCGGGGTCTAGGTGTACCCCACATGTTAGGGGGGCGGCCGAAAACGACCTCATACGGGGACAGACCTGATCTGGAATGTGCGACCATGCGCATATAGAACAGGGCGACCGGCAGAGCTACTAGCCAGTCCACACCTTTCTCTTGACAAACTTTTGCAATTCGAATTTTCAGGGTCTGATTATGTCTCTCTACGAGACCGGCTGCTTCAGGATGGCGTACACAATGGAACTTCCACTGGTACCCTAACAAAAGGGACACGTGTTTCATGAGTTCAGATGAGAATGGCTGGCCGTTGTCAGAATATACGACCCTAGGGAGTCCGTAACGGGGGAAGAACTCACGAACCAACTGCTTGGCAGTGGTCGCGGCTGTGTAATCTGGGACTGGATATGCCTCCGTCCACCTGGACAAAGCGCATACAACTACAAGGACATACTTGAATCCTCGACATCGCTCCATCTGAATATAATCCATCTGGAGGACTTCAAAAGGGTGGTCAGGAGGCTGGAATCCACCTTGTTCCACGGGGACACTTTTACCTGGATTAAACTGACAACATATCATACAGGTACGGACTTTCTGCTTGGCTGCAGCTCGTAAATGCTTGTTGAACCAAATATTCTGGATACTGTCTAACATAGCTTTTTCTCCTAAATGTGCTGGACTATGTGCGGTATTAATAATGACTTGAACCATAGAGTCGGGGAGAAACCATGTGGCTTTACCCTTTGTTACCCATCCCTGATCTGTCTGTACCCCTCCTTGTTCGGACCATTTCTTGATTTCATCGGGAGTAGCATGTAACTGGATATCTATGACATCTTGAGTAGGGTCTTTGACTGTCATACATGTAGTCGGATCTGGAGTGTGTGTCTGTGTCGGATTAACTGAAATGTCTGGAGTCTGAGCTGTAAGCTTGGCTGTGCGATCTGCTAGATCATTACCTTGAGAAATAGTGTCAGTAACTTTCGTATGTGCTTTGCACTTCATGATAGCAATGGATGTCGGTAAATGTATTGCATCTAACAGAGCTTGAATAAGGAGACCATGCTGAATCTTGGTTCCATGAGAAGTCATGAAACCTCTCTCTTGCCAGAGCACTCCGAAGTCGTGTACAACTCCAAATGCGTAACGTGAATCGGTGTAAACATTAACTTTCAGGTTCTTGGCGTGTATGCAGGCTTGAGTCAGAGCAACTAGCTCTGCTGCTTGAGCAGACAGGGTGTCAATACGGTGTGTTTCAATAACTTCAGTGTCAGTAGTCACTGCATACGCGGCTACTAGTTCTCCTGTACTTGTTCTCATACATGAACCATCCACATAAAGCGTCAGGTCGGGATCTGGTAAGGGAATATCTGTCAGATCTTGTCTTGGCTTTGTCATGATGTTAACAACTTCCACACAGTCGTGTGTGGCAGAATTCGAAGTAACTGATGGTAACAGTGTAGCAGGATTTAAAACGTTGCAGCGTCTGATTTCTATGTGTGGCTGGAACAGTGTCAGTTCATAACCTGTTAAACGTGCAATTGTCAAGTGCTGAGTCTGTGTTCGGTTTAAAAGAACTTCCACGGAGTGTGGAACTTGTACTGTCAGGGAGTGTCCTAATACTATGGAATCACTTTGTCTGATAGCAAGTGCTGTGGCTGCAACTGACTTAAGGCACGCAGGCAGAGCCTGGGCTACAGGATCTAATGTGCTCGAAAAATAAGCACAAGGCTTGTATTGTCCTGCTTGATCTTGTGTGAGGACAGATAATGCTGTACCTTCGCGTTCTGTGACGAAAAGTGTAAAAGACTTACTGTAGTTCGGTGTTGCTAGAACTGGAGCTTGACATAGGGCTTTCTTTAACTCATTAAAACTAAATGTATGTTCAGATGTCCAAGGGAGGACAGTCGATACGGCTGCCTCCTGTGTCGTTAACTGTATCAGTGGTTTAGCTAGAAATGCATACTGAGGAATCCATTGTCTGCAATAAGAAGTGAGGCCGATAAAAGCACGTACCTCCTTCTGGGTCTTGGGCTGAGGAAGACTCGCTATTAACTGGATACGGTCTGGTGTCAACTGCCTACCCCTCTTGGACAGTAAGTGTCCTAAGTAGACCACTTGCTGGACACAGAATTGAAGCTTAGAAGGGGACACCTTGTGTCCCATCTCGGCTAGGAAATACAAGACTGTAAGTGATGCTCGCTCGCAAGCACGTTCAGAACGGGCTGTGATCAGTAGATCATCGACATACTGGAGCAGGGCAGTGTCAGTTGGCATGTGAATGTTGTCTAGTTGTCTCTTGAGTGCTTGACTGTAAATACTAGGACTTTCTGTGAAACCTTGAGGAGCTCGTGTGAACATATAGCTCCTTCCATTTAAACAAAATCCGAAAAGAAACTGGCTGTCTGGATGAATGGGGACACTGAAAAACGCGTTCTTGAGGTCTATGACTGTAAAAAATGACGCTTCGGAATCAATGGCTGTCAATAGGGAAGAGATATCTGGGACAACTGGGTACTGGGGAATAATACATTTGTTAAGCTCTCGAAGGTCAATCACTAAACGATATACTGGAGGTGCATTTGGATCAGTACGTTTCATAACAGGAATGATCGGAGAATTGCATACATTGGAGTCAGTTTCTACAACTACTCCTTGAGCGATGAGCTCGTTAATAATTTTGGATAAGGCTGCTACAGCCTCTGGTGGCAATCTGTACTGTCTGATTCGTGGCAGGACTACACCTGGCTTGAGAGTCACACGATGGGGTGTGATTTGCATAAAGCCAACATCAGTTGGACCTTGCGCCCATAGATGCTGCGGAACATTAGACAATCTCGGATCAAAATCTCGTAATACATAGTGACCCTTGAAGTCACGTAGGAACAATCGTATTCCCTCTGGGGAACAGCATATAACTGCACCTAACTCTTTCAGTGTCTTAATGCCTAATAGATTTTCTGGACATGACTTAGTAAGTAACAGATCAGTAGTGCGGGACAATGGACCTACTTCTAGAGTAACTGGCTTTGATATTTCATTTACAATAGGTTTTCCTGAAAATCCAAGGGAAACATTTCTAGAGCCTGAGAGCGGAGCCCCTGGAACTTCGGCGTGACTTATAGTGGTCCTACTTGCCCCTGTATCAATCAGAAACTTTCTGTCTTTCCCTAATACTTGACTGTGAACATAGGGACCTTCTTGATCTACAGGTATCTCGATGAGAGGCAAGCCTACCTCCCTCTCTAGGCTGTTTCATGAATATGGCTGATACTCTGGATACTCAGACTGTGCATACTGGTACATCTGCTGTGTAACATGCTGTGTTGCAGCGATAGGCTGCGGTACAGTAACTGTCTGTTGTGCATTCTGTGGCTGAGAAGTCTGTGAAACTTGCTCTTGTCTAGGCGGACGTGGTCTTTCTTTAGTCTTACCGGTAGCTATGTTGTGTTTCAGAACTGCACACTCGTTTATAAAATGACCTGGCTGTTTACAATAATTGCAGTTTCCTTTAACGGGAGCTGCAGGATGACTGGCTTGATTTGGTCCCCTCTTCTGACTGTCTTGAGGAACAGATTGTGCAACTAGTACTTTCATTTTCGTGTCTTTCATACGTTTCCTTTCGTGATCTTGCTCTTCTCTGATTCTATTCTGGTGGTATTGAAGCATCTGTAACATCTGGGACGGGGTATTAGCTTGCCAGGTACTTTCGACTTTCAAAACTCGGTTTTTAATTTGTGGACTTGAATTCTCGACTAATTTAGTAACAAAAAGATGAGGGTATGATTCGCTACTTGTCTTGAGGCCACTGTTTATGGTAAAACATTTCTCAAATCTGGAATAATAATCACTAATATCTTCATCTTGTTTCTGTTTACATGCTGAGATTGCATCCCAGTCTTCTTTTCTAGTTGTCAATAACCTAGGCAAAACTTGTATTAATAATTCTGGTAATTCTTTACATTTATCTCCAAGACCGGTACCTGGTACTCGTGCCTTATCTTCGGCTTCTAGAACTGCCCAATCGATCTTTTTCTCTCCCACCTCCCATTCTTTTTCTTTGAGTTTCTCATATACCCCTGCGGGCAACAAGACTTTTAACATTTTAATGATATCTGGATACGTGTATTCTTCCATACGGAGCATGTCTTTTAATTCTCGGTGGAACCCTGCTGGATCTTTATCATGACAGGGAATTAATTTTTTTCATCTCTAAGAGTTCCATCTTTGTGATCGGGGTGTAAACAAACACTCGTTGCATTTCACCACCGTCTGTCTTAATTGGATGCACTTCTCGTAACGGATTCTGTCTGTCTATGTAAAAGGGTTTACTTTCTGGGGGTGAGACATGAACAAAATGTGGGTTCAGAAACGTTCTGTATTTGTGGCGCTGTTCTAGAATGACACTAATCAAATCGGTACCTAAACCTTTCCATTTGTACTGGAGTAACTCGTTCAGGACATCATGTAACGGACCTGGATCAGAATGTTGACCCTCATACAATGTAATGAGGTGCTGGATCATATACATACCCGCCAGTCGTTGCTCGGCTGGGGGCATTTTCAGAAACATTTGTGCCACTATTTCGTCTGGAAAAGTGGTAGAATCAGTAATCCATCGGACTGCTGATCGGACTAGTTCTTGTTCATGCATAGTACTTAACTCACTATAACCGATTCGTGATTTCAGAATGTGATCGGTAGCTTGAAATACTTGTTCTAGAGAACCTTGCTCTGGTTCTGGATGGTGAAAAACTGGCTTGTATTCTAGACGTGAATGGCGATCTGGAAATCTGGATTTTCCTACATACGCTATTCTGGCGGGATTCTCGTCCTCTACCTCTTCAGTATCAGAGTTACTTTCTTTCTCGCTTACTCGTGCTTCTTTGCGTTGTTCGTGTATCCTTATTATTTCTTTACGAATCTTCTTGTACATACTCTCTATACTACTGATGGTCTTATGCTTACCCTCGGCTATATTATCACTCCACCTTATCAGGACTTTCATTTCGGCTCGATCTTTAGTCGGGGAATCTTGTTCTCTTATTAGACAATTAATCAGGAACTTCAATAACATGAGCTGGATCTCAGCTTTCCTTTGAGACATGACTTCACTAATACTTTCTGGATCATCCCCTGTACGGATGAAACGATATATTGTGTCTAGATCTTCCTTCATATTCGGTAAAGTGACTAGATACTCGGTCACCTTTCTCACGCGTAATGAATATAAAACCATATTATCCTCGCCTGGGACTGGATCATAGCCACATTCGGTAAGGGCTTTTCTTATTTCTGCAACAGACTGATATCTGGGCGTACGCTGTGACGCTTGTGCATGTAATTCGGCTAACGTTAAACGCTTGTGTGGCGGCGGGGTTCCTGGAGGACCTCCCCCTGCGGCCCCTAAACTAGAGTCGTCTACTGATGCTCTTCGTCCTGGCAGAGTGGGAAATGGAAATGCAGGCTGGACTTGTATGGCGGGCTGGACCGGGGGTACCGTAACAGGTACTCCGGTGTCTGGAGGAGCGGGAAGTGCCTGATTTACAGGGACTGGCGGAGCGGGATTTGCATATTCTGGGACTGTGTCGTCCAAATAGGACGAAATGAAAATATCAGCTGCGGTCGGTTTGTGACGTAGCTTGGTCGGAACGAGTGGTGGCGGGAAATTACTGGATGCCTCTGGGGTCGCTTTTGGCAAGCCCTCGGCAAGAAGAGGATACATACCCTTAATAAGAGCATGCCTCTGTCTGTCTGACTGTTCGGTTTTAACTCGTTCACCAATCTCGATTAATTCCCTTTCTTGGGCCCGCTCTAAGGATTCTCTACTTAATTCTGACTTTCTGATTTCTTTTTCGGTTCTTTTATGAGATTCTTTGCGCCATAACTCAATGGCATCTTTCTGTGACTGTCTGGCTTTCTTTTTCCATAATGCTTCTTCTACTCTTATGATGCACTCGGCATCCCATGTGCCTGATACAGGCCATCTATACTTTTCCTCTAACTGTTTGGTATACTCTACCCATAAATCTAGATACAATATGGCGCTTATGCCATGCTTCTGATACATGAAATGACCTGGACTGTCCCTAGGCGGGACAGGAACTGCTGCTTCTAGCAGACCTTTTCTGGTTTTTAACTGACGCAGTTTTGAAAAGAGCGGCATGACTGAACTATAATCTGGACACAACACAATACACAATAAACACGATAATTACTTCACACTCATACCACGACATTAAAATACATGAATAACATTCAGAATAACAGTTCGAACAGAATACTACCTGGAATACGGAAAACAGAATACATGAATTTTCTCGAGAACAGAACTGACTAGAACAGAAACTAGATGCACTGCTGAAACAGTACGAAACTTATCGGTCTCATACAGAGACACGTCAGGACCCGCATCCACCGAAGTGGACACTTCGTTTGTGGGTCTGTGTACCACCAACCCACGGACCAGAGTCAATTAGATTGACCCTGTCTAGATACTACCCCAGCAACGGTACTCACCGGGCAGCAAGAACGGAAGGCCTCGGACTGGACTGGACTGCTTCGACGCCGGACGGACGAACTTCGGACTTCTGTTACGGGTGGGCCTCCGGATACCTCGGACCTTGGACTCTCGGCTTGGGCTCTGGTCGGGACTCGCCGCGTTCCTCCACCGTCTCGTCTGGATGCTGGACCGCCTCCTCCGTCTCCTCCGTGGGCCTGAGGGATACTTAAAGCAGAAATATCTGCCGGTGCGCAGAAGAGTTCCGTCACGACTGCAGAGGGTCAGGGGGTCGGCGTGGCTTCACCGACGCGTGGGGAAAGGGCAAGTTCCTGTTCGGGCGCCATTATGTGGTAAATAAATAAATAATACCTCTATTTTTGAATGGATAAATGAATAGCAGATAGCTCAATAAATAAGAGTCAAGATTCGAGGTAGTAGGAGTTTGCAGGTTTAATACAGCATAAAGGACAGGAACAGGACAACCTGCACGGGAACAGGATGGCAGCGCTGCCGGGGGCAGGATCAGAATCGGCGTAACATTTAATAACAGTACACGAACATATATACTAAAACAGTTGCATTACAGTACATATGATAGGCGGAGCAGTGGGTGTGGTCAATAGCAGTCGCGAAAGATAAGGGTGAAAATGGGTGTAACGGGAGGCGTATACATAGACATGTGATGTAAACGTAACAGAATATGTCATAAATGGGGCGGAAACATGGAGGGGCTACCTAAGGAGCCGGGACCTCTAACCTAATGGTGCGCGCAAACTGACAATGACGTGTTACTAGGAGAAGCTGGGGGCTACGAACTCTGTGCTAGGAGCAGAGACTGAAGTCTGGAGAGTCAGGGCGACATGTACCTAAACAATATCTAGTATCTGATGTTTAGAGAACATGTTGATATTAACTAAGAGTCAGGAGGGGAGAGGCTAACTTGATTCTAAGACTGGAGCATGCATTATTCTACATGTAGTGCGTGATGAAGAATATTAAATGACCATTAAATGCAGTATTTCTCTTACATGGAGACACAAAGGCTAGACAATGACGGAAACTATTGATGCGATTCAGTAGCTTAGGAATGCAGAGAAGGAGGGCTGGACTGATAACTAGAATCATAACTTACTCTTGGCAGACTCAGAGGCAGAGCCAGGCGGAACCGGGCACTGTGAGGCAGGAAGTAAGTGAAGGGTCGAGGATACAGGTGGGGGCTGTATCGCTCCTCAGCGAGGCTCAGGAGACAGAAGCTGAATCTGGTGTCCAGGCCCTTTTTTGAGGCCTAGAAACGGGGACTTTACAATGAAATAACGTGCACACTGAGAAACGTGGCAACGTAACTTTAAATAGGCCTGATATTCGTAGTATTCACGAGAACTGGAAACTGGCATACTAGAGATGGACACAACTATAATTGCGTCATTAATCGAACATGGGGAATACATATGCATATTAATCATGCACACATAACATATGATGGAGGACGCGTAGGGACACAGAACATGGCAAAATTTACTTTTCCACATTATAACTACCTACTGGCGACCGCCAGTAGGTAATATATATATATATATTTTTTTTTTGCAGCAAATGCGCACCTGCGCTTGTCAACAGGCACACGCAGCGCTCCTTAGCTATCCAGCCTGCATGCCTATCACGCCTCGCAGCTCACCTTTTCTCCTCATTTGTACACATGTGCCCGACGCGTTTCGAGGCCACCGAACTAAGGTATTTTATATGGACTCTCATTCAGGACTACAACAACCATCATTCTTGATGGTGACAAGACAATGTAGCCACGCCCACTCAGGGCGTTCCCTCACTAGTGAAATAAAGCTGGTGCCAAACGAGCATGAGAGCCTTGCCTGTCTTTTTGAACTGTGCCCCATGAAGAAGAGGCGGCCAGCCTCGAAACGCGTCGGGCACATGTGTACAAATGAGGAGAAAAGGTGTGCTGCGAGGCGTGAGAGGCATGCAGGCTGGATAGCTAAGGAGCGCTGCGTGTGCCTGTTGAAAAGCGCAGGTGCGCATTTGCTGCAAAAAAAAAAAATATATATATATATATATATACACATACACATATACACACCTAAATATCGCATCCAAAGTGAAAAAAGAACCATTGCATACCAGTCTTCAATGATAATACAGATTTACAGCTATTCAGCAAAAACAATAAGTTTTAACTCCAAAGAGTTTAGCTTATGGTCATTGAGTCCTTTTACCATTACAGTTTTTATTCAAGTTTCCCGTCCTGCCTATTAGGAGGCCTTCTGAAACTTGAAGTTCACACAATTTAATGAAAAGAAAACATCAAACACAATTTGGCAACTATAATATTAATGGTGCCCTACAATCTTAGTTTATTAGCATTGTGTGTATGATATTGTTACCTGAATTGGTGCATTTTGATAGTATTGTGTGCCTCGCTGTTATTGCACCAAGTGTTACTGTTAAGGTCCATTTGATATTGCGTTGCTTATGCAGAAATCTTCCTATGTGGGTGGTCAGCAGCATCTAAATGCTAAGTGCCCTGGTGTACTGATCCAGATCAGACATCTGGTGCACCACAATGAGTGCATGCCAGAAAATATGTTGTGTGTGTTGTGTATACTACATTACCACAATAACGGCTGACTGCCAGAATTCAGATCAGTTAAGTGATGGGCTTGTACGCTATACAAATCTCTAGCATATGGGATGCTGGTGCTTATCCTCTTTTAAATCATACCATAATGGTGCTCTGCTGTCAGTAATGTTTGGTAATTACACACAAAGCTTAATGTCAGGTCTCCAACAAATTTTACAACCAGAGGAAAAATATATAACTTACTTACAGATAATTCTCCAAAACGTTAATGGTTGAGTCTGTGCTATATAAATCTCTGAAGGAAAAAAAAGCAGTACAATGTATGTGGGTTGGCCTTTGAGGCATCAGGATCGATCCCGCTGGGGGCAGAACATTGTTCTATTAAGGCTGAGTTTCTGCTGAGAAAACACACATTTTGCAAAAGCTATGACAAAACTATCTCATAGGTGCGGTGATAGCTACCAGCCTTTTGGCTTTGCAAATGGTTGCTTATGTATCTGATTTGTTACTGGGGGGCACTTATTGTCATGCTTGAGCTTAGTTTTTGGCCCTGTCTGATATAGCTAGGATTTTTTGTTGGTGCTCCCTACCTACGATTTTCTCTGCTGCATGTTAGTGCCATAATGAATGAACAGTGGCTGGAGTGGGCTTGCCCCTTGTAAGTTGAAGTGTGCTGTGGTATTATGCATGTTGCAAGTTAAAGAAATACTTTGTGTTGCTTTGCCTTGTTTAAGCCTTTAAAGATCAGATAATTGATTTTTGACTTTTACTATTGCAACAATCTCAAGATCACACACACCCACTCATCGATAAGTGCCCTTACTCGTTATCACACATATCTCACAGTTGCACACACCCACAAATTGATTTAGAACAAATGAAAAAAGTGCAGATGATGGACGGGTTATGAATGATTTGAAAATGGCTGAGTCCAAACTGGGGTGTCATGGTGAGCAAAAGAACAAGGGATTTAACCCAGATCTCTTGAATGAGGGTGAATGTTTGATTTGTTCAGCATTCTGTCCATCATTTGTTTGCGCAGCGTTTTTTGCCCTAATAGGAATGGGTATGCCCAGACGTGGGTCCCTTGCTCGCTGTTCCACTGGATTCAAAGTAGCATGGCTGACGATGGGCAAACTGGCCCCAGGATGCTTGTTTCTGGTCCAGGAAAGACCTGGCTTGGCAGTTGGGGCTGGATTGTTCCGATGAGGAGCAGGGTCAAGAGTGATCTGCATATGGATGGGTCCAAATGGGGGTGGCATGGTGAGCAAAAGAATGATGGATTTAACCAAGGACTCTTGGGGGTAAATATTTGATTTATTCAGCATTTATTTTGTCCATCATTTGTTTGCGCAGCACTTTAGGGAACTTAGTCAGCCCCCTTAGTTTCAAAGGTAGATATGTTCACTCAGTTCAAGGACTGTGTGCCTTGCATGGCAGTCTTGGACACCCCCAACTTGCATTCACTAACTGGAAGGAGTTTGAATTAGCATAGTGAGTGCAATGAAGGTGCATGATAGACACATTTTCTGGAGCTTCAATAAGCTAGCAAGAGAAGGAGTTAGTAAAGGTTCACTTGGCAAGTATTCATGACTTTTAAAGGGATAGAGACATGAACAGGTAGAAAAAGCTTAGGCTAGGTGTGCTTCAACAGGATATTGCATTAGTAGAAGGCAGATAATCAAGGTAGTATAGATCCACATCTCACCACTTCATCTTCACCGATCGAATCAACCCCATCAGCTCCGCACTCACCAGATACTGAATTACTCCTTCACTCAACAAAGCAAATGACTCTAAACTGTACAGAATGCAGCAGGCAGCACTCCTCCCTCAACCTAACCCCACACACACAACTTGCACCTCAAGCAGTTTCACTTGCTCCCCATCAACAGCTAATTTCAAACTCCAGACACACATTCAAAGAATAGCTCAGGCCCTAGATACCTCAAAACCACTTCAGATTTCAACATTCCAAACATATTTCATCAGTCTCATACTCGCACACATCCCAAGAATACACAGCACCAGAACCTAATTTGCTCAGAATGGGTGTTAATAATGATAACATTGATGCCATTGTTTATAACGATACACACGTATATACAAGCGAATTTGCATCACTATTAACAAACTCACCCGTCATGAACTCTACTTCAACCTCGACTACGAAATACATGTTTAGGCAGGCTCTGCGACATAGACCTGAGGTTACTGACTGACATATCACAGGTGGGTTAGCATGTGGCCGGCAGACAAACGGGTGAACAGGTAAACTCATGTCCATCCCCCAGATAAGTGCAGCAATACCACATTCATCCAGGGAAGTTGGCCCCCAAAAAAGCACACATGCCCAGAGGGGTGCACACATTTGGGTATTTGATGCTGGTAAATTGATGCTACTGTATTTTGTCTTGAGTATTATTTTTTGTAAAAGTGTCAACGTGCTAAATGAAGGTGTTGCTATTTTCACAATCGCCATTTCATATCACAGTGGTCTGCTATTGTTCTGCCAAATTTCATGATGTTTTAACAATTGCACTTTCTTCCAGGTTGTGTTTGTAAAATGTTTATATTGATGCATCTGTAAATACCATTGAGCTCATAGTAAGAAGTGAGACCCAGCATTCCTGTGTATATTTCTCCACAACCAGAGTAGAACTTATCCCTCCCTGTTGCGGTTGTTGCCTGGTCCCTGTTGGGCTTGGTTTTCTGTCTGTTATTGCAGTTGCCACATGTTTTTCCAACTACCTGATCCCTGTTGCAGTGATGCAGTAGCTGACTAACTTCCCTGAGGCTGTGTGTAGGGAGAATTTGGATCTCCCTGGGATTGATTATTCAGGGTCTGGTCCAGGTTATTGACCTCTGTTCATGGTGTGCTTTTAGCCGCCATCAGTCAGCCATGTGGCCTATTCTGTGGTGATAGTAATATTCTACCTAAAACCAGAACAACTAGGGTGAATCTGTCCCTTACAAAGTACCCAGCTTATCATAGAGTCACCACTAAAACAGATGAAAACTAGGTTCCCCACACAGGCTAAACCACATGACAAGTATTGCCACGAATGGCACGCACAGAGTAAGGTCCGGTCCACGCGTTGTGATGAGGATACACCTTTGGAATCGGGAATTTTAGCACTGCGATCTAAAATCAAGACAGACGTGTTCAACCTAAAAGAAATAACACTGCAAATAATAGATACAAGAGAAGGTGAAGAGGAGATATCTACGGATTTGGGAAGTACAACAACGCGCAAAAAAAAGCTAATACAATACATCCAAAATAGACGTGACCAAAACCAAAAAACTATCGGAATACAATAGTTACAAAAGGAGGCCCCTAATTTTGTGGACACGAGAGTGATAAAAAGAATAATTTGGCTTTTGAAAAAAAGGAAGAACCCAAGACAAAACCCGAGGTCTACATAGGATTAAAGAATAGGCGTTTTTAATGCGTGGATCGCCTAAAGAATTTTGTGTGTTTATGTTGAGACTAGCTGACTGAAGCAGGTTTCCACTCTAAAAAATTGCGGATATCATACCGTGCAGTGATTATTTTTGTGCAAAGAGTATCTGTCTTTTCTGCCAGAAGGTCCTGAGGAAGGTGGTTTTATACCACCGAAACGCGTCGACCTTGCGTAAAAAATCGCGTATCTATCTGCGATCCCTCAGACGCAGAAAAAGGAGCGAATGTAGTATGAATGAGTGAGTTTGTGTGTGGTTAAGTTTATTGGTGTATTCAAGTATGTTTTTTTCTGCACGGTAGACAAAAATGTTTTTATTGTCTTAAATGAATTATTGTGTATTTGATCAAATGATTTTCAGGAAACATATATGTTATAAATGATAAATTGATAAATGTGACTTTTGTACTTATAAAAATTTATAAAAAATATCAGAATAAAAAATACAAATGAAAAAAAGTTGATGTTGCCGTATACTGTGTGAAATAATAAGAGTAAAAGTATAGAAGTGGTATTATTTTCACTATATAGGTCGTGAGGGAACATTGTTCATTGTTTAACGCACAGAGTAAGGTACACACGTTCCCCTAGCCAAAGGAGGGATCCTACGACGCCAACATAATCTGGAGAGAGGCACTATTAGAGTTGTGGGCCGTCTTTGAGGAGGCCCCGACTTCTAATTCTATCACACAGAAAATGAGCAAAGTGTCCACACAGCCCCCACCATAAACATGTTTAGACGTGTTCTCCCAGATGCCGACAATCCCTGTATTAGGATACACCAACCCACCAGTTGAGGGGGCTGAAGGGTCCCCGACCGAGCAACAAATCATTAGGTTCAGGCATGCGATTATGGAGGCCAGTACAATCTCAGCACCACCCAAGTCTAGTTCTAGAGCTTCCCTAAGTTTGATTCCCCCCATCCATAAAGTTCAGCCCATTGAACCCCCGCAATATGAAGAACACGCACTTCCACCAGGTCGGGTGAACACACCTGAGAGAGAGGGCGATTCATAGCGGTTCTGGACAATGATACAACTAGTGGGATGAGCAACGTGATCCTAGTCCTCCAGGATCTGATGACGAGGTGGGATCCACAGGATTTGAGCAGGGGGCTGGAGAAAGGACAGGAAGTGAGTTTGAAGGCAAGTTCTGACCAAAAAGAACACAAAAGACACACAATTGTTCTTTTTACAAAAGGAACACAGCATAGCTCAGAGAGAAGTAGGCAATCTAGATGGGAGTTAGAAGAAAGCTGTGAACTAAGGATAGTGAGAGAGAGAGAGAGAGAGAGAGAGAGAGAGAGAGAGAGAGAGAAAGGGAGAGAGAGAGAAAGACAGAGAGATTGCCCCTGGATGGACAGCAAGAACATAGAGCAGAGCACCTGCCACTTCAGGAAAATTGGGATAGGGACAGAGTACCTTTCGAGGTTAGAGTGCAAGTTATAACTAGAGGAGAGGCTTCCGGTTGGGGCCTGAGCCTCACCAGATCATCAGCGCAGGAGTGGGGCTGATCACCAAATTAGAGACCAAGGTAGCCTGGTGCACTCTGAACTAAGATGTATGAGAAGTAAGATGGCACCTTTGCATGCGCACGAGGAAAGCACCGCGAAGATGTCCATTGCTCCTCCCGAATGTGTGGGACAGATTGGCTGAACCCACAGTAGATAGTGGCACGAGAGGAAGGTGAAATATTCAAACAGCCATTTTGCCACCTGCTAGCCAGCTGGAGTGAGGAAAAGGACCAGTAAGACAGACCCTCACCGGAGGGAGGATCCTTTGAACGAGAGGACATGGCCATGGCAGAAGACTAAATCCAGTATGGAGGGGGAGATCTCATGTGGAACCTCCCCTACATGCAGGATTGTTTAAGCAGATGTGAACGTCATGCTAGGGAAATACCAGTGGAGCTCCCCCAAGCCAAAATATACCCATTACTACAAAAGGGCATGTCAGGGACCATCATTGTACCCTGCGCTCAGGTAGAAAAAGAAGAGCTAAGGACCAAATTGCCGCCGTTGCTGGATGGAGCAGGACAATAGATCTCATGTTTTGAGAAGAACTCCCCGGGAGTAAATCTAGCGCTAGGCATTGTTAAAAGTCTGCTATGTAGCTTAAATGGAGAGCAGACTAACACAGTGTATTCCCAAGCTTGCATCCCAGCAGTCACATTGACAAACATGGTGGGGCCACATTTAGTTTGTACAGGCACCAAATACTGATGACCCTAAGGGAAATGTTCCTGGACTGCCCTGATGTAGGAGTGTTAATGGCAGAAACTATGAAACCTGAGGAGAGCATAACTGAGTTTCTGGATAGAATGTGAGACAAGAGACCAGGCAGCCATGGATGGACAAGGGCCCGCAAGTCACATTCTTTAAAAATATCCTTAAGAAGGGGCTGCCCACCAACATACAGAGTGGTTTAGACCGCGTATTGAGGTTAGACACCAAAGCCTGGCGGGAGATACAAGCTCACATATTAGACTATTACAAAAAGACACAAGAAAAGAATAGGGGGAAACAGGAACAAACCGAGACTAGACAACACTAAGTTGGTCGAACACAAGTAAAAAAAGACTGCCCTTGAGGAAGACGCGCTGGCCGCGAGCGTGAAAATGGCACCAGTCTTGAAAGGGGCTGCATTGCCAAACACCATATGGTTTCAACTTATATATAATGGCAGAAGCTAGGGATGTTGGGAGCAGCCAGACTGTAGAGAATATTACTATCACCACAGAATAGGCCCCATGTCTGATTGATGTTGGCTAAAAGCATACAATGAACAGAAGTCAATAACCAGGACCAGACTCCGCAAAACCAAGCCCAGGGAAATCCATATGCTCCTTACACACAGCCTCAGGAAAGTCAGTCAGCTACTGCATCACTGCAACATAAATCAGGTAGTTGGAAAAACATGTGGCAACTGCAATAACAGACAGAAAACCCAGCCCAACAAGAACCAGGTCAACAACCGCAACAGGGAGGGGTAACTGTCTGGGGAGGCAATGCCTTTGAGAAAACACAGAACTCATATGTGCAGTAAGTCAAATCCCCTAATGCAAAGAATCCATTTATTGTGCAACGCACAATTCACTGTACAAAACCTCAATGAAGGATCAATGAGACATATTAGGCATTCAAGCCTTTACTTGCGACCAGGAATTCAGGGCTGCTGGATGTGTTTTGTCGATTGGGAATCCTCACTAGAGTTCACCATTCAGGGTGCCTGCAGCAACCTAGCCCCACTCTGCTGCTGATCCCTCATGGTGGGCTTGTCAGACAACATCCGGAGGGAAGTCAGGCACCCAGGTCCACAAGTCAATTGGGACAAGTTCCAATCCTTAAATTGAAAGGACCCAATTCTTGGGCATCCAGCCAAGGGCCAAAATCCCTTCATGGAGCATGATCCCAACAACGCCCCAAAAAATCTAGCAGCCTCCACCCAATGGAGGCCCCCTTTCAGTTTCAAAACTGAGCTGTCCTCTAGTGTCAGGAGCCAGGTTTCCTGTATGCTCGGGAAAGCAAAGACCCCATAATCTGCACAGCACAAGATCGGACAGGTTTCTAAGCGCCACACAGCACTGAGTCAGTCTGGTGGGGATGTCTGACCGGATAACGAACTGGCCAGCACCTTAATTGGACCTATTTTAATGAGTTTTTCAGCAATGCGTCTCTCTCTTCTCCCTCAAAGTTTTCCAACTGTCCAAAGCCTGTTTGCCGGGTCATGCATTTCCAGAATGACAACAAAAGTGTGCTGCTGATTAAAAGATATGGTTCAAGGGAGAGGGGTGCCGAGGTAAAAAGGGAGTCCGTAAGTCCATCACAGTTCCGTGTGAGATCCATACTCAAGAATGTGCTCACCCTCCTATCAGGCCTAGTAATCAGCCAAATACACCAAGCCTTACACACACCATCTGAAGTAATCAGTAAGCCAAACGTCAGACACCACAATATCAGAAGCAAACAGATGCTTCTGTCTTCTGAGCACCTCCATTGTTGCCCTGATAAAATAGAATAGCAGATCAAGTTAGATCTAAGGAAAGCACTCAAAAGGCCAATAAAAAGGGAGGTCAAAGAAAAAGGGCATAGCATAGTCAGGACACCTGGCGCCACTGGAGAGGGTCACGTTGTGCGCCACATGCTGAGACAAGGGGAATTTACATATGACCTCAGGGAAAATTGTCATTGCCAACGGCATTCATTTGAGACATGCTTCCATTTTATACACGCCCAGCGTACCTGTAGATCAAAAGACAACCCCCACACCCTCAATGTGTATACCTTGGAGAGAGGAGCTGGTGACGCCTATGGAACCCAAGCTAAAATTAGTACCATCCCATGTTCAAAAGATTACCTGATAAAAATGGTGTACCAACCTAACTGCCAGATAGGTATTAAGAGGGGTGAGGCCCAACCTCCCATAAAAATTAAAGGCCAACAACCCATAAAAATTAATGCATCCCATGAACAGTAGCCCACTTTCAAAATAGATATCCCGACTAGGACCACCTTCAGAAGCACCACTAAAAAACTGTGTGAATAGAGTGTAGAGAGCACACCCTTATAAAAGAAAGGACAGGAAACCTGAAGGAAAGTGATGGCACATGCAATAATGCACTGTTTTTTAACATAGTTCTCATTCAACAGATCGGCAATCATTCTTTCAAAGGTACAACCTTTTTATCGGCCACATCAGCACCCCAACAGAACCTACAATGTGCGAACAAAGAACTACAAACTGCACAGTGAACTTTTTGCCTCAAACTTTGTTGACTAAAGACACTCCCAATTACCGGAGGATTACAGACACATCCTCTGGATCTTATTCTAAGATCAAAATGTTCAATACGTTATGAATTGTTGCACTTCTATGTACCCTCTGTTTGCTATAGGTTTTTCTGCATCCATTCCTCACCAAAGCACTGCCCAGTCAAATGGAGTTCACCCAGAATCTATCACTGCACTTGCATAAGGACCTCTCCCACATCACTTACACTGAACCCAACACTAGCATTCCGCACTCAATACATAGCACCCTCTTATGCAACAAGTGGTATCAGCACATGAACATTGGGGGCTCCAAGACATCAGCCAGGGCATATTAAATCTGTTTGCTGATACCACATGCAGCAGGGGCAGACAGACTTTACTTTACAAGAGCTAGATCCCGAAAAAGGAAAATGCCTTTTCCACCAATACCTATGTAGGATTAAGTCAAAGATACAACCGCACTGAGTAGAGCCTCACTGATTAATAGTGAATTTGACCTGATACAAGACCAATCCCACAGCATTGTACCTTTTCAATTAGCCCAGCATTCAGACTGAGCTAGATAGCAGCATTGGAGTGGCACCATAGGGGTGTATACTGTTTGGCACCGAGACTTATCAGAAAAGAGATTCCTGGAGGTAGCAGAAACGACCACACCAATATACAAACACATCATTTCCCACTTCCATCTGTGTTCCCAGGGGGGCCATTATAATTTCTGGGGCTGTCTTTTTCACAGACAAATGGACCTCAGACATGGATTTCCAGTGTAGAGCCATCCACCTCGATGATACACAGGGAAATTAGTCTCATAGGGGAGGGTTGAACCATAGCATAGATTCTCCCTGTCAGAAAATCTGAGATACTGAGGTGAATAGGTGTATGTGTTTAGAAGGGGAGGAGCAAACCCTAGTTGCACAGAAACGTAGACTGTATTACTTGTGTTTGAGAGTGAAAGGAACCATTCCGCTGGGGTCAAGTGAAAAATGTGGCACAGTACTGCACATTCTGGGCATGCAATGGGGCACCTTTATGCTGATGAATACCTACTGACAGTGTGGTGATTTTGCTATTCTCAGCTCGTCCCCGGATGGCGTGGGCTCCGCTCCCTAGTCACCACACACACCCCGACCCCAGTCATACCCAGAGAAGATCTGTCAGAATTGCACCAACTATCGCTGAAGAAGAAGACAACTATGTTGTATGAGGCTCGAGAAAAAAAGAACTGCTGAGTATTTGTCTGGGTTAAGTAAAAGAACATAACAAAATAATCCAGACTGTTGTCTGACACCCACATCAATGCAGGGGGGTCCATACCCTGCTTCACAGTGCAGATGAAAGTGAACACCCACTGGTTATAAATTATCAGGTGGAAATTGCTCAAGATAATGAAAATCACTGAGCTCGGCTGATCGGACTGTGCATGCCACTGTTTCCCATTTTCATACTTTTATTGTTCCTGTGTGGTTTCCTGCAATTGGGGATTTATTGCTGTAAGAATATAGTCCTCAAATTAGGTAGATTGAAAGTAACTTCGAAAGTAGTAATAATCAAAGCTTAAGAACAACATATCCCCAATAATGTGACTGTCATAAAGTATGTGTTAGATAACATACTTGAAAATTTAAATAGAGGGGGGAATGTTAATATTGGTAACATTGAGGGCAATGTTTTTTTAAAGCTACACTCGTATATACGAGCGAAATTACATCACTATTAACAAACTCACCCGTCATGAACTCTCCATCAATCCAGACTCAGAAATTCGTGGTCAGCCAGGCTCTGCGACATAGGCCTGAGGTTACTGATTGAAACATCATAGGTGGGGTGGCATGTAGCTGGCAGACAAACACAAGAACATCCCCCAAATAAGAGCAGTGCCTCCACAATGGTCCTGGGAAACTGGACCCTATAAAGCACATATGCCCAGACGTATACGTGCATTGCCAAAATTTAAGTCAAATGCCACATGAAGTTAGGAACATATAGTCAAACAGGACACAGCGCATGCAGTGATTACATGCCCCTCATGCCGGACATCTGGAAATGTTACACACTAGCCCATATTGTGTCCATACAAGGTTGCGGCCCACCTTCAATTGTTACTAGGGGCCTTATTTATGACTCCAAAGAGGAGGCCTGCATTCTTTTATCAAACAAGGATCACCAGAAGTATTTTTATGATACCAAAAAACTGTTTAAAGCCTTGCTCAAAATTATTGTTCTTTGAGACAGTCCTCAGACCCTCTTCTGTAACAGTTCTCCCACCTGAAGTGTTTAATTAAATCAACTGTTTCTGTTTTGTCAAACTCCTTTATTTTTATTTTTTCTATGTAAATTCATATTCGAGCAACAGGGGCAGAATGACCGGCCCCTACACATCTGCCCCATCTATAAATATATTGCATTTGCAATAAGCTGAACCTTTGGATCTTCAACAAGGTAAATCTATGGATCAGCTCTGACGTCTTCAGGGTCATGAGAGGATACCTGCCCACCAGGTGATATTGCGCTTTACAAACGCACAATACATTACAGGGAAATCCATTCCCAATGCTACATGTATGGGTGATGTGTGTCCTGCTTGCAATGCTCATACTCAGTCAGAAATAAATAGACGTTCAGAATGCTGTATATGCAGTATTCCCACTGACTACCCTGTCTGTAAAACATGCTCTTTGCAGATTAAGACGTGCTTTTTAGGGACCTTAGGCAGTCTTCCCCAGCATGTTTGCCTTAGTATCAAAGGGAGATATGCTCAGTTTGAGGAAAGTGGGTATTGGAAGGCATTCTTGGTATCCACCAACTTGCATCCAAAAACTGGAAGATTTAGCACAGTAAGTGTGGTAAAGGTACATGAAAGACACGTCTTCCTGAGCTGTTCACTAGACATGCATTCTGTAATGCTCAGAATGTCAACAGAGCTGGATACATGAGAGGTAGCAAAAATGTAATCAAACTTTTTTTTATTTGTGAAGGTTGTTGAAACACCAACTGTTGACATGTCTGGCCATATCCGTGTAGATGTTCGCTTGTGATGAGTTTGTATGAAAGTTGGTTGATGACTGGGTGTGAGTAGGTTTGAATGAGGATGTTAACCTGTGGTGTAAGAATGTGATGGATCTTTGAATGGTTCTGGTATGTTGATGTGAGCCAGTGGGGCTGCCAGAGCTTAGGGTCATTCCAGATGTTTTCCTTCTGTGGCTGAAAGTATTTTTGTTTGCATTAGGACTCTGCTCACGTTACTCCTGTTAATCAGTGCTAAAGTGCTTGTGCTCCCTCCCTAAAAGATGTTAAAATTGTCCTATACTTGATTGGTGCATTTGCTTTACTATAGTATATACTAGAGTATAATAATATGGTGCTAAACGTACTCAGGTCCTGCACATTGAATGCTACTAGTGGGCTGAAGCAATCATTTTGTCACAAACTAAAGGAGCACTGGAAAACATGACATTGCAATCTATGTGAGCGGTCTTAAAACTGCTATTTCAACCCAGCAAAATAAACCTTTTTTATGTGGTGCTATTCAAAACAAGTTATCATTATTATAACTTAGGCTTTCTATCATGTCCCATTTCAAACTTGGCTGTATAAATAAGCTTTGTGATACCATGTTAAGAAACAATGATCATTTTTTTTGGTTAACCTATAAACAAAATAAGATGTGGTGAACAATGACAATTAAATGGGTGCGCTAATAGACCGTTCTGTTTTATGTAATGTGTCAGTTTAGGGATATAATTCACATAAACAAAAAAAGAACTGTTAAATTTTCTAACAAAAAAAGTGTGATTTCCAACCGAGATTTTAAAGGTTTTTTTTTGCCTTTCACTGACTAATATACTCTCTTTTAGCTCAGTTTTCTATTCCATGGTGACCCTCGCGGCCTCTGCATGATGTTTTCAAGCAATAAAAGTCAGGGACGATTAATGATTTAAGTGCTTATTGTCTGGCCTGGCAGTCAGACACAAAAAATGTGAGGCTACAAAATAAGCTTTCTGACTTTCAGATCCACGTTTTATCCCACTAAGCAGCTCGTGACTAAAAAACCCTCAATTAGGTGAGTCCGCTCATGACATTAACCCCCATTACCAATCTCTGGGTCGAGGTGCAGTTTCTATAATGGCGCAAGTGCGCTCTTCCCCCCTCAGAGAAAGACTGAGCCAGATCAGCAAACATTATTAGCATGTTTTGAGTGCTAATTTGGGCAGTAGTTGGTTCAAACAATCTTTTACAATCAAATTATAAAATCAAATTTATAGAAGTGGTAATATCTGACACGAAAGTAAGTACATATTTGTTGTATCGCTTTTTTGCTGTGGTGGAAATGCATTTTTTGAGATTTGTGGTATTTTTATGCTGCACTCTTACACGTGCTGCTTCTTTGTGCTGTGCTCCGTTTATGGTTTTGCACACTTTGTTTTAGTTGTGTGTTTACGTTGCTTTGTGTTTTGTTACTTATTGTAATTAATGATAGTCCTTTGTAGCCGGATGTAATGTAGTTAAATATAGTAGATTTATTGTCAAGATAATCACATCAGTAAATCACAGGATGATGGTAAATTCATACGACGCCCCACCAGGAGCAGCCTCTGTCCTGCTCAGCCTGCACAACAACTGACACTCCCCAGCTCCTCATGCACCCAACATTCCACGACCTCATCATACTTCCAACATTCTAGATATCATCAGATACACCAACACTCAAACTGGCTGAGTAGTAGAGAAGAGTCACTTAGGCAAGGGGAAATGTAGCAGTAGATTATAACATTACTGTTTTATGTTAAGCTGTTTACCATAAGAAAGATGATAAATTCTGCTACATTTACATCTTAAAGTGGCACATGCCTCTAAATTTCCAGTGACAACCAACCACTTACTGTCTTAGGTGGTAAGATACAACTCCTCCTGAGCTTCAGTTATTTATGGGACCAGTCGACCCAAAAATGGAGCAGAGACAAAGTCTTACATTAGCGTTCCCATGGCTGTATCACATAAAGTAAGCACTGGGAGTGCTTATTTGAGACGTTCGCAACTACAGTTTTGGACTGACCCGTGTCTTAAACAGTTGCAGAGCTCAAGCAGTAACATTTTATCTACTTAGTGGTAAATTGTTGCTTGTCACATACACTTTAAAGGAAAGTGCTGCATCTGGCTGTAAATATGGTAGCATCCAGTTGGAATGTCTGAAGGAAACGGATCATAGCACAATAACAGACATACATCAGCATAATAACTATTAGACATATTAGGTAGGACACAGCAAAACAGTCAAAGGTGAACATGACACAGCCACAGTACACCACAACACCTTCAGATTGTAATTATGTGGCAAAAAGCATTATCAAATAATAATGCATCATCATCACCACCACATAAACATTCATACATCAAATATGCACAAACATTCTTGTCACACTAACCACCTCCATACACCTACTTTCATAATACAGAGGTTAAAGTATGTTTAAACCAAGCACTGCCTCTTTCTATCACCAAGAATATGAAACGACGCCATTCAAAAATGGTTTGTGAGCCAGCCCCCCCAAGTGCTCACAGCAAGTTATACAGACGGTCTCCATGGTTTACTCACAGAACAGTTCTTATCCGAGTTCCTCTTCCAGTGTTTTTTCTCCTGCTTTTTCTGTGCGGTAGAATGTAGGGCAGCATGAGTCTGAATGCGAGGATTCAAAGCTAAGATGCTCTATGAACAACATAAAAAAGAAATTCAATTTAGTTTTTGTTGGAATGGATGAGAAGTGTAGCATTGTTGCCAATTTAGTGCACAACTATAGCAATTTAAAGTGATGTTCAATATTTTGAAACGGCTTTGTGCTAAGATCTGGCTTCATAAAGTAAGTGTAGTTAATAATTGATTACAATTCTAGTACATTCTAGTAGGACTGCATCCTAGCGCGGAGACGCACTGTTGTAGTGTATTCAGGCGCTTAATAAATGTTTTTATTATTATTATTATTATTATTAATAATAGTGGTTTAATGATTCTTTTCATATTGAAAAAGAAACATACTAACGAGTATACCTATTGTCAACAATTTTGTGCACAATAAAATGTTATAATATACCACAACCCATACATTCACCTTATATGTGCTTTCCAACAAACTGTCCATTACCACAAAATTAACAATGTACCACAGTAGGTTCGATTTCGCCCTTCTCTTAATTGAGGGAACATCGATTCAAAGTTTGTTCACTATAAGGTACCACTTTTTAATTAAATAATTAATGATTTAAAATGTGAATTCTATGTAATATGTTAAGTAAAGCAGTCATTAGGAACACTAAGAACACAAATAGGTGTATACCACTTTGATCGTCTGTTCAGCACCGAGTTGATAAACATATACAGTCAACCTTGCAAGATAGATATTTGGAAAAATCTATTTTTACATGATGGTTCCGTGCAAAAAAATACTCTTGACAGTAATTGGTTTTCCCAAAAATTGTATTCAGTTAAGCGAGATGTCAACATGGAAACTCTAGGTAAAGATAAATTGTACTAGGAGTGTTTCGATATAAATACAAATATATACTTTCTGCAATTTTAATTAACTCCTGATGCTGCCAGTAAATCTGCCTGATTAATCACTACCTTCAGATTGTTGCTTTCTGTGCCCACTCATGGCAACTCTTACAGTAATACTAACTTTCGCAGGAAATAGATATCTTTTATAGCTAAACCGACATAGTGAAAGCAAACATGATTGCTTCTGCTCATTTCCTTCATTTTCATTTCCTTGAAACTCCTTGAAAATTAAAAATGACAGTAAGTATGATATATTGTAAGCCATATATAGGCAAAAGCCTTCTTAGGGATAGCTGGGATATGGACACATTATAATTCATGGATACTGAAAAGCAGTCACCTCAATGTTGATGACCCTTTAAGAATCTACAGTATTATAAACAGTGTTACTCATATCAGTCTTAGGATGGTCTTCCCCCAATGGTCTGCCTACTTACTGTACATTTTTGCTGGATTTTTCTATTTGTTGGCCTTAGGACTCTGTTCATTTTACCTAAAGTGCTTGTGATCACTCCCCTAAAAATGCTTGGATATGCAAATATCTAGTTGGCATATTCAATATATTTATAAGTCCCTTGTAGGGTGGTATACTATATACCCAAGGCCTGTAAATTAAATACTACCAGTGGACCTGAAGCACTATTGTGCCACCCACATACGTAACCCTACAAAACATGTTCCAGGCCTGCCATTACAGCCTGGATGCCGTGTCCCACTGCCAAGTCAACTTGCCATTTAAATCCCCTTGCCAATCCTTAAACTCCCCTTTTATTACATGTAGGACACCCCTCAGTTAGGCCCTAGGTAGCCCATAGGGCAGAGTGCAGTAGGGGTAAAAGGTTAGACATGTACGTTTAAGTTTAACATGTCGTGGTAGTATAAAAAATCCTGAATTCGTTTTTCACTACTGTGAGGCCTACGGATCTCATTGGATTACTTTGGGGATTCCTCATTAAATATAAGAAGCCGTAATTCCCAATTGAGAGGAGGTTAAATTGTCATACCAATGACAGTGTAATGATAAATGCTCTTTAATGGTAAAGTCAGATGTTTCATTAAAATTTTGAAAATTCCACTTTTGGAAAGATGGCATTTTCCTGCTCGTAGCCCTTTGTGCCTACAGCCTGTCTTGTGTAACATGACTGGGTGTAGCTCACAGTTAGACATGGTGAAATCCTCCCAGACAGTCACACAATAGAAGGATCAGGTGTGCCTAAATGGACCGTCGACTGTCAGGATGAAGGTGGGGGTGCTGAGCACAGCCTCACTTACACCTGAATAGCCTGTGCTCTGCCTTCACACAAAGGGCCCAATGACCCCGTATTGTCACTAAAGCCAACTTCGAGTAAGGGCAAGGGAGGCAAGGAAGCCGGTGCACTTCAAATAACCATTCCATTGGCTTTTCTCACCTTATAGAAGAAGGGCACAGTGTATAAAAATAGGACTTTCAGACCCATTCTTCAGTTCACTAGGGGATTCGCAGGAGTACTCTCAGAGTACTGCCGGCTGCTGTGACCTGCTGTGCTTACTGCTGCTGTACCTGAAAGGACGGCTTTGTTTCATGGAGCCTGACTTGAACCCTCAAAGGATAGCCCTGCTGATTGAGCCCTGAATCTACACCTGCCCCCAGAACTACCAGAAGTGACTTCAAGGGCTAGTTTGCTGGCCTCCCACCATCTTAAAACCACACATGGGCCCAGCCTGAGTGAGTCATGAACCCCCCAGATGTGTCCCTGCAGGTGCCCAGATGGCCGTTTTCCAAAACTGAGGACTTAGACAAAAACACATCAAAAACGTTCCCTGAGAATCAGAAGGAGACCAGAATCAACCTGCTTGCCTATCTGCCTGAGGTGCATCGCTGGCCAGATTCACTTTGGGACTTCCCCTGCTTCAGTCTTCTCCGGAAGAGAACATCTGTTTCAGCGGTACTGTGACAAAGGGGTATCTAACCTTGTGAAACTGTCTTCGGCTACAGTCTTCTGCCTCACTGGAGTTTTTCAACTTCCATTTCAGCGACTCAGACTGAATGTAGAAATCTTCACTACGTCTTTGATCCAAGGCCATCCAGCAATGCTGCTATCTCCTCAGACACCTCCTTCAGCCTTGCCCCACTGAACTTTACCTTCTCAGACACTTTTATTGAGAATTTTTTTTTTTTAAGTCTGAAGGTAAGCACTGGCTGGGCCCAATCCACTTCCAAACCGTGCTCCTCCGCGGTCAGCCTTAACTTTTGATTTTGTTCGCGGGAGTAGATGCTCACGGTTGGCGCTTTGCTATTTTAGGTGCTATTTTGAACCTTAACCTTTAAAAATGTATGACTTCAGTTATATTGATTGGAGTTTGTCATTTTGGTGTCAAATAATTTATTCAAATGTACTCTGCTTTTCCCAATTTGGGTTTTTACTTGAGTTGTGTTTTCAATTTAATACTGTTTGTGTGCTTCATAAATAATTTACATGTTGCCTCTAAGTTAAGCCTAACTGCTTTTTTGTCCAGCTACCCAGAGTTAAGCACAGGCTAATTTAGTGACTTCTTGTGGTTCACCCTGCAAGAGATTGTGGCTGCTGCTGGACCAGGGCTCACACCCCATTCAACCAACAACCACATTTCTCACAAAGAGCATCTGTGGTACCACTTCATGGTGGTTGTATTAGTCACATTTCTGCTCTAGTGAAGAATCAGGAGGCACTCATGACCAATCTGCAAACAATAAAATATTAGCATTGTCAATGAGCTAAGATATTACTCACCTGAAAAAGAAAATGCCTCAATATGCACTTTTGTTGGGTCACAGAAATCCTATATGACCAAACTGAAATCATTAGTTTGCTGTGTGGGTGTCTTGGAATGGTTCAGATTAAATTAGGGATCAGGAAAATATGCAGTACCACACGAGACTCATGCTGTCTCTTTCCAATGGAATATGTGCTATATTCTGTTCTTCACCTTACCTACCTGACAAAGGCCATTTTTGAAGATCACCTGAACAGGCAAAATGTGTAATCTTTTCACTATTTGAGGCATTTTGTGGATTGAGTGTAGAAATCCTAACCAGGTTTAATCTCTCTGGTGGTCAGATTGACTAATCAGGCAGTTTGAAAAACCACACCCAGCTTCGCTTAGCTAGGCAAATCTGTCCAATTTCAACAAGACCTTGGTTGGGAACAAAAAACATTCAGAGCACTCCGTTAGTCAACAATGTGACTGAGCAGCACTGGTGTTATCCCATGCATATGAATTTGACGATATTGAAAATAAATCCATCATCGGGTGCATATTTTGCAGGTTTTAGTAGAAACTATTTTGTTTCTGTCCCAAATGACATAAGTGTTATGCTTGTGATCAGGTGGGTCACTACATAGAGGATCCTAAGTGTCCTAAAAAGACTACTACTTCACCCACAGGTGCACGACCAGTGGGGTGACTAGTGTAGCCTTGAGGGAGGAGTTGGGTTCCCAGGAGGGGTGGAAGCCAGCAGAGTTCAGGCTCTGAGAGACACTGGAGCTAGTGTGACAGCTGTTAGTTGTCGGCTAGTGTCTGAAGAGCAGTTGGTCCCCAATGTACTTTGCCCAGTAGTTGTAGCTGACAATTCAAAGTGCCTCTGCAAAGTGGCACACATTCCCTTTGAGTGGGGGTCTCAGGTACCTTGAAAGTAGCTGTGAGGCCAGCCATGCCTGTTGATTGTCTGCTAGGCAATGATCTGGAGAGTTCCCCTTGGGAGAAGGTGGAGCATAAGTTTAATTTGCAGATGTTGGGTCTGCTTGAGTGGGCATGGGTGACCAGTCGTTAAGGATAATCAAGAGGACCTGGAGCCTGGAAGAATGGCCCAGGTACCTGCCAAAAAGAGAAGAGTCAGGGGGCACAGGAAAGTGTCCCGAAGTTCCCACAGTCCAGGAGGAGGCAGACCTTGAGGGGGATGCAGTGGAGCCTACAAGGGAACAAGTGGCCAAAAATGCGGGACCTGCCTGAGCTAATCCATTGGCAGCAGGAATGGGGCACCTCCAGGGAGGAATTCTTCAAGGAGCAGCATGAATGCCACTTTCTTGTTGGTTTGCAGCAGCAGGCTGGAAGCCAGGCAGCAGGGGATCAGTCTGGGTCACATTGGATTTAATGGGAGAATGGTCTTCTGTATAGTGTGCTGAGCCTGGAACAGCCCGTGTGCTGGCAATAACCCAGCACTTCAAAGCCTTCCTATGGGTCTGGCTGATGATGTCCCTCTGGCAGGGCATTTGGGGCAGGACAAGAACTTTTAAAGGCTTGTCACCCACTCTCACTGGCCCTGAATGTGCATGGATTCTGACACTCACTGTAGTTATTTTATGCTATGTTACTGGAATTTTTAAAGCGCTCTGTTACACTGGGTTGTCCTGGCGCTGTACGCTACCAACCAATTGAACATCTGTGACTTTTAGCTAAGATGACCATTTAAGTAAATAGCTATGTTTTTAATCCCTTCATGAACAGAAGAAGCTCTGCTGAGTTTTTAAGAAGGAAGGGAAGGCTAGTCCATGCTTTGGTGGCCCAATGGCGAAAGCTCCTGCCACCCCAGCTAGTCTTATTATAGCGGGGGAGGATAGCTTGTAGGACTTGCCAGACTTGCTAGGCAAGTGGTAAGATTGGGAAGTAGTGCAAGGCTCCTCTCCAACCTTTCCCTGTTGTCAGCACTCACTTTGAAAGGGTGGGCATCGACATTGTGGAGCCTCTGGGCTCCAAGACAGCCAAGGGCAACAGTTTCATCCTGGTCTTGGTGGACCATATCACCCGGTACCCCGAGGCCATCCCTCTCTGGACTGTGACGGCCCCTGTGTTGGTTAGGGCATTGATGGGGATCTTTTCCCATGTGGGATTCCCCAGAGAGGTGGTATTTAACTGGGGGACAAACTTCATATCTAGGTATATGAATTCCCTGTGGCAGGAGTGCGGTGTTACCTATAGGTTCACCACTCCTTATTACCCTCAAGGAAATGGGCTGGTTGAGAGATTCAACCGGACCCAGAAGGGCATGATTATCGGTCTTGGATAACCCATGATGTGTAAGTGGGATATCCTCTTACCATGCCTGGTGTTTGCTTACAGGTAGGTATCAAAGAAGTAATTAGGGTTCAGTCCCTTTGAGCTCCTGAATGGGCATCCTGTAAAAGGACCTCTCAGTCTGGTCAAAGAAGGCTGGGACAAGCTCCCAGTAAACCTCCTCAGGATGTATATAGGCCATGTGCTCGCCTTCAGGAATCAGATTAAGCGCTTCAGGCAACTCACTCAGGCAAATATGGAAGCCAGCCACAAAGTGTGGGTCATGGCCTCCGTGGAGTATTGTGTGCTCTAAATTAAGTGGACAGGACCGTTTGAGGTGGTGGAGCTCAAGAGTAAAGTCACCTTTCTGGTGGACTTGCAGTCACCTAGGAACCCTTTGCGGGTCCTAGATGTGAACCGCCTCAATCCCCACTTGGAGAGGTCCGAAGGGGCCATGCTCTTAGCCACTGATGATGGAATGGAAGAGGAGACTGAATCTGTCCCTGACCTCCCATCTGGAGCACGATGGATCAGTGGATGGTGTAAACCATTACCCTTACCTGACTTCTGAACAGAAGAGTGACTGCCGCCAACTGTTGGGACAGTTTGCTGCTCTGTTGTCCCTGACCCCTGGCATCATGTGGATATTGGGAACAGTCCTCCTGTACAGCACAAAATGTACAGGTTGACTGACAGGGTCAAAGCTGGCATCAAGGAGTTAGTCACCAAGATGTTGACTTTAGGGGTAATTGAGCACTCCAACAGCCCTTGGTCCATCCCGGTGGTCTTAGTCCCGAAGGTTGTGACCCTCAGTGCCACGCCAGAACTCCGGTTCTGTGTGGACTACCAAGGGCTCAATTCAGTCACGAGGACTGACGCGCACCCCATCCCGAGCTGGTGAGCAAATAGATCGGTTGGGATCTGTCAAGTATCTCAGCACATTTGACCTAACGTCTGGGTTCTGGCAGATTGCCTTAACTAATAGGGAAAATGAGAGGTCTTCATTTTCAACACAAGAGGGGCACTACCAGTTTATGGGTGATGCCCTCTGGGTTGAAGTATGTCCCTTCCATATTTCAGAGGTTGGTCAGCCAGGTTTTGGCAGGGCTGGAGGATTTCAGTGCCTCCTGCCTGGATGATATTGCGTTGCTCAGTGCCACTTAGGAGGAACACCTGTATCACCTCTGGGAAGTGATGAAGGCTCTGCAAAGGGCAGGCCTCATGATCAAGGCTAACAAGTGCTAGATCAGGCAGGGACCTGTGGTGCACCTGGGACACCAAGTAGGGAGTGGCCAGGTGAACTCCTACCTTGAAAAATGATACCATTCTGGCTTGGGAACCCCCAAGAACCAGACAGAGGTAACAGCCTTTTTAGGCCTCACCGGGTATTACAGGAGATTTGTCAAGGGGTATGGCACCATTGTTTCCCCCCTAGACTGAGCCGACTTCCAGGAAGCATCCCAGGAAGGTGAACTGAACTGACGCTTGTCAGAAAGCTTTTGATGCCCTGAAATCTGCCCATGCTCAAGGCATGCAACTTCTTGCAGAAATGTGTGGTGCAGACAGATGCTTCAGAGCAAGGTATGGGAGCTGTGCTCTCACAACTAAATGAAGAGGGCCTAGACTAACCTTCATTAGTAGGAGGTTACTTCCCCGGGAACAGAGGTGGAGCGAGACTGAGCATCAGGCTTTTGCTGTGGTTTGGGAGCTAAAGAAGCTGAGGCCCAACTTTTTTGGGACTCACTTCCGTGTTCAGACCGGCCACAGGCTCCTCAAATGGTTGATTTAGATGAGAGGTGAAAACCCAAAGTTGTTGAGATGCTACTTTTCCCTAGAGGGGATTGGCTTTATGGTGGAACACCACCCTGGTACAGAACTTGCCAATGCTGATGGTCTGTCCAGATTGTTCTGCCTTTGTGAAGAGAACTCCCAAGAGGATTGGTAGTTCTCCCCACCCATGTTAGACCTGGCATCATAGGCATGTTTTCCCTGTATTTTTGCCTTGGCCTCTTATGTTTTTTTACTGTGTGTTGGACTTCATTTCTGCTCGTCCAGTTGCTTTGGGCACTCTGCCACTGTTGTTCAGTGCCAAAGTTCAAGTGCTCCCTCTGTAAATTGTATTTATGGATTGGTGATTCCATGATTGGCATATCTGATTTACTGGTGAGGAAAAGTGTTCTTCTGATCGGCATCATTTGTACCGGGACTCCATTGCTTTTTCATTGCCATCTTGTGTCAAACACTTCCACACGACCCACCTGGTCATTTCTGATGATGCCTGAGGAAATTGTAACTGACACGACAAACACCGTCTTGCAGCCTGCATTTCTGCCCAGGAATTGTCGCACACCCAACCCCCCTGTTCTTTGCAGTTCAACTGAAAGCCACTAGACACTCACACCCTGAGTAAATGATTTATTTTCCATCTCCTGCTCCCAGCCTGGTTAACATCCTTGACACCGTGATCAGGTTATCTGGACAATGTTCTTACTGCTGGCCCTTTATCAGGGTGATTAAACAATGACTTGAAAGACCAGGCTTTGTTCAGGGCAATTGAACAATGACCTGAAAGACTGAGCCTTGCACAAAGCCGAGTAAACAATGATTTGTGTACCCAGCCTTGACCAGGTCACCATCTACAAACATCGTCTGGATCTGGTTATCAACTGCAAACACTGCCCTGATTAAACAATGAACTAACAGTCAAAAGACTGGGATGAAAAAGTATAAAAGGCTTGTAAGCTGCAGAGTGAAGCAGCAGCCTCCTCTGTCTTGTCTCTGACTAGCTTGGGACTCTGTTCCATAGCCCGGGCTATTGAATAAATCCGGGTTCCTCCTGCAGACGAAGGCTCCTGTGTCTCCTTTTACTAAGTATGGAAGGTATGGAAGACTCGGGCGGTTCCCCTGCCGCCAAGACCCAGTAAGTGGGTTTAAACGCTTCTTCAAATGGCGCCTGAACAGGGACTCCACAAGCACGAAGGTCAGGCCCGGTGGATGTGAGGGGGTGCACAGAGAAACTCAGACGGAGGTACCCTACCCGAGGGATTCTTGCGATCCGGTAAGCCGAACGGCTCCTCCGCTGTTCCTCCCACCCGGTCTGGGCCACTTGACAGCGTTCTCGCTGGAGTCCCCTAGCAAATAATTTCTGGAGCAGGACACAGCCCTACATCTGCAGAAGAGAACTACCCCTGTACGGTAAGGGTGGACTGATCACCCACCAAGTCTGTATGATTCTGTTATTGACTTTTGCAAAAGCCAAGCTGTTATTGACTTTTGCCAAAGCCAAGCAAACGAGGTGAATTTTAAAAACCAGCTGGTGTCTGTTCTCTATGATTCTGCTGTTATTGACTTTTGCAAAAGCCAAGCAAGTGAGGTGAGTAATAAAACCCACTGGTGTCTGTTATCTGTCTTTAAGCATGCCAGTCAGTTGTAAGTTCAAGAGATTATGTTGTTGTATGTGTACACAGGACTCCCAGCTGGAGGCGGCTTGTACGCTTCCTCCAGAAGGGACCCCTGGCCCTACGATGTATGTTAAACATGGCCCTTCTGCCATAATGTTTCCTCATTCTGGGTAAAATATACTAAACAAAGTAACGCGGAATTACAGTGGCCACTTTATGGCTCCTTTGATTTCCAAGTTCTCACCAACTTAGAGGAACAATTAATGAAAAGAAAAACGTGCCTGTCTATGTTTGAATCAGTCCGATTTTGGAGGAAAGAGAAAGAGCAGAGAGCTAGAAAGCAGAAGGCTCCAGAAAGAAAACAGGAAAGTATGTCAATGGCCGACCACGCCAGAGAAAATTTACAAAATCAAATGACAAAGTCAGTAGAAATAGCCGTTAGGGAGCATGGGGCCCGGGTACAAAAATGTTATCCAGCTCGTGAGGAGAAAGGAAAGGGCCATATGGAAGGGGAGAAGAAGGTGATTCTTTGCTTGATACCATGCTAGAAAGCCCTCCTGCATATGCCCCAATGTACCTTGTCCTGATGCCTCACACCCCGCATGTCCTGACGCCACCGCCCACTCCTGCCCCCACTGCCCCTCTTACTGTTCTCCCTGTCTCACCATCCCTCCCGATTTTTCCTATGACACGGACCACGCCCGCTAACCGTGTCCTTGCTGCGGGAATGACAACAAGTCTCCATCCGCCCAACCCCTGTGGTTTTACCTCTACACGCCCTTTTCCTGCTTCCCCGTGGTCTACCGTTAAGCATGATTTATATAAATTGTTGAATTCCCCCTGGTTGGCCTCCTTGCGCTCTGCAGTCAGCTTTTCATCCCTTCGAGAAATGACCTACAGAAGCAACAATGTGAATGTTGGATAAATAACAGGAATATTTATGCCTTTAAAGAAATATGGTCCACCTTTTCCCAGTGGATGATTATGGAACAGACCATCTGGGCTGAATACATGTGTACCCTGGTCATGCAAAGATTTGAGAATGCGCCTATGTGGATAAAAAACGGATTAATGGACCTTAGGTCGCAAATAAAAAAGAGGCGATGTTCAGGGAAAGGGGATGTTTGGCACTATGTCTGCTTTAATGGCTTATCGTGATATGGACGCTTTTCCCAACACCCCTCTAGAGACAACTATGCCAATGAGAGAGGCGGCTCCTGTCTTTGTTAACCGATGCACAAAATAATGGCCGATGGGCTGTTGAGGCACACTGGCGCAGGCTTTGGGTTCATGTTCCTTGGAAAAGGTCAGAAGTAATGCAGTTAAAAGGACAATTACCAGATCCCCGGAAGAATCCGGCTGCCTTTTACAGAGAATTAGGTCAGATTATATGTGCAGGTACTCTTGTTCTTGAGGATATAGATTTACTTTTTGGTACAGTTGTCCCCACTGAAATTTCGGACAAAATTCAACATACTGACCATGAAATAGCGTTGGGAGGTAAATGGGCTGACCTAGAGGCTATGGAAGAAGCAAGGTTAGGAGGGACTAAACCAGAAACTGCCATCCTGACTTTGCCCGGTAAAATAATGAAGTTTATAAAAACACTTTTGCCGGAAACTGTCATTAACTAGGATAAAATAAACGCTTGTAGGCAGCGAAAAGATGAGAATGTGGCTGACTTCTTCACCCGTTTCGAGACGGAATACAAGGGACATAGTGGTTTGGATCCCCGTACAGCAAGTTCTGGCCCAGTGTTTGTCGATACGATAAGTTTGTCAGCAACCTGCTTCCTGAGATTTCCGCCAGGCTTAAGAAAGTTGAAAGTACGTGGTCTGCCCAAACTATGACTGGTATCTTGGCTATGGCACAATATCACGAGAATAGGGAGAATGATGATAGAGACAAGGAGAGTAAGAAGGTTAGGGATCTTAAGACTATGGCACTTCTGCAGCAGGCTTACCCTCCCAGAGGTCCCGATGCCCGTGGGAATTTCAGACCTCAACCCCAACCCCCTCCGAGGGCTCGCCAGTCTACCCCCTCCAGCCCTAATCGTACGGGAGCCCTCCAACCAGATCAGTGTGCTTATTGTAAGGGGTACGGCCATTGGATAGATGAGTGTCCTGTGTTAGCTGAAAACATCCAATCAGGGAAGACTCGGCCTCACGCTCCTATGGAGGGGAGGCCGATTAGGGACCATGGCCCGCCCCATCCACAGGATAAAGAACGAAGGCCCAGGGATGACGCTCCCATCCGGCAGCGCCCGGCCAATAGGTTTGATGGGTACGAAGCAACCCGCACTTATTACAATGATGATTATGATGAAGTTGATGAGACAGGGTCCTACCAAGCATAGGACAGCCAGGAAAGGGGTATTACCAGAGTGCAAATTCCAGTGGATCAAAGGGGCCCATATGTTCAAATGTCAGTTGTGGGGAACAATCATAATTTTCTTTTGGATACTGGGGCCACTGGGTCTTCTATTGCACGTCGGTCAGTCCCGGAGGCATACCTTTCTGGAAATATGAATGTCTCCATGGGTTTTGCTGAAACAACTGTGACCAGCCCTGTCTCTGAACCCCTTCCTCTCGATATTGGCCCTGCACATGTTGACGCTCCCTTGGTCCTTACTACAGGTTGCAGTGAAAACATGTTAGGCATGGATTTACTGAAAGCTCTGTATGCAACCATATCATGTAGTCCCCAAGGTCTATCCCTAACAATTCCCCCCACTGCAGCTTCCTATATGTATCTATCAGGTCCCCTCCCACCAGAGTTGCAGTCTTTACCTTCCTCCCTCTGGGCATCATCAGGCACTGATGTAGGGTGTCTCAACATATCCCCTCATGTGGTACGCATCCAGCCAGGTGCACTTCTCCCCTGCCTCCGGCAGTATCGACTGCCCGTGGAAGGAGAAATGGCCCTTTGAACAATAATATCTGAATTAATGGACAAGGGCGTACTGGAGGTGACACATGGAAATATCTGTAACAGTCCCAATATTCCCATTCTTAAAAAGATCAATGGAGCTGCTCTCTCCCCTAAAATGTACAGATTTGTAATTGACCTTAGAGCCCTTAACAAAATAACAATATCCCAATATCTTGTTGTCCCCGACATTACAGCCCTCTTAACGATGGTCCCTTCTGATGCAACGCACTTCTCTGTCATAGACCTGAAGAATGCTTTTTTCAGCATTCCTATACATACTGACAGCAGACAATTTTTTGGTTTCTCCCTTGGAGGGCGGAGCTTTAGATTTTACCGCACCCCTCAAGGTTTTACTGAGAGCCCCAGTATCTATAGTCAAGCCCTAAAAAGTCAGCTAGATTTCTTGGAACTCCATGATAATTCCACACTATTACAATATGTATATGACCTACTCATTGCTGCAAATTCTGCCCCAGCATGTAAAGAAGCTACTCTCTGTTTGTTACGCCACCTTGCCCTCCATAATAACAAAGTCTCTTTGAAAAAGCTTCAGTTTTATCAAGAGAAGGTGACCTATTTAGGTCATCTCCTCTCGAAGGAGGGAAGGCAGCTCACCTCTGATCGTGTAGCCATTATCAATGCTATGACGGCCCCACGAACACAAAAGCAGGTCCGAGCTTTCATAGGCCTAACCTCATACTGTAGACAGTGGATTTCCAATTTTTCGGCCATGGTCAAACCTCTTCTTGCCCTCACCACTAAAGACGCATCAGACAGTTCCTTTCCATGGACTAGAGAGCATGCACAGGCCTTCCAAGATTTAAAAAAAGGTTCTGTGTACTCCCCCAGTCCTCGGTACTCCTGATTATAACACACAATTTTTTCTTTTTGTATATGAAACAGACGGCTGTGCATGCGCTGTCTTTACCCAGATGTTCGGAGGTCACCATCGGCCATGAGCCTATTTTTCAGCCAACTTAGATCCTGTTGAAAGGGCTCTCTCAGGATGCCTACGGGCGACCGCTGCGGCCGCCCTCATGGTCCGTCAGAGTGCGGGGATCGTCATGAACTCCCCCTCACTCTGATGGTCCCCATTCTGTAGATACCCTCCTTAATAACACCAAGACACAGTACCTCACTAGCGCACGACTCACAGGATATGAACTGACACTCTTTGCCAGCCACATTAACATCAAAAGATGCACTGTACTAAACCCCGCTACATTACTACCACTGGATACTTAGTATGCACGCTTAGACCCACATGACTGCATATTAGGGACAGAGGAAGAGACGAAGGGACGGGTTTACTTACAGGATACCCTGGTAGCAAAACCAAAAGGTACACTGTATGTAGACTGATCATGTCTCAGAGGGCCTGATGGTAGCGCCTCAGCTGCCTACGCCCTCATGACATTAGGGCGAGTAGTAGAAACACCTCGGATTCCGCAGTGCTCTGCTCAAGCAGCAGAATTACTGGCCCTCACTAGAGCTTGTGAGTTAAGCAAAGGGACAACGGTAAATATTTATACTGACAGACAATATTCCTTCGGGGTGGCCCACAACTTTGGGAGGTTGTGGAAAGAAAGGAATTTCCTTACTTCCCATGGGACCAAAATTCAACATAGCCCCCCAATTCACCGACTGTTAGACTCCCTGACACTCCCCAGAAAGGTGGCCATCATAAAATGTAAGGCCCATAAGAAAGTGACAGATAATGTTGGGAAAGGCAATGCCCTGGCTGACCAGACGGCCAGACAAACAGCTCTTAGAAAAAGAGAAGGAATGTATGTAGGAGGTCCCGCTAGGTGGGTGGCAGACGAGGGCAATGTTGAAAACACAGTAAAGAGTGTGATTGATATTTAGTCCCATACTACTACTGAGGAACTAAGGGTTTGGAAGGAGCAATTATCAAAGGAGGGAATTGATGGTTGTTGGGGCTGTATGACTATGGAAAGACAAAGGATGTTACCTGACAGTCACGTGCTACCAGTAGTTACGATGGCCCATGGACCTGCTCACATCAGTGCAAAAGGGATATTAACATGTTGGAACCGACATGGTACACCTCTAACATACCAGTATATGCTGACAGGCTGGTTCGAACATGCATGATTTGCCTAATGTATAACCCAGGCAAAGGCACAGTTACTCCTAAGGGAGGATTCTCTCCCCCTACCTTCCCTTTTGAAGTCCTCCACATGGATTACATCCAGATGGACAGATGTAACAATTTGAAATACGTCCTGGTAGTGGTCTGTACCTTCAGCCGATGAGTGGAGGCCTACCCCGTCAAAGACTGCATCGCTATCACTACCGCCAAAGTACTATTAAAGGAGTACCTCCCACGATTCGGTTTGCCCCGCTTGGACTGGAGTGACAATGGGACACACTTTACAGTCCAAATTATGGAATATGTCTGTACAGCATTGGGTATAAAACAAAAACTTCATGCAGCTAACTACCCCCAGTCAGCAGATCTAGTGGAGGTGTACAATGCCATCCTAAAAACTAAATTGGCCAAAATAGTAGCTGAGACAAGTGTCACTTGGGTTGATGCCTACCCTTAGCCCTACTGTCCACAAGATCAACGGCCCACACCAGAATAGGGCTGTCCCCACATGAAATTGTGTTCGGGAGGCCTGCCAATGTATGGGGTGTCCCGCGGCCTAAGAAACTGTCTGACGTTGAATACCCTGTATTAACTGATTATCTGTACAGTCTAACTAATACTTCTCGTACTCTTTATCACCAGGTGCATGAGGCCATACCTGACAAAAGCGAGGGCCCAGGACACGTTATCCAACCTGGTGACTGGGTCCTGATCTGGAATTTTCAACGGACTAAGAGCCTCGAGCCCCACTAGACACAACCCCATCAGGTGTTACTAGCCACCCGCACCGCCGTGAAAGTAGAAGGTCGTAAGAATTGGGTGCATTCATCACACTGCAGGCGTGTGCCTCTGCACTTCCCCTACGAATAGTGGGTGAGGGAAGGACTAGGAGACTCAGAAACAGAAACAGTCCCAATGTTTGTCCCATTCAGCGATGCCAGACTGCATTCTACATCTACAGAAGCAGAGAGTGACAGCATACTGAAAGGAAGGGTGGAACCGTCCCTTAACTCTGCTTAACACCAAGAACAATTGTTTCCCGACCATACGGTCCCTACTTCCGACCGATACAACTTGCGCCCCAGAGGGAAGGCTTGCCCTTGACTTCGCCAAGTAGCTATAGGCTGTAAGGCTGTGATCTTCCCCGGCTGAGAGTAGTGCTGGTGTGTCAGACTAAGGTAAGCCATAAGGGCCCTTGGCACCTGCGCCCAGTGAAGCAACCACCAATCACAGACAGCCACTAGAGGTCCCTGGCTTAGCACAATGACCGCCGTCCAAAACACCAGAATCCAGAAACAAGATGTCAGCCTGCGACATTGTAAATGCTTCATGGTCACCATGGTGACACTGTTTATCTCCCTCATCCTGTCTATCCTTGGTTGGCTGTTACTAATCTACCATCCTGTTACCACACCAACTCCTACACCGACCCCTGCTGAACACCAGTATTACACGTTACCAGCCCACGAGTTACCCCACCGTGCAGAGTTCTTCAACAACCCCTTCATCCAAATGTTGCATCATCACCAGCTGATCATGAACACTTGCAACTGCTGGGTGTGTGGACTGATGCCGCATTCCCTGTCCCTACCCCTTTTCCATCTCTGGGTCTTGTCTTGCATGGTGTATGTTGATGCAGGAGGCCTACACTGTCAATGGTACTGCCAATTCTGCCCTTGGAACATTTCGGGATGACTTCTGGCGTAACAGATCTGGCCATGCCAATGCTACTTTTTGCCTGACCAACACATCCACACCGTTACCATTCTTCGCGTTACATATGGAGTTTACTCAACACATGTACACTTTCAAACACTCCATGTCGTAAAACTACAGAGCTGATCATCTAGAGTGATTTAAACTGCGTTTTTCTGCCACACACGATTGAGTACTGTTTCTCGAGTAACTCTGGATTTAACACACGTCCCGGTCGATCTTCAACAAAGCTAACTCCACATATAACGCGTCGAATCAGAAGGGAATCTGCCAACAAAGAATACAAAGCCCCCCGCTCCTCACACTCCTAAAACGTTTGGGTTCAAAGAAAGAAAAATTTCCGAGTACAACAAGACAATCTTTACCAGTCCACCGCCAAAATCTGACAAAAGAAAAAAGGCCCTGATGAGATTCCAGGAACTGGTTTCTTGAAATCGAAACGCGTCGGCATACTTGGAGGCACAGGCATACTTGGAGGCACATTTGAAGGAATAATTTACTTACAAGAACTATTTGTTAGCTTTAACATCATGAAAGAGTATCATTAATTTGACTCCAGTCCTTATGCTCTCCTTCCTTCCTGCCTTTCTTTTCCAACTTTTGATTTTGTCTCTCATTTATTGAGATCAAGTACACATCAATTTAACATGTTTTTTGTTGTTATGATGTTTTTTTGAGTTTGTGTAGATATATTGTGACATGTTTGGTTTATGAATTGATTTGTATAGTATTGTAAATATATGTACAGTTTGTCCTATCTTTGCTAATGAATATCTATGTAAAAAAAACTTTGAAAGTAAAAAAAGAAGTCAAAGGTATAAAATATAACTACCAGGTCAGAATTCAATAAAGAGTATGCTTGACCTTCATTAATTGTTTTTGTTCTTTTTAAAAAAAAGAGTGGTCTATGCATGTGTGTTTTTCTTGCAGTTGTACATACTATGGCACTATTGTTTAAATGAATATATTATATATACTGTGGTGCTACTCCTTAGCTGTTAATTTGAGACTTCCTCTATAAGCAATGTATGCTATGATTATAACCCAGAGGAGGAATCCATATGATACACAGTAGGTAGGGTTCCCCCCACCCTTGTTCACAACTCAACTATCCAGAAATTGTGAGATACTTGCAAAGATTTAGGCTAGGCTAGAAGTTTGCACAGACTTGTGTTTTTTTGTCGATGCACATTGATCATTGACATCATTTTAAATGTTGCCATGATTTATATTTTCTATGTGATTCTTGGCCCGTGGAGTGGTTACGTTTTCTATGTATCCATCATGCATTTCAAGTTGATCCAAACCAACCTCTTCTTGCACCAGTCAATCCCGGAAAGATAGAATATTTCAACTATAAGTGGCATGTTTACAAATACTGTAACTCGAGTGCCTACATGAAGCAGACCATATAGATGTATTTCGCCAATCTCCCTTCCAGCCTTGGACAGAAGCTCACCACGACCACACAGAGCGAGGCTCCATTATACAAGGTGGAGGTATCTAGAGACTGTTGAGTATGCGTACGTCACATGCACACTATTAAGGGCGTCTTTATCTATGTCGTGCTTTTGAGCCGGGCTCTCATTCTACACAAGACGGACAACGTGAACAGATTCATTCGTTCTTCGGGTACAATACACTCAAGTACTCCGGATTTTCAGTAAGGAGGTTACTGGTCAACCGTTACCAGATGTGAGGAAGTAGAGACCCACGTGTCCATGCAGTATGAGGCCAAGGAGCCCATCATTGTTCTAAGTTTGCTTGCGGTTTAAATTTTGCATCTTCAAGAGCCTTAGGGCCCACCTCTTCTCAGTATGCAGCCTGATTTTTCATGCTATCACCATAGGTGCTCCCTCCCCCCTTAATCTTTGGTCCTGATGAAGACCCCAGGATACAGCACTTAGGGGTCGAAATGTCAGCAGTTTTTCACTACTTCTCAAGCTTAGATGACAGAGATTAATCATTTGAGTCTACAATTTGCTATGTTTGTTTTGTATTCATTTGCCATCATTAGGCTGGATAGGTTTCAGCTGCGTCTGATGTATATATTGCGCATTGCCTCTCCTTTCCTACTCCCTCACTAGCACACATTCTCTCCTGAGCACTCTCTCCTCCCCTCTCCGAGCACCATTTTAATTAAATGTACAGACAATTATGTTGTCCTTGATTATCATATGATGATAAAGAAAAGAAAATCACACTCATGTGAATATAACATGGTGATGTTTGAATAATCTTATTTTCTATTTTCCCCAAGTTTTGTTTCCAATGTGACCACTTTCTATTCTACTGTTTGCTACCTGGGTCCAGTGGTATTTCGGGTTACCCTATTGTTACATAACTTAACTTTATGTGTGGACAATCTGAAAATCCACTTTTGCTCTTTTCTAAAGAACATTTCTTCTTATCTGTGTGTTAGCCTCAAGTATGGTCCACCGCTGGTCATTGGGTGTATGCCCAATCATAGTGTAATGGGTACACATCTTAGGGTTGATTCCTTTGCACCTGATTTTACTACAGTGTTCAGTAATTCGTACCTTAACAGCTCTAGTGGCCATCCCTATATATCTGAGTTGGGAGAGACAAGTAATCAAGTAAATGCAATTCTGAGTATTGCAGTTGGTATGTTTTTGTTGTGTCAGATGTTGCACTGGCAGTACGGGTAATGTCCCACCACGGGGGGCAGATTCCAAAGTGGTCCCTGCACAGGGCGCGTATGTGTTTTCGACCTTGTATTAATGAACATATCTTTTAAATTTTCTGTTCTTTTGAATGCAAATCTAGGTGGGTTGAGTGTTAGTTTGCCTTTTTGCAGAATTCTCCAGTGTTTCTGAATGACTTTCTTGATAAAGTTGGACTCCGGTGTGAATGTGGTAACACATATCAATTCATCAGACTGAGGTTTCTCTCGTGGTTCTGGGAGGGATTCTCTATTGTTGTTGCATGCTCTCTTTTGGGCAGAGTTGATATGTCTGGGTGGGTACTCGCGTTTAGCCAGATGTGTTGCCAGGTCATTGGCTTGTTCTTTATAGTCACTTATGTTGCTGTAATTACGGCGTAAGCGCAGAATGGGACCATATGGAAGGTGATCCTGTAGGTCTCTCGGATGGTGTCTGCTAAACAGGAGACTATGGCTGTCAGTGTTTTTTTTTTAAAGGTTTTTGTGTTGAGTTCTCCATCAGAAAGATTGATCAGTAGGTGAAGAAATGGGAGTTCCTCCTCATAGACATTTGCAGTGAATTTACGGTATGGCTTCAGATTGTTAATCCTCTCAGTAGTTACATAAATCACCACATATCTCCATACGCACTTTAAAGAGGAGGATACTGGAGATGAGTCTTGATGGTTTACAGATCACCTGCATAATTTTTAATGTCACTGTATTTTTAATATGCCTGGTCGTAACACACCCAAGACCCTCTGATATTGTTGGATGACTCCCCAAAAGAAGACAACCATACTGAAATGAGCTCTCAAAGATACTGTTAGCACAAATACTTTCCCGATCCTGGCACGTAACAGTTGAAAATAACCTGAGAGCCTGTCTGCCCTCCCCATGTTGGCCGCCACGGGACTAGCACTAGTCTTTGAAAAATGATCACCTGGAAGTTGAGGAAAATGTATTTGACCGCCCGTAACAGACAACTCTATCACGAAACGAAGAGCTGGTGCAGAGGTGCACACAACACCGCCGATGAGCGAGTATTGACCTACACAGAGACGGCAGACAAGATCCAGGGTAAGGCGCTCAATCACTGTTAATTTGCGCTGTGTACCCTCTAACCCTAGGTCGCGAATAAGCAGTTTGCTCTGTTCGATTTCCGTTAGACCCGTATTGACCCAAAAACAGGTGAGTAAATCTTAAAATCACATTGCATTGTAGACACTTGAGAGGAGATGTCACATCATAGCACACAGCCTATGTTGGGAAGCATTAATTTGTACACGCAAGGTCAGCTAGTCTTGGACCCAGTGGGCGACACTCGCAATCTCACAACAGGGGTACTGGTCACGCATATAGAATAATTTCAGCTGTGATTCTATGATAAAGAGCACCTAGACCACATGTCTTTTGGTATCTGTAGCATACTACTGACACAGGCTTGGTGTTGTGGACACGTGTGAGGCAATGTTGAATTACGGCACACAGCCTGTCTGCAAGCATTTTCTTATGTACGCAAGGTTAATTAGTCGTAGATTGACACATACAATCTAACAGCAGGGACAGCTCCAATGCAGACAGAATTATTTCGGGTGTGAGTTTATGATAAAGAGCACAGAGACCATATGATTACTATGAGCTGTGGCAATTTGCTGGAATCCACACAGGTCACTAATGTATCCTTGGGTACTGTGCACTATGGTGACAACATGTATTCTCCCTAGCCCCTCCCTCCCCCTTTTTCCAAATTGTTACAGTGAACTGCACAATTGGGGCATAACAGAATTAAGTTCATGAGCTTAAAGTCAATGTACATTTCTGAATTCAGCCCTACTTTGGTCAGAATCATGATAAGATTGTAATTATCACATGTACTGTTTGTTATTCTTTGTCTTTCTCGTCAGTTGGATTAACAAGGTAGAATCTTTCTTTGTATTGCATGTAGTGACTGATTACGAGGATTTCCAGTACACTTGAACGAATCACTTAAACGAATCAGTTGCGCAGTAGTGTAGGTTGCTTTTTTCCAGTCCTGACGAATTAGCAACAGACCCTTTTGGGCTATGGTAGGCAAGAAACATGTTGACCTCACTTTTTAGAAACTAATCACAACTGCTCTCTAGGACCATTGTATACCATACGAGCACTACTATATGTTTTAACTAGGGTAGTGAGCTCAACTAGTAAAGTTTATTGAAACTTAGTATCACTATATCTATTTTAAGTCTCTTTCACCACACTACACACACTTCACACCCCACATACCCACACTTCAACCAACGGGCATTGCAGCAGCAGCCAGATGAGTAACATGTCCAGATGATGAAGCATGACACCTTTCTGGGTGTGTGAGGGCACTTGCTCCTATTGGAGCATATTCTACTGACTTGACATTACATTAGTACTTTACCTTTGTCTAAGAATTTGCACACTTCTCTTTTTCAGTTACTGTCTAAAGGAGCATGTGTGCTGGACCTGTCCCAAAGTTCCTCTTATTTAAACTACCTGTAGGTACTCTGCCATCCCATCTGTGGATCCAACAGATCCAACACATCTCCCTTGGTGAGTGGCACGACCCCGAGATGGAACGACTCATCACCTCTGCTCTATAGACTTTTGCAGGCACAAGGACTTCGCATTGCAGCCCACAGTCTCATCAGGACTTCTGCTGCATGACTAATCTTCAACACAGGCCTTTGTATCGGATGCTTCTTGTCAATGGCAGCCTCATAGACTATGCAGGACTTCACTTCACAAGCCGCACAACTTCTTTGAAACCTGTCAGCACGTGATACATCCTCTTAGCATGAATTTGCATCTCAAACACCACTAGTTAACATCATCCTGGATGTTGACGCAGAGCTCACATCGCAGACCCTCGGAACCAGCGCTGTGCAATGCATCTCTGACCCAGACCTTGCTCGCCAGCATGACATCCCCAACATGGAATTCTGCAACTACGCCACCAGGATTTAAGGTACTCTTGTTCAGCGGGCCTAACTGAGACCCTTTAGCAGGCCCATGCTCCATTGCAGTTGGCCTGAGCAGGTGACCTTTTCCTGGTTTAGCACAGCCAGATATCCACTAATGCCGCTTTGTGCGTTTTGGTGCTGTAGTCACTGCAATCTTTAAATCTGCACATCTCCTGATCTACTGGTTGGATTTTTGTCATTTTGGTCACAATTTATTTATTAAAATGCACTTTATTCTAAATGGTGGTTTTCTTTATGATTGTTTGAAGTGCTGTTCAAATATTTTACACAGTGCCTCTAAGTGAAGCCTGACTGCATTGTGCCAAGCAACCGGAGAGTTGAGCACAGGTTAATTTGAGAATTGTTTGTGACTTCACCCTGACCAGGATTGTGGGTGTTGCTTGATAAGGTTTAACACCCCCTCAACCAGCAACCGCCATGTTTTACACACATAAAAATGTAGTCAGTCCCTACAAGTGGTTATAGATGCGTATAAAAAAAAACGAATTTGATGTTTAGCGGATTGGATACTCAATTAAAATGTGTTGATATACCGTCTGTCATATTACAAGTGGCATAGGCTATAATGCACTTAAAATAGAGTTGACATAACATCCACCTTGTTTGCAACGGAGTATCCTATCAACAAACTCTAAATAAGACCATTAATCTACAGACAGAATGTATGTAAAATTAACACCTTTACAGCAATCTTCTTCAAACGTCTTCCTTAAGGACTGAGCCAGAATCACGCTGTGACTTCACAGCCCTGGCAACAGAATGTATGCGTCTTTAACATGCAATCGTTCTGCACACAAGTCGTTACAACTACTTGCTTTAGGGGGCGCAATGGTGGAGTGGTGTTGGAATTAAACTCCAACATCTTCCCTGCTGTTTCACAGTCTGGAGTTGGAAGAGTAAATTAAACTATTCCAATACCCAGCGCCCCCCTAAGGCAAGTTGTTAAAATGACTTACGTGCACAACAAATGCGTGGTAAAGATGCATTTATTTGAATGATGGAGCTCTTAAGGCATGCGTGAAATTCCGTTATACATTCATCTTGTTCTTGTTAGCTGAGCTACTAATTCAGCTGCAGAATTAACAATTGATGGATCTCTATGAGTCACTCATGGGCTAACAAAAACTGCTGTACACATGATGGCCATGCATGTGTATTGCTTTTTTAAAATGTTAACATTATGAAATCCGAGCACTCGAGACCATAAATGTATAGAACCACAGAGTCAATGACAGGAAGAGCATCTGCGACAAAGCTCCACACAAAAGAAGGATTAAAAAAATACCTCAGAGACCAGTAGCAACAATTAAAGATTAAGATTTAATAAGGAAAAGCATCTCGACAATGAGTTTAAATGATACCTAATCATGTGTCTGCTGTAAACCTGATTATCTCTTTATTACCCAGGAGCTGCACAGCCATATGCCTGGATGTAATTGCATATTTGTGTAGTGTACATGAAAGCATAGACGTTCAGAAAGAAGATTTTCTAAACCACAGAAATTGATTTGGCTTAATATAAATACACAATGTTCTTAACAGCTTTTCAAAAAATAGGATTTGTTAAAAGAATATTGAAAATAAAACACATCTACGTTTTGTAGTGTTCTACCTTTTGCTTCTACTTTTGGCCACCACAAGGTGTGTGGGCCAGACTGCCTGGATACTCTCCAATACTAAAACACCGGCTTTAATATGCTTACATAGCTAAATACAACAATCGCATTCACATTCCGAAAACAACCATCAAAACTCCCATGAGCAAACACTAGATCCCATCTTCATCCATGCATATTTAAATGTACTCCTTGCATGGACATCACTGCATACAGTCTTGCTGGAATGTTCAGAAACCTGGCTCACCCGTATATCCATGCGGTCTTTATCATCCTCCTCTACATAGGCTATAGGATACAACACACTGGCAGCACCCAACAGACAAAAGGTGGCCCTTACAATCATTCAAAATCACTCATGGCCCACTTTACCTACAGTGCTCTAGGACCCAATAAAATATTTATCAAAGAAATACAAATTCACCCACATAGAACATCATTCCAGTTTTCCCATTTGACCTCAACATCCCTGTAATCTCAGCAAAAATGAAAATCAAAAGAACATTCATTGACATCCTTCATAATGGACACCATGCAACACATCAGAGAGGCCACTACACTCAAGGCAACACACTGAGCCAGTTCCAATGAAAACCAAATCCATCATAATACACCCACCTTCACCTAGAAACTCCCAATGCATCAGCAGGAGAAAATACTCACCAGCCAACAAGAAGATAATTTATAAGCAAGAAAAGTAACAGTGAAAAACCAAGTGTCAACGCAGTCAACTCGATCTTAAAGAATGGAAACAAAATCAGATTTCACATCAATTGCACAGAACAGTCAACAAACTCTACACCTTCAGCCCAACACACAACTCTACAAATTGCACAATATTCCCAATGCTCTAAAGTGTATTACCTATGAGAACTACATTCATGCCCACATCAGAGGAGTTGGCCTAAAAGGCTAGGGCGGTCGACCTCGGACCTAGGGAACCAGGCTCGAGTCTCGGCAATAACGCTGAATATCCTGTGATTCTGGGCAAATCACTTAATCTCCCCGTGCCTAACAACAAAATGAATGTGTCCTCATGTAATGCAACTGGTGCTTTGTGAAGCGCTCTGATACCCGATTCGGGTCAAGCATATAAAACTCTGTAAAAAAATAAATATATATATATTAGAAACATGCATGTACCCTATTCAGCATGACCAATGTATTTCACTCAAGAACTCCTCTCTGGAATATTTAAAGTTGAACATATGCTATGTTAATGTGAACTTGTCCACCAAATGCTCTTACCGCTGGATGCCCAGCTTATTGGAAGGTCATAAAAAGCCTGTTTAAAAAGCCAGGTCTTCAAGCTTTTTAAAGGAAGAAGAATCTGTCTCAGATCGAACTGTACTCTGCAAAAGATGCCAACTGGTAGAGGCTGTAACAACAAAGCTTCGGCCACCAGATCTACACTTTCTATATCTTGGAATAATTAGCAGATTGGAGCAGGTTGACCTCTCATTTGTGTGACGAACATATTTTTAACATTTTGTTTGAAATAAATTCCGGAACTAAGTTATTTAAGCTCTTCAAAATAATGTAACGCAGTTTAAGCTGTATTCTTTGTTTAACTGGGAGCGAGTGTCCTTGTATAAATGAGAGCCATATCTTGCCTCTTCTGAATTAACTAATCCTTAATGATCTTTGCCCATTTCAGCACACAGGCCGTTCATCAGAAAAAGCATCAATGAGAACCACCTCCCTCCTGATCACCTGTCCAAGAAACAACCGTGTATTTCTACTGACAAAATCCATCCCTGCTGGCTGATTCTGCACAATCACTTCGAGGTTTTTGCATAAATTATGATACACATACTAGAAAAATACATGGGACTCTTTAAGAAACTACTTTGATTGCTCCTCTGCTATTAATCTCAATAATAACATCTCATCCAGGCAGGTAACTGAAAATCTCATAACCATTAGCCAACAGTGAAATCCTGTCTCTTGACTGTCTGTTCCTTAGGTATTCAGAGACTTCCATCTGCGCAACCATTTTAACTCATTCTTCCTCTTGTTCATTTCCTCAAATTCCGAGGGCAGAAAAAACAGTATATTTACCTCATATAATATGTTGCAACAGACCTACGACATTGTCTTCAAGGTTGATTTGTAATGAGGGAGCCGAACATCCGTTTCTCCTCCTTCATGAATTTTCTACCAGTAATACAAGATCTTAGTCTGAAATGTTATGTACTTATTTATTTGTTGCAGTTTTATATAGCCCCGAAGATATCCGAGCGCTTCACATGCATTACATTGTTTTGTTGTTTTTGTTTTGTTTTTCGGCACGGTGAGATTAAGTGAATTTCCCAGAATCACAGGATGACACATGTTTGATAGATAGGTATTACAGATGGTTAAATGAAAGAGTGATGATCCAACTTAGCAGCACACAACCTACAGGAGTACCATAAGTTGCCAATGAATTTCTGGGAGTGCTCAGAAAGCTCCCTTACATTTCTGGACACGTTTTCATAGTGTGAGAGACACAAAACCAGAATGTAAATCTTTATCAGATATAGATGATATCTGCACGTCTGTAGTCCAATACAGTTTTATAGTGTGAGAAATGTAATCATGATGAAATTCTGCATGATAAAGACCTCATTCAGACTAATCATTTGAAATAAGCAGATGCAAAATTACCACTACATAGCAGGATAACTTTCAGATATAACAACTTATTTCGATGAGATTATGCCATTCAGTACTGGTATTTTGAATGTACACCTATTGTTGCAGTTTTACCATAAGTCCTGGGATAGGTTTGTAGTGTTATATTCAAAAACTTGTGTTGGACCAGGCTTTTTTGCAGGGCCTATCACAGATTGTTGCCTTCTGTTGCTTAACCCATTTTCTCTGCCGTTATGCCTCCAGGCACTTTACCACTGTTAACTAGTGCTAAAGTGATGTCCTCTCTCCTTAAAAGATGTAAAATATGGTAAGATTGGCTTACATCTACTTGGCACATTTAATTTGTTTTCAAGTCCCTAGTAAATGGTACAATACATACCCAAGACCTGTATGTTAAATGCTATTAGTGGGCCTGCAGCACTCATTGTGCCACCCACTAAAACAGCCTTTTTGAACATGCTCCAGGTATGCCACTTCAACCTGTAGTGCAGTTGTAAACTGCCATTTCAAAGGCAAATGAACCTTTTGCCAGTCCTGAATCTTCCTTCTTATTACCTGTAAGTCACCACTAAAATAGGACCTGCAAGCTCGTAGGACAGGGTGAATTGTAGTTAAAAAATATAACATGTGTACTTAAGTGATCCTTCATATCGCGACTCTGCTGTCCTTGATCTACTACATGAAACTCTGGTGAAGAACCAGATCTCTGCACTACAGTGGCTACCAGTGAAAACCGTCAATGCAAGATCTGCACATAGAGCTACATCAACAATAGCCCTCAGTGACATTCAACACGAAATTCTAGCAACGACCATCCGTGACGCCAGAATTGCTCTTCGCATTACATTGATGACACCACACACCACCTGACCTGCTCATAACACTACTACAACCATTCTCTGCACTCTACAATTTCCTTGAAGCCTCCTCCACCATGAGCAGAACTCTTCAGGCCAGACTTTGAGAAGGCTACATTTTCAGTAGGACTAAGCTGGTCCATGAATCCAACCCACACTCCATTGAAATCAGCTTGAACTTGTGACTTCCCCCCAGTCTAACACGACCAGATGACCACAAGTGGCACATTGTGCTTTCAGGTGCTAGATAAACTTAAAACTTCAAATTAGTTTGGGATTATTCTTGTATTGTGCTTTCACTTTATCACTGTTTGTATGTTGCATACATACTTTACACATTGATTATAAATTAAGCCTGACTGTTTTGTGGCAATTTACCAGAGGATTAAGCACAGATTAATTTAATGACTTTTGTGGTTCACCCGGACAAGTACTGTGGTTGTTGACTGAGTGAACGTACACCCCTCAACCAATAACCCAATTACTTACAATGTGTATTTACATTTTGTGGGATGAACCACAGGTACCAATAGGCCTGTTGGAAATGGCCCTTTTTGCAGGGTTATCCTCAAACATTTTGCTTCTTCCTCCTTTATTTTTCCTGACCTGTGGTTGTTGGTAATAAGACTGGGCACTTTACCACTGCTGATCAGTGCTAAAGTGTATATGCTCTCTGTATAAATTGTTAATGTGATTGGTTATCCACGATTGGCATATTTGTGTTACCAGGAAGTCCCTAGTAAAGTGCACTGAGTGTGCCAGCGCTGGTGATTCAAATGCTACTAGTGGGCCTGCAGCATTGATTGTGCCAACCACAGGAGTAGCCCTAAAATGGCGTGTCAGGCCTGCCATCGCCTTGCCTGTGTGCAGTTGCTAACTGCCATGCTGACCTGACCAGTGTCCACACTTGCCAGGCCTAACCCTTCCCTTTCTGTAAACATTGGACACCCATATGGAAGGCCCACTGTACCCCCCTGGGCAGGGTGCAGTGTATGTGAAAGGTAGAGCATGTACTAGTGTGGGTGACATGCTCTGGTAGTGAATTACAGTCATTTTCGTTTTTCACTACTGAAAGGCTATCTTGCCCATAGGCTATAATGGGGAATGATGTGCAATAATGTTTACCTGCATATCTTCCCATAGGAGCAAGATAGAAAATTGAAGTCTGGTATCCTTCAACTCAGAATTTAATAACACATCTTTTAGGAAGGATGTTTTTTTAAATCCTGTGTTCGATAGCGGCACTTTTAGAAAGTGGCTGCTTTCTTGTCTGACCTTTCTGTGTGCCTTTGACTGTTTGTGAATTGACTGTCTGGTTTGTGAGTGACAGGGCTGGGGGATTCCAGGAGACAGAATGAGTCCGCCCAATGGTGAATAGAGAGATTTGCTTCTAGATGGGAGGGAGGAGTTGCACCTGGGACCTGAATAGGACTGTGCCTGCCCCCCACAGTGCTGGCTCCACCCCCCGTGGTGCTTCTGATGTCTCTGCCCTGCACTGTGAAAGGAGCAAAGGAATCATGTCAACAAAGTGCTCCAGGGCTGTGCTTTCCCTCCACAAAGCTGGCTCCACCTCCTGTGGGACGTCTGATGTTTCTGCTCTGCACAGTGAAAGGAAAGAAGGAGTCATGTAAACAGAGTGCCCCAGAACTGGTTTGGACCGGGCTCAGAGCCCTCCTGCACAAAGGGAACACAGACTTTTTGGGGTTTAAGTACAGGACCCCAGGCCACTGAACTTTAGATCATCCTGGAATCAAGAAGGAACCTCTGCCAAGGAGAAGGCTGGAAGGCTGAAGAGGAAGGACTGTCCTGCTGTGTGTGTGGGCTGACCTGCAGTTGCTTTGCTGCCAAGAAGAGGGGAAGGACTTTGATTTGTGCTGTGTCCCCTTGCCTGAAGGAATCTCCAAGTTCCTGAGAAGAGCTGGCTCCCTGTAAAGAAGTCCCAGGAACAAAAGGACCTCACACCCAGCTTCCCCACTGAACTCTGCTGTATGAGTTCTGTCCTTCCTAGAGTGCTTGGTCCAGTTGTGGTGCCTCTGGAAGTTGTACCTGTTGTTTGGGAAGCTGGACAAGGAGAAACTAAGACCATCTGCAAATTTTCACGCATCGCTCGCTTGAAGAGCGCATCCCCGACAGTGTGAGGAAATTCCCGCTGCCGCGAAGATCAAGACCGTTGCAGCACCTGTTGCCACTGCAAGAACTCACGCATCCTTCACTTGTGGAATGCATCGCTCCAGTGTGGGAAGATTACCATCGCTGCGAGTATCGTCGCAGGGTCTGTCATCACTGGGTGAGATTGCCGCACTGCTTGCTTGCAGACCGCATCACGTCACTGCGAGTATCGTCGCAGAGCCATTGCATCGAGGGGCCGCGAGATGAGAAGATCGACGCTGAACATCGCCTCTGCACCTGAGATCGTTGCCGTCCCAAAGATCATCGCATCGTGCCTTTCCGAGATGCTTCCTACGAAAACTGCGCCACGGAATCCATACAAGGTAACGCCTCCCTCCCCATACAGACCAGAATCGTCACAACACACCGCTTGTTTTTCAATGCTGCAGCTTTCACATGGAACTTTTGCAAAAGCAGGGTAGTTGGATTTTATTCGATATTATCTATTAAGGTGGTGTATATTGTAAAAATGTGTGACTATTACTAATACAGTGTAACGGCACAAGCACTAAAGGAATTTGTAGGGTCCAAAGCTTGCAAATGGAAGGATTTTCAAACATCTCATCTGAAGTCTGCTCCTTTGAGGAGTAGATTGTATGCATGTCCTAATATTTATTTCAAATAATATATTTTTACATAGAGCTTTAGAACACACTTGTGCAGTTTGTAAGCTAGATAGACATACAGCGACAGATAGAAACCTGAGGTTCCTACTCTGTAAGGCATCATGCATTGAGGGTGCCGGAAATGGGACAACTACCCATTAATATATATAATTTTAATGCTGTTGAACAAACACTCGACCTGCACTGTATAATTATGTCTGGGTCACAGACGACAACCGGACATGTTAAGGCTTCCCTCGGAGTTCTGCACAGTGTTGTGCATCATTTTCCTTTTCCACCTCATTGTCAAAGGGATAAGTAGTTTCCACCCAGAGTGCCGCTGTCTTCTAGAATGTTCTTTAATCAGAACATTTAAAAAACATGTTTAAGATTGTTGGAGGAAATCTCAAAACGTTCACCCTTCAGTGAACATATTTTCGGGTGTGAAGGAGTCATGTATACATTGTAATTGGTATTGCTAGTTTTGTGCACGAAGTTTGTAATTTGTGGAGGGATGCTACACTGAATGCTATCCGCTGATTAGTTTAGGTTTATCTGGTCAGAGCAGTAATCTTCCTACTAATTGCAGTCAGTCTATCTCATGAGTGATTTCATGACTCCTTCCTATTTTTGTTGGGAATGTTTATCATTTCAGCTGTACATGCAGTTCTTTGTCTCAATTCAAATCCTTCGGGGAATGATTTTCATTGAGGCAATATATCTCGATTCCATCTGATGGAGTTTTCTTTCTCTGTCTACCCCTCTTTCTAATTTCTGTATTTGATCAATGGCATAATATTGTGCTGCTTGTCAAATGTTTTGATGTTATTTGTCCATGTTTTTGGCTGCTGTAAAGCTGCTATCATTTTTGTATATTGCTTGTATAATTTCCAAGATCCTTTTCTTTAATACACAATGGGGAGATGTTCGCATCACAAAAGTGCACAAAATCATTCTTTCCTAATTTATATAAATATATATTCACTGAAAAAACACATGTTTCAGGCACGTTATAGTTAGAAATGATCATTTAAAAAAACCTTAGAAATTCACTGAAAAAAACAAAGGTTTCAGGGGCGTTATAGTTAGTTGGACATTTCACTTATACAAAACCATAGAAATTCCCCCATTATAGTTAGTTCAGCTAACTATCTCTCGCGCCCCCGCAATACACTGTTGATGACATCACATATTACATCAGTCATGACATGGTCAGTGACATAACTCATGACATCACTGATGACATCTCAAATGACATCACTGATGACCTCACTGATGACATCATCCTTGTGATAGAGTGGCAGACCTCCTGTCACCCTAAAGACAGTCATTCACTCACCAACACACCCATACACACACTCATCCATCTATACAGTCCTGCACACATGCTGTCTTCAACACATACAAATAGTGACTCACTCGTTCATGCATCTATGCACAAAGTAATACCCCTAACGAACCACACAGACACTCAGACAGTCATACTGATACTCCAAAAACAACTACTAGCCCATATATACATTCATGTAGCTACTCACCAACTTTGGCGCAAAGTGAGAGACTGATACAGATATTTACACATTTAAAGTTTACTCACTAACCCATGTATTCACTTAAGTCCGTTATTCAATCAGTATCACGCAAACAAAATCCTCCATTTAGACATTTATATACTAGGGGTGGGCGGAATTTGCGGAATCGTGTTACGCAAATGTCTGCGAAACGGTAAAAAATCTCCGTGAACACGCAGAAATTCTGCGAACATGCGGAATTGCTTGTTTGTGATGTCGCTGTTTTCGTGCTCGCGCGGAAATATCTCGCGAACACGCATTTGAGAACGCAAACAAGCAAAAAATTTCCCGAAGTCGCGGAACGCAGAATTTTGGGCAATTTCGTGTTCTCCGCAGAACGCGAACTGACCCAAATTCCGCAAATTCTGCGAACGGAACGGAATTTACCGCCCAGGCCTATTATATACCCACTTATTCTTCCATCGATCTCAAGATATACATATAAAATATATTTAAATTTCCCAAAAACACACATTCACTGGATGATGTCATCAGTGATGTCATTTGAGATGTCATCAGTGATGCCATGAGTTATGTAACTGACCATGTCATGAGTGATGTAATATGTGACGTCATCAGCAGTGCATTGTGGGGGCGCGAGTTATAGATAGCTGAACTAACTATAACGGGGTAATTTCTATGGTTTTGTAAAAGTGAAATGTCCAACTAACTATAACGCCCCTGAAACCTATGTTTTTTTCAGTGAATTTCTAAGGTTCTTTAAATGCTAATTTCTAACTATTCATGGCATGGTCAGTGACATCACTCATCACATCACTGATGACATCTCAAATGACATCACTGATGACATCATCCTTGTGATAGAGTGGCAGACCTCCTCTCACCCTAATATAACCTTTGATACACACACACAAAAATACACACTGGGTAGTGTAGGGGGTTGTGCTGGGGGTAGTGTTTTGGGTTTAGGATAGTGCAGTGGTGTTTGTGTAGTATAGGGGGTCATGCTAGGGATAGTGTTTTAGGGTTAAGGGTAGTGCAGTGGTGTTTGGGTAGTGTAGGGGGTAGTAATGGGGTGGTGTTTTGGGTTTACGTAGTGCAGTGGTGTTTGTGTAGGGGGTCGTGCCGGGGGGTAGTGTTTTAGGGTTTAGGGTAGTGCAGTGGTGTTTGTGTAGTGTAGGGGGTAGTGTTTAGGGTTTAGGGTAGTATAGTGGTGTTTGTGTACTGTAGGGGGTTGTGCTGGGGGTAGTGTTTTTGGGTTTAGGGTATTGCAGTTGTGTTTGGGTAGTGGTGGGGGTTGTGCTGGGGTAGTGTTTTAGGGTTTAGGCTAGTGTAGTTGTGTTTAGGTAGTGAAGGGGGTCGTGCTGGGGGTAGTCTTTTAGGGTTTAGGGTAGTGCAGTGGTGTTTGTGTAGTATAGGGGGTCATGCTGGGGGTGGATTTAGGGTGTAGGGTAAAGCAGTAGTGTTTGTGTAGTGTAGGGTGTTGTGCTGGGGGTAGTGTTTTAGGGTTTAAGGCAGTGCAGTGGTGTTTGTGTAGTGAAGGGGTCATGCTGGGGGTAGTGTTTTAGGGTTTAGGTTAGTGCAGTGGTGTTTGTGTGGTGTAGGGGGTTGTGCTGTGGGTAGATGTAGGGTTTAGGGTAGTGCAGTGGTGTTTAGGTAGTGTAGGGTGTCGTGCTGGGGGTAGTGTTTTAGGGTTTAGGGTAGTGCAGTGGTGTTTGGGTAGTGTTTTAGGGTTTAGGGTGGTAGGCCCAACCAGCCACAATATCCATAGACAAAGGGGATCCTGACTCTTTTGAACGCTCCGCCAATTGAATAATTTGGGTCAAGGGCCCTACCACGGCCAAGACCTATCAATTCCTTTCTTGGGATCCCTCGTATACTTGGAGAAAAAGGTACATAGTTTCTCATCAATTTCAGGCGTGTGTGCCCCCTTCCCCTTCAGTGAGGACCTGCGGCATTCTCCCCTCATCCTATTCTTGACCTCCCTTTCAAGGGGTTTATGGATTTTCCCCACCACATACTCTGCCACTTTGGCGTCAGAGGTCCACTCCGCCGACCTAGGATGGTAAATTTGGGTAGGCTCAAACATGTCCAAGTGGATCCCGTCCCCAACCGGGGACTGAGAGGAGTGGGACTCTGGACGCCAGGGACACCCGAGTCCTTATCCTCATCGTAGGAGAAATCGTCCTCCTATACACCCTCTCCTTCTAAGGGAAACCCACCGTTGGGGTCTACAATAGTGGTGACAGCGTTGCAATTTTCTCCGGCCTCCTCCTCCTCCCGGTAGGGTGCATGTTTTAGCATTCGTGCACTCTTCAGGAATGTCTCCGTAAGTTTATCAAATCCTTCCAAGTACCCTGCGTTATGCTTAACGGCCCTTTTCTTCCCCATCTGGGAGCTTCTGGGACCCGCCACCACCAGATCTGGGTCACTGAACATCCCAGGGATGCTTTTCACCAGCTTATCAACCTGATCCAGAGAGAGGGCTTGGTCCACTGTGGAGGGAGAAGTTGGGGGGGCCATTCCTCCTCCACTTCCTGGTAGGAGGAGTAAATATGGTCTTCTGGAGAAGACATGATAGCAGAGGGTGTAAGCACAGAACAAATGGCCTTAAAATGGTTAAGGCAGTCTCCTCGCCAGTGCTCCAACAACTGGGTTTTCCCCGAAGCTGTTATAAGAATAGACTGAGGCGCAATACCAATTACTAACGTGGCCGTGCGGGGAAATCACCGCGCAGCGGTGTCAAAATTAGGTGAGTGTTGGTCAGGAATCATGCGGACACTAAAGGAGTGACCGGATTTCCAAATATGTGTAAAAACCAGCGGGAGCGCTCGACAGAGCTGCCTCGCTCAGACCAGACGCACCTGACAGGATCTCATCGCGTGCAGAGAGCACAGCGGGAGAAACTGCGAGAGGGAGAACAAGCTCGGGCAAGAGCCTGCTGTGCAGGGAATATGAAGTAATACCAAGGCAATAATGCTAATAACATGCACAAGAAACCGCTATACAAACAGCAACGTCAGATTAAGCCAAGAATGTAAGGAATGCACTTAACTGACGAGCAGTGAAGAAAGAGGAAGTGGAAGGGACGTTATTATATTATATACGATGGACTGTGATATGATTGGACTATAGTTGCCTTGGAGACTACCCCTCTAATGGTTCATGGGTTGTGTAGTCTTTTGTTTAATGATTGTTGTGTTACGTTTTCTTTGAACTGCTATGCAAATAAAGTGAGGACAGATATGCATAGTCCTCGCCTCTGTCCTGCCATAGAATTCATTCAACTTTATTCGATCTGATTTAGAAACATATAACATAAAAGTGTACATAAAAACAGTAAATCCTCTTTCTTAATACAATACAGTGAGAATTAATTAAAACCAGGTTGGGTGCTTTTTCTTTACCTGCCTTACTGGTCTGCTTGCTGGTGGGGACACCTGCGAATTTGGGGGCAATCCCCCTCCCCATAAGAACTTTTCACCACATCGAGGTCTCCCGCTGCCACTGCTGATAGCGGCCATACTCTGGTGGGACTCAAAGTACCAGAGTGCAACGCCGGCAAACACCAAACCACCCACAGCTGCTGACTGTGGAGGCGTGCCCATTGCGCTATAAAGTCCTGCCTCTCGCAGAACGGGGTTGCTTTTTCTTTACCTGCCTTGCTGGTCTGCTTGCTGGTGGGGCGAGCTTGGGGGCAATCCGCCTCACCTGAGGAACTTTTCACCAACATCGAGTTCTCCGACTGCCACTGTTGATAGCAGCCAAACTCTGGTAGGACTCGGAGTCCCAGAGAGCAACTCCGCCAATCACCAAACCACCCGCAGCAGCTGAGGGCAGAGGCGTCCCCATCACGCTATAAAGGGCTGCCTCGCGCCTCACAGAGCAGGGTTGCTTTTTTTTCCTGCCTTGCTGGTCTGCTTGCTGGTGTGGACACCTGCAAGTTTGGGGGCAATCCACCTCCCCCTGAGGAACTTTTCACCAACATCGAGGTCTCCCGCTGCCACTGCTGATAGCAGCTACACTCTGGTGGGACTCGGAGTCCCAGAGTGCAACGCCGCCAATCACCAAACCACCCGCAGCTGCTGAAGGCGGAGGCGTCCCCACCGCGCTATAAAGCCAACTGCTGCACGGGACGCGCTGGGCAAAGCCCGGGCCAAGGGCGGGCCCGCCTGAGCCCGACCGTGACCGTTCGTCGCTGGGCCACCCCCTTTAATCTGCTAGCCCTAATGATTGTGTACTGTTTCCCACAGAGCGCTTTTGTGTTAGGGACAGCATTTGGGGATTCCACAGAGTAAAAATGTATACCTCAAATAATTCAAAGTCCAGTGGGGTTAACGCTTGCCTTAATCTATTGACTAACATCACTAAGTATTGTTGTGGACTGGGGAGGCCAAGACAGTAAATAACTATGGGAAAACGCACCCCCACGCTTACAAGGGCAATTGCTAGGCAGAAAGCTTTTATGTCAACCCCCACTGCTCAACCGACAGCTATCGATAAAATGCTGCAGCAGGCAATAGGAGCCATCTCCAGTGAAATAGAACGCACTGAGAGACACCTCTTACTAACACCAATGATCCCAAGCACCTCACCAACTATGGAGTCAGAGTTACTTTATTCACAAGAACCACTAGCTGTCCCTACTACTCTAGAACTGTCGTGCACTCAAGAAACCATAGCCTCAGAAAAGATTAGTAAGATTGGCACGGGTGGGGGGGGCAAAAAGGAAAGGGGGACCTCCGAAGAAAAATTACCATAAGGGAACGAAGCATGCGAAACATACTCCCGGGGTGGCACCAAACCAATCGATTGGGGGACATGTTGTTGACGAAAGTAGCTACAAAACCTTGGAGCCCCCAGTATGAGTATCACATTTGGCAACAGAGCTCAAAGTATATTTTGAACATTTCATGCAATCTGAACTTGAAGCTGCAATGAGACGCATTGATAAGCTAACCACACTGATGGATTCATGGGGGAGTAAAGTCATTGCTATTTTGCATACCATCGAATCTATTAAATCCTCAAATCTGATAATTGCCTCCGAACAAAATCAGGAAATCCCACCTGTTTGTTTACCACCACCCCTCTCTGAAGGACAAGAACTAACTGTCCAAATTAATGCCCCTACTGGGACCAATCCCCTAGCCCAACAAAATCAGGCCCCAGCTATTATCGAACACAGGTCGTCCCACTATCCTGATAACGCTCATGGTTCTAGGTCTATGGCAACTACCTCAGGTTCGATAACAACAACAGGCACAAAGAACTTGCGTAGACATTAGGAATACATCTCATACTAAGCCAAGGGAAACAAATTCTACACTTCCCAGTATAGATTTGCCCCCAGCCTCCACCACATATGTTTTCATGCTAGCTGGAGTACCAGAGCTGGAAATAGGCAGAGGGGAGTCATATCCTGAATTGAAAACAAACTCACTTATTGGTTAAATAAACACAGACCACTCCCCTACTTAACACAAAGCGAAATCCTATTTACACGCAGGGTAGCTGGCTGGGGCAGAGGCGTAAGGAATTCCCGGGGAACTGTGTTTTGATCAACTTCAGAGACGGCAGGGTGGTCCAACATATCCGTGAATGGGGATCTTCTAGGGAGAAAGGAGGCATTCAGACACTTCCCTTGGGCTACTTCTATCCCCCTAGTCCCCTGTTAGACAGAGTGGGAAGTGTGTACAAAAAGTGGGAATCCAGAGCTCAGAGTGGTAATATGCTACATATGGGCGGCGGACGCGAAAATGTCATGTCATTTAATATCCCCGTTAGCAATAGATTTAGGCCCAGATGCATGAAGCTAAAAACCGCTCGCAAAGGGGCAGATTCTCAGAATCTGCCCCTTTGCGACCGGTATTTTTGCATTTAGGATGCATCATCCCAAATGCAAAAATCGCAAATTGAGAATTCGCTAAATTGCGATTACTTGCATTTAAGGAATCTCAAATTGAGATTCCTTAAATGCAATGCATTAAAGTTTAAAAAATAGCGATTTCGCTAATAGGGCTCGCAAATTACCATGAAGTACAACTTCATGGTAATATGCAAAAAGTTTGAAAAATGCACTAAAGTGCATTTTTCGAAGTTTCATGTTGCGCACACACATGCCCTAAGGGCATGTGTGTGCACAACATATGTGCACAGATCAATTTCAGGGGGTGCAACAGGGTGTCCTTTGGACACCCCTGCACCCTTGAAATCGCAATCTCATTTTGCGATTCGCTAATTGCGATTCGCAAATTGAAAATTCTTCCCATCCATTCCTATGGGCCTCTAGGCCCATAGGAATGAATGGGGAGGTATTCCTTAATTGGGACTCGCAATTTACGAATCGCAATTAAGGAATTTTAAGAAATCGCTATTTTTAAAGTGATTTCTTCTTGCATACCATTTTGCTATTCCTTATTAGCGATTCCTTATTTTTCGCTAATAAGGAATCACAAAATGGATGCTTGATGCATCTGGGGTTTAGTCCCCTGGACTTAGTTGATTGACTAAATCCAACCTGTAAAAGTTTGACCTACATTAATAAACAGTTAGTCGTGCCCCAAAATTGTGAAAGATTCGAGATTGGTGACCAATTCCCTGAGAAAGTTATTACAGCAGTTAGTACCAATAGTGCTTCTGTTAAGACGCCTCGGGACTATGACTGTACCCCACAGATTGAGGCAGGGACCCACAACCAAGCTAAAACTGTATATCAATTAACACAACAGGATGGGCGACTCTTGCACACTCAGGTTCAAATTTCAGATGAAATACAGAACACCAAGATTCTATCCTGGAATATAGCAGGTCTTAGCTCAAAAATGGATCTCCCAGATTGGGGAGACTATATAGACACTCACGAGCTATGCCTCTTCGAGGAAACATGGGCAAGGCTAGATTCGCATAGAGTGGGATATGTTGCATACTGTATCCCAGCAGTCCAGGCGCCTAGGGGGAGACCATTAAGGGGCCTATGTACCTGGGTCGGCACACATTTGGGATGCAATATTAAAATGATAGACACCCTTTCTCCTGATATTCTGTGCATCCTTCTCTCTTTCTATTCTCACTCAGTGAGGCAGGGGCAAACCTCACAGACTCTAGATTGTCTGGCCACCTTTCTTTACACTCTACCAGAGCACACCCATGTAATTATTGGTCGGGACTTTAATTGTCACTTTGAACCCCTAAATGGCATTACTACTACCATTACAAGTGAGGAAGATTTGGCTTGGTCAATTCCTGAATGTAACATCTATCCAATAAAGGGTTGGACCCCTTTAGTTCTCCAGATGAACTCAGTTACACTTAGCCACTCACTTAGGGCATGTAATGGCTGTTTTTCCTCCGACAGCCCGTGTAATTTTTCCTTTAATAAGATGGGACAGGCATCTACAATTGATTATATCTTGGTAGATGTTGAACTATGGCACAAAACTATAGATTTCTCGGTCAAACCCTGATGTGGAAGTGACCATAATCCATTGGTGTTGGAAATAGCTCTCCCCCAGCTTAAGGATCACCAGGGTACACCCACACAATCTGTTCTGAACTTAGTCGCATTTGAAGGAGATAGAAGAGTAAGTTGGGGAACATTCATACAGTCAACGGAAAAAGTGGCCAGCTTGTATAAACAAATCACTCCTTTTTAGAAACTGCTTTCTAAGTGTTTGAAAATAGTCAAGGTTCTGAATCCCCTTTGCTACTAAGTAAGATCCACCAGGATATGTTTTTAAAACTGGCAGAGTTTTTCTATAATGGTGACAATAATAGTTCTGTCCCTATACCCAAACATCCCTGGCATAGTAAAACGTGTAGGGAAGCTAAACACGCTCTACTACTGGGGATTAAAGAGAATGAAAATCTATGTATTAAAGAAACCATGCACAAAACAAAAAAACCCTAGCTGAAGCAAAAACAACCTGGGAGATAGACAAATGGGAAGCAATTAAAAAAGCTTTAGATAACCGAGATATGAGAGGTTTTTGGAACTTAGTGAAAACCGGAACATCTGAAGGCAACTCAGCAATTGAACTAAACCTGGGGGAAGAAATTTGGAGATCCTGTTTTAAAATGTTATACTTAAGGGCCCTAGATGGAGCTGTAGCTGCCAGGGAAGCAGTAATAGATAAAACTCCCCTAAATATTAGTGACCCCCTTGTACAATTAAAGAGGTTACTGTGGCACTGGGTAAATTGCTTCCAACCAAGGCACCGGGGCTGGATAGAATTCCTGGTGACCTATTTAGAAATGAACAAGCAGTGTGGACACCCTACCTATGGATATTATGTAACGCTATCCTTCAAGGTATGGCGTTGCCCCCGACTTGGGCAGGGGCACAAATTATTCCTATTGATAAAAAAGGTATCCCGCTCAATCCGACAAATTACCGTCCAATAAGTTTAATTGACATTACACAAAAGTTATTTGCTTGTGTCATCCTTTGTCGATTGCAATCATGAATGGAAGAAAAGAATATATTAACACCTCTACAAGCTGGTTTTAGGACTAAAACCTCAACCAATTGATCCATTGGAAAACTGTAATCTTGGAGTGTGGCAGTCTTTACCTAACCTTCCTGGATCTTAAATCTGCATTCGACATGGTGCAGCGTGATCAGCTATGGGGCCTACTCCATGATATGGGAGTACCAGCCTACTTATGCCACCAGCTGAAGCGCTCGCAACAGGACACGTATGCGAGAATAAGATATGGTAAGAAAGGGGGATTGACAGCTCCCTTCCCTGTAGAGAAAGGGGTGAGACAGGGATGTGTTTAGCCCTCACCCTGTTCTCCCTCTTTTTAAATGGTCTAATTGAAACTCTACTGGCAGTAAAAGACATACATTCACCGAAGTTAGCAAACCACAAAATACCAGCTTTAATGTTTGTGGATGATACTCTGCTACTGTCCCAAGTTTCCTATGGGCATGCAGCGGGTTCTGGAAGAGTTCTGTCCATTTTGCAGGCAGAGGGATTTGGAGATAAACCTCCAAAAACAAAATATATGGTCTTCCGTGCTAATACTATCAATTACCGACACCATCAAATGGAAGGCAGGGCCCTAGAGAGGGTGTCCATCTTCAAGTATCTGGGCCTCACACTTAACGATAAGATGGATTGGGGGACCCAAGTACAGAAATCCAATCTAAAATTGACATAGTCCACAGGGGGCATTTTAAAAATACATAAAAACTGCACCCAGAAAGTGGTAGGTCTACCTGCAGAAATATACAAAACACAGGCAAGAGGAGCCTCACTATATGGAGCGGTCTTTGGGGCCACTGCCCATCCAACATACTATCTACAACAGAGAACATCTTCCTTAGGCAGCTGTTGGGTCTTCCCAAGAGCACCACCTCAACACCATTAAGGATAGGTCTGGGGATTGGTCCCATTGCTGATATAATTGCTTCCCGACCAATTCTATTCTGGCGCCGTCTTTGGAGTACACCTGAGCTAGTAGATTATAGGGAGGAATTGAAGGATGTCATGACCATCGTGGGATGCAGGCAACATACCGTGGCTGTCCCACATTAGGAATACATGCCAAGCACTGAGGAGGGCGAATAAGTGGTCAACACCAGAAGTGACCAGTCCTTCCATTCCCCAAAAGTCCCTATTCCTTGCCTATAGAGAACACAAATTTGCCCAACTATCACAGAGCATTAACTCATGCAGTCTGACCTCCAGGTTTCTGGATGTCAAACAGCATTGCAAGTTAGTGCTGGCCCTGGATAGCATCCAACATTTTATGGCAAAGAAATTGTACTTACAAATTAGACATGGGGTGCTCCCGTTCCAAGCATTCACAAACAAATGGAAGGGAGCCTTTAAATTAGATTGCCCAGGGTGCACATTGACCGACGAAACAGAACTCCATGTCCTTCTCTTTTGTCCTGCCTACAGAAGACCAAGGTCCAAGTGGCTGCTTCAGCTTTGCAGAAATGTGGGGATTAGACACCACACTGAGGCCTTTAGACTACTAAAATATGAGACACACCCACTACTTGTTTTTGCTACTTCTTGGTTCTTATTTATGATGTGGTGTATACGAAGGGGCATTATAAAGAAAACAGAGCTTGGAAATTATCTAACTGTGCTCACCCATTAATTATGCTGCTAAGCTAAGTTTGCACATTTCCTTCAACTAGAAAAACTGTTTTGAAACCTTTCTCTGCTGAGGTATTTTATCTTTTTACCATGTACATATTGTAATTGTTTTTTAAATGTTTTTAAAATTATGCTCATAGATCACTAGGTAATGATAGTAGTAGTGGAAAACATTTTATAAACTTGTATCATATTTACTTTTAAGCATATTAAGTATTATTTTAAGTGTATAACTTTTGTGTATTATAAGTGTTTGTAATCCATGTTATCCTATAATCATATGCGCTTTTATGGCTGTATAGCCGAAATAAAGTTTTTTTGACTGACTGACTGATTAAAATCAGTAGGTAAAAACGGGTTTTACAAAGCCTGGTTCAGAGCAACTTCAGGTTAACAGAATCATAAAGTTCAATGTTTCACAAGATCAATCTCATGTACTTTGAGCACAATACGCAATAAGGGGTCGAAGTAAGATGTAAGGCTCCAATACCTGACCAGTCTGCACTATATACAACTGAAGAAAAACTAAAAATAAAAAGTGTTTTGCACACTTCTGTCATTGGGCTATATGTGGGCTACATCTGGGTAATATTTGTGCTACATTTAGGCTCTTTTTTCTCTGCTGGCCATCTTGGGAGACTTATTTGTTATGAAGTTTCCTAATTTCCTTATTTACTGCAGTCTCCTCAGTAGGAAATGCTTTCAGTTTTTTACTTTGATTCCATCAAGAAGGTATTCAGATGTCTCACACATTTGCCATAAATTCAGAATGTTAGCACTTTAGTTGTTCATTAGATCACTGTAGTAAAGCTGCTGCTCAACAGGGAGTTAACTGGAAGTTTACTGCTGGTATTGAAAGTGATTGTTTCAGTCTGATTGTCGGAATTTTCTAATGAAGTAGACGAGCATCTGAGATCTCACTTAAAACATGCCATACATATTCTTTCTCCAGCACTAACCATAATTACTATAGCAAAAAGAACCCCATAATTTTGTTCCTTTTTAAATTAAATGTTTTAAGTGTTACTAGTTTATTCCAATCAAGATTGCTTCAGGTGTGCCATACTTTTGTCATAAGTAAGGCTGTTAGCGCTCTAGTTGTGTTTTTAGAACAGTCTGGGGAGCTGCAGTAGAACACAAATGAATCACCTGACAGTCTCTGCCCTTGTTGGATGTACATGTTTTACTGAGAATGTCAGACTTCATTCTCACATGACTGAGAAAGATAATGTGAATTTACATAAATTATGCTCTCATTTTAGCTTCTGGAGCACCTTCCAAAACTCTATGGGACAAGCATGTGAAAATTGTTTTCTCTCAAACATGATTCATGATATCCCAGCAGAAGGTTTTCCCCGGGTAAAATCACCTTAAAACACACCACAGTTCCTGAAATTAGTATTTTTTTTTTTCAGCATTTATTAAGCGCCTGGCTGCACAAAACTGTGTGTCCCCGCGCTGACTGCAAATGCAAACCATCAAGAAGGACCAAGAGTCAGGCGAACAGAATTAATTTTTGGGAAATAGATGAGTTTTAAGTCTAGCTCTGAACCTTGTTTCAGATGGCTCCATCCGCAGCTGGATTGGCAAGGCATTCCAGAGCTTGGTGGCCAGATAGCGGAAGGATTTTCCTCCCATTTTAGCTTTAGTGATGCGGGGGATTTTAAATAGCATCGTGCCTGCTGATCTAAGATCTTTGATCGGCCTATAGATGGTGATGAGGCCTCCTAGATAGCTAGGGCCTTTGTTTTGGGCAATGCGGTGTGCGTAGCAGAGAGTTTTAAATATAATTCTCTCTTTTACAGGGAGCCAATGAAGCTTGGCAAGCGCATTTTTCGTAGATGCTCTCCGAGGGAGACCGAGCACCAGTCGTGCTGCAGAATTCTGTATGCATTGTAACTGGTGCAGACTCTTTTGATTAAGGCCAAGTAGGAGAGCATTACCATAGTCCAAGTGGGGGGATATTAGAGCATGGACTATGGTCTTTCTCGCTTCTGTCGGAAGAAGGTCTAAAACTTTGCGCAGTACTTTTAGGGTGCTGTAGCATTTGCTTGTCACTTTGTTTACCTGGGCTCTACCTGAGAGATCGGCGTCAAGCATGACTCCGAGGTTCTTCACCTTCTCTACAGGCACAGGTAGTTCACCCAACTCGCTAGGCCACCATGCGTGTGACCAGACGGAAGTATCCTTCCCTACTATCAGAACCTCTGTTTTATCTCCGTTTAAACGGAGGCAATTGGCGTTCATCCACGTCGCTATGCTGAGCATGCAGTTGGAGAAGTTGGAGGCTAAGTCTCTACTGTCTGGCGTTATTTGGAACACCAGCTGGGTGTCGTCAGCATAGCTGACAATGCCCACCCCAAATTCCTCCGCAATGTGTGCCAGGGGTTCCATGTAGATGTTAAATAAGGTAGGGCTCAGACTGGAGCCCTGTGGAACCCCATGGCTAACACTGCGAGGTGATGACTTAAAGGGTGGGCAGTGAAGTTGGAAAGTTCTGTCAGTTAGGTATGACTGAAACCAGGTGAGAGCAGAGTCTTTTACTCCCATGTCTGAGAGTCGAGACAGCAGCGTAGAGTGCAGCACGGTGTCAAATGCTGCACTTAGGTCCAATAGGACCAGCGCTGCTGTCTCTCCCTCATCCACCAATTTCCGTATCTGTTCGGTGGAATACAGAACGGCTGATTCCGTAGAATGGCCTGATCTAAACCCTGATTGGCAAGGGTGGAGGAGTGATTCTTTCTCCAGAAACTCCATGAGTTGAAGATTGGCCACCTTTTCTATGATCTTAGCACAGAAAGGGAGAAGAGAGATTGGCCGCAGATTTTGGAGCTGAGTAATTGGAATGTTCGGTTTCTTTTTTAGTGGTATTACCTGGGCAGATTTCCAGTTTCTCAGGACATTGCCTTCCCGGAATGAAGTTGTGATCATGTTGCTTATGTGATCCAATAATAAGCTTTCCATGACCGCTTTGTACTGTTCCGGTGGGCAGGCATCCATAGGGGAGCCTGAAGAAATACTGTTTATAATATTAGCTAGTTCCTGTTTGTTGAGGGTCCTAAAGTTGGTAAACTGGGGTTTATTAGAACAGGAGGCTAGGGTCTCTACCTTATTTTTATCTGGCCTGGTACTGCTAGAAAACGTAGCATGAATTTTTTCTACCTTCTCCACAAAGAAGTCGGCTATTTGGTCGCATATCTCTGTGGAGTAGGTATCTTTAGTGTCTAGGCGAGATAGTGTGGTAATTTCTCTATAGATACCGAATAATTCTTTGGTAGGGTTTTTGGCTTCCACGATTCTGCTTTTGTAATAGAGACTCTTCTCTAGTCGTACCAATTTTTGGTATTTTTTCAGCTCTGTTCTATAGTTTTCTTTGAGTTCTGGAGTGTAGTTTTTCCTCCACTGTCGTTCGATAGATTTACATAGGGCTTTAGCCTTTTTCAATTTTTCAGAGAACCAGGGGGCATTTTTAGTTAGTCAAGCTGGGGGTTTGGTCGTCCAAGGAGCAATCTTGTCTAGCGCTTTAGTTAGCCATGATTCAAAATTATCCCATACCTCCTGTAGAGAATCGCCCGTTGCCAGGGGATGTGCGGTGAGTTCATGCAGCAGCAATTCAGGGGTGCACTTTTTAAAGTTACGACGTCTGTAAGGAAGAATTTTCGCATGTAACTTGGTGATGCTGTTTTTGACTATTTTAAATGGTACCATACTATGGTCAGACCATATTAGTGGAACAGGTGGTGAAGTTTTCACGCCTTCCCAGTTCGTGAATATCGGATCTAATAGATGCCCATGTTGATGCGTGGGCAAGGTGGATAGAAGCTTGAGGTCGATCGCATTGAAAGCATTTAGAAGGAGTTGCGCTTCCTTGGAGTGGCTATCCTCTAGATTGATGTTAAGGTCGCCAAGTATGATAATATTTTTGTGTCTGATGGCTAGCTGAGTAGCCAGTTCAATGAGTTGGCTACAGAAAGACAGGGCTGCTCCAGGAGGTCTGTATATTAATAATCCAGTGATTGTATTGGTGGTATCTAATTTGATGATAAATCTACCGCACTCACTATCCGTGATTTTTTGTTCGATTAAAGTGCACTCAAGATCATTTTTGAAGATCATTGCCAGTCCTCCCCCCCGTTGTTTCTGACGGTCTATTCTTAGGAGGCAATAGTTGCTCGGTATCGCCTCTAAGATCTCCGGGGTGGAGGCTTCATCTAACCATGTTTCAGTTAGAAACATGATGTCCAGATCTCCATTGGTCAGCAGGTCGTGAATTTCAGTTTTATGCTTAGGCATCGACCTACAGTTAAGTAATGTCATGTTAAGGTTCAGACTTTTAACCGAGGTTGAATTACTATTGGGAAGTAATTGATGGCATATATTACACTGTGCAGGTAGAGATAACAGGTCTGTAACGTGCAGACAGTAGGATGAGAGTGGCTTACCAAGTTTCATCAGATTAGCTTTGGTGTAATGATAGCGAAGACTCTGATTGGTATGTGGCTGTAGAGGTGATGGGGAACCGGATCTATGGAGTCCTGCCCCGAGCCCCGTCCGGTCACGGACGGGCGCAGACGGGCAGGACTCTGGCTTGACTCCGGCGCGCGATCGGCGCGCCCGCAATGCGCGTCCGCTGCGCGGAGTCATGGACGTATGTATTTATGACGTCGTCCGCGCGACGTTCTCAGCGAGCCCACACTAATATGGCCGCTGTTGTATTCACCCAGTCCCTGCAGGTGCCGGCCCTTTAATCGGCCACACCCACCGAGAGAGTCCGAGCAAGTAGGCTGCTCTGGCTGGGAGAACGGAGCGAATCTCCGGGTCTCAAGCACCTTTCCTCACAAAAGATAATGTGTGCGTACCTAAGTGGCGATATTTATAAATTTTAAAATCACAAGTGGCAAGATCGCATCCAGCACTTCAGCGCGATGGGGGGGGAAGGACACACAGGGAGAAATCAACAGGTCACAGTTTTACAATATAAAAGTTTTAAAAAAGCATAACCTCCCGGCTCAAGCCTCAGGAGGGAAAGCAGCAGTCTACCGGCTTGTGGTCTGACCTGTATTTATGACGTCGTCCGCGCGACGTTCTCAGCGAGCCCACACTAATATGGCCGCTGTTGTATTCACCCAGTCCCTGCAGGTGCCGGCCCTTTAATCGGCCACACCCACCGAGAGAGTCCGAGCAAGTAGGCTGCTCTGGCTGGGAGAACGGAGCGAATCTCCGGGTCTCAAGCACCTTTCCTCACAAAAGATAATGTGTGCGTACCTAAGTGGCGATATTTATAAATTTTAAAATCACAAGTGGCAAGATAGCGTCTAGCACTTCAGCGCGATGGGGGGGAAGGACACACAGGGAGAAGTCAACAGGTCACAGTTTTACAATATAAAAGTTTTAAAAAAGCATAACCTCCCGGCTCAAGCCTCAGGAGGGAAAGCAGCAGTCTCAGGAGGGAAAGCAGCAGTCCCATGGTACCATAAACAAATTAATTCTAATGTAACTAAAGTCTGTTATCACCCTTTATAGTTCTCCTTTTGGTAACCCTCAAAATCTTCGATTCACTACAATGCATTTTAATGGGGTACTATCATGTACAATGGTCCAAAGATGGCTGCCAGCAATTCCAGGATGAAGTGCTCAGATCAGATTTCACGATGACATGTGTGGTTAGGCTCCGCCCAGATATTCATATATTTTAATTTTCAAATTTCTCAGGAACTACTGAACGGATTTACACCATTTAACAAAAAGAGTTCTTTCTGAACCAAGGGCTACTTTTTTTCCAAATGTGGTGTAATTCCTTTCAGCAGTTCAGGCTGCACGTTTTGGGACACCCTTTTTTCTCGGACCCCGCTTGCTGAATCACCCTGAACCTTTCAAGATAGGAGCAGACCGGAGTGCCCCACGAGTTTTGAAAATTTCACAAAGATTTGTCAATCTGCGCCAAAGTTATTGGGAATAGAATGTTGCGATTTTCCTATGGTAACTAAGTCCTAACTATAACTACCTACTGGCGACCGCCAGTAGGCAATATATAAGTATGTGTGTTTGTGTGTATATATATATATATATACATATATATACATATATATATATATATATATATATATATAAATATATATATATATTACCTACTGGCGGTCGCCAGTAGGTAGGTATAGTTAGGATTGTTTTCCATAGGGAATCCGCAACATTCAATTGGGAATAACTTTGGCGCAGATTGAGGGATCTGCCTGTAATTTTTCTCAAATTTGCCTCGCGGTGGTCCGCTCCTTCCCTGAAAGTTTGGGGGGGATTCGTTAAGTGGGGGCCGAGATAAAAGGGGGGTCCCAAAACGTGTTTTTCCCATGTTAATTTCCATAGGGCGGTTGGACTCACTTTTAGCCCGAACGGCTGAATGGATTCCCACAAAACTTGGCAAAATTGTAGGGACTGGTAGCCCGATGTGCCTTTGCTATGTCTCAAGATATGTGATCCAGTGGATTTTGAGTAACTTAGGTTAAAAAAAATATATATATCTATAGGTGCGCCCCGGTACGCGCACCGGCCTTTGCTATGTCTCAAGATATGTGATCCAGTGGATTTTGAGTAATTTAGGTAACAAAATATATATATATCTATTGGCGCGCCCCGGTACGCGCACCGGGGAGCGCTCCCGGCGCGCACCGCGAGTTCGCGCGCGGAAAGCTGATTGGCTCTCGGGTGTCTGTCAACATTCGAAACAGTCCGGAGTGGCCGCCATCTTGTGTCTCGGTAGGATCGAGACACAAGAGGTGGCAAAAACAAAGGGGGAAATGGCCATAAGGGGGCAGGGTAGACCCCTCCTGACCCCCTAGGTTTGATGTGGGGGCCATAAAAGGGCCCCGCGGGGCAAAAAAAAAATTCAATTTTCGCGGGGGGAGCGCCCGGTACGCGCACCGGGGAGCGTACTTTGGTGAAAAATAGTGAAAAAAGTTAATGTAAAATAATTATTTTGAGTGTTCAGAGGTAGGGTAGCTGAGAAAAGAGCTTTTGGGTTCTGTGGCTGATTTAGGTACCTATAAGTACATCTCACACACATCCACATGCACACACCCCACACACACACCTACACGCACCTCACACACCCACACCTCCACCCACACCCAAACACCCCACACACCCACACACACACCTTACACACCCACACCCACACCCACACCTCACACACCCACATCTCCACCCACACCCAAACACCCCACACACCCACACACACACCTTACACACCCACATCCCCACCCACACTCACACACCCCACACACCCACACCCACATACACACCCCCCCCCCACACACACATCACAGACACACCCCACACATCCCCCACACACACCTCCTCTCCCCCCCCCACACATGGGGAAACCCAGTGAAACAGTAAAATAATAATTTAAAGTGCTTAGAGGTAGGGTAGCTCTGAATACACACACCTTACCCACCCACACCCCCACCCACACTCACACACCCCACACCCCCCCATACCTCCCCCCACACACACACACCTCACAGACACACCCCACACATCCCCCACACACACCGCCTCCCCCCCACCCCCTCACACATGGGGAAAACCCAGTGAAACAGTAAAATAATAATTTAAAGTGCTTAGAGGTAGGGTAGCTCTGAATACACACACCTTACACACCCACACCCCCATCCACACTCACACACCCCACACACCCACACACACACCTTTCCCCCCACACACACACACCTCACAGACATACCCCACACATCCCCCACACACACCTCCCCCCCCTCACACATGGGGAAACGCAGTGAAACAGTAAAATAATATTTTAAAGTGCTTAGAGGTAGGGTAGCTCTGCCTAGAGTTGTTGTGTTGTGTGGGTGATATAAGTACCAGCATGTAGGTACCAATGCAGAGTTTTAAATTCAATGTAGATTGTCTCCTCTGTAGATAATTTGCATGTTGTTACAGAAGTTATTGTGGTATATGGAATCAATACCATAGTTTGTCAGGAAAGTAGAAACAACATGGAGGCAGGAGATGAAAAAGAGATGTCAAATACACATTGGAGATAATATAGTGGGAGAAAGGAAGTAACTATGAGCAAAATTACTATTTAACATAAAAAAGTTGCACATTATACTATAAGTCTCACATTATATTATATTCATTTTGGTACTATTTTATGAATTACATATAAAAAGAAGAATAATGTCTGGAACAATTTTTAATTATTAAATAAAAATGTATTGCTCTGATTTTTCAAAATTTAATAACACTTCCAACATTATTTCATCAGGAATGTCCTCATTTGGATTCCATGATTCCATTTCTTCCACATATTTAAGAAACTCTTGATCAAGAGACTGATCCAAAAAGTCTAAATCATCAATCTCTTCCTCTGGGTTTTTCTCGAGATCAATTTCAAATGAAATATTAAATTTCTTTGCTTCTCCTTCCATTTTCTTGCTGTAAATTGCATAAAAAATACAATAAATATATCAGTAGAGATAGGGCACTGTTAGGTTTAAGTTCAGACAGGTACTTCTGAGTTTTTAACAATGAATTTATCTTTGGGCAGTGTATGGTATCAGGCAGGAAGTAGAACTATTAAAAAGTGCATGTGATGAAGACTAAGTAAAATCATAATTATACTAGAGAAGCCTAACTTAATCCATAAATATAATAGAGAAACGTATCTCAAGCTATAACTATAACAGAGGGACAATAAATAACTATCAGAAAACGTTTTTACTAATTAATTTAAAGTGCTCCTTACAAATTAACACCTTACTTTTGAGAGAGGTGAAGAAGAAAAAATGTCAAAATCCTTTCAAGATGTACCTCAGGTAGTTGTAGTCAAAATGGCTGTGTTTCCCTCTTTTTTCATTTATATTCATGTACATAACCAATCAAATGTCAGGAAAAAATAGTAGAAAATGAAAGTAACTTTTTAATTGGTTGTAAATCCTAACTGTTCATATGTGTTTTTGTCATGTAATTTACCTCAGGATATTTAGACAGGGCTACAGGGCAAATGGCTCAATGGAATTCTACCAAATTTGGGAAAATGGTAGGGACTGGTATGTAGTATGGCCTATTCTATATTTGGTGAACATCTCTACAGAGGTTTTTATGTAAATTAACTTTTAAAAAAATTGGGAGCGCTCACCGGGGCGCGTCCCGGTACGCGTACTGGCAGTGCAACGGGAGTCCTCCATCTTGTGTTTCGGTAGATTTGAGACACAAGATGGAGGACAAACAACATTGGGAATGGGTAAAAGGGGGCACGGTAGACACTTCCTGACCCCCTAGGTTTTCTGAGGGGGGCTTAGGAGGTGAGCGCCCGGTACGCGCACCGGGGAGCGTACCGGGGAGCGTACTTTGGTGAAAAATAGTGAAAAAAGTTAGAGTAAAATAATCATTTTGAGTGATCAGATGTAGGGAAGCCCTGAAAAGAGCTTTTGGGTTCTGGGGCTGATTTAGGTACCGACAAGTAGGTTCCAATGCACAATCTTAAATTCAGGAGGAATATTCTATTCCCCTCATCTGAGAAGTGCACACCATCTTCTCTGTAGATATCTTGCATGTTGTAACGCAAGTTGTTGTTGTATATTGAACCCATTCCATAGTCTCTCATGTAAGCATAAACAGATTTATTCACATGTTTCCGTGCTTTCTCAAATTGTGGACAAAATTGGTTGGACCACTTCCATTTCTGTCTTTGGCATATATTGGAAAATACCAAGGCAGTTTGAGGAAAAAGTGCCATCAATTGTTCAAAGGTGTCCTTTAAAAGCATTTCCAGACCTACCCCAGTCAAAGTGCCTAAGTCATTTCCACCACAGTGCAGAATTATGAGGTGAGGGTGTGGCAGATGCAAAAAGGTTTTCACCAATGGTATCAATTGATGACATCTCAATCCTCTCTGGCCAATCCATTTAATGTTCACATTTGGTAAATCAAGGTTGTGAACATTTCTGGTAGCTGCATACCTTTGAGCCCAGTGGATGTAGCTATGTGCAATAATCCAGACAGAATACATGGTAAGAGGAGGTTCTATTGCAGTCAGGTGAAGTGTGGGAATGAAATGGCAGTTTGAACAGTAGGGGCCAGATGTAGGAGCCTAAATACCGGTCGGTAACGGCCGATTTCGGCCGTTACCGACCGGTATTTAAGATTTGGCATGTAGGGGCATTTTTTTTACAGAATCGGTAAATTTACCGATTCGGTAAATTTACCGATTCTGTAAAATACCGAATCGGTATTTTTACCGATTTGGTAAATCCCAGATGTAGGTGGGACTCTTCTGAGTCCCAAAGGCCCTACAAATTCGGTATTTTACCACCCAATCCAATTGGGTGCTAAAATACCGAATCCAGGTGTGCATGCACATGTGTGCATGCACACCTAGCCATGTGACAGACAGACATGCCCTTAGGGCATGTCTGTGTGCCACATGGCTCACATGCCCATCTTTGGGGTACTAGAGGGTGTCAAAGTGACACCCCCTGCACCCTTGCTAAAATCGGTATTTACCGATTCTGTAATTACAGAATCGGTATTTCCCATTGATTCCTATGGGCTTCAAAGCCCCTGGGAATGAATGGGAAATACCTAATCTGTAATTACAGAATCGGTAAATACCGAATCTTAACAATTCGGTATTTACAGAATCTGTAATACCTACATCTCCCCCCTTCATATTTACCGACTCTTAAATACCGAATCGGTAAAATTCGGTATTTAAGAGTCGGTAAATATGAATTACCTACATCTGGCCCTAAGAGTTTGCAAAAAAAAAAACTGTGGAGTTTCAGTGCTCTTGAATCACAAGCAATGATTGGTGGATTCAGATAGTTGAAAAATGAAAGTTAGGGTGCATGGTTCTGTTTTGTGAAAGAAGCAATTTGAATGGTTAAGAAAAAGTCATTTAAAGAAACATTGCACGGGATAAGCTGGGGTATTATGAGGTCAAACATCCTTGCTAAGTTGAATTGCAACATTGTAGAATAAACTTTTAAACCTGAGAGCTCAGTGAGGAGGGAGTTGCTATGGTAACAGGTAGAAAGGGCTGAGGGGGGGAGGGTGTTGATTTGAAAATAGAGAGGGAAGAGTTTTGATTGGTTACCATGAGGAATATGTGTGTAGAATTAGAGGTTCTCTGTGCCATTCATGGTTGCAGTGGCTGGAGTACATACCTTTTGCTCTGCTAAAGAAATATTGGTGTGTGCGTCTGACCCTGTTCTCAATCTCCCAAAGCATTTGTAAAGGTGAGTAATGATTCATTTAATATAGATAGAGAGTTGTATACTCTATGGAGAATATTTGGAAGCAAAATGTGTTTTTTTAATGTTGCTTTGTGTCATGTTTTTGATAATGCTTGGTAAAAAGTTTACGCTGCATAGAGGAATTGTATTTTGTGAAATTGTGAAGTTTCAGTAGTGACATGGAATGCTTGTACATAGGACCTGTGCTGTGTTTGTTAAATGTTATTTAAAAACGATTTTGATGCAAATGAATGGCTTTTACATTTTTGAGAAGGAATAAATAGTGTCTGCATGATTAAATAAATATATTTGAACCTTTCACAATCATGTCACCTGTGTTACCTCAGATTAGGAAGCACATTGAGTTTCTTTGCATAGAGGAATTGTATTTTGTAAAATTGTGAAGTTTCAGTAGTGACATGTAATGCTTGTACATAGGACCTGTGCTGTGTTTCTTAAATGTGATGTCAAAAACGATTTTGGGGAAAATGAATGGCTTTTACATTTTTGAGAAGAAATAAATAGTGTCTGCATGCTGAAAGAAAGAAATTTGACCCTTTCACAATGATGTTACCTGTGTTAACTCAGTGTAGGAAGCACATTGAGTTTCTTTGCATAGAGGAATTGTATTTTGTAAAATTGTGAAGTTTTAGTAGTGACATGGAATGCTTGTACATAGGACCTGTGCTGTGTTTCTTAAATGTGATGTCAAAAACGATTTTGGGGAAAATGAATGGCTTTTACATTTTTGAGAAGGAATAAATAGTGTCTGCATGCTTAAAGAAATAAATTTGACCCTTTCACAATGATGTTAATTGTGTTAACTCAGAGTAGGAAGCACATTGAGTTTCTTTGCTGTTGGTTTGTGTCATGTTTTTTGAGAATGGTTGAATTTCAGTAGTGAAATTGAATGCTTGTACATAGGACCTGTGCTGTGTTTCTTACATGTGATGTCAAAACCCATTTTGGGGAAAATTAATGGCTTTTACATTTTTGAGAAGGAATAAATAGTGTCTGCATGATTAAAGAATTACATTTGAACCTTTTTCAATGATGTCACCTGTGTTACCTCATACTAGGAAGCACATTGAGCTTCTTTGCAATTAGTTTGTGTGATGTTTTTTGATAATGCTTGGTATCAACATTTGCAAGAAAGAGGATTTGTATTTTGTGAAATAGTGAGGTTTCAGTAGTTGAATTGAATGCTTGTACATAGGACCTGTGTTGTGTGTCTAAAATGTTATTTGAAAAACGATTTTGGGGCAAATCTATGACTTTTAGATTTTTGAGAAGGAATAAATAGTGTCTGCATGATTAAATAAATATATTTCAACTTTTCACAATAATGTCACCTGTGTTACCTCAGAATAGGAAGTAGATTGTGCAGAAGGGGTGAGGCATGTCCAGAGGGACAGAGGAGGTGAGGTCTGTGTTCAAGACGGTAGTGGGAGAGAGGCCTTTCCTGGGGAGCATAGGTGGTGAGGCCTGTGTCTAAGAGTGCAGTGGACTAGACTTCATGAAGCCTATCCCCCACTGCAGTCTTAGACACAGACCTCACCTTCTTTGTACCCCTGGACAGACCTCTCTTCCACTACACTCTTCAATACAGGCCTCACCTCCTCTGCACCCCTGGACAATCCTCACCTCATCTGCAACCCTGAATAGACTTCAACTAATCTGTATCCTTAGGCAGGCCTCAGCTTATTTACACCCTTAGACATGCGTCACCTCATCTGCACCCAGTTACCATCAATTATACTCAATACATTGAGGCCTGTCCAGAGGACACAGATGAGGTAAGGCTTGTCCAAGGGTCAGAGGAGGTCAGTCCTCTCCACTGTACTCATGGACACTGAATGCTTGTACATAGGACCTGCACTGTGTGTTTAAAATGTTATTTAAAAAAGGATTTTGGGGCAAATCAATGACTTTTAGATTTTTGAGAAGGAATAAATAGTGTCTGCATGATTAAATAAATATATTTCAACTTTTCACAATAATGTCACCTGTGTTATGTCAGATTAGGAAGTAGATTGTGCAGATGAGGTGAAGCATGTCCAGAGCTACAGAGGAGGTGAGGCCTGTGTTCAAGACTGTAGTGGGAGAGAGGCCTTTCCTGGGAAGCATAGGTTTTGAAGTTAGTGTGTAAGAGTGCAGTGGACTAGACTTCATGAAGGCTATCCCCCACGGCACTCTTAGACACAGGTCTCACCTTCTTTGTACTTGTAGACAGACCTCCCTTCCACTACACTCTTCAATACAGGCTTCACCTCCTCTGCACCCCTGGACAATCGTCACCTCATCTGCAACCCTGAATAGACCGTTTGCTTTTTGTCATTGCTTTGTTGTTTGGTAACAGTGGTCTATAATGTGCTACTTTTTTCTTTACCACAGATTGAAATCAAGATTTCAAGAGTAAGGAAATATGCCCTCAAGGCAGAGGAGAAGGAAAGATGATAAGCAGAAAAAATCAAAAACAGCAACGGAATTACAGCACTCCTCTACAACAAATACTTCAAAAAACAGGAAAAAAGCTCCTGGTAAGACAACTAAGTCTTTCTTACGGAACATATGTAGATCAAAAAAAAATGTTGGACAGAATGTAGAAAAAGAGAAGGAGAGAGCAAATTTGAAAAGGAAGGAGAGGCCCTCAAAAAATGTTATTACTGGAGCAGGAGAGAATAATATGTATAGGAATAGAAGGCAGAATCAGTTTAGAGACATTCGTAAACGAATGTTTCGCAATAGGGTGGTTTTAAATTTGTTAAAAAACATTAGGAAAGGTAAACAGAGAGCTGCTTTTTATAAGAAAAAGAAAAATGTAGAGAAGATTGTTGATCAGGCTTTTGAAGATAAGAAAAAAATATTTATTTTAATAATCAATAGAATTAGGGCACTTAACAAGACAATTGATGTTTTCAAATCAAACAGTAGATGGAAAAGAGTAATTAATCGGACTAATTTTTGTGAAGTTTTTTCAGGAGAATGGATGCACAGTTCAAGTTGTGAGCCATTTTTTAATGAGGAGAGTTACTTTCAGGAGAATGATTTAGTGCATGCAGTTGACACCAGTGGTCGAGCATATGAGGTGAAAGACGGTTGTCCGATTGAAAAAGAGAAACTTGTGCCTAGAGAACCAGAAGAGGTGTTAACTGATGAAGTTTTAGGGAGACGTACTAAGGGTCCAGTGTACACTTGGAAGTGTAGTAGTATTTGTAGTGTGCGACAGCAATCAATTGATTTGTTTTGTAATTTCTTACGTACATATAGTAAGAAAAGTCTAAAACAGAAAATGAAGATGTTGCAAGACTTAGATCCTTGCAGAGTGAGAGAAAACACGGGTTTGCAAGGGCATTCACTGGCTTGTCTTTCTAGAAAAGTCTGTCAGAGTGTTTTTCATCATTTTAGGATGTTAGCAGTGCATCATAACAAAATGAGGAAATTAGTGAGAAGGTTGTATTATGCAAAAAGTCCAGCACTTAAGCTTAAACAATTAAACAGTGTTCTTTTGCATGGAACTGATTTAGATGTGAAGAAGATTTGTGAAGAAATTGAGATTTGTTATTTTGGTGAAAAAGAGGACAGTGTAGAAATTGACACAGAAATTCAAGGTAATGTGGAAGACAATGTACAGATTTTAAGTGCAGAAAAGTTTGACCAGGAAATTACCAGGTTTAAGGTGAAATCAAGTGAAAGGCTGAATTTTATTTGTGTGTGTTGTCGACGAACTCATTATAAGCATCAAACTAGATTAGTTGATTTATACGTAAAAAGTGAAAAGATAAATAATTATGAGTGGAAGGATTTTGCAACTTATTTGTGGGTGGAGAAGTGTTTTGATTTGAGTTCTGATCAGCGTATTTGTAAATATTGTTATGATAAATTAAATCAAAACAGAATGCCTGCTAGAGCTGTTCATAATAATCTGGAGTTGGTAGACATTCCTCCTGAATTGATGGATTTAAATACATATGAGTCTATTTTGATTCAATGTGTCCATCCTTTTCAGGCTATTGTTCACATGGAGCCTAAGATAGGGAAATTGCCTCCTTCAGATTTACAGAGAGGATTAAAGGGAAGAGTTGTTTATTTGCCTCTAGATTTCAAGAAAATTATTGATACCATTGGTGTAGAGAAGGTGGAAGAGGAACCTCTGGTTATTCTAGTTAATGGGGTTCCGACAAAGAGTAAGAAAATCTGGCAAGATTTAGTGGATGTTAGGAAAGTCAAAAAGGCAACGTTGTATTTGGTCAAAAACAATGAGTACTACAAACATGTATGTGTTGAAGCAGAGGAAACAGCTGCAGATGAAGACAGTGATTGTTCAGCTGGCCAAATCGAAAAAGTTGATGTGTCTAGAAGTGAAGAAATATATGAACATTATACTGTTCATCCTTTGCATTCCAAAGAAGTGATGGGGAATGCAATTGACTTGTTTCAAATGAAAGCAGCAAAAGGAAGTCCCATTAGTGTTTGGGAAGAAAGTTTGGAAGCTCGTTGTTTTCCATATTTATTTCCAACAGGTCGAGGTGGACAATATGACGATCGACCACTTCAAATTCCTGCATCTGAATATCGAACTGTAAGATTATATGCTGAAGATCCAAGGTTTCGTCAATGCATTCCTTATTTGTTTCATCTACTGTATGAAAGTGACTTGTCTGGGCTTTCTTATGCAGTGAACCATATACTGAAAAGTGTAGCACATCTGCAAAATGTTTCGGCGAGGGACTTTATGGAGAAAGTCAATCTGCAAGACAATATTTTGGAATCTCATCTAATCAATCTCATGGCATGTCAGCGTGGTACAAATGAGTATTGGTACCGTCGTCATGGGGAATTGAAATGTATGCTAAGAAACTTAGGAACTCCTACATGGTTCCTCACTCTTAGCTGTGCCGAGTATGCATGGGACGACTTACTTCAATTTCTACGAGAGGCAAATGCAAATATACAAAATATAGAATTCAAAACTGCTGGAGAACTGTGTTCTTTGGATCCAGTGAATGTATGCAGATATTTCAATCATAGATTTGAAGCTATGATGTCTTTTATTACCAACAAAAAAAATCCTCCCCTTGGAGAGGTTTTGGATTTCTTTTGGAGAAAGGAGTATCAAGCAAGAGGTGCTCCTCACATACATATGTTGTTGTGAATTAAAGATGCACCCAAATTTGGAACAGATTCGGATGAGACAGTGATGAGGTTCATTGAAGAGTATTCAACATGTGCTGTTCCGAAAAGTACAGAAGAAAACAGTTTAAGGCAACAAGCTTTACGCTTTCAATCCCATCGTTGTGGAAAGTACTGTTGTTGAAAATTCAGAAACAAAGACAAGTTCTATACAAAATGTCGTTTCGCGTTTCCACGACCAGTGATTTCTAAAGGAAGAGTAAATAATTTGATGTTTTCTCTGCAACATACAGTGACGAGGAAATCACCAAAAAATACATACAATTTAAAAAGAAACGAAGAGTCCAAGTACATCAACGACTACAACCCAGTGATTTTGTCCATGTGTAATGCTAACATGGATATTCAGTTCGTTGCTGACAACTCTATTGCTGTGGCTCGATATGTGACGTCTTACATCACAAATAAAGAAAAGACAGAACTGAAGGAAATGTGGGAGGACATTTCACATGAAAAGAGTCTAAGCAAGAAATTATACAGTTTCAGTTTGAAGATGTTGTCGCATCGAGAAATTGGAGCATTTGAATGTTCTGATCGGTTATCATCAGCAAGCCTATATGCCAAATCTAGAACCATCATTTGGGTGAGTCTAGGTCTTGCTGCAACACGAAACCGAGTTTTGAAATCTGTACAAGAAATTGAGTATTTGGCGGAGAAAGAACCAGAAAGTACAGATATTTTGAAGACAAACATGTTGGATACATACTATCCAAATAGAAGTCCTTACCTTGAGAACGCTTGTCTCTATGAAGTTCCGCAAAGATATATTTATAAGAGGAACATCAGAGAAGATATCAATAATGGAATATATGCTGTCATTGGGTGTGAAGGATGTCTAGTAAAGCAGAGAAAAGGCCATTTGATTAATCATCGAAAATTGAGTTGCGAAAATCCAGAGAAAAAGGAATTTTACTATTTAGCTCTTTTGCAACTCTTTAAGCCATGGCGTACAGAAGAGGAACTACTTGGAGATTTTCTCTGTTACGAAGATTCTTTTAATGCAACGAAGCATACCATAGAATGTCCAGTTTTTCCAAATTATCTGCAAATATTGAACGAAGAAATAGAGCAAGAAGCCGCAATTGCTGTAGAGATTGCTAGAGACAGTTCTCAAGACAGTCAGAGTTCTGCTTCATTGAGTCAGGATCCACTAGGAGGACCAATTATCCAAAATGAAGCTGCCACTGCCATGGATGAGGTGGAAAGAGCTATGGAACAAGCTCAAGATGATGTAGTTAACTTAGAAGATTTGGTGAAACAACTAAACCTTGAGCAGAAACAGATATATGACGAAGTCACAGAACAGGTTGAACATGGATTCAGTCATGAGAAAAAAGAGTGCTCATGTGCATCATTTAAGCCTGTCCAACTGTACGTGAGTGGAGAAGCGGAAACTGGAAAATGTTTTCTGATTAAAGCAATTGCAACTTATCTGCAGGAAAGGACTGAATCACCGCTGTCTTGTGTTGTTACCGCTCCAACTGGGCTGGCAGCACATAATATTAAAGGGATTACTTTACATCGTTTACTGATGCTGCCAGTGGAGCATGATAACAAATTGCAATACCACAAGCTATCTGGAGATGCGTGTTCCGAAGTTTCCGGAGTCCTGAAGAAAATGAAACTTCTTATCATTGATGAAGTAAGCATGGTCTCAAATCTAATGCTTGCTTTTGTGCATTTGAGAATGCAAGAAATTCTTAGAACAGAGTATGATGTGTTATTCGGAGGAAAACACATTATTGTTTTTGGAGATCTACTGCAGTTGACTCCAGTGAAAGGACAACCTGTGTTTAAAATGGTCACGCATGAAGATACCAGGAATTGCCTAGGAAGCATTGGAAACGTTAATATATGGTTACATTTCAAATATGCAGAACTACTCCAAAATATGCGTCAGGCAAAGGAAGAAGATTATAAAAATATTCTACAAGATGTAAGAATCGGAAAAGTAAGTCAGCATGGGAAAGAAGCTTTACATGGACGATTAATTTCAAATTTGTACCCAAATGAAAACATTCTTCCAGAGAATATTTTTAAGAAAATTAACGAGAAGAAATTTGGCATATGTTTGATGCCTACTCTGAAAGAATGTTCCATGTTCAACAACAAAATGTTAAAGTTAGAAAATGAAGAGATAGTGAAACTGGAAGCTATAGATAAAATAGAGCATATGGGAGCAACAATTATTTTGTCAGAAAATTTGAAATCAAAATTGGATTCATTAGAGAAGACTATATCTAAAACTGCTGGTTTTGAAAAGACTCTGAATGTGTGTTTAAATTGTCGTATCATTTTGAGAAGGAATTTAAATGTTGAAAGAGGTCTGGTAAATGGAGCAATGGGTCATGTTGTTGGTTTTGTGAATTATAAAAATAGAGATGGAATTGAAATTTTAAAAATAAAATTTGATGGCATTGACGAAATAGAACACATTTGTCTTTGTTCAGCTAGATTTTTGCTTGTGAAAGACTTATATGTTCGCCGAAAACAGTTTCCTGTTTGTTTAGCATATGCGGTGACAATTCATAAATCTCAAGGTTTAAGTGTAGATAGTGCTTTGGTGAACATTGGAAGTTCTGTGTTTAAAGAGGGTACGGCATATGTGGTATTATCACGAGTCAGAACTTTATCAGGATTGTACTTGATTGAGTGTGATGAAACAAAGATTTGTGCTGATCTAGATTGTGTTAAAGAATACAATAGGTCAAGAAGAGAGTATGCTCCACATTTGCCTCAATATCCTCTGTTTGAAAAACGTGTGGTAGGCCGAAAAAGAAGAACTGAGAATAATTGCAGTGACGTAGTAGCAAAAAGACAAAAAGTAGATGAAACTGTAATTGTAAGTAGAAAGAAAAAGGATTCTGTTGAAGATGTTGTTGGATCTGAGTTTGAAAACAGTTCTGGTGTCAACTGCTATGCTAATGCAGTGGTTAATGTTGGTTTTTTTTTCTTCAAAATTTACAAGAACAGATTGTTGAAAATCGGGATCAAACATTCTGCTGTTTATTGAATTCTGTGTTTGAGAAATGTAGCAGTGATAGAGCAAAAATAGAAAGTGTTTCAGAAATTCGAAATCTTCTAGACATATGTTCTGGTCAAAATCAGTTTTCACAGAATATTCAGCAGGATTGTCAGGAATTTTTAATGTATATGTTTGATGTTATGGAAGATGAAGGTGTAGATATAAAAAATCTTTTTAGCCTTTCTTATCAATGGCAGCATGACTGCGACAACTGTAGTTTATCAAGTAGTACTACAATAGACACTGAAAGATTGATATATTTGACTTTACCAGACTGCAAATCAGTGTCTTTTAATAATCTAGTTAAAGCAGCTGATCACAATATGGTGTGTACCCAATGTAAGTCTGCAATGCTGTCTACATTATTTTTACAAACTTATGGTAAATATGTGATTTTAATGTTCCAACGATGTAGACCTGATGGAAGTAAATTGTCAACTTCTATTAAAAATTTCGTGGCTTCTCAGTTATCAATTTCAGGAAGAACCTTTGCAACTGTAGCTAATATTTATCATGACGGTCCTTCAACAACATCAGGGCATTACACATGCTATTTAAAAAGTCATAAAGGTTGGACCCACTGTAATGACACTTATTTGACTTTCAAACGTTTGCCTTTTGACTTAAAAAAATTCATACCTAGTGTTTTTAGAACCAAAATTTAAGTAAAGGTAATTGGCCTATGAAGACGGGAGCAGTTAATAAAGGTTAGTTTGCTGTTAAAATTATATTCTGAGTAAAAGTGATCAAGATAATATAAAAAATTGAGATGTCATATAGGTACTGTAAGTGGATCTCATAGTAAGTGATATCAGTATTATAGGAAATGATGAACATGAGTGAGTCAGAGATGGAATTACGAAAATTTAAATATTGTGAAAAACATTTTTGAGCCTTTCTTTCAGAACGTCGGAAAAACAGTAATTTTAGAGTTTGTTTTAATTAATTTGAAAATATACTGATACATCTGACACTATTTGGCCTTAAGGAATGGTGAAGGAATGAGCAAAGAGTTATGACTGAACAGAAGAAGTATATGAAAATAATGAAAATATTTCAGATGTTCTTCGAGGTTTTCTTCTAGAAAGTCGATGAAATGGAATTTTTAGAGAACAGCAGAGTACTTTCCAACGAAAAGGACCTTCATGATATACTATTTGGCCTAAAGGAAAAATAAGTGAATCAAAGATTAGTGTACATTTGTTATTTTTAAGTTTAGATGTTTTTTTTTAAAACACAATCTTTTTGATTGTGTTTTTTTTCCCCGCTGTCATATGATGAGTAGTTTGAACTCACTTTTTTAAGTGAAATTCAATATATTCTGAGAACAGCTAAAATAAACTATGTAACATGTTGTACAAGTTAATCTATAGTTTGTATTCTGTAATTTAAATTATATTCCCATTGTCTCACACTCACTTTCCTTTTTCCACCCTCTTTCAGCTCTTTTTACTCACTTATAATGTCTTTCAACCCCGTTCTTTTACTCCACTTCATTCACAACCCCTCATTCTCATTTCAACTGTCTGCATCCCCTCTCTCCCTTGCATAACTATTCAGCTTTCAGTCTGTCTGCTTTACTTTCCTTTTCTGTGTTTTCCTCCTTTGCTCTTTTAGTAATTCCTCTTTAGTCACTCACCAGTATTGTCGCACTCTATCACTATAAATCATCCACTCTCCCTCGCTTATCTTTGTTTCCTCCTTTCTTTTGACCTCTTCTCTCTATTTTCAGTTCACTACCTCTATGTCCTCAGTCCCTCACTCTCCTTGTGTTATGTTCACTTGTGTTTATCTACCTTCTATCATTTCTCTTACAACAACTTCACTGCTCCTCTCTCATCGTTCTTCAACCTATTTCTTTTAGTCTGGTTCCATTACTACCCCTCATTTCCTATCTTTCAGTGTCCTTCTCTTTACTTTCATCACTGAATCACTTTCTCTCAGTACCACTGTTTTAGTCCTCTTCTCCTCTCTTTCCTTCTTTTGCTCCCTTACTCATTTTTCTTTCCTCACTCATTGTACTCCACTTTACTCAGTCCTTCCCTTAGTCTCTCTGTCTACTAACTTCCTCACTCCTTTTCCCTCAATCCTTCTATATTATCCTCTCTCCCTTCATCCCTTCACTCTATGACTCTCCTTCACTTACTCTCAGTTATCTTCCATTCCTCATTCTTCTAAATGCATCCTTTATTAGACTCCTTTCCCTCTCAGTCATTATCTTTTTACTTACTCCTGTTTCCTGATTTAGTTTTGCTAACTCATATTCTTTTAGTATCTTTCTTACCTTCAGTTCATTTTTCTCTTCTTCTCTTCCTTTCTGTCAGTGAATCTATATGCCTTACTCTTAGTAATTTGCTCTCCTTCTATTTCTTTTTCCCTCTTTTTGTCCTTCTACCTTACTTTATTTCTAAATACACTGTTATGATTTTTAACCTCTTCATTTGTATCTTTAATTTTAAATACATATTTTACTAATTATAACTTATTTTTTCTTCTCTCTTTACAGATACAAAATGTAGTAAAAGAAATGTAATTAAAGTTACATTTATTATATGGTAAGTGTGACTAATAAAATGTAGTTTGTCATGACCCTTTGCTTTAACCTCACTACTATTTTCTCAACCTACCTCACTCCTGTTTCTTTACTCTGCTTCTCTCACTTATTCATATTCTCCATGTTTAATACCCTTTCCCTATTTCCCCTCCCACATTCAACTTCTTTCAGTCCCCATTCTTTACTTCCCTTACCCTCTGTTCCCTTCCTTTGCTCCCTCACTCATTCTCTTTACCTTGATCATTTACTTCACTCCTACACACACACCTCCCCCAACACACACACACACCTCTGACATACACCCCACACACACACCACACACACACCTCACACACACACACAGCCACACACACACACTCTTCACACACACACACACATACACACATCCCACACACACACACACACTCCACACACATACCCCCCACACTCGCACACCCCCCACACATATCTTACACACCCACACCTCCACCCATACCCAAACACCCCACACACTACAATCCCACCCACGATACACCCCCACACCCCCACCTACACCCACTGACTCCCTATAAGTCACCCACTCTGCCTTACTTACCTTTCTTTCCTGTTTCACTAAGACCCTTTCAGTCACTGTTTCCTTTACTCTCTCTCACTTTTCTGTCTGTCACTCCCCATGTCTTACCCTTATTCAGTTTTTTCACCCTCTTTTACCCCTCTTTACTTACACTCACTGCTCTTTTCTCACCCTCCCTCACCGTTGTTCATTTATCCCGGTTCCGTCACTACCCTTCTTTCTCCATTCTTTACTGTCCTTCTTTTTTCTTTCAACACCCACTCACATTCTCCCAGTACCTCTACTTTACTCTTCTTCGTCTCTCTTCCCTAATTTCGCTCCCTTATACATTTTCCTTTTCTCAATAACATCCTATTATACCTTCTCTGTTTTTTACTATGTAATAAACAATCCCTCTGTGTTGCTCTCTATAGCTCTCTTCCTCTTAACATTACTCTCTCTGTGTTCTTCCCTCATGCTCACTCCTTCATTAATTTTTTTATTGGTGCGCGCCCCGGTGCGCGTACCCTAAGGAAAAAAGAATGACAGAGATTCTTTAAAAATATAGGTTTATTTTTATAAATTAAAGGTAGTTCTAAAAATAACTTTTTTTTAAATTCTTTTTGTTGTTTTATATTTTTTTATTGTTTTTTTGAACATTTTTCACTTTTTTTTGGTTTTCTGAACACTTTAAAAAATATTTTTTATTTTTTATGGGGAGAAACAAAAAACAGGGAATTGTAAACGGCTCAACTGGAGCAAAAAAAAAATCAGGAAAAAATTTGGGTTTTTTGGGGCAATTGTTGTCACCAGCAAGAACGATGAGCTTTACGCTCTGCTCACCATAGCTGATGGTCTTACCACAAAAAATACAAGTGACCCTGAATTCACCAAACCGTGGTTGGATGATTGGCATCGTCTCCCTTGTGTCTGGTCCCGATGGAGTGGGTTGCTTTCTTTTGGAGGTGCTGGGTGAAGATTGGGGAAGGTTACTGGCCATTTCTCTCATCTCTGCAGCAGCATAGTTCCTGGGATGCTTGTGCTGCATATGCCTAATCATGGTGTAATTACCAAATGAATATTTCCTATTAGGGTTCCCCCTTGAAAGTTCCATGTCACAGATTAGGCAAGTCACCTTTGGTGCATTGACTTTCTTATTGCCCTCTGGAATAGAAAAAAACTCCCATACTATGTGCTCCTTTGGCCTATATGGGGTATTGTCTTCTGGGAGGAATGTCCTTCTCCCCTCCTCATCCTCCTCCTCCTCTTCTTCTTCCTGACCACCAAAGTGATGTTGTGGTGGTTCTCTTGGTGGTGGTGGTGGTGGTGCAGATGCTCCAGCTGCTGCTGCTACTGTAGCCATTTTAAAGTAGAAAAGATTAGAGACAGATCTCCAAACACGTCTTCCTCAGTCGAAGGACAAAGTCAGAATAAGGAAAAATGGTGGGGGCTTTCATCATTTGGAAAACAAAACTGTTCTGGACCAATGAAAAGTGTTATTTTCAAGTCACATGATCTGAGTTTTCATCATTTGGAAACCAAAACTGATCTGCACCAATGAAAAGTGTTATTTTCAGATCACATGACCCGATGCGCTTACGCTACGCGCCCCGGGGCGCACCTGGGGCGCGTAGCGTAAGCGCGTCAGGACGTTGCGCGATCGTATGCGCTCGCGTGCTTCCGGGTGCGCTTACGCAGTGCGTCATATGACGCAAAACGCGAAACGTCACGATGTTGTTTTCGTTCGCGAGAATAGCGCTAACGGGACGCTCACCGGTACGCGCCCCAGGGCGCGCCGTAACATTGCGCTTACCCGTGCGTTCACCGGTACGCGCCCCGGGAGCGCTCCGGGGCAAAAAATAAAATTTAAAAAAAATAATAATATTACATAATTATACAATATAAAATTTGTTATAATTTTTTTTAATTTTTATACCTATAGAGATTTGCTATTAAAAAACCATTGAAATTCACTGAAAAAACGATAGGTTTCACACCAGTTATAGTTAGGAATTAGCATTTAAAAAACCTATTAAATTCACTGAAAAAAACATAGGTTTCACACCTGTTATAGTTAGCTGGAAGTTTTACTTGCATAAAACCATTGAAATTCCCACGTTATAGTTAGTTGGACTCACTATAACTTGCGCGTGCAATGCACTGCTGATGACATCACATATTACATCACTCATGACATGGTCAGCGACATCACTCATGACATCACTGATGACACCATCCTTGTGACAGAGTGACAGACCTCCTTTCACTGTAATGTAACCCTTGAAACACATATTCAAAAATAGAAACTAAAATTTTCAAAAAAATGGAGATACCCATACCAGTTACAACAACCAATTCAATAATTCCACCGTCTATATACACATCCACTCATTCACCAAGAGTTCTATATAATCCCTCATACGTATACTCACTCATCATATGTAGCGATACACCTATACATCCTGTTACACACCGACAGTCATCCAAAAGATACTCTCTCACATACTCACACATGCAAATAAACTATTGAACATCCATTTATTTGCATATACAGCTATACACACACTACCACCTTACTACTAAGGAACCTTACACATACTTACTCTCTTAAACAATCACTTATAGAAACGCATACTTATTTAAAAAGGAACTCTTACAATCCCTTACTCTCACATATAGTCACTTATATACATCAATATTCACAAATACTACATTAAAACATATGTAGTTACTGATAAAGACAATAGTGAGACAGTCATTCAGTCAGTAACACACACATATACACAGTCATTCACCCATACAGTCCTGCACATATGCTGTCTTCAAAACATATACAAACAGAGAGTCAGTCACTCATGAATCTATGTTCTAAGTAATACCCCCACCAAACATATAGACCCTCATATTGATATTAAAAAAAAAACATCTAATAACCCATATACATACACATGTAGCTACTCACCAACCCATGCAGCCACTTATACACAAAGTGAAACACTAATCCATATATTTAAATATTTAAACATTACTCACTAATATATGTATATACTAAGATACACTTAATAAGCCAGTGAACATCCATGTAAACCCTTATTTAAACATTTATTCTTCCATCAACTTTTACATATACATATATAACACATATTTTTTTTTTTAAATACACACATTCACTGGATGGTGTCATCAGTGAAGTCATGAGTGATGTCACTGACCATGTCATGAGTGATGTAATATGTGATGTCATCAGCAGTACATTACACGCGCAAGTTATAGTGAGTTCAACTAACTATAACGTGGGAATTTCAATGGTTTTATGCGAGTAAAACTTCCAGCTAACCATAACAGGTGTGAAACCTATGGTTTTTTCAGTGAATTTAATAGGTTTTTTAAATGCTAATTCCTAACTATAACTGGTGTGAAACCTATGTTTTTTTCAGTGAATTTATATATATATATATATAGATATATAGATATATATATATATATATATATATGTATATAAAACACAGTTAAAGTGTAGTTATGGGCTCTACTTAAAATGGGAAAAAACTGCATTTTGTGAGTCCTGGTTAGGACCACAATCCATAACTTGCATATTATCCACACAAGGATTGGCCAGCATAGGTTTATCAGAAAGATAAAGTTAACTAAAGTTAACTAAGATATTTGTAGAAAAGGAGAGAGATAATGTTACAACTACTCCAATTGCCATGATGGATATACTGGGTGAATCTGTACTTGGAAGCACCCAATGTACTGGTAAGAAAGCTGCAAAGATTCCAGGTCATAGCAGCAAAACTAGCTCTAAACAGGCATCAGAGTTCCTCTACATTTTTAGCTTTGAGGGATCTCCATTGGCTGCCGATTAATCAGAGAATACAATTGAAATCTCTTTGTATTGTCTTTAGAGCAGCTCATGGTCTGGGACCTATACCACTTCAGAGAAAATTCTCGTGGTATGCTCCCTCAAGAAACCTCTGCTCAGTAACGGCAAATCTGGTGAACACCAAGCGATTTAAAAAAACTAGGACAGGCGGCAGAGCCTTTAGCTCTGCAGCATCACAGCTGTGGAATGCTCCCCCTCCTAATATCAAACAAATTCAGGATCTACTTCAATTTAGGAAGCAGCTGAAAATGTGGCTGTTCCCTAGAGAGGAATAATCCAAATAGACACTGTCAGGACATTATTCTCTTCATACATCTTTTTCTTTCTTATTTCTCTTTCTGCCATTGCTAGTTTCAGGGATAGCCGTCTTGTTTCCGGCACTTTTGACATCTTTCTAGCACTTTGACATCTTGGTAGCTCACAGCACCAGGATACCCGTTGGGTGACAGTGTGCTAAAGAAATACTATTTACATTACATTACATCTCAATGCCATTGTCAATCTGTAGAAGTCACCACACTTCAAAAATAGTCTCTGCATAGTATATATAGCTGCTCAGAAGATGGCTTGATATGTGAGCAGTATTTCTGTGCTCTGTGGCTACACAGTCTTACGTTGGTGGGAGGTCGGTTCTGGAGTTGTACTTTCCCTGTGCAGTCCGTAAGTCCTTTTAAGTATGCTTTGAGATGCTGATGATTTTGACCAACTCAGTGGGCTCGGTCATGGTAAACATGAGGCTCCTTGCCTCATTACATGTTGGAATTCCATAAGTTTGGAAAAGGGTTTTTAGCAACATGCATCTGGCATGCAAGAGCACTCGGCAGCAGAACAGTAGACTTATAATTGTGCAGTTGAGAATTTTATAGACAGAATTGTATTTGGGGTTTAGTTCTTCGATCTGTAGTCCTATCACCCGTGCAACACCTATTTGCTTGAGGCAACTTCCCCAAAGCTATGAAGGTATGGCTGCAGACTGAGGCAATGTGGCTGCATGTTGGTGTATGATTGTTCCAATGCTCGTAGTGTCTTGGACTTTGAGTTTACCTATACCCTATAATTTTGAAAGTGTCCTTGTCAGCTTTTATAAGATTGCCTTGAGAAGGTGAAGCTTATTTAACTTCATCTGGTCTATTTGGTGATAGGCAGTGGATCTTTGAAGATAGTTTCACCAAAGATTCTTCCCCGATGTAAAACAACTTTCAAATATTTGAACGGTGCTTTCATAATCCTGTAATAGTACTTTAGAAAGGCTGCCATGCAGGCCCATGATTGGCCCTTTAGCCCAAATTCCAGCCTGACCAGGTATCAACGAGTGCATTATAGTAGCCTGAAGACCCTTTTATATACGTTTAGCTTGAATTTTTCCAGGACTTTGATGAGTTGACCTGGGTAGCATTCGTGTCAATATTTGATCATTGGGAGGAGTGTTGCTCTGATTACAAGACTTATTGGGTCCGTACTGGGGTTTTCAATAGGGGTTTTCAATGGGCAGTCACTGAACTCTGCTGAAATCTGTGGATTACACATAGGCGCACTTTGCATAGCCTGGAGGCTGACAATCTCACATCCCTGAGGCCTGTGATATCATAAGTCAGGAAAAGTGTCAGCCTCCTGGGAGGAGTTCCACACCTTGAAGATGTTTTGTTAAAGTAAGCCCCTGGGCACTTCATGCTAAAACCATGCAGCACCAGGGGCTTTGTGTCAGTCAAGGAATCAGCCATACTACACTCTACCCTGCCCTAACTCATCAAAGTGTGGGTTGAGGTGGGGTCAGGAAGTATCATGGAGCCCACTCTGTGACGAACAAGGAAGGTGTGGGTTTAGAGGCTGCAGCTGAGCATCTAAGCTCTGCATTCTGTGCAGTGCATCAGCTCATTGGTCCATTGTACAGAATTCATTTCACAGCTCGTTGTGCTGCTATAACAAGTACTCCAACAAAATCCAGCTGGGCAGACTCTGCAGAGCTCTGGAAAGCATTTTAGCTTACAGCCTCTCCCATGACCTTTGCCAGTCAAATGGAAAAGACAGAGGAATGAAGTGATGTATTAAGGTGGGTGAACCATCAAACTGGCACGAAGATCCAAAGGTTGACACGGCTATAAATGCCAGTGCATGACAAGAGTCTTGAGGCTATTTGGCAGGAAAAGAATCAAACTAATATGGTATAATTGTTTTCAGAATGCAAACACATTTTTTTAACAGGGAGAAGTGTTTCAGCTTACTGCATCGGAATATTTGGCGTGATTGTGCTGGCATATAGGGCAATCAGGCAGTGTCCGATGGGCTGGTACAAAAGATCAGTGTGAGGGCCATTTTTTAGCAATATGTGGGCCTGTTTCATTACCAGGCGGATGGTACTTACTGTTGATGTCCCCAATATTACCACAAGTTTACCTGCAGCAGACACAAATGCATGCAGTCTCCAGTACCTTGCAAAATACAGGTGCTGACGACTGTTTGGATCTGAGCCTTCATGGACAAGTCAGTGTCTAGCTTCACAGTGCTTACTGATGTTGCGGGGGTACATATCCTGTGGCCACACTGGCGCCATGATTCACTTGGTGCGGGTGTAATCTCCAATGTCTCCAGGTTGCACTTTAATTGGTTCCATCTTAACCAGGAAAGCACCTCAGTCAAGCAGACGTTTATCTCTCTGCCTCTAAAATCGGCGCCCTTGTCACAGATGAACAGCAATAGCGTATCATCTGTGTTTGAAAATATTTGAGCCCCGTGTTCCTCAGCTAGGAGTACAAGGTGAACCATATAAACATTAAAAAGCGTCAGGCTCAGAATTGAGCACTGTGGCACCCCTACCTCCATAGGGGGGGTGGTGAGAGCTGCAAAGGGAGGGGACCAGATCATTTGCTGTTGGTCTCTTAGAAAGGAGGAAAACCACTTGAGTACTGTGCCACCAACGCAGATCATGGGGCAAGGTATCAAAGGCCGCTGAGAGGTCCAGCAGTACCAGTACCGCTTTTCTCCCTTTTTATCTAGTGTCTCCGTAATAGCTTGGGAGACTTCCAATAGGGCTGTTTCTGTACTGAAGTTAGCTCTGAAACCCGACAGACTGTGATGGAGTACATGGTTGGCTTCTACATATTCCGTGGTGACTGAATTCACATATTTTCCAAAACTTTGGAAAAGAAGGGCATCAGTGATATCGGCCTATAATTAGAGGCCCCCAAGGGGTCTGCCGAAGGCTTCTTTACTAGCGGGAGAATGTTTGCATTTTTCCAGCTATCTGGCATCTGCCCCTAATGCAGAGAGGTATTCAAAATCATGTTGACGGCTTGATTAGTAACCCCAGCAATAGATGACAGTACTTTGGCTGGACATGGGTCCGAGGGTGATCCGGACTTAAGAGATTTCATTATCTCCAGAGACTTTCCCAAAGGAACAGAAGGGAAGTGCGTGAGGGAAGGACCTGTCATCGGGTTGGCGGGGGTGGAGACCCAGATTTTAATTATTTCGCCTGGAACGGGGCCTCAAAGGAATCTTGAATAATTTAGATTTTTTCATAAAAATAATGCGCCACATGGTTGGTCCATTCACTGGTAGGGGTAAATGGACTGTCACTGTGCTAGGGGATAAGACATCTTAACCCAGCCGCGCAGCAGACGCGCACAGCGGGCACGCCGATGGCGCACCAAAGGCAAGCCCGTCTGCGCCAGGACGGGCCCAGGGGCCGTTACCCCTGGTAAAAAGTCACTGGCTCGTACGGCTTATTCCTCAGCCATGTTACACTCATTTCGCAAGTCGGTTAGGCATGATTGCATTATTACCCAGAATGACCGGCAATGCCCGAGCTCTTGCACTGCTTGCAATTTTCATCTGGAGGCCTCTCAGTTATGTAGAAACTTGTCATCGGGTCCCAAGACTTCTCAGTCTTGGTCTTTCGGCAGTTTGAACTGCCGTTCCTTAATCAAACACAAAAGAAACATCTGTGATCTTCTGGCTGATGAGTCTCTGGATGCTTTGTTTCTGACGGAGACTTGGCTGCATGAAAGTGCGGGCCCTGATATCGCGGAAGCCTTGCCCACAAACTATGCTATTGTCAGGAGAGACAGACCTATGAGAACAGGGGGTGGCATTGCGATCATTTTTAAAAAAAACATTGCAGTGCACTCTAGAGTCGGTCTCTCTGAGTCCCGGTGAGGCGGCTCTTTTTAAACTTACTTTGCTCCCTAATCTTACTCTGACCGGCCTGTTAGTGTACCGACCGCCAGGGTCCATTCAGTCATGGGCGTCTACATTTTCTGACTTTATCGCAGCTATTCTGGTAAATTCAAGCAACTTCTCCATCATAGGTGATCTTAATATTCATCTAGATGATCCACAGAACAATCCAGGTAGGAACCTGATTGATGACCTCTCAACTATGAGCATCACCCTGTGGAATTCGGGAGCCACTCATATAGGCGGGCATCTATTGGACCCCATTTTTTCCAACCTTACACATCTAGATTGTTCCCCTGCTCTGTTCCCATGATGCACTGGGCCAGGGACAGACTAATTTGCATATAGCCAGGTTCTGAGCTGGGATGGGGCAGTGAGATAAATAACGGTGATGGATCAAGCCCGGATCTTTGGACTGGGTAAGAGTGGTCTGCTTAATTCAGACACTCTGTTCATCACCACCCCCTTTTCTGTATCGTTTTTGGCCACTACAGGTGTGGCAGGGTATACTCAGACATGAGTCCCTTTCTCACTGCTCCATCAGGATTCAAGCAAGCCGGGCCAAAGAGGCTGAAATGCCAGAAACCGGTCCCCGGTAGCTTGTCTCCTTTCTGGCGAAGAATTGGCTTGGTAGTTTGGTCTGCCCTGTTCCCATGATGCACTGGGCCAGGGACAGACTAATTTGCATATAGCCAGGTTCTGAGCTGGGATGGGGCAGTGAGATAAATAACGGTGATGGATCAAGCCCGGATCTTTGGACTGGGTAAGAGTGGTCTGCTTAATTCAGACACTCTGTTCATCACCACCCCTTTTCTGTATCGTTTTTGGCCACTACAGGTGTGGCAGGGTATACTCAGACATGAGACCCTTTCTCACTGCTCCATCAGGATTCAAGCAAGCCGGGCCGAAGAGGCTGAAATGCCAGAAACCGGTCCCCGGTAGCTTGTCTCCTTTCTGGTGAAGAATTGGCTTGGTAGTTTGGTCTGCCCTGTTCCCATGATGCACTGGGCCAGGGACAGACTAATTTGCATATAGCCAGGTTCTGAGCTGGGATGGGGCAGTGAGATAAATAACGGTGATGGATCAAGCCCGGATCTTTGGACTGGGTAAGAGTGGTCTGCTTAATTCAGACACTCTGTTCATCACCACCCCCTTTTCTGTATCGTTTTTGGCCACTACAGGTGTGGCAGGGTATACTCAGACATGAGTCCCTTTCTCACTGCTCCATCAGGATTCAAGCAAGCCGGGCCGAAGAGGCTGAAATGCCAGAAACCGGTCCCCGGTAGCTTGTCTCCTTTCTGGTGAAGAATTGGCTTGGTAGTTTGGTCTGCCCTGTTCCCATGATGCACTGGGCCAGGGACAGACTAATTTGCATATAGCCAGGTTCTGAGCTGGGATGGGGCAGTGAGATAAATAACGGTGATGGATCAAGCCCGGATCTTTGGACTGGGTAAGAGTGGTCTGCTTAATTCAGACACTCTGTTCATCACCACCCCCTTTTCTGTATCGCTGCCCCTACAATAGTCAGATCATTTTCTGTTAACATTTAGGCTGTCTACTCCTGCGGCTTCCATCTTCTCTAACTCGACAGTAAGGACCGGTAAAAGGGATTGGAAAAAGCTGGATATGAATTATCTGAAATCTGCTCTAGATTCCATTTCAGCAAGTGATCTACTAGACACAGACGATATAGAGATAGTGTGTGGTAAGATCAACGCGTGGCTTTTAAAGGCCGCATACATCTGCTTGCCTTTAACACAGACAAAAATAAATGTCCATCAAACTCCAGCGCCATGGTTTAACGAATTACTCAAGACCGACAAATCCAAATGTAAACGGCTAGAGCGCCTCTGGAGGAAAGACTACTCCTTAGAAGCAGGGCAGACTTATAGAAAAGAACTTAAGCTTTACCACACAGCCTGCACTACTACGAGAGCTGGCTATGTTGCAAAGACCATCTCTGAGGCAATAAATAAATCGAAAACATTTTTTAACTTAGTTAAAGAGCTGGCTGGCTCACAAACTATGGCTAAACCCCTTTCGCTGAGTAGTGCTCAATGCGAAGAATTGGCGCAATTCTTCACTAATAAGATTGATATAATTTACTCGGACATATTAAAACAACATCAGGCACCAGCCATAGCTAATACTGATTCAGGCCTCACTGACTTGGGTACCTCCATCCAGTCAGCCTTGACCTATGAGCCACTAACCTCCTGGCCGGAGATGACAGTTCAAGGCCTTCAAGAGTCCAGCTGACCCTCTTCCAATTTCGATTCTGAAACTTTTAGACACCCCTCAACTTTCTGTAATTTGTAATGCCCTAAACCTGTCCCTACATAATGCCACGGTCCCGGCTTTGTGGAAGCATGCTATGGTGTCACCTTTATTAAAAAACCTACGGACGACCCCAAAATCCCCGCTAATTTCCGGCCTATCTCCCTCTTGCCTGCTTTCTCCAAAATCTTGGAGAAACATGTTCATAGCCACCTTATCCAGTACACGGAGGCTAATGAGATACTCCATACCTCGCAGTCAGGTTTCCGCCCTGGGTTCTCCACAGAGACAACCCTGCTGGGAGTGAAGGAAAAGATACGCCATTTGGTAGATAGAGGTGATTCAACCTGCTCAAATTAAACGGAGGCAAAACAGAGGTTTTAATACTGGGCCCCAAACAAGATCTCTGGAGCCCGAGACATTGGCCCCCGGAAATGGGAATCCTTCCCATTCCTTCGGAACAGGTGCGAAATCTGGGGATTATCATCGACAAGGGTCTAACCATGCAACCCCAGGTTAGGAAACTTACAGCCACCTGCTTTACCATCTTGCGGTGGCTCAAGAAAATTATTTGGATGTTGCCTGGAGATACACAGAGGTCCGTTGTCAATGCTTTAATCACTTCTCGACTGGATTATGGCAACGTCCGCTATTTGGGGGCATCCCAGGCTGTCATCAGACGCCTTCAGCTTGTGCAAAATGCAGCGGCAAGGCTGTTATGCAAATGCCACAGAATGGAACGTATGTCAGGACAATCGGTACACTACATTGGCTCAGAATTGAAAACAGAGTTAAGTTTAAGGCCCTTAGTTTTATGCACAGGATTAAATGGGGCACTGCCCCGAGATACCTACAATCCCTGGTGCATATATACACTCCGGCCCGCTGTCTGAGATCTTCTTATCATGGCCTTTTTAGTCTGCCCAAGATCCGTCTTGCCAGGATGGGAGGTAGGTCCTTTTCTTTATTGGGCCCAAAATTGTGGAACTCCCTCCCCCTGACATAACGCAAGGAACCGAGTTATATGCACTTTCGTAGAGCCACTAAAACTTGGTTGTTTAATCAATAAGTAGCCCCTCCCTGCACCACAGTAATTTTGCTGTACTCATAGGCTTTCTGTCTCGTTAGCGCCGGGAAACCCTTTTGGGTAGCGGTCGCGCTCGGAAAGCTAAAATAAATAAATACATTTTACGATTTTGAAGAGTTCTTTACTTTTATTCCCGGCTTGCTCAATTTTAGAAGAGAAGAAATGTTTCTTTTCCTCGTGAATTTTACTGTAGTGGACTTTCAAGGCCTGTTTGTAGATGGTTTTGTCCTCCGGATTGGAGTTGTTCCGCCACGCTCTCTCCCGGCGTTTACAAGCGATTTTACTCTTTGTAAGGGCTTCCGTACACCAGGGGGCAGAGACTCTGCCCGGCTTTTGCTGCATGAGTGTTGGGGGGGCAAGCTCCAAAGACCGGAGCTGTAGCCAGTTCTCGAGAGAGAGCACGTCACACTCAAGATTTCCACTGTAAGGGATGGGGTGTAGCCTGAGTGCACCATACAACGCTTCAGGGGTGATCTGGTGAAAAGAACTAAAACTGCTAGGGCGGGGCTTGCTGTTGATTGAGGGCCACATGAATCCTTGCAGACTCTGACACCGAGGAAAAAATGGTCGGACCACACTATGGGAAGGGGCGCGTCCATTTCTTTCTTGCCAGTAGAGAAAATCTGATCCAAAATGTGACCCTTGTCATGGGTAGGAAGGTGGACATAGGAGACTAAGTTGAAATTGTCTAAAGATTCATGCAGCCTTTTAGGCTCATGTTCCGCTGATTTGTCCATGTGAATATTAAAATCCCAAATACCAAGCAATGTTTGTATTTAGCGGCAATAGGAGAAATAGCGTGACTAATGGAGTCAATGTACTTTCGGGCTGGTCCGGGAGGTCTGTAAATTAGTACGCCCGCAACAGCTTTATAAGTAGATATGACAAAAATATATATTATAGCAACTGCCCCCCCCCCCGCTCACTGATCAATCCTACCTTAAGATCTGGTAGCCAGGGAGAATCACACTCGCAATGGTGGGATTAGAGCTTTTGTTTAACCATGTTTCAGTTAGTAACATAATATCAGGATTTAAGTCGAGTGGTAGGTCATAAAGCTGCAGCTTGTGTTTTTTTACAGACCTGGTATTGAGAAGCAGAGCCTTCAGCTGGCTTCCTTCCCTGTGAGTCTGTTCTGCACTTGTCTTACTATAGGGGAAAAAAGCCACCCAGTTGCAGTGCATGCAGACAAGCATCTTTACATCGGGATGAAGAGCAAAGTAGGAGCGGCAGCTCACACACTTGCCGATGTCCAATAACCTTGCTCTACAATACCTTATGCAATTCCTGTGATTGAGTAGCCAACTGGCAGCATTTCCGGCGCTGGCCACCTCCGGGGTACGTTCGCACAGCGTCCCATTTCATATTGCCCATGTTTACCAACTAGACTACTAATGCCACTAAAATGGTGGTTCTAGTATTCGCATCGGCACCGCCCACTCAGGGTTCGATTCCCGCCCTCCCTCCAAACAACAAATTCAAACAGTGCAAATATATAAAATATCAGCTAAAAGCAAGTCGTATTTTCCAACACTTGACAACATTATTTTAATTAGCCACTCCTCGTCCTGGAGCACCAGAAGTCTACCATTCAAAGCATTGGAGAACTGCTGAGAAGTGCCAGCAGTATTCCTTCCAGAATATGTTTGCTTACATAAAACTAATCTCCAACTTTTATGCCCCTCCACTTTCAAATGTCATCAGCTGCTACTGGTTTTTGCTCCTCCCTTTGACGATAGCCAAGCTTCAAAGTTAGAATTTGTTTTTTGGATCTTTAGAGGGCCCAAGATCCAGGCATGATTCTTTTTCTTATGTGGCCTACAGAAGTTTACTACTTTGGTCTTTGTGCTATGTGTCACTATTTTGTTGACCAGGTTAGATTTATGTAGGGCTTTGAGCGCTTTTTAAATCCCTGTTCTGACATAATCCAAAAGATTTTTTATTTTTTTATAATAAGAAATCATATTACAACCCAACAGGCCAGCATGATACCAACTCTGTACAGGAGTTGATATAGTCACAGTCTATACAATGCATAAAATGTCTGCAATAATATACGCCCCACCTGCTCACTTCCAAAACAAAAATGCATATTCATAATACATCCAGACAATTGTAAGAATCAGCATAAATAAGCAACAAAGTTATCTCCCACTACTCAGTACCACATAGAGGGCCTAAGACTTCACCGTCTCATTCTACTAGATCCACATTATCCAGAAGAAGAGGGAGCAGGTCCAAAAGCAGATGGGAAATAATATCCCATCATGTTTATGTCACTGTCTGAATTTCGCCCACACTTGACTCTTCAGTAGATTCTTGGTGATTCTGAGCCCAGGTCAGGAATGGCTCCCAGATGTTGTGAGGTCTGGAAATAAATACAAAAACTTTGGTAAAATGACCATTTTAGCCAATGCTATCTTTCCGGCCAGACACAGTGGTAACCTGGACCATATTTTAACCTTCTCTTTCAACCACATGACAGCCCACCTATAATTTAAATTCCACACCTCCTGTTTTACTCGATTTATCCATACCCCCAGATATTTAACCGCCTCAGCCTCCCATTTCAGGGGGAACTCAGATCTCAGATGTCACGGGGGGGTGCCATCTGTTAGGTGAAATATCACTGACTGGCCCGGATGATGAAGACACCAGCCAGACCTCCGAACTAAATAAATTCCCACAAAATGGGATCAATGTTCTCCTCTGGATTTACAATGTAAAGAGTCACATCGTCTGGGTAGAGGGAAATAAGTAGGCTCCGGGAGCTGAACCCTATAGCTCGGGCAGTATGATGTTGCCGGATGCGGGCAGCCAAGGGCTCCATTGCGATCGCAAAGAGCAGAGGAGAAAGGGGGCACCCCTGTCTGGTGCTACGCGAAATAAGAAAAGGATCTGAAAGTAAACCATTCACCTTAATCCGAGCACTGGGTAGAGTATACAGCAGCTTAATATGGTTAATGAAGAGCGAGCTAAACCCCATGCGGCCTAAAATTGCAAACAGATACAGCCATTTGAGCGTATCGAATGCCTTGGTGGCGTCCAAAAATACAGCCGCGGCTGTGAGAGGTCAATCTCCCGGGAATGAACTCCGACTGGTCGGGAAGTGCAATAATGGGAAGCAGGGGCCGCAACCTGTTTGCAATCAGCTTGACTAGGATTTTAACATCAACATTTATCATTGATAATGGCTGATAGGAATCTAACTCCGTTTCTGGCTTCCCAGGTTTTAGAAGCGTGATGATGATCGCTTCTCTCATGGACTGAGGTAACACACCATCCTCCAAAGCCTCTTCATATAAAGCCAACAGCTGAGGTGCCGGCTCCTCCACATAGGTTTTATAAAAGGACGTAGTCAGGCCATCCGTCCCAGGGGCCTTATCTAACTGTAAACTGTTTATAAACTGGGAGACATCTCCCACTGTGAACGCGAGATCCATATACTCTCTATGGGTGTTATTGAACCAGACCAGTGCCAGCTAATCAAGGAAGGTTTGCATCCCTTCGGGGCACACCTCCTGAGTGGTAGTGTACAGGTGAGAACAAAACACGGAGAACACGTCTAGAATTTCTGCTTTGCCCCTGACAGTGGCACCTTCTGAGGTTTGTATTTCATAAATGAATGCAGTCGATCGAGATGGTCGGATCATGCCACCTAATGTGGGGCCGGTCTATCACCCTCCCCATACCGTCACGCCTCAGCATATTTCCCCAAAAATGTAACTTCGCGTTGTGCCTCTTTGGAAAAGGCTAACAATTTTGTCTTCCGGAGAGCCACCGTTTGTGGTTCATTTGTGGAATAAAATTGTTCCTCAAACTCCTTTTTCTGAGTTTCCAGTGAGGCAATCGTGCCACGGATAGCCTTTAACACTCCCGCCTGCCTAGCAATACATTGACCCTTGATAATTGCCTTGAATGCCTCCCAGAGTGAGGCCTCAGTAGCCACCGAGTCCACATTGAGGGTAAAATAATCAGTAATGTCTGTCCGTATTTCCTCCCTAAAGGCTTCATCAAGCAGGGAATATGACGGGAGGTGCCAGGAGAAAGCACAGGGGAATGCACCTGGAAGCAACAGTTTCAAGAGGCATGGGGCGTGGTCCGACAGGGAGCGCGGCAGGTGCAAAATGTCAAAGGTCTGAGTAGCAATATCTCGGGAGACTAACCAGAAGTCCAAGCTGGACCAAGCACTATGATGATCGGAAATGCATGTGCCCTCCCTCACTAATGGGTGTCTCCTATGCCATATATCTAAAAAATCCCCATCCGCAACTATGGAATTTAAGGCGGCGCTGGCAGCCGGGTGTGAGGGGCGAACCGCACCCTTCCTGTCCATGTCATCATTTAGGATAGCATTAGAATCCCTTCCCCACAATATTGTACTGCAACCTGTTGCTCTGACCTTTGTCTAAATACCCCAAAAGAAGTTGGGGGAGTCTACATTTGGGCCATATACCGCTAAAATATCCAGAGAAACCCCCCCAGCACTCCAATTATGAGGATATATCTCCCTCAGGATTGCCATGTGCCTCACCCTCCTGCCAGTCCACCCCTTTTCTGACCAGACCAGCCACTCCACGGGTGTATTTAGAGTGGATAGAAGAGTACACATTCCCCCATCTGTTATGTCATAGCCTCTGCAATGGTGTTACATTTAAGTGTGTCTCAAGCAATAAACACACATCTATATTATGTCTGGATAAATAAGCATGCACAAGTCTAGATTTCCTGCTGTCATTTAACCCTCTGATGTTCCATGTAAGAAAACTTAGTGTTGTAGCGTGAGTACGTATGCAGTGCCATAACTTAAGTGGTGTGAGCAGTGAAAGCACAACAGCTTCCAATTACAGACAATGCATCCTGACCAACAAAATTCAAACATGCTGGCAATGAACAATAAAACATTCCCTACCCTCCAACCACCTCCCACTCCAACCCCCCAATCAGGTTGTACAATACCCACCCTTAACAAACTAAGAATCAAAAAGCTACATAGTGGTATAGGGAACCTTCCCATGGGGGCGCAGCTGCACCGGCAAACCTCCCTGTTCGCACAGGGTGGCCGGGAGTACTGCGGAGAGTGTTACAGGTCCATAACAATGGCAGTAAATCATATAAAACAGGAACACATTGTGCAACAGAGAACCCACAGCAACAGAGCAGATAGCCCCTCCCCAGGCTGGGATCATAGCATTGCTGTAACCCAGAGAGATGAGCTATACGATACCCATGTCAGTCATTGTCACTAAGGTGGCCAGTTGCAGACATCTCAGCTCCCTGGGTTTCTTTGTTTTTCTTCCCTCCGACATGTTTGGCAAACTTCAATGCCGACTTCGCATCCGTGAAGAAGCGCGATGTGCCATCATACGAAACCTCAAGCTTGACTGGGTATAACAGGGTATAGGGAATCTGTGCCTAAAGAAGGATGTGTTTGGCTGGGGGAAATTCTCGACATTCCGCCTGTACAGCAGGGGTGAAGTCCGGGTAGAACGAAATGGTATTGCCTCTGTGTGATATTTGACCCTTCTCTAGCCAGTTGCAAGATGAGATCCCTATCTTGATAGTTTAATAGCTTCACCAGGATTGGTCGAGGCATTGCCCCAACTGGCAGTTCGGGCTGGACTGTTCCCATGAGGCACAGGGTCAGACTGATTTGCATATAGCCATGTCTGAACTGGGGTGGCTGAGTGGGCTAAAGAACGGTGATGGATCAAACCCAGATCTTTTGACTGGGTGTGAGTGTTTGATTGGTTCAGATGCTCCGTCCATCACCACCCCCTTTTGTACCGCTTTTGGCCGCCATAAGTATGGCAGGGTATGCTCAGACGTGAGTCCCTTGCTCACTTTGCCACTGGATTCAAGCAAGCCGGGCTGAAGATGGCTGGAATGCCAGAAACCGGTCCTCGGAAGCTTGTTTCCGGTCCAGGGAAGGCATGGCTTGGCAGTTCGGGCTGGACTGTTCCCATGAGGCACAGGGTCAGACTGATTTGCATATAGCCATGTCTGAACTGGGATGGCAGAGTGGGCTAAAGAACGGTGATGGATCAAACCCAGATCTTTTGACTGGGCGTGAGTGTTTGATTGGTTCAGATGCTCTGTCCATCACCACCCCCTTTTGTACCAACTGGAGGTTTCGGCTCCAAGGATCTGTGTGCTCTCTCTCCCCCACGAAGACAGCGGAGAGATGGGGATCGTAAAGTTTTTTAAGTAAATCCACTACGAAGGTCTCCATTTTGGATATGGCAGTGGTTTCTGGAATATCAATAATGTGTTGGTTGTTTCTACGCGATCTCGCCTCCAAATCATCTTTCTTAGCCTGGATAATTCCTAATAACTGGTCCATATGTAATAGCTGTTACTTAGTTTCCACCTGGAACTCGTGAAATTCAGTGTGGTGGTTTTCCAGGGCATCAAGGTGGGTCTCGTGCACAGTCACCTGGGTCTTAACCGAGTCCAGCTGCGTAGTCAGGGTATCTAACTTCGAGTCTATGTTGCGCAAGCTGGATTGCTTCTCCAACATGAGAGTGCGCAGGTCTTCACCCTGATCCTCCATGTGCGTATCCTGTTGACCGTCCGTCTGCGTATCCGGGTCTGTTTCAGTATGACACGTGGCACGCTTGTTCTCAAAAGTGAGCTTTGGTTGCTTAGCGTCCTGTTTCCCCATGTTGCGAAGGCAATGAAGAGGTGCAGATCGCAAGGAGGCTCAGCTTGCACTTAACACGTCACAACGCTACCCAACTCCAGCAAAAATGCAGTCAGCCGTGCTTGAATCCTACTCTCCCCTAAGCGCCTAGGAAATTACTTAGCACTTCGTGCCTCTCATCGGCACAGTTCAGCCTACCAGTAGGCATGTGGGTCTTCCGTACTGCCTCAGAGGTCCACTGCAACGAATTTCGTAGCGTGCCCTGCATCGCAAAATGCGATGCAGCCTGTGCTACGAAATTCATTTTTATTAATTACATTGTTTTCTTACCTCCAATTATCCATATTCCGGTTTTTAGCACCCTCCACCCTGCCCCTCCCCCGCCCCACCTCTCTGCCCCACCGCAACTCCTTCCACGGGCCGCGGCTGACATCCAGTAGAGCGATGATACAATAGTTTGCTGGGTCCTGTCTCCCACCCTTCCTGAATTTGGAGTGCAAGATTGAGACCCTCCAGAACCTGCTGGGTAGATATGCATGATTGGTATAGGGGAAATAAGATTGTTGACCACAGGTTGATGTCATCTTGAAAGATCTGAGTGGGTATACAGTTAGAACCTAGGGCACTAGAGGGCCTGAACTTCCTTTATATTTTATGAATGCCATCAATGGTTAATAGCACCTGTAGATTTGGGGTTTCTGTAGGTGACATGTAAGAATCTTTGTTGCTTACAGTTTTGGCTATATATTTTAACGGGTCTTGTCCACTGATGTTCGTCGATGACATAATTTTAGATGGTTGTGACTTATCCTTTCTCTGAGGTACCTTCATTGGTCAGCCTCGTTTTGTTAGCCCATCAGAGTTTATATGTGTAACCACTCTTTGTCCATCTACTCACAGACCAACTGTTTGTGAAGTTTTTATAGATGCAATCGTTTTATTTTTGTTTTAACTTAGTTATTTTTACGCCACATTTTTTGTAGTCTTCATACAGTCTGTCTACTCTCCTTTATTTTGGATTTGTCATTGTGTAGCGTTTTTTTGATAGAGACTTTATAGGCATCCGTTGAGGCATTGTGATGTTGCTTAGAGCCTAGTGCATTTTATCATTGATTTTGTCCCAGTTGTCAAATAAAGTTTGGCCATTTTAATTTTTAAGGTGTGGGCCTCTAGTTCGTTTCCAAGATGTCAATTTTCAGCGTGCAAACTGGGCCCCATTTTAAGTTGCTGACATTTGTCTCCAGATGATTCGCCCAGTACTTTCAGACCTGCTGCTGCTAACGTTTATGGTGGTGGAGAGTGGAAGATGATCACACTTCCCTGCAAGGTTTTTGGAAATTTTAGGGTCACAGTTTTGTTTTCTAACGTGTGGTGAATAAACTTGAGGCTGTGGGTGTTCAGGAGAGAGTGGAGCGCGTTTGTGCCGCATCCTGCCAGAGTTGGGTCTGATGGTGTCACCTCCAGAGGATGCAGGTTAAAATCTCCGCAAATTATGATTTAGTAGTTAGTGTGTTCGCAAAGCACAGAATCTAGGAATTTTCATAGCTGGGTCAGTCTGTCTGCCAGCAGTGTGTTTATCGGCTGGTTATCTATGTACAGGCCTTCCGAGGTGACTAATTGGATCATTTCGTCACATACCCCAATTATTTTTAATTTTACTTCTATGCCCATACTTGCGTATATTGATAGGCAACCTGAAGGCCTCCCAAAGATGTTGGTTTTCCTTGCGACTTGATGTACTTCATGGAATCCGGGGATTGTTGTTGTCTTCGAGTCAAAATACGCCCACTAAACTTTTTGAGGACTCCTACAGTTTTAATTCATCTATGCAATATCACTTCATTGACAGAGTAATCTCACCAGTCACAATATGAAATATATTAATATAAAATATGTTAATATCCCCAGTATTCATGTTAGGATCCGTAGAATGAAGAAAACGAGGGATAAACTGCATACACCTCAATATTCCATTTGAGTGTAGTCAATAGAAATAAAAATTGGAACATTTTAAAAGGGGGAAATGTCAAATAGTATTATGTGAGTAGCACATTTTAACACAAAACAGTTTTCTATGAACATGGCTCAAGAAGATCTGTTGCTGAAGGAGGTGTTGTGGTATTGAACAATTTAAAAAATTCAACAGTTTTACATTCTGCCCGCACACAAATCTCAGTATTTTATGGAGAGAATTAAAGTATATTTTGTATTTCCTAAAGCACTACATTCCCCAAGAAATGAAAGAACCATTCATATTTTGAGTTTCATATCTTGACCTATGTCACACATTTAAACACAGGATAACCTTCTAAATCTCTGTGAACTAGTCTTACTGACATCTAATGCACGTTTAAACCCTGAGTCACAGAAGGAGGACACAGATTTCTTTTTTTGCATTTCAACAATTTATGAAGTGATGGATGGGTTGATTTATCTTTTCAGGCAGTGTAATGTAGCTTCGGAACACAAACAAGCTGTGCTTGATTCATCAGGCAACTGTACTGAAAATTGGCCGAAATATGATGATGACTGGGATATATAAATAAAATATTGAATTAACCTTCCTCATAACCTATTCGCCAGAAGGTTATAGTTCACAATTAACTGCCTGCAAACATTAATTTGTGTTCTGTGCGCAACTGAAATAATTACATTTCCTTTGCCTTAAAACGGGGCGGTGTCTGGATGAAAAAGAAAATAGTACAAAGGTAAGTTTTGGATCGAAAAATGTTAGCTAGGATAACTAGGAAACGAAGATACAACAATCATTCTCACTACGAACAGACGCCACACTCTTATAAGGCAGTTATACAAACTGAAATTTTACTTACTAAAACCATGCTGGGTAGGGAAACGGTGCTCATCATTCTCAAACAATGAAAGAAAATCCCTGAGCAAGCAGCAACACTTTTCGACCAATTTCAGTGCTTAATTTCTACCAGTGATCGCCTGTGGTGCTATCATTTTTGGTTGGCAGCACTTTTTTCCCCCACCAGAAATTGACCGAGATCAAGAGAGTGAAAAATAAACATTTGGGAAAGAAGGCGGAAGAGAAATACAGAAAACCTTCACTAAAGCAGGACGAAGGAGTGAGATAAAGAGGCAGGGAGTGTCTGAAGGTTGGGCAATGTGCAAAATGCCTTAAAAGTCTCCTCTCTATAGATGTCCACAACTGTAACTGAGAAGAACATTGGATGATTTGTACCTTTTGATATCCGGTTACATTGTGTTGTTTGTTTTATTTGTACCCTACCAAACATACCTATTTTTCAAATAAAAAGATTTTTTTTAAATATACACACCCGTGTTTGTTGCAAATTGTTTTTTGTAATTGCCTTTCCAGACTAATTGATTGTTGTTTATTTGAAGATTTATTCATCGAATCTCTTTGAAATTTGATTCCCAACAAGTTGCTATTAAGGTACTCAGACAGAGCTTATCTCATATATTCTTTCTCAAACATTTTTCTTTTTGAACTAAATCCCTTGTAGGCATCTTTATCAAACTGTTAAGGACCAAAATTGATTCTACCGGATGGTTCTAACAAGTGTTTCTGGCCATATTGGCTGATATCAAGAGTACTTCCCAACAAACAAACCCATGCCATATTGTAACAAGTTCCTAGATTTGTTTTTGACTACTTAGGACATTTACCATCTATAGAACCATTACATTTATTATGACGGGCAAGAATATGATAGAACAGGCACCTGGAATGGAATTGTTTCAGGGATTCTGCACATACACAGAACTATGCGCAGGAAAACAGGACCTCAGTGAATAAGGTTGTACCAACCTTCCACATTAATACCCAAAATCCCAAACCGACTAGCTATGATGTCTCATTTGTTCTCCTCTAAATATCACAAAGCTACAAATGGTTAGACAACCCAGAACACAACACTCCCAACTCTCTCAGGAGTCGTGGGAGGAAGACATACTCTTTCGCTCACTCACTCGTACATGTCCACAATGAGAATAGGCAGTCATTCCAATAGGTCAAAATGTTTATTTTAACTATCGTGCTCTACAATACAGTATATGTGCTAGCAGCAAAATGCATAAACTTAGCACAGTTAGCATGGTTACATTTCCATAGATTACAAAGGGAGAAGCCATTTTATAGAGACTGTGAAAAAAATGGCTTTTAGGCCTAACCACCCTCCCCTTGACTAGAAGACATGTATATAAAGGAAGATCTCTGGGCTTTGACAGCAGACCCCATACCTTAAAGCCTGTATGTAAGGTTTACATCATAGGAACAGCAGAGCTCTTCTCCATGTAACGGCTTTCTGCAAGTGTGTTAAAACAACATGCAACAACGTAATATCAAAACACGAGTCTTCAGTCCTCCAACATAGCATGTTATGTCTAGGTGCTAGGGACTGACCAGAACAGAATAACAAGGGGCATTGTTTATCGACCTTACACATAGTGTTCAGACTAAACTTCAGGAAAGGCAGAGAACGCGAAAGCAGCCTGTTCTAAGGCACAAACATGTAGTAACGTGCACAAACGCAGCATCATGGCAGCTAAGCTCATGCTAACTTAGCAATGTTGACAATATCCCTAAGAGCAATGTAACAGAACTGCATTATGTTTTAGATCAGAACCTCAAGTAATCAAATTTGGATTTAGAAAGGACCAATGAAGATGTAAATATAATTAGTATTCCAGCTTTATCTGCGATCTTTCAAGGACTTCCTTAGCTTTATTTTATTTTATTTCAATGCCAGCAAATATTTGCTTGTTTGAAAACAACTTTAGTATTAATCCAGCTGCGTCCTCAGTTGCGCTGAGGGATAGCGAGAAAATAATTCTGGCATTCTATATGAAATAGTGCAATCTACTTGGATATTAAACTTATCTTTTAATTAATTCGAGGTCTGTATGTTACGAAATATCAATAAAATCTTTGATACAGCCCTTATTAACTTTTTGCCACACACTAGACCGAGGCCTCTACATTCTTGGACCTGTGTTTCAGAATTAATATTGGGAATGTTAGATGACTAACACAGGAAATTTTACTGATCCCTCAGGTCACCCAGCGTCTTATACTTTGGGGCAGATTTATGAGTTCTTGCGCATCTCTGCAAATCAGCAGGGATGCGCCAGAACTGATGCGTCACGCAATTCCCTCCTTGCGGCACCACAGATGCGCCGCATTTACAATGCGGCGCACCATGGTGCAAGGAAGGGCAGATGCGTGACGCATCTTGTGGTGTACGGGCGGCGCATTGCTGGAGTAGCGTCGCAAGTGCGACGCAACTCCTGCAATGCACAGAGGCCACCTATACATAACGTGGAGCGTCACTCCTTACGCCTGCTTCAAGCAGGCGTAAGGATTTGACCCAGCAGCGTCGTAAAACTGACTCAGTGAAATCTTGTAGATTTCACTGCGTCAGTTTTACGGGGCTTTCCTACGTGGGAACGCCCTCCCTGCGACAGAACGCCCACATGAAACCTGACGCAGGTTTCATGTGGCGCAGGGCTTTACAACGTGACGCATCTGCCTAGATGCGTCACGTTGTAAATAGGTCGCAGGGATGCGCCACGTTTCCGCGCCGTTGCGTCACGCAACGGCGGCGTAAACGTGGCGCAAGTCCGACATAAATCTGCCCCTTAGTGTGTTCTGGATCATGAGTAAGTTTGATAAATAGTGGCTGCTCAGTATTCAGGCAGTGGAACATTCTGCAGCGAATTATCAAACTTATGTTCATTGTCTTGAAGAGGGAATCTCATGACAGGTTGTGGTTTTACCGTTTCATAATGGTTTTTCATGTTAGAAAGGGCTAATCCTACCTCCACATTGGGCATTTGACAAGTAATGTTGATATGTGGTTTCTTTCTTAACCATATGAAACTGGTAAAAAAAAATCTATTTTGCTAAAATATTTTCACTGAAAATACCAAGGAAGTGTTAAGAACGCAAAAAAAGAGATGGGTTGTGATTGACATTTTAATAAAGGCTATCTTGCCTGTTGGAAATTACCACGTTCTGATTTGTGCTTTTTTTGCTGAACCCATTTTTGTTAACAATAGACCTCTGTGAACTTTACCCCGGCCAACCAGTGTAATGTGCTTGTGCTCTTCTAATTAAAAAAGTTAAAATTGGCATACTCATAATTGGCAAATTTTATTTACTTAGAAGTCCCTAGTATATTAAACTACCTGTACCCTGAGCCAGGAAATTAAATGCCACTAGTGTGCCACAGCACTTGTGTCACTCTCTGCAGTAGGCCTGTAAAGCATGTCCTCAGGTCTCCCAATGCAGCCTGAGTGTGCAATTTTAAATTGGCATTTCTACCTGTCAAAATCATCTGGGGGCTTAATCCCTTTTTATTATCTAAGGTAGCTCTTATTGTGCAATAAGGCAGATTGGATGGCAATTAAAATTAGGACATGCAGAAATTAATGTTTTATATGTCCTGGACGTGAACCTCCCCTCCCCATTGTTGTTTTTCACAGTGACAATGCTGGCTCTCTGATAGGAAACACTGGGGTACATAATACAAATTCAACATTATAATACTTAATTATTTTTTGGGAGCCGTTAGAAAAGTGATTCAAGGACTCACTTTAAATGTAACTTAAAATCCAACTTACTGGTGAAATCAGATTGTATATCACAACCAATGAAATCACTATTAGAAGGTTGTCTCTTTTCTGGGTAAAACCAAAAGGCCTTCATGCCAGTGTCCAATTGTCACCTGAATACTGATGACTCCCCTATGGTAGGATGTGTATTGCTTTCAGAGAGTGAATAAAGGACCCTGCGTCTAGGGAAGGAGTTTCTGTCCTTGATGGGATGATCTGGGTCTGTGCCCAGCCCCTACATTAGCTGCAAAGGATGCCTACGCAGTCATAGGCAAATAAAGCTCACACCTAGACCCCAACAACTAGTTTAGTCGGTGGACACAAGATTACCTCCCCATCCACAAGATGGTACTGGGCATAAAAGTGGTGTTGGTACTCCCATCCAAGGTGTGATTTTCTCTCATATCCATTGCCTTCCATCTTCCTGTTTTGTTGACATTGTTCTTGTTGGATTTAGGACTCTTCACATGTTACCACTGCTAACAAGTGCTCAAGTGCTTGAACTCACTCTCTAAAATATTGTAACATTGGCTTCTACCAATTGGAACATTTAATTTACTTTTATGTCCCCGGTAAACTGGTACAGCATGAACCCAAGGCTTGTAAATTTAATGCTATCAGTGGGCAGCAATACTCATTGTTTCACCCAATTAAGTAGCCTATTAAACATAACTCAGGCCTGTTATTGCAGCCTGGGTTTGCGGTTTAAACTACCATTTCAACATGGCAAAATAAACCTCTTGCCAGGCCTAAACCTCCCTTTTTAATTCATACATTTCTCCCCTAATGCACACCCCTAAATAGCCATAGAACAGAATGCAGTGTATGTAAAACTTTGGACATTTACTTTTAAGCTTTATATGTCCTGGTAGTGAAAACTCCTAAATTCATGTTCACTACTTTGAGGCCTACTTCTCCAAAGGATAAGGTTGGGTTAACTTATTACATTTAATAAGTGATAACTTTCAATTGGAAACAAGTAGGAATGTTTAGTTTTGTGTCTAAAGATTTTTAAACGCTCTTTAATGTAAAGATGAATTTTAAGGGACAATTCTAAAAATTCCACTTTTAGAAAGTTGGCATTTTCTTGTCCTAACTATTGGATGCCTGCAATCTGTAACCTGGTTTGCATGACTAGGTGTAGTTGGAAGATGGTCTTTGTGTATTGCTCCCAGACACTGAGACAAAGGGGAAATAGGTGTTGGCAGGATGGGCCTTCTCTAACTTAATGAGCGGAATGACCTGTCACTTATCAGACTTGCACATCACAAAGTCTCTGCTTGAGTACACACAAAAATGGTTAACAGACAAGCTGGAGCTGGGGAAGGGAGGCAGGAAAGTCTAGACACCTCACCAGAACCACCTACTTCAAATCTGCCACTTAGTAAAAATACTGGATCCTCAGTCCCAACTATTCAGTACACACCTGGACCTGTGGAAGACTCAGAAGAAGGCCTGAATTGCTACTCTGCTGCAAGAAGCACTGCTACTATGTTGCCCTACTGTCTGAGTTAAAAGGACTGTTCTTGCATCTTGAACCCAAGACTACCAAAGAGACTCCAAGGGTTAGTTGTCTGGTCTCCTGATCAGAGAATCTGGGACATACAAATGCTCCAACCACCTTTAACCCAGCGCCTGCTGTGAGTCCTACCCCCAGTGGTGCCCCCCCTGGAACTTTGGAAGTTGACCTAATTGTGCTCTGCCAGCAAGCTGTAGTCCCTAATAAAACCAACGCAAAGCCCACATAGCCTTGCTGCACAACTGCCAGCCTCATAGGAATCAATGCTGAGTGACACGAAGCCCCACAAAGCCTCGCAGCACAGGTGCCAGTTTAATATAAACCAACGCAGAGAAACACCAAGCTCTCTTACATCTGGATGCACAGCTCAAGAGAACTGAATAAGTGACCCAAAGCCTCCCTATTCAGTTTAATCAGAAACAATGCCTGACACCATAAAGCCTCACAAAGCAGCGCAGTGCAGACTGTGCACCTGGATTTGAGATACATTATTCAGTGGGCCTAACTTAGTCCTTTTATCCGGCCAGCGCTCCACAGTCAGCCTGAACTTGTGGCTTTGTTCCCGTCTGTCATGACCAGATAACAACAATTGGTGCTTTCTGGTATTATTTTTACCTAAATCTTCAAAATTATATATCTTTGGTTCTTCTGATTGGAGTTTTGACATATTGGTTAAAAATTATTAATTGAAGTTTACTCTTTTGTTCTTAATTGGTTTGGGCTTTTTCTTGTGTTGTGTTTTCGCTTCATTACTGCTTTAAGTGCTGCATAAGTACTTTACGCATTGCCTTTAAGTTAAGCATGACTGCTTTGTGCCAAGATGCAGACATTTATGTACAGGTAAATTTGGAGTTTCTACGTGTTTCACCCTGACAAAATTTGTGGTTGCTGCTTGAGTGTATTTTCACCCCTTCAAACAGTAACCCAGTTCCCAACAAGTGAATCCCCAGAACTCCCCTCTGGACTCGCCCTGGGTGGAAAACTACACTATGCTCGCGGAGTTTGCATAGTGAGCGCATCTACACGCTACGTGAATTGCATGTAGCACAGTGCAAAAATGCGTAGCGTAGTTGCCATTTTTGCTTGCTCGCCGTCCTCAATGTCAAGTTGGCAACCGCGAGTGAGCAAAATCAACATCCCGGCGACACTTTTTCCTTGTTCACGATCAGCAACATCAAGTTGCCGATCATGAGCATGGAAAATAAACATCCTGGAGAGATTCACAACGCGGGGAGGTCAGGTTTCTCATTGCTAGTGGTCATGTATGCTCGCTAGTGCTCGCAATGAGAAACTACCAGTCCATGTTGAGAAAGCTGCCGCTTGAGTACAAATCTACTCAAGCGGCAGAAAATGATCGCTTGCACTGTGCATGATGGCGTTTGCAATGATTGCACAGTGCGGACAAGTATCCTGCACTGTGCAATCATTGCTAACAGCATTTCACTACCGCACTACGTAGTTCGCGTAGCTACGCATAGCAGGATGTAGTTAAACGTGCACTTCATGTAGCGTAGCGCGAGTACGCGAACTATGCCCAGGGTTACTCTGGACACTCCTGGACTGATGATGAATCAGAATAACTATCCTGCTGTCTGAAGCCTGAGGAATATTGGGCTTGCTTACCTTGACACAGGGACCTCAGAAGTGGACTCTAGTGTCAGTTTGACCTGTTTAAGCCACAGGGTTACAACTAACTCACCTGGTCCCCTCTACTGGCCTTGCTGGCACCAAGGAGTTGATTACGATGCAGCCTGTAACGGCTCCAATGAGCCTTCCAGGCCACATAGCAATTGGCCCCTTGGTTTATTTTCCCAACGCCGCATTACAATGTTGGTGGTCAGCAACTAAACCGACTGGTACAGCTGGCTTTTGACAGGCTCAAGGAGCACGTTGGCCAGTTGGAACCAGCTCGTTATCCTAAAGGGAGGGCCTTTTTGCTCTTTGGGATTAAGATACATAGTTTCCGGCACGGTGTCCTTGCTGGCCTGTCCGACATGGAAACCATGTCGGAAAGTGTGCTTGGGGGGCCCAGCAGGGCCCCCTTGGGTTTTTGGCCTTTGGTTGGGGTTCGAAAGGGCACCATATGCCACCCGGTTAATCCTTGCACCCCATGGCAGGCCCCTTGAGGAGCCTGCCACGGGGTTCAGGGATGAACAGCACCTTCCATTTCCCTATGGCAGCATGTACTATGGCCAGTTTATGGCCATAATGCATGCTCCCATAGGAAAATGTAGGAATGCAACTGAACAGTGTTCGGTCGCATCCTAATTTGGCGGTCGGGACCGCCGACCAGAGGTCGGTTGGTCCCAGGACCAAGACGGTGTTGGGCAGACTCAAGTCCACCAGCCATTGTAATTAGCCCCTAAGACTTCAACCTCCAGCAACCGTCCCCAAGGTCCTGGCCCCTTGGTTGTCAGAGTTTATTCCTCTCTGGATTAACTGCAAGCTTCACTGGATTTGACATTGAGCATGGATGATAACAACCTTAATCGACAGCTTCACCATATTTAACGCAGTGTAGTGCACAATCAACAGCATCCCCACAGTCGATGCCAAGAAACACCTATCGATGGCAACAACCTTAATTGGCAACTGTTGGAAAGTCATCCTGTGCCCTGGGCACCCCTAACGTTTTGCTGTCTGGGACTGGTGGTAACTGACTCTGACTGACCCTGGGCTCTCCCTAACCAGGCTCAGGGACAGTGCTAAGCTGAAAGAAACACATTTAGAATACAGTGAAAACACTTACATACACTGGCGTTCTCCATGGGTTGGGTTGCCCTGGGATTGGCATGACCTACCCGATAAGGCCCTAGGTCAAAATAGGGCAGGGCAATTGAAACTGCCTATCAGTCCCTAGTATATAATAAGATATGGTAGTTTAGAGGCCAGCAGCCCCTTCTGCACTTTTATGTGTGCACTGCTGAAACCTGAGGTCAGTTTAAAAGTGGCTCTTTGTTGCAGGACAGCTTTAAAAAAAACACTTTTTTTATTTGGGGCACTTTAAAATGGTGACCCACAATGTTTGGGTATATTAGGTACCCCATGGTCTGCCCTAGGTGTACCAGGGGTGGGGGGTCAGGGACTTGTAAGGAGTAACCTTACAAAATGAGTTTTATTTGCCCTAGGTTAAGTGAAATTGCACATTTTACTCCCCACATTGTGATGAAGTGCTACCCAAAATCAACTTTGGGGGTAGGAGCACTGTGGAGGGAGGATCTGCAATACATTTACATATTCAGAAGCCCTAAAGTCTTCCCTAGGTGTTCACGGGGTGAGGGTTTTGTAGATATATGCAGAGCACTTATATAAAATATGTTTTTATAATCCCTAGTGCTGGAAAAAAGGCCCACGTCATTTCTCCAATTGAAAATCCCCTGCCACATAGATTAACATGGCCGGAACTTATTACCTAATAACTCTTGATAGGAGAAGGCTGAAATTACCATTCAAAGACTTCCCAGAATGGTATTATTAAACTCAACCAAAGCTTGGTTTCTTACCCATACCCGTTTCTAGAGCAAATTTCCTGGAGTTATTATGGACACTAAATTGTCATTTGAAGCTCAAATTACTCCTCTACCTCAAGCTGCTTCTTTATCCTAAAAATCCTGAGGAAGGTATTACCTTCAGTCCCACTAGAATTAAGAAAAACAGTGACATCCGTCCTGATATCCTAATGACTGGGTTACTCTAACGCCTTACTTACCAGCATAACTAAATGCAGCATTCAAAAACTACAGACTGCACAAAACCCGGAACCCAGGGTTCTCCTAGGAATTCCTAAAACAGAGTCAGTAACCGCCCCTCTCTTACAACTTCACTGGCTCCCGGTCTTGTAGATATATGCAGAGCACTTATATAAAATATGTTTTTATAATCCCTAGTGCTGGAAAAAAGGCCCAAGTCATTTCTCCAATTGAAAATCCCCTGCCACATAGATTAACATGGCCGGAACTTATTACCTAATAACTCTTGATAGGAGAAGGCTGAAATTACCATTCAAAGACTTCCCAGAATGGTATTATTAAACTCAACAATATTATATTGTTGAATTTCTCCTAAAATGTACATACAAGAAGTTATTAGACTTTCTTGTTTGTAGGCCCAGATTCAGCCTTCCAGTGGTCTGTCCTGATTGGTCAGAGTTTAAGTGGATTAGCCAGTCTGCTTTGAAGAGGTGAAAAAGAGCCCATGGGGTTGACCTGCTCTGCTGGGAGGGCAGTGTTCTGTTACACAGGAATGCCAGAGCAGGGGGAGGAGTTGTAAACAATGGACTTCAAAGAAAGGAGAAGACCTCAGTGTCATTTACAACTCCAGTATTTTGCCGAAGTCAGATGATAGGATTAAGTAAGTAATGAGCAGATACAAGGGAGAAAACTATGGGATTAGCCGTCCAAGGGGTGTGTTTAACCAACTCTTCAATTAAAATCCCTCTACATTGCTTTTAAATCCCTCAATCAAATCAGTCCCAACCAATCAGCCAATCACCTTAAACGTTATGTCCCATCCAGGTCATTAAGATCAGCAGATCTTGGAAATCTGAATGTTCCCGTGGTAAAAAAGACCATATGGGGCGGCAAGAGCTTCATTACACCCACAGGTAAATTGTAGAACTCGCTGCCTACCTCTATCAAGAAGGAGACTAACCTGCTGATTTTTAGCAAGAGGCAAAAAACCTGGCTATTCTGGGCATAATGATTAATTGATTGACTGATTGATTACGCACTTGTATAGCGCACGACTACCCGTAGGCATCTCGGCGCTTGTACGAATACCGCCGAGGAACCCTTCCTGGCCTTTGCCTGTGAGGAGCCCACTCCTGGGCACACCCAAGGTGAAGTCAGGCATCCTCAGCGTTGTTGGGGCCGTTGTAGAGATTAAGCAAGCTATTGCCCAGAGGTGCAGAGTGGGACTCATGATTAGAATAGGCACCAAGGCGAGAATGATCAGGTCCGAGGAAATTGAGCCAGAGAACCGCCGAGGTGGGAATTGAACCCTGGTCCCGGCCAGACTACTGCATCAGGGTCTGCCGCTCTAACCATTGAGCCACACTTCTCTACTACACATATTTCCTCTTTACCCAGGCACGTGTGCTTTCAGGAAGCACCTAGACACCTCAGGGTATTGCTGTGCTTTACAAATTATTCATTCATTCATTCATTCATCTGGTGGGGGACACGAATACTTGCCAACATAAGGGTAGTTTTCACAGTTCTTCCTTTAACCCCTACGGTGCTGATGACGGAGCAGTTCCGTCATGAGCCACGGTTGGTGTATGCTGATGACTAAACCGCTCTGTCATGGCACCCGCCCTTCTGGGAAGCGCTGGCACTCCCCCCATGGCTACCTGATTTAGCCAACAAAGAAAATGGGGCGCCATTGCACCCCACGTCCAGACGCACAGCCGATCTGATGCATGTCGCAGATTTGTAAGTAACTTCACAATCAGCTTTATCGGTCTGTACAATAATAAATCCATATGTTCCATATTATTGAGTGTCATTCTTTTTATTTTCAATGAACTTTCCACACGTGATTAGCCGATGTTAATGCCACTTCTCATGCCGCGGATATGCCAATCCAGGCCTTTTTCCGGGCACGTGCAAAACATAAAACATCCTCAATAATAAGTGTTGATGTTACACAATGCATTTCGGGCTTTGCTCACCCCTCTTCAGGGGTCCATTAAAAAATTAAACAAACATTGCTATTAGCACATTGCTACACGTTACTGTAATTAATTCAAATCACTTAGCGATCAAGAAACCATGTTGAATTAAAAATTTAACAAATGGATTTACAAATATTTAGCGCATCCCGCATAACACGGAGCTTCAGTGCTACTGTTACTAAACTAAGAGGAATCATCTAACAAAAATCCCTTAACCATGAGGATATCCTTCCAACACGTTACGTGCAGCCCCCGAGTTTATACAAACCCAAATGTTACTGTTTTCCCTCCCACTACTACCTGCCCAAGTTTCCAACCATACGATCTCATACCTTAGTAATGTCATTCCATTCTCATCTGGTGGCGGCTTGTAAGTGCCCGCCATCTTTCCCGCTATTTTAACTCTCTAGATGGTGCCCCGCCTCTGTCCTTTACCCTATCACAACCTCTCGGTTTATCTACACTCTTACTTCCTACAACCCCCATAATGCCTCTGTATGTTAATGGCAGACCCAGTGCCGGCTTGCGTTCCCCTGTTCATTTCACCCAACAGTACCATATACTGCTACGTCATTCAAGATTCCACAGTTGTTTGCATACTATGCCCCGCCCAACGTTAGGATGTTGTTCCGTGCGCCAAACATTCAACCTAACCTTGTCATGATATTAATATATTTTATAAACCAACATGTGCGATAGTAAACTGATTTAGCCCCCACAAAGGGGGATGGCAGCGATAGAGTTTCCTCTGTCAACCCGACCCCCCCATGGGAATCCCATGACGTCAGCGCGCACAGCACACGCTGACATCATCAGGAAGTCCCAGACGCTCTGGAAGTCATTTGCTTCCAGGTATTGGAGGAGACAACGTAGGTTTCTTTATTCCTGGGGGGGTTTGCACTATGCATCGAGGCATCAGAGGAGAGGAAAGAGATTTTCCTCTCCCCTGATAACTCTTTGCAGGGCATTTCGGCTTCACAATCACCCACAGCGTCGCTATCCTGCAGCGGAAATGCCCCCACTAGCACCAGGGATTAATTTTATTTAGATGGAAGCTTCCAAAGGAGAGTATTTTTTCCTGGATGTTTTTCTGCCCACTCTGGGGCAAATCAGCCCATTTTATCATCTGTTCTGCCCCCAGGGGGGGGGAGGGGCAGAAATGCCCTACTAGCCACCAGGGTTTGTTATAGGGCAATAATTATTGAGATGGAAGCCATCCCTTGGGCAAGAGACGCTTCCAAAGGGGACCATTTTTTCTGGATGCTTTTCTGCCCCCCCCCCCCCCCCCCCCTGAGGGCAGATCACCCTTTTTTGGGCAGAAAAACCCACTAGCCACCAGGGATTTAACTAGGGATGTTCATATTTCATATTTAAATAGAAGCAACTCCTTGGGCAAGGGTTGCTTCCAAAGGGGATCGAAATGTATGCTATATTTTTTCTGACCATTGTTTTGGCCTTTCTGCCCCCCTGACCCACTAGGCTCTAGGGATTTTTTTTAGTGTGTGTCCTAGCAGAGTCACAAATAAAAAAAAATAAAAAAAAATCTGTTTAGAAACATAGGCTAAATCTATGATAATGGCCCCAGATCGTCGCGTAATTAGGTTAAATCTGCAAAAGAAGTTGTATGTACAATCAGTAACATTGGCTAGTGACCCCCACTGTTAGATTCGGACATTGTATATTAATGTACTGTAGTATATTCCTTCATTTTTAATTGTGAAATGTTTTATATAACTGTGAAAAGCTTTTATGGTTTTTTATGTATTTTAAAAACCGAATAAAGACTATATATATGTATATATATATATACGCTAACGCTCCCTCGATGCACCGCACAAACAGCACTCCCAGGAAGAAAAAACAGACACCAATCTGGTAATCTGTGCAGCACAGTTTCTTTTTATTTTATCATTTGCAGTGTCAAGGGTGCCGCGATCCGACGCGTTTCGGCGATCCTGTCTCCTTGCTCACCAGATGAAAGCGTTTATTAGTGCAAACATTTTAAATTAAACATAACCAATCACCGCACTTTTCGTAACCGATCACATGGCCATCCTGCATAATAATGAATATAGATGACAGACTATGATCGAGGTTAATTTCACCTTGATAAAAGACCGTGCTGGATAATATCTGCTTAAATGCATTGGCTCTACACATCCCCTTAGGTTATGAAATGTGCGTACTAAACATTGCAATATATATTGGATTTCAAAAATATATAATCCAAAATTTAATTATTAAAACAATAAATATTATGCTCAATTTTTTGTTGTTGTTTTTTTTAAAACATAACATTCCAAAGCAATGAATGCTCTTATTTAATACCTGCTTAAATACATTTGATGTTTATATCATCACAGAGTTATCATTATGTAAACAATTTTACTAGTCCAGCTATTTGGTCACATGTGCGATATTCATATATAATAATAGTCAGCATGTTCAAAAAGTGCTTATGTGCTAAAAAGTGCAAAACGTGAATAAAAGTGCATTAGTCATAAATTGTAGAGTATTCCCAGCCGGGAACCTCTGTTTCCTTTTTTCTCGAGAGAGAATCAGCATTTGTTGGAGATAGTATACATACAGTGATGCAAAGACAACCGGTCAATCCCCATGTTAAATACCAAAATTGATAAAGACAAGTTGAGTAATGAGATTACCATCAGTGCAAATTATGTCTGTGCAAAAAATGCGTCAATAAATAGTAAAAATCACAAATTCATGGTGATACACATAATTACCGACTAGTGGCAATGAAGACATAATAACTGCTGCCTTGAATATTTTGAATTTTCAACAGAGCATTGTATCTCATAATGCAAGACGTTATTGTATAATGTACAGATACTCGCTTGGTCCGTGTATGCTCAAAGGTAATGATACATGTCCTCACACATATTCAGACCTTGAGGGCTCTTTGTATCAAGTTCTAAAATATAGTGTGTTTCCAGTTGACGTAGAGCTTTGTCTCTGTTGCCTCCTCTTTTGTTAGCGGGGACACTGTCAATTACAAAATAAGAGAGTACTTTTAGATTGTTTCCATGCTCAGATTTGACGTGTCTAGCAACAGGATAAGTTTGGTCTGAATTCACTGTTGCTCGCAGATGTTGTAGAATGCGTGCCTGCACTGGAAGTTTTGTGCTTCCCACATAACGGAGACCACATACACAATTTAAAACATATACTGCATATTCTGTTTTGCAGTTAAAATTACCTTTGATCTCAAATAGCTCATCTGAAAAGGCAGTTTTGTATGTTTTTGTGTTGGAACCGAATTTACAAGCTCTACAACTGCTACACTTGTAAAAACCCTTCTTGGTAGAGAACCATTTATCTTTATGGAGCAATTCTTGACTGTTTTTGACCAAGTCCGATCTCATGGAGTATGCTTTGCGATAGGTGATGCTAGGCTTTATAGGTAAGACTCCCTTTAGGACCCCATCAGTTAGCACGATAGGCCATTGGGTGTTTATGATTTTTCTTATAGCATGTGATTGCTTGCTATATGTAGTAATAAATCTACACTCGGAATTGTCAGTGCTGCTAGCCCTATCAGTACCTAAACCTGCGATTAGCTCAGTTTGACTATTCTGTATAGGGATCAATGGCTGCAATAAGTGACGTCTGTCTTGTAAGTTGACTTTTCTTAATGCCACTTTAATTTTGCCCGCTCCATAGCCCCGAGCTGCTAGTCTAGCTTTAGCAATCTCCTGTGAATTTTTCCATGCTTCATCAGTGCTACATGCCCTCCTAATTCTGAGAAGTTCTCCATACGGGAGACTCTCTATAGTGTGACGTGGATGAAAGCTGGATGCATGCAATAACGTATTGCCAGCTGTGGGTTTTTGGTACAGACTAGTTACAATGACGTTGTTCTGAATTGAAACTTCAATGTCAAGGAAGTTTATATGTGTGCTGTTTATGTGACTGGTAAAGGCTAAATTGAGATCATTCCTGTTGATATAATCTACAAATTCATTTGCCTGATCAACATCGCCTTTCCACACAATAAAAACATCGTCTATGTACCTCCACATATGGGCAATGTGTGTATCAAAAATTGCCCTGTGGTGTCTTCTGAGGACATGCTCCTCCCACCAGCCAACATGTAAACATGCATAGCTGGGGGAGAAGCATGCCCCCATAGCCACTCCTCTCTTCTGTCTATACACCTTTGCATCAAACAAAAACACATTATTCATCAAACAGATGCGGATCATTTCTACAATCATTTTGTTGTGTTGATACATTCCTATATCTCTCTGATCGAGATAATATTTGACTGCTCTTAATCTGTCTTCATGCCTGATGCATGTATATAGTGCTGTTATATCTAACGTCACAAACAGCATGTCTTTTGTCCACTCCACCGTATTTAGTTTATTCAAAAACTCCCTGGAGTCTTGTAAATATGTGGGTAAAGCCATAACAAAATCCTGCAAATAATAGTCAACATATTTGGAGGTATTTTCAAAACAGCTATTGATGGCAGAAATGATGGGTCTTCCTTGCAATGGGGTTAATCCTTTATGTACCTTAGGGATCAGGTAAAATAGGGGTAACACTGGGTACTCCTTGTATAGAAACTTATGTTCCTCCTTAGTAATTAAACCTTCCCTTAACCATTTAGATAGATCATTCTTATACTCAGTGTTGATCTTACGTACTGAGATTCCATCACTGCGTTCATAACACTCTGTATTTTCCAGTTGTCTGAAAGCTTCTGCCCTATATAGCTCTTTATCCCACAGGACAATGTTGCCTCCCTTATCTGCATTATTAATAACCACCTTATTATTGTCTTTCAATTTTTTCATAAGTTGGAAATATATATATATATATATATATATATATATATATATTTATATATATATTGTGGAAGTGACCCCTTGGGCAAGGTTTGCTTCCAAAGGGGGTTAAAATACGTTTGTGTATTTTCTACCCCCCCTACAGATCTGCCCTTTTTTTGGTCATTCTGCCCTAGGTGGGAGGGGGAGACAGAAACCCCTACTAGGCACCAGGGTTCAATTGGTTTCCAAGGGCAGCAAATATCTGTCTGCTGTTTTCCCACTTGGGGGACAGATTGGCCTGGTAGAAAACCCCACCTAATCCCCATTTTTCTCAGCCCCATTTGAAGGTCCATCTGGCATATTGACCATTTGGGTAGTCACATAGTGTTATAATTTTAATTGTATTATTTTTTTGTGAAATGTAATTGTAATTGTTTATTTCTCTGTTTTATTCTAATTCAAGGCTTTTGCTCTTTAGACTGTACCAAGTTGCGGTTTTGTTACTGGTGGTTCAGCAGCTTGTGTCATTGCATGTGTTTGGTAAAAGATGTTTTTTGTACTATTTACTCTAAATTAGTTTAATTCCCCTACATGAATGTGTTTTCTGCAAATGGTGTAATAATAGCAGTATGTTTGGCTTCTGTTTTTGAGTGTCAGAATCTGTTTGCATTAGTGCTCAATGTGTACTTTGTTGTCTTATGAGTAATTCGTTTTGTTTTTTCTTTCTAGTGGAATATTGCTGTTTTTTGCTGTGTCTCTGCACAGTAGGTGGTGGTGATTGTAGCTATTTTTGGCAAGAGATTTATATTGTTTTTGAGTATATAGATCTTTGTGCTAAAGCTAAATCTCCATCCATCTGGTCATCGGCATGGTGGCCTAAAGAACTCGGCACCATCCCGAAACCATTAGATCAGGTTAAAAATGTAGGGGTCAGATTGGACGAGACTCTATCCTTCGAATACCACACTAGAGGGATAGCAGGGAAATGCTATGGGATCCTTAAGGTCCTACGCAAGACCCTGGACTTGCTCCCTGCAAACAGCAGGAAAACGCTAATCCATACTCTGGTGACGCCTCACCTTGACTACAGTAACGCCTTGTATTTAGGTTTGAGTAGGAAAGGTTTGCATAGGCTACAGTGTGTCCAAAACGCGGCAGCGAGACTAGCTCTCAATCTCTCAAGAAGATCTTCAGGGAAACAAGCTTTAGCTCAACGCCACTGGCTCCCTATACGGGAACGTATTATCTTCAAGAGCATGTGTATGACCCATCGCATTGCTTATGAGAGAGGGCCTGCCTATCTGTAAAAGCTACTCACCAAATACCACCCCAATCGTCCTTTACGATCTCAGGGCCGTATGCTCTTTCAGGTACCCAGAATTCAACGGGCACGGATGGGGGGTCGGTCTTTCAGGTATTTGGCTAGCAAACAATGGAATGATCTCCCGATTGAGCTCCGGATGGAGCCATCAGAAGCAAGCTTTAGGCATAGTTTGAAAACTCACCTCTTTCCCAAATCTTGATATTCTTACGACCTGGTGAACAGTTTTAAAGCGCGGGGACACACTGTTCCTAGTGTAACCAGGCGCTATATAAAAGGTGTTATTATTATTATTATTATTAAAGCCACGCGTTGTTTATTACTTATTTTGCACAGTGTTAGTTGTTGTTGACTTGATTGTGCAGTATCCTTTCTTAGTAAGGATAATGGCTAGCTTCAGGATTACTGCTCAGCAGGTTGTTGGTATGCTTTTTGAGTCTTCCTCTGACCATGGTTCAGAGACTGACTCTGCATCTGAGGCAGAGGAGGGAGGGGAAGAGTCACGCAGTGAGTTTTCTCCCCACATGGAATCATCGGTTGATGAAGCTACTCTCAGTGCTGATGTAGCTACTCATTAGTGCGGATGAAGTGCCTGTTTTAGAGGAGGACATTGATGTGCCGACAGTGCAGCAAGAGGCATCTGGACTGCAGCCTGGAACTGCAAGCCTTCCAGTTGGAAGTGAGGACATCTGGGTTGCCCCAGGCATGGTGCAGCCGGCATTGCCAGACTTTACTGCTGTTCCAGGGTATAGAGTTGATACAGAATTTTTTTGCCTATAAACTATTTTCAGTTGTTTATGGACGATGGGTTCTTGGCAGAGATTGTTGAGCAGACTAATTTGTATGCCAAACAGTTTTTGAGGGACAACAGTGCCAGCCTTAGGCCCCACTCCAGAGCTACCTGGTGGACTCCCACAAATCTGGAAGAGATGAAGAAGTTCTTGTGTTTAACTTTTTTGATGGGCTTGCTAAGGAAGCTATCAATGTCTTCATATTGGCCTACTAATCCCTTGATGGCAACTGTTATATTTCCAGCAGTCATGAGTCATGATAGGTATTTGCTTCTGCTTCGGATGATGCATTTTGTCGATAATGGCTTAGCGTTGCCACAAGAACACCCTGATTGTGACCATCTTTTTAAGATTCGGCCTGTCGTTGATCGCTTTGTTGATCGATTTTCTGAGATCTATGCTCCAGGGAAAGAAATAGCAGTGGATGAGGCTTTGGTCTTGTTTAAGGGCTGCTTGTTTTTTAGGCAATACATTCCTTGTAAGAGGTCATGCTAGGGAATAAAGCTGTATATACTGTGTGACAGTAGGACTGGATATGTCTATAATTTCAGGGTGTATGTCAGTGAGGAATCCAGGATTAACCCCCCTGGTTGTCAATCCACTTTTGGAGTGACTGAGAATATTGTGTGGGAACTTGGTAGAGGACTTTTTAATGAAGGCCGCCATTTATATATAGACTAGCAGCCTGTCCCGACCTTGTCCGGGAGCATTCAGGCTTCCCCTACCCCTGCCTCCCCCGACATTGCCCAGCAGCCTGTGCCCCCGCCCGCCCCGTCCCCCGCCTGCCCCGACCCCCGCCTGCCTTGTAGTCTGTTGTGTTGTAACTCCATGTCCCCCGCCTGGCCTGACACACGCCTGCCCCGACTTTAACTCCCCGTCCCCCGCCTGGCCCGACACCCGCCTGCCCCGACATTGTCCCCGGAGCCTTACCTCATCTGCCGCTCCTCAGTTCACCGCTCCTGGCCACTCTGCTCCTCACCGCCTGTCCGCTGCCGCTCCTCCCCCCACGCCATGTCCGCCTCTCTGCTGCTCACACCGCCGCTGGCCTGTCCGCAGCTCCTCACGTCACCGCTCCTCCCCCGCGCCATGTCCGCCGCTCCTAGGACGCCGCTCCTCCCCGTGCTCCTGACGTGAGCACGCACGTCGCGGCCGGCGCTACTTTGGAGGGACTACTTTTTTTTTTAATATACATTTTTTAAATAACGTTTACTTTTTATATTTATATAGCCTATAACCATCTACACACCCTGACGATTTCAACGGTGTATCGGGTGTGTAGATTGGCGCCGTGGTTCCCTAGTTTACCCGCCTCAAAGCCTGAAAGTTCTTACTTTATTATAGTAGTATAGATAACTTCTACACTGGTGTGTGGTTGTTCAGGGAATTGGCCAAAGCGGATACTGTTGCTTGTGGTAAAATCCGCTCTAACCGTACCGGTCCCAAAAGAACTTGCTTGTCAAAAGCTTGTGCTGGGACAGAGCAGTGTGTTGCGTTGCGAAGAACTTCTAGCTGTGAAGTTTTCAGACAGGAGAGATATCTACATGCTGACTACCATCCATGATGAAAGCACTTCACCTGTGACTGTTTGGGGTCAGGTTGCTGAAGAGAGCGGACCTGTGTGCATTTTAGACTATAATAGGCACATGGGTGGAGTTGATAGCGTAGATCATAGGTTGGAACCTTACACTGCTCTTCGTAAGGCTTATATTTGGTATAAGAAGTTGGCTATCCATCTTTTCTACTTGGCAACCTTAAATGCTTTTGTTGTATTCAAGGATTCTTGTCCTGAGTCAAAGATGAATTTTGCTAATTTGCAGTTTTGTTCAGTTTCAAGTTTGGCATTTGTGCAATGTATTTAGTTTCCGATTTCGTGTTAGTAGATTTGTATCTATTTGCAATTTGTTTGTGTTTTCTGTTTTGTATAAAAAAATCCTAAATGTGATGCCGGTGTGTGTAGGTTGATGTTTGGCTGGCAGTGTGCGTGGACTGGCACTTGACTGGCGGTGTGCGTGGACTGGCGCTTGGCTGGTGGTGTGCGTGTACTGGTGCTTGGCTGGCGTGTGAGTGGACTGGTGCTTGGCTTCCGGTGTGTAAGCAGTGACTTGCTGCTGGTCACTACACACACTGCTAGCCACTGCCACTCCAGGCAATTTGTGAGCTGGTGTGGTTGCTGTGTAAGGAATGTGGGCATGTGAAAGTGATGGCCCCTTGAATGGCGCTGTCTGTTGGTGTGAGTGTTGTAATGTGCTGGGCCCGCGGCTGATGGTGTGAATGGTTTTGTATGTGTCACACATATGAAAGGTGTATGAATGACCTGTAAAGAGGTTGGTGCCTTGTCGTGGCTTTACAGCTCACAAGCTGTGAGTCAATGGTTTAGTTTCTCATCCTTTCAATTAATAACAGTGCATTATTAAAAGTGCATTTCAATTTTGGGACATCTCTGGTTAATACAACTGTATATACTGAACCATCACTCACCCTCGTGCCAAATCCAAGATATATGTTTGTGTGCTTGAGGAATAGGTGGTTGTGCAGAAATATTGGTCTTTTCTGTCTTTCTCAAGCAGGGTGTACCTTGTCCCTTTTTGAGAATGTTGTAATGTGTTGGTTTTGTGCCTGGTGGTTCTAATGGTTGTGTGTGTATCGCCAATGAAAGGTGTGTGAATGGACTGTAAAGAGGATGGTGCCTTGTTGTGGCTTTACAACTCACTAGCTGCAAGTCACTGGTTCAGTAGTTTTTTGTCATTTCAATTATTGACAGTGCCTTTCATTTTTGTGAAATCTCTTGTTAAAATGTTACATACTGAACCATCACTTGCCCTCGGGCTAAATCTTATCAGTATGTGTGTGTGCTTGAGGAATAGATGGCGGTGCAGTAATCTTTGTCTTTTTTTGTCTCTCTGCCAAGGTGTACATTTCAACTAAGAAAAAACTACCAACTGTAGATGTTGTCATAAACTAAACACACATGGGAGTACATGGTGAAGGTGAGGTATGGCTTGCATGGGTCCCCCAACATTCTCCTACTCAGAATCCCCTGCAAACCTCAAATTCCACTGACAAAAATAACTTTTTTCTCTAATTTCTGTGTGGGAAAGTTCTGGAATCTATGTGAATCCACAAATTTCCAAACACCCAGCATTTCCCCAGGTCTCCTGATAAAAATGCTCCCTTACTAACGTGGGTGGGTCAAGGACACGCAACAGGCAAGGTCTCAAAACCTATTGAGGTGACATTAAAATTACCTATCACAAACCAACCTGGTTTTGCAAGGAGGGTCCCATGAGTTTTCGGCCCGGTGCTCGGCGGCCATCTAGGGAAACCTACCAAACCCACATAATTATGGAAAGTAGACTTCCGGGGGAGTCCGGCAAGGTATGGCTTGCGTGGGTCCCCCAACATTTCTGTACCCAGAATCCCCTGCAAACCTCAAATTGTGCTGAATAAATCACTTTTTTCTCAAATTTCTGCATGGGAAATTTCTGGAATCTGCATGGATCCACAAATTTCCACCTACCCAGCGTTCCCCCAGGTCTCCTGATAAAAATGGTACCTTACTAACCTGGATGACATCCGGGGGAGTTCAGCAAGGTATGGCTTGCGTGGGTCCCCCAACATTCCCTTATCCAGTATCCCCTGCAAACCTCACATTTCGCTGAATAAAATCACTTTTATCTCAAATTTCTGTGTGGGAAATTTCTGGAATCTGCATGGATCCACAAATGTCCTCCCACCCAGCGTTCTCCCAGGTCTCCTGATAACAATTGTATCTCACTTATGTGGGTGGGTAAAGGACCTGCGACAGGCAAGGGAGCAAAACCTATTGAGGCGACATCAAAATTACCTATGACAAACCAACCTGGTTTTGCAAGGGTGGCCACATGAGTTTTTGGCCCGGGGCTCGGCGGTCATCTAGGGAAACCTACCAAACCCACAAATTTCTGTGCACTAGACACCTGGGGGAGTCCAGCGAGGTATAGATTGCATGGGTCCCCCAACATTTCCCTACCCAGAATCCCCTGAAAACGTCAAATTTCGCTGAAAAAAATTACTTTTTTCTCAAATTTGTGTGTGGGAATGTTCTACAATCTGTGTGGATTCCAAATTTCCACCCACCCCACGTTCCCCAAAATCTTCAGAGAAAAATTGTACCACACTTGTGTGGGTAGGCCTGGTGTCCGTGATAGGAAACGGCGCAAAACACAATAAAGACACACCACATTTTCAGTGAAAAATCCATCCTGGATTCCACTGGGTGTCTAGTTTGAAAAAATGTATAGGTTTGCTAGGTTTCCCTGGGTGCTGGCAGAGCTAGAGTTCAAAAACTGCAGCTAGGCACTTTGCAAAAAATAAGGGTCATTTTTCACTGTGAAAATGTGGTGTGTCCACGTTGCATTTTGTGCCGTATCCTTTCGCGGGTACTAGGCCTACCAACACAAGTGAGGTACAATTTGTCTCTGAAGACTTAGGGGAACGCAGGGTGGGTAGAATTTGTGGATCCACGCAGATCCCAGAACTTTCCACCACAGAAATGTAAGGAAAATTCTTTTTTTTTTACAATTTTTAGGTTTGCTAGAGATTCTGGGTAACAGAACCTGGTGAGAGCCAGTAAAGTCACCCCATCCTGGATTCCAATGGGTGTCTAGTTTTAAAAAATGTATAGGTTTGCAATATTTCCCTAGGTGCTGTCAGAGCTAGGGTTCAAAAACTACAGGTAGGCAATTTGCAAACAAAGGTCATTTCTCACTGTGAAAATGTGGTTTGTCCACGTTGCGTTTTGAGCTGTTTCCTGTCATGGGCACTAGGCCTACCCTCAAACGTGAGGTACCATTTTTATCGGGAGACTTAGGGTAACACAGAATTGTAGAGCAACTGTTATTACCTATTGACTTTTCATGCAATTCTGCCTTCCTAATAAAAGACAATGTGTAAAAAAGAAGCCATTTTGGAAAATGACCTATAGTTCTCATGCTAGTATGGGTACTCCCAATTTTGTTCCCATTTCAGAAATACATAGGTGACTTTCATACCGATTATTCCATGTATACATTTTCTCAGAATAATTGCTGTATGCCCGGTACATAATAAAAAACACTTGCAAGACGCTGCTCCGTTATTGACTCTGGGTACGTCGGGTTCTTGGTGCACCTACAAGTCCTATATATACGCATAACTAGAAAGGTCGAAGATATGTAACAGTATATTGCTTTTAAACAGCTGTCATATTAGAAGAAGTTACAGGTGAAAACGTTGACCCAAAAGGTTGTTTTGTTCAACTGATTTTCTATTTTTCCTATATTTAACTGTTAGTTAATATAAAGAAACCTTGAAGGAACTACACAAATGACCCTTGCTGAATTCAGAATTGTGTCTACTTTTTAAAAATGTATAGCTTTCAATGACCCATTATTGTTTTCATACCCATTTCTACCATTAACGGGAAGGATGTTAAAAGCACAAAAAAATTGCAAAAATAGGCCATGTCCCAGAAAGATGCAAAAACTGTGTAAAAAATGTTTGTTTTCTGACAGAAGTCTGCTTGTCCCTGAAAGATGGGGAAATGGTCATTTCAGCACCACAACTCCTTTTTTGATACCATATGCAAAGAGTTGCTTTCATCCATTTTTTCCCATTTTCCCCCCAAAAATAAAAATGACTTGTATTTTTTTTTTAAACAAAATGCACATGTATCACAGGGCTCTGCACACCAGAGACAGCTGCACAATCAACCCATACCAAAATAATGACTTTGACTTTTTCCTTTGAATATAGAAAAGTAAGAATAACAACATAAAGATTACCCCAACTCTCTCCCCGTCCCACTCCCCCCTGATTGCACCAAGTTCGCATAATCCTGACCACATCCTGTAAAAATAGTTGGGAGGGTCTACCCCTCTGGGCCCCCCCACACAGCACCTCTGCACTTCGAATATGTATATGGGTTATCCCAAAGGGTGAGCCTTCGTTGCTGATGTTGATGTCAACAGCAAGCCCCAGTAGTCTTCCCATTGTTTACAAATCTTGTGGTGTTTGTGTGGGTACCCCCTAGCGACAAAGATAGGTTGTTCCAGTCCCATACAAAAGTCCAGCCCATTCTTCCATGCAGCCACTGAGGGGGCGCTCGACGCCTTCAATGCCCTTGCTATGTCCCTTTTCGCTAGAGTTAAGCCCAACTGCAAGAGGTGCCGCTTGTAAATATTGCCTCCTATTCCTTCCATAACATGGAGTAGGGCCAGTCGCGTTGTAAGGGGGAGTTCCCACCCCAGGACCTCCAAGAGACAGGCAAACACCCCCTCCAAAAGCAGTCTAAGAAAAGACAATGCCAGACTATGTGAATGAATGTGCCCTCCTCCCTGCTGCAACAAAGACACATAGGGGAGGTTATCAGTCCTGACTTCCACAGTTGCACTCGTGTAAAATAAACCCTGTGTAGATATTTGAACTGGACCAGGCTGAATCTCATCGCAAGGTTTCAGCAAAAACCTTGTTTAACATCCTCAAGGAATTCTCCACTCCTTCTGTCTTGGCCACACCGATTCTGCCCAGCCAAGCTCTCTGTGAGGGTCTCTCCAATTTCTTCAACGATAAGATTAAGAACATCTCTTCTTCCTTTAGTCAGGAGAGGGCTTTGCTCCATCTTAATCCCAAAGCCATGCAGGAGGAGGCTTTTGTGTCATTTAAGAAGCTAACTTTGGAGTCTGCCTTGACTCTGTTTAACCGATGTACATCGGGATCTCCTCTTGATCCAGCTCCAGCAAAGATTTTAAGTGAACTGGCCCCTTTGGTGATTAGCCCACTTCTTGCTATTGGGAACACCTCACTTCTTACAGGCCAATTTCCCTCTGCCTGGAAGCAGACTATGCTGATTCCAATCATCAAGAAGGCGGACGTTCAGCAATTATCGGCCCATATCCCTTCTCCCCAAGCCGGCTAAAATTTTAGAAAAAGTTGTACAGGAGCAACTGACTGGCTATTTGGAAACTAATCATCTCTTGCATGATTCCAAGTCTGGATTTAGACCGGGTTTCAGCACTGAGACCACGCTGCTTGAGGTGGCTGAGTCTATTAGATAGTGCGTGGATAGGGGCAAGGAGGCTATGCTAGTTCTCCTCGACTTATCCGCGGCTTTCGATACCGTGTCCCATGACATATTACTGGGTCGCTTGTGCAACATTGGAATTGGGGGTACCCTCTTGGCCTGGGTAAGATCGTTCCTGGAGGGTAGATCTCAACAAGTCTTCCTTCTGCCTTTTGTATCGGAAGTAAAGCCCTGCTTTGCGGTGTTCCACAGGGCTCTGCACTTAGCCCTGTATTTCCCCGCTGGCAAAGTTGGCTAAATCCTGGGGGGTCAGAATGATCTCTTATGCTGATGATGCTCAGCTGGTGTTCTCCTTTAGAGATCGCTCTGACGGCAGCTCGGCCAATTTTCGTCACTGCCTTATTAACATCTCCTCCTGGGTGACGTCTAACAGTCTTAAAATTAATACAGATAAGATGGAAGTCTTGTTTTTTAATCAGAAGTCCCCTCTTGCCCCTTCGCTCTGGTGGCCGATGGAGCTTAATCCTCCACCTGCTCCGGCTCAAACAGATCGTAATTTGGGCTTTCAATTTGACAACGCTATATCTTGCAAAACCCATATCAATAAAGTGACTTCAGCCTGTTTTGGCAAACTGCTCATGATAAGAAACATTTCTCCATATCTCCCTCTTGATTCCCGTAGGACGGTTGTCCATGCCCTGATCACCTCTCACTTGGGCTACTCAAATAGCCTGTTTGTTGGGGCTCCAGCTTACCAGATCCATCAATTGCAGACCGTGTAGAATACGACTGCTAGACTAATTGGTAACATCCCCTATCGTCATACTATTTCACCTTACTTGAGGAAGCTGCATTGGTTGCCAGTGACCCGACGTATTCAATTGCAAGCAGTGGTCTTTGCCTTTCGGGCCCTCAATGGCCTTGTCCCAGCCTATCTGCAAAAGAGCCTAAAACCTGTTCATTCAATTAGAAATCTTAGATCTAACAATCTCCGTCTTCTTGCCACCCCTCGGTTTCAGCGATCCAGAATAGGAGGCAGGTCCTTTACTGTAGGGGCCGCTAAACTTTGGAACAGCCTCCCTTTAGAGCTTAGGTTGGCCTCATCGGAATCACTGTTTCGCAATAAACTAAAGACCTGGCTGTTCTCCAGTCCCTAGCCGCTTACATCTTTATTTGTAGTCTGCTGTCGGTAGCGCCGGGACACCCCCGTTGGGGGTAGCTGTGCGCTTTATAAGCTTCTAAATAAATAAATAAATGGCTGCCCCTCGCAGAGCTGGCAGGGCCACGGTCCAGTCCTCCTCCTCCAGTGTGCCCACCTCACCTTCCCAGTCCACCCGGAGCTTCTGTAGTGTAGGGGAGCAATGAGTAACTAGGCATGGATAAATCTGAAAAAATTTCCGGTCTTTTGGGTCCCCCATAAAAATGTTTGCCTCCAGGGGGCTAAATACCAGCAAGATCTCCACACCATCCAGGCTAGGGGATAGGGCATGTCTATATTGAAGGTAGCGATAGAACTGGGACTGTGGCATAAGGATGTCTTCCTGAAGGTCTTGGAAATATTTGAGCGTCAGGCCCCTCATATCATCGCCCAGGACTGCAATGCATATGTTATCCCACCCCTGGAAGCCTTGCAGGGCCGCCAGCTGAGGTAGGCGCCTGTTATCCCAGAGGGGAGTTCCCAGAGTCAGTATGTTCCACTACCCCATTTGTCCCAGTGCCTGACTCTAGATCTGGAATACCACCCGTGTAGCCGATGGCAGTGAACCCCGTAGAGGCGCTGAATATAGAATTGTACACAGTGAGTGGTGGCCCATAAGTTGCCGCTCATCCGCGTATGCTGGGTCTTCCCTATTGCCATATCACCACTCATTGAGGACCAGCAGATGCGAGGCTTGATAGTTCGAGAGAATGTCAGAGGACGCTAGTCCCCCTCAATAGGTGGTCAGGAAGCATGTTCGCAGAGCTACCCGCACCTTTCCCCCCTTTCACAGAAACTGTCCAAGTGCTGCATTCACCAGTCGGAACCATCGGGGCGGAATCGGATATGGGTGATTCAGTAACTGATAGAGGAGCCGGGGAAGCGCCACCATCTTAAATATAGCCGATCTGCCATATAATGACAAAGGCATACAGAACCAGGACTTGAGATCTTTACGTGTCCGTTCCCATTCCGGAACCAGATTGAGCTCCCAGGAGACTGTGGGTACATCTGACAGAAACATGCCTAGGTATTTCAGTCCTCCTACCGCCAGCTGAACCGAGGAAATCAACGCGCCCACCCCCTTCTGATCCCCCTGAATCCATAATGTGGACTTACAGGGATACGTATATAATCCAGAAGTCTCCCCAAAGATCTGCATGATGTGCAGCTGTCCACGGCGGTGAGAAAGAAAAGGACGCTGTCTGCATATAATGCGGTCCTATCTGACAGTCTAGGAGCCCATTCAAATCCCTGTACCAGTGCATCAATGCCCAACCACGCAGCCAATGGCTCCTTAGCCAGAGCAAATAAATAAGGGGACAGGGGACAGCCCTGCCGCGTGCCCCGCCTGATTGAAAAGGTAGATGAGATCGCACCCGCCACCCGCACTGGCGCTGTCAGGTCAGTGTACAGGAGCGTGAAATAGGAGAGGCAACCCGGTCCAAGGTTGAGTCTTCACAGCAATGCGAATAAGTACACCCAATTCAGGGAGTCAAACGCCCTATCCATATCGGCCAATAATAGCACTGTCGGTTCCCCCAACTGCCGGATAGCCACCATTGCCACATACGCTCGCCTGATGTTATGTCTGACCGCCCTCTGGGGTGGACCAGGGTGAAAATGTGGGGCAAAAAGTGATTGGCCAAAGCTTTGGCCAGAACTTTTGCCTCCACAGTCAAGAGAGAGATGGGACGATACGAAGCATGCTGCTCCGGGGGCCTGTCCAGCTTATGGAATACCACCACTTCCGCATGCCTCCAGTCCGGGGGGAGTGAGTGCCGCTCCCGCGTGTCCTCCTCCACAGTTCGATAATGAGGGGCCTACTGAAAGAAAAAACATCTAAAAAATTAACTGGGGAACCCGTTGGGCCCCGGAGCCTTCCAGGGATAAAGTTCCCCAAGGCCGTGCCTAGCTCCTCATCTGTCTGCGGTAACTCCTACTGATCCCTTACCTCATCCGATACGGTTTTGGGTGGGAGATCGTTTACGAATTTATCTATGGGGCGGCGGGTAAGCATTTCTTGGGGGAGTACAGATCTGCGTAGTATATAGCGAAATTTTCCGTGACGGCCAGGAGATCCATGTGTGGCTCGCCCACCGGGCCCATGACGCCCGGCAGGGCCTGGCAATGAAATGCCCCCCTGAGTCGATGCAACATCTTGCTGGATTTGTCTCCCCATTGATATGCGCTCCTACACGTCGACATCCAGGCTTGGTGGGCCTCATCCATCAGAAGGGCAGCATAGTTCTGTTGAGCCATCAATAATTGTCTCCTAACAAGGCCGCCTCCTGCCTCCCGACTCCTGCATTTGAGTGCTTCTATACCCACATGCACTTGCAGCAGCTCTGTCCTGTGCTCCCTATGCGCTGCCGTACACCAGGAAATGTCTGCCCCCCTTCAGCGTGGGTTTCAGTGTCTCCCATAATATCTCAGCTCTAGCAACGGACCCCACATTAGCCGTCAGGTAGTAATAAATGGCTTCGCTCATGTGTTCCATATAGTCAATGTTCTGCAAATGCCATACTGAAAGGTACCATCTGAATGGTTGTTTCCTCTGTCCTATTTGAATCATAAAGGCTACAGGGGAGTGATTTAACAGGCCCCGTGGAAGGATCTCCGCCGATACCACCTTGCCAACCGCCACCCAGGGAACAAGAGATAGTCAATTCAATTCAATTCCTTTATTCGTTTTTCATGAAATATAGAAAAACCATAAAAGTACAATAAAAAAATACAAATTACATTTCAAGATAGTCAATCCTGGAGTATTAATCGTGTACCGCTGAGAAGTAGGTGAATTCCCGGCCATCTCCATGGAGGCACCACCATACATCCACCCAATCAAGCCCCGTCACTAATGAGTACAGTCTCGTGGGGCGACCACCCTCCGGACAACCCCCAGCCCTCCATCGATCCCTGGCCAGATTCATGACCTCATTCCAGTCCCACCAACTACTGATAGCACATCTGGCATGTCTGCCCAGAGGGACATAAGCCGCTCCACCAGATTCCATTGCTATGGAGGGAGCACAGACACTACACAACACCAGGGGGTCCTCTCCGATTTTGCTCGAGTGAAATAAAAATACGCCCCTGTGTGTCATTCCATTGTTGGATATGAGTATAGGGGACCCTACGGTGTATCAGGATTTCCCCGTAAAGCCGTTGTGGAAAACCTGTTGGAACCCATAGCGCTGAAAGCAGAGGGCCTCTTGCCCATGAGGTGCCTTTGCTGTAGCATAAGGATATCAGCCCCAGCCCGTTTGGCACATTCCAACTTAAGATGAGGAGAGTACCTGGGGTGACTTGCCCCCAATGGGTATGCTGGCCATCTGGGATTGTATCTACAACTATTACAAGGATGAGGAATTATCGGTGCATGTATGAAGAGTAACAGACCATCAGTGAAGGTGAGATCTGTGAACAACCCCTACCCAATAAAACCCCACACTGTACCTCAAAAACACTGAAGCCTCTGTTGCCGCAGGACTGGTGCCTGACCCCCAAAGGGGGAGGAGATCCACCCCAAAGAATGGATCCCCAACTTTCAGCGCATGGCTCCTGAGCATGTCCCCAGCCAGCAAAGCCTGGCAGAGACACCGGCCCAGGTCAGAGTCTCTCCGATTAGCATTTGATAATCTAGAACTCAGCAGTTCCTCACGGACCCACTAATTAATCAGCCAATGTCTGTTCCCCTGAGGTGGAACCCTTCCGGGAGGAGGCGCCACAGGACTGAGAACGGCGCCGGGATCATGACCATCTGATACCCTCTGCTGCCACCGGGGTCCCTTCCGAGCCATTTAGCTCGATGAGGAGTTGGATTCTCTTCCAGGCGGCATGTGTGCTCTCACCCATATTGTCTCATCAGTCCATTTGAAGACCTCTTCCGGAGAGTCAAAGAAGTGCGTGCGGGAGCGATATACAACCCGTAGGCAGGCAGGAAACAGGAGAGCATATGGAAGCTTGAGGTCTCTCAAGCGGGCCTTCACTGCCATGAACGATTGCCGCTATTGCTGCACCAGCCACGTTTAATCAGGAAAAATGAGGATGCGTACATTGTCGGAGAGCAAGGGCTCTTTGATCCGGATCATGTCACGATCAAGGTAGTTCAGTATCTATGCTATAACTGGTCATGGGCGAGCTCCCGGTGGGGCTTCTGGATGAGTGCCCTGTGGGCCCACTCCACCACAAAGCAACGGGACAAGGCCTCTGGAGGGAGCCAACTCTCAAGCCACTGCGTGAGGAAGCGTTCCATGTTACCCCCTCACAGCCATCCTGGAACCCAACAAAGCGAAGATTATTACGTCGGGCCCATCCCTCGGCATCTTCTACTCTCAATGCCATCCCCTTCTGGACAGTCTCCATGGCAGCCACCTTTTTCTCCAGAGATACGTGTCTCGGCCTCTGTGGTGCGTGATACCACGTTGCACAAATCCTGCTGCAGAAGAATAACATCTGAGCCGACTGCTCCGATTTTAGCATCTAACATGTCTCTGGATTGGGTGATGGCCGTGAGTGACGCCTTATAGGGCATAGTCCCCTGCTGTCCTCCGGACGCCCCGGCTGCTGCTCCTGGACCAATAAATTTGTCAATGGGGCCTTGGGGCCAATGGGGCCTTGCTTGGGCAGGCCACCATCACCTTTATCTTTCGTCATGGCCGCCCTCTGGGTTCCTCACACAAGACCAGAGAGAACAGGGGAGGGAGCGAAAATGAGGATCACCCACCAGCAGGCTCCCGTAGCCCGACCCAGCCGCCAAATGGGAGCCTGTATAGAGCCAGTAGTCTAGATGTCCACACAGCATCAGACCAGACCATGCAAAGGCACCCTGGATCGAGGACAAGGGGCACTCTGTCGCCTGTATCCACTCAAGCCTCCCGCAGCCCCATAACCTCCTCAGGTCACGCATCTTCAGGCCACACACCCCCACCGGCGTGCACAGGGCCCCGCCAGCACCAGAGTCACATATGGAATCGAGGCAGTCCGACTGACCGCCGATATGAGCGCTCCTTATAGTCTGGGGGGTGAGGAAGGAGAAGGCATACACCTAGTCAGGCCCAAGGACGCACTGATGGTCACCTCAGCCCTCCACCATCTGCTCGTCCACCTCTTTCACGGCTCGATAATGCTTCCAATCTCCCTTTGTAATGTGGGTCGAGGGGAGAGAACTGGTATAAAAATCCGGACTGCACCAGGCCTGAGGTCTGCACTCACTTCCGGCCTCCACCACCGCCAAGGGAGTCCCAGCAGTTGCCTAACGGGGCCAGGGGACCGTCAGCCCATGCAGAGTGGAGAGTCCCCCTGTCCCCGGTGCCATACCTCACCTCCGTGGCTCGATCCAGCAGCCGGCAGCAGCCGTTCTTCGCCTGATCTGCGCCACTCAGTGGCGGGTGACTTTCCTGCTGCTGCTCCAGTCTGCTGGCCGGTCTCAGATCACGCCTCTCCTCACGTTTGCAGAAATAATGCACTGAGGCGGCCGCTCGTTCCCTATCCACGGATTCCAGCGACCTTGAGCGTGATGCCCCGGTTTAGCGTCAGGCTGCTAGGCCGCACCCGCAGAAGGCCCCGTCACGGCCGATGCTCCACTTCTTCACAGCGAGCCCCCGCGGATGCCCCAAAACTGCTTGGACCAATGTCACAAATGTCGTGGGACTGCAGGTACACTGTGTTGGTCAAGTATTCATCAGAGATTCAGGATAAATGAAGGATGTGTTGCGAACTTGACAGAGCTCGCTCAGCACACGTCCGCCATGTTGGCTTGCCAAGCCACACCCCCAATTTTGCTGTATTTTGGCTATTTTCTGGGTCCCCTCCAGGGGAGTACACAAACCCTGGGTATGGTTAGAATCCCCATGATGTTGGAAAAAAAGGACGTAAATTTGGCATGGATACCATATGTGGTCAATAAGTTACAGGAGCCTAAGCGAGAACTACCCCAAATAGCCAATAAAAGGCTTGGCATAGGGGGGGAAAAGGCCTAGCAGTGAATGGGTTAAAGAGAGATACTAAATAAGGCCGTCAGGAACGGAGATCATTTGCGCCCATTAACATTTAATCTGTGCTCTCAACAGGAGGGAAAACCAATATAGGAGACAAAACCTGATCCAGCGGGACACCAACCTGCGGAGAATTATCACTAAAATACACACATTCGGGCCCATAAACCACACTCACTTACAATGTCCGGTCGATGAAACCTCGCTGGAGATCAATTTTAGGGCTTTTCTATATATCCTTTCTGCATAAAAAAATGTGAGCCTATTTAATTACTAAGCCCTTTCTTACACATGGATCTATTTTAGTTGATTAGTATTGATAATTTATCAATAGAAGTATTTACCTGGTTTATTCACTAAATGACCACAGACTTAGTTTAGATTTAAAGTGTTATCCGAATTTTCAAGTGAAACAAAATACAAAATGCAGTGTTAACTCCATCATTCTGAAGTAGTAAGATTAGTTTACCTAAATTATGCTATACATTTTAGTGAGGATTACCTCAGGAAAGAGAGGATAGAGAGAAAAGGCACATTGACAAAATACACAGATTATATTTACCTAGGATGGTGCAAGATCAGACCCCTCTGGTCAAGAGTTTGGGCCCCTCGATATGTTTCAGGTGACAGGTTCAAGACAGGATTAGGACAGGTCAGGTAACCTCTTCTGAATTTAACGCCAACCTCAAACTCCTCTCTGGTACTAATTTCCACCTCGATTCTTTCGCAAATCTCCTTCATAGTTCTATTGCCTCCTCGCTTCTTCCGCAAAACTCCTTCCTAGTTTTATTTGTTAAAAATTCTAAGTCTGCTTTCAGATATTTCGATCAGCATCCGGACTGCATCTCTATCTCTTAGCGTTCTGGCAGCGATCAGGCTTTCTCTTCTAACTAAATACCCCAATTATACCTTTAGATGGCATGTTCCACCCCCAAATGTTTCAAACTTGTGAAAACTTCTAATTCTGATTGGACAAGCCAAGGGGATGATCATCACACCATGCTAAGTTTAATACTTTTTCTTAAGAGCCTTGTCTTATGTTCCAGGCCATTAATTTGTTTCCACCAAGTTTATTTCCCACCCGTTTTCTTAATATCTTTATTAACATTGTGTCACATTTATACATTTGTCCATTGAGTCTTTAGGATGTTCCGCCATTTCCCAGGACACGGGAAAGGGGTGTCCTTGATCCGGTTCCAAGATTTGAGATCATGACACCGTCGTTGTCTCTAATGCTCCTGTGCGTAGGGACCACATGATTATCAGCCTCAACTCAGCCTCAACTTACATTTAGGCCCAATTATGAACTAACAGAAAAGTCAAAAAGACAAGATTAGATTAGATTCAAATAAATTATTTTACTTATCTGTACTCTAATCCCATTTGAAAAAATAATTCTTTATGCATTAGCACCTAGTACAAAACACGGTTTAGTTTCGGAAAGAGCAGATGCTTAGCATGTGAGTTCTGAAGCGGCCATATTTGGTGTTACTGTGCAGAAGCAAAGCTTTCCACTCCAAGAGTTATGACGTCATGCAGTTGGCGCACGCGCAGTTCATTTCCTACGTTTTCGCGGCCATTTTAGTTGCACTCGGGTTACTTGTTAATAGAAACATAGGGAAGCTTCCCCTTCTTTTAATAAATGTAAGAATATCGTGTAAAATTAGTACTACAAACAATTAATAGTCATTTATTATAATTATATATTAGAGGATTTATCCAGCAAGTTGCTTACATGGAAATCCTTGCTGCATCAATGGGATGGAACTTCCTCTCCATTGCCCAGTAATTGTTTATGTAGTTGGTAGGGAGCCGCTTTGCAAATTAGAAACCATTTTCAGACACTGATCAATTGTTCTGAGAAGATTTTGTTTGGAGGAATCGTCGTTGTCTGTCATTGTTCTGTCAGAAGACCGGGAATAAAAGATACTCTTGCTGGAAAGACTTGAGAAAGGAGTCTTGCCATGAATTCATCACACCTTGAACTAGGGTAAACAGGTCAGATTGATAAATAGTTTGATATTTCTTGAAAAAACTATTTTCATTTCTTGTGTATCCGTAGTGGGTAAACCAGTTTCTGTTTTTTTGTTTGTTTGCATTTTCTTGATTTTTTTTTACTGACCAGGCTAACATCTTCTCTGTAAATTTGCCTTTTTCGAAAATGTTACTGTCCAATGGTAGCCTCAGTAGCGATATTTTGTTGTGCATAATAATCATTTAAATTACTCTTGAACTTTTATCATTTTAACCTTTTCTCTTGGAATTGTATATAAAAAAAGATATTCGTTCACAATAAGGAGAATCATAAGGTTGATAGATATTCTGCCATGACTCATAGAAAACAAGTAGAAAATGAAAAAATGTATTAGTCCTACCACTACTCAGGACTTTAAATACCTTCCAAGTTGCATGAGTCGACTGAGCCCTTCTTCGAAATACTAGGGAATAAATAGTGGTAAGGAAATACTCATCTTGTAGTAATAGTTTGTTCAAGTACCACATATGCATACTGTAACTGTATGATGGAATGATCGTAAATAAGTATTAGGAATTATTGTTGAATTCTTGGGTGGATGCACAGACAACAAAATCCAGACTGGTAGCTGTTTTGCATTTTTCAGACATAGAGGTGAAGTTAGAGCCTCCCTCATGATTATTCGCACAAATAACGGCGCTCCACACATTCTGTTCATAGCATAAAAGGTCACTTTATTACTAGGACAGCCAAAGACAGCCTCCGCACCTTACATTTATTTATTAAAACACCAACCCTTTGTACCTTTTTCCAAAACCTTTTCCCCAACTGTTTTTCATCACCATTCCCCAATGATTCCATCATTTTTCCCAAAACTCCAAAACTGTTTATATCCCAACCAAAGTTTTCTTCCAACTTTTCTTTTCCTTATCCACCTACCCTCCCCCACCCCCCAGAGAGAAAGGATATGTCCGCTCTAGACTATCCTATCGCCTAAAACATGCCAACAAATATGTAACATAACAGGAGCACTATCCTTGCTGCCCTAAAGTGACATAACCTTGTATTATTTTTATTTATTTAATTATTTATTTATTATTTATTATATATATATATATATATATATTTTAATTATTATTAACAGAAAAACACAAAAACTGACAGATATACACAGACACATAACCGACCAACCTACCAAAAGAGGGCGGGTGGGTGGGCAAAACGACAACGCCGCCCTCCTCCCTCACAGCGGGTGACGACGTATTCCCGCTCCCCACCCGAGCACGCCTAAGCCCCTCCCACAACCCAACCTACCAATTACCTCCTGTGGTAGCTCGCATTGTGCGAATAATCCCAGGGGGACACTGGCTCGTGCCAAGTCCCCCCCGGGCCCCATCGCACAAATAACGACGCTCCACACATTCTGTTCATTGCATAAAAGGTCACTTTATTACTAGGACAGCCAAAGACAGCCTCCGCACGTTACATTTATTTATTAAAACACCAACCCTTTTTACCTTTTTCCAAAACCTTTTCCCCAACTGTTTTTCATCACCATTCCCCAATGATTCCATCATTTTTCCAAAATCTCCAAAACTGTTTATATCCCAACCAAAGTTTTCTTCCAACTTTTCTTTTCCTTATACACCTACCCTCCCCCACCCCCCAGAGAGAAAGGATATGTCCGCTCTAGACTATCCTATCCCCCAAAACACGCCACCCAGGAAAACCTCCAGTGTTTTCCTGCCCCACCCAAAAACCCGCAATTATAAACCACAAACTTTTTTTTTTTTTTTAAACTGCTTTGTGAGAACACCACAGATCAAACCGCACAGGTTTGCCAGCACATCCCGCAGTTCCGTTAGGTAATCACTTGTCCCATCTGCGACAGGTGTACCCCATCGCACCTGAAGAAATGAAGCATCTCGCTCGAAAATGCTCATGCACGAATACCGTGATACCCATTGTTTTGCAAAAAACTGCCTTGCTCTGTTCAATTTTCGGCTGGCTTTTTCCACCGCTGAGTGTAGCCTCGCCCCTCTCCATTGGAGCCTATGAAACCAAACCAGTCCCCCCAACCCTTGTTCAAACCCAATTTTTGTTTCAGCACTGCCCGATCCAACTTCATTTGTTTTATCAAGATGCGACCTGACAATTCCACCAAAACGTTCTCTCCCAGGTGTATAATGAGAAGATCCGGAATACCCCACTCAGCAGCCAATGTTGACATGAAAGGGAAAAGGTCTTTCCACCTCATACCACCCACACCCTTCCACAAACTTCGTGATCTTTTCCAAACAAAAAACAAACCCTTTCCACAGCTTGCTGGTCTGCAAAAATTGATGACCATTTAAACCAGGAATGGCCCACAATCCATGACCGTTTTTTATTTATTTATTTATTTATTTAGTTTTTGCTTTCAGGGAAAAATCCAAAAATAGACCTATGAGTAAAAAACCCATAATTAATTAACCTAGTCGAAAAGAACTGTACGTCATAACCGCACATATCAGTAACAAAAGTTGGACTTCCACCTCTCAATACCCTGTATCTCCACCCTCCCCCAACCCAACTGGCAGCCTGCGTAGCCGCACCTAACCGAAAAGAATGTGTCCAAACTCATTGAGTATTTTTCCCCACAATGAACGCCCTTTCCGCAGTACCAATAAAAACTGCAAACCAGACAACTGCTCCCCTTGCTCCTGGCCAAATCGCCCCAGAACGGAAAACACCCGAATTAAAAAGGAATCCCACTCCCCCAATGGGCCACAACCCACAACCCCCACTTGCTTTCAACTGAATCCAAGTTCCCACATCTGTTTGGTCTGTCTTTGACTGTCTCCACCTGATCCGTAAAACTTCCCCAGTCCCACCCCGAATGTCCGAATGTCTGAATCCCCAGTTGATTTCTTAAACCCAAAAGTTCCGAACCCGGAACGCCCCGAAGAACATCCAGACCATGCAAACTTGTACCTAACTAATTCCCATTCACTATAGCAGCAATTAGACAACACACTTAAAATCCTTCATAACAACTCAAAAGTAGCATGTTCCCTCAAAAAACTTAACAGAAACTGTGCAAAGCCCAAACCCCTTCAGCATCATCCTCAACAAAAACCCAACCCGCACTACCATACCCAAAACTTAATTGACTATAAAAGGAAATGCCCGCCCACTTGCCGAAAATCGTTAAAAGCGACAAAACCTTATCTAGCTCATGTTCCACTGCTGCTCCATCTTAAACATATGACAAAGCATAATTCAAAATTCAGACCACGGTTGCTGGTAACTCCTGCACGTGGACTTAGCAATATACTGGTACACCATTGCCACAATCCTCACTCCCCCAGAACCCAGATGGACGGTGGAATCACCATCTTGCTTCTTTGTCGCTGTTGGCGCCAAATACCGGAACTTCTGCCAATTGCGACGAGACAGAGCATCAGCGATTGAGTTGTTCACCCCACCCATCAGATACAGCCCAAAACGTAACATGACAAAAATCCTCATTACCCAACTGCTGCATCACCCTGGCCCTGTGAAGAAACATATTATAAAATTCGGACCACACCTGGCGGTAACTGCGTCTTGTTGACTGAGCCATAAGGTGTTCCACCACTTCAGCAATCCCCAAACGCACAACCAGTCTACCAATTACCACGAGACAGAACATCTGTAATGAAGTTAAGTATTCCTGGTATGTGCTTCACCGTAACACAATGTTCCATTACATAGTTTGCAACCTAAGAAAACCGCCTAAATGCATAACACATACCTCTCTAGCATTCCGCCAATTGACACGGTTCACAACAAAACATATTGTCACCGTGAAAAAGGACCCAGCGAATCCCTGCAAACCTCACCCCACACCTGTAAAACCACCAGTTTAGGAAAAAACTCTATGAAAGCAATGTTACTACCTTGATGGAACCAATGATCCGGCCAGCGCTCACCACCATGTCCTTCCCAACAGAGCCCAAAGCCGTGATCCCCAGAGGCATCTTAATTTTTTTTTTTAAACTGCCACACCATATCATCTTCTAAAAATTTTGATGGAGACACCTTTGAAATCTTCCAAAAAACCGCAGCCAAATTACCGGGTCATCTCCCACCGTTTACAAGGACCTGCTATACTACCGAAGTGCACTACCTTTCACAATTTCACACGAACCCCCCGAGATAACTTTTGCTGATTTCAAGTTGTCCGTCCAACACTGAGCATTAGTGCCTAGGTAACCAATGCTAAAAACAAATTAACAAATCCAAACAACTCAGAGGCGGCTAACCATCCGGGTACTCAACCAAAATATTGTACATATCCCGTATTCTAAATGGGGAGGCCGCCTCTTAGACAACCGATGCACCGCCCCCCTGCTTTTCTGACCTCTCCCATGGACCCCCAAATTGCATGACTGGAAAAAACACTATGAAATTGGGTGTCTTTCCACACACTGTGGACACTTGTGCTTGAATATGCAAGATTATTGGCTACTGGAACCGCGGTTAAAATCCCAAAAGGCTCCTGTTGCCGGCAACTGTGCTCTGCCAACCCCACCAGCCCCCATTGGAGCGGGACATTGTATAAAAGGCCGAAAAAAATGATGGGGAGGACCCGTACTGTATGGATAAACGTCGATGTCTGATGAACAGACAACCCATGCAGCCAAAGCTCTTTGTCTACTTCCCCCCAATGGCTTGTCATTGTAAATACGTACCTTGTCCCTAACTCCGCAGCATAATTGAGCCAGTCCGATCTACCCACCTGCAATTGCTCCCTCCTAAGAATGTCAATGTATTTACCTAGCGCCACCACCCTCTCCAGATGCCTCTCAAGTACACTAGCATAAATGAGAAAGGCAGCCGTTCGTTTCCGACGGTGCTGGGGACCTTAGGGTGGCGGAACAACCCTAAATTCCTCCTCTCTCGAACCCTCTGTGGCCTGCAGATCTCTGCGCAACAATCTACAAACATCCTCAAAATCGTGGTTCCAAATTTTGAAACCAGTCCTGCCGTAGAGATGTGTACTCAATGACCTAGCCAATCCCATATGAGGTATTTTCGCCCGGCCAGACCCAAAACCACACTCTCTTGTTTACTGGCCACATTCATAACCGGACGGCAATGAAATAATGGCACCCTAGCGGTTTGTGGCACTGCACTTAACTGTGCAGGGAATGGACGAAAATTCTCTGCTACCAAAAGAAACCGAAAAAAAACCCCGCAAGTCAACTCCCACAAACCCAAAATTGCCGCCCAGCCAAGAACAAGACCACACCACCCACCATTTGTTCCTACCTGAAGTAACTGCGTAGCCCCCTTTTTTTTTTTTTTTTTTTTTAATCTGTAGGATCAGTGATGTCCGCCACGACGCCTTGAAAAATGTTGAGAACTCCGCTCCAGATCTCTGTAAAAAACAAAAAGACGTGAAATAACCCCTTCCCCAGTTACCCAACTTCTTTAAGAACATCACGCCCATGATGAAAAAAGGAGAAATCCGCTCCAGATCCCTGTTAGAAACTAGCAAACGTGAAATTACCACTGCCCCAGCTACCTAAAACTCCTGACTAACCAAAACAGGAGCCGCTTCTTGGACCAAATTTTCAACATTAATATCCCATTCTCGTTATCAGCACCATGATATGTATTATGCCCCAAGCGAAATTGCTCTCGACCGTTCGTACTTGGCTTTAATCCATCTCTAATACCCCCATCCAAATTTACCCATGAGGTCACATGACTTTTTAAGAGTACCTGGCCGAAGCCGCCAGATCCGCAAAAGATCCGCCTCGGGTATAATCTGACTTACCAAAAGCCGCACTTGCTTTGCCTTAGCTGGAAGAAAATCTAAGACCCAGAAGTGCTCCCAGAGTCTGCTAACAATTCCTCGCCGCTCCAGCCAGGAACCGCCACCAACTTACCATTTATCTGATCCATTATGTAGACCAGACGCCTCATTAGTGGACATATGTGAGCCCTCAACCCACCACCACTGTCCCCGCCGTGGACTTGCTAGAATCTCTGAGTCCTGCTGCAACGTCTATAACCAATGGGTCTTCAGTCATAAAACTGCTGGGGGCTATGTAAAAAATATGGCGCTGCTTTGTCCACCTCTTCTCCCAGTCCTCTTCCTGACGCATGCAAAATAAACCAGGGCGTCCCCTCAAAAAACTGTTCTCCATGACTATGGAAGTGCCTTCCCAGTGTGTCGATAGAGTGTTGACCATATATCGCAGGATCATCCATGCACCCATGTGTGGGACCCTTCTAGAACGTGCACGCATCACTTTTTCCTTGTAACACACCATTTGACTACCTCTCACATCTTGTCCGCTGCTGATACCTGCACAAGTGCCACCATTGCCTACGTAATGTTTGTTCTTGTGCCTCTGTGTCTGGCAATAATGCAGAATCAGACCTCTACTTGTACGTTGACTGCTCTTGTAACCTGCACACTTGACACTCTTTCCCTTTGTATTGCACTGTTTGCTACCTCATGTATTTTGTTTGCTCACAATTGTCACTTTTACCCCATGTAACTTATCCTGCTGTTGTAATTTCGTTCATTTGTAAGTTCCAGTTCCTAATGTGAAGCGCTCTGACGCTTTCGGGTCCCCAGCAGCTACAAGACGCTGTAAAACACCTCTCCCTACTGCCAAAAAAGCTTCCACAGTTTCCCTCGCGCTGCGACGTCCGTCATGTTGACACGCTCTTCAGCCCCCCTCACGATAGCAGTTTCCGTCATGTCAACTCGCCTCTCGTCTCCGCCTGAAGAAAGAAAACGGCTCGACGCTTGACAGAAAGAGTCTCCTCAGCTGACAGAAAACAGTTCAGCTCCGTGAAAACATTCAGTTTGACAGGAAAAACGGGGGGGGGGGGGCAGCCACACTAACCTGCGCCACCCAAAACAACAACGCCGCCCTCCTCCCTCACAGCGGTGACGACGTATTCCCGCTCCCCACCGAGCGCGCCTAAGCCCCTCCCACAACCCAACCTACCAATCACCTCCTGTGGGAGCTCGCATTGGGCGAATAATCCCAGGGGGACACTGGCTCGTGCCAAGTCCCCCCGGGCCCCAGTTTACACAGAGGGATCCTTCCTAGTTCTTGCTTAAGGTGCCATACGGTTTTGACCCATCTCGCCCCAATTTTGTGAAAAGAATCAAACTGGAAGAAATTAAAATCTCCCCATATTATCAATTTAACGCGTTAAAACAGTAAACACTAACATGAAATTATGAAGATGTTCTGTGTTAGCCCCAATCAAAGAGCAATTCCTTGTTACCACATAAGTTTGCGTGTCCGATCTGAAAGCTACACACATATCTATGCTGCAGTGTCCAGGATAGCTGCATGTCTGTCAGCCTCACACATCCAAACGGTGGTTTGCTTCATCATTAGGCACATGACAGGGGGTCAGTGGATTACAATCCTCTTTGGAGGGGAGAACTTCAAGAGGTGTAAATTGGGTATATTATCCATTTGAATATAGGTGTAGTTCGAGTGTATATAAATAATTCAGAGGGGAGATAGTCAGTGAAAAGGAGGTTAAAACCACCTCCTCGTAGTGTCTAACCTTATTGGTGTCTGAAGTAAGCAGCGCTAAATGAAAGCTATGATTAAACTCAGAGAGAGAGGTCAAAATGTTTTTGCTAATTTAAGCACCCTCAAGAGGTTCTGCGATATCCACCAGGATATGTCCCTCATGCTCGTCTTATTGTAAGGAAATGGTAAATAAAATACTTTAAATATGACCCAATTGTCTTTGTGGTTATTGGGTTCCATAGGTACGAATCTGTAAATAATAGAAGAAGATGTACACACAATCATACAGACAGCACATCTACAGCAGTAATGACTAGACATGCACCACAAGCTGTATATTGGGAGTGAAAACTGCACACAATAGTTTCCTACATGTTTTAGGCCTGACAAACCACTAAGAGTCAAGGTATGGGCTCAAGTCACCTCTCCAGATTTGGCAGGAGGACGTGGGATAGACACACAAAAGAAAATATAGTTGGAAAAATATCTCAGGACGTAGAGGTAATGTAATAATTACGTACTGATTCCATGCTTGGTGACAACAGCATTAAATATACTGTGATATGACCGCATTGTGAATACGTAAAAAGCAGAAATCTAGCATCTCCATAGATAATGGAGATCTGGCAGTGGCTTAACGACCAACTCATTCTACCTGCTCCTTCCCACATGTGTATCCATAGCGCAGTCCAATATCATCAGGAGAGAGAATACAGTCAATGACCTGCGTTAAATATGTAAAGTGTGTTTGTGGGAAACTGCAGTCGTCGTCCAAAATATTCAAAGGGATAGTGCACAAGTGTAAGGTTGAGTTTTGGAGCGCGGAGATGTAGTGGAGAGCCAACATGTACTCAAGAGCAAAGTGTGGTCATTTTTATATGCATTTGGTGGTAAGGGAAGTATTGTGATTCAGTATGATGTAAGCCAGAGTGGCATTGCACTCTTTCAAAACAGTAGTGGATAGGATGCTGGGAGCTGTAGTACCACTCCACGTGCTAAACACAATAGACTGTTAAAAACAAAAAAACACATAGTACAGTTGTTTATCGCCTTATTTGAATTTCACACTCTGAAGAGGCAGGATAAACAAGTGAACGTACCTTGCATATATGGGCATAACCAAACAGAGAGAATAGTTATAAAGCTATGTTAATCTTGAGGATGTCAGTGCACCCAAATTCTTAAGAGACTATGAGTCTGATTCAGAAAAGTAATCAGAGTAAAAATCCTAACTTTACAACTTTTGGTATTCACAAAAGGCAATTAGGACTAGTAAAGTTAGGATTCCTAACTTTACTGCTCCTAAACTGAGACGAAATCCTAACTTTACGACTTCCAGTATTCACAAAAGCCATTTAGGAGTATTAAAGTTAGTAATCCTAACTTTACTACTCCAAAATGCCTTTTGTTACCAATTTGCTATTTAATTGCAGGTCTAAGCAATGGTGGAAACCCTTAAGATTGGTTGTTAAAAGGTTAGTGAGAAGCTTAGGCTCATCCAGTTTGTCCCACTTTAGAGTGAGGCGATTTTTTCTCAGCAGGATTTCTTTAGGGGCGAATTTACAGCTCTATTCTTAGACTCGCACCACGAAAGCGTGCATTTAAGCGTTGCATGATCACTGAATTTGGTGAAAGAAACCCTCATCTTAGAAATATTAATTTTCATGAGGTCACACGCAATTATGTAGTTGATCGCAAAGGAGTGTTCTATGCCTTGAAATGTAGAGGATAGTTTGCCAGATACTTGATCAATTTCATTTCGGGGCTCTAGTTGCAAGATCATCAGTACATTATTTAGCACATTACAATGTATGTCATGAGTCATAAAGCATCGTCCCCTGTATGTGGTCATTAGGTCCGAATAAATGTGTTTGCGACCTAAAGAGTCAACTCTGTTCCTTCTTTAGGAGTATATATGTTCTAAAACTCAGTGAACACGATATTTCAGGTTGCTCTATTATTGTTCAGTGTATGTCATTTTCTTGATGTGGCATTTCCAAAAAGCGATTGGGCAATATAGTAATGGAACTTTTGCATTGAATGGTACTCATATGTTCGATTACCTGGCTTTTGATCTCTCTGGTGGTCATTTCTAAAGGGAGAAGGGCAAAATGACATACAATTAGATTACTCCTTCAGTGTTACAGTTGGCAAATCTTTGTAATTCCCATAGGTTACTAAGTCTTAAGTCCAGTTGTTTTGAAGGGGTGTTACATTTACACCCCCCACATGTGCTACAGGTGAAAAAACCCATGATGTGTTGTAGACGCCAATATATTGTTTGTATTTTTGAGTACTCTTCCAAGGTTTGGCATGTACTATTAAATAATTTCAATGTTTGCTTTATTTAAAGGCAAAAAGACATGCATCTAATGAAATTTTTCAAGTATTTAAAATGTGTTGGTTTTCTTTTTATTGCTCTTTTGATAACCTTTGGAATAACTGGAATATGTGGTGACACAAACTAGCTTGATTGGGTTATTATGTGTGTCAAGCAATGCCACTCTTTTGTTATTTGACCTGCTTTCTCCACTAAGCTCTGGGGTTAGGTTCAGTTTTGAAGTTTGTCAACGCAGCTATTTAGCTTGAACAGTGAATGTATATAAGTGAGTACAATGTATCCTTCTGTGCACACATCATCCAGACAATGACTTCATCTCAAGTTCCTGAAGAAAGGAATTATTCCCTTGAGATCGGTATAACAAAAAGCTGAAACATAGCATCAAAATTAACAAAAACAGTCAAGAACTGTTGCAATCGCACTGATATATAGATTATAACATATTTATTATACATCAAAAATTAAAAACAGAAAATTACATGTTTACACATAACGTAATCGCAACGTCAATTAATAAAAAGAGCAAACTGATAATAACATAGCCAATTATGACCTGCACAATTGAAAGGACAGACAGAAATAGTAAAACATCAAAATTGTAAAATACAGTAAGTACATCTGGGGCTCCCAGGTATTGTCACCTATGTATTACCACTGTTAATCTTGTATATAAACATAGGTGAAGGAGACTAAAATTGTACTGTGGAAAAGGCGTTGACACGTTTCGGTGGTTCTATGTAAATGGAGTCCACCTTTATCAAGACTTGTCTTTGTAGTCTGTCGTAATGGAGGGTCTGTGTACTTTCCCCTTGGGGTTATGTCTTGAGGGACTGCGCCTCTCTGCTGTTAATGTGCTCGCGCACTTGTAGTTGCGGTAATCACGAAACTCGGGGAATCCCAGAAAAAATCCTGTTTTCTAGTCTACACCATCAAAGAGATGGAATTCTTGATTATCACGTTCTTCTTTTATCTCACTTGTGGAGTCATATATCGGCGCTGATCTGAGTCTTCTCCTGTATTGACATACCCGCTCTCGCCGGGGCTCTCCCGGAGTCTTCCAGAATTAAATTGAAGCGGGCGGTGAGATAACCCTTCCTTCTCTTTAAAAATAGAGCCTGCTTTTGCCGGCGCTCACGGAAAATCTCACTGAATTTGAGAGGGGTTTGGGGGGCTTTTTCTCTTTCTTGTAGAGATAAACGCCTGAAAATGAAAGGCTTCAAATAGTCCTTTCCTTAATCTCTTGGCTGGTTTAGCTGTGGCTGTCATTTCAATCAGGACGTGAAAGCCTCTGAAAGAAAGTCGCTCCCGCTGCCAGTTGAGATTCCGTGTCGTATTCGTATTCAGTGAGATTCTCCGTGAGCGCCGGCAAAAGCAGGCTCTATTTTTAAAGAGAAGGAAGAGTTATCTCACCGCCCCGCTTCAATTTAATTCTGGAAGACTCCGGGAGAGCCCCGGCGAGAGCGGGTATGTCAATACAGGAGAAGACTCCGATCAGCGCCGATATATGACTCCACAAGTGAGATAACAGAAGAATGTGATAATCAAGAAATCCATCTCTTTGATGGTGTAGACTAGAAAACAGGATTTTTTTCTGGGATTCCCCGAATTTCGTGATTACCTCAACTACAAGTGCGCGAGCACATTAACAGCAGAGAGGCGCAGTCCCTCAAGACATAACCCCAAGGGGAACGTATACAGACCCTCCATTACGACAGACTACAAAGACAAGTCTTGATAAAGGTGGACTCCATTTACATGGAACCACCGAAACGCGTCGACGCCTTTTCCACAGTACAATTTTAGTCTCCTTCACCTATGTTTATATACAAGATTAACAGTGGTAATACATAGGTGACAATACCTGGGAGCCCCAGATGTACTAATTGTATTTTACAATTTTGATGTTTTACTATTTCTGTCTGTCCTTTCAATTGTGCAGGTCATAATTGACTATGTTATTATCAGTTTGCTCTTTTTATTAATTGACGTTGCCATTACGTTATGTGTAAACATGTAATTTTCTGTTTTTAATTTTTGATGTATAATAAATATGTTATAATCTATATATCAGTGCGATTGCAACAGTTCTTGACTGTTTTTGTTAATTTTGATGCTATGTTTCAGCTTTTTGTTATACCGATCTCAAGGGACTAATTCCTTTCTTCAGGTTAGATAAACCTCATTTCCCTTGATTGTTTTAAGGGGTTCCTCTCTCTCTCCCTCCATCTCAAGTTCCCACACTCACCCATTAACACCACCTTCGGTACAACCTTGGCAATGACAAAAGAAGCACTCACACTGACAAATACAGACGTATTGTCTTTTTAGTGCACTCGGGTGCATTTCTGTTCCTTCTCACTGGCAGGCACTGCGGCTTCTGTTAACCAGTGGACATTGAGGGGAAACATAGCATTCCAATATATCTGTTTTGGCCCAGACTGTTGTGTGAACCACTATATAGTATTCCTATTTTGTGTTCCTTATTGGTAGTGCAAATAGAAAGATCTATGTTTTTTCAGAAAACACGGTAATAGTGCAATAACCATTATAATTGTAGTTCCACGTGTAACAATTATTTAAATGTTCAGTCTAAGAATATGTCACACTGCCATATGAGAATAAAGTGAAATTTTATGGGACAGTAATGCAGATTGATAGAGATGTATGAAAGTTGCACTCAATGTAGCTGAACAAGGTACCCCAGTTTCTCAGTGTGAAATGAAGGCACAATTTGTCATACAACACTGTGATGCAGTTCTTTCTTTGTAAGCTCAGGCTTTTTAAGGAACATTTCTGTACAAACACTAGCCAGATAACTGCATAAAAGGCTGGGCTCCATTCAGTGTTACAGCCACATGTATAATGTTCAGAGAAGAAAAATATACATATTAAAATGCTTTTCTTTTTAAGTAGACTCAAGCTTTCTTGTATATAGAGCGTATTGCGGGAATAGTGGAAATCATGCCTGTATTTGGAAGGGTATGCAAGAGTCACATCACATCAACACCATTTAATAACATGACCTTTAACATACTGAACGTCTCCATAAAACGGCAATTCTTACAATACCACTCCTAATTATAATTATCGCAAAACACTGCATCTCACTTAACACCCTACTGTGCCGTACAAAATAAAACAACAAGCCATGCTTTAAGTCTTTATATCACTACACCTCATCAGTGCATACAATATCATGCTTTTCAAATCTATAGTAAAATATTGTACCTCATAAAGCCGCATCAAAACCAAAACCACACAACATATGACTGAGCTAACACAGCACCACATTTCAATAGTCAATATTTATTCTAAACACATTCAGCTTCACTATTCACCATGCAAGACCATGTCATATAACACCGTATGACAATAGGATCGAAGGCTGACAAACAAAACATCATAGCATAATGAACAATAACATATGAAATAATTGATCTGATCACTACATTCAGTTCCACACTAGATTAATTCTCACACAATTCCACACAGAATCACACAATGTAGCTTCACATCATTCATCCCTACATCTAGCAAAAAGCCACATCATACCATGTCACACCCCAACACTTCCCACCCCTGCACATAGTGGAATTATTGCGAATAGCACAGAAGAATTCGAAGACACTGACACACCGACCATTCCACCCAATACAGCAGCACAAGTTCAAATACTACAAGGTACCAAACTACATTACACCATCCCATACCATAGACCACACTAACTTCTCAAATCGATTTTTTTTTTCACAGCAACGACCACACCTAATCCCCAAACTAGATCACATCACATTAGACAAAAGAACATCCGGACACATTAGTTCACACCACTGACCACCACATAACGGTATTAGAGTACAAAAACGTCAAGAACTATTTATTTTGTAAAATTCCAGGCACAAAGACACTGAAAGGTGGAAAGCAAAAGACACTTAGTGGAAAATTAATGAAATGTATATTCGTGTTATACCTCCTATGATGCATATGATTCCCAGTGTTATTTGTGCATGCTTCTATAAACAAAGAAAGAGATGGTTTAATAATATTGCATCAATGGCACTTAAGACGGCCTCGGACTGATACTAAATGGAAGAAATCGAGTTATTTGGCAACAATGGGATGCAATACTGCAAAAAAACACCAACAAGAAAGTATGGACTTTCCCCTGCCTGCGATTGTAGGTCTGTGGTAATGCAACATTCTAGGTGCAATCTGTGTGAAGCATGATGGGAATTGTGTCCGTCTACTATGGCAAAATATGCATTCTGGATTCTGAACTAGCTCAGTAGTAACATGGATATACAACATACACCAGTCCTGAATCATAAGCGACCTGAGAATGTGTCTTTTTTAAGATGAAACACTGATAAGCTAATTTAGATAGAGTAAATTTTAGATAAAGATGTGGTATTGCCACCCAAACTTCATCTGGCAGAAAATCTTTTTTTTTAAATGGTCTGCAAAAAGGGCATCTAGCCGAGTGACCTCGGGCCATTTGGTCCTCACTTCACATTCACTGGTCTTATTGCTTTGATCAGGCGTTTTCTGTTTTCAACAACTATTTTTCCCTTCTCTTTACTTCCCACCACAGCCCATTAGTATTCCAAATCTCTGTAAGGACTGACAAAATAAGGCAGAATTCTGAAACACTAAATCTACTAGAAGCAGCCAAGAAAGAAAAGTTGGCAAACAGAAAGGTCAAGCTATCAAAAAGCAAATGCAAAACAAAAAAACAAATGGTCAATGGCGATTGAAAATACTGTGCGATATATTCAAATGCCTATTTTTTTTCTCTTCACGCTCTTAATATATCTTTCTCCATATTCTTTTATTTCTTCAAGTCTCTTTGCATTTCAATGACCCTTTCCCCTTCTCTCTATATACCGGACACAACACAGAAACCACTTGAAGGAGGCGAACATAGTTTTGAAGACAAGTATTTATTCTGGTACTTATAAGGATATTCATGTACTCAAGCGACCTTTCCAATAAAGCTCATTGGGTCATTGAATCTGCAGAACAGGGGAACACGCATCCGCGGTAACATCCTATGCACTTAAGTCCATCCACGGGTTTTCAGTTAAAGGGACACGCCAGTCTGAAGAGTTGGTGAACAAAATACTTGCTCGCATCAAATTGTTAACCTCATTATCTTTAATAATATTTTGTAAATGCAAAAACTGGTAGAGCACAAAACTTATGATTCTTGCATTCTTTTTATATTTTAATTTGACTAATGACAGTCTGCAGCATGTGATAGACACTGCATTGTTTCATTTTTAATTAGGTTATTGGCAAGAGGAGCTATTTAATGAAATTAAGTTTTATTCAAACTCAATAAGCCTTATTAGCGCCACTGTCAGTGGGAAAACAGCCAATAGCTTATAAAATTATAGTCAGCCATAATAATTCCGTATAATGCGACACATTTACATCACTGCTGCGACATATACGTATCGCAATATAAGGCGTTTTTACCTGCGTAAGACACAGCCAATAGCATATAAATGACAGTCAGACATATTAAATCTGAGTAATGAGTGAGAAATCAACTTAAGGCAGTTTCAATTGGGTAAGGCGCAGCGAGCTAGTACCTTCTTAAATTTCGATTATAAATCCAATAACACTATTTATTTTTCGGTGCCACTTCTGCCTGTCTTCCATGTTTTCCGCATTATGTTGTCCTTTGCTAAAATGATGTAATATTACACATATTTTAGTCAATGTACTGTAATACAATTAATTATTTTGAACAATGACTACATCTTGTTTGACGCAAGGCATCTTTGTACTGTACTTTGGTTATTTAAATGCCAATAAAATTATTCAACACTAAAAAATGCAATAACACTTAATTTAGGTGAATTCCTTGCTTTCAACGCTACCATAAAAATATATGAATTCACACATACAAAGACCAGCTGTACGTGCTACCAAAATATGGATTTTGTATTATTGACCTGCACTTAAATCGATTCCCCAGTAATCCAAAAAACAGCATCTCACCAGGCTAAGTAGACGTGTAGCTAAGAATAGTAAATATACACCTACCTACGTGTAAAATTTTTCATACATCCAACCTCATTTTGAATGCCACTGGATGTTTAAAATCGAGCGTGAACTGTGTGTGCAGCAGTTTTCAAATTAATTGTCTAACAAAAAGTATACTAGGTCCCGGAATTTTTGTACGTGTAAAATTGAAAGATTTGTTTGATGAAAACAATGCACAAAAGGGAACGTTGTGCAGTAATACCAGTCAGAAGGACTATGGCTGAACGTTACTTCCCATTGCATTGGTGAAACATTAGGTGCAAATAGTGCCAGCGGAGAAATAAAAATACTTGTCATAGTTTTTCCCTGGGATTTTTTGTGCTCGATTATTTCCCCTCCATCGGAATGAGACTACTAAGGCAATGGCATTCTTTGTGGCTTTAGGTAATTTGCAGATGCCAACATAATAATAAGATAGTATCGTCAGCTCGCTTGAGGATAACATTAAAATATTGCTTTCAACTTCTTGTGGAATTAATATTAATTACAACCTGAATTATCGAGGTTTGTTTTGAAAACATGCAACCTTTTGCTAGTTTATACTGGTCACCGGACAATACCATGCAAACATGCTGTACTTTCAGGATGTGGCACAAAAGGTTTCCAAAACTATGGTGTTCGAATTGACTCAGATTGCATGGTCAGGTAAAACGTAGAATGGCCACCACACTCAGGGAGAAATCTACATCCTCTTTTGATCAAATTGATTTCTGTTTAGTGAAAACAGACCAGCTTTGGGAATTTGTATTGTCTAAACAAAAAAACAGATTGCGAAGCAAGCACTTTAAACATAAATCCTGCTTGACAAGCCTGCAGTCAAGTGCCAAAAAGTCAGACAAGAACTTTCCCGCACATTCTGGGGTGAGAGAGGTAATGGCCTCTGACCCTTCCTTCACCAAGGTCTAATAACGCCCCTAAATCTTAAACTCACAATTCGATTGGCTGTAAGGTGCTGCTAAAAGTGCTCTGAAATGCTCTTATGCTGGAGCCCTAATAAAATATCAAGGCTGCATATGCACTGGGTTGGAGCCAATAAAGAAGAATTCCTTTTAGCATCTGAAGACTCAAGAATATTTCTTTGGCAACTTAATTGCCCTTTTTTTGTTGCCTCTCTTTTTCACATGTTGTGTAAGCCCTAATAAAATATCATGTTTGCTATAAGTTTTTTCATTTGATTGTTCCAGGGCACGTCAGAAAAGCAGCAGGCAGGATTCATCGTGTACCAACTATTTAGTAAAGGTGCTTACTTGGTTTCTGAGTCTGAACATTAACATTAACTCCGAGATTCACAAATACAAGAGAAGGGTGGGACATGTAGAGGGCTGGTTCCTATATTGACAACAGAGGGTGAAAGGATGACGTTGCACCACTAACTTGGGTAGGAACACCACCAACTTCCAGTATCTCGAGCTTGTTCTTAACCCCCTGCACAGGCTGGAAGAATTGAGAAGGAAGAGGAAGGGATACGGTAACGACCAGGAATGATGTGAACACAGTCAGGAGTTTGGGAGAGTCCCCACTCATGCACCACACCCTGGACTTTGTGGAATCCTTCCAGGGTTGATGACACCAGCTCACTGAATCGATTTCTCCCAGGACCAATGGAGAGTGGATCCTAAAGAAGGGGTCATGTGCACTTTGATTGAACTGACACTGCTGTAGATACTCAGGAGTGGACACTCTGGATTCTTGTTGTTGTGCACATTCACCTAGCAAGTGACTGTACATCTGGAGGAGTAGTGAGTGTAGGCAAGCAAATACCAGAAATAGACTGGCTTTACAGGGATACATCTATAGTGTAAGTGAAAAGTAGGACACAAATGTTACAGATGTCTTGACAGTGAAAAGGCCCCAAAAGCTCGGTGCATTGTGATAAGGTTAGGTGTCCCCTTGGAAAACACTGGGTGTCATTATAACTCCTTCGGTAAAGGGTTCCAAAGATTAGAGGCAAGGTGGGAAAAGGACCTCCTCCCCACACCTCACTTTCTTCCCGGAGTTTAATTTTAGAAGGTTTCCTCCGCTCGATCTAAGGACTCTAAATGGGGAAATACGGTGAAACCAGGTTCCTGATTTTTTAGTGCTTTGTGTTGTGTGAAAGTGGTGATTGTTGTGGTGCAAGTGAACTTGTAGTGTGCGCAAGTGAAAGCCCCTTCCATGTGGTGCAGTGTGGTAGCAGTGCATGAATGGGCATCTCGTGTTCAGGGACCAGGCGCTCATCGGCGTAGGGTGCTGGGGTGGAAGGACCAAGTTTTGTGGTTCTGGGTGTGGTTCAGGCGCAGAGCAGCGCAGTACTCTTTGCCTTTGGCATTCCGCACTGCAGCCATCATTAAATAGCCCCTGTGAGGAAGGAGAAATGCATGGGGCAGTGGGTGAGGCTAGGGAAGAGTGTGGAACGGGAAAGGAGGAATAGGAATGGAAAAGGGTAGGAGGCAGTGTGCAAGGGAGGTGTGAAAAAACAGAACAGAAGAGTGAAAGAGATCAAAGAGGCACAAAGAAAGAGGAACCAAAAGAAAGGACTAGGAATAAGAAAGGATGCACAAAAAAGACAGAGCAAGAAAAGATCAAGACGTTAAAAGAGCAAAAAATGGCAAGAGAGAAGGGTGAGAGAGCGCGAGCGACCACAAGAGCACAAACAGGGTGAGTGAGAGTGTTTGAGAGACTGGCAAAAGGCGATAGAATGGTGAGTGAGAGAAAAAGGCAACAGAGGGTGACAAAGAGTGTGGAATAAATAAGAGAGGAAGGCAGAAGAAAAGGCAAATACAAGAGAGGCAAGTGAGAAAAAGAGGGCAGGAGGCAACAGAAGAGTGAAAAAGAATTGTAAAGCAAGTGAGCAGAAGGCAACCAGAGGGAAAAAAAGATAGCAGGTAGAAGTGCAGGATAGGCGAGTTCGAAGACAGAGACACAGGCATAAGAGAGCACTGCGGGGTGGGGTGGGGGGCTGTCGCTTTTAGGCACTGGAGCTGGATCTGAGATGACCTTTAAGAGGATTGATCTAGGTAGGTCAGGGGCCTCAGCGCCAGCTTAATGGCTGGTACATGATGTGGCTGCCATTAAGAGGTTCCTGGAATGGGTAGAAACAGGTGAGGAGCAGAGTAAAGGAGGGTGCATTGGAAGCATGGAAGAAACAACACAGAAGAGTGAAACAGAGCAAAGAGGTACAAAAGAAAAATCAAAAAGAAAGGTAGTTGGCTTGGGCGCCTTCTTAATGCAGGTGCCAGTGCCCGCTCAAAATTTATTTTAGTGATGAGTGTGGGAGGACACTGAGGATTTCTCTATAATACTCTCACATACATCCCTAGCTCTCAGAGTTCAAGCTTCCTGTGGTTGAAATTTGAACTTATTGTCATTTCTTTGTTTTCACTGTACTTTTAACTCATTTGCCGATAAAGCCCTGATTAAACTTAAACACAAATATTATGACTCAGAAGACAAAGAAGGAAGATTGCTTGCATTTGTACTAAGACAAAGACATGCCTGATAATACATCCAAAGAAATGGGATAAGTTTAGCAAATTCTTTGAAACATTATGCAATTCACACCTGCTAGAAACAACTGCTGTGGGGAGGGGATTGGGAGCTTTGGCACCACTCAATCTACATTAGTTGTCTCGGGAGGGTAAGAGCCACTTAGAGGAGATGATAATAACAAGATACTGGCAGCTCATTTACTCTGAACCGCTTTTTAAGACAGATCCAAACACAACAAGATGTATGCAAGTGGGAGCTGTATGAATCACCTTGTAGATTGAATACAAGGTGCCGGTCACGTGAGACGCCGGGTAGCGAGCAGCAAGCAACTAAGGAGCAGAGGAACACGGCTCAGCAGGGGAGCCGTGTGAGCTGAGCCGAGGACTCGAAGAGCCGCTGCAGGGCTCAGCAACCACAGAGCTTTGGAGTGCTTAGAGCTACCCATTTATATTCTGCATGGAGCACATCGCGACTCCTGGACTTCCAGACATTTCCAGACTCTGAGGATAACGGCAACAGCAGGTAAACACAGGAGTGTGAGAGCGCAGTTGCCAAAAGTAGCGACCACTGAGTGAGTGCCACCGTGAGTCAGCGGAAGCGGCCCAACTAGGTTGAGTGCGGCTTGTGCCTCCCCAGTGTACCCCGCTCTCTGGCTTTGCCCCCTGCCATTTGTCTAATGCTATTGCAATTTGCCTCTTCCCTGTCCACTTGCCTGCCTTTTGCCATTGCGCTTTTCATCTTTTTTGACAGTAGTTGGCCGTAACTGACGTCAACCGGTCGGTGAACCGTGAGCTGCGAATAGCAAGTGGCATGTGCTGCGGTCCGGAGGCCTGGAGGCCTGGAGGCCCTGGAGACCGGACCGAGGGCCTAGTTCAAGGAGAGAACTTGGCATGGGACCGCGACCTGCCCCTACCTTTTTTTTGCAGCTGCAGGAGTGTGGGGCCTCTGGCTGCAACTGTCTTGCTACTCCATTATCGCGCTTTGCTCCAAACCAGGGAAACCATGAGGCCTGGGGTGTGTGAGCATCAACAGAACTAGTATCAGCGTTGGAGCCTAGTGCTGCGGTTTAGCCCATTCTTGCGGAGGCAGCCGGTGCCAGACCAGGGCAACTTGCGAGTCGGAGCGACCGTTTAGTGCCTGCCTGACCACTCAGGACCTGTCTGCCTTATCTTACCTTGCATCTTTCTGTTCTACTGGCTAGGCTGAGGCCGCAAGAGGTGAAGCTGAGCCCGTGTCCAGAGTCGGAGCCTGGACTCACCAAGCCTTTTCTCTCAGGTAGGAGCCTGGATTGGGGGGGTCTTCAGGCCTTCCCGCCATTGCTGTGAGTGCACTGGGCATAGTGGCCATAGTTGGCTAAAGCGGAGAGACTCCTTTAGGAGGTCTGTAGCGGCTGCCCGGAATCTGAGTTTCAGTCAGTCATGACCGCAAAAAAACTACGTTCAGGAAAATTGGTGTTTACAAAAGCGTGTAAAAAATCCAAAGCCAATCTTTTGAGGAATAAGTCAGTACAGATAAATACTTTAAAAGGGTTTAATGCTGTTTCCAACTTTTTCTCAAAAAAAGAGATCAGTCAAAATAATGAGGCAAATATGGAGCACAAGCTCGAAACTCTTTTCCGAAAGGTAGAAGAAAAAGTGGATGCTAAATCTTCACATGGATTTAGAGTGACTCGAGCAAGAGATGGAGGAAGCGCTGAAATCAGAGTGGAAGGTACTCCACGTGAAATTCACACTATTCATTCTACTGAAAATAGTGTGTCTCAGAACATTATTGGTTTATGTGCTAAATCTAGAGTGGACTTCCCATTATTGGAGGATTTTACACTCCCAGATATAAAAATTAATTTAAATCTCATCTCGATGGCTTCTCAATCTCCTATGCCCTGTATATCTAATATCTTACATCACTCAAACTCTCAAAATCATCCTCCGGGACCTTCAATTAAAATGCAACTCTTCAGTAGTACTCTTAGTGGAGAGGACTCAGTGATCTCAAGAGCATCTATTACCGCTGATTTATACCTGGATTCTACCTTTTAAATAAGGCTCCTGATGAAAAATTATTGATCTCTGAATCCTTGTTCTGTTTGGAAATAGTCTTATCGTCAATTTTAGCTCTCATGGAAATATCCGTAAGCAACTCAGATTATATTTTGAATTCACTTTTGTCATTGATTAAATCAATCATTTCAGATCATAGACAACCTAACAGTAACGTTTCCCTCCCTTTTTCTCATAGGCCTAACTCTAGTTTAGAGACAACCCCTCCCCAACGCCAGGCACCTAACTTGAACCAAATTAAATCTACCCAAACACCTTCTGTTTCTTATTCAAATTATCGTGATTTTAGTACTCAGGTGGGCATGCCCCTTGGTTCCTCAAAAAATAAGGAGAATTTGTTGACTTATTTGATGAATTTCAGCCCTTTTAACTACAGCAACTTTTTAATCCTGAGACCTCTGTGTCGCTGTCTGCTAAATTGCCCCTCTCTCGCATAGAAAAGGACAAAATAAATGTCGAACGTAAAGTCTTCCCAATTTTTTTAAAAAAAAGGGTTTAAGAAATTGTTGATCATACTATCGAGAAACCAAAAATAAAACATTTTTCACAGAGGAAAAGATCTTAAGAAACAAAAGAAAATCAGCTGGCAGAAAGGAGAAAACAAAAAGGGGAAAATTCCGGAGGATTAAGAAGAAAAGGGCAAAACCACTCTGTTTCGACCCCAATATAAATGTATCTTTGCCTCCAATCTCTGCCCTAAATTATCAGAAGAAGGAAGCAGTTCAAGTGGAAGTTTCTCCAACAGATTTGAGCTCACTTCTGTTGAATGGTAGTACTGCAATTCCGGTGTCACAAGAAGCCACCATTTTAAATGTAAGTACCACAGCGGGGGAAAAAGGTAGCCTGAATCCTAACGCTGTTCTTTTTTCCTCCACTTTGGGCAGTGATGTGATCTATAATCCTAGAAATGTGTCTAAGGGAGATTCTCACGTTAGCCCTTTGCCTTCTGTACCGCTTTCTTTGAATTTTTTTTTTTTTGATGATGAGCTATATATGAATAGGTCTTATCTATTGAGCTGTTTTGCTGAAATATACGACCTATTAAAATATGGCAATCTTGGTGGAGCCAGAGTGACGTTTGGCTCTAAGGTGACTTCCCATCTACTAATCGCAAATTCTGATAAATTGCGATGTTGTGGTATCGTCGTTCTGGTCCCTAAGGAGGAGAAAACAGCTGAAAAAGAGGCTGTTAATAGGCAGTCTACCACCTTATTAGATCTCTCATCTTTGGATTCTCTGCACTTAAAGAGAAAAAGGGTATTACAGGTCTCCCTCGGTAAGGATGAAAGGAGAGTCGCCCTCCAACCAGAGAAAAATAGTTGTCTTGCATTAACTGTAGACGAGGAAAATAAGAAATTTAGCTGGGTGGCAATGTGATGCTCTGGCCTCCTTCTTTGTGGAGAAGGTGGAGAAGATTTATAGTTCCTTCCCTCAGGTTGTGCCTGATTCAGACCTTGTGGCTCGTTCCCCTACTCCTTACACTCTGACTACTTTTCCTGACATCTCCCACGAGATATTGTCTGTGTTATGCAGCAAAGTCCAGTCTGGCTCCCCGTCCAATCCTCTTAAGGTGGCCTATGCAATGAAAATTTTACCTTTTCCTCCACTGAGCCATGTGATCAACTTATCTCTCTCTACGGCTATCATACCGAGTACATGGAAACACGCTAGGGTGGTTCCCCTGCTTAAAAAACACTATAATGGACGCAGCTAAACCGGAGAGCTTCCGCCCCATCTCCCTCCTGCCCTGGGCCTCTAAACTCTCTGAGGTCAACGTCAATACCATCCTGATGGGGTACCTGGAGGAAAATAACATACTGGACCCCTCCCAGGATTGGTTCCTGTTGCGGGCCACAGCACGGAATCTGCCCTTCTTGCTGTTACCGAACATCTGAGATGGGCCTTAGATGAGGGTCGTATGTCGGCACTGTTTCTGCTTGATCTCAGTGCCGCATTCGACACGGTCTCCCATCAGATCCTGCTAAGGCGTTTGGAGGAGGTGGGTATAACAGGTTCCGCCCTGGATTGGTTTGCCTCCTTTCTTTCCAGAAGAACCTTCCAGGTTGCCAATCCTCCTTTTACCTCCAGAGTTTTTGCCACCAAGCAGGGTATACTGCAGGGCTCTGCTCTGAGCCCTACCCTTTTAAATTTGTACGTTTAACCACTGTCAAGAGTGGCCAAGAACAGAGGGCTTACGGAAGTGTTGTATACAGACGACACTCAGTTGGTAGTTACACTCTCCAATGACATTACCCGGGAGTCATGTAAGTTTCTTAGCGATCTTGAGGCCATTTCAGAGTGGATGACTGCCAACTGTCTCCAGCTCAACGCCAGCAAGTCTGAGGTACTGCTGGTGGGGAGAGATGCGGAGCTGTGGAGTGAGCACTGGTGGTCTCCTATGATGGGGGCAGCACCTGTTCCCAAACAGGTGGTAAAAAACCTATGCTTTCGAACCCAAACCAAGGAGGTGGCAGGGACTTTGTTTTGGGTTACTGCGGGGGCTCTGACCTCTGTTGTTTTTTTTTAACCCCCTTTTAGGTAGGTTATTGTCCAGGCCTTGATTCTGTCAAGACTGAACTATGCCAGTTCCCTTTATCTAGGGGTTAACCAGTCTGAGATTGTCAGACTACAAAGGGTTCAGAATGCAGTGGCTCAAGCTCTCCTTGGTCTGCTGAGGAGGTTTTCTACTTCTAATGCCATCCGCTGCCTCCATTGACTGCCCGTTGCCAAGCGTTTAGAGTTCAAGGGCCTCTGCATTACTTTTAAAATCCTTAATTTTTCATCTCCATGTATCCTGACTAATCTTCATACCTTCTATACTCCCTCCCGCCAACCTCGTTCCATGGGACAAAATCTTGTGGCTGTCCCCAGGGTGAAAAGGGCTCGTGCTGGAGGGCGCTCCTTCCGTGTGTTGGCCTCAAAGCTCTGGAATGTGCTCCCCATTTCTTTCCACAGTATAAAGTCCTACCTGCCTTTCCGTACAGCTGTGAAAACATTCCTCTTCCCTCCGTAATAAGCTGACTTGTCTGCTACCAGCTTTGCAGTTTTCTGTTTTCACCGCCGGGACGCCCCTGTGCTGGGGCAGCCGTGTGCTCTACAAGCCAACATAACGTAACATAATATGACATAACATAACAGGGGCTCTCAATACAAATAGCTGTGCTCGTCTAGGATTTGGCAACTCTTACTAGCAAGGGCCTTAAATTGATCTTGTGGAATGCAGCTGACTTAAGCTCAAATAAAAACAAATTATTATTCTTGAAAGAACTATATGCTGATATAATTTGTATATAAGAGTCCTGGATTATAACAAATTGGTCCATTGAAGATGACTTTGTGCTGAGCCGCCCTCCGCTTCCGGTGAGCAGGGGACATGCGAAAGGAGGCATTGTCATTCTGCTTAGATCAAGCCTCAAATGGATATATAAAATAATTCTGCATGCCTCGAATCTATTTCAGACAATTAAGCTAGAGACTGAGGAGAATTATGATAATCCTGAGTCCCTCCTAATTGTAAATGCATACTTTGCACCCGGCATATCCAATACACATTTACTAAAAGACCTGTTGGCCTTTTTGTCTCGTCTATCCTGGAAAAATCAGATTGTAAAAACTTAATGTTGGTTGGGGACCTTAACACTAAGGTTTCCACCCATAGAATAGGGCTTTTTTCTCTAAAACCACTAAGGATGAAGCACTAAACTTGTTTCTTGTAAAATGTATCTACCTGCTTTTATCCCAAATGGATCCACCCCTTCTAAGTCTGTTGTACACCACTTGTCAATCCTGTAAAGCACTCTGATACCCTCACAGGTCTAGTTCGCGCTCTATAAAACACAAAAATAAAATAATAAAATAAATAAATAAACATACTGCCTGCTCAATTTCCAAATCACAGCTGTAGCGATAAAAAAGGAACAATTTTACTCGAAGGTTTAAGAAATTTGGATTTACTAATAGTTAATGGGAGACTAGAAAAAGATATCCCAGCTAAAATTACACATAAGGGAACTCATGGTGGCTCTAATATTGATTATGTAATTTCCTCAGCAGATTTTTTTAATATGTTATCCAATATGGAAATTCTAGAAAATAAATTTAGCAACCTCATGGTGATCAGTTTAAAAATATAGTTGTCCTCTGTTGGGGGAGCTCATTGAACTACAAGGGTAACGCGGTAGCTTTCAATAAAGCAAATGGCAGAATTTACTTGAATACTCCAGCATTTCAAAACTTAAAGAGTCCTTAAAAAAGGTAATAGGAAATCAGCAGTTCATAGTATCAGAAGATATAGACCTCCCCCAAACTAATCTGTTGGAATCCTTTAGCCATAGTATAGATACTATGGTTATGTCCTGTAAATGTAGTCAACCAATAATTAAACAAAGACTGGTTGTTAATCCTTCACTTCAAGTAAATAGCGATATAAACAAATTACTGAGGGCTTAGTTCTTGAATTATTCCCCTGAACGGAATAGACTAATAGGTTTATTAAAGAGCAAAAGACAATGGAAAAAACGCTCCTTAAAATAAAAAAAAGGAAGATTATGAATGTGTCCAGTTAAAAGAAGCTTCTTCTAAAAATAACTCCAAACGATATTGGGAAATAATTGCAGAAAGTTGGTATAATCTCGTGACTGCGCAATGGAGAAAAAATTGCGGGACAACAAAGTGACACAATCATAGCACGTGGTGAATATTGGTGTTGAGGTAATATCAAAAAGGTAAATGTACTCATCACAAAGACGATGGCAAGCTAGGTGAGGGAATGGATAACATTAGAACGACAAAAGCGAGGGAGAGACTAGTCATGCAAAAAAGCTAGTCTATGAAAGCAGATTGGCTGAGAAGGGGGAGACTGCCATATAATCAGTATTGTAAAGACAAGACTCGCCAACCCGACTATCCCAAGACAGTGAGCGCGAAAATACTAGTTGTGACCGGAGGTGGTAAACAATACCTGTGTGGGGCTGCAGAGTAACCAGAAGGTGTCTAAGGCGAGGGAGAGACAAATAGATTGCGGGAATGAGGAGGGGGTGTAGAGAGGAGGGGTGGTGAGAGCCACGAAGCGTACAGATGAACTTGAGTGATGAAAACTAAGAATAAGGCTCACCGTGAGGCCGGTGATAATTCCAACCTGGCCAGGGGGTAAAGGAGGACCAACCGGTCCACGTCACAGTTACTGCTGGAAGGGGAGCCCAGTGTGGTAGGCCCCTGTGGATAAAGCTATCAGAAGGGTGGAACGGCTCCTGATTACAAGCGAGCCTGTATAAAACAAGTGGGAGAGAATTATAGTATTATACCACTGGACCTGTCTCCATACCAAGTCACTTTTTACGTTTGTTTGTTAACATCTCTGCCTAAGGTTTCCACGTACTATTAGTGATTCTGCTCCACATTTCTTCGTAGTTTTGTTTATCTTGGTTTGGCAACATCCAACTATGTGTTTTCCCATTATTTTACTCAATGATTTGCTTCTTCCCCAGCCCTGAAGAAGTCACAGGATAGTTCCCTTATGTGACAAAACACGTGTTGGCTGGTTGGTTTTTGTTGTTGCATCATTAAATACATTTGATAGAAAACTACACTGGTGTCGACCACAGATATTGGTACAATATGAGACATTTCAACCATTGTTATATCCTTATTACGTGTGCCCCGGACTGTGTTCTCATAATTGGTGTGGGTTTTTGACTCACACATTTACGCGGGTTACAGGGTATTTCCCCCGACCTGGCAGCACTGTGCAGACTCTGAGCATAGTAAACACGACACGAACTAGCCTGAGTGCCAATTTTCCTGTCTTTACTAAAAACCCTACACCAAGATAGCAATTGCGGTAAGTTGTGGCACTAGGATTAAATCTCTTCCCATCCCAATAAATATAGAAGAATGGAAAACACACATATTACAACTTTATTCAACGAATCCTAATTCTATTTGGTCTGACTTCTTCTTAATGAACCCGCCAAACATTTCTGAATACTGTAATGCTCCTTCAAAAGGGGAAGTCATTGGACTCATTGAAAAAATGAGAGCTTCAGGGGCAATGGGTCCTGATGAAATCCCTATGTCAATTATTAAAAAAGTGCCAATAATATGGCTACATATCTTTCGCCTTGTTTGAATATTGTTACTTGCATGGGTTGACCCCCCCTCATGGTCCGGGAGTATCCTAATACCTCAGTATAAAAAGTGCCAAAGACATCATCCGGATAACTACCGGCAAATAGCCTTATTAGTAGGCCTGGGCGGTAAATTCCGTTCTGATTGTTGAATTTGCAGAATTTGGGCCATTTCACGTTTTTTACCATTTCGCGGAGCTTTGTGTAGCACGACTGTGCAAATTCCACCCACCTACGTATTAGACGCAGTGGGGAAAATCTTTGCTCGCAGTATTCTAGCTTATCTCACTGATTGGGTTGTAGAGGAGAAAATTCTCCCTAAAGAGCAAGCTGGGTTCAGGAAAAACCATTCCACCCTACACAACATAAGTATGTTGAAACTAATAGAGGAGAAATATACTGTATTTCGCAGGACAAATGCCTATGTGCATTCATAGACTTTTCTACTGCTTTCTATAAGGTAGACCGGCCACTTTTTTGGTAAAAGCGACAGAATATGGGGGTGCCCACAACTTTGTTATCCTTAATTATAGCCCTACACTCGCGAACATGGTGTCAGGTACTGATGGGGGGAACTCAGGGCCTTTCATCAGTAATTCCTACAGAAAATGGCTTGAAGCAAAGTTTCCTATTAGCACCGCTCCTGTTCTCTTTATATGTAAGAGATTTACCGGATTGTTTTTTCCCAAAGGGAGAAGATGCTCCAAAGATAGGTGGCCGTTGTACACAGATGATATCGTAATTATGGACGTGACCCCTATTGGTTTGAAAAACAAATTGTCACTACTACAGAAATATAAAACTGCTAAATTTCTTAAGATAAACGTTTCAAAAAGCAAGGTTTTGATTATGGAACGAGGCAAAATCAGAAAAGTTTGTAATTGGGGGATTGGTTCCGAAAAACTTGAGATTGTAGATTCCTACCTCTATTTGGGGAAAGTAATTTTAAGTAGTACAAAGATCATACCCCAATCTGAACACAGCTCCTCCATAGCAGCATCGCATGCTAATGGCCTATGCATATTAGATAGCGCTATGGGTCGAAGACATTTCTCACATTTGCTCTTAGTTTTTCAAGCTAAAATCCTTCCCACCTTGTTATATGCTACAGAATCTATTCCATTAAGAGAATGGAATTTTTGGAATAAGATTGAAGGCCAGATTTTACGCAAGCTATGCAATCTTAATACCGTTGTTCCAAAAGCCGGAATAAGGCTTGAATTTGGTTTGGTACGTTCATTTATACAAGGTTTAGCTAGGGTAATTTGTTGGGGATACCAGCTAAAGAATAGGAGCCTTACACATTAACCGCATGCGTGCGGGCGGAATTCCGCTCGTACGCTGACTTTTGCGAAACCGCATGTTACGTGACGAGCTGGGCTCGTCATCAGCGTAGCAGGAGGCTATCTCATGACGAGCCCAGCTCGTCATCAGCGTGGAAGGGGTTAAGGAGTTTTATGTGCCACGAACTTTTTGAAGGAGAAATGTATAAATATTCTTTTTTAGTGATTTTTTCTTGCCACTGAATTATTTTAGTGTGCAAGAGGATTTAGTGCTGTCTTTCTCTCTCTCAGAATTGAAATCTTTCTTAAAAATGTCAAGTGGCATAGTTAGTCACCAGTGAGATGTAACATTTTGTAGAACAAGGGTCAGACTGGAGACAAATGCTAAGGCTTCTTACCCGAGAGTTTCTCAGAAGTACCTTTCCTGGAATATAAACCGTCATATTCGCCGTTGGCTTATTATTTGCCGTATGAATCTTTTACCATTAAATGACTTAACAGCAAATTGGCCACTTAACATGAAAGTTGGAAAAAACTGTAGCTTCAGTAATCAGGGCACCCAGAATCCTAATTATATCTTGTTTGTATGCCCAGCTCTGTCTTCATTTCGATTCCGGTGGCTTCATGCAATGTTTTTACAGAATAGCATTGAAAATGTATCATCTGCTCGAGAATTTTTGTTCTTTCCAAAAAATTAAATTGTGTGTATAAATTTTTTACACTTTTTTAGTGAGTTTATGAACATATTTTAAATTCTCATAATTCCTCCTAGGGTATGGTTGGCTCTGCATTTAGCTTTTTTATAATATAGCCCCTAAATTCCAGAGTTACCATATTCTCCTTGGTTATTTGAGTTTATTTCTCATCTGCGAAAAGTTTGCTCTTGTGATTGCTGATATCTCATTGCTGTTTGCACATAATTGTTTTTTTTATCTTTTTTTATATACTTTTTTAAGGGAAAAGACCTTGCTGCTTTATGATGTACTTTATATAAAACATATTTCAATATTATGCTACTATGGTATGTGACTTTTCCAAATTGTACTTATATTTAACATGATCTTTTTTTTGCCGCAGTATAGGTTCTAACTATACGATTGCTGCTATTTTGTTGCTGCTATTTGTTGCACTTTATTTTAAAAAATGATTCTATATGAAGCTGCAATTTTTTGTTATTCTCTCAAATTGCACATGTTTTTACTTCGACTGATTTGTTATGGTAATGCTCTTATTTACTTGACGACTGTTACTTAATTACACCTGTAAAATATGTTTTAAATCTTTGTCATCCGGGATAATGTGCAGTCGGATCAGTAGGTGATTAGTTTCTTAGAATTGTTTCTGGCTCATAACCTCACTGCTGCCATATGACTGACTGATCTTTTTAATTTTAGGACTTAGGGGCCTATTAGGATTGCGGTTTTTCCGCATCCTCCGGGACGGCGGAAGTCACCGCCGGCCCAGAGGATGCGGAAAAACCGCAGCGGACCCACCAGAGACCCACCGCCACATTAGGATGGCTGGTGGGTCCTGTTTTCTGTCCGCAGCAATTCCACCGCGGTTGGCTTACAACCGCGGCGGAAAAGCTCTAATATGGTGGAGGTGTCTCTCAGACACCGTCCACCATATTAGGAAATGCTTGAGAAGATGCTTTTCCGGGGCGGATTTTCCGCCGTGGAAAAGCATGTTGAACTTCACTGCGGGGGCCCGTTGCGGGCCCCCTAGGTGAAGGGGGGGTGGGGGGTGCACATGGGGGGTACCTATGGTACCCCCCTGCATTTGTATGCAGAGATCGGCAGGCACCGCGCGGTGCCTGCCGCTTTCTGCATACAAAAGCAAAGTATGCATTTTTTACATTGCAACGGGTGCAGCTTGAAGCTGCACCCGCCGCAATGTTAAGGATAGAGGATGTGACCGCCACCCTGGCGGTCACATCCTAATCTTCACGGGGGGAACGCCGCTGCCCATGCGGACGTTCCCCCCAACTCTATGGTGGCGGACTCAGGTCCGTCCGCCATCATAATCGGCCCCTTAATGTGAGGCTGCTATAGTAGGATACATATTAGATTTTATAAGCCCTGATTTGCGTCATCTGCTGGGGTAAAAATATTAATCAAATTATCAAAACTTTGCTCTCTGTTACAATAATTATATTATTCTATTTTGTATTCTGCTCCTTCCATGCCAATATTTGTATTTCCCTATTGTTTGTCTCCATTTGCTGTATAAAGGAGCCCCCAGTGCTGACTTTGAAGAATTTTGATATCTTTAAGATGAACTAATCTGTACAAAACTGTTGTAGTGACACAGATACAATGGTTTTCAATTAAGTGATTTTATTTTAATTATTGTTGGTATTTTTAGCATGTCTATTCATTTATGCTTACGTGGACCTCATTAGAGATCCCAATTCTTAATAAATATATTGAATTGAATTGAATTGAATAAAGATGGAAAATGGTGCCTTTGTGTGTTGCAGATACACTGTGAATAATGATAGAGCTGGTACGAGCACTTCGCTTATGACGACTTCTTTTCAAATCAATCTTCCTATTTGAAGATCTAAATGAGTTCTGTAAAATGGCTGATTTATCACAGTTTGCTTTATTGAGGAAAAATAATCTTTGTTTATGCGTGATTAATTTAGGTTTCAACTGCAACAGACAATTATCCAACTAATAAAACCTGGTATGGTTACTGACAATGCTGAGCAAAATTTGTTGGTGTTCTAAATTAAATTGCTAGGATGGAGTTATCTGCACCTACCATATATTTGAGGTGAAGGAGAGGAATTAGGGGGGTTACTTAAGGATGGATGTGAGAGCTAGCTGCTCCTTATCTGCTACGTTCAACAGGTAGTTCATGACAACTAACAGGTAAGGGTTACGTTCCATATCACAAATGGAACTCTAAATGACTAACATGAAGGATATCCTGCAGAGTTTATAGATGAACAGACATTTTATATACAGCTGTGCTAAGAACCAAAGACCAACAAAGGGCTTGTGACCAATATGCCCATATTGGCCACAAGGAGCCATACATGTCTTTCTGAGTTTTGCAACCAATGGTTTTGCCAAGGTAGTAGTCATCTGCCCCTTCTAAAGGACCACATTTTTCAGTGGTGTACACTGCAGGAAAACTCCTTAGAATGCAGCTTCAAGACAGAATTTTCTATACACATAGTGAACCAATAGAATGGATGTAACTGGAAAGACTCCTGGCGCAGGCTCAAATAATAGCTAAAATCTCTGGCACAAACCTGAGATGGCTGAAGTAACTTCGCCTAACTAATAATACAAGATGACTTATTCAATAGTATAACAGGCCCTTTTGGAAATGATGGGCCTCTCCTACTGCGAGCCATAGGTTTTCGACATGTAAATCTAATTTAATGTTGAAAAATAATGGCTTGCTGATTATTAAAATAACCCACTGTTTCAGGCAATGGGTGTAAATCATTCTACATGCACTCTAGTTTTTTAAGAGTTTTTTATAGTGTTTTATATTGCTTGAACTAGACCCGAGACATCGGGTATCAAAGCCCTTTACATGAGCACCACTTTCGTTACAGACAGACAGGTTCATTTTGTTAGGCATAGGGAGGTTAAGTGATTTGCCCGGAATCACAGGATGTTGAGCGTCGTTGGCGAGACTTGAACCCTGTTCCCCAGCTTTGAGGCCGACCGCTCTAGCTGTAAGGCTACATCTTCATTTGGTTGATTGAGTTAGTGAATAAATGAAAAATAACATAATTATGCTTTCTTGTAAAGTTTTTGTCAAACTGGCTAACTTCCCCATATCCATTATTCATATACCTTTTGAATAAAGCATAAAAAAGCATAACATTTTGCAACTTTGCTTACCAAGAACGTTCTGGAACTCAGTTACCCATCCACTTATTTGTTCCCATATCATAAAACCTATTATAACAGGATTTAGGGCCTAGATACCCGCAAGATGGCTGCCAGCTAATAGACCTCCCACTCCCTGGTCCAGATTCTCTTTTCTCTCTCTCGAACGGAGTCACATTTGGTCTCTTGGAGGAGGATAGCTGAAGGGCAGAGAACTCTGGCGAAGAGTGTTTATTGAAGTTTCACTCTTTCACCTTCAAGTAATCACCTCAGTGTTTTATACTGTGGCATGGCGAGGCCAATGCTTTTCCCGCCATTGACAGGATTATAAACGGCTGCTTGTTTGCAGTGTGGTCACTCTTGCCTTAAATGCATACCTGGTTCTTGCCAGCCCATACTTCTGCTAAATACTCAGTTATGCAATAATTTGACCCCCTGAGGATTCTTCCTGTCCTTCTCTTTAGCCTTTCTTTTCATTACTTATATGTTGGGACAGCACATATTATGATATTGTCTCCATTATTGTAGGCTTATCATTTGCAGTTATATCCAGTCAGTTCAGTCATTAGTGGTAGTTTCGTCATCCCAAGTCACTGCTGGTTGGGCTCTGTTAATTATTACATCTACAAAATAGCAATGGGTGGTAATATTTCCTCAAAAATATGATTGCTTTTATTCAGAAGAACTTACTAAACTTAGTGGGTCTTTCCAGTGGGTCACCACTCAACATTCAAAGAATGAATCGTCTTGGCCCAAGATCCTCCACCATCAATTCTAATACTAAACCTAGAGACATAATTATTCCCTTCCTTGAATATATAGACAGTATCTCCTACTCACCACTCCGCCTGTAGAATAGACTACAATTTTCTAGATAGGAATCTCACAAAACATCTCATGCATGCTGCGATAGGTCCTATCCTTATCTCTGGCCATGCCCATAGATAACCGATTTAGAGCTCACTCAATCTTCCACTTGCTCTAGGAGGCGGTGTTTCAATAACTGTTTGTTACGAGATCAGAAGTTTGTCATGGGTTTTGAGAAATGTATTACTTATTTTTTGATGATAATATCAGTCCAGAAGTCAAGTTTCACCATGTCTGGGACTCTTTTAAAGCCACTGTGAGAGGCTATATTATTAACTATGTATCTAGCAAGAAAAGGGAGACTACCAGGGAATACTCTACTTTTTTACAGCATATTAAAAAATGTGAACACACATACCACTCCTTATCTCACAAAGATGTTCTAGAGCAACTCATCCAAGCCACACTTGATTTTAACAGATCTTCCATTACCAATGCTAGTAATGCCCTTCTAAAAATAAATGTGAAGTACTATAGTGCCTCTAACAAAGCAGTTAAGATGCTTTTGAAGTATTTAAAAGTTGAAAAACAGACATCTAGTATAGAGGTCATACACGATCCTGTCTATAATCAATTATTCAGGTATCAGGAAATTATGACCTGTTTTGCAGAATTTTACTCTAATCTTTCCACTAAGGACACTCTGCATACTCAGGATTCCCTGTAATTCTTCTTTAATACGATTCCAGAACTACAAGCCCCACAGTTTGATTCCTCCTCACTAGGAGCAGATATTTTTCATAGTGAAATATGTGCGGCCATCTCTAAACTGCCAAAGGGCAAAGCACCAGACCTCGATGGTTTTACTATTACAGTTTATTTTAAATTCTCATCTCTTTTGGTTCTTCATATGCTATCATCCTTTTTACATATTTTGCCTACTAACACCATGGTTGGCTCATTTTCGGAAGCCATTAACTGTCTAATTCTTAAGAAAGATAAAGAATTGGCTGAAAATAAACAATACTGACCAAATTCCCTTACCAACACAGATTGTATAATATTCGAAAAAATATTGGCACTCCAGTCAAACGACCTAATCCGTTCTTTAGTTGGAATTGAACAGTCCAGCTTTGTCAAGGGCCATAACATCTCTGATAAAGCACACACCTTTTAAATATTATTTAAGGAGCTTCCAATAGTAAAATACCCTTGGCTGCGGTCACCTTGGATACGGAAAAAGCACTTGTCTGTGTCAACTGGAATTTCCTTTTTAGAGCTCTCACAGGGCATGGCTTCAGACCTAAAGTTTTGCAGTATATTAAAACTCTGTACACTTTACCCTCTACTTCGGTCTTCACTAACTGCATCCAGCCTCCATAATATCCCCTCACTAGAGGCACCAGACAGGGCTGCCCCCTATCACCATTACTCATCATCCTTGCATTAGAACCTTTCTTAGAGTCCCAAGCTCTTGTAGGCTATACCCATAAACAGTTAAATATTAAATGTACTTCTTCTGCGGACAACATTTTACTTTATTTCTGACCCTTCTACCTCCATACAGGAGTTCATTCAATGTATGTTTCGATACTCTTCGGTTTCCAGTTACCAACTCAACATAGACTAATCTGAAGTTATGCCTCTTACATTTTGTCTAAAGGATAAGCTTAAAGATAGTAGATTTCTATGGAATCTGCTAGGGTTAAATGTCTAGGAATTATATATTCCTCATCCATTCAAGAAACAATCAAGGCCAATATAGGAGCTGTAAAACTAAAAAAATGACTAGCCTTGCAGCCAAATGGTCCCTTTTGTTACTTTCCTGGTTTGGAAGACTAGCCACAATTAAAATGATGCCGTTGTCCATATTTATTTTGACCTACAAATGCTCCCTCTTCTGCTATCTCTCATTTTCCTTTCTATTGACAGTATATTATCCAAGTACTCATGGAACAAGCGACTGGCTCGGATTTCTGTATCCAAACTCAAGAAGACAAAAATAAATGGTGAGGTCAATTTTTCTGACTTCTCACAATATCATTTGGCATTTGACCTCAAGCAGACTTGGTCCTCTTTAGGTGCTCCTACTTCTTCTCCTTCTCCCCTCTTGCTTTCTCTCAAACCTTCCCCAATTTCTTCCTTTTCTTTTCTTCAATTTGTTCTTCCTTCGCAAAAGGCATGTCTTCTCCTTTATTAAATCATTCCAATCACATTGCCAGTGTATTTCTTAGATATATTCACCCTCTCAACTCTTATTATTATCACCCATTGGGTATAATCCTAACATCACCTTATCCAACAAAGTTCTCAAGTGGTCCTCCTGGCTGGCCTCATGTATCGCATCCATTTCCCAAATTAGTTGTAATAAATAATGTATCTCCTTTGAGGAGTTACATAGGCATTTGAAATATTCCTCTTTCTCAAAGACACAAATAGTCCCTTCTCTTGGACATCCTTAGACAAAATAACACCACCAAAATTGAACTTGCCTGGGAACAGGACGTTCAGTCTACTTTTTCCATTATTTTATGGAACAAATTGTGGCAGAAAATCAACCACACTTCTCGCTCAGCAGCACTATTCATACCGTCTTTTTCTTTTGTAATAGGCTGCTTCTTACTCCTTCCACTTTATTTAAGATTAAATTCCCTGACAATAACAAGTGTTGGTCTTGTAGCGTCTTTAACTGAGACTTTCTTCATATGTCTTCCTCTGTACCAAGCTCTCAATTTTGTGGAAGCATGTATGGTGTAAAATGGCTTAACTATTCTCAATTACATTCCCCTTCCACATAGTTTGTCTTTTTCTTGGAGGGTGTTAGGACAAATGGGCAGGAGACAAGACCAAAGGTATGTTAGTGGACCTGCTCCATGTGGTTGCCTTTCGGGATATTACCTCTGATTGGAAACAATTTGACAGCTTCTTATTTAACATGATGGAACTTGATATATCATAATCATGGATTGGATACCTCTCACTCATCCACATTACAGATGGCCATTAGGAGAGATTTGCTATGGCTTCCTCTGACTTCCTACCTTTCTTTCCCGTTCACAACTAATATCAAAAAGGTTGAAGTCTACAAACCTCCTTGAATTTCTTCTTTTTTCGGGGATTACCCTTCAGTTATTTTCTATCCCAATTCATAGTTCCCTGTATATCTCTCGCTTTTTCATTACCTTCAATCCCTCACCATTCTCCTTCCTTTTTAGTTCTTTATTAGGATCTACATGTTGTAGTTTATTCCCTTCCTTTTTTTTACCTCCCCCCTTTTCTTTGTAAATCACATGAAATTAACAAAACGCTATTAGTGTTAAGTTGCAAAAATGTGTCCTTATTTTTCTTGTGAGTTTGGTCTTATTTTATACTGCCTCCAAACTGTATTTAATGCATACTTTATTTCTTCTCCATAATTAAACCTTTTTTATATGACGTCTCACTCATAAGTATATTTCTATATTGTGCTAAACGATCATTTGGAATATCAGTCAATAAAGAATTTTGAAACTTTAAAAAGACACATTTAAACTTAAAATAAACTTGTCAAAGAATATTGTAACAGTGATATATTGGGTGCATTGATATTGCACACACCTTTCAACAAATCGTTCAATGGTATAGAGAGTGGATGACTGAGATGGAATAAGTAAATAGTTCACAGCTTTCCAGGTCAATGACTAACATGCTTCTGTAGCTTCCTAGATAATCATTAATGGAGTTGCTTCAAGGGAGGAGACTGAAGGGGGTAGTCAGGGACATATTTGTTCAGTTCTGTGCATCAATTTTTCCCTTTTCTTTAGCGAAAGCAGATCAGCTATTTCATATCTTAACTGTGACATGGTCTTCATGACCATAGAAAGTTAATTAGTCCCATTTTTCTAGCATACGTTATAGTCACCCCTCTCTGACCAAACAAACATTTGTGTTTCTATAGTATGAGTGCAGCAAAAAAAAACTCAAAAGGTGTCTGGCAACGCATGTAGAATAGACTAAATGAAAATTTCCTTTCTGACTACAATTAGGCCTGTCGAGCTCCTGCGAAAGAAAGACACCTGGACAATTATGCATTTGTGGTTCAAGTGTATTCAACTCAAGCCTCCATGACATCTGTGAGCCCGTTTATGCAGCCTATTTCTCATGTTACACATCAGGGAAAAACAAATTGCAATGCAAAGGCAAGACTTTTCACATAAATGAATCATTTGACTCCAAGATATGGGGCCTTGATATAGGCAATGGCTAATCTAAAAATATGAAGTCAACGAGATATCTAGAGTCACCACTATACATTTGGGGGCAGATGTATCAAGTAAGCCATTTGCGATTTCTAAATAGCGATTTTTAAGGAATCGCTATTTAGAAATCGCAAAATGGCATGTATCAAAAAAATTGCTATTTTTTAGCGAATTCTTAATCTTCCTTATTTGCGAATTCGCAATTTGCGAATTCGCAATTAAGGAATAATTTCCCATTCATTCCTATGGGCCATGAGGCCCATAGGATTGATTGTGAAGTAATTCTCAAATTGCGAATTCGCGATTTGCTAATCGCAATTTGAGAATTATTTCAAGGGTGCAGGGGTGTCTCAAAGACACCCTGATGCACCCCTGAAATGTACATGTGTGTGCATATGGCGCACATACATGCCCAATGGGCATGTGTGTGCATCACATGCCACCTTAAAAAATGACAAATTGTGCTTTTTTAAAAGAATTAGCAAATTACCATCAACAACAAGTTGGTGGTAATATGCGATTTCTTAACCAAAATTCGCAAATTGAAATTGCTACATACATAGCATTTAAGGAATCGCAAAAATTGTGATTCCTTAAATGCTATGGCAAAATAAGGAATCGCAATTTTTTGCGATTCCTTAAATTGCGAGTTTTTGATACATGTTAAAACATGCAAAAAGGCCGTTTACGATTCGCAAAGGCCGAAATTCGGCGAATTTCGGCCTTTGCGAGTCACAAAAGGCTTGATACATCTGCTCCTAAGAGTGGCTTCGGAGAATTAATTTCCTTCAGATCAGATCATCACGTCTACAGACGTGACTTTCATGTTTTCATTGAGGCATTAAGGAATACGACTACTGGGGATTTTTTTCTTGATATAAAAGCAGAGGCAGTGAGATTTCAGTTGGGTGTCCAGAGCTGGCATTTTATTCTAGTCAGCGAATTGTGGCTCACAATATTTACACATTCTAGCAAAGTTCCAATAAAAACCACGGTGTGGTGTGTTCTTGGCTCAGTGCTGCCACAGTCAGTGTCGTCCTGTGTAATTCGGGGCAGTGTACTTCACCAAGGTAGGACCCATCATAGGGCCGGTAGTAGAACATAGTACCATTTAAAAAGCTCTTGTGCTTTCAAAGTCAATACCACCTGAAGCCGCAGCTCCTCTAAAGAGCGTTAATGCAAGCAAATCATCATGATATCCGGAGATAAAAACTATATGACATTGCATCAGACACAGAACAATTATGACTGTGCAACTTAGGGTTTGCTAGAGTCTGCTACTTAATGGTGACACAAGGAATCTTGCCCCCACATGCATCATCCCGGCCGTTTGCGAATTCCAAATTGCGAAAAATGGCGAATCGCAATTTGGAATTCGCAAAACGGGATGCATGAATATTTTCTGATAATGTTAGCGAATCGGTAAAAATCGCATTTTTTACCGATTCGCAAATATTATGCGAATTCTAATTTGCTAATTCCCATTTCCCATTGATTCCTATGGGCCAAAAGGCCCATAGGAATCAATGGAAATTGCGAATTTGCAAATTAGAATTCGTATAATGTTCATGCATTCAATGGGTGCAGGGGGGGGGTCCAAAGGACCCCCCCCTGCACCCCTGAAATGCATTTTTAAGTGGATGTTTCACACACACATGTCCTAAGGACATGTGTGTCTGTAACATGCAAGTTTAAAAAATGATTTTTTTTGTTTTTTTTTTAATTTTTCGCAAATTAACACGAGGGTCAACCTCGTGTTAATTTGCACTTCCAATTACCAAATTCGCAATTTTTAAAAAAATGATGCATTGCATTTAAGGAATCGCACAAATGCGATTCCTTAAATGCATTCGCTTTTTTTAGAAATGCAAAAAAAGCGAATTGTGCAAAAAAGTTTGATGCATCCCAAAAAAAGATTTTGCATTCGCAAACGGCCGATTTTTCCGATTCGCACCGTTTGCGAATGCAAAAAACGTTGATGCATGTGGGGGTTGGTAACTTGACAGCATCAATCCTTGTCTGGGCTGCCCAACCATCCGTGCCGAAGGACATGCGTTCCTTGACGGAAACCCAGACGGAGTAGCCTCGGCTACATTGCTTAGTTCTGAACACACCCAGGCTGCATTTGACAATGGGCCAAGGACAATCAAATGTGCTGCCCACTTTGGTAAAGTTCACCTACAGTGTATGTGATCCCAGCCCAACCACACATCCAGAAAGGGTTCAAAATATGAAGCAATTTTAAGGCAGCCTCAATTCTGTTCACACGTTGTGTATTGACACCTCTAAATCCCCACCACAACTTGGAAATACCACATCTACATGATTACTGCTCGCTATAGAAAAAAAAACCAGAAATGGTGCTTGGAGCTTGAGGTAGTATACGATTTGTGACGGGTATAACGTATTACTGAAGATTCCCTACAGTTCCTCCTTCAATATTATATTAATATGAAAACAAGTGTCCGGTTTTGCAATCTATTATGGTGTGATGTGTCTATTGCTAAAATTTTAATTAAATTAAAATCCCCTCCCATTATAATATAACCTGTCACATTTTGCAAAAATAAATATAATTCCTGTAGGGCTGCAGGAGAATCCTCAATAGCACTATAATAACTTAAAAAATTATAAATGTCCCTTCTAATTGCTATTTTAACATATATCCACCTAGCAAGAGAGTCACAAACTACGTTTAACACTTCTGCTTGAACTGACATTATCAGTATAGCCACCCCCTCATAGATGCCTGCGCTGAAGTAAAAAATGCATATTGAGTCTGTGATGGGAGCCGGGATTGTATGCCCTGGTCCTTTAAATGTGTCTCCTGTAATATTATAATATCCAAATTCAATGATGTGAACGAGGCTAGCATTCCCTGAGTCTTTAATTTATTATTTAGTTCATTCACATTACATGAACTAATTTTCAACCTATTGCGCGATATTATATTTCCTACTTCTCATTGATTGCTTGAAACCTAAATCTATAAAGGCTTTACAGATTTTAATCCAGGATTTTGCTCCTATAGACCCCTGGCGGACACGAAAAGAAGTTTTGCAAGAATATACATGCTATTCGAAACGCTGTGGCACTGCATCCCACATAGACTACTTTTTGATATCATCTATTTTAGGCATCGAGGAGGCAAGCATAGTTAGTAACGTATTTTTGGATCATGCTTTGGTTAGTTTATCTATTCCATTAGGGTCAACTGGGTCTCTAAGCGTCAGATTGAGCTTTAACAAAGCACTACTATTGTACGATTGTTGGGTTGAACAGATGAAACAGAGTGTTGAGGAATTCGTAAAGCTCAACATAGATTTGGCAACAGACTTTGCGGTTTGGGAAGCATTGAAAGAATTTTTTCAGGGGCTAGCAATTGCATTTTCTGCTGCTACTAGACAGAAGGAGAGGGTGAAATTGTAATGTCTGTGTAAGGCGGTAAATGAGGCCATTGAGGCATACTTCCTCTCGATCCAAAAGCACGATGAAATTATTAAAGAAGCCAAGCAGAACCTGCAGGAGTTTTTTCTTTCGAAGGAACTGAAAAATCATGCTTCATATCTACAGCAAAGATATGAAGCAAGTGAATTTGGTCTGCAAAATCCTGAAAGAATTCAAATTTTATTATAATACTAAATGATCCTATGCAGAATACTAAGGGCCAGATGTAGGTAAATATCATTTACCGATTCAAAAATACTGAATTTTACCAATTCGGTATTTTAGAATCGGTAAATGCTATGTAGCAAAAAATTCGGTAAGTAATCGGTATTTACTGATTCGGTAATTCCCATTCATTCCTATGGGCCTGGAGGCTCATAGGAATGAATGTGAATTATCGAATCAGTAAATACCGATTCGGGTAAAATAGGGAAACATTCAAGGGTGGCGGGGTGTCACATTGACAACCTGTTGCACCCCTGAATAGTGCTTGTGTGCACATGTGGCACACATACATGCCCTCAGGCCATGTTTGTCTGCCACATGGCACTGTTGAAAATGCACAGATTTGCATTTTCAAAGGTATTCATTATTTACCACCAACTATTAGTTGGTGTTAAATAACGAATCCTTACAGCACATAAGCACTCTCAAAAGTGCTTCCTACATGCCATTTACCGATTCGGTAAATACCGAATCGGTACATAGTGATTCGGTAAATACCGATTCGGTATTTACCGAATCATCCCCTACATCAAAAATGGCTCAATACCGGTCTGTAAGCCTGAAATTTACCGAATTTCGGGTTTACCGACCGGTAATGGGCCACCTACATCGGGCCCTAAATCTCTCCCTTCAGAAGTAGCCCAGATATTTTATCGGCGCTATCTTAAAATCTATACTGGAGGTATTAGGAGTTCACCGGAAGCAGTAGAACGATGCCTAGTGGGTATAGAAGTCCCAAAACTTTCAGAAGCCCAGGCGGATCCAATTAATTCAGCCATTGCGTTATCAGAGGTACAACAAACTTTTAAATCCCTTCCTAATGACAAGGCTTGCAGTAAAGATGGTTTGGTGGCTAAATTTTATAAAATGTTTTCTCAACAATTGTCACCTTTTTTAGTTTGGTTATTTAATCAAATCTTGCAAGGGGGTAGTGTCCCTAGTTTGTTTTCAGAATCCATTGTTGTTAGGTTTTTAAAAAAAGGGAAAGCCAGAACTTGACACAAACTTAAATCGTCCCATCAGTCTCTTCAACACTGATTATAAACTATTTGCCAAAATTATGGCCAGAAGGGTCACAGCTGTAGCATAAACTATTGTGCATCAAGATCCGAACGGCTTCCTCCTGGGGAGATTGATAACTACTAACAAATGTTCAATACAGGCTATAGATTATTATTCAATAGTGAAAATTAGAGCCACTGTCATTATATTAGATGCTGAGAAAACATTTGATTTGGTGGAATGGGAGGTATTCAGAAATGTGCTTTCCCAGTTAGTTTTTCGTTAATGTTGCCAACTTTATATTTTGGGGCGAAGGCATCTATATTGATTAATAATATTTTTGTATGAGACATTAACATCAGTTGTGGTACTCTCCAGGATTGCCCGATGTCACCCATATTGTTTGCTTTATTTATTAAACCATTGGCATGTGCTATTCGCTCAGACCAATCTATTGAACCACCTATGAGGGCGGCGCCTAAACTTAAGTTATATGTGGACGATATGGTTTTGTACCTAAACGCAGATAAGGATAATGGTCAACGTGCTTTCAATACGATTTCAGAGTTTACAGCCATAGGGAGCTATAAATGAAATCAAGTAAAATCTGAAGCTCTAAACTTTAATAGTTTCCCTAGGATATTACCACTTGCTATGCAGTCATCATTTTCAGCTGCACGTCCAATTAGCTATCTTGGGATTAAGGCAATGCTAAATTATAATGATGTATATGCATTAAATTATGCCCCTTTATTAATGCGTTCACTCAATGTTGAATCGCTGGAAAAAACGTTCACAATTATTGGCCGTCTTTCACTTATGAAAATTTATTATTTATTTATTCATTTATGAAATTTTTTAAGTGCAAACAAATGCCCAAGGGCGTCTCGGCGCTGTGGACGGAGGCAGACTAGAAAGATGGTAATGATAATTATTGATTAAATAACCAGGCTTTTATTTTTCTTCTGAAAACAGTGAGAGTAGGGAAAGATCTGATGTCCATATCAAGCGAGTTCCACAGTTTAGCTGTAGCGACTGTAAAACGGCGGTCACCCCATGAAGCTGTTTTGGTCCGGGGCACAGTCATCAGCAAGGCATTCATGGAGCGTAGTGCTCTATTGGGGGCGTAGAATGCCAAGGATTTCATGAGAAAATGGGGCCCTAGATTACGGGAGGCTTTATAGGCTAGGCAGAGTGCCTTGAATTTCATTCGATTTTGTACCGCCAACCAGTGGTAGTCTTTGATCACTTGGGTGATTGGTTTGAATTTTGGGGTACCAGAAAGCATTCTTGCTTGAATGTATTACCGTTATTTATTAATTTTTTTCAAATGTCCTGCTTAAGCTCACAAAGGCCTTTTTTGGAGGCTTAGAAGGCCAATTTCATTCTTTTATTTGGCAGTCAAACCGACTTAGGAGTAAGCTGTTAATAATTTATTTGCCTCAGGAACAGGGTATACTAGCTCTGCCCTCTTTAAGAACTTACTATCAAACCACACTTATATGCTGGCTGACCTTACCTTAAAAAAATATAGCCAATACAGATAATTATTATCTACATATTGTGTTAAAAACAGCAAAAATACACCCAGTTTCTTTCTTTGCAATCCCAAGGCTACCAATACGCACACGCAATAAAATGCCTCAGATAGTTCAAGATGGTACCATCTATATTTGGCGAGATTATCAGATTCCATATGCCCATCCATTGATGAAGCTTGAGGCCTGTGCTGGTTTAGGTTTTCACTAGGGGCGCGCCACACTAACACGCTGGACAAATATTGGGGTTCAAACATTAGGCAGCTTTTTTTATAATAATGGAAAAAACATATTCTTGACCATAGATCATGGAGTCTCACATTTATTTTTAGCTATGCTCAAATTAAGCAAGTTTGCTCATCTAATATAGTTGATCCAAATCCTATGACAGAACAAATAGGGCAAGCTTTATTCATTGTGAGGCTTAGAGGAACCAGTAATTAGTACAGATTGCTACATCAACTGTAAGGATTTGAAGTAATATCAAAACATGTTAATAGTGTGAGCAATATTGTGGGCTTTTTGCGTTACTAAGCCATATTGGGAATATTATATTGATGTATGTAAAAAAGCTATTTGAGCTGCCTATGAGCTTTTACTGTAAATGGATGCTCTACCACACACCCACAAAAGTAATAAAAAATACCATGCTGCCGATCCCTTATGTTTCAGATGTAGATCTCAGGTCGGGGATTGGCTGCATATCATATTTATCACCCTAACTTGAATTTGTTTTGGACAGGGATTATTGTCAAAAGAAATAATTGGGTAGGCAGAGCAATTTTACCAGATCCAATGGGAGCTCTCTTCGGCATTTCATTAGCCACTTATAATTTGACCATTGAACTGAAGCATCCTTGTTTTATAACACCTTTGGTAGCCAAATCATTAGAAAAATTGGAAGTTCATCAAAATACCTACCAGGGATGCTTGACGTTACAACGCAGGCTATTACAACGCCTGCCTTTACAACGCAGTTTTTACATCGCAATCCATTACAACGCATAGTGCTTTTGGGTGTTGGATAGTGAATAGTTTAATTTACTATTCCAACTCCAGTCCCCGTGGACACTAGGGAAGGTGTTGGATAGTAAATTAAACGTTTTCCCTATCCTAGAGCGCCCCCCAGCGCAATGCGTTGTAATGGTTTGCGTTGTAATGACCGCTTGTAATGGTAGTGCGTTGTAAAAGTTTCTTTGTAAAGGTTGTTTACCCCCTACCAGCAATCATTGGTGCAATAGGATGTACAAAGTGTATTGCCATGAGCTACTCTATGCAAAGAGAATGGGGCTACCAGACTGTTTAACAAAATTTGGTCAAGTTGGCAGAGGGCAACAGAAATAGTTAGTAGTCAAGTCCTGCTGTAGAAAAGATTTTATAAATTGAATAGCTTAGGTTGTATTACAGGGCAAATGCAACCTACACTGCACTTGTTGTTTGGAAATTTTACAAACACCCTTGGAAAATAGCCAGCAATAATGTTGCTAACCAGTAGAGCAACCTTTGCAACATACACAGTTCTCTCTAGTTTGCATCGTTCTGATTGTCATCTGAAATATTTGACCTCAATGACATTTTGCATTAATTTCTTTAGACGTAATATAAGCGTTATGTGTTTCTGATTGGTTTCTATGTTGCACAGATTTTTTTCCCCTATTTTGCAATGATTACATTTCAGTCTTCTATTTGTGTATAGTTTCTTTAATATTGCTAATTGTAACTATACTAAGAAGTTACATGTAGATGTTGATCCTTGTTTTTGTGTTGGTGTGCTGCAAATTTGGGGGAAGCTGTCTGAAATAAATTTGATGAAGATGATAAATATTGATAGCACCTTGGGGACTGTGGCCTTACAATGAGAGTCAGTGCTACGATAGTGCCACCTCGCTATTACCAGAGGTTGCCAAATTGCAACAAGGGTTCTAACATGGCCACGATGCCGAAGGGATGGAAGCAACCAAGGGCACTCTACCCTTTTCTCATGAGCTCTGAAAATACTTGGATCATAATGGAACTCCTTGGTGATTGCGAGATCCTTGTAACATATTCTGTGTGCACGTTAGCCTACATACGCTGTTTAAATCAAGCTGTTGCTCTAATGCATGCTACCAAGGGAAGGAAGACTAAAGGGCTTACATCCTTCTGAACACTTCCTTTACCTCAGGGCTAGGAGAGCAAACGCTTTATAAACAGGTGGACACAATTTGAGCACGGCGGTGCAAAGACGTAGGGAACAAGAACAGTGTAAAACGTACCGAAATATCTGTATTATAAAAAATTTAAGATTTAAAATTATTTTGCAATTCATAGCAATATGACGGAACTAATGTTTGTAGTGCTGCACATAAACTTTGACACAAAAGCAACCTGTATTGCATCATACAGTTTCTTCTTGCCGCAGTTCTATTCTTTTGAAATTTTACCCTGAACTAATATGGTAACATGAAGTTCTACACCCTATTTGACACATGACTAGACGATCAATATTCATGGGTGGAAGGTAGATCAGGCATAGATAGGAACAATTTTCTGAGCTATTATTTTAAAAAATAAATCAACATTTGAGGAACTAAGGATAATCATTAACCAGTTTATCTGTTCCACCAACAGAGCATGGGAGGTAAACCATGAACTTTGTGAAGTTGATTTTCGTCAAATTGGTAACTCATTTGGACACATACAACAGAATGGGATTTGACATGAGACCTGCATTATAACACCCTGTACCTTTCGCACTCGTCATCCTTCGCAGAAACAGGAGTTATGCAATGTTCTGAGCAAAATTAGGAAAAACAATTGCATAACGTGCTCATGAAAAATGTCCACTGCTCGTACACGGTCCTGTCTCCCATCAGTGCAGTTAGTTTGAAAATAAGCTTTGGGCCCAACAGAAAATCCTTTCAGGTATGCACATTTAAGTTTATAAATCTACAAAATGTATAGCCAAACAGGTTTTAAAACACAGAAAAAACACTCAGGGCCTAAATAGGATGTTGGGCGGACCACAGACAGTTGGTGGCAGGCCACCCGACAGCCAGAATAGAGGTCCGACTGCTGCGTTACGAAGCATTTAGACAGAGCGCAGCAGTTGGAGAGACAGACCAATGCCTCTGACAGGCAAAAGGAGCCAGTTTGGGTGTTAGTCGGACAGTAATTCCTACAATGGGGGTGGTGCCTGTGCAGGCACTGCCATAGGGATTACGATGTCCCTTTACAACAGCCTTTTCATGGTGGTCCAACCACCATGGAAGGCTTTTCGGAAAGGGACTTTGGGTCCCATAGCAGGGCCCCATTTGCCTCTGCGTTGTGGTTGGAGGGCAGATGTGGTGCCCCCCAAACATCCATGAACTATGTACCTGGCTCACAGTGCATGGATGTTCAAAAACATTCCTTTTTCCATTGCGGCTGATGATGTGGCCCTTTTCTGGTCCGCAGCACAAGCCACAATGGAAAAAGGGGTGTTTATGACTGCCTGCACGGCGGCCGTATCGTCATTGGGCTGTCAGGACCACCAGCTCCTTGGCGGATTGTCTCAAGCCTGCAACAATGGCGCACAGACGCTAGTCCAAAAAGCGGCACCAGAGAATTCCCTGAAATCTAGTATAAAGAATATTTTTCTGGAAGCAGGAAATCCGTGGTCAAACAGCCTCGCCGCCACCAAAGAAGCCTTGAATCTTGCAGTGGATAATTGGGACCCTAAATTAATCAAATACGCTGCCATTAAAAGCGCGACAAAAAGACAGGTTTGGCTTTGCTCGCGTTCAACTGACTTGGAAGCATTGGAAGCAAAAGGCTTCCATGAGTCCCTAACACTCCCGCAGACAGCACAGACTTCGAAACCCCATCTTACTCAAGCAGTGGGCAAACAAGCAGTAAATAGGATCCTAGCGTTCAGATTACACCCTCTCCCCCTTAAAGACCTTTATCCCACAAGGTCAACTGCGACAAGACAGTCGGAGTGTCGTCTATGCAAATATAAACAAGAGAGCTTCGCACATATCCTATTTTGTAGCCCGGGGTTGTTTTCTGAGCGCAACCACTATTTAAAGCCAATTTTACTTAGACACAGAATTAGATCTATAAAGGAAGCCATCTACCATCTATTCACAATGGAAACAGTGAAGGACATGGCTGTATTCAGTAAATTTATCCAACAGGCACACCAGAAACTGATGATCCCACACAGTTAGGTCACTAGCCTGGAACAATGACTCTTAAACCTTCGTGACTGGTAGAAATGGACTAACAAACCAAGTTTTTAATTTTGCTTATGTTTTTAATTACTTTTACTTAATGTTTCATCGTTGTGCGGTGTTATATTTAATGGTTTTGAGTAACCACAAATAAAGTTTTATTCATTCATTCATTAATTAATTAATTCATTCATTCATTCTTAGTCCAAATGCCATCATAATGAGGCCCTCAGTATCACAGGAGCCCTCACTCACATGCAGGGCAAACTATCGTAAGTAGCAAAATTTCCCAGCAACCTTTCTTCTCTATACATGCTCCTAAGTTACACATTCAGACATACATGTTCGGCCCAAAAGATTATGTTTTATTGTTTGTCTATAATTTTCTTATTACATATCTCATCAATGTTATTAGAATGAATCAAATAGTACAAAATATATATATATAGCTGATTTCAACCTAGGTATACATCCTCTGTGTTCTCAATGCAGGTCAGCATGAGAAGCTACAAAAATGAATTTAAAAACACTCCATTCAGTCTACATTCATAGAGCATATTTCATGCATCTATGCAAACCTACATACAATAAAACCTTGTTTAGGAACTATTGCATCATAGGTCTTGAGCATATACAAAACGTCTACACAGTCTATTAACACAATTCATCTTTATCTATCTATTTCTAATTGCAACTATTGGTGTCATGGCTTAAACTCAATTTGTACACCGTGATTATCACTTTAATACGGTCACAAGTAAATTGATGAAAATTTGATTTCTTCCTGCTATTGTGGCTTAGGTTGATTCTCTTCAAAACGAGTTAACGAGATCAGTGCCTTCTTCAGGAATGCACAATTAAAGACCCCACACTTCTTCCCATGACATAAAGAAATAGCAATATAATCTCTATTTTTGAACCTTACATAAAATATTATATTTTCATTTAGCAGCAACTATATAGTGTGCTAGAGCACCGCTACTTATCACCATTCCTACACCGAAATGTGAACATTCACCACCAATGGGAAAAATGGAAAATTCCTACTTATATCAGTTCAGTTCATAAACTTGATTTCGATTTTTAAAAATCACAAATGTGGCTGGAGGGCAGATACAAGGTACACATAGCGGTGGGGATAACATAGTTCTAATTTAACTATTAAAATGATTCGTCTAATTTAGCTATTAAAATGCTTCATCCATTAATGGAACATCCACTCTAAAATTACAAAATTATATAGTTAATATGTAAAAAATTCTTTAAATTCCCTGCCAGAGCTAGTGCTTGGGATACCAGCTTTCATTGTTACACATTACAACACTACTGCTTCCTTAACAGCAATAAAAATGATATGAAGTGCATAGTGCTAGTGCGAAACCTGATTATCTACCTTATGCTCCTTTCTTTCCAGCGAATTACCCCCACCCATCCCAAAAACTTAGCAACAGCAATCACAATTCACTCTTCTATCGATGTATGTAGAATCCTGAATGCCTCATTGCTGGACCGGGTCCGCAAGTTCGCACATATGGGTTTCAGCCATCCTAATCTGGGCTTGCTACAGGCTGAGCAGGCAAATAATATGTGTATCACTGATTTAGTCTAATTCGTGTGGGCAATTACTGCTGATCGAGCTACACCATTTGTTGGTAAATGCATTAGTGCAGAGAGAACCCACTCTAAACTGATGGTACAGTTTCCTATCTTTGGGGGTGGTAATTAGATCCCAGTAGCCTTCGTATTTTACTTCATGCTTAAAACCGAGGAAGGTTCTAGACAAGGAAGGTACAGTAAGGGCCACAAATTGCCTCATTATTATCAATTTCCAGTATGCTACCTTGAGCTCTGTTTTAGATGGAAAGACAGTGTCAGCAGGGGAAGTCCATAAGCGGCTCATCCTCATCTCACAGTGTGTAGTTCTAACACACCTTAGCCATGGAATTTTATTTGTGACATCCGCTTCTTTTACATCTTTTAGAGCCAGGGCATAGTGTGAAAGCTCAGGGGTCACCCTTAGCCTTCTCCATAATGCAACTGGCCTATAGTGTGCCACGTCCATAATGGAATGACAGCCCAGATCCGAATATAAGGGTAGTAACGGGGTTGACTGAAGGAGGCCTATTAAGGACTGCAGGAACTTGTTTTGTGCTAGCACCAAGGATTCCAAGTTGGCATATTCCCACAGCTCAGCCCCGTATAGGATTGATAACTGCAAACACAACAATGATGGACAGAATGTAGATCAATGTCACACATTCACCCCAGTCCAAAGATCTGGGCCCAAATCCATCGTTTTTCCACTCCACACCACCCTGGGTTAGACAATGGCGATATGCAAATCAGCGCTGACCCTGTGCCCCATGGGAACAGTCCAGTCCGAACTACAAAAGCCATGTCCTTCCCAGAACGGAAACAAGCATCCGAGGACCGGCCCGGTTTCGAGGTAACACCTCTCTTCAGCCCGGCTAGCTTGATTCCAGTGGTGTGGAGTGCCTGGGACTCACGTCTGAGCATCCCCAGTACACTTAGAGCGGTAACTGCAAACACAACAATGATGGACAGAATGTAGATCAATGTCACACATTCACCCCAGTCCAAAGATCTGGGCCCAAATCCATCGTTTTTCCACTCCACACCACCCTGGGTTAGACAATGGCGATATGCAAATCAGCGCTGACCCTGTGCCCCATGGGAACAGTCCAGTCCGAACTACAAAAGCCATGTCCTTCCCAGAACGGAAACAAGCATCCGAGGACCGGCCCGGTTTCGAGGTAACACCTCTCTTCAGCCCGGCTAGCTTGATTCCAGTGGTGTGGAGTGCCTGGGACTCACGTCTGAGCATCCCCAGTACACTTAGAGCGGTAACTGCAAACACAACAATGATGGACAGAATGTAGATCAATGTCACACATTCACCCCAGTCCAAAGATCTGGGCCCAAATCCATCGTTTTTCCACTCCACACCACCCTGGGTTAGACAATGGCGATATGCAAATCAGCGCTGACCCTGTGCCCCATGGGAACAGTCCAGTCCGAACTACAAAAGCCATGTCCTTCCCAGAACGGAAACAAGCATCCGAGGACCGGCCCGGTTTCGAGGTAACACCTCTCTTCAGCCCGGCTAGCTTGATTCCAGTGGTGTGGAGTGCCTGGGACTCACGTCTGAGCATCCCCAGTACACTTAGAGCGGTAACTGCAAACACAACAATGATGGACAGAATGTAGATCAATGTCACACATTCACCCCAGTCCAAAGATCTGGGCCCAAATCCATCGTTTTTCCACTCCACACCACCCTGGGTTAGACAATGGCGATATGCAAATCAGCGCTGACCCTGTGCCCCATGGGAACAGTCCAGTCCGAACTACAAAAGCCATGTCCTTCCCAGAACGGAAACAAGCATCCGAGGACCGGCCCGGTTTCGAGGTAACACCTCTCTTCAGCCCGGCTAGCTTGATTCCAGTGGTGTGGAGTGCCTGGGACTCACGTCTGAGCATCCCCAGTACACTTAGAGCGGTAACTGCAAACACAACAATGATGGACAGAATGTAGATCAATGTCACACATTCACCCCAGTCCAAAGATCTGGGCCCAAATCCATCGTTTTTCCACTCCACACCACCCTGGGTTAGACAATGGCGATATGCAAATCAGCGCTGACCCTGTGCCCCATGGGAACAGTCCAGTCCGAACTACAAAAGCCATGTCCTTCCCAGAACGGAAACAAGCATCCGAGGACCGGCCCGGTTTCGAGGTAACACCTCTCTTCAGCCCGGCTAGCTTGATTCCAGTGGTGTGGAGTGCCTGGGACTCACGTCTGAGCATCCCCAGTACACTTAGAGCGGTAACTGCAAACACAACAATGATGGACAGAATGTAGATCAATGTCACACATTCACCCCAGTCCAAAGATCTGGGCCCAAATCCATCGTTTTTCCACTCCACACCACCCTGGGTTAGACAATGGCGATATGCAAATCAGCGCTGACCCTGTGCCCCATGGGAACAGTCCAGTCCGAACTACAAAAGCCATGTCCTTCCCAGAACGGAAACAAGCATCCGAGGACCGGCCCGGTTTCGAGGTAACACCTCTCTTCAGCCCGGCTAGCTTGATTCCAGTGGTGTGGAGTGCCTGGGACTCACGTCTGAGCATCCCCAGTACACTTAGAGCGGTAACTGCAAACACAACAATGATGGACAGAATGTAGATCAATGTCACACATTCACCCCAGTCCAAAGATCTGGGCCCAAATCCATCGTTTTTCCACTCCACACCACCCTGGGTTAGACAATGGCGATATGCAAATCAGCGCTGACCCTGTGCCCCATGGGAACAGTCCAGTCCGAACTACAAAAGCCATGTCCTTCCCAGAACGGAAACAAGCATCCGAGGACCGGCCCGGTTTCGAGGTAACACCTCTCTTCAGCCCGGCTAGCTTGATTCCAGTGGTGTGGAGTGCCTGGGACTCACGTCTGAGCATCCCCAGTACACTATAGAGCGGTAACTGCAAACACAACAATGATGGACAGAATGTAGATCAATGTCACACATTCACCCCAGTCCAAAGATCTGGGCCCAAATCCATCGTTTTTCCACTCCACACCACCCTGGGTTAGACAATGGCGATATGCAAATCAGCGCTGACCCTGTGCCCCATGGGAACAGTCCAGTCCGAACTACAAAAGCCATGTCCTTCCCAGAACGGAAACAAGCATCCGAGGACCGGCCCGGTTTCGAGGTAACACCTCTCTTCAGCCCGGCTAGCTTGATTCCAGTGGTGTGGAGTGCCTGGGACTCACGTCTGAGCATCCCCAGTACACTTAGAGCGGTAACTGCAAACACAACAATGATGGACAGAATGTAGATCAATGTCACACATTCACCCCAGTCCAAAGATCTGGGCCCAAATCCATCGTTTTTCCACTCCACACCACCCTGGGTTAGACAATGGCGATATGCAAATCAGCGCTGACCCTGTGCCCCATGGGAACAGTCCAGTCCGAACTACAAAAGCCATGTCCTTCCCAGAACGGAAACAAGCATCCGAGGACCGGCCCGGTTTCGAGGTAACACCTCTCTTCAGCCCGGCTAGCTTGATTCCAGTGGTGTGGAGTGCCTGGGACTCACGTCTGAGAGTGCAAAAAAACGATGGATTTGGGCCCAGATCTTTTGACTGGGGGAGTGTGTGACATTGATCCACATTCAGTCCATCACTTGTTGTTTTTGCAATTGCCGCCCTAAGTGCGCTGGGGATGCCCAGACGTGGGTCCCAGGCACTCCACACCACTGGAATCAAGCTAGCCGGGCTGAAGAGAGGTGATACCTCGAAACCGGTCCGGTCCTCGGATGCTTGATTCCGTTCTGGGAAGGACATGGCTTTTGTAGTTCGGACTGGACTGTTCCCATGGGGCAACAGGGTCAGAGCTGATTTGCATATCGCCATTGTCTAACCCAGGGTGGTGTGGAGTGCAAAAAAACGATGGATTTGGGCCCAGATCTTTTGACTGGGGGAGTGTGTGACATTGATCCACATTCAGTCCATCACTTGTTGTTTTTGCAATTGCCGCCCTAAGTGCGCTGGGGATGCCCAGACGTGGGTCCCAGGCACTCCACACCACTGGAATCAAGCTAGCCGGGCTGAAGAGAGGTGATACCTCGAAACCGGTCCGGTCTTCGGATGCTTGATTCCGTTCTGGGAAGGACATGGCTTTTGTAGTTCGGACTGGACTGTTCCCATGGGGCAACAGGGTCAGAGCTGATTTGCATATCGCCATTGTCTAACCCAGGGTGGTGTGGAGTGCAAAAAAACGATGGATTTGGGCCCAGATCTTTTGACTGGGGGAGTGTGTGACATTGATCCACATTCAGTCCATCACTTGTTGTTTTTGCAATTGCCGCCCTAAGTGCGCTGGGGATGCCCAGACGTGGGTCCCAGGCACTCCACACCACTGGAATCAAGCTAGCCGGGCTGAAGAGAGGTGATACCTCGAAACCGGTCCGGTCCTCGGATGCTTGATTCCGTTCTGGGAAGGACATGGCTTTTGTAGTTCGGACTGGACTGTTCCCATGGGGCAACAGGGTCAGAGCTGATTTGCATATCGCCATTGTCTAACCCAGGGTGGTGTGGAGTGCAAAAAAACGATGGATTTGGGCCCAGATCTTTTGACTGGGGGAGTGTGTGACATTGATCCACATTCAGTCCATCACTTGTTGTTTTTGCAATTGCCGCCCTAAGTGCGCTGGGGATGCCCAGACGTGGGTCCCAGGCACTCCACACCACTGGAATCAAGCTAGCCGGGCTGAAGAGAGGTGATACCTCGAAACCGGTCCGGTCCTCGGATGCTTGATTCCGTTCTGGGAAGGACATGGCTTTTGTAGTTCGGACTGGACTGTTCCCATGGGGCAACAGGGTCAGAGCTGATTTGCATATCGCCATTGTCTAACCCAGGGTGGTGTGGAGTGCAAAAAAACGATGGATTTGGGCCCAGATCTTTTGACTGGGGGAGTGTGTGACATTGATCCACATTCAGTCCATCACTTGTTGTTTTTGCAATTGCCGCCCTAAGTGCGCTGGGGATGCCCAGACGTGGGTCCCAGGCACTCCACACCACTGGAATCAAGCTAGCCGGGCTGAAGAGAGGTGATACCTCGAAACCGGTCCGGTCCTCGGATGCTTGATTCCGTTCTGGGAAGGACATGGCTTTTGTAGTTCGGACTGGACTGTTCCCATGGGGCAACAGGGTCAGAGCTGATTTGCATATCGCCATTGTCTAACCCAGGGTGGTGTGGAGTGCAAAAAAACGATGGATTTGGGCCCAGATCTTTTGACTGGGGGAGTGTGTGACATTGATCCACATTCAGTCCATCACTTGTTGTTTTTGCAATTGCCGCCCTAAGTGCGCTGGGGATGCCCAGACGTGGGTCCCAGGCACTCCACACCACTGGAATCAAGCTAGCCGGGCTGAAGAGAGGTGATACCTCGAAACCGGTCCGGTCCTCGGATGCTTGATTCCGTTCTGGGAAGGACATGGCTTTTGTAGTTCGGACTGGACTGTTCCCATGGGGCAACAGGGTCAGAGCTGATTTGCATATCGCCATTGTCTAACCCAGGGTGGTGTGGAGTGCAAAAAAACGATGGATTTGGGCCCAGATCTTTTGACTGGGGGAGTGTGTGACATTGATCCACATTCAGTCCATCACTTGTTGTTTTTGCAATTGCCGCCCTAAGTGCGCTGGGGATGCCCAGACGTGGGTCCCAGGCACTCCACACCACTGGAATCAAGCTAGCCGGGCTGAAGAGAGGTGATACCTCGAAACCGGTCCGGTCCTCGGATGCTTGATTCCGTTCTGGGAAGGACATGGCTTTTGTAGTTCGGACTGGACTGTTCCCATGGGGCAACAGGGTCAGAGCTGATTTGCATATCGCCATTGTCTAACCCAGGGTGGTGTGGAGTGCAAAAAAACGATGGATTTGGGCCCAGATCTTTTGACTGGGGGAGTGTGTGACATTGATCCACATTCAGTCCATCACTTGTTGTTTTTGCAATTGCCGCCCTAAGTGCGCTGGGGATGCCCAGACGTGGGTCCCAGGCACTCCACACCACTGGAATCAAGCTAGCCGGGCTGAAGAGAGGTGATACCTCGAAACCGGTCCGGTCCTCGGATGCTTGATTCCGTTCTGGGAAGGACATGGCTTTTGTAGTTCGGACTGGACTGTTCCCATGGGGCAACAGGGTCAGAGCTGATTTGCATATCGCCATTGTCTAACCCAGGGTGGTGTGGAGTGCAAAAAAACGATGGATTTGGGCCCAGATCTTTTGACTGGGGGAGTGTGTGACATTGATCCACATTCAGTCCATCACTTGTTGTTTTTGCAATTGCCGCCCTAAGTGCGCTGGGGATGCCCAGACGTGGGTCCCAGGCACTCCACACCACTGGAATCAAGCTAGCCGGGCTGAAGAGAGGTGATACCTCGAAACCGGTCCGGTCCTCGGATGCTTGATTCCGTTCTGGGAAGGACATGGCTTTTGTAGTTCGGACTGGACTGTTCCCATGGGGCAACAGGGTCAGAGCTGATTTGCATATCGCCATTGTCTAACCCAGGGTGGTGTGGAGTGCAAAAAAACGATGGATTTGGGCCCAGATCTTTTGACTGGGGGAGTGTGTGACATTGATCCACATTCAGTCCATCACTTGTTGTTTTTGCAATTGCCGTATAGGATTGAGGCACCAATTTTGGTTTGATAGTTTGTAATACAGGAGTAATAGGATCTCTGCTCCTTAAGAAATGCACCCGACAGTTGGGCGTGCTTGACTGTGAGCAATTCTATTTGGGGCTTCCAGCTCAATTTTTTATCAGTGGTTACCCCTAAATAGGAAAAAATCTCAGTTTGTTCGAATGCACCTCCCTTCTTTTCGACTCTACCCAGAATCGTCTTATATTTGTGCAGGACCAAATATTTTGTTTTGTCCACATTAATAATTAATTTGTGGTCCTCATAAAACTCCTCAAATCTAGAGAGGGCACATTGGAGGCCCTTTCTTGTCTTGGAGAGGATGATGGTGTCATCTGCAAACATGAGTAACGGGATCCTATGCCCGGCTAATGACGCGCATCAGTTGGGAAGTTCTCAAAATAATTCACCGTTTATGTATAGAGGGAAGAGGGTGGGGGCTAAAAAGCACCTCTGTCTAACCCCCCTTCTCTACATGAAACTTTTGAGTGATACTTCCCTGCGCATCCCATCTCACCTATCATGTAGCTTGACCAGAAGTGCCAGATTGTCTAACAGCATACCTAACTTCAAAAAAGTGCGCCACATCTTAGTTCGGGGAACGAGGTCGAAAGTCGACTTTAAGTCGACGAAGGCTGCATAGATGGTGCCTCCCCCTAAAACTAAGGTACGCCAGTGAATGAGGACAAACCTGAACACCTGATCGATAGTGCTAGTACATGACCAAAACCCCGCCTGGAGGTGAGACAGGATGTTGCATTCTTCCATCCAAATCTTAATCCTACTTAGTTCCAACCGTGCCGATACTTTTTGTATACAATCGTTAAGGCTTATGGACCTATAGTTCCCTGGTAAAATGCCATCCCCTTTTTTAAAAATGGGAAGAATTTCAGCTCCTGCCCAAGTACCGGGCATGGGTGCTCCACTAGCTATTGCATGCACTAGGAGCTGAATGTATGATGCCCAGTTGGGTAAATCGTGAAGGAACAGATCAGCGGGGATGCAATCAGGCCCTGGTGCCCTGGCTCTTGGTACTAGTTGGAGTGCATTTTTCACCTCTTTCTTAGTAAAGTGTAGGGTAGAGGTGGGAGGTAGCATATCAAAAAAATCAGGCATATCACCGGCACATGAAAACTGAGTTTTAAAATGAAAGACCCACTTACCGGGCTCCACATAATTCAGAGGGCCCTTGTTAGGGGACCCACTACCCCACCCCACCAAGTGCCAAAACGCTGTCATATTTCTCCCCGAAGAAGCTTTGAGCAATTCCGCCCAGGGCTGTTCATCCCAATCCCTTTTGGCACGGTATTGCCACGGTATCTTGTATTCTGGCCTTGCGTACTTGTTCCCTATTTTTGGTCCTAATTGCTAACGCTAGGGTTCTATATGCCAGGCGACAGGAAGTGTGATACTAGGCAGCGGCTTTGAAGTCCGAGTGGGTCGTGGGTTTTTTACATTTAATAATAAAAAATCTTTTAAGCTGTGTAAACAGTTCCTCATGGACCTGTACAACTTTAACGTTGAGCTCTTCCTGTGTTATGCAAGTCTGTAAAATACCTAAAGCATTGACTACCAAATTGGTCATTTGCTTCATATGCTCTTCCTTTTTAAGCACATTTGCCCATTTGACAGGTCTAGTGTCATTTGTCAGTTGGGCATCCACATAATCTATACGTGGTGCTGAATTGGCCCCAAAAGATATGGACATGGGTAGTATGGAGAGCAGAAGAGGGTTGTGGTCACTCTCGGGTATTTCGTAGACCACCATGTCTACAAGATTGGACCAGAACTCTTTATTTAGTAAAAAAAGTCTATTTTGCTAGTACGCAGTCCAGAGCTAAAGGTATGTGAACCTAGTTTGTCAGAGATGGATCTCCCATTCACAGCTCTTACCCCTTGTTCCAAGCAAAAGACTTTTAGTTGGAGTGCTGCGCACAACCATTTTTTTATTGCAGGAAGTTCTAACGGGGGAATGGACCACTGGGCATCCTCCTCTGCACCAAGGTTTAGGTCATAACTGTCCACAGGTTCAAATGTACAGTTAAAATCATCAGCTATTATGACGTTGTTCTAACCTCTGTGTTCTAATAAAAACAAATCCAAAGAAGCCTCAGTTGGGGAAGCTTTCCCGCCTTGCAGTCCTCTTGAATAAACATTAATAAGTAACATGTCAGGGACCTTGGCCTGGTATAACTTTATTATAAGGATGTCCCTGCAATTGATATGGAGCTCCTCTACCTTCAAAATAAATAAATAAATAAATAAATATACTGATCACATTGTCTAACCCAAGTGGTCAAACCCCTTTTGGGTCTGCCACGCTGCCCTTTTTCCATGAATTTCGCAAAGTTTAGAGAGCCTTGACGAAATACTGGGTCAGTTGCCCAGGTCTTTTGGAAAAACAATATATCCGCCTGCTCGATGAATTTAGACCATTCTACAGAGGATGTTTTATGGTGAAGCCCTGCGATATTCCATGAAATTACATTAGATCCTGCTACATCACCGTTGTTATTACCATAGCCTGGCTAACGGCATGCCTCAATTGTCAACCCAGGATCAGAAGCACCTTTGCACGTGTGGTTCTCCACAGTTCTCATGCCCCTGTCCCTTCCAGTGCCCATTCTGGATGAGCCCGCAGTCTTTTCAAACTCCATCCCGTCCAGCGGGGGTTGAGGAGGGCTTCCTAACATAATAGGGGCTGAGTCCCCACCACCCTCTTCCGAGTCAGACATTAACTGTGTGGCCATACTGCACTTCGGAACAGAACGTAGTCAGTCGATGTCCTCCAAAGTAGAGTGGTATCTATGTAGTATATATGTAGTGTTGGGACTACATAGTCATAAGGGCCTTGTGCCTGGACTACGTCCCTTGAACTAGCCCTATCAGATGTTTGAGGTGGGAATGTGTGATAAAAAAAGCCTAATGTTAAAATATGAATAATGTCCCTACTCAAATACCTAGACCCTGCCCTATCTAGGATAGTTTGGACAAGAAGTGGGGATCCAAAACTCAACACCACACAGTCACCACTAAAGGATTTCTGGGTTTTCCCCACCCATGCAACTCTACGTATCATTTTAAGATCATGGAATAGGCAATTACCCAACCCAGTTCTAGTGTTCAACAGGTGGAGGGCTTTGTTCTTTAGTGATGCCCAATGTTCAACACCACCTGCAGAAAGAACTGGGGGGCATATTATCAAGGGGGTTTATCTCCGCTTTTTTGGCTTTAAAAGACAAGAAAGCGTAGATAAAATTATCTCCCTATCACCTAACTGTCGCTAACACCAGTTAGCGACAGCTAGTAGGAGATAGCGACCATCTTGGGCCCCACTTTGCATGTCAGTGATATTTATCACTAATGATATGCAAAGTGGGCGTGCCAAGATGTTAGCGACTGGAAACAGTCGTTAACTTTGCTATCTCCTATTACCAACTTTTGGAGATATTCGCGCTAAGCGCGAATATCTCCAAAAGCTAACACCTGCCCTGAGCAGTTCTTAGCCATGTTATCCAATGGGAGGTGGATAACATGGCTAAGAGCATTAGCTCGGTAATGCATGAATATCGCTGACTTTTCAGCGATATTCATGCATTGCGGCCGTTTTTTATCGCATTTGCGATAAACCTTACCAAGGTTTATCTGCGATAAAAATCGCCGCAGCTTAGCGGTAAAATGTTGTCTCTAACCAAGCAATAGCTATAATTATCGCTATTGCTTGGTAATATGCCCCTGGGACATTTGAGAGTATGATGGTATATGGTGTGGCTTCTGGCGCCAAGTTGAGACATTTACTTGGAACCTGGTTTTCGACCTGCAACGTCCCTAGATAACGGCACCCCAAGCGTTCCCTACTATGGGCAGCATTGGCATGAATAGTGTGTGAACCACTTAGGTTTACATTAGAGGCTGGGGCTATGATGATAGCGCTGCTACCTGCCTCGTTTGTAGATTTACTTTGCTGAGCGCTGGTGCCGATCTGGGTTCAATAGAAGCCCCTTGCTTTCCCTCGCTCTGGGTGGACGTTGGGGGGAAAAGGTGTTGCTCTATTCTGGACAATCTCATATCTATTTCAGACAGTTTAGTTAATAAGGGATCTAGCATAGCTGCAATTATCTCTCCCAATTTAGCTAGAATGGAATCTTCGAAGTCACTGGAAATCTGTCTATTGTTACTCACATCCCTGTCGCCTATAGGGCTTGGAGTGCCTGGTACTAATGCGGCTTTTGAACCTCCCATGTTGCCTGGGCAATTCACATTAGTTTTGGTCATCTTGCTAGCCTGAAGTGAGGTTTGGGGCAGGCCACGCGCCTTCCGTTTTTTAGTTTGGGCCTCCCCGACCTTTTTCTGCATGGCTCTTTGTTGTCATGTAAGGATCTTTGCTGGGGGAGAGGGATCAGGGGATAAGTTGCTAGATACCATATGGGAATCATTTGGTTGAGATGATTGTGACAGAGATATCACCAGTGGCGTGGAATCAACTACAGGGTCAGGAATGATTGGGGGGCTGGATGAGTGGGCTCAGATGGAGGCTCTGCGGGGATCTAGTGAGAGTCTCCTTTCGGTGAGCTCATGGATGAGGACCGACTCCACCCGTGTGAGAAATGCATCCCGGGTGCTCCCAACCCCTGAACCTCCTGCCCCCTTACGATTAGCCTTGTTCATGCTGACTTAAGTGAGTAGGAAGAAGTACTACAATGCTACAGTGTTATACAAATGCAAATAACAAAATAGAATGAGCAATAAACAAAGGGCTGGCCGAAACCCGGGGGACAGAAAGTACATCAAAAGAGGGGTGGCCCAGCCCTGCCTCCTCCTGGCTCTGACAGGCGCAGACGGGCCCGAGCTTCGCCCACGCACGGCTCGGGCTCATCCGCTCGCGTCCTGCGCTGCGGGAGCCCTGGCCCCCCTTTTGAGCGCCACCTGGCGCTTGAGGGTGCGGTGCACGGAGTGCGCGCCACACGGAATGCCAGGAGATGGAGTCCCTGGGACTCTGGCGGCGATGACGTCCCGTTGTAGAAGGGCAGAGGCAATGCTTGTGCCGGTCGTGGCAAGAGTCCTCAAGACAAGTGTTGCAGGTATGCAAAGGTTTAAGCAGTGGGCTCCTTATATCCCAAAGAGGCACCAATGGCCACCACTCGAACACTCATCCTTTCTAGTGACTGGACAGACCCTCTACCATCTTTTTCCACTAGTATTAGTCCTATACTTGCCTACCATAGACAGTGCTTTATATCACTCCAGATATCGGGCCAACTAAATTGCAATGACTTGCTATGAAATGGACCAAAACCGGGGACCGGATAAGGTTTAGGCAAAACAAATAATAAGTAAGGTACAAAAAAGTTAAGTCATGGTGAGTATGGGCCTGCCCCCGCCAGGATAGCATTTTAAAGAAGAAAAACGCTCTACCTGTGGGATTGTCCAAATGTAAAATGGACTGTACTTTGCAAGGGTTCTTTGCTTGGTTATAAACCACCAGTCTTCAGACGATCTACAGGAATACCATTTGCAGTTTCTCAAAATAGTGGGAAATAATAAGACACAAGTCTTCAAAATGATGCACCCTAACTAGACGTTCTGCTAGACGGCAATTTTGTTTTCCGTTCCATAATGCTTATTGAGGAGCACAAGGGAAGTAACATTAAGTCCAAATTGGTCCAGGACTACACAACTCCCATTCCTAGATGTTGATGAATCCTAGGAGTTGATAATTGATATAGATTTCGGCACAAACAGAACTGGTAGTAGAGGTGATAGTTCCTACTTGAGCGGACCTATAACCAAAAATTGATTGGCTGTAGAAAGTTTGTTACCTTCATATCCAGATGGTTTGCCATGAGATTTAAATTGACCAATCTAAATCTAATCCTTGTTCTGGAGAGATGAGGGGGCTGACAGAAGAACAACAATGTGAGTATCAATAGAGATTGCTTGCAAAATGGGGGAGTATTCAGCAGGACTCTACTGCCCCACTATGCACAAGGGAGTTGAGTGCCACAATTGATATGCGTCAGCTTAAATGGTCCATGGTCCTGGCTGACGAACTTAAAATGCAAAAGATCAATGAAGTTCTAGCCGAGCATTTAGCGACATTAGAACCAGCAAGTAGCGACTCTCACTCTTTGAACACCTGTAGTGCCCTTCTCGGAGCATTCTTTGAGCAATTGTCTACCTTCTTTTACAACCCCTTTTCACAGACCAGATCCTCCAGGGTAGCCGCCTTGGAGCAAATCCATGGTACAATATAGACTGTAGGCTTGCTAGAGCAAGATTGACCACAGCTATTAAAAATAGGGACCAAGTAAGCATCCGTGACTGCAGAAGTGCCTATGAACAGGTACAGGGCATAGCCAAAAAGCTATGGGATGAAGGGAGATTGGAAGAGCTAGAGCAGGCTATTGATCATCCTGACCCTCGACAATTCTGGCTGCTAGCGGCCAAGACAAATTTTGAATGTAACCCTCCCCTGGCCAACAACATTACATCATTAGAATGGTACAATCGTTTTAATGAGATATATTCTTTAGGTAACACTATTGATAGTTTTCGGATACCCCCCAGCTTGGACGCCCAACAAAGCATAATTGTATTTACCAGGAAAGAGATTATGAGCTCATTAGATGCCATTATACCTGCTAAAGCCTCAGGCTCAGACGGCATCCCAGGCGATCTCTTACGTGCTGACAGGGCGAACTGGGTAACTTATTTTATAAAGCTGGCCAATGACATTGCCGGAGGAGGAAAGATTCCGGACTTGTGGAAGGGGGCAGAAGTGATTCCAATCTTCAAAAAAGGGGACAGGTCTAAGCCCTCCAACTACCGCCCAAACAGCTTGACAGATTGCGCTCAAAACGTTCTTCTGTCACTAGCTTTTAATTAAAATCCAAACCTTAATGGATGAGAAGAACATCCTCTCTCCCTTACAGGAAGGCTTTCGACGGAAGACCAGCACTAAGGACCAGGCTTTTCGCCTTCTCTTGCTATATTGGAAGGTGGTTGTGTTGGGCAAAGGCAGCTTATATCTTGCCTTTATAAACCTTAAAACTGCCTTTGACCTTGTCCCCAGAGACCAACTCTGGCAAACCCTGATGAATATGGGAATGCCCTTCAAAATTTTAGAACCTTTGGTCAGGTTGCATGATGATAACTTTGCACGTGTGAGGTGGGGCAACAAGGGGCAACTTACCGACCCAATTAAGATCCGGTGCAGGGTACGCCAAGTGTGCGTTTTGGCCCCTACTCTTTTTTCCCTTTATGTCAACCAGATTGTCGACCTTTTACGTGCAACTCCAGCTGATGCCCCTTCATTGGCAAACCAGAAGATAGCTACTTTGCTGTTCGCTGATGATTAACCCTGGGCGTAGTGTGCGGAGTGCGGCTCCGCGGAGCTACGCGAAGTGGGCACAAAACTACGCCCACCCGCGCACTCCGCGTAGCCCCACTCCGCGCCGCCCGCCTCCCTCCCGCCCTCCCTAAATACTTAAATAAAAGGATAGAAAGCCTTTAAAAACACTTACCTTGTCCGCCGCGTCCCCCGGGGCTCCCTCTCGCCGTCCCTGGATTCGCGCCGCCATGTAGGATACTAATGCGCATGCGCGGGCGCCCGCGCATGCGCATTCCTCATGAGAAATGCGCATGCGCGGCCGCCCGCGCATGCGCATTAGTATCCTACATGGCGGCGCGAATCCAAGGACGGCGAGAGGGAGCCCCGGGGGACGCGGCGGACAAGGTAAGTGTTTTTAAAGGCTTTCTATCCTTTTATTTAAGTATTTAGGGAGGGCGGGAGGGAGGCGGGTGGCGGCCGGCTACGCACCGTCTGCGGAGCACGCGTAGTGCCGCCTGGCTACGCCCGCTACGCAAAATGCGTAGGAGACGGCACTACGTGCACTCCGTGCACGGAGCGTAGCTGGCCGCCCACCCTTACTGATGATACCCTTTTGGTATCTAAAACACCTATGAGTCTCCAGAAGCTCCTTGACAAATTTAAGGCTTTCTGTGATGCGAGGGGCTTGGTTAATAATACCCTCAAAACCAAGTTGATGATAACAAACCCTCGTAAATCCTTTAAATCGAACCTGGTCCTAGATTATGTCCCTTTGGAGAGGGTTAGCTCCTTTGAATATTTGGGCATAGTGGTCTCCGATAGTATGACCTGGAATAATCAGTTGAACAAGGCGTCCCTAAAATTCTCTCAGCTAGCAGGGGCATTGCGGTGCAAGATTTGGTTATCATATACGAAGCTTGTAGCCCCAGCTCTTAAACTCTATAGCTCAAAGGTTGTGAGTAGTGTACTTTATGAGGCAGAACTGTGGGCGCAAGGAAATTACCAACAGTTGAAAACAAGTTTCTTAGGAGTCTTGTAGCCCTGCCCCAAAGCACCCTCTCCTTCCTTTGAAACTGGACCTGGGAGTTAGGTCTACACATGACAAAGGGAATCTGCGCCTCTTGCTTTTTTGGTATAGGTTGGTTACTACCACCGATCTGGCCCCTTTTGTTGCTGCTTTTAACGAAGTGTCCGCCCTAGACATGAACAACAAAATGTGGTGGATAAATATGTTAACACTGTTCGGGCTGCAATTGGCCTCCCTAATGAGCCTGCTAGCTCTCCACCACGGTACTCAAAGGACCAGCTAAAGCATCAATATTGGCTATGGGTAGAACAGACCACCTATTCGAGGATTTGTCATGGTTGTTTAACGGATGTTTTTTAGATATAAAATCCTCGAAATACCTTGAGAAATATCTTGATATCATCAAAGTGCCTGGGGATAGGAAATTGTATACCCAGTTTAGGTTTGGCTGCTTACCCACCAATGCCTTTACCAACATTTGTCTAAATAACACCAGACAGCCCAAGGGATGCCCATCCTGTCCCGACCCAAACAAAACTGTGGGCCATGTTTTCTTTGCCTGTCTAGCCTACGACAGACCAAGAAGGAATTTTTTGGTCCCACTATGCAGACAGTTGGGGACCCATAGCCATCTTGATGCACTACGGATTTCAAGATCGGATATGAGACCATCCTTTGTATGTGCCATTGCAACATTTCTTTGCCGGTTCTGGACCATTAGGTGAAGGCTCCTGTCCACTTTTCCTTGTGCCAGGGACCAGCTGTTGTAAAAATCGTACGACTCAAGGGTGCTTTTATCCCCAGGATCCTGTTTTTAATTTCCTTTTCCAAGTTTTTATCAAAATCTTTTTAAACTGTGGATATTGTTCGTAATTATTGCACTCGCACTTTATTCCTGTTTTATCGTTTGTACTTGATTTTTAATTGAGTACACGCATAGAAATGCTGCATCTCACGATTTCCTCTGTGTTTACAATTCTTTTTACGTGATACTTGACCATTTGAACCTGGTGTATTAAATATTTGCTTTTACTTGTGTTAACTGTATCATGGGCTCCACTACTAAGGAAGAATATGTGTGTATCTTTTATGGTTTTACAACCGGAAAAAAGATTATGATGTATGCGAAATTAGGAAATTAATTAAGCAGTGCAGTGAATGCTGGAGTTGTAGTAAGTGTAGAGAAAAGGGATGCAGTGGACGATAAATGAGGACAAATATCCTGTGAATTTGATTTGTTGGAGTTATCATTATTGCAGTTTTGATTATGTTTTTTAACTTTTGACAAGAGGTACGTCAAGTTGAATGTTAAATCTGTAAAGTTGCCTGCTAGGAGAAGTGTACTGCGAGGAGCTATCAGATACACCAACTTAGAAACATCATTTTCTTGTGCAAGTGTTAATAACTGAGCTCAGTGGTGATTCGTTCATTAGTTTACAAGAAGTGGACATGCTAAGTAGGGACTTGCGCACATCGAGAGCTCATATAGTACGAGAATTGGTAGAATTCTTGTTCTTTAGAAAATGTTTATGTAGTCGAAGCATCTAAATGAAGTAAAGATAAAACAAAAAACCAATCAGAGTGTTGCATCAGTACAGTGCTGTGCACTGATTGGCTGGTGAAAGGCAAAACTGTGCTGTGATTGGTGGATGGATTAGAGTGAGTTTGGTGAGAAAAGACTGTGGGCCAGATGTAGGTAATCCTAATTTACCGATTCTAAAATACCGAATTTTTCCGATTCAGTATTTTAGAATCGGTAAATGCTATGTAGGAAAAAATTCGGTAAGCACCGATTCGGTATTTACCGAATTGGTATTTAACGATTCGGTAATTCCCATTCATTCCTATGGGCCTGGAGGCCCATAGCAATGAATGGGATTTACTGAATCGGTAAATATCAATTCGGTAATGGGGGAACACAGTCAAGGGTGGCAGGGTGGCACATTGACACCCTGTTGCACCCCTGAATCGTGCATGTGTGCACATGTAGTACACATACATGCCCAAAGGGCATGTATGTCTGCCACATGGCACTTTTGGAAATGCACAAAAGTGCTTTTCCAAAGGTTTTTGATATTTACCACCAACTTTTAGTTGGTGGTAAATACCGAATCCTTAACTATGTAATTCACTCTTTTGAGTGCTCCCTACATTGCAGATGCGGTAATTCACCAATTCGGTATTTTAAGGAATCGGTAATTTACCGATTCCTTAAAATACTGATGCGGTAAATTACCGAATCTGTAAATTGGCCACCTACATCTCAAAAGCATAATACCGGTCGGTAACGGCCGAAATTCGGTAATTTCGGCCGTTACCGACCGGTATTAGGCTACCTACATCTGGCCCTGTATGTTTGAATAGGAACTGCTTGCGATTATAGTTATAAATGCAAATCCATTGTCTAAAAGAGAGAAGGATGCAAATAAGATAGAGAAGTTTCCTCTTGAGGGCACCCCAGCTAGGGAAATGGCATTGAAAAAAGGGTCATACATCTGCATGTGGCTTAACCAATGTCACAAATATACTTCTAAAGATGGGGAGCTTCAGTTTCCCTGAGTAGAACCTTCCACATTCCCCCAATAGAGAATTATAAGAGAAGAAAGTATGATCCAAAACCCCAACCCAGACCTACACAATTTGAGGCACTAAGGGCCAGGTGTAGGTAGGCAAATACCTGTCGGTAACAGCCGAAAATCGGTAAAATCGGTATTTGGAAAATGAGATGTAGGTGTCAAAAATGTACCGAATTGGCAAATATGAATCGGTAAAAAAACGAATTGGTATTTACCGAGTCCATATTTTCCGAATCGGTATTTACCGATTCCTTATTTACCGAGTTCTTATTTACCGATTCGGTAAATAAGAATTCGTTAAAAATGCCAATCGAGATGTAGGAAAGGCCAAAAATACTGAATTCAATGAAATTCGGTATTTAAACTTGGATGCTAATGACAAGGGTAACTCGTCATGGAGTGCCCATTCATTTCAATGGAAATTACATGGAAGTACAGCAGGTAGCTTAGCATCCAAGTGGTTAAGAGTCGGTATTTACCATGGACTGAAAGCAGGTGGTAACCAGGTGCAGGCTATAAAAAAGGGCACAAAATGCAACAGTGTTGCAAGAATGGCGGCATTCTATGTGATTGCGAGGCGGCAAAGGCTACAGGCTGCAGGTGAGAGGGTATGGATAAGGGAGGAGCAGGTGTACAGGCAGAGGATCACCCTGTTCCAATTGACTGAGCCTGAGATACTTCAGAGGTACAGGCTACACCCCAGAAACATCATGGACTTAATTAGGGACCTCCACCCATACCTGGATCACCCAACACCCAGGGCCCACGCCATCCCACCCCATGTGCAGGTGCTCTGTAGCTTACACCTGCTTGCCTCTGGGAGCTACCAGAGTTTGATTGCTGCAGTAGGTGGTGTGTCCCAGAGCTGTCTGTCCCGTTTTTTCAGGAAGTTCCTGGATGCCATGACGCAGAGAATGGAACATTACATCCGGTTCCCTGACACACCTGCGGAACTTGCTAAAACAAAAACTGACTTCTATGGACTGGCACACTTCCTGCATGTGATAGGCTGCATAGATCAATCAATCAATCAATCAGATCATTTGTATAGCGCACTACTCACCCGGAGGGTCTCAAGGCGCTGGGGGGGAGGGGATCCGCTACTGCTCGAACAGCCAGGTCTTGAGCTGCTTCCTGAAGGCGAGGTGGTCCTGGGTCAGGCGGAGGTGGATCGGAAGGGAGTTCCAAGTCTTGGCGGTCAGGTAGGAGAAGGACCTTCCTCCAGTGGTGGCTCTTCGGATGCGGGGGACGGCGGCGAGGGCGTGGCTGGTCGATCGAAGCTGGCGTTTGGGAGCGTAGAAGTTGAGGCGGCTGTTGAGGTATCCTGGTCCTTGGTTGTGTAGGGCTTTGTGTGCGTGGGTGAGGAGCGGGAAGGTGATTCTCTTGTTGACCGGGAGCCAGTGCAGGTCTCTCAGGTGTCCGGAGATGTGGCTGCGGCGGGGGATGTCCAGGATGAGTCGTGCTGAGGTGTTCTGGATCCGCTGGAGTCTTTTCTGGAGTTTGGCGGTGGTTCCGGCGTAGAGGGAGTTGCCGTAGTCCAGACGGCTGGTGACGAGGGCCTGGGTGACCGTCTTCCTGGTCTCGGTGGGGATCCATCGGAAGATCTTGCGTAGCATGCGCAGGATGTTGAAGCACGACGAGGAGACGGCGTTGACTTGTCTGGTCATGGAGAGGGAGGAGTCCAGGATGAAGCCCAGGTTGCGTGCGTGGTCAGTTGGTTTGGGTGCGCTGCCCAGGGCGGGGGGCCACCAGGAGTCGTCCCAGGCGGAGGGTGAGGATCCCAGGATGAGGACTTCCGTCTTGTCTGAGTTCAGTTTCAGGCGGCTGTTCGACATCCATTTGGCTACGTCTGTCATCCCTTCGTGCAGGTTGGCTCTGGCGGTGGCGGGGTCGTTAGTGAGGGAGAGGATCAGCTGGGTGTCGTCGGCGTAGGAGATGATGTTCAGGTTGTGCTGGCGTGCGATGGCTGCGAGGGGGCTCATGTAGACGTTGAAGAGTGTTGGACTGAGCGAGGAGCCTTGAGGGACGCCGCAGATGACTTCGGTGGCTTCCGATCTGAACGGGGGGAGGCGGACTCTCTGTGTCCTTCCGGCGAGGAAGGAGGTGATCCACTCCAGTGCCTTCTCCTGGATTCCGACGTTGCTGAGGCGCTGTACTAGGGTACGGTGGCAGACAGTGTCGAAGGCCGCGGAGAGGTCCAGGAGGATGAGGGCCGCTGTTTCTCCGTTGTCAAGCAGGGCTCGGATGTCATCTGTAGCTGCGATCAAGGCGGTCTCGGTGCTGTGGTTGGCCCGGAAGCCAGACTGCGAGAGGTCGAGGGAGCCGTTCGTCTCGAGGAAGGCGGCCAGTTGCTTGTTGACGGTCTTCTCGATGACTTTAGCCGGGAACGGGAGCAGCGAGATGGAGCGGTAGTTCTTGAGGTCGGTGGGGTCGGCTGATGGTTTCTTGAGTAGAGCGCTGAGTTCGGCATGCTTCCAGCTCTCCGGGAAGGTAGCGGTGTCAAAGGAGGTGTTGATGATGTCCCGCAGGTGGGGTGCGATGACAGCGTCGGCCTTGTTGAAGACGTGGTGAGGGCAGGGGTCTGTTGGGGATCCGGAGTGGATGGAGTTCATCGTGCGGATGGTGTCTTCGGTGCTGATCGGGGTCCAGGCGCGGAGGGTGGTGGTGGGGGGCGGTGGTTCGGTCGTGGCGTGCGTCGGTTGAGTGCTGAAGCTGTTGTGTATGTCCACGATCTTGTTGTGGAAGTAGGAGGCGAGGGAGTTGCAGAGGTCTAGCGAAGGGGTGATGTCGTTGTTTCCGGCGTTGGGGTTGGAGAGCTCTTTCACGATGTTGAAGAGTTCCTTGCTGTTGTGTGCGTTGTTGTCCAGTCGTTCCTTGAATGCGGTTTTCTTGGTGGCGTGGATCAGCTGGTGGTGTTTTCGGGTGGCGAGCTTGAGGGCAGTCTTGTTGTCCGGTGTTGGGTCTCTGCGCCAGGTTTTCTCGAGTGCTCTGCAGTTCTTCTTGGAGCTCTTGAGTTCGTCGTTAAACCATGGGGCTTTCTTGCTTCCGGGTCTACTCGGCGGGGTCTTCAGCGGGGCGAGGTCGTCTGCGCAGTCGCTGATCCATTTCGTGAGGTTGGTTGCTGCTTGGCTGGGGTTCGTAGTGCTGGTGGAAGGGTTCTTGTTCAGGGAAGTAGCGAGCTGGTCTGCAGTGATCTTGTTCCAGCTTCTGCGGGGAGCCTGTTGCTGGTGATGGTGGAGCGTGGTTTTTCTGTAGCTGAAGTGGACGCAGCTGTGGTCCGTCCAGTTGAGTTCCGTGGTGTGGCTGAAGGCGATGTCCTTGCTGGAAGAGAAGATCGGGTCGAGTGTGTGTCCAGCGTAGTGGGTGGGGGTGGTCACCAGTTGCTTCAGTCCGAGGTTGGCGAGGTTGTCCAGCAGGGTGGTGGTGTTGCAGTCGTTGTTGTTCTCCAGATGGAAGTTGAGGTCCCCGATGGCACACACATTCCACTATGCCCACCTGCAGCCACTGAACACATCTACAGAAATCGTAAGTCAACGCACTCCATCAATGTTCAGGTGATATGCAATGCTGGCAACTTCATCACAGACATAGTGGCCAAATTTCCTGGGAGCACGCACGACTCCTACATTTTCCAGAACAGCGGAATATACACACGGCTTGTTGCAGGAGATTTTGGAGATGGTTATCTGCTAGGTAAATAAGTGTAACACACCCTGAAATGTATGGCAGATGTATGTGTCATGTGTATGTAACTCATGGACCTCTCATTCCCTCCTAGGCGATAATGCATATGCCCTGCGTTCCTTTGTGCTCACACCGTACCTCAACCCAACTAACAGAGGCGAAAGGCGTTACAATGTGGCACACAGGTCGACTCGCAACGTAGTGGAGCGAACATTTGGACTCCTCAAGAGCAGGTTCCGCTGCCTCCACAAGAGTGGAGGTGCACGACAGTACACCCCCATCCTGTGTTGCAAGATAATAGTGACCTGTGCCATGTTGCACAATCTTGCCACCAAAGAAGGCACAGAGGTGGAGGTGACACATCACGAGGACATTGATGATGACCAAGAACATGCAGACCCCCAAGCAACAGGACCAGCAGCAACAGATGGAAGATTGAGACGGACAGAAATTACACGTCAATATTTCCAGGTAATGTATGACACATAGACAGGTATAGTGTTTGACGAGTGTAGTTTAATAATCACTACATCATCATTACAAAGTAAAAGCCATTGCCCATCAATGTCAATGTCCATGACTGCTTGTTCTCAGTTGCCGTCACTGTGTGCAGTCCTGTGGATCTTCGGCATTGTTCAGTGCTTACGCCCATGCACTACATTGCGGGATTGATGTGCCTGGGTTTCAATATCACGGCTGGGGCCTGACTCAGCATGACTGCGCCTGACGCTCCTGCGCACCTCTGGTACAGGTGTGCTGGAGCCACTCCTGCTGGTTGAGCCCTCTGTCTCCTCCACACACGTGTCACCAGCATTTCCTGTGTTAGTGGTTAGCATCTGCTCCATCGTAGTGGTCACTCTTCCCATGCCCCGTGTCAGGTCTGTGCAGCAGTGCACAATTGCATCCTGCATGGATATGGAGCGTCGGCAGAGTAGTGACGTAGCTGTAGCAAATCTGTTCATTGCCTTTGACTGCTGCCGCATATACTGGCGCTCCCTGCGACGCTGTAGATGATCCCTGTCCAACTTATCAGACAGTACACCCATATATGTAGAGATGTCTGTTATTCCCTTTGAAATTGCATCCAAACTACATGCTATGTGGCCTATTCTCTTGTCCATGTTCGTCATCTTATTGTTCATGCTGCGCACCTGCCTATGTACGGCCTTCAGTGCCTTGGCCTGCATGCGCCGAACTTTGACCATTGTGGAGGCCACAGAATACGCTCCCACCTTCCTGCCCATCGCCATCCTCACGTGCCCTCCTGCCAAGGACACTGGTGCGCGCAGCGCCTGCTGAAATCTGTGGTCTGGCCTTGTCAGCCACAGGTGCAATTGTGTGATGTACAACATCCTCATCCTCTGAATCAGAGGTTTGGAGGATCCTCTGAGGGGGCACATCAGGCCTACTTGCCCTTCCCTGCATGGACAACCTGGATGTTGCTTTGGGTGTAAGCGGTGTGCTTACCAATTCAGGAGATCCAAACAACAGAGGTGATAGCGGGACAGGTGTTGAGGCTCGCTCTGGTGATGAGACTTCCTGGGTGGTGGTGTTGCCTCTGTCTACAGCGCTGTGACCTGTGCTTTGTTTCTCTTTTTCCCTTCTCTTAGTTGCTGGTGCCCTCTCCTCCCTTGCTGGTGCTGGAGTGCGTGAGGACTCTCCTGTGGAATCAAATTGACATAGGGTCAATGTTGTTGTTCACCTGTGCGTAGTTCTTAAGTAAATTGTTAACACACCTTTGCACAGTGTACATCGTGTGTTTGGTGATGTGTGTGGCATGCCTTGCTGAGTCTTGTGGTGTATGCATTGCATGTATGTACTCAGGACTACGTCTACCATGATGCATTGCTGGCCCCAAGTATGATCTGTTCTGCAGTGTAATGATTCTACACAGTGGGGAACGGGTTCAGGTAAATGGTTGTGGATTGGGGTACATGCATCTTACCTTGGTACTTTGTTGCTCTTGCTGTACTGTCCAGGTCTCCAATCCCATGGATGCGTTCTGGCTCCATGGTGGTTTCAACAAGCTCCTCCATCTCTGTCAGTTTTGGTGATTTGCTCCTGCCACCTCCTGTCACACCAGCATAATTTTTTTGCGCAGCAATCTTCTTTTTGGTTATGATGTGCAGGTCATACCATCGCTTTTTAATGTCCTCGATCTCCCGGTGGGTCACACCAATGGCATTGACTTTGCCCTGTATGCCAAGCCATATGTTCCTCTTCACACACCCTGCAACATGCAGAGACTGTTTACTGAATATTTGGTTGTAGTGACTTACTATTTCTTCAACAGCCACCTGTAGCTTTTCTGGACTGAACTTTATCTTTCTTTTGCGCTCCCCACCTTCCTTTTGCCCTTCCTGAGACTCCATTCTGTTGCAGTGCTTGGCTCTGGATGCTCAGCTCCTCTCACCTCAGCTCAATTGTTTGTTCAGTTGGTGTGCACCTGCATGGGTGTGGCCAATCCCAGGTACTGGGGAGGGGTTCTTCATTCTGATTGGTTGGATTCTCTGGGCCTTGGTTGTGGGGTGTGTAGGGTGTCCCTGATTGGTTGGCAGGCTCACATGTCGATTTTCATACTTCCGACTCGGTATTTACCGACTCGGTATTTACCGAATCGCTAAATTCCGATTCGGTAAATTCCGAATCGGTAAAACCCATTCATTCTAGTAATGAATGGGTTTTACCGACTCGGAATTTACCGATTCGGAATTTACCGATTCGGTAAATACCGAACTCAGATACCGAGTCATTCCGAATCGGTAAGTTTTACCGATTTTTTACCTACATACCATTTTCCGATTCTGAAATACCGATTCGGTATGAGTCGGTATTTAAGAATCAGAAAATGAAAATTACCTACATCTGGCCCTAAATCTTTGAGAACAAATAGCGAGCAAGAAGATAAAGAAATTTGAATTTAAGATTCGTAGTAAGGGTCATACATGGAGAAAGGAACAGGATAAGGACAGGCAGAGAATGTGCAGGGGGAGGTCATCACAACTGTAGGAGTATAATCTCTGTCAGAAAAGGAAGAAAAGGAAAAAGTCAAAGGAAAACCCTGAGAAAGAACCTGATACAGAAAGCGAGGTGGAAGGCGCTCTCATAGAAGTGCGTCTCAGTGTGTGACCACTCCCATACAATGCCACAGACAGGTATGACAAGAGCTACCGTACCACTACTATCAGAGAACGCAGTGTCCACAGGGTCCTCAATGGAGTCCCATGCACCTCCAAGTTGTACAGAGACACTTGTTCCATCCTCTACCCAGACCCTTACTAAGCCTTACTCCGGCCCCCTTAGTCAAGACTTCCATTAATCTAGCTCAGAGGCAATCTGTCACAAGTTTGCCGTGAGATTCAGCACCAAGCACAGGAAGCATGTCTGTAGTTCCTTACCAAAGAGAAACGTACACAATGCAGAAATTATGGGTCAGATAGCCACCACAAACTTGTCAGCTAACTGACCAGGTGCAGGTCAAACCACCCTGAGAATAAACGTATCTCAGTTAAAGACTGAATTCGAAAGCTGGTAAAAACAAATGTGGGAATAGATTACTTAGGGTATGATGGGGACAACTAATTGCTTTAATGTGTAAGGAAGCAGCAGGGAAAGCAAAATACGCCATGCCAAGATAGAAAAGGCGGTGGATGAATATGGTGTTGATATAACACAGTGGAATAAGCTGTGGAGGAATGCTAGGATGGAAACAAGTGAAAAGGAATTACGTATGTTGCATTTGTGAGATATACAAATGCATGTTAAAGATTTGATCAAGAGCATTAGAGAGTGGAGTGACACAGAGAATTGTGGGCCAAGAAAGAAAGGTTCAGGGTGAAGCAAATGGGAAAAAAGGGAGAAGAAGTAGTAGTTCGAGAAGAGGTAAGGGAGTTTCCTTACGAGAAGTACAAGGAGGATCACATGTACTTGTCCCATGGTCTCGATCAGGTATTTTCCATTTAATCAATTCCCTTCCAAAATTTAGAGAAAATCATGATAAGTGGTACACCTAGATGGAGCAGATTGTGACCCTTTCATTTTTTTTTTTTTTAAACATTTTTATTTATGGGTGGCACAAGCAATTTAAACATATACAAAAATACTTCATTTAACAAAACTTTACAGCGTCTGCATAAATGTTTACAAGAAGCAGTTATACAAGAAAAAGATAAAAAAAAGAAAAAAAAATTGTTAAACATAAGAATACAAGATAAAAAGGCGAAGAAATCAGATGCATCTAAAGGATAGCAAAGTATTAATATAATACAGGGCTTCAATTCAGATTAGTTCTATTCATATGTAGGAAACAAGCAACCCCAGATTCTATCTATTTTGATCAGTGCTTTAAATCCTCTTTTCCTAGCTAACAATAATTCCATATGATGAGTCTCTTTCAGCAAGCACCACCATTCGTTTACATGAGGTGTTTGTTCTGCTATCCATGCTCGAGCTAAGACCAGCCTTGCACATGCTAATAAAATAAAAATTAGGTCTTGAAATAGAGAGGTATTTACCTGCAAGCCTAACAGAATCATATCTGATGTTAATGGTTCCTCAATTAGTTGTTTCATTCTCAAGATATTTTCTAAGCTGTCCCAATATGGAGCAAGAGCAGGGCAAAGAACCAACATATGTTCTAAGTCAGCAGCCTGAAGGTGGCATTTTGGACATTTAGTGCGATCATTAAAAGTATTGTTGGGGGCCCATTTACTTATTTGTAAAGGGGTATAGTAAAGTTGACATATCGTTTTGTATGATTGGAGTTTTAAGCTTGAAGAGTGGACTAGCGTATCAATCTTGTTTAAAAAAGAAGAAATTTCATTCGAACAGATATTAGTCGTAAACCTTGAAGCCCATTTCTGTGCTAATTTAGGACAGTCATCTATCTTACTTTCAATAAAACATTTATATCCTTGGCTTATAATAGCTTTCTTGTTTCCGACTCCTTTGTACATACATATCCAAAAGTCTGAGTCCCCAATCTCTTTAAGGTTTAGTTTCCCTATTAAAAAGTCACGTATTTGCATATACTTAAAGTAAGTATGTGTTGGTAGTTTATATATTACACTAAGCGTGTCAAAGTCCAAAAAGCCTAATGAGCCATATAGGTCCCCCAATCTAGTTATACCTTGATTTGCCCATATCTTACATCCTGAGTCACTGAAAATACTTGGTAAGCCCGGGTTGTTCCAGAGGGTTAAAAGTGGATGATAGAATGATGCTTTATTCTGAATAATTAATATCTTCCATATACTGATTATATCTTTCGCGGTCTTGAACCTGACTCTCTTAAAATAATTCAGGTCATTATTTCTAGTCAAGAATTGTAAAGATTCTGATCCTAACATGAATTTGTGGAAAAAATATGGATTACTAGAATTAAACAGGCTCTGTAGCCGCCCCAAAAATGATGCAAAGTAATACATTCTGAAATCAGGAAAATTAAGCCCTCCTTTAATAAATGGTAATTTCAGAGAGGAAAGGGCTCTGCGGTTCTTTTTAAAGCCCCATATAAAACTACCCAATATACCATCCAATTTCCTAAAAAATATTTTATTTATCTTCAAAGGAATGCATGTAAATAAATACAAAAATTTTGGCAGGATATTCATTTTGATGAAGTTAATTCGTCCAATAAGATTCAAGGGCACCTTGTGCCATTTTTTAAGGAGAGTCTGAGTGTCTTTAAGTAAAACGTCATAATTCAATGCCATTATATCTCTCATGTTGGATGTTAATTTGATACCTAAATAAGTTGCAGCGTGGCATATTCCCGTTACTTGTGTCAGTGGTTTATAATTAACTATAGTTTGAGTCTTGCTTATATTTAACTTGTATCCGGAAACTTCACCGAAATCGCCTGCTTCTTTAATAATTCCTGTCATAGTTTCAATCACATCAGTTGTATAAACTGCCAAATCATCTGCATAAGCGGTAATTTTAAGCGAGTTTGCCCCTGATGTAAATGGTTTTATCATCTCCTGTGATTGTATGGCGTTAATAAAAGGTTCCATAGCAAGAGCAAACAATAAAGGTGATAATGGGCATCCCTGTCGGGTCCCTCTCAAGATTGAAAATTTAGAAGAAACTAAGCAATCGTACCCTATTAAAGCATTAGGGGAGTCGTAGAGTGCTTGAATTTTCACTAAAAAGTTAGTTTTAAACCCAATTTCTTTGAGAACTGCCCACAAATAATCCCACCCCACTCGATCAAAAGCTTTTTCAGCGTCAAGTAGTATCATTCCGAGTGGGGAGGGATTAATAGCTGCCATGTCAAACAAGGTAATAGCCGTGTTCACATGTTGAGTTGTATCCCTGCCTACTACAAAACCATGTTGATGTTCACTAACCAATTTAGGCATGAGGGGAGAGAGTCTTATAGCGATTAATTTAGCAAATACCTTAGCATCGGCATTAATCAGGCTGATTGGGCGATACGACCCGCACTCTGTAGGTGGCTTATTCTTTTTTAAAAAAAAAATAATTTTAGCAGTGTTCCAAGAAGTCGGGGCCCTATCTGTTATACTAATCTGATTAGTCACTGAACAAAATACAGAAGAAAGTTCCTCGTAGCAGATTTTATAAATTTCAATCGGCAGGGTATCCTCCCCCGCAGCTTTCGCAGAGGGAAGAGAGAAAATAGCCAATTTTAGTTCTTCTTTTGTAAAGTCTTTTTCTAGTTCTTCTATATCTACTATATCCTTTTCTAATCGCCAGTTATTTCTAATATAATTTTCCACCAGCTCTGTTGGGGGTATAGCCTCTGGGGTGTATAGTTTGGTATAATATTCAACAAATTGTTGCAATATCTGGTCTGGGCGAGTGTAGTTGGTACCATCTTCACCTTTTATGCTCTTTATTAAAGAAGTGTCTCTATTGTCAGCTACTTTATAGGCAAGAATCTTTCCTATCCTATCGCCACTCTCATATTGCGAGAATTTATATTTATGTAATTTAGCAGTGATTTTGTCTCTTAAGAATTTCTTGGTCTCACAGCGTAGCGTTATCAGCTTAAGTTCCATTTTAGCTTTGTTTAAATTATAATAAGGAGCTGCTGCATTTTGTTTTCTAGTAATTTCAGCCAGATGTTCTTCCAGCCCCCTTATCCTTGATGTGATGCTACAGATCTCTTCCTTACGGTTGGCGTTTTGCTGTATGATAAACTGTTGGGCAAAACCTCTAATACTAGCTTTACAACAGTCCCATACTGAAGTAACTTTGGCCGTATCAATATTGAACTCTAAGAACTCTTTTATATGTTCCTTCAAAAGAAAATTAAATCTAGTATTAGATATCAAATGTCTGGGGAAGGAGAATAGTCTAGGTTCTGTCTTTTTAAGTACGATCTTAAAGACTACCACTATGGGGTTATGGTCAGATGTTACCTTAGGGCAGATCTCCATTTTGCTGCATTCCAGAATATGGTTCGTTGCCCAAGCCATATCTATACGTGAGTACATTTTATGTGGTATTGAGTGGTAAGTATATCCAGCAAGAAAAGGATGAAGGTGCCTCCAAACATCTTTCAGTTTGTGTATACGGGCAAGTTCTAAAATAGATGCCCTTGTCTTACGCATTCGTTGTGAGGGAATACCCTTAGTTGTATCTTTTGAGTAGTCTATAACACAATTAAAATCCCCCATAAGTAAAATCTCCCCCTCCCAGCCTAGTAGTTCAATGTTTAACCGGTCAAAAATTGTTGCATCATCATGATTGAAGCAAGATGGCGGACTGAAGCCGCCACAGTGAGGACGCTTCCACAGGACTTCCCGACCTCCGTTTCAGACTGAATGAGGAAAGCTGAGTAGAGAGCACGCTATCGTTAATGGCGCTCTGTCTCTAGTTCCAACCTGTGCTTTTGAGGCTTGTAGTTTTACATGCGAGCAGACGAGTGACTGAAAGCGGCAAACTGTAAACTCTAACCTGCACCGCGTATACGCTCCCTTGCTCAACTTGCTCAACTTAATTCACTTACTGAGAAGAAGACCGAGAAAAGGGCGCCGTGCCTGTAGCTGTGCTCTGTGCTCTGAGATCCCCTGAGGCGGCGGCTGCTGCTGAGAGAGGGGCGAAGTAGTCTTAGGAAACGGAGCCGGCGGAGCAGAGCAGAGCGGAGCGCTGAGGGCAGAGTTAGGCAGAGACAGAACAAGTTAATCAGTACTCTTTCCATCTGAGAGGGTGATTGAAAGCAAAGCGCTGTGGCGAGAACCAGGAGCAAGAAGAGGTTGGAGAACAGTGCAGCAATGGCCCCTAAAAGTGCACTTAAAAACCCCCCTCGCTTAAATAAAGTACAGAAGGAGACTACCGAGGTTAAAGAGACTGCTGAGACGGCGGTGGTGGTTAAAATTACAACGACAGCAGCACCAGTAACAGAGGCAGCAACAATACTAACACCAACGGTTGGTACCCAACTTGCTATCACATCACATGGAACCTCCCCCGGCGCTCAGGGAAAACAACAAATCACTAAACAAGTACTAATTCGCCCACCGGTGTTACTGGCTTCAGGGGGAAAGGCTACAGCTACAGCTACAGTATCTAACGCTGGTAAGAATATAATTGGAAAAAGTGTGATTGAGAGTAATAAGGGACTAGCAGACCCTCAGGTTTCTCTCACTTCTATGCCCATGACTAATAACTATACAGACACTGGTGTTACTACCATTGATGTGCCTATAGGGGCAGGCGGCGCTACTAAAATTACTGCAAGCACAAGTCGGTCTGAGACAGACCTTGCACAGAACGCTATGGAGAACTGCCAAGGTTCCGATGGGGTGAATAATGCGACCCTGACTCTAGGATCTGATACAGAGAAAGCTAAGATGACCACAGCTGATATACCTAACCAACTCCAATCACCAGCTAATTTAGATACTGATACTGATACTGATATTGAGATTGTTAATGCAAAGACAGTAGACTCTTCAAATGGCGCTGCAGTCACAAGTGGAAAGGGAGAAGATTTAGCAAGAGCTGACCTCCTAGCAGCAGAATTTAACGAGGATGATTATGAGGACCTAGCGGCTGGTGAGAACCCCGAGGGTAGAGAGACTGGAGATACTGAGGATGATTCTTCGATAATGGTTAATGGTAAAAACACTGGACTTTTAAAAAGAAAAGGGAAAGCTAAGATTAGGGTCAAGAAGGGTAGAAGCTTGAACTTCAATGCTTTTTCCTCAACAATGTCATCTGCTAGTGCTCGGGAGAAACTTTTGAAAGATCAGAGCCCACTGCGCCAGTGGATACAGGCGAAAGGAGGGGTAAAAACCATAGCTAAGCGTCTTTCGGGCAACAGCCCTATAAAGGGGATGAACAACTTTAAGACTACTCCTGCCAATAGCAATATAACCTCTGATCCTCTGCAGTTCTTACAGGAGGTAATAGTTAATGGCTCTAATTCTACTATTACAGAAGGTGAAAATGCGGACTCCTCACTTTCCTTTCACGGTTGCAGAGAGCCTATTCAGGGTCCTGATATAGCACTAGACCCAGCATTGACACCAATTACACCCCTGCAACCATCTCAAGAATCTGTAACTTCTCCTATGGGGACTTCTTTGGATCTAATTTTGAAAACGCTTTTAGAGCATCGCCAAGAGGTTCAGCATAGCTTTTCTCAATTAAGGGAGGACAACTGTAAAATGCAAAGCTGCTTGCAGGAGGTTAAAGGTAACTTACACAATGTCACTGAGGAGATTGCTGAAATTCAGCAGAGGATTGTTACTGTTGAGGAGACTCTTGCCACTACTGTCACGTCCTCAGACCGTCAGGATAGAGACATTGCGATACTCAAGGATAAGGTTGAGGACCTGGAAAATTGTCAAAGGCGTCAGAACCTGCGATTTTTTGGAATACCCGAAGGATCAGAAGGGGCAGACGCCCGGGTATACATGGTCAAACTTATGCATAAAGCTTTCCCAGAACTATCTGACTGGGATTGGGATTCCCAAATACAAAGAGCTCACAGACTGCCCATGTTTACTAAGAAAAAAGACAGTAGATTCCCTAGACCTATCCTGATTTATTTGGGGAATTTTCTATTGAGACAGGCAATTTCCATCAAGGCCAGGTCTAATACTCCAGTGACGGTTGATGATGTAACTTTTTTCACGAAATCAGATCTTAGTAAGACCACAATGGAAAAACGATGGGAGCTGAGAAAACTGATAGACCCTTTAAAATCTATGGGGGCAGTGGTCTATCTCCATGAGTCTGCAAGGCTCAAAGTTATAAAAGCAGACCACACCCATTTATTCAATGACGTTAAGGAGGCTGAACAATTTCTTGCCTCGTTGGCAACTGATCGCTAACTTAAAAAAATAAATAAATAAATAATTAACGATCTTGATTGCTTATAGAGGGTTGGCTTATTCTCTTTTCTTTTTTTTCTCTTTCCCTTTGTGTGTTTTTCCATACTCTCTACTCTTCTAGTAAGGTACTCACGTATGACTTAATACGGAGGGAAGGGGGGTTCTGGGGGAGCTCCCACTGTCTGGCTGCCCAACCAGCGGCAGCAGAAGATAGGGGTAGGCTTCCGGGTAGGTACGGGGTGCAGGGAGGGATATAGTTTGAGGTTAGGGGGTGTTTGTGGGAGGGGTGGGGGGGATTCAGGGGAAAATGAAAAGGGTGACACAAGCAAACACGATGTGAGGCATAACATTATAATGTTAAAATCGCTTTTTTTTTAAGCAGTTGTTCAAGGTAAATTTGATTTAAGAAATGTGTCAAGTTAACTGTCTTGCTTGGAATGTTTCAGGGCTTAATAATAAACGCAAAAGACAACTTGTTTTTGAAGAATTAAGAATGTATAATCCACACTTTGCACTATTAAACGAAACACATATAAGATACCAAGATAAGAAAATGTTGGAGCAAGGGGGGTATGAGCTTTTAGTTTGCACATCTTTGAATGCCTCAATTCGTGGGGTGGCTATACTAAAGAGAAAACTATTTAAGGTGGAGGTTAATAGGGTTGCATCGGATAAAGCCAGAAGATGGGTAATTGCTTAAATTACGTTATCTAATCTTAAATATACCCTGTGTGCAGTGTATGGATCTAATCATGATGATTGTGACCCTTTCAAAGGGATTGTGGGAAGATTTGGATGTGTTACGTTTGCGATAGTGATAAAAAAGATCTATGGGCAGAATTTCAGAGAGCTGTTGAATGGCACCCACAGAAAACGCCACAGGTGTTGGAGACTAATGCTCCCTCACCTTTCATTAAGGCCAAGTATGAGGAAGTAAGAAAACACCTAAAGACGAACGGCTTCTGAAAGGAAGATTAACTGGCCTAAGATTTGCTGAATTTATCAAGAGCCCAAGGACTCAGTGATTGTTTGTTTTGAGAGATTAATGCTGTTGTATAAAGAATACAGTGGGCTGAAAAATCCTTCAGGCGAAAATGTGGGAGGATGTCGGGCCTCTTTTGTATACCGATTGAGGCCAGAAATCAGCAACAAAATCATTCAGGGAGTCCTCTATTGGCAGAGTAAATGAATTGATGAGATCCCACCGTATGCAAAATATTGCACAAAGACTTTAAAGACTAAACAAAAGGCTCTTAAGGAGAAGTTCATGACTGCTCAGACCCAATTGGCTCAAAATGCAGGGATGACGGGACTTAACTTCAATCCAAAGTGTCTGGATTAGACCCTAAGTTTGGAACATTAATGCAAGGATTTTCCCTGAAATACAGTGGGAATACACCTGGACTGGGGAGAGGAAGGGAAGTACCGCAGAAAATAACATAAGTTCCCTAAAGAAGATGACACAGTGTCACATTTGTAACAGGGTAGAACATCGGAAGAGGGAGTGTAGATACAATTAAGACCAAATCAAGACAGATTCCCAAGGAGTGTTTAACATGCCAGGGCGAGTTTCCCTTGGTGCCTAAACCCCTATACCAGCTCAGAAAATTCCAAAATCTGGAACTTTGCCTAATACCTTTACTCAAATACCAACGCAGGGAGGGATCTCAACATCACAGCCAAATCACAGGGTCACCCAAAATCTGATAATGCTCAAAGAAATCCAATCCAAATGATGTTTGAAAATTGCATAGATCAGGATCAATGATGGCACCTGAAGGGGAGGGGTAGTGCGTGATTGGTGCAGTCCTAGAATTAGATAAGAGTGGACCATATGTGAATGGAGAGGTAAACAGACATTCTGTACCTTTCATAATAGACACAGGAGCAACTTGTCCAACAGTGAGAACAGTTGAGGTCACCTACCCTTCACTGGAAAAGAAGTCTAAGTTGTAGGTATCATGAATCAGCAACATACCAATCAAGTTACTGCCCTAGTGCCAGTAAAGATACGAGACATTAGTGAGCAACACTGGTTTGTAATCTGGGATTCAAGTCCGGTGAAACGTTTGGGCAGAAATCTTCTCTGTAAGCATAACTGTGTCATGTATTGCACATAAGATGGTGGGGGAATTGATACTCAAGCAGCTGATGCAGAGTTTAAGTTACAATCATCAGATAATTTTGTCAGGCTGTACCCAGTGCTCACTACTGAGGATTTGCCGATAGATTCAAGATAGATAGTCAAAGAAGAGGTTTGAGATTTTACTGGGAAAAATAAAATTGGATTGATCAAGGATGCCAAGCCTCTAAAGATTACCTTTGGCCTAATGCTATTTGTCCTCAGACTCACCCATAAAAGGTGACATCCGAGGGATTGAGGGGAATACCCCTGTCATCGTGAACATGTTAGAGCAAGAAATATTATAGGAGGTTTTCTCAAACAATTGCAACTCTCCTATTATGGCATTACAAAAGTTCAATAAAAGGATTGTTCAAGCCCTTCAAAAGATTAACCAGATTGGTGTTCCCTGCTATCTTGTGGTACCAACCCCTGGCTTAATCCCATTTCATATTCTTCCAGAAGCAGAGTGGCTTAGAGTCATTGATCTTTGCCAGGCATTCTTTTTGGTCTCATTGCATGAAGAGAGCCAGTTTGAAGTTTTTTATTAACTGTACAATTAATTAAAATCTTTACAGTAAAAAGAGAAAGTGCGTAGAACAGTGATTGTAAACTTCTTTGCTTATAAAAGTGTACAGTCCAGTACTGATTAAGAACAGTTTAAAACAAATGCAATATAAAGATCAGGCAGTACCTGACTAGGGCCCATTAAATTGGGCTATTCCCGGCCTTATATGCCTGGAGTTAGTTTTTACCGCAGGTGTTTCTTTCTTAGGGGGACATACAAATGGCACTGTCGATGATACTACCTAATGAGATCACTTCAGCTTTGATCCATGGCCTTTGCAGTGGACTTCCCAAGTGTTAAAATGCTCTCATTATTGGCTTTTAGGGCTAGCCTGATTTGATGAACAAATTTCGCCAATCTTGCCAGAGTCATTGTATTGGTGGTTGACAGGCACAAGGCCGGTGCTTCCAAGCATGTTTTTATGTTCTGATTGAGGCAAATCGGACGCAACAATCGCCGGCGTTCATTGTTGAGATGAGGGCAGCAGCAGAGAAGATGCAGCCAGGATTCCCTTGTGTAGGTGCACAGCCTGCAGGTTTTGGAGTCCCCTCTATGAGCCCACACGGGGTTGAAGTCTGCTATTCCAAGCGTGGTCAGCCTCATGAATAGAATTTTGCTTCGGACCTGTGTTGTGACGGCCTCGCTTAGATAAGGTTGTGCTTTTCCCACAGTGTAGTTGTTTAGCGGTTCCAATTGGGGGCTACAGCGTAGGGTTTTGTAATCGAGTTTGAAAGAGATTTCGTGCACTTGTTTGTTGATGGCTCTCTTCCAGGCAGTCAGTGGGATGTCCTGCCGAGAGAAGTTTTCTTCCGCTATCATCAAAACTTTGATTGCTTTGCCCAGCCTGGTGTGCCATGTCAAAGCTGAGTCTTCAAAAATGGATCTCATGTGATGTTTTAGAGAGTTAGCCGGGGCCTTTAATATCCTTAGATACAGCTTGATCAGCTCCCCCTGGCCGATCACTTCTGTCCTTGCTAGACCAAGTTCCAGCCTCAGCCTGGTTCTTCTTGCCGGTCTAGGTATGTGTAGCACCGACTTGTAGGCCTTAGCTTGGGCAGAGTTGAGAAAGGCGTCCAGCTTCCCGGGGAAGGCAAGGTGACCATAGGAGATCGATGGAAGGAGTTTTGCTCTTAGGGCTATCAGAATTGGGCTAGCAGATGGACTGATCGGGTTCTGACTTAGTTGTCTTACCAGATGTGTTACGTGGTTGGCTTTCGAGGCCTGCTGATTTAGGTGTACATTTGCTTTGGCCCGTTCCGAGAACCAGACTCCTAGGTAGTTATATGAGGCCACCGAGTGTATTTGAGCATTTCCCAGCTGCCACAGTGCATGCCGTTTCCGATGATAGGACCCGAAGATAATGACCTTTGTTTTCTCTTGGTTGACTGTTAGACTATTGACAATGTTAAAACTGTTTAGGGCCGTTAATGCTCTTTGTAGGCCAATCTTCGTATAATCCATTATAGCCGTGTCATCTGCTTACTGTAGAACCGGTAGCCTCACTCTTCCTAGTCTGGGGGCTACTAGGCTGGCACCTTTTAGGGCCTCTCCCATGTCCGCGTGTATAAGTTAAAAAGGATGGGGGCCAATACACACCCTTGTTTCAGCCCATTTACTGTAGCTATTTTGGAGGAAACTGTCCGAGCGCTTGTTTTGACCCGCACCCAGGTGGCCTAATATAGTGACATGATTGCCTTTAGAAGTTTCGGTGGTATCCCCCACTTTCCTAATTTCCACCATAGGCGTTTTCTGTCCACTTTATCGAACGATGTACTATAGTCTACAAAGCAGCAGAATAGTGGGGGGTGATTCTTCGAGGTAGCCTGGGTGGAGAGATATGATAGCGCCAGGACGTTATCCATAGTGGATGCCTTAGACCTGAAGCCAGTCTGGTACGTAGGTGTTATATTTTCCTCTTCTGAAGAGGGACAGTTACTCTTCGCATTCCGGTTCCAAGATAAGACCCTTGTGTGTTGTTGTGCCCCACATGGAGAGACAGAGAGCTCATCCTACTTAACTTCAACCAAGTTCTTAAAAAGAATTTAGAGATCTTTCGTCTGTCATGTAGCTTGACACTAATACAATACATTGACGATATCCTGATCTCCTCAATGGCAAAAGAAGCTTCCAAACAGGACACCATTGATTCCCTAAACCATTTATCTGAGAATGGACATAAGATCTCACCTGAAAAGCTGCAATACTGTCAGAGGGAAATCATGTATTTAGGACACCAAATAGCAAAAGGACTGAGGCATGTAACTCATGAGCGCATGGAGACAGTTCTTAAAATGAAGTTAGTCACTACTCAGAGGGAGGGGAGGATGGTTTGGGCAGTGTTGGCTACTGCTGACAATGGGCCCAAACTTTTCCTTGATGGAAAAGTCTTTGATAAGGCGGAAGCATGTGGCTATCAATGACCCAATACCAAAGGATGATGAAAGCATGGCAGCCTTACAGGAGCTTAATAATCTACTTTGTAGCACACCCGCTCTTGGAATGCTAAACTTGACGAACATTTTTTTTTGCTTTTTTGTCATGAAAGAGATGGGTGTGCACTGTTCGAACTAACACAAGCCCATGGAGATACCAAGTATCCCATTGGCTATTTTTCATCTACTCTTGATCTGGTAGTCTCAGCATTGCGTGGTTGTCTAAATGTGCTTGCAGCAGTTAGCCTTAACATTCAACAAACTGAAGGGATCAGGATGGGATATCCTTTGATTATAATGGTGCCACACTCTATCAAGATCGTTATGTCTCATGCTAGAACTCAGCATTTTATAAATAGCAATCTACTCCACTATGAAAGGATCATTTTGGTAGCTGAGAATGTTTCTATCTGGAGATGTAACACACTAAACCCAGCTTTCCTTTACCAATCCCAAAGAGAGATGAAGAGATTGACGTTGACCATGATATCAATAGTGTTACTGAGTAGTGCACAAAACCAGAGCTTGATATACTGGATGTCCCCCTTACGGAGACTGACCATACCCTTTTAGTTGATGGATTGAGTCTGAGAGACCAACGTGGTATTTTTTACAGCTGCTTATGCTGTATGCACTTTCAGTAGGGCAGTAGAAGCATCTTACTTGTGCCATGTAATTTCTGCACAGGTCACTGAATTGATAGCCCTTCCTAGAGCCTGTTGTACTTCAGAAGGCTCACAAGTTACCATTTACACTAACACCTAATATGAATTTGAAGTTGTGCACAAATTACATTAATTACGGGCACAACAAGGAATGTTTACTTCAGCTACTACCCCAATCTGCAATGAGTTGTATGTTGCAAATCTGTTAAATGCTCTCCAATTGCCAAGAGAAATTGATGTGGTGAAGTTTGCTATACACGAGAACAAAAATAATTTGGTCACCAGAGGGAACTGTTATGTGGATGAAGTTGTCTGATACTGTGCTCTTGGGTGCATTACCTTTCACCTAGATGAACCATGTAAAAACAGAGGGAGAGACCATAACCAATATGCTTTTGAATACTGGGCATACATTTAATGAGATGAGAAAACATGCCGTCCCTGAGATACAAAAGACAAAAGGGGGAGAATGGGAAGCGCAAAGAATGCCAGTGATATCTGGGAGTCAAATGAAGGGGAGTCAGTTCTCCCAGACTCTCTACTACCAGCAATGGTGAGACACATACATGGTCCAACTCATGTAGGAAGGGACGGAATGATGTCTACCTTTCCTTCTCACTAGCTTATTCCACAGTTTAGAATGATGGCAGATGATTTGTGGCTAAGATGTATGATCTGTCAGAAGCAGAATGTGGGCAAGAGTGTGGTGGTGACTATGGGTCACAGGAAAGTCTGATGGTCCATTTAAAAGCCTTCAGATTGACTTCTTGGAAATGCAGTGTTGCAATTAGCTGAGGTACATCCTCTTGTGGTCATTTTCATGATGGATTGAGGGTTATCCCACCAGGAGATGTGACAGTCTAGTGTTGCAAGAATTAATACTGCAATAAGGGTTGCTAGTTCATCTTAAATTGTATCAAGGGAAATACTTCAAGAGCAAAGTCATGTAATTGATATGTACAGCTCTAGCAATTGAACAAATGTTTCATTGTAGTTAAAGATCAGAGGCATCAGGAATTGTAGAAAGACTGAACCGAACTATAAAAGCCAGATTGACTTAGGCTTGTGCCTCTACATTGCTTATATGACCCAACATCTTTCCTTTAGTGCTCTAGAGTATTCAAAGACCCCATGTAAAGGAACTGGATTATCGCCACACAAAGTGTTGATGGGAAGAAATATGTGCATACCCTCTGTCCAGCAGCCCTTGCAAATATGACAGATGGCATGGTCCTCGAGGACTGCTAAGGATGGTCTGACATGGTGAGTTCTACCTCCCATCAGGTCAACCTCGCTACTCCAGCTGTCTAAGCATCTCCAGAGCAGTACTTGAACCCTGGTGACTGGATCCACATCTGCACATCTTGCCTAGAATAGCACTGGTTTGACCCTACCAGGTGATCCTAGTTACAAATACTGCTGTCAAGTGTGGTGGTCTGCCAAATTGGATACACATCTATCATACCAAGAGGGCAAGGTACAAAGGGGAAGAAGCAGAGCCGACATCTGACAATTCTCTGAGTCACCCCAGGTTTCAGGTGTCTGAAGCTTTGAAAGAAGACTAGGAGGATCAGACTGGAGGTCCGATATCTCCGTCAAATAAACAGGCTGTAGAACCAGAGACTGATGCAGATACTGTTATTCCAGTAACGACTCTGATACTGACAACTGTATTGAGGATATACATACACCGTGATAATGAGAATTCATGGAAAGCTGAGACTAATCTACTGCAACAACATTCCTGAGGAGCGGAATTTGAAGATGAACTGGGAGAATCCACCCCCCGCCCCGGAGCTAATCAGCCCTGTCAGAGACAGAAATATTGAGCTCTTCAAATGAAGGTTGGCCAAGAATAACTATTACTAGAAAGCTCCTGTTGATATCTAAGACAAGACCAGAGACAATAAGGGAGGATAGTGAGCTAGAAGATCAGGAACAATTAGACCAGGCTGATGTTCACAACCTTAGTTTGGGGTGAACACATTTTCAGAGACCTACGAAGGAAAGAAAGAAATCAAAAGTACTCAGGTGCAGATTAGATGTACCGCATCATAATCAAGTTTGGCTCAGATAACTGCTTAATGGACTCAGATGAGCCTCCTCAAGATTAAAAGGACTTATTCTGATAAAGATCCTGTATGCCAACAACTGACAAAATGTCAAAAGGATGAATAGAGATTTAGGGTAGCGGTTACAGGATGACAGCCCCTTAGGCCTCCAATTGACACAGAATAAAACTGCTGATAGATTTCGAGTTAGGGTAGAGACTATCGGTTTACAACTAGGGAACTAGTTCTTCAGAAATTTCCTTGGTCTGATTTAAGTAGAACATGGTGCAATCACACTGCAAAATTATAGCTGTAAGTTTGGCAGTTGTTGTTTCAGTTTCTATGTTAGGATGGCTGTTAGATGTTTATTTGCTGGGCGGGGATAGCTCTCATGTTTAAAATAATTTCACACTTGCCCCTGTAAGTAAATCTCCTTTGCCTGAGATTAAGATTTTACATCTTCCACAGCATGAGAGTGTATATAGCTATAACATGTAACATCAGATGTTGTCTGAGCATGTAAAGTTCATGGAGGGTAAGGACTGTTATGCTTGTTCTTATCTTCCTGCTTCAGCACCTAAAGGAGCAGCTTACTTCCACCCACCTTTGTCTTGCCCTTTCCCTTGTTCTGACTTCTTAAATCCCTTTTACCAACAGAACATCATTACATTGTTTTATTCTGACTTTGATAATTATTTAGAAAATGTACCTATTGTCAGTGAAGAAAAGCTGTATGAGCGCTAAACACATTATTTGCCCTTAAAAATGGTAAAAATATAGAGGTCCGAGTGAGTTTTACCCCTCTGTCTAACATGAGCACTACTAATCATAGTTTACATGACGTAATCTGCAAAGATAACAATGAAAGGGTATTTGTAGAGGAGATGAATACAAGGATACGAATAGATGGAGAAAAAGGTGACAATAAAATGAGTGTAGAGCATGTTAATGGAAAAGGTAAAGAGGACTTAAAAGAACCGCACCCTAGGTTAAGAATTAAAATGAACAAGAAGGGAGCATAGTGCATAGTATGACAGCCAGAAGGAAATGAGACAGTTGAAAGGTTGGGATGGAGTAAGAGATTACATAATTATTTGGCGAAGGGGAAAACGCTTTCTAATCTAGATGTTAGTATTAAAGGTATTGTAGGACCTGGCAATATAGGTGTGGGGTTTTCCTGTATTTTTGCCTTTGCCTCCTGTGTTTTTGCTGTGTGTGGGATTTCGTCTTACTGGTCTAGATGGTTTAGGCACTTTGCCACTGCTGTTCACTTCCAAAGTGCATGTGCTCCCTTTGTAAATTGCTGTTATGGATTGGTGTGTCCATAATTGGCATACTTGATTTACTAGTCAGTCCCTAGTAGAGTGCACAGTGTGTGCAAAGGGCCTGTAAATCAAATGCTGCTAGTGGGCTTGCAGCACTAATTGTGCAACCCACAAAAGCAGCCTGTAAATGTAACTAAGGCCTGCCATTGCAAAACCTGCGTGCCATCTAGTACTACCATGTCGACTTGGCAAAGTGCACCCACTTGCCTAGCCCTAACCTTCCTTTTCTTACATGTTAGTCACCCCTAAGGTAGGTCCAAGGTTCCCCTGTGGGCAGGGTACAGTGTATGTGAAATGTGGAAAGGTGGACATGCCCTGATGCGTGTGACATGTCCTGATAGTGAAATACTGCCAATTTTGTTTTTCTCTATTGTAAGGCTATCTGTTCCCATATAAACGTAACTACTCCTGGGGGCAAGGTATTTATTTATTTATGGCGTAGAAGTTATGAAAGTGAAAACAAGGTAAAATATAAGAAAGCCCTGGCCACGTATAAAGCTATGATAATAGCAGCAAAAAAAGATCTCTTCACACGGCATATAGAAACGGCTAAAAATTCTAGCAAACAGCTATATCACATTGCCAAAACCCTGACGGGAAATGCCCCGGACCTTAACCCTCCTCCATCGCAAGCGCTATGTGATGCTTTATCGGAGTTCTTTTTTGCTAAGGTTAATGAAATCTATCAAGCCTTCAACTTAGATCAGGCCAGCTGCAGTGCCACCACTCCCACGGCCAGTCCTAATACCTCCTTGACCTGTTTCAGTCCTCTTACCACTGATCAAATTAAGGGCATAGTAACCACGATTAAAGCTGGTTCTGCCCTGGACCCATGTCCAACCTCCGTATTAGCTACCGTACCAGAGACCATCATCCCTATTATAACCTTGGTTTGTAATACAATTCTGACTTCTGGATCTTACCCCGACTCGCTTAAAAACACATTAATTAAGCCTTTGCTCAAAAAGCCTGGGTTAGATAAAGGTGAATTAAAAAACTATCGCCCTATAGCAAGTCTTCCGTTCTTAGCCAAGGTCATAGAAAAGGCTATGAACCAGCAGCTATCAGCTTATATAGAAAATAACAATCTGCTTGATGACACGCAGTTCGGTTTCCGCAAATATCACGGTACCGAAACCGCTCTCATCAAAACAGCTGATGACATAAGAGTCATCCGCGACCAGGGAGGAACTGCTCTGTTAGTTCTCCTGGACCTGTCAGCTGCTTTCGACACGGTTGACCACAAGATCTTGGTCGACCGTGTCGAGAGGATGGGCATCACGCTCACGGCTAAGGACTTACTTGCTTCCTTTCTGGCCAACAGAACTCAGGCAGTCACAGTGGGCCCCTTCCAGTCGGCTGATCGGTCGCTACCGTGTGGGGTACCCCAAGGCTCATCCCTAAGTCCGACACTATTTAATATATATGTGTCGGACCTTGCTAGTGTCATCAAAGCACACGGGATGGGCCTAACCTCATACGCTGACGACACTCAGCTGGTGCTGGCAATCAAGGGTGATGGACAACGGGTGGCAGAGAGTTTCCAAAGCGGGATGATTGCTATCGGTGAGTGGATGGCAAGGAATTGCCTAAAACTTAACTCCGATAAGACGGAGGTGGTCATCTTTGGTAATCTCTCCCCAGCCTGGTCGGAAACCTGGTGGCCACCGGCCTTGGGCACTCCTCCCACCCCCACGGTCAAAGTTAGAAACCTGGGTGTTACCTTCGACGATCAGCTGAACTTTATGGCCCATGCAAACAAGGTGGCAGCTAACGCCCATTACAAGCTAAGAATGGTAAGGAAAATTACACCTTATTTACCAGACTCAGCAGCAAAAACTCTAGTTATCTCTTTAGTGCTCACATCACTAGACTACTGCAACGGTCTGCTGCTCAATGCTCAGAGCAGAGTTACCAAAAAACTACAGACCGTGCAGAACGCCGCCGCTCGCGTTCTGTAAAAAAAAACCAAGTTTGCACCCATTTCGGATACGCTTAGAAGCTATCATTGGCTGTCCATACACAATAGGGTCAAATTCAAATCTATGTGTATGGTATATAAGTCTCTACAGGATCAAGGACCTCGATTTCTCAAAAACCAACTGATACCCTACAACCCTACCAGAATTCTCAGATCCATGTCTCTTAACCAATTAGTGGTTCAACGAAGCCGAACTGTCTCTTGGGGTGATCGCCGCTTCTCAATTGCTGCCCCTAGACTTTGGAACACCTTACCTAACCATATAAAAACAAGCCCCACACTTTTTCAGTTCAGAAAAAAACTAAAAACATGGTTATTCAATCAATAAATCACATCTCTGTACTTTCCTGATCATGGTGAGACACTACTGCATTTTAGCGCCGAGACGCCCAAGGGTATTTGTACGCGCTCTACAAATGACATTAATAAATAAATAAATAAATAGTGTAGGAGGAGACATTTTAAAGTTGTAATTGATACCTCTTTTGATCATACTAATTGGAATTGCATGCGTGCTCATCTTCTTGAAATTGCGTAAGAGAATTTTATAAATTGAAGGGAATGAATAGTGGGTATAAGAAGCTGTCAGCAACCAACGGAAGAACGTGGAAAAGACTCAATGTCAAGGTTGAAGAACTGCAAAGTGAGCTTTATGACACATTGAAGGATCTAGGAGAAACTAAGCAGAAGAACCCAAAGTTGATGACTGATGTATTGTAATAAAGAATTTGAGTGATGAGCAAAATCATTGGGGGGGTTGTGAGCAATGATCTGTTAATAAAAAGAGCATTATGATTTGAGCTTGTACTAACATTAGCTTGTGGTTACAGTGTCCTCCATCTTGCCCCAACATCACAGGAAATCACATAATGACTGTTGTTGCATCTGTTTCTAAACAATACTCATCTACTTTTGCCTGAATAAGCAGAAAATGTTCTTGTGCAGCGCCTCAGCAACGTCGGAATTCAGGAGAAGGCACTGGAATGGATCGTCTCCTTCCTCGACGGAAGAACACAGAGAGTCCGTCTACCACCGTACAAGTCAGAGGCCACCGGAGTCATCTGCGGCGTCCCTCAAGGATCCTCCCTGAGCCCCACCCTCTTCAACGTCTACATGAGCCCCCTCGCGACCATCGCACGCCAACACAACCTGAACATCATCTCCTACGCCGATGACACCCAGCTGATCCTCTCCCTGACCAACGACCCCGCCGCTGCCAGAGCCAACCTTCACGAAGGGATGAAAGATGTAGCCGAGTGGATGACGACCAGCCGCCTGAAACTGAACTCAGACAAGACGGAAGTCCTCATCCTGGGTTCCTCGCCCTCTGCCTGGGACGACTCCTGGTGGCCCCCCGCCCTGGGCACCGCACCCACACCGACAGACCACGCACGCAACCTGGGCTTCATCCTGGACTCCTCCCTCTCCATGACCAGACAAGTCAACGCCGTCTCCTCGTCGTGCTTCAACATCCTGCGCATGCTACGGAAGATCTTCCGGTGGATCCCCACCGAAACCAGGAAGACGGTCACCCAGGCCCTCGTCACCAGCCGACTGGACTACGGCAACGCCCTCTACGCCGGAACCACCGCCAAGCTCCAGAAGAGACTCCAGCGGATCCAGAACGCCTCAGCCAGACTCATCCTCGACATCCCCCGACGCAGCCACATCTCCGGACATCTGAGAGACCTGCACTGGCTCCCCGTCAACAAGAGAATCACCTTCCGTCTCCTCACCCACGCACACAAAGCCCTGCACGATCAAGGCCCGAGCTACCTCAACAACCGCATCAACTTCTACGCTCCCAAGCGCCACCTCCGATCAGCCAGTCACGCCCTCGCCGCCGTCCCCCGCATCCGAAGAACGACAACAGGAGGAAGGTCCTTCTCCTACCTGGCCACCAAGACCTGGAACTCCCTCCCTCCCGACCTGCGCCTGACCCAAGACCACCTCTCCTTCAGGAAGAAGCTCAAGACCTGGCTGTTCGAGCAGTAGCAGCACCCCCCCCCCCCCCCCAGCGCCTTGAGACCCTCCGGGTGAGTAGTGCGCTCTATAAATGTCCTTGATTGATTGATTGATTGATCAGATAAATGTTCTCGCTACAATGAATCAAGGACAGGGCTTACTGTTCCCACCTATGTTAACTATGAATCTGCTCAATTGTACAGCTAAGACTGTGAGAATGGGAGAATCGTAATGTACCCTCATATTGGGAGAATCTTCAAATGTATTTAATAGTAAAATGTTTCTTCAAAGATGTTCCCATTTCGTCCAAAGAGGAGTTGGCCTAACGGCTAGGGCGCTCGACCTCGGACCTGGGGATCTGGGTTCGAGTCTCGGTAACAACGCCAAAAACCTCCTGTGATTCTGGGCAAATCACTTAATCTCCCCGTGCCTAAAATGAATGCGTGTCCTCATGTAACGTAACTGGTGCTATGTAAAGTGCTCTGATACCTGATTCAGTTCGGGTCTAGTTCGCGCTATATAAAACTCTGCAAAAAAAAAATCAAAAAATCATGGTAATCATGTATTCCTAACGAATGTGTGAACCTCTTTTGCCTAAAGTACAACATAAAAGTGCACATTTTGCTAGTAAAAGATACCCTCTATTCCCCATCTTAGAAGGTGCAATAATGTACTTAGGACTTCTATGAGATAATGGTATTAAAGTGAGGTGTGGGGTGATCCAAGGAGGAAAGAGTTTAGAAAGGGTTATTTTGGAGATTATAGTAGTAGAATGAGGTTTGGGATGAGTCAGAGAGTGGAGGTAGAGGATATATTGAGAGAGGTATTGGGTGAAATATAAGGTAGTGCACTGGAGAGAGTCAATTTTTTTAACTGTAAAAGTAAAGTAATAAACATCTAGATACAGAAGTGGGGGAAGTTAGCCTGGCATATGATGTCCGCTAGTTCTAGTGGGCACCTTGCACCAGTCTAATCGACCCTTATTGATGGTGGTTGTAAAGTCAACCTTATAGAAAGCTATCCTAGTGGTAGCATGGACCAGCAGTCATCAGGCTAAGACTTCAGAGAGTGTGTTAAGCAAGTTGTTTTACCAATTATAATCCCTTGAGTTCCAAATGAAAGGACACCACACAAGGTATATATCAAATATATATGTATTTATTCTAAACACAACCCCTCTGCATTCTTTATGAGGTCAGATGTAAAAGTAAAATACAATACTCAATTACTATACGATAAGTTGCACAGTATATGTTATGCCCTAGGGGCCTCACAAACCATATACTAAAATAGTGGTATAAGAACCACAAGAGAATTAGAAAGCAGGCCTGGGGCCTGTGGAATCGCTGGGGCTACTCTAAACAACGAAAGATTAGGAAGTAGGAGGCCCACGGGAGACACGTCCAGTGTCTAAACACAGCCGCGGGTTACCATTGACTTTCTATCGGAAACGTAGAAGTTACAAATATACAATTTAAGGACACTTCCGAATGGACAACGATGGAACCCTTTTGAACTAGGACACTTCGAGAGTCAAGACCCACGGGAGCACTGGAGTACTTGTGTTACCTCACCCAGGGAAGCCGGGTGCATAGGTGTCTTTTCGTGTCGGGTTTCGTCATAATTTTCAATGGAGAGCTGCAAAGAAGTGCTGCAGGCGACCAGAGGAAAAGTGTCCGGGTGGATCCAGGGGTGGATCAAAGATCTGTAAAACCTGAAAGCAGAAGGGAAAGAGTCTGGGTCACTTGCCAGTGACCAGGGTAGTGATAGGAAGATGCCACCAGATGTCGGGTGATTTCAGGTGAAGATGTGAAGTTTGTCTCTTCAGCCACAAGGACCAGGAGGCGTCAACGACAACCAGGAGCTGGATTCAAGCTGTCCCACAAAGGATCTAGTTGACTGCAGTGTCGGTATCCAGACTGCACCCAACAAGCCTTGGCAAACGCAACACACACAGGATGTCGAGATTGGCTTCGTAGCAGACCAGCAAGGTCTGAGGAACTTCTCCTTTGTTGGAGCAAGCCTGGAGAAACCAGGAAAGCAAGTTAGATGTAAAGGAAAGTCTTCGGGGGCTCACTAGCCAATGGACTAGGAACCGCGAAGATGCGTCAAGCTGAAATGCAAAAGCGGGGCCCACGGGTCACTCGTAGTGCAAGTGGCGCTCGGGTCTGGGGCTTCAAGCTCCCCAATGCAGGACTTCAAGTTACCTCGTGAAGTGAGTGCAGCTTGCAAAATGCAGGATGTCCAGGAGTTCCGGTCCCACGTCTCTTGTGTCTGCCACGGGTCTCAGCTTTGCTGTGAGCGAAAAACAGGGTTAGAGATGTCTGGAAGTCTGTGTCCTGTGTCCCAGATTATTCGGGATCCGGCAGGAGCCTCGGAAAAGCAGACTAGCAAAGTTGCTGTTGGTGCCTGTTTGAACAGGGTGGTCACTCCTTGACCACAAGGGAGATGTCTACCATCTTCCAGTCGAAATGGTATGTCGAAGGTCCAGGATTTATGTTTCAAAGTTTCGTCCAGGGTAATCTAAAGTCCTAGTGACTGGGCTCCTATACTTATACTAAGTTTAGGGGCTGGACTACCCTTAAGGTCCCTCCTATGGGTGGACCTGGGAAGGGGGTGGTTACACCCCTTTCCCTTTGTCCAGTTTCGCACCAGAGATGGGGCAGAATGCCCCAGCAACCGGTTTGAACTGGGAAATGCATGGAGCATCTTGTGTGCCCCAGGCAGTGTCTGGAAAGCATTCACTTAATGCAGCTATCCTTGCCCCAATACACTAAAGCCTGTCTGGGGAGGTGCTGGCACCTCCCTGGACAGGAAACCTATTGTCCAAGCCTCCCCTGCCGGAGTTTCATCCAGCAACAGGAGGTCAGACTTGTGTCTGTGGATGCAGCATCCATTTGGTGCTGCTGAGGCTCTGTTTAACTTTAACCGTGTAAACCAGTAACTACATGTCTTCTCCCTCTAGAAGGGTGAAATGCTACCCCCGCCGCCAGGACTGGCGGGGGGGGGGTAGTATTCTAAAGTGTTAGACACCCTACACAACATGTTTTGATAAAGCCAAACCAAAGTTAGCATTAACCGCGAGGATTATAATGCACTTAAGAGTATATGGTATGGCTATATCACAGAACAGCTATAAGGAGATGGTTCCGAAACCTGCAGAGAGACTCAGCTCATGCTAGGGCACCCCCTCACATAAAACCAAGCACTCTGCCTCCAGGATTGTTTAAGGCCTGCCTTAGGAGTGACTTATAGGTGTATATGTGTCTATATGTATATATAGATGTAGGTATACTATGTCTAAGTAAGGGGTGATTACACCACCTTACCCAGGCTGTGTGAACAGACTTGTGGTGTCAGTTTGGAAGGCAAATCAGGGGTGGCACAATACATGCTGCAGCCCCTGGTAGGCCTAAGGTGCACCTATGCCCTGGGTACCTATGGTACACTATACATGGGTGACCCAGTAACCAATCTGCTATGTACCTAAAGTACATGGTATCAATTTAGAGAGAGAACAGATGGGCTGTGGGCCTGATTAGCAGGTCCACAGCCACACTAAAGTCGAAAAACCAGAGAATCACAGCAAAAAGTGGGGTTAACCATAGGAAGCAGACCCTACTCTCCTACAATAAATACATATTTATATCAAGAAATAAACATAACTAGATACATACATAAAATCACATTACATGTTTACTGCCAATTTTGTAGAATGCAACACTTCCACCTCAAGAATAAGCTTTCGTAAACCTGCTCAACTGTGTGATGTGACAAAATGTCCCTTTTCGCAGGATCAACCCAAAGTTTTGGACTGCTGGTGCTGTTTTCTTTTTTACTTTGAGAGTGCACTGAGCCCTGCGAACAGGCCTCAGTGCCTTGACCCTTGAAAAGTGTATGCCTGATTGGAATACCCTCAATTTGCATAAGTAAACTTCTTTATCAGTCCCTAGTATATGGTACCAGGGCCTGTTAGTAAAAGAGTCCCTTGTGCGCACTGCATCATGTATTGTGCCACCACAACTGTGACAAAGCAAATCAAGACTCCCAGCCTATCATAGCTGAATGGTAAAGCAGTTTTTATATTCCCAACTCAACTTTACTACTTAAACTAATGACAAAGTCCAGACCTTCCTTTTAAATATAAGTAAGTCAGCCTAAGGTAGGCCTACTGATTCCTATGGCAGGGTGCTTTAAGTTAGAAAGCTGGACATGTGTTTTTATACGTCCTAACAGTAAAAGCCCCAAATTGATATCTTTGCTGTAGAAAGGCTAGTAGTCCCCTTTGGTGAGTACAAAGTTACATGCTGACAACTGAGCTGCGATAACTTCTGAATGGGACTACTAAAGTTCATACTTTGAGGTATCAAAAGGGTAGTGTCATTTAACCTGAATTGATGCCCAAGTCAAATTTAATGTAAATTTTAAGTAAATAGTATCATCTGAAGTTTACTACTCAGTTGCCCATGTTTTTCATTGACTGTTTACAAAAACTCGCCATGAGACAGCCTTCTGCACTCCAAGCGGGGAGAGGTAGGGGAAGGTTGGGCGGATGGGGATGAATGACTCCCAACAAGAAAACAGAAAGGGCTTGTTTTTGGGAATGGCGTTCTCTCTTCCTGGCTGGAAGGCTAAACGGGTATATTAGCCCAAAATGCGAACTTCAAAGGAGAAGCTGTCTTTGAACGGCAAATAGTGGACAAACACAAGAGGGGCTGGTCTTTTGTTCTGGTAGACAGATTGGCATCGGGGACAAAGAGGGGGAAAGTGTTGCCAAACCAGGATTCCAGTTGGTGTGTAGCCCTCGGATAGCTACCTTCAGGGTGGTACACCAACCTCCCCACACCGAGAGAGAGGGGTTCCCTACTTCTTGTAAGTGGGCAGAATATTGCATTCTTGGAAAGCTAGATGTCATAATTGACAGGAAGGTGTCATCAGGTGGGAGGGGACCAGGTAACCGATTGGTTAGTAGCCACTGCATCACCAAGGGCATGTTCTGGGATTAAAAGCAGCGCCACAATCTCAGATAATGTCTGCACTGTAGAAAGGATGGAATAAGGACTGCCCTGCTGTTCCTTGGACCAGGCAAAAAGATGCTGCACCAAAGTCAGGACTGCTTCTACTGATCCTTGGGCTAGCAAAGACAGGACTGTGCCCTTGGTGCCCTGCTCAAGGAACAGTCATTTCAGAGAAGAAGTGACTCCAAGAGTCAGTTGGCTGACTTTGTGTTACAGCTACAGGGCCACAAAAGGTGAAGAAGCCTGCCATAGGGAGTTGGTAGACCCAATCACTTGACTGCAAAAGCGCAGCCTAGGAGACCTAGTCTCAATGTTCAAAAGATGCCATAGAGTATGCTGGATCAGGAAGAGTTGTCAGCGTACAGCTTGATTGTCCAGGATGGACACTAGCCTGAGTTAAAGAGAACCACTGGTTTTGCTGTAACTGGAGACCAGTGGAGCAGTGACAACTGGATTTTGGCTTGACTTAACCAGACTACAAGGAACATCCACCCCACCCCACCCCACTATATTTGTGCACTGATGCGTGGCCCCAGAACCACTCTTCAAATCTTCGAATCAACATCCTCCGCATCCTGTTTCCCTTGCGTCAGGACCACTCCATTGATGTCTGTTGGTTTGCCCATAGAGCCTGTAACTGGAGTGGAGACTGCTCTGACTGCAAGATAACTATCTTTACAAGCCTCATTGACTCCTGTGACATTCTGCCTGCCTGAGTAGGTTGGCCACAGTTACCCTGAGCAGTCAAACACAACTTTACAAACGTTTTCCAAGTAACCACTAACTGCTGAAGTTGCCAATGCTTGTTTGAGATTTGAATGAAAAGTAGTGATTTATTATTTGCTCACTAATTTGCTCTGGAACCCTCCACTGGATTTTGTGCATTTTGGATTCTAAAACTTCATAAAGATAAGAGCTATTTTTAAAAATTAGCATCAGACTTTCTTTGTGTCGTGGTTCTTTCTTGTTCAACTGTTATGGTACTTCCGAATGCTTTGCACTTGTTCTTTTGATAAAGCTTTACTGCTCCAAGCCACAGCTACCCACAGTTTAGCTAAGGTTTTGCAAAGAAGCCTGAGTGGACCCAAGACAAGCTTGTGAGTTTATTACACAGTGAGGTTGCACAACCACTCCATATAATATCTGCTGTTTTGCAAACAAGCCTGACTGGACCCAAGACAAGTTTGTGAGTTTATTACACAGTGAGGTCGCACAACCACTCCATATAATAATCTGCTGTCTTTACATGTGCTCATAATAAAATTGCCCTGCCCCAAAGAGATCTGATGTTTTTTGGAAAATAGGAAGTTAAATAGAAATCACTGAAATGAATGGCATGTAATCCTCCGACTAAGTGGCAAGTGAATCAGAACACTTGCATTGAGGGATCGTCAGCACTGACTCATGCCATTTTGGCCAAGTACTCGAGCCAAGCCTGTAGAGATAACCATGCTGGACAACTGGTGGAGTGAATGGCATGTACCTCTTCATCTGTTGGATTATCTGAAGACTGGAAGCATAAGCTTGGTGTAGATGGGCTGAAATGTGTGAATGGAATGCTTTTCAAATCTCGGTTGCCTCCCAGCTAGGTTTGCACTATTTAAGTGCCACTACGTAGATGTTCCTGTCTCCATAGGAACATGTAGGGGAAGTCATTCGAATTCTACGTACCCACAGTTACATGCCAGGGGCCCGAGCATGTATCAGAAAAAGCATGACAGAATGAATGATAACTATGTGAAAGGAAAACTGTTCTCGCTAAATAATCAAAATGTTTCATTCTATTGTTGTGGAACATACTGTTATGTATAATCAAGTTGTGTCCATTTCTGGACACTGTATATTTATATGCACTTGTGTCCCTGTGAGGATAAAGTACTGTTGTTGACCTCACCAGCTATTGACAGCTGGTGATCCTGTGAGCAGCTGATGTACCTTGCCCATGTTGGCATATACTAATAAAGGACTTGCTTTCACCTGGCCGTGCACATGGAGTTCTTTACGATGGCGACGAGGATGGGATAACACCGGAACCCACCGTCAAGATTAATTATAAAAAACAAAGACGGATCAAATGGATATAATATTTAATGAAAGAATATAGGAATACATGGAGGGAAGAAATACACAGGAAAAATAACCATCTACAAAAGAATCTCGAAGGATAACAGAACAAAGAGGTTCATAAAATAAAATGTATTAAATGCAAGTGGATGGAGAAATAGAGAAAAAGTGAATGAACATTTTTTTAAAACTTGTTAATACAGCAAAACAAGAAATGCTATTAGCAGGTTTAAATTAAAATGCGCGCATAGCTGTTGCAGAGTGTTCGAAATTACAAATTGTCAACAAACGCGCAAAAGAAATAAAACAAACAATAATCTCCACAGGAGGCAAGTGACAGTTCACCAACAGATGGAAGCTATGGCATGACGCACTACGCAAGAACAAGACAGCCATCTTGGGTGAATTAAAAATCAGCAGTCAAGCACAACCAATGACGTATCACGCAATAGTACGTGCGGCCATTTTGAACGTTCAAGAAAAGTAAACAACCCCGGTCAGTTTCAGTCACCGGTACACTGCGCATTAAAGCAGTGCCGCCGAATAGATTCAAACGGAAAAAAAATACAACACAAACTGATCGGAAGCAAGTGTACACATTAAGGTACAGTGCATATTGTGTGGATACACTCCTATATAAAAAAAAAGAATAAACTTTAAAGCAAGTGCTCAAGACAAAGATAAAGAAAAACAGGAGTATCACAGTTCAAAAGCATGTTTACTCTCTGACTCTATAAACAAATTCTATACTATATAAAATGTAAGGAAATTCAACAGAAATATAAAGAAAAAAAGGGGTGTATTGTGCATAATACATACATATATATGAGTAGCTAAAAAAAAAAACCACAGTAACACTTTCCTTCTTCACAGGACCACAAATCAAGGCTACCAAATTAAAAAAAATATGGCATCTGGTTACTTATGGAATCTCTCCCCTCCACAGTCATTCCTACCAGGTGCGGGTGAACTCTTACTCAAATGGGAAGAATGGAGGGAGTATTTTAACAATTATATATCGCAATTTGAGGAGGACGATGAATTTACATCTAAGAAAAAAATACGAACTCTTATTGCATTGCCTAGGGGCTGGTGGAATCAAAGTTTACAACAACATTAATAAAAAAAACAAGAAGGGAAAGTAAGGATGATGTATACGGAAACGAAATTGATGACCTAAATATTTACTACAAGCCAAAGGTGTGCGTAGGAGTGGACAGATATACATTCTTCCACAGGAAGCAAGGAAAAGAAGAGTCAGTTGATGATTATGTGTCAGCACTCAAAAACTTAGCATTGAACTGTTGATTTGGCACCTTGCATGACAAATTCATCAGGGACCAGATCACAATGCAAGGATCAAATGCAAACATTCGGACAACTTATGGGCAAAAAGGGGAATACCCTCTCCAAAACATAATAGACATTGCTAGAAAAGCAGAACTAACTGGTCGCTGTGCAAAAGCAGTAATTTCAGAATGCAATGAGAAAAAAGAGAATGGAACCGTTAGCAGAGTGACACAAGACAAGCGCACACCAAGACAAACATGGGGTAACAAAACAACCAAATCCTTATACAACAACAAAACTAACGGTGAAAAGAAACGTTGCTATAGATGCGCCGACTTATCACGTTGGGCAGATGACAAGAAATGTCCTGCTAGAGGAGTGAAAAAGCATGCAAGAGGAGAAATACACGATCCGTCAAACTCATAAAAGATGAGGACGCATTCCACCAAGAAACATCAGATGAAGAAGACGTTAGTATGTGTGGCTTTAGTATAGAAGTCGAACAAGTAAACGAGGTCCGTGCAAGCAAGACAACAAAAACTAAGAAACCTGTCTGCGATATGACAATCGGAGGTTTTGGAATTAGCATTGTGGCTGATTCAGGATCACCCTACACGATTGTAAATAAAAGGGTTTGGGAAGAAAAATTCTCACCATGCATTGGAGACCACCTAGAAAAGGTTGACATATCTATAAAGTCGTTCTCGGGTGAACCTATAAGTGTTTGCGGATTCAGAAAGCTCCACTTTACTTACAAAGGAAGGGAGTCAGAAGGAAAACTGTACGTAGCAGCAGTTGGTCCATCAGTACTAGGATGGATGGATCTGAGTGATTTAGGCATCATCCTTGACCCCAGCAAGCCTGACCCTGTCCTAGTTGTACAAAGCTAGGATGACTACAGTAAGACCCCGTTGGATATGTACCCCAAAGTGTTCAATGGCAAGATTGGAGCCTTAAAGGGGTACCAACACAAGATCCAAGTAAAACCAAAAGCTATACCTGTTGTACATAAGACAAGAAACCTTCCATTTGCAGTAAATGATGGGGTGAAAACACAATTAGAGAAGCTGCTAAAGGAGGGTGTTAGAAACGGTGTCCCTGGCTGGCCAAGGCTCACGCCAAAGTCAGTCAGAGACCCCGTTTCGGTGGGGATTAGGACTTGCGTTTGTGCAGTATCGCAGTGGCAACAGGCCGCTCTACAAAACTCTGCATTGTTAGATAACCACATTTTGGGGATTATTGTTTTTGTGAAGTTCCAGTATTTCTTCTCCTGAAAAGTGTCATTTTGTAATTATCTCCAGTACATTTGTTCCCCGCCCTGCTCCCAGAGTTGGTACCTGTGTCGCTTATGGTCAGGTTGAGAAATCAGGGGTGGTAGAAACTGCCATACCGAGGGGGTGTGTGTGTGTGAATGAGTAGTGTGTTACACTGGACAGAGGAGTGTGAGTTCCCATAGATAGGGAGCTTGCTGAATTATTTTTTAATTGTATACTCCTGTTCAAGCTCAGACCCCTAGGTTCCCTGTGTCAAACTATTCTTGAGAACGTCCGCCAAAATGGAGCCTGCTTTTGATCTCTGTGGTCTTTTTAGATACAGTAGGTTAGAGCTGGTCAGATTCTGTGAAGAGGGAGGCATGGAGGTGAGTGAGTCGGATACTCAGTCCCAGCTTAGAGGACAGCCTCATCCAATGGCAAAAGGATCAATGGGATCTTGAGTGCAGTGAGGAAGATAGGGCCCGGGCCGCACGCCATGAGAGTGGTGAGTCTGTGGGGAGCCCTGAAGAATCTGAAGAGGATGAAGATGACAGTGAATGAGCACCAGCAGATAGTGAGGACCCCATAGATAGGGAGTCCCTTGCTGGGTCCAGTGTCAGTAGCAGCACCCCATCCCTTGACCTGTCCCCAGAGGAGTGGGAAGATAGGAGGCAAGAAAGGGAGCATCAGCTAGCTATGGAAAAACTCCAGTTAGAGCAGGCCCAGTCTATGGCGCAGCTGGGTGTTAAGAAGCAACAGCTAGAGACCGAGAGGGTCTTAGCGCAGGAGAGAATAGAGGAAGAGAAGAGGGCTCTCGCCAGAGAGAAATTAGCTCTAGAAGGTAGACTATCCCCTGCGCACAGTTTTAATATTCTGGATTCCCCAGGGAGGGTTGAGTCCAGTGGTGGCAGCTATTTAAATTTCAGTGTAGAAAGTCCCACTCCCAGTTCCCCAAGTATGGTACCTGTTCCCCCAGAAGAGGAGTTCAGGTTGAAGTTCAGGAACCTTAGGAAACCACCTCACCAGTCTTGGGAAGATTTTGAGGATGAATGTTGCGGGACACTGTTTGATTGGGTAAAGGTTCACATGAAAGATGATTTTGACGTATTGTTCGGCATGATTGTCAAAGAGCACCTGCTCAGTTGTTGTTCGCTAGGATTGCGCCAACACCTGTTGGAGTGTGGATTGTCTACAGCATGTGAGTTTGCAGATGAAGCAGACCGCTGGGAAAGTGCCAGAGGTTCCGACACGTCATTAGTGAGTGGTTCCAATAATAGTGGGTCAGGTGTCCTCCAGCCCAGCGTGGTGGAGGAGGGTCAGTGTAGCCCAGCTTCAGCAACCAACCAACGCACGCCACAACCGCAACAACGCCACCCACCACCACCCTCCGCACCTGGACTCCGATCAGCACCGAAGACACCATCCGCACAATGAACTCCGTCCACTCCGGATCTCCGACTGATCCCTGCCCTCACCACATCTTCAACAAGGCCGACGCTGTCATCGCACCCCACCTGCGGGACATTATCAACACCTCCTTCGACACCGCCACCTTCCCGGAGAGCTGGAAGCACGCAGAGCTCAGCGCTCTTCTCAAGAAACCTACAGCGGACCCCACCGAACTCAAGAATTACCGTCCCATCTCGCTCCTCCCGTTCCCAGCCAAAGTCATCGAGAAGACCGTCAACAAACAGCTGGCCGCCTTCCTCGAGACGAATGGATCCCTCGACCCCTCACAGTCTGGCTTCTGAGCGAACCACAGCACCGAGACCGCCCTCATCGCTGCCACCGATGACATCCGAACCCTGATGGACAACGGAGAAACAGCGGCCCTCATCCTCTTGGACCTCTCCGCGGCTTTCGACACTGTCTGCCACCGCACCCTAGTACAGCGCCTCGGCAACATCGGAATCCAGGAGAAGGCACTGGAATGGATCACCTCCTTCCTCAACGGAAGAACACAGAGAGTCCGCCTACCACCGTACAAGTCAGAGGCCACCGAAGTCATCTGCGGCGTCCCTCAAGGATCCTCGCTGAGCCCCACCCTCTTCAACGTCTACATGAGCCCCCTCGCGGCCATCGCACGCCAACACAACCTCAACATAATCTCCTACGCCGACGACACCCAGCTGATCCTCTCCCTGACCAACGACCCCGCCGCCGCCAGAGCCAACCTGCACGAAGGGATGAGAGATGTAGCCGAATGGATGACGACCAGCCGCCTGAAACTGAACTCAGACAAGACGGAGGTCCTCATCCTGGGCTCCTCGCCCTCCGCCTGGGACGACTCCTGGTGGCCCCCCGCCCTGGGCACCGCACCCAAAACGACGGACCACGCACGCAACCTGGGCTTCATCCTGGACTCCTCCCTCTCCATGACCAGACAAGTCAACGCCGTCTCCTCGTCATGCTTCAACTTCCTACGCATGCTACGGAAGATCTTCTGGTGGATCCCCACCGAGACCAGGAAGACTGTCACCCAGGCCCTCGTCACCAGCCGACTGGACTACGGCAACGCCCTCTACGCCGGAACCACCGCCAAGCTCCAGAAGAGACTCCAGCGGATCCAGAACGCCTCAGCCAGACTCATCCTTGACATCCCACGAAACAGCCACATCTCCGGACATCTGAGAGACCTGCACTGGCTCCCCGTCAACAAAAGAATCGCCTTCCGTCTCCTCACCCACGCGCACAAAGCCCTACACGACCAAGGCCCGAGCTACCTCAACAACCGGATCAACTTCTACACTCCCAAGCGCCACCTCAGATCAACCAGCCACGCCCTCGCCGCCGTCCCCCGCATCCGAAGAGCGACAACAGGAGGAAGGTCCTTCTCCTACCTGGCCGCCAAGACCTGGAACTCACTCCCGACCGACCTGCGCCTGACCCAAGACCACCTCTCCTTCAGAAGCTCAAGACCTGGCTGTTCGAGCAGTAACGGCACCCCCCCCCCCCCCACCTAGCGCCTTGAGACCCTACGGGTGAGTAGTGCGCTCTATAACTGACTTGATTGATTGATTGATTGATAGGTCCCAGTATAGTGAGGAGGGTATAGGGGCTTACTACCTGTCTCAGTGGAGCGGGAGTGAGTGTGTGACCGAGAGTCCCCAGACGCCTGAAGCCCTGCCTCAGAGCCTGGATTGTTTCTTTAGGGAACACCAGGTTGGGGTTCTAGAGTCTGGCAGTACCGCTCCGGTAGGGAGGGTACTCGAGTGCAGAAAAAGGAGTGATTGGGGAATAGTATGTGAGTCCCCAGAAGTCCTGGAGTGCCAGGCAATTATTCCACCGAAGGTTTTAGACCAGAGGTTGAGAGGCCAGGATCAGGTTCAGCCTGACCTGAAGGATGGAACGACTGTAATCAGTGTCCTGACCAGTTCTTCTTCCAGAGGTACCGCCCCGGTTGGGAGGGAGCAGGACTCTGGAAGGGGGTGCAGAGGGTGGGAGAACCCACCTCTGACCCCGGTGCAACCTGAGGGGTTAAACCCTAGGTTGGGAGAATGGCATTCTGAGGGTACCCCTCGCAGGAGGAGGAGGAACTCTAGAAGAAGAGGAAGTTGACCTGAGGGACAGTTCTAGTGTTGTGCCTATGTGCACCTTGCGCAATTTGTGATTTAGTTGCCAATGTGATTTCTGCGCAATTGTTATTACCTGCACCTCTGAATGTTTTATGCATCATGTGTTTTGCTTCTTTCCCTTTGCTATGTGTTTGATGCTTAGGTGATTGTTTTTCCTTCTATAGGTCCTGCTAATAAGGTCCTAGTTCCCTGCGTGATTACCCTAAGGTGGTTAAGGTTGCGTAGGAGGTATTTGCCCTTTACCAGTAATTACTGGTTGTATGCTACATGTACTATTTTGGTGCTACAGTCATTATATGTTCTATGTGCTAAGTGTTATACCTACAAGTATTATTATTCCTACAAAGTGCAAATTACAACAAGTGCTAGTTCTAAAAGTGCATACCCCCGACAGTGGTCCATGTGGCCCTGTCCTGTACAGAATCCCCTGTAAATTCTGCCCGTGCCTGTTGGCACATTGTAAAGTGTGTGTTTTTATCTAATGTGTTTTACTAAAATACAAAGGCTATTTTTTATATAACCTTGTGTGTTGTTTCCTTTGTGGTGGGCCTTGGGTGTTGTTGCTGGGTGCGCGCGCAGACGCTTTACACATCGCTTCAGAGATTAGCCTTGCTGCTCGCGTCACGTTACCTAGAGGGTGAGCAGGGGTTATCTTGGTGTGTAACTCCCTTGCCCTGACTTGGGAATGGTGATCTCTGACTGACTTTGGCGCAAGCCCTGGCCAGCCGGGGATCCCGTTTCTAACAGAGGGCATCATAGAACAGATGGAAGCCAGTGAATGGGTTGAACCTTTGGTCGTAGCGAAATGCCCCAACGGCAAGCTGAGGTTATGTGTGGACCTGCGTGACCTCAACAAAAACATAGTTATAGAACAATTTCCCCTTCCCAAAATAAGTGAAATACTGGCTACAACAAAGGGAGTCAAATGGTTTTCGACTATTGACTTAAAGTCGCCATACAACCAAGTACCACATCGTGACAGCAAAAAACTCACTGGTTTCATCACACCCTTTGGGTGTTTCCAGTTCACAAGGGTACCATTCGGACTGGCATCCGCGGCAGCGATGTTTCAAAGACTTATGAGCAATATTTTCAAGGGAGTTTCAGGAATATTGATGTTCCAAGATGACATCCTTGTGATTGGAAGGACTAGGGAAGAACACGACAAGAAAATAAAACAGGTACTGGAAATACTGGAGGCAAAGGGACTCTCAGCAGAATACAGTAAATGCAAATTTGCGTGTGTATCTGTGAATTACCTGGGACACAAAATCAACGGCAATGGAATCAGCCCAAAGAAACACTTACTCGTTGCTATAAAGAACTCTCCAGTACCAAATAACAAAGAAGAAAATAGGTATTTCCTGGGACTTGTAGAATTTTACACAAAATTCATCAAGAACGAGTAAAATCTATGATCTACGAAAATTAATAAAAATGAGGAGCAAATTTGAGTGGAGCGACACTTGCCAATATTCGACACACTTAAAACGGAATTGTGCAACGCAATGCCCTTGCAAGGATTTGACCCTTTGCTCAATAATACAATCACCACAGATGCTAGTTCCAAAGGACTTGGGGCAGTTCTAACCCAAAAAGACAACAAAGGAGCAGATTGTACCGTTGCGTTTGCGTAACGATCCTTGACCCCAATGGAGGAAAAATTCTCTGTCATCGAACGTGAGGCATTGGCTTGCGTATGGGCATTGGAACATTTCCTCAATTTCGTGTGGTGAAACAAAGTCACCCTATGCACTGATCATAGGCCTCTCACCAAGGTGTTCACAACAAAAGGCCTGTATAATGCATCCCCAAGGTTACCTCGCCTATCAAAGCGCCTGTTTGATTACAACTACAGTATTCACTACATTCCAGGGGTGAAAAATGTAGTAGGAGACTTCCTGAGCAGGTTGCCAGTGGGAACTGCAGAACTAGACACTTCGAAGGAAGTGGAAGAGTATTGTATAGTCAGCCTGGAAGAAAGTTTCCAGGGAATTTCAAATGAAGAGTGGCTAACAGAACATGAAAAGGACGAAGACATATGTAAAGTAATCAAAATGTTGGCAGGAGGATGTGCACACAAAAACCATCTATCTGAAACTCAGAGGCATTTTTACTAAGTATGGAACGAACTGTCCCACGAGAAAAGTTTGTTGTTAAGAGGTGGTAGAGCAGTTCCTCCCACCACACTAAGAAAGAGAATTCATAGGCATAGTAAAATGTAAAAACAGAGTGAAGGAAAACTACTGGTGGCCAGGAATAAGCATTGAAGTAGAAAGGATAGTTAGAGAATGCAGCATGTGTCTACACTCAGACAAAACACAGGTAACCCCTTTACCCCATCACTTGCCCAGCAATGCCTTTAGAAAGGGTGGGCGTGGACATTATCGGTCCTGTAGAAGAACATGAAGAACAGTGGTACATAATCGTCATCATAGACCATTTTACTAAATGGCCCCAACCCAAATTTACCACCAGAGCTGATTCAAAGGCTGTGGTAGAGTTCTTAGACAGCGTATTCATACGGAAAGGGCTCCCTAAACAAATTATTAGCGACAATGGGCCGCAGTTCATATCAGATGCTTTCAAGGCATACACATCTAGAAACAGAATTGAGCATAAAACCACATAAGTGTACCACTGAGCCAGTAATGGCGCAGTGGAACACTTCAACAGAGTCCTCAAGGATATCATACAGCTGACTAACAGTAATAAGCTAGGCTGGAAAAAGGAGATCCTTAAGACCTTGTGGGCTTACAGAATTACACCGTGTGACACTACTAGTCACAACCCATTTGTACTAATGCGAGGTAGGACACCACTCACCAAAGACAACGTGGGGTGGACATTAACGGCAAAAAGAGTGCAATGGTCTACTGACCAAGTGAGGAAAATAAATGAGTAAGTGCAACAAAATTACAAAACCCAGTATGATAGTAAACACAACTGCAAACCGGTGCAAATCTCTGCTGGAGACAAAGTAAAAGGGTATACACCCGTTACAACGGATCTTTTACTCCGCACTACCATTACAACGCGACTTTTACTCCGCATACCATTACAACGCATTGCGCTGGGGGGCGCTCTAGGATAGGGAATAAGTATAATTTACTATCCAACACCTTCCCTAGGGTCCACGGGGACTGGAGTTAGAATAGTAAATTATACTTACCACTATCCAGCGCCCCAAGGCGCTATGCGTTGTAACGGTATGCGGAGTAAAAGTCGCGTTGTAATGGTCTGCGGAGTAATAGTATGCGTTATAACGTCATACATCCAAGTAAAAGTTAAGAGAAGTGGGCACATAGGGAAAGGGCAGGACAAGTACTCCCCACCCCTGTCTGAAAACAAGGTGGTTTGTAACTCTGCTCTTTTGAGCGATGGCAGGGTGTTGCACTTCTCTGCTATTTCTGTGTGCAAACCTTTCTCTGTAAACCCAGACATTACACCCATTCAAGAATCTGGCAGTGAATGATACTGCGCTAGTAAGAGCAACAATGCCCTATCAGATTCTTCTGACTGTGAGTCAGACCGCGAACTGGTCAACTCAAGAGCTGAGACACCCAACATGGCTGCACCCACCACAACTGACAATGCATGTGCCATCACCCAGCGCACAGACACAAGTAGGGTAGTCAGGTTATTGCCCCCTACTCCTGGACGTCAACAGTCACCCCTTGTCAGTACCAGTAGAAGTGGTAGGGGAGTGTTACCACCGGTTAAACTCTGTGACTATGCCTGTGATTAATCCGTATGCTATGCTATGCAACGTTTGGATTATTTCTCTCTCCTTTCCCTCCCTCGCCCCCTCAACTTCCCTTTCCTTGCCTTCATTATTCCTTCGGGGGAGGATGTGTTATGTATAGTCAAGTTGTGTCCACTTCCGGACGCCGTATATTTGCATGCACTTGTGTCTCTGCGAGGACACCGTACTGTTGTTGACCTCACCTGCTGTCCGTTGATGTTAGACAGTTGACAGCTGGTGATCCTGTGAGCAGCTGATGTACCTTGCGCTCCGCGTTCGGAGCCCGTGTTGGCATATACTAATAAAGAACTTACTTTCACCTGGCCGTGCACATGGTGTTCTTTACACAAAAAAAATCCAGGTTTTTCCCCTAGGTGTACACTATGTTTTTCGCACACAGCTATTCATAATTTCAAATTTCTTATTTTTTGGGTGGGGTGTGATCCACTGTCTTTGAATATCCAGATTCTACAGTATTAATGAGATGGTCGTTTTAGTTCACTCATCCAGGCCAGGGAGGTCACAATAGAACGCTGGCGCTGATTTGTTTCCGTGCAGAGAAAGTCAGTTGGGACCTGCAAGGAGAAGAAACAGGGTGCACGCGAGCCTGTTGGTAATGTTAGTGTTAAAGTGCTTTCCACCTTCCCAGGGCCTCTCCATTAGTTAGCAGAGGTCAGGACCCAGGCTCCTAGTATTTTGACTGAACTAATACAAGCGCTCCTTAAATTAGTGAATCTCTTGAGTGAGAACTAAATCCTGCAATTTTATTGGCTTAGGTGAAATACTGAGGCCCTTGTAAATACCAATGTGCTCATAGGAAAGAAACCTGTTCTTAGAAAGCAAACAGAGGGGCACAATAAAACCTCTTACCTTCTACCTTTAGTGAAAGGATAACCTGTAGTAGCACACACCTCGCTCTAAAGCAAGGTCAGAGTACAGGCCTGTTCATAGGGAGACATTTGTAAAAGTAAAATCTTTCAAAGAATAGTAATGATTTTCTTGCTGAGAGTCCCAATACGATAAAATAGTAGTGCGCCTCATGAAGTATTGAAGAAAGGTGAACACATGTCTTTATTTCACTGCTCCCTTTAGAGAGGAATGGATACTAAGAAAGAGCGTTACGAAAAAGGCAAGTAGAAGATGTATAAAGAAGCAGGCCTGTTAATAGTACAAATGCAGCCAAATGAAAAGAACAGCGAACAACCAATACAAAGTCTGGACATTTCCATTGAGTAATAGGATTGACAGATAACTAGAATTGGTGGTGGATATGTATCTGCCCTTTTCTCATATGAGGCCGCTATTTTCTAGTCCACAGAAGCAAATGCTGTTTGATTGTCTATATTCAATAGAAAAGATCGTTCTTTTTACCTATGCTAAAAATGAATTTTGCCGGCACAGAAAAAGCATAATTCCCAAGAGCCTATATGAGTATGAGTGGTAGTACTACGGGAATATTTTTTGGGATCAGGTCGAAGGTCCAACGCCCTTTTTTTTTTATTTTTTTTTATTTTTAGACATAGCAATACAGAGAAAGGCTTTTTCATATTCTGATCTAGTAAGCAAACAATCATTTTGGCACCCTGTTATGAGTAACTCATCTAAAATAAACACAGGTATCTTAAGAGTACTAGTAATACAAAATTGAACATCATCAAAAAACAATGCCAGTTTAGAACAAGTAAAAAGCATATGGACATCATTAGCAGCTAATTGACCACATCTAGGGCAACTGCAACCCCTGGACCCTCCCCATTTGGAGATCTTAGCCGGGGTAAAGTAAAGATCAAAAAGGGCCATATAGCTTTGAGAGTGCAGGCTCCCAGAGATTAATACTGAGTTCGCTAAGTCTAGTATTGATGAAATATCAATCCCGGTCTTACCGAACTTAAGATCCAATCTAGTATTTTGAGAAGGAAGATCATCTGGTAAACCCGTTAATAAATTCTGGTACAAGGCCCCAATACGTGCTTTTCTCAAAATAAGTTCCATAAGTAAATTTTTACCAAATACAGTGGGGGTGCCCAACAGAAGTTTGTCAATGTAGCTGAGTAACTGAAGGTATTTGAAAAATTCATGTGTACCTAAACCATATTTTTCTTTTAAAAACGAAAAAGAAGCCAAATTACCATCATCCGCTAAATCACCCAAAGTACAAATGCCATATGCTCTCCACCTAACAGTAACAAAATCTTGAAAGATAGAGGGTAACAACCTAGCAGCAGCCAACAGTGTATAATAATTGTGATTAGAAATTACCCATTTCTGCCGAAATTTCCTCCAAACTGAGTACATTGTTTGAATTACCTTAAACTTAGTTTTCTTGTAATAACTGGGTTCCAGCACCGAGAGAAGAATCCCTTTGGCATCCTTGCCCAGGCATATCTCATAGATAGAGGGGGAGCAGGCTGGAAGAGTTGGGGCTCTTGCCCCAAACAGAGGAATCGCCAGATGCTGCAACAGGGCTGACAAATTATACAAAAACAAGTCGGGGACTGACTGATCACCCCCCCCCCCCTATTCTATGGTAAATGCATCCACTTAGCCGCCTTCCGAGGGTAGTGGTAGCCCCAAAGAAACCTGTTGCAGCAGCTCGCTGCTCGAGTTAGACTGGCCTGAGCAAATTCCAAAGGGATTGTCCTAAACATATATAAAAACTTAGGTAAAACAAGCATTTTCAAAACGTTCCTCCTACCAAATAAAGAAAGATGCAGCTTGTCCAATCTATTCAAAGTAGCATTAACTATTTGAATAATTGGTAGAATATTTATTTCCGGTAGGCATTCCACTGCTGCTGTGATTTCAACCCCCAAATATTTGGCGCTTCGTACCACTGGCGCGTCCGATGGGCCCATATTACTGGTTTGTATCACCTGAGTTTTCTGAACATTTAACTTATACACAGAAAGATGACCAAAAGAATCCGCCAACCTCTGTAAATCTATAAACGCAGACACATTAGTGGTTAAGACAGCAATGTCATCGGCGTAAGCCAAAACTTTAAATTCATGTATCCTAACCTTGACAGGAGCTATGTTTAGAGAAGATTCTATTTTATTAATGAACGGATCGATGTATAAAGCAAATAGAAGGGGTGAACAGGGGCACCCTTGTCTAGTGCCCCTCCCAATACCAAAAGAACTTGAGACAAGACCTGAGATTGATAACATTGCCTGGGGAGAGATATACAATGATTGTATAGAATGTATAAAACTTGGGCAAAAACCCTTCCATTTCAAAACCCTCCACAGGAACCCCCAGGCAACCCTATCGAACACCTTTTCGGCGTCCAATAGGATTAGCCCTAGGGAAATTCTGTGACTTGAGCCCAATCCAGCAGAGCTATAACTCGGCATACATGGTCCGCCGTATCCCTACCCGGGATAAAGCCATGCTGGCGGATTGACACCAAAGGAGATATAACTGATGCAAGTCTGGCCGCGAGGATTTTTGCAAATAGTTTGCTGTCCGTATTAATTAATGAAATCGGACGAAATGAGGCTGGATCAAGCTCTGGCTTGTCTTTTTTTTTTTTTTTAATCAAATTGATAGTTGTCAAATGCCACGAATCCGGAGTGATCCCTAGCTGAGCTTTCCTAAAAGTTGTTAAAAGATCTTCACGAAGCTCGGCCCTAAATGTGGAATAAAATTCTAATGGAATGAAGTCAGGCCCAGCTGCCTTGCCTTTAGCGGCCAAAAAAGAGTTCTGAGAGTCGGACATTTTGCGCGTATTAAGATCAGCCACAAAGGCATCAAACTCTTGATCTATAGTAAAATCCCTAACTTCCTCGGTATACAAAGACTGGTAAAATTCCAAAAAGACAGATAGTACCTCTTCCGGAGTATCATAGATCTGCCCCTGAGCCCCTTGAATCTTAACAATACGGTTAGCCAACCCCCGCTGCTGCAGACGTTTGGTGAGGACCCTGCCTGATCTCTCACCAAACTCAAACATTGTCGAGCGGAACTGTAAGTATTTAGCAGCAAGGTCCTGGCCAAGGAACTCAAGAAGAGAAGACTTATTACAGGCAACCCGCGCCTGAATAGGATCTATATTATAGCCATCCCTAATAGCACTGGTAAGCTGAGTCTCTACGCGGCGCAGTTCGTCAATGCGTTCATTAGTCTGTGTTTGAACTAACTTCTGGCGATGGAATGAGAGGCTTTTCGTTTCTCCACGAATTGCGACCTTAAATGAATCCCACAGAACCTCACTAGAGACTGAGCCTCTGTTAATGTCCGGAAATTCAGGTATCCAAGACCTCATATGATCAGTGTACATTGTTTCCGATAATAATTTTTGCTCGAACGTCCATGATCTTGGAGTTCTAGCTAGAGACTTTAAAGTACAACTAATAGTTAATAAATTATGATCTGAAATAATTCTGGGCATAATTGAGATTGTGGTGGTATCTGCAACTTGATCTGACACACAAAAATAATCCAGACGAACCATTTTCTTGTGGGGAGCACAGAAATACATTGCACCATCAATGTTTTTAAAATGATGAAACCAGAGGTCTATCATTGAGTGTTCTTGTACCAAAGCTTGCATAGCCCGATAGACTCTGGGTTTCAGACCCACATATTTCTGACCTTTAAGCAAATCAAAGCTAGCAGCTAAATCAATATTAAAGTCACCACAGAGATACACTGGATGTGCCCATTGAGCCAACTCTACATTTAAATAGTCCAAAACGGAGGGATCATCGGAATTTGAGCTGTATACAGTGCAAACCGTGAAGTTTGTGCCATTAGCCACAAGTTCTACCAATGCTCATCTCCCCAGAGTATCCTGTTTAGATCTTATACATGTGCCAACTCCGCTGTTTAACAATATGGCTACCCCTCTTATCATAGAAGACTGTTGAGAACATGCTACTAAATCAAAGCCATACAAAAGGGGGTGGTGATGGACGGAGCATCTAAACCAATCAAACACTCACACCCAGTCAAAAGATCTGGGTTTGATCCATCACCGTTCTTTAGCCCACTCTGCCACCCCAGTTCAGACATTGCTATATGCAAATCAGTCTGACCCTGTACCTCATGGGAACAGTCCAGCCTGAACTGCAAAGCCATGCCTTCACTGGACCGGAAACAAGCTTCCGAGGACCGGTTTCTGGTTTAGATGCTCCGTCCATCACCACCCCCTTTTGTACCGCTTTGGCCGCCATAAGTGTGGCAGGGTATGCTCAGACATGAGTCCCTTGTTCACTTTGCCACTGGATTCAAGCAAGCCGGGCTGAAGACGGCTGTAATGCCAGAAACCGGTCCTCGGAAGCTTTTTTCCGGTCCAGGGAAGGCATGGCTTGGCAGTTCGGGCTGGACTGTTCCCATGAGGCACAGGGTCAGACTGATTTGCATATAGCCATGTCGGAACTGGGGTGGCAGAGTGGGCTAAAGAACGGTGATGGATCAAACCCAGTTCTTTTGACTGGGTGTGAGTGTTTGATTGGTTCAGATGCTCCGTCCATCACCACCCCCTTTTGTACCGCTCTGGCCGCCATAAGTGTGGCAGGGTATGCTCAGACGTGAGTCCCTTGCTCACTTTGCCACTGGATTCAAGCAAGCCGGGCTGAAGACGGCTGTAATGCCAGAAACTGGTCCTCGGAAGCTTTTTTCCGGGCCAGGGAAGGCATGGCTTGGCAGTTCGGGCTGGACTGTTCCCATGAGGCACAGGGTCAGACTGATTTGCATATAGCCATGTCTGAACTGGGGTGGCAGAGTGGGCTAAAGAACGGTGATGGATCAAACCCAGATCTTTTGACTGGGTGTGAGTGTTTAATTGGTTCAGATGCTCCGTCCATCACCACCCCCTTTTGTACCGCTTTGGCCGCCATAAGTGTGGCAGGGTATGCTCAGACGTGAGTCCCTTGCTTACTTGGCTCCGTCCATCACCACCCCACTAAATCAAAGCCAGGCATATTTAAACAACTGCGATTATTCCATGATATGTGCGTTTCTTGCCGGCACACCACCTCCAACCGAAGACCCTGAATAATTCGGAAAAGCAAAGCCCGCTTCTTACCATTATTAAGGCCACAGACATTCCATGAAGATGTATTTATTTTACCTAACGGCATTAAAGTAAAGATAACTGAACATCAGGATTAGGGCAATTAGCTGTTTTAATTCGTGATTGCCACAATAAAAGAAAACATTTTCAAGCTGATTTTTTGTATGCACCCCTACCCTTCCCCCAACCCCCAACAAACCCCACTCCCAGCCCTACAACCTACCCACCACCCCCCCACCTCCCCACCTCCACCCCCCAATCTAAGCAACAGGACCGAAGTCCAATTGATGGAGAGACTGGTATGAGCAATAATGCCCCCAAGATTGCCGCCAAACCGCGAGAGAGAAGAATTTTTTTTTTTGTTTTCAAACAAAAAAGTAGGATATGGCTCATAGAGGTGTAAAAGGATAACAATGCAACATTGGAATTTCAATGACTTCCACTACAAAAACACCACCCTCAAAGGAGAGAAAAAGAAAAAAGTTATACTGTACAGTGAAAATAATACTTCAATTCACAATGAATCCAGAAAAACTTTAGCCTGAATTTCGGATTCAAAAAACCTGGTCTGGCCTTGATGTATAATCTTAAGTTTAGACGGAAAGAGCAAAAAAACCTGTGCCCCCTTTGACTGGAAGGGGGCAATAAGCTGACGGAGATGCCACCTCCGTTCAACCGTAGCTGGACAAAAGTCCAGTCTAACAAAAAATTGGCAACCCTTCCCTGATCTTTGCTTATCTGGCCTGGCCAGGTCATAAATTCTTTCTTTAGCTAAAAAGTTTTGAAAACAAATTAGAATAGCGCGGGGTCTGTTAGTAGTTTGACCTGACCGTGGTCTGATTTTAAAAGGAAAACGGTGGGCACGCTGAATCTATGGCTGCCAGACCCAATCCTTAAGTTCCAGAAATGCCTCTGTAAACAGATCGACAACAAATTGCCGGGTGTCCGACCCTTCCGTACCCTCAGGTACCCCCAAAATCCTTAGGTGATTGCGCCGAGCGCGATTTTCCATGTCGATCAATTTCCTTTGGAGGTCAAGCCTCTGGGACTGAATTGCAACAATCGTTGATTTTTGGGCAACTACATCATCTTCTAAGTTGGAAATTCGGCCTCTGTAATCCTCGTTGCAATGTCAGTGCATGTTTTTATCACTCTTAGCAATAAATGTTGTATTCTACGACATGATCCCTGTGCACGGGCGCTCTCCTGCCTGGTCTCCTCCCGATGGGCCATTATCGTTTGATTCAGTACAGCTAATGTCATCTCGCCTGGGGGAAGACTCATAGTGGGATCCTGAGTATTTAAAGCCGGAGATGAAAAAGTATCTTGTGCTCCAGAATGAGTAGAAAATAAATAATCCCAGGCAAGGGGTCCGGAATTTAGGCAATCAGCGGCATCCTGAGGTACCTTACGAACTGTAGGCAGCCCCGTAGTGCTTAAGAACTTGTTTGTACGTCAATCACCCAGCTCACTGCCTTCCTCATCTGACCAATCTTTGTCAAGCCCAACTTCATCGGCAGAAGACCCCGTGTGCTCCGAAAGAGAGAAAAAATTGTCGGTTTCTAAGTCAGGAAGAGTATTAGATGCAACAGGGACTACATCTGCCACAATCCCACTGAGATGTAAGCTGGAAACCGAAATGGAGTTGAGAGATGCCGCTTGCCCGCCGGCACCTACAGGCGCCCCCTCCTCTTCAGCAGGGCCGGACTGGCTACCGGGCGTTTTGGAATGCTGCTGAGCTGGGGGCTGATTTCGTTGATGGGGACCTGCGTGTACTGAACGAAATCCATTTTGCTTTAATTATTTCAAAGTACACGCAGGTCTCCATGAACGAAATCAGCCCCCATCGCAGTGAAATCAGCCCCCAGCTCGGCAGAATTCCAAAACGCCCGGTAGTCAGTCCGGCCCTGCTCTTCAGCCTGTACCAGTAAGTTTGTAGCGCCCCCCCCAGCGGTGTTTTGGGTGGGGGTGGCAACGTCAGTAGATACAGTTAACGTAGATTTAATCTTACCGGGTACAGGCGCGGTGACATCCAATAGCGGGGCTGTGGGGGCGCCTGCAGAATCAAGTGCTGCAGGGCTCTGTTGCCCTTTAACTACAGAGCCTCTACGAGTCTTAAACATAGCTGGAACTGGGGGCAGGGAAGCCTTGGCACTCTTCACAGGCTTGCTGGTAGCATCCGTATGGAGTTTCTTTAGAGACTCTGCTTGCGGTGATACCATGGCGGTTGTTGTTTTACCCATAGCCCTAGAGGAATTTCGGGTCGGGTTTTGATTCTTCAGCGGCATTGAAGATTCAAAGCGATGGCGCTGGAAGCGCTGACAGAGCAGGAACTGCTGCTGGGAGACTGACGCACTGAAGGCAGACAAGCGCTGTATTAGGAGCAACGAAGTGAGCGAATTATACTGAGAAATGTGAATTTGCCAGAGCATCTCTCTTCGCATGCCAAGGAAAATAATGATGTAATCGGAATAAACTGCACAGTCCGCACTGTAGAGCTCAAGGTTAGTGGTTCATCCCAGGGGGACCGTTTGCTAAAACCAGCTCACTCGGCCAGCGTTCTGGCCGCCATCTTGCCCACGGAACTCATGACTATGTTCCAGTCCGAATGTCCAACTCCCTATTAATAAAAGAAGGCACAGCCCTTACTGTTTGTACTGATTTCCTATGGATATTCCCAGATTACTCCCATTTTACGTTTTGTGGTCAGTTCACAAAAGGCACATAGGAGAACATTAAAGAGAACTAACTACACGAGTGCCGTTTAATGTACTTCAAAATTCTTTGTGCAATAGGCCCCAGTGTAGTCATCTAATTTGATAAACCAAGTAAAAGGAACGTGTCAAACAAGCTGCCGATTACAACGTTCAATACAAATAGAAAAGTCTGAGCTTTACTACAAGAGCATAGCAAGTCACAAATACCTTTTTGTCTAGTAATTTTGTGTGTGTTCAGCATCACTTCAAGGAATGCTGTTTCTTGCATGCAAAGACGTTTTTGTCAGTACGATGTTTCTGCGATTATTAACATACTGCATTTTCAAATAGGTTTGAGCCAGGGATAAAGGACACAAAACTATGCTTTTGACTCGAGTCACACTCTAAAACCACACTCGGTTTAAGTCATTGAGCAAACACTGGCATAGTTAATAAGGCACCGCTTGCATTGGGAGTGCTGTGCAAATCAAGCACATGTACTACAGTGAAAATATAAAACAAAAATGGTCACTTTCTCTACTCAGTCCATGTAGGAGAAAAACAATAATCTGACGATTCATTGTATTTTTGTGATGCCTTCATGCTTTTCAGTGGAAGCACCTCATATAAAGTGGAACTATATCTTCAGTCAATCATGCCAAGTGAGAAGAAACTTTGTACTGTATTTCTTGTGCTGAAAATGACTGCATTTTAAACAATGTAACATTCACAGTACCCCTGCAAACACATACAGAATGCTTCAAATCCCAATTAAAATACAAATTTGTGGATTAAAGTGTACAAATAGCACTGCAAATCAGTCAGATTTGAGCAAACTTAATAACGAGTCTGTGTCCATCCAGATATCGCTTAACGTTTTGCTCCCATTAACACCACCATAGTCACTTGATGAGATGCAATGTGACGCCAAATCCTACCCCTACATATCTCGTATAAATACTGAATTACTATACTGCCTTCCTGTACATCACCTTCTACAACAACTGCAAGAGCACAGGCACACTACTCTGTCCAGGGAAATAGTTGGAACACTGTGGTTAAACCACAAGTGTTTTGACTCCACAAGCTCTACAACGCATGCCTTAACCAAGTATATGCCCTAACCACACATAAGGCTAAGCATGGGCGTAAAATCCGTTCCGCTCGCAGAATGTGCAAATTTTTAACAAATTCGCATTCCGCGAATTGCGCGAATTTGTCAAAAAATGTGCAATTTGCGGATTTTTTTGCTTGGTCGCGAGACACGCAATTGCACAACGCGAGCATGCAACTAGCCCATGTACGACCGCATGGGTAACCTCGCGGTAGCCCTGCTGAAAAAATCCAGCAAACACGCAAAAATCCCTGCGAACACGCAAAAAGCCCCGCGAACACGCAATTTGCAAATTTCACCCATACTTAGTTGCGGCAATGCGTGGTCTAGCTGCGGAAGGAAGAAGGAAGACCTCGCAGAAAGCGGTGAGGTAAGTGGGGCTGGGTGTAGTTCGGGGCTGGTTTGGGGGTTGTTTTGTTTTAGTTTAGTACGCTGGGGGTGGGTCGGGTTTGTTTTGTTGTCTGGGGTCAATCTGGTTTGGTTTGTTGGCTGAGGGATGGGTCAGGGGTTGTTGTGCTAGCCTGGGGGGTGGGTCGGGGATTGTTTTGTGGTCTGCGGGGTCAGTCAAGGTTTGGTTTGTTGGCTGAGGGGCTGGGTCAGAGGTTGTTTTGTTAGCCTGGGGGGGTGGGGTGGGATTAGTTGTGTGTGCTGTGAGTGGTTCTGTGTAGTTTTGGGGGCTGGGGGTGGGTCGGGGTAGTTTTGTGGGCTGGAGGGTGAGGAAGGTAGTTTTCAGGGCTGGGGTTTGGGGAAGTTTTCAGGGCTGGGGGTTCGGGACTAGCTTTCAGGGCTGGGGGAGTTTGGGGAGTTTTCGGAGCTTAGGGTAGGTTTCAGAGCTTGGGTAATCGGGTTAGTTTTTAGGGCTGGAGGGTCAGGGTAGTTTCAAAAAAAAATTGAGGTAAAGGCATGCATGGTTAAGATGCATTTGTTTGTTCATGTTGTGTGGTAGAGGCACGCATGGTTTATCCACTCGTGGTTCTATCATCCAACCCTCTGCCCACATTTTCAGCTCCTCTCAGCCTTGGCCTTCATCACATCCATAATCTGTTCCCTCCATACTTATTTATTTGAATGTTTTTTATAGCATGTACATGACCCTTGGGAGTATCAGAGCGCATTACAAACTTTCAGAGATCAAAGCAATAATAACAATGATAACATATTTGAGAAGAAATAAAGGGTAAGGTAGAACCAAAAAAAGGGAGGGTAAGCTTACAATGTGCAGAGAACAGCAAAGGTAAACCAATAAAAATAACATACTCAAGAAAACTGTTTGATCAGGCAATGTAGAGAAAAAGGAGGGTAATGTCAGGACCTGTTAAAACAGATTGAAGACTGAGATCAACTGCGGAGTACCCCCATGCTCTTCAACATCGACATTGCCCCCCCTCGCATCATCAGAAAACATGGGCTTAGCATAGTATCCTACGCCGACGACACCCAGCTCATCCTCTCCCTCACAAGGCAACCCGACACCACCCGACTCAGCTTCCAGGAAGGAATGAAAGACATTGCATCCTGGATGAGCAGCAGCTGTCTGAAGCCCAACTCAGAGATAACAGAAGTCGTCGTCCTCGGATCCACAACCTCAGTGTAGGACAAAATCTGGTGTCTCTCTGCTCTTTGCATCCCCCCTACCCTCACAGACCATGTTTGCAACCTCATCATCATACTCAACTCCTACCTCACCATGATCCGACAGATCAACGCAGTCTCCTCCTCGTGCTACAACACCCTCTGCATCCTTCGCATGACCTTCAAGTGGATCACAGCCGAATCCAGAAGGCCGTCACCCAGGCATTTATAACCAGCAGACTGGACTACGGAAACATCCTCTATGCCAGAATCAACAAATCCCTTCTCCGGAAACTCCAAACCATCTAGAACACCACGGCCAGGCTCATCCTTGGCATCCCACAACATAAACACATCACCCACCTACGACACCTCCACTGACTCCCTGTCGAGAAGAGGGTAACCTTCAAGCTACTAACTCATGCTTACAAATCCCTCCCTAAAACCGGACCCCAATACCTCAATGAAAGAGTCTCCTTCTATGTACCCAAGAGAAACCTCCGCTCCGCCGACCTCACCCATATGCAGAGCCAGAACGAGTAGATATATTGATAGACAGAATCTTCCAATTTCCCTACAACTATACAACGCATAGTTGAACTCTTTTCCAGCTGCCTCCCCCGGCACATCTTGTTCTGTGGTAAAGTGCAATCTGTGGCAAACATTGTTTACAACGCACGCGTTACAACGTGTGTCATTACAACAAATGTTTTACAACACAAAATCCATTACAACGCACTCCCCAAAGTAACATCCCAGCACAGTTAGAATAGTAATTGCGTTGTAATGGATTATGCGTTGAAACGACATGCATTGTAATGGATTTTGTGATGTAAAAAATGTGTTGTAATGACACGCATTGTAACACATGATTTGTAAAGTGTCATATTCGTAATCTGTATCTGTCAGTTCCTTACGATTGAGATTGCGGTCCTGTAGATTGGCAATCTGGAGCAGAACATGTCCAACCTGAAGTCAGTATGTCAACTATTTAGCACTCCCTGTCTCATACCTGCACAATATTGGGTCAACAATCATGCTACCCATGCTGAAAACAGAGACATATTTAATGCATGTGTAATTGTGGTTCTGTTTTCATCTTCACTATTTTTTTTTCTGTTGAGTACCTACTATACAATTGCCTCAGAAGCTACCTACACTGTTCTAACCTACTCACACCTTTAAAGAGAGGCTTTTTGCTGATTTCTTAGAAACAGATGCCCCACATTTCCAATTTTGCCAAGACTACTCCTCCTGAATCTTATCCTCCTCTACCTTCTGTAGCGTGGGATCTTGTCCAATATCACACCATGCTTATGAACCTCTCCTTCTGTCAAGTTACAGGTGGGGCACCCAAGTGGTAGAAACATTATTACTGCAATCAATACCTCTCTGCTGAGGCTCTTCACTTTTGCTGCTTAGCTCCAAACAAGATGGCATGCATATACAACTTAACATCCGTCCTTACCCCTGCCAATTTACCTCTTTAGACATCCTCCATTGAACACACCATCTCATTTGGCTTGTCTTGCAATCTGCAATAATCTATTTGTCAAGGAAACACCTTAAAAAAACAATTTTCTAAGTACTGCACAGTAGATCCCTCCCTTGTATTTAATCTACGAAAAATGTGATTATTAGTTTAGGGGGTAAATACCCACCTCAAGTACTAATAACAATATTTGTCAGGGTAAACCACTAAAGTGATTAAATATTCCTGAGCTTAACCCCTTGGTAGTGTTCCAGGGATTCTGCAGAGTCACAGAACTATGATTGGGATCATAGAACCTTAGTAGGTAGTGACTGAGTCATCCTACCACCTGAGTACCCATGAGCCCGAGACCCACTAGCTATAGTGTCTCACTTGCCCTCCTACTCACTCCCAGAGGAACAAGTGATTAAGCACCCTGAACATAACACTCCTGACCCTCTTAGGAATCGCAGTTGTAGGATACACCCTTTGGCTCTCACACTCGTACTAGTCCACAATAGGTTCTGTCAGAGACGCAAGGAAAGTTTAAAATGTTCATTTTAACTATTGTGCTCTAGTATGCAGTATATATGCCACAATTAGTAAGAAAATGCCTAACACAAATATGGTCAGCAAAGTAAGTAGTCCATAAATCATAAAATGAGCTGTCATTATACAAAACAGAGTAGGCTAAGCCCCTCCCCTTTTACAGAAGCAATGTGATATCAGTAGATCTCTGGTAGTTTGCTGCAAACGCCATACCTTAGCATGCACAGTTCTACATCTCAGGTGCTGTCACTATCTCTTCACTGGAAAGATCCCTCTCCAAGTCTTTTGTGCACACCTATATGGCAGAAGTATGTGTTCCTAAACAACAGCTGCATTTGTGTGCTTTGTCCATGTGCTGAGGCCAGACTAGAACAAAATAACAAGGGGAATTGTTGTTCGACCTTGTAATCGTTTGCAGACCAAATCCCAGGAAGAACAGAACATGAAAACAACAGCAGGTTCTGTGTGAAAGTACAGTGTGGCACAAAGCAAAATACGTTTTTATAGTAGCGTGCGCAAAGCAGAAGGCAGTCTGCAATGTGCTCATGTTAACATAGGGAAAAGACAACTGGCCTGCATTGGGCATATGACAGTAGCTATGTTACAGAGGAAACATGCTGAACTTAGAGGCAATGTGTACAGTATTTGTGTAGTACTTACATTAAGACAATCTAAACACAACACAGGAAAATCCCAAACCAATTTAGAAAAATAAAGCAACTTTTAATACTTTAAAAGGACATAAAAATAACACAAATCCAATATGGGGATCTGGCTATATGAATTTTCAAAGTTTTAAATAAAAGTAGCACCAAAAAGCATTCAGCGTCAATCACAGTCAACTGGTCAAAGTAAATAGGGAACAAGGTGAGATTTGAGGCTGGTGACGATATAACGCAGGTCAGATACAGAAACCAGGTTCGACCTGATTGGAAGATTTACTTTGAGACTTAGTGCCTGATTTATATTTTGATGGAAGCCCATCCTTTTGCCATGGGTATGGAGTAAATTAGTCTGTCCCCATGCTGGAGGGACTAACCACCAAATTTATAAATGACCGCCAAGCAGGTGGTTGTTAATAATGCACTTGCAGGAACCGCCGTCATGGTGGGTGATGCCAATACATATCACTGTTTGGTGCAGAGCTGTGTAAGCATGATGCAACTCTGCACCAAGCTGTTTTTTTAATTTTATTTTCAAAAGAAAATCCTGAAATTTAATTTTCTTTTTGAAAATAAAAAAGTAGCACTGTTATGTTGGGGAGCAGAATCATTATTTGCCTTTTAATGTCACTCACCGAAAGGGTTTGCTTGCCAGGAATAGACAGCAAAATAAAAAATGGCTACATTGACATGTAGCCATCCTGATTGAATGGGTGGACTTACAGCCATTTCTACAATGGCCCAAATGAGTAAGCCATAGCCACACCTAAGGTCTGCTCACAATTAAATCAGGTGGGTGGACAGTTCTGTTGGCAGTATGTATACTCCATCTCCATGAGTATGCATACCCCCATCATAGAAATCAAGCCCAAAATCTGAAAAATGTAAGTGCAAAGTCATCAGTGGGGCAGAACACCAAGATGTGGCTAAGCAGGGCTCCATGAGGTGGACAAAGTCCAGTTGAAGCTGTTGGGTTTTTGGCGTGAAAGCTCCAAGTAGAAGAAGTTTGAATGTAGTCACTTTTTAAAGTTTGTATCCCTCCAGTGGGGCGAGGTTGCAGTCTGGAGTAGAAGAGGGCTCCAAAAATCCAGATATCTTTTCTACAAGGTCCCCCTGGATTAGATCTGCTGGTGTAGTAATGCTCTGAGAGGGGGTGAACCTGAACCTTTGGACCAAAGGCAATACACCTAAGTCAGATCTGCTTGGCAGGTTTGTTCTAGTCCTCCAGAGGTCATTGGAGCAAAACGCTTCTAAGTCCCCAGGTTTCTCCGTAAGTAAGGAGGAGTACACTTTGAGATCTTCCAGAGATATAAGACCTAAGGAACAGCACTTGGGGGTGATGAATCACTCTAACAGGGGCTAACAGCTGAATTCAGGGCAGTTCAGTTAGAACTGGTCAGCTGGGTAGCTTCAGGAAAGCCCATTTTTAGCCTGTTCGGTCCCTAAAGCTTGAACAGGAAGTTTAGCTTTTGACCCTTGTATTCCACTTCTTTGTCCTGGGTAAAAGAAGACAAGTAGATCCAGTCCTTCGGAGTTCTTCTCTGGCCTCAGGGAGCAGGTTTGGCTCTCTTCTAATAGTCCTCAGGTCCAGTAGTGTTCTGAAGAGCATACTGTGGGGTGACTCTTGGCCCTTCACAACAGTAACCCTATCCAATGTTGTAGCATTTTCTGTGTGCCCCACAGCAAATAAGCCCACAGTGCAGCTCTCTACCTAAACCCTTCTCCCCTTGAGCAGAGCCTGTATGCCCACCCCAGTGGTGTGATCAGGATATTAACAACCTCTCCTTGTGGTCAGTAGAAACCAGTTCTGGGGGCAGCTCCCGATCCATTGCTCTTGAAGACTGACTGGTGGGACAAAAAAAAAGAGATTGGGCATGTTTGCCTATGACATTGGTGGTCCCTTTGAAAATAATTCTGTTCCTGGAAACTGCGCAAATGGTGCAGAGGAAGAGAAACACCTCACTACGCCGAGGCCTTTGTTTATTGCTCTCGGAGCAGTTTTCACACCTCATTCAAGGTGGAGAGGGCTGGAAGCAAATTCAAATTGTACCCTAGAGGCTTTAGGCAGGAAAACAGGTAACCCTGAAAATGTACCTTTTCCTGAATATGCATTTACAATCTAATTTAACCAATGAATTTGGCTATAACAAATCTTACAAAGAGTCCAAACATTACATTACTAGCAGTTTCCTAGCCTGAGGTAGCATTATTAAATGTAATATTGCATCCCACTGTTTTTCTATGGATCAGCCAGCATTGCCAAAGTGCAAATAGCCTTTGGGGCCTTTTCACAGCAAGGATATTTAACATGCGTTTTTTACATGTCCTGCTTTTAAATACCATGCACCATACCTTGTGAGCAGTAAAGCCTGCATTGGGGTAACATTTTTTACATTTCTAAAGAAAGATGTTGACCAATTAAAGGGGTTTATTTTGGCAAACCGGATTGCAGTATTTACACTGCCACAATCAGGCTACAATGGTAGGCCTTGAAGCCAGGTTTTACAATATTACTGTAGAGCATTGCACAATAGGTGCTGCAGTCCAATAGTGACATTTGACTACAGGTCTTGGGCATACTTTGTACCATATACTAGGGATTTCTAAATAAATCAAGAATGACAATTAGGAGTATTCCAATTTCATCATGTTGGAAGGAGAAGCACATGCACTTTTCCAATGGTTAGCTTGGGTAAGGTGCACAAAGTTATACAGCTATCAAAAATAGAGATCAGCGAAAAGGCAACAAATGCTTGGTGAAAATACAAGAATGCTGGACTTTTTACACACATTTGTAGACATGTTTCCTGTGATCAAGGCGAGTCTTCACCAAAGTACGTTGGGTGGTTTTCCTTCCTGATCAATGAACTACATAGCATTTACCAGTAATTGCTTTTTTTTCTTCAAGGGGGGAGAGGATATATATATATATATATATATATATATATATATATATATATATATATATATATATATATATATATATATATATATATATATATACACGCACGTTTCTGTGCCAAATTCTTGGGTTCCAGAAAAAAGAAAGGCAGGCACACTGGTATCCGGTTTCACAATTTAATAACACCAAAACCCCTCACCCCTTACAGACGCGTTTCGCCTTAGCAGGCTTCGTCAGTGTAACAAAGTGCATGGTTAATGTCGCCATTTTTAAAGCCATTTGCCAGAATACATTTCATAAACCTAGAAAAAGGACATCAATTCTACAAAATTACAGTGGCCATCTTGTAACGTGCAAATAGCATTATTTTCACAGGCTAAAAAGTGGCGAGTGTTGTGAAAGTGCATAGTGCTCTTTAAAAACATATGGGTTAACCATTCTATGTACAAAAGTTCATTCTGTTTACATACACAGCAATAATTACTTTAATAAAGTGTTAGATTGATTGCACAGGGAAATTATTTTTTTCTATTTCTTTTCTCCCGTTTTTTAAAGTGCATGATGTTCGTTATTCAGCCCTGAATGGGCAATTCAAGGAACAGTGCAAATTGTTCTAGTAAGGACTTGTAATGTTTTTCCCATGAAAAGATACAGACTAACAGGGCAAATTAATGTTTCTAATGATTGTTCATAGTACAGGACCTAGAGATGAACCCACAGCTCTTCATTATTGTTCAGCCCCCAAGGAGTCATGGTTTTTAAACTGATAATATACTTTGACTCCAGAATACGTAGGGATTTTTCCCTGTCACCACCACGTTCTAGTTTAGGTACCTGGTCCATGCAATAAAAACTGAGTTTTTCCCACTTGCTTTGATGGTGTTCAGCAAAGTGGCGGGCAACGGGATAAGATTTGTCTTTATTTGTAATTGCCCGCATATGTATATATATATATATATCCTCTCCCCCCTCCTATTTGATATATATATATATATATATATATATATATATATATATATATATATATATATATATATATATATATATATATATTCACTGAAAAAACCATAGGTTATAGACCATATATAGTTAGGAATTAGCATTTAAAAAACCTTATTTTACTCACACAAAACCATTGAAATTCCATATATAGTTAGTTGCACTAACTATATATTGCGCACCCGCAATCCACTGCTGATCATGTCACATATTACATCATTCATGACATGGTCAGTGACATCACTGATGACATCACTGATGACATCTCAAATGACATCACTGATGACATCACTGATGACATCATCCAGTGACTGTGTGTTTCTGTAAAGTTTAAATATGTTTTAGATATTGAAGAATGAGTAGATGTATAACTGTCTGGACGAAGGATTTAGTAGGTGCATGACTGAATGTATGAGTGAGTGATTAAATGTGTCTCACTGAGTGCATGGGTTAGTGACTAAACTGTCTTAATTTGTGCATCATTATGTCTGTTGTTCTGTAAACTACAGCATGTGTTGATCAGTAGCTATATGATTAACTATATGGGTTATTGATTGATTGTCCAAGTATTTGTATGGGAGACTGAGTGTGTGTGTGGCTGGCTGGGAGGTGTGTGACTCTGTGCAGATCAATGTGTACTTGTATCAATGATTGTATAAGAAAGTAAGTATGTGTTACTATATGTTTGAAAATGTAAGGTGCTCTATGTTTAACTGTATAGACAAGAAAATGGAAGTGTGATTGATTCTTTACAGGACTGACTAGGTGTGTGAGTAACTCCATGAATGAGTGGCAGAGTGTGAGTGTCTGTATAGGTGTATGAGTGCATATGATAGTGTTGTAAAGATGAGTGATTGTATGTATGAATGATTGTATGGGTGAATGAGTGAATGTGTGTGTAGACGTAGGAATCAGTGAGTACGTATGTAGTAACTAGTATTGGTGTGTCAATGGTTTCAAAAATTATACTCTGTATTTAACACTGGGTGAAACAGAGGTTATATTAAAATGTGAGGAGATGCATTGTATTGTCACATGAATGATATCATCAGTGATGTGGTCATTGATGTCAAATGAGATGTCATCAGTGATGTCATCAGTGATGTCATTTGAGATGTCATCAGTGATGTCATCAGTGATGTCACTGACCATGTCATGAATGATGTAATATGTGACATGATCAGCAGTGGATTGCGGGTGCGCAATATATAGTTAGTGCAACTAACTATGTATGGAATTTCAATGGTTTTGTGTGAGTAAAATAAGGTTTTTTAAATGCTAATTCCTAACTATATATGGTCTATAACCTATGGTTTTTTCAGTGAATTTTCAAGGTTTTGTAAATGCTAATTCCTAACTATATATGGTCTATAACCTATGGTTTTTTAAGTGAATTTCAATGGTTTTTTAATAGCAAATATCATAAGCTGTCGAATGTCAAGTACGTGGTAAGTGAAAACATTTTCGTGTTTATGCACACTGATCTGCTTTGAATGGTGCCCCCCCCCCCTCATTTCTATTAGGAGTACTCTCTCTTTGCAGATAGTGAAAGGTAGTTAACGCAGGCCTTTGCCCCCGTTGTAATCCGTCGTGCCTGCTTCTCTCTCCATTTGATTGATTGTTATCCAAGTATTTACTGTTTTAGAATTAGTTCTCTTTGGTTCATTCTCTATTTACAAACAAACACAGAGTCGCAATACTCTGTTTAGTCTTTGCAGATAACGAAAAATCGTGTAAAAAAAAAGAAAAGGAATCGAGCAAAATCAGTAGGCCACTAATGGGATCTCTTTTTGACCTCGCTAAAATAGAAACATTAGGAACAACCCCTCATGACAAATACAAAACTAGTGAGATGAACTGAACTCCACACAATGATGGCTGCAAAACAGCTCGGCTCCGCCACCCACCCCGCCCAAAATAACGATAAAGAGCGGCTGCCATGATTGGTTGCGGAATGGCCACAACGGAGCTACGAAATGGTGCTGCTCTCATGCTAACCCCAGCTTCGGTCTGAAACATCCAGAAACACTGTAGACTACCAATTCGATCAGTTCCGGTAGCGCCCCAATGTAACCCGGTAGAGAAGAACTAGCCCTCCCCTCTTTGACTGATGGTTCTTGTTGCCTGTCCCTTCTGTTGTCATTTAACAGAACTATTTAGCCTGCTGAAAGGGGTTGTGTTTCGACCGCTGGTTGGTGGAGACATTTTGACTATATTCTGGACCTGCGTTGTCGCGTAATGCGTCATATGACGCGCCGCGTTAGCGCATCCGGAAGTCATCCGGGGCGCGCAGCGCGTAACGTAAGCATAACAAGTCATGTGACTTGTTAATAAAACTTTTCATTGGTTCATTTTACTCTTCTTATTCTAATGATGAAAGCCTTGGTCATATCACCTAAAAATTACGCTTTTAATTACTTCCGAACATTATTTTCTCTTAAATATATGTTATAATGTTCCAGGCTAATGTACTTTCCCGGAAATTTTACAACTGTCCTGCAAGTAAAATATATTCTTTTTTCGAGAAAAAGAGCGTTTCTTCGTCCCATGACGGAGCCGTTGAGCAAAAGAGGGTCGACCTGCTGTCTTAGTCGCCGATACGCCTGAATATGAGATTCTTATCGATCACTTTATGTTGCAGGAATAGAAAACACAACAGCCCTTGACCATTTATCTTTACTGCGTTCCTTCGTATTATACCTTTTACCCTTCATGTAATTGGTCTGCTTTATTTCACTTGCCTTTTACTGATTCTAAAACAGTGACTATTATTAAAAACTTTACCAATGTATACACTACTACCATGTTTTCTTTTAAAAACCTTTATTGTGAAAATTTCATTATACAAATACGAGCCTATAACCACGTGGGCCTGCCACGGAGCAAACTGTAATCGTATATGATGAATAGACATTTACACTGTAGAGGAACGTAACGGGCGGGCCATTAGGTTGCAAAAACTAAGGTGTCTAACAGCTACGGAATCGGTGGACGTACATTTTATAATTAAAATACGACAGGGCCAGTTACAATAAAATTATCTAGATATACATTTGCGGGCAAGTACCATGGGTGACGTTAATTCGAATTTTCAACAGTACAGTAATCAATAACACATCAGAACTTAATATCAATAGGGATGTCGAAATATTCAATCAATTCTCGTCCCCGCCTGCCATGTGCTTCAAAACTGCATACGTATCTCGTGATATCAAGGTTGTGCAACCAGTACACAACAAGGAGTTACGAGTCCCATTTATTCCGGCGCCATTTTGGGCGAGGACGGGCAGGTCCAGGATATAGTCAAAATGTCTCTACCAACCATCGACTATGATGATGTTCATATGCTGTATTTATTAGAGTAACACTCATCTGCCCACATGAAATTAATTTACCACAATCTAAACATGTCATTTTAATCTTTCCAAAGTTCTTCTAAATATTTGGGACCGTTTCCCTTGCCTCTGAAGCTCTCAGTGCCACTTCTTTAATGAATGTACTAGCAGGTCAGGGGTTCTCCTCCAAATCTCTCTTTTATGCAGCACTATAATTAATTGGTGCCACCTCTCCATATGACGATGCATGGTATAGTTACCACAACTATATATTTTTTCGGTTCCTCTGGAGAGTTCATCGTGGCAGATGAAGCGTGTAACATACCGGGCATTTACCTTTTTTTGCATGTACAGGAAAGGAAAAAAAAATCGAGCGTTCGAGTTCTTAGGTGTCCCAGGGCCATTTTAGTGGACCAGGCCCAAATCCAAAGAACAGCTATCTCACAGGCTAATGGGGCGACCCACGCCGAGTTTCAGCATTGTAGGATGACCACACAAGTACAGCAACTTGCTAGACATCACCTCGGTGCCATCCGGATCTCGGCGCCCCACTGCAGATGAAGTGCCTCTCAACTATGAAACCACCACGGTGACATCTGGATCTTGGCGCGTTGTGCTGCCTTCGGCCTATTCGCACATCGGTCCGCTACTGACGCCATCTCACAGGCTAATGGGGTGACCCACGCCGAGTTTCAGCATTGTAGGATGACCACACCAACTTGCTAGACATCACCTCGGTGCCATCCGAATCTTGGCATCTCAACGCCTAGTGGTATCTTCCATACAGAAAATATTGTTACGCTGCCTTTGGCCCCATTCGCACATCAGTCCGCAACTTAGACATCACCTCGATGCCATCCGGATCTTGGCATCTCAGCGCCTTGTGGTGTCAGTCAGAAAATATTGTTGCGCTGCCTTTGGCCCCATTCGCACATCAGTCCGCTACTGACACCATCTCACAGGCCAATAGGGCGCCCCACGCCGACTTTTACCATTGTACGATGGCCACACCAGTGGCACAACTTGCTAGACATCACCTCGGTGCCATCCGAATCTTGGCATCTCAACGCCTAGTGGTATCTTCCATACAGAAAATTTTGTTACGCTACCTTTGGCCCCATTCGCACATCGGTCCGCAACTTAGACATCACCTCGGTGCCATCCGGATCTTGGCATCTCAGCGCCTTGTGGTGTATTCTCTTCAGAAAATTTTGTTGAGCTGCCTTTGGCCCCATTCGCACATCGGTCCGCAACTTACACATCACCTCGGTGCCATCCGGATCTTGGCATCTCAGCGCCTTGTGGTGTCTTCTACTCCGAAAATATAGTAGAAAATATTGTTGCGCTGCCTTTGGCCCCATTCACACATCAGTCCGCTACTGACACCATCTCACAGGCCAACAGGGCGCCCCACGCCGACTTTTACCATTGTACGATGGCCACACCAGTGCCACAACTTGCTAGACACCACCTCGGTGCCATCCGGATCTTGGCATCTCAGCGCCTTGTGGTGTCTTCTACTCCGAAAATATAGTAGAAAATATTGTTGCGCTGCCTTCGGCCCCATTCACACATCGGTCCGCTACTGACGCCATCTCACAGGCCAACGGGGCACCCCACGCCGACTTTCAGCATTGTAGGATGGCCACACCAGTGCGGCAACTTACTAGACACCACCTCGGTGCCATCCGGATCTTGGCGCGTTGTGCTGCCTTCGGCCTATTCGCACATCGGTCCGCTACTGACGCAAACTCACAGGCCAACGGGGCGCCCCACGCCGACTTTCAGCATTGTTGGATGGCCACACCAGTGCGGCAACTTACTAGACACCACCTCGGTGCCATCCGGATCTTGGCGCGTTGTGCTGCCTTCGGCCTATTCGCACATCGGTCCGCTACTGACGCAAACTCACAGGCCAACGGGGCGCCCCACGCCGACTTTCAGCATTGTAGGATGGCCACACCAGTGCTGCAACTTGCTGGACACCACCTCGGTGCCATCCGGATCTTGGCGCGTTGTGTTGCCTTCGGCCTATTCGCACATCGGTCCGCTACTGACGCCGCCTCACGTGCCAACGTATTTTCTCCGCATTTTATACCCTATGCCGCATAACAGGTCATGTGACTTGTTTATAAAACTTTTCATTGGTTCATTTTACTTTTGGTTTCCTAATGATGGAAGGCATGATCATGTGACCTAAAAACAACACTTTTCATAGGATGAAAACTTTTTTTTTTTTCCCAAACGATGAAAGCCCCACCTTGTTTCTGGATGTTTCAGACTGAAACTGGCGTCAGCATGAGAGCACCACCATCTCGTAGCTCCGTCGTGGTCATTCCGCGAGCAATCATGGCAGCCGCTCCCCACCAGAAGCCTGCAGGAGTCGGAGCCCCCAAAACTTTTGATGAATTCTCAAGGCGGAGGGGACGCTTTCGAGAATGGGGTCCAAGACCTAGCAGACAAGCGTCCGATTTCCAAGGTGTCCCAGGGCCATTTCAGTGGACCAGGCCCAAAAAGGAAACAGCCTGCCGCCATTTTGAGAGTCCTGTGACAGCCGCCTATCGCTGCACCGCAAGAGTGGGCGCAACTCAGCTGAATTGCGGCTTTTGACACAGTGGACCAAAAACGGACGGAATGGCAACTGAAACGGTAAAGGGGCGCCCCACTACAACAGATGACACTCCACCTGGAGAGGCCCGTTCACGCCGCCTCCCCCGGGGCGCTCCACGCCGTTATTCGGAGCAGCATTGTAGGATACCAAAACCAGTGCGGCAACTTACTGGACATCACCTTGGTGCCATCGTTCTGCTGCCTTGGAACTATTCGCGTAACAGTTTGCTACTGATGACCCACCCCCCGCGACGCCCCATGCCGTTATTTGCTGGGTGGCAACTTACTAGACATCACTTTCGTGTCATCTAGATTTCGGCGCGTTCTGCTGCCTTGGAACTATTCGCACAACAGTTTGCTACTGATGACCCACCCCCCGCGACGCCCCACGCTGGAAATCTGGACGTTGTGCTGCGTTGGGACTATTCGCACAGCCGACCGCTACTTCGTTGTTTTTCCCTAAAAATGTTTATATGTTATTACTATTTTTGTTTTCTTGTATATATTTATAAATTATTAAAGTTTTATAATCTTACTACTTTGTCGGAGTGCTATATATTTTTAATGTGACACATAATTGTAAAAACTTTGATGTACAAACAGTCATCCCTGGAATCTTCCGCTTCAGGCTCGGTCCCCTCCCCAATCACAATACAGGATGGTTTTCAGATAATAGCAACGCTTCTGCTGTGACGGATCTCATCGAGTGTGGGCCTTGATCTACTATAACTCCTTTGAAGAGGGGTGATTCTTTACAGCTGTGGCCATAAACTACATCTGCAGGGCTAGCTGATAGCCTAGGACCGGCCTGGACAATCGGACACAGAGGAAAAGGAGTGTCAGAGGGTGCGGTAGTGAATAGGGCGAAAGGGAGGTGTCGGGCGGGCACAGGGTGTGATTCTCAGGGAACAGCAGCGCAGATGGGGGAGGTTTATTACCCATGCATAAGACAGAGAGCGGGGGTGACCACTGCCTGGGGGAGATGCTTGCGAGGGTGGGGAGCCATGCTAAGGATCGACAGCGTGCACAGAGTGGGTCTGGTCAAGGCATCTAAAATGGCTGCCGTGCACGACAAAAGTGTGGCATTTGAAAAAAGACAAGATGGCGCAGACAATGTTTTTCAACACTTCCTGATTTCCTTCGAATCGAACGTTAACAGACGTTGGGGCATATTACCAAAGTTAAGCGATATTTATCCCTAACGATGCTTAGCAACGATTTTTTTACCGTCAGAAATTATCGCAGATAAACCTTGCTATTATCAAGGTTTATCGGAAATACGATAAAAAACGACCGCAATGCATTAATATCGCTGAAAACTCAGCGATATTCATGCATTACCGAGCTAATGCTCTTAGCCATGTTATCCACCTCCCATTGGATAACATGGCTAAGAACTGCTCAGGGCAGGTGGTAGCTTTTGGAGATATTCGCCCTTATCTCGAATATTTCCAAAAGTTGATAATAGGAGATAGCGATGTTAGCGACTGTTTCCAGTCGCTAACATCTTGGCATGCCCACTTTGCATGTCATTAGTGATAAATATCACTCACATGCAAAGTGGGGCCCAAGATGGTCGCTATCTTCTACTAGCCGTCGCTAACTGGTGTTAGCAACAGCTAGGTAATACACATATAATTTTATCTCCGCGAAGCGGAGCGCTGTTACAGATATATATCTTGTTTCTGAACGTTAATTTCTCAAAATGCACTGAAGCACATATATTGAGACCTAGCAAAGGCACATCGGGCTACCAGTCCCTACAATTTTGCCAAGTTTCGTGCAAATCCATTCAGCTGTTCGATCCTACCGAGAGACAAGATGGCGGCCGCTACGGACTGTTTGGAATGTTTACAGACACCGGAGAGCCAATCAGCTTCGCTTCGCAAAGCTCCGTAACGCGAAAAGTACGCGAAGCGGTGCGCTGTTACAGATATATACCTTTTTTTGAACGTTAATTTCTCAAAATCCACTGGAGCACATATATTGAGATCTAGCAAAGGCACATCGGGCTACCAGTCCCTACAATTTTGCCAAGTTTCGTGCAAATCCATTCAGCTGTTCGATTATTATTATGTTTATTTTTTTTTGCCCCGCGGGGCCCTTTTAAAACCTCCACATCAAACCTAGGGGGTAAGCGACAATGTACTATGCCCCCTTATGGTCATTTGCCCCTTCGCTTTGGCCTCCTCTTGTCTCTCGATCCTACCGAGAGACAAGATGGCGGCCGCTACGGACTGTTTGGAATGTTGACAGACGCCGGAGAACCAATCAGCTTCGCTTCACAAAGCTCCGTTGCGCGAAAAGTACGCGTAGCGGAGCGCTGCCCAGTCCGCTGCTACAGATATATATCTTTTTTTGAACATTAATTTCTCAAAATCCACTGAAGCACATATATTGAGACCTACAAAAGGCACATCGGGCTACCAGTCCCTACAATTTTGCCAAGTTTCGTGCAAATCCATTCAGCCGTTCGGGCTAAAAGTGAGGCCAACCGCCCTATGGAAATTAACATGGGAAAAACGCGTTTTGGGACCCCCCTTTTTTCTCGGCCCCCCCTTGACGAACCCCCCCAAAATTTTCAGGGGCTACTCAGAAACAAAATGTGCCATTTTCCTGAAAATTTCAGCCAATTCCGTCCACAAACGCCAAAGTTATTAGACATAGAATTTTCAAAAAACCCATAGAGAAACAATCCTAACTATATATACCTACTGGCGACCGCCAGTAGGTAATATATATATATATATATATATAAATAGGAACCTCTCAGGTGGAAAGGAAGTTGAGCCGCACACGATTCAGTCCTTTTAAAACCATTTACTTCAATGTTGCAGCATGGCCGGGTTCCAATGCATTTCGGTCGTGACTTCGACCTATCATCTATACTAATATAATAAAGAGAGAGCCCAAACCTTTGAGGCGGGTAATCTCAGAAACCACAGCACCAATCACAACACCCAATACAGCGTTGGAAGGGGGAGTTGCAGTAGAAGGACATAGGCTATGCAAACGCCCACAATATAGATTTAAAAGGTAAAAGCATTGTGCCAGCAAAGTAGTCCCTTGTGGGCCTGTCTGCGTTGTGCTGGGGGCGTAAAAAAACGCTGGGGGCGTATGGTACGTTTCGCCCTTCATGCCATGTCTCATATCGTGTGCTGGGGGCGTGGGCGTGTGCGCGGCGCGGGATTACGGGAAAAAAAAGTGAGCGTTGTGCCCAATATTTCATTGTTTTTTCTTCCCAGGTTCTGTACATTCCAGCTCCGGGTGTCCACCCTGCTCCCTTTAAATACCCCTGCACCCTATAATCATAACCCACCCGTACTCCTTAGAATACCCCAACACCCTTAAACACTAACCGATCTTAACCCTATATATATACCCTGTACCCCAAAACCCAAACCTATCAATAAACCTTAAAAATACCCCTGTACCCCAAAACCCAAACCTAGCCCTGATTCCTATAAATACCCCTGTACCTCAAAACCCAAACCTAGCCCTGAACCCTAAAAATACCCATGTACCCCAAAACCCAAACCTAGCCCTGAACCCTAAAAATACCCCTGTTCCCCAAAACCCAAACCTACCCCTGAACCCCAAAATACCCCTGTACCCCAAAGCCCAAACCTAGCCCTGAACCCTTAAAATACCCCTGTACACCCAAACCCAAACCTAGCCTGAACATAAAAATAACCCTGTACCCCAAAACCCAAACTTACCCCTGAACCCTAAAATACCCCTGTACCCCAAAACCCAAACCTAGCCCTGAACCCTAAAAATACCCTTGTACCCCAAAACCCAAACCTAGCCCTGATCCCTTAAAATACCCCTGTACATCAAAACCCAAACCTACCCCTGAACCCTAAAAATACCCCTATACCCCAAAACCCAAACCTAGCCCTGAACCCTAAAAATACATCTGCACCCCAAAACCCATACCTATCCCTAAACCCTAAAACTACCCCTGTACCCCATAACCCAAAACTATATCTGAACACTTAAAATACCCAAACACCCCAAAACATATACCTCAGTACCCCAAAACATATACCCCTATACCCATACTTACCTTATCCAAACATTTAAAAAAAACATGCTTTTGCCATTCATGCATTTACAACGAATTTTGTTGTAAATGTATGCATGGTAAAAGCATATAAAATGTAATGCCATGCGTTATAATGGCATTGCGGAGTCATGGTACTTTCGTAATGAAAGTATGCGGAGTGATGGTATGCGGAAAGAAAGTTGCGGAATAATGGGTGTTTACCCTCCCCCGGTAAGTACATTGGTGGCACGGGGGCCCACATCTCCAGCAACATACTCATATTTTTTCACCACGGATTTGAAAAATGCACAGGTCTCTCTCATTGATGGCCAGCACCGACATACACTTTTAGACACACCTCCCGCCACAAGTTCTAGAATTGTGAACTTTAGAGCTGGGGAGCTACGTTCGAATCTCGGCATCAGCTCAACATCCTGTGATTCCAGGCAAATCGCTTTGTCTTCCCGTGCCTACCACAAATGAATGTGTTCTTCTGTAATGTAAATTTTGCTCATGCCATGTTGTCGAGTTCGCGCTATATAATATTGCAAGGAAAAATAAAGTAGGGAAACTCGAGTTCAAACACTACTGAACGCGCACTCTTAAGTGCATCAGCAGTGCACTGTGAATCTGAGCGTTTCACAGGCCTGTCACAGATAAGAAATGCTATCAAAACGAAATCCTACAAAACAATATACTACTGGCCGGCAGCAATTCATACCCGTACAATATCGGGATGGGCTGCTAGTATATATATATAGATATATATATATATATATATATATATATATATATATACATACATACACATACACACATGCACATCCCCACATTAAAATTCCATCTTGTGTTTTCTCAAACAAGAGCAAATTCATTTTCCTTTCCACCCATATGTAATACTAAATATTTGGGATTTTCCAACACTTTACCCTAAAACTTAAAATGATTGCTTGTGCGTTTGTCCAGTCATGTCTTCCTTTATTTTCTGGATGGCAAATTTTACAGTGCACCAACCCAGACGGGTTATTTTCATGGAGATGATATGCCTACATTTTCCATTCGCAAAATAATGTGCTTTGGCAGCCCTACTTTGACATTTTTATACCTGTAGTGAAACAGACACAGCCAGCTCATCTGCCTCTGGTTTCCACCAATTCACATCCAACCCATGCATCAGTTCTTAATTTGTGCCGGTGTTTGACTGTGCTAGGCACTGGCACTTATACTCCTCACATTCCACCGCAAGCTGGCTCTACTAATCAATTTTTGATCAGAGCACATCAGTAGAAAAATGTAAATAATTGTACCACGTGCAAGCCATTCTAACAACTTTGGTGACATGGAATAATCCAAATGATCAGGTGTTGGCAGGGTGTGCAAGTGCGTTGTCCTGGCCTGAAACCTTGGGCCCAGGCACATATTTCCTTTACTAATTAAGCACTGCCATTCACACAGGAGAACTAACTCAGCAATTCTCCACAGTTCTGATTCTTAAATCACTTCATAGCTAAGAAATGTTTCCCTAGCACATGATTCTTTGACACGTGCTAGAAAAACATTTGAGACCCTGTTCCAAGTGAGTGCAAACACAGGTCAGTATGCTAGGAATGAGGGAGCAAAACTCAATTAGTCACCGAGGGCAGCTGCGATAGAAATTCTTACAAGCCTTCTAGTGAAGGTAGCGACGTTATTCAGTATGGCAGGAGAGCGGATAAATACAGAGCTCTCAGGTTTCCTAGAATCATGCGTGACTAGAACACCCTCTCCAAGAATTTTCGACACTTCTGGAACTTGTAGCCCTCATGTTATAAAGCTCAAAGGGAAAATATATCTCAGAATTCCAACAAGTAGTCTTGGACAGGATAACACACTCACTAATGTCCATGGGAAACTTGAACGCTCTGTTTATAGAAACTGCCACGTTATGGGGTAGATTTGGAGTCAGTTCCCGATTTGCAGTCAGTTCCCGATTTGCATTCTGCTGCACTAAGCATGCCGGGATTTGAAGTGCACTAAATACATTTTAACCATGGGGCAATAAGTATTTTCTGCATTTAGTGTTGTAGGATCAACATCAGGTCTTTGAAGTTCCTCATGATGTGGGTACAATCAAACAAAAATGTTTTGTTACAATTTAGGAGAAAACAGAAGACCAATAAACATTCTTTAAACATGTACTTTGATAGGCAGAATTCGTTTTAGGCAGGACTCAGCTGATCATATATTTCTGGTAATTTAATGAAAATGCCGCTACTTCTTAAGTAAATATGTTAGCGCTTTTGACTTTCATTATATGAGTAACTGAGTAACAGTAAGCTTTAAACAACGTGTTGTATAACTATCTGAGTGTATGTGTGCTCCGATAAAATATTTTGGCAGGCAGGAATAAATAAATGTAACTTTTCAATCAATCTGATAAACGCAGTTGAATTTAAAGTGTTGTTTACAATATTTTGCACGCCCTGCAGATGAGAAACTTATTTTCGACCGTCCCAGTGTCAGTTTGCTTAAAGTAAAAACCGGTTTAATTGCGTGAAATACAATCTAGTGAATTTAACTACAAGAACGTCTTTTTTTTACCTCAATGTCCACTGGATCTTTCGTAATAAGGAGGCGAGCCATGTCGAAAACAGATAAATATAGAGTGAAATTTCAAACAGGCAAACACAAGACTCCGTAGTAAAGGATCACTCCCGTATCATTCAGCTGCAACTGCGATCCCTGCAGGTCCCTCCAGCCGATCCCTGATCTGAGAGCAGCGCAGATCGGTATGTGAGGCCCAGCTCTCCTGGTGGCGGTGGGCGGGGTTTCACTGAAAGAGAACTTCAACCTTTGACAACTGTGCATTCCAAGACTGACAGAGACAGGAAACCGTATAATGTGAACTGGAATTTGTCAGTAAACAGTGAAAGCTATTATCACTTTAGTGCAAAAAGCCTTAATTTCGTGGCATATCCTTTCTGATGATCACAAAAAGCACATGCAGATAAATTGTCACTTCTAAATTAATCGTTTCTTAAATAAAAAGTTTTATTTGGCTTTTTCAAACTCTAAATAGGAGACATGCTAAGTTTTCCAGGTCCATGTTTAAGGATCTGTGCCAGTCCAGGATGTTGTTTGAATTCTGGGAGTTGTAGTGTTCTTTATTCCATTATAAACCCAGGGCTACAAGCAGGGCTGTACTGGGAGCATCAACCCTCGGAGCCCATGGGCCGGGGGGGGGGGGTTGGGGGGGGGTTGCAGTGGTTCTAGCAAGAAGTACCACTCCTGTTTTTCTTACAGGGGACTCACTGCAAGAAAAGCAGGCTCCGTGTTCATAAAACCAGCGCCTGTGGCCACAAAACTGGACCCACCCGTCCGCCCCACCAGAGAAAAGTCTGTGGCCCACTACGGCCAATCCGGCCCTGGCTACAAGTCCAAGAAGTCAAAGAAAAATGACCTGGACTGGGACAACTCATCACTCATTGACCTGTAAAACTTGGTATCTATGAAATAGGTACTGTTAAAGCCATTGGCATGGCATGGGTGCCCTGAGCCCTACTGCAAGCAAGAAAATTGCATCCATTCCCTCCAGTTTGTTAGAAAGAAATAGTCCTAATCGGTGTGCAGATGGCCCCTCATAATATCAGAGCTTTCCAGTTTCGCAGTTATGTGTGTGAGTAGCTTATCCAGTTCAAGTCTTTTGCTTTGTGTTTTGGGGCTTGTAGGTCTTTTATGACATTCTAATATCAGAATGAAAGGTCCCAGCATGCGAACAACAAGACCTAGACCGGATGACCCACTTGCTTATGGACCTGGGAAACTTGAGTACTGTTTCGATACTTATCGATAATCTTCATTACCCCAATTAAGGACTTCGTCGTCCCAGTTCTTACACAAGTGAGGCAATCCTGCCTCCCGACAGGCTATTCTCAAAACTAGTATTTTTTTCATGTTTACTACATAAACCCCTCCCACCTCGCGCCATGCCTGTTATCACCAAGATCAGACAAAACCACAGCTGGAGGGAGGGAACACGACTGGGACAAGGAAGACCTGAATCGGGGTAATGAAGATTACCAGTAAGTAACAAAACATAACCCCCTCATATGTCTTCCTCATCCCAGTCCTTACACAACTGAGGACCTCCCAAGCAAAAAACAAAAAGAAAATGCATGACACCAAGGATTTATGCAGATATACAAAGTTTTAATCAAAAACAAGATTAAGACATAGCAGCGTTCATAAAGCGAATAGCAAAATTGCCCACAGAGTCAGGCAAGACATCACGGCGATAATGCCGGAAAAAGGTATGATTGAACTGCAGTAGCCACCCTACAAATCTCCTGGATAGAAACAGCAGCCACCTCAGCCCAGGAAGTGGACATCGACTGCTTCGAATGCCCCTGAACTTGAACTGGAGGGAGGCAGACCCACAGACTTATTGGACTGGCAAACTGCCAAACGCACCCACTGACTTATGGTAGAAGCAGACACCTTCTTTCCCTTAGCCACACCACCACAGGATACAAACAGGGCAGGAGAAAAACGAAGACCCTGGGCATGCTGGAGGTAACCCTGAAGGACTTGGTGAACATCCAAGGTAGATGGAACAAGAGCATCCCCATCCCCAGGAAAATCAGGAAGAACCACCTACTGCTGTAAATAGAATTTGGAGGAGACCTTAGGGAGAAAAGCCGGGTCAAGCTGCAACCCCACTCTGTCCAGCAAGAACTGCAAATAAAGAAAGGAAATAAGCAAGGCCCCCAATTCACCCAACCTTCGAGCAGAGGTGATGGCCAACAGGAAGGCCTCCTTAGCAGACAACCACAGCAAATCTGCCTCCAACAAGGGTTCAAAGAAGACAATTGGAGACCCCTTAGAACAGTCAGCAAATCCCAAGAGGGCACAATCACAGGAATGAGAGAATGACCAAGCTGAAAACTGTGCAGGAGCAGACCCACCAAAGGGGCAATACCCTCCAAGGGAGCCCCCAAACCCCAACATGTCCAGACAGCAACCCACTGAGCAGACAATGTAGAAGGGGAAAGATCTTTTAAACAAACATCCCTGAGAAACTCAAGAATAGAGGCCAGATCACCAACCACAAGGATCCATGCCATGAGAGGTACACCAAGTGACAAAAGAGCACCAATCATTACTGTAACTCTTAAGGGTAGAAGGCCTACAGGAACGCTGGATATCCACGGCCACAAAGGAAGAACAATCCAAAGACTCCAACGTCAAATGTTCATGGGCCAGCCTGTCAGCATTAATTGACGGAGATGAGGCAATGACAGAAGGGGAAACTGAAGCAGAGATGGGATCATGGGAAGACTGACAAACTCACCCCCAGACAGCCACATCAACAGCAGGAACCAAAGGTGGCGAGTCCAAAAAGGAGCAATCAGAACAGACAACTTCTCCACCCAAATCTTTTGTAGCACCCTCAGGAGAGGGATCTGGAGGAAGGTATACAGAAGGCCAGTGAATCAAAGAATCGAGAGAGCATCCACCTCCCATGCCTGAAGACAAACCACCTCAGAAAAGACCAAAGGGAGGAAGGAATTGTGCGGAGAATTAAAAATGTCAATCCAAGGTGTCCAGAAGAGAAAGGTCGCAGGATAGGGGTACAGACAGATGGAACAGAACCGATGAAGGAAGTTTGCAGTTCAAGCTATCTGCATGGAAGTTCAGGTGACCCTGAATGTAAACAGCCCTCAAGGGCGAGAGGTGAGACTCTGCCCAGGCACAAATCATGGAGGACAGCAGAATCAGAGACTCGCACCGGGTCCCCCTTTGGCAGTTCAAGCAACCGCTATCCACCTGATTGTTGGTATGAATCAACAGATTTGCCCCTTGGAGGGAAACCTGAAAGTACAGTTTCGCCTGCCAAATGGCCGCCAACTCCTGCCAATTTTAGGAACAGGTGCTGTCTGCCTGAGACCACTGACCCTTGGCCTGCAAAGACCCCAATGTGCCCTCCAACTCCAAAGACAGGCAACGGTCATCAGGAACAGTGGAGGAGGAAGCTGAAAACAGATCCCCCTTTCCAGATTGGGGGTGCAAAGCCACCAGCCCAAGCCCTGAATCAGAACAGGGGCGAGAGGAACCAGAGATTCGTAACTCACACGGGAGCCATCCCACAGAGACAACAGATGATTCACTAAAGGCTTGAGGTGCAGGCAAGCCGAGGGAACCACAGCTGTGGTCATAGCCATAAACCCCTGGACCCACAACCAAGTCCGAGCTGGAGCAGACTGCCGACTAAGTAGATCCCACAGAAAAAGCTGCAGGGAAGAAATGAGAGCAGGAGGGAGAAACACCGCCCCCAACAAGATGTCTAAAAGTCCCCTGGAAAACTGCAGTCTCTGAACACAGACCAGATGAGAGTTTTCCAGATTCAACTTGAACCTAAGACCCTGGAATATGTCCATGGTGGCCCCCACTGCCAGAAGAGCCTTCGGAAGGAAGGAAGCAGAGATTACGCAATAATCAATTACAGAGAAACCCAGAAGCTGGAAAACCCCCCCAGCAGGAGCCAATACCTTGGTAACAGTCAGGGAAGCTGTAGAGAGGCCAAAAGGCAACACCTGAAACGTAATGGACCCCACCTACCGCAAACCTCAAGAATCGTTGGCTTCCAGGATGGACAGGGATGTGAAAATGAGCATCTTCCAAGTCCAGGGAAGCCAGAAATTTGCCCTGTGGATGAGGGGAATGATGGACTGCAAGATGGTCATCCGAAAGTGATCCAGCCGCATCAACTTGTTCAGAGCCCTAAGATTCAGAATCAGGCAGTACGTACCATCTAGTTTTGGGACCAAGAATAGCAGGAAATCGAAACCCAGGCCTCGTTCCGCCTCTGGAACCAGGTGAACAGCACCTTTCGCCAGCACATCCCCTCTCCAGACAACATAGCAGTCCTCTTAATAGGGCCTTTTTTGTGTTGCAATTTTTTATTGTATTAAAGAGTCATAAAAATATACATCGTGAAGAGTCAACATCTGCTGACTAAATGCAATAGCTGGCAACAGTAATAGTATGAAAACCTGAATGGCAATTTGCATCTTAGTAACACAAGAAAGTAAATGAAGAATAGAGGGGGGGGTGACGGGGACAGTAGGGGGTATGAAGAAGCTACTTGTCCTGTGCGTGGTATACGCAAGTGTGAAGCGGGTGGGCCTGAGTGATGTCATGTATCCAAGTCTTTAAGATATCAGCCTCCTTCTTTTTGTTTCCCTGTTGTCCCTTTTGATGCCACTGATGTCCATAGGTGGAAGAGTATCAAACCTGGATGATCTAACAGTTCAGTGTCTCCCGTGGGAGTAGTGTCGCCGAGGATCTGGCCAGTATCCCCCCCAGGGCAAGACCACACATCCATTATGCAACCTCAGGAGTATCCCCGGTAGCAATTGGCCCTTGGCCAGAGGTCGGGGGGCATAACCCTGGGGGATGAACATGTGCATAGCGTGCTACGGTAGTGGTGGTAATGCTGGTGTTTATGTATCTGTATTCATCTACAAGTGTAAAAAGACAACTGCGCAAGGTACATGGTGGTATGCGTGTATGGTGGAAGGGAGTGGTCCGTGAGGAAAGATGACCAAGGGTAGCCTATTCCTCCATGTCCACCATTCTTGGTGTGAAGGCACTCATGTGCCAGGGTATGGGTGGGCTGCAAAAAAAAAGAAGGGGGGTGTGGGGATATGGAGAAGGGTGGCATGGGACATGATATTGTCCGATAGTGTCACTGGCTCCCCTACATATTCCTGGGTGTAGACAGGAGACCAGTGGCCAGAGGTCTGCAGGTCTGTTCCTTTGCATTGCTGCGTGCACTGCATGGCATTGCCAGAGGGGATGGGGTGGGTAAGGGGGTGGGAAAAGGGATGGGACGGGAAGGGACTGTCGGGTAGACAGAAAGATGGGGAAGGGGGAAGGAGGAATCTGGAGTTGGGTCACAGAAAGAGTGTGAGCACCTTTTGAGATGTGAGAGAAGAGAAAAGAGGAAAAGACAGAGCAGCCAAAGATAAAAGGTAGGTGGAGGGTGAATTTGTGCAGGTAGGGTTTAGGTAACAGACTGCAGAGGGTGAGCATGGGGAGCATGGGGGAGAGGGGAAAAGGGGGAACAGTGGAAGCCTGAAGCTCAATGAGAGCACAGTAGAGTGGAGGCCAGGGGGACACAATCTCGATACTTCAAGGAACATTAGATGCTGTGGTTTATGGGTCAGATGTGGGAGAGAGAGGATCTGAGTGCCCTGCTGTATGGTTGTCATCAGGGCTCTCCTCTTCACACAGGAAGGGTGCCCATATCTGTAAAAACAGTTCAGACTGGTCCTGTACATTGCAAATGACTCCTTCATGGGAGGCGATGTTGATGATGGCCACTAGCCAAGCCTCCTGTGATGCGGTGTCAGCGAACACCATTGCTGTAAGATACATATTAAAGCTGTGACAACCGCAGTGTGGAAGAGACGGTGTTGTGTCCTTGATAACTCTGGCGAGTGTCGCGGATCATGCAAAAGTATGGCGGTGGTGAGTGGCAAATGTAGGGGCATTGAGGTGCTCAGGACCTGGCCCACATAAGACCAGAAGGGTTACACTAATGGACATTCGCGAATAATATGTGTTGTGTCACAGCGTGTGTCTGTGCATCTCCAGCAATTCGCATTCAGGAGTAACCCGGCTCTATGCAGTTTCACTGGTGTCCAGTGCCAGTCATGCAGGGTCATAAAAAGACAACATTTCAGTTGCGCCTCCCTGGTGCCCCTGTCTAGGGCTTCTAGAGTACCTGTTGATTCATCTTCTTCATAGGAGACTGACAGCCTTCCTTGCCATCTGGTATAGTAAGCTCGCGACAGAGGTTGTGAGAAGAGATGGGAGGAGAGAACTCCATATAGGCCTGACATTACCCCTTTGTGTTTCCCCAATGTATGGAGGTATGATACCACCGGTGAGGCCGTCATGGACCAAGGGTGCGGGCCTAGGCCTTTCCTCATGTATTGCTGCAATTCGATGTATTTCCAAGATTATGATGCGGGAGGTCAAACTCTTCCCTTAACTGTGTGAACATTTTAAAGTCACCATCAAGGAGGAGCTGATCAATGGTGTGAATACCTGCCGTCTACCCCCGGGGTCAGGGCTGCCTTTGTCCAGCGAGGCATATGCCTGCTTTCCCCCATAGGGGGGGGCTTTCTCATGGAGTCGTGCCTTTGAGCCGATCAGGCAGTGTGCTCATTTCCAGGCCCTGTGTATGGAGGATAATAATGGATGGGTGGGGTCTTGTTGGCAGGTCCACTTCCCATATAAAGCAGAGACGTACCTGATAATAGGTGCCATTCGATACGTACCAATGTGTGGCGTGTCTAGAGTCCCCTGCAGCATTTACGCCAGTTGAGAAAGTTGGAGGGAAGAGCATAATGTTCACCTGAAAGGAGGCCGAGCCCCTGCTGGTGTGCCAGGCTTTCAGCTTTGGTGTGGCTAGACGGGGTTTCGAAGAGCTTCACACAAAAGACTTGATCTTGGAATCTATGAGGCACAGAGTGATGAGAGGCGCCTGTATGGGAAGCCCACCAAGGGTATAGATAAAGCACAGGAGAGTGATCATGCTCACAGCTAGCACTCTGCTCCACATGGAAAGACCTAGCCCTTTCCATTTCTTGAAGACACGTTACATCTGAGTGAGCAGTGGATGTAAGTTGTCCCATGTATTGCTGCTTTTTTAGTGCTGTCAGAGGTGGGGCGTGCTTCACTCTTGTCCCAATTTATTTTATATCCAGAAAAGGGGGAGAAATCATCAATGACTTGGAGCAAACATGGTAAAGATTGGTTCAAGTCTGAAAGGGTGAGCATGATGGCATTTGCATATAGGTAAATTTTGGATTCCCCAATTGGGAGGTGTATGTCCTTGACACTAGCTGAGTTACGTATGGTGGCTGCCAGGAGTTCCATAACCAGGATAAAGATAAGTGGGAAGATGTTGCATCCCGGGCGTGTGCTCTTCGAATTGGAAATTGATCTGATATGAATCCCACACAGCTGACCTGCGCGGTGGGCTAGTCGAATAACAGTCGCACCTTGGTGATGAATGAGTCTCCTAAGCTAAAATGTTCAATTACCTTAAAAAGATAATCCCATTCAATGCGATCGAATGCCTTTCCCACGTCAAGCGAAAGTGCCATCGTGTTTTTCCGGAGGTCCTTGGCCAACCATAATGTATGGGCTAGGGTGCGTAAGTGATTTCTAGAGGAGCAGCCTGGGACAAATCCTCCTTGCGTGTCATGCACCAGTGAAGGGAGGAATTTACGGAGGCTGGAGGCCAGGATGCTAGCTAATATTTTAATGTCACAATTCAACAAGGAGATGGGTCGGTAGCTTCCACTTAACAAAGGCTCTTTCCCAGGTCTGGACGAGATGGCAATCACGGCTCTGTTGGAGAGAGAACCCAGAGAGGATGCTTGTTCTACCTCATGGAGTGACTACCTCCTCTCCTGCCCAACAGTAAAAATCTGCTGGGTAACCATCTTCTCCAGGGGCCTTATGGTAGAGTAGCTTGGCTATTGCTAAAGCAACCTCATCTCTGCTGAACTCTCCATCTAAAAGTTCCCTTCCCTTGTCAGAAAGACGAGGGAGATTCACCTCCTTAAGAAAGTTGTCCAGCTTATCCCCTGCAGCTGGTTCCCCCGGGGCATAGAGAGACTCGTAGAACGAAGCAAATTCATTCACGATATGCTGGATGCGGGTGAGGGTTTCCCCTCCCACTGATCTTATGGCTGGTATGGCCATGGCAGCCTCTTGCTGGAGAAGCTGCACCACCAGTAATCTCTCCGCTTTTCCCCCTGTTCGCAGTGCATCCCTTTCATCCTCTGTAGAGCATATTCTGCTTTGGAGGTGAAAAGGCTATTTAGGGCCACCCGGGCCTGTTCTATAGATTTACGGTGATATAGGTTGGGTTGTGAAGAGTTGAGGTGGGTATAGGACCTAATATCCTGTTCCAGCTCCATCTGTTCGTCTGTGGTGCGTCCCTCATTAGTTGACCCCTGATGGTGGCTTTTGCTGTGGCCCAGAGAGTCCTGCCAGAAGCTACAGACCGTGATTATCAGAGAGATAGTCTTTGAGGTGTATCTGTAGTTGGGCTTTACCTTTAGGGGTCCAATGGCACTGTGAATTCATTTGCCAGGGCTTGTGGCCCAGTCTGGCCAGCCCTACTTTCAGTGATAGAAGAACAAGAGAGTGATCGGAGAGTGCCGCCTCCAATATTTGAGACTCAGATTAGTTGCACCACCCCATGGGAGATAAGAAAATAGTCCAATCAAGAGAGTGTGCCATGGGTCGTGGAGGTGAATGTGAATTCCATGTCTACGGGGTAACAAAGCCGCCAGTGGTCTACCAAGCTGTTGTCCTGCAGCACGTCATCCATCAGGGCCCTATCTGCTGCACTGCCTTTATCGAGGGGTCCAGTTCTATCCAGAACTTGGTCCCTCACCATATTCCAGTCTCCACCAATAAGATATTGTGAAGCTCTTGTCTCCACCAGGTGGTGGTTCAACTGAAGAAAGAACAACTTTCGCTCCTGTTGGAGCATATGTCGAACCTACGCAGATGTGGTGTCCCCTAGTCTCAGCTTGGCAAACGCTTATCGGCAATCTGTCTGACCATCACTTAAGCACTGTGACAGGGAGGGATTTGTGTGGGATGATTGCCACACACATTTGCGCAGAGGTCCCGCACCTGGAGTATGCCCGCCATGTAATCTGTTGTGTATCACTTTTCCCACCCATTCCAAAGGGAGCTTGTCAGATTTGTGTTTCCTGCTGCAGTGCCACTTCGACCCATTTGTATTGGAGGTATGAGAGTAGTTTTTTCCTTTTGATGTAGTGAGTAAGGCCATGTATGTTCCAGGTTATAGCACGCAGAGGGTGAGTGGCACACATGGTGTAGATTAGAGTTGGGTGAAGGTTGAGAGGGTCTCACTAGAGTATGTTGAGGACTCTTATTGTAAGATTAATGTGGTATGGTACAGCAGGAGTAATACACACCCATGAGGTGTGTAGATAGTGAGATGTCTGAGGCAATATGTAAATGGAAGAGGATTGGTGTCAAGGGTGAAATAGGCACAAACATGTATGTAGTTAAGAGAAAGAGTGGGGCAGGAAACAGGTATATGTAGAGATGCTCGGATACAAAGGAGGAGGGAGGGAAGGGTAGGGGGTATGGGTATCATGGAGCCTCCTGGCACGCAGCAGATGCGATATGGTCCATCTGGAGTATTAGAGTCTGTGGCAAGGGAGGTGTAGGAAGGTGGAACCTGACTGCATGGTTAGCCCCACTTTTTTTCCAGGTGTTTTGCTGGTTTTTGACTAGTCTGACTGGGATCCTGCTATCCAGGACCCCAGTCTATCTGCTTTCTCCCTTAAATTGAAATGCATGTACTTTGGGTACACTCAAAATTGGATACTAGAGTACCCTTATCAGTCCCTAGTATATGGTACACCATGTACCCAGGGAATAGGTACCCCAGAGGCCTCCCAGGGGCTGAAGCATTTCTTTTGCCACCCCTGAGAGACCATTCAAAATGGCACCACAGGCTACTGAAGCCTGTGAAAGGTGGTGCATGCATTCCTTACTTAGATATAGGTTACCTATATCTATTCTAAATCGCTGCACATATAAATCTATCAGTCACCCCTATGGCAAGCCGTATCAATCCTGAAGGCAGGGTGCTGGGTTTTGTGTCAGAGGGTGCCCCTGTATGCACAGAGCCCCTCTGCAGCCTTCAGAACCTATTCTCCGGGGTTGTCTGTGATGCAGCCAACCATATATATTCAAGTGTATTATAACCTTGCGGTAAGTGCTAACTTTAAAATGTCTGCTTAGAAACATGTGTTTGGTGTCAAATACCTTGGAATCATACGTCCATACCAGTAACTTGTGTGGGAGGTATGATTCCTCCCTTCTAGAACCACTACTGTGGGTCACGGGTCTACCCGGTACCAGCTTTCTCGACCTGGGCAGCACAAAATGGATGCTGCCAGCCACAGACATGAGTCTGCCCACCTGCTGCTGAGCTGAGGATGAGAAGGGGAAGGATTGACAATAGGTTTCCTGTCACAGGAAGGTGTGACCACATCCGAGACAGACTTTAGTGTATTGGGGCTAAGTGGGCGCACTCTGAGCGTACCAGAAAGGCTGCACTGGGGGCACATTTGGTGTCACTGTGCATAGTCCAGCTCAAACTGGTTGCAGGAGTCATTTGCTCCTGCTCCGATGCAAAACTGGACAAAGGACATTGGTGTAGCCACCCCTCTGTCCTGTCCCTCCCCTAGAAGGGTCCCCAGAATTTGTCCAACCCCTTCCGTGGGTATAAAGTAGGAATCCTGACTACAGGACTTTAGATTTTACCTGGACTAAACTCTGCAAGCAGATTCCAAGTACTTCAATGACCTACACTTCGCTGGATGACAAAAGAATCTCCCTCGGAGTAAAGGAGTTACTCCTATGCTGAAGCAGGCACCTTAATGCATCTCCCAAGCTCCTGAGGACTCCAAACATTTCTGCAAAACAGGGGGTGGGTTCCAAAGGGTCGATCTGCTCTCTCAGCAATTCTGAGACCTGTATCCTTTGTGGGGACTGTTTTACCCGAACCTATGTGCACCGTGTACTTTTGCAGCACCATATGCTTTTTGGCAATAACTGAGGCTATGCTATGGGCTACATGTAGTCTTGACTTCAAGCAGTATGTCTAATGAAGATTTCTGGCCTCCACTCCACTAGTGCTCTGTGGGCCGGTACTTCGTGATTCAGCTCGAGGTCCTTTCGCGATCCCTGGTCCGTTTGCCTGTGGGTCCTTGTGAAGGTAACATTGATTTCCCTTGGGCTTTCCTGGTTCCTCCCAATGTGTCCTGACTCCCTATAGCTTGGAGAGTCTCCAGGACCTTGCTGGTCCTCACCATAACGTGTTTCCTCTGCCTTCATGGGTTGCAGTTGCCAAGGCTTGTTGGTGTTCCATCCAGACACTGACCCCTCAACACTCGACATGCTTTGTGGGACAGCTCACCTCCAGACTTTGTTCATTAAAGACATCTCCTGGCCCCCGTGGCTGCAGAGACAAGCATCCATTCTTCACACCTGAAGCAACCGGCATCAGTGGGCATTTGTCTACTGAGCCCCTGGTCACCCTCTGCTTTCAGGTTCCTCTCACCTCGTATCCAAGCTTGGATTCCACCAGACACTTTACATATTCCCGCAGCAGCACTTCTTTGAGTCACGCCATTGAAAACAACAATGGTCTCCGACACCACTTGAGCCCTATGCACCCGGCTTCCCTGGGATAGGAAACATGGGTACCTCAGTACTCACAAAGATGCTGGCCTTAGAACCTTCTATTTTCCAAAGGGTTGCCTTGAAGTCCTCTCCGAAGTATCTTTAAACTGCAATTTTCCAACCGCGACTTTCCCATAGAGTTGTACAGAACACGTTTCTGTGTTCTCACACTGCACCCGTCCTCTGTGGGCTCCCTGTGTCACTCCTTTGGTGATGGTTACTTGGGGTCCCAGCAATTATACATGCTTTAGGCACTGTGTCTAGTAAAGTTGTTGTTGTTATACCATTTTTTTAATATATAGTTTGGAGCCCGCTGTGTATTATGCTATTTACTGTCGTTCTATTGATTAAGTATTGTGTGCCTTGCACTCTAATCTCTTAAAGAGGTTAGTAGAGAGTGTTTAGTAATAAACACATATATTTTATATATTTTTTGTGTGGTTCTCCTTTCATTTGATTATTCAGGAGGTTCTGATCTAGTAAAACAATCTGCGTTACATTCCTTCAAAACTTAAACTGAAGTCTTCTCTCCATAGCTACCACTAGGATAGCTTTCATAAAGGTTATCTTTAACCTGATCATCAATAAGGTTTGTTTTTACTGGTACAAGGTGCCCACTTTAATTAGTGGACAGCATATACCAGGCCAACTTCTCACATTGGTGTGCAGCGGTTGGGATTCAAGCTTGCTATTGTTTTACCAGATAAATCTCATTGAGTAAATAACTGAAAACCACTAAAAAGTATTTAGTTACATATAATACATCAAGATTGAATAAGTAAGTTCTACTGAACTTGGAGTTGGGTAAGTCAGGGGTCTAGCACACCTTTACTCCAACTCAGGAGAGTTTAGTCTCCACTAGGTTAGTTAGGTGCCTACACCACATAACACTGGTGTGTCTTCTAGAGAAGAAGCCAGTGACTCTTTGACAACAAGATATGATAGTCTCTCATTTCAAGAATTGAAAAATATGTGCACATCTAGGAAACTGAAGACAGGGAGAAGTGCCAGCACTCAATGCCTCATTGAGATATTGATTCTGGATAACCTCAGAAAGACCCCAGGGTCTGGGACAGTGGATGAGGATAGAGCAGGATGTGAACACTTGTTTGATCTAGAATCAAAAACTGGCCAGAGGGATCAAGATGATTCCAACCTGGTGGAAAATCCAACTTTTTCTTTAGGTGAAGGAGAAGGCCCCAGTGACCCTCTCTTTTCTCCCCCAGGAAGGATACAAAATGTACCTAGAAGATCAAGAACTCCCTCTGTGGAGTGCAATCATTCAGGTACTTCTGTAGGGACATCAGCTTCGCATGGAAGGGAATCCTCTTCTGATAAGAAGTGCCAAATACTTGAGTATGAGAGAATAAAACTCAGGCTCCAGAAGGAGCAATTGGCCTTAGACAGGGAATCCCTAGAACTCCAGGGAGTTTCCAGAAGGTTGGGACTAGAGTCCCATGGTGGCAGCAACAGTGTCCCTATAACTAGAGAGTATTCTCATGATCATAGGAACCTGAACAAGATAGTCCCTCCCTATCAGAATGGGGATGTCATCCACAAATGGATAACTGCACTAGAGAGGGCCTGTAAAGTATAGAGGGTACCTCAAGAGCAGTGGGCAGCTATCATGTGGCTCTCCTTTGCTGACAAAGGTAGAGATAAGCTCCTCACTGTCAGAGAAGAGGATGCTGACAATTGCTCAGTCCTGAAAAGTGCTCTCATAGATGGGTTTGGCTTAACCACTGAACAGTACAGGATTAGGTTCAGAGACACCCTGAAGACACAAACCCTGGACTGCGTTGACTTTGTAGATTGTACTACTAAGGCTCTGGAAGGTTGGATGCATCACAGCAAGATGCATGACGTTTTAGGATTATACAATTTGATTATGAGGGAGCAGATCCTTAATAATTGTCAAAAACAGATTTTACGCCAGTACCTGGTGGACTCAGAGTTGACGTCTCCCAAGAATTGGGATAGAATGCATATAAATGGGTCAGGACCAGGGTGAAGCCAAAGAATCAGGGTAGTGACCAGAAGAAAGATTTTTCTAAGAACCAAGAGAAAGGTAGGGATTAATCACAAGATAAATCCAATATAGGGCCCCAAAAGTCCTCTTCTGGGGTTGGGTCCCAAACTCCTTGTCCTCTGAAAAGTAACCCTATTGCTTTGTCTGTAAAAAGCCAGGCCACTGGAAAAATGATCCCAATTGTCCAAAGGTCAGCAATGAGGAAAATATTCCTCCCAGCACTACTACCACTCATCCTGGTACTACAAGTAGTAATCCCCCAGGTGGTAGCAGTACACCCAAAAAGTTAGGTGGGTTCTCATGGGGAACTGAGGTGGACCCAAGGTTAGGAAGGTCCCCTCCCAGGCCTCCTCAGTCTGTGATGGTAGCATGGGATGTGCCACTATTACTGTTTGTCCTAATTCTTTGGGCAAGTACAGACAGGAGCAAATAATAAATGGTCAGAAAGCCGTGGCCTTCAGGGACACAGTGGCTAGTGTCACCATGGTGACAGGGTACCTAGCACCCGCTCAGCAGCTTTTACCTGAGTTTAAGTACCAGGTGACCAACAATGATGGTGTTAGGACAGATCATCCCATGGCTATAGCCACTCTCAGCTGGGGAGAGGTCACTGGCCCAAAGAGAGTGACAGTGTCCCCAAACTTGTCTGTAGGTTCCCTGTTGGGTAATGATCTAGAAATTTCAGCCTAGGCTGAAGTTGAATACCAGGCCCATTTAAAAATGTTGCGCCTCCCTGAGAAAGTTGGTGGGACCCTTAGGGCCTCAGCCCAACCCCAGGGCCATTTTTGGAAGAGTGGAGCGGGAAAGAATGGCCAACTCTACTGTACCAGAGAGCAAAGGGATTGAAGAAAAGTCTTCTTTCCCCCAGCCTATAGGTAAGGGTCATTTTCCTCAGGGAACTGGCAACACCCCTGATGGCAGGGGACCCTTCCATGGTGGTAGCCAGTCTGGAGCAGGTATCCTGCCCCTCTCAACCCTACCTCAATCAGCCTAGGGCTGCAGAGGTCAGGGAGGTCAGTGAACCCCTGAGAGCCCACTGTCCAGAGAAACCCCCTCATCAAGATATTAGGGACACCCAGTCTAATAGTACTTGCCAGGTGGAAATTCCTCAACACACTGAGGGATCCCTCTTACCCTTAGGTAGTGAAATCACCCAGATGGACTCTATTGGGCAAAGGCAAACCTGGGACCAAATAGTTGCAAACCTACCATGTCCCTCCAGTGTCCCAACCAAAGGAACTCAACCCCCAGCTGTAGGCAGCCAGAGGTTGACCTCAAGGGCCAGATATAACCCAGTCATGGAAAGAAAGTTCTCCATGGTGACCAGTGCTCTGAGGAAGCTGAGACCAACTTATTTAGACCTCACTACATTACTCAGGCACCCCGCCAGCCTTTTTATATTGCAAAAACACCCTACTGGTATTAATCCCCAATTTTGGAGGAAAACCAATACCCTGAGGGTTAGGGACTCCTTAGTGGACCATAAAACAAGGGGTATACATGCTAGTGCAGGCTCTTCCTTATATGGCCACTTAGTCAATGGAGTCCCAACTGGGGAAGGTTAGCCTTATCTCCTTTCGTTTGGAGGGGGGGTATGTAGAAAGGTGGAATCTGATTTCCTGGTGTATTGCTGGTTTCTGACTAGTCTACCCCAGTCTATCTGCTTTCTCCCTTAAATTGCTATTCATGCACTTTAGGTACACTCCAGATTGGGTACTGGAGTACCCTTATCAGACCCTAGTATATGGTCCACCATGTACCCAGAGAATAGATACCCCAGAGGCCTCCCAGGGGCTGAAGCATGCATTGTGTCACCCCTGAGAGACCATTGAAAATGGTATCACAGTTCTGCTACTGCAGCCTGTGTAAGGTGGTGTATGCACCCCTTACTTAGATATAGGTTCACTATATCTATTATAAATCACTGCACATATAAACCTATCAGTCACCCCTATGGCAATCCTTATCAATCCTGAAGGCAGGGTACTGGATTTTGTGTGAGAGGGTGCCCCTGCATGAGCAGAGCCCCTCTGCAGCGTTCAGAACTTATTCTCCGGGGTTGTCTGTGATTCAGCCAACCATATATATTTAAGTGCATTATAACCTTGTGATAAATTCTAACTTTAAAACAGCTGTTTAGAAACATGTCGTATTTGGTGTCAAACACCTTGGAATAATACCTCCACATCAGTAACTTGTGTGGGAGGTATGATTTCTCCCTTCTAGAACCACTACTGTGGGTCACCGGTCTACCCGGTACCACCTTTCTCAACCTGGTCAGCACAAAATGTATGCTGCCAGCCACAGACACGAGTCTGCCCTCATGCTGCTGAACTAAGCTCGAACAGGGGAAGGCTTGACAGTAGATTTCCTGTCACAGGGAGGTGTGACCATCTCCCAGACAGGCTGTAGTGTATTGGGGCTGGGTGGGTGCACTCTGAGAGTGCCAGAAAGTCTGCACTGGGAACACATTTAGTGTCCCTGTGCATAGTCCAGCTCAAACTGGTTGCAGGAACCATTTGCTCCTGCTCTGGTATGAAACTGGACAAAGGACATGGGTGTAGCCACCCCTCTGTCCCTCCCCTAGGAGGGTCCCCAGAATTTATCCAACACCCTTCCTTGGGTATAAAGTAGGAAACCTGACTACAGGACTTTAGATTTTACCTGGACTAAACTCAGCCAGCAGAAACCAAGTACTTTGATGGTCTACACTTTGCTGGATGACAGAAGAATCTCCCTTGGAGTAAAGGAGTTACTCCCCTGCCAAGCAGGCACCTTAATGCATCTGACCAGTTTTCATCTCCCAAGCTCCTGAGGACTCTGAAGATTTCTGCAACACAGGAGGCGGGTTCCCGAGCGTCTCTGAGGGGAATATGCTCTCTCAGCAATTCTGAGACCAGTATCCAGTGCAACCCGAACCCCTGTGCACCCTGTACTTTTGCAGCAGCATATGCTTTTTGGTGATCCTTGAGGCTGTGCTTTGGGCTACGTGTAGTCCTGACCCCGAGCAGTATTGCCACGGAAGTTTTCCGGCCTCCACTCCACGAGTGCTCTGTGGGCCTGTACTTCGTGATTCAGCTTGAGGTCCCTTCGCGATCCCTGGTCCATTGGCCTGTGGGACCCTGTGAAGGTAACTTTGATTTCCCTTGGGCTATCCTGATTGCTCCAGGCATGCTCTTACTCCCCATAGCTTGGAGAATCTCCAGGACCTTGCTGGTCCTCACCGTAACTTGTTTCCTCTGCCTGCATTGGTTGCAGTTGCCAAGGCTTGTTGGTGTTCAATCCGGGCACTGACCCTTCAGCACTTGACATCCTTCGTGAGACAGCTCACCTCCGGACTTTGATCATCATCGACGTCTCCTGGTCCCCGTGGCTGCAGAGTCAAGCATCCAATCTTCATACCTGAAGCACCCGACATCGGTGGGCATATGTCACCCTGAAGTGACCCAGACTCTGTCCCCAATGCTTTCAGGTTCTTCTCACCTCAGATCCAGGCTTGGATTCCACAAGACACTTTTCATCTTCCCAGTAGCAGCATTTCTTTGAGTCACGCCATTGAAAACGATGAAGGTTTCTGACACCACATGACCCCTATGCACCCGGCTTCCCAGGGATAGGTAACAAGGACACCTCGGTACTCACAAGGGTGCTGGCCTTAGAACCTTCCATGTTCTAAAGGTATGGCTTGAAGTCCTCACGGAAGTGTCCTTAAACTGTAATTTTCGAACTGCAACTTTTCCATAGAATTGTACAGGACACACGTCTATGTTCTCACACTACACCCGTCCTCCGTGGGCTCCCAGTGTCACTCCTTTGGGTGGTTCCTTGGGGTCCCAGCAAGTCTACGTGCTCTAGGCACTGTGTCTAATGTAGTCTTTGTTGTTATACAATTTATTTAGTAAATAGTTCGGTCTCCCCCTGGAGCCCGCTGTGTATTTTGCTATTTACCGTTGTTCTATTGATTGTCTTGTGTGCCTTGTGCTCTAATCTCTTAAAGAGGTTAGTAGAGAGTGTTTAGTAATAAACACATATATTTTATATATCTCTTGTGTGGTTTTCCTTTCATTTGATTATTCAGGAGGTTCTGATCTGGTAAAATAAGCTGTTTTGCATTCCTTCAAGACTTAGCCTGAAGGCTGCTCTTCATAGCTACCACTAGGATAGCTTTCATAAAGGTTATCTTTAACCTAATCATCAATAAGGGGGGTTTGGACTGGTACAAGGTGCCCACTTTAATTAGTGGACAGCATATACCAGGCAAACTTCTCACATGAGGCTCTGCCCTATTGGTGAGGTAAGCGATGGGAACACAAATCTAATGAGAAAAGAGTGAAAAGAGGAGTCAGATGGAGGGGGGTTGTATCAAGATAGCAAGTGTTGCTGTGTAACCATACTGGAAATAGTGGGGGGGAGGTGAGATAATAGAAAGAGGATGGATGCAAATTACTAAGCAGTACAGGGGACACAACTTTCTACCGCGGGTCTGAGCACGCTGGTGCACTGCCCCAAGGGCGGGGTCGGCCGGGAGGACAGGGCATTGCTTAGGGCAAGTCTCAAAGATAGCTGAGCGAGGTGGTCTGGGAGGCAATTGTAGCAAGTGGGGGGAAGGGGCTGGGGATCAAAGGACAACCCTAACCAATCCCATGACTTTTAGGGCAGGTCTAGCGAGAGCACCTGAGCCGGCCGGACATGGGATAGAAGAGAGGGGTCATTGACACATATCAGGTTAAGCTCAAACAATGATATCAGTTATAAGCAAGGGCTATGGTAGTATCATCAACAAGCATCTTTTCCAACTTATATAACTTGTACAACTGCACAGTAGCCAATATAGGGTAAGTGATACTCAGCTGTCCGACGTCTGGCAGACGAATCTCTTCCCAGGGGAATGTCTGCACATTTATTTATTTATTTATTTATATGCTTATTTCGCGCCTGAATCAGCCCCGAAGGGGTATCTCCGCGCGTAGCTTCTGGATAGGTATCAGGGAGCGACCAGGGACATGAGACTGTAGTGATTGCAAAGGAGGTCATCAATCTTGTGAAAAAAGGTATGTTTTTAACTTCCTTCTAAAGGAGAGATGGTTAGGGGTGTGCCTCAGCAATGGGGGCAGAGAATTCCAGAGCATAGGGCCTTTAAGTGAAATGGCCCGTCCTCCCTGTCTTGCTCTCGTCACCCTAGGAACCTGAAGCAGCATAGTGCTGCTGGAACGTAGAACACGTCCTGGTAAGTAGGGGACAAATATGTCTCTTAGGTATTGAGGGACGGATCCGTAGATACATTTTTGCATTATACAACATACTTTGAAGTCAATGCGTTGTTTCACCGGGAGCCAGTGAAGGAGAGAGAGGAGAGGGCGTGAGGGAGTTCGGGGCAAGGCATTCAAGATGAGTCTTGCCGCGGTATTCTGTACCACCTGCAGCTTGCCCAGCTGTTCTTGATTGGCAGAAATGAGGAGTCTATTGCAATAATCTATCCGACCGATCACCAATGCTTGTACCAGCGTCTTCCTATGGATGTCTGGTAGGAAGGGGAAAATGCGTTGAAGCAACCCTATTACTCGGAAACAAGTTCCCGTAACTTGATTGACGTGGTCTTTTAATATCAATGCTTGGTCTAGACGCACTCCCAGATTTTTAACAGTCTGCTTTGGTACCGGGACAGGTCCTAGCTCAGGTGGCCACCAGTCGGGGGACCATAGCAGGGTGGCCCCTCCAAACAACATGACTTCAGTCTTAGTCACATTGCATTGGAGGAAGTTATGGGCCATCCAATCTGCCACGGCTCGCATACCATTTTGAAAAGATTTTATAACTGTTGGTGTGAGGGTTTGGAAGGGAAACAGCAGCTGGGTGTCATCAGCGTAGGAGATTGGGGTGAACCCGTAAGATCTTATGATGTCTGCCAGGGGGGCCACGTATATGTTAAATAACGTAGGGCTTAAACAGGAGCCCTGTGGCACTCCCTTGGTAAGCTTCCTACAGATGGAATTGTGGGAGCCTAGTTTGACACCTTGTTGGCGGTCCGCAAGAAAGCTTTCTAACCATGCCATGGCAGCCCCTTTTATTCCCACCTCCCTCAGACGGCCGAGAAGAATGTTGTGCGACACCGTGTCAAAGGCAGCAGACAAATCCAATAGCACCAGAATCACTGAGCTCCCCCCGTCAAGAGACATCCGGATAGTATCAGTCACTGACAGGAGAGCTGACTCTGTGCTATGGTTGGGCCTAAAACCAGATTGAGAGTGGTCTAGGCCGCCTGCTGCCTCGATGTAGTTGGACAGGTGCGCGTTGACGTGTTTCTCGGCAAGCTTACTAAGGTAAGGTAGGAGGGAGATGGGCCGGAGGTTGGAAAGTTCCGTCCAGGGGAGAACAGCATTCTTGCGGATGGGGTTCACCACCGCTCTCTTCCACTCAGTGGGCACGTTTCCCTTCTTTAAGGACTGATTTATTACATCTTGAATGTGAGGGCCCAGCAAGGGACTCAGAGGAACTAAAGTTTTAGCAGGAATCAGATCTTCCGGAGACCCGGATTTTACATGGGTCATTAGTATTTCAAGTTCTTTACTTTTGATAGGGGGAAAGGTGGTGAGTGAGAAATTGGTGTTCTTAGTGGGGAGAGGTGTATACAGGGTGCTTCTTCCTATTTGGGACACCAGGATCTTATCATAGATGGAGTCAATTTTATTTTCAAAATATAGGGAGACTTCCTCACACAGACTTTGAGAGAAATCATCTGAGCTTGCACAAGCAGTGGGCTTGACGAATGTCTCAAGAATCCGATATAGTTCTTTAGGAGAATTGCCAGCTTCCGTGAGTTGTTGTGTTATGCAATTTTTGTGAGCGGCTTTGACATGTTTGTAATAATTAGTTTGTGCTACACGATGGGCCTTCTTATTATCCTCCGAGTGGCATTTTCTCCACCTCTTCTCTATCCTCCTACATTCTTGCTTCTCCGTTCTAAGAGCCTCTGTGTACCACTTTTCCTGTTTAGCTACAGGAAATTGCTTGAATGTTTTCAGGGGGGCAATTTTATCTATGGCTATAGTAAGTGAATTCTGAAGTGTTGTTAAACTGTGTTCCACTTCATCTGTGTCCTTAATGTCAGGTTTTTCCCAGACCTTTTGTAGTGCCTCCAATGTGAGTTTATGCCATTGTCTGCGTGTTACAGGGGGTAGGGATTTCTTGTTAGGTCCTTTATTGATTTGGAGTATATTAAATTCTAATAGAAAGTGATCAGTCCACTCTAATTGTACCGGTTTATTACAGGATATATTATCAAAATTAGTGTATATCAGATCAATGCAGTGTCCACCTTCATGTGTGGGGCCCTCATTTTTTTGTGTGAGGCCTATGGTCGCTAAATCATCGGCTAGACTCCTAGTGTCTGATAGTTCAGGCTGATCAGTGTGGATATTAAAATCCCCTAAAAGTAGAAAATCTTCCTTAGCTCGTATATGTGGGCCAAGTATTTCTAGAAGGGAAAGGGAGAACCTAGGGCATGATACAGGTGGGCGGTAGATGAGAGCTCCCTTACTGGTCTTTCTATTAGGGAAAGTAATTCTGTAAATCATTATTTCCAGTTTTGTGCAGCATTTCCTGTCTAAAATATCTAATTTAAGGTCCTCTTTATAGACTATGGCGATACCGCCACCTACTTTTTCGGGGCGGTCTGCATTGTGAAGTTTGTAACCCTTTGGTACTCCCAGGGCAATAGCAGATATAGTATGGGGTTTTAGCCAGGTTTCGGTGATGAAACAGATATCTGGGATTATGGTGTCTATCAGGTCCCAAATGGCGAATTGGTGCTTCGGCATCGAACGGGCGTTTATTAAAATGCAGTGCAGATTGTCAGTCGACATATAGGGTTGGCTCAACTTTGGAGAATTAATAGTGGTAAAATGACAATTTAAACATGAAAAGGGTCCTTCGGGACATGGCCAGTTATCACTTAAATGGCAGGGGATGACAGATTTCCTTGAGTTCAATAATGCCGACGCCTCATACCTGATGCGTGTAGAAGCGCATGTGGGCGGCATAATGGAGCCCCTGGCCCCGTCCTGTCGCGGACGGGCGCAGACGGGCAGCTCTTTGGCTGGTCTTCGGCTGATATGAGGCTGCGCGCAACCGCTGCGCGCCTCCGATGAGGCGAGGGCTAAATAGCCCCCTGAAACAGCTAGAGCGCTAACCGCTCCCGGAAGTGCCTGGCCCTCACCTGTCCACCCTCCGCACAACGGTAACGAATTACCGAGTCGGAACGAGGCGGGCAGGAAGAGGAATCGGGACCAGCACTCCGGTGAGATGTGAAGCTTTTTAAAAGAGTATTAAATGCAATAAATGCTAAAAGTGCACATGTAAGACTAAAACACGTGAAAGTTAAAATTATGCAATGCAGCTCTGAAATGTCAAGTTGGTTTCAGGAAGTGCGTGATACCAGGCAGCGAGCTAGCGGTATGGAGACACTGCCACCGTCTCCCACCGCAGCTGCGCTTTCAAGAGTCTCCGCCTAAATAGCCCCCTGAAACAGCTAGAGCGCTAACCGCTCCCGGAAGTGCCTGGCCCTCACCTGTCCGCCCTCCGCACAACGGTAACGAATTACCGAGTCGGAACGAGGCGGGCAGGAAGAGGAATCGGGACTAGCACTCCGGTGAGATGTGAAGCTTTTTAAAAGAGTATTAAATGCAATAAATGCTAAAAGTGCACATGTAAGACTAAAACACGTGAAAGTTAAAATTATGCAATGCAGCTCTGAAATGTCAAGTTGGTTTCAGGAAGTGCGTGATACCAGGCAGCGAGCTAGTGGTATGGAGACACTGCCACCGTCTCCCACATTACATTGTCTTTGGCATGGGGGCCTCTCTTAGGACTTCTCCCCCTCAGTCAGCATCTGAGACGTGCTGTAGAGGGGAGAGGGATTTGTCCCTTTGCTGCTTGTGTATGGAGGCTGCAACAGTTTGGAGAGCTTAGGCCTTATCCTCATAGGTACGGGCTGATATCTCATGGTCTCTTCCATGATTCCAGGAGAAGCTGGTAATTTGCTGTCTACTGTCTGATGTTTGGGAGGAGGAGGTGTTATGTGCCGGTTCAGGAGCATTGTGTTGGATATCCATGTCTTGTGAACCCAAGCTGTCCAGGAACAGACGCAGATTCTTCGGGTTGTAGAAATCCTTTAAGCCGCCATCCCTGGTGATGCAGAAGCGGACAGGCTCAAAAAGACTGTACTTGAAGTTCATTTGGTGTCATTGAGATCTAAGAGAGAGAAATGCCTTATTGCGGTCATTAGTCTCTCTGGAGAAATCTGCAGCCAGGAAGATGTTTGTCCTTCGTATGTGAACGGTCCTTAGACACCTGCTTCAGCCAGCATCTGCCTTGCTTGCTCATGGTAGAGAAAACAGGCAATGATAGGTCGGGCGTGCAGCCAAGTCCTTGCATGGAGGGCCAAGGTGGCGGGCGCGTTGATTCTCCAAGGGGGATCAAAAGTAGTTTTGGAAGGATATCTCTCAGGAATGTCCTAGAGCTTGAGCCCTCAATTGTTTTTGGGAAGCTAAAAAAACAAACACTGTCTTTCCTGCTGCGGTTGTCGAAAGAGGAGTTCTTGGTTATTGTCCTGAATTGTGTCTAGGTATCCCTTCATCACAGTCAGCCTTTGGTCCAGTCTTTTTGTGCGTGGAACCCTGCAATATCCGCTCTGATCAATTTTGCCTCTTCCGCCTGCCTTGATATAGTAGTGCCCATTCCTTCCAGCCACCGGCTGACAGCAGAGATTTCCAGTGAGATGCGGTCCATGGTCTCACGCTGCGTAGTGGCTAGTGGAGGTGAGGAGGGGCTATTCATGGGAGGGGTGGCACCATTCGTGGCCGTATTGTGTGGTTGTTTAAGTACTTCAGTGAATAGAAGTTGTCTGGAGGACTTACTCCAATGCTTGTTGGTGGACATTCGCCTCTACTCACAGGGTGGCACCCTTTGTTGGCACGCCAATGTGTTTGGCAGTTGCAAAATGACGCGAACTGCACCCCAGTGGTGGGCCAATGAGTATAAGGGCTGCTGCGGTAATTACGTAGTGGCCAGGAGTTGTGGAAGGGTGCACTACCTACTGCAGGTTTGTTGCGAGGAGTCCCCCAGGTCACCGCAAGAGGGGACCAGGAATATTCATCAGGTTCAGTTTGCTGCCTGGGCTGTTAGAAAGAGGGGGGTCCATATATTCTTGATGACCTCTGGTGTGGGGGTCTCCTGTTCAACGGGCCGTGCTTTCTGCACTGTCTCTAGTGAAGCAAGCAGTCTAGGAGTAGGAGCAGGAAGCAGCAGTCTCTGTATTCCTCCTTGAAGGCCTGCTGCTCGTGGGGGTCAGCTGGTCTTGGACGTGGCATGGATAAAGCAGCAGCGTTGCACAGGCTTCTTGTGGGGATTACTGTATCCTGAGTGGCAGCCTCTTGCATGGAAATGAGCCAGTGGAAGTTGGCCAGATCTTTGGTGTCCACCCAGGCATGGCACTGGGGTCGGGATGGTAGTGTGGGGAGGAGCCCCTGTATATTCTCTGGCCACACTGAGGTCCACTAAGCAGTCTCACTCCCCATGCTTAAGTGTCAAACAGGTGGGGTAAGGGGGAATGCCCACCATGTGTTGTGCCACCTCTCTGTCCCCTCCTCACCTCTCGCTGCAGCCAGCATCTACCAATGCTGAGGAGAACAGCCTTGTGTTCCCTGGGTTCTCTCTGGCTTGCCTTAGGCCCTATGGCTGCTAGAAGCACAGCACAAGGAAATGCTGAGGCCATGTTCCACCATTAGGGTGTGGGGGGCGGATGCAATCCGTTGGCCAAGGAGTGTCACCCACTGATGCCGTGACTCGCTCTTCCGGTGGCTGCTGCGAAGGTCTCGAGTGCGGCTGAAATTTAAGTTTAAGATGGGGCCTGCCTGCCCAGGTGAGGGAGCCGAGAAGTGGCGGTCCCACGGCCTCACTTTCATTTTGGGTGCAGGCCTGGGAGAAGCACAAAGAGTCTCTTGTGGGGAGGGGTTGTGGGGAGTAACACGCCCGATGTACCCTCAGTCCAACCGCAAGCCTCCGGCACACACTCGATGTGGCATGGGAGCCAGGCCCTGAACAAGCATAGCAATGGTGAGTGGGGGCAGAGCAGGAGTCCTACACAAGAGCCAAGTCTGCAGTCAAGCCTCTAGGCCCTGTGCTTTTGTCCGGTCGTTGGTGTGGGTCTGCTCCGGTGTACCATCAGTCCTCATAGGCTCCGACCCTGCATCTCCTAGGTGTCCCAACGACACTGGAGCGATGCAGGAGCTGCCCCTAGCCACTACATGAAGGCCGGTGCCTCTGAACGGAGCCCTCTCAGAGGGGAGCTTCCAGTTCAGGCGGCCATCTTCCTTCGTTGTCAGACCACGCCCTCCTTCACGGGGTCTTTTGACAATGGGGTAACCCAATAACAGATCTGAGGGGGAGGGCGACGTAACAGAATCTGGTACCCTGACGGATGACCAACAAGACCCACCAGTCGGAAATTAGAGTTGACTACCGATCACGGAACAAACAGAGTCAGGCGCCCAGCTTGGTATAGTTACATCTACCCAGCACCCTGTGGATGCTGCTGAGGAGGCCAGGACTTGTTATGAAATGCAGCCTCCTGACCACGGGCCTGTCCACGAAGGGGCTGAGAAGAGGACAGCGGATATAGCGGCATGGAATAGCAAATTTAGCGACACAAAAATGGAAATTTAGCGGCACAAATATGGAAATTTAGCGGCATTTTTGCGGCACTTTATTTTACTCATAATCATTCATTCTCGCGAAATGCTGGAGGGTCTGACATTAACTTCAGCCCCTGGGAGGTGTTTTAGCCCACAGTGACCTTACGTAACCATCAATATGCTTAGAAACTGCTTATTTATAGGACGCACGTCGGTGCATCAAAGAAAATCTCAGGTGAACGAGCAGAGACACTTCTGAGCATTAATCCCGGTGTAGTACCATGACATATACTGATAAAAATATCCAGGGCTTAACTAATTACATCTCTTCTGAAAGCACAGAATGATCAGAGGGATTTTGAAATATGCAACATTTTTACATTAACTTCAGAAATCGTTTTTAAAAAGTGACAATTTTGCGGGTACTTTTGTAAAAATCGCAGCATTTGTACAAAAGTGATGATTTTGTGGACACTTTTGTAAAAATCGTGGCATTTTTTCAAACGTGACGATTTTGCGGCAAACCACAAAATCGCAAAATCATGAAATCTTGGAAGGTCTGCCTGAAAGCTTTGCTTATGGAAAAAGGACTTCTTGTTTTGGACACACTGAAGTGGCTTCAACAACTTCTTCCCCTCCGCAGAACCCTGCACCATCATGTTCAATTAATTCCCAAAAAGCCGGGGACCCTCAAAAGGCAGTTTATGAATGAATGCCTTCTCAAAATCCTTGATAAGGACCTGGGAAGCATAGGCGGAGTAAGTGCTAGCCCGAATCCCAAAATGAGACTCAGCGTAGGAATGTTTCAAGGCCGTCTCCACCTTCCATTCAACCAGATCAGAAAGGGAAGCCTTCTCAGAATACAAAGCAGAGAAAGAAGCCATTGAGGATAAAAATTTAATTGGCGTTTGGAACCTGAGGAAACTGGACATCAAACTCCACCAAGCAATACCTCCTGTCCAGAAAGCAAGGAATCCCCTGCTTGTCTCTTCAAGACATTATTTAGCCAGAATATCCTTAATGACATCATGCAAGGGCAAGTCATCCACCACTGAGGTAATATACTGGGAATAAAAAAGCACCATCCTCTAAAAATTTAGATCAAATCCCAAGGCCTCCTGAATATGCACCAACATGTCCGAAAAGATTTTACCCTCGATATTCCCCTTAGTGGAATTGTCTACGTCCTTATCCTCATCCCCTTTAGATTTTTTGACAGATGGCTCAATCAGCGCAGCTTGCACAGCAGAATTAATCAAATACTGCAAATTCAATCTGGAAATCTGCGACAGGTCATCCTCCTGCAGGTCCTGCACGTTTTTCCATTTAGAAATAGATTTGGCTCGCACGGAGACCAACTCCTCATCCACCATGACACCAAACAGGAACCAACAGACAAAGAGGAAGTGCATCTCCCAAATATTCTGTGGCCTAGTAACCAAGTCTCAAAATCCATGAGACTTTAATTGCAAAAAAGACAGCCCTCCCACCTCCCCCACACCCACATACAAACAAGACATGTCCGTGGGAGCCAGGTGCTGCTGGAAGCCCTCAGCACTGTCATGGCCTTCCTACCAATCGCAGAGAAAGCTCCCCACCCCAGCCAAGCACATGTGCTGGGAGCCCAACAGGAGTAGAGCAGGGATGCGAACAGTTAAGGCCAGCATGGCATAGTAAACAACAGTCATAGAAATGCAAAAATAAAGAAACACACACTCACCGTATTGTAGCTCTGACACGGAGGAATACAACCTAGTGCTCCGACACCACGTTGGTCAGAAAGGAGAAAAAACAGGCATGGTGTGTATGGGTGGTTGGGAGATGTTTATGTAGGTAACATGAAAGAAATAGTAGCATGGAGAACAGCCTGTCGGGAGGCAAGATTGTCTCATTTCTGTAAGGACTGGGACTAGGAGGACATATGACGGGGTAATGTCTTCACATTGTCCTCGGTACCACTGCACTATTGATATAGAGCTCTTAAGTTTTCCAGGCTATGTGTGAGTAACCTTTCTAGCCCAAGTTTTTTGCTTTGTTTTTTTGACTTCTAGTACAATTAACCCTTTCATAAAATCATACCTCCAAGCTGTAGCATGCGAAGCAGAAGCGTTGACTAGGTAAACTACTCACTCTTGGACCAGGAATCATGAGCACCCCTTCAATATCTGTTACTGTGCACAGCTCTCAAATTGACATGTTCATTTAGAAAAAAATTAGCTAGGCATGGTTACAGCCACAGACCTGTGCATGCTTAGAGGCGATTTTTCAATTGTCATGTTACAAGTATGAAGGTGTAAATGTAAAACGACAAAGTGCACTCTCAAATGTAACAATCAGATTGGCTGAAAATTACCCTCATTGTGGAGTTGACATTTGCAGAGTATAAGCACTATTGAGGTGTGACGATACACATACAGATTTACTTATTTTATTATTCTAATCTCTTTTGTAGTTTCCATTCTATTTTGGTTAAAATTCATATTTTAATCCCTAAAACATAAGAAGTTTTATCACTATCTGGCAGACTGATGCCATTTGAAACTATCAAAGCGGTACAAAAGGGGGTGGTGATGGACGGAGCATCTGAACCAATCAAACACTCACACCCAGTCAACAGATCTGGGTTTAATCCATCACCGTTCTTTAGCCCATTCTGCCACCCCAGTTCAGACATGGCCATATGCAAATCAGTCAGACCCTATGCCTAATGGGAACAGTCCAGCCCGAACTGGACTGGACTGTTGACTGGGTGTGAGTGTTTGATTGGTTCAGATGCTCCGTCCATCACCACCCCCTTTTTTACCACTTTGTTCGCCATAAGTTGGCAGGGTATGCTCAGACGTGAGTCCCTTGCTCACTTTGCCACTGGATTCAAGCAAGCCGGGCTGAAGGCGGCTGTAATGCCAGAAACCGGCCCTCGGAAGCTTGTTTCAGGTCCAGGGAAGGCATGGCTTGGCAGTTTGGGCTGGACTGTTCCCATGAGGCACAGGGTCAGACTGATTTGCATATGGCCATGTCTGAACTGGGGTGGCAGAGTGGGCTAAAGAACGGTGATGGATTAAACCCAGATCCGTTGACTGGGTGTGAGTGTTTGATTGGTTCAGATGCTCCGTCCATCACCACCCCCTTTTGTACCACTTTGTTCGCCATAAGTTGGCAGGAAATGCTCAGACGTGAGTCCCTTGCTCACTTTGCCACTGGATTCAAGCAAGCCGGGCTGAAGACGGCTCTAATGCCAGAAACCGGTCCTCGGAAGCTTGTTTCCGGTCAAGGGAAGGCATGGCTTGGCAGTTCGGGCTGGACTGTTCCCATGAGGCACAGGGTCAGACTGATTTGCATATGGCCATGTCTGAACTGGGGTGGCAGAGTGGGCTAAAGAACGGTGATGGATTAAACCCAGATCTGTTGACTGGGTCTGAGTGTTTGATTGGTTCAGATGCTCCGTCCATCACCACCCCCTTTTGTACCACTTTGTTCGCCATAAGTTGACAGGGTATGCTCAGACGTGAGTCCCTTGCTCACTTTGCCACTGGATTCAAGCAAGCCGGGCTGAAGACGGTTGTAATGCCAGAAACCGGTCCTCGGAAGCTTGTTTCCGGTCCAGGGAAGGCATGGCTTGGCAGTTCGGGCTGGACTGTTCCCATGAGGCACAGGGTCAGACTGATTTGCATATGGCCATGTCTGAACTGGGGTGGCAGAGTGGGCTAAAGAACGGTGATGGATTAAACCCAGATCCGTTGACTGGGTGTGAGTGTTTGATTGGTTCAGATGCTCCGTCCATCACCACCCCCTTTTGTACCACTTTGTTCGCCATAAGTTGGCAGGAAATGCTCAGACGTGAGTCCCTTGCTCACTTTGCCACTGGATTCAAGCAAGCCGGGCTGAAGACGGCTCTAATGCCAGAAACCGGTCCTCGGAAGCTTGTTTCCGGTCAAGGGAAGGCATGGCTTGGCAGTTCGGGCTGGACTGTTCCCATGAGGCACAGGGTCAGACTGATTTGCATATGGCCATGTCTGAACTGGGGTGGCAGAGTGGGCTAAAGAACGGTGATGGATTAAACCCAGATCTGTTGACTGGGTCTGAGTGTTTGATTGGTTCAGATGCTCCGTCCATCACCACCCCCTTTTGTACCACTTTGTTCGCCATAAGTTGACAGGGTATGCTCAGACGTGAGTCCCTTGCTCACTTTGCCACTGGATTCAAGCAAGCCGGGCTGAAGACGGCTGTAATGCCAGAAACCGGTCCTCGGAAGCTTGTTTCCGGTCCAGGGAAGGCATGGCTTGGCAGTTCGGGCTGGACTGTTCCCATGAGGCACAGGGTCAGACTGATTTGCATATGGCCATGTCTGAACTGGGGTGGCAGAGTGGGCTAAAGAACGGTGATGGATTAAACCCAGATCTGTTGACTGGGTGTGAGTCTTTGATTGGTTAAGATGCCCCGTCCAACACCACCCCCTTTTGTACCACTTTGTTCGCCATAAGTTGACAGGGTATGCTCAGACGTGAGTCCCTTGCTCACTTTGCCACTGGATTCAAGCAAGCCGGGCTGAAGACGGCTGTAATGCCAGAAACCGGTCCTCTGAAGCTTGTTTCCGGTCCAGGGAAGGCATGGCTTGGCAGTTCGGGCTGGACTGTTCCCATGAGGCACAGGGTCAGACTGATTTGCATATGGCCATGTCTGAACGGATCACTGAAATAATATCGAGGGACAGAATATCGACCAACAAAAATATCGTTGACAAAATATCGAGAGACAAAATATCGAGTTTCTATCTACAAACAGGTAAGTACAAAAATATCGAGTTAAAAATATCGTTTACAAAAATATAGTTGTAAAAAATATCGACTTTAATAAAAACAATGTTTAATTACATTAATATAAAAAATGAATTACTAAAATATACTTAACAATACTTAACATAACTTTTAATAATTAAATAATTAATGAAAGTAAAAAAATAATATTTTTTTAATCATATTTCTTAAAACATATTTATATATAGTAACAAAACTTAATTAAATAATAGCCAATATTATTAACATACAAATACAAAAGAGTAAAAATGACTATTCCCACTCCAGTGGGTGCAACAGTAGGGAAAGCGTTGGATAGCGTAGGGGTTAAAATTACTATTCCCACTCCAAAGAGTGCAACAGTGGATATATGACGTTACAACGCAACTTTTACAACGCACTACCATTACAACGTAAGTATTGGTAAGTATATAATAATTTTTTTAATTTAAATTATTTAAAATTAATTTAATATAATTTAATTTAATTTAATTTCATTAAATTAATTTAATGTAAATTTAATTTTACTTTATTTTTACACTGTACCCCTGTACCCCAAAAACCCAAAACTGACCCTGAACCCTAAAAAAAACCCTTTACCCAAAAACCCAAAACTGACCCTGAACCCTAAAAATACCCCTTTACCCAAAAACTAAAAACTGACCCTGAACCCTAAAAATACCCCTTTACCCAAAAACTAAAAACTGACCCTGAACCCTAAAAATACCCCTTTACCCAAAAACTAAAAACTGACCCTGAACCCTAAAAATACCCCTTTACCCAAAAACTAAAAACTGACCCTGAACCCTAAAAATACCCCTTTACCCAAAAACTAAAAACTGACCCTGAACCCTAAAAATACCCCTTTACCCAAAAACCAAAAACTGACCCTGAACCCTAAAAATACCCCTTTAATTTAACATAATTAGCAATTAATCAATTAAATTAAATTAATTACCAATTACATTTTAATTAATTAACAAATATTTTTTAATTAACAATTAATTAAATATTACTACCAATTATTAATTTTACATATTTAATTAATTATAATTAAATTACTTCCCACCGTATTCCCCTATAAACCCACAACCCGCTACAGGAAATAAATTATTTTAATTTACATAATTAGCAATTAATCAATTAAATTAAATTAATTACCAATTAAATTTTAAATAATTAACAAATATTATTTAATTACCAATTAATTAATTATTACTACCAATTAATAAATTTACATATTTAATTAATTATAATTAAATTACTTCCCACCCTATTCCCCTATAAACCCACAACCCGCTACAGAATAAAATTACACAATAATTGTAAAAAAAAATAATTAAACATAATTATAACATAAAATGACACTTTTCACACATATTATAACATAAAAAACACTATAAATAATTAAATATTATTTAAAAAACGATATTTTTTACTATCTAGATTATATACTTGGATATTTTCACTTTCTATATTATTTACAGTCGATATTACTTCACTTACCTTAAAAACGATATTTTGGCTGTCTATATTCTGTCCTGTGGATATTTTGTCCAAACGATATTTCAAACTCGATATTCTGTCCAAACGATATTTTGGAGTCGATATTATGTCTGTGCACCGTCTGAACTGGGGTGGCAGAGTGGGCTAAAGAACGGTGATGGATTAAACCCAGATCTGTTGACTAGGTGTGAGTCTTTGTTTGGTTCAGATGCCCCGTCCAACACAACCCCCTTTTGTACCAACTTGAAACTATCAGCCATCCTAGGCTTTTAGCCAAAAACATGCAGCGTGCTCTGATTTTCTGCCAAGCCTAGAACATTGGAAGCAAAATTGCAATTTCCAGAATGGCACATTGTTAGAAACTAGGGGGCATATTAGCAAGAACCTCGTTAAAATTATCGCCGTTTTAGCGGCAGGAAACTGCCACTAAAACTGCGATAATGGGCTTGCTAAGATGCGTTATTGGAATTCTATAACGCATATTAGCAAGCCCATTATCGCCGTTTTAGCGGCAGTTTCCTGCCGCTAAAAAAACAGCGATAATTTTAAGGGGGTTCTTGCTAATATGCCCCTAGGTGTCTAGTTGCCAGAGGTTTGCACCCTGTCCAATAGGGACCACAATCCTAGTCAGGGTAAGTCAGATATGCAACCTAAATTAGCCTGTTCTCACCCTCTGGTAGCTTGGCACAGAGCAGTCAAGCTTAACTTAAGAGGCAATATGTAAAGTGTTTGTGCAACAAATACATTACACTAACACATGGAAAACACAACAAAAAGACTCAACAACAGTTTAGAAATATAGAGAACATTTATTTTTGTAAAACAAGACCAAAAAATACCAAAGCAAAACCTACTCAGTAGAATTAGTGATATCCATTTTTAAATAATAAATCCCAAAACAGTGCTTAAAAGTCAGTAGTGCTGAAAGGTTACTTGAGGTCACCTAGACTGGGGTAAATCATAAGTTCAGGCTGACCGTGATGGAAGGCAGGCAGGCTACAAGACCCAGGCAGAGCCTGCTGAAAGAGTACCTTGTATGGAACAATTGCTCGCATCGTGGACTCCCTGCTTCGGTTCCGATTCACACAATTTGGTCGATGCATAGGAGTCTGACATCGCAGTCGGTGTTAAATGATCTGTGCTGCATTGAAGTCAAGCCATGCAGTCAGTTTTGAAGTATTAGCACTCGGTTGAAGTCGAGCCTCAGAGTCAGGACCCACATCATTGTCGATTTGCCACTACGTCAGTGTCACAGGGCACTTCGTAGGTTGCAATTGGCACAATTTAGTCACTGCATCGATGTTTGCAGAAAACAGTTGTAGAACTCACTTTTGAGGCCCAGGACTGGAACCTGTACCTCAAACAAGGGTAGGACTCACAGATGACAGAGTCCACCAGCATCAGCAGAGTTGCAAGTAATTTGTGTCCCTAAGACTTCAGAAAACAGGAGGCAAGCCAGCAAGCTCTTTTGAGAATCTTGGGTTTAAGGATGTAGATAATAGGTGTACTCCTATTCACTTCCAGGCAAGAAGCAGCAAGCAGCAGACCAACACAGTACAGCAGGTAGCAAAGTGGCAGTCCCTCCTACAGCACAGCAATCAGGAGGCAGCAGACCACCACAGCAATACAGACAGAAAAGTGGCAGTACCTCTTGCAGCACAGCAGCTCTTATTCAAGGCAGAATGTCCTTGGTTCCCATAGAGTTCTGATTTCATGGTGTCAGAAGTCCAGTACTTCTACTCAAATTAGACCTTTGAAATGGGGGAGACATCAAAGAGGCCGTTGAAGATCACAAGGTTGCTGCCTTTACTACCCTGGCTCCATACTCACTACAGGGGGTATGCAGCTCTTTGGGGACAGGAACAGCCCTATTCAGGTTCTATTGTTAGCTCCTCCCTCTGCATCTACCTCAGGAAGGCCCATCAGCCTGTTGATGAACCATCAGGATGCAAATGTTATATATACCCCAGCTCCCTTTGTGTGACTGTATAGTGAGAATGCCCAAGTTCAGCTGTCACCCTGCCCAGACATGTATTCAGAGACAGGCAGAGACACAGAATAATTAAAGTAAGAAAATGCCAACTTTCTAAAAAATGCATGTTCAGACTTACAATTTAAAATCTGAGTTCACCATAAGTTTTGATTTTAAATTGTGAGTCCAGAGACACCAAAATTACAAATTTCTATCTGCTCTCAATTAGAAATTACACCTAAAAGATGTCTTAAGGCAATCCCAATGTTAGCCTAGGGGAAAGATTGGCCTTGCAGTAGTGAAACATTTATTTAATAGTATTTCACTACCAGGACATGTAAAACTTAAAAGTACATGTCCGACTTTTTAAGTACACTGCACCCTGCCCATGGGGCCACATAGGGTCTGCCTTAGGGGTGAGGTACATGTAATAAAAAGGAAGGTGTGGGTCTGGCAAGTAGGTTAACTTGCCAAGTAGAAATTAAACTTTAAGACTGCACAAACAGGCTCCGCAATGGCAGGCCTGCGCCATATTTAAAGGGCTACTGAGTGGGTGGCATAATCAGTGCTGCAGGCCAACTAGTAGCATTTAATTTACAGGCCCTGAGCACATATAGTGCACTCTACTAGGGATTTAAAAGTAAACTAATTATGCCAGTTATGGATAAGCCAATGTTGCCATGTTTTGAGTACAGATCATATGCACGTTATCACTGGTTTGCGCTGGATAAAGTGTCCAGAATCTTAATACCAGTAAAAATCAAGTCTTCAAAACAGGAGGTTACAAGGCAAAAAGTCAGGGGAAACCACACCGAGGTTGCCAGGTCTAACAAACATGCATTCACATCAATAGATATCTCAGGCAGAACATTTCACCTGTTGCATGTGACATGGGGCTACTTGAGAGCTAATCAGAGCAGGTGAATACAGCATTTCTCTTAACTGGCCCTGTGTCATGTGGGTGAGTTTCAAGCCGTGGTCTGAGGAGTTAAACCTGTTTGTTGTTAACCCCCAGAATTGCTACTTGACTGTAGCTTCATTTCACTTTACTGGACACACAAACCTGCACTTTTTGTTCAGGGGGCATTTTCCTTGCTTGAAGCAGAGGCCTTCGAACCATTACTAAATTGGAGAGAGGATGTGAAATTACGTCAAGAGTTACCAATTCAGACCTCACGCACCCAGTGAGAGACCCAGCATTGGTTCAACATCTTGTTATTCTGGGCAAATAATGTAATCTCTCCGGCCCTAAATATTTGAAAACAATGAATTTGATCTTGTGTAATGTAATTGGTGTTCATGTGAAGTACTCCAATGCCCTTGTGCTGAGTTTGCACTATATTACACTGCACAACAATCCTCTACTGATTACAAACACACTTATATTCTGAGCATAACCTGGATAGCCATGTTGGCTGCTTTCTCATGGGGTCTATTTTGAGGTTTAACTTGATAGTTTAGTCGTCTGCGAAAAAAATTGTTATCTATTATTAAATAAATGTATTCATACCTTAGAATTTCATCAGAGAAGCAATACATTCTTACCTTATGCTATTGCTTATTTGGTGTGTAATTCCAGGTCCCACGTTCCCATTAAAATACATGAAAAACTATTTTTTAATTGAAAAATTATACTCAATCATCATTGTTCATCACATTCACTTCTTTATATCCTATGTGCTTCCCATACATAAAGAGGCCCTTTTTGATGCTTATTTTCCTATCACTGGCATATCAAATAAGACAGACGTGATAAATGGCATTGCAGCGCGCAATTCTTGAAAACGGCCTGCGTTTACTTGCAGTGACACATCCATCAAGGCCGTTTTATTGGCTATGTCAATGCTTGCTGTTAGAAGTGTGCATGGAAAGTGATGCGTGAACTCCCACCCGTCAACACACAGGACCTATCTATTGCCATTCCTTGTAATTTTTTTAAAAGTGATAAGGGAGGAAATTGTAACATGTTTTTCGCCAACTTCAATCTGTCATTTCAATTAATTTCACGTAATTAAATTCATAAAGCACTTCAGGTAAGGCACAATGTTAAATTTTTTTTAACAAACTATATGCAAGTCATATCAAAAAGTAATATTGTGAAGAAACGAAAGTGGAGAAAAGGAGGGAAAAGATGCTGTGTTTCAGGACTTCTGAGTTAACTTTTAACATTGTTAACGATGACTATCTGAGGTGCAACATAAGACACAATATCCTTTAAGAGTTACCAGTAGATTAAGAGGAGAAAAAAGTTATTCGGGATAGGAGTGTGATATATATATTCACAAAAAAGCTATAGGTTTCACACATGTTATAGTTAGCTGGACATTTCACTCATACAAAACCATTGAAATTCCCCCGTTATAGTTAGTTCAGCTAAATATAACTCGCGCGCCCGCAATGCACTGCTGATGACGTCACATATTACATCACTCATGACATGGTCAGTGACATCACTCATGACATCACTGATGACATCTCAAATGAAATCACTGATTTTCTCAGGAACTACTGAACGGATTTACACCATTTAACAAAAAGCGTGATCTGCGAACAGAATTCTATCTTTTTGCCAAATTTGGTGTAATTCCGTTCAACCATTCGGGCTGTAGTCCTGGCTAAAGGTCCCTATGGAAAATTGCATGGGGAAAACATGTTTTGGGACCCCCTTTTTTCTAAGCCCCCACTTGACGAATCACCCCCAAACTTTCAGGGAAGGAGCAGAGCGGAGTAGGCCCTTTTCTTAGAGAAATTCACAAAGATTCCTCCACCGGCGCCAAAGTTATTCCAAATAGAATGTTGTGGATTTCCTATGGAAACTAGGTCCTAACTATAACTACCTACTGGCGACTGCCAGTAGGTAATAGATATATATATATATATATATATATATATATATATATATATATATATATATATATATATATATATATATATTCACTGAAAAAACCATAGGTTATAGACCATATATAGTTAGGAATTAGCATTTACAAAACCTTATTTTACTCACACAAAACCATTGAAATTCCATATATAGTTAGTTGCACTAACTATATATCGCGCACCCGCAATCCACTGCTGATGATGTCACATATTACATCATTCATGACATGGTCAGTGACATCACTGATGACATCACTGATGACATCTCAAATGACATCACTGATGACATCACTGATGACATCACTGATGACAACATCCAGTGACTGTATGTTTCTGTAAAGTTAAAATGTGTCTTACATATTGAAGAATGAGTGGAAGTATAAGTGTCTGGACAAAGGATTTAGTAGGTGCATGACTGAATGTATGAGTGAGTGATTAAATGTGTCTCACTGAGTGCATGGGTTAGTGACTAAACTGTCTTAATTTGTGCATCATTATGTCTGTTGTTCTGTAAACTGCTGCATGTGTTGATCAGTAGCTATATGATTAACTATATGGGTTACTGATTGATTGTCCAAGTATTTGTATGGGAGACTGAGTGTGTGTGTGGCTGGCTGGGAGGTGTGTGACTCTGTGCAGATCAATGTGTACTTGTATCAATGATTGTATAGGAAGGTAAGTATGTGTTAGTATATGTTTGAAAATGTAAGGTGCTCTATGTTTAACTGTATAGACAAGAAAATGGAAGTGTCATTGATTCTTTACAGGACTGACTAGGTGTGTGAGTAACTCCATGGATGAGTGGCAGACTGTGAGTGTCTGTATAGGTGTATGAGTGCATATGATAGTGTTGTAAAGATGAGTGATTGTATGTATGAATGATTGTATGGGTGAATGAGTGAATGTGTGTGTAGACATAGGAATCAGTGAGTGCGTATGTAGTAACTAGTATTGGTGTGTCAATGGTTTCAAAAATTATACTCTGTATTTAACACTGGGTGAAACAGAGGTTATATTAAAATGTGAGGAGATGCATTGTATTGTCACATGAATGATATCATCAGTGATGTGGTCATTGATGTCAAATGAGATGTCATCAGTGATGTCATTTGAGATGTCATCAGTGATGTCATCAGTGATGTCACTGACCATGTCATGAATGATGTAATATGTGACATCATCAGCAGTGGATTGCGGGTGCGCGATATATAGTTAGTGCAACTAACTATATATGGAATTTCAATGGTTTTGTGTGAGTAAAATAAGGTTTTGTAAATGCTAATTCCTAACTATATATGGTCTATAACCTATGGTTTTTTCAGTGAATTTTCAAGGTTTTGTAAATGCTAATTCCTAACTATATATGGTCTATAACCTATGGTTTTTTCAGTGAATTTCATTGGTTTTTTAACAGCTAATATCTGTAGCTGTAAAATGTATTCTTCTTTAAATCCAAAAATATATTTTATATGTTTATGAATAATTTTTTTTTGAAATATTTTTTTTTCTTCGTTCCCGCTTCGCGAATCGGGAAGCTTCCCGTTAGCTGACCTTGATGCCGCGAAATAGACCGCGAGCCGGTAAACGTTTCTTTACCGCAACTGCCGCGTTAGAAAACAACATCGTGACGCCTCCCGTCCGCATGACGTTTCACGTTGTCGCGTGATACGTCATATGACGTGCTACGTTAGCGAACTGGTACGCGAAGCGAGTCGCAAAGCGCAGGTTTCTGGAAGCAAACCGGGAGGCCCTGCAAAGCGCTTAACGTAAACACAGCAGGTCATGTGACTTGGTAATAACACTTTTCATTGGTTCATTTCACTTTTGGTTTCCTAATGATGTAAGACTAGGTCATATAATCTAAAATGAACACTTTTCATTGGTTGAGAACTCTTGTTTTTCCCAAATGATGAAAATCCCTCCTTCTTTCCTCACTCTGACTTTCATCATTGTGAGAGAAAGACCCTTTGTTACCAGTGAGCAAGGGCTTCTTTAGTAGCTTCAGCTGGTGCTTCCCCACCACCTCCACCACATCCAAGGAAGAGTGGACCACCTGCTCAAGTTATAATTCAACAAGAAGAGGAAGAAGAGGAACAGGACGACGAGCACGAAGAGAGGCAGTTTTTGCCTGAGGAGCCCAGGACGTCTCACCGGAAAGAAAACTTCATTTGGCAATTTTTTAAAATTCCCAAAGGTCAGAAAAAAGTAAATGCAAGATACGTAACTTGCCTTATATGTCAAGATAGACTGTCCAGAGGGACCGAGAAAAAATACAGTTTCGGAAACTACACAATGCATCGCCATATGACTAGGTGGCATCCTAACAACTACAGTGCTGCACAGTTTCGGAACGACCTAGATAATCTCCCTATTATGGCCAGAAGATCTGTTGTACCGGAAGTAACGGGACCAGAGGGCAGGGAGATAGTGCCAAATATACAAATGAGATTTGGTGAAGTAAAACACGTCTGCGTACATTGCGATGGATTCATTTGCTACGGAGAAAGAAGCATCACTCTGATCAACAGAGCTATTGACTATCATATGCAAGTTTGTACGAAACGCCCAAAATAATAAATACTTTTTTTTTGTTTTGTTGCTCCTGTTGAGCCCTTTACAATTAATCGTTTTCATTGCCCCCTCCAAGAAAAACCCAAAAAAATATAAAACTGTTCAGAAAAATTCAAAAAAAGTAAAAAAATGTTCAGAAAAATAATAAAAAAAATATAAAACAACAAAAACAATAAAAAAAAAAGTTCTTTTCAGAACTACCTCCCCGTTATTAAAAAATTGGTACAATATTTGGAACTGTGCCAACCTCTATTTCTCGTAGTTCGCTTCCCAGTTCGCTCGCCGGTACGCGAACCAAAATTTTTTTTTAAAAAAAAGAACAGTAAGTATAAGGGAAGGAAACAGACACTTATGTTAAAAGAAAGACAGCTATAAGGGAGTAAACTAGAGATACTATTACCCGTAATCCACTGCTGATGATGTCACATATTACATCATTCATGACATGCTCAGTGACATCATCAGCAGAGGATTGCGGGTTTTTTGGCAACGTGCCTTATCCACGGTTTAATAACGCTGCCTTTTGCTTTATATAAGTTTTCAAATTGTATGAAATATATACCAATAGGTCGTTATGAACCTTTAGGTAGTGCTTTTCTTCATGAGGTCTGGTCGCTTCCATACACATACAGATGTTTCAAAGATGATCAAGAAGTTTATCTGAATGGAGAGGAATGCACTGAGACGCCACATCATTCACTAATGTGTAGGCACATACAGTTACACGGTTCATGCAACAAACACCGACCAAATATGGCTTGCGTGTTGCAAGGCACGCCAGTTCCTGCTATCATCCCCACGTTCAAGTTGTTGGAAAATGGTAGTTATTTGATGCTCAATAATGAAGATTGTTCTGGGTTAATTAAAAGTATTCCTTTTATCGTAACAGTAAGTGAACGGGTTATTTGCTGCAGAAATGTTCTATTTCCTCCCACACATGAACATAGGGAGTTTTCAATCTCGCCACAAATACCAACCTTGGGAGCAGATTTCAACGGCATGGCAAGAATAAGAGCTCTTTTGTCTCAGAGAGAGGTGGCCTTGAGTTCGGCCCGTGAAACTTTCGTGCTTCACATAGCGAACACCCGTACAGAGGTGCAGACCCTTTTCAATATAGATTTGCCTTTCCATTTCAGCAAGATGGTTCGGACTATCTTTAACGCGTCCTCCACAAAGGCCCTGGCGCACTTTTTTAAAGTTGTTACCAGTGGTCTCGTGACTTCATTTGAGAAAATCTTTGGAGTCATCCCTGCTTTCTTTCATTCTATTTTTTCCACTCTGCTTCGTGGATTCCCATTTTTACTTGCATTACCAGCGGACGCTCTTGTGCTTTTTTACATTTTTAAATATGGATGTCCCTCCTGTGCAAGCTCCCGCCCTGCAGCTGCTGACACTGTTCCGCAATCGTATGCTAGAATATTATGGCACAATGCCGTTGGCGATATTAAGCACGGCATATGGATTATCTTTTCGATTCTCCTACTTCACCTGTGTCCAGCCTGTATTTCACTGCCTGACCTGTGATTTCGATTGGGCCATTGATTTGTGTCTCTGCGGACCGGTTTCTCCTGACGTCGACTTTAATCAGCTGATGACTCCTATCATTACTCACGAGTTGGTTTGTCCTGGCGAAAGGATTATGGCTGTGGCATTGATGCATGGACTAATTGGTCCCTGGAATTTACTGGCGGCAACACAGTCTTTCTTGGAACAGAGCTTTCTTGAAAACCCACCGAGCTGTCCTCTGATGGTGATAGAGGATCCGGTGCTGGGAGAGCACGTATGTTCTTTTCCGCTTTTAAATTGGATGGCTGAACTCTTTTCGGATGAAGACGGTGACTTCCTATTGGAGGCTGTTGCAGCTTATTTTGCATACACAGTTATGTCATAGACCTTTTTCATGTTTGATATGCTGAGTACTAGCATTTCATTGACAATTCATTGACTTATTTGTCAAGTTTTTATTATTTAGCTTGCCTATTGGCTTAAGACTCGATAAAGTACTTGGCTGTTTTATTTTTCTTTAGCATTAAATTTTCCTAGTTTTTAATGCTTTACCTTGCGGACCGTCCACATATAAACTTGCAATCTGCTCTCATGAGATGGCACTTCTATTATCTTATTCAGTTCGTTTCCGGATCATGGTGAGGTGTCATCTAGGTCCTGGATATCTTTACACCGTGTTAAGTTAGCATGGGCTCATTACCGGTTTAAACGCCATTTTTCCTTTTTTGCAACTTCTGCACACGACACTTAGTTGTTGCTTTAGCTTTCAACCTAGTAGTTCATCGTGGTTTACATGAGAATAATATGTTCTTGCTCTACTATCTGCTTTGCTTGTTAAACTATATCTGTACAGCGAGTGCTGAAGTTTCAAGAACAACACGATACAGAATTGTTATGAGGTCTGATCTCCACGACTTCATACTCATAACATAAGTGCAACTTCTGCCAATTCTGGGCATCAGGCGGGCTTTATATTGCTTTGCCGAACACACATACACAACAGTTGATGCGGTTCACATGAAGAGAGAGCTGGTGTATGCTGATGTGATTCCTTCAAATCTAAGACACTAAAGTATGGGCACGCCCTAAACCAACACAAAGAGACCTTCTTAGCAAATAATATAATATGTGTATTAGGGAGGGTGAGATATAAGCAGCCGTGGGCCGTGGAGGGAGTTACGGTGGGGCAGGGAGGCGAGGAGGGGGAGGGGCAGGGTGGAGCCCTCTCCACCCTGCCCCTCCCCCTCCCCGCCTCCCTGCCCCACCGTAACTCCCTCCACGGCCCGCGGCTGCTTATAAGTGTTGCTAACTCTTATTCATTTACAGCATGTTAACATACTGTCACCATTCGCTTTTTATGTACTAGTAACTATGCTGGTAATTTTGCTACTGATAATATGTGTACTTGTATTATCTAAGATACTACGCCTGAGAAGACTGCATTAGTAAATAAACATTTCAAATACACATGTGTTCTTCTTAACTCCATGTTCTGGTTTCTAAGAAATATATAACGACCGACTGTTCATGAGTTCCACGTATCCTGAGGTACTATAAGTTCATATTCTGGATTGTCTAAACATTGAGAGTTTGTTATATCCAATGTGACACTGTACCTAGCTTGCTAAGGGGTTTTGATTACTAAGGTGAGTTTTGGGACACCCTAATTCGCCGAGGTTCCAATCCTCTGTCCACAGTTCTGTGTGAGAACAGAAACCCTGCGACAGGGGCACCCCTGAGCCTTGCTGGAGCTTCATCACACTTGCGATACAACTCCAGCAATGCGCCACCTTTACGGCACAGATACGTCACGCATCTGTGCTGTTTTTGCCCCATGATGCGCCGCATTGTAAATGCAGCATACCATAGGTGACGGAACAGCGGCACAGAATGACTAACACATCCCTGGTGATGCGCCAGTCATCATAAATCTATCCCTATGCTTCTTATCTTGTTAGAGATGAACCGCCATATGTATCATCAAAGTTTTTTGCATTTCCTAAATAGCGAACTTTAAGGAATAAATAGCGATTCTTTACCATCCTAGTTTGCGATGACCTATTTGCTAATTACAAATTACCCATTCATTTCCATGCAGCAGGAGGCCCATAGGAATGAAGGTGCAATTTGCGATTAGCAATTACCTCATCGCAAATTACGAATTTTTCCGAGGGTGCAGGGGTGTCTCAAGAACACCCTGCTGCACCCCCGAAAAAGAAATTTGGGGGCATATGGCGCACATAAATTTTGAAAACATTCCTTTACCTCAAAAACGATTTTCTTTTTTTTTATATATTCATACTTTGAGTTTCAAAACAGTCTCAGAAACACACCAATTTGTCTTCAGCAGAGCAAAAGGTATGCACTCCAGAGTCTGCAGCTATCAAAAGCACAGAAATGCTGTAATTCCTCACACATATCTCTCATGTCACACCAATCAAAACTCTTCCCTCACTTTTTTTCAAAGCAAAACCCTGCCCCCTCTCTGCTTTTTCTGCATAGCAACCACCTCTTGCAAGACCTCTGGTGTTTCCAAGTTCACACAACAATGTTGCAATTGAACTCTGAACTCTCAGTGCACCTGCATATCCAGAGCATTCTTTCATTTAATGATTTTTTCTTCGCCACTCAAAATACATCTTTCAACGAACTCATCCATGCACACTAACTTTCTGTTTTCAGCAATCAAAATCCACCAATCACTCTTACTGCTTCATTAACACAGAAACTCCTCAGTTTTTTTCATTTTACACTCTCATTTTTTCAACTGCCATTTCATTGCCACACTTCATCTGACTGCAGGAGAACCTTCTCTCGCCATGTTTTCTGTCTGGATTGTTGGACATAGTTATATCTATTGGGCTCAAAGGTACGCTGAAAACAGGAATTTACCTAACCTCAATTTACAAGATGTGGAAATTAAGTGGTTTGGCCACAGAGGATTAAAATGTCACCAATTGATACCATTGGTGAAAACCTTTATGCATTTGCCAAAACCTGACCTGTTAATTGTGCACTGTGGAGGTAATGATTTGGGCACTTTGACTGGGGTAGGTCTGGAAATGCTTTTAAAGGACACCTTTGAGCAATTGATGGCACTTTTTCCTCAGACTGCCTTGGTATATTCAAATATATGCCAAAGACAAAAATGGAGGTGGTCGAACCAATTTTGTCCACAAATTGAGAAATCGAGGAAGCATGTAAACAAATCTGTTTCAGCTTACATGAGAGACCATGGAATGGGCTCCCTGTACAACAATAACTTGCGTTACTACATGCAAGATATCTACAGAGGAGATGGAGTTCACTTCTCAGATGAGGGCAACAGAATTTTCACTCTGAATTTAAGACTGTGCATTGGTACCTACTTATAAGTACCTAAATGTACCATAAACCCAAAAGCTCTTCTCAGAGCTACCCTACATCTGATCACTCACAATTATTATTTTACTCTAACTTTTTTCACTAATTTTCAAGAAAGTACGCTCCCCAGAACGCTTCCCGGTTCGCGAACCGGGCGCACTCCACGCAAAAAAACTAAAAAAACGGTATATTTTTTTTTTGCCCTGCGAGACCCTTTCAAAGCCTCCACATCAAACCTAGGGGGTCAGCGAGGATCTACTATGCCCCCTTATGGTCATTTGCCCCTTCGCTTTGGCCTCCTCTTGTCTCTCGATCCTACCGAGAGACAAGATGGCGGCCGCTACGGACTGTTTGGAATGTTTACAGACGCCGAAGAACCAATCAGCTTCGCAAACCTCCGTAACGCGAAAAGTACACGAAGCGGAGCGCTGTTACAGATATATATCTTTTTTGAACGTTAATTTCTCAAAATCCACTGGAGCACATATATTGAGACCTAGCAAAGGCACATCGGGCTACCAGTCCCTAATATTTTACCAAGTTTCGTGCAAATCCATTCAGCCGTTCGATTATTATTATTATTATTTTTTTTTGCCCCGCGGGGCCCTTTTAAAACCTCCACATCAAACCTAGGGGGTCAGCGAGGATCTACTATGCCCCCTTATGGTCATTTGCCCCTTCGCTTTGGCCTCCTCTTCTCTCTCGATCCTACCGAGAGACAAGATGGCGGCCGCTACGGACTGTTTGGAATGTTTACAGACGCCGAAGAACCAATCAGCTTCGCAAACCTCCGTAACGCGAAAAGTACACGAAGCGGAGCGCTGTTACAGATATATATCTTTTTTTGAACGTTAATTTCTCAAAATCCACTGGAGCACATATATTGAGACCTAGCAAAGGCACATCGGGCTACCAGTCCCTAATATTTTACCAAGTTTCGTGCAAATCCATTCAGCCGTTCGATTATTATTATTATTATTTTTTTTTGCCCCGCGGGGCCCTTTTAAAACCTCCACATCAAACCTAGGGGGTCAGCGAGGATCTACTATGCCCCCTTATGGTCATTTGCCCCTTCGCTTTGGCCTCCTCTTCTCTCTCGATCCTACCGAGAGACAAGATGGCGGCCGCTACGGACTGTTTGGAATGTTTACAGACGCCGGAGAACCAATCAGCTTCGCTTCACAAAGCTCCGTTGCGCGAAAAGTACGCGTACTGGAGCGCTGCCCGGTCCGCTGTTACAGATATAAATCTTTTTTTAAACGTTAATTTCTCAAAATCCACTGTAGCACATATATTGAGACCTACAAAAGGCACATCGGGCTACCAGTCCCTACAATTTTGCCAAGTTTCGTGCAAATCCATTCAGCCGTTCGGGCTAAAAGTGAGGCCAACCGCCCTATGGAAAACTCAATGTTAAAAACACGTTTTGGGACCCCCCTTTTTTCTCGGCCCCCCCCTTGACGAACCCCCCCCAAATTTTCAAGGGCTGCTCAGAAACAAAATGTGCCATTTTCCTGAAAATTTCAGCCAATTCCGTCCACAAACGCCAAAGTTATTAGACATAGAATTTTCAAAAATCCCATAGAGAAAAAATCCTAACTATATATACCTACTGGCGACCGCCAGTAGGTAATATATATATATATTCACTGAAAAAACCATAGGTTATAGACCATATATAGTTAGGAATTAGCATTTAAAAAACCTTATTTTACTCACACAAAACCATTGAAATTCCATATATAGTTAGTTGCACTAACTATATATCGCGCACCCGCAATCCACTGCTGATCATGTGACATATTACATCATTCATGACATGGTCACTGACATCACTGATGACATCACTGATGACATCTCAAATGACATCACTGATGACATCACTGATGACATCTCAAATGACATCACTGATGACATCACTGATGACATCTCAAATGACATCACTGATGACATCTCATTTGACATTACTGATCACATCACTGATGACATCATTCATGTGATAATACGATGAACCTCTTCAGACTCTAATATAACCTTAGATACACTCAGTGTAAACAGACACTCATAGACTGTCACTCATCCATGGAGTTACTCAGACACTTAGTCAGTCATGCAAAGAATCAATCACACCTCCATTTCCTCAACTATACAGTTATACACACCTTACTTATTCAAACATATACTAAAACATATTTACTCACTTATACAATCCTGGATACAAGTTCACAATGATCCATACAGCCACTCACACATTCACTGGCTCTTATGCACAGTTATTTATATATGTCAACTCTCACATGTACTGTGTTTTACATATGTACTTACTTTGACATGTAGCACTGAGATATCCATTCACTCACCAATACACTCATGCACACAGTCAACCGCCCATACAGCTGTTTCCACATGCACTTTTGAACCCATACATCTAGTCAATCAACTGCTCACACATCTATGCAGAGAGTCATACACCTCCCAGCCACCCAGACACACACTCAGTCTCCCATACAAATGCTTGGGCAACCAATCAATAACCCATACAGTTAATCATATAGCTAATGATCAACACATGCAGCAGTTTACAGAACAACAGACATAATGATGCACAAATTAAGACAGTTTAGTCACTAACCCATGCACTCAGTGAGACACATTTAATCAGTCACTCATACAGTCAGCCATGCCCCTACTAAATCCTTCATCAAGACACTTATACATCCACTCATTCTTCAATATGTAAGACATATTTTAACTTTACAGAATTATACAGTCACTGGATGTAGTCATCAGTGATGTCATTTGAGATGTCATCAGTGATGTCATCAGTGATGTCATTTGAGATGTCATCAGTGATGTCATCAGTGATGTCATTTGAGATGTCATCAGTGATGTCATCAGTGATGTCAGTGACCATGTCATGAATGATGTAATATGTGACATGATCAGCAGTGGATTGCGGGTGCGCGATATATAGTTAGTGCAACTAACTATATATGGAATTTCAATGGTTTTGTGTGAGTAAAATAAGGTTTTTTAAATGCTAATTCCTAACTATATATGGTCTATAACCTATGGTTTTTTCAGTGAATTTTCAAGGTTTTGTAAATGCTAATTCCTAACTATATATGGTCTATAACCTATGGTTTTTTCAGTGAATTTCATTGGTTTTTTAATAGCTAATATCAAAACCTTTACAATGTATTATTCTTTAAATAGAAAAATATTTTTTACATATTTTTAATACAATTTTTTTTTTATTATTTTTTTTGTTACGCTCCCGGTACGCGAACCGGTTAGCTTCCCGTTAGCTCAATCCGGAGGCGCGACCCGGTCCGCGAACCGGTAAACGTTCCTTTTGCGCACCTCTCGCGTTAGAAAACAACATCGTGACGCTTCGCGTCAGCATGACGTTTCGCGTTCTCGCGTAATACGTCATATTACGTGCTACGTTCGCGTACCCGGAAGCGTAGCGGTACGCGAACCGGAAGCGATCCGCGGCGCGGCGCCGACCGCGTAACGTAAACACAGCAGGTCATGTGACTCGGTAATAACACTTTTCATTGGTTCATTTCACTTTTGGTTTCCTAATGATGTAATACTAGGTCATGTGATCTAAAATGAACACTTTTCATTGGTTTAGAACTTTTGCTTTTCCCAAATGATGAAAACCCCTCCTTCTTTCCTCACTCTGACTTTCATCTTGGTGAGAGAAAGACCCTTTATTTACACTTTGACATGGCTTCATTAGTAGCTTCAGCTGGTGCTAACCCACCACCTCCACCAAATCCAAGAAAGAGAGGACCAACTGCAGAAGTAATTTTGCAAGAAGAGGAAGAACAGGAAGAGGAGGAAGAGGAGGAAGAGCCAAGGTTTTTGCCAGAGGAGCCCAGGAGGTACAATCGAAAGGAGAATTACATTTGGCAATTCTATAGAATTCCTGAGGGGCAAAAAAAAGTGAATGCACGCTACGTGTTTTGCCGTATATGCGGTGATAGATTGTCAAGGGGAACTGATAAAAAATACAGTTACGGCAATCACACTATGCATCGGCATATGAGTAGGTGGCACCCAAATAATTATAGTGCTGCCCAGCTACGTGATGAGCAACAAAATCCCCTCCCAATGGCAAGAAGATCAGTTGTTCCAGAGGTGTCGGGACCAGAGGCGAGGGAGATGATCGCAAACATCCAAATGTTGTTTGGGCACGTAAAGCAAGTGTGCGTGGAATGTGGCGATTTCATCTGCTACAGGGAAAGTAGCATCACTTTGATTTTGCGAGCTATTCAAAATCATGTTAATGTTTGTACGAAACGCCCCAAAAAATAAATTCTTTTTTTTTTGTTGCTCCTGTTGAGCCCTTTACAATGGATCGTTTTTGTTTCCCCCCCCCCCCCAAAAAAAACCAATTTTTTTTTTAAAACGTTCAGAAAATACAAAAAAAGTAAAAAAATGTTCAAAAAATACTAAAAAAAACTATAAAACAACAAAAACATTAAAAAAAAAGTTCTTTTCAGAACTATCTCCCCATTATAAAAAAATTGGTAGAATATTTAGAACTCTGCCAACCTCTATTTCTCTTAGTTCGCTCCCCGGAGCGCTACCCGGTACGCGTACCGGAAGCTAACCAAAAAAAATATTTTTTAAAAAAAAGAACAGTAAGTATAAGGTAAGCAAACAGACAGTTATGTGAAAAGAAAGACAGCGCTAGGGAGTAAACAAGAGATACTGTTACCTACAATCCACTGCTGATGATGTCACATATTACATCATTCATGACATGGTCAGTAACATCAACAGCAGTGGATTGTAGGTAACAGTATCCTTAGTTTACTCCCTATAGCTGTCTTTCTTTTAACATAACTGTCTGTTTCCTTCCCTTATAGTTACTGTTCTTTTTTTTAAAAAAAATTTTTGATCAGTCATAAACAGTGACATTAATAGAAACAGAGAGAGTGAACAAGAGTGAAGAACTATGGTCCTCCTCAGCCACCCTCAGAAAACCAAGGGGGTCAAGATACATCTACCGTGCCCCCTTCTACCCATTCTGAACATTATTTGCCCTCCATCTTGTATCTTGATTCGACCGAAACACAAAATGGTGGACTCCCATAACGCTGCTGGTTTGCGAACCGGGCCACTTCCCGGGAAGCGGTCCAAAAAAAAAGGTGGGAAAGTAATTCACAGACACTAAGAGTAATAGAGATGGAGTGAGTGAACAAGACTGAGGAATTATGAGAACAGAGGGACTGAGAAAAAGAGTGGAAGGAGTTGAGTAAGTAGGTAATAGAGAAAGGAATGAGGAAAGTAGCAAAGGCAGGAAACTGAGGGTTAAAGAAGTGAAGCAGTGGATCTAATAGTAGGTGAATGTGATAGAAATGTAACAAAAAGAGTACAACTATTTACCTTATAATTGCCGTTAAATTAATCACTTTTTATTTTTATATTTTCAATCTGTGAAAGAGAGAACCAACATTTGAAAAATATTAAAACATGTATTTAAAAATTACAAAAGACAAGGGAAAAGATTGAAGGACAAATAGTTTTTCAACAACTTTGACACTGACAGAAGCTTCTGCTTCTCCAGGTCCCCTACACAATCCTAAAGATATACATTTTAAACTAACAGTATCTTGATGCAGATGAAGTGAGGCCTATCTTAAAACATGGTGCATCTTTTGCATTGCTCTTGTTTCAGAAAAGTGTCACTTCAGGATGCCAATAACATGTCTCCTATCCAGAGATTTGTTTGAGGTGAGGCCTACTCAGAGTTCAAGATGAGATTTACACTTGTTGAAGTGCACAGAGGAGATAATATCTGTGAAAGTCTACCAACGAAGTCAGTCATGTCCACTGCACTCTTCAACAAAGTAGAAACCTCCTATGTTTCCCTGGACAGACCTAAACTTGATCTGCACAATGTGATTCATAATGATAGGAAACACAGGTGATGTAATTGAAATATGTGCAATTTATTTTGCTCATTTCACAATCACATCACTTGTGTTTCCTTTGCTTAGGTATCTCATTGTGCAGATGTAGTCCAGCATATGAAAGAATACGTAGAAGTGCAGCACTGCATGCAATAAATTTAACACTTACAGAAAACTCACCTTCTCCATGCCTCCTACACAGTTCTACATATACATCATAAATGCAAACAGTACAGAATTAATTATACATGTTAAATGGTTTATTTTTGCTGTTCTCAGAATGTATCAAAATTCACTAAAAACAGTGACTTGAAGGTATTCATCATGTAACAGCGGGGAAAAAAAAACACAATCAAAATGATTGTGTTTAAAAAACCCAAACAACATCAGAAATCAAAATTCAGAACTCCTTAAAGTTAACTTACTTTCCATGACGTCCAAGGATGTCCTATGAACAGCTTACACTCTTTTGTGCTGTTATTACTTTCAGCCCGCCACTTTCTGAAAGAAAACCTCCATCGTTTTTAAAAACACGTTACATGCAATAAATGACTTCTTGCTCTCTACCACTATTTTCCACAAGGCCAAATCTAGTCAGAGCTATTTATAACTCTTGGATTTCTTGTAAGCCAATCCCATCATTTGGCATTTCCGCAACTTTTACAATTAAAATGTTGAAGATCATTTTCACAATCCTGGAATAGTAATATCTTCCCCTTCTTGCTCAGTCATGTTCTACATTTCCTATGACACTGATACTGCTTAATATGAAGCAGACTTACACTACCTCTATGACTACTACAATTATTTAATTCTCTACATCACTTTTAATCACAAAGCAATGTAAAACAGTAGACAGCATTGCAGACTTACATTCCCTCTACTCCATGTTTTGATTGGCTGCTTCAATTAGCTTATAAAAAGAAACAGTTTTTCTGAACTCATTCAAAGTGCACATATATCTCCATGATGTCCAGTCCTATGATTAGAAGTTATGTCTCTGAACTACACTTATCCTCAAGGCCAAATTGTGTAGGAGCCATTAGAACTTCTTGAAATTCCACAGAGCACATCCCGAGATTATTTCCCTAAAATTTTGGTTTTAAAAACACCAGGTAAGAGTTTTTAAGGTCATACGGCAATTTTTTTTTGAAAACTAAAACAGAATCATTGCAGAATGACCAGCCATTTCTAGACTTTAAATAAGCTGTGTAATGTCCTGATGTTATTGAAGGGCCGTCATGATATATAATTGCTGTAGTTACAAAAGTCCTTCCTGATATTGACAACTGCGAAGCTACAAAATTTTTTATTAAAGTTGTCAATTTTGTTCCATCAGTCCTACATCGTTGGAACATTAAAATGACGTACTGGCCATATGTTCGTATAAATAATGTGGACATCATTTCAGATTTACATTGGCTACACTCCATGTTGTGATTAGCAGCTTTTACTAGCTTATTAAAGGAGACTGATTTACTGTCTGGCAAAGTTAAATATATAAATCTTTCTGAGTCTACACTAGTAGTACTTGATACCATACAGTTCTCGCAGTCATGCTGCCATTGATAAGAAAGCCCAAACAGCTGATCTACATCTACAACTTCAGCATGTAATACATCAAGCATATACATTAAAAACTCCTGACAATCTTGCTGAATATTTTGAGAGAATTGTGTTTGGCCTGAACATCTATCTAACAGATTTCGAATTTCAGACACACTTTCTATGTTTCTTCTATCAGTGGTACATTTCTCTAACACAGAATTTAACAAACTGCAAAATCTTTGATCAGAATTGACCACAATCTCTTCTTTTACATTTTTTAGAGAAAACAAAACATTAATTACTACATTAGCATAGCAGTTGACACCAGAACTGTTTTCAAACTGAAAACCAACAACATCTTCAACAGAATCCTTTTTGTTTCTGCTTGTAATTTTAGGTTCATTCACTTTTTGTCTTTTTGCTACAACCTCCCCAGTATTGTTCTCATTTCTTCGTTTCCGGCCTACCAGACGTTTCTCAAACAAAGGAAACTGAGGCAAATGTGGCGCATACTCTCTTCTTAACCTATTGTATTCCTTAACACAATCTAGATCTGCACAAATGTTTGTGACATCACACTCAATCAAGTACAATCCCGATAAAGTTCTAACTCGTGACAATGCCACATATGCCATACCCTCCTTGAACACAGAACTGCCAATATTCACCAATGCACTGTCTACACTTAAACCTTGCGATTTATGGATTGTCACTGCATATGCCAAGCAAACAGGGAACTGCTTACGGTGAACATATAAGTCTTTTACAAGCAAAAATCTAGCAGAACAACGAGCAATTAGCTGTACTTCCTCAATGCCATCAAATTTAATTTTTAAAAATTCAATTCCATCTCTATTTCTGTATTTCACAAAATCAACAACATTACCCATTGATCCATTTACCAGACCTCTTTCAACATGTAAATTCCTTCTTAAAATTATACGGCAGTTCAAGCACACATTCAGAGTCTTTTCAAAACCTGCAGTTTTAGATATACTCTTCTCTAATGAATCCAATTTAGTTTTCAGATTCTCAGACAAAATAATTGTTGATCCCATATGCTCTACTCTATCAATAGCTTCCAGTTTCACAATCTCTTGCTTTTCTAAATGCAACATTTTGTTGTTAAATTTGGCACATTCTGCAAGAGTTGGCATCAAACATATTCCAGATTTCTTTTCAGTAATTTTCTGAAAAATATTCTCAGGCACAACATCTTGTTCTGGATATAAATTTGACAGTAATCGTGCATTTAAAACTTCTTTCCCATGCTCAGTCACTTTTCCAATTCTAACATCTTGTAGAATAGTCTTGTAAACTTCATCCTTCGCCTGACGCATATTTTCATGCAGTTCAGCATAATTGAAGTTTAACCATATATTGACGTTGCCAATGCTGCCTAGGCACTTCCTGGTATCTTCATGCGTGAGCATTTTGAACACAGGTTGCCCTTTCACTGGTGTCAGCTGCAGAAGATCTCCGAAAACAATGATGTGTTTGCCACCAAATAACACATCATACTCTGTTTTGAGAACTTCTTGCATCCTCAAATGCACAAAGGCAAGCATGACATTGGAAACCATGCTTACTTCGTCAATGATAAGAAGTTTCATTTTCCTCAAGATTCTTGAAACTTCAAAACAAGCATCTCCAGATAGCTTGTGATATTCTAATTTGTTGTCATGCTCCACTGGCAGCATCAGTAAACGATGTAAAGTAATCCCTTTAATATTATGTGCTGCCAGTCCAGTTGGCATTATAAAAAATGGGGTAACCCAAAACGGTTCTTTATTGGACCTGGGTAGTCAATATTGGCATAGAAACAATGGCCCAACCCGAAATCGATTATTGGCTCAATGAATCAGTACTCACAGTTGATCATTTTTGTGACTGAATAGGTGTTTCAAGTTAATCACCACTTGTAGATTTTATCAAACAACTTAGAAATGCATCCACCTTGAAAAATTAATTTATTCAAAAAATGAATTTATTCAAAAATAAGGAGTTTTAATGAATTACTCCAACACAGCGAGGAAATTTCATATATACATTAATAAAAATTTTTGAACAACGAACGGTAACAAAGAGAGCAGCGTGCTTCTATAAAGGTGCCAGTCCAGTTGGAGCAGTGACAACACAAGACAGCGATGACTCTGTCCTTTCCTGCAAATAGCATGAAATTGCTTTAATGAGGAAACTTTTTCCAGTTCCCGCTTCTCCACTCACGTACAGTCGGACAGGCTTCAACGACGTACATGAGCACTCTTTCTTATCATGACTTAATCCATGATCAATTTGCATGGTAACTTCGTCATATATTTTCCTCTGCTCAACGTTGAATTGCCTTTCCAACTCTTCTAAGTTAACCGCATCCTCTTGAGCATGTGCCATGGCTCTTTCCACTTCATTCATAGCAGTGGCAGCTTCATTTTCAATAAGAGGTCCTCCTAGTGGATCCTGACTCAATGAAGCAGAACTCTGACTGTCCTGAGAACTGTCTCTGGCAATCTCGGCTGCAATCGTTGCTTCCTGCTCAATTTCCGCATTCAACATTTCTACATATTTGGGAAAAGCAGGACATTCTATGGTCTCCTTGGCGGCATTGAAAGAGTCTTCGTAACAGAGGAAATCTCCAAGCAGTTCCTCTTCTGCACGCCAAGGCTTGAAAAGTTGCAAAGGTGCTAAATAGAAAAACTCCTTTTTTTCAGGAGATTCGCCACTCAATTTTCGATGGTTTATCAAGTGGCATTTTCTTTGCTTGACCAGACATCCCTCACTTCCTATTACAGCATACACTCCTTTCTCAGTATCTTCTTTGATGTTCCTCTTGAATATGTAATTTTGCAGAACCTCATACAGACAAACATTCTCGAGGTGACTGCTTCGATTTGGATAATATGTATCCAACATGTTTGTCTTCAAAATGTCGGTACTGTTTGGCTCCTTTTCCGCCAAATACTCAATTTCCCGCACAGGTTTGAGAACTCGATTACGCGTTGCAGCAAGACCAAGACTCGCCCAAACGATACTCCTGGACTTGGCATAGAGACTTGCTGAAGACAACCGGTCAGAACATTCGTACGCTCTGATTTCTCGATGCGACAACATCTTCAGACTGAAACTGTACAACTTCTTGCTGAGGCTCTTTTCATGGGAAATATCCTCCCACATATCCTTCAATTCTGTCTTCTCTTTTTTGGTGATGTAAGACGTCACATACCGAGCCACAGCCATACAGTTATCAGCCACAAACTGTATATCCATGTTAGCATTCCACATGGACAAAATCACCGGGTTGTAGTCGTTGATGTACTTGGACTCTTCGTTCCTCTTCAAATTGTATGTGTTTTTAGGTGATTTCTTCATCACATTATGTCGCAGCGAAGACATCAAACTGTTTACTCTTCCTTTAGAAATCACCGGTCGTGGAAAGCCGAAACGACATTTGGTGTAGAACTTGTCTTTGTTTCGGAATTTACGACGGCAGTACTTTCCACATCGATGGCTTTGGAAACGCAGAACTTTTTCTCTTAGGCTTTTCTTCTCCTTTGCGTTTGGAACAGCACACGTAGAATACTGTTGGATGAAACTCATCACTGAGTCTTCTGGATCCGTTCCAAATTTAGGTGCATCCTTGATCCACAGCAACATATGTATATGAGGAGCACCTCTTGCTTGGTACTCCTTTCTCCAGAAGAAATCCAACACCTCTCCAAGAGGTGGATTCTTCTTATTCATGATGAAAGACATCATAGCTTCAAATCTATGATTGAAGTACCTACATACATTGACTGGATCCAAAGAGCACAGTTCTCCGGGTGTCTTGAATTCGATGTTATCTACGTTAGCATTTGCCTCTCGTAGAAATTGAAGTAAGTCTTCCCAGCCATACTCGGCACAACTCAGAGTGAGGAACCATGTGGGAGTACCTAAGTTCCTCAGCATACATTTTAAATCACCATGACGACGGTACCAGTACTCATTAGTACCACGCTGACACGCCATGAGATTAATCAGGTGAGAATCCAAAATACTATCTTGGACATTCACTTTATCCATAAAATCACTTGCCGAGATGTTTTGCATGTGTATACCACTTTTCAAGATGTGGTTCACTGCATATGACAGTCCAGACAGATCGCTTTCAAACAGGAGATGAAACAAATAAGGAATGCATTGTCGAAACCTAGCATCTCCTGCATACAATCGCAAAGTCCGGTATTCAGAAGCAGGAATTTGATGAGGTCGCTCATCATATCTTCCTCCTTGACCTGTTGGAAAAAGCTGTGGGAAACACCGAGCTTCCAAACTTTCCTCCCAAACACTAATGGGACTCCCTTTGGCTTGTTTCATTTGAAACAACTCAATAGCATTCCCCACAACTTCCTTGGAATGCAAAGGATGAACACTATAATGTTCATATATTTCTTCGCTAGTAGAGGGTTCTACTTTCTCAATTTGACCAGCACACAAATCGCTATCCTCTTCCTCACTTACTTCGTCTTCTGCAACATATACATTCTTATAGTATTTATTATTTTTTTTCAAATACAATGTTGCCTTTTTAACTTTCCTAACATCTACTAAATCTTGCCATATTTTCTTATTCTTTGTCGGAACCCCATTAACTAAGATAACCAGAGGTTCCTCGTCCACTTTTTCTACTCCAATTGTGTTAATGTTTTTCTTCAAATCTAGAGGCAAATAAACAAATCTTCCCTTTAATCCTCTCTGTAAATCTGATGGAGGCAATTTCCCTGTCTTTGGCTCCATTCTTACAATAGCCTGAAAGGGATGGATACTTTGTATCAAAATAGATTCATAAGTATTTAAGTCCTTCAATTCAGAAGGAATCTCAACCAATTCCAGATTATTATGAACTGCTCTAGCAGGCATCTGGTTTTGTTTTAATTTGTTACAACAATAAGTACACACACGTTGATCCAATCCCAAATCAAAACAATTTTCTACCATCAAGTATGTTGCAAAATCCTTCCATTCACTATTATTTTCCCTTTCACTTTTTGCATATAAATCCACTAACTTAGTCTGATTCTTATAATAAGTGCGTCTACAACACACACAAGTGAAATTAGGCCTCTCACTTGATTTCACGTCAAACGTCGCAATTTCCCTCTGGAAATTATCTGTACTGGAAACATGTACACTATCTTCCAAATGACTCTCTACTTCTTGCTCAATTTCAACATTCTCCTCTTTACTTCCAAAGTAACAAAACTCAATTTCTTCACATATATTCTTCACATCTATTTCAGAACCATGCAAAAGAGCAGCGCATAATTGTTTCAGCATAATTGCTGGACTCTTAGCATAATACAACATTCTAACTAATTTCCTCACTTTGTTATGATGCACTGCTAGCATCCTGAAATGATGAAAAACACTCTGGCATACTCTCCTGGAAAGACAAGCCAGTGAATGACCATGCAAACCTGTCACTTCTCTTACTCTGCAAGGATCTAATTCTTGCAAGAACCTCATTTTCTGCTTCAAACTTTTTTTGTTAAATGACCGTACAAAATCACAAAGCAAATTGATGGAATCCTGTCGCACACTGCAAATACTACTACACTTCCAGGTGTACACAGGACCCTTAGCACGTCTTCCTAAAACCTCATTACCTAACAACTCTTCTGCCTCTGTTGTCACAAGTTTTTCTTTTTCAACTGGACAACCATCTTTCACTTCATAAGCACGACCACTGGTGTCAACTGCATGCACCAAATCATTATCCTGGAAATAACTCTCTTCATTAAAAAATGCCTCACAGCTTGAACTATGCATCCATTCTCCAGAAAAAACTTCACAAAAATTACTACGATTAACTATTCTCTTCCATCTACTATTTCTTTTGAAATCAAAAATTGCCTTGTTTAGCTTCCTAATTCTATTGATTATCAAAATAAATAACTTACGTTTAATTTCAAATGCCTGATCAATAACTTTCTCAACTTTTTTTTTTCTCTTATAAAAAACTAGTTTCTGTTGACCTTTCTTAATATTTTTTAACAAATTGCCAATTATCCTGTTGCGGAACATTCGTTTACGAATCTCCCTAAACTGTTGTTTCCTTCTACTATCATGCACAGATTTATCTCTTGCTCTAGCAGTAACATTTTTCATTGTCCTTTTCTTTCCATTTGATTTCCATCTCGTGTTATGGACTGAAACATTTTCTGTAGTAATATTTTTTTTATTACAAATATTTCTTATGAAATATTTAGAGCTCTTACCCGGTGCTTTCTTCGTGGCTTGAGAAATCTTTTTGTTAGAGGACTGCTGCGTTTTTTTTTTCTCCTGCTGTCTTTGACGTTTTGCAGCCTTTATCTGTCTTTGTATTGTAGGCATATTAAAATCTTGAAATGATCTGCAGTTGAATCTGAGGAAAAATATAATAAAAAATGTTAATAAACATTATTATCAAACAGTAAATCAGTAATAGTGATCAAAAACATAACACACTACTTGACATTTTAATTTGAAGATTTTTTAGTCATTGGCAATTTTACAATACAGAAATACCAGAAAAGAAATGACATTTATATTTATGTTACCTATGCTATTTTATATGTGAATCTGATCTAATTTTATGAGCATATTTTAATATTTTATTGAAGACACTACACATAACCTGTTTTTGAAGGTGTCTTTATTTTTAAATTAAACAGTTTACCTTTTTACTTTTTATTGATTATAAATTTTAAAAATAAATGTTTATAATTCCAAAGGCTCAAGCAGGTCAGCTTCCCATCCTATATCATATAATTCGGACAAATCTGCATCCTCATCACGCTCTTCTTCATCCTCAGGATTTAAATCATCCAAAGGATCAACATCCACTGATGTTTCAATTACAAGTTCAATGATGAGGTCAAAATCAACTGATTGCAGATTGTCGCTCATGTTGAGGTTGTCTTTATCTTTAAAGAAAGATAACAACAATGAGATGTTGCAGAGTAAGAAACAAATCTCAGAGATTATAATAGTAAAATTGTTTAACAAGATTAACATTTTGCAGCTATTATTTAGCCATGTCCAGCAATGCTGAGCAGGTGAAGCCTATGTCTAATTTTTCACTGAACAGGACTCATCTCTTCTTAACCTTGGATAAGCCTCAACGACTCTGTGTCCCCTGCACATACTTAAATGTTAAAGGGCAGATTTATATTAAATGGCACATCCCCAGGCATGCACCAGTTAATGTGCACCACTGCTTTACCACCCATGGTGTGCCGCATTTACAATCAGATAGGAGAAAGCTGCGTCAAACCCCTGCGCCTGATTGAAGCTGGCATAGGTCTTGACGCAGCATTGTGGAGATGGGGCACCCCTGAGCCTTGCTGGAGCTGCATCGCACTTGCGATACAACTCCAGCAATGCACCACCTTTACGGCACAGATGCGTCACGCATCTGTGCCGTTTTTGCCCCATGCTGCGCCACATTGTAAATGCAGCACAACATGGGTGGCGGAACAGTGGCGCAGGATGACTGTCACATCCCTGGTGATGCGCCAGTCATCATAAATCTATCCCTAAGCTTCTTATCTTGTTACAGATGAACTGCCATATGTATCATCAAAATATTTTACATTTTCTAAATAGCGAATTTTAAGGAATAAATAGCGATTCTTTACCATTGCTAATTTGCGATGAGCAAATTGCTAATTGCAAGTTACCCATTCATTTCCATAGCCTAGGAGGCTAATATGAATGAAGGTTTAATTTGCGATTAGCAATTTGCTCATCACAAAGTAGGAATTTTTCCAAGGGTGCAGGGGTGTCTCAAGAACACCTGCTGCACCCCTGAAAAACAAATTTGGGGGCATATGGCACACATACATGCCCTAAGGGCATGTGTTGGCGTCATATGGCACCTTTTGTTTTTTTGAAAAAAAGCTTTTTGAAAAGAATTCACAAATTACCACTAATTTACCACAATAGTTTCCAAATCCTTAATGTCATTTTTTACATAGTTTTTGTTTGATACATTGCATTTAAGTAGTCACAAAATTTGCAAATGCTTCAGTGCAATCGCAAAATAAGAAATAGCAAATTTTGCTACTCCTTATTTTGCATCAAAGTTGTTTGATACATACCATTTGTCTAATTAACATTCGCAAAGGCCGAAATTCATAGAATTTTGATCTTTGCAAATGCTAATTAGCTTGATACATATGGCCCCAAGTGAGGCCTGTCTTGCGACATGGTGCATCTTTTGCATCACTGCTGCTTGGGTTTTATGTGGTACGTTTTTTTTTACAACATGACATATCTGCCTAAATGCATCAATTTTTAATGTTGTCACCTCATAGCAAATCTTTTGCACCACCGCTGCATCATAAAAGTGACGCACAGTGGCACAAAAAAGGCATACACCTATCATAAATCTGTCCCTAGCATTTTAAATGATTAATCCAGGATGACAATAAAGTGTGTCGTATCCAGAGGTTTGTTTAAGGTGAGGCCTACTCAGGATTGCAGATTAAAGTTACGCTTGATGAAGAATACAGAGGAGATAATACATATAAAGGACTACCAATGAAGTAAGTAATGTGCACTTTATTGCGCCAGTCATCATAAATGTATCCCTAAGCTTCTTATCTTGTTACAGATGAACCACCATATGTACCATCAAACTATTTTGCATTTCCTAAATAGCAAATTTTAAGGAATAAATAGCAATTCTTTACTATTCCTAATTTGCAATGAGCAAATTGCTAATTGCAAATTACCCATTCATTTCCATGGGCTAGGAGGCTCATAGGAATGAAGGTTGCAATTTGTGATTAGCAATTAGCTCATCACAAAATAGGATTTTTTTCAAGCGTGCAGGGGTATCTCAAGAACACCCTGCTGCACCCCTGAAAAAGAAATTTGGGAGCATATGGCAAACCTACATGCCCTAATGGCATGTATGGGCGTCATATGGGACCTTTTTTTTTGTTGAAAAAAATGCTTTTTGAAAAGAATTCGCAAATTACCACAAACTAGAAGTTGGTGGTAGTTTCCAAATCCTTAATATCATTTTTTACATATTTTTTTTTTGATACATTGCATTTAAGGAATCGCAAATTTTGAATTATTGACATTTTAAGTCATTTCCACATGTGCAGTGTTTTCAAAATATAATTTGAAAATCGTTTTTGGGGAAAAGTAATGGTTTGCAAATTTATGACAAGGACATAATGGTGTATGCTTCTCTATAAGGCATTTCAGTGTCTCTGATGTCATTTTTCCCATATTACATTATAAGACCTTTCCCCATGAAGCACATTCCTTGTAAATATGCTCCCACCTGTGCATTGCAAATTTAGATTTTGACTGTTTCAGTCACATAGCCATGTTGAAAGTGACCCAAAAAAATTGCAAACTTTTTAAAATAACACATTCATGTGTCTTAAGGACATTTTAAGTCATTTCCCCATGGACAATGTTTTCTAAGTGGCACAAAAGAGGTATACACCTATCATAAATCTGTCCCTAGCATTTTAAATGATTAATACAGGATAACAATAAGATGTAGCCTATCCAGAGGTTTGTTTAAAGTGAGGCCTACTCAGGATTGCAGATTAAATTTACGCTTGATGAAGAATACAGAGGAGATAATATATGTAAAGCTCTACCAATGAAGTAAGTGATGTCTACTTCATTGCGCCAGTCACCATAAATGAATCCATAAGCTTCTTATCTTGTTAGAGATCAACCGCCATATGTATCATCAAACTACTTTGCATTTCCTAAATAGCGAATTTTAAGGAATAAATAGCAATTCTTTACCATTCCTAATTTGCAATGAGCAAATTGCTAATTGCTATTTTACCCATTCATTTCCATGGGCTAGGAGGCTCATATAAATGAAGGTGCAATTTGCGATTAACAATTTGCTCATCACAAATTAGGAATTTATTCCAAAGGTGCAGGGGTGTCTCAAGAACACCCTGCTGCAACCCTAAAAAAGAAATTTGGGGGCATATGGCGCACATAAATTTTAACAACATTCCTTTACCTCAACAACGATTTTCAAATCATAACTTCAAAACACTACACATGGGAAAATTACTTAAATTGTCCTTAAGACACATAAAAGCATTTTTTGATTGGCTTTCCTGCATGGTAGGGTCACTTTTAACATGGCTATGTAACACAAACATTCAAAATCAAAATTTTCCATGCACAGGTGGGAGCATATTTACAAGCAATTTGCGCCACAGAGAAAGTTCTTATATTTAAATGGGAAAAATAACATCAGGGACAGTCAATTGCCTTATAAAGAACCATACACCATTATGTCCTTGTCATGAATTTAAAAACAATTCCTTTTCCCCAAAAACGATTTTCAAATCATAATTTCAAAACACTGCACATGAGAAAATGACTTAAAATGTCATTAAAACACATGAAAGCGTTTTTTGATTGCCTTTCCAGCATGGTTGGGTCACTTTTAACATGGCTATGTAACACAAACATTCAAAATCTAAATTTTCCATGCACATGTGAGAGCATATTTACAAGCAATTTGCGCCACAGAGAAAGGTCTTACACTAAAATGAGAAAAATAACATCAGGGACAGTCAATTGCCTTATAAAGAACCATACACCATTATGTCCTTGTCATGAATTTAAAAACAATTCCTTTTCCCCAAAAACGATTTTCAAATCATAATTTCTAAACACTGCACATGGGAAAATGACTTAAAATGTCATTAAAACACATGAAATCATTTTTTGATTGGCTTTCCAGCATGGTTGGGTCACTTTTAACATGGCTATGTAACACAAACATTCAAAATCAAAATTTTCCATACACATGTGAGAGCATATTTACAAGCAATTTGCGCCACATAAATCATAATTTTCTCCTTAAAGCACACTATTCTCTATCTAAAGTAAAGAAATATTTTCTCACCTTAGCAAATACTTTGAGTTTGAAAACAGTCTAAGAAACACACCAATTTGTCTTCAGCAGAGCAAAAGGTATGCACTCCAGAGTCTGCAGCTATCAAAAGCACAGAAATGCTGTAATTCTTCACACATATTTCTCATGTCACCCAATCAAAACTCTTCCCTCACTTTTTTTCAAATGAAAACCCTTCCCCCTCTGCCCTTTCTGCCTATTTTCCATAGCAACCACCTCTTGGAAAAACTCTGGTGTTTGCAAGTTCACACAACAATGTTGCAATTGAACTCTGAACTCTCAGTGCACCTGCATATCCAGTGCATTCTTTCATTTAATGATTTTTTATTGACCACTCAAAATACATCTTTCAAAGAACACATCTCTGCACCCTAACTTTCTGTTTTCATCAATCAAAATCCACCAATCACTGTTACTGCTTCATGAACACAGAAACTCCACAGTTTTTTTTTCATTTTACACTCTCATTTTTTCAACTGCCATTTCATTGCCACACTTCATCTGACTGCAGGAGAACCTTCTCTCACCATGTTTTCGGTCTGGATTGTTGGTCATAGTTATATTCACTGGGCTCAAAGGTACGTTGAAAGCAGGAATTTACCTAACCTCAATTTACAAGATGTGGAAATTAAGTGGTTTGGCCACAGAGGATTAAAATGTCACCAATTGATACCATTGGTGAAAACCTTTATGCATTTGCCAAAACCTGACCTGTTAATTGTGCACTGTGGAGGTAATGACTTGGGCACTTTGACTGGTGTAGGTCTGGAAATGCTTTTAAAGGACACCTTTGAGCAATTAATGGCACTTTTTCCTCAGACTGCCTTGGTATATTCAAATATATGCCAAAGACAGAAATGGAGGTGGTCAAACCAATTTTGTCCACAAATTGTGAAGTCGAGGAAGCATGTAAACAAATCTGTTTCAGCTTACATGAGAGACCATGGAATGGGCTCCCTGTACAACAATAACTTGCGTTACTACATGCAAGATATCTACAGAGGAGATGGAGTTCACTTCTCAGATGAGGGCAACAGAGTTTTCACTCTGAATTTAAGAATGTGCATTGGTACCTACTTATAAGTACCTAAATGTACCATAAACCCAAAAGCTCTTCTCAGAGCTACCCTACATCTAATCACTCACAATTATTATTTTACTCTAACTTTTTTCACTAATTTTCAACAAAGTACGCTCCCTGGGGCGCTACCCGGTACGCGTACCGGGAGCTAACCTCGCGAAATTTTTTAAAAAAAATGTTTTTTTTTCGCACATATAAACCTCCTCAGCCACCCTCAGAAAACCTAGGGGGTCAAGATAACTCTACCGTGCCCCCTTCTACCCATTCCGAACATTAATTGCCCTCCATCTTGTATCTTAATTCGACCGAAACACAAAATGGTGGACTCCCGGAACGCTTAAGGTCCGCGAACCGAGGCGCTCAACGGTTCGCGTACCTGGTCACTCCCTGGGAAGATAAAGGAAATAAAAAATAATTAAAAAATCCAACAATCAATTAACATACAGCATTTGAAAAGACTATCATTCATTTTTCATTGTAGTACGCTCCCCAGAACGCTTCCCGGTTCGCGGACCGGGTGCTAACCATGAAGCCATGAAGGTGTTGGCGTAAGCTGGGGCCCCAGAAAAGCCCATGGATGTACCTGTTTTTTGTAAAAAATATTGTGATTTCCAACTGAAGTAGCTGTGAAATAAGGAAAAATGTAGAAGCTCCAGTAAAAAAACACATAAAGGTTGATCTAAGTCGGATTGTAGCAGTCTCAGAGGGCCTAGAAGCCATTGAATGGAGACTGCTACAATCCGACTTCATAACACCTTCATGGCACAATTCGAACAACAATTCATCCTATCCAACAGAGGGTGGACAGACCATTTGATTCTATTTTTGCGATTTATTGATGATATCCTGGTGATTTGGCGTGGCAGCAGAGATGAGCTGGAAAACAGGATCAGGGAACTTAATGAATGTAACCCCCGAATCAAGTTCACACACAACATCCAAGAAAACAAGATACAGTTCCTCGATATAGAGATTCGTAAAACAGCACAAGGGATATCTACCACCGTGCATCGCAAACCTACAGATGTGAACAATGCGTTACATTACACCAGTGCACATCCTTTGAATTTGAAGAACCACCTACCCACATCTCAATTCATACGCATCAAAAGAATAACATCTGATCAAACAGAATGTGATAAACTGTTCGAAGAACAAACAGAAAGGTACACAGAGAGAGGTTACCCGATAAACATACTTCAGGATGCTTCCCTAAAAGTTTCGAAGATGGATCGGAAGAATCTTTTACAAAAGACAGAAAAATCGCCAAATGACAGAATTGTATTTGTGATGAAACATTCAACGCAATCCCAAAGGATTAAACGTATCTTGAAGAAACGATGGGAGATGATAGCTAATGAGCCAGATTTCACTAATCTGTTTAGAAATTTTCCAATCGTAGCACACACACGTGCTAAAAACATCAGGGAGATACTGAAGAACCCGAGACCAACGCAAGGAATGACCTATAAAGGGATGAGAAAATGTTACAACTGTGGTCAATGCAATAACGTTACAGTAGGAAAAACGTTTCATCATCCATGCACAGGCAAAGACATAGCGCTTAAACATAATGCTGATTGTAACACCACAGGAGTGATCTATGCGATCACATGTCCATGCAGTTTAACTTATGTGGGAAGGACGTCGCGAAAAATAAAAACGCGTATCATTGAGCACAAGAGCACCATTCGCAATAAGTCATCTACTTCCAGCTTAGCAACGCACTGGACCAGATCCAATCACACAATACCACAAATAAGATTCACAGTATTAGAAGTAGTTGAGAAACACATAGGCAAAGATCACAATACAGCATTAGCCCGACGAGAAACATTTTGGATCAAAAAATTGGGGACCATGACACCGGGTGGGCTCAATGATCAGTATGAGATGTTATGTTTCCTTTAAAAAGCAGTGACATTATGTAACATGGTTGGGTAGCATGTTTACCTCTTATGATAACCCCTGGTAATTGATGTGAATGTTTCATGGACTGAACATCTAGAGTAAACACTTTGTAATGCATGATACCATTGTTCTACACCTACTTACCATTTTGTGCAGAGTGTTTTTGTATTTTAGGATCCTCAACCTTGATTGATCGACAGTTGTTTATCAAACAGGAGATTAAAATCCCCTGGTATAACAGTTGAGACTATGCATGTAACAACAGCAGAGAATGACGCATGTTGATAACCAATTTTTTGATGGTGTTTACAAGACCAATAATTGATCACCTCTTAATGATTGTGAGAAATAGCCATTATTGTAAATATGATATTAATGCCCTTTTGTACAGGATTAACTACAATTTCTTTGCTCGTAATTTGACACTGAGGGTGCCCCAGATATTTGGCCACGATCAGATGAACATAGGATTTTGAAGTCGTATGGTTTAAATATTTTTTTTGCACATCTTAATGGTACAAATGACGATGCACGCATTACAATGGGTCACATTGTTTGTTGAACACTTTTATTTTTACACTGGGTCCACAGGGAAGCGCACGTTAATGTGCTCTCCTCGTTACTTGATTAGTCCCATCTCTAGCTCCATGAGAGCTGAAGCTTTTAGGTTGCTGACTGTAGAAACCGGTGACGGACCGGACGTAGACGCCGACACTCGTTCCAGGGCTGCAGGCACGCCATCACGCGATCGTTAGGTAACTACTGTTTGAGTATTCCAGAGTCGTTTATTGACCCTACTCAATCGTGATAACGCGCACACTAACCTGATTTTTGCGGACCTGTTGGTTTGCAGTTGGTTCAGACGGCTCTTTGGAGGCATCCCCTTTAAGACGCAGACATATGAATAACAGCAGAGAGGGTGAACCGCCAGTATTGGGGTAAGCGTTTTTGGGTTTAATGCATTGAACATTTCTTGCTGAATGGTGATTTAGGTAGTAACAATAATATTTAATTCGCTTTTGGCCATTTGCAGAATACGACTGACGTGGATAGCGTTTTACTTAGTTCTCGAACTAGACGGGCATGGTGAGTGGTCTGATGACCGTTTATACATCTAATTAATGGGAACCGGTTGGAGTTTAGACACTTGTGGTGCACGTGGGGAGTTACTCGGGTGTTCGCTAAGACAACACACTGATGGTTTAGGTTTGGGAGTTTTGTTTACTCACACTTATTTTTATTTTTTTGAACACTGGTATTGGTCCATGAGCCTTAGATTGTGGTTTGGTGTTGGTCGTTTGTTTAGCATATGATGTCATTCCAGACGCACGGAGAAATTGTAGTTAAACCTAAATTGAAAACATGTACATTACGAGAGTATAGATTGTGATATCATATTATATTACTTTTGTAGTGCCCTGACAAGGAACTGACGCACATGTCATCGGAATGAACATTACTTTCAAGATTAAGTTATATGCCCCTGAAGAAGGGTCAAAGTGACCCGAAATGCATTGGGAATTTTCTTTGTAAATTAACTTATTGTTTCAATGTTATGTACAGTGCGGAACTTACCACTGTTTGCCTCTTGGTTTGTATATTGAGTACAGCTTGAATAACTAGTACTGAACAATAGTAAATAAATTTTTGAAACACATGCGGAAATGTATGGAATAATGTAACTTATCTTTTATAATGATTTGGGACCATTTATGTGGAAGTTGATTTACATGCTTTGAAACCTAAGGGACTAAGGGTGAGCTCCCGGATAGACCTGGTTGCTGCCAGGCCTCTACAGGGCCCTTTAAAACCTCCACATTAAACCTAGGGGGTCAGCGAGGATCTACTATGCCCCTTTATAGTTATTTCCCCTTTTTTTTTTGGCCTCCTCTTGTCTCTCGATCCTACCGAGAGACAAGATGGCGGCCGCTCCGGACTGTTTAGAATGTTGACATACACCGGAGAGCCAATCAGCTTCGCTACGCGAAGTTCCGATACGCGTAAGGTACGCGAACCGGGGCGCTGCCTGGTCCGCGCTTACAGATATATATCTTTTTTTGAACGTTAATTTCTCAAAATCCACTGCAGCACATATAATGAGACCTACAAAAGGCACATCGGGCTACCAGTCCCTACAATTTTGCCAAGTTTCGTGCAAATCCATTCAGCCATTCGGGCTAAAAGTGAGGCTAACCGCCCTATGGAAAACTCAATGTTAAAAACACGTTTTGGGACCCCCCTTTTTTCTCGGCCCCCCCTTGACAAACCCCCCCCAAATTTTCAGGGGCTCCTCAGAAACAAAATGTTCCATTTTCCAGAAAATTTCAGCCAATTCCGTCCACAAACGCCAAAGTTATTAGACATAGAATTTTCAAAAATCCCATAGGGAAAAAATTCTAACTATATATACCTACTGGCGACCGCCAGTAGGTAATATATATATATATACATATATATATATATATATATATATATATGTATATATATATATATATATATATATATGTATATATATATATATATATCTATAGGATTCGAAATGACAGGATACAAACGGGGCATTCTATTCAAGGGTTTTTAATAACAGACCAGCATGACCGGTTTCGGCGAGATGCCTTCTTCAAATGCTCTTAGTCCCAAACATCATTTTCTCCCGCTTTTTATCTTTATTTACAAGCTCCTCCTTACCGAGTGGCGGATGGCTCCACTACAACTCGTGCTATCGCTTGCAAATATCAGGGGACTACCAGTCCCATAATGCTGCACGCTGATGCCTCGTTGCAGTGGAATTCGGGGATCATCATGTTTATTAAAAAATCTTCGTGCCCCACTTTCATCCACCATCCTCTGTGCTTTCTCAGTTTGTAAGAGGCGCAACGTCTCTGACTCCAAAAGAAGTATGTTGTTGTTAGTCATTTCAAATGACTTGTCAGAGGACGTGGTGGAGGGCCAGGATAATACTCCGCTACCACGGCTAACATCAGAAACAGTCCCATGCTTCCTGGCCACAAATTCGAAAGGGTACTGCATACGCGTCAAGGGTAACGCGGTAACATCAATTCAAAGCTTCTCCTCCATAGGATTTAAAATGACAGGACACAAACGGGGCATTCTATTCAAGGGTTTTTAATAACAGACCAGCATGACCGGTTTCGGCGAGATGCCTTCTTCAAATGCTCTTAGTCCCAAACATCATTTTCTCCCGCTTTTTATCTTTATTTACAAACTCCTCCTTACCGAGTGGCGGTTGGCTCCACTACAACTTGTGCTGTCGCTTGCAAATACCAGGGGATATATATATGCACAAACACCAATCTCGGTTGAAGGAGTAGCCAAGCCACTGCAAGGGCAGTCCGAGATAGGGCTACCGGCAGCCCGTCATTTTCTAACACCACGATCCACTTGTCAATAGATCACCCGGACACACCACGCTGCTTGTGAAGTAGATTTAATGCAGGAAACAACGTGTTTCGGCTTTTGCCTTGCTCACGTTTCAAAGTTAACACACTTTGCATACATTTTCAATCCCCGACTAACCATAGACAAGGGACTCACACCCACCATGTGATTAGACATTAGGTAACCGTGTCGGCCATTTTGTAATGGTATATACATACTTTGATTCATATGGTATTGCTAATATTTTCAATGTTTTCGACATGTGTAGATAACACAAATAATAGCCAATAATCGCTGCAAAAATTGGTAACATTTTTGGTCATTCCTTTTGTTTTAGCACAACCGAAAGACAACTTCCTATTTACACACAGATTTACGCCATAATACTCGGCAATTTTAGCAACAGCTACTGTCATTTGCTTTGATTCCACGCCCCAACTTTGCGCGATTACACATACTCATTGGGAGCAATAAAGGTTATCTGAAATGGCCACGTGTGTGAACAATAAAGTTATGCATATCGATTTCAACAAATGGTCCATTCAACCCAAGTGGGTGAAATCCCTTCTAGATTTGTAATTTTAACACATGAAGTCCTGCCCAAGTGGGCTTGTGCCAAACATTAATGAATCCATCATAATTCAGAGGGCTGTCCACGGCTCCTAGACATTTATAATTATAATTATCAATTATATCTAACAAATTAAAAACAAATAGAAAATTAAAATTGAATCAAGTACCGCAAATTACATCATTATATACATTATGTTTCATTCATTCAGGTGTACTGCAAGTTCCGCACTGGAATTCAGACCATTTGGAGTCATACAATCGAAATCGATGATATACCTCGACTCCAACTTTCGCAGTGTCAACTCCCTGTTGCCTCCTCTAATTCCTAGATCTACCATGTCTACCACCGCCATTCTTAACAGATTCACGTCTTGTGAATGATGATCAAAGAAATGTCGTGCTACGGGGTACTGCCTCGTGTTGTTCTTAATAGCACGAATATGTTCCATTACCCTCTTCTTTGCACGGTGAATTGTGCTGCCCACGTACCACTTATTGCATGGGCACATTAGCACATATACACAGTACATGGTGTCACATGTCGTGGCCTTCTTAATGGTGAACTACCTTTTCGAATTGGGGATCTTAAGTATGGAACAATCAATACTCTTGCGGCATGACTTGCAATTTCTACAGCATTTAAATCCATTTTTACTCTCATTCTCACTCCCCCCTATTTTAGTCACATGATTATGGCTTAGATCATCCCTTAAGGACCTACTCTTCCTAAAGGTAATCTGGGGATTAGTAGCTATGTGATTTTTGAGGTGCACATCAGTAGATAGGACATGCCAGTGTTTTCTGAAAATGTTCTTCATCTCCTGTGCTTGTCCTGAAAATGTAGTTATGAATCACACAGTCTTCTCATCACTCTCTGTTCTGTTAGGATGGAGTAATTGATTTCTGGTGGTGGTATCTACTTTGTCACAGGCCTGTTTGATCGTCACGCTCTTGTACCCTCGGTCCTTAAACCGACTGCACATTATCTACTTTTCTGCCTGGTATGCTGCCTCTGTGCTGCAGTTACGCTTAGCACGTAGTAGCTCCCCATAGGGAATGCTATCTACGAGATTGCGAGGATGTGAACTGCGGGCATTCAAAATGCTATTACCGGATGTCTTCTTCCGGAATAGACTTGTTTTCAAAGTACCCTCACAGATTTCTACCAGAACATCCAGGAACTCAATCGAATCCCTACTTATGTTCTCCGTAAATGTCAGATTATAATTATTCACATTCATTTTCTTGCTGAAGCTCTTAGCTTCTGCTGCACTGCCATCCCACACCATAAAGACATCATCGATGTACCGCAGCCACAGGACAACATTACTCTCAAATTCACACATCTGCGCGGACACCTGCTCCTCCCACCAGCCCATGAATACATTTGCATAGCTGGGGGCGAAGCGGGTGCCCATCGCCGTGCCCTGTGCCTGCCTGTACACCGAATTGTCAAAGATGAAAAAATTGTTAGTTAAACAAAATAAAATCATGTCCAACAGCATTTTGGAATGGCGCAGTAAGGAGATTGAGCGTGTTTTTAGAAAATGCTCAATTGCTTGGATTCCAAGTTCATGGCGGATACTGGTGTATAAATTACACACATCTAGTGTAACTAATGTGTAAGATGGTTCCCACTGTATGCCGTCAATATTTGTCAAAAAGTGTGTAGTGTCCTTAAGCTATGCAGGAAGTGCAAATACAAAAGGTCTCAGGTAATGGTCAATATAACGTGAGGTGTTCTCCAGGAGTGAGCCCATAGAAGAAACTATGGGCCTCCCTGGCGGGTTGTAAGCATCTTTATGGAGTTTGGGCACCAATATGCATGATAGCACCTCATTAAAAAGCATTGCAGTTAACAGAAGGTTTTAAGACTTTAGTTACATTATAAATCATTTTTTGATGGTACCATACTCAATTTAGGAATTGTGGTGTGTTCTAAGGTGATTTTACCATGTGAAAAAGCCTTCTGCTGGGATATCATGAATCATGTTTGAGAGAAAACTATTTTCTTATGCTTTTCCAACAGAGTTTTGGAAGGTGATCTATAAGCTAAACTGAGAGCATATTTTCTGTAAATTCACATTATCTTTCTCAGTCATGTGAGAATGAAGTCTGACATTCTCAGTAAAACATGTACATCCAACAAGGGCAGAGACTGCCAGTTGATTCCTGTGTGTTCTACTTCAGCTTTCCAGAGTGTTCTAAAGAACAACTATAGTGCTAACAGCCTTACTTATGACAAAAGTATAGCACAGCTGAAGCCATCTTGCTTGGAATAAAGTGGTAACTCTTAAACATTTAATTTAAAAAGGAACAAAATGAAGGGGTTCATTTTGCCATAGAAAGTATGATTAGTGCTTTAGAGAGAAAAATTAGGGCACATTTTGAGTGTCTTCTCAAATCCTCTTCTATTTCATTACAACAAATTCTGACATGCAGACTAAAACATGTACTTTCAATACCAGCAGCAGACTTCCCTGGTGAGCAGTAGCTTTATTACAGTGATCTAATGAGCAACTAGAGTGCTATCATTCAGAATTTATGGCAAATGTGTGCCACATCTGAATGCCTTCTTGATGGAACCAAAGTAAAACACTGAAAGTATTTCCTACTGAGGAGACTGTAGTAAATGAGGAAATTAGGAAACTTCATAACAAATAAGTCTTCCAAGATAGACGCCAGAGACAAAAGAGCCAAAATGTAGCACATATATCACCCAGATGTAGCCCAAGTGTAGCCAAATGACAGAATGCCTCAGAGTGTTCTATAAAACAACTAGAGCGCTAACAGTCTAACTTATGACAAAAGTATAGAACACCTGAAGCCATCTTGATTGGAATAAAGTGGTAACACTTAAAACATTTAATTTGCAAAGGAACAACATGAGGGGCTTCATTTTGCCATAGAAATTATGAGTAGTGCTGTAGAAAGAAAAATGAGGGCACATTTTGACTTCTCAAATCCTGTTCTATTTCATTAAAAAATTCTAACATGCAGACTGGTACATGCACTTTGAATACCAGCAGCAAACTTCCCTGGTGAGCAGTAGCATTACTACAGTGATCTAATGAGCAACTAGAGCGCTAACATTCAGAATTGATGGCAAATGTGTGACACATCTGAATGCCCTCTTGATGTAACCAAAGTAAACAAGCATTGAAAATGCAATAGGTCTCGTCCTCATTTAAGTTAAAGCAATTCTGTTTGTAATTATATGGATTTTTAGCTTTACTTTTATTAGTGTTTTTCAAACTTTCATGTACATAACATGCATATGTATGCATATATGTATATGTATATGTATGCATGCATTTATATTTGTATTTACATAAATATGCAGATTATATATATGTTTAAAGTGAGGGAGTGAGTAGTAGAGAGAGAGTAGTAGAGAGTAGTAGAGTAGTAGAGAGTGAGTAGTAGGGAGTAGTATAGAGCGAGCAGAAGAGAGCAAGTAGTAAAAAGAGAGTAGTAGAGAGTAGTAGAGAGTGAGTAGTAGAGAGTAGGAGAGAGTGAGTAGTAGAGAGAGTGTAGTGGAGAGTGAGTAATAGAGAGTAGTAGAGTGCATAGAGGAGAGTGAGTAGTAGAGAGAAAGTAGTAGAGAGTGAGTAGTAGAGTAGCAGAGAGTGAGTGGTAGAGAGTAGTAGAGAGTGGTAGAGTGAGTAGTAGAGAGTGAGTAGTAGAGAGAGTAGTAGAGAGTAGTAGAGTAGTAGAGAGTGAGTAGTAGAGAGAGTATTAGAGAGTAGTAAGTAGAGAGTGAATAGTAGAGTAGCAGAGAGTGAGTGGTAGAGAGTAGTAGAGAGTGGTAGAGTGAGTAGTAGAGAGTGAGTAGTAGAGAGAGTAGTAGAGAGTAGTAGAGTAGCAGAGAGTGAGTGGTAGAGAGTAGTAGAGAGTGGTAGAGTGAGTAGTAGAGAGTGAGTAGTAGAGAGAGTAGTAGAGAGTTTTAGAGAGTGAGTAGTAGAGAGAGTATTAGAGAGTAGTAAAGAGTGAGTAGTGGAGAGTGAGTAGTAGAGAGTAGTAGAGAGTGAGTAGTACAGAGAGAGTAGTAGGGAGTGAGTAGTAGAGAGTGAGTAGTAGAGAGTGAATAGTAGAGAGTGAGTAGTAGAGAGAGAGTAGTAGATAGTGAGTAGTAGAGAGTTGTAGACTGAGTAGAGAGAGAGTAGTAGAGACAGAGTAGTAGAGAGAGAGTAGTAGAGAGTGAGTAGTAGAGTAGCAGAGAGTGAGTGGTAGAGAGTAGTAGAGAGTGGTAGAGTGAGTAGTAGAGAGTGAGTAGTAGAGAGAGTAGTAGAGAGTAGTAGAGTAGTAGAGAGTGAGTAGTAGAGAGAGTATTAGAGAGTAGTAAGTAGAGAGTGAATAGTAGAGTAGCAGAGAGTGAGTGGTAGAGAGTAGTAGAGAGTGGTAGAGTGAGTAGTAGAGAGTGAGTAGTAGAGAGAGTAGTAGAGAGTAGTAGAGTAGCAGAGAGTGAGTGGTAGAGAGTAGTAGAGAGTGGTAGAGTGAGTAGTAGAGAGTGAGTAGTAGAGAGAGTAGTAGAGAGTAGTAGAGTAGTAGAGAGTGAGTAGTAGAGAGAGTATTAGAGAGTAGTAAAGAGTGAGTAGTGGAGAGTGAGTAGTAGAGAGTAGTAGAGAGTGAGTAGTACAGAGAGAGTAGTAGAGAGTGAGTAGTAGAGAGTGAGTAGTAGAGAGTGAATAGTAGAGAGTGAGTAGTAGAGAGAGAGTAGTAGATAGTGAGTAGTAGAGAGTTGTAGACTGAGTAGAGAGAGAGTAGTAGAGACAGAGTAGTAGAGAGAGAGTAGTAGAGAGTGAGTAGTAGAGAGAGATTAGTAGAGAGAGTAATAGAGAATGAGTAGTAGAGTAGTAGAGAGTGAGTGGTAGAGAATAGTAGAAAGCAGTAGAGTGAGTAGTAGAGAGTGAGCAGTAGAGAGTGAGTAGTAGAGAGAGAGCAGTGAAGAGTGAGTAGTAGAGAGTGAGTAGTAGAGAGATAGTAGTAGAGAGTACTAGTAGAGAGTGAGTAGTAGAGAAGTAGAGAGTGAGTAGTAGAGAGTGAGAAGTAGAGAGTAGTAGAGAGTGAGTAGTAGAGAGTAGTAGAGAGTGACTAGTGAAGAGTGAGTAGTAGAGAGTAATCAGTCAGTGTCAGTCAGTCAGTCAGTGTCAGTGTCAGTCAGTCAGTGTCAGTCAGTCAGTCAGTGTCAGTCAATCAGTGGCAGTCAGTGGTAGTCAATCAGTGTAAGTCAGTGTCAGTCAGTCAGTGTCAGTCAATAAGTGTCAGTCAGTGTCAGTCAGTCAGTGTCAGTCAATCAGTGTCAGTCAGTGTCAATCAGTCAGTGTCAGCTAGAGCAGCTCTGCTGACCTGGTTCTCTGGCTCCAAAGCAGCTCTGCTGACCTGGTTCTCTCCCTCTAAAGCATATCTGCTGATCTGGTTTCTCTGGCTGTACAGCAGGTCTGCTGACCTAGTTTTCTGGCTTTAGAGCAGCTCTGCTGACCTAGTTCTTAGGATATAGAGCAGCTCTGCTGATCTCGTTCTCTGACTCTAAAACAGCTCTGCTGACCTGGTTCTCGGGCTCTAAATCAGCTCTGCTGACCCGGTTCTATGGCTCTAAAATAGTTCTGCTGACAGGGTTCTCTCCCTCTAGAGCAGCTCTGCTGACCTGGTTCTCTCCCTCTAGAGCAGCTCTGCTGACCTGGTTCTCTCTCTCTAAAGCAGCTCTACTGACCTGGTGTATATGGCTCTAGAGCAGCTCTGCTGACCTGGTTCTCTGGCCCTAGTGCAGCTCTGCTAACCTGGTTCTTAGGCTCTAGAGCAGCTCTGCTGACCTGGTTCTCTGGCTCTAAAGCAGCTCTGCTGACCTTGTTCCATGGCTCTAAAGCAGCTCTGCTAACTTCGTTCTCTGGCTCTAGAGCAGCTCTGCCAACCTGGTTCTCTGGCTCTAAAGCAGCTCTGCTGGCCTGGTGCTCTGGCTCGAAAGTAGCTCTGCTGACCTGGTTCTCTCCCTCTAAAGCAGCTCTGCTGACCTGCTTCTCTGGTTTTACAACATCTCTGCTGACCTGGTTCTCTTGCTCTAAAGCAGCTCTTCTGACCTGGTTTCTCTGGCTTTACAGCAGCTCTGCTGACCTGGTTCTATAGCTCTAAGGCAGCTCTGCTGACCAGGTTCTCTGGCTCTACAGCAGCTCTGCTGACCTGGTTCTATAGCTCTAAGGCAGCTCTGCTGACCAGGTTCTCTGGCTCTAAAGCAGCTCTGCTGACCTGTTCTATGACTCTAAAGCAGCTCTGTCCACTTCTACAATAATCCTGACAGAAGCATGTCCTTATCTAATCATTCTGCTGATACATAAGTCCTTATAAACGTACCCTGCTGTCAACTACTAGCACTCTAGGAACCTAATCACTGTCTATGCACCTGAAGAATCAATCAGGCATTACGATATTAGGATAAGCAGTGTTACAGTCCAATGTGCACAATGTATGCAGTCCCTTAAACCCTTGCAGACTACTGAGTCATCCTACAAAAGTCCAGGTAATAGTCATGCTTGTCTGGAATCACACTGTAAATCTGTGTCCACTCCTACAATCATCCTAACAGAAGTATGTCCTTATCTAATCCCTCTGCTAAAGCATAAGTCCTTATAAACTTATCCTGCTGTCAACTACTAGCACTCTAGGTACCCAGTCACTGTCTATGCTCTTGCAGAATGACTCCAGCATTGAGACAAGCAGTGTTACAGTGATATGTGCACAATTTATCTGGTCCCTTACCCCCCTGCAGACTACTGAGTCAGTCCTGCAAAAGTCCAGGTAATAGTCATGTTTGTCTGTAATCACACAGTGAGTCTGTGTCCACTCCTACAATCATCCCGACAGAAGCATGTTCTTATCTAATCACTCTGCTGAAACATAAGCGCTTATAAACTAATCGTGCTGTCAACTCCTAGCACTCTAGGAACCCAGTCAGTGTCTATGCACTTGCAGAATGACTCAGGCATTGAGACAAGCAGTGGTACATTCAAATGTGCACAATGTATGTGGTCCCTAAACCCTTTGCAGACTACTGAGTCAGTCCTACAAAAATCCGGGTAATAGTCATGCTTGTCTGGAATCACACTGTGAGTCTGTGTCCACTCCTACAATCATCCTGACAGAAGCATGTCCTTATCTAATCACTCTGCTGAAACATAAGCGCGTATATACGTATCCTGATGTCAACTACTAGCACTCTAGGAACATAGTCACTGTCTATGCACTTGCAGAATGACTCAGGCATTGAGACAAGCAGTGGTACAGTTAAATGTGCACAATATATGCGTTCCCTTAACTCCTTGCAGACTACTGAGTCAGTCCTGCAAAAGTCCAGGTTATAGTCATGCTTATCTGGAATCACACTGTGAGTCTGTGTCCACTCCTACAATCATCCTAACAGAAGCATGTCCTTATCTAATCACCTCCTGAAACATAAGTGCTTATAACATTTCCCTGCTGTCAATTACTATCACTCTAGGAACCCCGTAACTGTCTATGCACTTGCAGATGACTCAGGCATTGAGACAAGCAGTGGTACAGTCAAATGTGCACAATATATGGGGTCCTTTAACCCCATGCAGACTACTGAGACAGTCCTGCAAAAGTCCAGGTATTAGTAATGCTTGTCTGGAATCACACTGTGAGTCTGTGCCCACTCCTACAATCATTCTGACAGAAGTCTGTCCTTATCTAATCATTCTGCTGATACATAAGTACTTATAAATTATCCTGCCGTCAACTACTAGCACTCTAGGAACCTAATCACTGTCTATGCACCTGAAGAATGAATCAGGCATTGAGATAAGCAGTGTTACAGTCAAATGTGCACAATGTATGCAGTCCCTTAAACCCTTGCAGACTACTAAGTCAGTCCTACAAAAGTCCAGGTGATAGTCATGCTTGTCTGGAATCACACTGTAAGTCTGTGTCCACTCTTACAATCATCCTGACAGAAGTATGTCCTTATCTAATCCCTCTGCTAAAGCATAAGTCCTTATAAACTTATCCTGCGGTCAACTACTAGCACTCTAGGAACCTATTCACTGTCTATGCACTTGCAGAATGACACAGGCATTTAGACAAGCAGTGTTACAGTCAAATGTGCACAATGTATGCTGTCCCTTAACCCCTTGCAGAATACTGAGCCAGTACTGCAAAAATCGGGTAATTTTCATGCTTGTCTGGAATCAGACTGTGAATCTGTGTCCACTCCTACAGTCATCCTGACAGAAGCATATCCTTATCTAATCACTCTGCTGAAACTTAAGCACCTATAAACTTATCCTGCTGTCAACTACTAGCACTCTAGGAACTCAGTCACTATCTATGCATTTGCAGAATGACTCAGGCAGTGGTACAGTTAAATGTGCACAATGTAGCAAGTCCATTAACACCTTGCAGACTACTGAGTCAGTCCTGAAAAAGTCCAGGTAATAGTCATGCTTGTCTGGAATCACACTGTGAGTCCACTCCTACTATCATTCTGACAAAAGCATGTCCTTATCTAATCACTCTGCTGAAACATATGTGCTTCTCAACTCATCCTGCTGTCAACTACTAGCACTCTAGGAACCCAGTCACTGTCTATGCACTTGCAGAATGACTCAGGCATTGATACAAGCAGTGGTACAGTCAAATCTGCACAATATGTGGTGCATTAACCCCTTGCAGACTACTGAGTAAGATCTGCAAAGCTCCAGGTAATAGTCATGCTTGTCTGGAATCAAACTGTGAGTCTGTGTCCACTCCTACAATCATCCTGACAGACGCATGTCCTTATCTAATCACTCTGCTGAAACATAAGCACTTATAAACCTTTCATGCTGTCAAGTACTAGCACTATAGGAACCCAGTCAGTGTCTATGCACTTGCAGAATGACTCATGCATTGAGACAAGCAGTGGTACAGTCAAATTTGCACAATATATGCGGTCCTTTAACTCATTTAGGACTACTGAGTCAGTCCTGCAAAAGTCCAGGTAATAGTCATGCTTGTCTGGAATCACACTGTGAGTCTGTCCACTCCTACAATTATCCTGACAGAAGCATGTCCTTATCTAATCCCTCTGCTGAAACAGAAGAGCTTATAAACTTATCCTGCTGTCAATTACTAGCACTCTAGGAACCCAGTAACTGTCTATGCACTTGCAGAATGACTCAGGCATTGAGGCAAGCAGCGGTACAGTCAAATGTGCACAATATATGTGATCCCGTAATCCCTTGCAGACTACTGAGTCTGTCCTGCAAAAGTCCAGGTAATAGTCATGCTTGTCTGGAATCACACTCTGAGTCTGTGTCTACTCCTACAATCATCCTGACAGAGGTATGTCCTTATCTAATCCCTCTGCTGAAACAGAAGAGCTTATAAACGTATCCTGCTTTCAACTCCTAGCATTCTAGGAACCCAGTCACTGTCTATGCACTTGAAGAATGACTCAGGCATTGAGACAAGCAGTGTTAAGTCAAATGTGCACAATGTATGTGGTCCCTTAACCCCTTGCAGACTACTGAGTCCGTCCTGCAAAAGTACAGTTAATAGTCATTGTTGTCCGGAATCTGACAGTGAGTCTGTGTCCAGTCCTACAATCATCCTGACAGAAGCATGTCCTTATCTAATCACTCTGCTGAAACATAAGTGCTCATAAACATATCCTGCTGTCAACTACTAGCACTCTAGGAACCCAGTCACTGTCTATGCACTTGCAGAATGACTCAGGCATGGAGACAATACCTAAGCACTTATAAGATAACTGAGCACTCTGTTTGCAGCACTGTCATTATTCCAGTTACTAGTGATGGGCTTATAGAATGACCTAGGCACCAACACAAGTACACGTACAATATTCTGTGCACAATCCCTACAAACCTATAAGCAGATACATACTATTGGTACACTCCACTAAATACTGCAGCAGTACTCATGCAGCCTAGGATACATTCTGTCAGTCTCATGCAGTTCGTCAATCAGCCATACAGCACTATGTTCTGATTGTATCACTCTGTCAATACCTATGCACTTATGGGGCAGATTTACAAGCTCCCCGCGACACCAGTACGTCACTGTTCGTAACATAGTGATGGCCCTGGGGACTCCTCCATATTTACAATGAGAGGAAAAGCCACCCTGCGTGGCAGATTTACAAGCTCCCTGCGACACCAGTACGTCACTTTTTGTAACGTAGTGATGGCCCTGGGAACTCCTCCATATTTACAATGAGAGGAAAAGCCACCCTGCGTGGCTTTTCCTGTCCTTCAAAATACGACCCATTCAAACGCAGCACTTTGTGTTGAAGGGGCGTTCCATGGGTGTTGCTGTGTCTGTTCCCACACAACACCCAGGGAATACCACATCTCAAGACTTACGAGAAAGTGTAAAGTTGTAGATATGTGTGAATGGTGCGCCACCCTAGAGGTGGTGTAGTGAGGCACAACAAGGAGAAATATTTTCATTTCTCCTCGTTTTTTCCCCTTTAAGTGCATGCTGCATTCCACAGCACACATTGAAGGAGGAAAATGCCTTTAGTGATTGTTTTTGTGCAGGAAGTAGTCCCTTCCTGCACAAAAATAATCTCCCCGCGACTCAGATATCCTTGCACCATGGTGCAAGGGTGCCTGCGTCACTGCATAGCTGCAGTTTTTGTGCTAGTGCAGATGGAGCATGGAATTGCGACATATTCATGAAAATATGTCACATACCTGTGCTTCAGAAGTGCAGCAGGGCGGTGCAGCTAAAGGGCTTGCAGTGTCATGCTGCAGCACTTCCTCATAGATCTGCCCCTATACATTCACTATACAGTACTAATGCATTCTTCAGTCAATCATGCACTACACATACATTCAACCAAACTTTCAGACATTACCATGCAATTATATTTCTTTTTTTAAACCAGATAAGGTAGTTCTGAATTTTTTTTTTCTTCTGTTTTTTGTTTTCTATTTTTTTTGTAGTTCAACAATTTTGTACTTTTTTGGGTGTTTTTTACAATTGAACAAAAAAGGAACTAAGTAAACAGTTAGCTTTTGGAATTCAACATCATTCCAAAAACAAAAAAATGAAAAAAAATTGCATTTGTGGTTCCGTTGAGCTGCAAAAATAGCGTCCACTGACTGTTCACCGTAACAGATGATGGTTTTGCACATAGTGCAGTGCTGCTGCAGAAAAGCAAATTCTGGGGAATGTCTACTGGTGGTGCTGAAGTGGATGCTCCGGAGGTGCTAGCAATGCCCGGTGGTGGATTTTTTGCTGCATGCCTCATTTCTTCTTGTGCCAGATTCTTCGGGTGAATGGTCCGCAGATGTTTATACATACTCGCTATTCCGCAAGAGTATTTCCTGTCACTGCCTCGCGACAGGACCCTGTCCCTCAGCAAGCATGTGATTTTTCTTGCGTTGACCTTTTTTTCTGGCAGAAAAGGTGAAAAATGTCCATACCACTGATTCAGGCCTCTGCTTGGGTCGATTTTTGTCCAAGATATCTTCATCTGAAGAATGATGAGAAGCTTGTGAACCAGATGCCATTTCTCCAATGCAATTTTTTAAAACCACCAAAAAAATTCCAAAACCAGCTCTGGAAGAAGAAAAGATGTCTCTCATCCACTGCTCCAAACAGAATATTTAAAATGGGTGGGGTCCTTCAATAGTGGGAAATGTTATGAACCAATCAAATCTTTTTTTTTGAGGTCACATGGGATCCGCGCAACGTGCGCTCACGAAGCACGCACCTGACGCGACTTTACGAAATATATTTAAAAATAATACACGTTTATTACAAGTTGATATATATATTTTTTTATTAATATCTTAGATAATCTATTGCCCTGATAAGTACATTAAAGACATGATACTACAAGGAGAAAGAGATACCTGACAGTCAATTTTAACAAGGCCCAACTAAGAGGTCCTTTGATTAATTCAAACCCCCAAAGCAAACCAAGGACAATTCAAATAATCATACCAAGACATAATAACAAATATATAAAGATTTTATTGTGTAGAATAAATGTTCTTAAGTTATTAAACAAACATTATAAATATCAGGCCATATATTGACTTCTAAAAACAACAAGTTTCATCAAAACAGTCCCACATACTAGATTCATACCTCGCTCTCATATCATCATGCATTAAAAATTGCATACAGCTCATGCCAACACACACACACATCATATATAACAAGTACATAACAGCCATGAACTGGTTTAGATCTTGAAGATGGAAACAATTCATCAGAGGGGTAAAGAAGATGTCAAAATTATCCCCAGACGAAAGAGAAACACATCAACTCGCGTTTCGGTGTAAGCTCCCAGCCGGGACTACACCTTCATCAGGGCAGAGATGTACAACAGACAGTGGGACAATATATCACTATAGGGAAGGACACGTCAGGTTTCAATGGGGTTATTTGCCCCCTTGGAGCCAGATAAATAAGGGGCCCCTCTGCTGGAAACTTCAACAGAACAGTTCAAGGAGGGTCATTACAGTTTCTGTGTTGCGGCAACAAAATATTTCCTTTCTTATGGTGCAGCACATGTGTAGTTAGGCATAGAGATGACAGGCAAGCCTGGGGTCATGCTCTCAAAGTTAACACAACCCGCAAGCGGGATTCAGATTTCGGCGAGGTGCTCAATATATCTGATAAGGATAGGGTCCAGTCTGCGATAAGGAAAAACAGCAGGAGTTTCTGTGGGATTAAGAGTCAAGTTAAAGACATGTACATATCATTTTAGAACACGAAACATTCATGGGAGTCACGCGCCCCAGCACGTATATGACGTCACGTGAGTCCTGCCACTGCGCAAGCACCGCGTACCGTAATACACATGTGTCGCGAATGCGCTGGAGCAGGAGTCGCGGACCGGTCGCATACCGGTCGCGCACACCACATAACATTGTACGTATATGACGTAACTGAAAAAAACAGGCACTCATCGCTCACCATTCGCGGATCCTTCACGACTTTTCCAAAATGGCAGCTAGAATACGCGGACTTGCTGTGGTAGGTACGCTTTGGGTGCGAAACTCCCTAAATACATTTTTTTAAAGGAAATTATATAAATATATTAAAATACAAATAAAATCTAAATAATTAAAAATATTTCAGTTTTAAATTTATTTTAACTATTTTTTGCACTTTTCAGAAAAATATATAATGTTGTTTAATAAATAAAATATTTATAAATAAACAGTTAAAAAACTGTAGAGATTCACTACAAAAACTACTATTGCACTTAAAAATTAGCATTTAAAAAACCTTTGAAATTCAGTGTGAAAACCATAGGTTTCAGAGACGTTATAGTTAAAAATTAGCATTTAAAAAACTTTGAAATTCACTGAAAAATCCATACGTTTTAGAGACGTTATAGTTAGGAATTAGCATTTAAAAAAACCTTTGAAATTCACTGAATAAAACATAGATTTCATGACTGTTATAGTTAGCTGGACATTTCACTCGTACAAACCATTGACACACACATACCAGTTACTACATATGCACTCACTGATTCCTAAGTCTACACACACAACTGTCCATTCACCCACAGAATCACGTGTACATGCAGTCACTGATCAATGATAACACTATCAAATATACTCATACACCTATAAAGACATTGACACATCAGCAGTCATCCTAGTCAGTAATGCAGTGATGCTACTCAGGAAAAGAATCAATCACACTTACATTTACTCACCTACACAGTTATACACACAACACCTGATTTATACATTCACATAGTAAATCCTAGTTACTAAGTTAAAAAATCACTATTACAATTATACACTCATTCATACAGTTACTCTCACAATCACTGACTCTTACGTATACTTATTTATATACACCAACTATCATATGCAATGCCTTTTATTTTTCTAATTTATTAGAGATGTACCACTGACACATATATTCACTTACCAACACACAAATAAACACACTCAGACACCCAAACAACTGTTTCCATAAACACTCATAAACCCACATGCCTAGACAATCAACCACTCACACATCTATGCATAGAGTCTCCCCCACCCAAACACAGATACACTCAGTCTCCCTTACAAATACTCAGCCAACTAATCAATAACTAATATAGACACTCATGTAGTTAGTGACCAATTTAGCAACAGGTTATACAACAACAGAGACAGTGATACACACATTCACATAGTTTGGTTACTAACTGTCAGGAATGTCAAAATGCCGTGCTTCACAGTCACAGGAGCAGAATGTCGCAAGTTCCCAATGCCCCGCAGCGATTCCCAACTCTATGTACTTTTAAAACAGGCACAGACGCTAGGAAATCTCATGAGGGAAAGGGGATGGGACAGAGAAGAGACTGCAGGCTACGTCTGATTCTTTCTTCAGCTTCAGACGTCTTTCAATTCTTGTTTTGCTGTAACACTGGCGTACTGCAAAGGAATTAACAATATTAACCTTCTACTCTACTCTGATGCTCTATCTTTTCTATTCTTTTTTCCCTAAGCCACACCTAGTCAGCGTTAGTGCTGCCTCTGCTTTTCTTCTATCAGCTGTATACTTGATATTCCTTAGATTTCCTGTAATTGTAATCATATATCTTTTAACTTGTTTATTCCTCTAGGTTCTAAACTGTTTTAATCTTTCTACTTATTATAATAGTCTCCCCTCAAGTATATGCAGCTGTCGATTTTTTAACTGGGTTCTTTTTAAGGTAAGTCTTTTCCTCAGGTACTCCTTTCTTCTTCCTTTATATGTTTTTTCTGCCAAAACTAATTCTGCTTCTGAACTATTAACATTGATTGCCTTACTGTCTGTTCATCACTCCAGCTAATCTTCTATTTCTATTTAGAAGAATGTCTCAAACTAAACAACTAGAAGTTCAGTCACTTCTTTAACGCTACAGAAATAATGGGTTTCTATTATCCTGGCTCTCTTCTTTAATAGAAGGGAAAAACTTGCACTGTTTTACGCTAATTTTCCCATGAACTGGCTCCTCATGGAATTCGTATATTCAAAACAAACTCCTCAGGAAAACTAATGACTCATCATCAAAAATTCGGAACAGTCTTACTTTTTCTTTTAAATAACCTCCTTTTCCAACTCCTCAAGAATTCTCTATGTGTTCTCCGAGTTCAAATGCAGGTCCTCGAAAGTCAGAGAATTAGACCTGCGCAGCATTTAATTCAAGTGTCCATACTCCGTCACGGTTCAGGTGAAGTGCGTCGTTGAGCGGGCTTCAACACCTGAACTCTCCTGATTGGCTTGAACACTAGAGCACTGACCTTCTGTTTGAAGTAGCGCTTTGCGGCAGCCATTTTATACATACTCCTCTCGCGTCTCCTAGCGTAAAAATGGCTTCCTCTTTCCTCGCAACCGGAACCTTGAGTCACTCTAACTTAACTTGTGACTGTCCTTTGCTTTGGGGGGGGGACTAGCGATCCTGGCAGTACCCTCCCTCAAGGATGGTCCTTCCCATTTTGGTTTACCGGGGAACCTTTTATGAAACTCCTTTGTCAATCTTGGTGCATGCACATCAGAAGATTTTTCCCAAGATCTCTCCTCAGGACCATAACCCTTCCAGTCTAATAGATAGAACAATTCCCCTCTACTTATTCTAGAGTCCAAGACTTTTGTTTACCTCAAACTCTTCTCCTTGCTCTGTTTGAACTGGTTTAGGAGGCTTGGTGATACGTACATCTTTAGACGTCTTTTTTAATAGGGAGACATGGAACACTGGATGAATAGCGAGCCCCTTGGGTAGTTTTATTCGATAAGTTAAGGTACTGAGTTTCTTCTCAATTAAATATGTGCCCACAAACTTTGGTTGAAACTTTCTGTTTCCTTTTAGTCTTAGATTTTTGGAGTTTAACCAAACCTTATCACCTACTTCTAAATCTGGTTCTTTCCTCCTTTTTCTGTCAGCAAAATTTTTGTAGGGTTTCTTTGCTTTGGTTAAATTGTTTGCGGCTAAGCTATGCACCCTAGTTATGTGCTCCACTAACTTAGACACAGCTGGGTCATCTGCTTCCTGAACATTTAAGGATTGATTAGGATGTCTACCTGAATTCAAGAAAAAAGGTGAAAAACCTGTGGAGGTGTTTTTTGCATTATTATGCGCAAACTCAGCTGCACACAGATAATCCGGCCAATCTCCTTCTTGATCTAACAGACACAATCTAAGGTACTGCTCAAGTTCTTGATTTGTTCTCTCAGTTTGGCCATCAGTTTCTGGATGATAACTGGTAGTGTATCGGGTTTCTATGTTGAGTTTCTCAGTGAAGGCCTTCCAAAAATGGGAAAGGAACTGTGAACCCCTATCGGATACTAAAACCTTAGGTACTCCATGTGCTCTAACTATGTGTTGACTGAAAAGTTGTGCCAATGTTTTAGCTGAAGGGTATACCTTTTATGGGTACAAAATGGGCCATTTTAGAAAAAGCATCAACACAAACCAAAATGGTGTCAAAACAAAATTCATGGTCCTGAATCCAAGTAAAAAATTGCGCCCGAATCCACTGCTGGGAGAGGCACGGTTGGAAAGAGTCTCCACCTTCGATTACTTAGGTGTAACCTTGAATGAGTCCATGTCGTGGGGGGCACACCGGACCAGGGCCAACCTTAAATTGGTACAGACCACTGGGGGCATCACACGGATGTTGAAAAATTCGACTTATCGGCCTCTGGGTCCGCTCATCCAGATCTACAAAGCGCAGGCCAGGGGCGCCACAATGTATGGGGCGGAACTGTGGGGACATACACCAACTCGCAGTCTGTCGGTAACTGATAATAATTTTATAAGGCAGATAACTGCACTCCCGCCAAGTACCCCGCTCCTTCCCCTAAGGTTGGATCTGGGATTGAGACCAATAGCCGATGAAATAGGATTGAGACCCATAGTCTTCTGGCAAAGACTGTGGAGCAGTGAAGCACTTTTAGCCTACAGGGCTGAACTAGGGGAGCTGATATCTCACCCAAAAGCGTTACAGATCCCCTGGCTAAAATATATTCAGAATCTATGTACGTCACTGGGGTTTCCTGATCTCTGGTCCGATCCTGCTGAGGCCTCATTAAGCATCTCACGCAGAAATTTGGTCGATGCCTATCACGCTCATAAACTATCCTCGGCTATGGAAAATCAGCGAGAGGGATCACTGACCTCTGTATTTATGCTAGGCAAAGACACATACAGGATGGAAAGGGTGCTGGACGCTATGTCCCCCGTGCTGGCCAGGAAGCTGTTTCTGCAATGGAGATACGGCATCCTGCCCTTACGGGCTTTTACGAGCTCTTGGACAAACCCGCCCTCCCCTAAGCAGTGTCCAACATGCTCTTATGCTGAGGAAAGTGATTTGCATGTAGTTCTGTTTTGCCCCACGTACTCGAAAGCGAGGAAATACTGTCTTCTCCCACTTATTAGAAACCTTGGTGGCAGAGAGTATCTCCCAATGTATAGAATTTTAAAAACTGATCTTTCGAGTCCAACTGTGTTTGCATTGGCTAAATTTCTTACCAATGTCTGGCATATTCGCACCAGTTTGCTGAAGTCACGGTCTTTGAGTTAGCTCCAGTCTCCTATATGTAAACCCTGATAGTTTTAACCTACAGATATGAACGATTTTATAATGTACAAGTATGTCTTATTGCTATTGATGATGTTTTATGGTGTATATGTTTTATCTTGTTGTGTATCTTTGATGGCCGTATGGCCGAAATAAAGATTAAATAAATAAATAAAATGGTGTCAAAGCCTTGACTAGATGGTAATTCTACAATTAGATCTAAGGTTACTGTATGCCATGGATAGGGTGGGGTGGGTAAAGGCCTCAGTAAACCTTGGGGAGCTTGTCTCTCAGGTTTTCTCCTTGTGCAAATCTCACATGTGGCTACATATTGACGTATGTCTTGAATCATATTTGCCCACCAAAAACGCCGCCTCACCAAATCTTTAGTTTTCGGGATTCCTTTGTGGCCTGCCAAGATGTTATCATGACATTCTTTTAAAGGCTTTTGTTGTATTTCTGATGTGGGCAAGTAAAGAGCTCCATCCTGCTACTGTAAGCCCTTACACACAGTTCGTTTAGGATTTGCTTCCAACCTATTTTTGATTTCTTCCTTGGTCATTAAACCTTGATCTACTTCTTCTAGAGATTCTTAAAGAATTGGTCCGATCATCTTTTCTGCAGGTATGATTAGTTGTTCTTTGATTTATTCAGTCAAACTTTCCGTACTGAATCTGGACAAGGCGTCCGCCTTACCATTCTGGGAGCCTGGGTGATACATGATCACAAAGTCATAATCTGCGAAATATAGTGACCAACGCAATTGCCATGGTGGTGTCAAGGTCTTTGCTGAGTTCAGAAATTTCAAATTTCAACGATCTGTATAGACCGTCACCACATGGCCCGCTCCCATCAAATAATGCTTCCACTCACTGAATGCATCCTTAATAGCCAACAGTTCCTTTTCGGTAATTGTATAATTTACCTCGGCTGGTGTCAATTTTCTGGAGCGAAAAGCCACTGGATGTAATTGCCCTGTGGTCTTATGTCTTTGAGACAAGACACCTCCTAACGCTAGGTTAGAGGCATCTGTTTCCACAAAAAAGGGCTCGGAATTGTCTGGATGAAGCAGAATTGGCGCGGTGGTGAAATCTCTTTTTAACTGAATGAAGGCGTCCTCAGCTTCCTCTCACCAATTACATTTCACACCTTTTCTCAGCAGTTTAGTTAAAGGAATCAACTTCTTGGAGAAATCCTGAATAAACCTCTGATAGAAGTTTGCAAAGCCGATGAAACTTTGTATTTCTTTCACCGACTTCAGAGATTCCCACTCCATCACCGCCTTGATCTTGTTCTCATCTATTGTCATTCCTTGGGGAGAAAGCACAAATCCCAAAAATTCCACAGTGGTCACATTAAAAGCACACTTTTCCAGTTTTACAAATAAACTGTGCTCTCTTAAACTCTGAAATACTCTTTTTACATGCTCCTTATGTTCTTCCACAGTATCCGAATAGATCAAAATATCATCAATGTATCCTATAGCATTCTGATCTATGAACTCTTTCAATATGTCATTAATGAAATGTTGGAATGCTGTGGGGGCATTACACAACCCATAGGGCATCACTTGATATTCGAATAAGCCAAATTTCGTTCGGAAGGACGTCTTCCACTCATCTACTTCTCGAATTTGAACTAGGTGATAGGCACCTCTCAAATCAAGTTTGGTGTAGACTTGGGCCTCCTTCACTTGATCCAATAGGACCAAAATTAATGGCAAGGGGTAATGATTTTTTATTGTGATTCGATTGATGGTCCTATAATCGATGTAGGTCCTCAATTCCCCATTTTTCTTTGGGATAAAAGAGAGTGGCGAAGAGTCTGGGGATTGGGATGGTCTAATGAATCAATTTTCAAGAAATTTGTGCAGATATTCTTTCAAGTGCTCATCCTCTCGTTCCGTTAAGGCGTAGATTCTACTGCAAGGGAGATTTGACCCTGGCTCCAGATCAATCTTACAATCATATTCTCTATGGGGTGGGAGTTTCTCCGCCTCTGTTTCGTCGAACACATCATGGAACTCGGAATACTCTTCTGGTAATTCTGTGGTTGAAATTACACAAATAGAAGCCTCTCTTTCACTTAAGTGAAAAGCCGGTGATTTCTCCGAGTTTTTCTCTTGTCTTTGGTAGCAATTGTCTGTACAATATTGTGAGTTCAAAGCTATTGTTCGAGCTCCCCAATCAATCGTAGGGTTATGTTCAGTGAGCCAGGGCAAGCCTAAAATCAACTGGAACTGCGGGGCATCAATTAAATTGAATTGTAATTTTTCCAGATGACCTTCCTCAGATTTCTGTTCCACCAGCTCGGTGTGACTCACTATGGGGCCCAATGAGAGGTTAATACCATCCACTGCACGGACTGTTTCACTTCTTTCCTTTCTTATTGCTCTCAACCCAACTTTACCAGCGAATTTCAAATCACAAAAGTTGCCTGTGACTCCGGAATCCATAATTACCGTGACCTGTGTTAATATTTTTTCTCGGAACCGTAAGGTCATGATCATAACCAAATGTGGGGCCGCAGATCGCAAGGTGTTTGCCAAGGTGTGCGTTTCTGGAGTTGTTTCCGCTTTTGCACCCACCACTCCAATCCCAACTACTTATGGTGAGAAGCGTTTTCCGCCGGCATCTGTTTTGGTTTCTTTGGGCAGTTCCGAACAAAATGTCCACCACCACCACAATACAGACCTTGTTTATTCACTCTTCGTCTCTCCTTCTCTTCCTTAGGAAGGGGACCCCGGACCGCTCATATTTGCATGGGTTCTCCACCACAAGAGTTTTCAGATTCCTTGTTTGCTTCTACTCTTGCCCAATCAAATCTTGGAATACTGGAGCGGAAGTCCCTTTTCTTCTCACCTCTTCTTTCGCTTTGCCGAAAATCGATTTCCAATACTAGATCAATTAACGCCAATATTTCTGTAGGTCTATTGGGTACCTGTGCCAATGCATCCTTTAATTTGTCTCGTAAACCTCGATAGAACACCGCAGCTCTTTTGGTCTCCGGCCACTCAGTTTCTGCCACCAACTTATTGAACTCAGCCAAATAGGAAATCAAATCATGGTTGCCCTGTCTACTTTCCAACAGCTCATTATCAGTTGCCTGAGAGGCCCTTCATCGGTCAAATATGCGTAGAAATTCCTTCTTAAATTCGTCGAGATCATACAAAATGGGATCATTCCTGGTCACTAAGGGCATAGACCACAATGCAGCGTCCCCACTCAAATATGATAAGACAAATGCCACTCGAGATTGCGCATTGGGGAAAACTGTCGGTTGACACATGAAATGTAGTGTACACTGAGTAAGAAAAACCTGTGCTTTCTGCGGGTCCCCGTTGAAACGCTCAGGGGGTGGCAAGGGTATTACCGGGGACAGGGAATAAATAACTTGTGTTGTGACCTTAGACTGAGAAACTGAGGCATAACCTAAATTCCCTTCTTGAGAGACAGTGTATTTTAAACCGGTCCCTGTCACTAAATTACTCATCCTAACAGTCAAATCTGCTGTCTCCTTTCTAAGTTTGCTATTTTCTTCCTTGACTATAATTAATTCTCTCTGTATTCCTTCTAGTATTTCGCCTAATTTCTTAAAATCCATACCTTCCGCCATTCTGCTCAGGTGGTAAAAAATACGTGGGCACTTCACTCTGTCAGGAATGTCAGGATGCCATGCTTCACAGTCACAGGAGCAGAATGTCGCAAGTTCCCAATTCCCCACAGCGATTCCCAGCTTTACGCACTTTTAAAACATGCACAGACGCTATGAAATCTCATGAGGGAAAGGGGATGGGACAGAGAAGAGATTGCAGGCTACGTCTGATTCTTACTGCAGCTTCAGACGTCTTTCAATTCTTGTCTTGCTGTAACACTGGCGTACCTGCAAACACAACAATGATGGACAGAATGTGGATCAATGTCACACATTCACCCCAGTCCAAAGATCTGGGCCCAAATCCATTGTCTAACCCAGGGTGGTGTGGAGTGGAAAAACGATGGATTTGGGCCCAGATCTTTGGACTGGGGTGAATGTGTGACATTGATCCACATTCTGTCCATCACTGTTGTGTTTGCAATTACCGCTCTAAGTGTACTGGGGATGCTCAGACGTGAGTCCCAGGCACTCCACACCACTGGAATCAAGCTAGCCGGGCTGATGAGAGGTGTTACCTCGAAACCGGGCCGGTCCTCGGATGCTTGTTTCCGTTCTGGGAAGGACATGGCTTTTGTAGTTCGGACTGGACTGTTCCCATGGGGCACAGGGTCAGCCCTGATTTGCATATCGCCATTGTCTAACCCAGGGTGGTGTGGAGTGGAAAAACGATGGATTTGGGCCCAGATCTTTGGACTGGGGTGAATGTGTGACATTGATCCACATTCTGTCCATCACTGTTGTGTTTGCAATTACCACTCTAAGTGTACTGGGGATGCTCAGACGTGAGTCCCAGGCACTCCACACCACTGGAATCAAGCTAGCCGGGCTGATGAGAGGTGTTACCTCGAAACCGGGCCGGTCCTCGGATGCTTGTTTCCGTTCTGGGAAGGACATGGCTTTTGTAGTTCGGACTGGACTGTTCCCATGGGGCACAGGGTCAGCGCTGATTTGCATATCGCCATTGTCTAACCCAGGGTGGTGTGGAGTGGAAAAACGATGGATTTGGGCCCAGATCTTTGGACTGGGGTGAATGTGTGACATTGATCCACATTCTGTCCATCACTGTTGTGTTTGCAATTTCCGCTCTAAGTGTACTGGGGATGCTCAGACGTGAGTCCCAGGCACTCCACACCACTGGAATCAAGCTAGCCGGGCTGATGAGAGGTGTTACCTCAAAACCGGGCCGGTCCTCGGATGCTTGTTTCCGTTCTGGGAAGGACATGGCTTTTGTAGTTCGGACTGGACTGTTCCCATGGGGCACAGGGTCAGCGCTGATTTGCATATCGCCATTGTCTAACCCAGGGTGGTGTGGAGTGGAAAAACGATGGATTTGGGCGCAGATCTTTGGACTGGGGTGAATGTGTGACATTGATCCACATTCTGTCCATCACTGTTGTGTTTGCAATTTCCGCTCTAAGTGTACTGGGGATGCTCAGACGTGAGTCCCAGGCACTCCACACCACTGGAATCAAGCTAGCCGGGCTGATGAGAGGTGTTACCTCAAAACCGGGCCGGTCCTCGGATGCTTGTTTCCGTTCTGGGAAGGACATGGCTTTTGTAGTTCGGACTGGACTGTTCCCATGGGGCACAGGGTCAGCGCTAATTTGCATATCGCCATTGTCTAACCCAGGGTGGTGTGGAGTGGAAAAACGATGGATTTGGGCCCAGATCTTTGGACTGGGGTGAATGTGTGACATTGATCCACATTCTGTCCATCACTGTTGTGTTTGCAATTACCGCTCTAAGTGTACTGGGGATGCTCAGACGTGAGTCCCAGGCACTCCACACCACTGGAATCAAGCTAGCCGGGCTGATGAGAGGTGTTACCTCGAAACCGGGCCGGTCCTCGGATGCTTGTTTCCGTTCTGGGAAGGACATGGCTTTTGTAGTTCGGACTGGACTGTTCCCATGGGGCACAGGGTCAGCGCTGATTTGCATATCGCCATTGTCTAACCCAGGGTGGTGTGGAGTGGAAAAACAATGGATTTGGGCCCAGATCTTTGGACTGGGGTGAATGTGTGACATTGATCCACATTCTGTCCATCACTGTTGTGTTTGCAATTACCGCTCTAAGTGTACTGGGGATGCTCAGACGTGAGTCCCAGGCACTCCACACCACTGGAATCAAGCTAGCCGGGCTGATGAGAGGTGTTACCTCGAAACCGGGCCGGTCCTCGGATGCTTGTTTCCGTTCTGGGAAGGACATGGCTTTTGTAGTTCGGACTGGACTGTTCCCATGGGGCACAGGGTCAACGCTGATTTGCATATCGCCATTGTCTAACCCAGGGTGGTGTGGAGTGGAAAAACAATGGATTTGGGCCCAGATCTTTGGACTGGGGTGAATGTGTGACATTGATCCACATTCTGTCCATCACTGTTGTGTTTGCAATTACCGCTCTAAGTGTACTGGGGATGCTCAGACGTGAGTCCCAGGCACTCCACACCACTGGAATCAAGCTAGCCGGGCTGATGAGAGGTGTTACCTCGAAACCGGGCCGGTCCTCGGATGCTTGTTTCCGTTCTGGGAAGGACATGGCTTTTGTAGTTCGGACTGGACTGTTCCCATGGGGCACAGGGTCAGCGCTGATTTGCATATCGCCATTGTCTAACCCAGGGTGGTCTGGAGTGGAAAAACGATGGATTTGGGCCCAGATCTTTGGACTGGGGTGAATGTGTGACATTGATCCACATTCTGTCCATCACTGTTGTGTTTGCAAGTAACACTGGCGTACTGCAAAGGAATTACCAATATTAACCTTCTACTCTACTCTCATGCTCTATCTTTTCTATTCTTTTTTCCCTAAGCCACACCTACCCAGTGTTAGTGCTGCCTCTGTTTCTATTCTATCAGCTGTATACTTGATATTCCTTAGATTTCCTGTAATTGTAATCATATACCTTTTAACTTGTTTATTCCTCTAGGTTCTAAACTCTTTATATCTTTCTACTTATTATAGGAGCCTCACCTCAAGTATATGCAGCTGTTGATTTTTAACTGGGTTCTTTTTAAGGTAAGTCTTTTCCTCGGGTACTCCTTTCTTTTTCCTTTATATTTTTTTTCTGCCAAAACTAATTCTGGTTCTGAACTATTAACATTGATTGCCTTACTGTCTGTTCATCACTCCAGCTAATCTTCTATTTCTATTTAGAAGAATGTCTCAAACTAAACAACTAGAAGTTCAGTCACTTCTTTAACGCTACAGAAATAATGGGTTTCTATTATCCTGGCTCTCTTCTTTAATAGAAGGGAAAAACTTGCACTGTTTTACGCTAATTTTCCCATGAACTGGCTCCTCATAGAATTCGTATATTCAAAACAAACTCCTCAGGAAAACTAATGACCCATCATCAAAAATTCGGAACAGTCTTACTTTTTCTTTTAAATAACCTCCTTTTCTCACTCCTCAAGAATTCTCTATGTGTTCTCCGAGTTCAAATGCAGGTCCGCGAAAGTCAGAGAATTAGACCTGCGCAGCATTTAATTCAAGTGTCCATACTCGCGGTTCAGGTGAAGTGCATCGTTGCGCGAGCTTCAACACCTGAACTCTCCTGATTGGCTTGAACACTAGAGCGCTGACCTTCTGTTTGAAGTACGCTTTGCGGCAGCCATTTTATACATACTCCTCTCTCGTCTCCTAGGGTAAAAATGGCTTCCTCTTTCCTCGCAACCGGAACCTTGAGTCACTACAACTTGTGACTGTCCTTTGCTTTGGCGGGGGGAATAGCGATCCTGACACTAACCCATATATTTAGCGAGACACATTTAATTACTCAGTTAAACAAACAGTCAGACAGCTACTAAATACTCAATCCAGACAGTTATATATCCACTCAATCTTCAATACAGATTGGTATATATATAAAATAGATATTTAAATTTCAAACAAAACCACATTCACCGGATGATGTCATCAGTGATGTCATTTAAGATGCCATCAGTGATGTCATCAGTGATGTCATTGACCATATCATGAATGATGTAATATTTGATATCATCAGCAGTGCATTGCGGGCGTGCGAGTTATAGTTAGCACAACTAACTATAGCCGAGGAGTTTCTATGGTTTTGTACGAGTGAAATGTCCAGCTAACTATAACACTCATGAAACCTATGTTTTTTTCAGTGAAAAAATAAAATAAAAAAGTTATATATATATATATATATATATATATATATATATATATATATATATATATATATGATTAGAGCGGCAGACCCTGATGCATAGGTCTGGCCCGGTACCAGGGTTCAATTCCCGACGCGGCAGGGTCCTGAGCCCAAAATGTCCACGGACTCGATAATTCTCGCCTCGGTGCCTATTCTAATCATGGGGTCCCATGCTGCAACTCTGGGCAATAGTTGCTTAATCTCCACTACGGCGGCCCACCCGCTGCGGGATGCTTGGCTTTCACCCTGGGGATACCCAGTAGGGGTTATCTCACAGGGAAAAAGCTAGGACCGGTTCCCAAGGCAAGTGTCTTGATGCCTTCGGGTGATACGTGCGCTATATAAGTCGCAATACATTTACATTTACATATATATATATATATATATATATATATATATATTCACTAAAAAAACCAAAGGTTACAGGATCATTATACTTAGGCTCAGATTTTAAACTCACAAAACCATAGAATTTCAGCAGGTATAGTTATCTGAACTAACTATAATTTACGCCTGCACAGTGCACTGCTTATAATGTCACATATTACACCACCCATGACATTGTCAGTGATATCACTCATGACATCATGCAGTGAATGAGTGTTTCTAAAAAAATGTAAGAATGTTATCTAATATACGCCAAGGTATATTGAAGAATGAATAGTTGTATGAGTATATGCATGGATGAATTAGGGGGTGCATGACTGACGATATAAGTGAGTGATTAAACATATCTCAGTGAATGTATGGGTGGGTGAATAATATGTGTGAATGTGTGAATCAGTCTGTCAGGTGGTGTGTAAGTGGCTACATGCATTGGTAAATAGGTACATGAGTGTTGCCATGAGTTAATGATCAGTTGTCTGAGTTCCTGTACGGGTACACGTGTGTCTCTTTGGGTGAGTGGGGGGAGTGTGACTCACTGTAATATTGTGTGAGTGGGTGATTCACTGGGTGTATGGGTTCATGAGTGCATGTGCAAGGGGCTGTATGAGTGCTGGAGTGTGCGTATGGGTGTGTCGTTGAGTGCTTGGATATCTCAGTGGTATATGGCTGAGTAACTGCATATGTGTGAGACATAATATGTGAGTGTTGCAGTATATAGGTGATTGTATCTCAGAGTGAGTAATTGTGACAATGCTTGTATGGATGAGTTTGTGCTTTTGTCAGTGATTGTATAAGAAATGTACTGTGTGTTACTATCTGTAGGGATAAGTGAGGGTGTGCGTGTATAACTGTATAGGTGACTAAAGGGTAGCATGATTGACTGTTTGGGTGACTGACTAGGTGTTTGAACAACTCTATGAGTGAGTGATGGTGAGTGACTGTCTGTATGGGTGTATGAGTGCATATATCAGTGGCTGTATTGATGAGTGACTGTGTGGGTAAGTGAGTAGATGTTCGTATAGACCTATGAATCAGTAAGTGGGTATGTACTAACTGGTATTGGTGTGTCTATGGTTTCGAGAAAGGTAGTCTGTATTTTAGAGTGGGTATATAAAAGGTTATATTAGGGTGTGAGGACGTGCATCAGAGATTAATTGGATTATGTCATCAGAGATGTCATCAGTGATGTCATTTGGGATGCCATCAGTGATGTCATCAGTGATGTCACTGACCATGTCATGAGTTATGTAATATGTGATGTTATCAGCAATGCATTGCAGAGGCACGAGTTATAGTTAGCTCAGCTAACTATAACGGCTGAATTTCTCTGGTTTTGTACAAAATGTCAGCCTAACTATAACGTCCTTGAAATCTGGGTTTTTTCATGAATTTCTAAGGATTTTTAAATGCTAATCCCTAACTATAACGTCCCTGAAACCTGTGGTTATTTCAGAAAATTTCAAAGGTTTTGTAAATGCTAATTTCTAACTATAACGTCCGAGAAACCTGTGTTTTTTTAGTGTAGTTTTGTCAAATGCTATTTGCCTATAGGTAGGACGTGTGAAGAAAGAGGAAGAAAGGTGCAGAAAGAAGTAAGAGAAGTGCAGAAAGAGGAAGAAAGGTGCAGAAAGAGGCAAGAGAAATGCAAAAAGAAGCAACAGAGGTGCAGAAAGAAGCCTACTTTGACTGTACCTTTCCACAGACTCATACAAAGTAGCCTAATCACTAATCCTTCTCCCAAGATGTCTTAAACCTCACTTTACTCTTCAAGGTTCACTATTCATCGACTGCTCAGAATGCTAGGCCTACCAAATGCAAAACAGCAATCCTAACCATATCACTGTTGTAAGTCTCACCAAATTTGTGCAGGTATGCATGCGTGTGTATCTGCTTTTACCTAGTGACATGTTATATAAAAATAAACATACAAATACTTGAATATAAGTGTTTCAAACAGCATACTCTGTAAATGTGTGTGCAAGAAGGTGTATGTATTTCTTTCGGCTCATAATGCAGGGCACATGGTATTCAATAGTATATTTGAGGGGCTCTAAAATACCTACATTCGTAAGACATGTCTACTTGTGCAACCAAATGAAAGAGCAGAACTGAAAAGATTTCACCACCTATAGGAGAAGCTACCTGCTGTTTACGCCACCATCTTCAGATGCATAACACATGTGAGAATACATGTAGAAGTAGATATATACCTCAGTCACAAGAAAATGCAGACCTTTAGACTTGACAGCTTGCAGTTCATATTTGAGTACAAAAAGAGGCAAGAGAAGTACAGAAAGAGGCAAGACAAGTGAAAAATAATCATTACAGTGGCAGAAAGAATACAAAACGTGCAGAAAGAGGCAAGAGTAGTACAGAAAGAGGCAGGAAATGTGCAGAAAGAACCAAGAGAGGTACACAAAGAAGCTAGAGAGGTACAGAAAGAGGAAGAATGGTGTAGAAAGAAGCCAGAGAGGTACAGAAAGAGGAAGAAAGGTGCAGAAAGAAACAAGAGAAGAAAAGACAGAGGCAATAGAAGTGCATAAAGAGAAAGCATGATGCAGAAACAAGCACGAGAAAATCAGAAAGAGGCAAGAGATATGCAGAAAGAGTAAGAAAGGTACAGAAAGAAGCAAGAGAAGTGCAGAACAAAGCAAGGGAGGTGCAGAAAGAAGGAAGAGAGATTCAGAAAGAGACAAGTGCTGTACAGAAAGAGGCAAGAGAAATACAGAGAGAGGCAAGAAAGATGCAGAAACAGGGAAGAGAAGTACAGAAAGAGGCAAGAGATACAAAGAAACTGGCAACAGAGGTGCAGAACAAGGGAAGAGTGGTACAGACGAGGCAAGAGGGATGCAGAAAAGAAGCAAGAGAGGTACATACAGAATCAACAGAGGTACTGAAAGAGGCAAAAGGGTTCCAGAAAGAGGCAAGACAGGTGCAGAAGTATGCAAGAGAAGTGCGGAAAGAGGCAAGAGAGGTGCAGAAACAGGCAACAGATGTGCAGAAGGAGGGGTGTAAAAAGAGGCAAAAGGGATGCAGAAATAAGCAAAAGTGGTACATAAAGAGTCAAGAGAAGTGTAGAAAGAAGCAACAGAGATGCAGAACAAGGCAAGAGAAGTGCAGAAAAAGGCAAAAATGGTGCAGAAAGAGGCAAGAGAGGTGCAGAAACAGGCAACTGAGGTGCAAAAAAGGCAACGGAGGTATAGAAAGAGGCAAGAGAGGTGCAGAATCAGGCAAGAGATGTGCAGAAAGAGGCAAGAGAAGTACAGAAAAAAGCAGCAGAGGTGCAGAAAAACACAAAAGAAGTACATAAGAAGGCAAGAGAGGTTTAGAAAAAGGCAAGAGATGTGTAGACAGTGGCAAGAGAATTGCTGAAAGGTACAAAAGATCTGCAGAAAGAGGGAAAAGTAGCGCTGAAAGGCAAGAGGGTGCAGATAGAAGCAAGAGCGGTGCAGAAATAAGCAAGAGAAGTGCAGAAAGAAGCAAAAGAGTTACAGAAAGAGGCAAGAGAAGTACAACAAGAGGCAAGAGAGGTACAGAAAGAGGGAAGAGGATACAGAAAAAGGAAAGAGGGGTGCAGAAAGAAGCAAGAGAGGTACAGGAAGAAACAAGAGAAGTGCAGAAAGAAGCAAAAGAGGTGAAGAAAGAAGCAACAGCTGAGCAGAACGAGCAAAGGAAGTGTAGAAAGAGGCAAGAGACGCACAGAAAGAGAAAGAAAGGCACAGAAAGAAACAAGCGAAGAACAGAAAGAGGCAATATAAGTGCATAAAGAGGAATGATGCAGAAACAAGCAAGAGAAAAGCAGAAAGAGGCAAGAGAAATATAGAAAGAGTAAGAATGGTACATAAAGAAGCAAGAGAAGTAAGGAAAGAAGCAACTGAGGTGCAGAAAGAAGCAACAGAAGAGCAGAATTAGGCAAGGGAGGGGCACAAAGAGGCAATAGAGGTGCAGAAAGAGGGAAGATAAGTGTCGAAAGAGATGAGAGGGGGAACAGAAAGAAGCAAGAGAAGTGCAGAAAGAGGCAAAAGAAGTTCAGAAAGTAGCAACAGAGATGCAGAAAGAGTTAAGAGAGGTACAGAAAGAGGCAAAAGAAGTGCAGAAAGAAGCAAGAAGGGTGCAGAAAGAAGCAAGAGAGGTGCAGAAAGTAGCAGGAGAAGTGAAGAACGAACCAACAGAGGAGCAGAAAGAGGCAAGGGGGTGCAGAAAGAGGGAAGAGAAATGCAGAAAGAAGCAAGAGAGGTGCAGAAAGTGGCAAGAGAGGTGCAGAAAGAGGGAAGAAAGATGCAGAAAGAGGCAAGAGAAATATAGAAAAAGATAGGCACAGAAAGAAGCAAGAGATGTGCAGAAAGAAGCAAGAAAAGTGATGAAACAGACAAAAGAGGTGCAAAAAGAAGCAAGAAAGATACAGAAAGAGGCATGTGGGATGCAGAAAGAGGCAAGAGAAGTATAAAAATACACAAGAGAGATGCAGAAACAGGCAAGAGAAAAGCATAAAGAGGCAAGAGAAATATAGAAAGAAGCAACTGTGGTGCAGAAAGAAGCAGCAGAAAAGCAGAATGAGGCTAGAGAGGGGCACAAAGAGGCAAGAGTGGTGCAGAGAGAGGAAAGATAAGTGCCAAAAGAGGTAAGAGGGGTACAGAAAGAAGCAAGAGAGATGCAGAAAGAGGCAAAAGAAGTGCAGAAAGTGGCAACAGAGATGCAGAAAGAGGCAAGAGAGGTGCAGAAAGAGACAAAAGAAGTGCAGAAAGAAGCAAGAAGGGTGCAGAAAGAAGCAAGAGAGGTGCAGAAAATAGCAGGAGAAGTGAAGAAAGAACCAACAGAGGTGCAGAAAGAGGCAAGGAGGTACAGAAAGAGGGAAGAGAAATGCAGAAAGAAGCGAGAGAGGTGCAGAAAGAGACAAGTGAGGTACAAAAAAGATACAGAAAGAGGCAAGAGAAATATAGAAAGAGTAAGAAAGGTACAGAAAGAAGCAAGAGAAGTACATAAAGAAGCAGGAGATGTGCAGAAAGAAGCAAGAAAAGTGATGAAAGAGACAAAAGAGGTGCAGAAAGAAGCAAGAAAGATACCGAAAGAGGCATGTGGGATGCAGAAAGAGGCAAGAAAGATGCAGAAACAGGCAAGAGAAGCCCAGAAAGAGGCAAGAGAGGTACAGAAACAGGCAACATAGGTGCAGAACAATGGGTGTGAATTTTTTTATTGTTTCAGTTAATTAAAACCACAACAATACATTTTAAAAGAGTCGACTAATATGTTTAAAATTTCTTGATATATAAGTGCGATCTCTGTTGGTATGTTCTAGAGCATTCTCAGTCTAATACCAAATTTGTTATTTAAATAAAATAAAGTGTAATTAAAATACAGTCTGTCTAACTTAGTGCAGAAGTTCTTGTTTTTTTCTCTTTTAATGTTCCAGAGAGCTCTCTCCCCGAGCTACCACAGTTATGTTATCCTTTTGTTAACTGGGTGCCAGGGTGTGCTTTAGCGCTTGGGTGTGGGCTGCAAGGAACTTTAGTAGTAGGCAGTTCAATCGTGTGTCTACTGGGTTCAAAGTTGCCATAATTGCAGATCTGCATGTTCTTATCCCCCGCTCGTTCACAGACTTTTTTAAAAGAGAGCTTCGAGCTTGAGCTAGATTCGGGCAGATACAGACAAGATGGATGAAGTCCTCATTACTCGTCCCACATAATCTACAGATTTTGGGTCCGTCGTGCACCCAGATTGGTTGGTCCATAGTCTATGGAAATTTCCCCAAACGGAGTCCCATCAGTTTCTGTTTTCTGTAAGCTGGAAATGTGATTGTTAGATATGGGGCTGCCACGAGTGTTTTATAGTTTGATATGACCATCCATGCGTGTTTTCTGGTACTAAACGTGGCTTTATCGAGTAAGAGGGAATGACATTTTGTCGACTTGTTTATAGCTTGTTTGAACGCCGGGTAGGGCAGGTTGAGTTCCCAAAGTTTTCTTGTTCCGGTCTCAGTTATAGCCTTTTCAAGATACTGATTATATGGGGAATTAACATCAGATCTTATTTCTTCCCATAATGTTTGGTGCAATTCCGAGGCTGACGTGTTCTGTTTCAGTGTATACCAGTACTTAATGCTTGCGTACTTTCTTCCCAGTGTCTCGTTTATTATTCCCAATTCTAACCTCGTCTGAGCTGGTGAGGCTCCCTGATGTATATGGAAGTTGGATTTGAAGATGGCTGTCTGCATTTGTTGAGCAGATCTGCGTCTTTCCCATGCAATCCTACACTGCCATATGACAGGGTTGGAAGAACTTTTGCTTTTATTGTTGCCAGTAGAGGTTTATATGATGGCCCCGAGAGCTTTTTAGCCAAAGATCTAAAAGCAAATGAGAGTGAGTTTGATCTCTGAGAGATGTACGACATTTGCTGCTGGTGGCTTTGTCGGTTATCAAAGTGGAAGCCCAAGTACTTGAAGTTGGACACGGCCTCTAGCTTTGTCCCCTCCAGGTGCAGAACAAGGGAAGAGGGGTGCAGAACGAGGCAAGTTGGGTGCAGCAAGAAGCAGGAAAGGTACATAGTGAATCAACGGAGGTACAAAAAGAGGCAAGAGGGTTACATAAAGAGGCAAGACAGGTGCAGAAACAGGCAAGAGAAGTGCAGAAAGAGACAAGAGAGGTGCAGAAACAGGCAACAGATGTGCAGAAAGAGGGGTGCATAAAGAGGCAAGTGGGGCAGGGAAACAGGAAACTGAGGTGCACAAAAAGACAACAGAGTAACAGAAAGAGGCAATAGAGGTGCATAATCAGGCAAGAGATGTGCAGATAAAGGCAAGAAACATGCAGAAAGAAGCAACAGAGGTACAGAAAGACACAGAGAAGTCCATAACGAGGCAAGAGAAATAAAGAAAGAGGGAAGAGATGTGCAGAAAGAGGCACGAGAGGTGCTTAAAGGGACAAGAGAGTTGCAGAAAGAGGCAAGAGAAGTGTAAAAAGAGGCAAGAGAGGTACAGAAAGAGGCAAAAGAGGTACAGAAAGAGGTAAGAGTGTACAGAAAGAGGAAAGGAGTGCAAAAAGAAGCAAGAGAGGTACAGAAAGAAACAAGAGATTTGCAGAAAGCAGCAACAGATGTGGAGAAAGAGGCAACAACAGAGCAGAAAGTGGAAGAAAAGAGCAGAAAGAGGCAAGAGAGGTACAAAAAGAAGCAAAGGTGGTGCAGAAAGAGGGAGAAAGGTGTAGAAAGAGGCAAGAGGGGTACAGAAAGAAGCAAGAGAGGTACAGGAAGAAGCAAGAGAAGTACAGTAAGAAGCAACTGAGGTGCAGAAAGAAGCAACAGAAGAGCAGAATGAGGTAAGAGAGGGGCACAAAGAGGCAATAGAGGTGCAGAGAGAGGGAAGATGAGAGCCGATAGAGGTAAGAGGGGTATAGAAAGAAGCAAGAGAGGTGCAGAAAGATGCAAAAGAAGTACAGACAGTATCAACAGAGATGCAGAAAGAGGCAAGAGAGGTGCAGAAAGAGGCAAAAGAAGTGCAGAAAGAAGCAAGGAGGGTACAGAAAGAAGCAAGAGAGGTGCAGAAAGTAACAGGAGAAGTAAAGAAAGAGCCAACTTAGGTGCAGAAAGAGGCAAGGGGGTGCAGAAAGAGGGAAGAGAAATGCAGAAAGAAGCGAGAGGTGCAGAAAGAGGCAAGATAGTTGCAGAAAGAGGGAAGAAAGATGCAGAAAGAGGCAAGAGGGTTGCAGAAAGAAGCAAGAGAAATGCAGAAAGAAGCAACAGAGGTGCAGAAAGAAGCAACAGAAGAGCAGAAAGAGGCAACAGACATGCACAAAGAGACAAGAGAGGAGATAAACCTTTAGGAAGCCAGGCTATTAAACCTATTATCTCAAGAGGCGTTGAATCTAAGGTACTGGCTTATGCAGACAAAATAGCCGTTTTAACCACCGATCCGGCTAACGCAATCAGTGAGGCCGTGGCTATTGCTAAAGTATTTGGGCAGACATCAGGCTATTTGTTGAATGAAGGTAAGATGCTGATAATATGCACCTCTGTGGTTTTTTCTGTACTGCCTTGCCTCTTTTGCAACTTTTGTGCCTCTTTCTGCACTTCTCTTGCCTTGATGCTTATGGGCTACAATAGCTGTACAGGTTTGAATACCACGGAGAAGTATTTTGTATTTATCTGCAGAGCTGTCTTTAGAATCCTGATAGCAACCAGATGGAAGGATGTGGACCCCCCACCTTTCAAATGTAGATAACACGCCTTTCCGGGGTCTATAACCAAGAGACAGCTCAATATTCGTGCACAGGTAAAGAGTCAAGAAAACTGGAGCAGGCAATCTGGTCACACATTGTAAGGTGGAGAAAGAACACGGCTTGCCCTGATAGAAAAAGAAGCCATTGTAAGGTGAGAAGAATATGGGTTGCCCTGATAGCGGAAGAAGCGGAGAGATTTGGGACGCAACATAAATTACGATATACTAAGGGATTTTTATAAAATCAGGATCTGTTATTATTTAGCCCCATTTTCTTAATTGTCTTGTTCTTTCTTTTACTGAGTGTCTGCTTCATGCTGTGTTTAATATGCTAATAATATGTTTCATTAAATTTCTTTCAAGGCTGAACTAAATATTTTAAAGATTTGTTCAAGTATCAATTTGTTCTTTATAAATGTAACACACTGCCTTAGCGCAAATTAATTTAATGAACCAATGTCCTTTAAATGATTTCATGGGTATATAATAAAAATAATTTTTTTAAAGAGACAAGAGAGGTGCAGAAAGAGGCAAGAGGGGTGCAGAAAAAAGGAAGAGAAGTGTAGAAAGAAGCAACAGAAGTGCAGAAAGAGGAAAGAGAAGTGCAGAAATAGGCAAGAGAGATACAAAAAGAGGCAAGGGAGGTGCAGAAAGAGGGAAGATGGGTGAGAAAACAGTCAAGAGGGATGAAGAAAGAACCAACAGTGGTGCAGAAATAGACAAGTGAGGTGCAGAAAGAGGCAAGAGAGGTGTAGAAAGAGGTAAGAGAGATGCAGAAAGAAGCAAGAGAGGTACAGAAAGAGGCAGGAGAGGTACAGAAAGAGGCAAGAGAAGTGCAGAAAGGAGCAACAGAATTGCAGAAAGAGACAAGCGAAGCGCAAAAAGAGGCAATAGAGGTGCTGAAGAAGGCAAGAGAGGTACACAAAGAGTAAAGAGGGATGCAGAAAGAGTGATGCACAAAGAGGCAAGAGGGATGCAAAAAGAAGCAAGAGAGGTGCAGAAAGAAGCAAGAGATCTGCAGACAAAACCAACAGAGGTGCAGAAAGAGGCAAGGGGGTACAGAAAGAGTCAAGAGAAGTGCAGAATGAAGCAACAGAGGTGTAGAAAGAGGCAAGAGAACTGAAGAAAGAGGCACAAGAGGTTCAGAAATAGGCAAGAGAAGTGCTGAAAGAGGGAACAGGGGTGCCAAAAGCGGCGAGAGGTGCAGGAAGATTGAAGAGGGGTGCAGAAAGAAGCAAGCGAACTGCAGAAAAAAACAACAGAGGTGCAGAAAGAAGCAAAAGGAATGCATAAAGAGGCAAGAAAACTGCTGAAAAAGGCAAGAGAACTTCAGAAAGTGGCAAGAGAAGTGCAGAAAGAGGCACAAAAGGTGCAAAAGAGGCAAGGGGGTACAGAAAAAATCCAAAGAGGTGCATAAAGTATCAAGAGAAGTGAAGAAAGAACCAACAGAGGTGCAGAAAGAGGCAAGAGTGGTGCAGAAAGAAGCAAGAGAGGTACAGAAAGAGGCAACAGATGTGCAGAAAAAGGGAGAAAGATGTAGAAATAGGAAAGAGGGGTGTAGAAAGAAGCAAACAAGGTACAGAAAGAAGCAAGGGAAATGCAACAAATGTGCTGAAAGAGGCAACAGAAGAGCAGAAAGAGGCAAGAGATGTGCACAAAGAGGCAAGAGAGGTGCTGAAAGAGGGTGGACAAGCACAGGAAGAGGCAAGAGGTATGCAGAAAAAAGCAAAAGAAGTGTAGAAAGAGGCAAAAGAAGTGTAGAGAGAAGCAACAGAGGTGCAGAAAGAAGAAAGAGAAGTGCATGAAGAGGCAAGAGAGGTATAAAAAGAGGCAGGAGAGGTGCACAAAGAGGGAAGAAGGCTGATGTAAGAGGCAAGCGGGGTAAAGAAAGAATCAACAGAGGTGCAGAAAGAGACAAGTGAGGTACAGAAGGAGGCAAGAGAGGTGCATAAAGAATGCAGAGAGGTACATAAATAGGGAAGAGACATGGATATAGAAAGGAACAAGAGAGGTGCAGAAAGAAGCAAGAGGGGTACAGAAAGAGGGAAGACGGGTATAAAAGAGGCACAAGGGGCACAGAAAGAAGCAATAGGGGTGCAGAAAAAAGCAAGAGAGTTGCAGAAAGAAACATAAAAAGTGCAGAAAGATAGAACAGAGGTGCAGAAAGAGGCTAGAGGGATGCAGAAAGAGGGATAAGGCATGCGGAAAGAGGCACAAGGATTGCAGAAATAAGGGACGGAGGTGCAGAAATAAGCAAGAAAGTTTAGAAAGAAGCAACAGAGGTGCAGAAAGAGGGATGAGGGGTGGAGAAGGAGGCAAGAAAAGTGCAGAAAAAGAAACAAATGTGCAGAAAGAGGCAACACGGGTGAAGAAAGAAGGAAGAGGGGAGGAGAAAGAGGCAAGAGTGGGCAGAAGGAAGCAAGAGATCTGCAGAACGGAACAAAAGAAGTGCAGAAAGAAGGAACAGTTGTGCAGAAAGAGGCAAGAGGGATGCAGAAAGAGGCAACAGGGGTACAGAAATAAGCAAGAGGTGCAGCAAAAAACAAAAGAAGTATAGAAAGAAGGAACAGAGATGCAGAGAGAGGCTAGAGGAGTGCAGAAAGAGGAAAGAAGAATGCAGAAAGAGGCACAAGGGGTACATAAAAAGCAAGAGAGGTATGAAAGAAGCAAGAAAAGTGCATACAGAAGCAACAGAGATGCAGAAAGGAGGAAGTGGGGGGAGAAAGAGGCAAGAGGGATATAGAAAGAAACAAGAGAGGTGCAGAAAGAAACAAAAGAAGTGCAGAAAGAAGGAACAGAAGTCAGAAAGAGGCAAGAGGGGTGCAGAAAGAGGGAAGACGAGTGTGAAGAGGTACAAAGGGTGCAGAAAGAAGCAAGAGGGGTGCAGAAAGAAGCTAGAGAGTTGCAGAAAGAAACAAAAGAAGTACAGAAAAAAGGAACAGATGTGCAGAAAGAGGCCGGAGGTGTGCAGAAAGAGGGAAGAGGTGTGCAGAAAGAGGCACAAGGATTGCAGAAAGAAGGGACAGAGGTGCACAAAGAAGCAAGAGAGGTTCAAAAAGATGCAACAGAAGTGCAGAAAGAGGGATGAGGGGTGGAAAAGGAGGCAAGAGAAATGCAGAAAAAAGGAAGAAAGGTGCAGAAAAAGGCAACAGGGGTGAAGATAGAAGAAGAGGGGTAGAAAAGAGGCAAGGGTGGGCAGAAAGAAGCAAGAGAGCTGCACAATGAAACAAAATGAGTGCAGAAAGAAGGAACAGTTGCGCAGGAAGAGGCAAGGGGGTACAGAAAGAGGCAAAAAGGGTGCAGAAAGAAGCGAGAGGTACAGCAAGAAACAAAATAAGTGCAGAAAGAAGGAACAGAGGTGCAGAAAGAGGCAACGGGATGGAGAAAGAGGAGAGAGGGGTAGAGAAAGAGGCAAGGAGCTACAGAAAGAACCAAAAGAGCTACAGAAAGAAGCAAAAGAAGTGCAGAATGAAGGAACAGAGGTGCAGAGAGAGGCAAGAGGAGTGCAGAAAGAGGACAGAGGGATGCAGAAAGAGGCACGAGGGGTGCAGAAAATAGCAAGAGAGGTACAGAAAAAAGCAAGAGAAGTGTATAAAGAAGCAACAGAGATACAGAAAGGGAGAAGTGGGAGGAGAGAGAAGCAAGAGGGATATAGAAAGAAACAAGAGAGGTACAGAAAGAAACAAAAGAAGTGCAGAAAGAAGGAGCAGAGGTGCAGAAAGAGGTCAGAGGGGTGCAGAAAGAGGGAAGAGGTGTGCAGAAAGAGGCACAAGGTTTGCCCGAAGAAGGCACAGAGGTGCACAAAGAAGCAAGAGAGGTTCAAAAAGATGCAAGAGAAGTGCAGAAAGAGGGATGAGGGGTGGAGAAGGAGGCAAGAGAAGTGCAGAAAGAAGGAAGAAAGGTGCAGAAAGAGGAAACAGGGGTGAAGATAAAAGGAAGAGGGGTGGAGAAAGAGGCAAGGGTAGGCAGAAGGAAGCAAGAGAGCTGCATAATGAAACAAAATAAGTGCAGAAAGAAGGAACAGTTGCACAGAAAGAGGCAAGGGAGTACAGAAAGTGGCAAACAGGGTGCAGAAAGAAGTGAGAGGTACAGCAAGAAACAAAATAGGTGCAGAAACAAGGAACAGAGGTGCAGAAAGAGGCAACGGGATGAAGAAAGAGGAGAGAGGGGTAGAGAAAGAGGCAAGGAGCTACAGAAAGAAGCAAGAGAGCTACAGAAAGAAGCAAAAGAAGTGCAGAAAGAAGGAACAGATGTGCAGAGAGAGGCAAGAGGAGTGCAGAAAGAGGAAAGAGGGATGCAGAAAGAGGCACGAGGGGTGCAGAAAAAAGCAAGAGACGTACAGAAAGAAGCAAGAGAAGTGTATAAAGAAGCAACAGAGATACAGAAAGGGAGAAGTGGGGGGAGAAAGAGGCAAGAAGGATATAGAAAGAAACAAGAGAGGTGCAGAAAGAAACAAAAGAAGTGCAGAAAGAAGGAGCAGAGGTGCAGAAAGAGGTCAGAGGGGTGCAGAAAGAGGGAGGAGACATGCAGAAAGAGGCACAAGGATTGCAAAAAGAAAGGACAGAGGTGCACAAAGAAGCAAGAGATGTACAGAAAGAAGCAACAGAGGTGCAAGAAGAGGTAATACGGGTGAAGAAAGAAGGCAGAGGGGTGGAGAAAGAGGCAAGGGTGTGCAGAAAGAAGCAAGAGAGCTGCAGAACAAAACAAATGAAGTGCAGAAAGAAGGAACAGTTTTGCAGAAAGAGGCAAGAGGGTTGCAGAAAGAGGCACGAGGGTTGCAGAAAGAAACAAAAGAGGTGTAGATAGAAGCAACAGAGGTGCAGAAAGATGTAAGAGGGGTGTGGGAAGAAGATTGAAAGAGTTACAAGGGGTGTAGAAAGAAGCAAGAGAGGTGTAGATAGAAGCAACAGAGGTGCAGAAAGAGGGAAGGGGGTGGAGAAAGAGATAAGAGAAGTGCAAAAAGAAGCAGCAGATATGCAGAAAGGGGGAAGAGGGGTGGAGAAAGAGGCAAGAGGGGTGCTGAAAGAAGCAAGAGAGGTACAGAAAGAAACAAAAGAAGAGCATAAAAAGGGGGAAGAGGGGTGGAGAAAGAGGCAAGAGGGGTGCCGAAAGAAGCAAGATAGGTACAGAAATAAACAATGGTAGAGCATAAAGAAGGAACAGAGGTGCAAAAAGAGGCAGGAGGGGTGTAGAAATAGGGAAGAGGGGTGCAGAAAGAGGCAAGAGCGGTGCAGAAAGGGGCAAACGAGGTACAGAAAGTAGAAGAGATTTGGCAAGAGAAGTGCAGAAAAAGAAAGAAAGGTACAGAAAGAAGCAACAGAAATGCAGAAGAGGCAAGAGAGGCGCAGACAGAAGCAAGAGTGGTGTGCGCACCATTAGTACCAATTTCAGACCCACATTTAGCAATAAGTAACAGGTGAAAATTCTTGGTGTGCAAAGGACCTTCCAGCATGCTGCAACACTTATCGCTGCATTTTTTGTAACATTTGAGCCATTTGAGCTAGAAACAAGGCTTTTATTGTACAAATCTGCAGATTAGGTAGAAGTTGATGGATTATGTGGCTGATGCGGAAAATGTATAATTGTGCGAAAGTCGGTGTAGCCAAACAGTCGCACACCGCCAGCGGCCCTTCTCCTACCTCTGACTAGGTCCAGAAGAGTTCCTCAGTGATTCATTCTTTTTTTGTCTCATTGAGTTCATAGTTTAGCTTCTATGGAAAGGAGGCAAACAAAACCTGAGGTTACCACTCCACAACACAGACTACCATGCAACATAATTACTCTCCATAACACTTAATCTCACACTACATAATTCCCATACACTAAATACCACATACTTTCTAACCACATAATTTCATTGCACAACATACCACTTAACTCCACTACACACAGTGTACTTCCAATCCACTCCAAAAAACATTAGTAAAAAACTTTTACATTTACAACGCAAATAGCTCTATCTCTTGCAAATGCGAAACCTATTACATAAAAAATGCTTCTTTAACTGGTAGTCACGTTTGCAGAGTTGTACAGAAAGGGGGCTGGGCCTCCAACCAGCGCTCAGGAATTCAGCTGTGTCGGACTTACAGGAGGTACCAGGAGGGCTTCTTAGCCCCCAAATTCCCTCAGAAGTTAAGTGTACTTCATACCCCAACCTGTAGTGTACCAGGAGGCGCATTTGCAGAGTGGTGGATAAAGGGGAGCGTGGCATCCAAAGACCTATTAGCAATCTCACTGTTTGGGACTTACTGGAGGTAACAGGAGTGGGCCAACTACCCCTCCTATTACCTCCAATAAGTCCCACATAGCAGCATTAGTAAGTACTACTAGCAGCCCATTCCCCCTTTACCCACCAGTCTGCAAACATGCTCCCTTGTGCACTCATCGATGGGTAGTAAAGTCCCCTTCACTCTTGGGGGTACTTAGGGGCCAACTAGCCTTCCTGATACCTTCAGTAAGCCCGAGATAGTGAGATTGCTGAGAGATGAATGCTGGCCATGCCCCCTTTCTCCACCAATCTGCACACGCGCCTCATGACTTGCTTTTGGTTAGCGGATAAAGTCCCATGGCCTCCTGAGGGTGCCTGGAGGCCAACTAGCCCTCCTGTTATCTCTAGTAAGCCCCACACAGCTGGATTGCTGAGAGTGGTCTAAGGCCACGCCTCCCTTTTACACCACTCTGCAAATGCGCTTTCTGGTGCACTGCTGCTCAGGGGATGAAGTCCACTTCAGTCCTGAGGTCCTCAGGATACAAGAGGACCTCATCGCCCCACCAGCAGTGCGCCAAGAGGCGCTTATGCAGAGTGCTGTAAATAGGGGCATGGCCTCAAACCACCTCTCAGCAATCCCAATGTGTGGGGCTTACTGGAGGTGTGCCGCAACTGGAACTAGTGCCCCAAAACCATTAGTAGCACTAGAAGTGATAACCCGGGTCTGTTAGGAAAAAATTCCCATCAGCCCACCCATGTGGTGGAATGTCGTCATGTGGGAGATGTCACCAATCCAATTCTCAAACAGTGCACCTAGTCATGGTGCAGAGATGGATTAACATGGTGTAAATACAGACCACTGGGCTTCACTGGTGATGCTAATGGGGTGCAGTGCAAGAAATTGAAGTGAAAAACGTGAAAGTAAAATTGATTCCAATGAGTGCCATACTGATTAAAATTAATTTTGGTCCTTGGAATCAATTTTACTTTCACGTTTTTCACTTCAATTTCTTGCACTGCACCCCATTAGCATCACCAGTGAAGCCCAGTGGTCTGTATTTACACCATGTTAATCCATCTCTGCACCATGACTAGGTGCACTGTTTGAGAATTGGATTGGTGACATCTCCCACATGACGACATTCCACCACATGGGTGGGCTGATGGGAATTTTTTCCTAACAGACCCGGGTTATCACTTCTAGTGCTACTAATGGTTTTGGGGCACTAGTTCCAGTTGCGGCACACTTACAGGTTTCTGACCAGGCCACTTTTTGTTTATTGACAGTCTCTCTTAGGGCATGAGTGGTTTTGGTCGTTAAATATAGCCCTATTTTGACCCTCCCTACGTTTATTCTTTGTGCTTACTGGAGGTACCTGGTGGGCTAGTTCTACACCAGGGACCCTCAGGATTCAAAGGCACTTAATCCCCCAACTTAGAACGTGCCAGGAAGCGCGTTTTCAGAGTGGTGCAGGGAGCGGGCGGGGTGCCTGGTGAGATGCCGGCTTTTCTTTTTTGTTGTTGTAAGAAGCGGAGCTGTGTGGCCCCCTTCTCCTAATATTTTTGGGGTCCTGGGGAACCCATCCACCAGGGCCTGCACCATTTTTTTTTTAAACGGGAAGAGGACTGCATGGCCCTCCTACCGAGGCCGATTTCAGCTCTGGGGACCCCACCCCCCGGGCCATGGCCACTTATTTTTTTATTTATTCATTTTACCCCCCCAATGCCCCAGCGGTCCCTGCCAGCACCCCACTTCCTGTGGGAGCTTGCATTGCTTTTGGCCAAGGGGAGCTGCTGACATGCAACACCCCTTGTCCAAAAGCAATACTACTTTGCTTCGTGGAAGCGAGAGCAGATTTTCTGCTGTCACTTCCATGAAGCAAATCAGACTTTTTCAATGACAGGGGGGGAGCTGGTCCTGCGGGGTGGCAGTCCCCAGGGCCATCTAGGGCTCCAGGAGGGGGGCTGCGAGGCCTCCCTCCCAACATTTACAAAGTCTCAAGGAGGTGGTGGTACCCAGGGCAGTGTGGGGTGGGGCTTGAGCCCCACACACCTACTTTTTATAATAGCCCCAAGGAGGTGGTGTCCCACGGCCCATAATTAAATAAAGCCATGGGGCTGCGGGGGGCGCTTGCCCCGGCACATCATTTACAAATGCCCTGGGGATATGGCGGTCCCCTGGGCTGCGGGGGCTCACATGGCCGTGCATATATTTGCATATTACTCCACGACCTGGCCCCCCCCAGTGCTTATTAAAACAAAGCGCTGGAGACAGCGCTTCGTTTTTTTTGGGCGGGATTCACGAATCTTGATGATTTTGTTTCTCGCAGAAAAGCTTTTTTGTGCCCTGGGTTTCCCTGTGGGACCCCCTGACCAGGCCTAGGGGGTCAGGGTGTTTCTACCCTGCGCTCTTTTCTTGTTTTTTCATGTTTTTTTACATTTTTTCTTGTAACTCTGTTCTACCGAGTCACAAAATGGCTGCCAACAATTTTTGATTTGAAGTGAGGCATTCAATCAGAATCCTACTCATGCTCGGGAGGTTTCATGAATCCTCCTCGGTCACAAGATATCGATATTTTTTATTTTTTAATTCCTCAGGAACGACTGAATAGAATTACACCATTTAACAAAAAGAACGCTTTCTGAATCAAGACCTAACTTTTTGCCAAATTTGGTGTAATTCCGTAGCAGTTCGGATTGTAGCTTTGTCTAAAGTTTGCTATTGAAATTAATATGGAGAAAAAGTATTTTGAGAACCCCCCTTTTTTCTTGACCCCCGCTCAAGGAATCAACCCGAAACTTTTAAGACCGGAGCTTACCAAAGTGAACCATTGATTTTTAAAATTTCAGGAAGATTCATCAAACAGCCGCAAAGATATTGGCAAAAGAAAAAATGCTTGTCCTATGGAAACTAGGTCCTAACTACCTACTGGCAAACGGCAGTAGGTAATATATACATATATTCAATGAAAAAACCATAGGTTTTAGGAGTGTTATAGTTAGCTGGACATTTCACTCATACAAAACCATAGAAATTCCGCCGTTATAGTAAGTTATGCTAACTATAACTCGCTCGCCCGCAATGCACTGCTGATGATGTCACATATTACATCATTCATGACATGGTCAGTGACATCACTGATGACATCTCAAATGACATCACTGATGTCATCACTGATTACATCATCCAGTGAATGTGGTTTTGTGTGAAATTTAAATATGTATTATTAATATACCAATCTCTATTGAAGATTGAGTGGATATATAACTGTCTGGATGGGGGATTTAGTAGCTGTCTGAATATCTGTTTAAGTGCATAATTAAAAGTGTCTCACAAAATACATGGGTTAGTAATTGAACTATGTAAATGTGTGCATCACTGTTTCTGTTGTTATATAACCTGCTGCATCAGTTGGTCACTAAGTACATGAGTGTCTATATTAGATATTGATTAGTTGGCTGAGTATTTGTATGGGAGACTGATTGTGTGTGTGGTTGGGTGGGAGTGTGTTACTATGCATAGATGTATGAGTGGTTGATTGACTAGGTGTATGGGTTTAAGAGTGCATGTGGATACAGTTGTAAGGGCGACTGATTGTGTTTATTTGTGTGTTGATGAGTAAATATATGTCTTAGTGGTACATCTCCAACAAAGTATAAAAATAAACGCCATTGTATGTGAGAGTTGGTGTATATAAATAGTTAGATGTAAGAGTCAGTGATTGCGAGAGTAACTGTATGGATGAGTGTATAAGTGTAATAGTGATTTTTTAACATAGTAACTATGAGTTAGTATGTGTATGAATAAATGAGGTGTTGTGTGTATAACTGTGTAGGTGAGTAAATGTAAGTGTGATTGATTCTTTTCCTGAGTGAGTAGGATGACTGCATAACCAACTAGGATGACTGTTGATGTGTCAATGTCTATATAGGTGTATGAGTGCATTTGATAGTGTTCTATTGATCAGTGACTGCATGTATAATTAATTTGTGGGTAAATGGGTAGTTGTGTGTATAGATTTACGAATCAGTGAGTGGGTCTGTAGTAACTGGTATTGGTGTGTCAATGGTTTCAAATATGGTACTCTATTTTATAGTGAATGATCAAAGGTTATACTAGTTTGTGATGAGGTGTATCAGATATTTACGTGGATGATTTCATCAGTGATGTCATCAGTGATGTGATTTGATATGTCATCAGTGATGTCATCAGTGATGTCACTTACCATGTAATGAATGATGTAATATGTGAAAGCATCAGCAGTGCATTGCAAGCATGCGAGTTATAGTTAGCAGAACTTACTATAACAGAGGAATTTCTATGGTTTTGTACAAGTGAAATGTCCAGCTAACTATAACACCCATGAAACCATTTTTTCAGTGAATTTCTAAGGTTTTTTAAATGTTAATTTCTAACCATAACGTCTCGGAAACCTATGTTTTTTTCAGTGAATTTAAAAGGTTTTTTTTAATGCTAATTTCTAACTATATTGTTGCTGAAACCTATTGTTTTTTAAGTGAATTTCAAAGGTTTTTTAAATGCTAATTTTTAAGTGTAATAGTAGTAATATCTATTTTTTTGTACTGATTTTCTACAGTTTTTTAACTGTTTATTTAAAATATTTTATTCATTAAATAACATTATATGTTTTTTATGAAAATTGCAAAGAACATGTTTTAAAAAAAAATCTAACTGAAATATTGTTTACCTTTTTTTTCCTTTCTTTTAATATATTTATATTACTTCTTTATTAAAAAAGAAATTGCAAGGTTTTTTTTAGAGTCGCGCACCCAAAGCGTACCCATCACGATGGGTGCGTGGATTCTAGCTGCCTTTTTAGAAAAGTCGTGAAGGATCCACGTACGGTGTGCGACAGCTGCGTGTTTTTCAGTTATGTCATATACATTTAATATTACGTGATGTGCGCGATTGGTATGCAACCGGTCTGTGACTCCTACTCCCGCACGTTCACGACACATGAGCATTACGGTACGCAACGCTTGAACGGTGGCGGATCCCGTCATATACGTGCTGGGGCGCACTGGGTGCGCGACTCCCGCAAATTGTTTTTATATCTAAAATGATATGTATGTGTCTTTAATAAACATATTAGGGCAAGAGATTATCTAAGATACTCATAAAAATAATATATTTGTTCTTATAATAAACTTATATTACTTTAAAATATATTTTCGCGCAGTCGCGTCAGGTGCGTGCTTCGTGAGCGCATGGTGCGCAGATCCCATGTGACCTCAAAATAAAAGATTTGATTGTTCATAACATTTCCCACTGTAACTATTGAAGGACCCCGCCCATTTCAATCATTCTTGTTGGAGCATCTTTAGAGAGACATTTCTTTTCCTTCAAGAACCCTTTTTGCTTGTTTTTTTTTGGAGTTTGTCAAAAAATATTTAAAAAATGGCTTCTGGACAGAAGCAGCAGCAGGAGGAAGGATCTTCTGAAGAAGAGTTGTTGCAGGAGGCACCACGTCCACAGAGGCCGGAGTCTGTCATGTGGAAATAATTCACTTTTCCACCTGGAGAGAAAAAAGTAAACGCAAATAAGGTGACATGCAAAATTTGTGAACGAGTCCTGTCAAGAGACATTGAAAAGAAATATTCATGTGGTACTGCTTCAATGTATAAACATCTGCAGACCATGCAACCTCTCAATCTTGCTCGGGAGGAAAGGAGGCGAGCTGCGCTGAACCCCTCACCTGCTGTTGTCACTACATCTAGAGCGTCCTCAGCAACACCTACATCGGACATTAGGCAAGAATTCGCCTTTCTTGAACAGCTAACACGCTTTGGAGAGCAGTCAGTGGATGCAGTTAGTGCTACGCAACGCAACCATCGTTGTTAATTTTTTTGTTTTTTGGAATGAAAACGAATTCTAAAATTTCCTGTTTTATTCGTTCTTTTTATTGATCATTTTTTGAAAAAACACCCCAAAATATACAAAATTGGTAAAAAAAATACAAAAAAATACAAAAAAAAGAAGAAAAAAGTTCTTATCAGAACTACCTTATCCGACTAAAGAAAGAATTATAATTGCATGGTAATGTGTGAACGTTTCGTTGAATATATGTGTAGAGCTTGATTGACTGAAAGAATGCATTAGTAGTGTATGGCGATTTTACAGGTGAAGATTTATGAGGAAGTACTGCAGTGTGACACTGCAAGCTCTTTAGCTGCACAGCGCAGTGGCACTTCCGAAGCACAGGGATGTGACATATGTACATGAATATGTTGCAACTCTGTGCTTCCCTCTGTACTGCTGCAGAAAGTGCGGCCATGAGGTGACACAAACATTCTTGCACCATGTCGTGGGGAGATTCTTTTTGTGCAGGAAGGGACACTTTCCTTCACAAAAACAATCAATAACGGCATTTTCCTCTTTCAATGTATGTTGTGGAATACAGCATGCATTGAAAGAGAAAAAAATGTGGAGAAATGAAAACAATTCTCCTCGTTGTGCCTTGCTACACCAACTCTAGGATGCCGCAGCATTCACACACATCTCCAGATTTACGATTTCTCTAAAATCTGGAGATGTGTGTTGTTCTATGAGTGTTGCGTGGGAACACCCACAACAACACTTATGGATCGCCCCTTCAACGCAAAGTGCTGTGTATGAAGGGGTTGTATTTACAAGTAGAAGAAAAGCTAAGCAGGGTGACTTTTCCTCTACTTGTAAATATAAAGGAGTGCCTTCCACCATCACTACTTTACAAAATGTGATGTACTGGTAGTGCAGGGTGCTTGTAAATCTTCCCCATAAGTGCTTAGGTATTGGCAGACTGATACAATAAGAACATAGTGCTGGATGGGTGATTGAAGAATTGCATGAGAGTGACAGGAGGTGTCCTACGCTGCATGAGCACTACTTCAGTGTTTAATGGATTTTACCAATAGTATGTATCTGCTTGGCGATTTTTAGTGAATATGCCCATTATATTGTATGTGTACTTGTGATGGTGCCAAAGTCATTTTATAAGAGTACCACTAGTAACTGGAATGATGACAGTGTTGCAAACAGAGTGAACACTTACTTTATAAGTGCTTACGTATTGGTGGAGTGATAGGATAAGTAGATACTGGAAGATAAGTGATTAAAGAAGTGCATGGGACAGACTGGGCGATTCCTACACTGTATGAGTACTAACTGGGTATTTAGAAGAGTGTATTAATAATATGTAGCAAGTTAGAGGTCTGCTTGGATACTGCACAAAATATTATAGCTGTGCTTGTGTTAGTAGCTAGGCCATTCCATAAGTTCATGACTAGTAACTAGAATAATTACAGTATTACAAACCGAGTGTGTAGTCAATTTATAAGTCCTTAGGTGAAGTGTAGTTCCTATATTCCCAATAGGCTCTGTGCATTGGAATATTATAAACAGCAGTGTAGACGTAGGACTGAGGTCATCTAGGTCTCTACTGACTATATTAGACTTAATTAGTTTTGCCAGCTAGCTCAGAGGTCACTAGAAACTTTCTCGAATGTTCAGGAAAGAGTTAACTCTCCTGATTTAGACACGAAGGGATTAGCTTCTGACAACCGCATAAACATGACAACTTTGCTCCCTCAGAATAAAGAGTATATCTCTAGAGTCGTGTGAAAACAATAGACAACTATTTCACTCAGTCAATCATGCGTACTTAGTTTCACCAGAGTGCAGAGAAATAGAGAGACGGGCGTTTTCAATAAAAGGTGTTATTTATTGAGCAGTCTTCTTTCTCATGCAAGAGAAATGAATTGCCACAATTGCAATACTTATCATGAAGTAAAGTGCGTACTGTAAAAGGAGTATTATGAAATAATACTGTAAAAGCATTGATATGGTTTCTTAGCCATATGATACTTTAAAACGGATAAAATATATACATACATAAAAACATTGACTAACGTACTCAACTGGTGCTTCTAATATACGCCTACCCCGGTGTACCTGACCTAAGCCGAATACGTGGGAAGGAGTAAGTAAGTTGCAGTTTAAGTTAAGTTGGTTTTTGCCAAGAATCTGAATCAAGAATTCTCTTAAGGGTTTAGTCAGCTCCGTACCTTGGTTCTAGAATGTAGGAAGTCTTGTATTTCTCTCTCAGGACTCGATCTCCCAGCAACCCGCAAGGGTGACTGGAAACACCGGAGCTGGATTTCTCAGCAAGAGAAAAGACAGCGTCTCTCTCAGTGCGTCTCGCATCAGCTGGGCGTCGGACAAGTAGATAGCCGCTCTGCTCCAAACCACTGTGTCTTTGCTTAAGTCAACGTTGGTATATTTATACCTGAAAGGTGCCGGGTTTGACGTAAGGTTGGACATAAGACGTCACTAAGAACTAACAGTTCTTTCAGGACTCCAGGAGTTCTTGTGCAAATCAAAACAAAAGCAGGGGAAATTCCCGGGCTGCTGGAGCCTTGGTTTGTTTAAAGAACGCGTTGTACTTTCTAGGAGTCTAGGGGAGTAGCCTTGCCGTATTTGGACTGCATGGTCTATTACTAAATATGGATATGATTCTCATGCCTTTATAAGGATACTATTTATTATAACCACATAAGGGCATAAATCGGGAATATCGAACTAGGGTCCTAGAGAGAAACACAACATAGGTATTGGTAGAGTAATAGGAAAAGGAGATAGTGCTGGATGGGTGAATGGAGAAGTGCATGGGACAGACAGAAGGATTCCTAGACTGCATAGGCACTAACTGGGTATTTAGAAAAGTGTATCAACAGTATGTAGCTGGTTTGAGGTCTGCATGCATAGTGTACAAAATATTGTACCTGCATTTGTATTAGTAGCTAGGCCATTCCTTAAGTACATGACTAATAACTGGAGTAATTTTAGTGCTGCAAAGAGAGTGCATGCTACATTTATTAGTGCTTAGGTATTAGAAAAGTGATAGGATATGTAGATAGTGCTGGATGGTAGAATGGAGAAGTGCATGGGACAGACAGAAGGCTTCCTAGACTGTATAGGTACTGACTGAGTATTTAAAAGACTGTATCAATGCTATGTAGCTGATTAGAGGTCTGCATGCATAGTACACAGAATATTGTAGTTGTACTAGTCATTCTGATTAGGCCATTCCTTAGATACCTGACTAGTAACTAGAATATTTTAAGTGCTGCAAAGGGACTACATGTTGAATTAATAAGTGCTTAGGTATTGGTGAGGTGATAGGATATGTAGATAGTACTGGATGGGTGATTGGAGACATACATGGCACAGACAGAAGGAATTCAACACTGCATAGGTATTAACTAGGTATTTAGAAGAGCGTATTAATAGTATATAGCTTGTTAGAGGTCTGCATGCATAGTATACAAAACATTGCACCTGTACTTGGGTTTGTGGCTAGGTCATTCCTTAAGTATATAACTAATAACTGGAATTATTTCAGTGCTGCAAAGAGAGTACAAGCTAAATGTATAAGTGCTTAGGTATTGGCAGAGTGATAGGATACATACATAGTGCTGGATGGGTGAATGTACTTGAGCATGGGACAGACAGAAGTTTTCCTAGACTGCATAGGTACTAACTGAGTATTTAAAACACTGTATCAATGCTATGTAGCTTATTAGAGGTCTGCATGCATAGTGCACAGAATATTGTAGCTGTCCTAGTTTTTCTGATTAAGCCATTCCTTAGGTACTTGACTAGTAATTAGAATAATTTCATTGCTGCAAAGAGAATACATGCTGAATGTATAAGTGCTTAGGTATTGGTGAAGTGATAGTATACACAGATAGTGCTGGATGGGTGATTGGAGAAATGCGTGGGACAGACAGGAGGATACCTACACTGCATAGGTACTAACTGGGTATTTAGAAGAGCGTAGTAATAGTATGTAGCTGGTTAAAAGTCTGCATGCATAGTGCACAAAATTTTGAAAATCTAAACAATTTATGCCAGAAACCTTCACGGGAGTGTACTCAACAACTTCCCAAAGTTTCACGGCGATTGGATGAATGATGTTTTAATTCTATTTATTTATTTGAGTGCTTATGGATACACGATTTTTTGTTTGTCCGTCTGGTGCGTACATCAGTATTCAAAAGGTTATGAGGGCCCTGGTGGGCCGATATTTGAAAAAAATGTATGCCAGAAACCTTCATGGGAGTGTACTCAACAACTTCTCAAAGTTTCCTGGTGATCGGATGAATGGTGTTTTAATTCTATTTATTTATTCGTGTGCTTGTGGATACACGATTTTATGTTTTTCCATCTTGTGCGTACATCAGTATTTGAAAGATTATGAGGGCCCTGGGGAGCCAATATTTAAAAATGTTTTATGGCAGAAACCTTTGCGGGAGTGTACTCAACAACTCCCCAAAGTTTCATGGCGATTGGATGAATGATGTTTTAATTCTATTTATTTATTCGAGTGCTTATGGATACAGGATATGTTGTTTGTCCGTCTGGTGCGTACATCAGTATTCGAAAGGTTATGAGGGCCCTGGGGGGCCGATATTTGAAAAAAAGTATGCCAGAAACCTTCGCAGGAGTGTACTCAACAACTTCTCAAAGTTTCCTGGTGATCGGATGAATGGTGTATTAATTCTATTTATTTATTCGAGTGCTTGTGGATACACGATTTTATGTTTTTCCATCTTGTGGGTACATCAGTATTCGAAAGATTATGAGGGCCCTGGGGGGCCGATATTTAAAAATGTTTTATGACAGAAACCTTCGCGGGAGTGTACTCAACAACTTCCCAAAGTTTCATGGCGATCGGATGAATTGTGTTTTAATTCTATTTATTTATTCGAGTGCTTGTGGATACACGATTTGTTGTTTTTCCGTCTGGTGCGTACATCAGTATTCGAAAGAATATGAGGGCCCTGAAGGGCCGATAGTTAAAACATTTTTATGCCAGAAACCTTCGCGGGAGGGTACTCAACAACTTCCCAAAGTTTCATGGCGTTCGGATGAATGGTGTAGTAATGCATAAAGGACAAGCAGACAGACAGACAGACAGACAGACATACTTTTGTTTTTATATATATAGATTAGGTATTGCGGAGTGATAGCATACATAGATAGTGCTGAATGGGTGATTTGAGAAATACATGGGACAGATAGAAGGATTCCTACATTGCATAGGTATTAACTGGGTATTTAGAAGAGTGTATCAATATTATGTAGCTGTTTAGAGGTTTACATGCATAGTGTACACAATATTGTACCTGCACTTGTGTTAGTGGCTAGGCCATTCCTTAAGTATATGACTAGTAACTGGAGTCATTTCAGTGCTGCAAAGAGACTGTATGCTGAATTTATAAGTGCTTAGGTAATGGTGGAGTCATAGAATATGTGGAGAGTGCTGGATGGGTGACTGGAGAAGTGCATGGGACTGACGGGGAGATTCCTACACTGCATAGGTACTAACTGAGTATTTAAAAGACTGTATCAATGCCATGTAACTAATTAGAGATCTGCATGCATAGTACACAGAACATTATGGCTGTAGTAGTTTTACTGACTAGGCCATTCCTTACGTACATGACTAGCAACTAGAATAATTTCAGTGCTGCAAAGAGAGTAAATGTTGAATTTATAAGTGCTTAGGTATTGAGGAGTGATAGCATACGTAAAAAGTGCTGGATGGGTGATTGGAGACGTGCATGGGACAGACAGGAGGATTCCTAGGCTGCATGGGTAGTACTTTACTAAGTAGCAGGTTAGCGGTATATAGAAATAGTGCACAGCTGAATGTAGTAGTTAATTGATAGTGTTTGCATTACTTATTCTTACCTTGACAGTCGTACATAGCAAAAAATGCTATACATTTTTATAGTTGTTTTTTATAATTTAAATTTCTCAAAATTTCGTACTTAGGATCTGTGAAAGAGAAGAAACAATACAGTTATAATATATAATACTTTTTTTACAACGCAACATAATTTTAACATTATATGAATTATATTGTTTGCCTTTTTTGCTGTTCTCAGAATATATTGAATTTCACTACAGATAGTGATTTCAATGTTACTCATCACATAACAGCGGGCAAAAAAAAACAATCAATAAGATTGTTTCAAAAACCCAAATCTGTGTCAAAAATATTTTCAATATAGTCAACTATCTCTGCTCATTCCATAAAAACAACATCCTCAATAACATACCATATAATACAAATCACACATTAAAATGCTTCTTTATAAGATAATTTTGTTACTGCAGTATGAAAGAACCAACACAATAAATCAATGAACAATTGTTTATAATTTTATATACTCTAAATGATGTTCTTTAAAATATATGCTGTCAGACTATCCAAGAGAAAGTCCTTAATTAATGTAAATATCTTTCCTTTAGGCCAAATGATATTCCTGAAATCCTTTATACTGAAATTGTCCAATACGAATTGTATTAATACATATAAAGATATTCCCAATAGGTCGAATCATGTTCTCAGAACTTTGGCTTTAAAAATATTAGGTAGGAATTTGGTAATTCATAAGGCAAACAATGTTTAAAAACCAAATGAGCATCATTACAATATGTCCATCCTTTATTGTATTTTAAATAGACAGTGTAATGTCCTGATGTTTTAGAAGGACCATCATGGAAAATAATTGCTACTGCTACAAAAGTTCTTCCTGATATTGATAGTTGACTTGCTTCTAAAAATTTTATTTAAATTTCCAATTTTCTTCCATCAGCTGTACAACGTTGTATCTTTAAATTATATATTGTCCAAATCTTTGTATAAATAATGTTGATAACATTTCTGATTTGCATTGGCTACACTCCATGTTTTGATTTGCTACTTTAACTAGTTTGTTGAAAGACAATGTTTTACAGTCTGATATTGTCAAATATATGAATCTTTCAGTGTCTATGTTAGTGGTAGAAGAAGAATTTTCACATTCATGTTTCCATTTATAAAGAAGGCCAAAAAGATTTTCAATTTCTATTCCTTCCTTTTCCAATACTGCAAGCATATATATTAGAAATTCCTGAGCATCTTGGTGAACATTCTGCGTAAATTGCATAGAACCAGGGCATATATCCAGAAGATTACGAATATCAGAAACACTATGTATTTTCCTTTTATCAGTTCTCAATTTTTTATAAATACAATGCAACAATGAACACATTTTTTTTCATGATTCCCCATAATTTGCTGTTGCAGACTGTCTAGAACAAAAACAACATTGGCCACTACATTAGCATAGCAGTTGATATCACTATTTTCTAACTGATACCCGACAATCTCTTCAATAGTGTCCTTTTTCTTTTTGCTTGCAATCTCAACATTATCTTGGTTTTTTTCCTTCACTAAAACTTCACGCCAGATATTCTCATATTTTCTTTTTTGACCTACTATACGCCTTTCATATACAGGATATTCACCAAAATTGGGAGCATACACTCTTCTTAAACGATTATACTCTTTTACATAGTTTGCATCTGCACTAATCTTTCCCTCATCAAAATCAATCAAATACAATCCGGATAAAGGGGCCGATTATGATGGCGGACGGACCTGAGTTCGTCCGCCACCATAGAGTAGGAGGGACCGTCCGCAGGGGCTGCGGCGGTCCCTCCGTGCAGATTAGGATGTGACCGCCAGGGTGGCGGTCACATCCTCAATCTTTAATATTGCGGCGGGTGTAGCTTCAAGCTGCACCCGCCGCAATGTTAAAAATGCATACATTGCATTTGTATGCAGCAAGAAGCAGGCACCGCGCGGTGCCTGCCGATTACTGCATACAAATGCAGGGGGGTACCATAGCTACCCCCCATGTGCACACCCCACCCCCCCTTCACCCAGGGGGCCCGCAACGGACCCCCGCAGTGAAGCTCCGTATGCTTTTCCACGGCGGAAAACCCGCCGTGGAAAAGCATTTCTTTTCGGGCATCCTAATATGGCTGACGGTGTCTGAGAGACACCGTCACCATATTAGTGCTTTTCCTCCGCGGTTGTAAGCCAACCGCAGCGGAAAAGCTGCGGACGGAAACCAGGACCCACCAGCAATCCAAATGTGGCAGTGGGTCTTTGGTGGGTCCGCAGAGGATTTTCCGCATCCTCCGGGCCGGCGGTGGCTTTCGCCGGCCCGGAGGATGCGGAAAATCCTCCATCATAATCGGCCCCTAAGTTCTGACTCGGGACAAAGCAACTCATGCTATACCCCCTTAAAAACGGTATTTCCAATGCATACCAAAGCATTATCTACATTTAAACCTTGAGATTTATGAATAGTCACTGCATATGCCAGAGAAAGAGGAAACTGTTTTCTACGGACAAACAAATCTTTAACAAGCAAAAAACGAACTGAACAATGACCAATTTGTTTTACTTCTTTCATCTGACCAAATTTGATTTTCAAAAATTCTATTCCATCTCTATTTTGCTCATTAACAAAATCAACAACTTTACGCATTGTTCCATTTACTAAACCTTTTTCCACATGCAAATTGCACCATAAAATAACCCGACAGTTTACACATACATATAAATTCTGTTCTAAACCAGCAGTTTTAGATATAGATTTTTCTAAAGAATCCAAATTTGTTTTTAATTTTTCCGTCAAAATAATAGTGATTCCTTCATGCTCTATTTTATCAATGGCTTCTATGTTTCTTATTTGTTCATTTTCTAGCTTTAAAAGTTCGTAATTGAATATAGAACATTCATGCAGTGTTGGCATTAAGCATATTATAGATTTATGTTCTGCAATTTTTTTATATATTTTTTCAGGAACTATATTTTCATTTGGAAACAAGTTTGTAAGTAGTCGACTTTGCAAAGCTTGTTTGCCATGTTCTGTCAATACTCCACTTCTTATATCTTGAAGAATAGTTCCATAATCAACATCATTTGCCTGTCAAATGTTTTGAATGATTTCTTTATATTCAAAATATGACCAAATGTTAATGTTACCAACACCTCCCAAAGGCTATTTGGTGTCTTCATGTACAAGTGTTTTAAATACTGGTTGTCCTTTTACCGGAGTGAATTGGAGCAGATCTCCAAAAACGATCACATATTTTCCTCCAAATAAGACATTGTATTCTGTTTTAAGAACTTGCTACATTCTTAAATGCACAAAGGCAAGCATTAAGTTTGAGACCATGCTCACCTCATCAATAATCAGAAGTTTCATTTTCTTCAGCACTCTTGAAACTTCAGAGCAAGCTTCGCCAGATAGTTTGTTATATTCCAATTTATTTTCATGCTCTACAGGTTACATAAGAAAACAATGTAATGTAATTCCTTTAAAGTTGTGTGCTGCCAACCCAGTTGGAGCAGTTACAAGAGAAGACAAATGTGAGGCTGTTGTTTTCTGTCGATAACTGGTCAATACTTTAATTAAGAAACTTTTTCCTTTTCCAGCTTGACCACTGACATATATTCGGATAGGTTGAAATTATGTGCATGTGCATTCTTTCTTTTCATGAAGAAAACCATGATCAATCTGCAGTCTCAGTTGCTGATATATTTCTTTCTGTTTAACATTTAGTTGTTCTTCCAAGTTTCCTAAGTCCATAGTATCTACTTGAACTTGATGCATTGCTGTTTCCACTTCATTCATGGCGATTGCCGCTTCATTTTCAAGAATTGGTTGTCCTAGTAGATCTTGACTCAGTGGACCAGAACTTTGACTGTCTCTGGCAATCTCAGCTGCAATAATAGCTTCTTGATCAATTTCATCATTCAACATTCTTAGATAGTTTGCAAAAACTGTGCATTCTATTCTATCTTTAGAAGCATTGAAAGAATCTTCATAGCACTGAAAATCTCCAAGTAATTCCAATTCTGTATGCCACAGTTTGAAAGTGCTTAATAGTAACATTATCTTCTATCAGGAGTATCACAACTCAGTTTTCTGTGATTAATCAAATTTCCTTTCCTTTGTTTCACCAAACATCCTTCTGGACCAAACACTGCATATTTTCCTTCATTTATGTTTTCTGTAGTATTCATTTTGAAAGTGTAATATTGCAGCACTTCATAGAGACATATGTTTTCAAGATGATGACTTCTATTTGGATAATATGTGTCCAACATATTTGTTTTGACAATATCTGTACTTTCGGGTCATTTTCTGCTAAATATTCGATTTCTTGCATAGATTTAAGTAATCGATTTTGCATTGCAGCAAGACCTAGACTCACCCAAATGATTCTTGTAGACTTTCAGTATTAAACTAAAAGCATGCCTCAATGCAGCGGCAAGACTTATTACAGGCTCGAGGAAATTTGACCATATCTTCCCTCACCTGAAAGCTTTAAACTGGCTACCCTACAAAGCTAGAATACAGCTAAAAATGGCATGTATCACCCGTAAAGCGATTCATCACAACACACCTAGATATCTCGCCCACAAAATAGAAATTTCAGGAGGAAACAGACCTGCCCGGAGTGCCAATTATCTGCTCCTGAGACCACCTATCTTCAGGAAGAAAGAAACCTATGAGAGGGCGTTCTCAGGCGCGGCTCCCAGAATTTGGAACTCCCTTCCTGCAAACATCAGAAAAATTAGAAACACTGAAACATTTAAGAGGGAAACTAAGATCTTTCTTATGAGTAAGTTCCTCCCATAGGTACTACAACTCGCCATCTAAGACTTATCATTGAAGAGATTACTAGATACAAATCTTGGGAATGGAGACTATAGAGCCTTAAAGAAAAGCTGTTAAAAACATTCAAGTACTACCTCAGAACATTGTTTATTCGTGTTAAACCTGTACTGGCCATTTGGAGTTTTCTTTATATTATCTACTTATAGACTAGGTTTGGAAGTAGTACTAATTAATTTTTACGATCTTATTGCCTTTTATAGACATTGTTGTTTTAACCCATGCCATGTGATGTTAAGCTCTCTGATACCTAATGGTCATGTTTGCGCTATAGAAAACTGTTAATAAATAAATAAATAAGAAATTAAAACTGATCTGAGCATCCGTATGCTCAAATTTCTCGATGGGATAACATCTTCAAACTGAAACTGTACAATTTCTTACTAAGACTCTTCTCATGAGAACTTTTTTCCCACATTTCTTTCAACTCCGTCTTTTCTGATTTTGTTATGTAAGATATCACTTACCGGGCAACAGCAATTATCCACAACATACTTGATATAACTGGATTATAATCATTGATATACTTTTATTCTTTACTTCTTCTCAAATTGTACGTATTTTTAGGAGATTTTCTAGTGATGGTATGTCTCACAGCTGACATGAAACTGCTTACTCTTCCTTTGGAAATTACTGGATGTAAAAATCCAAAACGACATTTAGTATAAAACTTTTCCTTAGACTTGTACTTTCGTCGACAGTATTTGCCACATCTATGACTTTTAGATCGTAACACTTGTTGCCTAAAGGTGTTTTCTTCTGTTCTTTTTGGTATAGCACATGACATATTCTTCAATAAAAGTCAAAACAGTATCATCCAAATCAGTTCCAAATTTGGGTGCATCCTTGATCCATAACAGCATATGTATAAGAGGAGCACCTCTAGCTTGATACTACTTTCTCCAAAAGAAATCCACAACTTATCCAAGCGGAGGATTCTTTTTATTGCAGATAAAAGACATCATAGCTTCAAACCTATGATTGAAATATCTGCATACATTAACAGGATCCAAAGAGCACAATTCTTCAGGTGTCTTGTATGTAATATTTTTTATATTTGAATTTGCTTCTCGAAGAAATTCAAGTAAATCATCCCAAGCGTATTCAGCACAGCTTAGGGTAACAAACCATGTAGGAGTTCCTAAATTCCTTTGAATACATTTAAGTTCTCCATGATGACAGTACCAATACTCATTTGTACCAGGTTGATATGGCATCAAATTAATCAGCTGAGATTCTAAATGATCGTCTCTCTGATGATCTTTATCCATAAATTCATTTGCAGAAACATTTTGAAGATGTACTCCTGTTTTTAATATATGGTTGACTGCATATGAAAGTCCAGACAAGTTACTCTCAAACAAAAGATGAAATATATATGGGATATATTGTCGAAATCTTGAATCTTCTGTATACAATCTTGTTGTCCGATATTCTGAAGAAGGAATCTGCACTGATCGTTTATCATATCGTCCACCTTTTCCAGTTGGGAAGAAGCTGTGGAAAACAACAAGCTTCCAAACTTTTTTTTCCCATACACTCATGGGAGTCCCCTTCACTTTCCTTATTTGGAATAACTCATTAGTATTCCCCATCACTTCTTTCGAATGTAGTGGATGTACACTATAATGTTCATAAATTTCTTCACTTTTGGACATGTCCTCTATTTAAATTTAACCAGTTAACGTTTCACTATCATCTCCTAAAAGTATTTCTTCTTCTTGCACGTACACATTTTTGTCGTAATCATTGTTTTTTGTAATATATAATGTTGCCTTTTGCACTTTCCTGACATCCACTAATTCCTGCCACATTTTCTTACTCTTAGTAGGAACATCATTAACTAGAATACCTAGTGGTTCACTTTCTAAATTCTCTACACCAATAGTTTCAATATTTTTCTTTAAATCTAGAGGTAAATATACAACTCTTCCTTTTAATCCTCTCTGTAAATCTGTAGGAGGCAATATACCTGTTTTAGGCTCCATACGAACAATAGTCTGAAATGGGTGCACACATTGAACCAGAATAGACTCATATGTATTTAAATCTATCAGTTCTGAAGGAATAGTTAGCAACTCTAGATTTTTATGGACAGCTCTAGCAGGCATTTTATTCTTGCCTAATTTGTTATAACAATATTTACAAATACGCTGATCAGAACCCAAATCAAAGCAATCCTCTAACAACAAATAAGTTGAAAATTCCTTCCACTTATCATTATTTTCTCTTACATTTTTAAAATATAGGCCAACTGTCCGAGTCGGATTTTCATTGCAAGTTCGTCGGCAACAAATATAAGAATATTTTGATCTTTCATATGAAATCGCTTAAAACTTTGTAATTTGTTCTTCAAAAATCTTTATAGTAGTATGTTCCACATTCTCTTCAACATCTACCTCTAATAATGTCTTACTTTCTGTACTCTCTTGTTCAGGACCAAAGTAACAAAACTCTATTTCATCACAAACCTTTTTTACATCTGATACTGACCCACGCAAAAGAGCACTGTTCAACTCATTTAAAATTATTGCTGGACTTTTTGCGTAATACAATCTTGACTAACTTCCGCATTTGAGAATGATGTACTGCTAACATTCTGAAATGATGAAAAACACTTTCACATACTTTCCTAGAAAGACAAGCCAGAGAATGACCCTGCAAACCAGTATTTTTCTCACTCTGCAAGGATCTAGTCCTTCCCACATCTTAATCTTTTGTTTAACAATTTTATTACTATACTCTTGTAAGACATTGCGTAAAATATCAATAGATTCCTGTAGTATACTATAAATACTACTGCAATCCCACGTATACACTGGGGCTTTAGGACATCTCCCTAGAACTTCATCAGCTATTAATTCTTCTACATTTCTAGAAACCATCTTCTCTTTCTCAATAGTACAACCATTTCTAACCTCATAAGCTCGACTACTGGTATCGACTGCAAGCAATAAAGTATTGGTCTGAAAATAACTCTCTTCATTAAAGTAAGGCTCTGAACTTGAACTGTGTTCCATTCACCCAAAATAATATCACAGAAATTAGTTCTGTTAATTACTCTTCTCTTCTTAATTTTGGCCTTCATAAAATGTATTGGTTTTTCTAGTGATCGAATTCTGTTGCAAACTAAAATGAATAATTTCCTTTTCAATTCAAAAGCCTTCTCAACAATACTTTCAATTTCTTTTTTCTTTTTATAAAATGGTGCTCTTCATTGGTATTTCTTCACATCTTTCAACAAATTAAAGACAACTCTATTGTAAAACATCTTCTTTCTTAATTTTTCATGCTGACTCTGCCTCATTTACCAAACATTGGGGCACATTAGGATGGCGGACGGACTTGCGTCCGTCCGCCACCCTAGAGGAGGAGGGACCGTCCGCAGGGGCAGCGGCGGTCCCTCCAGTGCAATTAGGATGTGACCGCCTGCCTGGCGGTCACATCCTCAATCTTTAACATTGCGGTGGGTGCAGCTTCAAGCTGCACTCGCCGCAATGTTAAAAATGCATACCTTGCAAATGTATGCAGCAAGCAGCAGGCACCGCGCGGTGCCTGACGCTTGCTGCATACATTTGCAGGGGGGTACCATAGGTACCCCCCATGTGCACCCCCCACCCCCCCTTCACCCAGGGGGCCCGCAACGGGCCCCGTAGTGAAGCTCCGTATGCTTTTCCACAGCGGAAAATCCGCCGTGGAAAAGCATTTCTTTCTGTGCATCCTAATATGGCTGACGGTGTCTGATAGACACCGTCACCATATTAGTGCTTTTCCGCCGCGGTTGTAAGCCAACCACGGCGGAAAAGCTGCGGACGGAAACCAGGACCCACCAGCCATCCTAATGTGGCGGTGGGTCTTTGGTGGGTCCGCTGCGTTTTTTCCGCATCCTCTGGGCCGGCGGTGGCTTCCGCCGGCCCAGAGGATGCGGAAAAACCGCTATCCTAATGAGCCCCTTTGTGTCTTTTGAACGTAAATTCCCATTTTTTACATTTTGTTTCTTATTATTCCTTTTTGTTGTTGAGGCATTTATACTTTCAACAATCTGCACACTGTTTCTAGGCTTTGAAAGTTTTTAAATAAATTCATTGCTCTCTTACCGCAATACTCTTTCTTTTTCCCCACATATTGTTGTTCATCCAATACTTGCTGTTAAATTTTCTTCAAATAATAGTCCTTTTTCTGCTGTTTCTTCTATTCTGTTTTTCCCGCCATGATAAGTTTCTTTCAATGATGATGAACAATATCTGTAAAAAATATATGATATTATTTTTAAAAAATCAATAAAATATACTATTCTATTACTAAACAAACACATTCTAAATAAAAAACATTTCAACACTCCCTTTTGAAATCACAATTAATTTACTAAAGTACACATGTACTAAATAAATAATTATTTGAATTAATAAGTCTAATGTATAGACAGTGAATAAATACCTAGAGTGTTAGTAGTTCACAGCAAGGTGACTTTATAAGTACTTATGTTTCAGCAGAGTGATTTCATATTGACATACTTCTGTTAAGATTATTGTAGGAGTGCACACAGACCCACAGGGTGATTCGAGACAAGCATGACTATTCCCTGGACTTTTGCAGGACTGACTCAGTAGTCTGCAAGGGGGTAGGGGACCGCATACATTGTGCACATTGGACTGTACCAATACTTGTCTGAATGACTTAATCATTTTCCAAGTGCACAGACAGTGACTAGGTTCTCAGACTGCTAGTAATTTACAGCAGGATAAGTTTATAAGCGCTTACGTTTAGCAGAGGAATTAAAGAGGGACATGCTTCTGTCAGGATGATTGTAGGAGTGGACACAGTCTCACTTTTTGATTGCAGACAAGCATGACTATTCCCTGGACTTTGCAGGACTGACTCAGTAGTCTGCAAGGGGTTAGGGGACCGCATACATTGTGCACATTTGACTGTACCACTGCTTGCCTGAATACCTGACTCATTCTCCAAGTGCATAGACAGTGACTGGGTTCTCAGACTGCTAGTAGTTGACAGCAGGATATGTTTATAAGGGCTTATGTGTCAGCAGAGAGATTAAAGAGGGACATGCTTCTGTCAGGATGATTGTAGGAGTGGACACAGACTCACTTTGTGATTCCAGACAAGCATGACTATTCCATGGACTTTTGCAGAACTGACTCCCCAGTCTGCAAGGGGTTAGGGGACACATACATTTTGCACATTTGACTGTACCACTGCTTGCCTGAATACCTTCCTCATTCTCCAAGTGCATAGAGAGTGACCTTGGTTCTCAGACTGCTAGTATTTGACAGCAGGATAAGTTTATAAGCGCTTATGTGTCAACAGACAGATTAAATAAGGACATGCTTCTGTCAGTATGATTGTAGGATTGGACACAGACTCACACTGTGATTCCAGACAAGAATGACTATTACCTGGACTTTTTTAGGACTGACTCAGTAGTCTGGAAGGAATTAGGGGACCACATACATTGTGCACATTTGACTGTACCACTGCTTGTTTGAATACCTTCCTCATTCTCCAAGCGCATGGAGAGTGACCTTGGTTCTCAGACTGCTAGTAGTTGACAGCAGGATAAGTTTATACGCGCTTATGTGTCAGTGGAGAGATTCAATAAGGACATGCTTAAGTCAGGAGGATTTTAGGAGTGGGCAAACAGTCACAAAGTGATTCCAGACAAGCATGACTATTCCCTGGACTTTTACAGGAGTGACTCAGTAGTCTGCAAGGGGTTAGGGGACCACGTACATTGTACACATTTGACTGTACCACTGCTTGTCTGAATGCCTGTCTCATTCTCCAAGTGCATAGACAGTGACTGGGTTCTCAGACTGCTAGTAGTTAACAGCTGGATACAATTATAAGTGCTTATGTGTCAGTGGAGAGATTAAATAAGGACATGCTTCTGTCAGGATGATTGTAGGAGTGGGCATAGATTCACAGTGTGATTCCAGACAAGCATGACTATTCCCTGGACTTTTGCAGGACTGACTCAGTAGTCTGCAAAAGGGTTAGGGGACATTTGACTATACCACTGATTGTCTGAATGCCTGACTCATTCTCCAAGTTCATAGACAGTAACTGGGATCTCAGACTGCTAGTAGTTGACAACATGATAAGTTTATAAGGGCTTATATCTCAGCAGAGAGATTAAATAAGGACATGCTTCTGTCAGGATGATTGTAGGAGTAGACACAGACTCACAGTGTGATTCCAGAAAAGCATGACTATTCCCTAGACTTTTGCAGGACTGACTCGATAGTGTGCAAGGGGTTAGGGGACCGCATACATTGTGCACATTTCAATGCACTACTGCTTGCCTGAATACCTGACTCATTCTCCACGTGCATAGACAGTGATTGTGTTCCCAGACTGCTAGTAGTTGACAGCAGGATAAGTTTATAATCGCTTATATGTCAACAGAGAGATTAAATAAGGACAGGCTTCTGTCAGGATATTTGTAGGAGTAGACACAGACTCACAGTGTGATTCCAGACAGGCATGACTATTCCCTGGAATTTTGAAAGAGTCACTCAGTAGTCTGCAAGGTGTTAGGGGACAGTATACATTGTGCACATTTCACTGTACCACTGCTTGTCCGAATGCCTGACTCATTCTACAAGTGCAAAGACAGTGACTGTGTTCTCATACTGATAGTAGTTGACAGCAGGATGTGTTTATAAGCGCGTATGTGTCAGTGGAGAGATTAAATAAGGACATGCTTCCGTCAGGATGATTGTAGGAGTGGACACAGACTCACAGTGTGATTCCAGACAAGCATGACTATTCGCTGGACTTTTGAAGAACTGACTCAGTAGTCTGCAAGGGGTTAGGGGACCGTATACATTGCGCACATTAGACTGTAACACTGTTTGTCTGAATGCCTGACTCATTCTCCAAGTGCATAGACAGTGACTGGGTTCTCAGACTGCTAGTAGTTGACAGCAGGATACGTTTATAAGCGCTCATGTGACAGCAGAGAGATTAAATAAGGACATGCTTCTGTCAGGATGATTGTAGGAACTACATACATTGTATAGGTAACTGCATACATTGTGAACATTTGACTGTACCACTGCTTGTCTGAATGTGTGACTCATTCTCTAAGTGCATAGAGAGTGACTGGGTTATCAGACTGCTAGTAGTTGACAGCAGGATAATTTTATATGTGTTAATTTGTCAGCAGAGAGTTTAAATAAGGACATGCTTCTGTCAGGATGATTGTAGGAGTGGTCACATACTCACACTGTGATTCCAGACAAGCGTGACTATTCTATGGACTTTTGCAGGGCTGACTCAGTAGTCTGGAGGGGTAGGGGAATGCATACATTGTGCACATTTGACTGTACCACTGCGTGTCTGAATACCTGACTCATTCTCCAAGTGCATAAACAGCGACTGGGTTCCCAGACTGCTAGTAGTTGACAGCAGGATACGTTTACACACGCTTATGTGTCATTGGAGAGATTAAATAGGGACATGCTTCTGTCAGGATGATTTTAGGAGTGGGCAAACACTCACAAAGTCATTCCAGACAAGCATGACTATTCCCTGGACTTTTACAGGACTGACTCTGTAGTCTGCAAGGGGTTTGGGGACCGCATACAGTGTGTACATTTGACTGTACAACTGCTTGTCTGAATGCCTGACTCATTCTCCAAGTGCACAGAGAGTGACCTTGGTTCTCAGACTGCTAGTAGTTGACAGCAGGATTAGTTTATAAGCGCTTATGTGTCAACAGACAGATTAAATAAGGACATGCTTCTGTCAGGATGATTGTAGGAGTGTACACAGACTCACACTGTGATTCCAGACAAGAATGACTATTACCTGGACTTTTGCAGGACTGAATCAGTAGTCTGGAAGGGATTTGGGGACCACAAACATTGTGCACATTTGACTGTACTACTGCTTGTCTGAATGCCCTACTCATTCTCCAAGTGCATAGACAGTGACTGGGTTCTCAGACTGCTAGTAGTTGTCAGGAGGATACGTTTATATGCGCGTATGTTTCAGCAGAGAAATTAAATAAGGACATGCTTCTGTCATGATGATTGTAGGAGTATACACAGACACACTCTGTGAATCTAGACAAGCATGACTATTCCCTGGACTTTTGCAGAACTGACTCGGTAGTCTGCATCGGGTTAGGGTACCGCATACATTGGGCACATTGGACTGTACCACTGCTTGTCTGAATGGCTTAATCATTCTCCAAGTGCATAGAGAGTGACCTTGGTTCTCAGACTGCTAGTAGTTGACAGCAGGATAAGTTTATAAACGCTTATGTGTCAACAGACAGATTAAATAGGGACATGCTTCTGTCAGGATGATTGTAGGAGTGGACACAGACTCACACTGTGATTCCAGACAAGAATGACTATTACATGGACTTTTGCAGGACTGACTCAGTAGTCTGGAAGGGATTAGGGGACCACATATATTGTGCACATTTGACTGTACTACTGCTTGTCTGAATGCCTTACTCATTTTCCAAGTGGATAGACAGTGACTGGGTTCTCAGACTGCTAGTAGTTGACAGGAGGATACGTTTATATGCGCGTATGTGTCAGCAGAGAGATTAAATAAGGATATGCTTCTGTCATGATGATTGTAGGAGTAGACACAGACACACTCTGTGATTCTAGACAAGCATGACTATTCCCTGGACTTTTGCAGAACTGACTCGGTAGTCTGCAAGGGTTAGGGGACCGCATACATTGTGCACATTTGACTGTACCACTGCTTGTCTGAATGCCTGACTCATTCTCCAAGTGCATAGACAATGACTGAGTTCTCAGACTGCTAGTAGTTGACAATAGGATACGTTTATAAGCGCGTATATGTCAGCAGAGAGATTAAATAAGGACATGCTTCTGTCAGGGTATTTGTAGTAGTAGGCGCAGACTCACAGTGTGATTCCAGACAAGCATGACTATTCCCTGGACTTTTACAGGACTGACTCAGTAGTCTACAAGGGGTTTGGGGACCGCATACAGTGTGTACATTTGACTGTACAACTGCTTGTCTGAATGCCTGACTCATACTCCAAGTGCATAGAGAGTGACCTTGGTTTACAGCAGGATAAGTTTATAAGCGCTTATGTGTCAACAGACAGATTAAATAAGGACATGCTTCTGTCAGGATGATTGTAGGAGTGGACACAGACTCACACTGTGATTCCAGACAAGAATAACTATTACCTGGAATTTTGCAGGACTGACTCAGTAGTCTGGAAGGGATTAGGGAACCACATTAATTGTGCACATTTGACTGTACCACTGCTTGCTTGAATACCTTCCTCATTCTCCAAGTGCATAGAGAGTGACCTTGGTTCTCAGACTGCTAGTAGTTGACAGCAGGATACGTTTATAAGTGCTTATGTGTCAACAGACAGATTAAATAAGGAAATGCTTCTATCAGGATGATTGTAGGAGTGGACACAGACTCACACTGTGATTCCAGAAAAGCATGACTATTCCCTGGACTTTTGCAGGACTGACTCGATAGTGTGCAAGGGGTTAGGGGACCGCATACTTTGTGCACATTTCAATGTACTACTGCTTGCCTGAATACCTGACTCATTCTCCTCGTGCATAGACAGTGATTGTGTTCTCACACTGCTACTAGTTGACAGCAGGATACGTTTATAAGCGTGTATATGTCAGCAGGGAGATTAAATAAGGACATGCTTCTGTCAGGATATTTGTCGGAGTAGACACAGACTCACAGTGTGATTCCAGACAGGCATGACTATTCCCTTGAATTTTGAAAGAGTCACTCAGTAGTGTGCAAGGTGTTGGGGGACAGCATACATTGTGCACATTTCACTGTACCACTGCTTGTCTGAATGCCTGACTCATTCTACAAGTGCAAAGACAGTGACTGTGTTCTCATACTGATAGTAGCTGACAGCAGGATGCGTTTATAAGCGTGTATGTGTCAGTGAAGAGATTAAATAAGGACATGCTCCCGTCAGGATGATTGTAGGATTGGACACAGACTCACAGTGTGATTCCAGACAAGCATGACCATTCGCTGGACTTTTGAAGAACTGACTCAGTAGTCTGCAAGGGGTTAGGGGACAGTATACATTGTGCACATTTGACTATAACACTGTTTGTCTGAATGCCTGACTCATTCTCCAAGTGCATAGAGAGTGACTGGGTTATCCGACTGCTAGTAGTTGACAGCAGGATAAGTTTATAAGTGTTAATTTGTCAGCAGAGAGTTTAAATAAGGACATGCTTCTGTCAGGATGATTGTAGGAGTGGTCACATACTCACACTGTGATTCCAGACAAGCATGACTGTTCTCTGGACTTTTGTAGGACTGACTCAGTAGTCTGCAAGGAGTTAGGGAACTGCATACATTGTGCACATTTGACTGTACCACTGCTTGTCTGAATGTCTGACTCATTCTCCAAGTGCATAGACAGCGACTGGGTTCCCAGACTGCTAGTAGTTGACAGCAGGATAAGTTTATACACGCTTATGTGTCAGTGGAGAGATTAAATAAGGACATGCTTCTGTCAGGATGATTTTAGGAGTGGGCAAACACTCACAAAGTGATTCCAGACAAGCATGACTATTCCCTGGACTTTTACAGGACTGACTGGCTTTTACAGGACAGTCTGCAAGGGGTAAGGGGACGGCATACATTGTGCACATTTGACTGTACAACTGCTTGTCCGAATGCCTGACTCATTCCCCAAGTTCATAGACAGTGACTGGGTTCTCAGACTGCTAGTAGTTGACAACAGGATACGTTTATAAGGGCTTATATCTCAGCAGAGAGATTAAATAAGGACATGCTTCTGTCAGGATGATTGTAGGAGTAGACACAGACTCACAGTGTGATTCCAGACAAACATGACTATTCCCTGGACTTTTGCAGGAGTGACTCAGTAGTCTGCAAGGCTTTAGGGGACCACATACATCGTGCACATTTGACTGTACCACTGCTTGTCTGAATGCCTGTCTCATTCTCCAAGTGCATAGACAGTTACTGGGTTCTCAGACTGCTAGTAGTTAACAGCTGGATACGTTTATAAGTGCGTATGTGTCAGTGGAGAGATTAAATAAGGACATGCTTCTGTCAGGATGATTGTAGGAGTGGGCACAGATTCACAGTGTGATTCCAGACAAGCATGACTATTCCCTGGACTTTTGCAGGACTGACTCAGTAGTCTGTAAAGGGTTAGGGGACATTTGACTATACCACTGATTGTCTGAATGCCTGACTCATTCTCCAAGTGCATAGACAGTAACTGGGATCTCAGACTGCTAGTAGTTGACAACATGATAGGTGTATAAGGGCTTATATCTCAGCAGAGAGATTAAATAAGGACATGCTTCTGTCAGGATGATTGTAGGAGTAGACACAGACTCACAGTGTGATTCCAGAAAAGCGTGACTATTCCCTGGACTTTTGCAGGACTGACTCGATAGTGTGCAAGGGGTTAGGGGACCGCATACATTGTGCACATTTCAATGTACTACTGCTTGCCTGAATACCTGACTCATTCTCCACGTGCAAAGACAGTGACTGTGTTCTCAGAATGATAGTAGTTGACAGCAGGATAAGTTTATAAGCGCGTATATGTCAGCAGAGAGATTAAATAAGGACAGGCTTCTGTCAGGATATTTGTAGGAGTAGACACAGACTCACAGTGTGATTCCAGACAGGCATGACTATTCCCTGGAATTTTGCAAGAGTCACTCAGTAGTGTGCAAGGTGTTAGGGGACAGCATACATTGTGCACATTTCACTGTACCACTGCTTGTCTGAATGCATGACTCATTCTACAAGTGCAAAGACAGTCACTGTGTTCTCAGAATGATAGTAGTTGACAGCAGGATGCGTTTATAAGCGCATATGTGTCAGCAGAGAGATTAAATAAGGACATGCTTCTGTCAGGATGATTGTAGGATTGCACACAGACTCAGACTGTGATTCCAGACAAGCATGACTTTTCTCTGGACTTTTGCAGGACTCACTCAGTAGTCTGCAAGGGGTTATGGGACCGCATACAATGTGCACATTTGACTGTACCTGTCGTGACACCGGGTTCTCCTCAGGATCAGGCTGAAGCTATATATGGTCCACCTCTCGACAGCCCCAAGTCCGGATAGAATAAATCCTCTTGGACTAATGGGATGTTCAAGTGAGGGAAGGAAAGGGTAGGAACAGCAGGGAGGGAGACCTAAGAGTAAACGAGAGAGAGAAAACAGTTTTACTATAAAGTTCAGTTCCTCCCTATTCCAATCAATCATGAACATTTATAACAACAGGCCTATCTCTACAGAGGTATATAACTACCTGTAAAACAAAATTAGGTTAGCTGTATATGGGGTGAGACCTGAGGGTAAGCCCAGGGTACCAGCATGAACCTATATTGTGGAGATATATAAAGACAAACATAAATACAAAGAACCAACATTAATTTCTAGGTTAGGCTGTTTGACATGTAAGGGTAAAGATGGGCATACCTTCCTTAGACTCATGCGTGTCCCATACTAAACTTTGACATCTAGTCCTGGATATCCCCAAAGATCTCCCCTAGAAAATAGGAGATGACACATGGTCCAGTATTAATCAGAAATCCACAGAGGTTGACGATAGTGCTCAGTAGAAATTCAACACTGGAAAGAACGGCTCTTAACCATGAGCTCCATACTGTAGTCACTAGAACATAGATAGCAATCCTACCCTCCAATATAGATAAAGCAAGGGGAGTCGAAAAGTACTCTGTATAGTTAAGGCCCACTATTGCCTCATTGTCGGATGAAATGGCTCCATAAACAAAGAGTTTCAGTACACCAAAGAAGATGTGCTGTAATCACTTTATGCATACCACAGCGAGATGTCTATCCCATTCCATACAGGGAATGAGAATAATAGATTGTTTCTCCTGCATGAGACCTCACGAAAGGTGAGTATCGCCAACGTGAGAAACATGGAACCCCCTCGTTTCCTCCCGCAAGAGACCACCAGGAAATAGTTTGTCTCGCCAATGGGAGGAGAAATAGAATGTGAAAATCCCGGCAAGTACCGGGATCCGAACGAAGCAACAAATGCGAGGCAGCAGGTGGTGCATGTGCACCCTTACTGCCCGGGAACACCAAGAAAGTCAACACGGATGGAATAAACGGCGTCTTCTTCAAGGCGCCATCTATTCTTGTACTGCTCTGATGACAACACGTCTTGGAGCGTAACCACGTCAGTGCGCTCATCGGTAGCGCGCAGGGAGTGATGGGAAATGTAGCCTTTTCCCTGATTTACTCTGATTCCCTCGTTTCACGATACTCTGTCCGATGAGCCCTGACAGTACCACTGCTTGTCTGATTGTCTCACTCATTCTCCAAGTCCATAGACAGTGACTGGTTTTCTCAGACTGCTAGTAGTTGACATAAAGATACATTTATAAGTGCTTATTTGTTAGCATAGAGTTTAAATAAGGACATGCTTCTGTCAGGATGATTGTATAAGGGGTGGTCACAGACTACACTGTGATTCCAGACAAGCATGACTATTACCTGGAATTATGTAGGACTAACTCAGTAGTCTGCGCGGCTAGGAAATCGCATACATTGTGCATATTTGACTGTACCACTGCTTCTCTGAATGCCTGACTCATTCTCCAAGTGCATAGACAGTGACTGAGTTCTCAGACTGCTAGTAGTTGACAACAGGATAGGTTTATAAGCACTTATATGTCGGCAGAGAGATTAAATAAGGACATGCATCTGTCAGGATATTTGTAGGAGTAGACACATTCATTCAGTAGTCTGCAAGGTGTTAGGGGCCGCATACATTGTGCACATTTCACTTTACAACTGTTTGTCTGAATGCCTAACTCATTCTCCAAGTGCAAAGATAGTGACTGTTATGTTATGTTATGTTAAGGGGGTGCTTATAAAGCGCACTGTCACCGTGAGTTTCATGGCGCTGATAGGGTGCTGAGAGGAACAGAGAGACTTTAGCTAGATTGTGGGAAGAGCCAGGTTTTTAGTGATTTGCGGAATTGGATGAGAGTGTTAGAAGTCCTAACTGGGAAAGGAAGGGAGTTCCAGAATTTGGGGCCGAGGTAAGCGAATCTCCGACCACCAGATCTGCAGAGTTTAATGGAAGGGACAACCAGGAGGTGTAGGTGTGATGATCTGAGGTTGCGTGAGGGACAATAGGGCCAGATGAGGGATTTCAGGAAAGCGGGGCAAGAGCCAGAGAGAGACTTAAAAATAAGGCAGCCAAGCTTGAAGGCAGCCCTGAGGCTGACAGGAAGCCAGTGCAATTTAATGAGGAGGGGTTTGGCAGACTGCCATTTTGGTATCCCGAGGGCCAATCTCGCCGCCTGGTTTTGAACGGTCTGCAACCTAAAGATGGAACATTTAGGGAGACCATGATAGATGGAATTCGAAAAGTCCAGGCGGGAGAGGACGAGGGCCATGATAACTTGCAGCAGAGCGTCGGGGGTGAGGAGGTAGGCCACCTTCCTGATCCTGCGCAGCTGGAACATGCAGGAGGAGACCACCGTCCCCACCTGCGGCCCAAGAGATAGCCCAGCGTCAATGGTGACCCCGAGGCTTTTCACCGAGGCCACCGGGATGGGAGGGGAGCCAAGCTCTGCCGGCCAGAAATGTGGGCCCCAATGGGCGGCGCTCTTACCAGGCAAGAGGAGCTCCGTCTTTCCTGGGTTCAATTTAAGCTGGTTCAGACACATCCACTGAAGGATATGGGACATAACTGCCTGGAAATTGGGAATAGCAGAGGGGGAGTTTAAAGAAAAGATGAGTTGCAGGTCATCTGCGTAATTAAAGACGGTGACGTCCCACTGCCTCAGAGAGAAAAGAAGAGGGCGAAGATAAAGATTAAAGAGAAGGGGGGATAGAGAGGAGCCCTGGTGGACCCCACAAGGCAGGTGCTCCCTAGGAGCCCTAAATGTGCCTAGGCTGAGGGTCTGAGATCTCCCTGTGAGGAAGGATTTGACCCATGCCAGCGCCAGGCCCTGGATGCCGGCCTGTTCGACACGGTGGAGAAGGATGTTATGGTCCACCGTGTCGAAGGCGGCCGACAGATCTAATAATACCAAGGCCTGGGGGGTACCCTTGTCAGCTCCGTCTCTCAAAGTGTCCAGGACGGCCAGGATCACAGTCTCCGTAGAGTGGCCAGGTCAGAAACCGGCCTGGTTAACTTCGAGAAAGTTAGAGCTCTCGATGAACCTAGAAGGACAGGCAGTGACATGGGCTTCCAAGATTTTAGAGAAGAAAGGTAGGAGAGAAATAGGGCGATAGTTCGCCGGGACGGCGGGATCGGCTCCAGGCTTCTTCAACAGAGGCACCAAGACGGCCTCCTTGAAGGAGCTGGGTACCGTCCCGGAGAGGAGAGAAGAATTAAGCAAGGAAAGGATGCAGTCAGGTAAAGAATGGCAGATGTCCCGTAGTATAGAAGGCGGACAGCGGTCGTCAGGGGAACCAGACTTAATGCGAGCGGCCAGAGAGGCTAGGGATGTAGGGTCTAAAGGGGGGAACTGAGTGATGGAAAGAACATTATGGGGGGGGAGTAACAGAATCAACGCCCGGTGAAGTGACCGGAATAGTATCCTTAATCAAGACAATCTTCTGTATAAAAAAAGTGCTAAGAGCATTACAGGATTCCTGTGTCGGGGCCTGGGTCGGGAACGTTCTGGAATCAGAGGTGAATTCATCCAGGACTCTGAAGATCTCCTTCGACTTGCAAGGGGCTAGTAAGATTCTCTCTGAAGCATAGACTGTGTTCTCAGACTGATAGTAGTTGACAGCAGGATACGTTTATAAGCGCCTATGTGTCAGTAGAGAGATTAAATAAGGACATGCTTCTTTCAGGATGATTGTAGGAGTGGACATAGAATCACAGTGTGATTCTGTTCAAGCTTGACTATTCTCTGGACTTTTGAAGGACTGCCTCAGTAGTCTGCAAGGGGTTAGGGGACCTCATACATTGCGCACATTTGAAGGTACCACTGATTGTCTGAATGCCTTACTCATTTTCCAAGTGCATAGACAGTGAAGGGGTTCTCAGACTGCTAGTACTTGAAGGCAGGATAGGTTTATAAGCACTTATGTGTCAGCAGAGAGATTAAATAGGGACATGCTTTTGTCAGGATGATTGTAGGAGTGCACAAAGACTCACACTGTGATACCTGAATAGCATGACTATTCCCTTGACTTTTGCAGTACTGACTCAGTAGTCTGGAAGGGGTTAGGGGACCGCATATATTGTGCACATTTCAGTTTACAACTGCTTGTCTGAATGCCTGACTCATTCTCCAAGTGCAAAGACAGTGACTGTGTTCTCAGACTGATAGTAGTTGACAGCAGAATGTGTTTATAAGCGCTTATGTGTCAGCAGAGAGAATAAATAACGACATGCTTCTGTCAGGATGATTGTAGGAGTGGTCACAGACACACTCTGTGATTCCAGACAAGCATGACTATTCACTGGACTTTTGCAAAACTGACTCCGTAGTCTGCAAGGAGTTAGGGGACTGCATACATTGTGCACAGTTGACTGTACCACTGCTTGGCTGAATACCTGACTCTTTCTCCAAGTGCATAGAGAGTGACTGGGTTCTCAGACTGCTAGTAGTTGACAGCAGGATAAGTTTATAAGTGCGTATATGTCAGCAGAGATATTAAATAAGAACATGCTTCTGTCAGGGTATTTGTAGGAGTAGACACAGACTCAAAGTGTAATTCCAGACAAGCATGACTATTCCCTCGACTTTTGCAGGAGTCACTCAGTAGTCTGCAAGGCCTTAGGGAACCGCATACATTGTGCACATTTCACTGTACCACTGCTTGTCTGAATGCCTGACTCATTCTTCAAGTGCATAGACAGTGACTGTGTCCTAAGACTGCTAGTAGTTTACAGCAGGATAAGTTTATAATCGCTTATGTGTCAGTAGAGAGATTAAATAAGGACATGCTTCTGCCAGGATGATTGTAAGAGTACACACAGACTCACACTGTCATTCCAGACAAGCATGACTGTTCTCTGGACTTTTGCAGGACTGACTCAGTAGTCTGCAAGGGGTTAGGGTACCACGTATAATGTGCACATTTGACTGTAGCACTGCTTGTATGAATACCTGCTCATTCTCCAAGTGCATAGACAGTGACTGGGTTCTCAGAGTGCTAGTAGTTTACAGCAGGATATGTTTATTAGCGCTTATATGTCAGCAGAGATATTAAATAAGTAAATCATTCTGTCAGGATGATTGTAGGAGTGGACACAGACTCAAACTGTGATTTCAGACAGGCAAGACTCTTCCCTGGACTTTTCCAGGACTTACTCAGCAGTCTGCAAGTGATTAGGGGTCCACATTCATTGTGTTTATTTGACTGTACCACTGCTTGTCTGAATATCTGATTCATTCTCCAAGTGCATAGACAGTGACTGGGTTCTCAGAGTGCTAGTACTTGACAAAAGGATACGTTTTAAGCGCTTATGTGTCATCAGACAGATTAAATAAGGACATGCTTCTGTCAGGATGGTTTTAGGAGCAGACACAGACTCATAGAGTTTTTCCAGACAAGCATGACTATTCCCTGGACTTTTGTAGGATTGGCTCAATAGTCTGCAAGATGTTAGGGGACCGCAAACGTTGTGCACATTTGACTGTACCACTGCTCCTCTGAATGCCTGACTCATTCTCCAAGTGCATAGACAATGACAGGGTTCTCAGACTGCTAGTAGTTGACAGCAGGATAAGTTTATGAGCGCTTATGTGTCAGCAGAGAGAATAAATAAGGACATGCTTCTGTCAAGATGATTGTAGAAGTGGACACAGACTCACACTGTGATTCCAGACAAGCATGACTATTCCTTGAACTTTTGTAGAACTGACTCTGTAGTCTGCAAGGGGTTAGGGGACTGCATACATGGTGCACAGTTGACTGTACCTCTGCTTGCCTGAATACCTGACTCATTCTCCAAGTGCATAGTCAGTGACTGGGTTCTCAGACTGCTAGTAGTTGACCTCCCTCGCCCCTCCCCTCCCACTATCCATTTATGACAGATGCATTTTCGCGCAGCGTTCACGCGCAGCGGTCGCGCCCCATGCGCGCCGAAGGTGCGCCAAAGGTAAGCCCGTCTACGCCCGTCCGCGCCTGAACCGCGCCCAGCGCCAGACCCCCTGGTCCTCGCAAATCTCACTCCACCCGCATTTCGTATGACGCTGCTACCCTCCTTGCCCTTAACCCTGGACGCACACCACAATGCTGCGAAGCCGCCCCGGGACGCACCCATGGACCCTTCACCTGCCTATCCTGCAAATTCGCCTGCATCAGGACCCACACCAAATCCACAACCTCCAAACACAGCTCGGATTCTAACCACCTGAAGTGCATCCTGCTGAATACCCGCTCGGTCCACAGACACGCCACTGAACTCTGGGACCTACTCGGCACTGCATCGCCGGACGTCGCATTCCTTACAGAAACCTGGATGAACGCCTCATCAGCCCCTGACATCGCCATAGCCATCCCGGACGCTTACAAGATCACCCAAAAAGACCGCACCAACCAAACAGGAGGAGGAATCGCCATCGTCCATAAGAACACCATCCGAATCACGACCAGCTCCGACGATAACCTTGCAACCGCCGAACACCTTCACTTCCAGATCCACACCGACCCCAGAACCACACTTAGAGGCACCCTCATCTACAGACCACCAGGAACCCGCACACAATTCAACGAAGACATCACTGACTTCATCAGCCCACATGCCCTCACCTCCGAGAACTACATTCTTCTGGGAGACCTCAACTTCCACCTGGAAAAGAAAAACGACAGCAACACCACCACCCTTCTGGACTACCTGGCCAATCTCGGACTCAAACAACTTGTTGACACCCCCACCCACCTTTCCGGACACACGCTCGACCCTATCTTCTCCTCCAGCAAACACATCTCCTTCGATCACACCACAGCTCTCCATTGGATAGACCACAGCTGCGTTCACTTCAGCTACAATAAGACCACGACCCACAACCCCCCACAACCTATTCCACGAAGAAACTGGAACAAAGTCACCACCGACCAACTCTTCACATCGCTTAACCACAACCCACCTGCCATATCATCGGACCCAAACCATGCTGCCACCAAACTCACACAATGGATCACTCACAGCGCTGACGAATTAGCACCCTTGAAAAACCACCAGATCAAAGTAGGCAACAAAAAGGCCCCCTGGTTCAACGATGACCTTAAGAAATCCAAAAAGTTATGTCGTACTCTCGAGAAAACCTGGAGAAAAAACCCAACCACCGACAACCTGACCACCTTCAAGGACGCCTCCCGCAAACACCACCAATTAATCCGATCCACCAAGAAATCAGCATTCAAGGATCGACTCGACAACAACGCCCACAACAGCAAGGAACTATTCAACATCGTCAAAGAATTTACCAACCCCACCGCCGGCACCAACGACATCACTCCCTCTCAAGACCTCTGCGACTCCTTATCCTCTTTCTTCCACAACAAAATCGCCGACATACATAACAGCTTTGAAAACCAATCCGAGGATCAGTCCACTCCACTCACCTCCGAACCAAAACAGCTCTCTCACAACCTTTGCGCCTGGAACCCAATCACCACTGAAGACACCATCTGCCTGATGAACTCCATCCACTCAGGTTCACCAACCGACCCTTGTCCCCACCACGTTTTCAACAAAGCAGACTCCATCTTCGCACCCCATCTCCGCGATGTCATCAACTGTTCCTTCAACTCCGCTACCTTCCCGGAAAGCTGGAAACATGCCGAACTCAGCGCCCTTCTAAAAAAAAACACAGCAGACCCCTCTGAACTTAAGAACTACCGCCCCATCTCACTCCTCCCATTCCCTGCCAAAGTCATCGAGAAAACCGTCAACAGTCAGCTCGCCACCTTCCTTGAATACAACAATTCCCTCGACCCATCACAGTCTGGCTTTCGAGCCAAACACAGCACCTAAACCGCCCTCATCTCAGCTACAGACGACATTCGAACGGTTCTAGACAACGGAGAAACAGTCGCACTCATCCTACTCGACCTCTCCGCCGCCTTCGACACAGTCTGTCATAGCACCCTCATAAAACGCCTCAGCAATGTCGGAATACAAGGAAAAGCTTTGGACTGGATCATCTCGTTCCTCGCCGGAAGAACCCAGAGAGTCCGCCTCCCCCCTTTCAAATCAGAGGCCACCGAAGTCATCTGCGGCGTACCACAAGGATCTTCACTCAGTCCCACCCTATTCAACGTGTACATGAGTCCCCTCGCATCCATTGCGCGGCAACACAACCTCAACATCATCTCCTACGCAGACGACACCCAGCTGATCCTCTCCCTCACCAAAGACCCAAACACCGCCAAAACCAATCTACACGAAGGAATGAAAGAAGTAGCCGAATGGATGAAGAACAGCTGTTTAAAACTAAACTCGGACAAAACAGAAGTCCTCATCTTAGGACCATCACCCTCTGCCTGGGACGACTCTTGGTGGCCACCGGCCCTGGGTACAGCACCCATACCTACAGATCACGCACGTAACCTGGGCTTCATCCTGGACTGCTCCCTCTCGATGACCAGACAAGTCAACGCTGTCTCATCTTCATGCTTCAACATCCTACGCATGCTCAAAAAAATCGTCCGTTGGATCCCCGCCGAAACAAGAAAGACAGTCACACACGCTCTGGTCACCAGCCGACTGGATTATGAAAATACCCTCTACGCCGGAACCACTGCCAAACTACAGAAAAAACTCCAACACATCCAAAACGCCTCAGCCAGACTCATACTGGACATCTCTCGTCAAGCTCACATTTCCGGTCACCTGAAAGAACTCCACTGGCTCCCCGTCAACAAGAGAATAACGTTCCGTCTCCTCACCCACACTCACAAGGCCCTCTACGACCTAGGACCTCAATGCCTCAACACAAGACTGTCCTTCTACACACCCACCCGCCAACTACGATCATCCAACCAAGCCCTCGCCGCAATTCCACGCGTCCACAGATCCACCATGGGAGGAAGATCCTTCTCCTACCTAGCGGCCAAAACCTGGAACTATCTCCCCACGCACCTCCGCCTTACCCAGAACCACCTCTCCTTCAGAAAGCAGCTAAAAACCTGGCTTTTCGATAAGTAATGCACCCTCCCTCCCTCAAGCGCCTTGAGACCCTCTGGGTGAGTAGTGCGCTATATAAATTCTGGAACTTGAACTTGAACTTGACAGCAGGATTAGTTTATGAGCGCTTATGTGTCAGCAGAGAGAATAAATAAGGACATGCTTCTGTCAAGATGATTGTAGAAGTGGACACAGACTCACACTGTGATTCCAGACAAGCATGACTGTTCTCTGGACTTTCGAATGACTGACTCAGGAGCCTGCAAGGGGGTAGGGGACCACATACATTGTGCACATTTGACTGTACCACTGCTTGTCTGAATGCCTGACTCCTTCTTCAAGTGCATAGACAGTGACTGGGGGGCATATTATCAAGGACCGGAGTTAAAATTATTGCAGTTTTTACGGCAGGAAACTGCAGATAAAACAGCGATAATGGGCTTGATAATACGCCCTTGTTAATTCCCATAGAAGCCCATGTTGACACCACAAGATGGGCTTCTATGGGAATTAACAAGGGCGTATTATTCTATTGTATATGGCACAACCCATGCACTCATCCAAGCACTCAAACACTATCCTTGTACTAACTCATTCATTCAGGCACTATGCATTCATCCATCCAATCGTACAGATACTACTATTGTATTCATTCAATCACCCAGACCCTGCTCTTGCACTGTTCCAGTTACCAATTACCAAGGCACTACTCATGCACTCATACATTTACTCATGCGCTGTGCATGAACTTATACAGTCATCAAAACAGTAGCCATGCACTCATCCAATCACTTGTGCACTACCCATGCACTAATCCATTCACTAACACACTACCCATGGAGTCATCCAATCACTTAGGCACTATGCTTGCACTCAACCATTTACTCATGCACTCATACATTCACTCAGGCAGGTTTCATGCACTCCCCCAATCACCCAGGCACTACCCATCCACTCATTGAATCACTCAGACACTATCCTTCAACTGAACCATTCACTCATGCAGTACCCATGCACTCATACATTCACTCAGGCAGTACTTTTGAAATCATCCAATCTCCCACACAATACCATGCACTCGTCCAATCACCCAGGCACTAGTCATACTCTCATTGATTCATCCAGGTACTATCCATGCATTCATGGAATAAGCTCGGTACTGTTCTAGAACTCATCCAATCTCCCAGGTACTATGCATACACTCAGCCAATCACCCAGGCACTACCCATACACACATTGATTCACCCAGGTACTATCCATGGACTGATGCAATAAACCAGGTACGGTTATTGCACTCACCCATTTGTCCAGCAATGACACATGCTCTCATGTATCCACTCAGACACTGGTCATGCGGTCATGCAATCATTGAGGCAGAACCCATGCATTCATCCAATCATACAGACATTACCCATGCAGTCATGCACTCATTGAGGCAGTACCCATGCATTCATCCAATCACACATACACTACCCATGCATTTACCCAAAGAGCCAGGCACTACCCTTCTACTTATTCATTCACCCAGGCACTACCCATGCACTCATCCAATCACTAAGGCACTACATATGCACCCATAGAATTACTTAGACCCTAGCTTTCAATTCAACTGTTCAGTTATGCAGTACCCACGCACTCATGCATTTACTCAGACAGTGCTGAGGCTCTCATCCAATCATCCAGGCAATACACATGCACTTGTCCAATCAACCACGGACTACGTATCCTGTCATTAATTCATACAGGTACTCATTGACTCACCCAGGCATTTCTCTTGCACTCAGCAATCTCCCAGGCACTATGCATGCACCCATCCATTCACTCAGTCACTACCCATGCACTCATGCATTCACTCAGAAAGTACTCATGCAGTCATCCAATCACTGAGGCACTACCCATACTCTCATGTATTTATCCAGATACTATCCGTGCACGCATGGAAAAAGCCAGACAGTGCTATTGCACTTACTCATTCATCCAGCAACTACACATGCACTCATCCACTACCTCAGGCACTATCCTTCAACTGAACCATTCACTCATGCAGTACGCTTGCACTCATAAATTCACTTAGGTAGTACTTTTGCACTCATCTTATCTCCCAGGTACTAATCAAGTGCTCATCCAATCACCCAGGCAGTACTCATACTCTCATTCATTCATCTAGGTACTATCCATGCACTCATGCAATAACCTAAGCACTGCTCTAGCATTCATCCAATCTCCCAGGCACTATGCATACACTCATCCAATCATCCAGGCACTATTCATACACACATTGATTCACCCAGGTACTATCCATGCACTGATGCAATCACCCAGGCACTGCTGTTGCACTTACCCATATATCCAGCAACTACCCATGCACTCATGCATCCACTTAGGCACTGCCCATGCAGTCATGCAATCATTGAGGCAGTACCCATTCATTCATCCAATCATAGAGACACTACCAATGCACTCACCCAATGAGCCAGGCACTATGCTTCCACTAATCAATTCACTCAGGCACTACCCATGCACTCATCCAATAACCAGAAATTACCTATTCACTCATTGAATCACTCAGACACTATCCGCCTACGAGGAGTAAGGGCAGATTGACTGACGACGTGGAGGAATTACTCGTTTCCACTCATTTAACATATGGGTCACGGTGCAATATATTGTACCCTCTGAGGACTTAGTATTGGGACAACTCTTGTTTCTGCAAAGATTACTTTAGAGGCATTGATATACAACTTGCCAAGTGCACGCTAACGTCTTTTAAGATATGGGATTTTCGTCATATTGACTACAGTCACCGCCCTTCCCAGGAGTGTCCTGGGTGATTTCATCAGTCATATACCTGGTCACTGACTTCTTACTCTGTGATCTTCCTATCACGGTCAGATAGTTTCTTTCCAGATATTTGCCTATCACATACAGCACTTATCTGGTTACGGATTCTGTCATACGGGGTTGCTTTCCAGCGTTGGGAACCTTTCTTCCAGGAATTCCAGTGGGAGATGCTTTCCTGTTAAATACAGGTTTACATTGCTCCATGTGAAGAGACCGTTTTCCATACATCAACAATTCACTTCTTTGTCATTTTCATCCTTTTCAAAGTGTACGCTACACGTAACATATTGTTTGCCCTGACGTAGTTCCCGTCTTGAGAATTAAATGCTTTGGCTCGATTGTCTTAATTCAATGAATTTTTAAGGAATTTTTTAAATAATGAAGTTATTTTTCTACCTACATTTTGGCCTATTGGACTTCTTGAGCTGCGCACCCCAATTGTCTCATTACCTGATGCTCTGGAGCACAGTGACGTCACTCAAAGACTGGCGCAGGAGAAGTTTGCACTGCAACCATACATATAGGAATTGGCAAAAGGTGCGGCATAGGAGGTCCGTCGTTGTTGCTCTGTGACACTCAGGCACTATCTTTCAACTCAACAGTTCACTTATGCAGTACCCATGCACTCATGCATTCACTCAGATATTACTAATGCACTCATCTAATCAACCAGGCACTACCCATGCACTCATCCAATCACCCAGGTACTACCCATACTCTCATTCATTCATCCAGGTACTATCCATGCAGTCATGGAATCACCCAGGAATTGCTATTGCACTCATCCAATCTCCCAGGCACTATGCATGCACTCATCCATTCACTCAGTCACTATCCACGCTGTCATGCATTCACTCATACAGTAATCCTGCACTCACCCTATCACCCATGTACTACCCATGCACTCATACAATCACCCAGGCACTATCCACACAGTCCTTTATTCACCCTCGTACTACCCATGTACTCATCCAATTGTGGTAAATAAAATATTACCCTGGCAGAATTTCTAGGCATTAACAAAGTATCATGCATCAAATGAGAGACAGGATTCGTGGTGTATTATAGCTATAAAAAAGAGCCACGTTCATTAATTTACAAATAGCCACTTTCCTAAGTGAGTGTGCAAGCTAAACAAAATAAATTAAAAAAAACAAAAAAAAAACATGTTTTCTAAGTGAGTCTATTAACTGTCACAACGCTATTCTAAAGGGCAGCTTGCATTGGGAAAAATATTCTGTAGAAACATTCCTATTTAAAAAAAAACACACGGTTGCAGTACACTAATTAAAAGCACATTCTCTAATGGGTCTATTCTATAATTTCTTCTCATCCGTGAAAACATTAAAGCACTCTCCATGCAAAAACCCTTATCTCAATAAGACTGGTTTATTTACAACTACCGACCTCTGAGTCAAAACACATTAAATCAAGTGTTCCAAGGCAAACCCTTTACAAATACACTTCTTTACTCTCCATGCAACATTTTACCATTCAATCTGCAAACTGACTACGCCCATTGGATAACATGGCAAATCGCACCTCCGCACAAAACATGCCTTTTTCCACCACTTCCACAGCTCAGATCCTTTTCAATTGGCATCACAGTAGTCCAAGCGATTCCCTAAATCCTCACCAAAAAGCAACCAAATCCCTCCACTGGAACGGGTACGAATTTCCGCTCAAAAACACGCCCCCCCCCGCAAACACAAAAAAAACGCCAAAATCCCTCAGCACCTTGTTAAACAGCATGTTAAAACAAATACTGCCTACTCAGTACAAGATATTAACTCTTTGGCAGCTGAAGCACAATCATTCCCCAATGACTGCAGTACATGGGAAAGTCATGAACTCATCTCTCCACGTTATCACATAACACGTACGCACATCTTCAAAACATTTTCTCTAAGCACTTGAAAGAGATCCAGCTCTCTCCTCACTAACGTAATGATAACAAGCTCTGCACAAAACATAACCACATGGCGCTATTCACAAGCCATATTTACAAGAAACTCAACAAGTCACGAAAATGACACGCTATTCACAAGGCAAATTTACAAGGCGCTATTTACAAGGAACTCCACAGTAAACTTATAGCTCCAACTCTAACTCTAGCTAGTTCTTCTGAGAGGACGTTATTCTTTTTCTTTGGCTTTTTCCTCTGCTAGTTTATTTCTCTCTACTTTGTTGAATTCTTTCTCTGTTCTCCTATGTGACTCTTAGCGCCATAACTCAATGGCATCTTTCTGAGAGGGTCTTGACTTCCTCTTCCATAGCGCTTCCTCTACTCCCATAATGCATTCTGAATCCCATGTTCCTGAGACAGGCCATCCATATTTCTCCTCTAGATCCTTCGTGCAGTTTACCCATAAATCTAAAAACAAGATAGCGTCTAATCCATGCTTATTTATACATATAATGACCAGGTGTATCTCTTGGCGGGATGTTGACTGACTCTTCTAGTATACCTTTCCTGATCCCTATCTGACGTAATTTTGAAAACAGTGGCATGTTTGAAATCAATAAAATAAAAACACAATACACAAGAATAGACTGAAACAAGTAACAATCATTCACACTAGAACATCATAACATTGAAACACTAAAACAGATACCATTACAGAGAGTTAAACATGTACTTGAAAAACAGTTTTGTGCACTGAAAATACAGTACAACCATACCGGTCCCAAAAATTGAGACACGTCTTGACCGGGCCCACGTTTAACAGTGGACCCGTCTTGACCGTTCCCACCTTTTACAGTGGGCCCGTCTTGACCGTTCCCACCTTTTACAGTGGGCCCGTCTTGAAACTTGATGCATTCCCCATAGTGGTACTCACTGGGAAAGCAGAACTTGAAACTTGAAGGCCTCGGAAACTTGACTTGACTACGCTTGCGCCTTGGAACAGGTGGACCTCTGGAGACCTCGGACCTTGCTCTCTCACGGGCTGGGCTCTGGTTGAGACGATCCGCGTTCCTCACCGCCTCACTTGGATGCCTAGTCGCAGTCCGTCTCCTCCGTGGGCCTGAGGGAGTGGCAGGAAGTCCTGCTGAAGCGATTTGAAGTCCGTCACGGCTGTAGAAGGGGGCAAAGACTAGACCGACAACTCCGGCGAGTGGGGAAAGGGATATGTCCCTGTAAGGGCGCCAAATTATGTGGTAAATAAAATATTACCCTGGCAGAATTTCTAGGCATTAACAAAGTATCATGCATCAAATGAGAGACAGGATCCGTGGTGTCCAAGTTAAAATGGGCTTTATTCCAATAACTCGAGTCAAAGGGAGAATCAGTTCCATCACCACAGAGGCTCAGGAAGGGTCATCTAACAAGTCATAGGTGGGTGGGTACTTAGAGGAGGAGTTTGGATAGCTAGCTGGAACTATGCCCTAATTGTGCAACTTTGAGCATGACGTGCAATTGACGTGTAACTGGGAGGAAGCTGACTTTCAACCTAGTAGAGAGATCTCTTGTGTCAAGGCGACCAGCACATCTAGTACAACTGATATCTAGAGTCAGGGGATGTATTATCTGATTATTCGTTCATTGCATGAGGGCTGTGAGCTCTTCTATGGATGCAAGCACTGTAATCCACTTAAACAGAGACAGAATGGCTGGGCCCTATCTATGCAGATGGGTTCTGTGTACCTAATGTGATTCTGTAAAGCAACAGATAACTGTTATTCATAATACTGTCTTGGCAGGCCTCTTACTGGGCTTCTTGCGGCTTTCAGTGTGTCAGGAGTCATGAAATGCAAATACATGGGCCTTATGTTAGCTTAACTTTTGGGAAACTTTGATGACTGGCATTTCTAATGCAGGACATTAATGCAGAGGCCTAGTGATTCAGGCCACTACAAGGAAATATGCATGGATGACATGCACACACATGTAACATAGGGTATACGTAGGGGAAACATTTGTCAGGCAAAATTTCATTTTCCTCACAATCACCCAGACACTACCCATACACTCATTCATTCACAAAGGTACTATTCATGCACTCATGCACTCACCCAGGCATTACCCCTGTACACGTCTATTCACTCAGGCAGTATCCTTACACTCTTGCATCAACTGTCATACTACCTATGCACTCATTCAATCATGCAGGCACAATTCTTACATTCATCACAAACGCATTTAAGCAAGCAATCAGTTTCACTACATACAAGTTTTTTATTTTCAACCAGTATGGGTGGTTCCGTAGGAACCTTTTTTTTTAGAAGTTTGAGGTGTTTTTTTCTAACAATGTTTTATTTTTTGGATGTTTTTGACTTTTTTAGAGTGAAAAAAACGTAAGAAGTCCAACCGTAGTGTTTCTAAAAAACAAAGAAACACAAGGTTCAAAAACCAGAAACAAAATAACACTTATGAGTTTTTAACAGATTGATGATTGCATCAATGGAAAATTCACCAATGCAACCAATGCAGAGAGTTGTTAAACACTTCCTGCAGTGTATTCCTGCATCAGCAAGTTTGGGGAAGATCCGGGGTTGAGAAGTTGTAAGAACAGCTCCAGCTGAGGTTGAACGTTGATTTCCATCATCTGCTGCAGCTTGCTCCCTCTTCTTCTGAGCCATCACTTCTTGCGCAAGAGGAGTTGAGTGTAACGTCTCCAGATGTCTGCGAATTGATGATGTGCCACAAGAATATTTCTTCTCTGAACCTCTGGAGAGGACATTGTGGCAGATGGTACAGGTGAATTTTTGTTCGTTCACATTTTTTTCTCCCTTAGGCACAGTGAAACATGCCCAAACAATGCTCTCCTCTCGTTTCTTCACCGGTTCTTTAATGTCATCAATCTCCTCTGACGTGTCCTCTTCTGGAAGTGATGTTGCCATTCTTAGTTGTTACTTAGTCAAAAATATAAAGAATTTGGTAGAGCCTACAAAAAAGCAGTCTACACAGGTAGACACACCCAAAATAAGAGGAATAGAATAGGTGTTGTATCCTCCCTCTAAGAGAATGAAAAGCTTTTTAACGAATAAAAAACTTTCTTTCCATGTCACATGGAGTTCCGTAGGAGTCGCGCACCCATCGCGTATATGCCGCAGACCCCTAAAATTTTCAAAATTGAATTTAAAAGTATGAATTGCTATTAGCAAATTGTGTTTGACACTATTTTAGTGGAAAGTCTTTAAGCAAAACAGATATTTAAACTTGCAACATTGATATTTTATATTTTTAAAATTACCCCAGTGTCGCGACTCCTAAGCGAGCCCAGAAATATGTGCCAGCAGGGTTCGCGACTCCTTCGCGACCAGTGCACGATGGTGTCGCATACATGAAAATGTGACTTATAGACCCTAAAATATTTTATGAGCACAACAATAGTAATTTTTGGGATTCAATAATAAAACTCTTTAAAAAATATATTATTTTAGTCTAAGTACATATTTTAGACTTACATTCATATAACAGATTTGCAAACCGCACGTGAAGATCTGTGACTGGTGCGCAATATTATTGTGTCCTCAAAAATCTATTTAAAACATTTCAAAACAAATTGTTAACTTCTATATTACAATTGTTGTATACTCTTCATGATAAAAAATATACTATTTGTCCTAAATATGTCTTTTAGACCGACATTCTTATAACATATTGGCGCACCCACCGCGTACGCTCACGATCAGTGTGCGTCCCTTTTTAGTAAACAAAAAAAGATATAAAGAAGATATTTATCATAATGAGACAACAAAACACCATTTATATGTACATATATATAATCACAATAAAAACAGGCTTCAGGGATGTTATAGTTAGCAGTTAGCCTTTAAAAAACCTTAGAAATTCACTGAAAAAACCAGAGGTTTCAGCAACATTATAGTTAGGAATATGAATTTTAAAAAAAACTTGGAAATTCACAGAAAATACAAATGCTACAGGGACATTATAGTTAGGGTGACATTTCACTTACACAAAACCAGAGAAATTCAGCTGTTATATTTAGCTGAGATAACTATAACTCACGCTACCGCAATGCACTGCTGATGATACCTCAAATGACATCACTCATGACATCACTGATGATATCATCCACATATTCTCTGATGCACCAACTCACACCCCAATACAACCTATCATACACCCACTCCAAATTTCAGACAACCATTCTTGAAACCATTGATACACCAATACCAGTACGCACATACTCACTCACTGACTCTTAGGTCTACATACACATCCACTCACTTACCCATACAGGCACTCATACAACCAGTCCCTTACTAATACAGCCACTGAGATATTCACTCATACACCCATACAGCCACTGATACATCGTCAGTCACCCATAGGGCTACTCACAAACCGACTCACTCACCCAAACATTCAATCACACAGCCACTTACTCACTCATACAGAAACACATATACACTCACTGATACAGATACTAACAAATACTTACTCTCCTTACAGTCGCTGACACAAGCACACACTCATCCATAAAGCCACTCTCACAATCACGCACTCACACATACAGTCACTTATATACTCTGACACTCATATATTCTGCCTTTCACATATGCATTTATTCACTCATATCCCACTGAGACATCCATTCACTCACCAACACAGCCATACGGACACTCATTCACCCGTACAGTCCCTCACAGACGCACTTGTGAACCCATATACCCAGGGATTCACCCACTCATGCATCCATGCAGAGAGTCAAACACCCCCTCAACCACCCACCCAGATACCCAGACACACATACAGGTACTCAGACAACTAATCAATAACCCATATAGACACTCATGTACCTACTCATCAATCCATGCAGCCACTTACACAACAACTGACAGATGATATACACATAGTCAAAAGATCAAAGATGAGGGAGTGAAGAGGTAGTTCTAGGGAGCACTAAGGTGGATGCACCCTCCTCCATGCAATGGTATTCAGAAAACAAAAAGATCCACCTCTAAGAGGTTTTCTGTGAGCCCAATGATAAGAGGCATACACAGTATTTGTTAAAATACCCCTCACACACCAAAAGGACCCTTGGTGTCATGCTTCATCATCGAGGTCTTCCCGCCCCGCTGCGGGATGGGACGTGCTATGACTGGCGACTACGCTGGAGCACTTTTTGTATTGTAAGTGCTATGTGTGGTGTATTTTGAGTGAGTGAAGTAGGGTCAGGGGTGAATGGTAGAGTGAGATTAAAAAATACCTGGCCTTCTAAATATTAAATTTTTATTAGTCATAGGCTGGTATTATTAAAATGGTGTTTCGGAGAAACCAAGCTATTAATGTGCTAGTTCTCCAGGTGATGTCAATATGTTTTGAGGAGATAGATCCCTCTGTCACTCACTAAGTTGATATCAATATGTGAAATAGTGTATGTACAAGTGAAAATAAAATACAATACCTATGTGGTATGGAAGTATGTTTTACTCTAGCCCTGTCAGTATTTCTGAAAAGTGAGTGAGGGGAGGCGAGGAATATTCGACTTCGCATGAGATTTTCAATTACCTCTCGACCGTGACGGCTCATGGGGCATTGACTCCTGCTGTGTCTAGCTCACTTTTCAGAAATACTGACAGGGCTAGAGTAAAACATACACCGTTATAGTTAGTTGAGCTAACTATAACTCGCGAACCGCAATGCACTGCTGATGACGTCACATATGACATCATTCATGACATGGTCAGTGACATCACTGATGACATCACTAATGACATCTTAAATAACATCACTGATGACATCATCCACCTGAAATTCTGATGCACCTCATCACTAATATAACTAATATAACAGTTGATACACCCACTCTAAAATACAGACTACCATTTTCGAAACCATGAACACACTAATACCAGTTAGTACATATCCACTCACTAATTCCTAGATCTACACACACACCTACTCATCCACCCATACAGTAACTCATACAGACAGTCAGCCATCTATACAGCATTATCATATGTACTCACATATCTATACAGACACTCACACACCTCCTTTCATTCATAGAGTTATTCACACACCTAGTCAGTCATGGAAATAATCAATCACACTTTCATTTACTCACCTGTACAGTTATACACATACCACCTCACCTATTTAACCTCTTCGACGCTGATGACAGCTCCCGGCCGTCATGCATCACAGTGGGCGTGTGCTGATGACGGCCGGGAGCCATCATGACCACGCCCGCGATAGGAATGTTCAGCACTGCGCCGCAGTGATGAGGTTAAACATATACTAACACATATTTATACTCTAATACAATAACTAATACAAGCACACACTGATCCACACAGGCACTCTCACAATCCCTCACTCTCACATATAGTCATTTATACACTCCAACCCTCACAATCACTGCCTTTCACATATGCAGTTACTCACACATATACCACTGATGCATCCATTTACTTACCAACACACCCATACACACACTCACCCAGCCATACAGCCCTTCACAGATACAGTCTTGAACACATACACCCAGTGAATCATCCATTCACACATCTATGCACAGAGTCACACCCACTGCCCACCCACACAGACAATCAGGCACCCATACAGATACTCAGACAACCAATCAATAGGCCATATAGATCCTTATTTAGCTACTCGTGATAGAGCTAGTGATCATGCAGCGCCAACACCCAACAAAGCCACAGCACCCAGCACCACCATCACCAGAACCTCCCCCCGGACCACCACCCCTACTACCACCAAGGCAGCGCAAAACAGGACAACAAACCTTCCCAAAATGCCATGGACACTTAGTCGCACAACAGCAGAATGTTGGGAGATGTGGCAACCAAGTATGTGTGAAGGAGGCAAGTCACCCATCAATAATATGCACACAATACCAAGTATAGTGATGATGTGCTGTATAGACCTCACTATGCAAAGCACAAACCTCTCTATGTGGACATATACTATTGATACTTATAGTGTTGTGCACAGTGGGTGCAACCATGTTACCTCAGGCAGTGGGGATGATCTCGATCATGTAGTTGTGTTGTCTCCCCTGGAAGCGGAAGTGGAGTGGGCTGTTCCAATGTACGCCACTCCAGCGTAGGAGTATGAATAAATAAGCTGAGTCTCTGGGTGTGGTTCACTTGTGGGAAGGCCAACGAGTCTGCCATAGCAGCGGCCCTCACCCTGGCACGTGGCTGCTGCCATGACCATGGGCCTCCTCGACATAGGCCCCCTGCGAACCCAGCGGCACAGCACCGCAGACTTATGTCTGTACCGACTACTGCCTTCAAACTACACTGCAGAGAGCAGGGCTCACAATTCAGATGCAGTGGCGATTGCAGATGAAGCAGTCCAGTACGGAAGACACGTTGCTCCCAGTGTGGCCCGCACAGACCACACATGATCAGAGGCTGTGCACACGCTGTGTGCTTCAGGTGCCACTAACTCACTGCACCATAAATCATCACCACACGGCCTTATTAAGGCAGAATTCATTAGCGAAAAGACATTGCTCCCAGTGCGGCCCACCAGGACCACGTATTATCGCAGGGTGTGCACACACTGAGTGCTCCAGGTGCCACTCACTGTGCAGCTCAACTCAACGCCACACGTGGCTGTGCACCCATCCTGCCTCTGGCCTACACTACAGTCAGCAGGGCTCACAATTCAAGATTAGTGCCAATGCAAATTGTGTAAGAGACTATAATGGGTTAAGAAGACCAAATGCTCCTAATCTGTGCAGCTCAAGTCAGTGTCACGTGGCTGTAGGTCTTTGCTGACCGCTGGCTCCGGCCTACACTGTGGAAGACCGGGGACGCGTTGTGCCACTGAACCTGCACTACACAGGCCGGTGAGGCACCAACGTATGCACGTGGCTGTGGGCCCTTGCTCACTGCTACCTCTGGCCAACACTGTGGAAGACCGGTGACACATGGTGATACTACCCCTGTTCAACACAAGCCGATCCCACATGTGTAACTATGGCCTGAGTCTTGAATGGCAGTTACCCCAAGTCAGTGGCAGCGACCACAGCACCAGACTCCCTTTATTGAGAGAGGGGCCTTTGCATATGGTAGGCCGGCGACACGTGGTGCCACTGAACCTGCACTACAGCAGGTAGGTGGGGCCACCAATGTATGCACGTGGCTGTGGGCCCTTGCTCACCACTACCTCTGGTCTACACTATGGTCAGCAGGCCTCACAATTCAGATAGAGTCCCGATTGCACATGACGCAGTCCAGTAGGCAAGACACATTGCTCCCAGTGTGGCCCGTCCACACCAAGCATCATCACAGACTCATACAGTCTCAATGCTTCTGGTGCCACTAACCCTATTTAATACAAGCCGATCCCACATGTATAACTGTGTCCTGAGTCCTGAATGGCAGGGGCCCCAACTTCGTGGCAGCGACCACAGCACCAGACTCCCTTCAGTTTAATTTGTTGTTGTTTTATTTAAATAAAATGTTTTATATGTAAACCTGTACATGACTAAGATTCTTCTTTGTCCAACTGCACAGGGACCCCAACTTGGTGGCAGCGACCACAGCACCAGACTTCCTTCGATTAGTGAGGCATATTTCGATATGCACGGCCGGCGACACGTAGTCCCACTAACCTTCTTTAACACAAGCCGATCCCACATGTGTAACTGTGTCCTCAGTCCTGAATGGCAGTGACACCAACTTCGTGGCAGCGACCACAGCACCAGACTCCCTTCGATCAGTGAGGCATCTTTCCATATGCAACTAGAGTCCAGTAGGCAAGTAACTATCACATAATATCGTTTTAGTATCCTTGCTTCAAGAACTTTTTTTATATCAGTTATAGCTTTACTACAATGACCAAATTCATCTTCAAGTGTAAACTAACACTCAATAGCAGTCTACACTGCGGGCAGTACAGCTCGCAATTCGAATTTTAAATGCTAATTTTTTACAAGAAGATTGTACTTAGAAAATACAACACTTTGTCAGTGTATTCTATACTTATTTAATCTTTTCATGATACTTGAACACTGCGCTCACTAGGGCTCACAATTACAAATATTTCTTGATTCATTAACTACAGAGTCCACTAGGCAAGTAACCATCACAGGCCTCAAATCTACATAATGTCCTTTTAGTATCCTTTCTTCTAGAACATTTTGTATATCAGTAATAGCTTTAGTACAATCACCAATTTCATTTTCAAGTTCAAACACACATTAGCAGTCTACACTGCAGGCAGCAGATCTTGCAATTCGAATTTCAGACATGTGGTGCACTAACCCTCTTTAACACAAGACAATCCCACATGTGTACCTGTGTCCTGAGTCCTGAATGGCAGTGACGCGAACTTCATAGCAGTGACCACAGCACCATACTCCCTTTGATTAGTGAGGGGTATTTGCATATGGAAGGCCGGCGACAAGTGGTGCCACTGAACATGCACTACGCAGGCCAGTGGGGCCACCAACGTATGCATGTGGCTGTGGGACCTTGCTCACCACTACCTCTGGCCTACATAACGGTCAGCAGGCCACACAATTCAGATGATGTCCTGATTACACATGACACAGTCCAGTAGGCATGAAACATTGCTCCCAGTGTGGCCCATCCACACTAAGCATCACCACAGGCTCATACAGCCTCAATGCTTCTAGTGCCACTAACCCTATTTAATACAAGCCGATCCCACATGTATAACTGTGTCCTGAGTCCTGAATGGCAGGGACACCAACTTCGTGGCAGCGACTACAGCACCAGACTCCCTTCAGTTTAATTTGTTGTTGTTTTATTTACATAAAATGTTTTATATGTAAACCTGTACATGACTAAGATTCTTCTTTGTCCAACTGCACAAGGACACTTCCGGGCCAAAGAAGTTTGTTGGGGGTATGTTGGTAATGTGCGTTACCTGCTGATCTGGGGAGAGGCAGTGTGAAAGGGGTATCTCTGACAGAAAGAACTCTGATATCTTTTCAGAAATGCCTCGGATAGATGCCAGCTGACGGACTGAATCACAAAATGGCTTTTCAATGCTTATGTAGTGTGACTTATGAACAGTTCACACCCAGGCTCGCAGAGGGACAGCTGTGGCCCCTGGGCTCGACTCACATTGGGAGAACTACGAGTCGTCAACTCCCAAAGGAACAGCAGCATAGTAGCTCCCAGAAATACAGGCACACTAGCATACTAGCTCACAAAGGTAGAGGGTTGCGTGCCGATGGACTGGCTTCTAATGGCATAACTGCGAAATGGTGATGTTAGACTTATGGAGCGTGACAGAGTTATCTCGCACAGACAGAGCTCTGCTATATTAAATTGCCCCAGAGACCTTTCTTTTATATTTTCACTTGATGCGACAAAGTGCGTTTTTTCTGGACCAAGACCTTTCTCCCTGCCACATTTGGTGTAATTGCGTTCAGCAGCTTGACCTGTAGCCTTGTCTAAAGTGTCCTATTGAAAATCCATTGAGAAAACATGTTTTCAAACCTCCACATAGCTACCTGTGGCAGGTGTACTCGCTATTTGTGTGCAGGTCAGTGGTCTAGTTGTCAACATGTTACAGCCACTCCCTGAGGGCCTGTTTGCACACACACCACACCCGTCCGGCACATATGACACAGGCCATGTGACCACGCAATTATAATGGATCGACAATGTCACATCCTTTATTCCCGGATGACTGGATGGCGGACGCTCCACGGGTCTCCATCATAAAGAGTCCATGAAGAGTTGCGAAGAGGGTTAGTCGCACCCTGAGCTGTGTGGCCATCAGGGGCCTGTCACCACGTGGCGCGGTCTTGAGATGCACAGGGTTAGTGCCACCCGAAGCTGATGTGCCCGTCAGAGGCCTACCACCACGTGAAACAGACTTGAGTTCTGCCGGGCAGCGGAGAAGCTGATATGGTCTCAGCCATTGATGACTCAGGACTCAGCAATATGTGTGAGATCTGCCAGGCCGCGGAGAAGCTGATGTGGTCTCGGCCATTCAGGATTCAGGAGTCAGCGGCTTCTGTGAGATCCGCGGAGTTTTCATGGGCACGTGGAGTGCCCACTGGGACACACTCCAGTGACAGCAGGTAATTATTTGGTCATAGATGCGCAGGGGCGGCAGTGTCTCTCTCTCTCTCTCTCTCTCTCTCTCTCTCTCTCTCTCTATATGTATATCGCTCTTTTCCCTCTCTTCACTCTCACTCTTTTCCTTCCTTTCCTTCTATCCCTCTCTCCCTTCTCCATTTCTCACTCCCTTTCTTTCTTTCCTTCCCTCTCTTTTTCACTGGCTTTGTTTTCCTTCTCTGTTTCTCTGTGTGTCACTCTTTTGATATGCGCAATACACACGTCCTTATTTTGTGCTTTATTTTCCAGGCTCTGTTGTCAACATCCATGGTCCCCACAGGAGTGTCCCTCCTTGTTGTTTTGTATTCCTTTTGGTAAATTTAGTTTATTAGTTATCGTTTATATATATGTTTATGAAAAAAGAAAGTTTGGAAAAAAAACATTTTTAATAAAGTTTTTGGTTGTTTTCTTAAGTGCTATGTGACTCTTTCTTGTTCTTATTACTGTTATGTGGTGGTGTCCACCATGGTGTTAACTTTTGGGACAGTTATCGTGGGAATAATGGTGGTGTCTGCAGTTTGCACCAACTTCTGAATAGTGTGTTAGATTTATCTCAACTTTAGTAGCATTAAAGTGCTGATAATGAAATGCAGAGTAGCCGTTCCCGTGCAAAAAGACACGAGGTGCACCTTTGCGATTTATTCTAAATACTAAAATCCAGTATTGAATTGCACTCTGGTAGTGGGTGCAATCAATCAAGAAATCTCATTGTATTTATAATGATTGGCAATAGTGGGTCAAAAAGACACGAGGTGCACCTTTGCGATTTATTCTAAATACTAAAATCCAGTATTGAATTGCACTCTGGTAGTGGGTGCAATCAATCAAGAAATCTCATTGTATTTATAATGATTGGCAATAGTGGGTCAGGTGCTGGATCTTGATGGGATACACAGCCCAGTTCATTCATTGCTCTGTACACGAAAAAGTCACATTACAACTTTCACAAGAACTGCGATGCGAAACAAATTCCGGTAATAAGCCGCATTAACAGCAGGAATTTTACACCTGCTTTCTGCTGGTGTTAAGCAGGACGACTACCTGCAGCATGAAAGGGAACACAGCCAAGAGCCAAACCGGAACACCCACGGGTGCCATAGATTCAATGAGCATGATACAGGGATACCCATGAGGGCCACAACACTCATCGCAACAACCCCAGGACCATCAACACCCCCGAACACACATCTGAGCAAGTGTGTCTGTGAGGTCATTGTGTTAGCATGATAGGCACGGGCCCTGCAACATCACAGTGTGCTGTGTTCAACGGACGTTTCCATGACACCTCAGCGTTTGGCAGTGACCCAGGACATGTAGCTACGCGCGCATCCTCCTGCATGATCAAGCAGCGTGTGCTGGTCCGGCGTACACAGGTCAGCGCAGGGGTGTGCCTATCCGGCAAGGGGAACAGGGTGTCTCGGACATGTCCGTGTGCAGAAAGTGCGGTAAGTGTGTCTCTGTGTTCTGGTGTGGCCTGCCACAAGGGCCACAGCAGTCGATGTTGTAAAGTGGCATGCACCACCTCCAAAGGGCAGTATCACAGTGTTGCACGTCTGCTGCATGTCCTGGGTGCACTGCCTTTGGCAGTGCTGTGGATCACTTACCGGCTGAGCTTCTGCATTGCGGACATCACCTGCGTTCAACCTGGATTCCAATGTCGCACATGGGTATCCGAGTGGTGCATGGACATGTTCCTCTCCAACGAGTGGGTAGCTGACAAGAATTATGACAGGTGTGTGCGCCCCCTATTGGCCCACGACCAGGAGTGTCATGGTGATGCCCATTTATGTCATGAATGGATGTTTGGTATGCATGTTGGGAACTGGGCCTGAGAGATTGCACGTGTCGTAATATGCAGTGAGCAAATTGACCCACTTGCCGATTCGGCTTTGGTGCACATTGGGTACATTGGTTGGAGTCAGCACATCTATCCCGGTCACCTGATGGACCACGTCGACGACATGTCAAATATTGTGGCCAACCATCACTCATTAGAAATAGTGGCTTACGCAGCTGCACTCGTGTTCATGGACGAGTAATAAGGTACCTGTAACCACGACTCGATGTGCCACATTTCACGTGTCCCGCCGCATCAATGCACATTGTACATCTGGTCACAGGTCCCAAAACAACAGTGGACATGGCTGCATTGGTGTAGAATTTTGTCCGAGGCGCGGACAGCCAATGCTGCTTGACACTGACGTTTGTTGGTGATGGACTACTTCGAGATGAACATGGATGTTTTCCTATGTTCCGTATTCAGGCATGCTGCTGCATTTGTCTGCATATCGTGGCACTACTCTTGTCCGTACTGACACACACTTTTTTTTATAACGTTTCCACATTTTCACTTGTCTCCAAATGTGTTGTGTCTTGATTTGTATGCCAATGTGTGTGTCACACATTCTCTGGCTGCCTGCCATATGTGAATTGCTACCCCATCCAGACTGTGGGTTTGTACTTATGCGTTCTCATGTGCCTCTTTCATACTGACGCTTTTGGACGTTTATCCACCACAGGTGAGTGCATTTGTGTCCTGTGTTCGATCGTGCGAAAGTTTGTGTTTGGACAACATTGTGTTGGATGATGTGTGTGTGCTGTATTATGTGTGAGATGTCCCTTCATGTGAGCTATTCTTCACCTTTCTCCCTTTCAGACAGTGTGGTTTTCACTTCTATGTTCGTTCAGTGGTGTGATGTTGGAGGGTGTGTGACTTGTGCTCCTTGTCGGTGTGTTTCATTTTGACCATGGTTTGTCTATAGTTGTGCTGTACTTAATTGTGCATGTGTGCCATTGTGCCCATCTCTCTCGTCCCCCCACTCCCTGCTTCTTCCTATTCCTGGTGCTGTTGTGTCTGTAATTTTGTTGCTCCCCACAGAAATACATGTAATGAACAAATCAGAATAGTTCCTTTATTCTTTTACGTTTCAAAACATCTCTCTATTGTTTTTTGTTTAATTTTCCATATAAACAGTTTTTTTAATATTCAAGGACACATAGAAGTCAGAAGTGCAACGTATTCTATCAACACACTTTCTAGAACATTCGACAACACGTGCAGGTTAAAAGTTCATAATTTGTTTAAACCTAACGATATTTTTTTGCAACATTTTCTCGAACATTTAACGGCACATGCAGGTTAAAATTTCATGATTGTTTTAAGTTCGAACAGTGCCTTCCAAATGCAAGTAGCAGGTGTGGTTGAGTTGAGCAAATTTTATCCTATGATATGTACTCCACGTTTAAACTGCTTTCTCTTAACCAATCACAAAGACACTTTTCCACAAAATGAATGTACACCCTACTTTTAAAAAACAATGCTTTTCATCTCCCAATCAGGTATCGTTTTGTATGGCAAAAAAAGTAGTTCCCCATCTTTAATCATATCTCTTATTCTACGAACAGGCTGCATGAGCTAAGGACATCTATCCGTACCGCCCAGCCAAACCTTTAAAATGCTAATGTGAATCGTAGGACATAGCTATGTTTTTCTGGTGCAAGAGGTATGCAGAACAGAGATGTATTGACTTAGACCTAGGTTTACAAAATGTGGACATTAAATGGTTTGGACAGAGAGGATTGAAGTGGCACCAATTGTTGCCTTTGGTTAAAACCTGTTTGCATCTCCAACACCCTGACTACATGATTGTGCACTGTGATTGAAATGACCTAGGCACATTGACTGGGGTAGGTTTGCAAATGCTAATGAAGGACACCTTTCGACAATTGATGTTCCTTTTGCCTCAAATTGTCTTTGTATATTCCAATATATGCCAAAGACAGAAGTGGAAATGGACAAACCAATTTTGTCCTCAGATTGAAAAATCTAGGAAGAATGTCAACAAAGCTGTGTCTGCATACCTCAGAGACCATAGACTGGGCACGATCTACAACAACAACATACGTTTTGATATGGTTGATAGCTAGAGAAGTGATGGAGTGCACTTCACAAATCAGGGAAATAGAGTTTTTCTGGATAACCTGAAGCTTTGCATCCGCACTTATATGTATCTCCAACTAATAAACACAATGGCTCTTTTTAGAGCCGCGTTAAATTCCCAATATCGGCTCGCAGAGTGACAGCTGTGATCCAGCTAGCACAGGGAGCCATGTGGGCCGTCGAGCAGCCTCGCAGAGGGACACCTGCGGCCCGTGGGCTCTGCTCGCACATGAAGAGCTACGGGCCGTCGGCTCGGCTCACACAGTGTGCGCTACAGGCCGTCGACTCGCTCACGCACACCGGCGTGCTGGCTCGCAGAGGGAGAGCCCAAGTCAAACTCGCAAAGGGAGAGCCCCTCCTACACCATTCACCCCCAAACTTTCAATATAGGAGCTAATCAAAAACAGAGAAACTTTTTGGATAATTTCATAAACATTTGTCAAATGACGCCAAAGTTACAAGCACATAGAAGACTCCACGAGGGGGGCCACACAACCCCCCTCCCAACATAAGTAAAGCCACAGGGCCGCGCGGACCCCAGCAGATCCCTGCATCCCCTACGAGCCCCAGCTAATATTTTTTTAGAAATACCCCGGAAACTAGCCCACCTAAGGGCCTCATTAAAATAAAAAGCGAGAACCCGCGACCCCAGCGCACATTTTTGACAATATTTAGTTTTTTTTAAATGATTTTTTGGGCCCTGGGGGTCCTTCTTGGATCCCCTGAGTAGACCTAGGGGGTCAGGGTTTTTCTACCCTACCCCATTCACTTGTTTTATACCTTTGTTTCTCTGTTTTTGTGTGACTCGCTTCTACCAAGCCACAAGATGGCTGCCAACACTTCCTGGTTTGGAGTGCTAGCAGCCAATCACAGTGAAGCTCGCGCACGCGACTTAGGCTCTGCCCAGATATTGAAACTTTTATTTTTCTAATTTCTCAGCAACTACTGAACAGATTTAAACAATTTTTAAAAAGGTCACTTTCTGACTCAAGCACCACCTTTCTGCCAAATTTGGAGTAATTCCGTTCAGTAGTTTTGGTTGTAACCTTGCACAAGGTTTCCTATGGGAAAATGTTTTTTTTCACTCTTATTTTTTGAATTTCTCAAAAACTACTGAACGAATTTACACCATTTAAAAAAAGGTTGCTTTCTGAACCAAGCTCTACCTTTCTGCAGGATTTGGGGTAAGTCAGTTCAGCAGTTCGAGCTGTAGCTCGTCGCAAAATTTCCAATGGAAATTAACATGACGAAAACAACTTTTGGGACCCCCCCTTTTATCTCAGCTTCAGCTTGACGAATCAACCTCAAACTTTCAGGATCGGAGCTGACCTAGATAGACTTTCCTTTTGGAGAATTTCAGGAAGATTCAGCAAACAATGCCAAAGTTATTAGCAAATCAAAAAATACTATTCCTATGGAAACTAGGTTCTAACTACCTACTGGTGACTGACAGTAGGTAATATATATATATATATTTATATATATATATACGTGGGAATTTCAATGGTTTTATGCGAGTAAAATTTCCAGCTAACTATAACTGGTGTAAAACCTATAGTTTTTTCAGTGAATATATTTTGCTGCCGAATAAAATACTTTTTGAAGCACAGCAACTCCTTGAGTGTCGTCGCACGTTTCCTTTGCATGGGAGATCTGTTTCAGATAATTGGGCCGCCGGGACCCTAACGACGACCCACTCGCGAGCAGGTACTGGCCGAATACCGGAATTGTGACTTTGCAATATATATATATATATATATATATATATATGTATATATATATATATATATATTCACTGAAAAAACTATAGGTTTTACACCAGTTATAGTTAGCTGGAAATTTTACTCGTATAAAACCATTGAAATTCCCACTTTATAGTTAGTTGGACTCACTATAACTTGCGCGTGCAATGCACTGCTGATGATGTCACATATTACATCACTCATGACATGGTCAGTGACATCACTCATGACATCACTGATGACACCATCCAGTGAATGTCTGTCTTTCTGAAAAATAAATATGTGTTATATATGTATATGTAAAAGTTGATGGAAGAATACATGTTTAAATAAGTGTTTACATGGATGTTAAAAAAAAAAAATGATTGGTTAACTGGTTTATTAAGTGTATCTTAGTGAATACATATATTAGTGAGTAACGTTTAAATATTTAAATATATGTATTAGTGTTTCACTTTGTGTATAAGTGGCTGCATGGCTTGGTAAGTAGCAACATGTGTATGTATATGGGTTATTAGATTTTTTTTTAGTTTCAGTATGAGTGTCTGTATGGTTTGGTGGGGGTATTACTTAGCACATACATGCATGAATGACTGACTCTGTTTGTATTTGTTTTGAAGACAGCATATGTGCATGACTGTATGGGTGGATGAGTGTGTATATGTGTGTGTTAGTGAGTGAATGACTGTCTCACTAGTGTCTTTATCAGTAACTACATATGTTTTAATGTAGTATATGTGAATATTGATGTATATAAGTGAGTATATGTGAGAGTAAGAGATTGTAAGAGTTCCTGTTTAAATAAGTATGTTTTTCTATAAGTGATTGTTTATGAGAGTAAGTATGTGTAAGTTTCCTTAGAAGTAAGGTGGTAGTGTGTGTATAGCTGTATATGCAAATAAATGGATGTTCAATAGTTTATTTGCATGTGTGAGTATGTGTGAGAGTATCTTTTGGATGACTGTCGGTGTGTAACAGAATGTATAGGTGTATCACTACATATGATGAGTAAGTATATGTATGAGTCACCATATATAACTGTTGGTGAATGAGTGGATGTGTACATAGATGGTGGAATTATTGAATTTGTTCTTGTAACTGGTATGGGTATCTCCATTTTTTTGAAAATTTTAGTTTCTATTATTGAATATGTGTTTCAAGGGTTACATTACAGTGAAAGGAGGTCCGTCAGTCTGTCACAAGGATGGTGTCATCAGTGATGTCATGAGTGATGTCACTGACCATGTCATGAGTGATGTAATATGTGACATCATCAGCAGTGCATTGCACGCACAAGTTATAGTGAGTCCAACTAACTATAACGTGGGAATTTCAATGGTTTTATGCGAGTAAAATTTCCAGCTAACTATAACTGGTGTAAAACCTATGGTTTTTTCAGTGAATTTAATAGGTTTTTTAAATGCGAATTCCTAACTATAACTGGTGTGAAACCTATGGTTTTTTTCAGTGAATTTCAATGGTTTTTTAATAGCAAATCTTAATAGGTATAGAAAGTGAAACATTTTAAAACGAATTTTATATTGTATAAATATGTAAAAAAAAAAAAAAAAAAAATTTTTATTTGTAACCCGGGGGCGCTCCCAGGGCGCGTACCGGTGAACGCACGGGTAAGCGCAATGTTACAGCGCGCCCCGGGGCGCGTACCGGGGAGCGTCCCGTTAGCGCTATCCTCGCGAACGAAAACAACATCGTGACGTTTTGCGTAACCGCGTGATGCGTCATATGACGCACAGCGTAATCGCAACCGAAAGCACGCGATCGCATACGATTGCGAAACGTCCTGACGCGCTTACGCTACGCACCCGCGGGCGCGCCCCGGTGCGCGTAGCGTAAGCGCGTCGGGTCATGTGACCTGAAAATAACACTTTCTATTGGTGCAGAACAGTTTTGGTTTCCAAATGAGTATAGCCTGGGTCTTGTGACCAGCCTGGGTCTTGTGACCTGAAAATAACACTTTCTATTGGTGCAGAACAGTTTTGGTTTCCAAATGAGTAAAGCCTGGGTCTTGTGACCTGAAAATAACACTTCTGATTGGTTCAGCACAGTTTTTTTTTCCAAATGATAAAAAACCCCACCTTTCTTCCTCACTCTGACTTTGTCTTTTGACTGAGGAAGACCTGTTTCATCTACAGAGACAATTATGGAAGCATCCTGCTAACTATTCTCGTGCAGAGATCAGGGAACTGGTCAGTCACCTCCCCCAGTGTTCAAGGACCAGCTCAAAAAGAAAGCAACCCAGTCAATCGGACCCAGAAACAACGGAGACGATGCCTTGCATTTAGCAACAATTTGGTACTTTTAGAATCACTTGTACTGAATGTGGCAAGCTCATCGCCTATGGTGAAAAGAGCGTAAAGCTGATCGTCCTTGCTGGTCAGAATCACATTTGCCCCAAACAAAAGAAGTAATTTTTTTTGTTTTTTGCTCCAGTTGAGCCATTTTCAATTCCCTTTCTCTTTGTTTCTTCCCATAAAAAATACAAAAAAAAAATATAAAACTGTTTTGAAAAGCCAAAAAAAGTACAAAATGTTCAAAAAACATTAAAAAAATATAAAACAACAAAAAGAATTTAAAAAAAAGTTATTTTCAGAACTACCTTTCATTTATAAAATGAAACCTATATTTTTAAAGGATCTCTGTCAACTTTTTTGTCCTTAGGGTACGCGTACCGGGGCGCGCCCCGCAAAAAAATTGATTTTTTTTTTTAATGAAGCAGTTAGCATGAGGGAAGGACACAAAGAGAGTTATGTTAAGAGAAAAAGAGCTACAAGATGACCACAGAGGGATTGTTTATTACATAGTAAAAAATAGAGAAGGTGTAATTGGATGAAAGTGAGAAAAGTAAAATGACTAAAGGAGCGAAAGAAAGGAAGAGAGAGGAAGAACACTAAAGTAGAGATAGTGTGAGACTGTGATTGGCTGTTAAAAGAAAAAGAAAGGACAGTAAAAAATGGAGAATGAAGGGTAGTGGCGGAACCACGATAAATGAAGAACGATGAGGGAAAGTGAGAAAAGACCAGGTAGTATAAGTAAAGAGGGGTGAAAGAGGGAGAAAAATTGAATTAGGATAACACATGGGGAGTGACAAAGAGAGAGGACAAAGAAAGTAAAGGAAACAGTACCTGAATGGGCTTGAGTAAAACAGCAAAAAAAGATAAGTAATGTAGTGTGTGTGACTTATAGGGAGTCAGTGGGTGTAGGTCAGAGTGTGGGTGTGTAAGGTGTGTCTGTGGGTGTGGTTGTGTGGAGTGTTTTGGTATGGGTGGAGGTGAGGGTGTGTGAAATATGTGTGAGAAGTGTATGAGTGTGGGGTGTATATGTGTTCGATGTATGTGTGTGTATGGAATGTGTGTGTGTTTTTGAGGAGTGTGTGTGGGAGGTTTTTTGTGTGTATGAGGTGTGTGTGTGGTGTGTGTGTGGGGTGTATGTTACAGGTGTGTGTATGTGGGAGGGGGATGAGGTGTATGTGTAGGAGTAAGGTAAATAATTAAGAAAAAGAGAATGAGTGAAGAAGCAAAGGAAGGGAACAGAGGGTAAGTGAAGTAAAGAATAGGGATCGAAAGAAGTTGAATATAAGAGGGTAAATAGGGAAAGGGGAGTAAACATGTAGAATAAGAATAAGTGAGAGAAGCAGAGTAAAGACACAGGAGTGAGGTAGATTGAGAAAATGTTAGTGACCTTAAAGCAAAGGGTGATGACAAACTACATTTATTTAGTCATACTTACCATATAATAAATGTAACTTTAATTAATTGTTTTACTACAGTTTATATCTGGGAAAGAGAGAAGAAAAAATAAGTTAAAATTAGTAAAATATGTATTTTAAATTAAAAGATACAAATGAAGAGGTTAAAAATCATAACGCTCTATTTACAAATAAAGTTAGAGTGAAGGACACAGAAAGGGAAATAATAAACTAAGGTAGAAGGACAAAAAGAGAGAAAAAGAAAAAGACTTAGGCTTCTCTGCTATAATTAGGAATTTACTTACGCTTCTTCACAGGCACTTTTTTATATTTCTACTTCCTGCCTGTTACCATACACTGCCCAAAGTTAACTTCACTGTTAAAAAATCAAAACTACCTGTCTGAACTTAAACCCAACAGTGCCATATTTCTACTGATTTCTTTTTTTTTTAATGCAAATTTCAGCACTAAAATGGAAGGAGAACAAAACGTTTCCTTTAAAATTGTCCTAGAGATGAACAATGAAGAAATCATTGAACCCAATGACTTGGAATTCATGGATGAATGACGGGACCATGAACTTCTACAATGTGTAGAACCTGTGGATTTGTTAATTCAAATATGAGGACGTTTCTGACACTCAAATGATAGAAGTTATGTTTAATTTAGAAAAAGAATCTGAAAAATAAATGTATATTTAAAAATTCTAAAATTGTTTGAGACATTATTCATTTTCATATGTAATTCTTAAACTAGTACCAAATTGATTATAATGTAAAGTCAGACTTATAGTATACTGTGCAACTTTTTTGTGTTACATAGTAATTTTGCTCATAGATACTTCCTTTCTCCCACTATATTATCTCCAATGTGTATTTGACATCTCTTTTTCATCTCCTGCCTCCATGTTCTTTCTGCTTTCCTGACAGACTATGGTATGGATTCCATATACCACAATAACTTCTATAACAACATGCAAAATATCTACAGAGAAAACGGTGTACATTGAATTTAAGACTCTGCATTGGTACCTACATGTTGGTACTTAAATCACCCACACAACACAACAACTCTATTCAGAGATACCCTACCTCTAAGCACTTTAAATTATTATTTTAGTGTTTCACTGAGTTTTCCCCATGTGTGTGGGGGGGGAGGTGTGTGTGGGGGATGTGCGGGGTGTGTCTGTGAGGTGTGTATGTGTGTGTGTGTGTGTGTGTCTGGGGGGGATGAGGTGTATAGGTGTGTGTGTGGGTGTGGGTGTGTGGGGTGTTTGGGTGTAGGTGGGAGTGTGGGTGTGTGAGGTGTGTGTGGGGTGTGTGTGGGTGTGGGGGTATGTGTGTAGGATGTGTATGTATGTGTGGGATGTGTGGATGTGTCTGTGAGGTGTGTGTGTGTGGGGGGGAGGTGTGTGTGTGGGATGTGTGGGGTGTGTCTGTGAGGTATCTGTGTGTGCGTGTGTGTGTGTGTGTGTGTGTGTTGGGGGGGTGAGGTGTGTGTGTGAGTGTGGGTGTGTGGGATGTGGGTGTGGATGTGTAAGGTGTCGGTGTGGGGTGTTTGGGTGTGGGTGGAGGTGTGCGTGTGTGAGGTGTGTGTGGGGAGTGTGTGGGTGCGGGGGTGTGGGGTTGTGTGCGTGTGGGTGTGTGTGGGACGTACTTGTAGGTACCTAAAACAGCCACAGAACCCAAAAGCTCTTTTCAGAGCTACCCTACCTGTAATCACTCAAAATGATTATTTTACACTATTATTTTCACTATTTTTCACCAAAGTACGCTCCCCGGTACACTCCCCGGTGCGCGTACCGGGCGCTCCCCCCGCGAAAATCGAAAGAAAAAATTAAAACTTTTTTTGTCCCGCGGGACCCTTTTATGGCCCCCACATCAAACCTAGGGGTCAGGGGGGGGGTGTACCCTGCCCCCTTTTGGTCATTTCCCCCTTTTGTTTTTAGCCACCTCTTGTGTCTCGGTCCTACCGAGACACAAGATGGCGGCCGCTCCGGACTGTTTCAAATGTTTACAGACACCCGAGAGCCAATCAGCTTCCCGTGCGCACGTCGCATGGCGCGCCCGGAGCACTCCCCGGTGCGCATACCGGGGTGCTGCCATAGATATATAAATTTTTTTGAACTTAAATTACTCAAAATCCTCTGGAGCACATATCTTGAGACATAGCAAAGGCACATCGGGCTACCAGTCCCTACAATTTTGCCAAGTTTGGTGAAAATCCATTCAGCCGTTCGAGCTAAAAGTGCGACCGACCGCCCTATGGAAATTAACATGGGGAAAACACGTTTTGGGACCCCCCTTTTATCTCGGCCCCCACTTGACGAATCCCCCCCAAACTTTCACAGAAGGAGCGGAGCGCCGCGAGGCAAAGTTGCTGAAAACTTCAGGCCGATTCCTCAACCGGCGCCAAAGTTATTCCAAATAGAATGTTGCGATTTCCCTATGGAAATCAATCCTAACTATAACTACCTACTGGCGACCGCCAGTAGGTAATATATATATATATATATATATATATATATATATATATATATATATATATATATATATATATATATATATATAAATTCAAGATTGCCCGGCAGCCGCCAAGCTCCGCTCTCCTCGAGCCACTTTACGAAGGCGGTTCATGTGTAGGTAGCGAGCCTTCATATAAATTCGACTTTCTTACTCGTGAGAAAGGGAGGTGAGCTCCTGAAACGCGTAGAGTTGTTTTGCTTTTGAACCTGCATTAAAACGTTTCTTCAGCAAGAAGTTGTTCGTGTGCTTTCTGACCTGAAGTAAAGAAGTCGAAAGTCGAATTTATATATATATATATATATATATATATATATTTTTTTTCCAATATATATTTCCATCACAAAGTTGCCTGGATCGAGAGAGCCCAGACCGGTGAGTTTGTATAAGCCATATCTTTAATTGGAGGAATGCAATGAACAAACAGCGGAAATGCCCAACGCACATGTAATCCTGCCAAAGTTGCCAACGCGTTTCGTGCTGAAAAGCACTTCTTCCTGGGCTGCAGGCATCTGCGAATGATAGTCATGGTACCAGCATTAGTCAAAGTATTTTAACGCCCAAGTGGGCGCGGCCAACTCCCATGGCCTTCTGGTTAATGTAGTGACTTGCGTATTACTCAAGTGAGCTGCCGTGCCATCACTTAAATTTTGAATCCCCGGTGGGTTGCGGTGACATCCACCGCCGTCAGTCATGCCTCATAATTTCATCCAATTCGGCAACACTTGTCCCACAACTGTGGCGTAGGTTGATGTCACAGCAGGACTGCACCGGAGTGCAGCAGGGCTTCTCTCGCGGCTCAGGCTGCGTCGCCATTCATCCATCACAAAGTTGCCTGGATCGAGAGAGCCCAGACCGGTGAGTTTTTATAAGCCATATCATTAATTAGAGGAATGCAATAAACAAACAGAGGAAATGCTATCATATCTACCAATGATAGTCACGGCACCAACATTAGTCTTACTTGAGTAATACGCAAGTAACTACATTAACCAGAAGGCCACTGGAGTTGGCCAGGTTTATTTTAAGAGGCTATTGCCAGCACTCCCCACACCTACGCGTTTCGACCAGCAGGTCTTGGTCACAATTGTCCTCCTACAATTTACATAATTTATACCAGGTAGTCATTTTAGCACATCATGATGCATTGTGGATCTGGTAGTTAATATTGTTTCATATCACTTTTTTTCATATTTCTCTTTCTTATATGCATTACATTTCATGGCAAATCGGCGAATAAAATTATTGTATACGTGGTTTTCATTGCCATTTTATATCCAATTAAAGTATTTGCTACAATGATCAACTAAATCATTGATATCTCTCCCCATATATTTAATTAGTATTAGGACAATCCTAAACTATCCTCCTTAGTGGAGTTTCCTAATTTGTATCATAATTCGTACAGGAATTGGTATTCCTTAATGAATGTATGGGGAATTGTCACGTTCTACTTGTTTTGGGCTCAGTGCCCTACTTTAGTTGATACTAAACTCAGTCCATTTGAGTTGATTCACATTCGATACATGTGCAACTTCCAGTCCTTTTTCTTGGTAACATCCTGCCATGTTTTGTTCTCATGTTTTAGCATATGTTTTGCTATTGCATATGTTTGGTCTTTGTTTTGTATGGCCCTTATGTGTTCAAGGATCCTCTTGCTTAGCGGACAGATGGTGCTCCCGATGTATCGTTTGCCGCAAAAACACTCCAACAAGTATACCACATGGGTGGTTTTGCATGTGATCACATTCTCAATGTTGAAGATTTTTCCCTGAGGATCCATCATGGACTTGATTGATTTTCCAATTTTACAAGCCTTACATTGGCTGCATTTGTTAAAGCCCCTTTGCCTCTCTTGTGGCCACGTCTCAGTTTTTTTTGTTTGAAAGTGGCTTCAGACCAATTTAACAGATAAGGATGGTGCCTTTCTGAATGACATTTGTGGATGTTTGTCAAGTTCTTCACCAATGTCTGGATCTTTGACTAGAATGTTCCAATATTTGTTCAATACTTTTCGTACTTTGTAGCTTTCTTTGCTGTATGTCAGCACCATTCTTATTGGTTCCTTTGATAGTATCTCCATATTCCGGTTCTTTTTATTTATCAGGGTTTCATCCCTTGTTATTCCTCTGGCCCTCAGTTCACCTTTGTCTCACATTATTGTATTTGTACCCTCTTTTGAGGATTCTCTCAGTTGTGTCTTTGAATTTTTTGTTCATTTTGTTCTTGTTGGAACAATTACTTTTCATCCGGATAAATTCTCCATAGGCTATATTTCTTTTCAAAATTTCCGGATGAAAACTTTTTACATGCAGCAAGCTGTTGGTTGCTGTAGTCTTCCTGTGGACAGTTGTTTCAAGTTGGCCATTACTCACATATACTTTGGTGTCCAAAAATACAATTTCATTGGCATTAATTGAGTGCGTGAATTTCAGGCCAAGCTCATTGTTGTTCAATACTTTGAAGAATTCCATGAATTCAGTTTCAGTTCCGTTCCAAATTAGAAAGAGGTCATCTATGAAACGTAGCCAAAGTACTACTTTGGCTAGGTGATGGTCATTCTCTTCTCTCCAAGCTACGGTCTTTTCTCACCAACCCATTACTAGGTTGGTGTAGCTTGGAGAGAAGGAATCTCCCATAGCTGTGCCACAGCATTGGGAGTAGTAGGTCTTATTAAAGAGAAAGAGATTATTTCTCAGACACAGCTCTATCATCTCTAAGACCATCTTACAATGTTGGATATGTTCTATAGGTTTTTGTTTAAAAAAGTATTCCATGGCTGTGAGGCCCAGATTGTGGTTGATGGACATATAGAGTGACGCTACATCAATGGTTTCCAGCCGGTACTCATCATTCCATGCTATATGCATTAAAGTTCTTAAAAAGTCGCCGTGTCCTTGATGTATGATGTTAAGGTTGGAACTATGGGAGCTAAAAAGTAATCCACATACGTGGAAATGTTCTCGTATAGTGACCCGCAGCTAGAGATGATAGGCCTCACTGGTGTTTTTCTTAGTGTCTTATGTACTTTCGGGTGAAAGTATATTGTCGGTGTTATTGGGTCATTGTTGCTGAGGAATTGTACTTCCTGATCGGTAAATAAACCTGCTTGTTGCCATTTTTTTTGTCTGTTATTTAGATCCAAGATCAAATCATTAATTGGATTCTTTTCAAGTTTTTCATAGTTCTTGATGCCATCCAGCTGACGCATTGCTTCCATTGTATAGTCTTCGTTATTCATTATTACTATATTTCCATCTTTGTCAGCAGGTTTCATTTTTATTGCGTTGTTTTCCATTAGTAATTTTAGGTCAGTTCTTTCTTCAATGGAAAGATTTTCCTTTCTCCCATTCTGTTTGACATTGGTCATTTTCTCCAAATCCTTGCTTACTAAATCGTAAAATGTATCAATCCTTTTCCCTGGATGTAATATGGGGCAAAATTTCGATTGTTTTCTAAATTTAGTTCTTAAATGTTCATCTGTGCTGTGGCCCATTTCATATAAGACTTGACTATCTGTAAGATCCTCCTCATTAGTTTAATTGACTAGACAATACACTGTATGCAATGCAGGAATCTTTGGTATTGTCATTTGTTGTGTTTCACTTTCAGTAGTTGGAGCTGATGTTTCATCTGGTCTGTCAGTTTGCCTTCCTTGTCTTTAAAAAATTTGGCCAATTTCAATTTGAGCACATATTTGTAGATGTCTATCTTGGTTTCAACCACATCAAGATGTTTTTCGGGGCAAAATGTTAGTCCCTTGTTAAGTAGACTCTCCTCAGCTCTGGTTAATACATGTTTCGATGGATTAAAAATCAGATATGGATCAGTTGGTTCCGTATTTGCTAGGTTTTCGTTATCCGATTTTGTAGATGATAGCCCCTTGTTTTTTCTTGAACTTCTGGTTTTTCTTCACTTGTTCTTGCAATTTGCTGGCCTCTTCCTCTCCCTCTTCCTCTTGAGATTCCCCGCCCTCTGCCTCTTCCTCTGCCTCTTCCTCTGCCTCTTGGTAGTTGTTGATCCAAGAAGACCAATTTCATTTCGTCTAAAAAGACGTTCATTGGCCTGTTGATGTTTGATCTTCTCCTTCACTGTAGTCAATGTCTGATTCACTGGATGTGGTGTTTAAATATTCTGGTACACCTCTTTTGTTTGCCCCTATTTGTTTTTTCAGAGTATCAAATCGTTTTGCAAACGTTAGTATTGTCCCGCATGCATAGTCATGCTCATCTATTCTGTATTTGCGCTCTTTCCGCTGTTCTACTTCATTTTCGTGCCTGTCAAGATTACGTTCCATTTCTTTTCTAAGTTTCTTGGATTCCCCTTCCTTTTCACACGCTGATATTAGCGCCTCGAATTCTGTTATTTTCTTATGGAGATCTTCAATGTCCATTTTGTCACACTTGACTATTATCAGCATCATATTATGTAAACATTGCATATTATTATTGCCCCAATCAATCAGCATCTCTGGCCTGGTATCTGGGTGGTTCGTGTGTGTAAATATTCTTAGCCCTCTTGGGACCATTTCACATTCAATATATTTTTCGATGGTTAGGATCTCCCAGCTCTTAGTGATCTCTTTCTTGAGAAGTCACTTCATTTGTATAAACAGTTGTTTCAGTGTCATTTCTCCCAGCTCATCAGCTTTCGCCTCATCTCTTTTTCCAGTATCACCTTTATTTCCCTATTGGAACACAGTCTGTGCTCTCTGTGCACGTTTGATTGCTCTTTCTTCCATGCTGTACCGCGCTGCTTTGCCACTACCTCAGTGTAATTCTGAATGTTTCCAGGACACAAACTGTTTGAATGGTGGAAGCTGGCAGTTCACGGCACTCCAGCCGTGCTAAACCTTAATCTTCTGGGCAGTTTCCTTTTCTTTTTAGACAACGGGCGTTTATTTTGCAGCAATCTGTTAACTTTGTCAAATATATATATATAGATATAGATATACCAATCTTAAACTTTTAAGAATCACTCACTGGATGATGTCATCAGTGAAATCATTTGAGATGTCATCAGTGATGTCACTGACCATATCATGTGTGGTAGAATATGTGACATCATCAGCAGTGCACTGCTGGTGCGCGAGCGATAGTTATCTCAGCTAACTATAAAAGCTGAATTTCTCTGATTTTGTGAGAATGAAATGTCAACCTAACCACTGTCCCCAATAAGGTGCGCGGATGGGCGGCCGCGCACGGAATTCCCCACAAGCGCGCAGTGTCCCATTTTTAGCGCGCACATACCTCACAAAGCACATTGAGACCGTTCGCGCCGCCGCTTTTAAAATGCGAGCGGCACAAAAATCGGTCATTTCAAGTGGCACCCGTACTTGCTGCAATTGTTTTCCTAATAGTGGGCTGCTGCGGGCTGACTGTTGGCCTTTGAAAGAGTATTCATGTTAATTCCAGCACCGTGGGACGCTGCAATTAACATGAATACTCTTTCAAAGGAACAGTCAGCCCCGCAGAAGCCCACTATTCAAGAAAGGAATGCAGCACATCTAAAGCACGATGTGTGCTTTCAGAATCTGATCCACAGGATCCATGGCAAATTGTGGAAACGAGGGCCTAATTTCATGAACTGTATTACCCTTAGGATGGCTAAAATTCAATGAGATACCCTAGTATCAGCACACTGGACAAAAAATGCATTACTTTCAGGTGTTCCAATAGGAATTGTTGAGTTTTTGGCTATGGGCTGATGTGTGACTCAGTCATTCTATGTCTGACATCCCACACAGGGGTGCAAAACGATTTTGCGAGGTGAGGGTGGCAATAGGGCTGTTAGAATAATTTTAGGCTAGAAGTAAGCATATTGCTTCCCTTGGCTGGGGGGTTGAAGAAGCAGAATGTTGCTAGAAGAAACCCATGGGAGAGGCATACATCTTATCTCGTTCGATCTATATGTAGTCTAAATGATGTAACAGAGCTTAACAGCCCAGGTTTTTAAAAATTGACCACTACACACTACCACTAAGCAAAAGTTTGAAGTGATATTTGGCACTGCACCCACACACGCGGTCTGCTTCCGGGCGCACATAGCCTTGGTTTCAGTGCACAGAGACCTTATACTGCCGCACACAGAGGAAAAAAAATTAGAGGGAACATTGACCCTAACTATAACGTCCCTGAAATCTCAGTTTTTTCAGTGAATGAATTTATAGATACACATATAGATATATATATCCACCAGTAGGTAATATTTATATATATATATATTCACTGAAAAAACCATAGGTTATAGACCATATATAGTTAGGAATTAGCATTTAAAAAACCTTATTTTACTCACATAAAACCAATGAAATTCCATATATAGTTAGTTGTACTAACTATATATCACGCACCCGCAATCCACTGCTGATGATGTCACATATTACATCATTCATGACATGGTCAGTGACATCACTGATGACATCACTGATGACATCTCAAATGACATCACTGATGACATCACTGATGACATCTCAAATGACATCACTGATGACATCACTGATGACATCATCCAGTGACTGTGTGTTTCTGTAAAGTTTAAATATGTTTTACATATTGAAAAATGAGTAGATGTAGAAGTGTCTAAATAAAAGATTTAGTAGGTGCGTGACTGACTGTATGAGTGAGTGATTAAATGTGTCTCACTGAGTGCATGGGTTAGTGACTAAACTGTCTTAATTTGTGCATCATTATGTCTGTTGTTCTGTAAACTGCTGCATGTGTTGATCAGTAGCTATATGAGTAACTATATGGGTTATTGATTGATTGTCCAAGTATTTGTATGGGAGACTGAGTGTGTGTGTGGCTGGCTGGGAGATGTGTGACTCTGTGCAGATCAATGTGTTCTTGTATCAATGATTGTATAAGAGAGTAAGAATGTGTTAGTATATATTTGAAAATGTAAGGTACTCTATGTTTAACTGTATAGATTAGAAAATGGAAGTGTGATTGATTCTTTACAGGACTGACTAGGTGTGTGAGTAACTCCATGGATGAGTGGCAGAGTGTGAGTGTCTGTATAGGTGTATGAGTGCATATGATAGTGTTGTAAAGATGAGTGATTGTATGTATGAATGATTGTATGGGTGAATGAGTGAATGTGTGTGTACACATAGGAATCAGTGAGTGCGTATGTAGTAACTAGTATTGGTGTGTCAATGGTTTAAAAAATTATATTCTGTATTTAACACTGGGTGTAACAGAGGTTATATTAAAGTGTGAGGAGATGCATTGTATTGTCACATGAATGATATCATCAGTGATGTGACCATTGATGTCAAATGAGATGTCATCAGTGATGTCATCAGTTATGCCATCAGTGATGTCATCAGTGATGTCATTTGAGATGTCATCAGTGATGTCATCAGTGATGTCATCAGTGATGTCATCAGTGATGTCATTTGAGATGTTATCAGTGATGTCATTTGAGATGTCATCAGTGATGTCATCAGTGATGTCATTTGAGATGTCATCAGTGATGTCATCAGTGATGTCATTTGAGATGTCATCAGTGATGTCATCAGTGATGTCACTGACCATGTCATGAATGATGTAATATGTGACATCATCAGCAGTGGATTGCGGGTGCGTGATATATAGTTAGTAATACTAACTATATATGGAATTTCATTGGTTTTGTGTGAGTAAAATAAGGTTTTTTAAATGCTAATTCCTAACTATATATGGTCTATAACCTATGGTTTTTTCAGTGAATTTTCAAGGTTTTTTAAATGCTAATTCCTAACTATATATGGTTCATAACCTATGGTTTTTTCAGTGAATTTCAATGGTTTTTTAATAGCAAATATCTATAGCTATAAAATGTATTCTTATTTAAATCCAAAAATATATTTTATATGTTTATTAATAATTTTTTTTAAATATTTTTTTTGTTTCGCTCCCGGTCCGCGAACCGGGAAGCTTCCCGTTAGCTCAATTTGATGCCGCGACCCGGTCCGCGAACCGGTAAAAAATCAACTTAGTGACGGTATCGCGTTGCCGCGTAATGCGTCTTATGACGTACTGCGTTAGCGCACCCGGAAGTGCCCCGGGGCGCGGACCGAGGCGCGAAGCTCAGCGACCCGGAAGCTAACCGGGGCGCGTCGCGAAAGCGCGACGTATCGCGTTGCCGCGTAATGCGTCTTGTGACGTACCGCGTTAGCGCACCCGGAAGTGTCCCGGGGCGCGGACCGGGGCGCGAAGCTTAGCGACCCGGAAGCTAACCGGGGCGCGTTCCGCAGCGCGTAACATGAGCGTGAGAGGTCATGTGACTTGTTAATAAAACTTTTCATTGGTTCATTTCAATTTTGGTTTCATAATGATGTAAGGCTAGGTCAGGTGACCTAAAAATAACACTTTTCATTGGTTGAGAAGTATTGTTTTTCCCAAATGATGAAAACCCCTCCTTCTTTCCTCACTCTGACTTTCATCTTGGTGAGAGAAAGACCCTTTTACTTTATAGAGAAATGGCTTCCATTGTTGCTTCAGCTAGTGTTCCCCCACCACCACCCCCACCTCCTCAAGGGAAGAAAGGACCACCTGCTCAACCAATGTTTGAAGAAGAGGAAGATCAAGAAGAGGAGGAAGAGGAGGAAGAGCCTGAGTTTTTGCCAGAGGAGCCCAGGAGGTACAATAGAAAAGAAAACTACATCTGGCAATTTTTTAAATTTCCAGCAGGGCAAAAAAAAGTCAATGCCAGATATGTGTTTTGCCGTATTTGCAACGATTGACTGTCAAGGGGCACTGACAAGAAATACAGCTTCGGCAATTATACGATGCACAGGCATATGAGTAGGTGGCACCCAAATAATTATAGTGCTGCCCAGCTTCGTGATGAACAGCAAAATCCCCTGGCAATGGTGAGAACATCTGCTGTCAAAGAAGTATCGGGACCAGAGGCGAGGGAGGTGATCCCAAACATTCAAATGGACATGGGGGAAGTAAAGCAAGTGTGCGTGTGGTGCAGCCAAACACTTTGCTACTGAGAAAGTATAATGAGAGCTATCAAAAATCATGTTTGCCCGAAACGCCCCAAAAAATAAATTCTTCTTTTTTTCGTTGCTCCTGTTGAGCCCTTCTCAATGAATCATTTTTGTTTCCCCCCTCCCCCCCAAAAAAACAAAAAAATTACAAAATGTTCAGAAAAAACAAAAAAAATATAAAAAATGTTCAGAAAAATAATAAAAAAAATTTAAAACAACAAAAACCAAAAAAAAAGTTCTTTTCAGAACTACCTCCCCATTATAAAAAAATTGGTAGAATTTTTGAAACTCTGCCAATCTCTATTTCTTTTAGTTCGGTTCCAGTTCGCACTCCGGTACGCGAACCAGGAGCGAACCAAAAAAAATTTTTTAAAAAAAGAACAGTAAGTATAAGGGAAGGAAACAGACAGTTATGTTAAAAGAAAGACAGCTACAGGGAGTAAAGAAAACATACTGTTACCCGCAATCCACTTCTGATCATGTCACATATTATATCATTCTTGACATGGTCAGTGACATCATCAGCAGTGGATTGCGAGTAACAGTATCTTTTGTTTACTTCCTATAGCTGTCTTTCTTGTAACATAAATGTCTGTTTCCTATCCTTATACTTACTGTTCTTGTTTTAAAATTTTTTTGAGATCATTCAGAAACAGTAACATTAATAGAGACAGAATGAGTGAATAATAATGAAGAAGTATGAGAAGAGAGGGACTGAGAAAAATACTGGAAGGAGTAGAATAATTAAGTAATAGAGAAAGGAATGAGAGAAGTAGCAAACGCAGGAAAGTAAGGATTAAAGAAATGAAGCAGTAGAACTAATAGATGTTAAATGTGATAGATTAAATGATTGATTCAGGATGACGATAAGGTGTGTCCTCTCCAAAATTTTGTTTAAGATGAGGCCTACTTAGGGTTGCATATCAAATTTATGCTTGTTGAAGAATACAGAGGAGATAATACATGTGAAGGCCTACCATTGAAGTAAAACATGTCCACTTCACTCTTGAACAACGGCCAGACCTCTTCTGTGTCCATAGACAGACCTAAAGTTCATCTGCACAATGTCATCCGTAAACTTAGAAAACACAAGTAATGTAATTGAAAAACGTGGAGTTTCTTTTGCTCATTTCAAAATCACATCACCTGTGTTGCCTTTGCTTAGGTATCTCATAGTGCAGATGTAGTTCAGCATATGAAACAGTACACAGAAGTGCAGCAGTGTATGCATTAATACATGTGAAGGCCTACCAATGAAGTAAGTCATGTCCACTTATTACATCATTCATGACATAGTCAATGACATCATCAGCAGTGGATTGCGGGTTAAAAGAGTAGAAAACATTTACCTTATAATTCTTGTTAACTTTTTCAAATATTTTTTCATACTTTCAATCTGTAAAAGAGAGAAGAAACATTTCAAAAATATTAAAACATGTATTTAAAAATTTGAAAAGACAAGGGAAAAGGTTCAAGAAGAAACAGTTTTTCAAAAACTTTGAGATTTACAGAAGCCTCTGCTGCTATACGTCCCCTACACAATCCTAAAGATATATATTTTAAACAAACAGTATCTTGATGCTGATGAAGTGAGGCCTATTTTGGGACATGGTGCATCTTTTGCACTGCTGATGTCTCACAATAGTGATGCAATAGCAGCGCAAAAAAGATGTAAAGCCATCATAAAATTGTGTCTAACATTTCTAATGATTCTTTCAGGATACAAATAAGATGTGTCCTTTCAAGAGGTTTCTTTAAGGTGAGGCCTATTCAGTTTTCAAAAAAAAACAGTACCCAGAAGTGCAGCACTGTAAGCATTAACTTTGACACTTACAGAAGCCTCAGTTTCTCCATATCTACCTCACATTTCTAAATGTATATCATAAGTACAAAAAGTAGAACATTAATTATACATGTTAAATGGTTTATTTTTGCTGTTCTCAGAATGTATCAAATTTCACTAAAAACAGTGACTTGAAGGTATTCATCATGTAACAGCGGGGAAAAAAAACCACAATCAAAATGATTGTGTTTAAAAAACCCATACAACATCAGAAATCAAAATTCAGAACTCCTTAAAGTTAACTTACTTTCCATGACGTCCAAGGATGTCCTATGAACAGCTTACACTCTTTTGTGCTGTTATTACTTTCAGCCCGCCACTTTCTGAAAGAAAATATCCATCGTTTTTAAAAACACGTTACATGCAATAAATGACTTCTTGCTCTCTACCACAATTTTCCACAAGGCCAAATCTGGTCAGAGCCATTTATAACTCTTGGATTTCTTGTAAGCCAATCCCGTCATTTGGCATTTCCGCAACTTTCAGAATTAAAATGTTGAAGATCATTTTCACAATCCTGGAATAGTAATATCTTCCCCTTCTTGCTCAGTCATGTTCTACATTTCCTATGACACTGATACTGCTTACTATGAAGCAGACTTACACTACCTCTATGACTACTACAATTATTTAATTCTCTACATCACTTTTAATCACAAAGCAATGTAAAACAGTAGACAGCATTGCAGACTTACATTCCCTCTACTCCATGTTTTGATTGGCTGCTTCAATTAGCTTATAAAAAGAAACAGTTTTTCTGAACTCATTGAAAGTGCACGTATTTCTCCATGACGTCCAGTCCTATGGTTAGAAGTTATGTCTCTGAACTACACTTATCCTCAAGGCCAAATTGTGTAGGAGCCATTAGAACTTCTTGAAATTCCACAGAGCACATCCCGAGATTATTTCCCTAAAATTTTGGTTTTAAAAACACCAGGTAAGAGTTTTTAAGGTCATACGGCAATTTTTTTTTGAAAATTAAAACAGAATCATTGCAGAATGACCAGCCATTTCTAGACTTTAAATAAGCTGTATAATGTCCTGATGTTATTGAAGGGCCGTCATGATATATAATTGCTGCAGTTACAAAAGTCCTTCCTGATATTGACAACTGCGAAGCTACAAACTTTTTAATTAAAGTTGTCAATTTTGTTCCATCAGGCCTACATCGTTGGAACATTAAAATGACATACTGGCCATATGTTCGTATAAATAATGTGGACATCATTTCAGATTTACATTGGCTACACTCCATGTTGTGATCAGCTGCTTTTACTTGCTTATTAAAGGAGACTGATTTACTGTCTGGCAAAGTTAAATATATAAATCTTTCTGAGTCTACACTAGTAGTACTTGATACCATACAGTTCTCGCAGTCATGCTGCCATTGATAAGAAAGCCCAAACAGCTGATCTACATCTACACCTTCAGCATGTAATACATCAAGCATATACATTAAAAACTCCTGACAATCTTGCTGAATATTTTGAGAGAATTGTGTTTGGCCTGAACATCTGTCTAACAGATTTCGAATTTCAGACACACTTTCTATGTTTCTTCTATCAGTGCTACATTTCTCTAACACAGAATTTAACAAACTGCAAAATCTTTGATCAGAATTGACCACAATCTCTTCTTTTACATTTTTTAGAGAAAACAAAACATTAACCACTACATTAGCATAGCAGTTGACACCAGAACTGTTTTCAAACTGAAAACCAACAACATCTTCAACAGAATCCTTTTTGTTTCTGCTTGTTATTTTAGGTTCATTGACTTTTTGTATTTTTGCTACAACCTCCCCAGTATTGTTCTCATTTCTTCGTTTCCGGCCTACCACACGTTTCTCAAACAAATTATACTGAGGCAAATGTGGCGCATACTCTCTTCTTAACCTATTGTATTCCTTAACACAATCTAGATCCGCACAAATGTTTGTGACATCACACTCAATCAAGTACAATCCCGATAAAGTTCTAACTCGTGACAATGCCACATATGCCATACCCTCCTTGAACACAGAACTGCCAATATTCACCAATGCACTGTCTACACTTAAACCTTGCGATTTATGGATTGTCACCGCATATGCCAAGCAAACAGGAAACTGCTTACGGTGAACATATAAGTCTTTTACAAGCAAAAATCTAGCAGAACAACGAGCAATTAGCTGTACTTCCTCAATGCCATCAAATTTAATTTTTTAAAATTCAATTCCATCTCTATTTCTGTATTTCACAAAATCAACAACATTACCCATTGATCCATTTACCAGACCTCTTTCAACATGTAAATTCCTTCTTAAAATTATACGGCAGTTCAAGCACACATTCAGAGTCTTTTCAAAACCTGCAGTTTTAGATATACTCTTCTCTAATGAATCCAATTTTGTTTTCAGATTCTCAGACAAAATAATTGTTGATCCCATATGCTCTACTCTATCAATAGCTTCCAGTTTCACAATCTCTTGCTTTTCTAAATGCAACATTTTGTTGTTAAATTTGGCACATTCTGCAAGAGTTGGCATCAAACATATTCCAGATTTCTTCTCAGTAATTTTCTGAAAAATATTCTCAGGCACAACATCTTGTTCTGGATATAAATTTGACAGTAATCGTGCATGTAAAGCTTCTTTCCCATGCTCGGTCACTTTTCCAATTCTAACATCTTGTAGAATAGTCTTGTAAACTTCATCCTTCGCCTGACGCATATTTTCATGCAGTTCAGCATAATTGAAGTTTAACCATATATTGACGTTGCCAATGCTGCCTAGGCACTTCCTGGTATCTTCATGCGTGAGCATTTTGAACACAGGTTGCCCTTTCACTGGTGTCAGCTGCAGAAGATCTCCGAAAACAATGATGTGTTTGCCACCAAATAACACATCATACTCTGTTTTGAGAACTTCTTGCATCCTCAAATGCACAAAGGCAAGCATGACATTGGAAACCATGCTTACTTCGTCAATGATAAGAAGTTTCATTTTCCTCAAGATTCTTGAAACTTCAAAACAAGCATCTCCAGATAGCTTGTGATATTGTAATTTGTTGTCATGCTCCACTGGCAGCATCAGTAAACGATGTAAAGTAATCCCTTTAATATTATATGCTGCCAGTCCAGTTGGAGCAGTGACAACACAAGACAGCGATGACTCTGTCCTTTCCTGCAAATAGCATGAAATTGCTTTAATGAGGAAACTTTTTCCAGTTCCCGCTTCTCCACTCACGTACAGTCGGACAGGCTTCAACGACGTACATGAGCACTCTTTCTTATCATGACTTAATCCATGATCAATTTGCATGGTAACTTCGTCATATATTTTCCTCTGCTCAACGTTGAGTTGTCTTTCCAACTCTTCTAAGTTAACCGCATCCTCCTGAGCATGTGCCATGGCTCTTTCCACTTCATTCATGGCAGTGGCAGCTTCATTTTCGATAACAGGTCCTCCTAGTGGATCCTGACTCAATGAAGCAGAACTCTGACTGTCCTGAGAACTGTCTCTGGCAATCTCGGCTGCAATCGTTGCTTCCTGCTCAATTTCCGCATTCAACATTTCTACATATTTGGGAAAAGCAGGACATTCTATGGTCTCCTTGGCGGCATTGAAAGAGTCTTCGTAACAGAGGAAATCTCCAAGCAGTTCCTCTTCTGCACGCCAAGGCTTGAAAAGTTGCAAAAGTGCTAAATAGAAAAACTCCTTTTTTTCAGGAGATTCGCCACTCAATTTTCGATGGTTTACCAAGTGGCATTTTCTTTGCTTGACCAGACATCCCTCACTTCCTATTACAGCATACACTCCTTTCTCAGTATCTTCTTTGATGTTCCTCTTGAATATGTAATTTTGCAGAACCTCATACAGACAAACATTCTCGAGGTGACTGCTTCGATTTGGATAATATGTATCCAACATGTTTGTCTTCAAAATGTCGGTACTGTTTGGCTCCTTTTCCGCCAAATACTCAATTTCCCGCACAGGTTTGAGAACTCGATTACGCGTTGCTGCAAGACCAAGACTCGCCCAAACGATACTCCTGGACTTGGCATAGAGACTTGCTGAAGACAACCGGTCAGAACATTCGTACGCTCCGATTTCTCGATGCGACAACATCTTCAGACTGAAACTGTACAACTTCTTGCAGAGGCTCTTTTCATGGGAAATGTCCTCCCACATATCCTTCAATTCTGTCTTCTCTTTTTTGGTGATGTAAGATGTCACATACCGAGCCACAGCCATACAGTTATCAGCCACAAACTGTATATCCATGTTAGCATTCCACATGGACAAAATCACCGGGTTGTAGTCGTTGATGTACTTGGACTCTTCGTTCCTCTTCAAATTGTAAGTGTTTTTAGGTGATTTCTTCATGACATTGTGTCGCAGCGAAGACATCAAACTGTTTACTCTTCCTTTAGAAATCACCGGTCGTGGAAAGCCGAAACGACATTTAGTGTAGAACTTGTCCTTGTTTCGGAATTTACGACGGCAGTACTTTCCACATCGATGGCTTTGGAAACGCAGAACTTTTTCTCTTAGGCTTTTCTTCTCCTTTGCGTTTGGAACAGCACACGTAGAATACTGTTGGATGAAACTCATCACTGAGTCTTCTGGATCCGTTCCAAATTTAGGTGCATCCTTGATCCACAGCAACATATGTATATGAGGAGCACCTCTTGCTTGGTACTCCTTTCTCCAGAAGAAATCCAACACCTCTCCAAGAGGTGGATTCTTCTTATTCATGATGAAAGACATCATAGCTTCAAATCTATGATTGAAGTACCTACATACATTGACTGGATCCAAAGAGCACAGTTCTCCGGGTGTCTTGAATTCGATGTTATCTACGTTAGCATTTGCCTCTCGTAGAAATTCAAGTAAGTCTTCCCAGCCATACTCGGCACAGCTCAGAGTGAGGAACCATGTGGGAGTACCTAAGTTCCTCAACATACATTTTAAATCACCATGACGACGGTACCAGTACTCATTAGTACCACGCTGACACGCCATGAGATTAATCAGGTGAGAATCCAAAATACTGTCTTGGACATTGACTTTATCCATAAAGTCACTTGCCGAGATGTTTTGCATGTGTATACCACTTTTCAAGATGTGGTTCACTGCATATGACAGTCCAGACAGATCGCTTTCAAACAGGAGATGAAACAAATAAGGAATGCATTGTCGAAACCTAGCATCTCCTGCATACAATCGCAAAGTCCGGTATTCAGAAGCAGGAATTTGATGAGGTCGCTCATCATATCTTCCTCCCTGACCTGTTGGAAAAAGCTGTGGGAAACACCGAGCTTCCAAACTTTCCTCCCAAACACTAATGGGACTCCCTTTGGCTTGTTTCATTTGAAACAACTCAATAGCATTCCCCATGACTTCCTTGGAATGCAAAGGATGAACACTATAATGTTCATATATTTCTTCACTAGTAGAGGGTTCTACTTTCTCAATTTGACCAGCACACAAATCGCTATCCTCTTCCTCACTTACTTCCTCTTCTGCAACATATACATTCTTATAGTATTTATTATTTTTTTTCAAATACAATGTTGCCTTTTTAACTTTCCTAACATCTACTAAATCTTGCCATATTTTCTTATTCTTTGTCGGAACCCCATTAACTAAGATAACCAGAGGTTCCTCTTCCACTTTTTCTACTCCAATTGTGTTAATGTTTTTCTTCAAATCTAGAGGCAAATAAACAACTCTTCCCTTTAATCCTCTCTGTAAATCTGATGGAGGCAATTTCCCTGTCTTTGGCTCCATTCTTACAATAGCCTGAAAGGGATGGATACTTTGAATCAAAATAGATTCATAAGTATTTAAATCCTTCAATTCAGAAGGAATCTCAACCAATTCCAGATTATTATGAACTGCTCTAGCAGGCATCTGGTTTTGATTTAATTTGCAACAACAATAACTACACACACGTTGATCCAATCCCAAATCAAAACAATTTTCTACCATCAAGTATGTTGCGAAATCCTTCCATTCACTATTATTTTCCCTTTCACTTTTTGCATATAAATCCACTAACTTAGTCTGATTCTTATAATAAGTGCGTCGACAACACACACAAGTGAAATTAGGCCTCTCACTTGATTTCACCTCAAACGTCGCAATTTCCCTCTGGAAATTATCTGTACTGGAAACCTGTACACTATCTTCCACATGACCCTCTTCTTCTTGCTCAATTTCAACATTCTCCTCTTTACTTCCAAAGTAACAAAACTCAATTTCTTCACATATATTCTTCACATCTATTTCAGAACCATGCAAAAGAGCAGCGCATAATTGTTTAAGCATAATTGCTGGACTCTTAGCATAATACAACATTCTAACTAATTTCCTCACTTTATTATGATGCACTGCTAGCATCCTGAAATGATGAAAAACACTCTGGCATACTCTCCTGGAAAGACAAGCCAGTGAATGACCATGCAAACCTGTCACTTCTCTTACTCTGCAAGGATCTAATTCTTGCAACAACCTTATTTTCTGCTTCAAACTTTTCTTATTAAATGACCGTACAAAATCACAAAGCAAATTGATGGAATCCTGTCGCACACTGCAAATACTACTACACTTCCAGGTGTACACAGGACCCTTAGCACGTCTTCCTAAAACCTCATTACCTAACACCTCTTCTGCCTCTGTTGTCACAAGTTTTTCTTTTTCAACTGGACAACCATCTTTCACTTCATAAGCACGACCACTGGTGTCAACTGCATGCACCAAATCATTATCCTGGAAATAACTCTCCTCATTAAAAAATGCCTCACAGCTTGAACTATGCATCCATTCTCCAGAAAAAACTTCACAAAAATTACTACGATTAACTATTCTCTTCCATCTACTATTTCTTTTGAAATCATAAATTGCCTTGTTTAGCTTCCTAATTCTATTGATTATCAAAATAAATAACTTACGTTTAATTTCAAATGCCTGATCAATAACTTTCTCAACTTTTTTTTTTCTCTTATAAAAAACCAGTTTCTGTTGACCTTTCTTAATATTTTTTAACAAATTGCCAATTATCCTGTTGCGGAACATTCGTTTACGAATCTCCCTAAACTGTTGTTTCCTTCTACTATCATGCACAGAGTTATCTCTTGCTCTAGCAGTAACATTTTTCATTGGCCTTTCCTTTCCATTTGAATTCCTTCTCGTTTTATGGACTGAAACATTTTCTGTAGTAATATTTTTTTTACTACACATATTTCTTATGAAATATTTTGTGCTCTTACCCGGTGCTTTCTTCGTGACTTGACAAATCTTTTTGTTAGAGGACTGCTGCTTATTTTCTTTCACCTGCTGTCTTTGACGTTTTGCAGCCTTTCTCTGTCTTTCTATTGTTGGCATGGTGAAATCTTGAAATGATCTGCAGTTGAATCTGTGGTAAAATATAATAAAAAATGTTATTAACCATTATTACCAAACAGTAAAACAATAACAGTGATCAAAAACTTAACACACTACTTGACATTTTAAATAGAAGATTTTTTAGTCCTTGCAAATTTACAATACAGAAATAGCAGAAAAGAAATGACATTTATATTTATGTTACCTGTGCTATTTTATATGTGAATCTGATCTAATTTTATGAGCATATTTTAATATTTTATTGAAGACACTACACATAACCTGCTTTTGAAGGTGTCTTTATTTTTAAATTAAACGGTTTACCTTTTTACTTTTTATTAATTATAAATTTTAAAAATAAATGTTTATATTTCCATAGGCTCAAGCAGGTCAGCTTCCCATCCTATGTCATATAATTCGGACAAATCTGCATCCTCATCACGCTCTTCTTCATCCTCAGGATTTAAATCATCCAAGGGATCAACATCCACTGATGTTTCAATTACAAGTTCAATGATGAGGTCAAAATCAACTGATTGCAGATTGTCGCTCATGTTGAGGTTGTCTTTATCTTTAAAGAAAGATAACAACAATGAGATGTTGCAGAGTAAGAGACAAATCTCAGAGATTATAATAGTAAAATTGTTTAACAAGAGTAATATTTTGCAGCTATTATTTAGCCATGTCCATCAATGCTGAGCAGGTGAAGACTATGTCTAAATTTTCAGTGAACAGGACTCATCTCTTCTTAACCTTGGATAAGCCTCACCGACTCTGTGTGTCCTGCACATACTTAAATGTAAAGGGGCAGATTTATGTTAAATGGCACATCCCCAGGCATGCACCAGTTAACGTGCACCACTACTCTGCCACCCATGGTGTGCCGTATTTACAATCAGATAGGAGAAAGCTTCGTCAAAACCCTGCACCTGCTTTAAGCAGGCATAGGTCTTGACGCAACATTGTGGAGATGGGGCACCCCTGAGCCTTGCTTGAGCTGCATCGCACTTGCGATACAACTCCAGCAATCACTACCTTTACAGCACAGATACGTCACGCATCTGTGCCATTTTTGCCCCATGATGCCCCGCATTCTAAATGCAGCACACCATGGGTGGCGGAACAGCGGCGCAGGATGACTGACACATCCCTGGTGATGCACCAGTCATCATAAATCTATCCCTAAGCTTCTTATCTTGTTACAGATGAACCGCCATATGTAGCATGAAACTATTTTGCATTTCCTAAATAGCGAATTTTAAGGAATAAATAGCAATTCTTTACCATTCCTAATTTGCAATGAGCAAATTGCTAATTGCAAGTTACCCATTCATTTCCATGGGCTAGGAGGCTCATAGGAATGAAGGTTTAATTTGCGATTAGCAATTTGCTCATCACAAATTAGGAATTTTTCCAAGGGTGCAGGGGTGTCTCAAGAACACCCTGCTGCACCCCTGAAAAAGAAATTTGGGGGCATATGGCACACATACATGCCCTAAGGGCATGTGTTGGCGTCATATGGCACCTTTTGTTTTTTTGAAAAAAAGCTTTTTGAAAAGAATTCACAAATTACCACCAATTTACCACAATAGTTTCCAAATCCTTAATGTCATTTTTTACATATTTTTTGTTTGATACATTGCATTTAAGTAGTCACAAAATTTGCAAATCCTTCAGTGCAATTGCAAAATAAGGAATAGCAAATTTTGCTACTCCTTATTTTGCATCAAACTTGTTTGATACATACCATTTATTTATTTATTTATTTGGACATTTATAAAGCGCCTGGTGACGCCCGAGGGCGTGTCCCCGCGCTATGGTAAGTGAGCAGTTGCCATCCCCCCCTCCCCCAGGAGTTACCTGCTAAAAAGGTGAGTTTTTAATTTTTTTCTAAACAGGGCCTCTGATGGCTCAAGACGCAGGTCCGGGGGCAAGACATTCCAACATTTGGGAGCCAGGTATCTGAAAGATCTCCCCCCCATCCGTGCCTTCCTAACTCTGGGCACCACCAGCAGTCCCGTCTGTGAGGACCGTAAACTGCGGGTAGGCTCATAGTGGGACACCAAACTCTGGAGCGGCACAGGGGCTTTGCCGCTCAGAATGCGATGGCACGTTGAGAGGGCCTTAAACTCAACTCTCTTCTCCATCGGGAGCCAATGGAGAGCTTGGAGAGCGGGTTTAGAAGGTGACCTTCTCGGGAGTCTAAGCACGAGCCATGCTGCGGCATTTTGGAGCACCTGGAGGCGACCCATGACCTTGCCTGAAGCCCCCAGATAGAGCAGGTTCCCGTAGTCTAAGCGCGAGGTGACCAGTGCGTGCACCAGCGTCCTACGAGCCGAAATGGGAAGCAGATCTAACACCTTCCTCAGAGTTCTCAGGACACCGAAACACACCCCTGTCACCCGGCCAACCTGCGGGCCAAAGGCAAGGTCTTTGTCAAGCCACATGCCAAGATTCTTGGCCTCCAGACTGGGAGTGGGGGCCTCGCCCAAGCAGGGTGGCCACCATGCAGGCGACCACGCAGAAGGCCCGCCCCCACCACGATCACCTCGGTCTTGCTACCGTTCAATTTTAAACAGTGTGCGGACATCCAGGCTGCAAGATCTTGCATGCAGTTCCTGAAGATCTCCGCCGCAAGGCCGGGGGAACGAGACAGGGAGACGACCAACTGCGTGTCGTCGGCGTAAGACACCAGGTGGAGGCCGTGGCCCTCCGCGATGGCTGCTAAAGGGGAGACTAATTTGTCTAATTAACATTCGCAAAGGCCGAAATTCGTAGAATTTTGATCTTTGCGAATGCTAATTAGCTTGATACATATGGCCCCAAGTGAGGCCTGTCTTGCGACATGGTGCATCTTTTGCATCACTGCTGCATCGGTTTCATGTGGTACGTTTTTTTTACACCATGACATATCTGCCTAAATGCATCAATTTGTAATGTTGTCGCCTCATAGCAAATCTTTTGCACCGCCGCTGCATCATAAAAGTGACGCACAGTGGCGCAAAAGAGGCATACACCTATCATAAATCTGTCTCTACCATTTTAAATGATGAATTCAGGATGACGATAAGGTGTGGCCTATCCAGAGGTTTGTTTAAGGTGAGGCCTACTCAGGATTGCAGATTAAAGTTACGCTTGATGAAGAATACAGAGGACATAATACATGTAAAGCTCTACCAATGAAGTAAGTGATGTCCACTTCATTGCGCCAGTCATCATAAATGTATCCCTAAGCTTCTTATCTTGTTACAGATGAACCACCATATGTACCATCAAACTATTTTGCATTTCCTAAATAGCAAATTTTAAGGAATAAATAGCAATTCTTTACCATTCCTAATTTGCAATGAGCAAATTGCTAATTGCAAATTAGCACCGCCGCTGCATCATAAAAGTGACGCACAGTGGCACAAAAGAGGCATACACCTATCATAAATCTGTCCCTAGCATTTTAAATGATTAATCCAGGATGACGATAAGGTGTGGCCTATCCAGAAGTTTGTTTAAGGTGAGGCCTACTCAGGATTGCAGATTAAAGTTACGCTTGATGAAGAATACAGAGGAGATAATACATGTAAAGGCCTACCAATGAAGTAAGTAATGTCCACTTTATTGCGCCAGTCATCATAAATGTATCCCTAAGCTTCTTATCTTGTTACAGATGAACCACCATATGTACCATCAAACTATTTTGCATTTCCTAAATAGCAAATTTTAAGGAATAAATAGCAATTCTTTACCATTCCTAATTTGCAATGAGCAAATTGCTAATTGCAAGTTACCCATTCATTTCCATGGGCTAGGAGGCTCATAGGAATGAAGGTTGCAATTTGCGATTAGCAATTAGCTCATCACAAAATAGGAAATTTTTCAAGCGTGCAGGGGTATCTCAAGAACACCCTGCTACACCCCTGAAAAAGAAATTTGGGGGCATATGGCACACATATATGCCCTAAGGACATGTATAGGCGTCATATGGCACCTTTTGTTTTTTGGAAAAAAATGCTTTTTGAAAAGAATTCGCAAATTACCACAAACTAGAAGTTGGTGGTAGTTTCCAAATCCTTAATATCATTTTTTACATATTTTTTGTTTGATACATTGCATTTAAGGAATCGCAAAATTTGCAAATCCTTCAGTGCAATCGCAAAATAAGGAATAGCAAATTTTGAATTAAGGACATTTTAAGTAATTTCCACATGTGCAGTGTTTTCAAATTATGATTTGAAAATCGTTTTTGGGGAAAAGTAATGGTTAAAAATTTATGACAAGGACATAATGGTGTATGCTTCTCTATAAGGCATTTCAGTGTCTCTGATGTCATTTTTCCCATATTACATTATAAGACCTTTCCCCATAGAGCACATTCCTTGTAAATATGCTCCCACCTGTGCATGGTGAATTTAGATTTTGACTGTTTGAGTCACATAGCCATGTTAAAAGTCACCCCAAAAAATTGCAAACGCTTTAAAAAAACACATTCATGTGTCTTAAGGACATTTTAAGTCATTTCCCCGTGGACAGTGTTTTGTAAGTGGCACAAAAGAGGCATACACCGATCATAAATCTGTCCCTAGCATTTTAAATGATTAATTCAGGATGACGATAAGGTGTGGCCTATCCAGAGGTTTGTTTAAGGTGAGGCCTACTCAGGATTGCAGATTAAAGTTACGCTTGATGAAGAATACAGAGGACATAATACATGTAAAGCTCTACCAATGAAGTAAGTGATGTCCACTTCATTGCGCCAGTCATCTTAAATGTATCCCTAAGCTTCTTATCTTGTTAGACATTAACCGCCATATGTATCATATAACTATTTTGCATTTCCAAAATAGCGAATTTTAAGGAATAAATAGCGATTCTTTACCATTCCTAATTTGCGATGAGCAAATTGCTAATTGCAAATTACCCATTCATTTCCATGGAGCAGGAGGCCCATAGGAATGAAGGTGCAATTTGCGATTAGCAATTAGCTCATCGCAAATTAGGAATTTTTCCAAAGGTGCAGGGGTGTCTCAAGAACACCCTGCTGCACCCCTGAAAACGAAATTTGTGGGCATATGGCGCACATAAATTTTAACAACATTCCTTTACCTCAAAAACGATTTTCAATTCATAATTTGAAAACACTGCCCACAGGGAAATTACTTAAAATGTCCTTAAGACACATGAAAGTGTTTTTTTATTGCCTTTCCAGCATGGTTGGGTCACTTTTAACATGGCTATGTAACACAAACATTTAAAATCTAAATTTCCCATGCACAGGTCGGAGCATATTTACAAGCAACTTGCGCCACAGAGAAAGGTCTTACATTAAAATGGGAAAAATAACATCAGGGACAGTCAATTGCCGTATAAAGAAGCATACACCATTATGTCCTTGTCATACATTTAAAAACAATTCCTTTTCCCCAAAAACGATTTTCAAATCATAATTTCAAAACACTGCACATGGGAAAATTACTTAAATGTCCTTAAGACACATAAAAGCGTTTTTTGATTGCCTTTGCAGCATGTTTGTATCACTTTTAACATGGCTATGTAACACAAACATTCAAAATCTAAATTTTCCATGCACATGTGGGATCATATTTACAAGCAATTTGCGCCACATAATTCATAATTTTCTCCTTAAAGCACACTATTCTCTATCTAAATTAAAGAAATATTTTCTCACCTTAGCAAATACTTTGAGTTTGAAAACAGTCTCAGAAACACACCAATTTGTCTTCAGCAGAGCAAAAGGTATGCACTCCAGAGTCTGCAGCTATCAAAAGCACAGAAATGCTGTAAATCTTCACACATATCTCTCATGTCACCCAATCAAAACTCTTCCCTCACTTTTTTTCAAATGAAAACCCTTCCCCCCTCTGCCATTTCATGCCTTTTCTGCATGGCAACCACCTCATTGGAAGACTTCTGGTGTTTGCAAGTTCACACAACTTTGTTGCAATTGAACTCTGAACTCTCAGTGCACCTGCATATCCAGTGCATTCTTTCATTTAATGATTTTTTATTGACCATTCAAAATACATCTTTCAAAGAACACATCCGTGCACCCTAACTTTCTGTTTTCAGCAATCAAAATCCACCAATCACTGTTACTGCTTCATGAACACAGAAACTCCACAGTTTTTTTCATTTTAAACTCTCATTTTTTCAACTGCCATTTCATTGCCACACTTCATCTGACTGCAGGAGAACCTTCTCTCACCATGTTTTCTGTCTGGATTGTTGGACATAGTTATATTCACTGGGCTCAAAGGTACGTTGAAAACAGGAATTTACCTAACCTCAATTTACAAGATGTGGAAATTAAGTGGTTTGGCCACAGAGGATTAAAATGTCACCAATTGATACCATTGGTGAAAACCTTTATGCATTTGCCCAAACCTGACCTGTTAATTGTGCACTGTGGAGGTAATGACTTGGGCACTTTGACTGGGGTAGGTCTGGAAATGCTTTTAAAGGACACCTTTGAGCAATTGATGGCACTTTTTCCTCAGACTGCCTTGGTATATTCAAATATATGCCAAAGACAGAAATGGAGGTGGTCAAACCAATTTTGTCCACAAATTGAGAAGTCGAGGAAGCATGTAAACACATCTGTTTCAGCTTACATGAGAGACCATGGAATGGGCTCCCTGTACAACAATAACTTGCGTTACTACATGCAAGATATCTACAGAGGAGATGGAGTTCACTTCTCAGATGAGGGCAACAGAGTTTTCACTCTGAATTTAAGAATGTGCATTGGTACCTACTTATAAGTATCTAAATGTACCATAAACCCAAAAGCTCTTCTCAGAGCTACCCTACATCTAATCACTCACAATTATTATTTTACTCTAACATTTTTCACTAATTTTCAACAAAGTACGCTCCCCGGGGCGCTACCCGGTACGCGAACCGGGAGCTAACCTCGCGAACTTTTTTAAAAAAATGTTTTTTTTCCACACATATAAGCCTCCTCAGCCACCCTCACAAAACCTAGGGTGTCAAGATAAGTCTACCGTGCCCCCTTCTACCCATTCTGAACATTATTTGCCCTCCATTTTGTATCTTAATTCGACCGAAACACAAAATGGTGGACTCCCGTAACGCTTAAGGTTCGCGTACCGGGGCGCTCACCGGTTCGCGTACCGGGTCGCTCCCTGGGAAGCGCACCATCAAAAAAGGTGGGAAAGTAGTTCACAGAAAAGCCACTGGAGACAATTTCACCAAATATAGATTAGCTCATACTACATACCAATCCCTACCATTTTCACAAATTTGATTGGAATTCCATTTAGTCATTTAGCCTGTAGACCTCTCTAAATACCCTGAGGTAAATTACTTCACAAAACACATCTGAAGTGTTGGAATTGACAACCAATGAAAATGTTACTTTCATTTTCTACTTTTTTTACCTGACATTTCATTGGTTATATACCTGAATATATATAAAGGAAGAGAAGAAAACACAGCCATTTTGACTACTACTTCTTGCTGTACATTTCAATAGTATTTTCACTAATTCCTTCAACTTCTTTCTAAAGGTAAGTTTTTATTTTTAAAACTGAAGTATATTGTGCACTATAAGTTAATATGGTAAACTTTTTCTGATAGATATATACTATCCCTCTGTAGTAGTTATAGATTTAGAGAGACTTCTCTGTTATAGTTATGGATGGAGTTAGGCTTCTCTTGTATAATTATGAATTTACTTACGTTAAATCACATACACTTTTTTAAATTCCTACTTCCACTCTGATACTATACACTGCCCAAAGATAAATTCACTGATAAAAAATGCCTATCTAAAATTATTCCCAACATTGCCCTATCTCTACTAATATATATTTTTTTAATCCAAATTTCAGGCAAAATGGAAGGCGAAAACCAAGTTTCTTTTGAAATGGACCTGCAAGAGAGCAGCCAAGAATTGATTGATACAATTGATCAAATTGACATTGAATTTTTCGATGAAACTTGGGACAATGAACTACTGCAATGTGTACAAGCAGTAGATAACCTCCTTGCAAATGAGGACATTTTACACCCTCAGAGACTACAATGTATATTCCATGATATTTATGAAATTTCTGACAATGAAATGTTAGAAAGTTTAATAAATTATGAAACACAATCACAATAAAAAAAAATGCTTAAAAAATAAAGAAAATAAAAAATAATCAACAAAACCAACAATCAATTAACATACTGCATTTGAAAAGTCTCTCATTCTTTTTTCATTGTAGTACGCTGCCCAGAACGCTTCCCGGTTCGCGTACCGGGCGCTACCCACGCAAAAAAAACTAAATTTTTTTTATTTTTTTTTGCCCCGCGGGGCCCTTTTAAAGCCTCCACATTAAACCTAGGGGGTCAGGGAGGATCTACTATGCCCCCTTATGGTCATTTCCCCCTTTGTTTTGGCCTCCTCTTGTCTCTCAATCCTACCGAGAGACAAGATGGCGGCCGCTACGGACTGTTTAGAATGTTGACAGACACCGGAGAGCCAATCAGCTTCGCTACGCGAAGTTCCGGTACGCGCCCCGGTCCGCGAACCGGGGCGCGGACCGGAGCGCGCTTACAGATATATATCTTTTTTTAAACGTTAATTTCTCAAAATCCACTGGAGCACATATATTGAGACCTACAAAAGGCACATCGGGCTACCAGTCCCTACAATTTTGCCAAGTTTCGTGCAAATCCATTCAGCCGTTCGGGCTAAAAGTGAGGCCAACCGCCCTATGGAAAACTCAATGTTAAAAACACGTTTTGGGACCCCCCTTTTTTCTCGGCCCCCCCTTGACGAACCCCCCCCAAATTTTCAAGGGCTGCTCAGAAACAAAATGTTCCATTTTCCAGAAAATTTCAGGCAATTCCGTCCACAAACACCAAAGTTATTAGACATAGAATTTTCAAAAATCCCATAGGGAAAAAATCCTAACTATATATACCTACTGGCGACCGCCAGTAGGTAATATATATATATATATATATATATATATATATATATATATATATATATATATATATATATATATATATATATATATATATATATATATATATATATATATATATATGTATGTATATATACTTCCTACTGGCAGTCACCAGTAGGTTGTTAATAACTAGGACTAGGTTTATGTTGAAGTATATTTTTGGGGACTTGCCTATATCTTAGGCGACGTTTGACCAATCTTTATGAATTATTTCAAATAAAATATAATAGTGAATTTTGATCTGCATGGAACATTTCAGGGTGATCCATTAAGTGGGGTTGAGAAAAATGGGTGTTGAAAAAGTTGTATTTCCCATGTTAATTTCCATGGGAGCTTTGAACACAACTACAGTCCAAACTGCTGGACAGAATTACACCAAATTATGAGGGAAGGTAGATTTTGGTTTGCAGATCACACTTTCAGCTATCCTACGTGAATCTGTTCTAATAAGGCTATCTGTGTCCCAAAAAAAGACAGGTGGTTTTTTTTTTTTAAAGATGAAGGACCAGGGTAGGGATACCCTGACCCTTAAGCCTTGCTCTCCTCCCTTGGGCTAACTACTAAGAATTTGAGGGGTTTCACAGATCCCCCCGCCCTGGATCATAATTGTGGACAAACAGACCCGCCCCCCCCCAGGAATCGCTGTCATCCAGGTGCCAAAATATCACCCCTCCACCCGGGCCATAAATGCCCGGGGTCCAGCAACTCCCCATGGCCAATCCATCATCCTGGAGCCCCCACATGGACCTGGGGATCCCCCTCCCCAAGGCTAGCTACTGATATGTACTAGAGTGCCTACACCTGGGACATAACTGTCTGATGTAAGTTCCTGCGTTGTCAGAGCAAACACTCCGCCTGCACCAAGTCAGAGCTGATAAAATGCTCTTGCTTCCTGGAAGAAGAGGGTTTTATGAGTAACATTATGGATCAAGGTGATAAGTATCTTGATTAAATGACAAAGATTGCGATAAACTGAGGAGTAGACTCATGTCCTGTTGTGTGAAGGGTTTGTGGACTGGATGGACAACAGATTCACCTCCACCGTAAGGATGTCTAAAGGGGAAATGTAATATTTAAAGCAAAGTAAGGAAATATGATAACTGTTCCTGAACACTTTTACCTTTGTCCTCCATATGTGGGGAAGCTGACATGCCAGATTGACCTTTGCAAAACTATTTTGGTGTGACAAGCAGTGCACATTTAACAACTTTAGAATGATGCAAAAATAAGTGTTGAAAGTTGTAGTTTCTATTTGAGAAAACATTTCATATCACGTTACTTTAATTGGCAAGCACTTAATTGGCACACAAATCATCAATGTGGATAGAAATCAGGTAAAGAATACATTTTAAAACCCTTAGAGAAAAGCTATTTGAGCAGAGAAATACTTGGATTTTGAAAGAGTGCCTTGAGTGTTAAATAATTCACAAGAAATTACTTTTTTACAAAATGCTAATCATATCTGCATTGAATTTCTGATTGTGTTTGGATGCAAACTATGTATAACGATGTTGATTGTCAGTGAAATGTCTTTCACTTATGTGACTTTTGTTGCTTTTAATGAAGTTTTGAGTTTTCTAAACACAGCAGATGACTCTGAGGTCATGTGATCAAGACCCATGGAGCGTGGAAGCGTTATGTTAACCTCGCTGAAATAAAATATTGCTGAAGATCTTCAACTGAAGTGGCTCATTTTCATTACTCTAAGAAGACTGTGAGGGGTTCTTTGGAATATTAGGGGTGGTGTTTGCAGACAAGCCCAATCCTTGAGGCTGGGTTTTACTTAGGTCAGTGTGTCTTTGTAAGCAATTTAAATATATGTATATGTAATCACTACATAAACTGAGCTTATCTGTGATCATGCTGTTTGGAAAAAAAACTGATGATTTTAACATTTCTAGAAAACAAAAATGTTACTCGCCGAGACCCGCAAACTCAATACCTACCAGGTCGAGCCGGTCCTGATCCCTTTTTAGAATGTAGCCCAGTGCTGCTTCAGCTGCTCGAGCGTTTTCAGGACACCAGTGGTGGAGCACATACAGGGTCGCCCTTCCCATGCCAATGACCTGCTGACAGCATGTAGGGGAGTTGGCGCTTCAACCAGATTATGAATGCGGCCACCTCTGCCTTGCTAAAGAGAGATGGGTCTGCAACCCGTCCCATCTACGTTGCACACAGGAGGTGCAAGTAGTGCTGCCTGCTTCTGCCATCATGGTCACAGGATGGAGTCAGGATGGAAGTCGGATTGGGATGCGATGGGAAACATCAGGACAGAGGACAGGAAAGGAAAGCAAAGAACAATTTACAAAAAAGTCACATAAACACATAGAGAAACATAAAAACCCGCAGAAAAAATCAGACAGTAATATAATAAGGTTAAGAGAAAACGGTGGGATTTAGAAGTGGGTGGTCAGATAAGGTTGATTAGGTTGGATGGAATTTGGAAAGTTGGGAAACACAGTGAAAGCTGGGCAGGAGCAGGAGCAGTCAAAGAAAGAAATGGCCCCATGCTAGTGCAATGCATTGTTCCATTCATGCTAATTTTTCAGCATTCAAACACAGCTTGAACAGCACAACGTGCATTTTCCACCTATTCACAGAATTTCATTGAATCTCATAGAGTTTTTTGTAACTCTGTCGAATTCAACTGTGTGAAATACCACAAGTTCTACCCACCCCTAGTAAAATGGCACACTCAAATGGGAACCATTACGTTAAGCTGAAAAGGTGTAGCAGCCACTTTGGGGCAGTTATTTTTAATAGCTCAAATAAAATGACCTTCAATAAGACTAGATGATGACAACTGAAGAAATCTATGGTGACCATATCTTGATCGTGGCTGGTTAAATCCAGCTGAATTCCATCGAGTTAAATGGAGCAGACATATCTATCTTCCTCTCAGAATACACTTCATTCAATCTCAATAAATAGACCGTAAAAGTACAGTGAGAAAAAGACATTAAAATGTAAATTCTGTCCAAAAAGTGTCTTTGACGATACATAGAAAAAGCAATTCTCAAAAAGCAAAAAGTGGAGAAGTGTGGCTCAGTGGTTAGAGGCGGCAGACCTGGAATCTGAGATCAACCGTGGACCAGGGTTCGATTCCCCGCCTCGGCGGGTCTCGGGCTCATAAATTCCACGGTCTCGACAGTTCTCGCTCCGGTGCCTACTCTACTCACGGGGTCACACTCTGCGACTCTGGGCAATAGCTTGCTTAATCTCCACATCGGCCCCTCGCGGCGGGATGCCTGGCTTTCACCTTGTGGACACCCTGCCGGGGTTTCTCACAGGGGAATACCAGGACGGGTTCCCTAAGCAAGCGCGGAGATGCCCCAGGGTAAGTCCTGCGCTATATAAGTTTCATACATTTACTATCATACCTTTATATTCCCCAATATGTGGTATCCTGGAAACAGCATTACATGTTTGACTTAGATGTGAAAGGAAATTAAGGTGACCAAAATCCTCAGCTAAGGGTCCTCTATGCGCTCCTACCTTCCTAATTATCACCTCAGAGAGGTCTGAGGTATACTGGGGTGAAAGCCAATAGACTGACACACTGCAGGTGTTAACTCCAGAAGAAGAAGGTACCAGGCTTGATGGAAGTTACGACCCGCAGTGGCTGGTATAATTTCAAGACCACAGCCCCAAAGCCCATAAACTTGTTATCACACTTCAGACGAGGAAGAGAGATACAAAGGACCTCAGTCTTATGATGTTATCAGGGGCAGGAAAGGGTCTCTGACTAAAGTGCTGGTAGTGCAATACAAGAAATAAAAGTCAATAAAAGCAGTCAACTCGTATTGAGGCTAAAGCCTATGAAAGATTAATAGTATTATAATGTGCAAAATCGAGAAAGGAAGCCCCCAGTGCAAAACATATTTCCTGCAGGTATTGTGATATAAAAAAAACAGGTAGGATCCAGGAATCTGCAACATTTTAATGTTCTGGGATGTTGGTCAATGCAGGGCTCGATGGTAGCATCCCCAGTATTTCCCTGGCGCTCCTGATCTTCGTTACCAACCTTAGTATAAACAGTCATTGTGATTTCGTCTGAAGCTAAGCGCTGAAGGAAGTAAAGTGCCTGCGTGCAATATCTGAAAGAGAGTTTGTTCAAGAGGGCTTTAATAGTACATTATATGGGATCGGAGTAACCTCTACAGAAACACATAATGTGTAAAGTTCTCTGTAGTGAGATTGAATCACAGAGACATGTATCAAAGTTACACTCCAAATTATTGCAGGTTATCACTAAAAGAGCTTGAGGGGGTGATAAAATTATTGATGTAGCAGTCTATATTGGCCAAGAAAAGGATAAAATCAATGAGATAACCTTCAACTGTACCCAAAAACATATTCAGAAAATTGACTGTTATTTCTGCTAGATTCGTTAACAAAGCCCAAATTATGCTTAATCATGATACAATTTAGGCTATTAGCAAGGACATTATGTATGAAGTATGATTGCGGAGACCCTTTTACATCAAGAACACTGAAGCCTCAAGGAGGGCTAGAGAGCAAATATGAATATTAAAATCCACCCCCCGCCCCTAACAAAACCCTGATTGTTGCCTCCTCTTAAATTAAGGGTGGCCATGTCCATTCCAGCTCAGACAAAACAACAGGCTCTGTCAATAGATGGAATATTATTGTAGAAGTCAATGATGCTAAGCCTTAAGCCCACTCTGAATTTGAGGTTGTGCAATTGATAAAAAGGAGTATCTGCTCTACAAAAAATAATTCTAGTATGAAACATATCTGAGAGGTAGATTACCAGGTCTCTTATGGGCCTACTAAAGGGGTAAGGGTCAAGGTGGAAATTCTTGAAACAGTTTATGTGTGAAGGCATTATGGCCCACGTTTTTGGCAGATAGGCAATTCACAAGAAATCAATCCACAAGGCTTTGTTGCACTTACTCCTCAGGCCAGCTACGTTCCAAAAAAAGAAGTGACAGCTTTTTTGCCAAATTATTTATGATAATCGATAGTCACTTGGGTGGAGATTCTGCAACACAGTGATTAAGTACATCATTCCGGAGGGACCCCCTAGGGTGGTTAAATGTCCAGCAGTCTGACACAGCTGCCCTGGATGCCCTGGTTGTTTGTGGATTTCCTCTGCATTTTTCTCTCTTTTTGAGAGCAACCATTGAGGTGCAGGGTGTACATGATACACCTGATTCGTCTAACGTAAGGACAGCAAGGTGCAGAATAAAGGCCCGGGGTTTGGTGGAGTATCCCTGGGCTGAGCGGTCTCATTACTGGACCCTGCACCCTTGCCATCCTGGGGGAGGGGGAACTTGTGTGACCATAGTGGCTTTTGTGCCTCTGATAAAAGTTCTTCGGAGCAGCACCTCTGGAAGGGCAACTTTCCAGCAGGAGGTTAGAGCCTTTGACTTCTTCCAGAATTTCAGAGAATATTGAGGGGGCAGAGGAGAGGAGGTCAAGTGTGGTTGAACACGAGCAGATGTGATAACTAGTTGTGGGATCAACCTGCATTTGAAGAATCATTTTGTTAAAGGCCTTTAATTTGTTGTGAATGTCCATATCATGAATGGCTAAAATATTAAGGAGATTGACCCGGAGCTCCAAATTGTGGGAGTGAAATTTGAGGGCTGAGAAAATTGCATGCAAGTTGTGTACAAGAGAATTCCATAGAGAAGTCGGCAGTGGTGCAGAATGGGAAGCACTGTCAATTAACATGAGCTGATCCTTTGGGAATGCTTTCAGCCTCCGCAGCCACTCTACATCCCCACATTGTATTCACCCAGGGAAAGGGAGATGATTCCCAGAAAAATGAGCTAACTCCAAGTGGGATTTAAATGCTTTCTTAAATGGTAGCTAGGATTTAGTGAGGCGCAGCTTTAAAGAGGTAAGCAGGTAATTATAGTCCCCAATTGCCCCTCTATTGGGGGCCGTATTCAAGCTCGATTTATGCTGTCCAAATAGGCTGAGGAGAATCGACTCCATCTCCTGTAACAGGAGTGCGTCGACTGACTTGTTACCAGCTACATCTAGCAGAGCCGGAGGAGTATCAGTAACCACCCCTTGGCCTAACCTGTTCTTATGATACATGACGAGAGGTTGCATCCAGAAATGACCGCATCTACAGAGCTGTCTCCTTCCTCTGCTAACTGTAATGTGCTACCTCTGGCTCAGATCTACTCACTGATATTTGCTGGGACCAGTTTAATGAACTATAGCTTGTGGTATGAACAACCTCCTATTTCCTAAGCTGGGGCACGCCAGCGCTTGTTGACTGGTTTACCAATCTTGTTTGATAACTTGATTGTTATCGTCTGATAGTCTGATCAAAATTTGCTGCATTGGCAATCTCTCTGAGATCATGAGAGGCTTAAGAAGTCAGTAATTCTTAGTTCTTTTGCTGCAGGTGAGGTAAAACTCATTCCCTCCAAGAATGTAATTTGCACACTCTCCCTCCCGCAGTTCATCTTTAGGGTCGTTTATGTTGAAAATCTTGATTTTATTTTTCCTTTTGCTTCGCCCCTTGCTGCTTTCGTTATGGGCTTGTTTGGTAGCCCCACTGACCTCTCCCTTGGATGACCTTAAGAATCTTGAATATCTCTAAATTTTAAAAACGTCTTTCACCTTCTGTGCTCAAGACAGCCACAGCACAGAATCAGCTGCCAGAATACTGAGAATGACCTTCAGTCCTAAGACCAGCTGCTTGAATGAATGACTTCTCGTCTTCCCTTGTAGCAGGATGCTGTTAGACCTGGCACCATTGGCGTGGGTCACCCTTCCATTTTTTTGTGGCTGCCTCTTATGTTTTTGTTGGTTTTAGATGCTTTTGGGCACTGTGCCACTGCTGTTCAGTGCCACAGTGCAATGACTGCCTATGGTAAATTGATGTATGGATTAGTGACTCCATGATTGGCTTGATTGGTTTACTTGTCAGACCCCAGTACAGTGCACTGAGTGTGCCCAGTGCTTGTAAATCCAATGCTGCTGATGGGCTTGCAGCACTGATTGTGCCACCCACAGGAGCAGCTTGTAAAGTGCGTCTCAGGTCTGCCAGTGCAGAGCCTATGTGCAGTCTGGTACTGCCATGTTGACTGGGCAAGTGCACCCACTTGCCAGTCCCTAAGCCTTCCCTTTTATACATATTAGTCACCCCTATGGTAGGCCCAAGGGTGTGTGCCTGCATGTCCTAATAGTGAGGTACAGCCATTTTCGTTTTTCACTATTGCAAGGCTACCTGTTTCCCATTGGCCAGAACGGGCAGTTTGATTGTAACATCTTATAATCCTAACTGACTCAGGGAACTAGGTAGAAATTCGAGTTTAGTATGCCTGAACTCAGAATGATAAAATACATATTTTAGTGAAGTTGGTATTAGCTTTCAGTGTTTGAAAAGATCACTTTTAGAAAGTAGCTATTTTCTTGCCTAACTATCCAAGCCTGCCTCTACTAGGTTGTGTATTCCTTGTCTGGAGTTTGAGTGACAGGGGCTGGGGGATTTCAGGAGATAGGGTGAGTCAGCACAGGGCTGAATAGAGCTATCTGCATGTAGATGGGTGGGAGTAGTTGCACCTGGGACCTGAAAAGGGCTGTGCCTTCCCTTCACAATGCTGGCTCCACCTCCTGTGGTGTGTTGGATGTCCCTGGCCTCCACAGTCAAAGGAAGAGTAGGAGTCCTGTAAACAAAGTGCTCCAGAACTGACGAGAACTGGTTTGGGTTAGGTACAGACACTCTCTGCCTTCAGAGACAAAGGATGTTGGTGTATAAAAGAGGGGACCCAGACCCCAAAACTTTAGATAATTTCGGGAATCAAGACAAACCTTTGCTGAGGAGAAGAACCTGGAAGCTGAAAGAGGAGACTACCCTTGTGCTCTGTGTTTGGGGGTTGGCCTGCATATATTGCGTCATTGCCAAAGAGAGGAGAAAAGGACTGAATGTGCTTTCTATCAACTTGAAGAAGAATCTCCAACTGCTTGAACCAGAGCTTACCTCTTGACTGAAGTCTCAGGGGTACAAGACTTCATCAACCAGCTCCCCTCTGAATTCCCTTGCTGGGTGAATTAAATTGAATTGAAGTGCCTGCTGTTGTGCTGAGCCTTCTGAGAGACTGCGTGTCACTGGGAGCTGGAAGCGCGAAGAAAAAACGAGAAGCATGTCGCCGCCGCAGCCGCTGTCATCGCATCGCCGAGGAAGCGAGGCGCCGCTGCCACAGTCATCATTGCATCGCCGAAGTGCGGTGCTTTGCTGGAGAAGCGGGACACTGCCACATAGGTTCATTGATGCATCACCGGAGAAGCGCTTCGCAGGTCCTGTTGTGGCTCCAAAGATAATCTAAGTCGCCGCGCGACCGTCGGACGTGCAGGCATCGCACTATCATTGTCGCAGTGCAACCGAGACGCCATTTTGTCGCATCGCACCGAAGAGCAGTAAGAAACCGATGCATCCTTCACCTCCCCACACAGTAAGGAAGCGAGCATCAACTCCCCTGCGCAGCAGTATGGAACCGACGCATCCACTCCCCTGACTGTAAGGAACCGACGCATCAACTTCCCTGCGACCCTTTTGTTTTCTTTGCGTTATGCATTCAAGGTGCAGGGAGACTAAAGTGTTGCATTTACAACTTGAGAGAACTGAGCTATTTTATAACATTTTAAAGTCAATTTTTGAGTACAGTATTGTGGATTTTTGTCGTTTGGTCTTGTCTATATAAAAATACTTATTTTTATAATACAACCTGTGTGGTGTCCATCTGTAGTGTTGTCACTGTATTACTGTATGTGTTCACAAATGCTTTACACACTGCCTCTGAGATAAGCCTGCCTGCTCCTGCCAAGCTACCAAGGGTGTGAGCAGGAGTTATTTTAGGAGTGTTGCCCCTTACCCTGACTAGACGCAAGGGACCCTATTTGTCACAGGTACCTAGCTGTGCCAACTAGAGACCCCCAGATCTAACAGATGCCATCGGGTGGAACCAAAGAAGGGGCCTGAGCATGATGAATGTTTTTATAGTCTCTCTGGCCATTGAAGCCTGCCAGGTACTGCAGGACTCTGAAAACTCTGCAAAAACAGCCTCAGAAGCTGAGCTGTGGAGAATGCTATAATCAGACTAGCAAAAGCTTGGGAAGACCTGAAACATTGAAAAACATAAGGGCTGGTTCTAGGTTTCAAACGGTGCCTCTTACGTCCTGCAGGCAGCTGGGGCACATCAGGGGAGATATGAGGGATGTAAAGGGAAAACCACTGGTAGATCAAGCTACACCAAACTAAATTCGGCCACTAACGCTAAACATGAGAGAACCAACAATGCCTATGCGCACACCTCCTCCACACCTCAGCATCAACGACTAGCTCGCGACACTCACCATGGACTCTGTTAGTACACTTACACTTTGAACAGTGGACCTGTAACACAACGAAAAGGCACCAACCCTATGTTTTCACAATCCAAAGTCTTTTTATCGTTCTGCGTGCTGATCCCAAAGTGCCCTCTGTCCAGGGGCACCACCCTTCACATAGGGTGAATAACAATTCGCCTTGAGTTCAGAATAGCACCGTTTAGTGGATAAGTCCAAACAATGAACAAAATTACTTAATTATAGTCCTTATTGATGCGCTGAGTCTTGGTGCATATTACAATATATATTTAATGTTCCTTTGAAAAATATTTTTGAATAATAGCCAGCCAGGCTATTATTCAAAAATCTTTTTCTAAGGAACATTAAATATATATTGAAATATACACCAAGACTCAACTCACCAGAACTCTGCTTCACCTCCTCACCTGGGGCTTTTCAGTCATGTGCTAAAACGTCACCAAGAGCACGCTGAGGCATGATTACATCACTTATAAAGGCTGATTTGAGCAGATAGAGCTTGCAAACTGCATGCAGCCCCCACCCGCCCCCCAAAGGGCAGCGCCCAAAGCCAGTGACACTCCAGAAGCACACAGAATGAGGGGAGAGTTGTCAGAGATCAACAGGTTCCAACAGCCATCTGCAACCTGTGTCCACTCTCAACAGCGCTCCCTACAACATTGGGCCACTGCCAGGCCCCGTCACTAAAAGCCAGACCCCCTGAGGGAAAAGCAAAAAGCAGAGGAGGACAACGTGGGGTGGTGGCAGCGATGGCCCGAGTAAAAGTAAGCTGCAGCCGCAGCTGTGACCACAGAAACATGGCTCCCACGGCGGTTGACTCAGCAGACACCCAGCAACAGCGTTGACAGCGTCAGTATCTCCAAAAAAGGTCATGCTGTGAAGTTCCGGTACTATCTTCCAACCAAATTAAGGGGCATATTATCAAGGAGGGCGATAAGAGATTATCGCTGCTTTAGCGGCCATTTTCATCCGCTAAGCGGCGATAATCCTATCGCCCTATTAGCAAGCTGTTGCTAACAGCAGTTAGCGACAGCTTGTAGGCGATAGCAAGCGGTTTGGGGTTCGCTTTGCATGTCAGCGATATTTATCGCTAATGACATGCAAAGTGAGTGTACCCAACCTGTTAGCGACTGAAAGCAGTCGATAACATCGCTATCGCCTATTATCAACGCAGGCGTAGAGATGGAAATATTCGTGCTAAGCATGAATATCTCCAAAACCTAACGCCTGCTCAGACCAGTTCTTCGCCATTATATCCAATGGGAGGAGGATATTATGGCTAAGACCCTATTGATGTTAATGCGTGAATGTTGCTGTATTCTCAGCGATATTCACGCATTTCGCCGCTATCGCCGGATATTTTATCGCTTTAGAGATCAACGTTGCTAATAGCACGTTACCTCTGCGATAATATCTGGCAATGCTTGGCGATAAAAAAAAACCTCACTAAGCCCATTTAGCGATAAATATCGCTGGTTGTTGGTAATATGCCCCTAAATACTTTACAAATAAGCAAATTCTGAATTGTTTAAACTAATATCGATTATTTGGATTCGTTTTCTTTTCGTCTTTCTAGATATTTTGAACTATTCATCATCAGGTCCTGGATTTGTGTCTCTGGCAGTGTGGGACTCGTATACATTTAAATTAATATTTAGCTCAGTTCTTTTGTAGTAGTTTGTCTAACAGTGAATCAAATAACATCATTACGTTTCAGAATCTAAACCATATTCTAATTTCTTGAACGTTTGTACGTGTAACTGGAGTGAAAGATCCACAGACTGAGTAGACCACATGTGAAAGGTGGTTTGTAAAGAGATCCAAGGAAGTTACTTGCATTCTTCCCATTTATCTACTATGTTATGTGTGTTGTTCTAACAAGCCTAATCTGTATGTTCTGTCGAGTGTCTTTGCCTCTGTCTTATTATGCCTTCTGTATGATATTTGCTAAACATTGCATATTGTAATTATAACCAGACTCCCTAGTCCATCCTCTGAGCTCTATGGGCCATATGTATCATTGAAATTTGCATTCGCAAAGGCCGAAATTCGCAGATTTTCGGCCTTTGCGAATGCGAATTCCCAATATGGTATGTATTAAGCAAATGTGGTTCAGAATAAGGCATCGCACAATTTGCGATTCCTTATTTTGCGATTGCATTTAAGGAATCGCAAAATTTGCAATTCTTTAAATGCAATGTATGATACAAAAAAATATTGTTAATTGTCCCTAAGGAATCGCAAATTACCACCAACTTCAAGTTTGTGGTAAGTTGCGAATTCCTTAAAAAAGCATTTTTTTTTAAAAACAAAAGGTGCCATTTGACGCTCATACATGCCCCTAGGGTATGTATGTGCGCCATATGCGCACACATGTCATTTTCAGGGGTGCAGCAGGGTGTCCTTTGGACACCCCTGCACCCTTAAAAATATTCACAATTTGCGATTAGCTAATTGCTAATCGCACATTTCCCCTTCATTCCTATGGGCCTCCTGGCCCATAGAAATGAATGGGAAATTATTCCTTAATTGCGATTAGCAATTTGCTAATCGCAATTAAGGAATATTAAGAAATCGCTAAAAAGAAGCTGATTTCTACATACATACCATTTTGCTATTTCTAAATAGCGATTCCTTAAAAATCGCTATTTATGAATCGCAAAACGGAATGTTGATACATATGGCCCTATATCTATTAATAGACAATGTATCCTCTTTTTACTCCCTATATAATTATATAGATGTGTTTATGTACAGAGTATCCTCTTTTTTACTGCCTTGCAATTATATGACTTTATTTATTTTATTTTATAATTTCACATTTTTATATCAACAGAGGAGGTGTCTGCACATCAAAACAAGGGGTCTCAAGTCCACCCCTTACTTACATTTCAACAAATAACTATCGAGCGCAGTAGATCATAAATAAACGTCAACAATTGAGGAGTAAACAAAAAGCAAGTAGGGCTGAGTTTAGAGAACAATATGATCAGTGCAGTCACTTATTTTTGGGAAGAACCAATGAAAAAAATTGAAGGAAAGAGACACATCCCGTTCGAGCCCAGATCTGGGGTTAATTGATATAGTCTATAGCCGTCTTCATTAACTGCCAATTCTAGCTCTTCTGGAGTGTCAACCAGAAATTTTGAGGGAGAAGCATTACCATTGTGCAATTTACCCATCACTCACATAACATCTTTCTTCTAATCAGTTACTCTTCGTTACTTCTTCAGACTTGAAAAAGGAACATGATTACACGAAGACCAAGCATCCAACAAAAGTTATATCCACAGTCGAGGGCAATTTAATCAAATAGGACAAACCGGGCACATTAGGATTTTGAATGCATCTCTCAAAAGAGCAGAGAGACAGATATACCATGGTGTGTATTACAGAGTGCTCAATGAAAAGGGATAGATAAGAGGAAGGCAAAAATGTATTCACTGTCTGACCTTTAGTTCGATCCAGTGTGCGCCATTTTCAAAGAAAGTACTATCATGGGCTTGCCCTTATTGTCATTTTTGATGTAATCTTTGTGGAATATAACAATAGTCTATTTTATAAGATCAAAAAATACAATTTTTCCTATCGGTACTTCCATCCGGTTCTTCTTGTTTAATAAAAAGGCCCGCTTCTAGGTTGTGCCTTTTTTAAGTCACAAGCAGCAGTATCTACAAGCTCGTAATTCAAAAAGAAATGTTCTTGCGAATATTCCTCACCTACTCCAAAACAAAGAGTGAGCGTCACTAAAAAATAACATTGTTTTTGATTTGGGTCGATTTTGCTTCACTGTGGTAAGGCACCAACTAGAGGTGAGCTGTTTATAAGGACAATATAATGTGTAGTATGGGTGTGTAATTTTGTTACATTTATTTTTACTATGATCAGAACACATTAACAGCAGCTGTGAGACCTGGCATCGTTTTTTCCCTGTGATTTTTGCTTCTGACCTCCTGTTTTTGAATGATTACTTCAATTTGTTTTTGTTGGTTTTAGAACTTTGGGCACTTTCCCACTGCTGATCAGTGCTAATGTGCAAGTTCTCCCTATGTAAATTATCATTGTGATTGGTTATACATGATTGGCGATTTACTGGTAAGACCCTAGTAAAGTGCATGATGTGTGCCCAGGGCCTGGAATTCAAATCCTACCAGTGGGCTTGCATCACCAATTGTGCCACCCACATGAGTAGCACTGCAACCATGTCTCAGACCTGCCCCTGCAGTGTCGTCTGTGAGTGCAGTTTTAAACTGCCATGTTGACCTGGCAAGTGCACTCACATTCCAGGCCCAACCTTTCCCTTTTACTACATGTAAGGCACTCCTAAGGTAGACCAAGGTAGCCCCATGGGCAGGGTGTAGTATATTTGAATGTTTGGGCATGTACTGGTGTGTCTTACATATCCAAATGTCCTTGTACACCTTTGTAGGGACTATCTTTCCCATAGGTTATCATTGGAGCAGCCATGTAACGTCTGACAAGTGTAACATCCAATTTGGAAGATATAGAGTTTTGGAGTTTGGTATCCCTGAACTCATAATTAAAAAATACATATTTTAGTGAAGTTGGTTTTCAAATTAAGTGTTTGAAAAGGCCACTTTTAGAAAGTGAGCATTTTGTTGCTTTACCATTCTGTGCCTCTGCCTGCCTGTGGAATTCACGTCTGAGGGAGGGTGACAATCGGGCTGTTCATGCATTCAATCTAGACAGTCACACAAAGGGAATTGAGGTGTGCCCTGTATATCTGAGAGACCATTACCAGGCTGATGGGTTTTCCTGAGCTAGAGTGGTGGGAAAAGTTGTCACTGGCACCTGAATAGGGTTGTGCATGTCCTCACACAAAGATGCCGGAGAAAGGCAGGTTCTTTTTACTACGAGGATTTTCCTTAGAAGTTTGCCTATTTCAAAGGTGTAAACTGGTGTAAGAATTAGAGCTGTGACACCATAACTTCAGAACGATTATGGACTAAGAGGAGATTCTGTCAAGAAGAAGAACTGGAGAAACTGTAGGAGGGGAACTGCTACTCTGCTTGTTGCTCTGTTGTGCTGGCCTACTGCTTTCTGCTTCTGTCTTGGGTACTGAAATGACTGGACATTTGCTTTCTGTATCTTGCTTGCCATGGTTCTCCAAGGGCTCATGTGTGCTTGCCTGCTGTTAAGATGCCTCAATGCCTTCAAAGACTTCACCTGCAGGCCCTGAACTCTTCTGCTGGGAGTTTTGACCTGCCATGTGGTGCAATTCAAGCTATCTTTGTATTGACCTTTAGCGCCTGTTTTTCCTGCCCCGGCAATGACGTGCAGTCGAAAAATCGATGCATCACCAACATGCAGCTGAAGAATTAACACAGCACATGTCTTGCGGCTAGAAGACAGTCACAGCTCAAGTCCCGAGTACTGTGTCTCTGACGTCTGTGGCACCCGCCCCAACTTCGACGCAGACCATGCTGTGTGTCTGAAGAAATCGCTACATCACCTGCTCTCAGGTGGAAAATCGATTCAGCACCTGTTTCGCTGCCACTGCATCAAACCTGCACAACTGGACTTTCGGTGCATCACACCTGTGTGCCAAGTTCTTCATCGACGTTGCCCAGCAGTAAGGAACCAAGGCTGCGTGTCCGGAATCCGATGCATCACCTTCCCTCACAGTAAGGAACCAATACATCACCTCTCCTGACAGTAAGGAACAGACGCCTCACCTCGCCTGTGCTGCCGTAAGGAACTGACGCATCACCTCCCCTGGCAGTAAGGACCCGAGGCATCACTTCCCTGGGAGTCAGGAACCGATGCATTGCTTTGCTTTTCTGGAGCATCACCTCACCTGCACCTGGTTTTGTCATTGATTTTGATGCATCACAGGTAGTTTGTACTAAAAAGTAACACATCCTCATTTTTCTATGGATTGAACAATTTGAACCTTTTAAAAGTGATGTCTTTGCTTATGTGTGTTAGATTTTTGTTGTTTTGATCTTGTTTTGCTTAGCTAAAGATTGGTTATTTTTCTAAACTGGAGTGCTGTCCATTTATGTTTTCACTGTGTTACGGTGAGTTTATGTACAAATGCTTTACACATTGCCTCTGAGATAAGCCTGACTGCTTGTTCCATGCTCCCAAGTGTGTGATCAGGGGTTATCTTGGGTGTGTAACTCCATGACTAAAATAAAGGTCCCTACTTGAACAGAGTGCAAGCCACTGCCAGCTAGGGACCCCATTTCCAACAGCAGCCAAAATAATGTTTGCATTTTCTCGATATGGAAAAATATAAATAATGATTTTTGCTGCTTTAGGGCAGCACTACCTGCTGCAAAATTAAAAGGAACGAAATGACATTCTTACCTAAATAGCATACAATTGCAAATTAACATCATCTGAGCAGTATGCGTAATTGGGCTCTGAAACTTTACCGAATACTTTACCTCCACATTAAAATGTCGCTGTATATTTAATTTTAGGCAGGATTTCCAACCCAGTGAGCACCGCTGACAAATACACTTCATACTAATAAAATACTGAGGTACAAGTTGGTGTACCAGAAGAGTGGGTGCCATGGAAACAGGCTAATTTTCACAAAGTAAAAAAAAGGTTAGCAAATTTCACTCGGAATATTACTTTGATAGATTCTACTTAGCTTGTGAAAATGTAAGCCTCTACTAATGAACACGAAGAGAGGTGTGTCAGGAAGTACTGTACAAAGAGTGCTTCAGGCTTCAAATGTTGGTTGTATATTTAATCTGGTTAAAACGCTAAACATTATTTAGATTTAATAGTATTATAATGAATTTACCTTCGATATTTTTCTTATAAGAAAAACTGTGATCAAAGTTTTACTCATAGTGACATTATATTTCTTTGTATGGCACACAACTTTTGATCTTCTCTGTTTCCTTCTTGCAGAGGAGATCAAGATGTCAACCGAGCTTCATGCTTACCTCTGTGGACTGAGAAAACAAATAATAAGGCAGTGGAGATAAATGAAAAGAAAAATATTAAGCAGCAGTTAAAAAATATATCCAAGCAGGGTCATGCTACAAAACAGAAGCAGTGTATGTCATTACTATTAATAGGCAAATCTCGAACACTGGAAATTATACTACATTCTTGCAAAGGTGTTCGGAAATGTACTAGAACTATGGGGCATATTACCAACGATTAGCGATATTTATCGCTAACTAGGCTTAGCAACACATTTTTTATCGCTAAGCATCGCCGGAAATTATCGCTGAGATAACGTGCTATTAGCAACGTTTATCTCCAAAGCGATACATTTTCCGGCGATAGCGTGAATATCGCTGAGAATACAGCGATATTCACGCATTAGCGACAAAATGCTCTTAGCCACGTTATCTACCTCCCATTGGATAACATGGCTAAGAAATGGTCAGAGCAGGCATTAGTTTTTGGCAATAGCGGGAATATTTCCATTGCTACGCCTGCCTTGCTAATAGGCGATAGCGACGTTAGCGGCTGCTTTGAGTCGCTAACAGGTTGGGTACCCCACTTTGCATGTCATTAGCGATAAATATCGCAGACATGCAAAGCGGGACCCAAACCGCTCGCTATCGCTAACTGCTGTTAGTGACAGCTTGCTTATAGAGCGATAGAATTATCGCCGCTGAGCATCCGAAAACGGCCGCTAAAGCGGCGATAACTGCCTATCGCCCTGCTTGGTAATATGCCCCTACATGTTCCACAATGGACATTATTATTTGCAGCAAAGAGTCTTAAAGACTCATGTAAGAGAGTGCTGCAAAAACAATAAGGTATACTGCATTGAGGCTACTAACTAGTACACAGATGGCGTAAATCATGAGTCATAAGGTGGGTTGTGAGTTATTGCAACTAGTTTCCATTTCTGAATTTTCCGTATTTCTCACAAAAATACTACCCGCAGTATGCAAAGTTTTCTGTTTTTGTGATTTCATGTTTAAGTCTGGACTTTTGCACCTATTTTATGACATTAAAAAGAAAGATTGCCGAAATCCATCCATATCCAGTGTAGTAAAAATAGTAAACCCATTTTCAGTGTTGCCTAGCACTTCGGAGGTAAAATTGCAAGTTCTGGGAAAAAGCTACACCAGAGTAAAATATAAGATCAAATCAAAAAACACAATGTTAAAACTATTTTGGGACGTTACAAACTAATACAACACAACTTTTACTATCCGTGGCAATTACATCGCATGCGTAGTAATGCGTAGTAAAAGCTACGCATACCATTACATCGCAACGTCCCTCGCAGCAGCTACATCACTCCCCCCACCTGAGAGACCTACACTGGCTCCCCGTCAACGACAAGAGGATCACCTTCAAGATACTCACCCACGCACACAAAGCACTCCACAACACCGGACCAGCCTACCTTAACAGCAGACTCAGCTTCTACACCCCCACCCGCCGGCTACGCTCCACCAGCCTCGCCCTCGCTGCTGTCCCCCGCATCCAATGAACGACCTCCGGTGGCAGATCCTTCTCCTTCCTCGCCGCCAAAACTTGGAACACCCTCCCTACCCACCTACGACAGACCCAAGACCTGCTCACCTTCAGAAGACTCCTCAAGACCTGGCTCTTCAAGCAGTAGCGGCACCCCCCCCAGCGCCTTGAGACCCTCACGGGTAAGTAGCGCGATTTATAAGTACAATGATTGATTGATTGATTGATGCGCTTTTACAATGCATGCAATGTAATTGCTATCCACGTCGTTGTGAGGAAACTGAGGCTGTTTCCTCACAACGACGTGCACCTCTGAGGACGCAGGAAGCAGGAACCGGGAGCAGAGATGGCGATGCTGGAACCATGAGGAAGAGGTGAGGCTTATTGTGTTTGGGGTAAGGTAGTGGGTTAGGATAGGCTAGTGTCCAGGGCTGGACTGGCTACCGGGCAGTTTGGAATGCTGCTGAGCTGGGGCCTGATTTCATTGATGGGGACCTGCGTGTGCTAAACTAAATTACGTTTGCTTTAATTATTTCAAAGCACACACAGGTCTCCATGAATGAAATCAGCCCCCACCGCAGTGAAATCAGCCCCCAGCTTGGCAGCATTCCAAACTGCCCGGTTGTCAGTCCGGCCCGGGTAGTGTCGTAGCGTTTTAGGGTTTAGGGTAGTGTAGGGGTGGGAGTAGTGTGGGTAGTGTTGTAGTGTAGTAGTGTTTTAGGGTTTAGGGTAGTGTAGGGGGGGAGTAGTGTAGGTAGTGTTGTAGTGTAGTAGTGTTTTAGGGTTTAGGGTAGTGTAGGGGTGGGAGTAGTGTAGGTAGTGTTGTAGTGTTATAGGGTTGGGGTCGTGTATGGGTGGGAGGAGTGTTGGTAGTGTTGTTGTTTTATAGTGTTTTAGGGTTAGGGGTAGTGTAGGTGTGAGAGTAGTGCGGGTAGTGTTGTAGTGTAGTAGTATTTGAGGTTTTAGGGTAGTGTAGGGGTGGGAGTAGTGTGGGTAGTGTTTTAGTGTTGTAGTGTTTAGGGTAGTATAGGGTGGGAGTAGTGTGGGTAGTGTTGTAGTGTTTTAGGGTTTTAGGGTTTAGGGTAGTGTAGGGGTGGGAGTAGTGTGGGTAGTGTTGTAGTGTAGTAGTGTTTTAGTGTTTTAGGGTTTACGGTAGTGTAGGGGTGGGAGTAATGTGGGTAGTGTAGTAGTGTAGTAGTGTTTTAGGATTTAGGCTAGTGTAGTGGTGGGAGAAGTGTGGGTAGTGTTGTAGTGTAGTACTGTTTTAGGGTTTATGGTAGTATAGGGGTGGGAGTAGTGTGGATAGTGGTTTAGGGTAGGGTAGTAGTGTTTTAGGGCTAGGGGTAGTGTAGGGGTGGGAGTAGTGTCGGTAGTGTTGCAGTGCAGTAGTGTTTTAGGGTTTAGGGTAGTGTAGGGGTGGGAGTAGTGTGGGTAGTGTTGTAGTGTAGTAGTGTTTTAGGGTTTAGGATAGTGTAGGGGTGGAAGTAGTGTGGGTAGTATTGTAGTATAGTATTGTTTTAGGGTTTAGGGTAGTGTAGGGGTGGGGGTAGTGTGGGTAGTTTTGTAGTGTAGTAGTGCTTTAGGATTTAGGGTAGTGTATGGGTGGGGGTAGTGTGGGTAGTGTTGTAGTGTCGTAGCGTTTTAGGGTTTAGGGAAGTGTAGGGGTGGGAGTAGTGTGGGTAGTGTTGTAGTGTAGTAGTGTTTTAGGGTTTAGGGTAGTGTAGATGTGGGAGTAGTGTAGGTAGTGTTGTACTGTTTTAGGGTTAGGGGTCGTGTATGGGTGGGAGGAGTGTTGGTAGTGTTGTTGTTGTGTAGTGTTTTAGGGTTAGGGGTAGTGTAGGTGTGAGAGTAGTGCGGGTAGTGTTGTAGTGTAGTAGTGTTTGAGGTTTTAGGGTAGTGTAGGGGTGGGAGTAGTGTGGGTAGTGTTTTAGTTTTGTAGTGTTTAGGGTAGTATAGGGGTGGGAGTAGTGTGGGTAGTGTTGTAGTGTTTTAGGGTTTTAGGGTTTAGGGTAGTGTAGGGGTGGGAGTAGTGTAGGTAGTGTTGTAGTGTAGTAGTGTTTTAGTGTTTTAGGGTTTACGGTAGTGTAGGGGTGGGAGTAATGTGGGTAGTGTTGTAGTGTAGTACTGTTTTAGGGTTTATGGTAGTGTAGGGGTGGGAGTAGTGTGGGTAGTGGTTTAGGGTAGGGTAGTAGTGTTTTAGGGCTAGGGGTAGTGTAGGGGTGGGAGTAGTGTCGGTAGTGTTGCAGTGCAGTAGTGTTTTAGGGTTTAGGGTAGTGTAGGGGTGGGAGTAGTGTGGGTAGTGTTGTAGTGTAGTAGTGTTTTAGGGTTTAGGATAGTGTAGGGGTGGAAGTAGTGTGGGTAGTATTGTAGTGTAGTATCGTTTTAGGGTTTAGGATAGTGTAGGGGTGGGGGTAGTGTGGGTAGTTTTGTAGTGTAGTAGTGTTTTAGGATTTAGGGTAGTGTATGGGTGGGAGTAGTGTGGGTAGTGTTGTAGTGTAGTAGTGTTTTAGCATTTATGGTAGTGTTTGGGTGGGAGTAGTGTGGGTAGTGTTGTAGTGCAGTAGTGTTATAGGGTTTAGGGTAGTGTGGGGGTGGGAGTAGTGTGGGTGGTGTTGTAGTGTCATAGTGTTTTAGGGTTGGGGTAGTGTAGGGGTGGGAGTAGTGTGGGTAGTGTTGTAGTGTAGTAGTGTTTAGGGTTAGGGGTAGTGTAGGGGTGGGAGTAGTGCGGGCAGTGTTGTAGTGTCGTAGTATTTTAGGGTTAGGGGTAGTGTAGGGGTGGGAGTAGTGTGTTGTTTAGGTGTAGGGGTAGAGTTGTCACTTACCTTGCAAACTTTAACTACGAAGTATATCTTTACCACGCATGCCTTTGCGTTGTAATGGCATGCGTGGTAAAGGCATACTTGTGGTAAAAGTATGCGATGTAATGGCATGTCGTTGTCATTGACATCGCATAGTAATACCGTTGTTGTAATGGCACGTGTGGTATTAGTATGCGATGTAATAACATACATTCTCCTAATGTCCCAATTTTTTCTTTCAAGGGTTGAAAAGTTTGGATGAAGGACTTACAATTCATGTTGTCGATCTAATAGAAAATAGAAATCAGTTTTTTTTTACTGCCATGTATTTGCTTGTTTAATGGTATTAGGTATTGTTTTTTCTTGCATTACAAAACGCATCATTACCACATATTGCAACATACTCTAGGGTGTTCTAGCTGCCTTCACTAGAAACATGTGAGGATGTTTCTTTTTCCTGAGTTAGTTCTTGATATTAACAAAAAGGAATGGAAAGGTCAGGTATATTCGCAAATGGTGAGGCACTTCTGATGAGGGGCTTCATGATCCAAAGCCACATTATTCGCGATAAGGCTTGCAAATGTGGGACATCACGCAAGGATAAGCAGGGCGCACTCACAAGGGGAATGTTACTACTCACTGGGGCTCTAGGATCCAGATTCTTCAACCTTCAGGTAAGCTATACCCACTGGTGGTGCACCACAAATGGTCCCAGGAGTGCCCTCAAAGCAGCATGCAAGGAGAGATCAAGAACCCTCACATGAGGAGAGAAACTGTTGATGGTCACAGGTGTAGCTTGGTCAGTTAAAATACATTATACTACAAACAGGGTACATGAGAGATGCTTAAGGAGCAGTGAAAAATTTTGAGGAATTACAAATGGTAGGGACACGAAGTGAGAGGAATCACGAATGATATTTAGTAAAATAACCAACATTTTTTAAGACTCTCAAAGCCGAGAGATGGAGAGTGCGGGTGGGTTTTTGTAAGTGTGTATATAAAAGGTTATGATAAAATCTGACAGATACCTCACCACATCCAACTCAAAATACCTGCACTCAACTATTTCCCACAAAAATGCATTTATTAGGGTGGTGTAGCGCCCCAAACACAGCCACTGAAGCTATGCCCCTGATAGTGGTGTTTGGAGTGGTCTGTGTTTCCAGATAAGCTCAGTCCACAATCAGTGGACCAGGGCAAAGCCTGTGGCAGTGTAGGCCCGTCAGTGTCCGGTTAAGCCTGTGCAATCAAAGACAAAATGCAGTCGAACGACCGCCTTGGCCGCTATAAGTGTGGCAGGGTATGCTCACACGTGAGTCCATTGCTCACTTTGCTACTGGATTCAAGCAAGCCGGGCTGAAGACGGCTGTAATGCCAGAAACCGGTCTTCAGAAGCTTGTTTCCGGTCCAGGGAAGGCATGGCTTGGCAGTTCGGGCTGGACTGTTCCAATGAGGCACAGGGTCAGACTGATTTGCATATAGCCATGTCTGAACTGGAGTGGCAGAGTGGGCGAAAGAACGGTGATGGATTCAACCCAGATCTTTTGACTGGATGTGAGTGTTTGATTGGTTCAGATGCTCCGTCCATCACCACCCCCTTTTGTACCGTCAAACGAAGAAAGGCATAGATCAAGGAGATCCAAGGATCAAGAATCGTCAGTCTCAAAAACCACACCAACCACCACTGCACCACAAAATGCACCTTGGACTCCTACATTTGAAATGAAAGGAGAGACAGTTCTTATGAAGGAAACTAGGATCCGGTGTGCCAGAGTTCCAACAAGCCTTGCGCAACACCAGCACACTGATAAAGATGCCATAGGGTTCATGCAATGCAGGACATGAATATGAACACTTTGTTACAACCCAGACAAAGCCAAGCTAATGCAAACTCATTAGTGCCTGGTAATGCCCAGATAAGGTAGGGAAGGGGAAGCCCTTTGACCAGTTGAACTTGTCCCTATCATGTCTGCGGCTTTTAATTTCCGTGGCAATCCTTTTCGACTCTTTTTTGAATGTTTACCATTTTACCAAGTGCTCAACTTTTTGTCTTTCTATCTTTCAAATATTTCTGAGCTGTCTGTGGGAAGGGTCCTCAGAGTAAGTGGGTCTGTGATGCCAGTCTGGCTTCCCTCTTGAAAGTCTAAGTATATTTGGCAGCTTCAATGTCCTTGATCTTGTGCACTTTGGTGTCCTCTATTTTATCATCCATTTTTTGTTTTGCTATTAGTAGTCTCTGTAGATACAGAAAAAACTGATGCTCTTCTTTTTGGGAAAGAGGTCCTTCAACTACCTGCGTTCTTATGTCAGCAGGAAACCATCCATGATCAGTACACACTTGGAAAGTTATCTTTTGAATTGTCATGGTGTTATGGACTTTACTGCATTTAATCTCACTGCAGGTGAAAATAATTAATTTATAGCGGAGTGAGAACTATGCTGCTCAATATAATTGGCCTGATTTTGGGTGTACTGAATATGGGCCCTTTTTGCTCCCTGATCATTTTTTTAAAATGTATTATTTGCCATTATTTAACATTTTATATTCTGAGATCGAGAACAAATGAGGAACCATAGTGAATAGTGTGGGAGTGTCCCAAACACCACACTGTTTTTTTAAAGCACATCTAACTAAAATGAACGCACTTGCCGCCACCTCGAAAAAGGCCTGGAGGAACACTAAATGCACAGATGCCCACTACAACTTCAGAGCTGCCACCAACGCCCCCACCAACTCATCAAAAAAAATGAGGAAAAAAGTGACTGAAGACAGATTCTCCACTCACGCACACAACAGCAAAGAACTCTTCAACATCAGCGAGTCCACCGACATCCCTCCCTCACAAGACCTCTGTGACAAACTCAGCACCTTTTTCCACCACAAAATCAAGAGCATCTACAACAACTTTGACGAAGACAACCAACACACTGAACCCTCACCAACTACCCGACACCCTGAAGCCAGTGAGTAACATCTGGACAGCCCTCACCACTGAAGAGACACTGAAGACAATGAAGTCAATACACTCCGGGGCCCCCAGGGGTCCTCCCTCAGCCCTACGCACTTCAACGCTACATAGCTTCGCTCGCCCCATCATCAGAACATACGGACTCACTATTGTGTCATACGCAGACAACACCCAACTCATCCTTTCCCTCTCCAACAACTGTCACCAAATGGATGAAAAACAGCTGCCTACAACAGAACACCAACAAAACAGATGTACTCATCATGGGGCCAAACCCCGATGCCTGGAATGACACCCGGTGGCTCCCCGCTTTCGGAAGCCCGCCCACTCCCATGGACCATTCACGCAACCTGAGAATCATCCTGACTCCAATCTCAAAATGGACCGCAACATCAAGTCTGTCTCGTCCTCCTGCTTCCACACCCTCCACCTCTTATGTAAGACCATCAAATAGATCCCCCTCGAACACAGAAAGACCGTCACTCACACCCAGGTCACCAACAGACTCAACTATTGAAACACACTCTATGTCTGAATAAACAAAAACCTCACCTGCAAACTACAGAACATCCAAAACACTGCTGCAAGACTGGTTCTTGACCTGCCAAGACACTGCCACATCTTCCAGCACATGCGCACATTCCACTGGCTCCCATAGAAGCTAGAGTCACCTTCAAGATGCTCACCCACACCCACAAGGCGCTCGACGACACCGGACCAGCATACCTGAACAGCTGACTCAAATTCCATGCACACCAGAGGACCCTATGATCAGCCAAACTCTACTATGACTTGGTCCCCCACACCACAAAGACAAAATCGGGAGGCCGCTCCTTTCCTTCCTCGTGGCCAGAGCCTAGAACACCCTTCCGCTCCACCTCAGACAGACAACATCGCTCCCCATCTTTGCAAGAAATCTCAAAACCTGGCTCTTCTATAGACCCCCCCTTGATGGACTGGAAGCTGCTAACCTCCCCCCCAGCGCCTTGAGACCCTTACAGGTGAGTAGTCACGCTTAACAAATGCCTAATTGATTGATTGATTTCAAATGTGTCAGTTGAGTGAGGTTGAGTTACTGTTGGACTCTAGAAACCCTACAGGTCATTGTAGAAATGTATCCATGACATCTAAAAAAACCTGATTTAAGAGCTACAGGTCACATGTACCAACGCACAATGTTGCGACTTCCTAATTGCAAATGAGGTTAAAGAAGATGAGATGCACTCCTCTTCTTAATTCAGACTTAAACCAGTTTTTCTCACATTCCACTTTTAAAGGCGTGCAAGGCTCGTTTTCCGCGCTTCGTCTCGTTGCGCGTGCAACATAACAAAATCCACGATCAGAACCTCCTTAGATTCCACCGAGTTGCACTGCCACTTCTTCATTTGAAACAAATGAATTAAATTCCTGTGCTTTTCTCTTTGCTTTATTCTTCAAATTTAAACTTTAATCTTTCATCCATATTTAATAGTTCAATTCATTTTATTCAATCGTAATCATTATTTCATCGATATTCATAAAAGGTTCAGGAGTCCACAGTGGGTTTCACATGCCATGATTTATTTCCATTAACCCAATGCATTTCGGGAATAACTTCCCTTCGTCAGGGGCATCTAAAAATACAAGCATAAACATATTTCATCGTCTTTTACAACTTACTGCTCCACATTATTTAAAAAACAATTCTACTATAATCTTCCAAACACGCGTTATTCTGTCAATGTTAATCATAACCATTATATAAACAAAGTTTTCATTTCGTTCCTAGCACATATTGCTTCCTGGTACCCCTTCATTATTATCCCATGTTTAGCTTAACATTTAAATTCAAAAGTGCTTGCTTCTACTGCATATAATTCTACAAGCTCGTAATTTTAGCCAAAAAACAACCTTACAGCTATTAATTGCTTTGCGCTTACCGTAGCATGTTAGTTACTCCAAATACAATAATTAAATCATCCTATCATTCTTTCTCCTGGCGTACCGCCGCACATGTCCTCTTGGATTACTTCGAGCTAAACTCTGTGTCTGTAACAGCTATTTGTAAGTCCTACCCTTATTGCCTCAAAATGATTTACAACACTTGTATCTTAAAAAGCTTGTTGCTGACATTGATAACGGAGTGAGTGCCCGGTACTTATGCGACTGGTATTAAGAGCTGTACTACATGTCCCAAGATGCAATATAATTCCTGCTACATTGCCTATCATATTTCAAACTGTCCGCGTTCAGCCTACTGTAAAATTAGATGACATGTTTATGAGTCTTAAAATAATTCATATCGGGGGGCGTGGCTAAGCGCCCGATCCGAATGGCGGTGCGGCGGTAGAGCTCCGTCCGCGCCGGGGCCGACAGGCGGGCTGCGCTCATCAATCTTCACCGCGGATACAGCGTCAGGCATGGGACAGAGCCAGGTTTCCAACGTGCGGACTTCTGTACCGGTTTGAAGTCCCTATTCACGCAGGCTTTCATTTTCGTTCCGGTCGCGGCTCTGAAGCGGCCGCGACCGCCATTTTGTCTGTCATCGCGGAGCTGCGAACCGACGCTTCAAGTCTGCCCTCCAGCACTACGCAGCCTCCAGGTTTCTCCACATCTTCTCTCCTGTTATGGGGACAGCTGCGAACTAATTCAGGTGACTTTTCTTTGCTCTTTGGATCCACCAATGGAACAAATTTGGCTCTTCGCATTCTACTCAGAGCGAGACGCCATTTTGTGATGTACTTTCCTCATTGGCAATATTCTTGTGCTTTCTACTAGGAGTTTCGTTTCTCCTTTGATCATTTTGATATTTTTCTTGCTCCTCGTTATGCATTGACTCTTTTTTGGGCTTCCAGCTTTTCTTTTTGGACGCTTTTTGCCTGTATCACCCATTTTTTGCATGTTCAGACTCTGTGAGTGCGTCTTCTGCAATCCTTTACACGCACGTCTGTATGGCGAATATTACTGGGAAGACCCCCAAGCGCAACTACATCAAAAATTCCAAACTATTTTCAGCGTTAGCTCATTTAGAAGCTTCCACATCCATTGACGCCTCTGACTCAATGTCTGCAATGGATCCTTCTCCACAGAACTCCTCTAAAACCACTCCAAAGAGACTAAAGAAAAACCCCCCTTCTCCCACAACACCCTCCTCAGCCATCTCCATGGAGCTTTTACTTGAGGAGATTAGAGCATTGCGCCCATACATGGAAGAGACTAATGCCAAGTTGCAAACGCTCACTGACAATTGGTCTCAGATGGATGCCAGGGTCTCCACTGTGGAAAAATCTGTCTCAACAAAAATCAGTCAGCCATCAAAATTCCCCACATGGATGCGCAGCTGTCCTCTCTCCAGAAGCAGGTGGAAGACCTTGAAAATAGAAATAGACGCAATAATCTTCGTCTTTACGGCCTGAAAGAGGGCTGCGAGGGGAATGATCCCATCACCTTCTTCAAGTCCTTTTTGCCCAAGCTCCTGCATCTGCCCGAAGACACCACGCTCAACATCCAGCGTGCCCACAGGCTTGGCCGACTCCCTTCTTCTATTTCTCCAACTGCGAAGCCCAGGGGAGTCATAATGTATTTTCTGGAATATACAGATCTTTTGAAGGTCCTCTTGGCGGCTAAAGCTTCTCCACGCCTAATTTGGTCTGACTCCACCCTTTTCTTCGCCCAAAATTACGCCAAGGCCACAGCAAGTCGACGTAAAGCCTTCTTGGACATGAGAGCGGAACTTTGATCTATTGGAGCAAGATATGGCCTATTCCATCCTTGTCTATTCAAGGTTACCCACAACAACAAGACCACGACCTACGAAGATCCAGTGCGCCTTCGCAGTTTCCTCAACTCCTGTGGTCCTGGTAACATGGAATTCTCCGGCTCCGGTTCTTCATCATCATTTCCTCCGTGACTTTCTTGCACTGTTGTCCTTGGATTTCCTGATGCTCTGTTACCTTGTTTATCCCTGTTCTTCTCGTTTTACCGATTGTTCTTCCTCGACCTGGTTCATGATTAGTCTTTTTTGGTAGAGACCCTGTTTTGATGTCTCTTGCATCTTATGACACGTTTGTCTTATTTTTATTGTTTTCTCTGTGATATTTCTTCTCATCTAACTGTGCTGTTTTCCCTCTTTTTGCAGATCCCTGTTTTAGCGCCCCGTCATGTCTCCCTGGCTGGACGTTTCGTCGCCCCGTTTCCCGCCCTTCGTTGGTTGGCCTTACCCCCCTCATCTCGTCTCCGTTTTCATCCCTTCCGTCTTCTTTCCAGATTTTGTACCCTCATTTCTTCACCCTTGTAAGTATCTGGCCATTTTTCCCTCTCTAGTTATTAGTCTTCTCATCATTGTTAGTCGGTTTTGTTTACCTGAACCTGTCCTTTACATGTTCCTTTTCCATGTTCTCTCCCTTTTTTTATTCTTTTGGTCATTTTTGTATCTTTCTTCTTGTCCTGTTTACAATGCATTTTCTATATCCTTTCCTTTGTTTCTTCTCTCTAGTGACCTCTTTTCCTTTTGGTCCGCTTTTCTCTCTCTTTCCTTCTCACGACTCCATTTTCTTACCATATCGTTCTTTTTCTTCTTCTTCTTCCTCACATTTTTCGCCATGGCTTTTCTTGTTGTTCCCTTTATCTGGCTCTTTTCTTTCTTTTCCTCTTCATTCCATCAATTTTCTTCACTTTTCCCACAGTCTCTGATTTCCTCTGTAGTCTTCTCTTGTATTACTTATGCTACATTCTTTTCCGAGCTCTCTTGTCTTCCAACATTTTCTTCTCTTTCTTTCTCCATTTTCCTTCCTTTCTTCTCCCCCTTTTTCTCATCTCTTTTCTTTTATGAGGCTTTCTTATGTTCCTTCTTTTCATTTCCACTTTCTAATTATTCTTGATGTCAGTACGCGTTGTTTCCTGGAACGTTAAAGGTTTACATTCGCCCATTAAGAGGCAAAAAGTCCTTTCCCATTTAGCTAAATTGAATATAGATGTCGCCTTCCTGCAAGAGACCCATTTATCTGATATTGAGGCTGCTAAACTTCAAAGAGGTTGGGTAGGAAAGGTTTTCTCAGCTCCTGGCGATGGCAAAAGAAATGGTGTTGCTCTGTTACTCCGAAAGTCTTTCTCCCATTCGGTGTTGCACTTTGAGTCTGACCCTGATGGTAGATGGTTATTTGTCAAACTGTCCTCAAAAGGTGTACCTATTTCCCTGCTTAATGTTTACGCCCCCACAGGTGGGAACCCTATTTTTTGGAATGAATTTGCCTCTCGTATTACTGAATGTATTGATGACAATTTTATTTTAGCAGGTGATTGCAACATGCCATTGGATCCCTTTTTGGATAGACACTCCAAATCTTTTTTTACTCCTAACAAGTCCCATAAGCTGTTCGCACACGCCATCTCTCAATATAATCTAATCAACGCATGGCGCATTTGTAACCCTACCAGTAAAGAATTCACATTCTATTCCCCGGTTCACCATTCCCAATCACGCATTGATTATATTTTTCTTTCTCACCATGTCTCCCAATCCCTCACCCAGGCTGAGATTGGTCCCATTGTTTTTTCTGATCACGCCCCAGTTCTCATTCAGATTGATATTTTACCCAAACCCACCGGGCCTAAAAGATGGCGTTTCAACAATACCCTCCTTCTAGATCCTAAATTTACTGCCTCCTTTATTGAGTTCACTACCGAATTTTTTGCCATCAATGATACCCCCTCCTTAGCCACTCATACTATTTGGGACGCTTACGAAGCGGCGGCCAGAGATTTTATCATCAGACATGTTGCCGCTAAGCGTACGCTTGCTCGTCAACGTACCATTGACCTTTTATCTCAGATCAAAGCCCTAGAACACTCCTTTTATACCTCGCATACCCAGGACAGTTTAACAGCCCTTGTGAATGCAAAAATGAATTATAACAAACAGTCTACTGAAGATGCATCGTTGTACTTATTAAAATCCAGTTCGAAATTTTATGGGGGGAAAAATAAGGCGGGGAAAGTCCTTGCAAATTACCTGAAAGTTAAACAAAACAAATTGAATATTGAGTCTGTTTTTGATGTTAATTCTGTTTTGCAACATAAAGATACTGCTATTTTGGAGGAATTTTCTCGTTTCTATTCTACACTTTACTCTTCTGAAACTCAACCCTCCGCTCAATCTCTTTCCACCTTCTTTACGACCATTCAACCTCCTCCCAACTTTCCTGTTGACTTATCCTCCCTTGAAACTCCCCTCACCATTCGAGAATTACATACTGCACTTCACTCTCTTAAGAAAGACAAAGCCCCCGGCCCAGATGGTTTTACTGTCGAATTTTACCAACACTTTGCCAAAATTTTATTACCCAAATTAAATCACCTTCTTGATTCCTTCAAGACCAGTGGTGCCTCCTCGGGTACCTTTTCAGACGCTTATATATGCATTATACCGAAGGAAGGGAAGGACACCCAACACTGCAAGAATTATAGACCGATATCACTCGTCAACATTGATTATAAATTATATGCCAAATCTTTAGCAATTAGATTAGACCCTTTTCTCCCAGATCTCCTTGGTCCTGAACAATCAGGATTTGTTAAGGGTCGCTATATCTCAGATAACACCAGACTCCTCTTTAATGTTCTCTCTAAATTGTCACGATTTAGTGATTCCCTAGCCGCAATCGCCTTAGACGCCGAGAAGGCGTTTGATAGGGTTGAATGGTCTTTTCTTTTCTCTGCATTGAAATGGTTTGGGTTTGGCCCTAACTTTATTTCCCTCATCTCCTTCCTTTATACCAATCCTAGAGCAGCAGTTTGCGCTAATGGCCTGATTTCCTCCTTTTTTACCCTTGGCAGAGGGGTTAGGCAAGGCTGTCCTCTTTCCCCTTTTCTTTTTAATCTTGCCCTAGAACCCTTTTTATCCAAGTTACGTCAAAATCCAAAAATCCATGGTTTTCCTCTTTCTCATTCACAAGTTAAGTTAGCTGCCTACGCAGATGACATTTTACTATTCATCTCGAATCCATCTGTCTCCATCCCAGCTTTCCTTGCCGAAGTTAACGTTTATTCTCATCTCTCTGGTTATAAACTGAATAATGATAAGTGTGAAATTCTCCCCCTCACTAAATTCACCTTCAAGCCGGATTTTGCGACATCCAACTTTAAATGGAGTCCGACCCACATAAAATATCTCGATTTGCATATCACCCCTTCTATCCCAGACACTATCTCATTATGCCTCACTAAATGTACCCAAAAACTAACTGATCTTACTTCCAGATGGCACCCCCTTTACCTCTCTTGGTGGGGTCGCCTTGACACTATCAAGATGATGCTCACCCCAATTGTTCTCTACACCATTTCTAATATCCCTGTTTCCATCCCTGCCAAATTTTTTGCAAAAATCAATACCACTTTATCTTCCTTTTTATGGTCTGGCAAGAAACCGCGCATGTCTTTATCACGATTGCGTCTCCCCAAATCGGAAGGCGGGGTTAATTTCCCACATTTCCCTGCTTACCACAAAGCTTTCCTCCTGAAACAAGCTTCTATCTGGCTTAAAGATCCTATCGAACCTCTTCCCCTTTGGGCTGATCTTGAACGTCTTTCTCTTTCCCCCTTCTCTTTTGCTGAATATCTTTCCTTCTCCCGTAAACCCCAATTCTTATCCTCTCCCATTCACAAATACACTGCGAAACTTCTTTTAGCTTCCACTCCGGATCCTCCCTCTTCCACCACTGAATTTCTCACCACCACTATCTGGCATAATACTAGCATTCTCATTAACCTGAAACCTTTTTATTGGAAAACTTGGAGGCAACGCGGTTTAATCTGGGTTTCCCAATTATTCACGGGGTCTACCTTCATCACTTTTTCCGATCTTAGCCGTACATTCTCTCCCCCCCCTCCTTTATTCATAAATACACCCTACTCCAGACTGCAGTTATGTCTGTCTTTGACTCCCTCCCTCACTCTTCTCCAACTACCGTCTCTAATGCCGCAATTTCTTCTCTACATTCTCAACTGCGTTCCAATTCTTCAGCGTCCTCCATCTATCATTCTTTTCATAACCCTCCTTCGCCTCGGCCAAAAACCATAGTGGAAGAGCAATGGGAATCTGACCTTGCCGTTTCTTGGCCCACCTCCCTGTGGGATAAAATATGGACTAAGCTTCGCAAATCCTCTAGAGCTGCCTCTCTTACTCAAACCCTTTTCTTCCTTTATAATCGACTTCTTTACACGCCATCTATCCTCCATAGGAGATTCCCCTTGGTCCCGGACATCTGCTGGTCCTGCTCTGCCCCCAATGCCACGCTCTTTCACATGCTTTTTCTCTGTCCTCTTACGCACGCATTTTGGATTATGGTATGGAATCAACTCAACTCTATTTTCCACACCTCTATCCCCTTTTCTATCCCTGACCTTTTCCTTGGCTCACTTTCTTCTTCTTGGTCCGCAGTTGAAATGAATGTTCATATTATCGACTTGTTATTAGCTGTTGCATTTCAACAGATTACTGTGAATTGGAAAGACTCAAAGGGTATTACTTTCAAAGCTTGGTGGTTTAATGTATGTTATAATCATAGACTGGACACTGCCTTTGTTTATCCCCTCACCCTAGCCCCGAAAAGACACGCGCTATGGCTTCCTGTCACCCTTTACCTGGATGTCTGTGCCAAGCGTTCCTCTCATTTGTCCCCATTTCAGCAAGAAGTTTCGAAACCCCCTTGAGTTGCCTTTCGTTCCTTCTTTTTCTCTAATATTTACTTTTTTGCGTATATTTGCATTGTTTCCCAAATTATTATGCCTCCTACAATGTACATTTTATGCCTTTAGCCTCATTCCCTTTTAATTTTCCTCTTTCTTCTTTTTTTTCCTTTTCCCCTTCCGCATTCTTTACCTTTTGATACTTACTGTGTTACCCTAATCTATTACGCTTATTGATGATACTGTATACCGTTTTAATTTTGTACTATCAATTTTGTTTCTCCTAACAAAACTTCTACTTGAACTTAAAAAAAAAAAAATTCATATCATGTTGTAGTCCTTTTTTATCGAGATGCGTGAAATACTTTAAACTGTGATGTTTCCACATGGAAGGGAACCCGGCTCCTGTGCCCTTTCATCGTCTATATCCTTTAAACCTTCGTATAGTTCTTGGTGTTGTTCTTGTTAGTGAATCTTAATGAAATTAGACTTCCTAATTGCGACATTTCTGAAACTCGCTTTTAGGATGGTAAGTGCATTATCATGCCGGCCCTATTTAGTGACTCAGTAATGAGAGATACTGCTAATTAGAAAATCACAAATTATAAGTTGCTTTTCAGTCACAATCTGGGAATGCTGTCCCTATTTACAATAGTGATCTCAATTAGTGACCTCTTTGTAAAATAAATTGCCTTTATGCTTGCTGAGTCAGGGAGAGGACCCCATACACAGGAAAAGCTGCCCAGGAAAAGCCAGGAGAGCAGGCAGAGTGAGGAGGGGAGAACTGCTGCATACCCAAAGTCACCTGATGAGCCCTAAAAGCACCAAAACATCCCCAGAAAGGCAGAGGAGGCAGGGATGAGAAGAGTAAATTTAAATTCTTGGAGAAAGACCTGGAGATATTGACAGAAGAGTGCTGCAATATTCATGACCAGCAGTTTGGCCGTGCATCCATGAATGTGCCAGGGTCCCAGAATAGAAAGATCTAGAAAGAAATGCAGCAGAAGTTAAATGCTGTGGGAGTGGCAGAACGCTTGTTAGAAGAAATCAAAAAGAGGTGGTATGACCTGTGGCCCTCCACTAAATAAAGGGTGACAACATGCCAGCAGGACTCTTAGGTAACAGGAGGTGGTCCTTCCACTGTACCCCCACCCTCGACGACCGAGTCAATGGTGGAGACAACCCTGGAGCCAGAGGCTGTAGCAGGATTTGGGACTTTGGACATATCTGCCCATCTACTATCAATAAGTAAGTGCTAAATTTCAACAATGCCAGCTTTTACACCATTCAATCTGGTGTCCACATGCGTGTAACACAACCTTGAACTAAAATATCTGGATTGTCCATTTACATGTGGAAAAAATAACACATGGTGCATAATGGTAAATGTAGTCATAGACACAAACAGTGTAGTCAGTGTGAGAAATTTGTAGAATAATGTATGACCAATGAGATTGTGTAACATGTAACATTTTATGGATATCCCATTATCTAGTTTAGTTTAGTTTATGCATTTGTAGAGCGCTTTGTTACACCAAACGGTGTGTCCCCGTGCCGAGACATCGGTTATGACAGGTGATACTATCTTCGGCTTATCCTCCAGGATGCATAGACTCCTTGATGTAGCCGTTTTCCGTTTTAGCAAACAACCAGGTCTTTAGTTGTTTGCGGAATCTGCTTTCAAATGGCTAGGTTCTTAGGGCCATCGGTCGGGTGTTCCATATTTTTGCTGCAAGGTATCTGAAGTAGCGTGCCACTATTCTTGCTCCTTTATGTTCTTGGAACTGACACCAGTGCTTTCTTCATGGATCTTAGACTCTGTCCTGGGATGTATTTGATTAGCATTGGATGCAGGAATATAGGACCGTTCTTTGTAAGAATGCGATGACAATGGCACAATGCCTTGAACATAACTCTCTTTTTCACTGACAGCCAGTGCAGTTCAATCAGGGCTTACTTTGTGTTATCTCTTCTCTGCAGACTAAGCACCAGTCGAGCCGACGCGTTTTGCAACAGCTGTAGTTTGGACAGTCATTTTCTTGTAGTGCCAAGATATGAAGATTCCCATAATCCAATTGGGAGGTTATTACCCCATGTACTATTATTTTCCTAGCCTTCAATGGTAGAAGATCAATGATATTTCTCAGGATTTTCAAGGCCCCATAGCATTTACTGCTACCTTCCGGATTTGGCTGTTGAATATCAACTCGGCATCAAACCATAGTCCTAGGTTTTTTACTTCTGATTTTGGGGAGGGTAGTTGGCCTAGTGACTCAGGCCACTATGCAGATGACCATATGGTTGGTGCCTTTCCCACAGCCATAACCTCTGTTTAACTCCCATTTAGCTTGAGGCAGTGGTTTGACATCCAATCAGCCACATCTTCTAAACATTTGGAGAAGCGGATTGCTGCCTGATCATCCTTTTGCGACAAGAACCCAATTAGATGCGTGTCATCCGCATATGAAACGATCAATACTTTATGTTGCTCCATTCATTCAGTTAGTGGTCCCACATAGAGACTGAATAGAGTAGGACTCAAAATTGAACCTTGTGGGACCCCCTGAGCTAAGGGAATACTTTGATAAATGTGTCTGTTGTGCCGCTTGAAAGCTCCACCTGAAAAGAAACAATGTCATCCATCTCAGAGCATTTCGCCTGATGCTGCAAGCTTCAAGTCTTTGAAGGAGTAGCTTGTGTGATACGGTGCCAAACGCCGCACTGAGGTCCAACAGGATTAGTGCAGCCGTTTGTCCTTCATCGCCATTCTGAAACCTGACTGAGAGGGGTGTAGTAGGTCATTCGTATTAATATGGTCTACCAGTTGCTTGCTAGTTACTTTCTCAGCGATTTTTGCTACAAATGGAAGCAGTGAAATCGGGCGTAAGTTTTGTAACAGTGTGCTCTCGATTGATGGTTTCTTTTTCAGTGGTCTGATAATAGCCTGTTTCCATATAGTGGGACCACACCTGCCTGAAAGGAGCAAGAAATCAGCTCCGAGATGTATGGCATAATAGAGTCCGCTCCCTCCCATACTATCTCTCTTCATGCTTGGTCTAAGGGGAGCCAGACTTTATTCCTTTTGCTGTGGCTTTGAGTTCTACTAGTTCCGGGATTTGGAATTCATCCAGAGTCACGCCTGCTAAATTAGTTTGGCTTACACCGTTTAGGATAGTCCCCTGTCTCGCCTCCACCAGGAAGGTGTCATAGATTATTTTCACCTTCTCTGCGAAGAATGTTACCACCTTATTACAGCTCTCTACAGAGGCAATTGTGTAATTACTGTCTTTGTATGTTTTAACAGCCTTTAATATGGTGAACATTTCTTTAGGGGCGTTCCTGGCTCTTTCAATTCTTTTGGTATAGAATATACATCTGGATTTCTTTATTAGTGAGTGATATAGTTTTAGTTCATTTTTGTAATTTCCTTTGGCCCTACTACAATATTCTTTTCTCCATATTCGTTCAAGCTTTTTGCACTTTTTTTTTACCTTTATCAGTTCATCATTAAACCATAGAGCTGTTGCACTCTGTCTCTTAGGAGTCCTTATGCTCCATTGCGCTATCTCACCTAAAACCTCTGTAATCCATGATTCTAGTTGGTTATTAGCTAAGTTTATATCTTTCTTTAGTATGAGGTTTTTCTCCCTCAGTGCCTGCGTAAAAGAAGCAGAATTGAAATTGTTCCACTTCCTGCCATTACATTTTTCTGTGAGATTGTACTGTGAAAGGAACTAGGTAGTGATCTTACCATGGAATTGGCCATGGTGCTCCCACCTCTTTCTCTATGAAGTTGAAGAAAATTGGATCTTGGATGTGGCCCTTTTGGTGCATTTGGGTCACTACATTTTGAACCAGATTTATTATGAATAAGTCCTTGCACAGTGCGCAGATTTCTTGGTTCTGCTTGTTATCGAAGTGTATATTCAGATAACCCAGTACTAGGAAATCTTTATTTTGGAGAGCTGGGTGCACTACTTTCTCTTCCAGACTCGCCATAAATTATGTTACTGGGACTGGTTGTAGGTAGATTAAAAAAACTGCTATGGTGGTATCTTTTGCTACTGATAGAGTAAATAAGCACGCCTCAAAGTTTTCTAGCTTGGCTTGTTTAATCTCAGATTTTATTGTGGATGTATAAATTATAGCCTATTTTGTCTTCCCGATCCTGCCTTACTAACATATTCTCGCTTGGGATAGCATCCAAGACCTCTAGCCTGGAGCTCTCATTGAGCCAGGTCTCTGTCAAGAATATGGCATCCAATGATCTTTCTCTTAGTAGGTCATGGATCTCATGCTTGTGTTTAGCCATTGACCTACAGTTTAGTAGTGCTAGTTGTAGTTTGCCTTCATTGGTGTTTTGGGTTTTAAACATTAAGCTTGTGTTGCAGTGCCCACATATAAGTGTTTTGCTCTCTACATTCAACTTATGTTCACATGCTCTGTCCACAGGCTTTAATATTCTAAGTAACTCTTCTCCTGAGTACTTGATCCTGTCCTGTGATCCTAAAAAAACAGGGGTTGTGGCCCCTGGGCCCAGTCGAGTGCGGACGGGGGTACAGACGGGCATGCCAGAGGCTCGCCCGCTGAGCACACCAGCTGCGTGCGCCTGCTGCATGGTCGCCTACACATTGACGTTTAATAGGGAGCGGGCGGGAAGCTCCTCCTCCGCCTCCCCCGACGGAAGTGTATTGCTAATGCCCTGCAACTAGTTCGGCCACGCCCTCCACACACAGCACACAGCTGGGATGAACCGGGGCGGGTGAAGCAACAGGCTAAATAACAGGCATAGTTTGTGCAAAATCGCAGTAGATAGTGCAATACAATTTATAACTAAATACAGTTTTTGAAGGTTTAAAAAGGTTTAAAAGGTTTACGAGTAACGATGCGCACACCCAGCAATCTATTCCGAGTGTCTCAGCGCGCTCGCCAACACAGCGAAGTTTAATAGGGAGCGGCGGGAAGCTCCTCCTCCACCTCCCCCAACAGAAGTGTATTGCTAATGCCCTGCAACTAGTTCAGCCACGCTCTCCACAAAACGGCACACAGCTGGGATGGACCAGGCAGGCGAAGCAACAGGCTAAATAACAGGTATAGTTTGTGGAAATTCGCAGTAGTTAGTGCAATACAATTTATAACTAAAAACTGTTTTTAAAGGTTTAAAAAGGTTTAAAAGGTTAATTAGATACACCTGTGGATGTGATTAAACTGCTGACAGATGAGGGAGAAGACCAGGGCCTGATGGAGGAAGACCAAACTGTATTGCCTTAAAGAGTGCTTTCCACTTCAGATGGCCAGTCCTGCAATGTGTCCATCTGCCCACAGCCAGGAGCAGAAGAAGGTCAGGATACCAGCCACCCACTCCAAGCCACTATCCAGTCAACAGGTCCCAACAGCAGTGCTCCACTCTGCTTGGACGGAGGTGCCTACACACAAGGCAGGCATCTGGGTCCCAGGAGACTTCTGACCAACATGCATTGTGTGGCTGGCTGGAAGAAACAATGCAGCATGTTCAGCTCCTACAGCAAAAAAAAATGAGGTTGATCAGCCAAAAAACAGACTGTGTGCTTCAGCACATTATCAAACCAGTTGTCGGACAATCAGACACTCATAGACACCAAATGAACGCACTAACAGGTGCCATAACCAAAATCTGCACTAAGCTGTCGTAGGACTGGAGCATGCAAAGATGCAGGGAGAGGCGCAGATGGGCTTGCCAGTTGGCGCACCAGCGGCACATCTGCTGCATGGCCGGAGAGGCATGCGGATTTATAGTTACCTGCTCCCCGTAACCAGACCGCTAACCGGTCGACCGGAAGTGCCTAGCTCACCCTACCCCGCCCTCCGCGCAACGGTACTGGTTACCGCGTCGGACCAGGGCGGGGAGGAATCAAGATTGAGCCCAGGCCTCCTTGAGCCCCCCAAGAAGGTGAGCCGCTAAAGTGCCCCCAACACTCCCCTCCAAGAGAGATTGCACAGATTAAACAAATGCCAGTAATGTTGTCCGCTTTTAAAATGATAAACTTGCAGGTTGCAATTCCAAGCAGTCAGAGGGCCCTGCAACAGCCCCACTTCCCGCCTCGCGGCCACGGAACCAAGTGCCTTTATTCCTGCCTGCTCCCCGCAACTAGACTGCTAACCGGTCGACCGGACGTGCCTGGCTCACCCTACTCTGCCCTCTGTGCAACGGTACTGGTTACTCCGTCGGACCAGGGCGGGGAGGAATCAAGAATGATTCCAGGCCTCCATGAGGCCCCCCAAGAAGGTGAGCCGCTAAAGTGCCCCCAACATTCTCCTCCAAGAGAGATTACACAGATTAAAGCAAATGCCAGTAATGTCGTCCGCTTTTAAAATTACAAAATCGCAGGTTGCAGCTCCAAGCAGTCAGAGGTCCCTGCCACAGCCCCACTCATAACATATCACTGCCCCACAGTGGAGAAAGTTCCGTCAAACTATTGTCCCAACCAAGAAATGTGTTAGCCCCTTTCCATGCATCTTACAACGCTTTTGGTGCAATAACCAAAATCTGCACTAAGCTGTCGGAGGACTGGAGCATGCAAAGATGCAGGGAGAGGAGCAGGGGTGCCATGACAAGGGTCATTGGGAGGCTTGCACAGCCCACCACTACACTGTTTTTTTTTTTAACAAATCTTTTTATTGAATATAAAATTATGATGAGTACAGTACAATGATCATAGGAGATGGATGATAAAAACATTAGAAAATACAGGTTTGTTTCACAAATAGTTGGTACTTTAGTTCACAAAACTTACATCTCTATCTGCCCTCATGTGGAACTCCTGCACAAACTGTTGTTAGGCCTGCCCCCACACCCTCCCTTCTCGACTTTACGAACCACTATAGGTAACCCATTGGTGCCACACTTTCTCCTATTTCTTGAAGCAGCCCCAGCCTTCGTACACTACTTTTTCTGTAGTACACCAGTCCAGGTCAGTCTTCCATTGTCCCACCCTTGGAGGCAAAGTGGCCCCACACCTTTGGGGTATATTTCTCTTAGCCACTATTGCAGCCACCATTAGCCAGAGTTTCTGGTATTTCAGTCATGTCTGTTCCCCCGTTACACATAGTATATGCCATCTGGCATCTATGGGAATTTCTTGTCCCAGGACCTCTGACATCACCCCTATTATCTTTTCCCAGTAATGATATATCAGGGGGCACTTCCAGAGGATATGGAAAAAGGTGTGTTTACTGGCACAGCATTGAATGCCGGTATCTGTAGGGATGCGTCCATGTTTGTGCATGTGCATGGTCGTGGAGTAGGACCTATGGAATATTCGCAACTGCACTAATCTGAATCTCGCACTGTCTGCCATCTCTCTTGGACCCTGCATGGCTTCCACCCAGTCATCGTCTTCCAATAACACAATATTAGTTTCCTAGGCCTCCCGCAGTGCCCCCAAGAGATCTGGTGAGTTTTTGATGATCTTCTTGTATGTTAGGGATAATGCCTGTTCGGGAATAGAATCTAACAGGAGCCGGTCCTCCAGGGGGCTGTACTCCAGAATATGTTCCTCCTCTCGAATATTGTATGGAGTGCATTTCCTAGTTGCATGTATCTGTATCATTCTGTTTCCGCTGGTTGGAACTCAGACTGTATGGTTTCGAACTATATGATCAACGGGCCCCGCCATACATCCCCTAAGTGGGCTATATCTAGCAACTTCAATTTACCAAAGCCCTACAATTTCCTAACCTCCTCTAAAAAATAATAAAATAATAGTCACATTTATAGAGCACATAGTTACACTCTGCCAGTGTGTCCCTTCGCTATGGTGCAACTGCTCAGATAGCCACAGCCTATCCTAACCAGTCCTAATTATGTCAGGGGGAAGAGAAGCGTTTTCAATTTTTTCCTGAAGATGCTCTCCCGGGCCTCCATCCGGAGACTCAAGTGGAGTCTGTTCCATTGCTGAGCAGCCAGAAAGCGGAATGAGTGCCAACCCTTCCTTGCTCTCTTAATCGCTGGAACATACACCAAACCCGTCCCCCTTGATCTTAGTTGGCGTGTTGGAAGATAAGGAGTGAGTAGCTCAGATAAGTAGGAAGGAGCCACGCCCTGAGTAATACGGTGGCAAACACACAGTGCTTTGAACAAGACCCTTTCTCTTATCGGCAGACAATGGAGGAGATCAAGCGCTGCCTTCGAAGAGGCTCTCCTCGGGCGCAAGAGAACCAGATGAGCTGCTGCATTCTGCACACCCAGTAGTCTATGCATACATTTCGTCGTTGCACCTAGATATAAAATATTGCCATAATCCAGGCGCGATGTCACCAGGGCACAAACCATGGTCTTCCTGGCTGCGGTAGGCAACATATCGAGGGTTTTACGCAGGCTCCTCAGGACTCCAAAACATGCGCCTGCTACCCGCCTGGTTTGGAACTCAAAGGAGAATTTTGTATCTAGCCATATCCCCAAGTTCTTCGTCTGAGCGCAGGGCGTAGGGGAGGGCCCTATACTCTGGGGCCACCAGGCCGAAGAATCACACCGACGGGGCTCTCCCTACCACAAGCACCTCGGTCTTATTGCCATTCAATTTCAGGCAGTTGTTGGCCACCCATGATGCCAGCTCTTGCAAGCATGCCACGAAATTGGAGGATGCCGTATCCTGCATCTGTGTCAGGGAGACCACCAATTGAGTGTCATCAGCATAGGACACAACCCTGATCCCAAACCCATCAGCAATCTCCGCTCAAAGAGTCGCATAAAGGTTGAACAGGGTCGGGCTCAGGGTCGATCCCTGCGGCACCCCCTGTCTCAGTTTGATGACTTTTGAATATTGGGAGTCCTGCCTCACCTGAAAACTGCGCTCAGACTGAAATTATCCCATCCTGCTTAGTGCACTGCCAGACACCCCTCCTTTCCTCAGACACTGTACCAGAGTGTGATGTGCAACAGTGTCAAAGGCGGCACTTAAATCCAACAGGATTAAGGCCGCTGTCTGGCCTGCATCCACAAATTGCCTGATGGTTTCTGTGGCAAAGAGCAGGGCAGATTCCGTCGAATGACAGGCCCGGAATCCCGACTCAGTGGAATGCAGGAGATTGAATTTCCCAATATGCGCCGCAAGCTGCATGCTAACCACTTTCTCCACAACCTTGGCGAAGTACGGCAGAAGAAAGATTGGCCACAAATTGTCCAATTGGTCAGGGCCTATATGGAGTTTCTTGGTAGCGGGAGGGCCACTGCTTCCTTCCAGCATCCTGGCACTGTGCTTGTCCTAAATGGGACCTCCACAAGGTGTCTGATGCATGGCTCAAAGACTTCCAAACTCCCTCTAAGCACTTTAGGGGAGGCGGGGTCTCTAGGAGAACCTGACTTAACACTGATACAAATTTTAATTAGCAGCTCTGGAGGGGAGAAGCTATCCAGCCCTTCACCCTCCTAGGCATACTTTGCCTCCTCTCAGGTCTTGTGTCCTACTTGGGCGGAGTCAGGAAAGGTGGAATACATTTTCTCCACCTTGTCAGAGAAGAAATATGCCACGCGATTGCATAGCTCTCCTGAGCTCACAGCAGGAGCAGCCAACGTAGCTAGGGAGGAAATCTCCTTGTAACCCCTAAACAGTTACCTTGTCTAATTATCCGCCGATCTAATTCTCTCCAGGTAGTAGGCTGACTTCACCTTCCTAATGAGCCCATGATATCTCTTCAGCATATCTCCATATTCCCTCTTCCCCTGGGCCAGAAGTTTTTCCTCCACTGCCTTTCCAGGCATTTATAGTCTGTTTTAGCCAATCTCAGGGTGGCGGTACACCACGGAGCCAATTTTTGTGCTCTTCCGGTATTTTATGTACCCAGGGGCAGTGCTATCGAGAGCCTCCGTAATACGTCTGTCCAAATTCCGCATGCACTATATTCCCTGGTAAACCCCCCTGAGAAAGGGCACTACTCAACTTTTCCTGCGAAAAGCCAGCCCACTTCCGGCATACTATTCCCCTCTTAGCTTTCTCCAATACCTTAGGCCCAGGCAGCCTCATTACAAAAGAAACCAGGAAATGGTCTATCCATACAACAGGGAGGTGAGAATTACCAACTATCTCCTCCCAATTTGCAAAAATTGGGTCTAGAGGATGGCCCTTCAGATGGGTAGGAGAGTCAGATTTTAACCTGAGTTGTAAAATGGCCAATTCCTGACATAGCTCACCCGCCGCCGCAATCCTAGTATCATCAAAATGTAGAATGAAATAAGCAAGCACTAAGAGCTTATCATAGCGTAGTGCTGGTTGAGTGAAACAGTCTATCAGGCTAGGAGAAAAGTGAGTGGGGGGTCCAGGAGGTCTGTAAACCAGGAGCCCTTTCACGATGTAGTTCGAAGCCACCTTAATCGTGAAGAGACCAGCCTCGCTATCAGCGATGGTGATAGGATCGAGGGTGCATTCAATGGAGTGTTTATATATAATTGCCACTCCCTCTGCCGGAATCCCTGTCTAACCTAGTCATCGTATAGCCACTAGGTAGTGCCTCTAGGATCTCTGGCGCAGAGTCCTCGTCCAGCCAGGTCTTAGAAAGAAACATCACATCTACCTGACTATCTAACAGCTGGTCGAAGGTCTCCATTCTATGCTTCCTGAGAGATCGACAGTTCAGCAAGCAGCAAGACAGTGGTGAGCTTGTCTCCTTCACCTTCCTCCCCACACTGAACTTGAACTTAAAGTGCCTGGCTCACCCTACCCCGCCCTCAGTGCAATGGTACTGGGTACTGCGTCGGACCAGGGTGGGGAGGAATCAAGATTGAGCCCAGGCCTCCATGAGGCCCCCCAAGAAATTGAGCCGCTAAAGTGCCCCAACACTCTCCTCCAAGAGAGATTGCACAGATTAAAACAAATGCCATTAATGTTGTCCGCTTTTAAAATTATAAAATCGCAGGTTGCAGCTCCAAGCAGTGGCAGGGCCCTGCAACAGCCCCACTCACTACCCCACTCATTACATATCACTGCCCCACAGTGGAGTAAATTCCGTCAAACTATTGTCCCAACCAAGAAATGTATTAGCCCCTTTCCATGCAGCTTACACTGCTTTAGTATGGGGGTCATAGACATCCCAGCTCAATGGGCAGGGTATCCGCCAGTGCCCATCACTAGATGGTCAACACGATATGTTGGAATATCCACATATTCTTTTTTCTTTAACCCCTTAAAAAAGCAAACCAAGAAAGAATAATATAAACACCCAAAAAGAACAACCTTAGCTCTTGTGAAAACAAAAAAGAGAAAGAAAATTATTTCTCTTTTTAAAAGGACCCTCACTCACCGCTAGTTGGTGACATGCTTCATCATAGGGTCCCCGCTGGGGTGACCGAGTGCCTCCCCAGCGTGCTACAACGCCTGAATTACAGCGGAGTGGGATGATGGTGTGTGTAACAGTGCTTTAACTGATGTGTGAATTAAACTGTGAGTGAAATTAAAAAATACATGGTTGTAACCCATACATTTTTTTAATAAAGGTCAACCAGTATTGGGTTTAAAAACAGTGCAAGGCTGACAAACCCAGGTTCTGTATTAGGAAACCCGTGTCCTGAATTCAATTGGTCAACATGTTTCTGCTGTTAGAGTTGCTAGTTCGCTCAGCATTCGTCAGGACATCAGTATAAAAAGCTCAAAAGGTCCTCCGGTGGTATGCGCTCGCTAAGGCGCACCCTCCCGTGAGGATCTCAGTGTGAAAAATACATTTTTGAAATAGTACTCACGGATATTGCCCGTGGTGACTCACTGAACGTCACAGGAGTCGGAAAAAGGCTTTGAAGGAGAAATATTCTCTCTTCATGGGCTCCGACAGCGCGGGTGTTCTTCACGCCATGTCTATGTTCAACACACGTGACTCCCGTGAATTACCTATGCTCCAAGGTGCCGTCGGCACAGACACAGAGTGAAGAACACCCGCGCTACATGTGGATATTCCTTCATGTTCTCTTCAAAAACCTTTCACAAAGTCACTCTTTAGTTGTTTAATAAATATTTGATAGGGGCACAGGAGTGATTGTCCACGCCCTTACTCTCTGGTTGATGTTCTTGTCTGGTCAACACAATATACCAGGTTGTTCCTATCTCCAAAGATCCAATCATTTATAACCATCAGTTGTGATGCCCAGTAATACTTCCTAAGGTCCGGCACTGCCAGGCCCCCCTCATATACGCCTCACTGGAGTTTGACCAGTGCTCTTCTCGCACTACCCCCATCCCACAATAACTTCCACAATTCACTATCAAACTCTTTAAAGAATGCATCAGGTATCTTATACTGGGTGTTCTGGAGTATATATATCTTTAGTGGCAACAACTTCATTTTAACAAGGATGGCTCTCCCCAAGAGGGTGATTGGCAAATGGCAATGTCCTCCAGTGTGCCACATCTCTTCTCAACTGTTCCAGTTGGGGCGTCAAATTACGGGCCATGAATTCCGCTTCTGTGTTAGTTACAACAGTGCCCAAGTATTTAAAGTGGTTGTGTACTTGAAGTTGTATCCCATCGAGGGGAGCAGGTGGTGGGCTATTAGATACATAAATAGAAGGGACAACCAAATTAATGCAATAGCCAGAGTCCCCCCATATAAATGAAAAATCTGTAGGAGTCTACTAATTGTAAAACGGGATCTGGTCGTGTATAAAAGGACGTCGTCAGCATATAGGGAGATTTTCCCTTCCCATTGACCTCCACCCATAATTCCGGAGGTCACTGGGTCCGCCTGCACCCATGGCTTGAGAGGATCCAGAGCCAACGCGAATAGCGCAGGGGACAGTGGTCATCCGTGCCTTGTCCCCCTGTGCAAGGTGAAGGAACGGGAAATAAAATCATTCACCAGCATCCTTGCCGAGGGACTATTTAGAGTAGTCTAATGCAGGATTGAAATTGGGGGCCAAACCCAAATCTGCATAAGACAGCAAACAAGTATTGACATTTAATGCTGTTGAACGCCATAAGCGTGCCTAAGGACAGCAACTCTGCGTCCTCATGTAGTAGGGACTCAGTCAAGAGCATCACGCCATACAAATGACATAGATTTAATCTGGTACTCTGGTGTGGCATAAAGCCAGACTGGTTCGGATGTATTAGTGACGTAATCATTCCTGTAAGGCGGTTTACTAGGACTTTGACGAGGATCTTGACTTCCATATTCAATAACGATATGGGCCGTTAGGAGCTACAATGATTTAGTGGCTTACCTGACTTAGATATAACCACGATAGTGGCTGTGCGCTCGTCAACTGGTAAGCGATCCACATCCATAGCCTCCTTAAACATAGATAGGATATAGAGCACCAAAACGCTTGTCATGCACTTAAACAGCTCCACTGGTAGGCCATTCGAATTTTCCCGAACTGCAAATCTTTGATTGCCCCTTCAATTTCCTCAACTGTAAAATCTTTGTCTATACTTTCCCTCTCTTCACTGGACAGCGTAGGTAGCCGAACATCAACCAGCAGCTCCCGGTATTCAGCTTCTCTTCTAGCAGGGTTAGAGGCATCATAATGTTCCGCAAATGTCTTGTCCCCCGTGAGTCGCAAATCTCAGCCACCCAGTTTCGTTCTGTATCCCTCCTCTCCATCCAAGTGATCATCTTGTTGGCCATATTTCCGAGGTCATATACCCGCCTTTGTGCCGTCAAGGTGGCTGCAGGTGGGTAAGCGATGGATCCGCCTCCTCCCCAGCCAGAATTCTGGCCTCCAAGGCAACAACCTTGGCCTCCAGTGTGTCCAATTGGATTATTTTTTTTCCTTTTTACAGTCCCCCATGTGGGCCTGAATTTGCCCCGTATCACAGACTTGAACGTCTCCCAGAGGGTACACGCCAAATCTACCAATCCCTTGTTTTCCTGGAAGTATATCCCTAGTTTTATCAGCCAAGTCTTTATTCGTGCAGACCCAGTTATTTAGTCTAGGCGGCAAAACAGTTGTTCACATCAGGCCCTGGAGGGCTACCTCCACTGTCAAATGGTCAGAGATTCCACGCAATTTAATGTGGGCATTACCTCGAAGAGTCAGAACATGATTGAGGTGGGAGTAGCTGCCATGCCAAGTGTACTGATGCTCATGGGGACTATGAAGTCACCATATTTCCATTAGGCCCATGGCCTCTACAAAGGTACAAAGTGGCTCCAACCCCCTCCCCCTCTTTGCCAGATGGAAGGTCTAATATTAAGGCTCCCAGAGCTGACAGTGCTTCGGCATGTAGATCCGGCGGTATGTAGCCCGATACTATGTTCAGCGTCTGGCCCTCCCACTTTCCAGTAAATGCCACATATCTTCCAAGGTATTGTGCCAAATGTTCCCACCACAAATAGGAGGCCAGACCTAACCAGAATCCCCACCCCCCTTGAAACCGTTGTATAACCAGAATGTGTTACAAGCCTATAGCCGTATCTATCTAGCGCCTTGTACCTGTTGCCTTTAAGGTGTGTTTCCTGAAGTAGTGCCAGATCTGAGGCACGTCTATAGAGATATTGCAAGACTACAGAATGCTTGATACAATTACCCAAACCATTAATGTTCCAGGACAGAACGCTAAGGTTATTGGAATGTCTATGATCCCCTTGGGGTGTAACATTTACACTCTGCTTTTCCATTTAGACCAAAACCTCACCGTCAGATATCACTCACTTCATCAGACCCACTGAGCACTGCATGAAGCCTGCATAGCAACATTTCACAAACAAGAAATACAAATTCCTAATAGAACTAGAATAACCCCCATACCCTGATCCCCCTTCCCCAGTCACTGTTACTCTGCTTGGGGGTGAAAAAGCCACCCACCTCCTCAACTCGCAGAGTGCCTGTCATCCTGAACTGAATAACTGTTTAAGGCCAACCCTACACTGTTAAAGCGCACACTGGCCCTATAGGTGGAGATGGGCCACAACAGTGGCAATGTCTCACTGGGCCTTGCCCAGATAACTGCAGCAATGGAGGCTATCCAAACTGTCCACATTGCGAGTGGGATGGGTGCAGAGGCTCCAGACAGTGAGGTGTGAAGCATCAGCAGTTTATCTTTCTCAGATTCCCCTGTGCTGTGCCACAGTGGCAGTCACACTTTGGCACCTACACATCATACCAGCTCTCATACTAGGCACGATTTCAAGATATAATTGATGAGTGCAAGTCAGGGATTGGTTATCTCTATTCATTCCTCCAGCTAGCAGTGATGTAATCGACTCCATGAACATATGATTTTTTGGAATGGACAGATTGTCTAACAATGTTTGTTAAAATCTGCCATTAAAGGGAGCTTTTCTTTGAATATTCAATTACTTCTTGGGGCATTTTCTCACAGTATTGTGTATATGGACATGTCTTACTGTGCAAAGTATTATCTGGCAATATGGTCCCTGCACCTTCACCCCTCAGCTGCTCTGCTTGCCTCGGTTGGCTTCTAGGCAGGTGGGCCAGAATCCTCATTCTCTGTGGCAATTCTGGACACATCAATGTGTAGACCTCTCCTGCACGCAATGTTATAGACTCTATAATATAGAGTATTCCCACTATCTTCCAAGCATTCTTTGGTGCATACTGCAAGGCACCCTCACTCTTTTGCAAGGACATAAAGAGGGATTTGAGTAGAATGAATGTCCACTCGAACACTGACCCGATGCACCTTTTTATGTAGGAGACCGGTAGGGTGTGAGAATCCAGAGCCTCAGAGCATATGCAATGTCACCTGACAAAGCAAATATTGCTTTTAAGGTGAGGTCCTAAGAGGCCTACTAACTCTAAGATAACATTGCTACTCTGCCTGTATTGTTCATATAACTCTTCCTCTGTCTTCAAAAGCATGGTCACCCTGATTCAGAAAAACCTCTCCTGTCTCTGCCTCCTGAGCTGAACAGCTAGTATACAGATCCTGCCCGCTATCTTGTACAGGGCACACATTGTGGAAGCTCCTGATGCATTCAGAGGCTGCTTTTATAGTTTGGAACCTGTTACCACCTGAATTGATTTGGTGGCAAATTGCATGTGCAAGCAATGCTTTTTACGACTTTACGCTATTTGCAACGCAAGCACCCTCACACCATGGTGCAAAGATGTCTACATTGTTGTTGTTGGCAGTATTGTTTTTGTGCAGGAAAGAGCACTTTCCTACACGAAAACAATCAATGGAAGCATTTTCTCATTCTATGCAGAATGCAGCACACATGAAAAGAGGAAAAATGTGGGGAAATTATATAATGTTTCCTTGTTACTCCTGCTCTGGGGAGGCAGAGGTTTTGGTGCTGCCCCAGGTTTTTATAAACCTGGGGCAGCGTAAAAAACCATGGGTGTTGTATGGGAACATACATCGCAACGCCCATTGTACGCCTCCTTGACGCACATATCTAAGAGGACATGCAAACCCACGAAGGTTGTCTTTTCATCAGCTCATAGATAAGATTGGGAGGTCTGCACCACCAGAGGATCAAAAAATGTGATGCTTCAGGGGCACAGACCTCACGTAAATAATGGGCTTTCGGAGGCCAGGATACAGTTTCTTAGAATACCGCCCAAATGGCACTGGTCATCACATGAAAGATTTACCTAATGCATTTGCCAGAACTGATTCATAGAGAGGAAGGTAATATCCATATAATTTGTCCCAACTCAGTTAACACCAATCCCCCCTCTGTGCCTCTACCCTATATATCCTCATTCCTGTATATCCCTTTTTCTCTACCTCTCACAAAAACTATTTTCTATGCTGAGGATCTTGTACACAACTCTATGTAGCCATTGCTATTCCTCTCGAACCAGAAGGAGATTGAATGACATTGCTATCATTTATCATTGATGTTTGTTCTGAATGCAGAAATATTCCTGGGATTATTTACAAATAATTAATAATTAATTGGTTTAAAAAAATGAATTTTAGTATGCCATCCATGATGTACAGCATTAAAACTTGACCTATTGGCTTTATGAATACTTCTCTTGTTTGAAGCTGTGGGATTAGGCCCCTGATGTGTGTCTGTGTAAGTGTGTGTATAAACATATTTGCGCATGTGTAGGAATAATTCACAAGATTCCTGACTAAAAACATTGTAAAAATCCTCCTGCAGTGAAAAAAACATAAAATAATTGCTTTCTGAATACAGTGCAAGAATGAGATAAATAATTTGATGATTAAGTGTTCTTTTTAAAAAAGAAATATTCCCACATTGCTAGACTTGTCCCCATCTGCAGGTTCGTCATCAAAACCTCTTTGCCTTCACCTTTCATGTTTTCTGCACCTGTTTTTTTTGGATTTTAGGACTCAATGCACTTTACAACTGCTAACCAGTGCTAAAGTGATTGTGCTCTCAAAAACAAAGGAAAAATCTCTTACACCCAATTGACACATTTAATTTATTTGTACAGCCCTAGTAAAGTGGTGCTTTATGTACCCGGGACCTGTAAGTGAAACGCTACTAGTGAGCCTGCAGGACTGATAGTGCCACCCACCTTAATATCCTTTTAAACATGTCTCAGGCATTCCATTGCATCCTGTGTGGCGTTTTAAACTGCCATATCAATCTGGCAGCATAAAAAACATCAGACCTCCACCTTCCTTATTAATATATTTAAGTCACCCCTAGGGAAGGCCCTAAACAGCAATTAGGACAGGCTGTATTGTATTTAAAAAGTAGAATATATACTTTTAGGTTTTACCTGTCCTGGTAGTGAGAAACTCTTATTTTTCTCAAAAGCAAAAGGGGGGGCTGTAGGGCTTTTTAAAGAGGTCCAGCAAAATGCCCTGTCAGATACTTAAAGCCAATGTGAATGCTGTTCCTCTAATTGTGGTGCCTAGTTAATAGAGATAAGTGGACCAGCCACCAACAAGGAGCTTGAACTTTTGTGCAGTACTCCTGTTGTCCGCAGCGCTAGGACGCCTGAGGGTAGCTTTCGCGCTGTATAAATGCTCTTTTCATTCCATTTCATCCACCTCTTTAAAAGCGTGTAGAGTGGCAGCTCCCTTGACGTGAGGGTTCAGTTAAAGCTATGCTCATCTCGTGGGGTCAACATGTTTCTTGCCTAATGGTTGCTCAAAACCGTGGCAATTCATCAGGGCCTAATATGTGAAAGTTGAATCTATCTACACTCAATGGTGCAGCTAATAGCTAACTACCAAAGAAAAACACTACAAGTCTCTCCAGTAGTGGTGTTCGATGACCTAGAGAAAACAATATGAAATGTATACATAAGTTCTCTTGTAAATTATTGTAAACATCCCTGTAGTGGTCACATGATGTTCACATCCAACCTCCAAGTTTTCTCCTTACATACGTAAGGAAGTCCAGTGGCGGACTAGGTACAATAATAGTATACGTATTATACATGAATTAGGGGCGTGGTTTAAAACCTGAGGTGCATGTTAAAAACATATAGTTTAACGCTATCCAACCATATATAAGAAGACTAGTCTATCGCTAGGAACTAGTGGTCACTGTGGGGAATAATAGTTAAAATCAACCATAAAACCAGCAGGCAAACAAACACTGTGATGTGGGCAAGGTTTGTACTATCAGTGTGGTAAGGCACATGTATGATGGAGGAAACGTGCCATCTGTCACAATAAAACTCATTTCCCACTTTTGGGAATGTCCCCACTGCCGGTACAATCAGACACCTCAGAGTATGGATGCATTAAACCAGTGTTCTTCTATTGTTCAAGGCCGTTCACGGAATGTCATCATTCAGCCAATGTATGGATGTAGATAAACTGTGTATCCATTGTTGTTCTATCCTAAAAAGTACCTGTTGGGTGATTTTGGGATGGCATTCTAATACCAACCACTGTAATGAATTGGGGTTGTGTCCCTGTTCTGAGGTTCTGTGAATTCTGAACCCGTGGGTTCCATTTTGTGTATGGCAGCCACTTTGTGGTTGCCCTCACATAGGCCATGATTGTGGCTGAAACAAGTCTTTTAAGGACATGTAGACCTTAGCTTGAGTTTGTGCTGACTCCTGTTTGACCTGAGTGAACTGACCCTGTTGCCTGAAGCTGACCTTGTTAAACCAGTTCCTGCCCTTTAGCTGATCAAGATTGAGGATCAAAGCACAGGACATTGTAGAGTTTGATATGCACACACACACCTCTTATCTGTTTTCTGTTCCTTCTTTTATGGTCTGTTTATGATATGGGTTGTGGTCCTTTTATTATGGGTTTGTCCGGCTTGTGTAAGAAGGAATCTTAGGTATTTTGCATGCTTGCAAAAGCTAGGACTGCCCCTTACTTGTATGCTGAAGTTTAAAACCCTGAGAGCATATAAAAGGCCTCTGTTCTCTGTATTCTTCAGACTACCTCATTCAGTTGCTACGGCTTCTGTGTGACGTGGCCTCACTTATTAAATTTAATAAAGATGTCTTTTCATATTTTCAGCTTCTGTGCCAAGTTCTTTTTATTAGTAAGTATTCCCTGAGAATGAAGATTTCAGTTCTTCAAATGGCGCGGCCAACGTGGGCTTTATCAGAGAAGTGACTTTCTGTGGGAGTGTTCTTGTCAGAAGACTGAAATCTACTGAGGAAAACAGGACGGGACTCTACTACTCTGTGCACAGGAATTCTGGAGATTCTCTGTTTCTGCAGCCCAGTATATTTCTGCTCTTCCTGATTTTGATCCTCCACATGATGTCACTCCTGACTGAGAACCTTTTTGGCGTGAGTATTCTAAAAAAGACCGTTAGGTCATGTAGAACTTGACAGTTAGAATTTGGATAACCTTTTGATTAGTAAGAATAAGAAGTACAAGTGGGTCGCTCCCACGACTTTGTTTGGTTTCTTGGTTTTGATTTGGTTATTGCAATTACCAAAGCCGATGGGTTTGGTTTCTTGGTTTTTGATTTGGTTATAGCAAATTACCAAAGTCGTGGGGCTTGTATATTTGCGAGTGTATTGGTAGAGATAACCCCTTGAAGTTTGAAGCTAGATTAGTGAGCTATAAGATGCCTAATCTTAGCAAATTTGGGCTGCAGCTTTGGAACTTTGGAATTTGTGTTGGCCAACTTTGGATTTGTATAGGTTTGGATATGCGAATTGCAATTTGTATAGGCAGGTAATGAGGAGATATTTCTCCATTTGGTTTAGTTGAACGGTGCACGTACGAAAAGTACCTTAAGCACCACTTTGATTATAATACTTGCGTATTCCGCAGTATTTTTTTGGCATGCCTGTTCTCAAGCTCACATGGAAAAATGTGTTGCTTTTTTGGAAGGTACCATAGTGTGATGTGAAGTAAATTAGCCGGCCCCCCTAAAGGGAATATCTAAATAGGTTTAGATTTACAAACATATTTCTTCCTTGGTGATTTTGTATCCACAGGGAATTAAAATATGATATAATACATATAAGGATCCTTTGTTCTGCGCAATGTTATGAAGGAAGATATGCAGAGCGATTTTGTTTGGTGTTCTGCCAGCAAAAGCTAGTGAATTGAGTGTATTTTCGCTTCTTGGACATACATCAGTCTGTTGGGCTGTTTTTGCAGTCTTTTTGAAACACAATTGAGAAGCGTTTCTTGTAAATATGACTTACAACTAGTATTTACAAATGGTTTGGTTTAAGTACAGTCTGTGGGCTGTCCTTGGTTTCTGTCCTGAGTATTGATTTGTGGGTTAAATGTGTGTTTAAATGTCTATGTGGGTTTCCCATTAGTGCAACTTCTGTAAGTACATAGCGATGGCGCTATTCACGAGATGCATGGCTAAAGCACGCTGTATTGTCTGTCCTGAGTGTTTGACCCCTTTCTGTTTATGTCTGAAATGAGCTCAATGTCTGTTCGTGGTTTTTCTTGATGTTTTCAGTCTATTAAGCAACATTTTGTAAGCATATTCTTGGATCTGTTCCTAAATAAAATTGTCCTTTTTAGAAAGAAACAAATGGCGCAAACATTTTGTCATGTTTCAAGTTAGGCGTCTGTGCTTGGGCTTATAAATGAATGCGTCTAAAAATGATAGGCAAGGGATGCAGCTTGCTCTTATATGTGGAATTATCAAAAATAATTGGGTTTATTAAAAATATTATTAATTATGAAAAATAATTATTAAAAATAGGTGCTACAAAATTCGTTTTTTACTATTCATGAAGCTTAATGCTCATACTATGACATCCTAGCATTAAAATGTAATTCAAGTTGTGCTACACCACATAATGAGAACATTAGCATATGGAATTTCACTTAGCGCAGGCGTACTAAACTCATTTTTCCAAAGATTTACATGGGATATGTCTGATTAAAAATCTCTGTAATTTGTAAAGAACATTCTGAGGATGATTAATATGTATCACAAGTATAGGATATTTATTTTTAAGTGCCCCAAACATCAAAGTCGAATTTGGGTAAAATAGACCATTTAAAACAGCATTCTTGCCATTTATGATAGCTTTAAAGTGCTTTAGGCTTCAGTAAATGCATACATTTAGGTGTAATACAAATTTGCAGACTGTCCCCATTTGGGGTTTGCTTTTAAATGGCCCAGTGAGATTCATTTAATGTTGCTGAAATGAGTACCATTGCATAGGGTAATAGCAAACATCTGTCCTAAAGATGGTATGTTATGTTATTATGTTTTGCGAATTAGTCACAGTAACTGTTTTAATAATCTAAGTATAGAAATGAATTGTAGCCCCTAACAGGAGTAATATATATATCATGTGTTTTAAATAGGGTTGGTTATTGCAGGTTAGAAAGAGTTGGGAAGGTTTTTTGTCTTTTTTCAGCCTTAAGAGTGAGGAAGAGATAGAGGGCTGAGGAGCCCGCAAGGCAGATTTTGACCTTAAGGTCAGTAAGGTGGGAGTTAGGAGTAAGTGTAAACAGATGGAGAAATGATTGCTTGGAAAAGCAGGGCCTCAAAGGGTGTTGGCGCACGGGACACGCAGAGTGTCAGTGAAAGAATTTTACTTTTGGAAAGTTAAAAGGGCTTCATGTTGCAAGCTGACTGACAAGATGGTAACAGTTAAGTAATGGAAATTTTTTTGTGTCTGTTAATGTGTATCATGTTTTGTCTTCTGATTAAAAGTTATAATTGATGTCTGTTTGTCATGAGAAATGTCTCTCTTTTGTGTGTTGTGTATTTTTGTCTTTTTGCTTCTGCTCACAGATCATTCATGGATTGTTCTGGGTGATTGTAAGGCTGACAAGACACGTGAGTTTGGTTGGTTGAAAAGAGATGTGTTTTTGCGTAATATCTTTGAAAAGAAATGTTTGTGCATTTTACATATTCTTGCATTTTATCCTTTTATGAATTGTTCCTGCTGGTCCTGTGTATCAGAAGTGACACACAGTATGTTGCATTTGACAGCCAAATCTCCACTACCTGGTGATTTGCTGTCAAAAGGAGGGTGAGGATTTTAAACCTGACAAATTAAGCAGGCCCGAATATTGTTAGTACATAACCTGGTGTTGTGCGTCACCGCTCATTTATATATGCTATTGTTTTGTCTATGCTTTTTGTGCTTGATATACAATGAGTATATCTGATGGCTTGACATGTCCGTTTTGTGCGTTTTTTTCGCATGTTTTTGTTTTATGTTGCTGCTTATAATACTATTACAAGTTTACCTGTGTTGTGAAGGGATATACATGACGATGTGTATCCTGCAAACAGTTGAGTAGATTTGCTTTGACACTAAATTTCACAGAAAAACAGACAACACTTCATCAGTGTATGTCAAAATTGGCTTTAATGGTATTTGAAGGAAAATAAAAAAGAGATATACAGAACCAAAGTGTGTCACATGATGTTAGTCACGTACTGCCCCTCCCCTTAAGGAACAGGCAGCCCTAAAATTATGTATCCTGAATTGGACGTAAGGATAAATTATAGATCTGTGACTTTTGTGCATGGTGACCTAATTTTTATATTACATTTGTCAGTTTTGTTCTGCTTCCTAAATAGTGTATGGCATTGTACCATAAAGGAAACAAGGTTTAATTTTTTTTCCCTGAAAAAGGAACTGGAACATTAGCTGAGATTAACGTATATGGTGTAGAGGCCAGCGGTAGAGCTGACTATCATGAACTATTTTGATTTTTATGTATCACCCCCACTCTTGGTGTTGTGTCACATGCCTGACTATCACCCAAGTAATTTCTTGTTCTTCCTATAGATTTTTCTTTCGTCACTTCTCCCCTGATTGATGTTGCATCGTCCCTAGTATTTGGGGATGTTAGCTGTGTCCTAGTCCCATTTACCCTTTTCCATATCCTTTCACCAGTTAGCCTTCTTTTATTATTATTATTGTATTAGGTTCACACTTCCAGATTGCAGAAATGTACCAGAGACCCCCTATATTATGTATAATTCCCTTTTGTATGACTAGACTGTTTTTTAAGAATTTTCTTTAGTCCTAACTCGATGTTTTTCAGTCTAACCGTCATGGTAGTAATGGACTGGTTAACTGACTCAATGCTATTATAAGACAAGTTTCCACATTTTGATTATTAGCCTGTGTATTGCGTAGTGCACTTGGTGCACAGTTATTAAAAGGGAGGTATCTATATGTCCCTGATAATCTATATTATGCAATTTTTCTTTTGAGATGTTCTAGATAAGAAATTTAGGAATACCTAGACTTAATCATGTCGCTATCTACCCTTAGATGGTGGAGGATATGCTCTCACACGGAAACCCAATTGAAGAGCCTAGAGGCACTGTTTTGCCCACTGCCTTTGTCTTTGTATTGCCTTTGAGAAATGACAGTGTATTCTAGACCAGAATTGTCCCATGGCATATGGCCACTCCTTTGAAGATTGCAGGCCACCTGCTTGCAGTCCCCTTGTTATACAATGAACTGTTTGAAGCATCACACTTGCTCCATCAGACATCACAGAACCAGAATTTCAGTGCAAAAGAGCGCCTGTCATGTACTGGTAACCTCTGACAGTGTGCAATCCCTTGAGTCCCTTGGCCTGAGTTTTGGCCACACAACACCTTTTCCTTTGCTCCAACGGAAGTGCAGTGCACCGGAGGATCCAAGATTGGAAAAAGGCACTAAATTCTGGTGCCCATGAAAGAGCAGCCTGAGCGTTCTCTGACACTGAGTAATGAGTGTTGGAGCCTGAGAATGTAGACCCGGATCTGCATAAGATGATCTGTGCCCTTGATCAATGAAGAACACACTATCTATAGTGCCTGCCGCAGAGGGGAGATATTGGTGCACTGCCTTTAGACATTGAGACTTTCAAATGAGCTGTCAGTGTTTGCCAGGAGGGCACTCCAACGGATACTGAAAAACACTATTTTTCATGGGAGGCATGAATCAAGAGACCCATGCAACAACTTGAGCAGATATGATGGACAATAGAAGCCTGCCAGAGAGGCTTTTGAACGAACTCTGAGCATAGTTGGTTTCACAAGTGGTTTCCGTGTGATTGCATAAAATGGGTTTGAGGAGACTGATCATTATTGTTTTACTGGCATTGTTTTAAAGTAGTATTCTGTTTAGTAAAAGCAGAATAAAATCCATTCTTTGTGTAAGAGTATCCCCTTTTCACCTCAGAGCATTGATGAGGATCACCACTGTTTTACCTGAACATATAATAAGTTACTGAAATGCATAGGAGCCATAGAGCCATAAAAATGTTACTAGATAATTTTAGGATTTGCTTTCTGCTTAGGGTTGTGAAAAACGAAAAATTGTGTTTGTAATAGTGGTCATTACTTTCTCCTGTTGTCTATATGTTCTTAAAAACGTGTTTTCTAGTGTTTTTAAGCATGATGTTGTCTCTGATGGGTGGGATTGTTTTCACTACCCAATTGACTTCTGCACCCACCTCCCAACCTATGTCTTTTCCTACTACTACTTCTTTGCATTCTTTTCATATCTTACCTGAACACGAGCAGATTAGAAGGTCGGAATTTGTGAATAATTCCTTTGTACAGCTTCTGCATCAACACCAGTTAGTAATGAACACCACAAATTGTTGGGTGTGTGGTTTTATGCCACATACTACAGATAGAGGTATTCCTTATTTGGTTCTGTCATTTAGTTACAATGGGTCTGTACGGGCATATCAGACGATGTTTATTTATGCCAACAAAGTCTATCCCTTGTGTTCCATGAAAGATAATTCGAGTAATAATGCCTTAGTGAAGGGAATAACGGATAATATTGACATCGATTCAGATACAGACTGAGTGATTGCCTATGTAAGGGCAAAAGGAGGGTCTGAGGTTCTGTGAATTCTGAACCCCTGGGTTCCATTTTGTGTATGGCAGCCATTTTGCGGTTGCCCTCACATAGGCCATGATTGTGGCTGAAACAAGTCTTTTAAGGACATGTAGACCTTAGCTTGAGTTTGTGCTGACTCCTGTTTGACCTGAGTGAACTGACTCTGTTACCTGAAGCTGACCTTGTTAAACCAGTTCCTGCCCTTTAGCTGATCAAGATTGAGGATCAAAGCACAGGACATTGTAGAGTTTGATATGCACACATACACCCCTTATCTGTTTTCTGTTCCTTCTTTTATGGTCTGTTTATGATATCATTTGTTTTTCACTACTCCAAGGCCTACCTCTCCCAAAGGATAACATTGGAATTACCATATTATATTTGATAAGTAATAACATTTGTTTGGGAAGAGTTAGAAATGTCATGTTCGTTTTCTCATGACTCGAAATTTAAACTCTCTTTAAAGGTAAAGTCGGATTTTTAGTCACAATTATGAAAATGCAATTTTCAGAAAGTGCCATTTTCTTGTCCTTACCATTTAGTGAGTGCAATACTAGGTGTAGTTGACCTTTGTGTATTCCTCCCAGCCAGACGGGGTTGTCAGGGTGGGCTATCCTGACCTGATGGTCGGAGCTGAGCTATCACCTACCACACTTGCCCTTCTACAGAGCTGCCACAGCACACACAGACAATGAGCTTCACACTAGCCTCTTGTGAATCCATAAATCCTGGAACCAGGGCAGAAGAAGGACGTAAATTCAAGAACCAGATGTGGAGAAAGTCTAGAAGTTTCTCACACTTCAAAGCTGACACCAGCTATAAATATTGGACCCTCTGACCAACTTTTCAGTGGATTTTTGGACCTGTGAATACTACAGAAGAATGACTGCCCTGCTACTTGAAGACTACCCAGCTGTCTGAGAAGGAAAACTGGACCTGCTCTCTTCATCTCAGGATACGTAAAGTGACTCCAAGGGTCAGCTGACTGGCCTCCTGTTCAAAGCTACAGGAGCATAACAAACTCCAGAGGCCTCACTGCAACTGCTGAGCTGACCTGCTGTACTGCTCTTGCCTGGACCTGCAACTGGAAATGCCTGAGCCTTGTCCTCTGTTGGAGTGAGTTCCAGATCCCAAAGTGGTGCCTTCCTATTCCTAGGCTCTTGGGTTGTCAGTTCCTGAAAGAAAAGGAGACATCCTGAGGTTTTGTGCTGGTTGTCACCATGAATGGGCCCCTCACACCAAAAGGTTGTCTCCTGTGGTAAGTGCCAAGGGAAAGCTCTGGTGAAGCCGACTCTTTGTACTACAGAAACTTCCATTAACAACCAGCAACGCAAGATCTGCAGTTTGTGCTACTGCATTGAAAGCACATGGTGACCTCCAAAGTTATGCTCCAACAACAAGCATCTGTGACTTCAGACCGGATCTTCGCACTACAGCAACGACCGTCCACAATGCCAAGCCTGCTTTTTACGCTACAATGATGAACATCCACAACACTCTCCCTGTTCGTTGTGGTCTCCTCCACCACAAACTGAAATCTTCATGCTGGACTTGCCATTCCCTGTATCTGGCTAATGCTCCACCACTGTTGCTACGAACTTGTGACTTTACCCCAGTCTAGCACGACCAAATAACAGCGAATGGCACTTTGTGCTTTTGGGGGGTATACATACCTAAATCATTGGTTCTACTGATTGGATTTTTATTGTTTTAGTAGCAAATGCTTTATTAACCTCTTCGCTGCAGCGTGAATTCCATGCCGGTGCTGGGACATTCCAATCTTGGGCGTGGCCGGACGGATCCCGGCCGTCATACACACACGCCCATCGGCCGTCATGAGCACGGAACAGGTTACGTTTTACCATATTTTCCTAAATTGTGTGAGAATGTTCTTGTGCCTTGTTTTCACTTTGTTACTGTTAGTGTTCTGTGTAAACACTTTACAGATTACCTCTCAGTTAGACCTGACTGCTTTTGTGCCAAGCTACCAGAGGGTGAACCACAGGAGAATGTAGTGACTTTTGTGATTCACTTTAACAAGGATTATGGCTGCAGGTTGAGAAGGGCTCACACCCTCCCTCAACCTGCAACCCAATTTCTCACGCTTATGCTTTCCAAGCACTCCAAATGAGGTACAATGATACATTAAACAGCCAATAGCATGAGGTGAGAGAAAAAAGCCCTTCTCGGTGTATCCAAATGTACATTTTAAATAAATGGTTGTAATAGGTCTTCAGACAGCTTCACTGTCAAAGCAATATGAAAAGTATACATAAGTTCTCTTGTAAATTATTGTAAACATCCCTGTAGTGGTCACATGATGTTCACATCCAACCTCCGAGTTTTCTCCTTACATATGTGAGGAAGTCCAGTGGCGGACTAGGTACAATAATAGTATACAAATTATACGTGAATTAGGGGCGTGGTTTAAAACCTGAGGTGCATGTTAAAAACATAATAGTTTAACGCTATCCAACCATATATAAGAAGACTAGTCTATCGCTAGGAACTAGTGGTCACTGTGGGGAATAATAGTTAAAATCAACCATAAAACCAGCAGGCAAACAAACACTGTGATGTGGGCAAGGTTTGTACTATCAATGTGGTAAGGCACATGTATGATGGAGGAAACGTGCCATCTGTCACAATAAAACTCATCTCCCACTTTTGGGAATGTCCCCACTGCCGGTACAATCAGACACCTCAGAGTATGGATGCATTAAACCAGTGTTCTTCTATTGTTCAAGGCCGTTCACGGAATGTCATCATTCAGCCAATGTATGGATGTAGATAAACTGTGTATCCATTGTTGTTCTATCCTAAAAAGTACCTGTTGGGTGATCTTGGGATGGCATTTTAATACCAACCACTGTAATGAATTGGGGTTGTGTCCCTGTTCTCGGTAGTGTGTATACATTCTAGTTGTGACCCTTTGGCATCTGATGTTGCTCTTATATTCTGTAATGCGTATCCTCACTGGTCTCATTGCCATACCACATACATTTTACCACAAGGGCAGGTAACCAAATAGATGCATTTTGGTGTGTTACAATTGGTGTGTGTTCTCATGTTCCATGTGAAGGTGTCTGAAAAAGCTAATGTTTTCACCACTCTGGTATGGCCACAGACAGTGCACTCACCACAAGGGTAGTTCCCAGTGATGGTGGGGAGGCCCCAGAGTGTTCTTTGTGTCTCATTCTGCTTAGTGCGGGGTCAATGTGCACAATCACATCTTTCCGATTTCCCGTTCTCTTGAAGGCAAATCTAGGTGAGGGGAACTCTATCTCACCCGTGTTAAGGTTGCCCCAGTGTTTTTTGATGATTCCCTTGATGTGTGTGGAGTTAGGTGTGTATGATGTAACGCAAGTCAGTGACTCTGTGGGCTCTTTATGTGTGTTTTGTTAGAGTACCTCTCTGGGGTTGTTCAGTGCATTCTTGGCAGAGTCCCTGACCAATTTAACAGGATAGCCTCTCTGTTTAAGATTATCTTCTAGCACCTTGGCCTCTACTTTGTAATCACTGGTGGAGCTACAATGCCGTCTGAGGCGCAAGAATTGCCCAAAGGGGAGATTATCTTTGAGGGCCCTCAGATGGTGACTCTGGTACAGTAGTAAGCTGTTCCTGTCGGTAGGATTCTTGTACAGGTTGGTACTGAGACCCGTTTGTGTCAGTTGTAAGTTGAGGTGTAGGAAAGTTATATTAGTCCCTGAAATGGTGTGTGTGAACCTTAAATACTGGTTTTGTGAATTCACCCATTCACAAAATTCCTCGCAGGTACAGCAGTTACCTTTCCAGAAGACCAAAATATCATCAATAAACCTCTTCCATAGGGTGTGGTTATTGATGTATGGGTTATTGGCATTCCTGATGATATTCTCTTCAAAGGTGGTTATAGAGGCATGCCACACTAGAAGCGAAGCTACTCCCCATGCAAGTACCTTGTTACTGATGGAACAACCGTTTCTGGTACTCAAAAGTTAGTTGGAGACAATGTGGCACATCCCATGATGAAGAAGATGGGTGTGGAGGAGCTCCAGTCCTCCTTTCTAAGCCACATGTCTACTGCACTGTCTCTTGTTGGGGGATATTTGTATACAACGCTTCTACGTCAAGTGTGACTAGAAGGTTGATCTCAGTAGTATCATGTACTTCCTCTACACTTTCACAGCCCACACACCCCCACTTCATTAAACGGCTAAGGAACAAAAGATCTCCGACAAAGAGCCCTTATGCGGGTGCCCGTTGGGTATTGCAGTGCCGACCCAATGAGGAGCAGGCCCAGATGATAGAGCATGACACCTAGCTTGCTGGGTATGTGAGGACCCTAGTTCCGCATCAGCGGGATCCCCTCTGAATCCCTCCCCCTCCTAGTGCCCCTCCACCACCACCATCTCCTGGCTGGTCCACTTATCTCTATTAACTAGGCACCACAATTAGAGGAACAGCATTCACATTGACTTTAGTGAAAAACTCTTACATTTGTTTTTCACTACTCCAAGGCCTACCTCTCCCAAAGGATAACATTGGAATTACCATATTATATTTAATAAGTAATAACGTTTGTTTGGGAAGAGTTAGAAATGTCATGTTTGTTTTCTCATGACTTGAAATTTAAACTCTCTTTAAAGGTAAAGTCCGATTTTTAGTCACAATTATGAAAATGCAATTTTCAGAAAGTGCCATTTTCTTGTCCTTACCATTTAGTGAGTGCAATACTAGGTGTAGTTGACCTTTGTGATTTCCTCCCAGCCAGACGGGGTTGTCAGGATGGGCTATCCTGACCTGATGGTCGGAGCTGAGCTATCACCTACCACACTTGCCCTTCTAAGGAGCTGCCGCAGCACACACAGACAAAGAGCTTCACACTAGCCTCTTGTGAATCCATAAATCCTGGAACCAGAGCAGGAGAAGGATGTAAATTCAAGAACCAGATGTGGAGAAAGTCTAGATGTTTCTCACACTTCAAAGCTGACACCAGCTATAAATATTGGACCCTCTGACCAACTTTTCAGTGGATTTCTGGACCTGTGAATACTACAGAAGAATGACTGCCCTGCTACTTGAAGACTACCCAGCTGTCTGAGAAGGAAAACTGGACCTGCTCTCTTCATCTCAGGATACGTAAAGTGACTCCAAGGGTCAGCTGACTGGCCTCCTGTTCAAAGCTACAGGAGCATACCAAACTCCAGAGGCCTCACTGCAACTGCTGAGCTGACCTACTGCTCTTGCCTGGACCTGCAACTGGAAATGCCTGAGCCTTGGCCTCTGTTGGAGTGAGTTCCTGATACCAAAGAGGTGCCTTCCTATTCCTAGGCTCTTGGGTTGTCAGTTCCTGAAAGAAAAGGAGACATCCTGAGGTTTTGTGCTGGTTGCCACCATAAATGGGCCCCTCACACCAAAAGCTTGTCTCCTGTGGTAAGTGCCAAGGGAAAGCTCTGGTGAAGCCGACTCCTTGTACTACAGAGACTTCCATTGACAACCAGCAACGCAAGATCTGCAGTTTGTGCTACTGCATTGAAAGCACATGGTGACCTCCAAAGTTATGTCCAACAACAAGCATCTGTGACTTCAGACCGGATCTTCGCACTACAGCAACAACCATCCACAATGCCAAGCCTGCTTTTTACGCTACAATAATGAACATCCACAACACTCTCCCTGTTCGTTGTGGTCTCCTCCACCACAAACTGAAATCTTCATGCTGGACTTGCCATTCCCTGTATCTGGCTAATGCTCCACCACTGTTGGTACGAACTTGTGACTTTACCACAGTCTAGCACGACCAGATAACAGCGAATGGCACTTTGTGCTTTTGAGGGGTATACATACCTAAATCATTGGTTCTACTGATTGGATTTTTATTGTTTTGGTAGCAAATGATTTATTAACCTCTTCGCTGCAGCGTGAATTCCACGCCGGTGCTGGGACATTCCAATCTTGGGCGTGGTCGGACGGCTCCCGGCCGTCATGCACACACGTCCATCGGCCGTCATGAGCACGGAAGAGGTTACGTTTTACCATGTTTTTCTAAATTGTGTGAGATTGTTCTTGTGTCCTGTTTTCACTTTGTTACTGTTAGTGTTCTGTGTAAACACTTTACAGATTACCTCTCAGTTAGACCTGACTGCTTTTGTGCCAAGCTACCAGAGGGTGAAGCACAGGAGAATGTAGTGACTTTTGTGATTCACTTTAACAAGGATTATGGCTGCAGGTTGAGAAGGGCTCACACCCTCCCTCAACCTGCAACCCAATTTCTCACACTTATGCTTTGCAAGCACTCCAAATGAGGTACAATGATATATTAAACAGCCAATAGCATGAGGTGAGAGAAAAAAGCCCTTCTCGGTGTATCCAAATGTACATTTTAAATAAATGGTTGTAATAGGTCTTCAGACAGCCTCACTGTCAAAGCAAGCCTAACACATAAAAGAAAGACTCTATTACCTTGTGTGGCCTGTCTCCCTTGTAGTCCTTAATTAAATATAACCATTACATTGTGGGACCTACCCTGCCTTTCAGTAGTTGGAAAAAAACAAGAAATTCGCTTTGCAAAGTTTGAATAACAGATGTGAGAACTAAAATTAAAGCTATGTTCACATACCTTGATGAAAATATTGAAAATATGTCTATATAGAAACTAAGAGCAAATCACTTCCTCTGTTTTATATTTGTATTCGTTCGGAACTAATCCAAATAAAAGTATTTATTTTACCTTTCTTGGTGCCTGAAGTAGAGACAATAATGTTTATGGCATGCCTCTTACAAAATAAAGAAATAATTCTATTACCCCGGCAAATGACTGCAAATATTAATGAGTAAAGCAAGAAAGTTTGACCAAAACTACTTCCATGGACACGTTTAGCAAAATATTTTATTGAAATATTGTATCTAAAGAATAATAGATTCATATTTACTTCAATCTTCTGACTCAGTAATATACATTTATTGAATAAGAAGAAATGCTGGTCCAAAGGGCCCCAGGGAATAGGCATAAACTGCCCAACAGATCAAACGCAAACATTCAAGGAACTGAATGACATAGCGAGAGAACCATAGTCATTCAACACTCCAACCACTGTCATATAATATACAGTACAATAAAAAATACAATGAATACATATAATATATAGTGCAGTAAGAATTAAAATGAGTACACCACACCTCTGCCTTCTTTACTTTTGAAGAAAAATCTAACATATGCTAGAAAGGAAGGGCTTTGAAAATCAATGTCAACCACATGACATCTGTAAGTTTATAAGTTGTTAAAAAAGAAATTAAAACAAAGTAAGCCATTGCGTGTTCAGTTTTATAATGAGTTCTTGACCAGTTGACATCCTTGGACAATATTATGGAAATTTGTAAACAAAGTGCCCTAATGCTGAGAAACAAAAAAAAGAAAAATCCCAATGACAAATTAGAATAAACGGTTATTGAAAGAGCAAAAATACATTTCAGGTTAAAAATGTTAAGGGTCTGTGCATGGCCCAAATGTATGTCGTTATGCCGCAGTCTTTTTCCACGCAGGGAATCACAACCCGGTCGTTACAACGACCGCGTTGTGATTCCGCATACCATTACTCCGCAAGTCGGAACAACGACTTGCAGAGGGGGCGCTCGATGTTGGAATATTATAATTTACTATTCCAACACTAGTCTGTGCGGACACTAGGGAAGGTGTTGGATTTTAAATTCAACACCCCCCCTCCACAAGTCGTTGTTCCGACTTGCGGAGTAATGGTATGCGGAATCACAATGCAGTCGTTGTTATTCCCTGCGTGGAAAAAGTTTTGTGGTAAACGTTGTTTACCCAATGAGATTAATGTAGATCAACCCCTCTACCTGCATAAAAACTCATGGCTGTAGGAGGACCTTGGGTTCAGAAAAGGAAGTGGAGCCTCGTCTTAGAAAACCACAGAAACAACAATGAATAGTATGCCAAAAAGCCTTCTCCACAATTTTCCCGTTATGCTATGAAATATTGAAATGACATCTCTTGCTCAAAGATTTGAGACTTGCTCCTATTGTTCCCTAGAACTCAAAAGCTCAACTTTTCAAGACGCATCTACTCACACAAAAAACCACCTGATTAGGCTTCCGTCTTAATTTGTCCTGTTTAATGAGGTTTCCTGCTAAGTCTGTGGGTTTTATTATCTGTGGAGCTCCTCGTGCTCTTGGGTTATGTCTGCATCACCTAAGTACATTTGGAAAGTAAAATAAATAATGCCTGGAGCAGTCCTTAATTTGTACTGGTGGATTCCGGTGCTCGACACCAGCAATCAATTGTCATCCCTGACGCTTGTGAAAGTTTACCACATGGTGGTGGTGACTGGCTAATTTAGAGACGACCACTTATTACCTCAATATTCATTAAAAGTTACTGTAACCTGCTGCCCTAGCCATTCTTATAGTTTTGGGGCGTGGAATAGCCCGAATCGACACACTTGTAGGAGTGTGATGGTTAGTAGCTGTGTTGTTACTTTCATTGGTAGCATGACAGTGGAAATGCGTGGTTCAAGCTGCAATGGCCTCCTTACAGAGAGTCCTGGAACAGTTTTTTTTTTATTACAAATTAAGTTCTTCTCTGGAGGCAATTTTAGGTAGAGACCACCACATATTTCATGTGAGATTTGAAAAAGCTCTCACAACACCTGGACGGGGTATCGCAAAGGTAAACCAGCTTTATTTAAGATACACGTTAGTTCACTTTTGGGAAGGTTCACCAGTGCAGCTATACAAGAGAAATATATGAATGCATGCGGGTAAAAATACAAAAAATAACAATACGGTTACAAAAATAAAGAACATAAAGTCGACAATCAGTTAAACTAAACGGAAATATGGTTTGGTATCTAACCGCTAAAATAGGGAGATGTTGAAATTCAAAAAAGTTTTTTTAAAGGAACAAAGTAAGGAAACAGTTCTCTGTAAGTCAATGAGTAACGTGAACAACCTTCAGGCAAGCTGGTAAAGTTCGGGTGGGACCCAAGGGACAAGGGAAAATATTCTACCAGTGTACACGTCAGACAGAAGGTGGCCATTTATTTAGACGGGCTAGGGTTTTCTTCTGCAACGTTGCGTGACCTTTCAGAGTTCAGCATGTTTACCCGGTTTTCACTTGATTTCATTTTTTTTATTTACATTCTGTGAGTAGTGAACGAAATCGGATCTAGGTGCAGAGCAAGAAGGGTTACAATTAATATATTGAGATGAGGAAAATACACAACAGCAGCAGCTCCTGGCAAAGTACATTTTACATTTCAAAAGTTTATTAGTGAAGAACAGTAGTGAATTTAACAAAGAAACTGGTTCCATACCATGGGAACTCGAACATTTTCAATACAAAATGTTGTATACAGATTATTGACTTTCGCTGCATTGTCAAAGAAGATACACAAAGGTAAATATAGATTCACTATTCTTAACTTCAATGTGCCTTGACAATACATATATAGATGTACAGTTAGGAGTATCCATCTTTATTTATTTACATATACTTACTTATCAATATAATGTAGCCCATATTCTGGATTTTGGTAGGTCGATCTAAACTTATAGTTGGCTCCATTGTGCAAAATAATGAAATCAAGAAGTGGACATCAGAAGCCAGGGGTTTCTTCCTCTTAAAAAGAGATTCAAGAAAAATCCAGACCAGCTTTAATTTAATTCGTTTTTGCTGCTGAATTAGACATTTTTGAACAGTGCGGTGTTGCAATTTTTTGGCAGGCATCACTGAGCCAAACACTCTCTTGCCCTTATGCAACATTTGCCATTGCTCCCTCTACAGCAAAATAATGTAACACCAAACCTGTCATAGAATTGCTAGTCCTCTTGCATCGGAATAACTAGGGTGCGCTACTCAGAGGTCGACTCACTGGTGACAGAAAATTGATTTTTGCAGTATAGCCCTGATTCCACCAAGATGTTGATAAGATATTAGAGGAAAATAACAAGGTGATGAAAGGAACGCTTGAATTAATCTCAGCCACTGGTACTTTTGCAGGCCACATTCCAGGCCACCATTTTTTATCCTGTATGCTTGTCTGGAAAGAGAACACCCATTTGCAAGCTAGCCTTGCTTGTGCTTCAATGGGAGCAGTCCAATAAAAAGAACAAGCAACTCCTGCCTGGCTCTGGCCTATTAGGTCCTCATCAGTGAGATATAGCTTGATTTCTTTAGTACAGTGAGCATAGGACCCACATCTGGGCATACCTATTACACTTACTTAGAAAGAAAAATGACCGAAAAGGCACCAGAGGTTACATTTATTTTCAAGTGCCACAGAGATATCAGATGTAGTTGGTTGAACCGAATGACAAGTCGATACTCCTGCAAGCCTATTTGAAAGGACACTTTACTTGTCCTGTTATCCAGTGGGATTTGCTTTGTTTAGATTTATTTCGGTGGCTACCTGCTTGACACTGTGATGTTGAAGACTGCAATGGATAGTGTGGTGAACCCCTGCAGCATCCAGGAGTTGAAAGAGTGGTATAGGACTTGCTGGACCTGTAAGGGTGTACTGAGACCTTGCAATAATTACGAGTAACCCTGGGCAAAGCACTATGCTACGCTTGCAGTTTGTGAAGTTTTACGCTACTTCGCACTACGCGAACTGCACTTAGCAAAGTGCAAACACTCGTAGCGAAGCATAGTGCAGCGGTCATTTTTTGCTTGCTCGCTGTCCTCAATGTCAAGTTGGCGACCGCGAGCAAGCAAAATGATATCCCGGCGAGACTTTTTCCTCGTTCGTGATCAGCAACAACAAGTTGCCGATCGCGAGCGTAGAAAATAAACCTCCCGGCGAGATTCTCAACGAGGGGAGGTCATGTTTCTCATTGCGAGTGGTCGCGTATGCTCGCAACCGCTCGCAATGAGAAACTACCAGTCCGCATTGAGAAAGCTGCCGCTCGAGTAAAAATCTACTCGAACGGCAGAAAACTACAGCTCTCACTGTGCAAGATGCCGTTTTCAAAGATTGCACAGGGCCGTATGCTTGTCCGCACTGTGCAATCATTGAAAACGGCATCTTGCACAGTGCAAACAGGGTACTATGCAGTTCGTGTAGTGCGAAGTGCACTTTGCCAAGCTTCGCTTAGCGCTACTTCGCAATCTAAGCCCAGCCCTAATTAGGAGTCCTGCTTTTGAAGAAGGTGGGTATTACCATGTCACCACTGCATACTGAATTGATACTAACCTAAGTGCATACAAACTGGCTACTGTATAAAGCAGGTCTGCAAGGAAGCAGCTGTGGCCTTTCGCATGACAATCCCAATGGGATAGTGGATGGCTACAGACACCCAGCCAAAACTGAGAAGGCAACAGAATCACAAATAGCTGTATTGCAGAAGCAACATTAGTTTGATGACAATCAGGCATGAAAGGATTCTTTTTCTTTTTTTATCAAGAGTGTTTTCCCACCAAAGTATCTTTGTGTGGTGCAGCGGCCAGGGCAGCTGACTTCGGAGCACAGGGTTCACAGTTTGATCCCCGGCGACAGCTCAGCTCAGCACCATGTGACTCTGGGCAATAGCTCACTTAATTTCCATGACGGCCCCCAGCGCCTTAAGACCCGATTTGCACCCATTATGAAGAGATGGTGGACGGGTCATGGCAACTCCCTTATAAAAAGGTCGTAGATTTTGTAGAAAGTCCTGCAAAATATTCAGCTCCTTTGGAAACAGACTATTGCACCCAAGTTCTCACCACTAAGCATCTGTGAGACTGATGAATGTGAATTAGTGTAAATACAAAACCCGACGGTTGTGAGGGGATATAGCGTTAAGGTACGGGTGCAGTTTAAATGTGGGAAGAGTTTTAAGGTCAGAGATAGATGGAGTTTAGGGATGGTGAGGGTTTTTCTTTGAGTTCAGGGATCGGTGGAGTTGAGGGTGGTGAGGTGATTTAGGGATTCCGGGATGATTGGGGTTTAAATGTAAAAAATAATTTTTAGGGCTCCAAAAGGGGTGGAGTTTAGGGGAATTGAGCCGTTTTAGGGTTCAATGATTTTTGGAGTTAAGGGCAATAAAGGGCTTTCTAGGGTTTGGGGATGGGTGAAGTTCAGGTGTCAGGAATATGTATAGTTTAGGTGAAGTAAGGCTTTTTTATGGTTAGGAATGGGTGGCGTTTAGGGGTATACATGTCTTTTAGAGTTCACAGATGGGTGGGGTTTAGAGGCCAGAGATGAGTTTAGGCACAGTAAGGGGTTGTTAGAGGTCAGGCTGGATCGTGTTTAGGTGTTGTAAGGGAGTCAGGGATGTGTTGTGTTTAAGGGTGGTGAGGGCTCAGTGAACTAAAAGTATTAGTAATTGTTCAATGTAAAAGTTAGAAATCAGAAATAATATCTCCTGAAGTAAAGGAGTGAAACACACACCTCTGACAAAAATATTTTAGAATGTAAGACCTGCATCCTTTACATTTATACCTTACAAAATATGAATGTAAATGACAGTTTTGTAAAAAAAAAAGCTATTTTATGAATTGGTTTTGTGAAATTATCAATGCCATACATTCTGAAAATTTCTTTTGAACAGTTTTGGTGAAATTGGTTCTCAGTAATGATATTCTATGCAATTGTTTTTCTAGGAAATCACATAGAATCCTGTGAGCCTCAGGTAAACGACCAGACAATGGAATGCCTACAGTTAGACCATGCTGTGTTGCAATGTCACTGCTTACAGGCTCTGCAGTATCAGAGCAGAGTGTCCTCCTCGCACTCATTACTGATGACACAGCAGGTGCCTGTGCTGCCGAAGAAAAGAAATGACACAGAGAGGGAAAGTCTGCATATCTTGATTTGGTCAATGTGTAAGTAGTCAAAAAACTGTTCAAAACATAATGTGACTGTCACTAAGGAACCTTTGTAAAATGTATTCCATTTCACAAACTTACAGAGATTAGTAGCATGCACCATCTGAACGCATACAGCAACTCATGAAATATATCTAGCATCTCATTAAAAAAGACAACCAGTTTGGTGGGCCCCAGTTGCTCAGATAGCAATAGTTTCTATATGCAAATTGTTCGATCGTCCAAGGAGGGCTCTGCAGTTTTATGGATGGGAACAGCTCTATTTAAATTTAGTTGGACATTGAAACCATGGTCGATCTTTGTGAGAATGATTATTTTGTCTGGAATCCTACATCACCAAAAAGCCCTGGGGCCAACAAAGTAATCAATACATTTTATGCCACTAATATCTATAAAATCCTAAATTCATGCATACATACATACTGATAAAAATGTCTCTTAAAAAAGTCACTTTGCTCAAGCATCTACCTTCCTGACATGGTATTCCTTTTTAAAAGCATAATGCTGCATGCAGATCCTTGAAAAAGTGATTAAATATATGCAAATGGTATTTGTACCTGTTAAAGCACAAGCATTATATTACATGGGAGGTTACAATCTGATTGCTCATGGTTCAGTCATGCACTCAACCTGTAGCCTTTATCGGGTGTAAATGTGAGGGCAAGCGTGTATAAATGTTGAAAAACCGCAAACAAAAAGCTAGTGGGAATATAGTTTGCACATGTTATCCTCTTTTTTTGCTCAAATTGATATCACCAGAAAAAACTCAGAAATGCCTAAGGTAAATGCTGTTTGCACAAGGGAGTTGCCGTACCGAGGGTCATATTTTGTGATGCTTCCATTTTTCTAGTTTTCAAATGCATATTCGTTCTTTCGGATCAGGCTAGTAATGCATAATATTCGTAAACGCACGGGAGATCTCTTTGTTTACATTTCAGTCCTCTAAACCCAAAACAGATAAAAGTTATTTTGTTTTTTTACCTGTTTTCGAGCTTTTGAGAATAGCCAACAGCCTCACAAAACCGGACACCAAAAGAAGCTTTGTTTCGGGAAGAGATAAGTTACCAATATTGTGGGGGCACTGATCAATGTCACTTTAGAACCAGTCTAAATTACACGTTCATGATTGTTGGGCATGGAGTTAATTATTCGCCCTGTAGTTAGAATTGTATGGATCGCATGTCTTCACAGATACAATTAGTGCTAACCTCTGCAATGAGTGAAGTTGCCTGTCTTCAATAGTAAATCACTGCGGATTATTAATCACCCACTTTAAAAGCAGAACATGGAGGTGTTATTATTTTGTTCTCTTTGTTACCTGAAACAATTGAGGGAAGATCTGCATCATTGAGCTGTCTTTGCATAAAATTGCACAGGTCTGGAGGAAAATATACAGGCAGAAATTATCACTAATGGAGGCTGAGAGGGCAGGATGGATGAATGAAGAGGAGGGCCAAAAGCAACTATTGACATATAAATGTAAGAAACGGAGAGATGCATGGCTGGTTCTAAGACAATGGATTATGGCTGAGTCAGATGTCGCAAAACTAGAGCAACGCTTGCCACGTCGGCCAGGAAAGCGTTGCACTGGCTACCGGTAGAACACCGAGTACGGTTTAAGGTTCTATGCATGACCTATAGAGCCATCGCAAAAAATAGTGACACGGGAGTTGGGTCCATCATTTCCCATTATGTTCCTGGAAGGAACTTGCGTTCCTCCGGGAAACTGCTCCTGACAGCCCCTCGCATTCGAAGAGCCAAGTGGGGTGGTAGGGCCTTTTCCGTCCTGGCCCCCAAATGGTGGAATGATCTTCCTTTGGATCTCAGGTCTCTACCTTCCCTTCAGAAATTCCGAAGGGCCCTTAAAACTCGCCTCTTCCTGCAAGCCTATGTGTAAGGATGTATGTTTCAATTTTGATGTTATTGTTAGGCGCCTTGATACCTTCGGGTTATTGTTTTTGCGCGTTATACATTTTTATCAATCAATCAATCAAAACGAAGGCCCAGTGTTGGACTTGGCCCTTTTTTCAGGGTCATCCCAGAAATGTGTGCCCTCCTACTGTATTGTTCTGATCTGTTGTTGGTGGTTTTATGACTCTGGGCACTTTATCACTGCTGATCAGTGCTAAAGTGCATGTGCTCTCTTGTGTAAACTTGGTAAGATTAGTCTACAGCTGTTTGGCATATTTAATTTACCTATCAGTCCCTTGTACAGTGATATCCCATATACCGCGGGCCAGTAAAATAAATGCTATTGGTGGGCTTGCAACGCTGCTTGCGCCACACATTGAAGTAGCCTTTTAAACATGTCTGAGGCCTCTGCTACTGCAGGGCCTGTGTGCGCAATTTACTTCCTCTGTGACGTGGCACATAAAGTGGTAGCCACGTCTGCAACTCCCCTATTACTACATATCAGTCACCCCTAAGGTAGGCCCTAGCTATCCCTATGGGCTGGGTGCGGTGTAGGTAAAAGGTAGGACATGTGCCCTAACTGTGTGGCATGTCCTGGTAGTGACGAACAGCCTATTTGGGTTCTCACTGCTGTAAGGCTGCTCTCTCATAGGGATGCATTGGGGATTCCATGATATGTGCTTAGTGGTGAATGCATGCATGAGAGGGGTAGCATTGCCATGTGTGGTATGCTTGGAAAAGTGGTAGAATATGTGGTTAGCCTAATCTCATTATGATAGCGCATAGTGAGCACTTTGTTTTTGCCTTGTGAAAGCACGTGTGGAGCACTCTGCTGCTGCCTTCTGAAGACTGCGAGGCAAGCGATTTTGTTAGTGTCCTGAACTTTCCCACATGTAGCAGAGGTCGTTCTGGAAGGAGGCACGCTCCGATCAATAGGAGCATATTGGACTGCCAACTTCTTGTGAGTGCGGGGGCCATGCGTGCAAGCCCCACTCCAGGGTAACGTCAGGGCTTCCCACAATGTTGAGAGATGTGGCATCTGCCCGGCTGAGCCAAGGAGCTGTTGGAGCAGCGAGGTAAACCCCAGAAGAAGCGATGTGGACTGTTCAGCCCGGGTTGCGCTTGCTACCGGAGAAGCTGCGCAGACCCTGGGACTGTGGTTGTGGTACTTCATTGCTTCTAGAGCCGGGGGATCCCCAGAGAGCCGCATTCCAGGCTGGGATGTGATCCCAATAGCAGGTGCCTGCAGCAGCTGCGCAGCACAATAGCGTGAAGCTGCCTTTCACTGTTAGCTGCAACAGAGGCAGCAAAGACTTCCCATGGCTTCAGGGAGTGTGCTCCTCACCGCGTTGTTGGTGCATTGCTGGGAGGGTGTGGACCAGTATCACTGACGAGGAAGCCCAGAAGGATGTCCCCGACCACCGATGGCGAGGATTTCCGTTTAGAATTACTGTATTTCCCAGAATAGGCGCGCAGGAGGTTCTGCGGCCTACGAGGGGGATAAGAAGGCATTCCACAATCCTAAGCTAGAGTACGGGCCCGAACCCTGCTGTTTGGGAAGCCAGTGTTCCGCGGTCAAGGATATCTATTGTGCCTACTGGGGCGTTCTGTTGTTGATGTGCCTAGAAGGACATGATCAGGGTACTGGTGATGGCTCTGGGGGATTTAGGTGAATGACCTAAACTGAGCTGCCCTTCAGGTCTGAAGGCCTCAGGCACATTATTTGGCCAGCACTGTGTGGTTGCAGACTTGGAATAGAGCTGCACAAACTTCGGTGCCCTACCTACAGGCTTGATGACTCAGGTTCTTGTGAGAGCTGGAAGTTACATAATGTGCATGTGGTGTGCCCTGATGTAAGGGTACGTTGTCAGTGAGTATCTCATGTAATTTGTATTACATTGTCTGGGCTGCACCCTACGCCCCAGTATGGTGAGCTGCATATGCCTACGGTGGGAATGATGTGTTTATGATGTGTGCCCTGCTAATTATGTTTATGCATATTGTGTTATGCTAAGTACAGTTTGTATCAGTAGCTACTGGGTTGTGCTAACTGATATTTATGACAGATGCCCGATTGGCCAAGTGGTATATGTAATCCCTGTGAAGTCATGACAAGTGCCTAATGGCACAGTGATATATATATGTGATTGTGTTCTAATGTGTCTTTATGTATAATACAAAGGATATTTTATATAACCTTGTGTGGATTTTTTTTTTGTGGTGTGCCGAGTGTGTCACTGCTGTGTGGGTGTGTTGCACAAATGCTTTACACATTACAAATGGGATAGTATCCTAGTTGAAAATACAGTCTGCATGTGAGAATCTGATGGCAACAGTAGGCCAGAGAGAAGAAGGTCTTACAGTACAAGATGTGGGATGTAAACCCCTTACTATGTGCCATTGGAGCAAACATAACCTGAGCATGGGGGTAGTTCAGCTAAACCCCTGGCATTTGGTGTGAGGGTTCCCATGACAGATCCTGGAAGGAGAGACAGCATTTTATAGGGGCACCTATAGGAGGCATAGTGGGCCATCTTTGGAGTCAGAGTTAAATGGCTGGGTTGAATGTTAAAGAATTTAGCACCATATTGTCCTTTAAACTATTTCTGTTGAAAACTCTAAAAACAATTAAACAGAATCTAAGGGGCCCATTAGGTTGTAGGGCAGATCGCAACCCCCGCATGGCGGTGGCAATCCGCCCTACATCCTTCCCCGCCTGCCACCCATTTACCCCCACCATATTAGTATGGCGGGGGTTAAGGCAGCGGACGGGAAGACCGTCCGCGGCTTTTCCCCCGTTCGACAAGTCGACCGGGTGGAAATGGGTTTAATATGGTGGCAGTGTCTGCTAGATACCGCCATCCCTATTAGCATGGGGGTGGAAACATGCGTTGCCGCCACGGAAAGGCATACGGATTCTGCTTTAGGGGACCCATTGCCGGGGGGTGGGGGTTACTCATAGGGGGTACCTATGTTCCCCCTCTGCATTGTCATGGTGATGGTGGTAGTTACCTCGCAGTACCTATTACCTTGTGCATGACAATGCTGGGAATGGAGGATACCACCACCACGGTGGCGGTGGCATCCCAATCGCCGGGGCAGGACTGCTGCACCACTGGCGGCAGTCCCAGCACCGCTATGGTGGCGGGCGGATGGAAGTCCGCCCACCATCCTAATGGGCCCCTAAGTGAGAAGCTGAAAAACAACTTCATGAATGGTATACAAGATCTGCCTTCAGATCTGGACACTAAGATAGATGAGCTCCGGTAGAATGCACACTTTGTGAGAGGCAGAATGCTAGACATGGAACTGAAAGTGGACACTTTGCAAGCAAACAGGATAGGCACCAAATGAGCCCTGAGTAATTTGGAAAGCCAAATAGAGATGGCTCTGGCAAACTTGACCACAGATCCAGAAGAAAGAACCTGAGAATCAGAGGCATGAAGAAGGATTCAGAGAATTCAAACCTCACAATTGTCATGGGAATGTTTTCATATTTTTTTAGGAGATTGCTATGAGAATGTTCAGCTGGACAGAATTCCCCAAGCTGAAGGAAGATGTCCACAGCACACACAATGACCCCTGAAATCTTAGGGAAATTGTTTACATCACAAGGTAGAAAGAGCTACTTCAAGTATCAAAGGAAAAAGGTGAAGTATTGTTTCAGGAGAATACCCGTATGCTATTCCAGGATTCTTACAAATCCCTCTTAAAAAATAAATCCCCTTTAAACCCATTAAAGAGAATCTGTGTAAGAACAATATTTGTTATAGGTGGATGTAGCCTTTTGGACTCATCTTCGAGTTAGAAAGTTTAACATTCAACACATCAGAAAGACCTAAAATAGTAAAGAAACTCTGGCCCTCATTACGATGTCAGTAGGAGTTGCCTCCAACTGACATTGCTGCAGATTGGGAAACGACTGAGCTCAGGTCGGCGGTTTCGACCACATTATTTGGAGGCGACTGCACCATGCAGAGTAAGAATATCAATGTAAAAATATTGACTTACACAGATGTTGTGGTAAAAATATTGTAGGTCGTAATATCATCAGAGAAAATATTGTGGTCAAAAATATCGTAGTGTTTAATATAGTTTGTAAATACATAGTAGTTAAAAATATCGACTTTTTATTAAAGTTATGTATTATAGTATATATTTTATATGTGTGTAAAGTTTGTTTTTATGTGTAAGATTTTTTTTGTATTTTTATTATGTCTGTTATAATTGTCGTAGTTATTATTATTATTTTATTGAATTTTGCATTTTTTGTTCCGTAGCAGGTTGTGGGTTTATAGGGGAATAGGTTGGGAAGTAATTTAATTATATACAATTTATTGAATAATTTTCATTCATTAATATTAGTAATGTGTTGTATATTGATGATTTATTGATGAATTATTAATTATTTGTTAATTAATTTAAATTAATGAATAAATAATTAATTATGGTAATTGTCTAATTAATTTTAGGTGTGTGTGTTGTGGTGTTTATAGCTGTAAATGATCTGAACTGTGGGAAGTAATTTATTTTGTATTGATGAAATATTAATCATTTAGTAATTAATCATGGTAATTGTATAATTAATTTTATGTGTGTGTTGTGGATATTATAATGTCAAAGAATGTGTACTCAATTAATGTTTATTATCTTTTTGTATTAATAATATTCTTTACATTCATTGTTAATTATGTTAATTATTGAATTTTTTAAAATAAATACTTTGATATCTTTTTTTATTGGTGTGGTGTTATAGGGTAGGAAATTAAAAAAATACATTTATGTTTTCAATAATTTTTTGTTTGTGAATATTTGCTCCTTTTAAATAAATATTGTTTATACATGTTTTTTTCTTTTTTTTAATAATATGTGTACCTTTTTGTTATTACATTATAATATGTGTTCCTTTTATATGTTGAATACATTTAATTCTATACTTTTGTTTTTCTACTATCCAATAGTTTCCCTACCGTTGCACTCACTGGAATGGGAGTAGTAATTTTTACCCTTCCGCTATCCAGCACTTTCCTACTGTTGCTCTCATTGGAGTGGGAATAGTACATTTTACCCCTCCGCTATCCAGCACTTTCCTTACTGTTACACTCACTGAACTAGGAATAGTAGTTTTACCCCTCTGCTATCAACATTTTCCCTATTGATGCACTCACAGTAGTGGGAATAGTAATTTTTACCCCTCAGTTATCCAATGCTTTCCCTACGGTTGCACTCACTGGAGTGGGATTAGTAATTGTTATCCCTTCGCTATATAATATAATACTTTCCCTACTGTTGCACTCACTGGAGTGAGAATTGTACATTTTACCCCTCTGCTTTCCAACACTTTTCCAAATACTGTTGCAATCTTTGGAGTAGGAATATTATTTGTTACCCCTCCACTATCTAACACTTTCCCTACTGCTGCATTATTGCAATTGGAATAGTAAATCTAATTAATTTGCTATCCAACATTTTCCCTACTGTTGTATTTATTGTATTGCGTAATGTATGTTTAATTTTGTTAAAATAGTTTACCGTTTTAATTAATTATAGGATGTTTTTTTTAAATTATTGATACATGTATATATTTTATTTTTATATAATTTAAAAGTAAAACAATTAAATAAAAATAATAGTTAATAAGTTATTTTAAAGTAAATATATGTATATGAATATGCATACAATATTATGTTTGGGTGTTTATATTTTTTTACATTAAGTTTAATTTTTTAATTTGGTTAAAATTCATTTAAAATTTTATTCATTTTGTTAGTATCAGTGAACCCGACTGCAAATGCTGCGGTTGGAAACTCCCATCTCTCAATGGGATCTTGTGTGGCGGGCCGAAACCCAACATGGTAAGGCTGTAGGAAACCAGCATCATAATCCTGACTGCAAAATGCCATCCTTAAGGGATTATGGTGGGTTTTCGACCGACCGACGGAAAGCATCTGCCAGTCACTCTGAATTCTGCCTCCAACCGCATTCATCGTAATGCGTCAGTCAGACCGCTGGAGTAGATGCGGTTTGGACCACAACTGACAAGGGAACAGTTGCTGTCCGAAACACATCATAATGAGGCCCTAGGTATTAAAGTGCCTGATGACTCTGAAGAAGTGGCATACCTTGGACAATGTTCTAGTCTGGAGTCAGCGTTTGAAGATCTGCAAAGGGAAGCCTCTTAGGACAATCTGTTTCTAGTAAAGGAATTCCGCAATGTTTGTAGACTCAGGAGGAAATGTGGGCAGATGATGAGTGGATACAAAGTGTCATGTGATTACTAAAAGACAGTGATTTTGTGTCTAAAAAAGGAAATGTTTTTAAGTATGTGAGATGCCACTATATGACTGGATCAAGATTTGTTTTTTTTTAGTTTCTTTGTTTTTGTTTTTACAGGGATTGAAATGGATTTTATTTAAATCCTCACCTCTCCCCCTCAGCTTTACCTGTTGTCTATATGTGGTACAATCTGGGCTGTCTTGGAGAGGGATAGAGTTTCTTCCAATTCAAAATTAGTGATGCACTGGCTGCGCAATGGGCTTGTAAATAAGCCCCCAGGTATGGAGTTTAGGAGCTGTGGTTATTTGTACACCTCTGAATTTGTTGTTACCCATACTAGCATGAGTGCATTTTTCAAAATGTCTTCTTTCTTCCATACTGGCTTACATTTGGAAGGCAAAAATGCAGAGAAATACAATTGATAAGAACAAAAGCTGGAGTCTCACATGTCTGCAGATAAAATTGATATCCTCAGTTGTGTTTGTAGGCCTAGTGCCTGTGAAATTAAAGGTCCCAAAACACATCGACACATCGCATTTTTTCATTGATAATTGACCATTATTTTAATGTGGGTGAATTTGGATGTTAAGCCCTAGTTTAGCCTTCACATAGATATATACTATACATTTCTGACAACTAGACACCTAGGGGAGTCTATGATGCTGTTACTTGTGTGACTCCCATCAAATTTTCTTACCCAGAAGCCTTTGCACACCTCAACGATTTTCTAAAAACACACATTTTCCTTACATCTCTTTGAGGAAAACCTCTTGAATCTGTGGGGTACAGAAATTTTTTACCACCTTACATTTTCTATAGTCTCTTGATAAAAGTGATACCTCTGTTGTGTGGGTAAGGTTGGTGCCCTCGATAGGAAAGGCCCCAAAACACAGCATGGACACATCACAATTTTCCATTAAAAACCTACCCTTTTTTGGACTTTGGCTAGCAGTGGATTTTGGCTCAGCTGACACCAAAGAAACCTAGCAAACCTGGCAATTTTTTTAAAATTAGACACCCAGGGGAGTCCAGGGTGTGGCGATGTGTGCTTCTCACCCGAGTTTCCTACTCAGAAGTCCATGCACACCTCAAACTTTGACTAAACAAATCACATTTTGCTCACATTAATATGATAGAAAGTTCTGTAATCTGCAGGCAGCATCAGACTTCCTAGCACTGACCATTCCCCCAGTCTCCTGATAAAAATATTACCATACCTGTGTTTGTATCTCAAGCGTTCGCAAAAAGAAAGACTCCAAAATCACAAAATGGACACATCACATTTTCCTAATGAAAACATATTCATTTTTGTAAAATGGCTAGTTGTGTATTTTGGGCACTAGCTCCGCAGGCACCGAGGAAAACCTAGCCCTCCTGACCCAGGGTTGGTTGACATGTGTTGCTCCTACCTTGATTTTGCTACCCAGAAGTCAAAACTTGACTAAAAACACAACTTTTTCTCACATTTCTGTCAGTAAAATCTATGGGGAGCCTCAAATTTCCTACCACCCAAGATTCCTTCAACTCTCCTGATAAAAATGGAACCTTTCTTGTGTGGGCAGGGCTAGAGCCCGCAGCAGGTAAGGCCTCAGAATCCAACATGGACATATCGCATTTTTGCACTGCAAACTGACTGTTTTTTGACAATGTGGCTAATTTGGGATTTTGGGCCCTAGCTCAGCCAGCACCTACGGAAACCTAGCATACTGTACATTTGTAAAAAATAGACACAGGAGGGAAATCCAAGGTGTGGTCATTTGAATGGCTCTTACCAAGTTTTCTTACCCAAAAGCCCTTGCAAACATCAAACTTTGAATAAAAAACACATTTTCCTCAAATTTCTGTGATGGAAAGTTCTGGAATCTGCAGAGAGCAACACATTTCCTATCACCTACCATTTCTCAAAGTCTCCTGATAAAAAAGGTACATCATTTGTGGGGGTAGGCCTAGTGCCCATGACAGGAACAGAACAAACCAGGATGACTCTTGCCCAAGGGGCCATGCCCCATCATAGATAAACAATAAACTCCCTGGTGTGTAGTGGTTTTCTGCTTCCCCTTGGGGGCAGATCGACCTAAGAAAATGGCTGATCTGCTCCCAGGGATGATAAATAGCCAACACTTGTGCACGAAAATGAGTTGCAACCCTTGCCAAAGAGGCCGCTTGCCAACATTCACCAATATAAAATTTTCTGGTGACTAGTTGTTTTCTACAACATGACCAATCTGCTACCAGGGGCCAGAAAATAGGCAAAACATATGCAAAAGAATAGATAGAGGTCCCCGCCCAAAAAAATAAAAAATCCACAAGTGCCTAGTAGGTGCCTGCTGCTGTGAAATTGTGGTCCCACCAATGATTCTGCAGCTATGCGCTACAGAGAGACACCGAGGGAAAGGAAAACACTTTCTTTTTCCCAGATGTGTCTCTCTACCCTCCCGATACTCCAATGAGCAAAAACCTATCTTTTTCCTGGTTGCACTGGAAGCAAATGGCTTCCAGAGTGTCCCTGGTGCCTTTTGCTGATGACAGTACGCTGTACGCACATGCTGACATAATCTGATCTCATGTGGAGGGGACAGGGGTGGCAGCAAAAGAGTGATGCCCTCATCATAGGTGGAAGCATGAGGTGGGGGGTTAGTTGGGTAGCACTTCTTCCATGGGGGATTGCTAGGACATCTCCTCAAGACTCAAGTGTTGGTGCTGAGGGTGTGTCCATCCTTAGCACTTAAGAAATAAATGTATCTTAAAACTATTGCTTTCTGGTTACTTAAAATAAATAAATACTACTTAGCTTTTAATTTGTATTTCCAAACTTTAGCTTACACACCATACTGACCAACAATAGCAAATTTATAAATGTGAATCTAAAGAAAGACCCCTTAAAAGTAAGTAATAGTAATAAAACATAAAACAAACGGCACATAAAACTTAAAATTAAAAGTCACCCAACACCAATCCTCATACTATCATAACTGTATATTAAACACATAATTAAACAAAGATTTTTCATCCCACTGAGAAAAAGGCCCCACCTGACCAATAACATGGCTGAATAGATCAAAAACTGAAAATAAGAAAGAACATGTTAAGAGCATGCACTCGTGATCTTGACAGTTTTGCCAAAACACGTGGGGTGTAGCAGATGCCATTTAAGATGGTTGGAAAACAATGAAAATGCTGCACTTTGGAGTGTGCACCTTCTATTCTAATTGGAAAGTGTGATTTGGATATTTACGGGACTCACACCCAGTGCACACCAATGATGTAATGGCTGGAGAGCTTGTGAAAACTTGGGTGACAACAGTATTTCCAAATATTTTTTATCTAAATAATTTTGTACAAAACAAAAAAAAGGTCACCTACAACATTATTTCAAAACCTTTTTAATACTCTAATTAAACAAAAAACTAAAACTTATATTTTTTTAATAGGAAAAAATATAACACATTCAAATATTCTAAAAAACGAATTTTATTGTTACATAATTACGAATAAAGTAAAAAAATAACAAAATTAATGAAAAAAATATTTGCTATAATTTGATACATAATCATTTTACAAATGTTATCCAATCTACAAAAAAAGATATACACCAACAGTATATTTCAAGAAATAAAACAAAACTGAATTATTAACATTTATAAAATGTACCACAAGAGCTTTTAAATGTGATTCTAATTCATAAAATATTTTTAAAATATATCTAAATGAAATGTTTTCACCACCTTTCTCCTAAAAACCCAAAATCCTGCTGCTCGGTAAAATAGTTAAAAATTAAACAAATTACATTAAACACAGGAATGTTTTCAAAATAAAAGAAAATAATACATAAAATTTGCAATCAAATTAAACATTAAATTAAACATTCAAATCAAATCAAATCAAATAAGCTTTATTTGATTATCACAAGGATATCATAAAAGCACACATTACATTAATCAATTTTATAATTTAAAATCCAGATAAAGGTCATAAAAGAAAATACCAAAAGAAAAACATAACTTCACAAGGGACAGATGAGTTAACATTTTCCATAAAAAAACGTATGAAAATAGGTTCTGAAAGGAGTCACTAAATATACAAATTGATATGTCACATCATAAAGAGTTCCTAAATTTTAGCAGCAATTTCAAAAACTTTTCCATAATAAGAATCACGTCCCTATTCTCCAGTTGTTGTAAGCGTTCAAAAGCGTCTTTACAAGACCGCAAACCCCAGGTCTTCAATAGAGGTTTCAATAAAAGTTTTCTAGGTACTAGATAATATTTACAGAAAAGTATAGAATGAATATTGGATTGGGATGCAAAGTCATCACAAGGGCAAGGGGGCAGGTTACGGGACCAGTCATTACAGGAAGGAAAAGTAATTAACCCAAAAAAGGAGCCCAGTCTGAATCTAGAGAGGAGCATTCTTGAGAAACAAGAAATAACAGTAGCGAGATATAATTGTAAACCCTGGATCATTGTAATTCTTTGAAAAGCCAACACAGTTTTATTGTCCTTTTGAATAGACCATCTTTTGGCTTCTAAATGATCCATTAAGAGCTTTCTCAAAGCCTTCCTGGAAATTTGCTCCAAACTTAATGGGTCGGTAAAAAACTCCGGGCGACCAATTTCAAAACAGAACCTTTTAACAAAAGACATCCATTTTATATGTTTAGCCCCCTCCAATTTTCGACAATCAGCAATTACTTCTCGATTAAAGGCCGTCTCTGAAGTAGTCCAAATCTTATGCCATAGAAGAATGGGCTCAGATTTTATTATGTCGGAGATGAAAGGTAGCCCCAACTCTACGTGAATCAGATAAGTGGACGTTGACTTCGGCATCCATAAGAGATACCTTAGGAACTGATTTTCATCCTTCTGGATGGATGTTATGATGTCGATCCCCCAGAGACCAGCCCCATAAATTGCAGTTGACACACACTTTGCTTTATAGATGGTAATAAGCTGCTTGACTGGTCTCCCCCCTATTTTGGTAGCAAAGTCTCGGAGTGCACCAATCACTCTAATAAAAGCAAGCTTCCTGGCTTTTACAGCGGACTGCCAGGTCACCTTTCTACGGAAGCAAATGCCCAAGTATGGACATTGTTCCACAGTGTCTATTCTTTTTCCTTCAATGAATATCGGGCATGGGGTTTTCTTAATTCTCTTATTAGAAGTCAAGGAAAAGGTCTTACCAATATTTACTTTCAAACCCTTTTCTTGCATAAAGAGAGTGAATTTAGTGACAGCCCTTTGCAGCCCCAACCTTGTTTGAGACAGTATGGCCGCATCGTCTGCGTACAGCAGGATTGGGACAGCATGACCCTCCACCTTAGGGTAGTCACATTCAAAACTCTGCATATAGTCACCAACAGCATTTATGTATAGTGAGAAAAGCAGGGGGGCTAAGATGCACCCCTGCCTCACACCTCTAGCAATGGTGAATCTTGGGGAGCATTCCCCTCTCAAACCAAACCGCACCCTTGCCCCCGCGTCTCTATACAAAGCAATAATGAAGTTTAGAATAGATAAATTTAATCCCATATGCTCAAGGACACACCATAACTGATTGTGGTCGACACAGTCGAACGCTGAGCTCAGATCTATAAATGTGACAAATAGATTTCCGTTTTTAGCCTCAACATATTTCGAAATTAAAAAATATAGATTCAAGCTCTGTTCGACTGTGCCCCTACCCGTTCGAAAGCCATATTGGAGTCTAGTTAGAACATCTGCCTCCTCTGTCCAATTATGAATGCGTTTTAAAATGATATGTCCCGCAACCTTCATTAAGGCGTCAAGCAAGGAGATGGGACGGTAACAAGAGGGTAAATGCCTATCTCCTTTTTTATATATAGGTACCACAATTGCCTCTGACCAAGTTGGAAGTTGACCATATACATTTGCACAATTAATGACAGATGTTAATAGCGGGGCCCAGAAATCTATTTCGGCCTTGAAGACATCCACTGGGATGGCGTCTGGACCGGGGGCCTTACCACTTGGGCTCTCCCTAATGGCAAGAATAACCTCATCACAGGAAAAAACAATATTAGGGGTACCCTCTCTCTGGCACATTGTGGTACTAGGAGAGAAAGGAGTAAGGTCCGATGGAGGTATGCCGGGAGAACTTAGTTTGCCAGGAGTACTTGGTTTGCTGTACAGTTGTTGGAAATATGCAGCCCAAGTATCTCCATCAATTGCCAGATCTAACCTCCTCTCAGGCATTTTGATCCACGAAAGTGGGGCATTAACAAATTTCCAAAAAGCTGATGAATCACGGCTTTCACAAGTTGACAAAAGTGTCTGCCAGGCCTCAGCTTTCAAAGATTTTATCCTAGTCTTTATAGCATGTCGGTAACTGGATCTAGCCCGGCATATCTCGGGTAATGACTTCGGGGTGGTATGTAAGGCCTTCTTCAAAATCTTTAAAGCTCTTGTACAGTTATTATCTAACCATCCTTTAAATATGAAAGGACCTGGCTTGAACTGGCGGGTAATTAACTTTTTTAAAGTTTCTTGTATTTTTAAAAAAGATTTTAGAATTTGTTGAGGGTGTTTAGTCGTAGACAGACAGGTATAGACCTCTTCCCGCCTCGTCTCTAATAGATTCTTTAAGAGACTAGGAGGGTCAATTTTTTCCCATTTAAGGGTATAGCCATTTGTCGCCCCTATAGTAATTGGTTGATCGTAGGTTATAGGATGGAAATGGGGACAGATGGTAGAAGATGGTAATAAAATAGTTACGGCTAAGGGGTAATGATCACCATATATCTGGTCTAGTGTATCCCATGAGGATATCAGAGGAGCATGCATCTTAGAAAAGATTACAAAATCAATAGTAGAATTTGAGCCTCTTCTATGAAAAGACGGTTTAAAAGATCTCGGTGGTAAACATAGCTCATTTGCAAAGGCTAAGTTAAAACGTGCTAAGAAGTTATTTAATACCTCCCCTGTTTTTGAGTGCATAAAATGGTTTGAGATGTCATCAATTTCATTTTTAGGGGTGGAAATAAACTCACATAATCCCCTTAGAGCAAATTGGCAAGTGTGACAATTAAAATCACCCATAAGGGCAATAGCCCATTCACCCCCAAACAGCATGGGTCAATTCATTAAGCACTTTCTCTAATTCATGTGATGGCATGTTGTTATAAAGATTAATTATTAACAAGTTTAGAGATTTACCCATTTGGATGGAAATAATTTGATAAGACTCCCTAAGAAAATGTTTACGAACACTCAAACCTCCACCCACATTTACATAGATACACAACCCCCCACTATTTCTTCCTTGTTTACACTGTAGCGCCGGTGAGTGGAAGGTCTGGAAACCCAAAAGATGTACCGGGGTTTCCACCCACATCTCCTGAAAACATAAGACTGAGTAAGAATTAACCACATCAAGCCAGGATGGTAGACCTATTTTAGTGGAAAATACCAGCCACATTCCAGCTAAGAATCTGAATTTGGGGAAATGTGGCTCGATTCTCAGGATGGTTGTAGGATACCTCTGTGTTATTTATCTGATTTGCCATGGATGGTATAGTTAAGGGGTCCGATAAATCTACCCGACTGACTGTCCCACTAACATCTAAGTTGATACCCACGGAAGTACTAGTTAGGGGTGCTACATCGGAAGTGATGCAAGTGATATTAGTGATATTCCCCATCTCATGGCTTTCCAATCTAGATAGGGCCCTAGTATTGCCTGGAGCTTTAGTATCGAGCTGGGAACCAACTATAGATAGTTGAAGATTTTTTTGAGGGTCCAAAAACTCAAGGAAAATTCCTTTATCCCGGATACTGTTTTTACGAGAAGGGGACCATACACCCTCATCGCCATTTAAGCTCCCCCAAGATGTTTTTTCAATTGAGTGTTTTGTAGGCACAATGTTCGGCTGTTGGTAATTAAAACGATATTCACAGCAGTTTGTCAAATCTGTATCTAAGATGGAAAGTCATTCATAATCATCCAAGCCGGAAAGAGGCGCATATTGATTGTAGCAAGGAATGTTCCACTGGGGAGTTATAGGTGGGAGATATTGTCCATAACCGACAAAAACCTGTGGCAAAAAACGAAGAAATGTGTTTTCCATGACTCTTGGCCTTGGGGGGTGGGGGTTGTATAAATGTCCATGGCGCTGGGGAAAAGAGTAGTTATCATAGAGCTGTGTTGTACGATAGTTTTTACGGGGCATCAAGGATTCAGGATAAAAGTAGCTCAGAATTTTTGGGGTAATCGACCCCCTGTTTGAATCTGAGAACCAGTCCCTAATATGCGGGATAACTCTGCTATCTTTAAAGGTAACAATTACAACATCGCCCTCAATGTCCTTTGGGCGCACTCCAACCCAATTTGTTCGCCGCACAGTGATTATGATACCATTTATGTGAGGTGGCAGTGGCCTGTTGTTACATAGCCAATAGATGACTTTATTTTTTAGGCTAGTGTGATTTTCAAGGGTTCCTGGTGCTAAGGGCGAGACCCCTGTTAAGATGATGACATTATTAGATGCATCTGGGGGTAAATCCACATTTCTTTCACGTCGAAATTGGGTTGGTTTAATTTTATCCTTGTTCAGCTGGGAATGGGTCTTCTTGTTCCCTAATCTTGTTGATTCCACGAGTGCATTTATTTGAGAGGACTGTGACTGTAATTTATGAGGCATCTTTTCAGTAACAGTGGGGACCTTAGTAGTCGTTGATTTAGCTTTAGGAGAAGGCAGATGCACAATGGGTATATTTACTGCGGGTGCTGTTTTAACCTTAATTGTTACTTTTTCAGCCTCCTTTAAGTTTGTTGGTTTTACTACATCATTTCTTATTAGAGATTTTGGTTTGGTCCCTTCGACAAGTGTATCCAGTTGAGCACCTAGTCTCTTAACTCTCTCTGCTATGGGTAGTAGCAAAGCTTTTAAAAGGTGTTCCATCGCACCAATAAAGTCTTTCAAAGATGGTGGGACATGAGAAGAGTTTATGTTTGATGAACTAGTCGAGGCCCCTTGAACAATTTCGACTAGTTCTTTTCTCAGAGAGACTTTAGGAGGCAATAATTTACAAGCAGGACTCGCTGTTTTACTCATGCCTCTTTTCCTTCGTTTTTTGGGAGGCGGGCGGATGATTCCATGTTTATTTTTAGGAGGATTATTATCAGTTAATGATTTAGGGTCCCCTGAGGGGGAAGTTTGTATTTGCACTTGCTGATCAGCCCCCGTGCCTATTTGAGCCCCAGAAAGACTTAGACTAGGATGTTCAGAAGCCTTTGGAGCTATAGGAGTATTAAGATCAATAAGGTCAATAATTAAATTGGCATGGGGAGGTGGGTCTGACTGAGTGGAAACGGATATCGACATGTTGGTATTTTTTGGAGACGAGCTAACTTGAAAAATTAAGGGAATACTCTCAGTATTAAATAAATCAGCATCTGTATTTTCCATGGAGGCATTATCTAGATGTGAAATATTTGTATCCTTGGAAATAGCAGTATTTTTTATTAGTTCGATAGAGAGGCAGCGTGCCGCGCGTCGCTCAGCCAATGCAATATCTCTATCGACATCTGCAATGGCTTTAGAAAAGTATTTATCCAGGGGGCCAAGGATAGATACTCCTACCCTGGAAGAGAGATCCTCACCTACCGATGTAGACATTTCTGGTTGAATGAGGTCGTGAGTAGAGAGTTATTTACTACCGGGATCAGAGTATAGGAGTTAGAGGGTATGCCGAGCCAAGTCTTGTATGGCCTTGGAGGGCCGTAGAGGGCCCGCCCTTTTCCCGGGCTTAGCCCCGGGTGCTCCCGCGCGCTCCCGCGCAGCGTATTTTGCTGGGTCTTATAGGCGTGGAGAGGAGGTTAGGCGGGGCGGGGCGGTCAGGGAGAGCGGGCCAGCTGACTCGGCCTTGGACAAGCCGGGACTCTTGGGAAAGTGAGTCCCGGTCCCGCTCGCAGCCCTGTCTCTCACCCAGCAGTGGCCAAAACCTCAGGAGCACTATCCCGACGAAGCGGGACCCGCGAAGCGGGTTCGGCGAGGTGTTGTCTCAAATCCTTGTGGATGACAGCAAGTAGAAATGTCTCAAATAGTATCCCACGTAGCAGCAGCAGAGAAGGTCCTTTTGAGGAGGTTAGGTGGGGCGGGGCGGTCAGGGAGAGTGGGCCAGATGACTCGGCCTTGGACAAGCCGGGACTCTTGGGAAAGTGAGTCCCGGTCCGCGCTCGCAGCCCTGTCTCTCACCCAGCAGTGGCCAAAACCTCAGGAGCACTATCCCGACGAAGCGGGACCCGCGAGGCGTTGTCTCAAATCCTTGTGGATGACAGCAAGTAGAAATGTTTCAAATAGTATATTCATATATATAAAATATTAAATATTACAAACCACTAAATTCATAGCAAAAATATTGATGAAAACAATATTAATGAAAACTTTATTTATACATTTTTTATATTTAACACCAATATTACAAACAAAACTAAAAAACATATTCTTACCTGCGATATTCAGTTTACAATATTTTCAACATCACAATATTTTTGCAATTATATTCTAGTATCATGTTATCCTAAACTTGATTATTTGTCTGAACACCCTTCTGGTTCAAATCTTTTAAAGGTTACTCATTAACAGGCGATGCAGGGGATGGGCAATTGACTGAGTTGATTACATAACTGACGAAGAACTGAAAAGTGATGATTCCCGGGAAGCTTGCAAGAATCAGACGAGAGAGCGAATAACTGTAAAGGGGGAACAAATGTGAAGGGGTCAAATAGGTTGATGATTGATTTGGGAAATTAGATTTCGGAAAATTGTATCCTTTAACCCCTTGCCTGCTGATGACGAGCCCAGCTCATCATGAGGCACAGTGGAGGCACAGTGGAGCTGCGCTCATGATGAGCTGGGCTCGTCATAACGCCTGCGCCACTTCCCCGTGCAGCGAATTCCACGCCTGTGCGGACGTTCTACGGGAGTGGGTGGAGCCATGACGAGCCCAGCTTGTCATGAGCACCGCACGCGGCCCCTCCCCCCATACTGCGGGGGAATTACCCCTGTGGTTAAGGGGTTAATAGAAATGATCATACCTCACTAGTGAAAAGAAGGGTGTTGGGAATGATTTGAAGCCCATTCAGCTTGTTATTATTAGTCATGGTAAGGTCACACCAGTGTAGGTGAGAACCAGAGCATATGCAACAACCTTCTATATCTCACCTGGGTCTAAGCAATTTACAGTTTTCTCAAAAATAGACTTGCGATTTATACTCTTAGGTAAAAGATTGACAAATATGGATGTCTCTGGGTTACTCTCAATCCTCTCCAGGCTGCCATGCAGCATTTAGGTGTCTAACACCTCAATATAGTTCCTTGACAGGGACAAAGATGCTTTCTTAAGCATATTTTTTGATAGTTAAGCAAGGTGTGCAAAAGGAGAAAATATAATGACAGGAGATTTTAACGCAGTATGGAAGCCATATAGAGAAAGATTCTCTAAGGGATCAGACCAAATCGGAGCTTTCACTAAGAGTTTATAAATAATCGACAAGAAATGAACATCAGGGGAGTTTAAGAAGAACTCCTATTGGAGTTGATTATTATATATAATATTTTTATGACCACTACTTGTATTCTCATGTCAATTAAATGTTGGCAAGTAATGTCTTTGCTTCAAAAGCTACCTTTACCAAACCTGGTAAAATTTTGGTCTCAGACCATGTTCCTATCCATACAGGGTTAGACTTGGGGTAGAAATATGAGAGCGGGCAGTAGAGATTACACCCAGCAAAATTAATGAGATCTAATCACGTAAATAAATACTTTACATTAAACAAGGGTACTGGGATAGCTCAGGAAGGAGTGAGATGCTTTCAACACTGTGATTGAAGGGAAAGGAATTGCAATCCTAGCTTTCCTTTGTAGACTAAGACTATGACCCATAGAAACACAGAAATTGGAGAATACATTAAATAAAAGCAGTTGTGCTGGAGTACACAGTTGATCCATCTAACTGTAGCAAATGAAATGTAGTGAGGGGCCAACTAAAGAGTATTTACACTAAGGGGGTCATTAGGATGGCGGCCGGACTTTGCCCGCCCGCCATCCTCGTGGTAAAAGGGACCGCCTGCCATAAGGGCGGGGGTCCCGTGGGGGATATTAGAATGTGCCCGCCACAGTGGCGGGCACATCCAGTATTTTTAGCATTGCGGCGGGCGGTGCTCTCTGCACCGCCTGCCATAATGCTAAAAATGCATTACATCATTTGCATTTACAAAGCGGCAGGCACCGTGCGGTGCCTGCCGCTTTGTAAATGCAAATGAAGGGGGGTACCACAGGTACCCCCCCATGTGCACCCCCCTGCTCTTGTTCACTCTGGGGGCCCACACGGGCCCCCAGAGAGAAGTCCACCTGCCTTTCCGTGGCGGCAATGCATTGCCAAAAGCCCATCATAATATGGCTGGCGGTGTCTGATAGACATCGCCACCACATTAATCCTTTTCCGGCCCGGCCGCAAAGCGACCGGGGCGGAAAAGCGGCAGATGGTCTTTCCGTCCGCCGAGGTCCCACCCGTCTTACTAATATGCCATTATAATGGGCCCCTTTTAGAGCACCCGAAGAAGAAAGCTTATCTAATGGGGATTACGTAGACACATGTCTACAATCTGAGAAGTAAGACAGCGAGTACATTGAAAATAATGAGTCCAGCAAAGGCAATAGAACCCTGAGAGGTGAGGAAAAATTGGAGGAATTTAAAAGTTATATAACTGCCTGCACAGCAAGGGGGTGTATTCACCCCATAACAAAAAAGCTATATTAAAGATACAGGAATCTCTGCATTAAACACGCATCAAAGGGAGGAATTGGACGCCCTAATAAACACAAGGATGGATAAGGACAGCGGTGAAGGCACCTAAGAGTATTACAACTCTGGTGCTGAATAGGTTTATAGGATATTTCTTTAAAACCTATGCCTATATACTAGTTCAAAAACTGGCAAACCTATTCAAACCTATTCAATTAGGGGGCGATTCCGATCTGGGAAAAAAAACGTCCGTCTGAATCGTATCCGGAGCCCTTTCCATACGATTCGTTAACATGCCGTACGACCCGACGAGTACGATCCGGACCAGGGTATGAGGACGCGATTCGTACGGTCCACGTCAGGTAAGGGCGATTCATACGGACAACCACACAATCACATACACACCGTACGGTGCGTACACCCCATGAATGCAGGGGTACCATTCGCCGAGGCGGGAATTGAACCCTGGTCCCTGGCCTGACCTCTGCATCAGGGTCTGCCGCTTTAACCATTGAGCCACACTTCTCTATGATAATATGCAGATGGATGCAGGAAGAAAAGTGTGGCAATTCTCATTTCTCTAGATGCATAAAAGGCCTTTGGCTTATAATAATGGTCATTATTGAGACCATTATTGAGACAAGTACTGATGCAGCAAGGACTGGGCTTCAGGTGTATTAAGGTGGTAATGGTCAACTATGCATTCCAAAGGGACAGAATTACCCTAAATGAAAGGTGTCTCAATATTTATACTTAAACTGGTAAAAAAAGACAGCAGAAAAACCACATTTATACAGCTGGAGCACTGAAACCAGTTCTTCTGTGGACATCTACACATCACAGGATGTTATGGCCATGCAATTTTGAGGCTCAGAGAAGGGTCCACAAAATTCTGAGATTTGACACAAGTTCATTTACAGTCAACTAGTGATGTGCATAACCACAACAAGGGTCTCTATGGTGCCAAGCACCCATACTTTTACATAAAGCCAGAGCCAAAGGCAAGCCTGTGTGCGCCGGTCAGCATCCAGGAAGTGTCCAGTGCCAGCCACTAAGCCTGAATGGACTCCGAAGTTAAACTGAATTATTCTTATTCTTATAATTTATTTCAATTACACAAGCAAGCGTCTACATGAACCTGCATACCTTTAGCAATAGACTCTTCAGACTCTACTGACGTTAGATGTACTCAATGTAGTTTCCATACATATTCAAAGGACCATGGCAAAGATTCCAGTTTATCATCAGAGATAAAAAGCAGAAATTCTCTCGGCTTGTTAGTGGCTTTAATTAACATGCGATCACTCCCCAAACATGCAGACAATATCTATGATTTCTATGTGAGGCAGCCCTAGATGTTTTATTTATCACATAAACATGGCTAACAGACTCCTCCAGTCCTGGTATTTGTTTTGCAATTTCTGAAGATTATCAAATTTGTAGAGACGATCGCTGGAATAATAGTGGAGAAGGGTGGCCATGATATACAGGGATAATTTTATCCATACCTTTTGTAGGCTTGGAAGGAGCAGAGGCAATGGGCTTCACCTTACCCCCCTGATCAATCAGGAGCCGGAGCCTTAGTTTATAGACCCCTCGGGTCCAGCTGGATCCTTTCTTGCCTGTCTTTGCAATGCCTAGGCCCCCCTTAGCTCTTAGATACTCAAATTCCATCCTGTTAGGTGATTTTAACCTTCCCATGGAGTTGGATGAGGAAAAGCAAATTATAACACTGCAGGAGAGTATTGCTGCTATGACTATGAACCAAATAGGTATTTATGCCTACACATCAAGCAGGACATACTCTGAACATATCTTCTCTAACCTCCCCTTGGAAGTGGATTCCCCTTTACCCCATGTCTATTCAGATCACTATTTGATCAAGTTCATGAGGGCCAGGATGGGGAGATCTGTATCTCAAATTGGCTCCATATCAGAGCTCTTCATAAAATCAAACCTGAGACTTTCTGTAGGGTCTTAGAAGGGGAAACGTCCTCTCTCAGTGGTAATGTGGACCTGGATACTGTCTTTATTAACAACTGTATTGGAGCCACTACTTGTATCTTATCCCCTGAGTGGACACAATAGTCACTTCGTACAAAGCCTTCCAACCCCTGATTTACTTATTCCCTTATAGAGGTTAAATTAGAATGTAAGCATTCAAAGAGACAATGGAGGGTGGCATTCTTCCATATTGACAAAAGTAAGTACAGTGTAACTTTAATAAAATATCAGAAAGAAATTAAATTAGCAGAAAAAACTATACTTTGAGGATAGAACTCTAAAGTCTGGTAATAAATTAGGAGAAGTCCTTAAAATTGTGAAGTTTTTTTTACCTCCCCAATAGGTTGTATAGGTCAGCAGGTGCCTTCCACAGAATGGTGTAAGCAATTGGCTCACTACTTCCAGGACAAAATCATTAATATCCAAGCCACTCTCCACACACCAGGACAGAGAAGGAAGAGACTGGATGTTAGTCAGTAAGCCATTCAAACTCCCAATCCTACTTCTTCTCTAGATAGATTTGATCCAAATGTCCCTGAATGACTCATTATCCACTATTGGGTGTCTTAAATTAGGCTCTCATTCTGATCATTGTCTTGCAAATCTATTAGCCCTGATAAGAGGCCAATAACCCTCTTGTTAACCAGCCCCTTAATACCTCAATCTCTGAGGCTATAGTTCCGAAGCCTTGGAAGCAGGCCAAAATTGAGCCACTGCTAAAAAAAACCTAAGTTGTGGTGACAGATCCATGAAATTGTAGGCCCATCTCTCTACTCCCATCCTTATCCAAAGTTCTTGAAAAACATGTTAATAAACAGCTATCACATTACTTGGAAAGCAATGATTTGCTGCATCCAAGCCAATCAGGAGTTCTCCCCAGTTGTAGTACAGAAACAGTGTTGGAGGTGGTGCTCAATTCTATTAGATGTGCCCTTGATGCTGGTGGCTGAGCTGTGCTAATTATGCTGCATTCTTCAGCAGCATTCAATATGAACCTGACCTCTCTCTTCTGGCTCGCCTCCAATCTGTCAGGATTTGTGGACAGGCATGCAAATGGCTAGCCTCTTTCCTTGAAGATAGGAGTCAAGGGGTGCAGTGTCTTTTTTTCTCTGCTGAACTAGGAGATCCCAAGGTAGGAATGCCTAAGGGCTCTGCCATGAGCCCTACTCTATTCAACATATACCTTGACCTTTTTGCATGCTTAACTGAGACCCTTTGTGCTAAAGTAGTTTCTTATGCTGATGACACCCGGCTGCAATTCCCATGGGGCAGAGATGGAGCATTTCCTTTGGAGAAAATTAGAAATTGCTTACCAAAGATTTTCAATGACTCTCCTTCCACCAACTGAAACATAACATGGGCAAGACTGAGCTTCTCTTCTTCGGTCTAAGATCAGAAGAGTCTTGGCCGAGTATTTGGCAAAAAGATGATCCCCCCACTACTTATTCACACTAACTCTGTAAGAAATTTAGAGATCAATTTTGATGGGGATCCTTCTTTTCTCCCACAAGTTAATGGAGTGGTTGGGACCTGCTTTGGCATATTACTCATGCTGAGGATGTTTTTGCACCTCCTGTCCTTGTCGGCCCAGGCTCCAATTACATCTAGGCTGGACTATGGTGATGCACTATAACTGGGCTTAACTGATTATTTGATTGGCAGGTTACGGGTTGTTCAGAATTCAGCCGCCTGAACGGTGCTCAGTCTACCTCTGAGAACGAATGTGTCACCATTTCTCAGATACTTGCACTGGCTTCCTGTTAGGAAGAGAATTACCTTTAGGATATTATTGCTAGTTCATAGAGGCCTGCATGGGACTGGGGTACAAAAGGGGGTGGTGATGGACGGAGCATCTGAACCAATCAAACACTCACACCCTGTCAAAAGATCTGGGTTTGATCCATCACCGTTCTTTAGCCCACTCTGCCACCCCAATTCAGACATGGCTATATGCAAATCAGTCTGACCCTGTGCCTCATGGGAACAGTCCAGCCTGAACTGCCAAGCCATGCCTTCCCTGGACCGGAAACAAGCTTCCGAGCACCGGTTTCTGGCATTACAGCCGTCTTCAGCCCAGCTTGCTTGAATCCAGTGCCAAAGTGAGCAAGGGACTCACGTCTGAGCATACCCTGCCACACTTATGGCGGCCAATGCGGTATAAAAGGGGGTGGTGATGGACAGGACTGGGCCAGGTTGTTTGAGAGCAAGAATCTGTTTCTATACCCCTCCCAGAAGTCTAAGCTCGGATAAGCTCTTTTTGGCCAACATTCTTCGGATCCATAAAACCAGAATGAGAGTTAGGTCCTTTTCTTTCTTGGGACCTTCTTTATGGAACAGCTCCCCTGTGGAATTAAAATGCATCACATCCACCCTTTTGTTCCAAAAGAAGCTAAAAACATGGCTTTTTTTCTAATTAGCTGTTTCTGTATCCTTGATTCCTCCCTTCCCACTTTCTATGCAGAGCACCAGGACACTCTCAGAGTAACGGTTGAACTGTACAAATTCCCTTTACATTACATTACGTTGCAGTACATTATATTACACTGGGAAACCAAAAGCAGCCCTGGCAAAAATTCTCAAACCAACCCTGCCCCCTTTGTCTCCTTGCGTAATCTCTCTCTTGCCATCCATTCTCTCTCTCTCCTTATATCCTCTCTCGCTTTTTCTTTTCTGATCACATTTCTTTACCTTCCTGCTCCATCCCTCTCTTTCTTTCTTTCTTTCTTTCTTTCTCCTGGAACCTTCAAGTACCTGCTGCTTTGAACCTTCCAGTGCCTTCTGCATTGAATCTTCCAGTGCCTGCCGTAATTATTCTCAGGGAGCAGTGGAAAGTGACAGAGGGATAAGGACAGATCCTAGGCTTTCAAATCAAACCACCATTTGTTCTAGCCCATTGGGGAAACAGAAGGTGGAAATAAACACCTATGTATTCCTGGACACAGCAGCTGTAACTCTCAGTATTTAAAACAATTGAAGACTCAGAACCGTAATTTTCATAACAGTTCCTTAGCATTTACAGATCTCTATACTACTAACATCACAAGTGCAGATAGACTCTTCAGGGTCTAGTCCAAGGCCCAAGGCAAAGATAAGCAACAGACCTGTCCCTTGGAGTATGTTAGTGTACCCAAGATGCAAGAAAATAATTTGTTCTTGAGAGATGTGGTGACACAAAATAGTAAGACAAATTAAGCACCACCAAATATGGGTGGAAGAAATGATAGGGCTAGTTAGCATCTGTCAATTTGAAATCAGTAAAGAAAGCCACACAGCTGTTGTTAGATATGCTTGGAACTAATATCAGTACTTCACTATCAAATATACTAAAATCCACATTTCTCACTCTTCTTTTAAAGACCCACATGATCAAAAGGATATATAGGGAGTGAAGAAAGAGAATGGTGTAATATGTAGGAGACATTTTCAAATTTGCCTTTTTGAATGTTGCGATTTAAAAAAACACTGTCAATTTCATGTTTGAGTTTTTAAAAAGCAGATGAAAAAATCTTCTTTTTTCTAGGCAAATTTAAATGTCTCCTATTTCTTGCTGTGAGAATGTTTGCCCACTGATGAGTTTTTTAACTTCTACATCTTTGACATTTTGCTGAGCCACACATTTGGTCAACTTTGCAGACCTTTGCCAGTATAGTAATAGTTTTAAGACCATATATTCTTTCTAGTAGCATGCTCTCCAGCTGACCAAATACACCTCAAATAATGCAATTTGATATTAAATAGTCACACTATCAGTCTTCATCTTCTGAAGGGACAGGTTCATCACATCTTTTTAGACTACTGGAGCAGCAGTAGATTTAATATATGTTTGTTAATTTAGAAAGGCATCCCTCCCTTATAGTTACAAGCCTGTCTGTTGGCCACTGAAGATAGATTTAGCTGCACTAAAGACTTTCTTTAAAGGTACATGATTGGAGCAGCTCAGTACAAAGACATACACAATCTTAAAGTTGTAACCACATGTTTTTAATCTATTCCAATATTGCAAGCAAGAGTTGTACACAATTATAAGAAATGTGGTTATTAGTTGAGGGGTGGAGGCTGCAATCTGATAATAAACACAATCCTATTCAGGGTGAATCACAAAAACTACTAAATAAACTATGCTTAATCATCTGGTAGCTTTTCTAAAAAGCAGTCAGGCTTAACTTAGAGGCAATGTGTAAAATATGTATGCAGTACTCAACGGTTGTAAAGTAAAAACACTAGAAAATACTAAACCAATTTAGAAAGATAGCGTTAATTTTAATAAATGAAGTGACACCAAAACAGCAAAAGGTCAATCAGTAAAACCAGAGTTCTGAATTCTTAATGTTTCAGCTGAAAGTATTGTCAAAAAATACAATGCGCGAGTCGCGGTTTTCTGACCGCATTAGACTGGGGTAAAGTCACAAGTTCAGGCTGAATGTGATAGAGTGTGGGTTGGATACAGGGACCAGGGTCGTCCTGCTTCATATTGGCACATTTTCGGATTTCGGAATACTCATACTAGCATGAGAAATTTCGGTCATTTTTCAAAATGACTTCCTTTTTACACAATGTCTTTCATTAGGAAGTCAGAAATGCATCAAAAATCAATAGGTAATAACAGTTGCTTTACAAATATGAATTACCCTGAGTCTCTCAATAAAAATGGTACCTCACTTGTGTGGGTAGGCATACTGCCCAAGACAGGAAATGGCTCAAAACCCAACGTGAACACACCACATTTTCACAATGAAAATGTACCTTTTTTGTGCGTAGTGTCTAGCTGTAGTTTCTGAATACTAGTTCTGCCGGCATCTAGGGAAACCTAGCAAACCTATATATTTTTGAAAACTAGACACCCAGGGGAATCCAGGATGGGGTGAATTGACTGCCTCCCACCAAGTACTGTTACCCAAAATCCCTTGCAAACCTAAACAATTGTCAAAAAACCCACATTTTCTCACCTTTCTGCGGTGGAAAGTCCTGGAATCTGTGTGGATCCACAAATTTCCACCCACCCTGCGTTTCCCAAAGTCTTGCGAAAAAATAGTACCTCTTCTTTGTGGGTCGGCCTGAAGCCTGTGACAGGAAACGGCGCAAAACGCAACGTGTCACACCTCAATTTCGCAGTGAAAAATAATAATAATAATAATAATAACACCTTTTGTATAGCGCCTGGTTACACTAGGCAACAGTGTGTCCCCGCGCTTATTTATGACCCTGTTTTGGCAAAGTGCCTAGCTGTAGTATTTGAAGCCTAGCTCTGCCGGCACCTGGAGACACCTAGCTAAACTATAAATTTCTGAAAACTAGACACCCGGGGGAATCCAGGATGGGGTGACTTGACTGCCTCCCACCAGGTTCTGTAACCCAGAATCCCTTGCAAACCTAAAAAATTGACAACAAAAACACATTTTCCCCATATTTCTGTAGTGGAAAGTTCTGGAATCTGTGTGGATCTACAATGTTCCACCCGCCCCAAGTTCCCCAAATTCCTACGAGAAAAATGGTACCTCACTTGTGTGGGTCGGCCTAGTGCCTGCGACAGGGAACGGCGCAAAATGCAACGTGGTCACACCTCAATATCGCACTGAAAAATGACCTTTTTTGGCAAAGTGCCTAGCTGTAGGTTTTTAATCCTAGTTCCTCTCGGCACCTAGGGAAACCTAGCAAACCTATACATTTTTGAAAACTAGCCACCCAGAGGAATCCAGAATGGGGTGACTTGACTGCCTCGCACCAGGCTCTGTTACCCAGAATCCCTTGCAAACCTAAAAAATTGACAAAGAAAACTGAATTTCCCCACATTTCTGTGGTGGATATTTCTGGAATCTGTGTGGATCCAACATTTTCCACTCAACCCGCATTCCCCAAACTCTTACCAGAAAAATGGTACCTAACTTGTGTGGGTTGGCCTAGTACGTGCGACAGGAAACGGCGCAAAACACAACATGGTCAAACCTCAATTTCGCAGTGAAAAATGACCCTTTTTTGGCAAAGTGCCTAACTGTAGTTTTTGAACCCTAGCTCTGCCCGCACCTAGGGAAACCTAGCAAACCCATACATTTTTTTAAACTAGACAACCAGGTGAATTTAGTATGTGGTTAATTGACTGCCTCTCACCAGGTTCTGTTACCCAGAATCCCTTGCAAACCTAAAGAATTGTCAAAAAAGCACATTTTCCCCATATCTCTGTGGTGGAAAGTTTTGGAATCTGCATGGATCCACAAATTTCCATCCACCCCATGTTCCCCAAAGTCTTATGAGAAAAATGGTACTTCACTTATGTGGGTCGGCCTAGTGCCTGCGACAGGAAATGATGCAAAACCCAACCTGGTCTCACCTCAATTTCGCAGTGAAAAATGAATCTTTTTTGGCAAAGTGCCTAGCTGGAGCTTTTTAACCCTAGCTCTGCTGGCACCTAGGGAAACCTAGCAAACCTATACATTTGTAAAACTAGACACCCAGAGGAATCTTGGATGGGGTGACTTGACTGCCTCCCACCAGGTTCTGTTACCTAGAATCCCTTGCAAACCTTCAAAATTGTAAAAAGAAACACATTTTCCCCACATTTCAGTGGTGGAAAGTTCTGGAATCTGTGTGGATCCACAAATTTCTACTCACCTCGCGTTTCCCAAAGTCTTCAGAGAAAAATGGTAACTCACTTGTGTGGGTCGGCCAAAAAGCCTGTGACAAGAAATGGTGCAAAACGCAACGTGTTCACACTTCAATTTCGCAGTAAAAAATTACCCTTTTTGGCAAAGTGCCTAGCTGTAGTTTTTGAACCCTAGCTCTGCCTGCACCTAGGAAAACCTAGCAAACCTATACATTTTCAAAAACTAAACTCCGAGGGGAATCCAGTATGGGGTGACTTAACTGCCTCCCACTAGGTTCTGTTACCCAGAATCCCTTGCAAGCCTAAAAAGTGTCAAAAAACACATTTTCCCCACATTTCTGTGGTGGAAAGTTCTGGAATATGCATGGATCCACAAATTTCCACTGACCCCGTGTTCCCCAAAGTCTTCTAAAAAAAATTGGTACCTCACTTGTCTGGGTCGGACTAGTGCCCGTGACAGGAAACGGCACAAAATTCAACATGGTCACACCTCAATTTCGCAGTGAAAAATGACCCTTCTTTGGCAAAGTGCCTAGCTGTAGTTTTTTAACCCTAGCTCTGCCGCCACCTGAAGAAACCTAGCAAACCTATACATTTTTGAAAACTAGACACCCGTGAAATCCAGGATGGGGTGACTTGACTGCCTCCCACCAGGTTCTGTAACCCAGAATCCCTTGCAAACCGAAAAAATTGACAACAAAAACACATTTTCCCCATATTTCTGTAGTGGAAAGTTCTGGAATCCATGTGGATCCATAATGTTCCACCCGCCCCAAGTTCCCCAAATTCCTACGAGAAAAATGGTACCTCACTTGTGTGGGTCGGCCTAGTGCCTGCAACAGGGAACGGCGCAAAATGCAACGTGGTCACACCTCAATACCACACTGAAAAATGACCCTTTTTTGGCAAAGTGCCTAGCTGTAGGTTTTTAATCCTAGTTCCTCTCGGCACCTAGGGAAACCTAGAAAACCTATACATTTTTGAAAACTAGCCACCCAGAGGAATCCAGAATGGGGTGACTTGACTGCCTCGCAACAGGCTCTGTTACCCAGAATCCCTTGCAAACCTAAAAAATTGACAAAGAAAACTGAATTTCCCCACATTTCTGTGGTGGATATTTCTGGAATCTGTGTGGATCCAACATTTTACACTCAACCCGCATTCCCCAAACTCTTACCAGAAAAATAGTACCTAACTTGTGTGGGTTGGCCTAGTATGTGCGACAGGAAACGGCACAAAACACAACGTGGTTAAACCTCAATTTCGCAGTGAAAAATGACCCTTTTTTGGCAAAGTGCCTAACTGTAGTTTTTTAACCCTAGCTCTGCCGGCACCTAGGGAAACCTAGCAAACCCATAAATTTTTTAAAACTAGACAACCAGGGAAATTTAGTATGTGGTGAATTGACTGCCTCTCACCAGGTTCTGTTACCCAGAATCCCTTGCAAACCTAAAGAATTGTCAAAAAAGCACATTTTCCCCATATCTCTGTGGTGGAAAGTTTTGGAATCTGCATGGATCCACAAATTTCCATCCACCCCATGTTCCCCAAAGTCTTATGAGAAAAATGGTACTTAACTTATGTGGGTCGGCCTAGTACCTGCGACAGGAAATGATGCAAAACCCAACGTGGTCACACCTCAATTTCGCAGTGAAAAATGAATCTTTTTTGGCAAAGTGCCTAGCTGTAGCTTTTTAACCCTAGCTCTGCCGGCACCTAGGGAAACCTAGCAAATCTATACATTTGTAAAACTAGACACCCAGAGGAATCTTGGATGGGGTGACTTGACTGCCTCCCACCAGGTTCTGTTACCCAGAATCCCTTGCAAACCTTTAAAATTGTAAAAAAAAACACATTTTCCCCACATTTCTGTGGTGGAAAGTTCTGGAATCTGTGTGGATCCACAAATTTCTACTCACCTCGCGTTTCCCAAAGTCTTCCGAGAAAAATGGTACCTCACTTGTGTGGGTCGGCCAAAAGCCTGTGACAAGAAATGGCGCAAAACGCAACGTGTTCACACTTCAATTTCACAGTGAAAAATGACCCTTTTTGGCAAAGTGCCTAGCTGTAGTTTTTTAACCCTAGCTCTGCCTGCACCTAGGGAAACCTAGCGAAACTGTACATTTTCAAAAACTAAACACCGAGGGGAATCCAGTATGGGGTGACTTGACTGCCTCCCACTAGGTTCTGTTACCCAGAATCCCTTGCAAGCCTTAAAAGTGTCAAAAACACATTTTCCCCACATTTCTGTGGTGGAAAGTTCTGGAATCTGCATGGATCCACAAATTTCCACTGACCCCCTGTTCCCCAAAGTCTTCTAAAAAAAATGGTACCTCACTTGTCTGGGTCGGACTAGTGCCCACTGACAGGAAACGGCACAAAATGCAACATGGTCACACCTCAATTTCGCAGTGAAAAATGACCCTTCTTTGGCAAAGTGCCTAGCTGTAGTTTTTTAACCCTAGCTCTGCCGCCACCTGAAGAAACCTAGCAAACCTATACATTTTTGAAAACTAGACACCCAGGGAAATCCAGGATGAGGTGATTTGACTGCCTCCCACCAGGTTTTGTAACCCAGAATCCCTTGCAAACCTAAAAAATTGACAACAAAAACACATTTTCCCCATATTTCTGTAGTGGAAAGTTCTGGAATCCGTGTGGATCCACAATGTTCCACCCGCCCCAAGTTCCCCAAATTCCTACGAGAAAAATGGTACCTCACTTGTGTGGGTCGGCCTAGTGCCTGCGACAGGGAACGGCGCAAAATGCAACGTGGTCACACCTCAATATCGCACTGAAAAATGACCCTTTTTTGGCAAAGTGGCTAGCTGTAGGTTTTTAATCCTAGTTCCTCTCGGCACCTAGGGAAACCTAGAAAACCTATACATTTTTCAAAACTAGCTACCCAGAGGAATCCAGAATGGGGTGACTTGACTGCCTCGCACCAGGCTCTGTTACCCAGAATCCCTTGCAAACCTAAAAATTGACAAAGAAAACTGAATTTCCCCACATTTCTGTGGTGGATATTTCTGGAATCTGTGTGGATCCAAAATTTTCCACTCAACCCGCATTCCCAAAACTCTTATCAGAAAAATGGTACCTAACTTGTGTGGGTTGGCCTAGTACATGCGACAGGAAACGGCGCAAAACACAACGTGGTCAAACCTCAATTTGTAAGTGAAAAATTACCCTTTTTTGACAAAGAGCCTAACTGTAGTTTTTGAACCCTAGCTCTGCCGACACCTAAGGAAACCTAGCAAACCCATACATTTTTTAAAACTAGACAACCAGGGGAATTTAGTATGTGGTGAATTGACTGCCTCTCACCAGGTTCTGTTACCCAGAATCCCTTGCAAACCTAAAGAATTGTCAAAAAAGCACATTTCCCCATATCTCTGTGGTGGAAAGTTTTGGAATCTGCATGGATCCACAAATTTCCATCCACCCCATGTTCCCCAAAGTCTTATGAGAAAAATGGTACTTCACTTATGTGGGTCGGCCTAGTGCCTGCGACAGGAAATGATGCAAAACCCAACGTGGTCACACCTCAATTTCGCAGTGAAAAATGAATCTTTTTTGGCAAAGTGCCTAGCTGTAGCTTTTTAACCCTAGCTCTGCCGGCACCTAGGGAAATCTAGCAAACCTATACATTTGTAAAACTAGACACCCAGAGGAATCTTGGATGGGGTGACTTGACTGCCTCCCACCAGGTTCTGTTACCCAGAATCCCTTGCAAACCTTCAAAATTGTAAAAAAAAACTAATTTTCCCCACATTTCTGTGGCGGAAAGCTCTGGAATCTGTGTGGATCCACAAATTTCTACTCACCTCTCGTTTCCCAAAGTCTTCCGAGAAAAATGGTACCTCACTTGTGTGGGTCGGCCAAAAGCCTGTGACAAGAAATGGGGCAAAACGCAACGTGTTCACACTTCAATTTCGCAGTGAAAAATGACCCTTTTTGGCAAAGTGCCTAGCTGTAGTTTTTGAACCCTAGCTCTGCCTGCACCTAGGAAAACCTAGCAAACCTATACATTTTCAAAAACTAAACACCGAGGGGAATCCAGTATGGGGTGACTGGACTGCCTCCCACTAGTTCTGTTACCCAGAATCCCTTGCAAGCCTAAAAAGTGTCAAAAAACACATTTTCCCCACATTTCTGTGGTGGAAAGTTCTGGAATCTGCATGGATCCACAAATTTCCACTGACCCCGTGTTCCCCAAAGTCTTCTAAAAAAATGGTACCTCACTTGTCTGGGTCGGACTAGTGCCCGTGACAGGAAACGGCACAAAATGCAACATGGTCACACCTCAATTTCGCAGTGAAAAATGACCCTTCTTTGGCAAAGTGCCTAGCTGTAGTTTTTTAACCCTAGCTCTGCCGCCACCTGAAGAAACCTAGCAAACCTATACATTTTTGAAAACTAGACACCCAGGGTAATTCAGGATAGGGTGACTTGACTGCCTCCCATCAGGTTCTGTTACCCAGAATCCCTTGCAAACCTAAAAATGTGTAAAAAAAACACATTTTCCACACATTTCTGTGGTGGAAAATTCTGGAATCTGCATGGATCCACAAATTTCTACCCACTCCGCGTTCTCCAAAGTCTTCCGAGAAAATAGTACCTCAATGTGTGGGTTCACCTAGTGCCTGTGACAGGAAACGGTGCAAAACGCAACGTGGTCATACCTCAATTTCGCAGTGAAAAATTACCCTTTTTTGGCAAAGTGCCTAGCAGTAATTTGTGAACGCTAGGTCTGCCGGCACCTAGGGAAACCTACCAAACCCACACATTTCTGAAAAGTAGACACCGGGGACTTCCAGGGAGATATGGGAGATTTCCTTACCCAGAATCCCCTGCAAATCTCAATTTTAGCTGAAAAATTCACTTTTTTCAAACATTTTTTGTGTGGAAAAGTGTGGCCTCACTGGGCTCACACAAATTTCCTACCCCTCAGCGTTCCCCCAGGTCTCCCGATAAAAATGGTGCCTCACTTGTGTGGGAGGCCCAAGTACCCGCGACAGGCAAGGGCCCAAAATATAGTGCGACGACAACAAAATTGCCTATCTCACAACCACCAGGTTTTGCAAGGGGGGTCATCTGGGTTTTTGGCCCCGTGCTCGGTGGCCATCTAGGGAAACCTCCCAAACCCACACATTTCTGAGAACTAGACACCCGGGGGCTTTCAAGGAGGTATGGCTTGCGTGGATCCCTCAAAGTTTCCTCACCTAGAATCCCTTACAATCCTCAATTTTAGCTGAAAAAATTCATTTTTATCACACATTTTTGTGTGGGAAAGTGTGGCATCACCGGGCTCACACAAATGTTCTACCACCTAGCATTTCCCCAGGTCTCCTGATAAAAATGGAGCCTCACTTGTGTGGGAGGCCTCAGTAACCGCGACAGGCAAGGGCCAAAAACGAAGTGAGACGACATCAAAATTGCCTATCTCAAAACCACCTGGTTTTGCACGGGGGGTCACCTGGGTTTTTTTCCCCGTGTTCGGCTGCCATCTAGGGAAACCTACCAAACCCACACATTTCTGAAAACTAGACACCCAGGGGTTTGGTAGGTTTCCCTAGATGGCCGCCAAGCACGGGGCTAAAAACCCAGGTGACGCCCTTGCAAAACCGGACTGTAATTTTGTGGCTGGGTGGGCGGGAAAATCGGCATGCCCGTTTTGGGCAGCCCCCACCCCTAATAGATATCCCCTAAAAATCCCTGGTGTCTATAGGGTTTTCTACCCTCCTGGGGGCAGATTGGGGGCTACTGCTCTCATCTGCCCCCCAGGGGGGGGTATAAAGGCTGTAATGGTGGCGGGGGTGGGGGAATTGGCGTGCCCGTTTTGGGCAGCCCCCAGCCTAAACAAAATGGTACAAAAACAAAATCCCTGGCGTTTAGTGGGATTTATGCCCCCCTGAGGGGCAGATCGGGTGCTATCGCCACATCTGCAGAAAGACTGTAATATTGTGTCCAGGGGGTGGGTTTATCAGCATGCCTGTTTTGGGCAGCCCCCACCCCTAAATGTTAGCCTATGAAAAATCCCAGGTGTCTAGTGGGCTTTCTATCCCTCCAGGGGGGCAGATTGGGGTGAAAGACTAATTATGCCAAAGAAAACATGGGGGAGCAAAGGCCCTTGCCTAAGGGGCCGCTCCCCCCTCCCTGGTGCCTAGTGGGTGTATCCCTGCTTGGGAATCGCCCTCCAGGGATCCACTAGGAAAGGGTACCATTGCAAAGGGGAGATTCTCCCCCCTTTCCAATTATACATTTCAGTTTTGGTTTCACTGAAATTACGTCAGCGCGACGTGCACGCTCATTGTCATTTCAGGGAAACCAGGGGGGTCTCTGAGCTGGGGAAGCTCTTCCCCAGCTCCCAAGCCTTTTGGGGGAGAAAAGGGAATCCCTCTGGTGCCTGCACCAGAGGAATTTCTGGGGCAGGGTGTCACGATGAGCTGAGCTCGTCATGAGCACACAAGCACTGTGTGCCATGACGAGCTGAGCTCGTCATGAGCACCTAATGGGTTAATGATCATGCCAAACACAGCTTGATGCCCCCATCCCAAAACATTTATGCCTTCAAAGGCTAAGTATACTTTACCATGAAGGGTTTTGCTTTCAAACTGGATATCAGCCCTGAAAAACTCACTCAATTCAATGCTGCTCCCTTCAAACGCATTGGTAATGACTACAGGAGGAAACAACACCTTGTGAGACCAAGACTCCTTAAACTTGTTAATAGAAATGATGGTAATTCTTGCTCCTGAATCAATAAGTAGTGGAATACCACAGCCATCAATTTCAAAATGTACCAAAAGATCAGTAACATCTTTGCTAGTTTGGACATTGTTGACTTCGACACACTCCACACATAAAAAAAAGTTCCTCAACCTTTTCCTCAACTATTTCTTGGTCATTGTACGTTGTGCAGTCTTAAAACACTCCTTATAGTAAAACGTTTGCCACCTCTGCAAACTTTTCTAAAGTGCCCTACTTTTTTACATTTATAATATTCGTGTGAAGCCACTGGACAATTTTTAAAATTAGAAACATGAGTGGATAAATCACATCTAAAACATTATAACTTATGAAAACTGTGTGAAGTAACATTGTTTTTACCACTCCTGAACACATTATCTCCTGAAATTGCCCCTTTTTGAGTATTGTTACTAGAACCACTCCAGATAAGGATTTGGTGGCTGAATTGACAAGAGCTACTCCAGTAACGGGTACAGCGTTTTCTAATTGCTTAGCATCAAGTTGTGAACTTTCAATGCCATTTGCTTAGTCAATAGCTTCATCTAAAGATGGATTTTTGCATGATTATAATTTTTGTTGGATCTTTTTAGAATGACATCTACAAACAATATGGTCTCTGATGAGTTGAGACGTGAAGCTCTCAAAATCACAATCCCCAGTGAGCATTCTCAGAGCAGACACATAGGAATCAATAGATTTATTGGGAGCCCGAACACAAGTTAAAACGTATGTTTATGTACCACCAAATTAACTTTACCTTCAAAATAAGTACTTCATTGTTTCACAGCTAATTGAAATTCATCAAGATCTTCACTGTCATGACCAGTGTACTCTAGTGAATTGATCAAACACATTTTGACCTTCAACACATAAGTAATAGTATAAAAGACTACCTTACCTGCCTGAACTGCCGCCTCCTTTTTAAGCTGGCCCACTGCCTGGACCCTCAACTGGGATATCCTGCCACCGGACTTTGCTGGGCGATTGTACTGCTCTCAAGGGCGGGCCGCGGTCTGCCTGGGACTTCATTTCCCAGAGGGCAGTGCGGTCCCGCGAGAGGTGCAGCTTCTGACGATCTTCCAGGCCCATAAGTATCCCAGAGGGTTCCCGCAGCGCGGGACGCGCGTGGGCTCGCCCAGGCAAAGCCCGGGCCAAGGGCGGGCCCGTCCTTGGCCGTCATCGGCTGGAAGAGGCTGGGCTGGGCCAGGGATTTTGGTTAATTTTTCTTTTTTCCAATAACCATCTAAGGTACTGTGTATAATGTCTGTTAGGGACTCTTACTGAAGGACTTTGTAGTTTGCAAAGGAACCTGAAATTGTGAGGGTTTACGTTTTAATATTTACTGTATCAAGTGCATAAGTTATTGTATTAGTACAACTAACCTAACATGGGGAAGCGTAAAACTGTAACCGCTGTACCAACAAAGAAACAGGTAAAAATGGGGGAAGGGCCTTGCATATCACTAATGAACTATCTTACTGGTGCAATGGGTGCCATTGAAAAGCAAATATCAAGCTTTGAGGAGGCCATGACCTCAGATAAATCTAATAGCATAGAGGCCCTGATTGAATCCTCAAATGTTAGGTATAATATCAACGTACCAACTGATCCACAAATGGAAAACTTAAGTTGTACCAACGGATGTGTGGTAAACATCTCCAATCACATTGATGGTACTGATTCAGAGAGTGAACATCAGCCACCCTCGAAACGATCTTGAAATCCTGATAAAGCCCATAAGCAGAATAAGGAACATGGCTTAAAGGATACGGCTAAAGCAAATCCAAAATAAACAAAAGTAATAAAAAAGGGTAGGACACCGGCACAAAGTAAAGTCTGTGGGGGGGGGGGGGAGAAAGCCCTAGCTAGATCAGACGCACAATTGCAGAATGATGTGCTAAAAGTACAAATTGAACTGGAAGCCTTAGACACTTATCTTAGGGGAAAACATCCTTTAAAACGCAACTTTTACCACGCAGTGCCTTTACGACGTAACTATTACAACGCATGTCATTACAACGCATTGCACTGGGGGCGATCTAGGATAGGGAATAGATTTAATTTACTATCCAACACCTTCCCTGCTATCCACGGGGACTGGAGTTGGAATAGTAAATAAAACTATTCACTATCCAGCAGCCCTAAGCGCTATGCGTTGTAACAGCATGCGTTGTAAAAACTGCGTCGTAACAGCATGTGTGGTAAAAGCATGCGTTGTAATGTCATACATCCATCTTAGGGATATTCTAGGAAATGTTGACTAAATCTCACGGTAAAAGTGAATCTCTTCCTAAGGCCACACAAAACGTAAGAAAAGATGATATCATTTCAAACTCTGCCACACATTTACAATCGCATATTCAAAGTCCACAACAAATAATGGGAGGTTATACTGGAAATACAGCGATTAGTTCCAGATCATTTATACACAATGGATAATCTGCACGAGGGGAATAGTGTGAATAGAACCTTTGATGCACCGAGAGGTTTAGAGTTTGAGAAACAAGTTCCATATATAGATCTACCACCGGCGGTAACGCCGTACGTAGTGGTATTAACTAATGCACCGAGGCTCCGCAAAGGGATCGAGGAGACATGGGAAAGCCTAAGAAACAAATCACTATCTTGGATGGGGTCTAGAACAGGCTTTACAGACAGTCTATTTAATAAGTGTAAAATGGCCAGAAGGGTGGGTTGAATCGGAAGGAGCCAAAAAGAATTTGAGGGAGACTGCGTAATTTTGAATTTTAAAACCCTTCATTTAACTGAGACAATCCTGGGCAGGGTATTTAATAACCCAATTAGTGAAGACCAGATTAATATTGTTCCTTTGGGTTATTTTTATAAACCAAGCCAGTTTGGCTTTGTTACCCAGAGAAAACTCACTCCGCCGAATCTGCCCAGTACAAGCTATGGAACATCCACATCCAACCGTTTTAACACGTTACGGAATCTGGAGGAAGTTGATTGACAAAATTGGTCCGTTATTGCAAGTACTAGGGGTGTTCCTATGTTATCTACTGTATATAGTGAGGATCGAAAACAAACAAATTATATGGTCAGTGCTGGTAGAGGGGCTAGTGGAACCATGGGAATATACGAGAATAAACCACATGGGAGTATTATGGAAAGTGATCTATCACTGGGTGTTAAAGTTGGAAAGCCTGTTGTCATGGATATGGCTCATGATATATTGAGGGATCTTATTCCTGGGCCAAGTATAGTAGAAAGCTTGATAACCGAAAGAGTACCTATTGGGAAGGGTAGATGCAATTTTATGTTCTGGAACATAGCCGGTCTGAAATCAAAAGTGAATAATGTGCTATGGTCCTGTTTTATACAACAGTTTGATGTCTTTAGCCTTCAGGAAACATGGGTGACAGAACCAATTCATAATAATGGTTACAGAACCTTTCCCACCAATGCGATAGACTCCAAACATGGATGAGAAAAAGAGGGGCTATGTACGTATATTTCAAATTTAATAAATTCGAAAAGATAGAGTTGGTGTGTGAGGATAGTTTTTATCAAATTATTAATATGAAGGTGGATACTAACTGTTTATGTTTAGTAATACTTATAAATTATTGCAATATTATTCCCCGTGATTCACGAGTAGGGATTTTGAAGGCTATACGTGGTCATCTCTATAAGTTGACTTAGGAAATAAATATGTGATTATATTATTGGGAGGAGATTTTAATGCGGCTCTCTGTCAACATTGGGAGAACGGAAATTGCGGTGTTACGTACGATATGGAGATTTCTTACCCCATTTTTCACACACCCTATATGGCAAATGTTTAAATTAATTGACATTTGAGTTTGACCTGGGTCTCGCAAACACTCTAAGTAGACATCAACTGTAAGCGTGGGCTGAAAATCCGTTCCGCTTGAGGAATTTGCGAATTTTTGGTAATTTTGCGGTCTGTGAATCGCGCAAATTTGTCAAAAATTTCTCAATTCGCAAGCTGCCGGATTTTTTTGCTTGGTCGCGCTTCAAAAATACAATCTTCTCAGCTTGTTAAGTGTATGAAATGAAAAGACATACCAGATAGCTTCTTTAATACATTACACATTCCATTTGATTTATCCCCACAGCTTTGAAGCTCATTACTAGGGATTGAGCACGGGTTTATTTTATTAGATTTGTGAGACATCTAGTCAGTGGTGGCCTGATCATTTTAGGTGGACACTTGTCCATTCAAAATAATAGTCTGCTTTCCTACAGTATTGTATCAATAAAATTATAAGCTATGTAGCATAGAAATATTGCTACAATACAACCAAGTCATTTAAAGCTCCATAGGTTTGTGGATGGAGAGTCACCAGTTAAAGTCAATTTGTTGAAAAGGATGTAAACCACTCTGAAGCAATACGCATTAAACCACGTTTCACCAGTTAAAACAGTATGAGCAATAGTACCAACAACCAATCACAAATCAAATTGGATCAGGATGGTGGAATGCAGGAGTCAACTTCTTGCAAGTGAGAGTATTGAAATGATTCTTGCAATAGCTCACTGTGAGACCAACCTTTAGATCCTGTGAGATTGACAGCTGCGTGGGTGATATTCTCCCCAATTCGGTCTGGGTTGAAACAGAAGATGAGGTCATGATTTTATTTTACTTTATAAAATATAGTTTGAAGAAGGTGAAATAGTTCACTGCTAATACATTCCTCATGGACTTTTGTCATAGTCAATGATAGTAACATGAGAGTCTTGTGTATTTTCTCTCCAGAGGTTCTTGGGAATTGAACATTATTGTGGCTTGTATTTTCAGTTTTCAAGCACCATATTGATTTTAAAGAACAACTTATGGCATGCTAGGTGGTTCATGGTAAATGTACAACAGTCTAATGAAAAATTCATGTTCTTTCAATTTAGTGACCTTCTCGGATGTGATATGTAATTTTGAAATACCTCTGCAATACAGTACTTTCTTCTGCACACTCTATTTAACTGGTTTGGATGGGTTACGAATGGGCTGCTGAGAGGCAATCTGTAATTTCAAAATTGGTTTCACCAATGTTAAAATACACAAACAGGTTTTGTGTTGAGGAATATTGTTCCTAAGCCACTTGCTATATGGGTACCCTACTGTTAGAAATGGGGGGGCTCTAGTTGGCGATGGTTTGCACCTTTGTCTAAGTCCGGACCCTTCTCCCTAGTAAGGGCAAGGGAGTAACCCTCCTAAAATACCCCATGTTCACCCCCTTGGTAGCTTAGCACGAGCAGACAGGCTTATCTCAGAGGCATTGTGTAAAGTATTTGCACATACCAACAGTAACCCAGTGAAAGCACTACAAATTGACACCACACCAGTTCAGAAAAATGTCCAATACTTTAAATATTTAAAACAAAACCAGAATGAATAAAATCCAATATTCAGCACTTTGCAAGAATAACACTGAAAATGCAGTTGCTTGGAGTCGGTAGCTCCATCCAGTGCTACCACGATACTAAAAACAACAAAATCCAACAGTTCCGACTGACTGTGTTGGTTGGCGTGTCAGCAGATTTGTAAACAGTACCTTTTTGTTGTGGCCGACATGTTGGCACAAGCCGGTTGTCGTAACCGTCGCAGTTGAGATGCGAAGCGTAGCGATGCAGTGTGCAGTGCCCTCAAGGAGCAATGCAGGCAGCGGCTCGGTGACAGTCGTCCAGGAGCATCGGTGAGACCAGGCCTGCGATGTGGAGTGAAGGCTGTGCTCGATGCGGTGCTGACAGATCCTTGTGCAAGCAACAAAACTAGTTGTGGGGAGCTGGCGTCGGTCAGTCCAGACTGCAGTGTGGGATGGGGTTCATGCGTTGTGAGACTTTTGAGCGGTACCCTCAAGCCACAGTGCTGTCACGTGTGTCGAAGTCAGCAGGCAGCAACTGAGTCGGTGAGACCAGAGAGGCAATGTGAAGGGAGGTTGTGCGGAGTGCTTTGCTCACAGGTCACAGTGCAAACAGCGGCTCGGTTGTTGCCACCGTTGAGACCAGGGAAATAGTGCGGGATGCGGCTGTGCCTTCTGTAATGACTTCAGGATAGGAAGCCGGCAACCGAGTCAGCTGCTTTCACCCCACTGTGTCCTGAATCCATGGTTCCAGGGGCGGTGCCCAGAGGTAGTTGAAGTCTTTGCGGTCCGTGATACGTCAGAACAGGAGGCAAGCTCTACTTCAAGCCCTTGGAGATACTCAGCACAAGTAAAGAGAGTTCAGTCCAGTCTTTTCACTGCCCAAGGCATAAGCAACAACTGCATGCCAACCCAACAAAGCAACAACACAGCAAAGGGGAAGTACTCCTCCTGGTAGCTCTTCCAGCTCTTCTTCTTGGCAAGTTCCTTGATTCCAGTGAGTTCTAAAAATTCTGGGGTTTGGGCCCACATATTTAACTCAGTTTATCTTTGTTCTTTTAGGCATAGAGTATATGTACCTAGTCCACACCAGTTTAGTTCTCTCTGGCCCAGCTTCCTGGCAGGAGGTGGAAACAGCATTGTCTAAATCATGCCAGGCCCATTCAGGTGCAAGGAAATCTCCTCCCACTACTCTAAATGCAGCCCAGGTCCATTCAGCCCAGTCCTGACTTATCAAAGAAAGACTACACACCTCGATCCTGCCCCAGTCAGTGACTGTCTGAAGAGAATGCACATCCCCAGCCCCTTCACTTCCAAAGTCAATCAGTCAATCTACAAACCCAGTAGAGGCACACAAGATTGCTAAGTAAGAAAATTCCTTTTTTCTAAAAGTGGTATTTTCAATCACTGAACATGAAAATCATCATTACTAAAATATGCATTTTTACATTCTGAGTCCAGGCATACTAAACTCCATTTCCCTATCTGGTACCAATAGGAAGTTATGCTTATAAGATGTTTCAAGTAAACTCCTATTCTACCCTATGGGACAGATAGCCTACCATAGTGAAACATTAAATACACTGTAATTCACTATCAGGACATGTCACACACACCAGCACATGTCCTACCTCTAACAAACACATCACCCTGCCCACAGGGGTACCTTTGGCCTACCTTAGGGGTGACTTACATGTAAGAAAAGGGAAGATTAGGGCCTGGCAAGTAGGTGCATTTGCCAGCTCGACATGGCAACTATAAACTATGCACAGACACTGCAGTGGCAGGTCTGAGAACCCTTTACAGGGCTGCTTGTGTGGGTGGCACAATCTGTGCTGCAGGTCCACTGGCATGATTTGATTTACAGGCCTTGGCACTTTCAGTGCACTTTACTAGGGACTTGCTAGGAAATCAAATATGGCAATCATGGAAACAACAATCCATAATCCAATTTACAACAGGAGCACGTTGGACTATAACATTGAACAGCAGTGAAAAAGAGCACACAAACACTAAACCAGCAAAAATACTTTCAAAACCGTCAGGTGAGAAAGCAAAAAGACGGGAAACACAGCAAAAGATGCTAGGTATAACATCTACATCCCCTGGATTTTCATTTTATTTCTCATACACAGCTCCTATTTGTCCTCTGTTGTATTCTACCAATACAGCATTTCCATATCTCCCTTGTTCCATATTTGGTTTGTTTGCTGATATCTGATCATGTCAAGAATAGCAGCAGCATTTCGTTCGATCGAATCCGTCACGGGCCACTGCTACAAAACGAAGCGTGGAGCACGTGTGGTAGCAGCTTATCAAGGACTGCACATACGCTCATCGCTCTACATACAGTCTACTTTAAATACTAATACTCAATTTAGATACTACTCTTCATGCAACTGATGTTATCAACCTAACGGCCCGTTATGTTTGTTTACATCTCTATTTCCAATATCGGAATCTTGATATTAGCATCTCTACCACTTCATTGGTCAGCTTTCTTGTCAACGTTATTGTGTCGCATCAAGACTTACCAATATCCTTGCCCTGACGAAGCTCCCATGGTTGGGGAGCGAAACGCGTTGGCTGTCCTAAATATGAAAAAATAAAAAGAAAATATATTTTTTGATACAACGGGGTCCTGTTTTACTTCATGCTTGGTGCTGCCTCCATTCTTCTCTAAAGTCTTCATCTGGAATCCCAGTGGGACCGAACCGCAGCAGGTCCTGGAGGCTGTCAGCACAACAAAGACTGAATACTTTGAGGGACGTTGGAAAACAGAGGTGCTGGTTGCTTGATCCGCTGTGGAATATTCTTCTTTAGCAGCAGCATTTAACACTTCAGATTTTCTCTCCTTCGGGACCAACATGTTATAAATCTCTTTTAGATACCTGTTGCTTCCTGAGATACCTTTGTGATAAATAAGACACTTTCAAGGTGGTACTTTATTGTCATATTTTATTGTCATATGCTTTGTAGCACACAGTAACGCAGTAAGACTCCTGTAGTCATCCTTGAAAGTGGACAAGGGGTGCACAGTGACGCTAATGTTTATTATTTCCATGGCTCCAAGGTTATGTAAAACAAAAGGCACAAGAAGTTAAACAACAACATGTCGCAAGATGGTAGTCGAGGAGAGAATAAATACTGTGGCTCTTTAGAATGTAATGTGTGGTGACACCTATCTATGAACAAAGAGAATATATAACCCTTCATAGGACAATTACTGAAATCATGCTCCGGGTGCCCTTATGTAAAAAATTAGGCATTGCACAAATGCTCTTTCTCACCAAGAACCCCCACACAGCCAAAACCAACCTCCATGAAGGAATGAAGGCCGTCGCCAAATGGATGAGGAAAAGCCAACTGAAGCTGACCTCAGACAAGACGGAGGTCCTCATCCTCGGATCCACCCCCTCAGCCTGGGATGACTCCTGGTGGCCTACCGCACTGAGAACAGCTCCAACACTCACCAACCATGCACGCAACCTAGGGGTCATCCTCGACTCCACCCTCTCCATGACTAGGCAGGTCAACGCTGTCTCTTCCTCCTGTTTCAGCACCCTCCGCATGCTCCGCAAGATCTACAAGTGGATCCCCACCGAAACAAGAAGAACGGTCACCCAGGCCCTTGTCAGCAGCAGGCTGGACTACAGAAACGCCCTTTACGCTGTAGCCACAGCCAAACTCCTGAAACAGCTTCAAAGCTGAATGCCTCTGCACGCCTGATCCTCGACATCCCTCGCCCCAGCCACATCACACCCCACCTGAGAGATCTGCACTGGCTCCCCGTCAACAAGAGGATAACATTCAAGCTCCTCACCCATGCCCACAAGACCTGCGTACCTCAACAGATGACTCAGCTTCTACACCCCCACCCGCCAGCTCCACAGATACTTTTCCCACCTCGCCGCCAAAACCTGGAACACCCTCCCCATCCACCTTCGGCAGACCCAAGAAGACTCCTCAAGACCAAGTGGGTCTCCCCCCCCCTAGTGCCTTGAGATCCTCACCGGTATGTAGTGCGCTTTACAAATGCTATGATTGAAATGCACAAAGAAACATTGGGTACACAGTCATGCGGAAAAGTACTGGCAATATATATGCTGTGTTCCCTGTTGAACAGTACAAATCACTGTAATAGAACATTTATGTTTAATTAACATATTTGCTTTCAATCTTAGCATATTTAGTGGAGTATTAACTCTTGTAGGAGTAGGCTTATTACTTTGCACAACACACTACTCGTGCTGGAAGGAGATTTACTCTGAAAAGTAACTGAATCCTGGATTCTGGTGAGTTAATCCTTTCATAGCAATGCTACTAGAGTTTTGTGCTACACTCCCAAAATAGACTTATTCTCACAGATGGTATTCTATTACGGAGAAATACATGATTATCACATCACCTTTCCCACAAGCCATCTACATCGTTGGTACTAGCTCTTACATCTTAAAGAGAGTTCATGTTTGCAAACATGAAGAATAAAAATAGAATATCTAGTGCAAAATTAAGCACATCAAAAGAGCTGTTGGAAATCTGTTCTAAAAAGATATTAGGATCAGTATATGCAAGTCTGTTTTTTTTAAAAAAGAAGCACGCACGCAGAATCTGTTGAAACATGCAGAAAGAGTCGAACTTTTCTATAGCTACCTAAGGAGTGCAGAATATAACTTTTTGCCATAAATATTTCCTTTCTGCTTGTCATTGTAGGGCTAAAGCACAGCATTCCATTCATAAAAGCTACTTTAATTATGATAAATGACCTGACCTGCCTTTCCCCTCTGCTGCTTGCTCTGGCAGCAGGCATTGTGACGCCTGAACTAAAACGTAATAAGTTATTGTAGGGGAGCGGCTACCTCATTTCTTTATATGTGACTGGGTGACTCACAAGTCAACTGTTATAAAGAAAACAGATATGGGTTTTATACAGAGATAAATATGTTGGTGCTGCCAGTCAATTGTATCCTGTACAGACAATGCACAGAGGGGAAAGGAAATCCCCCACAGGCTACAAGTTTATTCTCCATTGGGCACAGAGGGCCAGATGTACAACCCTTTTTTGCTGCCGCAAACGGGAAAACCTCCCGTTTGCGGCCACAAAAAAGGGTAAAACCATGTACAGATGCTATTTTGCGAGTCCTTGACTCGCAAAATAGCATTTGGGACTCTCGTTATCAGGAAGGGGCGTCACTTCCTAATAGCGAGTCAACATGCTATGTACTCGTGATTTGCGACCGCATTTGCAGCCGCAAAACACTCACAGTTTGCCACCTACTTCAATTAAGTGGTAAACAACTCGCAACGGGATACTCACCCTGTCTGAGTATGTTGGAAAATAGTTTTTAAGGGCAGGCAGTGGTCCCAGAGACCATTGCCTGCCCTTTAAAAAATTAAACAGAAAAGTGTAATTTTTATTTTTTAAATGCATCCTGTTTTCTCTTAAGGAAAACAGGCTGCATTTAAAAAAAAAGCTGCTTTATTAAAAAGCAGCCCCAGACATGGGGGTCTAATGAGCCGAGCAGGCCACCTTCCCTGGGAGGGCTGCCATTCACAATGGTCTCTTAAATTGCAAGAGGCACATTAATATTAATGAGCTTCATAGTTGCGACCACATTGGGAATCACAAAACAGTGTAAACACAATGTTGTACATTTCATTTAGCGCCATACAATTTGCGACTCGCAATGTGTCACAAATTGCGAGGCGCTAAATAAAAGGGTCGTACATCTGGCCCAGAATGTGCACTGTATCATATTTATGGTGCTTTGAGTCCATTTAGTAACCATGTGTGTTGTGTATTGGTAAATGGAACTGTCCTCACAAGAGGATTCGGTCCATGGTAACCAAAAGCATTACATCAAGAAAACGAATACTGTTTGATGAAGCTGATATGGGTTGCCCTGTGAGCTTTCAACTTCCTTGTGTCTCCTGCATGAGGTTTGGTTGAGGCTAAGAATAAAAGAAGTTCAGACATTTTCTTCAATATTGTGATTGGTTATTCAGACTTGAACATTATGATTTCCCTGAAAGTTTCACATAGACTGTTTTGGTCAGAGACAGCCAAAGAAGCATTTAAAAGCGTTATTTTCTTTTCCAAATCCAGACTGATGTATTATATTGCAGAATAAGTGAAAAGACTATTTCACATTGATCTGCTGTGGAATTTCATTTGGGAACCTCTTAGATAATGTGTATTTTTTTTTTAATAACTCTTTTCATTAAACAAAGAGAAGACGGCATTCAGTATTACAGTAACCAGATAATATCTCAAGTTCCAATTTACATTGGAACATAAGAGGAGGAGCTACGCGGGCATCCAAGATGGTCGCGTGAGCACAGAGCTCCCCGGACCTGTGCCACCTCTCACGATTATCCTGGCAACATCCTGATTTCGTCGACGGGCTTTTGTTCGCATATCCTCGCTGATCATCAGACACTTTGAACTATCGAAATTGGACTTCGGGGTCCACTTTTACACTGTTTCTACATTCTGAGGCCCTCCCCGAGGCAGACCGGGGGTTCGGTTTTGGAACGAGCCGAGGAGCAGTTGATCAACAACGGCTGCAAGGGTCCCCGCCGGGTTGACCCCTCCTGACTTTCAGTTTCGATTCCCCAACTCCTCTGGTATGGGTGCAGCCTTTCACTGGCTTCAATTGTCCCGTTGCCCTCTCTCCTGTGTGGGGTTCCCTGGCTGCCTGCCCACGGCTCGATCTACTTTGGTCCGCAAAGTCTGGACTTGGTCTTATTGATTGTTTGGACGCTTGCTCCCGGCCATTTTCACCAGGTCGCAGGGACCCCGGGGTCCCTTTTCCAAGATGGCTGCCGGTCAGCCTCTCGAGAAGCGGAAGACCAAGGCGCCTCTACGTGGCGGCCAACATCAGACCAACACCATGGACCACTATGCACATGCCAAGGGTTCGCCCGGCGCTGTGAGCCGTGTTTCAGACACCTCTAAGACCCTCTTTCCGGAGACTTTGGACCCGTCTCTGAAGGACGTTATGGGAGCCATTGCCGCCATGCAGGCCTCTATGGGGCAACAATATGAGGCCTTGGTGACTAAGATCGACACGGTGGCCATCGATATCACGCTGATTAGAGCGGATCTTTCAAAAACCAACGAGAGAGTGGAATCGTTGGGCTTGAAGACCTCCAGTTTGGTCACTGATGTCTCGGACGCCCAAGCGGAACTTGGTAATCTTCGATCCTCCCATGACCAAATGGCCCGCCGGCTTGAGGATTACGAAAATAGGGCCCGCCACAACAACGTACGCCTTATTGGCGTTCCGGAGGATTCCGAGACCGAAGGGGTTGATCTCCTGGTTGAAGACTTGATTTCCAACCATCTGGCTCCTGCGGGACTTAGTAAATTCTTTGCGGTGGAACGGGCTCATCGTGTTCCCGGCGGGAAGGCTAAGCTGGGTGCTCCTCCGAGACCCATCGTCGCCAGGCTGTTCCATTTTCGAGATCGTGACGCTGTGCTGCAGGCTTCACGAGACAAAGGACCGGTGAAATTTGAGAATGCCTCTATTTCCTTTTATCCTGACTATTCGCCGCTTGTTCAGAAGCAGAGACTTGGATTTCAGGGGGTCAAGAGGCGACTGCGAGACTTGGGTTTGAAATACTCCTTATTGTTCCCAACCAGGCTTAGGATTGAGTATCGGGAACGTACATTCTTTTTCGACCGTCCTGATAATGTCAGTGACTGGCTTGATACACTCCGTGAGGGACAGGATCGTCCTGGACACCCTGGCGGCGCCGACGGGGGTGTGGCCGAGTGAGGACTTCGCCGGTGGATCCCGACATCTGGACTTTTGTCAGCTGAGTTTGTCCTTGGGACTTCTTATGCCCTGTTTAGCCCGGGGGTGGCGGGGGGTAAACGGGGACTCTTCCTCCTCCTGGGTTCTTAGCGTAGTTTAGTTTAGATATGGGGCAACAGGCACACTGCAAGTTGGGGTGGCTTTTTCGTCTTACGCAGGGGTGCAGGGTGGGGGGAGTACCATGGGTAAGTTTGGGGGTGGGGGGGTGTTTGTGTGTTTTTGTTTCTTCACGAGGCATCGTATTGACTGTGGTGTTCTATGTGGGTTCTGCTCCTCTCATGCATTGGGGATGGGGGGCGGTGAGTTGAGACTTTTATCCTGGAACGTCAATGGTTTGGGAGACAAGATTAAGCGGGGTGTTGTCTTGAGATACCTTAAGCGGCATTCCCCCGATATTGTCCTCTTGCAAGAGACCCATTTAATAGGGAACGCTTGTCAGGCTCTTAATCGACGTGGTTACCGCCTAGTGGCCCACGCGGGGTTTACTTCTGGGTCTAGGGGAGCTGGCATTCTTCTTCGGTCCTCCCTTCCCTTTGCAGTTGATGACGTCAAACTTGATGACAGGGGGCGCTATGCTGTGCTCACTGGTAGATGGGAGGGGAAGACCTTGTCCATTCTTTCGGTTTATGTTCCCCCGGGCCTGCAGACCTTAACCTTCGCTGACTTGTGTGGCGTCCTTTTGGGTTTACCGGAAGGGCTTCTGATCCTGGGTGGGGACTTTAATTCTGTTGTCTCTGGCGCTTCTGATCGACATCCACCCAGAGACCTGCCTAGGGCACACAGGTGGCTTAACGACTTGCTGGAGACTGTTGGGCTTGTCGATGCTTGGAGGCTGCTGCACCCTACACAGTTGCAGTACACTTTCCACTCTGGGGCCCATGGCAGTTTGTCCAGACTGGACTACTTGTTATTGCCCGCTGTTTAGTCTACTTCTATCAGGGAAATTCGTCAGCTCCCCAGGGGTATCTCGGACCATTCCCCATTATGGCTCTGTTACGAGGTTGGTGTGGGAGTCGAGGGTAGAGTGGCTCCGATTAACCCGTGGTACTTTCATGATCCCCGGACCCGTTCCAGCCTTGTTAAAGCCATTGAGAACTATTTTGATGAGAATGTGGGGTCTGTCTCTTCGTCTGTTTCGTTGTGGGAAGCGTTTAAAACTGTGATACGTGGGCAGTCCTTGACCCTGATTACCGCAGCGAAAAAGGCTGCTACTGTTGAGGTTGTGCGGATGGAATCTGAGATTGCTGCTTTGGAGGAGGATCTTAGTCTTGATGTATCTAGCGTAAAGCTTCACACACTTGCTTTGAAACAGGCGGACTATAAGGCTCTGGTTACGGATGCAGCGAAAGTGATGTACAGGGAGCAGCAGGGACGATTGTATGACGTGGGTGACAAAGCGGGCAAGTTGTTGGCGTGGTTGGATAAGAAGGAGAGAGTGAATCGTGTGGTCCCAGTGGTTGAGAGGCTTGACGGTGAGTGTGTCACAGACCCCGTTGGGATCGCTCAGTGCTTCGCGGATCACTTTGAGACTGTGTACACCTCAGTCTGTGCTCGAGATGAGGAAGACTCTCGTTTACTGCTGCGGGACATAGCTCTGCCTTGCCTTTCTGACTCAGATAGGGATCTCTTGGATGCCCCGCTAACGGTAGATGAAATCGCAGTGGCGATCCGATCGCTCCGCTCGGGTAAGGTGTTGGGCCCCAATGGTTTACCTATTGAGCTATATAAGCTGCGGCCCGACAAAATGGCGCCCTATTTACGGGACATGTTTCACAAGGCCCTGGAGTCGGGCTCCCTCCCCGTGGACCAGCGACTTGCCACCATTGTTGTTATTCCTAAAGAGGGTAAGCCTCGAGACCGCTGTACCTCCTACAGGCCTCTCTCTTTGCTCAACGCCGAACCCAAGATATTGGCGAAAACTGTGGCTAATCGATTGGTCACTGTGATCGGGGACCTGATCCATCCGGATCAGTCCGGTTTTATCCCGCACCGCAACACTGCCTTGAACCTGCGTAGACTCCACGGGGTTCTCGCGAGAGCTGGGACGCTCACGGAACCGGCCATTTTGGTCTCCCTCGACGCTACCATGGCCTTCGACACAATCGAATGGCCCTACCTGTGGGCGGCCCTCCTGAAATTCGGGTTTGGGCCAGGCTTTATAGCCTGGGTGAAACTTCTTTACGAAAATCCCCTGGCCCAGGTAGTTGTTAACGGACGAGTTTCTGGCGTCTTTGAGCTTGGACGGGGTACCCGGCAGGGCTGTCCGTTGTCTCCACTGCTCTTTGCTCTCGCTCTTGAACCGCTGGCAGAATGGCTCCGTTGGGAACCGTCCATGCGGGGCATTCGATGGTCCCCTGATTTTGAGGATCGAGTCTCTCTATATGCAGACGATATCCTCCTATATCTTACCTCGCCGCGGAGCTCCCTCAATGTACTTTTCGATGTGCTTGCTTCCTTTGGCAAGAACTCCGGTCTCGTTATCAATTGGGCTAAATCCTGCGTCTACGTTTTGGCAGGAGATCTCCCCCCTTTGCCGCGTAGATTTCCAATTCAGGTGGCGAAGACCGGTTTTAAGTACTTGGGGATCTATATTTCCCTTGATCCCGTTCTGCGCTATGACCTTAATCTTTTGCCCCCCCTTCAGCGGCTTAAACTTGATGTAGCTCGCTGGCGTAAGTTGCCATTGTCGCCCCTCGGCAGAGCGGCGCTCTTTAAAATGATGTCTTTGCCCCATTTCTTGTACGCGCTACAGAACTCCTTTGACCCGATTGCCTCTAGCTACTTTCGTGAAGTGGAAAATCTGCAGAGGCAACTTATCTGGGACGGGTGTGCCCGTATCGCCCTATCCAAGCTTACACTTCCATGGTATGATGGCGGTATAGCCCTCCCGAACATCAGACGTTCTTACTGGGCGTCCCAACTCAGCGCAATTAACCACGCAACTTACGCTCCGGGCCCGTCTCCGGCTTTTTCCATGGATAGGCTTATCCTTCCGGGAGGGTCTTTTAGTAGAACACTGTACTCCGGTGGTCGCCGTGGAGCGCTGACCGGTCCCACTAAGATTGCTGTGAGAGTGTGGCGTGATGCGACTGCGGCCCTGGGCTGGAATGGTAGATTCACTCGGGCCACCCCCCTGTATGACTCGGAATGTTTGGGTTCTTTGTGGCGGAAGAAAGGCTTTGACAAATGGGATATGATTGGTATCTGAAGAGTGGGTGACTTGTGGTCGAAGGGGACGGTCAAGTCCTTTGATGCACTGCGTCTGGAGTATGACCTGGGCGGCACTGAATTCTTTCGATACGCTCAGGTCCGCCACACTTTGTTGTCAGTGTTCCCTGTGGGTACTGATATCCCTGAGTCCTCCCCTTTGGAAGACCGCATTCTGGATCGACATGTGCCTGATAGTACGATCTCCTTAATTTACAAAAAGCTCATTAATAATAGAGCGGATTTACTGATTCGCCTTAGAGAAGCATGGTGCTTTGACGGCCTGGAGTTAGACGACGAGGACTGGCAATCGGCTTTGTCCTCGCCTAAGGAGGTCGCTATCCCTGCCCGTTTGCGGTTTGTCCAATTGAAGATACTACACAGGGTGTATGTCACTGGGCCTTGTTTGGTTCGGATGGGGTTTTCTGTGGATGGGTCATGCAAGCGTGGCTGTGGTATGACTGGTACCTTTCTTCACATATTGTGGGAGTGCCCGGAGATGGTACGATTCTGGGCCCGAGTGCACGATGTCATGAGGATTGTTACGGGTGTGTCTCTGCTGCCTGAAGCCAGGCGTTGCCTGCTTAATGTTTGGGAGCCTAATGATTACAATTCTGCACAAATTATCTGGGCGACCCTTGGTAACATGGTTGCTAAAAGAGACATTGCCCAGCTTTGGGGTTCACATAGGCCACCTACCCTGTCCGCCTGGAAAGACAACATGGATTGGTGCATGTTCCGAGAGAAGACTGTGTACCTTTCCCGGGGACGTCCCAAGAAATGGGGTTGTGTCTGGTCCCAATGGAACGCATATCGGGGTAATATATGCACTCCCCCCCCACGATCTGTCTACTGATGTGTCCTTATCCCCCTAATTGCCGTTCACCTGTTATCACTGATGCATTTGTTGCTTGTCTCCTCGCTTGCCCCTACCCCTATTTTAACTGATTGTCATGTGTTGACTTTGTCTTGAGCTCCACCCACATGAATCCATGATATTGCTCTATATATATTTTCTGTCTTGTGAAGTTTTGTTTGTTGTTTGTTATTTTTCAATAAAAGTTTATAAAAAAAAAAATATATACATTGGAACATAAGACGACACAACAGAGCAGGGAAACATGAGCTCATGGGGTAAGGGGTTCCTCCAGCGGAGGGGCGTCTGGTGGAACACAGGTATTCCCCCTGTACACATTCCATTTTTCCCAGATTGCTGTCCACTTTTTGAGCCATCCTCAGTGTGTCATTTTCAAATGCTATACATCTGTAATGGCTTTAGTTTGTTGTTCACGTCCTTATTCAGAATACTTTACATCATCCATTTTTGATGTAAATTCACCTTTTTTTCAGTTCAATAAAAGTTTATTAAACATAATATATAAGGCAGCAATACATAATACAATAAAAGAGATATGGGGAAAAAGGGGAGGAAAAGGGAAGCAGGGGGAGGAAAATCTGAATAAACCTTATAATGGAGGGAATGACAAAATCTTATCATGGCCATTAATAGGTAAATAAAAGAACATAGTGAGTATATAGCAAACATATGCAGATGAGGATATGCAGGTAATAATGGTAAAAAAGAAGGAGAACGACAAGGGCATCAAGGAGGTTTAGAAACTTCTTGCTGAGCAGGTCTTGGACAAAATGAACGAGTTGTACAAATATCTAAATACATCGTAACAGGAAGCCAGAGGTCTACGCGCTTGGCTGCCAACTGGGCAGGAAAAACAAAAGCGGTGTCTAGCCTATGATTATGACAAACATTATTCCACCATGATTTGAAAGATATGGCAGAGGCATTTTTCCAATTAACAGTAATTTGTTGAAACGCAACAGCCAATAGCAGATCAACTATACGAACATGAAGATCAGTTTCGTCCCAACAAGGGGAAAGACTCCCCAAAAAGAGATGTGTGAAAGACAGTGGAATGAGGGTGTGGAAAATAACATTAATTTGTGCCCAAACCTGTAACCAAAAAGCATGTACATGTTTACAGAGAAATAACATATGAAACAGGGTAGCATTTGGGAGGGAATAAGACCAACAAACATCCAGAGTGGTAGAGAATCGTTTGTTAAGTGTGGAAGGAGTGTGGAGTAAACGATTATAAATGAAAAACACAGATTGTGTCAAAGACGCCGCCCTAGATGTTTTACGAATCTATGTCCAAATCTTATCCCACAGGGCAACCGGCCTTGCTATGGAAAGGTCATGCTCCCACTGCTCCTCCACCCTAGATTTGGTTCTGGTAAGTGCATGTGCATGAAGATGCCTGAATAGAGCAGAAGCTTTAGGATTGTCTCGTAAGGTGGAATGTAATCGGAAGGTAAGGTCAGGAGAAATAGGGGAAGATGGAGATGAAGGTTGCGTGAGTCTTGTGTAGACCTCCATGACCGCTGCCTTGAGTGCAAGATATTTGAGAGCAAAGGACGAGGGTTAATCAAAGGCAGAACATAGGGTGTGAAAAGGCAAGAAGGTGGAGTGTGAGAAGAGTTGTGAAATCCATAGCAACCCTTTGAACCTCCAAGACTTCCAATAAAAGGGTTTACCGCGAATTAAAAGGTACTTGTTGTGCCAAATAGTGGATGAGAGAAAATCAGCAACAGTCGCAGGAGGGGGAGGATTAGAAGATAAAAGGAGTTTAACAGTAAATTTATGAATGGGAGTGGGAATTGAAGAGGGCTTACAGGAGAAGGAGATATATAATCAGTGAAGGAAAAAAGGGGAAAGGAAGAGGCGCTCAACCTTAGTCCACAGAGGGCAAGGTGAAGCAGGGTCTTGCAGCCAAAAGGAGGCTTGGCGTAGCAAAAAGGCCTTCTGATAGGCTAGGAAATCCAGGAAATTAACACCACCCTCAGAAGCGGGGCGAATAAGCCTAGCAAGGGACATTCTAGGTTTTTTGTTATGCCATAAAAAGGAGGATAGGATCGAATTGATTTTCTTAAAAAATTGGGCAGGAATGAGGACAGGGATATTAGAGATTGTATATAAAATAATGGGGGATAGCATCATCTTAATGGTATCCAAACGACCCTACCAAGATAAATAGAGAGGGTGCCACCTAGCTGTGAGATCGGATACTTTCTGAGTACATTTAGTCAGGCATAGGGAGACAGTGTCAGGAATGGAAGGAGAGATATGCAACCCTAAATACTTAATGTGGGAAGGACTCCAGGCAAAATTGGAGGAGCTGAAATCAGGTTTAAAGGTGAACTTTGTCAGGGGTAAGATTTCACATTTATCATTGTTGAGCTTATACCCAGAAATTGAGGAGTAATTCCGCACTTCCTCCAAGAAAGCCGGGATGGAGACCGTGGTTTTGGAGATGAAGAGTAAAATATCATCGGCATAGGCAGCAAGTTTAACGGAGGACTCCGCGGTCGTAAAACCATGAATGTCAGGGTTCTGGTGGAGCTTGGACAGGAAAGGTTCTAACACAAGATTAAATAGGAAAGGGGAAAGGGGGCAGCCTTGGCGAACTCCCCTACCAAGGTCAAAGTAGGGGGAAATTTGACCGTTCGCACAAACTGCAGCTCGTGGGTGAGAATATAACAATGAAACCAGGGAAATAAATTTAGAGCCAAAGTCAAACCAACCGAGAGTATGAAAGAGATAAGGCCACTCAACCCTATCAAATGCCTTCTTGGCATCCAGGGCTATAGCTGCAAGGGAATGTTAGAAACGGGAGGATTTTGATAGTATATTAAACAAAAGTCTAGTGTTGTCAGTGAGGTAACGACCTTTAACAAAACCGGACTGCTCTTCGCCTAAGAGATCAGGGAGCAAATGATCCAACCTGATCGCCAAAGACTTAGCGAAGAGTTTATAGTCAATGTTAACAAGGGAAATGGGCCTGTAGTTTTTGCAACATTGTACATCTTTTCCGGGTTTAGGTATTAAACAAATGTGTGCATCAGAAAAGGTCCCTGAGGAGGCACCTAATGCAACATAGGTGTTAAGAAGGGATTACAATTTAGGAATTAACAGCTTGGAGAAATGAAGATAAAACTCAACAGTAAAACTGTCTGGACCAGGGGCTTTATTGAGTTTGAGACTTTGGAGTGCAGTGAGTAATTCTTTCTGTGAAATGTCAGTCTCCAAAGAAGAGAGATTGAGTGGAAAGTGTGCAGGCTTTTGGATATTCGAGAAAAAATGTGTGAGAGAGTGAAGGTAAGGTTTGGTGTCAGAGGTGTATAAAGACTCATAAAAGCGGGAGAATGTAGCGAGGATATCAGCGTCCTTGTGCTGTAAATGAGCATTGGTATCAAAAACAGATTCAATATTCATATTGTTGTGCTTGACCTTCAAATAATTAGCAAGGATTTTTCCAGCTTTATTCCTACCACCGTTAAACTTTGCGCTTGATTTTAGCAAATATAAGGAAGCATCTTCAGTAAACTTTTCATTATATTTGATCTTAGCAGCGACCAGAGCTGTCAGACTATCTTGGGAATGGGAAGTAAGATAGATGGGTTCCAATCGTTTAATGTCTTCAAGGAGATTTTTAGTGAATTGGCGAGCAGTCCTGCATTTCTTTGCGACATATCCAATAATGAAATTGCGCGCAGCTGGTTTGAAGGCATCCCAAACTGTATGTTTTGAAATGGGCGGAACATCATTAAACAGAAAAAAATCATCAAAAAAGGCAGTGAAGGAAGTAGAGAACTTGGGATCCAAAAGGAGGGCATTGGTAAAACGCCAACTCCTGGGCCCTTCAGTCTTAGGGATCACGTCAAGACTGACTACAACAGGGGCATGATCTGAGAATAAAATTGGACCAATTTCAGCCATGGTAAGCGTTTGAGTAAGGTTATGGGAGATAAAAATGTAGTCAATCCGCCATTGGGAACGATGCAACGGAGAGTAAAAGGTAAACTCCTGTAAGGTCGGATTGCAAAGTCGCCAAGAGTCAACAAGCTTATGTTGGGATATGGCTTGAGTAAAAAGTTTGTGCGTTTTAGTGGGGACATAGGTGGCGTCAGAGTTCCTGTCTATAAACGGATCTAAGGGTTGGTTACTATCCCCAGCAAGGATAAAATTATCATCCATAAATTGGGTGATGCGAGGAGAAAACTCAGCCCAAAAAAGGGTTTCACCATTAGTGGGTCCATAGACATTAAGACGAGCGATTGGAACACCTCTAAGCGATAGTTTGACATGTGTCCATCTGCCTTTAGTATCGGATTCTTGGGAGATGACTGTGAAAGGCAGGGACCTGCGGTATAAAATCGCAACACCATTGCGCTTACCATCACCTTGCGAATAAAAGACTTCACCCACCCAGCCCCTCCTGAGCTTAGCAGATTCTATGTCAGAAAGATGAGTTTCCTGGAGAAACGCAATATCAACATTCAATTTGGCAAGGTGAGATAAAATGCGTTGACGTTTAATTGGGGAATTTATACCCTTGACATTCCATGAAATTATATTCAAGGACATAGCACGAACATTAAGCCAATAAAGACATGGTAATTGGAACATAAATAGCAACCCATAAATAAGAACAAATATAGAAAAGAGAAATACGTAAGGAGAAGTGGAAGGAGAGAAAGAAGGAAGATATGAACGAGAATGAAGTAAGGCGCAAGAAGAAGTAGTAAAATAGTAATCAGAAAAAGATTCAGGGAGGTCAGAATAAGAAAATAAATAAGATAAAAATAAATACAACCTGAAAATAAGGGGAAATGAGAAGAAATAAGCTGAAGAAAAGGAAAGGGGAGGGGAAAAGAAAGGAAAGTGAAAAAGAAAAGAGGGAGGAAACCCGTGGAAGAAAAAAGTTCAGCCATGTATAAACTAGGGAAAAAGGATACAAGGGAGAAAAAACAAGTCAGAACAAAAAACTGAGAAAGGCAGCAAGCAAAAAACATACCTACAAAGGGAAAAAACGAGAAGGTACCGGGGAGGGTTAGGGCCACACAGGTGAGGCAACACATCCGGGGTCAGCCCGACGGGGAACCAGGGAAACATCTTGGAACAGGGAGAACGTCCTGCATGAGCAAGAAGAGAAAGCATGAAGGTAGACGATAAACAAACATTGGAGCTGGAATGAAAGCATCAAAACATTAATGCATGTTAAAAAAGGAACAGTAAAAACACCAAGAGCTCATAAAGATGAGAATAAAACAGATACAACCATATTGTGAACAGATAAACAGAGAACAGCTCAGCCGGGAGCAGAGGAAGAAGATCCAGAAGCATCCATGGCAGAAGTCTTATGAGCGTTAATGAAGCTCTGCAAATGTACTGGATCCTGATAGGTGGTGGTTTTATTGTTATAAGTAACTTTGAACAAACAAGGATGATAAAGGCCATAATGTGCACCCATCGAACGCAAATCATCTGTCAGGTTCAAGAAGGCCTTTCGGCGATTTGCGGTAGCTTTCGCATAATCCTGGGCAAAAAATAAGGTGGATCCGGACCAAGTTAACTTGGGGGCCGCTTTGGCAGCCGCCAAAACCTTTAGAAGATCTGTGTATTGCAGGAAATAGAGGATAACGCCTCTTGGTCTTTGTGAGGAAGAAACCAATGAGGGCAGACGCCCCAGCCGATGAGCTTGTTGGATGTTAAGGGCGGTACCGTCTGGGAGACAAAGCAATTTAGGGAGAAAGGAAGTAAAGAATGCGATTGGATCTGAGCCTTCAAGACCTTCCACCAGGCCATAGATACGAAGATTATTTCGTCTATTTCTGTTTTCTAACTCCTCCACCTGTCTTTGAAGACTGGACACTTGGGAATTCAGGTGAGTTACTGTGGAACAGGTTTCCTGGAGAGACGTAACAGAATGTTCAACAGTGGAGACTCTGGTTGCAATCTGCAACCAATTATCAGTAAGCGCCTGAAGCTTGACATTGGTCTCTTCCAAAAAAGGATGAAAAGATTGTATTTCGTCCAACAAGAGTTCCATCGAGACATGAGATGATTGTTTAGGAGGCCAGGGAGGATCCTTTTTTAGTCTATTGACGTTGGTCTTTACTGGAGCCAGTTGAGAGGATTCCATTGTTGCGTCGGAGCCAGAAGAGGCAAGCGAGACCTCCAGTTTGGGGAAAGCTGAAAAAACTGTGGAGTTTTTCACATAAGTAGTTTTAGTGGTGGAGGGCAAGCGTAATGTGAACTTGAGCCTACCCATAAAGAAGGTACTAGGGTGCAACAATCAACAATATATATCAGGTGCCCAGAAGCATAGGAAGAGTGTAATTCAGAAAGCTACCACAACACAAAAGAAATCAATAGAAGCATGAGGATTAAATTCCACTAGGCACCCATTGCTGTCTGTCAGAGGAAGTATCCAATATTCATAAACGCTGGGCAGCTGAAGAGACGAGGCTGGGAGGTATAACTTGGGATCGATGACACCACCTTGGGTCAGGTAGAGGCATAGGTGAGCAGAATGAGCAAAATTCGCAAGCAAAATCAAGCGTAATGAGAGGGTGTCCAGTAAAAGCAGGATTATAATGTCTGATTATGTTGAATACCCTGTAAAGCATAGGAGGCTCAAATATCACCTCTGACAAAGACCTGGTAAAAGAGGCCGTAGGGTAAACAATCACACTTGCTCAAATGAAGGCAGCTGAGTAACGGCCAAAAGCAGCTTGAAGAGGAGTCATCACCATGTAATGAATAAAAGGGTCATAAATCACCCTGTTGACAGCAAAGATAGGAGCAGTACCAGGTCAGTAAAAACGGGTGAAAAACTGGTGCCACATTCTCCAGAGCCACATATGCCATATACATTGTAAAGTGAAAAACGAGCAGTACCTCAAAATGGTGGCTGAAGGCTTTTATGAGGTAACAGCAAGTTGTGCAGGAGAAAGTATGAGGGAAATGAAAAAAGCCTTAAAAATGACCTTAAAAATGACAAGGGCGCAAAGTCTTAGTCAAATGCGAGCAAAAATGAAGTAGAAAACGTGCACAATGTCATTGAAAAGTCCGGATCTCAGGACATGAAGAGAACGCAATTAAGCGCGGCAGGCAATCAAAATGGCGGCCGCGTCATCGGCCGGAGCAGTGCGACTTACTCCGTGAAGATTCTCCGTCGTAAGATCATGAAAAATCAATGGAAGCGTCGCATTGAGATCCACAAGTGTTCCAATGCATCAGCATGCCTTTCATGCAGGGATAATAGGTCAGGAAACGTCACGTCCCCTGGAGCCGCTGCATAGCTTCACCCCAGCGCTGCCATCGCCGACAAGCACTAAGCCACGCCCCCCGTAAATTCACCTTACAGAAACGTTTTTTCCTTTAATCTTTCTGGGCAGAGGTACCTGTCAGAAATACACACATGCTCTGCTTCCATTGCAATTCATTTATGCATGCATGTTTGTAAATGTATTCAATACAGGTAACTAGTCCTAAAGCAATTGAGCAATTTACAAGACAAGCAGTTTACAATATGGAAATAGGCCACATCAAAGGGGAAGTGAGAAGAATATTGGGGGAGGAGGGGCGGTAATGGGTTTACATTGGATAAAAATCAAATATATTTTAGCAACTACAAATTCTAGATCTTCAAAGCCTTGTTTATCTGTTGTAATCTCGCTGGTAATAAGGTGTGTGTGAAGATGTAGAGTCTGCTGATGTCATCATTTGTAAAAACAGATGTGCCAGGAGCAGGCGAAGTTTAGACAAAAGAGGGGCCATAGAAAACGGTTGCAACTGCTATGATGATGATGATGAAAAGTTTTATAGAGCACTCGCATGCCTGTGATCCAAGAAAGGAGGCATAGTTAGTTACAGGAAAGCCAGGTTTTTAAGGACTTTCTAAAGCCCATAATAGCAGACTATACAGAATGGGGGAGACACTTCTAATGTTGAGTGGTTCTTCTGATAAAGCTTTTGCCCCCCAGGAGACTTGCTTATGGGGGGGAACAACTATGTACTGTGCGGGGCTCAAGCGTAAAGATCTGACTGGAGAGTAGCATTTAAAATATTTCTTTAGATAGTCTGGACCTGTGCTTTTTCGGCTTTGAATACAATTCATAGTGCTTTAAAGATGATTTGGTTTTTGATGGGAAACCAGTGAAGCTTGTTTAAGGCCTGAGTTGTGATGTAAAATTTTAGGATCTTCAATAACATTCTGGCAGCAGTGTTCTGCATGATTTGTAGTTTATTTACCCACCTCTTTTGTAAGTTTAAATAGATGTGTTTGCAGTAGACAACTCTTGAGAAAACTAATGGTTTGGCCAAGGTCTTTAACAAATCACATGGAATGAGATAAAAAAATTTCTTTGTGGTCGTCAAGACATAAAAGGAGGAGTAGATGACCATGTGACCTGATTTTTAGAAGTAAGTTTGTCATCCAAGTGACACCAAGATTTTTAGCTTTTTTGTAGGAACCGGAAGTGTCACTAATTCTTTCGGTCACCAGGAGGGGGTCCAGAAGGATATGTTATGCCTGAATAAAATCACTTCTATTTTGGGTGGATTTAATTTGCCTGTGCGATGATCACTGTTGGAATCAGTCACAACAATCTGAGTATCATCAGCATATGACACCAGAGAAAAACAAAATGATTTAATCAAGTTGGCCAGCGGGGTGACATATACATTAAACAGGGTTGGACTTAGCGATGAACCTTGTGAGACCCCACAGGGCAGAACATAGTGCTCCAACGTAAATTCACTAACAGTCATGGTATCCTGTCTGCGTGAAAAGAGTAGGACAGATCTAGGGATATGTCTCTAATCCACAATTTCCATAGGCCGTCAACCAAATACGCGTGATTGACCATGCTGAACGCTGCAGGCAAGTCCAGTAGGACAAGGGCTGCTATGCCATCCCTGTCCAGTGTGGATCTAATTTCTGTGGTGGTAACAATGAGGTCTGTCTCCATATTGGGGCCTCTGTGGAAACCAAACTGAGTCACATCCAAGAGATTGCTCGATTCAATAAATTAGCCAGTTTTGAGTTAATTACTTTTTCGACCAATTTGGCCAGAAAGGGAATCCTTGATATGGACAATAGTTGTTGGTGTTTTGAGGATCGACATTTGATTTCTTTATAAGTGGCAGAACCATGGAAATTTCCCAGTGCTGAACATGGTGTTGAAGATTTTAGTCAAATGTCTTTAAGAGTCCATGGGTTGCAGCCAGTGGCATAGCAAGGGAGGCAGTCTGCCCCGGGTGGCACATGCTTTGGGGGTGGCAGCAAAAAGGGTGGATTTCTCTGGAATGTTGGCAAAAACCACTAGCGCCCCCCCCCCCACTCTTTCACATGGTCCCTGGGCAGCAAAAGCAGTGACTATCACGGGCAGCACAAGAGCTAGCTTTTTCACTGGTGCCAGTAGATGGACTGTGCCACTAGGCCGTCAAGTCAGATCTTCCAACAACTCTGAATATCTTTCTCCTAGCATTAGTCTATGCAAAATCAGACTCTCGTTCTTTCACTGACAATGTTTTAATGTGCAAGATCTCTCGTGCATCATCTGCAGACCACCAGATGCAGAGAACATCTCTTCCGAACTGATCATAGACTATTTTGAAAGCTGTTCACTTCTGTCCATTTCTCTTGGCCGAGATTGTAATGTTGGTAGCATGGTCTGAGGGCAGCACCTTCCCTATTACAAACTTGTCACAAGTGTGTCCCAATTTAGTCTTGCCAAACACCAGCAACTGTGCTTTCAATGTATTTGCTTCATCATTATATTAATTGGCTGTTGCAGTTTCTTTTCATTTATGCATGTATTTCGGCTAGACCTAACACCGTTGGGTGGTAACCCCCCCAAAAGTTTTGCCTTCACCCCTCCTATTTCTTTTTTTGTTGGCTTTAGGTCTATGTGTACTTAATTACTGCTAACCAGTCCTAAAGTGCTTGTGCTCTCTCTGTAAAACACGGCACAGCTGACCTACTCCTAATTGGCACTTTTAATTTACTTGGAAGTCCCTACTCAATGGTACTACAGGGACCCAGGGCATGTAAATTAAATGCTACTAGTGGGACTGCAGCATTCATTGTGCCCCATACTATAGGAACAACACATGTAGCAGGCTAGCCACTGCAGCCTGTAGTGCAAATTTATACTACCATTCCAAACTTGCAAATTCATAAACCTCACATTTTTCTAGACCTATCTGTTCCTTAGGATAACATTTAGTTACCAAATTACACTTAATAAGTGATACACAAAAGTTGGTAGAAGATAGGAAAATTATGTTTATGCTCCAATAAATTGTAATTTAAAACCCTCTTTAATATTAAAGTCTAGTTTTGAGTCACAATTCTGAAAATGCCACTTTAAGAAAGTTGGCATTGTCTTGTCCTAACCATTGGTGCCTTCTGCCAGTATCTTGGGTCACATGACTATAGATGGCTTTGCTGGTGGGGTTTGAGTATTCCTCCCAGAGAGTGACACAAAAGGGGACTAGGTATTGACAATCCTGCTCGGATAACTAAGGGCAGAGCTGTGCCCTGCAGCGCTTATATTTCAAAGGACTTTATCTTCTACAAACAAAGGATTCTGATACCAGATGGCATGTAATATAGGGAATCCCCCTACTTCAAATGCTGTCTCCAGGTATGAATATTGAACCTCCAGAGTCACTCATCATATCAATTCTGGGCCCGAGAAAGACACAGAAGAATAACTGCTCTCCTTCCTTACTGCTAGACGGATTGCCAGACTACTGGAAGGACCACCAGAGTGCCTCCAAGGGCTAGCTGACTGGCTTCATGTGTGAGCTAGAGGGACACAACAAGCCCAAGACACCTGTCCTCTATCTGCCCAGCTGATCAGATTAACCTGGAACTGCCTGTGCCCTGCTGCTGGTCTCTGCTGGAGTGAGTCTTCATCCCCAAAAGGTGCCCCCGGCCAAGGTTCTGGATCCCGACCTGTCATCAGAGTGTACTGCTTCATATCCCACTGAGGATTTTCTCGATACTGAAGGAGCACGACACAACTCGATGCAGGACCTTGCGACTAAGCACCTTGCAGCTCCTGATTGGCTATATCATTGAAACTGATGCAGCATGACACAACTCAGCACAAGACCTCGCAAAGCAGCACCTTGCTGCTCCTGATCTAAAACTGATGCATACATGTGCAGTGGAAAGCAAAAGCTCGCATCTCAAACCCAAGTACAACCAGGTACTCCTTCTAGGGGACCAAACTCAGTCTTGTACCCAGCCCATGCGCCATCACGGTTGGCCTGAACTTGAGACTTTGTATTGCTCTGGCATGATCAGATAACCACATATTGTGTTTTGTGCTTTTGGGCCGTATTTTTCATAGAAATTCTAAAATTCAATATCTCCTGTTCCACTGATTGAATATTGTTTTTTTGTTGCCATTTTATTTAATAAAATGTACTCTATTTTTTTAGATTGGTTTGGGATATTTTGTGTATTGTGTTTTCACGTTATTACTGTTTAAGTGTTACATAAATACTTTACACTTTGGGCTAGATGTAGGTAATTCTATTTTACCACTTCTTAATTACCGAATTTTACCGATTCGGTATTTAAGAAGCGGTAAAATAGAGGGGGGGGGGGTGTAGGTATTCCAGAATCGGTAAATACCGAATCGTTAAGATTCGGTATTTACCGATTCTGTAAATACCGATTCGGTAATGCCCATTGATTCCTATAGGCATTGAAGCCCATAGGAATCAATGGGCAATACTGAATCGGTATTTACCAATTCGGTAAATACCGATTCCAGCAAGGGTGCAGGGGGTGTCACTTTGACACCCTCTAGCACCCCAAATACAGGCATGTGCGCCATGTGGCACACAGACATGCCCTAAGGGCATGTCTGTCTGTCACATGGCATAGGTGTGCATGCATAGATGTGCATGCACACCTGAATTCGGTATTTTACCACACAATAGGATTGTGTGGTAAAATACCGAATTCTTAAGGCCTGTAGCACTGTAAAGAGTGCTACCTACATCTTGGATTTACCGAATCGGTAAAATTACCGATTCGGTATTTTACAGATTCAGTAAATTTACCGATTCGGTAAATTTACCGAATCTGTAAAATGATGCCCCTACATCCCAAAAACCCATTTACCGGTCGGTAACGGCCGAAATCGCCGTTACCGGCCGGTAAATGGCCACCTACATCTGGCCCTAAGTCTCTATGTTAATCCTAGCTATTTTTTGCCAGGCAAACATAAGGTTAAGTACAGGATAATTTAGTGCCTTTGGTGGCTCACCCTCACACAGATTGTATTTATTATTTGAGTGGGACTTTCACATCTCTCAACTAATAACCAAATGTCTTACAATTTAATGCCCTAGTTTTAAACCATGTCCTGCCACTGGCTGCCAATAAGAGCACTCTGGGTGGGCCATTAAGGAGAGGAGAGGTCATAAGGAGGTGAGCTGTAGTTATCTAGTCTAATGTCAGTATTCCAAATGACCAATGTTGATGTGCTAAAACAGCCTTCAGCAGGGAAAGTCGGTTATGCACCCACCATGACACAGCTAACCGGTAGATGCAAACTCAAGCCTCTTTTCATAACAAAGTTAGAGAGAGAGAGAGAGAGAGAGAGAGAGAGAGAGAGAGAAGCAGAGACAGACAGAGAAAGAGTATTAAAGAGTTTGGAACAGCTGTACAACCTTTGTCAGCCGCATTGCAGATAACGTTTTTTTGACATTCCAAGCTACAATATAAATAATACCACTGGTGGTTCTTCTATACAATAATTATAAGTAACAAATGTAGTGACATGTACATTAAGGATTCTTCCACTTGTCTACAGTCTTACTTACTTAGAGGTTTTAAAAGTGGTTGCCATTTCAAGGATGATTATGGCTTACAAATGCATAAATATCTTACAATATAGCAACCATTGTAGTGTAGTTCCTATAGTACCCTTCATGCAGGACCTGCGTTGTTTTTGTATATCATATACTGTGGGTCTGGTGGAAGACTGACTCTGTACACCCCTGCAGAGTATGTTAGCCTCTTTTTGCATTAGCTAGCTCACAGTGCCACTAGAATCTCCTTTTAGCAAAGAGATTAGTTTTTGGCCACCTCAGAACACAACAACACTGATTCCTTAGATTTGTGGAAACAATTTACTACTTTTCACCCAATCACTCGTGCATGTTCATTTTCTCTCAGAGAGATAAATGGAAGAAACAATTGAGTGTGTTTACAATAAGAATTTATTGTACCGTTGTTCTTCTCATGTAAAATATATGCGCTGCTACAACTGTTACACAGTAGCAGAGATAAAGGATCAGCAGTACAGTGAATAGAAAGGAATAGTACAGTTCTATAATTTCGCAATAGTCATGAACAGATACAGGAATATAAAATACATTTATAAAAGATAGTGCGTACTCCTACGATGCCTGTCTAGATGTACCTAAGTGTACCTAGCATGTGAGTAGGTGCGAAAGAGCCTAAGCTTTAGAGCCAAGAATCCCGCTAGGATTTTGTCAAACCCCATTACCTGAAATAGTGAGTGTGTGGGACTTCATCCTAGACTTGAATTGGACACCCCGCAAGAGATAGTCAGACCACTGTCAGCTGGAGCGATTGCATGTCTGTGCCGCAGCGTCTCTGTTCTGTGTGTCGGCGTGAAATCTTGGTCCCTCCTCCTTACTGATAGCAAGAGGTTCTGTATTTATACAGTCTATGTGCTTGTGTTAGCTATTGTTTAGTATGAGGATGACATTGGGGATTAAACCTTGTGTGTGGATAGGAGAGGTGAAGTATACACCCGGGTATCGTTCTCATAAATTATTCATATGCGCTAAGGCTGACGTCTTAGCAATATTGATTGGGAAGAACTCTTCCTCAGCTTGGAAACAGGTGAAAGGTTTAGTTCATAAAAGGTGTCAGTCCTTATAAGGTGTTCAGTCCCTATAGGGCAGTATGTCCTTATTAGGAGTTATGACCTTCTAAGGCATGTTCGTATGAAATGAAGGGAAGAAGATGTAGGGAAGGTGTACGATGTTCCCTGGACCTATATTAGGGTACTGATATGAAATATAACACCATCAAATTTAAAACTTCTGGTAGAGGTGCTCTTGTTGCGTAAGCTATGACTTTGGTGGAGCTCAACTGCTATGCTCCCAAACCTGGGATAAGTAGCAAAGTCACCTTTTACTCACATGGTTGTAGCAATGCCATTTTACCCAGTTATGTGCTGAATAAATGTTGATTCTTTCCTTGAAAATAGCCTCATTTATTATACATGAGGATTCTTAGCATCATATCTTAATCTCCTGCACATGACAGAGTGACTTTGCAGAATTACAATTATTGATTTATTTCATCTACATAATCGTACTCACAACATATCGATTGTAGTAGAACCCTTGAGGATACTTTTTTGTTATAAATAAACAGCACCTTTACTAGGTAGAAAAAGGAGATGATTTCACTGACACAGATGTCCCTGCACACAGAGGCTTCAACCTACAGCAGTCTGGCATCCCTTGTGGGGTGTCTAACATGTGACCAAGTGTCAGGACCCTAGTTTGAGCTGTCTCCTTTCCACTAAGCATGAACTGTTATGTAACTGTTATCCTCTAAAGTTGTATGTGCTTTGTGTCATGTTTACGCATTTGTAAATCCATGTGTTATGCGAATGAACCTTTATGCCATTCAGTTGTTTAGTTCCAAACTGCAGGTTATGCTCAGTCATTGTTTAGTCATTATTCTTCAGGAAAAGCTGTGTGCTCTTTATCTGTGTCAAGCTAATCATTGTTAACGTAGCCTTGCTGAACAAACAGGAGTTGCGACATTGCTTTCATGCCTAGTAACTGTTTGCTAAACCTTGTTTTGTCCCATAGCTTCGTTCAGGTAAACACGGTAAAAAGCACACGCAGGCATTGTGTGCTACCACGGCTTCCGTAGGATGTTTCCTGCACCTTAAAAGGGACCACACTCATCCGCTCGGTGTGGATTATTCTGGGCTCCCACGAGGAGTGGTGCCTTTCCTGTTCTCTCTCTGCGCCTCTGCGGGGAGTTTGCTGCGATCGCTGTGATTTCTTACTATTCAAGGCCACATTTTAGGAAATGCAGGTAAGAATCTTTCGCGCTATTTAACCCCTTCCATGCTCATGACGGAACGGTTCCGTCATGAGCTACGGTTGAGCTGTGCTCATGACGGAACCGTTCCGTCACGACCACACCCGTTTTTATTACGGCCCAGCACCGGAGGGGGAATCGCGGTCGCGCTGAAAAGGTTAAAGCTGAAGTTGGGCGATTTCGTTCTTTGGATCCCGCGTACATCACCTCTTGAACTTCGCTGAAGAAAGAGAATATCAGAGATTAATGGTTCTGACAATAGCGCTTTACTAAGTAATATAAGACAGTGATTATTCAAACAATTGAAAAGCGCTCCTAGATGCTTAACTGTTTATTTAGGAAACTGAGAAGACAGCTTTATTTCGAATTTTGAAGAGGAGATTTCACAGTTCTTTCTTGAATGAATACTATGTAACTTTTAGAGAGACTTTCATTACCAGGGATTTTGGACCATTATTATTCCACTTTTTTTCTTTTCTTGAATGATGCAAGCTACTTAGTCTCAGATGGAATATAACCTAAGGCTTAGTGAAACTACAAAATAAGATATTTATGTTTGTCAAGAGTGGAACTATATAAAGAGAATGCTCCAGAATTAATTTCCATGGCAGTCCAGAACTAATTTCCATGGCAGTCTAAATGAAGAAACCGAAAGCAGTTATCCACAGCAACAAGTTCATTTTATTTCACAGGTACTGGGTTAAATCATGGTTTAGCTGTATTTCCAATTATCAAACTAAGGATTGTGTATTCACCTCATCTTGGTGTGTCGTTACAGATCTCCCTACCCGCAGTACCCTCCCTTTCCCTCCCCTCATCTGGCCATCCTGAACCTCTGGAAATATAGACACAGAGTTGGGGGCTGCCAGAAGTTGGGCCTTTTGAGGGTACTGTTCCCGAGGAACTTAGGGTCTTGACACCAAGATAGGGTCCTTTATTCTCTCCCATCAGGTAATGGGGTTGGCTCTTTCCTAGTGCATTCTTGGCTTCACACCCACATACATGCTAGGTGCATTGAGGTGCACTTAGGTGGGATAAGCCAAGTAGGAGTATGCGAAGATTACTGTTTTTATATAGGCCTGCATATATTCGTTGCTTAGCACCATGGTAGAAATGTATCTACTGTTTACTCTGTTTGTGCTTGTAGTCTCGTAGTCATGTCTATTGACTGTCACAGCAAACATGTTTTATACTACTGCGGGTTCAATACATGCTTGTTGATAACATTCCCAGCTTTTATTCTGTGTATCTCTCTGAGACTGAGTGACCAAGATTGACAGAGCAAAAAAGTACTGTACTGTTTCCACAATCCCTGAAGGGTCATGGGTTCTCAAGTTCAATGGTTGCCAGAAACTATCCGCTCCTTGGTAGGGTCTGGCGGCTTATAGTGGCATAGTGAATGAGCTGGTATATAGGCTGACATATCCTGTCAGGGTTTCCGGAAACAGTCTAGACATCAATCCCTTAGTTTATGTTGTCCAACAAACATGCAGGACCTATGTATTTTTAGGAACTACGTGACACAACAAGGTGTGATTTCCCACCCACTGGTGACACAGGTGAAATTGGTTCAATGCACCAATGACTAATATGAACGACGTGTTATTGTAGCCCCACAGAACGCTACTCACAGTGTTATTAAAATACAGTTCTTGCTTTTGGTGTTACTAACAATCCCCATGAAGGGATTAGGGATACCATGGTAACAGTAAAAGACAAATTTCATTATTCACAATATCACATACCCACTGCACTAAGAAGAATGAACATTTATATGTAAAAGGTATTAATTACTAGAGGAACAATCTGTTGCTCAGCATGTTTAAAACAACTACACAGTATTTTATATAAACAATATTGTATAACAAGAATAAAATGAAAGCTTCTGACATGGTTAAAATGTTATCTAAAACCTAACACCCTAAAATCTACTTCTGTGCACTACACTAATAGTGCATGGAAGGCAGAGCAACTTGTAGACTGGAGTTTCTTAGGGAGAAGAGACACACTGCACAACTTATTGACAGCAACGGCTGTCTTTATCAGCTGAAGCGAGAAGACAGTTTTCCCTGTGAAGGGCAACCACATGCTGCTATAGCGGACTTCCTCTGGGACTTAGTTTTGTCGGCTTCAGGTGAGGTGTAGTAAATGTGAAATGTGTGAATTTTGCTGTCAGTAGTTAAGACTGTCTCTGGCAGAATGGCATGCCATAATCTGGGTGAAGGATCTCTCCTGACAAATGGTCAAGCAGTAGCCCTGATATACTAAATCTTATACAAAATTGGAACTTCTGACATATGTTTAGGCATGTCTGACATAGATTATGTGCATCCCAGATGTTTCCTTAGGAACGGATGAGGTAAAAGGAGATCAATTCAGACTATACTATTTCCGATGTATATCTGGATTTGTGCTTATTTATCCTTGACATGGTGAAAAGTAGACATTTGTCTCAGATGAGTGTTGAATCAAGTGTTTTATCTATGTCATCAATCAAATGACTTGAAGTTCTCACAATTCTTACAAAGCTATAGGGCCAGATTATGATGCGATTTGGAAAGCTTCCAGTCCGAATGGGTTTGGGAATGGTTTCCATCTGAATCGGTTCGGGAGTTTACTGTGAGGGTGTCTGGTTGTGGGAGGACTGTACCACTACTCCCACCATGCCCCCTGGCCCACACCCTAGCAGAATGGAGCACTCCCCCACCCCACCCAGAAGCATGTGTCAGCCATCACACTACCCTCAACAAACTAACAGGTGTGTAGCCATCTTCCCTGGGAGGGTGTCTGTTTGTGGGAGGCCTGCACTACTACTCCCACCATGTACCCTTGTCCCCCAAGTACAGCAAGATGGAGCACTCCATACCACACAGATATATGTGGCATATAATGGACCACCTCAAGCAAATTACTAGGTAGGTAGACATATTATTCTGTCTCACGACACCACTGAGCAGAATGTAATCCTCCTTCAGGCACACACAGATATGCCACGTTACAAAGCCAAATGTGAGAACGTAATAGGTAAGTAGCCAGTACATGCACCCACACATATGTCACAAAGGAAATGGTGCCATATGGTAACACCAGCTCTCTCATTGTACAAATATGCACATCGACCCCCCTTGCCATGCACAGTGTGCACACAGGTAAGCAAATGGAACTGTCACAGCTACCAAAGTGTGACACAACAATGCACATGTATAAGAAAGACTGGGCACAATCATGCACAGCACTCACTGATTAGTGCATTGCCATTGGGTCCAACCAACAAGGACCATTTAAAAAAAATGGCAACAGGTCCCTGAGAACATGATTTTTGCACAAGTTGCATTGTATGCATTGATACCTCACACGGATCACTGAAATAATATCGAGGGACAGAATATCGACCAACAAAAATATCGTTGACAAAATATCGAGAGACAAAATATCGAGTTTCTATCTACAAACAGGTAAGTACAAAAATATCGAGTTAAAAATATCGTTTACAAAAATATAGTTGTAAAAAATATCGACTTTAATAAAAACAATGTTTAATTACATTAATATAAAAAATTAATTACTAAAAATATACTTAACAATACTTAAAATAACTTTTAATAATTAAATAATTAATGAAAGTTAAAAAATAATATTTTTTTAATCATATTTCTTAAAACATATATATATATAGTAACAAAATTTAATTAAATAATAGCCAATATTATTAACGTACAAATACAAAAGAGTAAAAATTACTATTCCCACTCCAGTGGGTGCAACAGTAGGGAAAGCGTTGGATAGCGTAGGGGTTAAAATTACTATTCCCACTCCAAAGAGTGCAACAGTGGATATATGACGTTACAACGCAACTTTTACAACGCACTACCATTACAACGTAAGTATTGGTAAGTATATAATAATTTTTTTAATTTAAATTATTTAAAATTATTTTAATATAATTTAATTTAATTTAATTTCATTAAATTAAATTAATGTAAATTTAATTTTACTTTATTTTTACACTGTACCCCTGTACCCCAAAAACTCAAAACTGACCCTGAACCCTAAAAAAAACCCTTTACCCAAAAACCCAAAACTGACCCTGAACCCTAAAAATACCCCTTTACCCAAAAACTAAAAACTGACCCTGAACCCTAAAAATACCCCTTTACCCAAAAACTAAAAACTGACCCTGAACCCTAAAAATACCCCTTTACCCAAAAACTAAAAACTGACCCTGAACCCTAAAAATACCCCTTTACCCAAAAACTAAAAACTGACCCTGAACCCTAAAAATACCCCTTTAATTTAACATAATTAGCAATTATTCAATTAAATTAAATTAATTACCAATTACATTTTAATTAATTAACAAATATTTTTTAATTAACAAATAATTAAATATTACTACCAATTAATACATTTACATATTTAATTAATTATAATTAAATTACTTCCCACCCTATTCCCCTATAAACCCACAACCCGCTACAGGAAATACATTATTTTAATTCACATAATTAGCAATTAATTAATTAAATTAAATTAATTACCAATTACATTTTAATTAATTAACAAATAATTTTTAATTAACAATTAAATAAATATTACTACCAATTATTAAATTTACATATTTAATTAATTATAATTAAATTACTTCCCATCCTATTCCCCTATAAACCCACAACCCGCTACAGGAAATAAATTATTTTAATTTACATAATTAGCAATGAATCAATTAAATTAAATTAATCACCAATTAAATTTTAAATAATTAACAAATATTATTTAATTACCAATTAATTCATTATTACTACCAATTAATAAATTTACATATTTAATTAATTATAATTAAATTACTTCCCACCCTATTCCCCTATAAACCCACAACCCGCTACAGAATAAAATTACACAATAATTTTTAAAAAATCATTAATTAAAAATAATTATAACATAAAAGGACACTTTTCACACATATTATAACATAAAAACACTATAAATAATTAAATAATATTTAAAAAACGATATTTTTTACTATCTAGATTATATACTTGGATATTTTCACTTTCTATATTATTTACAGTCGATATTACTTCACTTACCTTAAAAACAATATTTTGGCTGTCTATATTCTGTCCTGTTGATATTTTGTCCAAACGATATTTACAACTCGATATTCTGTCCAAACGATATTTTGGAGTCGATATTATGTCTGTGCACCACCTCACACCATGGACAAGTAATGCATGTACCACTGCATCATGTCAGGAGGCACAATAGTGCACATAGCAAACAATGTGATGATCAGTCAATTGTGTACTGTACAAACAGTGGATGACACACAGCTAACACAAAGCTTGCGGAGTGCACTACAATGACTATTTCCCATCTAATCCACAGGTGACCAAGAACTTATTGCAGAGGACAACACCAGCAACCTGCAGAGCCAGTGTCCCCCATGCCACATGGACTCTCAGATGTAGACTCCCTGGATTCTCAGGACGATGAGGTAGAGACCGGCCCATCTGATGTGTCAGGGAGCAACAGGTGCCAGGACCCCATCCTCCCCATCACCACTTCTGCTGCAACACCAACTGCACAGCAGAACCCTGCTGTTACGACCTATGCGCCCGCCACCTGCAACACCCACCCTGTCCCAGAGGATAACCACCCCACATCACCAACTGAGGACAGCTGGGAGAGTGTGCGGGGACCCACATTGGCGAGGCGACAGGTCTGTGGCAGCAGGGTAGGTGGGAGGGCCAGGGTCACCCCCAGACATCAGGAGGATGGAACCCCATCCCTGGAACACATCACCAGAGTCCTTAAGGCATACGAACATGGCCAGGGACAAAGTGGCCGGTCGGACGACCTGTTACGTGAGCTCATCCTGCTGATAAAGTGCATCGGCAACAGCATTGGACAAATGGTAAACCTCATGGTCCAGCAAGTGGCGTTACTGAGGGACAGGCCTGCACAACAACCAACATCTCCATCTCACTCTGGTGGGCCGCAGGATGACAATTCACCATCCTCCCCTGCGACCACAGAGAAGGGTGGGTCCTTAGACACCACTGGTACCACAGCAGGGCTCACTCCTGCCAAGCAACCAAGGGGCCATCCTAAGAAGAGCCTGGGATTATCTGGAGGCAAAGCACCTGCCAAACGCCAGTCATGGAGCCAGCCCTGATAGCACTCCTCTTCACCATTGCATTGACTGTTTAGACTCTCCTTTCCCACACTGCCTTGTGAATGGCAGCTGTCTGTTGGACTGGGTCACCACATCAATGTGTTAACTACTCTTTCATCTTATTTAGTATGACTGTCAACTCACTGCCCCAACACGACCTCAATGTAAATGTGCACCCCCTCACATGTCAACTTTGGAAATAAAATACCTTACACACATTTGTTTGTGTCAGCTCTGTCTTTAGTGCTAGATGTACAGTCTTCGAAATGTCAATAATGTATCAGGAGTATGTACTGTATATAGGCAAGGATAAGTTTAAGGCACCTAGGGAAACACAACAGAACAACAATCACTGGTGTGAGTGTGGCATCACAGACATTTCACAACACCTACCATCTACATAAGCCAACATACAGACATCACAATGGGCAACAAGTATCAACATACATGTCCTGTATACGTTCACAAATGACATGTCCCAGTAACATAGCCACCTACTGCTGAGTTTACAACTGGCTGTTGTCACAATTTGCACGCTCCCCTTCACGACAAAAGCAATATCACCAGACAATGGGTATGTTGTACATTGTCACCCCCTTCAAGTGAAGTAGAGGGTGATGAGCGTTGACGCATGTCACCACCTTCTCTTCTCCACTGTCCTCATCATTGGACTCAAGTTGGTGTGCAAGCGGGGGCCTCGGATCCTCATCATCATCCAAGAGCTGGGGAATCTCCTTGCGAATGGCCAGGTTGTGGGGCATGCAGCATGCCACTTCGATCTGACACACCTTCCTGGGCGAGTATGCCAGTGCACCTCCGGTTTTGTCCAGGCAGCGGAAACATGACTTCAGCAGACCAAAAGTACGCTCCACCGCACAACGTGTCCTACCATAGGCCTCATTGTAGCAGGCTTCAGCCGGGGTCCTGGGATTCTGCAGTGGGCTCAGCAGCCATGGACAGTTGGGATATGCAAAATCACCTAGGTATGAAAAATAGACATTGCAATGTTGCACAGGCAGAGGGCAGCAGGTCACACACCCAGCACGCCATACAACTAACCATACTCACTCACAATCCATGCACGCTCGAGAAGCAGATTAGCTATCAGCCGGGGCACAATGCGGTTCCGCTGGATGTAGAAGTCATGTGCTGAGCCAGGGAATCTGGCACACACATGCGAGATGATCATATCTGCCAGGCACACCACTTGCACATTAATGGACTGGTAATGTTTGTGATTCCTGAATATGTGCTCACTTGCCTGCGGTGGCACAAGACCAACATGTGCGCAATCAATGGCACCAACAGCATGGGGGATTTGCCCAAGGGGATGGAAGTCTCCCTTCACAGCTGGCAATTCAGCACCCCTGGTGCGATAGTCATTGGCATGGAGACATGCCCAAATAGCAGTTGACATGCTCCGCCACACATATCGCGGTCCCTTATGTCATTGTATAGCCCCCAAATCACGGTAGCTACCGCCTGGCCCCTACGGTGTATCACCTCCATGGAGCATGCCCTAGAGCCAATGGGAACGATGATTGCGGTGGCATGATGCAATTTTGAAAATCATGGTAGGCGTAGTCCGCCACCGCAGAGGCCATCATTGGATGATTTTGAAAGATGCACCATTGCGGTAGCGCACACCAGGTCCCTGCGGTGTATCACCACCATGGAGCGTTCCTAGAGCCAATGGGAACGATGATTGCGGTGGCATGATGCAATTTTGAAAATCGCAATAGTACTGCTCCGCCACCGTGGAGGCGGTCATTGGATGATTTTGAATGAGGCAGACCTGGACCACCAATTGCTGCAGCTTGGCACCTTTGAAACGACCCCAGGGGGATATATATGTGTGGGAGGGAGCCTCACATTTCCACTGCTCAGAGAGCCTGCTGCCAGAGACCTCTGACCTGCTGCTGTCTCCAGGGACTGCTGCCTGAGACCCTTCATGTGCTGCTGCCTCCAGGGAGTGTTGCCTGAGACCCCTGACCACCCAATCCCACCACAGTTATTCTATACCCACAGTGATGGCAAGGACTGAGAATATCTGTGCCAGCTCATTCACAAGCGAGGAGCTGGAGGTACTGGTGGACGAGGTGCTCACACAGTACCCAAGGCTGTATGGTGCCCCAAATGTCGTGAAAAGCGGAGGTGTAGGGCAGGGTGGGCAAACATGTAGTTGTACTGATGCAGTATTTGCCTGAGGGTGTGGGGTTGTGTCATGCACTGCATAATATGCAGTCTCCAGGGGGGAACATAAGTGTCCCAATGTGGCAGGTTGGCTTCCTTGCTGTTGTGGGTATAAGTGTACTGAGTTGCGATGTCAGCCATACAGTGACGCAGTGTGTTGGTCATGCAAGAGCCAGGACAGTGATTGTTTGGCAGAATGGCTGTGTTTGCCCCTGTTGTCCATCTCAGCATGAGCCCAGGTGGTCTGCACAATGCCTGCTAACCAAGACAGGGACACATCATTTCACTTACTGTGTTATTCCTAAGTTTGTTTGCATTGCACTCCAGCTATGCACCATCTCAGCCCATTAGGTTGCACGCGACCGGACTTGTGTTAAGGTATTGTTATTTGTGAGCCCCTGTCCCTCAGTGCCACACATATGACATACTCATTGGATCACATGGCAGGGACATTGAGTGCTGCACAGTCTTGCACATAGTGAGTCCACCCCCAGACACAGATTGATAAGTGATGTATGTGTTGCTCAACCATGCTGAGGACTGGAGATGTGTGCAGACCACATAGGGGTTTCAGTGCTGGCATCCTGCATGTGTGTGAGATGTGCAGGGACTATGTTCCCTCTCACAACTGCCTGCAATCACATCAGCTTATCCCATGCAGAGTGCCCATGTGAGATGTACCCTTATCTCTGATGGACATATAGTAGAATTTGTGACGAGTTTGTGTCTTGCTACTATACTGATAGATGTTGGTACATGACACTGAGTCACTGATCATTTCCCCCTCTTGCCTCCCATGCCTGCAGCTCAAGGTACACCAGCATAAGGCCGTGTGGAGGGCCATTGCAGCAAAGGTTCTAGCTTTGGGGGTATCTAACCGACGGCGCACTCACTGCCACAAGAGGTGGGAAAGACATCAGCCGGCTGGCAAAGAACGTGGCAGAGATGACCTTGGGGATGCTTCCTCACACTGGGTGGTTGGCATGGCGCAGCATGACACCACTGATGAGCCGCATCTTCGCGGTGAAAGAGACTCAGCAGCAAGGCTGGGGTAAGTATTTTGGGAGGGTGACTTTGGCTGGAAGCAGTTTATTTATTTATTTATTTATTTGCAGGTTTGTACCGCGCTGGCTTCACTCCCTAGGGAGTATCTCCGCGCCTTTGGCTTCTACAAAAGAGTTTTGAGAGAAGGAGTCTTTAAGGCTGTTCTAGTCTAGGATTACTGTTCAAACAAAAAGGTCTTCAACTTTTTCCTAAAGGGGAGATGGTCTACACATAGCCTAAGAGATATAGGGAGGCTATTCCAGAGAGAGGGACCAGCTATTGATAGAGTTTTGGTTCCATGTCTGGCCTTCTTAGCTCTGGGTACACACAGGAGACCTTGTTCACTTGATCTTAATGTCCGAGTAGGAATGTAGGGCGTGAATTTGGTGGTCAAGTATGCGGGACCCATACCATGTAGGCTTTTGTGTATGATACAGCATACCTTAAATTTTGCCCTCTGTCTGACAGATAGCCAATGCAATTTAGTCAGCAGGGGCTTGGAAGGCGTGCGGGGTGGGGCATTCAGAACCAGGCGGGCGGCCGTGTTCTGAGCTACCTGAAGTCTGTTCATGACTCCCTCGTTTGCAGACAGGAGCAAGCCGTTGCAGTAGTCCAGGCGACTCAAAACGAGCGCCTGGACCAGTGTCTTCCTGGCTGCATCAGGTAGGAATGGGAAGATTTTCCGTAGCATGCCAATAACATGAAAGCATGCTCCCACCACCTGGTTGCCGTGTTGTTTGAGGGTAAGCTCCTGATCTAAACGGACACCCAGATTCTTAACAGTTTGTTTAGGTTTGGGCACTGGGCCAAGATCTTGTGGCCACCAATCTGGGGGCCAGAGCATTTTTGCCTCACCAAACATCATGACTTCCGTCTTCCCCACGTTGCACTGCAGGTAGTTGGAGGACATCCATCATGCCACCGCTTTCATGCCCTTGGAGAAAGAGTTTCTGACCTCAGTTGCATGTGTACAGGGCCTGTGCCAGCGCGGGCCTATGTGATGTTGGTGGAGGGATACAGTGTCATGTAAGTGGCTGCCGAGCTGGGTGCCAGTGTTATGCATTTGCCCCAAATGTTCCTACAAAGGTAAGTCTCCATGCGGTGCATTCCCATTGCAGTCTGAGTTGTGCTCTTCAGGTTCCTTCAGCATTGGGGTAGTCTGGGGATTCACATTGGGAGGGAACAGCAGTTTTCCCAATCTGAGTGTGACTTCATCAATGTGTCCATTGCACACACCCACATTTTTGAGGCTTACACATGTGACAACAATGTGCACCAGTCTTGGGCCCCCAAGTTCAACATGGTGGTTGGCATGGGCTCTTTGCCATTGTGGACTGTCATGTTGTAATCGGTGTCTGTGTTGTCCCCTCCTGTTCTGTCCAGGTCTGTAAGTGGCAACAAGTGGTGTGCCCCATCATGTCCCTAGGTGTGCGCAGAGCTAGTTGTGTGTATGGTAGACTACAGCCACAGGCAGGGTGTTGCGCTGTATGGCCATCACATGACTCAGTCATGACAGATCAGGGTTACATGCACTGTTGGGGTCTATGTAGTGACTTGCTGCAATGTGATTGCAGGTTGTGGTGTGCAGTGATGGCGATTTGGTCCTCTTTTGTACTGCGTTGATTGCATTGGTTTGTGCTGTTGCTGCCACAAACCTGACCCTGCTTCTCTCTCTCATGCAGATTCACCAATGGTCACGGAGGGACAGGAGCCGGACACCAGTGGGGATGAGACTACAGCTGCACATGAGCCCAGTGACACAGATGTCACCAGTACCTCAGAGGGGGACTGAATTCTGCAGGAGGAATCCCAGCCTGAGACGCAAAGTACCACATCATCTGATGCCAGCGGTGATACATCAATGTTGGCGGGCACAGGGAATGGAGACTCTGCATCATCTTCAACCACACAGAGGCCAATGCCCACCCTCCCTGCCACTTCGTCTGGTGCTGCCCGTGTCGGGGTCAGTAAGAGGGGATGTGTTTCCTTCACACCTGACACCGTTGCCCCTGCCCCTGTCCCCCTTGCTACCCTCGGTGCTGAGTCTGTTGAGCTTTTGTGCCAGCTTTGGTTGGGCCAGACTGCCCTGCACAATGCCTTCATTGACCATGAAAACAAATTAAGCCCAGGAGGTTACTTACATGGAGGGTATACATTCCAACATGGGTGGGCTGCACTGTACTGTCCAGGCTTTGTCCTCCATAGTGATGTCTTCCCTTGAACAGACACATACTCCCATTCCTGCTTCAGGGCCTTTGTCCACCCCCCTGGTAGTGGTCACGTCTGATGATAGTGACCATGATTCACATGCGTCACAGTCACGATACAGCACACGAAGCATATAGCAGAAACAACCCAAGTGGTCCTGCCCACAGACACCATCCCCACAGATGAGCAAAGCCACCCCAGAATGCAAAGACAAACGTCCGTCAGGCAAAATCAAGGCCCAAAAAGCTAAGAAGCAGACCTCACGCTCACATGTTCCAGAGGCATCCCCAGCTAAGGACTCTTCTGTCCCTAAAGCATCTCGCAAAGAGTGGCATGCAGTTTCTTTGTCCACTGAGGAGGTGGTGCGTGGCAAGGGTACACCTAAGAAGGGCTCCAATGCAGATTCACCCACCTCCTAAACTCCCATTCCAAGCCCAGTGAAGCAGGGGAAGGAGGGCACTGTAGGGGGTACACCTGGTAAACAGGGGAAGGAGGGTCAGAGGTGAAGCCAGACAAAGCATTCCGCTGGTTCCAGCACGTCCCCAGAGGGAGTGCCAATGTCTGCACCTGATGCAGCTTTGTTGAAGTGTGTGCCTGTTGTGTCCACACCACTTCCCATTAACACCAGTACAGGGAAGCCATTTTGAATCCCTAAGAAGTGGAAAGGCACCCCTCAAACATCTCCCACCCACACTGTGTCTTAGCTCTGCATGACTCCACCTCCACGTGCCACTACACCACCTAGTCCAAGAAGCCCTCCAGCTTGCCAAGCCACTGATAGCTCTACCTCACCTGGGCCGCTCTCTCCCCGTCAAGTGCTTCTGCTGTCCCCGACACACAGCCAACTCTCAGTCCGCCTGGCAGTCAAGTCTGAGTGGTAGTCCCCCTCATACACCTGTCTCTCACACAGGTGGGCCTGTACTGCCCATTGTTACCCCCATGACTGTGTTGCTGCCCATGGAAGGGTACAGTCGCACACACTCCCTGTGCAGACTTTCATGTACTCACGCTGCACTTTGCCCTGCTCACTGGGCTTCCTGTTTGGCCCTTGCCTGTGCAGATTCTCATGTACTCACTCTGCACTCTGCCCAGCCCACTGGGCTTCCTGTTTTGCCCTTGCCTGTGCAGATTCTCATGTAATTCTCATGTAGCCGCCCTGCACTTTGGCCTGGACACTGGCTTGATTGCTCTTTGCCGTGTTGGACTCTTCCCTGTGCAGCCTCTCATGTACTGGCCATGCACTTTGGCCTGGACGCTGGCCTTGTTTCTCTTTGATGTGTTGAACTCTTCCCTGTGCAGCCTGTCATGTACTTGCTCTGCACTTTTCCCTGCTCACTGGACTTCCTGTTATGAGCTTGCCTGTGCAGATTCTCATGGATATGCTGTGCACCCTGAACTGGGCACGGGCCTTCCTGTTTTGAGCTTGCCTGTGCAAATTCTCATGGATATGCTGTGCACCCTGAACTGGCCACGGGCCTTCTTGTTTTGAGCTTGCCTGTGCAGATTCTAATGGATATGCTATGCATTTTGTGCCTTGCTCTTCTCTACTCTTGCTGCCTATCTGTGCAATATGTGAATAAAGACAGTGACACCTGTTGTTTGTTTTGTCTGTGTCCTTACTGAATAAAGTAATTTTGGTGTGTGCATATGGTTGACTATACCCCATGCTCTGTGTGCCACTTCATCATTGCTAATGTCTTTGCTTGCCTACTCTTTTTTTCACAGGGGTGACAGGGACTTCAGTTCTTGCTGACATTGAGACTTGTGGGGTCTACGATGACAATTTAGCCTGCACTGCAGTAGTCATTTTCATGCATTTTCAGTGTTGGATATTGTCTTCACATGTCAGGTTGGAGGACACTGCCAGCACAGAGTGTGATTCTGTCCACAGATTTGCAGGCAGGCTGGGGAATGTCATGATGTATGCGTGTTGTACCTTTATTTGTGCCCACCAGTGTATGTGTGAGTTCATCTTGTGATGGCCAGTTATCTTGGTCCCATTGTCTACCTTATAAGTGTGCTCTTGGGTAGTCAAGAAGTGTGCAGTGTAAAGGTCGTGCCTTTGTTGAGAGTGTTGAGGTGTGGGTGCCTCTGCATTGTCAACAACACACATGTGTCCACCAGGATTTGGGTGCTGTTAGACCTGGCACCATTGACGTGGGTCTCCCTTCCATTTTTGTTGCTGTGCCTCATGTGTTTTACTGGTGTTAGCTGCTCAGATCACTGTGCCACTGCCAATCAGTGCCACAGTGCAAGTGCTCCCTGTATAAAATGTATATGGTGATTGGATTCCTTGATTGGCTTATTTGGTTTACTGTCAGACCCCAGTAAAGTGCACCAGGAGTGCCCAGGGCTTGTTAATCCAAATGCTGCTAGTGGGCTTGCAAAAACAACAAGTGATGGACTGAATGTGGATCAATGTCACACACTCCCCCAGTCAAAAGATCTGGGCCCAAATCCATCGTTTTTTTGCACTCCACACCACCCTGGGTTAGAGTGGAAAAACGATGGATTTGGGCCCAGATCTTTTGACTGGGGTGAATGTGTGACATTAATCCACATTCTGTCCATCATTGTTGTTTGTTTTTGCAGTAACCGCTCTAAGTGTACTGGGGATGCTCAGACGTGAGTCCCAGGCACTCCACACCACTGGAAGCAAGCTAGCCGGGCTGAAGAGAGGTGTTACCTCGAAACCGGGCCGGTCCTCGGATGCTTGTTTCCGTTCTGGGAAGGACATGGCTTTTGTAGTTCGGACTGGACTGTTCCCATGGGGCACAGGGTCAGCGCTGATTTGCATATCGCCATTGTCTAACCCAGGGTGGTGTGGAGTGGAAAAACTATGGATTTGGGCCCAGATCTTTTGACTGGGGTGAATGTGTGACATTAATCCACATTCTGTCCATCATTGTTGTTTTTGCAGTAACCGCTCTAAGTGTACTGGGGATGCTCAGACGTGAGTCCCAGGCACTCCACACCACTGGAAGCAAGCTAGCCGGGCTGAAGAGAGGTGTTACCTCGAAACCGGGCCGGTCCTCGGATGCTTGTTTCCGTTCTGGGAAGGACATGGCTTTTGTAGTTCGGACTGGACTGTTCCCATGGGGCACAGGGTCAGCGCTGATTTGCATATCGCCATTGTCTAACCCAGGGTTGTGTGGAGTGGAAAAACGATGGATTTGGGCCCAGATCTTTTGACTGGGGTGAATGTGTGACATTAATCCACATTCTGTCCATCATTGTTGTTTTTGCAGTAACCGCTCTAAGTGTACTGGGGATGCTCAGACGTGAGTCCCAGGCACTCCACACCACTGGAAGCAAGCTAGCCGGGCTGAAGAGAGGTGTTACCTCGAAACCGGGCCGGTCCTCGGATGCTTGTTTCCGTTCTGGGAAGGACATGGCTTTTGTAGTTCGGACTGGACTGTTCCCATGGGGCACAGGGTCAGCGCTGATTTGCATATCGCCATTGTCTAACCCAGGGTGGTGTGGAGTGGAAAAACGATGGATTTGGGCCCAGATCTTTTGACTGGGGTGAATGTGTGACATTAATCCACATTCTGTCCATCATTGTTGTTTTTGCAGTAACCGCTAGTGGGCTTGCAGCACTGGTTGTGCCACCCGCAGAAGCAGCCTTGTAAAATGTGTCTAAGGTCTGCCATTGCAGAACCTGCGTGCAGTCCAGTTCTGTCATGCTGACTGGGCCAGTGCACCCACTTGTCAGTCCCTAACCTTCCCTTCACTTCATATTAGTCACCCCTATGGTAGGCCCAAGGGCAGGGTGCATTGTAAGTGTAAGGTAGGACAAGCCCTGATGTGTGTGGCATGTCCTAATAGTGAATTACAGCCATTTTCGTTTTTTCACTATTGCAAGGCTACCTGTTCTCATAGGCCAGAATGGGCTGTTAGAATTGTTACATCCTATGATCCTAACGGGACTCAGGGAACATGGTAGAAATTCGAGTTTAGTATGCCTGAACTCAGAATAATAAAATACATCTCTTAGTAAAGTTTATTTTAATGTTCTGTGTTTGCAAATAACACTTTTAGAAAGTTGGTATTTGCTTGCCTAACCTTTTCAGCCCACCTCTGCTAGGATGTGTATCTTCTGTCTGGTTTCTGTGTGTGACAGGGCTGGGGAATTCCAGGAGACAGGCTGGGCAGCCAGGTGGTGAATAGGAAGATTATACCAGGATGGTGCCCCTTGACTCTGAATAAGGCTGTGCTCTGCCACCACAATGCTGGCTCCACCCCCTGTTGAGCGTCTGATGTCTCTGCCCTGCACCCTGAAAGAAGAAGGCAGCCTCATGTCAATAAAGGGCTCAAGAACTGGACTGAACTAGGCAAAGGCCCCTGGCCTTAAGGAACAAAAGATTTGTAGTATAAATATAGGAGCCCTGCTCCTAAGAAATTAGATCCTGCTTGAAACAAGAAGAACCTGTGCCCGACAAGAGGGAACTGGGAAAGCTGCCAGGAGGAGTACTGTCCCTGACCTGGGGATTGGCCTACAGTGGTTGCCTTGCTGTGAAAGGAGAGGAAAAGACTGAAAGAGACTTTTTATCAACTTTTGCTTTGAAACATCTCCAAGGGCTTGTGGGTGAGCTTGCCCTCTGAACGGAGTTCCAGGACTATTGGACTCCTCCTGCCTTCACAGCGTGCTAGACATTGCCAAAATTTGCCCTGCCGCTAGAGCCGCGATCTCAGTGCCACCTGTAAATCCTGCCCGCATTGAAGCCCATGCCTGGCCACCCCGCACCATGTAGCCCTGCTCTCCAATTCGAGCTGTAGCTCGCACCGTCCGTTAAGGGCCACCCGCACACCGCTTCACCCTTCCCCTTGTGAGCCGCACTGCTCGTTGCCTCCTGCCACTGGACTGAGGATCGGAGTGCACCGCAAGGCTGAGCTCAGCCGTACGCTCGCAGCGTACCGGCTGCCTTGCAACGCGCTGGTGAGATCCCCCGGTAGCTCTGCACCTATAGAGGACGGCCCGTATGTACGATACGTACCGGCCGCCTCGTGCCGCGCTGCTCCCCTTGCAAAGACCGCCCGCTGGTGAAGGTACGGCTCAAATGCCGCAACGCCCCGTGACTGCTTCAGGACCCAGACCGTCCGCCTCGCTCCCCAGTGGCCCCGCTCTATGCCTCGCCCAGAGATGCCGCAACAAGCTGGGACTACATCGCAAGGGGAGGCCCCCAACGCTCCAAGTCTGCCGTCACTGCTGCATGCCTCATTTGAGCTGGACTCCTCACAACTAATGGTACTATAACTCGACTCGCACCCCTGTGTGTACGCCTCGGATCGAGGAGTCCGCTACGCCGGTGCAGTCCCTATGGACATTGTTTTTCAGCCTGTGAGAGAAGCGCACAGAACAAGGGAATACGCTTTTTAAAGAACTCTTAACTTGCTAATGGTATTGTGGCCTAATTTTTAACGTGATTTGGTCTTGTGCTAAGCCTTACATAAAGATACTTATTTTTTTATATAAAACCCTGGTGTCGTGTCCATGTGTGGTGTTGTCACTGAGTTACTGTATGTGGTCACAAATGTTTAACTTATAGCACTCTGAGATAAGCCTGGTCTGCTCACGCCACACTGCCTAGAGGGTGAGCAGGGGTTATTTTAGAGGGCCATCCCCTTTCCCTAATTAGAGGAGAAGGTCCTTGCTTGTCACAAGTACTTACCTGTGCCAACTAGAGACCCCCAAATCTAACAGGTGCCTGTTGTTTGGATTGTTCAACCCCGTGGATGTACTTGTATGCACATGTGTGAGTTGTGTGTTGTGCACTGTGCAGTGTGTTGGTGTGGCCATGCAGGTCTGTCTGACTCCTACTTGTTGTTATTGTCACTTGTGAGTATGTAGAGTGTGTGACTGGCCCCTCAGTGTGGTATGTTTGTTCATCCAAGTGTCTGGTTTCTGTTTGTGTAGACTGTGCAGGCCTGCTGCTCCACACTGCCATGGTGGTTGTGTTTTCTCATGCATTGCTGTCACATGGTGCCTTTTTACCTCCAGGATGGCATGTTGTTTGTGGTGTGAAGCCATCCCCCATCTTTGCTTAAAATGCCTACCCATTGTGGGTCTGAACTCACTCTGTTTGTGTACGGTGCATTCCTACCATTTCCACTACTAACGTGCAGTACACTTCACTTAGATGTCAGCCGTCGCCTTGCTTTCTATGTGTGTTTGTGCCTCCTCATCACTTTATTTGTGGCACTGTGCTTCGTGATGCAGTTCTTTGGCCAGGAACTATTTACCACTCAATTGTTTATGTGTGAGGTCCCTGTGCTGTTTGGCAAGCATGGTTGTTCATATGCTGTTTATCTGTGTCTGCTGCCCAGTCCTGTTGTCAAAATGATTCCGCTTTTGTATCTCAGTTTTATGCATCTGTTGTTGTTGTGTTGGATGTATGTGGGTTGGCTGTGGTATAGCTTCACTTCCTGGGTACGCTGTTGAGCTTGTGCTGTGCTGATTTGTGTAGTGTGGGTTTATGTGGTGTCACTGATGTCTGTGTGCGACTGTTATGCTTGGTATGCACACACTGCTTGTTGTGCGTGCAGTGCTGTGGGTATGTTGCATTGTCATTGCCTGGTGTGTATCCCCTGATGTCCTGCATTGTTTGCTCTGTTCTTCTGCCTGTGCATTTGTTGTTTGTTTGATGTGGCTGTGTTGTTCTGTGATGGTTCACTTCTTGTGTGTGTTGTGGTATGTTGTCTCTGCATTGTTACTGAGTGGTTAGGTTGTGCACTCCTGTTGTGTGTGTGCTCCCATTGCCTTTCCACAGTTTGGCTGCACAGACCATGTGTGTTTCTGTTGTTGTTCTGTGTGTGTTTATGTTCGGTTCTGTGTTTGTCTGTAGTTTTTATGCAGATATTTGTTCTGGCATACCTGTGTGTGATGTTGGTGGCTACACCCAGGGTGAGTTTTTGTTTGTGGGTGTATAGACTGGCAAGTATTGCCAGCCTTCAGTGTGTTTGGCACTGGTGTTGTGTGCTGCAGGTGTGAGGGGGGTATGTGTGTACATTCTTCCTGGTGTTTGGCAGTCATTGATTGTGTCAATGGGCCCTGTGTGTTGTGTTGCTGGTGGACTCCTGTGAGGTCGTTGTATGCACAAGTGTCTGTTCCTAGTTAGAGTTCTGGGCCTTCCTTTCATCCTTGCGCCTATACATGGTTTGCCGTGCTGTCCCCCTTTGTCGTTGCACTATGATGTCTGTGGTTTGACTTCACTGACTGTACCAGCCATGTGCAGTTTGATGGTCTGGCAGGTGTTTTGTGTTCCTGTCTTGCATGTGATATACACATGCTTGTTGTGTGTCTTCTTGGCCTTCCATTTGTGTTCATCCAACTTTGGCTTTCCTATTTGGTGTGCTCCATTGCTGTTGGCATTTGGGGGGTGTATGTGTCTGTGTGTCAGTCTGTGATATGTATATGTGACTATGAAGGCTGTGTGTCCATTTGTATGTTTGTTCTTTGTATGTGTTCATTTGGTGCTTGTACTCATTTTTGTTTCCATGTGTGTGGTGGTGTGTGTGTTTCCCTGGCCCTGTGCTGCTGTGCTGTGTGTTGTGTGTTCCTGTGCAGCCACTCCTGTTGTGGCTGTCTCCCTTGTTGTTTGTTGTGTGGTGCAGGGTGTGGTTTTACCTGGCTTGTTGTTGCACATGGGAGTGCACAGGATGGGCACATGGCATGTGCCTTCATGGGGTGTGCTAATGTGTGGTGGGAGGAGGTGTGGGCATGGAGTCTTTGTGCCCTGCCATGACTTGGACTGGCCCTGCCTTCTGCATTTTACGCATGTATTCTCTTCTGTTCTCCGCTGCGGTGATGTGACCGGGACATTGCTGCAAGATCGCGGTAGATGTGTGTCCAGGATGCAGAGGGGTGACTTGGTAGCAGGTGGGTTATGTGTGGGTGCCCCTGTGGATGTGTTACTGTCCCAACCAGGATGTCTGATGTGATTTTGGACCCTGTGTCAGCCCGTGTTTTGTGTTTGTGTAATTGCTTACCTGCAGTGGCGTCCGGCACACCACTGGAGGCCGGTCGTAGCACCGCTAGGGCGGCGGGCGGACGGAAGTCCGCCTGCCATCCTAATCAGACCTTTTGTTTGGATAATCAAAATGCATAGATTTCATGTTTCTACTGGGACAAGGGATGTTCCTAACGATATTTTGAGATAGCGGATACAAGTTCCTTCCACTGCACCATTGTTTCTCAAGCTGTTATCCGGTATGACTTGCTGGGGTTCAACCCACAGCAAGTAACATTTGGTAGAAATAAATCAGAAACATTTTCCAGTAGTTCCTGAAGTGTGGAAATGGATGCAATGTGGCAAACAGATCAAACAAAACGTAATCCTGCATTAAAGCACTACACATTCCATTTAATAATATGATGTTACACAGAAGTGAACGTCCTAAGGGATTTCTGCAATTTTGTTGTATTTATATAAACTGAGTCATTTTTATTTCAATGCAAACAGAAAATGGAAACTTCCATGAATGGAACAATTGTGAATTGTCCATAGTTTCATATAAACAGTTTTTCTGTTGTGAAAATGAAACACTGTGATTTGTCAAGTAAATAATATCATGCATTAACCAGGTAATAGGTGGATTGTCACTAACTATGAATGATGTGTCTTTAAATTATTTTATATTTAATAGTGGGTATATAGATTCTTTCTTTGCCATTGTTTTTTAAACGAGTATTAAATGAATTGTTCAATCAGGGAAGTTTTATTGAGAAGTTGCTTAGACACGAAACCTGATCTAAGTGTTTGTATTGCCCAATTTAATTGTATATTGTCTCCTAACTATGTCTGCCAATGTTGTAAATTAAGACCTCAGGTCTCCTTCTATGAGGTCCTAGGCTGAGGAAAGTATGTGGTTTAATGAGTACATTCTCTTAGAATGTGTGTTCATTCCATTGTAGATAACATTAAAAACAGTTTGCAAGTTTTTTTGTTCTATTTACCTAATTCTTTCTCCAGCTTATTATTTCTCTGAATAGTTTCTTAATTCATTGTTGCACTGGGTTCTGCCCCAGCAGTATGACCAGATTTTAGGCTTTTTTATTTACCCAATTTTTAACTGTGGGTGAGCCTAACTATCTGTATCTCACTCTTAGTATTCACATGGTAAACGGACTATGCCTCTTTACCGCCTGTGTCTGCCTATAAGATAAGTCCGCTGTGACGCAACAAGGGTAAGGGGCACTCGGCTGGTCACACGTGAACATGTGTGCAAACAAGTGTTTACACCTGTGTGGGGTGCACATGGGAGACAACTGTCTTACACAGCCTGGGAACAGCGCAAAGGCAGCCTGACACAATGGGGACTCTGCAGTGTTAGGTCTTTACCTGTCAAAGGCCTCATTAGGGTAGTGTACACTACTAGGGAGAGCCTGTGTGCTTGACTGTTTTAACTATAGTGACACCACATTTAGAATGCAGTTTCACTTCCCCTTGGCCTACAGATATGATTGAAGTCTTGAATTAGAATGTAACCTCTGCGGAAAAACCAAATGTGCAACTTCCAAAATAATAATTTTAAATCATATGAGTCAACCAGAGTTTCCATATCTCCTTTTCTCAGCTCAAGATCAGAGCTGAGGCCTTTTCTCACACTCCTGTGTCACATTAATTACACATCTCTCCAGCAACAAGGACAAAGATCACTCCACACAGAAGGAGCAATTAGCAGTACTTCTCCCAGCTCATGAGGAGGATAGGGGAGGGGCAGAATGAGCTCCATCAAGTCCCTGGCAGTGATTTCAGCAAGGGGAGGAGCTGAGACCCCAAGAGCTGATGCGGCCAATGGATCCCATTTTGGATTGTCCCAACATGCTGAGCAGGATGTTGGGACAGGGGTTGACAGGTGATGTGGCACCCCAGTATTAGCAAGGGATGTCTGTCTTCTGGAACCTTCCTCTTCCCCTATAAACCTTTTCACAAGGGAGAAACTCTCTCTTGCCTTTGGAGTTTCTTCTTACTTTGCTGCTTGATCCTGGGACTAGCATGGAGAATCTGAAGGAGGAACTCCCTGACCCCCCCACTCAGGACCCAGGACTCTGTCCCGTTGACTCCAGGACCAGTGGGTCTCCCCAAGGGCCAGTGAGGCTGCCCACTTACTCCTACTGAGGACAGGTTGTTAGAAGCCCCGGTGTAAATGCAGGGACCCAGGAATGATAGAAACACCATTAAATGTTAGAGCCCAGATTTATTCAAAGAGAAATGAAAAGTCCATCCAATCCAGTCTTCAGCATGCCATCCAACTCCTATACATTCAAAATATAACATTCCAAACCCAAAGCAGTAAGTCAGGAGACTGGAATGCAGATTAATAGGAAAACAATATACTATTACAATGCTTCCTAATGAAATACATACACATATCACACCTTGACTTTTCTGCACCCACCATTATAACCACAAAGGAGAACTGGCACATGGAGCTTGGTGGCCAGATTTTGGAAGAGAGGAGGGTCATTGTAACTTCCTATGGTTCATAGAGGTTGCCACAAATAGTAAAATGAGACCAGGGGGGCTGCGTTACGGCAGTCTAAAGTTTGGCAATCTTTGATCTAATTTCCTCCCTAGGAGCACGTGGGGCTCTGCTGCCATTTAATCAATTTCATTTGGGGTGGACCAGGGCCCAGGGATGGTGAAAGAAAGCTGCATTTATTATTTAGCGGAGAGGGCAGGTGGGGGGCCTCCTCCTCGTGGTCCCGTCTTTCCTGGGGACCCCATACCCTGGGTGGACTTATGAAAAAGGGGGCTTGAACACCATTCTAGACCCCCAACACTGCAAGATTGCAGTGCAAAACTGTTGCGCGACCCTGATAAAAACTGGAGGGGTCCAGGGCTCCATCCCTGGGTCCCAGGATATTAAGAGTATTAGGAACTGCCAGCGTACTTCCCGCATCAAGGCAAGATGGGCACAGGACTCCATCCATGAGCTCTGGGATGCAGCAGGAGCCAGCTAAAGAAGGATTGCCGGCTCGCAGGAGTGTGGGCCATGCGGGGAATCAGCAAGGGCAGTAGGGGTACCCCCCTTGCTGCCTTCTAATATCAACCAGCTCTGGGGTGCCCAGGTCAGAGCATGGAAAGGTGGGAAAAAAGGAAAATCTCAACGCGGCTCATAATATTCACTGCACTATTGAGGCTCGCCCATAATGCTTTGCAGGGCCTTTTTTGGAAAGCATTTTTGTTTGTGTTGTGGTCCTAGGCCAATGGAACTACCAGCAAATTGCTCAGCACAACGTGCTCTGACCCCTCATATCATCTTCTGAGTCCTCACCCTAAGTTTGGGGAGGATGCTTTTACATACATTTGGAAGCTCTTCCATGGTAGGAGCTTTTGCTCTACAGTTGGGAGTAGTTTGTCCTCTAGGTACTTGGTGTAAGCTAACATTTTAGAAGAACTAGAAGGTCTTAAAATGTGCAGGCTGATTATATAGTCATGCTATGATACTTGTTTACAATGTCATTTTTATTGTGATGCTATAGAAGGGCTGTTCTAACCATTACAGTCCATGGACAATTATATGAAAAAAACACAATGTTTATTTCTGATAAATGTTTGTCTTGGGTTTTCATGGTGATTGCATATGTTCTAAAGAAAAAGTATTGATTGACCAATCATTTATTGAGTGTTATTATGACTTGCCAGGGTTTGGTGATTAATAGCCCACACCACCTCCCTAGACTTTTCTGACTCACTACCCTGTTAGAGTCAGGTGTTACAATAGGATACTGCGGTGTCTGGTTCCCATTGAGAACAATTGAGGAACTATTACATTTGCCCATTCAACTAATAGCCCAATGTCCAACATTCATTATAAATGATTTATATTCATGTAGCCAGTAATCTTTTATTTCTTTTAGGATGTGGTCCCAGAGGAAAATCAGAAAAGCCCATGTTTTCATTAATTAAGGAAATGTGTTCCTTTATCACTGAACGGCATAGATTACCCACACTATATTGGGTAGCTACAACAGGTGTTTGTATATTTTACCATGGTTTAGGACAATTAATTTTAGGTGAACAAACTCTGTGGGATGAGAGTGCGGCTGTAGTTCATGAACCACAGGCGAGGAAATTGTCCTTGTAGAGACGAAATGCCCATTCAGTAGCAGTAAAACGATGAGTATCATTAACAACCACAAGAGAAAAAGAAAGGTTCCAAAGCACAGGACCACGGAGGAAACACATTCTTGTCATGAAACCAGTGATAAGTGTGAAGCAGTCTCTGACAATATATGACTGTAGAAGGAGTAAAAAGGTTCTCTGTAAAATACTCAGTTTTCATTTTCATTGTTGGCGGTCTTTTAAAGCTCTTCAAAAGGCACAAGTTCAAATGACATAGCGTCAGGTGAAATGCCATAGTAAACCATAGGATTACGTTGGGCGGTAGCCACTCTCATATTGACAGCATCAGCTCTATTTTTTAAACTCAATGTTCTGAGCATTCAAAGAGCTGGAAATTCGAGCCGGAAGGCACTACTCTGTTCAATAGATGCCTGTCTGTTTCTCCCAGAGCCAAGCAGAGGAGGCAAAATAACATTGCCTTTTAACTCAAAAACAGTGATGGGTGGTCTTTAAGAGTGTTCAAAGGGTTGCTTGTCATGGATTTTTTTCAAAATTAGGGCACAAACTCTGGGAACTCACCAGTCGGCAGCCACGATAACCTTCACTTTAGAGATGACTGCAGCAGAGTGGCTTGTTTTAGACATCTTGGGGTCTATTATGATGGTGGGCAGATCGCCCCGGGAACTGGGACTGCCCGCTAAGGGTGCGGCGGTCTCGCATGGGCAATTAGGATGCACCCGCCATATTGGTGGGCGCATCCCGCATTTTTTGCATTGCGTTGGGCGGTGTTGTCAGCAGCACCCACCGCAATACAAAAAAGGCATGTGTGCATTTGCATGCACAACGCACCTTGGATGAGATATTCATTGAGGTATGTTCTAACGAGGTTTGTAGGACTATTGCCTCAAATTCCACTGTGGTCTCCTTCAAACTTCTTTGCACATGATGACCCTTTTCTAATTCATTTGACATCATGGCTCGAAACGTCATCAATTTATAAATGTAGACTGTTTTTAAAATAAATCTGATTGTGGATCACAACACTCACAATTCCAATGTTGTGAGTAAAATCACATAACGGTGTCAGTTACATGTTCATAATATTTTAATGCCCTCTTTGTTCACCTTATCACCTGTTCACTTTGCTATTACTTTAATAGGAGCACCTTAGTCAGATACTGAAATTATCAAAGTTTCTCTTGATTTCAGATAATAACCTTTTATTGAAATGAGAAAGAAATACATACATTGCAAAAGATACCTTATTTGTAACAAGGGTTCCTCAATTAACGATTGCCATGGAGCCGCGGAAGTCAAAGGCCACAGTTCTCCACAAGGACTGTTTGTGATAATAATTATTGATCTACCCTGTCCATGGGTTACTGGATTATCCCTCTTTTTCTAGACTGATTAAGATTTCGGCAGACAGGTTACTTCGCCACAACAGTGATGGATATCTCACCCGCTGAAATATAAATCAGGCCCTTACTCTCAAGCATATCCGCTTATAGAGCACTCAAGATTTCAGTGTGCATGCTCAGTCATTGTTTGTATGAAAAGGTGAGAGGAATCATGTAATCAAATGACATAGCGTCAGGTGGAATTTCATAGTAAACCATGGAATTACGTTGGACAGGAGCCACTGTAATATTGGCAGCAGTCACATTGTAACACACTCTTTATTTGTCATCAAATAACATAACGTCAGGTGGACTAGAAGGGCTTCACTCTCTCTGCATAGTGAGGCAAAGACGTACGTCCAAAGTTAAGAAATCCCATCAGTGATTGCAACTTTTTCAATGTTTTGGGAGGCTGCAAGGTAGCACACTTTTGAAGGAAGTCTGGAGCTAGATTCTTATCTTCACTGGACAACTTGTATCTGAGGAAGGTCAAGGTCAGATAGGCAATCTTTAATTCCTTAAAATTAATGTTGTACCTATGTGATGTCAATATGGTCACTACTCTGTCTACCCTGGTTGGGTATAGATTCAAATCATCATCAGTAAGATAGATATCATCAATGTATGACAACACAGCAGGATCGGGGTGTAAGATGTCCATAATAGATACTGAAAAGAGGTGAAGACTCTTCCTATAGCCCATGGGCAACTGCCAGAAGGAAAAACCACTCTCTGTTGAAACTATAAGCGATTAGATACTCGCTCTCTGATGCTATGTTTTGAATAAAGTACCCACTGGAAATATCCAAGGTTGGTTTGTAGTTTTTGCACACCAGGTTTGTCATTATACCTGTGCTAAGCACGTTTTGTACTGTAAATGTTCACATAAGTGAATTTAAATTCCTATTATCTAGGAGTATTCTATTGGATCTTAATCATTTGGACTCCGGGAAAAAGCAGAATTTCTATTGGTGAAAGACAACACGCTCTTACACCCCAGTACTGATTCAATAGTGCTTTTATGCCCCATTTTGCTTCTGGTTTTAAATGATATTTTGGTTCTCTTTGTAGGGGGATGATGAATTTGATCCTGGGACTAGCATGGAGAATCTGAAGGAGGAACTCCCTGACCCCCCCACTCAGGACCCAGGACTCTGTCCCGTTGACTCCAGGACCAGTGGGTCTCCCCAAGGGCCAGTGAGGCTGCCCACTTACTCCTACTGAGGACAGGTTGTTAGAAGCCCCGGTGTAAATTCAGGGACCCAGGAATGATAGGAACACCATTAAATGTTAGAGCCCAGATTTATTCAGAGAGAAATGAAAAGTCCATCCAATCCAGTCTTTAGCATGCCATCCAACTCCTATACATTCAAAATATAACATTCCAAACCCAAAGCAGTAAGTCAGGAGACTGGAATGCAGATTAATAGGAAAACAATATACTATTACAATGCTTCCTAATGAAATACATACACATATCACACCTGGACTTTTCTGCACCCACCATTATAACCACAAAGGAGAACTGGCACATGGAGCTTGGTGGCCAGATTTTGGAAGAGAGGAGGGTCATTGCAACTTCCTATGGTTCATAGAGGTTGCCACAAATAGTAAAATGAGACCAGGGGGCCTGCGTTACGGCAGTCTAAAGTTTGGCAATCTTTGATCTAATTTCCTCCCTAGGAGCACGTGGGGCTCTGCTGCCATTTAATCAATTTCATTTGGGGTGGACCAGGGCCCAGGGATGGTGAAAGAAAGCTGCATTTATTACTTAGCGGAGAGGGAAGGTGGGGGGCCTCCTCCTCGTGTTCCCGTCTTTCCTGGGGACCCCATACCCTGGGTGGACTTATGAAAAAGGGGGCTTGGACACCATTCTAGACCCCCAACACTGCAAGATTGCAGTGCAAAACTGTTGCGCGACCCTGATAAAAACTGGAGGGGTCCAGGGCTCCATCCCTGGGTCCCAGGATATTAAGAGTATTAGGAACTGCCAGCGTACTTCCCGCATCAAGGCAAGATGGGCACAGGACTCCATCCATGAGCTCTGGGATGCAGCAGGAGCCAGCTAAAGAAGGATTGCCTGCTCGCAGGAGTGTGGGCCATGCGGGGAATCAGCAAGGGCAGTAGGGGTACCCCCCTTGCTGCCTTCTAATATCAACCAGCTCTGGGGTGCCCAGGTCAGAGCATGGAAAGGTGGGAAAAAAGGAAAATCTCAACGCGGCTCAGAGCCGCTACCATAATATTCACTGCACTATTGAGGCTCGCCCATAATGCTTTGCAGGGCCTTTTTTGGAAAGCATTTTTGTTTGTGTTGTGGTCCTAGGCCAATGGAACTACCAGCAAATTGCTCAGCATAACGTGCTCTGACCCCTCATATCATCTTCTGAGTCCTCACCCTAATTTTGGGGAGGATGCTTTTACATACATTTGGAAGCTCTTCCATAGTAGGAGCTTTTGCTCTACAGTTGGGAGTAGTTTGTCCTCTAGGTACTTGGTGTAAGCTAACATTTTAGAAGAACTAGAAGGTCTTAAAATGTGCAGGCTGATTATATAGTCATGCTATGATACTTGTTTACAATGTCATTTTTATTGTGATGCTATAGAAGGCCTGTTCTAACCATTACAGTCCATGGCCAATTATATGAAAAAAACACAATGTTTATTTCTGATAAATGTTTGTCTTGGGTTTTCATGGTGATTGCATATGTTCTAAAGAAAAGGTATTGATTGACCAATCATTTATTGAGTGTTATTATGACTTGCCAGGGTTTGGTGATTAATAGCCCACACCACCTCCCTAGATTTATCTGACTCACTACCCTGTTAGAGTCAGGTGTTACAATAGGATACTGGGGTGTCTGGTTCCCATTGAGAACAATTGAGGAACTATTACATTTGCCCATTCAACTAATAGCCCAATGTCCAACATTCATTATAAATGATTTATATTCATGTAGCCAGTAATCTTTTATTTCTTTTAGGATGTGCTCCCAGAGGAAAATCAGAAAAGCCCATGTTTTCATTAATTAAGGAAATGTGTTCCTTTATCACTGAACGGCATAGATTACCCACACTATATTGGGTAGCTACAACAGGTGTTTGTATATTTTACCATGGTTTAGGACAATTAATTTTAGGTGAACAAACTCTGTGGGATGAGAGTGCGGCTGTAGTTCATGAACCACAGGCGAGGAAATTGTCCTTGTAGAGACGAAATGCCCATTCAGTAGCAGTAAAACGATGAGTATCATTAACAACCACAAGAGAAAAAGAAAGGTTCCAAAGCACAGGACCACGGAGGAAACACATTCTTGTCATGAAACCAGTGATAAGTGTGAAGCAGTCTCTGACAATATATGACTGTAGAAGGAGTAAAAAGGTTCTCTGTAAAATACTCAGTTTTCATTTTCATTGTTGGCGGTCTTTTAAAGCTCTTCAAAAGGCACAAGTTCAAATGACATAGCGTCAGGTGAAATGCCATAGTAAACCATAGGATTACGTTGGGCGGTAGCCACTCTCATATTGACAGCATCAGCTCTATTTTTTAAACTCAATGTTCTGAGCATTCAAAGAGTTGGAAATTCGAGCCGTAAGGCACTACTCTGTTCAATAGATGCCTGTCTGTTTCTCCCAGAGCCAAGCAGAGGAGGCAAAATAACATTGCCTTTTAACTCAAAAACAGTGATGGGTGGTCTTTAAGAGGGTTCAAAGGGTTGCTTGTCATGGATTTTTTTCAAAATTAGGGCACAAACTCTGGGAACTCACCAGTCGGCAGCCACGATAACCTTCACTTTAGAGATGACTGCAGCAGAGTGGCTTGTTTTAGACATCTTGGGGTCTATTATGATGGTGGGCAGATCGCCCCGGGAACTGGGACTGCCCGCTAAGGGTGCGGCGGTCTCGCATGGGCAATTAGGATGCACCCACCATATTGGTGGGCGCATCCCGCATTTTTTGCATTGCGTTGGGCGGTGTTGTCAGCAGCACCCACCGCAATACAAAAAAGGCATGTGTGCATTTGCATGCACAACGTGGCAGGCACCGCGTGGTGCCTGCCACGTTGTCCATGCAAATGCAGGGAGATACCATAGGTACCCCCCATGGGCCCCCCACAGCCCCACCAACATCCTGGGGGCCCGCAACGGGCCCCCAACTGAGGAAACCCCAAGTCTTTCAAATGCTGTTTTCCGCTGCCATCATAATATGGATGGCGGTGTCTAGCAGACGCCGCCATCATATTCAACCCTTTTCCGCCCGGTCGACTCATTGACCTTGCGGAAAAGCAGCGGACAGTCTTCCCGTCCGCTGTGGCTCCCCGCCATCATAATATGGTGAGGGGGAAATGGGAGGCGGGCATGGGATGATGTAGGGCGGATCGCCACCGCCATGTGGGCGGTGGCGATCCGCCCGACATCATAATAGACGCCTTTGTTTCTGACTTCTTAGACAAATTGCAAAACATTACAATAATTCTTCAAGTTAAATTTATCGTCATCCACCACTTTCCTAGAATTACTAAGCCAGACACATAATTAGTACTCGAAAGAGATCCTCTTATGGAGTTCATCCTCCCAATACTTTTCTAGTTAGGTTATTTATTGCTCTCTGAACTCCATACAGGTTATGGTACCAACTAAAACCTGAAATCGGCACCCTATCAGTCAAAGCTTGTTTAACCATGCCATTGGAAATCTCTACAATGCCATTCGATTCAGCTTTGAACTGGTTGCTGAATTGCAGCCAATCTCCCAGAGCAGACATTGAATCCCCGAAAGCCTTAGAAGCAAAGGCAGGACCATTATCTGAATGAACCAAATAACTGCCCCAACCATTAACAGGCAATGACATTTTTCACTACTGCTGAAGCACTTGCATTTCTCTGTGCCCAAACCCATAGGAATCAAAAACATGAATCAGTTGCCACCAATATCTGTTTATACCGGTTGACTGAGTGGAGAGGATGATTTGATCCAAATAAATCACCCTGAAGGGATCATTAGGGAAGCTGAGATCATTAGGGAAGTTGGTGAGTGTCTTTTGACAGTGGAGGGTTTAATATGCTGAAAAATGTCACACTGTCTAATAAAATTCCTAAACTGTTTATATAAACCAGACTACCAGTAACGTTTCTGTAGCATTGCTATGGTTTCATCATTTAGCATAACAAACCTTGGATGAGATATTCATTGAGGTATGTTCTAACGAGGTTTGTAGGACTATTGCCTCAAATTCCACTGTGGTCTCCTTCAAACTTCTTTGCACATGATGACCCTTTTCTAAATCATTTGACATCATGGCTCGAAACGTCATCAATTTATAAATGTAGACTGTTTTTAAAATAAATCTGATTGTGGATCACAACACTCACAATTCCAATGTTGTAAATAAAATCACATAACGGTGTCAGTTACATGTTCATAATATTTTAATGCCCTCTTTATTCAAATCAAATCCAATCAAATTAGTCTTTATTCGATATTTTTCAATCATAAAAGACATTTTACAATTAAAAGTTGTTTTGGTTGCCACACCCCCCCACTGTAATACAATATCCACAATGAGTCATTTCAATCTAATCTAAAGGGAAATATATCAACCTAACTCATCCTATTTACATATTTACATACTTTAAATATATATTATAAAAACAATTGTAAAAACAGTTTAAAAGCAAAATTCATCAATACAAAATATATCAATTACTTAAGCAGTATACATAAAATGTCACTTACTAAATGCAGTGTGCAGATTTGAATGGCAGAGTGTAATAGCTATCCCTTTAATTATACCACGCTCATTTTGCGTGCCCGAATTATCCACATCCAGTGGAGGAATTTCGACATGGCTATAACGACAGGCTGAGAGGTATCAGTTCTTAGGATCCTAACAGCCTCATTTGCTGATTTTAGGCCCAACTGGGCACAAATCGGTTTTAGCCATGATCGTCTGGGGGCACTATATTCAGGGCAAGCAAACAACACGTGTCCAATGTTTTCCTTATGATCAAGGCAAAGGGGGCACTTAGAAGTTTGGTTCTTATACCATTTTTCAGTTAGGGCATTTAAAGGTAGTGTCCCCACCCTCAGTTGGTGATACCTTTTCCAGTCACCTGGGAGGGTAATCCAATCCCAGTAAGATTCTAGGGCCGGTGCATGCTTGAGTACTAAGAAATCTTTAGTAAAAGATTGTTCAATACGGCTTCCAAAGGACTTAGTCTCAATCATGCTCCAATACAAGTCTCGAAGAGTTTTTTTGGGTGGGAAAATATTATTTACAGGTTCATCCCACAAGTGAGATAATCCCATAGCCCTATAGATAGTTTTTACCTCTCTCATCCACACTATTTTGTGTCTTGTGTCCTGGGTTCTTACCTCAAGGAAGCCTTGGGCGTACTGAGAGAGTTCTGGGGTTACCCATAACCTCCTCCAGTAGGCAACTGATCTGTACCTGGCCATATCCTCGAAGCAGTGGAATCCCAAATCATAATTTAAGGGTAGCGAAGGGGTTGACATTGGTAAGCCAGTAATGTTGCGGAGAAATTTATTTTGTGCTACCGTCAACTTTGTAAGATTACTAGGCCCCCAGAGTTCTGCCCCATATAGAAACGCCGCTCCAACCTTTGCGTTGTAAATTTTTAAAACCGGACTAATAGTTTTGGAATGTGAGGAAAATAATTCCTTGATAAGGGCTCCTGACAATTGGGCATGTCTTGTGGCTAGCTCGTTGATGTGCTGTTTCCAGTCTAAGTTATACGACAGGGTAATGCCGAGGTATTTAAAGACCTGGGTCTGATCAAGTTGAACCCCGTCCATAATAGCCTTCCCTCTGATGTGTCTTCGTTTGTGCAAGACCATAAATTTTGTTTTACTTGTATTAATAACTAGACCATGGTCTGCACAAAACGATTCAAAAACTCCAATAGCTTTCTGGAGTCCCCGCTGGGTCTTAGATATCAGCAGGGTGTCATCCGCAAACATCAACAGGGGAATCAGTCTTCCTGCCAACTTTGGGGCATCTGTAGGTTTTTGTTCGAAGTACCTGATCACCCTGTCGATGTAAAGCGAGAAAAGCGTTGGAGCTAAAACGCATCCTTGGCGTACTCCCTTTTCGATAGGAAATTTATCGGTAACACTGCCCTGCTGATTCCAGCGAACTTGCGCAAAATTGTTCTCATGCATTCTAATTAGTATGGACAAAATTTCATTTGGGATACCCTGTTCTTGTAGAGTATTCCACAACTTGTGGCGAGGAACTAAATCAAATGCAGATTTTAAATCAACAAAAGCTGCAAAAAGCATCCCCCCCCCAAAGAAGAACAATGCGCCAATATATTAAAACAAACCTAAAAACTTGATCAATAGTACTAGTGTGGCTACGGAAGCCTGCTTGCAAGGGTGACAATATGTCCTGTTCGTCAATCCATCCATGGATACGCTGCAGTACGAGCCTCGCCAATACTTTTTGTATACATGCGATCAGGCTGATTGGCCTATAATTACCTGGATCAGAGCATGCCCCCTTTTTAAAGATGGGGATTATCTCGGCTCCCTTCCAAGACTCAGGAATAGGCGAGCCTTTCGCGATACCATTGGCTAGCAGCTGGATATAGGTAGCCCATAAGTCTTTATCATGTATAAACAGGTCTGCAGGGACAGTATCCAATCCTGGAGCTCTGGCTTTGGGTATATTATTTAATGTTTTTAGGACGTCGGCTTTAGTGAAGTGTAGGTGGCTCGTAGTGATGTTTACAGGATCCACACACTCATCTTCATCTCTATCCTCAGCAGAAAACTGGGTCGAATAATGGGAAACCCATGCTTCTGGTAGCACGTGGTTCATGGGTTCGCCTCTTTTGGCCCCCCTTCCCCATTTAACAATGTTCCAGAAGGAGGTCATAGACCTATCTTTGCTGGCTTTTAGGAGATCCCTCCAGTAGCCTTCCTCCCAATCCCCCTTTGCTCTAGTTTGCAGTTTTTTATATGTGACTCGGGCATCCCTTATTAAGTTTTTATCTTTTGTTTTTACTGCGTCGGATAGGGCCCTATAGGCAACCCTGCAGGATTTATTATTATTATTATTATTATTATTATTATTATTATTATTATTAAAGGCTTTTATATCGCGCTCAAGTACTAAAAAAATAGTATCCTGGCGCGTTGAAGGCAGAGCAGAATGGGAGAGTGCAAATAACTAGGAATACAAAAAATAGGGAGGTTTAGACTATAATATTAAAAAGATGGGTTTTATCGTACCACTGATCTTCCTTCTTTATTGGCCTACGCTGCTTTTTAGTAACTTTTTTAACAAAAAACGATTTCAATTTATTAAAAACCTCATCGTGGACCATAGTTATTTCAGGTATCTGAGTATCCATAGTGGATTTTCTCCTTAATTCTCTGATGGCCTGAGTTGTTAGGTCTCTCATAGCTATTATACTTTCCTCATTAGTTGCACAGTTTGACCATCTGATGCGTCTATTATCATTTGAGAGAGTGACTTGGACATTTTCTCTCAATTCATTTCCTTTCGATAGGTCAAACAATTTAAGTGTCAAGATTAATGGGTCGTGGTCACTTTCAACCCTTGGCTCAATCCACATATCATCAACGCTAGCCCAGTTCTCTTTGTTAATCAAAATATAGTCAATGCGACTATGTCAAGTGCCATTGGTAAATGTAGGGGCACCCTGCTTATCTGAGCCCGTTCTTCCATTTGTGGCCCTCAACCCATACTCTACACATAAAACTTTTAATTGGAGTGCAGCCTCAGACCATTTTTTAATAGGTGTTAAGGAGAGCTGAGGGATATCCCAGATATAGTCCTCTTCGGTAGTAAGATCTACATCTTGGTTATCAAGTGGTTCAAAACAACAGTTAAAATCACCGCCAACAATAACATTGGCGTTCAAACAATATTGTTTTAAAAGAAAATCTAGCTGATCTACCGCCTCAGTAGGTTTGCCACCTGGTAAACCCCTTGAATAAATATTAAAGATATAAAGATCCTTATAGTGGGGTCGCTGTAATTTAACCAACAGTATGTCAGGACTATTAGTAACCAGTTGGAAAGCTGAATATTCACTGTTCTGTTTGACCCATGTCACTAGGCCACCCTTAGGCCTCCCCCTTTTACTCGGCATAGCTGAGACATAAAAATGTAAGTAACCTTGAATGGGTTCTGGATCTAGCTGCCAGGTTTCCTGAAAGAGAATTATATCCTTCGAATCCAGGAAAATTAGACAGTCCTGTGATGGAATTTTACTTTTTAGGCCAGCAATATTCCATGACATTAAGATAAATTGATCATGCACTTTGTAATTCTTGGGCTTCATACTGCTAGATTGACTCTCCCTATGTTGTTGGGGATGATCAAATTCATTTGTATTATTCCCACTTACAATCGAATTTGGAGATAGATTTACATTTTGGTCACTTTCAACAATGTGGTCAAAATGGCCAGTGGGATGGTAATCATCTTTTGTGGTGCCCAGATCGGCCCGAATGTTACTAACATTGCTACCATTTATTAGTGTATCAGCTGTCTCGTCACTTGTCTGGGCTATCAAATCTATCGAATCTCCCCCTGCTCGGACACCAGAGGGAGTAAGGGAAGCAAAATTGCATCTACCCAGTCAATCACAATCATTTAGCCCTGATAGAGCTTCATATCTGTTTCCTAGGGCCATACCCCATTCATTAAGGCGAACCTTTATTCCTCTGTTATTCCTCACAGTGTCCCACACAGGTCCCGGAGTCTTGGGAAATGTTACATTTCGTTGTTCCCCATAGAAAAATTTAAGGGTGAGGGGGACAATAGACCCAGATCTTCTTTGTGGGGGGGAAATGTGATTTAAGACATTGGGCAGAACAGCCGGATGACAAAAAGTCACTATAACACAGTCTCCTTTAAATTTTTTGGGTCGATTCCCAATCCAAGCGACCCTTTTTACTGACTTGATTTCGCATGCAAGCTGTTGTTTGCCTCCTGGTGCCATCTGCATGTTTCCCGTTAGCCAGTGCAGTGCCTTACTAGACAAAGATGCTGGCGATTCTGTTTGGTCATCCATTGGTGGAGGAACGTTAGCCAGCACTAAAACCACTGGAGAGGCTTCTTCAATAAATTGGAGGGGGTCCGTTTCCTGACATTTTATTGGCAGTATTCTTGTTATTGCTGGTGCACCGTCAGTAGCCAGCGACTGATTGTTAGAGTTAGTTGGGTTTTGGACTACACAAGGGGCGGGCGTCGAATCACTCCCCTTTTCTGTGGAACTTCTCACATTGTTCTCATTTAGATGACCCGGTTTTGATACCAGAGTTGTTAACTTATCAACCCCATCCACAGCCTTAGACTGGAGACCACTCATTCTTTTTACCTCAGCATTTAGTTTGTCGATCTTAGCAACTAGAGGTTTGATTATGGTTTTAATTTTAGTGTCTAAAATGTCAGCTATCTTCTGGAGCAGATCATCATCCCTATAGCTTTTGTCATGATCGTGGTCATCTCCATGTTCGGTGGTTGTGACCTTGTTTTTCCCTGTGGGTGTTGCTCTTTTTTTCCTATTACCTGAGCGTAAACCTGTCCGTTTTTGCTGAGTCTTTCTACATGTTCTCGCAGGTCGGATTTCCTGTTCGGGAGATGAAGGATCGTCAGACTTATGGGCCGTAATCTCATGATCAGAGTCTTTATTGTTTTCTACATCTGATGGCACTGTATTTACTACATCGTCCGACATGAGACTGCATTGGTCAACATGATGTTGGCTCGAATGAACCGAAATATCTATCAGATCCATAGGGTCATCAAGTGCTGTGGAAACTGTCTGTTGGGAACTTTGGGTTGGGCTTAATAGCTGTAGATTGGGAGACTGGCTTAGTCCCAATGACTGTCTCCTTTCGTTATTAATTTGAGCAACCACCTGGACCATATAGTTATCTATGGTTTTTGTGTTAACTGGGGGCAGTTTTTTGACAGATTTTTTGGCATGATAGACACTGCGTTGTTGCTTATCCCAATTGAGAAGAAGAGTTGGCAAACAAAAACTCTTAGTTCATCGGTATATAAGTGGCCCAAAAGGATCGCCGACGGTATCAAATTACGGGTTGGTTTAAGCAGAATTGGATAGACCAAGACACTGGAACCATCCAAATCTCGCCTGTAACATCTTTGTCGGGGTTGCTAGTCTATCGTCCCCCCAGCCATCTCGCCGATTTCTCCAGCAAACTTATGGACCATGTCACTCTTGAAGCGACAACTTCCTCTAATTATCTCCTATTAGGAGATTTTAATCTTCACTTTCTCGACCCTGGCGACACCCAGGCAGCCGACCTCCTACTGGATATCTCCTCCACTGGTCTTCACCTAAAGAATCCACAGGCCACGCATAATAAAGGGCAGCTGCTTGACCCCATATTCACAAACATTCAAAACCTCAGTCCCCATGCTCATCTCCCTCTTCCCTGGACCGACCATTTTCTGGTCCCTTTCGATTGGTACATCAAGACTCTCCCCACGCATACGCCTAAAATCAGAACCCTCATCAGACGCTGGCACAAATTGATCCCAGACGAATGGGCTGCTAAACTTAAGGAAGATATCCCTCTCCCCTCACAAAACCCCACTATCGCAGACACTGAATTCAATACTTGGCTTTCCCAATCTCTGGATTGCCTTCTACCTAGATCCAGCGCCCTTAAATGTGCCAAGAGAGTCAACCCCTCCCCTTGGTACACCCCTGAATTGAATCTCTTACGGAAGGAATGCAAGAGAAATGAACGCATATGGAGGAAAGACAAGACAGCAGATAAGAAAGATATATTCCGCACTTCCATAAAAATTTACAAACAGGCGCTCCACAAAACCAAGAGCACTTTTTACGAAGAAAGAATTGGAAATGCGGCCTGCTCTGCCCAAGAAACATTTGTCATCCTCAAAGAGCTTCTTCACGTCCCCGACCCTCCTGTGAAACCCTTGGACCCCCATAGCCGCGGAAAGTAAATGTATTAAACTCGCCACCTTCTTCGACGAGAAAATTCAAACCATTCTCGCTTCCCTACCCCCCCCTGACGCCGGCTACAAGGACGGGGACTCTTCCACCTCCCCTCACTGCTTCACCCTGCCCACTGATGCCCCCATTCCCTATCTCGACACTCTCGGCCCAGTATCCACGGAAGAAGTAGCCGCGACGCTTGCCACAATCAAAAGCGGTTCTCCCAGCGACCCTGCTCCGCTTCGTTTCCTGAAAAAAGTGTCTAGCACCATCATTTCCCCTCTCACTTCTCTTATCAACGCCTCCCTTACACAGGGAGTAGTCCCCCCCAGTTGGAAAGCGGCGGTGGTCAAGGGCCTTTTGAAGAAACCTTCACTGGACCCTCAGGACCTAGCCAACTATAGGCCAATCTCCCTCCTTCCGGGAAACAGCAAGATCACGGAGAAGCTAGTGAATAAAAAACTTTCACTATTCCTAGAAAGTAACAACTTGCTCAGGAACTCCCAGACAGGTTTCCGCCCAGGTCAGGGCACCGACACCGCCCTCCTGGCGGCAGTGGAGAAGGCCAGAAGCATTCTGGATACAGGAGGATCAGTGGCAGTGATCCTCCTGGACCTCAGTGCGGCCTTCGACACTATAAACCACCAGACTTTGATCCATCGTCTGAGTGACATTGGAGTAAGAGGCACGGCCCTGAAATGGCTCACGTCTTTCCTAGACGGCCGTTCCTTCCAAGTCTGGGAGAATAACAGCCACTCCTCCGCGATCCCCCTTCGCTGTGGTGTACCGCAGGGCTCATCTCTTAGCCCGACGTTATTTAACGTCTATATGTCCCCGCTGGAGGAATTGGTCACCCCATTCGGCGTGACAATCATCAATTACGCCGACGATACTCAGCTGGTGGTGACCCTTTCACACCCACACCAAGACCCCTCCAACCTGCACGGATGTCTCACCGAAATCCACAACTGGATGAACACCTCAGCGCTTAAATTGAACGGGTCCAAGACTGAGATCCTGTTGCTCGGACACAAAGGGCCCTCCTTGCTGCCCAACATCTGGCCTGACTGCCTGGGTGACCCCCCAGCCCCTAAGGAGGAGGTTAAGAGCCTGGGCGTGTGGCTCGAAAAGGACCTGAGTTTCAGAACTCAGGCAAAAAAGACGGCGGGAATCTGCTTTGGACTCCTCAGGGCATGTAGGAAGGTCTTCCCCTTGCTCCCTGCCACCTCTCGGAAACTTCTGATCCAGGGCCTCATCCTGGCGAGGTTAGATTACAGCAATGCAATCTATTTGGGCGCCCCGGAAGCCACTTTCAACACCCTGCAGAGAGTCCAAAACGCCGCAGCCCGCCTCCTCACTCTTACCCCAGCCAGATCCTCGGCGAAACCAGCTTTGAAGCTCCTCCATTGGCTTCCAGTCAGAGAGAGGGTTGCTTTTAAGGCCCTCTGTCTGGCCCACAAACTTCTTCAGAACAAAGGACCACCAATCCTCAAGACTTTCATCGTCCCCTATAAAGCGACAAGAGCTCTTCGTTCAAGCGAAGAGAACTTTATCACCGTTCCTAGAGTAAAAAAAGCTCGGTCTGGAGGACGCCGCTTTTCGGTACACACTGCCAAACAGTGGAACAGTCTCCCCCGGAGACTGAGAACCGAACCCAATCTCCTTCAGTTTAGGAAGGCATTGAAAACCCTCCTCTTCCCCTAATACCCTCCCTCCCCTCCCGTCACTCCTTCTGGACTCAGGTTTCAGCGCTGGGATGCTCTAGGGTTACTATGCGCTCTACAAAACTTTTAAATAATAATAAATAAATAACTGAAACATGCAGGTTTTACACCGAGGATGAAATACTCCACTTTGCAATCACACAGGAGAAGAGGTATTGTTAGAAAGAAAAAAAATAAATAAATAATGTTCTTACTTGTGAGACAAAGGGAGTGGCCCAGTCCAGTCACGGCCAGTCTCGGACGGTCTAAGACTGTCCCGCCCTTGTCCCGGGCTTAGCCCGGCCGCTCCCGCGCGCTCCCGCGACGCGGGAGATGTATGCCGTTTTAAAGCGCCTCCTGGCGCGCTCCGCCTCTACGCGACTTCCGGTTGCGGAGGCCGCTGGGAGTTGTAGTTTGACTCCCACTCTCCCCCGCACTCGGCAGCACTGATGGAGGAAGGCTGCGGCAGGGGAGGTGGCAGGGAGCGGTGGAGTAACGGCTGAGTGGCAAAGTCGGCGCCTGCAAGGGCTTCTCTAGCAGGTAAGGCGGCAGGCAGTGAGTCCAAGGTTAAACCGGAATTTTTGGAGAGACACCCGCTCCACAGCAGATGTATGCCGTTTTAAAGCGCCTCCTGGCGCGCTCCGCCTCTACGCGACTTCCGGTCGCGGAGGCCGCTGGGAGTTGTAGTTTGACTCCCACTCTCCCCCGCACTCGGCAGCACTGATGGAGGAAGGCTGCGGCAGGGGAGGTGGCAGGGAGCGGTGGAGTAACGGCTGAGTGGCAAAGTCGGCGCCTGCAAGGGCTTCTCTAGCAGGTAAGGCGGCAGGCAGTGAGTCCAAGGTTAAACCTTATCACCTGTTCACTTTGCTATTACTTTAATAGGAGCACCTTAATCAGATACTGAAATTATCAAAGTTTCTCTTGATTTCAGATAATAACCTTTTATTGAAATGAGAAAGAAATACATACATTGCAAAAGATACCTTATTTGTAACAAGGGTTCCTCAATTCACGATTGCCATGGAGCCGCGGAAGTCAAAGGCCACAGTTCTCCACAAGGACTGTTTGTGATAATAATTATTGATCTACCCTGTCCATGGGTTACTGGATTATCCCTCTTTTTCTAGACTGATTAAGATTTCGGCAGACAGGTTACTCCGCCACAACAGTGATGGATATCTCACCCGCTGAAATATAAATCAGGCCCTTACTCTCAAGCATATCCGCTTATAGAGCACTCAAGATTTCAGTGTGCATGCTCAGTCATTGTTTGTATGAAAAGGTGAGAGGAATCATGTAATCAAATGACATAGCATCAGGTGGAATTTCATAGTAAACCATGGAATTACGTTGGACAGGAGCCACTGTAATATTGGCAGCAGTCACATTGTAACACACTCTTTATTTGTCATCAAATAACATAACGTCAGGTGGACTAGAAGGGCTTCACTCTCTCTGCATAGTGAGGCAAAGACGTACGTCCAAAGTTAAGAAATCCCATCAGTGATTGCAACTTTTTCAATGTTTTGGGAGGCTGCAAGGTAGCACACTTTTGAAGGAAGTCTGGAGCTAGATTCTTATCTTCACTGGACAACTTGTATCTGAGGAAGGTCAAGGTCAGATAGGCAATCTTTAATTCCTTAAAATTAATGTTGTACCTATGTGATGTCAATATGGTCACTACTCTGTCTACCCTGGTTGGGTATAGATTCAAATCATCATCAGTAAGATAGATATCATCAATGTATGACAACACAGCAGGATCGGGGTGTAAGATGTCCATAATAGATACTGAAAAGAGGTGAAGACTCTTCCTATAGCCCATGGGCAACTGCCAGAAGGAAAAACCACTCTCTGTTGAAACTATAAGCGATTAGATACTCGCTCTCTGATGCTATGTTTTGAATAAAGTACCCACTGGAAATATCCAAGGTTGGTTTGTAGTTTTTGCACACCAGGTTTGTCATTATACCTGTGCTAAGCACGTTTTGTACTGTAAATGTTAACATAAGTGAATTTAAATTCCTATTATCTAGGAGTATTCTATTGGATCTTAATCATTTGGACTCCGGGAAAAAGCAGAATTTCTATTGGTGAAAGACAACACGCTCTTACACCCCAGTACTGATTCAATAGTGCTTTTATGCCCCATTTTGCTTCTGGTTTTAAATGATATTTTGGTTCTCTTTGTAGGGGGATGATGTGTTCGTCCTACCCTCCTTGATTTCTATATAAGGCTGTAGCTTGTCTCACAGCGCATTCATTGATGTAAATTGCCCTGCTATCTTCTAAGTTTTAACCAATAAGCGATTAGGTACTCACTCTCAAATAATATGTTTTTACTGAAGTACCCACTGGAAAGTCCTCCTACTTTCTTTTTCTTTATTGAGATTTTAGATGTTTGTAATTTCTCATCTCTCTTTACACTGTTGTCAGTCTCTCGCCCTCTATCACATTTCCTAGTATACTCCTCTTTTCTTTGGTACTCAGATCAGCTATCCCTCTTTGTTCTTTTACCCTCAGAGTCCCAAAAAGAGCTTGAAGAGGGGCTATCAGAATACTGATATCATTCAGGGTTTTACAATTTCTTTGTTGTTTCTTAAGTTATAATCATCCCAGCTGTATTTCTGAGAAGTGGGTAATCCAGTTAGTCTTTTGTCTGCACTTTCTGTTTGTTCTTTCCTTCCATGGAAGGTTTTTCTTTAACGGAGTTTCAGTGTCCTTTTTAGTTTTTAAGTGAGGCTTAACAGGTTGAGTACCCAAGGTATCAATACCTAAAGAGGTATAGCATTCTGCAACTATTTTTGTTAGTTTCCATTAATGATCTTGAACTAGGACTGCTTCCAGGCTCTGATGTGTAGCTAGAACAGGAGCTTCTCCTTTAATATTGCTTAGCATGATTGAGGTTACTGTAGAGAAGTTCCAAACTAATTTCACCCTGAGACCAGAGCTGGTGCTACTCTGTGCTCATTCTGTACCTGTCTAAGTACATTGGGAAGACCTGCCAGAGAAGGCCTACCAAGTATACTAGTGTAAAAGCATGCAAAGATGCTTCCTCAGGTGATACACTCCTCTTCAGGATGCACCATTCCAAGAGGGAAACACATAGTCAATATCCTATATTTGAATTGGGGGGTATTGTATGGCTACATGGCTGACGAGCAATTCAAAATACCTTTTTCTGTGAAAGTGGATTGTTGGTTGGCTGAAGTGTGGGCCCTGGTCAAGCAACAGCCACAATTCCTCACATAGTGAACCACAAAAACTCACTAAATTAACCTGTGCTTAACCCTGGGTTGATCGGCACAAAAAGCAGTAAGGCTTAACTTAGAGGCAAAGTGAAGTATTTTTGCAGCAAACAGTAATAAGTGAAAAAGAAACATAAGAATAATTTCAAACCAATTTAGAAAAATAGAGCAGTAGAACTGGAGTCATTAATTTTTTAATTTTAACATTCAAAATAATGCCAAAATGTCAAAGCGCCAACCGCTGACATCTAGTTGTGCGAGACTTGGGTCAAAGTCGAAAGTTAAGGCTGACCACGATGGAGCATGGTTCAGATACAAGAAGAGGATTGGGCTTGGTCAGCACTTACTTTTGTACTTGAAAATATTTCTGAGGAAAAATGTCTGCGAAGGTGAGATTTAGTGAAGGAATGCTGCAGGAAGAGTCAGAGGAGGGGGAGCGTCATCGTCAGATGACCTTGGGTTGAAGCCACAGTGAAGATTTCTACATCCAGCCTTAGCCACTGACATAGAAGTCAAAAACTCCAGTGGGACGAGGCAGAAGGCTGTTGCCAAAGACAGTTCCATGATGTTGGACACCCCACTGAAATGTATTTGCTGCTGCAGGGAAATATGTAGCGGGAGAAGCCACCAAGTCAATCCTGTCGCGATGAACCTCGGGCGGATAGTTGAGCAAGTTCATCCCAGTCTCCTCCCGGTTTCCAAAGCACTTTTTGGCCATATTTTACCTAAGTCTTACACTCTGGAAAATTGCCATTTGGGCACATTTAGCACCGCCGCCAAGGGTATAGGCCTGATGGGACTCCTCTTGGGGTTTCAGTACTCACGCAGAATGGGTCCAAGTGCAGGTTCAAGATGGTGGGAGCGTGTTATGTCCCTGTGGCTCTGAATAGAAAGTTAGCAAACTACTCTGTGGAGTCACTTTTGGTAGTCCTGCATGCAGTTGTAGATGCACAGCTTAACAGCAGGGCTGGCCAGTGAGGGTTAAAAGCAGGCCCCAGGCAGCATGACAGTGCTTCCAGGCACAACATCAGTCTAACAGAGTGAATAGCAGGTCACAGAGGCAGGCATTTCACTGAGAGTCAATCTGCAGGTCCAGTAGTGAACTGAATAGTGGATCTGCATGCCCTATTTTACACCCTGGTGCCCTTCTTCTTGAAGGTGGGAGCAGCTTCTGGAAAGGTTCTTTAAAGTGCATGGAATTTCCTGAAGCCCTCCCCTGGCTTCAATCTGGCTGCAGTGACAAAACTGGACTGCTAAGCCTTTTCTGTGGAGGCTGATTACAAGCAATTAAAAAAAAATAATAATGTTATTGTTTTGACAAAGGGTTCAGGTCTCATCCAATAAGTGTAAGCAGTACAAATATCTTAAAGAGAAATATTCAGACCCAACACATAAACAATCATAAATATCTACACATATGCTCGTCATATAGAAAGGAAAAAAAAAGAAAAGAAAAAAGGAAACAGCCTGATTCATTCAAAATGTATTCATTGAGGGTATGTTTCTAGTTTTAGCTAATGCATGCTCTTTTTCGTAAATATTTTTCATAAGAGTCATCCATTGAAATAAAGTTGAAGGATTAGGCATAATCCACTCTCTCGCCATACAAAGACGTGCTACAGCTAAAACTATAGAAAAGTAATTCCTAATAGCAAGATTATCGAATACCTTATACCCTAACTTAACCTCTTTAGCAGTCAGTGATATATTGCTTCCTAAACATTGGTCCAAATTTGTGTAACTTTCCCCAAAATTCTGACAACACAGGACTGTAGTGTAGCTGTTTTAGACTGCTTTATGTCCCATTTCCTTCTTTCCACAACAGAATTTCCCTTGGGATGAAATGGAGAAGAATACTAAAATGCTACGCTCAAACTGTCCATGGCTTCTTTGTAAGCTCGAGAGCTAAACACAGGGCCTTAGTCAGAGTGTAGTGTGCCTATTGCGTATGTATTGATAAAGACTCACAAATCTTTTATAACAGTTTGAGAGTCAGCCGAGCACTGAGGCCACATCCAGAGGAACCTTGATTTAGTGTACGTGGGACTGCATTCGTCCATAAGGACGCCTGCATGTAGATAGTCTAACACTGTCTAACAATGGTGTCTGTACTGAGCTGGCTATGCTGTAGTCAGGTGTCTGATGGCGTTCTGTGCTGCAATCTCTATTGCAGACTATGCCGTTAATGACGAAGATGGGAATATCTGTACATACATCCCTGGCCACCAGTACATCTCTTTCAATGCTTATATTGTTTTAGAGATCCCCTGATTTATCAGACCCTCTCCCAGATGTGCTATGTAAATCAAAGCTGTCCTACTTTCCATGTTTTGAATTATCATATCCCCCACTCCAGGGATTCGAGCAAACGGAACGCTGTTCGCATTAATTATATATTAGTATTTGAGTGGAAACTTTGTAGGTAAAGCTGCACCGCTGACTTTGCTTGAATTATTGACAGCCAGTGTTATTTCACTGTCTATTTTTGTTTTTGAACGAGTGATTGCAGCTACGGAAGCCGTTTGCACAGCCCCCTTAGTGGCTTCATCAGCCAATGAATTCCCTTCAACGTGAACGCCATCATGTTGATGACTCAGCGTGTGTATCAAGTGAGAGTTTTGTAGTCCGTTTCATAACTCAACTACTTGTTCTGAAAGCATTTTATGCTTGATTGTGCCACCTTTTGCATCTTTAAAACCATTTTGAATCCAATTCTTTAAATATTCATTGTATGATTGTACACAGTAAAAAGAATTGCACACTATGAGTGTGGGGAATTCTCAATCCGTATTTTCAAGTGCTATTATGAATGCCTGTAGTTCAGCTCTCTAAGATGTACAATCTCCTAGAGATTGCGTTTTTGGGACAATAGATCTGAATTTGCCATCGCGCATATAACCTTCAACGATCATGCAAGCAGCACTATAAGCTTGTTTACCAGCCGTAGCGGGTTGTGCTGATCCCTCAGTATAAATTATACAATTGTATTCATATTGCAGGAATGCTTGTGTTTTCAAATAAGGATCAAAAAAGTATTCAACATCAGTTGCAGCAAGAGAATTAACCCACTGTATTCATCTCAGATGTTAAGCTTTTGAATTCGGAATGCTTGCTTTTGTAACTGCCTCTAAGGTTGGTACAGGAGTTATGACCATAATGCGTTTCCCCTGTGCTAGGGCTCTTTCTTTTGCTATAGCGGTTTGAACTGCTGTCAGAAATTTTTCTGTTGAACTGAATTTAATTTCTGCTTGTGTGTACAAATGTGATTTGTATACAATTGGTATTTTTTCACTTTCATTAAAAGTTAAGTATGTGAATCTAAATTGACCCGGAATGATTCGGATTACTAAGTTGCGTACGTTTACGCGTGTTTGTAAATGTTTTGTTGCTAACATGTCTGTAGAGAACGCAACATTTCTGTGTGTTTTTGTGTCCAATATATTGTTTTAAAATCAGGTTTGATTATTTCATAGGGATGGTTAACCCTTTCTGGTTAGTTTAGAATGTATGTTCTTCCAAACTTCAGGAAACCTAGAATTGACTGTAAGTTTTTCAGCGTTTTTGGAGGTTAGAGCAGGACACACTTTTCTAAAAAGTTGACTGCCAGGCTTTTCCTTTCATTTGGTAGTTCATATCCTCGGAAAAGGATGTTGAGATGGGCAATTCTTGATTTTTTTAAATTGAATTTATACCCTTCAGAGGCGAAGCCCAGTATAATGGTGTTCACCCTGTTCAAGTGCCTGTTCAGGTCCTCGTCTGTCAGATAGATCTCATCGACATATGACAATGCATCATCATCATAAGTTTGTAGTAACTCTGTTACCCTTGCTGAGAATAACTCCGGATTATTCTTGAATCCTTGAGGGAGATGACAGAATTGACGCTGGGTCCTCATTATTGAGAAAGTGGTCAAATACCTACTTTCTGGTGCAATGTTTTGACAAAAGAAACCATTTGAAATGTCTAATGTTGTTTTAAAAAAATTTTGCACAATATTATTCATTAATGCTGTACTGTGTGCATTTTGCACTGCAAATGTTTTACAACAAGAGTTTAGGTGTCTGTAATCCAAAACTAGAAGATATGTATTGTCTCGTTTGGAAACAGGAATCAAATGAGTGTTCCTCGACAAGGTGCATCTTTCAATCACCTTTTGCTATTCAAGTTAATCTAAGATCTTCCTGACCTGTTTATTAGCTTCTTGTCTAACTGGATACGGCCTTTGTGCAGTTGGTTGATTTTTTAACTGGATCTTGTGGTGAAATGCGTCCTCATCCCATCGAACATGGTTTTTGTATAATGCTGGGGCTTGGGCAACTGCCCATTTCGTGGCATAAGTATATTTAAAACGTACTGGAATATGGTTGGAGAAGGCTGGAATAATGATGTCTTCGCCATGTGGGCACTCTCTGACAAACTCTGGTGGCCAGTCTTGTTCCACTAGAAGTATATCATAACCCTTAGAAAGTCACTCCCAAAAGGGTGCTTTCACTTTTCTTGGTATGTCTCCCTTCATTCGGAGTGTTATTTCATATAACCTATGTGGAAAACTGACATTGGTATCTGCAGTTTCAACTTCATTGTCCTCATTCAAGTCCACTGTCTCCAGAAGTTCCTTCAGGTTTTGGCGAGCTATTGATACTTCTGCTGCGGTGTCCCACTTTGTCTGAGCCCATTCTCCGTTCATGAGTTGTGTCCTCAAGTTCCTCTGCATGTATGATCTTTAGACCTGCTACCTTCTCTTTGGTGAATTGAGGTTTTGGCTTGCTTTTCTGAATGTGTTGATCATCTTTGGACAGTCGTTCTTCTTTTTGATCTGATCGTCCTCTTCTTTTGGATGTCTGTGACGAGATCTGAAAGGTACGAGAGGAACGTGTATCAGTATCTTGATACCTGTCAGGTTTTCTCAAATTATCCCTATTCCTGAGGTTGCATCTCTTTTGAAAGGGCTCCTTTTGAGGAGACTTACCTCGGGATTGAGAATCCTTCTCTTTTGCATGTTGTATATTATTTTCTCAGTTCTTTTTAGAAGAGGTAGGAGTGTTTTTAGTAAAAGCATTTTCAGGACTTTCAGACAGTTGTGGTTTAACTGTATAATTCTACTAATCTTTGTTTGTTACTAAGTAATTCATCATCCGACATTGCTTCAATGTCAGGGTCAGGTGTATAGCCGGCTAAAATCGGCCCAGTTGCTCCTGGTCTACCTAGTGGTCCGAGCCTGGGATTGTGATTTTAAATGTTTGAGGGCGCCTTTAAACCAGAGCTCATGCTCCTGGTATGTAAGTGGAATTTCAATATCCTCGAAAGGAATATATTCCTCAGGTGGTTTCTCTCTTCTTTATAGAAGTGAAACAAATGTGTTACTGGATTAGATTCTGGGAATACTATCCATGAATAGAATACCTCTGTCTGGTGATATTCATGTGCCTCTATCACAAAAACCGCTCTACCACCTCTTGATGTTAGGCCATGTTTTATAAGTTTTAGAGTGATGGCTCTCCTTAAATTAGGAGGAATGCTTATAGCATGCTCATCAGTTTCATTAAAACCTGTTAAGTTAAAAGCTGGTACGGCGTTGTCGCCTGCAGCTCCACCAGTTTCAGTGTCGTTGCCGTTTTTGGACATTGTTTAATGAAAGTTGCAGAGCAAGTTTCAAGGGAACATAGATATGGTGCACAATATATTGGAACACTGTATCCTTCAACATTCATCAAACCAAAAGCTAATACATAGGATTTTCTATCCTACTCAGCTATGGCGGATATTATCCACTCCCTTTAGGTCAAATTTGTCTGAGATTAACAGCGAAATTTCCGAAAATAAAGAATATCTACTAAAGTGGAAGGTAACCAAACTCCAAAAAGATATTCAGAAATTCAAGAAACAGTGTTCCCTTATCTCAAAGATGACTACCTCATCTAATAGAGGATACTCATTGGATGAAGGAACTGAAGGTAGCAGGAGGGGCTCCAGTGATAGCAACTCCAGCTCCGACAGCAGAGGGAACAATATCAAGAAAAGGAACCGTTACCACCCCCATACCAATTACGCTCATGTAACACAATACCAGGAACCGCAACCACCCGTGCAGGCCCCCCTTTTGGCAAAGACCCATGTACCCTCAATGACCTCCACAATACTACCCTTTTTTAGGCAGAGGTTGAGGCAGAGGAAGAGGGTGCAACAGAGGAACGCACAAAGGGGTACAATGGCAGGACCAGACCGCACCACCGATGGAAACCAGGAGCCGGTTCAGGGGGAAAAGGAATTGAAAACACTTGTTGTCAATTTATCTCACAGGACTCTGACCGACACTGAGGTGAGAGTCCTAGAGAAAGGATTGGGTTACGTACCCACCCCTAGAACCGATAGGTTCAGTGACAACTGTGAAATCCAGGAATTTTTCAGAAAGATTCGCCTCAAGGCTTTCTTCCATGACACTCCATTAAATGAGAATGATGACTCTGGTCTTAAGAACCCCTCCACCTTTACTCCCAAGAATGGGATGGTACCCCCAGAAGTACTGACATTTGAGAAAGCATTCCTGAAGGACCTAGATGGGATCCCCAAAGTGCGACCCTTTAATAACCTCTCGAATGCAGAGAAAGCAGCAGCGAGATCTCTAGCTGAGGACACGAATATTACCATCAAGCAGGCAGACAAAGGGGGCGCCACGGTAATCCAGTCTACCGATAACTATGACCAGGAGTGTAAACGCCAGCTCAGCAATACCAGATACTACACCCCGATCTCGGCTGATCCAACACCCAGACACAAAACTGAGATCACCAGTATGGTGTTTGAGGCTGAAGCCATGGATGGATATCCAAGAAGGAGGCCGATTTTCTTATCACCAGGGACCCAAGGGTACCCTATTTCTACACACTCCCCAAGATCCACAAAGGTACCACCCCAGTACGTGTGAGACCTATCGTGTCAGGAATAGGGTCACTCCTTGAACCATTGTCCCAGTTCTGCGACCACATTTTACAACCCATAGTGGCAGGAACACCAGCATATGTACGAGATACCACAGACATATTGTGCATCATTGAGAGAGTATCTGACATGGCTGATATCAACCTTCTAGTCACATTAGATGTAGAAGCGTTGTATACCAATATCACACAAAGAGAGACATTGAATGCAGTAGAAACCTGGTTGAGGAAGGAGGAGTGGAATTTCCCAACGCCCATTTCATTCATTATAGGGTGTGTCACTATTGCCCTCACAGAGATCTTCTTAGAGTACCAAAACCAGTTTTTCCACCAATCACAGGGAACTTCAATGGGGAGCACCTTTGCTCCCAGTGTGGCCTGCCTCTATATGGCCCACTTTGAGGAACACATCATCAGGGGCGCCAACAATCCATATATCAATAACATCACCTTATGGAGGAGATTTACTGATGATATTACCAGGATATCTGGGGATCTTCGTGCTTTGCCTCGGCGGAGGACCGTGAGAGCCTGGGGGCCTCCGGAGGGAGCAATACCGCACATTACCAGGCACGGCGGCCTCCCTGGTCTCCCCAGGTGACTGCGGACCCTGGGCCAGGTACACAGAGTGGGCTACTACCGACATTAGGGCAGAGAGGATCACCTTCCTATATACTTCCAGCGCTAACTTAGCCATGCCTGCCGTACCTTCATGTCACCCCTACAGGGCTTCTATCTGCAAGGCGTCCATACAACGTGCCCGCCCCTGTTGAGGCACCTCATTCTAAATAGGGAGGAGAGTCACAGAGCGACACCAGGCTCTCCTAGATGGGAATGATTGTTGTTCCCACATGTTTTCTTTACAAGCAGAGAATTAAATGTTGTAATATTGGTGCACGCATGTTTAAATATCCTTTATTAAGGACACATGTCTGCACAATATTTTTGGTCCCATAATTCAGAACGGAGCTAGAATGAGAGAGATTTTAATGATTTTATGTTTGCGTATGCACTAATGTACAAATGCACCCCCAATGTATCACAACACCCATTAGGAGGTAACAACCAGCAGGGATGACTGTTTGTAAAGACTTAAGCAGCAACCGAGACAGACTCATGCCTGTTATCTTTTTTTCCATACTTTTGTCTCCCTAGGTCCTCTTACAAAGACTATATTAGCAAAGATATGTAGTACCTCCTGGATTTTAGCTAGCTATTAGAAGCACCATTTAGTGTAGATATTAACCTTGTTTTCACTTTATCACATCAATAGGTCCTGAAGAATTGCCTCGGTATTTTATAACCAACAGGGCAAGAAACATGTCGACCCAGAGAGTAGAGCATAATGTCACATGACTACGGCTCCGTGGGGGAATTGCCACTCTAATACATTTTGAATAAGGTGGATTACCAGCCGGAATAAAACTTAACTTGGAATATCCAACCTTTTTTAAACACGCACTCACTACACCTCACTATATCTACACCTTCACGGGCCACACACCTCCACTTCATCATACGGCAAAGGAACAAATGATCTCCGACAAAGAGCCCCTTCGCGGGTGCCCATTGGGCATTGCAGGGCCGGCCCAACTAGGACCAGGCTCAAATAATGAAGCATGACACCTATCTTGCTGGGTATGTGAGGACCCTATCTCCGCAAAAATGGGATCCCCCCATCCCTCTTCCTCCTAGTTCTAGTCCAACTTCCCCTCCACCACCACTGACTCGCTGGTGGGTGGCCCCTTTCCTAGAGGAAAAGCTTCCATCCCTTTGTTCAACGTGACTCAGGTGGGCACAAATACTGGACCTCTTTAAAAAGCCCCCCCTCATTCCCTCCTTTGGTATGGATATTATCCATACCAGTTTTATGGGTAGGGGTCTCTGAGAAAAGCACAACTGAGTTATTTCAGTATCTAGCGTTAAATTAGTGCCTTACCAAACCGAAGGGCGCCATGTAGTGTGGTTCTTATATCCCTGATAGGCTCTGCGCATTGGAATAATATACACTATAGTTTTGACACAGGACTGAGGTCAGTATGTCCATCAAGTACATAAAACTTAATTACTTGTGTGTGCCAGCTAACTCAGAGGTCACTAGAAACTTTCTCGAATGAACAAGAAGGGATTTGTGTCTTACAACCGCATAAACATCACAACTTTGTTTCCCTTAGAGTCGGAACAATGTCTTCAGAGTCGTGGAAACAATAGATAACCGCTTCACTCAGTCAATCGTGCATGCTTTGTTTCTACAGAGTTGCACAGAAATAGAGAGACAGGTGTTTCAATAAAAAGGGTTTATTGAACAGTCTTATTTCTCATGCAAAAGTTATGGCCTGCTACAATCGTGAGACAGAATGCGAAGTATAAAATGTACAGCGTTAGCAGCAAGATGAAACAAAACCGTCATAGCATGTCTTGTAGCTATGACATATATTGATTAAAATACATGCATAAATAGCACAGGCTAAAATACTCAACTGGTGCTTCTAAAATAATCCTACCCCAGTGTACCTAACCTAAGTCTAGTACGAGGGAAGAAGTAGGTGCTGTCCTAGTCTGGTTTAGTTATGCCAAGTGTTGCCAAAAGTTGCTCTAGGTTCTAATCAGTGACATACCTTAGAAAGAGAGAGGTTGGTATCTCTTTCCTGGAACTTGATCTCTCATATGCTGCAAGGGGAGTCAGAAACACTGGAGCTGGATTCTTGGCAAAGAGGATGACAGCGTCTTGTCAGTGCGTTATTTGAGGACTGGACTTCCTTCGAGACTTGCTGTGGTGAGCCGCATCGTGCAAGTAGGTAGCCGAACCGCACCATGCCTTGCCATAGTAAGTGAAGGTATATTTATACCTTGAAGGTGTTTAGGAATGCCGGTATTGATGTAAAAGTCGGGCATAAGAACGTCATGAATGAACCCCTAAGGAATAGATGCTCATGAATGAGAAATTAGTTCTTGGAGAAATCAATAGCCAGGCGAGGGGAAGACTTAAAGATTTAAGAGTCTGGTTTTCAAAGAACTCGTTGTGACGTAGATGAACGGATGTAAGTAGTCATGCCTGTACTTCGTTAGCATGGATAATGCCTAAATAAGGCCAGGATTTCTATGCCTACATAAGGGCAATGTGAATTGTACCTATAAAAGGGCATGCATCGGAAAATTGATATGGAATTGATATGGAATCTAAATCGATACATAACAGGACAAGTATAAAACATATGAAGTATGTCAGCTGCCCTTTGGCCACATTTAGGACATTTTGTTTTATCCAACCCATCTCTGCATGGTCGCTGTGATAATTGTTGCCACTTACAATTTTTTTCGAGAGTATAATATAACATGCAAATAGTACTAAACTGTTGTAGTTTTAAATTAGTAGAATGGGTAGAGTTGTTTAAATTATCCAAGGCCAGCTCAATTTCAGTAGTATCTATAGCCATATCTAATACCCGGCTCCACTTATCAGCTAGATAGTTCATGTTAGTGAATTTTCAACCAGCATAATTGTTGATAAAATGTGCTGATTCTTGTTTTTAGAGGCAGATTTAAAAAATATGTTATCAATACATGGGCGCGTGGAACTTGTAGTAGAACTTGTAGCAATTGCCGATTTAAAAAATAATCTTTAATTTGCAAGTTTTTAAAAATTGACGGTATGATCACGGAATATACCAGGGAGGGATGGGTTATTCCATAGTTTAAGATGTTCCTGATTAATAATATCTTCAAGTGTTTAAGAAGAATAGTATAGAATTTCATGCCAGATAAGGAACATAACTCTCACAGTCTTAAATTGGACTCTCTTGTAGTAATTAGGATTGTTAATTCTATACAAAAACCATTTACTGTCCATGCTGAGCGATAATAGAAATCCAGAATATGGCTGTCTATCAATTAATAAACTTTGCTAGCGACCAGAAAATGCTGCCCAAAGGTAAACTTTGAAATCAGGAAGTTGTAAGCCTCCAAACTTAAAAGGGAATGTAAGAGAACTTATTGCATGACTTGCTTGCTTATAACACCAAATAAAACTACTAATTGCACCTTCTAATTTTTTTAAGAAATAATTTGGGACACGAATAGGAATAGCTCGAAATAAATATAAACATTTTGGTAGTATTGTCATTTTAATTATATTTGTTCTCCCTATAATAGTTAGTGGGAGCTTACTCCAGATCTTACATTTTTTCATGACTGAGTTCAGTAATGTTTCATAATTAAGTTTCCATATCTGTTCTACACAGATTGTAATCTGAACTCCCAGATACGTGGCTACAGTGTAGCCAACAGTTATTGCTGTAGTTGATTGTATACTATGTATAATTTGGGTTTTATGTGCTTTTATTGTATACCCTGAAAAGCAGCCATATATTCTTGCCTACTCTTGTATGATATGCAATGCTGTTTCTGGATTGGCAGTGAAAACCACAATATCATCAGCATACGCAATAGCCTTCAGAGAAAGTGTTTGATGACTAAATTAAATAATACCAGTTTTTTGATTTAATGCTGTAAGAAATGGTTCTATATATATGGCAAAGGGTGAACAGTCACAATATCGAAAAAAAATATCGAATTGACAGAATATTGAGTTTTTTATATAGAATGGACAGAAAAATATAGTGGTGCAGAATATCGAAATGCAGGTAAGAAATATCGATTTCCATAATATCGATGTTAGTAATATCGACAATCATAATATAGTTGTCAAAAATATCGATTTTTTTATAGTGTTTTAAGTGTCAGTATATGTCTTAAAAGTATGTATTATTTTTGTGATGTATATTTGAATTTTTTCAAAGAACTGAATTTTAAGTTATTTAATTATTGTGTAATTTAATTCCATAGCGGGTTGTGGGTTTATAGGGAAATAGGATGGGAAGTAATTTAATTATAGTAAATTAAATATACATTTTTAGGAATTATTAAATATTTTTAATTTAATTTTGCATTTTAGTTCTGTTGCGGGTTGTGGGTTTATAGGGGAATAGGGTGGGAAGTAATTTAATTGTTAAAAAGTAATTCTTTATTTTTATTTATTGGAATGGAAAATTATTATTTGTTAATTAATTATCAATTGGTAATGCATTTTTATTAATTGGTAATTATTTTGTATTAATTGGTAATTATTTTTTATTAATTGGTAATTATGTTTTATTAATTAATTGATAATTATATTAATTGTGTTAATGTATTATTCAGAGTGGGTTGTGGGTTTATAGGGGAATAGGGTGGGAAGTAATTTATTTGTAATTAAGTAATTATTGAGATTATTTGTGTGTATTGATAAATAATGTACTGTTAATTGATTATTAATTAGTAAAAAATGTAATACTTCATTAATTTTATATTACTTTTAAGACATTTAAAAAATGTGATATCTTACCAAACTATATTATTTACAACGATATTTTGGATTCCATATTTTTGTACTTACCTGTTTGTAGATAGGAATTCAATATTTTGGCGTTCTATATTTTTTCCATGATGTTTTGGCAGGTCGATATTTTGCTCCTTGATATTCTGTCAGTGATCCAAGGCAAAGAGAAATGGAGAAAGTTGGCATCCCTGCCTTGTATCGCGTTGTATAGGGAATATCGCAGAATGAAGATTATTATATATAAATTTAGATTGAGGATTGATGTATAGTGCTCAAATCCAGTTCATTAATCGACTTGGCAAACTTAACTTAATCAGTGTAAGCAATAGTGCCTCCCATACCACCCAGTCAAATGCTTTATCAGCATCTAATAAAATCATCCCCAGGCTGCTATGTGTCCTTTTCACAATATTGAATGCAGTTATAGCTGTATTTACATGCGCCGTAGTGTCTCCATGTTGGTGTATAGATACTAGATTAGACATATAGGGCCAGATGTAGGTGGCCAATTACTGGTCGGTAACGGCCGAATTCGGCCGTTACCGACCGGTAATTGGATTTTGAGATGTAGGGCCAGTCATTTTACAGAATCGGTAAATTTACCGATCGGTAAATTTACCGATTCTGTAAAATACCGAATCGGTATTTTTACCGATTCGGTAAATCTGATATGTAGGTTGGACTCTTCTGAGTCCCACAAGCCTTACTAAATCGGTATTTTACCATCAAATTCAATTTGATGGTAAAATACCGATTCCGGTGTGCATGCACATGTGTGCATGCACACCTGTGCCATATGACAGGCAGACCTGCCCTTAGGGCATGTATGCCTGGCACATGGCACCCGACCCTGTTATGGGGGTGCTAGAGGGTGTCAAAGTGACACCCCCTGCACCCTTGTGAAATTCGGTATTTACCGATTCGGTAAATACCGATTCGGTAATGCCCATTCATTCCTATGGGCTTCAAAGCCCATTGGAATGAATGGGCATTACCGGTCGGTATTTACCGAATTGGTAAATACCGAATATTACCGATTCGGTAAATGCACATCTGGATTTACCTACATCTCCCTCCTTCTATTTTACCGATTCATAAATACCGAATCGGTAAAATTTGGTATTTATGAGTCGGTTAAATAGATTTACCTACATCTGGCCCATAAGCTGCTAAACGACTTGCTAATACATTGGGAAATTATTTTTGCATCAGCATTAATTAATGATATTGGTCGGTAAGACCCACATTCATCTGCCGTCTTTCCCTTTTTTTTTAAGAAAAAACACTATATTAGTCATGTCCCATGACTTGGGGATTTTTCTGCATTCTCCGATTTGATGGATACCCATACTCAATAACGGAAGAATAGAATTTTTTAACACTATGTAAAATTCCACTGGTCTGGCATCGTCACCTGAGGCCTTACCAGATGGTAGTGTGGTTATAGCAGATGTGATTTCTTCCATAGTTTTATCATGTTGAAGAGACTAAGCTGCCTCAGCACTAGGAGAGCGAAAATCCCCTGTATGTAAATAATCTTCTCTCATACCTATGTCAACTTCCTCAGGCTGCATATAAAGCTCCATATAAAATAGCTTAAATTGTTCCAGAATTGTATTGGCAGTATTATAAAGCAAACCATCTGTTCCCCCAATTCAGACATGGCCATATGTAAATCAGTCTGACCCTGTGCCTCATGGGAACATTCGAGCCCAAACTGCCAAGCCATGTCTTCCCTGGACCGGAAACAAGCATCCAGGGACCGGTTTCTGGCTAATCAGCCATCATCAGCCAGGCTAGCTTGAATCCAGTGGCAAAGTGAGCAAGGGACCCACGTCTGGGCATACCCTGCCAACTTAGGGTGAACAAAGCAAAAACAAAGGGGATGATGGACCGAGTGTTGAACATGGCAAGCACTCACCCTTAGTCAACTGATCAGGGTTTAATCCATCATCATTCTTTAGCTCACTCCGCCACCCCAGTTCAGACATGGCCATATGCAAATCAATCTGACCTTGTGCATCATGGGAACAGTCCAGCCTGAACTGCCAATGTCCTCCCTGGATCAGAAACAAGCATCCTGGGACCGGTTTCTGGCTAATCAGCCATCACCAGACAGGCTAGCTTGAGTCCAGTGGCAAAATGAGCAAGAGACCCAGGTCTGGGCATACCCTGCCAACTTAGGGTGAACAAAGCAAAAACAAAGGGGATGATGGACCGAGTGTTGAACATGGCAAGCACTCACCCTTAGTCAACTGATCAGGGTTTAATCCATCATCATTCTTTAGCTCACTCCGCTACCCCAATTCAGACATGGCCATATGTAAATCAGTCTGACCCTGTCCCTCATGGGAACATTCGAGCCTGAACTGCCAAGCCATGTCTTCCCTGGACCGGAAACAAGCATCCAGGGACCAGTTTCTGGCTAATCAGCCATCATCAGCCAGGCTAGCTTGAATCCAGTGGCAAAGTGAGTTAATCTGAATTTTAGCCTTTTTGTCTGCAATCTGATAGGCCAATATCTTACCGACCTCATCTTCGTATTCATATTGAATACAGCGATTTTTATTAAAGGTAGCTGCGGTATTCTCTTTAAACTGCCTAATTAGAATAGCCTGTGTTTTTATCATGGACAAATATATTGACTCTCTATTTAAACCCTTGGAGATCAGCTCTGCTGCATGTGCTAATTCTAATTTTCTTAAGGTCTCACAAGTTTCATTAAGGCTATTTCTAGAAGTCTTATTTATTTGACAAAAATACTGTTGCGTAAAACTGCGTATGTAAGCTTTCATTGTATCCCGTATAATGAATGGGGGAGCAGGATTCATATTAGATTGTACAAACTCATTGAGAATCCCTTGAGTACATGAAACATACCGAGGATTAGACAACAAGTATCTCGGGAACGAAAACAATTGAGAGTTCTTCTCCTCAATATATAAGTGAAAACTAATCAAAAGCGTATTGTGATCAGATTACAAGCTAGTCAGGTGTAAGTGGTTCAGTACTCAGCTCCGCTCCACCATTCTGCCAGCAGATGACCCATTGAGACACACTTAATCCCTCTATTGTGTGACTGGGAGGAATTCATAAAATCTAACTGTCAGCTACACCGAATAATGTGAACTGAGACATGCTGAGGCACAAAACGGCTAAGGGCAGCAAATTGCCAACTTCCTAAAAGTATGAACTATCAAGGGTGTGGCTGAATGAATTATTTACTTTTTTTGAAGGGAAAGATATTTAATAAACTTGACCAATGTTTACATTTCACACTTCTTCAGTTGCAATGTTTACATTATAATCAGACTAGAATAAGGATAACCACTCTTCTTTTACATGAATGACTTTCCAATCATTACCAAAGCTAAACCATATTACAGTCATGCAACATTAGCAACATTTTAAACGAAAAAGAAAACAAGAATGACAATAAATGGTGCATTGACAGACACACGAAGGGAAATAAATTGTGTTGTACCAGTCCAAACTATTTCTTAAGAAGTGATTAGTTCATAGAAGCTCAAAGGAGGCTAAAACCCTCTCTGTATCAACATCTGGGTTCAAACATCATTTAATGTGGAAAGGATTATCATTTATATAATTTCTTCAAACATTCCATATGGGTGAACACTATTGATGAGTTTCCAGACGGTTGGCGCCAACACGTTTTGAGCCACAATTGACTGGGTGTTCTTTTCAGGGCTGTGGGCTGGTGAGCGCTTGTGTGTATCTATGGGAAATGTGAAAAACACTGGGTTATTTAAAAAGTGACTCCCTCTCATGGAAATCTGTAAGTAAACTGTACTGCAGTGTTAAATACCTTATTTTTTCAAAGCTGGAAGCGGAACGAAAGCTTTTTTACAGCTTATTTCTGCGATTTAATGGAGGTAACACATTTTAACTGCATCAGGATATGTGAGCGGTTTTGGAATCCATGCCTTGGGGAAACAAACAGTAAACCAGCTAAGTATTCCAACTGACAGCTGCCTGTTTGAACTTAAATTCATAACCCATTCGAAAAGTGTAGTTCTATTTGGCTCACAATTATGAAACCAAAAATGTGGTAGCACTTACTTGAAACGCTAGTATTCTACAAATAACAGTGGGGCATATTATCAAGGGGGTTTATCTCTGCTTTTTTGGCTTTAAAAGCCAAGAAAGCGGAGAAAAAATTATCTTCCTATTACCTGGCTGTCGCTAACACCAGTTAGCCACAGCTAGTAGGAGATAGCGACCATCTTGGGCCCCACTTTGCATGTCAGTGATATTTATCACTAATGACATGCAAAGTGGGCGTGCCAAGATGTTAGCGACTGGAAACAGTCGCTAACATCGCTATCTCCTATTACCAACTTTTGGAGATATTCGCGCTATGTGCGAATATCTCCAAAAGCTAACACCTGCCCTGAGCAGTTCTTAGCCATGTTATCCAATGGGAGGTGGATAACATGGCTAAGAGCATTAGCTCGGTAATGCATGAATATCGCGGACTTTTCAGCGATATTCATGCATTGCGGCCGTTTTTTATCGCATTTGCGATAAACCTTGGTAATACCAAGGTTTATCTGCGACAAAAATTGCCGCAGCTCAGCGGTAACATTTTGTCTCTAACCAAGCAATAGCGATAATTATCGCTTTTGCTTGGTAATATGCCCCAGTGTCCCTGCCATCATCCTCAAGTCATTAGTGACCTCGCTCTGTTTTTGGGTCTTAAAAAGCAGACCAAAACAGTTGATTTACATTGAATAAAAGCGCATAGAATTCTGGTGCGTGTAGTCCATAAGAAAGTAAACTGTACCCATGACAAAAAGTTGCAGTGAGAATGTTGTAATTTATTGATTTCTGACAGTTTGTTCAGACCATTTGTCACTTTATTGAATTTTAATATTAAATATTCCTCTTTTTTAATCAATTGAGCTTTTAAATCACCACCTCTGGAATGTGGCTGAATGACACTGAGTACTGTCTAACGAAATCCTTTTCAGAAGGTTTGAATTCGCAGAACTGATTGACCACAGGGTCAGATAATGTTTTGGTCTTAATCCTTGATTTGTGTTGTTTCATTTTTTGATAGTTTTTCCCAATATAAAATTTCTCGCAAGTACATATCATGGCATAAACCACATTTTTGGTCTTGCAATTCGAAAATGTGTTCTTTTTCCAACGTATTTGTCCATGAGTAAATATGGGGCTACATGTATCAAAATTGTATATTGCGAATACCTAATTGCAAATTTCTGTGAATCGCAATTAGGTAATCGCAATTTACAATGAATCAAACTCAAAGAGATCCGGATAGCAATTCCTAGGGGGTCGCAAAACGCTCTACCTCTTTAATATTAATGCAGTAGATCGTAATTTGCGATCCCCTAGGAATTGCAAAAATCACGGGGAGGGTGGCCTGCTGGGGTCGGCAGACCACCATGTCTGTGATTGCTTTTACAATCACTGAAATTAGATGCTTTACAAAAAGTGAAATGAAAAGTTTTCTTTTCATTTTATAAGAGGAGGCAGTGGTTCGTGGGACCACTGCCTGCTCTTAAAAATGCTTTTACAAACTTTCACAAAGGGGAACAGGTTATCGAATCATAAATTAGGGTTTGATGCATGGCAAGAGCATTTTTTGCGTTTGCAAACGGGCTGATCCTGAGAATCAGCCCGTTTGCGACTGAAAAAACCTGTGATACATGTGGCCCTATAGTGACTTCAATTATTTGGGAGCAAGCAAGACAATTCCCATATTTATGTTGCCCTTGGACTGCCTTGAGATTCCATCCTGCCACTAGATCTGCTTTTTAGATGGCTGATTATAGATTGCTTTTACAATCTAAGAGCCAATGCTCCAGATATCATCAATACATTGAAGTCATTGAACAACATGGCCGACAAAAGGATTGTTGGTATGGATATATCTCACCATCAGGTAATCATGTGGATCAAACTTCTGCCCTTCAACTTTGCAGAATTTTGATTTACATAATTACTTGATGGTGTAATTCGATGTTATGTCTCTTTACTTGCAAATTCCCCAAGACGAAGGGTAGGAAGTGATTGAATTCTTCCTCAATAAAAGACCATGCCCCCACAGAGTACCAACGGATTTCATACTGAAGTTAGCTGCCCTTGCGCTGAAAAAAAACTTTTACATTTGAAGATGAATTTTTCCTCCAAGTCAAAGGGACTGCCATGGGTTGTCCCTTTGAACCAGAAATGGCAGTATTCTTCATGGCACTCTTTTAGATGAAAAATATCCATACCAATAATCCTTTTATGTTGTTCAATGATTTAAATATATTGATGATATCTGGTTCTTGTGGCATGGGAATGAGGAACAAATGATTGATATTTTCAGCTGGTTGAATACAAGACACCCTGACATTCAATTCAGCATGACAAAGAACAAAAGTAGTTTGACATTTCTCAACGTTGAAGTTACACATTCTGAAGACACCCTTTTTACAACATTGTATTGCAAACCAACTGACAAAAATAATGACCTTCACTATAAAAGTTTTTACCCCAGGAACTTTTTCGATAATCTTCCATTTGGGCAGTTCCTAAGAATCCGAAGGATTACTTTTCCATGCAGAGATCGTATTGGACAAATTTAAATATAGAGGGTACCCACAGAAGTTGCTCAAGCACAGAAATGTGTCTGGTTTATACAACAGGAGGATTTGTTGGTTAGAAAGCAGAAGACACCTGGCTGAAGACGGCTGATAGCCAGAAACCGGTCCTAGGATGCTTGATTCCGGTCCTGGGATGACATGGCTTGGCAGTTCGGTCTGGACTGTTCCCATGAGGCACAGGGTCAAGACTGATTTGCATATGGCCATGTCTGAACTGGGGTGGATTGGTGAGCAAAATAACGATGGATTAAACCCAGATCTGTGACTGGGGGTGAATGTTTTGCCATTGTGCAACATTCCGTCCATCATCTTGTGTGTTTTGGTGTTCACCCTATGTGGCAAGGGTAGGCCCAGACGTGGGTCCCGTGCTCACTAAGCCACTGGAGTCAAGCTATCCTGGCTGAAGATGGCTGATAGCCAGAAACCGGTCCTAGGATGCTTGATTCCGGTCCACGGATGACATGGCTTGGCAGTTTGGTCTGGACTGTTCCCATAAGGCACAGGGTCAAGACTGATTTGCATATGGCCATGTCTGAACTGGGGTGGCTTGGTGAGCAAAATAACGATGGATTAAACCCAGATCTGTGACTGGGGGTGAATGTTTTGCCATTGTGCAACATTCCATCCATCATCTTGTGTGTTTTGCTGTTCACCCTATGTGGGAAGGGTATGCCCAGATGTGGGTTCCGTGCTCACTAAGCCACTGGAGTCAAGCTATCCTGGCTGAAGACGGCTGATAGCCCAAAACCGGTCCTACGATGCTTGAGTCCGGTCCAGGGATGACATGGCTTGGCAGTTCGGTCTGGACTGTTCCCATGAGGCACAGGGTCAAGACTGATTTGCATATGGCCATGTCTGAACTGGGGTGGCTTGGTGAGCAAAATAACGATGGATTAAACCCAGATCTGTGACTGGAGGTTTATGTTTTGCCATTGTGTAACATTCCGTCCATCATCTTGTGTGTTTTCCCAAACAATTGAAGGCACTATATTTAGTCATTGACAAAAAAAATGGAAAAACAATTGATTTTCTAACTGCAAGACCAAAAAATGCGGTCTATACCGTGATTTGTGCTTGTGAGAAAATGTACATTGGGAAAATTAATCAAGAAATTAAACAATGCATAGTACAACAAAAATTGAGGATTAAGACCAAAACATTTTCTGCCCCTATGGTCAATAATTTCTGAGAATTCAAACATTCTGAAAAGGATTTTCGTTGGACAGTACTCAGTGTCATTCAACTGCATCCCAGAGATTGAGATTTCGAAGCTCAGTTGATTAAAAAAGAGGCATATAATTTTAAAATTCAATACAGTAATGAATGGTCAAATAAAACTGTCAGAAATCAATACATTATAACATTCTCACTGTCATTTTTTGTCACGGTTCCAGTTTAGTTCCTTATGGACTACACATACCAGAATTCCATGTACTTTTATTCAATTTTAATCAATTACTTTGGTCTGAGTTTGCAGACCCAGAAATAGAGCGAGGCCACTAATGACTTGAGGACAATGGCAGAGGGACTGTTGTTTCTAGAATACTAGCATTTCAAGTAAGTGCTACCACATTGCTGTTTCATAATTGTGAGCCAAACCGAAGTACCCTTTTCGAATGGGTTATGAATTTACATTTGAACAGGCAGCTGTCAGTTGGAATTCTTAGCCGGTTTTCGGTTCTTTCAAAGAATTAGAAAACCAACATAATGGGGAAATACATTTATAAATCAAGCTTGACAAACCTATGAAAACAGGTGCTCCCTTTTCCCTAGTAGGAGGTATCCATGATTACTGTGTACTCCCCTAATGATGTAATAATGGTTCATGCGTTTGTGACTACTAGTGATAAAAACACTCAAGGTGTTGCTGTAAGATTCGGGTCTGTTGAGCACCAACTGTTACCTAAGCTAAGACTTTGGCGTAGCTCTACAAGGTGTGCTTTCCCACCCACAGATGACACAGGTCAATTTGGTTCCATGCACAAACAATGAATGTGAAAGACAAGTTATTGTATTCCCGAAGAATGTGCTATTGAAATGGAGTTATTGCTTTTGTGTTACTAACGATTCCTGTGGTGAAAGTAACAGACTTGTTTGGTTATTCACAATATTGCACACCCACTTCACTGTGAAGAATGAACACTTGAAAATAAAAAATATTAATTACTACAGGAACAATCTGTTACCCAGTATGTCTAAAACAAATACACAGTATATTTTAAAAAACAGCAAGAAGGCATGTTATAAATAACGAGAATAAAATGAACATTTCTAACATGGTTAAAATGTCATCTAGGACCTAACGCCCTGACATCTACTTCAATGTGCTTTACTAAGCGGCACATTTATCACAACATCAAGTAGCGCAGCAAGCCACCTTTCTGCACTGCATGATAGGGAAAGGGCAGAAATCCTCTGTATTTTACCGTATATGGTGCATTCCTGTCTTTTCCCTATGCTGGTGCAGAATGTGCTGCCTACCGTCAATGCAAGCACCCTTAGACAATGGTGTCTTTGTGCAGGAAGGGATACCTTCCAGACCAAAAACAATAACCTGAGGCATTGTCCTCTTTCTATGTGTGCTGCAGAATGCAGCACACATGCAAAGAGGAAAATAACAATGAGAAATAAAGATATTTCGTTGTTACGCCTCCACTAGAGAGGCATAGCATTTTGACACAGTCCCTGGTCTACTGGTAGTGGTAAATCTTGGAATGCACTAAAACCAATTGGTGGATGTGTGGGAACACCCATGTTCCACTCATGGAATTCCCTGGGGAAGAATAATGCAACAAAACAATTTGGGCTGCATTCGGTTACTCTAGATGTATCAAACCATGCAGGGCCATGCATGGTGGTCTTGCACAGCTTTATAAATCTAACTTAGTAGTTGTGTCGCTCTTGATCCCCGTTGTGTGATGCAAGGGTAGCACGACTGCTTGATAAACTTCTCCTAAGAGAACATGGAAGGCAGAGCAACTTGCAGTCTAGAGTTTATAAGGGAAAAGAGAAGCACTGCCTACCATGTTGACAGTAAAGTCTGTCTTTATCAGTGGAGGTGTGAAGACAGTGTTTCAGGAAAGGGTAAACACACACTGGAGGAGCAGCCTTGCTCTGTGACTTGGTTTTATTGGCTTCTGGTGAGATGTTGATATGGGAAGTGTGAAGTGTGCTGGCAGTAGGTTAGACCATCTCTGGCAGAATCTCGTGTGATAATCTGGACAAAGCACTTTCCCTGACAAGTGGTATAGTAATAACCTTTATATACTAAATCTTCTCAGAAATTTGAATTTCTGACATTAGTTTAGGAATGGCTCACATAGCTTATGTGCATCAAGTGTGCATTCCAGATATTTCCTCCAGAGCATATATGGTAAAAGGACGTAAATTCAGACTACACTATTTTGGCTACATGTCTGTACTTGCTCTTATTTAATTTTTCCCTGACGAATGTTGCATCATGTGTTTTATTGATGCCATCAATCAAAAGATTTGATGCTCTCACAGTTCTTAGAAAGATATAGTCAGACGACACCTGTATCTAATGGCATCTATAACAATGAATCTGCATAAATCATGAAAGATTGCTACTTCTATCGTCTAGAATTGAGAAGATGGTGACCTCCATTATTTAAGCTGGAGTTGGAGCCGACATAAAGAGGAGTAGGTCCTTTGGTGCTTTACGTCAATCTGCGAGGTACATTTTGATTTGGAGTTTTCCCCTTTACAATAGAAAATGGACTGGGAGAAAGGTTTATGAAAAAAGCTTGGGTATTGTTTAATTTGGAATGAACTGAAAATCGTCCAAATCCTGGAGGAATCTATAAATGCAAATCTACCGGCTGATTTTTGTTCATCATAAGTCGAGTACTGTGGAGGATAAGCGAGCTTTTTTTACTCTACATTTAGAGTGTTCACAAGAAATTCGATGATTTGAAATTCCCTTTCTTTCGAACTCTAAACAAGGCTCCTTTGCAGTGGTGTAACGCAGGTCCTTGCCACGCTGTGGGGGCAGGGGCACCTCAACCATTAAGGGGCTCCTCAACTCACCAGGGGGGCCCCAGTGAGCCCAAAGGCAATGATCATCTGTGAGATATGTGAGATGTGGGCCCCTCTTCGCATACTACAGGGGATGGGGGCATCATTTTGCTTTACACCACTGCCCCTTTTGTGTATCTTGATACAAGAGACATCTCTCACACCAATAATACTGTGGATGGCTGGCCTGAACTTTCCTGACTCGCACTCCTCGCATGACCTTTCTTTTCTTCATTCTCTCGCATGCATTTTATGAGTGCAGAATTTCTGCTCCATATTGCAGTATTGCAAGCTGGTTCCATGGAGTTGGCACTATTTGTTGAGATACTAGGATGGAAGCAGGGCATCACAAAACACGTTATTGGTCACCATTACAGACCCCCAACCATAATTGGGATCTGCCATAGTCCTTTGTTGTTGTGTTCTAGATAATGACAGCCACAACACAGATCTGAACTGTACAATTATAGAGAATGAAACATATATAGTCTGTGTCCTGCTACTCTCAATGTTTTATTGCTTAATCTAAGTACTACAGCCAGCATATACTTTTCCAATATTATGGTTTCTGAATCCAAAATACCCTCACTGCTCTCCCTTCTCCTCTGATTGTCTGATGTTTGCCTGCAGCAACCATAAAAAGGGGGCTGATAAAACTTACATTATTTCATGTTTTCAGTTTCATGATCATAAAAATGCCTTCAATAACCCAGTTAAAAGTTAAGTCCTTGTATGATTTGTGGCTGATTGTGTATATTGCTGTGTGTACAGCTTTGCAAGCATACTCTATGGCTATGCACCAGCAAACACGGCAGGCCTAGTCTGGTTATATTAGCCCATAACAGTGTAGGTTCTGCCTTGATGGATTTCATTGCCCTCACTGTGACCACCTTCCTCAGCCTTCTCTCATGCTACATGGCAATATAATGGTTGACAGAATGTGATCCTGATTCAGTGCATATGTAGCAGGTTGAGGTGGCACATGTACATTTATGAACGGTCATTGTATCTTCCTTTGAAATGTATAATGCAGTTGATTCTTCTTGTGGTGCTCTAAGGATCTTGTCTTTTCCTCTCCTGAAGTGAAACTCCAGTCCCCGCTATGGACGGTACCAGTACCTTTCATTGAAATTTTATTTAATACTCTCCATTGTTTGGATCCAATCTCAATAAAGCACACAAGGCATTTGCTTCGGGTGTTCTTCATCAAATTAACAGTGACTAAGGAAAGAAATACGAAAAAGACACAAAAGTAAGGGCTCAGTTACTTACCTGTTATTTTTATTGCTCCATGTTCGGACCTTCCATGATGCAGCCATGGAATTTGCTCTTCCATGAACCTGCGGCATCAGATCATATGGTCATCATTCCTTATTATGGCTGAATACCATAGAAGAGCTTCTAAAAGGGTATGAGGAAGAAGGATTTGCATATGGGTGCTTTTGCACCAAAAAATAAAGTAAATGCATGATTTGGGTATGTAAATTCAATGTCTTGTATTACACTAAACCTTGCTCAGTAAGAATTGTGCTGAGGAAATTTACACTTCATATAACTGAGTTAATCATTAAATAATGAGGACAAAATGTAAAAATGAATGAACTCACACCAGTCATTGAGCAATTTGAAGTAACATGAATGGCTGTACCCTCCTCACACAATTAGTAAATGCATTTTTTCTACAATTAACATCTGAATAAATACAAGCCAGTTTTTCATACCTTAGCCACCTCTTCTCCTATGATCTACATAGTCGTCAACTTGCTTAGCGTTGTGAGTGTCATATTCAACCTACTCTGTTGTTTTACCAAACACACTCTGCATGATGAGAGTTGTAGGTCAATCCCTAAAATTAAGATATCACAGAATTCATAGGGCTACTGGATAAAAGGAATGGGCTGATTGGATATCAATCAATCAATCAAGGACATTTATAGAGCGCACTACCTACCCGGAGGGTCTCAAGGCGCTTGGGGGGTGGGGGGGTGCTGCTACTGCTCGAACAGCCAGGTCTTGAGCTTCTTCCTGAAGGAGAGGTGGTCTTGGGTCAGGCGCAGGTCGGGAGGGAGGGAGTTCCAGGTCTTGGCGGCCAGGTGGGAGAAGGACCTTCCTCCTGTTGTCGTTCTTCGGATGCGGGGGACGGCGGCGAGGGCGTGGCTGGCTGATCGGAGGTGGCGTTTGGGAGCGTAGAAGTTGATGCGGTTGTTGAGGTAGCTCGGGCCTTGATCATGTAGGGCTTTGTGTGCGTGGGTGAGGAGACGGAAGGTGATCCTTTTGTTGACGGGGAGCCAGTGCAGGTCTCTCAGATGTCCGGAGATGTGGCTGCGTCGGGGGATGTCGAGGATGAGTCTGGCTGAGGCGTTCTGGATCCGCTGGAGTCTCTTCTGGAGCTTGGCGGTGGTTCCGGCGTAGAGGGCGTTGCCGTAGTCCAGTCGGCTGGTTACGAGGGCCTGGGTGACCGTCTTCCTGGTCTCGATGGGGATCCACCGGAAGATCTTCCGTAGCATGCGCAGGATGTTGAAGCATGACGAGGAGACGGCGTTGACTTGTCTGGTCATGGAGAGGGAGGAGTCCAGGATGAAGCCCAGGTTGCGTGCGTGGTCTGTCGGAGTGGGTGCGGTGCCCAGGGCGGGGGGCCACCAGGAGTCGTCCCAGGCGGAGGGCGAGGAGCCCAGGATGAGGACTTCCGTCTTGTCTGAGTTCAGTTTCAGGCGGCTGGTCGTCATCCACTCGGCTACATCTTTCATCCCTTCGTGAAGGTTGGCTCTGGCAGCGGCGGGGTCGTTGGTCAGGGAGAGGATCAGCTGGGTGTCATCGGCGTAGGAGATGATGTTCAGGTTGTGTTGGCGTGCGATGGGCGCGAGGGGGCTCATGTAGACGTTGAAGAGGGTGGGGCTCAGCGAGGATCCTTGAGGGACACCGCAGATGACTTCGGTGGCCTCTGACTTGTACGGTGGTAGACGGACTCTCTGTGTTCTTCCGTCGAGGAAGGAGACGATCCATTCCAGTGCCTTCTCCTGAATTCCGACGTTGCTGAGGCGCTGCACTAGGGTGCGGTGGCAGACAGTGTCGAATGCCGCGGAGAGGTCTAGGAGGATGAGGGCCGCTGTTTCTCCGTTGTCCATCAGGGCTCGGATGTCGTCGGTGGCAGCGATGAGGGCGGTCTCGGTGCTGTGGTTGGCTCGGAAGCCAGACTGTGAGGGGTCGAGGGATCCATTCGTCTCGAGGAAGGCGGCCAGCTGTTTGTTGACGGTCTTCTCGATGACGTTGGCTGGAAACGGGAGGAGCGAGATGGGGCGGTAATTCTTGAGATCGGTGGGGTCCGCTGTTGGTTTCTTTAGTAGAGCGCTGAGTTCGGCGTGCTTCCAGCTCTCCGGGAAGGTGGCGGTGTCGAAGGAGGTGTTGATGATGTCTCGCAGGTGGGGTGCGATGACGGTGTCGGCCTTGTTGAAGACGTGGTGAGGGCAGGGGTCGGTTGGAGATCCGGAGTGGATGGAGTTCATCATGCGGATGGTGTCATCGGTGCTGATCGGAGTCCAGGCGCGGAGGGTGGTGGTGGGCGGCGTTGCTGCGGTCGTTGTGTGCGATGGTTGAATGCTGAAGCTGTTGTGTATGTCCGCGATCTTGTTGTGGAAGTAGGAGGCGAGGGAGTTGCAAAGGTCTTCGATGGGGTGATGTCGTTGTTTCCGGCGTTGGGGTTGGAGAGCTCTTTCACAATGTTGAAGAGTTCCTTGCAGTTGTGTGCGTTGTTGTCCAGCCGGTCCTTGAATGCAGTTTTCTTGGTGGCGCGGATCAGTTGGTGGTGCTTCCGGGTGGCAAGCTTGAGGGTGGTCCTGTTGTCCGGTGTTGGTTCCCTTCTCCAGACTTTCTCGAGGGCTCGGCAGTTCTTCTTGGAGCTCTTGAGTTCGTCGGTGAACCATGGGGCTTTCTTGCTGCCGGGTCTGCTGGGCGGGGTCCTCAGAGGGGCAAGTTCGTCCGCGCAGTTGCTGATCCACTTCGTGAGGTTGTCGGCGGCCTGGCTGGGGTTCGCTGAGCTGGCGGGAGGGTGCTGACTCAGGGAAGCGGCGAGCTGGTCGGCTGTGATCTTGTTCCAGCTTCTTCGGGCAACCTGTTGCTGGTGGTGGTGGATCGTCGTTCTTCTGAAGGTGAAGTGGACGCAGCTGTGGTCCGTCCAGTGGAGTCCTGTGGCGTGGCTGAAGGCGATGTCTTTGCTGGATGAGAAGACGGCGTCGAGTGTGTGTCCGGCGAGGTGGGTGGGGGTGGTCACCAGCTGCTTGAGTCCCAGGTTTGCGAGGTTTTCCAGCAGGGTGGTGGTGTTGCGGTCGTCGTTGTTCTCCAGGTGGAAGTTGAGGTCCCCGAGGAGGATGTAGTCGGCGGAGAGGAGGGCGTGTGGGCTGATGAAGTCGGCGATGTCTTCGCTGAATTGTGTGCGTGGTCCCGGGGGTCTGTAGATGAGGGTGCCTCTGAGGGTGGTCTTGGAGTTGATGTGGATCTGGAAGTGCAGGTGTTCGGCGGGTGCGATGGTGTCGTCGGTGTTGGTCGTGATGCGGATGGTGTTCCTGTGAATGATGGCGATGCCTCCTCCTGTCTGGTTGACGCGGTCTCTCCGGGTATGGCCATCATTGTATGACACTTAGAAATCACAAATAGTGTACCCTCAAATAATATTTGCTATGTTGCAATATGTTTTCCTGCATCATTACGGTTTTGATCAAACTCATGGTGAAATCTCCCTACATTCACTCCCTTCATTCTGATTTAATTACTTTTGTTAAAAGTTGGACGGTTGGGTCTCTACTTTAGACTGATCTCGTTTTTTTAACAGCAAACAAAAGTAAGCATGCTGGGACTTGTAATTTGCTATTTGTCAACATCAATATTTCCTCACACATCTTGGAATGTTAAGTCATAAGTGTCAGCTAGAGGTAGTCAGGACTTCAACTGCTACCCTGACTTTCTGTTCAGTACCCCTCACACTGCCCTAATTACCTGATATTTCAGAGGTGAGGAAGGCAGCAGCAGGCTTAGAAAGTAAGCAGTTGCAATGATGATGGTGATTTGGTAAAGTGGCGCACACACCAATATGGTCTTGAAATGTCCTCAACTTAAAATACAAATTTTCATAGGGTGCATAAGGAGTAGGTAGAGCCACCAAATCTTCCTCGATAGCAAAGTAGACAAAAGTCTTTTCCTCACAATTTACGTTTAAGCTACAAGCACTCCAAAATCTAATTCAGGTCCGTAATGTATCTAGATTTCCAATGTCTTTTATTCAGACATTACATTTCATATTCTTTCTTACAGTTCCTTTGGACAGGATTTTTAACAAAATATAACAACTTCTTGCCACAGCTGCATGCCAACTCATGTTTCGTCCGTTTCTATAAGACAGGACTTCATCAGGGCTGAAACAAATGTGACAATAATGTAAGGAATGAGGGAATTCTGAGTAGGTCCATTCAATCAATCAATCAATCAATCAACAACATTTGTAGTGTGCACTACGTACCTATCAGGGTCTCAAGGCACTGGGGGGAGGGGGCCGATACTGATCGAACAGCCAGGTCTTGAGTAGCCTCCTGAAGGTCAGCAGGTCTTGTGTCTGTCGTAGGTTCAGTGGGGGGTGTTCCAGGTTTTGATAGTGAGGTGGGAGAAGGACCTCCCATTGGTGGTTTTTCTTCGGATGCACGGGACGGTGGCGAGTGCGATGTCGGCGAAGCGGAGCTGGCGGTTGGGGGTGTACAATGAAAGTCGTTTGTTGAGGTAGGCTAGTGGAGTGCTTTGTGTGCGTGGATGAGGAGCTTGAAGGATATCCTCCTGTTGAAGGGCAGCCAGTGCTGGTTTCTCAGGCGGGGGATGATGGGGCCGTGGCGTGGTATGTTGAGGTTCAGTTGTCCCGAGTCGCTTGATCGGGGTTCCTTCAAAGAGGGCGTTTCTGTAGTCGAGCCTGCTGCTGATGAGGGCCTAGGTGACTGTTCTTGTATCTGTCAAGATCCACCTGTAGATCTTGCAGAGCATGAGGAGGGTGTTGAAGCAGGAGGAGGGGATGGCGTTGACTTGCGTGGTCAAGAGCGTTGATTCGAAGATGATTCTCAGATTGAGTGCATGGTTGGTGGGAGTCAAGGCTGCCCCCAGTGCCGTTGGCCACCAGGAATCGTCCCAGGCTGAAGGGTTGGAACCGAGGATGAGGAACTCTGTTTTGTCTGTGTTCAGCTTCAGTCAGCTGGTCTTCATCCAGTTGGCGACAGCCTTCATTCCTTCGTGGTGGTTGGCTTTGGTGGTGATAGAGTCCTTGGTGAGGGAGAGAATCAGTTGAGTGTCGTCGGCGAGGAGATTATGTTGAGGTCGTGCTGTCGGGCGACGTTTGTGAGTGGGGCCATGTAAATGTTGTACAGTGTGGGGCTGAGGGAGGAACCCTGGGGTACACCGCAGATGATCTCGGCGGCTTCGGATTGGAATGAGGGGAGACGGATGCTCTGGGTTCTGCCGGAGAGGAAGTGTAGTGTAGTTCCTATATTCCCAATAGGCTCTGTGCATTGGAATAATACCTTCAGTAGTGTAGACGTAGGACTGAGGTTAACAAGGTCTCTACTGACGATATTAGACTTAAGTTTTTGTGTGCCAGCTAGCTCAGAGTTCACTAGAAACTTTCTCGAATAGGCGAGGAGGATTTTAACCTCCCTGGATAGACAAGAAGGGATTTAGTTTCTGACAACCATAGAACATGACAACTTTGCTCTCCCTGATCAAGAGTGTATCTCTAGAGACGTGTGAAAACAAAAGACAGCTATTTTACTCAGTCAATACGTGCATACTTAGTTTCACCAGATTGCAGAGAAAAGGAGAGACGGGCGCTTTCAATAAAAGGTGTTATTTATTGATCAGTCTCTTTTCTCATACAAGAGAAATGAATCGCTACAATTGCAATACTTATAGTTAAGTAAAGTGCATACAGTAAAAGCAGGATTATGAAATAATACTGTAAAAGCATTGATATGGTTTCTTAGCCATATGATACTTTAAAATGGATAAAAGATATACATACATATATACATTGACTAATCGTACTCAACTGGTGCTTCTAACTACGCCTACCCCGGTGTACCTGACCTAAGCCTAATACATGGGAGGCAGTAAGTAAGTAGCAGTTTAAGTTAAGTTTGTTTTGCCAAGAATCTGACTCAAGAGTTCTCTATAAGGGTTTAGTCGGTTCAGTACCTGGGATTTAGAAGGCTGGAGGTCTGGTATCTCTTTCTCAGGACTCGGTATCCCAGTCACCCGCGAAGGTGGGCTGGAAACGCTGGAGGCTGGATTTCTCGGCAAGAGAAAAGACAGCGTCTTCCTCAGCGCGTCAAAAGGGGAGGGGCAGCGTCCGTGGGCTCTCGCATCAGCTGGGCTCTCCGGCAAGTAGTCACTGCTCCAGGTTCATCACCACCGTGTCTCTGCTTAGGACAGCGTTGGTATATTTATACCTGAGAGGTGCTGGGTTTGACGTAAGGATGGACATAAGACGTCAATAAGGATGTCACTAAGAACTGAGCGTTCTTGCAGTGCTTTACAGGAGTTCTTGGACTAAATCAAAACATGGCAGGCGGGGATTTCCCAGGTTGCTCGAGGCTTGGATTTGTTTAAGAACTCGGTGTGCTTTCTAGGGGGCTGGAGGAATAGTGCTTGCTTAATGTGACAGCATGCGCTATGACTAATTTATGAAACGGGTTTCTGTGCCGTTGTATGGATATTAGTGATTTATAACAGGGCAAGGGTCAGAAATAGGAGTATCGATACAGGTCCCTAGATAAACACACTACACCCACTCCACGAATTAATGTCCATATTTACTAACCTAAGCAATAGTAAACATCATTAATAGTGCATGTGTATACCGAACCACCCCAAAATAAAAAAAAATTGCATTTGAAAAATGGCATATTCGAAATACACGAAAATTAGTATAGGTACTGTATGCATTCAAGCAGTGTAATCATTCAAAAAAGGATGCACATTTTATATCAGCATGAATGATTTGCGAAAATAACACATGACATGGCTCTTAATACAGAAGAAAAAGTGCGAGACCACTTCATCACATATAAATACAATTACTTGTAAATATGCTAGAGGCTGAGGTAAAGTCTTGTCTCTAGAGTTCCTAAAAATAGAAGCTCTGTTCTCTAAGAATAGTTCTACTTTAAGCAGAGGACGAGTGCCCAAAAAAAAGGTAAATATTTTGGAATTCGAAAAAAGTTTCCGTTTTCAGGGGAAGAAGAAAAATAGTTCCAAATTGTCTAAGTAGCTCTGTTTATTAAAGCTGAAGGCCAAATTTAGAGTTCAGGGAACGCTGTGTGCTCGATTGCTTAAAGTTATTCTTTCTGTTCGGGGGAAAACATCATGTCAGACAGATTTTCAAAAAAGCAGTTTACCGCTTCAGGTGAAAGTTCGACCAAGTTGGAAAATGTCGCTACCATGCAGTCGTGCACATGTTCGCTTTCAGTGATGTTTCGATCAGCATTGCTTACTGAAGGTCATACCTGGTTGATTCTGCTCTCATCTTGTACTTCACTACCCTTCAATCGTAGTGGTGAAGTCTCCACGAATGCCGTCATCAGGATAGGTAGCCACTGGGGACAGCACGATGCATGAGCCTTTACTGGACCCAACAAAGTATCTGTATCCAATGGTACTTCTGATTGTAGTGTAAGACAGGTGTCCAACACGCATTCTTCGCTGCATAGCATGCACCTCAATACAGGTAAGACACAATTCTGCCATATGGGTCTGAACGAAAGAAACCAGGTCATATTCAGATCTCTTAGCCGGGCTAATCCAAGGACTTTAGTTATGCGGTCCCGATAGCGTATAGCTAGGATCGTTTCTTCCATTGTTGCTGGAGTCTTGTCTGTGACATGGCTTGCCATAACGAAGCAGGAGTAGCAAAAATAAGATGCCTGCTACGAGTCCCAACAGGAGTGGAAGTCCGCCAAAGACAGAATGGACAAAATTGGGAAATATACCCAGGACTGCTTTGAATGGGGTTAACAGTCCCGAAAAAACGGTCTTAAATACACTCGCGATACCATTTGTATCCGAAATGTTTAATATTTCGTTTAGCATTTCTGCGAAGTGTAGGGGGCAATTTGTCGATAACAATGCATGTATCTCTTCCGTCGTCCTTGCAACTTGGAGATCATATGTTTCTTTTGATGACGTCAAATGAACTGGTGTCTGTAGGAGCACAGTCTTCATTATGCTTAAAGTATCAATTCGAATAGAAGAGATTTTCAAACTGGGCCAAAGTTTTCCCTCCCTGTCTGGAGTGTCGTTTGGATACAATACTTGCTCACAGCAAGTGACCATGGAACTCACGCTTACTAGATAAGGTTTTCCTGGCAGCAAGCCACAACATCTGTGATTCACAATTAGAATGTAGCTCCCGTTAGAAAACCGTCTAAAGAATGCCTCTATTCGCGTTGCAGGTGTGCCGAGCTGGTGACATGAAAGGTTATTTGAAGTCCCCTCACAGGCCCCATGTAAACTTATACCCTGACACAGAAGTATACTACTTAGTGATTTTTCACAATTGTTACCACTAAGAAATACACTCTGTCCTTTTTCACTATAACATGTGTGTGTATAAGGTAGGTTCCATGTTGACTTAATGTATCCTTTACCCAACCTTTCATACTGGCCTGCCTGTATATATTTTTGGCAGTATCGAAATTGGAAAGTCGTTATCGGAATAGTTATTATCCCATGTATTATCCATTCAATGACAGGTCGTTCTGACATTGTCAATGGTAATCTCTCAAGTTTCTCAATGCTCAGAATTGTATATTCTGCACCCTTCTGTGCCAAGCTGATTTGTGTATCAGTAAGGTTAAAGATATTGAATAATGACGTTGTGTTGATTAAACGCCAAGGCACGTAGCCTGAACGCAGATTTTGTAACGTCCAGCCAAGCTGCACAATAGAACGTAATTGGGACTGACCGTGTTGCAACATCAGTAAGTCTTGCTCTATCATGTCGATTGCAGATGATACAATACTGTCCAGTGAATATATTCTGGAAGACAGAGTCATTAACCCATTGTCCACAACAGAAAGTGATTTTTCCAAATTAACACGGTCAATTTCCCGTATTTTCTCTGCTGTCTTAATTTGAGTTACTTTCCAAGCTTCGTTGTAAGCTGCATATATAGAGGCCGCTATGAAACGTTTTTGACGCTGTTTGCGTGGTCCCATAATGAAATCACGCAAGTCAGCACCTTCTTTAAGTAAAGTCAAGCGTTGCTTAATTTCTGCCAGTGTGGATGTTTGTAGCCATTCGAGGCAGAGTTTCCCTACACTGTATGTAGTTACAATCCCTGGATGTTGTCTCTGGGAGTATCTAGGGTCTGGCCTGGTCAATTTGAACCCCTGTATTTTGTTCAGGAATCTATCTTGACAGTTATTTGTGTCTGTGGGCCAGATCAACCATTTTTTCCAATCAGGATGTGTTCTGTTTTGGTTAAAAATATGGGATACGTCTATCTCAACATCTGTAGTGCTATTACTGTCAGGTGTTGGCTTTGGAATAGACGGTTTGTTCAAGTCTTTAATTTTGGCTAGGCCAAGACAGGTAGTCTGTTGAATTGTGTCATTTAAGAATATAATTTGTTCTGGGATCATGCAGGCTCTAAATAAGGAATCTGTACCTTGCACTTGCCAATCTTTTGTACCCCAGATTGTTTTCGTTTCAATATTATTGTTCCAGAAATCAAAACCGAATGTATTCATTTTGTCAAAAAATGATTCTGAATAGATTAATTTTGTGTTTGTTAGAATGGTTTTCATTCCTGTCTTATTTAATAATTTGAAATAAAATGTTTCTGCATCACTTGTGTTAAACCCTGAGAAGTATGGAAATTTCTCATAGAATGTTTTCGAGCTTCCTTTTGGCGGAGTTGCACAATGTTCCCATTGGTTATAATTTAAAACATTTCTAGGTTGAGCAGATTTATGCAGATAATGGTTACCATAGTGGTTGTAACAGTACTTCTGGTCATAATTAGATGAACCCTGTAAATAATCATGTTCTGTAAATTTAGCTGACATCACTAGATCTGACATCATATCATTAATACTTTCAAAGTCCCAATCATCAGCGAATGTGCTCGGTTTTACAAAGTCACTTAAAGAAATCTTAAATTGATGTGGATACTTCAAGAGTTCGACCGGGCCATAGCTTTCGTAATCAGTTTTGTCCCATGCTACCCCACCGGGTATAGGATTGGCTGTGAAGTTTACTGAAGAAAGTTCTCTTTTCTCGATGTGTGAATACTTGTGTGGTTTCAGGACCAAGTTGATATTCTGACTTGCTGTGTCCATTGTAACATATTTTCCCTCAATGAAATGTCCCAAGTATAGTACCATGATGAGCCAAAGTATGAGGACAAATACACCTTGTGCCACCCAAAATTCAATCCATGGAGAAATCAGATAAGTTTCTTCTAGTTGATAAAAGAGTTTTTTAGCCTTGTCTTTAAAAGTTGTTGTTGATGTTGGCTGTTCCTCAGGTTCACTCGGATCCTCAGAAAAATCATTGAAGTTGATGAAGTAGCCTGATGCTGTTCTGTCAATTGTTTCAATTGCTTCTGGATTCCTTTTTGTTTTTGGAATTCTCTTTGTTTCATTAGCATAGTCTGTGGCTACATCATTGTAGACTGGTGTTTCTTGTTGAATTATTACAATTTGGGTTTCAAGAGGCTTAAGTTCCATGGCTTTGTTGCATAGTCCTTGTTGATTCACTGTAGGTTTATCAAATGTGATTAGTCTTTCAGTTTGAACCTCTTGATTTGTAGCAAACTTTGGTGTTCTGCTACTTCTTGGGAGTCCACTTGGCCTACTACTTGTTATTGGCCACATGATTGTGGTTTAACCAGGGTGATGGATACAACTCGGTTCTCCTTTTTACCAGCAAGGGGCGGTAATACAACTGATCTTGTCCCGTTGATAGCCAAGACAGGTACTGCTTTTCTGTAAGAAGGCCCAAATTCCTTCTTTACCGCGATCTTCTCTCTGACCAGATCCCCGATTTTTGGAATCCAGACAGGCCTTGCTGGGACAGGTGGTTTTTCTTCAGTGGTTGTTGGCTGTTGTTTCAATTTTATGTTGCTCAGGTCTTTTCTTTTTTCGTTTAAGTCCTGTAAAATAGCCAAACGATCTTTGATATCAAAGCATTTTTCTTTAACCACTGAAGCTTGACTATCGAGGTCCTGGATCAACATTCTAGTCCCAAACAATAGTTCGTATGGACTGAGACCTCTCAGAGAATTTCTTGGCAGATTATTAAGACTACGTTGGACACTTATTAAATGTTTGACCCACCCAGCCCCGAACCTAACACCTTTGCCGTTATAGATTGCTTTATGTCACAGTTTTTTCTTTCCACAATTCCGTTTCCCTCAGGATGAAAGGGACAAGAGTACCGCAATGCAATGCCCATGCTGGTCATGGCCTCCCTATAAGCCCGAGAGCTAAAAGCAGGACCCTGGTCAGAATGTAGCATGCCAATTGCGTATGTGCCGATAAAGACTCGCAAATCTTTTATAACAGTTCTGGCGTCAGCCGAGCGCTGGGGCCACATCCAAATAAATCTCGTGCATGAATCCACTGCGACCATGATATATTTATAGTTGCCATCCCTTTGTAAGGGACCGCAGTGGTCCAGGTTAACACATGCTAATGGTTTATCTGAGATTAGAAGGGGCGTCTGTGCTGGTCGTTTCACGGTTGATACCTTCATCCTTTGGCATATTTCGCATTTTAGAACATAGTTCCTAGTTTGTCTTCTCATGTGTGGCCACCAGTATCTCTGTTTTAATAGCGATACTGTGGCTGAAACACCAGCATGTACAGAAGCGAGCCCTTCGTGTGCCGCTATAATGAGTCCTAACCTATATTCCATGCTTGGAATTGCCCTATCCCCCACTCCAGGGATTCGAGCAAATGGAACGTTATTCGCATCAGTTATGTATGAGTACTTTACTGGAAAGCCTTTCGGGAGTGTTTCTATCGCATCTTTTACTGTAGCGCTGACAGCTTGTAATATTTCGCTGTCTATTTTTGTTTTTGACCGGGTGATAGCGGCTACGGAAGCCGTTTGGACAGCTGCCTTCGCTGCTTCATCAGCCAATGAATTCCCTGCAACGTGAACGCCATCACGTTGATGACTCAGTGTATGTATCGCGTGAGTCTTTTGTAGTTCCTTTTGTAAAAGAACTACTTGTTCCCAAAGCATTTTGTGCTTGATTTTGCCACCTTTTGCGTCTTTGAAACCGTTCTGAACCCAGATCTGCAAGTATTCATTGTAAGACTGCACGCAATAATATGAATCGCACACTATGAGTGTGGGTAATTCACGATCGGTATTTTCAAGCGCCATCTTAAATGCTAGTAGTTCTGCTCGCTGAGCTGTACAATCTCCTAGAGATTGCGTTTTAGTGACCAGTGGTCTAAATTTTCCTCCGTGCCAGCAACCTTTAAAGATCGCGCACGCAGCACTGTAAGCTTGTTTACCCCCAACTGCGGGCTGTGCTGATCTGTCCGTATATATTATACAGCCGTAATGTTCTAGAGGCAGGATTTTGGTCGGCAGAGGACATTCAAATTCATATTGGAGAAATTCTTATGTTTTTAAATTAGGATCAAATTCGTATACCACGTCTGTTGCAGCAAGAGAATTAACCCACTGTATCCATCTTGGATGTAATGCTTTAGCATTTGGAATGCTTGCCTTTGTTACCGCCTCTTAATGTTAGTCCATTTTTTATTAGCTTTAGAGTTATAGTTTTTCTTATGCTGACCGGGATGAGTATTGCACCCGGGTCTTGCTGTAGGAGACTTGTGTCATCCGCTAGGAGTTGAGCTGCTATTCTAACTGCCTCCCTTTCTTCTTCATTGTCTGACATTTTACTGACAAGAAGGTTTTTTGTTGCAGATCAGGTTTTCAAGGAAACAAAGATTAGGTGCACAATATTTTGGAACACTGTATCCTTCAACGTTGAATAAACCAAAAACTATACATAGAAATCTCTTTCTACTAAGTTCTGGCGAATTTTAACCTTTGACCCACTCCAGACGTCTTTGGAGTATTTACGGGAGAAAGGGTCTGTGTGAAAAAGCACGACTGAGTTACTCTAATGTCTTGCGTTAGATTTATCGCCTTACCCAACCATTGGGCGCCATGTAGTGTAGTTCCTATATTCCCAATAGGCCCTGCGCATTGGAATAATATCTTCAGTAGTGTAGACGTAGGACTGAGGTTAACTAGGTCTCTACTGACGATATTAGACTTAAGTTTTTGTGTGCCAGCTAGCTCGGAGTTCACTAGAAACTTTCTCGAATAGGCGAGGAGGATTTTAACCTCCCTGGATAGACAAGAAGGGATTTAGTTTCTGACAACCATAGAACATGACAACTTTGCTCTCCCTGATCAAGAGTGTATCTCTAGAGTCGTGTGAAAACAAAAGACAGCTATTTTACTCAGTCAATACGTGCATACTTAGTTTCACCAGATTGCAGAGAAAAGGTGTTATTTATTGATCAGTCTCTTTTCTCATACAAGAGAAATGAATCGCTACAATTGCAATACTTTTAGTTAAGTAAAGTGCATACAGTAAAAGCAGGATTATGAAATAATACTGTAAAAGCATTGATACGGTTTCTTAGCCATATGATACTTTAAAATGGATAAAAGATATACATACATATATACATTGACTAATCGAATCCAACTGGTGCTTCTAACTACGCCTACCCCGGTGTACCTGACCTAAGCCTAATACATGGGAGGGAGTAAGTAAGTAGCAGTTTAAGTTAAGTTTGTTTTGCCAAGAATCTGACTCAAGAATTCTCTATAAGGGTTTAGTCGGTTCAGTACCTGGGATTTAGAAGGCTGGAGGTCTGGTATCTCTTTCTCAGGACTCGGTATCTCAGTCACCCGCGAAGGTGGGCTGGAAACGCTGGAGGCTGGATTTCTCGGCAAGAGAAAAGACAGCGTCTTCCTCAGCACGTCAAAAGGGGAGGGGCAGCGTCCGTGGGCTCTCGCATCAGCTGGGCTCTCCGGCAAGTAGTCACTGCTCCAGGTTCATCACCACTGTGTCTCTGCTTAGGACAGCGTTGGTATATTTATACCTGAGAGGTGCTGGGTTTGACGTAAGGATGGACATAAGACGTCAATAAGGATGTCACTAAGAACTGAGCGTTCTTGCAGTGCTTTACAGGAGTTCTTGGACTAAATCAAACATGGCAGGCGGGGATTTCCCAGGTTGCTCGAGGCTTGGATTTGTTTAAGAACTCGGTGTGCTTTCTAGGGGGCTGGAGGAATAGTGCTTGCTTAATGTGACAGCATGCGCTATGACTAATTTATGAAACGGGTTTCTGTGCCGTTGTATGGATATTAGTGATTTATAACTGGGCAAGGGTCAGAAATAGGAGTATCGATACAGGTCCCTAGATAAACACACTACAGAAGGAGGTGGTCCATTCCAGGGCTATGTCTTGGATCCCTAAGGCGTGGAGGCGTGCGCATAGTGTGCTGTGGCAAACGGTGTCGAAGGTAGCGGAGGCTGTTTGGCTCTCCAGAGTCTGTTCGCTGTGCCATTTCTTCTCTAGATTCCGGCAGGCTCGCTTGGAGGCTAGGAGTTCTGGGGTGAACCAGCTGGCCCTCTTGCTGGTGTCTCTGTGTTTTTTTTTAGCGGGGCGAGGGTGTTGGCGCAGTCGTTGATCCAGTGTCTGAGGTTGCGAACAGCGTTGTCGGAGTTGGAGGGTTCGGTGGGTGGGCTGAGAGCGAGTTTTGCGTGTAGTTGGTCTTTGGTGATTTTTCTCCAGCAGCGGTGGGGGATCTGTTGGGTGCGGTGGTGTGTGGTGGGTTTCTGGAAAGAGAAGTGGATGCAGCAGTGGTCGGTCCAGAGGAGTTTGGTGGTGTTGCTGAAGGCGAGGTGGGGGCTTGCAGAGAAGATGTGGTCAAGTGTGTGCCCTGTGGAGTGGGTAGGTGTTGTGATGAGTTGTCTCAGTCCGAGGTTGGCGAGGTTATCGATCAGTGTTGTTGAGTTGCTGTTGTTGTTGTTCTCCAGGTGGAAGTTCAGGTCTCCGAGGAGGATGTTTTGTCTGTGTTCAGCTTCAATCAGCTGGTCTTCATCCAGTTGGCGACAGCCTTCATTCCTTCGTGGTGGTTGGCTTTGGTGGTGATAGAGTCCTTGGTGAGGGAGAGAATCAGTTGAGTGTCGTCGGCGAGGAGATTATGTTGTGGTCGCGCTGTCGGGCGACGTTTGTGAGTGGGGCCATGTAAATGTTGTACAATGTGGGGCTGAGGGAGGAACCCTGGGGTACACCGCAGATGATCTCGGAGGCTTCGGATTGGAATGAGGGGAGACGGATGCTCTGGGTTCTGCCGGAGAGGAAGGAGGTGGTCCATTCCAGGGCTATGTCTTGGATCCCTAAGGCGTGGAGGCGTGCGCATAGTGTGCTGTGGCAAACGGTGTCGAAGGTAGCGGAGGCTGTTTGGCTCTCCGGAGTCTGTTCGCTGTGCCATTTCTTCTCTAGATTCCGGCAGGCTCGCTTGGAGGCTAGGATTTCTGGGGTGAACCAGCTGGCCCTCTTGCTGGTGTCTCTGTTGTTTTTTTTATAGCGGGGCGAGCGTTTTGGCGCAGTCGTTGATCCAGTGTCTGAGGTTGCGAACAGCTTCGTCGGAGTTGGAGGGTTCGGTGGGTGGGCTGAGAGCGAGTTTTGCGTGTAGTTGGTCTTTGGTGATTTTTCTCCAGCAGCGGTGGGGGATCTGTTGGGTGCAGTGGTGTGTGGTGGGTTTATGGAAGGAGAAGTGGATGCAGCAGTGGTCGGTCCAGAGGAGTTTGGTGGTGTTGCTGAAGGCGAGGTGGGGGCTTGCAGAGAAGATGGGGTCAAGTGTGTGCCCTGTGGAGTGGGTAGGTGTTGTGATGAGTTGTCTCAGTCCGAGGTTGGCGAGGTTATCGATCAGTGTTGTTGAGTTGCTGTTGTTGTTGTTCTCCAGGTGGAAGTTCAGGTCTCCGAGGAGGATGTAGTCGGTGGAGGTCAGGGCGTACGTGCTGATGAAGTCGGCTATGGCGTCACTGAACTGGGGTCGGGGTCCGGGGGTATGTAGAAGAGGGTGCCTCTGAGGGTGGATTTGGGGTCTGTGTGGATCTGGAAATGCATGTGTTCGGCAGTGCTGAGCGTGTCGTCGGTGCTGGTCGAGACCCTGATGCTGTTCTTGTGGATGATGGCGATTCCTTCTCCAAATCTGTTGGTGTGTTCTCTTCGGGTGATCTTGTAGCCATCTGAGATGGCTATGGCTATGTCGGGTGTGGAGGAGTAGTTCACCCAGGTCTCTGTTAGGAAGGCGTTGTCCGGGGATGATGTGTTGAGCAGATCCCAGGGCTCGACGGCGTGTTTGCGTGTGGAACAGGTGTTTAGTAGGATGTATCGTGGGTGGTTGAGATCTTTCTTGGCGGGTTGTTTGGCCGCTCTGAGGCTGGTGTAGCTGCAGTTCCGCAGGTGAAGGGACCGTGTGTGCATTTCGGGGTTGACTTGAAGCAGGTGTGGGTCTGTCCAGGGGTGAGAGCGTGGAGTGTACTGGTGTTGTAGCGATGGAGGTTGTCGTGGCGGGTGCGAGGACCAGGGGTTCTGGCGCTGTGCACGGTCCGGGCGTGGACGGGCAAGACGGGCTTGCCATAGGCGCGCCTTCGGTGCGCCAGCAGCGCGCCTGCTGAGTGCGGCCGTCATATAAGGGGATATGGGAGGGAGAAGCAGCTGGGAGGCGGGAGGCAGGGGCAGCGAATGGCAGTGAGGGGTTCAGGCCACAGGGGACGCAGCAGCCGGAACGGGGCAGCGAGGGGGAGACAGAAGGAAAATGGGCACAGGTCAAGCGTAGCGAAGGAGAAACAGAAGGCAAAATGAGCACAAGATACAACCTAAACAGAAGGAAAAATGGGCACAAATCAAGGCCAGCGAGGGGGAAACAGAAAGAAAAACGGGCACAAGATACAACCTAAATAGAAGAAAAAAACTGGCACAAATCAATGGCAGCACAGGGGAAGAAGAAGGAAAAACGGGCATAAGATGCAACCTAAACAGAAGGAAAAAACTGGCACAAATCAAGGGGAGCAAGGGGGACGCAGAAGGAAAAACTTGCACAAGATACAACCCAAACAGAAGGAAAAAAATGGGCAGAAATCAAGGGCAGTGTGGCGGAAACAGAAGGCAAAATGGGCACAGATCAAGGGCATTGAGGGGGAGAAAAACGGGCACAAGAATCAAACCTAGGGCCTATCACTGGCTACCAGGTGGTAGCCTGCGGTTGGGGGAGGGCCTTAACTTCTCCAGTAGTGGCAGCATCAGGGCACACAGGCGGAGCTGTGTGGTGAGTGAGCCACCTACCAGCAACCTCTTAGTGTCATGCTTTTCAGAGAAAAGGAAGGCACAAGCTTATGAGTTAGTTTTCATGTGTTTGTAATTTGGCAGCGATTGGGTTAGCATTAGCAGAATCCATCCTGTATTTAGAGGCTATCTTGTCCGTTTTGTGGAATCCATTTTGTATTTCTGGCAGCCATTTTGTTTGCCATGTGCTACCACGTGTATGCCATGTGCTCTGTCCTACCTTGCTGTTGTCTGCTCTTGAAATCTACCTAGAGACAGGTTATATTTAGCCTCTTCTACTTTGCACATGCTCAGTTGAGCTTGCAGCTGTCCATGCAGCTGCTGTTAGTCTGTAAATGTCGGGATGTGTTCACCAGAATTAACAACTGTTAGCTCCTCCCACTTGTTGACTGTGCATTTTCGGTATGAGCCTAAATGGGCCTAAAAACTACTTCTTGTACTTGTACCGCCTTCTTTTGAGCCCCTGTGTGGGTATAAAAGGACCAAGCTCCTTCCATTCAGTGTGCTACTTCATACATAGCCGAAGGGTGTTGTGTGAATGTAGTTCCACCTCATGAGGTTAATAAACGTAGTATTTTCTATTCCAGTTTCTGTGCCAACTTCTATCCTATTGTTCGGAGGACTTGTGCAGAGAAGGGCGAACCCCTTGCACTGGTAGGCCTTGCTGAGGCTCACCACCACAATGTAAAGACAGAAGAGATCATATATAATAAGACTCCCACCAGAAGAGAACAATACCTAATGTATCCGAAGACCCAACTCAAAATTAAGACCGATCGTGTATCAAGAAACATCAAAATCATAACAAAAGAAGAAGGAAGAAAGATATAAAGAAAAGACAGACAATGTATCACCACACGTGTATTCCAAACAACCCGATTAATACACTGTGCTTCCTAAGACTAGAAGAATTGGCCAGATCAAAAAACGCTGCTCACTTTAATTGTCACAAATATCAATACAAGATAGAGGACCGTTGTAATCCCAGTCTGGACTGTATAGATAATATACCTGAAGACATAAATTGGAAAGATAATGTCTCTAGATCTCTAACTAGTGCCAGAGGAAATGGCAATGTATAACGTCCTACTTACCACAATTTAGAATTCCATACACACAGTGTAATAATGGAAAAACTTAACGATCATCTGTAATCTGAAATGTAAATTCAAATGTAAATTCAATCACTGGTCATCCATAGAAGCTACATGTGTAAGGAAGGCATCATTACAATACTTACAGAGCGTCCATTGGTATCCATTATTCTAAGTACGCCATATAAATGTATGTGGAAAAAACTCATGCCACAAGGCAAAGAAAGCAATCCACAAACTTAAATTGTAAAATGACAAAAGCTACAAAGCTCCTATAAAATAGGAGAAATCGAACACTACAATGAGGAACGGAATCTATAATAAGCTGATTACGCTTACCAAGAGCGGCATTTAAAGCGCTTGTGTCTGCTAAACGAGTACATGACACAAAATCAAAGTACGAAATTTTGAAATACCCACAAAACAGGAATCATATACCTGATAGATTATAAATTGACACTTGCAAAACTTGTGAAAAATTAAAAGCTGTGTGCAAGAGAACACTATTAAAAACAATAACTCAGAAAACTGGATAAAACCATATCCCATTAGTTGTCTGTTATTAAGATGGGAAGTAAGCAGATACCAAAAAGCCCAGCTAGAAAAAAGCTCCTGGGTGTTACCGGCCGGTACTCCAACCACGTATCACTCTTGGTGTTCAGCGTAAGCGCCATCTTGTACTCTCTCTATATAGTACTGAAACCGGAGACTAACCCGCAATATATGGGCAGAAATAGCCGCCATCTTTAAGTGTGTAATCTTACAGGACCTGAAGAACAACTCAAGAAGCCCACACCGCGAGACATAGAGCATGGACTTCTCATAAAATTCACTGGAGACATAAGGCTGTTAACCGCCATCTTAGAATATTAGAAAACCTAATGCGAAACTACGTAATTGGCCCGGTCTAACGGGCCAATTACGTCAGATAAGTTACTGAATATTCCTCAGCGTACAAGAAAATTTAAATATTAAAAACGCAACAAAATAATCAAACAATTAAAGGACAACAAAAGTATTTCTTGATTAAAAGTCAAAATGAAAGCATGTTTATCAAATTCCACTTTTCATTATCAAGCTATATAATTAGGTAATTTAAAAGATTCACAACAGCGACACTTATCAGGAATGGGGTCCGTTTGGACATAAGTGGTGGATAATTGAGCATATCTATAATGTCCTTATCTTGAACAGCAAATATATTCAAACTGGTACGTAGATCCTATTATCAAAAATAAATAGACTCCATTCATGATCACCTTAATCTAAACGAAAAAATAGAAAAAACACGTCAAGCAAAATGCAAACAAAATATTTCAAATAAGGAAAGAGTGTACTCAAATTGATCCAATCCTTCACCATCAAAGTCATAATGAATACAAATTATGATATCAATGAAGGTAGAACAGTGTTGGAAATGGTGCTTTTTGCAGGGCTATCCCCAAACTTTTTGCTTCTTCCTCCTTTATTTTTCCTGACCTGTGGTTGTTGGCAATAGGACTCTGGGCACTTTACCACTGCTGATCAGTGCTAAAGTGCATATGCTATCTGTATAAATTGTTATTGTGATTGGTTATCCATGATTGGCAGATTTGTTTCATCACTAGGTCCCTAGTAAAGTGCATTGAGTATGCAAGGGCTGGTGATTCAAATGCTACTAGTGGGCCTGCATCACTGATTATGCCACCCACATGTGAGGGATTAAAATCGATCTTCTACCTTCATATTAATATTTTGTGTTAGCACGATGTATCTATATTCACATGTATATTATAAAATACTTTAATTTGTTACGTAAATGCAGGAATCTCCTTTCCGCTTTTGCATTATATTTCTTTCGTACGCAGACTGAGAACCAAACAGACTCCATTTTGTCCGGACATGTAATAGACTCCAATGGTGGTCATGCACCACCCCCCAGCAGCGAGTACGCCCTGTTAGTTGAGTTATATAGACAGCTGAATTCATACTATTCTTTCTTGTTCTGAGACCCAAGGTCGCATCTGGTTTCAGAGGTGATAAGCGCATACCTGGAGGCGCCGTACTCGTGCTCCCAGGCACCGAGACGAAAGGGAGTCACCCCTTCTGACCCTCCCCAATAATAGCAGAAGCAGATTTCTAAATGAGGTTTGTGTGCCATATATGGTCTTTCCTTTCAACTACTGTGCCTACCAGTAATTTTTCATGTACGGTGATCTCATGTAACGCAAGGAAAGTATATATGCCATGTATTGAGTGTGAATCGGCAGTCTTCTCAATGCACTGGCTGGGTGACGTCGGAGGGGCTCCTCTATATCGTTTGTCTAATAAACGATTGACTTTTCTTCACTGTCGACTGACTGATTATTTGGTAAGACGACACGTTGGGGTTATTGGTTGGTATAGCTCCATTGGTTATTTTTGTAATACGTCAGTTGGCGACTCTGGTGGGACTCCGCGTTTGGGGTCGTCCTCCCGTAACACGGGGTGAGAAAGGACAAATGAAGGGTTACTCTGGTCGAGGGGGTGGACTGACTAACGATTCTGGCTGAACTCCGCTCTCACGATCAGAGAGCCCCAGCTGCTAGAGATCCCTCGCCGGAGTCCTACGGGCGTAACCTAGGAGCTGACCGTGTTGATCCTCAGGAGTGGGCAGTGGAGAACATGCAATCATACCTGTGTGCACCAGTTGAGTGTATTATTTTAGTGTCTTTGGATTACGCTGTTGAGCGGCGTTTGGAAACAGTTAACTGTATTTGGCTGGTGGTCGGTATACCACGGAGAACTTTGGAGGTCTAACGGAGTGGCATCGAGGCTGCACGGGCAGATGCTCCACTGACTTTTTTGGTGAATAATAGAGATTTTCGAACAGACGCCTTGGTGTGGCACATGTGGTGCGCACCTGGCCGGACTGTTCTCGGAAAGGCCCATGATTACAACTGGGTAGCCTTTTGGACACAACTGAAGCGGCGCTAAGGCAGAGGCTCAGTCAGAATAGTACTAAAGGGGAAACAGGGAGACTACGGTATGGTCTGTAGGCCGCTCTGTGGTTAATTCCTGTCTGATGGCCTCTTGGTAGTCTCCGGACTGCCTGTTTTTGGAATCTGTTGGTCTGGTGATTGGAAATATACAAGTTCTCCATGAACGGGAGTCAACGGGCTCCGTTCTTTGGTTGTTTGGTTCTGAAATAACACATGTCAATATAAAAAAAAAATTGTATGTTTTGTTCGTCTTTCTATGTGACAGATCCTGTTTGAGGAGAGATTGAACATGAGTGAACATTGCCATGTTTGAGAAATTGGTAAATAAAATGTCGTGCTTTAGCAAAATATGTTTTGGATGTTGTTGCCGCCGTAAGAGCGGACGGTTGGATGAGAGCCAGCCTGCCCCGCCAGAGGGCAGCCCAAATTTTGAAATGTATGTAAAACATGGCCTTACGCCTATTTTGTTTAAAAATTTATGTCACAAGTACACAAAGGATAAAGTGGAATTACAATGGCCTTTAACAGGATTATTTGATGAGAAAAAGATACAGTATTTACAGGATCGATTGTTTGCCAAAAGAAGCCGGGAGGCAATGTTCGATTCTCTAAAGCTGTGGCAGAAAGAGGCAAAACGCCGTCGCATAAGGGAAAAGAAATTACTTTAAGTGAAAAATGGTCAGACTATATCCTAGAAGGCTGTAGCATGTGATAGGGACCAAACTGAGAAAAATGTTGAATGTATAGATAGGCAGTTTAGGTTACAGGTGGATAAAAGTTACACAGTTCGAACTGAGCCAGAGGATGAAATTGAGGACGTATTGGATGTGCGTCCCCCGCCTCCTTATGCTCTGCAACAAGTGTACCCTGCGATACCACTTGTAAATGTCCCCGCCTCGTCTGCTCCCCAAGCCCCGGCCCCGGCCGTTGCTGCGGCCTCTACGCCTATGGGGCCAACGTTCACCCCAAGTACCAGCCATGGCTACATTATTTACCAGTGGCCCGTCTCTTCCCATTATGTCCTCCGTAACATTAGCTTCACCGGCCTCGGCCTTGCCTTCCTTGTCGGCCACATCGACTCCCGCAATGATTGATTTGACCTCCTCCCATGCCTCCGGGACTTTGGGCGCCCGATGGCTGTATACCCGCAATATGGTGGGCTCGAGGGAAAGACAGATGGTGATAAATTGAGCATCCCAATGGGTGCGGAATGCTATCTACATGATTACAGATATATGGGGGACCATGCAGGATTATGAACCAGTTATGCAACAATATGCGTTAGAAACTATTGCCAACCGTTTAATTTCCTTATGGGAGCAATGTTTCGCAGATGGAAGAGCCCCGCAGGTCCTATATGATATTTTGGACCGGGCACACAAATTTGAATTAGGATTAGAAGATGTATATGGGAATCTGGTGGCCATAATGAAGTATCAAGAAAGGTTATTTACTAAATGCCTGAGTTGGGATACTCAATATCCCATGCGGGAAGTGCATCCGATCTATCACCCCAAAATCCTCCAGGTCAGAGACAATGGTAATCAAATTATTCAAGCTCGGTTTGAAGCCCGATTCCAAGACCAATGGGTTTATACCCCGTGGAAAAGAAGTGAGGTTCTCTCCCTGAAGTCCCAGTTGCCCGACCCTCGGAAAAATCCAACTGCTTATTATAAGGAACTCACTGAGGCCGCTTCATTGGCCGTGATGACCTTAGCTGATATTGAATTATTTTTCAGGTTACTGGTGCCTGTCGACGTATGGCGACAGGTGCATGATCACCCTCATGTTAACGAGTTGGTAGGAACTTGGGACCAAATAAAAGACTGGGACAAGGACCGGAAACCCGGAGATAAACCAAGACCGGAAATTTTAGCTTTTGCCGGGTCGGATTATCACATATATACATTCTTTGATTCCACCCTGGAAGGTGGATTGGGATAAACTAACCGCTTGCAAACAGAAGAAGGATGAGAGTGTATCAGATTTCTTTACTCGATTCGAAGGGGTGTTTATTGATTTCAGTGGGCAAGATTTGTCAGTGGAAGGTGGGGTAAGATTATTCGTAAATCGGTTTGTGACTAATCTGTTGCCTGAAATATCTGCCCGGCTCATGGCAGCCGAAAGCACTTGGACCACCTCTACTCCTTCTGTTATTTTGAGTATGGCCCAATATATTACGAACATAGGGAAAACGAGAGTAAAGATAAGTCTGACAAAAAGACGAAGGACCTTAAGACTCGAGTGTTATTACAGCAAGTAGCCAGAGGACGGGGTAGAGACGCATTAGGAAGAAGATTTGTTCCAAGATGGGTGGGAGTAGGACGGGGAGGAGGCCCAGCTGTTACATTGGGAGCAACCAATGTGCTTATTGTAAACAGAAAGGGCATTGGCGAGCTCAGTTTCCTTTCCTCCTAGCACAAAATGGAGCTGTGAGAGGTAGAGGGAAAGGACGAGGAGGAGTTGATCGGGGTGACTTGAGAAGAGAAGAAGCGACACAAGGTGAGGCAGGGGGAAATTGTTTTGATAAGACAAAAGGGAGGCAGTACTATAATGAAGATTGTGGAGTGGGAGGGCCAGATGAGTATTATTACGCGTACGACAGCCATGGACAGAGCCGGGGCCGAGTGGCAGTACCCGTCGATCAGAGAGGGCCTTATGTTAAAGGACAATTAATGGGAACTGTTGAGGATTTTCCAGTAGACAAGGGTGCAATGAATAGTTTGATTGCTCGTTCACTGGTCCCAGGGACTGCTCTGTCCTGGCAAAATAATATCTGAGTCGGGTTTTCTGGAATCCCGGTAGTAAGCCCCATTTCTAAGCCTCTCCTGCTCAGCGTAGGTTCAGTCACGATGGATTCCCCATTTTTGTTGCCGTCACATTGTGGGGAAAATTTATTGGGATTGGACCTGCTGAAGAAATTGCATGCAAAGATTTATTGTTCTCCTGATGGAGTGTATTTAACCATTCAATCGCCTGGCCAGCACACTCGGCAGAGTTTTGCGAAAAATGAACCCCTTCCGCCTGAGTTGGCTGTCATTCCATCTACATTGTGGGCGACTGGTGACACGGACGTTGGCCTCTTGAATATTCCGCCAGTCTCTATTACTTTAAAACCGAATGTTTGTTTGCCCCGTATTCCACAATACAAGATCGCACTGGCTGGTGAGAAGGCACTGTTCATACAGGACATCATTGACAAAGGTGTAGTGGAAGAAACGGTTTCCAATACTTGTAATAGTCCTATATTACCAATTCAGAAAAAGGCCCCTAGAGGAAGTGGCCCTGACTATGCTGATACTTATAGTTTTGTAATTGATCTGTGCGAAATTTATAAAGTAGTAGTCCTCAATATCCTGTGGTTTCTGATATTACAACCATTCTTACCATTCTCCGTTATAGACCGGAAAAATGCTTTCTTTAGCATTCCAATACACCCTGATAGCCGTCAGATCTTCGGCTTCTCGTTATCTGGGCGCAGCTTTAGATTCTGTCCCGCCCCTCAGGGCTATACGAGGAGTCCCATCATTTATAGTCAAGCTTTGAAAGTACTTTTAGACAAATTGACTTTGCCCCCAGGGAACGTCCTCCTCCAATATGTGGACGATTTATTGGTGGCATCGGACACGGAGGAAGGTTGTAAGGAAGCTACGGTTAAATAATTGTTGCACTTAGCAGCCAATGGTAATAAAGTGTCTTTTTCAAAGTTTCAATATTGTCGACAGGAGGTGACCTATCTCGGTCATCTACTGTCGAAAGAGGGGAGGAAACTAACTCCTGAACGTGTGCCTACTATTTTTAACATTGCAAAAAACACAGTTGATGGACAGAATGTAGAACAATGTCATACATTCACCCCAGTACAAGGATCTGGGCCTGAATCCATAGTTTTTTTGCACTCCACACCACCCTGGGTTAGACACTGGCTATATGCAAATCAGCTCTGACCCTGTGCCTCATGGGAACAGTCCAGTCTGAACTACCAAGCCATGTCTTTCCCAGACCGGAATCAAGCATCCAAGGACCGGTTTAACATGCCTGTTCCTTGTACTCAACGTGATGTTCATGCATTCCTGGGCATAACTTCTTACTGTCGCCAGTGGATTCCTAATTTTTTCCTTCTTACTAAACCTCTTTTGTATCTAACCACTAAGGATGTGCATGAACCTTTACCTTGGACTGATGAGTGTCAAGAGGCTTTCGAGTCTTTGAAAACTGCTCTCTGTTCGGCTCCTGTCTTAGGGACTCCTGACTACCGAAAGCCTTTTGTGCTTTACGTACACGAGGTGGACGGTTGTTCGCTTTTTGTGTTATCACAAGGATTTGGTGGTAAGCAAAGAACTTGTGCTTATTTTTCGGCAGTATTGGAGCATGTGGCCAGAGCACTTCCTAGCTGTTTGAGAGCTACTGCCGCAGTGGCGGTGGCCATCCGACAGTCAGAAGGACTCGTCTTAAATTCCGACCTCACAGTGATGGTACCGCACGCTGTGGACACACTGTTGAATAAAACTAAGACTCAGCACCTTACGAGTGCACGACTTACTGGATACAAACTAACTTTATTCGCTCCCCATATCACTATCAAAAGGTGTGCCACTCTGAATCCAGCCACGTTACTACCCCTACCTTCAGATGAGCCAAACAATGACATACATGATTTTATATTTCAGACTGAGGAAGAAACAAAGGGATGGGTGGACCTCACAAACATGCCCCTATCTGAACCACAAGGGGAGTTGTATGTGGATGGCTCCTGTTTCAAGTTACCAGATGGCACAACAACAGCTGCTTATGCAATTACCACTCTTTGCACTATAGTTGATGCTTCTCGGGTTCCATATCATTCTGCGCAAGCAGCTGAGTTAATAGCACTGCTGCGAGCCTGTGAGTTAAGCGAGGGATTGAAGGTAAACATTTATACTGATAGCCAATACACCTTTGGTGTGGCTCATAGTGTTGGGAAATTGTGGGCAGAAAGAGGATTTCTCACCTCACATGGCCAATGAATACAACATGGCCCTTTGATCTTAAGGTTGCTAACTGCTTTGACACTGCCCCGGAAGGTAGCAATTGTGAAATGCAGTGCACACAAGGCAATAGTAGATACTGTAGGAGAAGGGAATGCTTTTGTTGATCAAATAGTGAAGGAGACAGCTAGATCAAAAGTGTCTCCCATGTATGTAAGTTTGGCTAGATGGGTCGAGCATTCTGATCTGTTTGATAACACCATGGAAAGTGTCCGGGAAATACAGAAAGAAGCTACCCCTGCTGAACTGTTCCGTTGGGAAAATGAAGTGGGGAGGTTGAATGATAATGGTTGTTGGATTGACTTAAGTGAGAAACAAAGGTGGATGCTTCCCAATGCATTTTTTAATGCTGTAGTAACTATAGCTCATGGAACAGCGCATGTTGGAACAAAGGGTATTTGCGCTTTGTTAGACCGAGTTTGGAATAACCCTAACATTGCCAAGACTGCAATTCATTTAGTTAAACATTGCATGGTTTGCTTATGACATAACCCAGGAGGGCGGCAATCTGTCCTTGGTGGAAATGTTGCACCCCCGTCCTTACCTTTTGAAGTGCTTCAGATGGACGACATACAACTTGAGAGAGTGAATAATTTGAAATATGTTTTGGTGGTGGTCTGTGCTCTTACTAAATGGGTGGAAGCCTACCCCACTAAGTAAAACACTGCCTTGGCAACAGCCAAAGGTGTGATTTATTTATTTATTTATTTATTTATTTATTTATTTAGTGTATTTTATGATAGCGCACAGCTACGCCAACGGGGTGTCCCGGCGCTCCTGTATGATCGTGTGCTGGCTAGATGTTGTTTAGAAAGAGGAAGGTCAGCAGAACAAATGAGTTTTTAGGGCTTTCCGGAAGGGTTGTTCTTCCTGAATCAACCGGATGGAATTTGGTAATTTGTTCCAGAGGGCCGAGGTGAACACTTGAAAAGTTCTTCCGCCAGAACGAGTTTTCCTAAAGCTAGGGATAGTGAGAAAGTTTTTTTAAGAGGAGCGAAGAGTCCTGATGTTGTTATAGGGGACCAGACAGGTAGAAAGATATGCAGAACCCTTGCCTCTCAGTGCACGGTGTGCCAATATCAGTGCCTTGAATTCCGCCCTTTTTTGTATCGGTAGCCAATGAAGTCTACGACGGTGGGGCGAGATGTGTTCACGCAGGGGTATACCTCCAACCAGTCGGACTGCAGCATTCTGGACTGTCTGGAGGCGATGACAAAGACCTGCAGACAGGCCAGTATACAAGCCATTGGCGTAATCCAGGTGCAAAGTAATCAACGCCTGGACTACAATCTTCCTGGTGTTACTGGGCAAGAAATTGATAAACTTTCTTACCATTCTGATCTTGGCGAAGCATGCCGCAGAGACTGTGTGAACTTGATGATGTAGTGTGAGGTTAGAATCCCATCTTACCCCCAAATTTTTCACTGAGTCTTTGGGTGAGGGAGGGGCACTCAGGTCAAGAGGCCACCAGATGTTAGGGTCAATTGGAGACGGCTGGTGAAAGAAAAGTACCTCCGTTTTCCCTGCGTTTAGCCTCAGGAAATTATTGTATTGTAAGGAGTATTTCCCTAGATACGGATTATCTAGAGTGATCTGGTCAGATAACAGGAAGCACTTTAATGCAGATCTTATCAAACATATCTGTAATGGATTAAACATCAAACAGAAATTTCATGCTGCTCGGCAAACATAGTCTGCAGAGTTGGTTGAGAAATACAATGGAAGTTTGAAATTGAAAATGGTAAAAAATTCAGGAAAGCACCGGTTTAAAGTGGCCTAGCGCTTTGCCTGTAGCTTTAATGTCTTTGCGGGTCAACCCCCATTCCCGGTCAGAATTGTCACCTTATGAGGTCATTTTTGGGCAGGCAGCTAATGTTTGGGGTGTTCTACGACCAAGGAACTTTTAAGAAATTGATTACCCAATGATGACAGATTATTTGTGCACTTTGACTAAAGATCTTCGATCTATCCATCAACAGGTGTCAGACACGCTGCAGCCCCTGCCGGAGGGTCCTGGAAATCGCATGGAGCCCGGCCAATGGGTGATGGTGAGAAATTATCAGCGGAAATCTAGTCTGGAGTCTGGAGTCCAGGTGGACCGAGCCAGTCCAAATCCTACTGGCTACTCGGACAGCGCTGAAGGTGAATGGTCGGAAACATTGGATCCATGTTTCCCATCAGAAGAAAGTACCTTTCCCGCTTCCTTCTGACAAATCAAATTCAGAAGGAATTTTGACACAGGAGAGTGAGAGGGCGCCTTGTGTTGTTCCCTTTTTTGATGCCCTAGAAATTGAGTTCAGGCAAAAGGAAGGAGCATCAGGCACGAAAGGGGTCTCATCGTCAGCAGTGAAATTGGCCCCTGAATCGGTTGCCCCTGTTGTTGCACAGGGAGTTCAGGATAAATCAGGCATCACGGATGCCACTTCATCTGCTTTGTTTGATGACCAGGAGTTACCTGGTCATGTTCGCTACAACCTGCGGCCCAGAAAACAACGCGGTACCCCCGATGGACACGGCAGGAGATAGGGAGAGACTTGAGTACTAGGGTATTGCTAGATTAGTTCGGGGGTACTGAGCGAGACCCTGGAATGAACATGCTGAGAGCTGGAACATTGTATTGCTCTGTTCAGAAAGAAAGACTAAGAAGCCGAACAAAGGTCCCAGGTTGCAACTGTATATACAACGTTATTGCACGGATCCGTTTTCTCTTTGATAAACGATAGGAGCCTGCCTGTGAGGCTCTAGATGGACACAGGAAAGAAGCACCCTCTGGCAGGTTGGACTGCGTCCCTTAGTGTAAATGGACTGTTCCCGAGGAGGAATGCCCCCTCGATATATGCCTACTTATGTACCTATGTTTTCTTCTTGGACAACACGTGTGAACGTTGCTTTTGTAATCACCATTGCAGCATTTTTCATTATAATAATGAGTGTGTTTTTATATTTAGAATTTCACCATCCTATGCATACTGTGTTGGGAACTTCTACTCCACGACAGAGCATTATTTTCTTACGTTAGAACCCTCATAAGGAAAGGCATCGCCAGACTTATGTTAAAAATGTATTTGTAGAGATGCTGCATCAAACACATAGTGCTACCAATACAACAAATTGTTGGGTTTGTGGTCTGCTGCCCTCAGTGATGCATAGACATGATCTGTTTATTTCATTGCCTTTATCTTATTTGGGAAGTTGTGAGGCCTGGTTTAAATCGCTGTCTATAATGTACCTCCATTATATGGTGGATACTTCTCAATACTCTGAGCGTGATTATGAAATGATCCGGGCCTATATAGAGGAACACCAGGGTTTTGATGCACAGGGAAATGATGGAGAAGGATTACTAGACCCAAATGCCTGCATGAATTTATATACAGAATATGAAAATGTTACATGGTTGAAGAGTGAAATCCTTGACTTTGCAGAATTTAATTTTACTCAGTACTTCCAGCAATTTCAGGATCGGAATGTTACTGATGACAAAGCTATCCCAGTGCCTATTTTAAATAGCACCTCCGCCTATTGTGTACAGGGAACCGGACACATTTCAGTAGGAGACAGCAGTAGTAATTATACATATCGACTACGCACTTTTAGTAGCCCTCTGCTGTTAAGGCCTCCAAATGGTTATTTCGTGTGTGTCAAGAATGCTTACACATGGCTACCCCGGGGATGGATGGGTCATTGTTATTTGTCCTTTCTGTATCCACCTGTCTATATAGCACCCTCCAATTATCATAAAGATCATAGGTTGGACGGACAAAGTTTGCCTTTAGTACGAGATAAACGGAAATTGGATACATCTGAGATAGATCAGACTAATACTCCTGAACAGCACTTTATTGACATTGTCAAGGGAGTATTTCCTATTTGGGGGCCCATCAATACTAGTAAAAAAGTAAGGCGCCTATCCAGAGTAGTCAAGAGAGTTATAAATACCACAGTTGGTATATTAACTAATCTGACGGTGGAGCTTCAGGCTATGAGACTCCTGTTGCGTGTATATCCCTGACTCCGCCTCCTCTGTCCATTTGGCTAATCAAAAATTGTATCGTTTAGCTTTTAAAATTCATGCAGACACAGGTACCTGGTCCCTTCCTGGGTGGTTTTGGGGTTTATTGTCTGCCTGGGGTTGGAAGATCCTGATGGTGTTAGCTGGTATAGCAGGTGTTATCTTTACCTGCTGTTTCTGCATACACTGTGGACCTGCCTGTTGTTCTTACTGTGTATCCAAATTCACTTCTTCTGTGATAGAGCCCTCCCCGACTAAAGTAAAAGCACAAATGGTCCAACAAGAAATACAAGAGATAATGCAGATTGACAAGGGCATTTTCGAGGACTAATTTTCTGGATTAGCTACATCATGCTAAAAGGGTGGTTCTGAGGGATAAAAATCGATTTTCTACCTTCATATTAATCTTTTGTGTTAGCACGATGTATCTATATTCACATGCATATTATAAAATGTCAATGCAGGAATCTCCTTTCCGCTTTTGCATTATATTTCTTTCGTACGCAGACTGAGAACCAAACAGACTTAATTTTGTCCGTACATGTATTAGACTCGAATGGTGGTCATGCACCACCCCCCAGCAGCCGAGTACGCCCTGTTAGTTGAGTTATATAGACAGCTGAATTCATACTATTCCTTCTTGTTCTGAAACCCAAGGTTGCATCTGGTTTCAGAGGTGATAAGCGCATACCTGGAGGCGCCGTACTCGTGCTCCCAGGCACCGAGACGAAAGGGAGTCACCCCATCTGCGGTGGCTTCCGCCGGCCCGGAGGATGCGGGAAAACCGCGATCCTAATCGGCTCCTAACTATGGTTTTTGACAAACAGCCTTATCAATTAATAGTGGTTGAGAGGGGTTAATCCCCAAAAATAATGTTTCATTTCTTTTAACTTTTGCAACATTGCATGTGTGCTGCATGGTGCAGCATGTATATAATGTGGGAATGCTTTCAATTTAGGTTCTTATTTACAAGCCCATTGCACCACTAGTGTGTCACTTTTTTTACACGCCGGCAGCTCAATGGTTTTGCCCATATTTACAAGGCCACATAACTTTTCATGGCCTTGTAAATAGGCATTGCTCCGCATGAAAGGGGTGTTCCATGGGTGATGCTGTGGGTGTTCCCACGCAACATCCATGGAACTTGACACATTCCCAGGTGTGCAACGCTTTGTAAAGCTGGAAATGCATTAGATTCCTACGCCTTCCCAGGGGAGGCATAGGAGTGGCGCTACAAGGAGAAATGCTTGTATTTCTATTTCTCCTTGTTTTTTCCTCTTTCATCTCTATAATGCAGGCACCGTTGCAACATGATGCAAGGGTGCCTAGGCTGGCCAATGGCAGCCAATTGTGCTCCTGTGCAGGGGAAAGCACACAGATGTGTAGTATTGTTCTTAATATGACGCATCCCTGTGCTTTTAAAATGACGTAGCTCGGCTCAGCAAAATGGCTTTTGGTGCTGCGCTATAGTAAATGAGGCCCTGAGTCTACTTTGGTGCAAAGGTGTGTGTGTTAGTTTTGGAAAGTGTATTATTAGTAGTGGTAGATGCATATGCATCTACTAATGGCAATAAGGCCACTAACACAGTATAGGGCTCAGTATAGATCTCAGAAAATTATTCCCATACTCAACCCATCGTGGCTTGGCTGCAAGCAGGCAGGCCTTACCTCAGAGACATGCATATAATGCCTTTAATGATATCAATTCAGTAAATAATTAGGACACAAGACACAATAACAATCCAACACCAATTTATAAAATATAGGAAATAATTTTATCTTTAAAATGACAGCAAAATGAAAGAAATCAAATGAAGGGAACCGGAGATATGATTTTTGTAAACATTTAGCAATATTATAGCACATAGAAATCTATACCCTTTATTGAGACATCTGGTCGCGCTAGACCGGAACAAATTCAAAGTTTCAGGTCAACCACGATGGAGCCCTGCGCGGCTACCCCTCGCAGTAGATCTCGGTAAAAGTTTTTACCTTCCGGCTTAGAAACTTTTCGGGAGCTTTTCTTCCCGGAGTCCCTCGTAGCTCTCAGTCAATATGGATTCAGTAAGGGTTCGCTAGATTGCCTTGCGATGAGCTCATGGTCAAACTTACGGAAGTCAGACCTCCATAGCTTTCAAGCGGGATGAACCAGAGATCCAGGCCAGCTCAAAATTTAAGGTGGACTGCTTGACTCTTGCGGTTGGTCCCGGTCACCGTTTGTAAGTTCAGAAACGTTTGCAGAACTTTTTCTTCCAGGGTCCCTTGATGCTCTTCATGAGGCCGAATTTGGTGAGGGTTCACCTAGTTGGGTTTTGAACAACTCCCATTCAAACTCTGAAAGTCGGACCTCCGGAGCTTTTTAGCTCGATGATCCTGGACGGCATGCCAGGTCTTGGTTGAGGGTCGCTGGCTTGGCTAGCCAGGTTGAGTCGTTCCACTTACGGAGCTTTATCCAAAGGTGCTCCAAAGTTCTTCAAACTTCTGGAACTTTTTCCTGAAGTTCCTTTGAGGGTCCCACAGTGTACAAAACTTGCTCCAAGGCTCTGAAAGCTCCAAGATGGTCATTGAATGCTTGAGACCATAAATCCCACAATCCACTTGGACAAAACCCTTACAAATCAAGAAGATTCATGATGGTGATGGTCCAGATGAGTTCTATTAGCCTGCAGTCCACTCTTTAGTCTTTTTGAGGCAGGTTTGATTTTACAGTGCTGTTTTTCCAGATTGTGCTGCAGTTGCAGTCAGTCAGAGTACATGGCCTGATTGGTGCAAGTCAAACTTCCAGCATGGACACTTCTTCTTCCTTTAGTTTCAAGCAGCATATCTGAGAGGCACTGCCCCTCTTAGATACTTATTCTGTGTTCTCTGGGGATCACACAGGAGGGCACTCCTGTCCAATGAGGTTTAGGGCAACTCCCCAGGGCATGACCATTCCCCACAAAGCGTGGCACAATGGTCTCCCAGAATGCACTATTTCTCCAGAATTCCATATGGCTAAAGTAACAGCATAGAGACAATAGTTGGCTAAACCAACATCAAGGATGCCTTCCCTCCATATGCTCCCTCCCCCTGGCATCTCCACATAAATTCCTGTAGCCTACCATCTGGCTGGGTTCAAAGAGTAGGGGTGTAAATTAAACTGGCTTATTCTGCCTGTCCCCACCTTATTTGAAGATCATTGTTTATGACCCCTGAAACTTGCTCTGACATTACTATGCAACAGAACTCTCTCCTCACAGAAAGGCTCTTTCACCCCAGGGGCTAATTATTGCCTCATCAAAGCAGCCTGTCTAATCCACTTAACTCTGACCAATCAGGGCATATCACTGGACGGCTGAATTTTGGCTTACAGACAAGAAAGTCTTATAATTTCTTGTCTGTACATATTAGGATCAATTCAACAATAGCATATTGTTGGGTTTATCAATACCATTCTACAAAGTGTTTACTGCTGAGAGTTATTAATTAATAACTTCTTGCAAAGTTAACCCATGTGGCTGGGGATCTGCAATGGGGAAAAAGAACTGGGTAATTTTTCCAAAAGCAGTGCTTATAAAACATATTTTAAAAGGACCCTGCCTATATCCACAGGACTCCCCCCCACGGGAGACCTTAAGGGCTCTGAATATGTACACATATTGCATATTCTCATTACACAGTACTCCTAGCACAAAAGTCAATCTTGGGAAGCACTTTACTACAATGTCCGAAGTGAGGTGTGCAATTTCAATAAACCCAAGGTATATAAAACCTATTTTATAAGGGTCCGCCTTATAAGTACCTGACCCCCCACCACTGGGACACCTAGGGAAGACCATGGGGTTACCTTAAAGTTTTATTTATTATAGTCCGTAAGTTTTTCATTACATCTAGTACATCTGCAATTTAATATAATGTACACATTAACATTGTATTGACAATGAAATTATGGTGTTCGACATCTCAGTCGTTATCACCAATTTCAAGTCTAGTGCACTATCAGCTGGCATATTATCTTGACATTCAGGTTTTAACTATAGCAAACTTAACTTGTATAAAACATAAAATTTTTACCCCTCCCTTAGGATCATTTACAGTGTATCTCCGCATCACCACATGCATCACGTCTGGTGTTACTTCATCTCATTGTACTATCCCAGTCCACGGGGGTACCTAATATGCCACAATATTGTAGTTTATTCATTTTCAAGTGCCCCAAAAAACAAAGTTGAGATTGGGCACAATTTACATGTTAGAAGCAGTCCTGCAACACGGCTGCTTTTAAACTGACCTCAGGTCTAAGCAGTGCAGATATGCAAGCTCAGAAAGGGCTGCTGAACTCTAAGCTGCCATGCCTCATTCTATACAAGGAATTTAAAGGTAGTTTTGAACCCCCCTGCCCTATTAAGTACTAGGGTCTGATCAGGGAGGTCTTATCATAGGGGTACCATAGCCCATATTGTATCCTAGTGTAAGTAGGTGTTTTCACTGTCTTCTAATTGTTTTTTCAGCATAGCCCTCGCCCTGGGCATGATTAGGCAGACAATACAATAAAACAAAATAGCTCCACCTGTACTAAATTAAAGAGTGCCTATAAAGTCACTTGATATATAGGTCTCCCTCCCAGGTGAACGAAGGTCAACACTAAAGCAAAGAGTTATGGGTACATGGGTTTGTTTTAATCAAAATTCATGGCGAAACAATTCATGCATTTGCAAGACATTTGATAACAAAACACAATAGAAACGGTTAATGATCCCCCACACAGGAATAGAACATTTGCACAAACGCTTACACTCTCACTCATTCATTCACATGCGTTCAAGAACTACAGAGCTCCATTCATTCAAGGGAACTAAAATTCTAAAACTAATCAAAGAGGGGCGATAACCTATGAGTTAGGATACAATGAAGAAAATATAAATTAAAGTACTCCTACTGAGTATAATGTTGTATGCTTTCATTAATGGATCAAAATCCAGGCTGAACAAAAATATATAAATAGAATAAATATTGTCACAAAGAAAAATTAAAGGTAAACAATAAGTAATATCTTTCTCCACACGTGGTGACAATGGAAATGTAGGGAGAAGCTGCGGTTCACATAGGTTTCGCCAGATAAAGTTTGTGGTGCCGAAGTACGTTTCGGTGTGCGACCTCAGCGAGGTCTCACCTTCATCAGGGCACGTGTCTGTATGTGGATAAACAGATCCAGTTGCAATCATAAACATAGACATAATAAAGTTCTTTTAGAATAGTTGATTCCAGGAAGTAGCCATAAGTGTGACATGGATTGGAGGGATGACCAAAAAGGTATGTACCATAGATAAAAAACAAGAGACCAAGGTAGCCGGGAGAAATGAAAAGTGTGAGATACACTCAATTCTAGAGGAAATGGGGAAATTAAAGAAAAGGGCAGATACAAGGATGAAAAAGAGGAAGTAGAGAAATGAATATTTAGTAAGGACAATGATAATGAAAAATTAAACGGAGTGCATAAGCACTCGTGACAGTAGGTATATAGCCAGATTCATTAGGGATACACCCGTGAAAAAGGCTGAACACTCTATAGAGTGTAGTGAAATACTCAATGCAAGAAACCCCGGATGACAGTGGGGCCAGTTAGAGATTCCAATCTGGCGGCGCATACCTGGTGAACGAGTAGGAAAATGCGCAAGTCTAACGGGCGGCAGAGAAGCAAATTAGTGCACCTGTGGACAAAGGATGATGAACAAAAAATACCGAATAAATAACATGGCTAAAAGGAGAGGGAGGGTGGGTCCAATGAAAGCATAATCTTCTACCCACCGGGAAAATGAGAGGGTGACTAGCTCGGGAAACACACTGGCGATTAACTAGAGGGCACGCCAGGTGGAGAAGGGAGATTCCCGGGTGAGGAGGTCCTTGAAGGCGGTCCCTGGGTCAAGGCTGGAACAAAGAGCTAGTAGGGAAGAAAACATATAGGGGTATGAGTTTCCTGGGTCATAAAGAGCAAAAATAGGCTAAGCAACAGGGAATCAGACTCATGGGGTAAAAGGGGGGGGGGGGTTTACCTGCAACGAAGAACAAAGGAGGATGAGGGTTGGCCGTGGGGCGGAAGATTCAAATGACAAAATAGGTCCGGTAGCCCTTCAAGAGGCCCAAATGGGGTCCTCCTGAAATCGCGAAACGCGGGTATTCGATCTAGAAAGTAAATGAAAAGCAAACAAAGTAGCCGTACTCGCTTGGGGAGTAGAAAGCAGGTGCTGGGGAAAAGGGGGTAACGCAAACTCACCTGAATAGGAAGTAGTGTAGGCAGAGTACGAGAATCGTCGGGTCCGCGTAATGGATGATTCTGGAGATGGCGGGAGACGCCAGTTGGTGATTTAAAAGGCCGCGAGTGGGATGGCTGTGAGCCAATCAAGTCCAGCGTCAGAGGGGGGGAGGGAGATAGACACTCAAAGTTAGAGCGGAAGGCGGGCCAAGAGATCATGGGGAGGCTTGAAGTGCATGGACAGTGATGAGGGACTAGATAGTCATCCGCGAGGGTTCAGAAATTAAAACAAAAATAGGACATGTAAAAAAACACATGCAATGGGGGAAGAAGATCAAAAATGTAGGAATGAACAATTTACAGCGAGGTAAGGGGAATTTAAACCTCAAGAGAATAAAAACAGTATATAAAAAAGGGGCCAGATATGAACAAGGTGGTTCACAGGGCAATGATCAAAGCTGTGAAAACATATATAGAACGGGGAAGCAAGCCCAATGGAGCCCCATAGGGGAACAGACAATTCTCAGAAGATGAGAGATAAAGGATGTCAAGTGATGGCATTTTCCCAAGAAATATGTCCGTTGAGGCCCTTGTGTTTCGTGTTACAGGTAAATATCCAAAACACCTCCCTTTTTCTGTGGATGGTTTGGGGATCAGTGCCTTTCTGATAGTGGACTTTCTCAAGGATAATCCACTGTAGATCAGCTTCAGTGTGATTATTCTCACGCCAGTGTGGAACTAAGGGGGCTGAGAGTTCTAATATTAAATTTATGTTCAGACATTCTGTGTCCGACTTCACGGCCAGTTTCCCCAATATAGGTGAGGCCGCAAGGGCAAGTGACAGTGCAAACGACATTAGATGGTCTACAGTTTGTCATACATTTAAGGGTGATAGTTCTGTAGTTGATAGATATTTGTTCGCTAGTGATGGCATTGGGGCAGGCCTGACACGTGCCGCATTTGTGGTTCCCCAAGACAGGGTTGGAGCCGGAGATGGATTTTTGAATGAGGCCTTCCCTGGGGTGTTCTTAGCTCTGATCAAGAAGTTTTTGAGATTTCTGTTTCTCCTAAAGGCGAAGATAGGTCTGCCAATGTGGTTATTCAGTGTTAAGTAGGTGCCATTGGGAATTGATGATTTGCCTAATCTTCTGGTCGAAGGTAGAGTGTTTTAAAACGCAAACCAATTGGTCAGGAGATTGCCTAGCTTGAGGTTGGAACATACTTTGGCAGTCATAGTATTTCGCTCTCTTGAAGGATTGTTTAACAATCCTGGCAGGATAACCTCTCAATAAGAGTTTTTGTTTCAAGGTTTCTGAGTGTGATATGAAGGTCCTCATGGATGTACAATTCCTGTGCAGTCTTAAAAGTTGACTAAAAGGAATTCCATCCTTCTGATGTTTAGGGTGGAAACTACTATAGTGTAGTAAAGTGTTTCTTGACGTAGGTTTTGTGTATAAAGAAACCGAGAGTTGGTGGTCAAGAGGTTGGATCCACACGTCTAGAAACACCAGTTTGTCATTGCTGATATGGGCCGTGAACCGCAGGTTAGGGTCAGCCAGGTTGATCCATGCAATGAAATCATTGAGTTTCTCTGTGTCTCCACTCCAAATGAGAAAAATGTCATCTATGAACCTAGTCTATAGAGACACATTCTCACTGAACGGTGCTAGTTCATTGTAGATGTTGAGTGACTCAAAATGGCCCATATAGCGGCATGCTACACTGAGGGCGCAAGCCGCCCCCATACTAACTTCATTGATTTGATGGTAGTAGTCCCCCTCAAATTAAAAAAAGTTGTCATATAGAATGATTTGGAGGCATTGGAGGATGAATCGAGAGTTAGGGAGGTCAGTCTCTGTCTCTAAGATGTTCTCAATGACAGTGAGGGCCCCTTCTTGGGGTATGTTAGTGTAAAGGGACTCCAAGTCCATAGTGACTAGGAGTTCCCTGTCAGAGTCGTAAGGGGTGCCCTCAACCTTAGATATAAAGTGTCCAGTGTCTTTGATAAATGATGTAAGTTTGGACACTAATGGTTGGAGGAAACGGTCCACATACTTCGATAACGGTTCAGTGGTGGAGACAATGGGACTTAACGGGGGGTTCATCTCATTTGTGTGAGTCTTTGGTACACCATAGATGATGAGAATCCTGGTGTAGCACGGTGTCAAAAATTCTGCCTCCTTCTTACAGATCTCCCCTCTCGTAACCACTGCTTCCACAATGCTAAGTATCTTATCCTTTAATTTGGGCTCGGGATTGAGTTTAATCTTTCTGTAATAATTGGGGGAACTAAGTAGATCAGGCATCCTAGTGAGATTGTCCGTGGAATCAAAGAGGACAATGCCCCCACCCTTGTCACAGGGTTTAATAGTAATGTGGGGGTTATTTTTAAGTGAGCGAAGTGTGGTGTTCTCTTCTTCCGTGGTGTTGAAAGGGGGTTTTGGGACAAATTTGATGGTTTGATGGATTTTATTAAGGACTGCTTTTTCGAAAATCTCCACTTCAGTACCCACCATATCGAGGCCTGGGGTAAATTCTGATGGTGGTTTCAGGCCTGAGATATTGATTTCTTGGTCAGTCAATTGGTTGCCCATAAAGAATTTTTTAAGGCGAATTTTGCGAAAAAACGCATGGAGGTCAGTGATCAGCTCAAACTTGTTAAGACAAGTAGATGGTACGAATGATAGTCCATTAGACTAGAGGGTTTCAGTTGGTGGATCCATACTGAATGAGGACAAGTTAAATACTGGGATAGATGCTATAGTCTAGAGTATTGGTGGTTGCGTGTTTGAACGTATTTCTGTGGGTGTTCTTGGGCTGGGTGGTAGCTGGGTGGTAGCCCCTCTGTTGTTGTGGTTGTTCCTGGGCAGAGTAAAAGCCCCTCTGTTGTTGTTCCCTGTATCTGGGGCGGAAATTGCCCCGGCGGTTGCCTAAAAAATGTTGGTTACTAGTGGACGGTCTTTCGTAATCTTGTCTAAGCTGGTAGTCTCTGGTAGCTGGTGCTTCTCCTTCAGAGTCAGTTGTGTCTGAAAATGTAGTGACTCTCCTATTGACCCAATTAGGATTATTCTCTGTATCTTGGTTAGGGTTGCTGGAGGAATAGAAGTTTTCGGTGAGATAAGGGTATATTTTTTCCTCTAAGTTTGTCCGTCTTTCTTTTTAAAAGATAATCAGAGAAAGAGTCTAGTTCAAGTGCAATTTCTTCCAATTTTTTGCGACCCTCTTCAACACTATCATTAGGGGGTGGGGTCGCACACTACTCACACACCAGCGGTATCACCCCTAAGGACTATGGTAAATGTAGTTACGTGTTCCGCGATGCATCTTCTTTCGATTCTCTGCTATCTTCGCTGTCTTCGCCATCCCAACCTCATTCGGACATACTATTTATACAGGCTCCCTTGAGCCGGTGGAGGTGACGACCTCGAGACAACGCACCTGCGCGCCTTAAGAGGTATCTGGACCTATGAATATTTCGGCAGCCCACGCAGCAACCCCGTGCACACACCTCATCCCTGCTGATGAGCGTTAATGAACGCGAAACATGTGTCCAGGGATGGCAAGCACACCAGTGAACACCCTCAAGACTAAAGACACGGGTAGAAGCGCACCCGCTGATACCGACTACATCGACCATCATGCTCCGGGGTCCCACGCTGATGGGACGAACAGTGTACGACCTCATTCGGACATACTATTTATACAGGCTCCCTTGAGCCGGTGGAGGTGACGACCTCGAGACAACGAACCTGCGCGCCTTAAGAGGTATCTGGACCTATGAATAATTTCGACAGCCCACGTAGCAACCCCGTGCACACGCCTAATCCCTGCTGATGAGCGTTAATGAACGCAAAACACGTGTCCAGGGATGGCAAGCACACCAGTGAACACCCTCAAGACTAAAGACTCGGGTAGAAGCGCACCTGCTGATACCGACTACATCGACCATCATGCTCCGGGGTCACACGCTGATGGGACGAGCAGTGTGCGACCTCATTCGGACATACTATTTATACAGGCTCCTTTGAGCCAGTGGATGTGACGACCTCGAGACAACGCACCTGCGCGCCTTAAGAGGTATCTGGACCTATGAATATTTTTGACAGCCCACGCAGCAACCCGGTGCACACGCCTAATCCCTGCTGATGAGCATTAATGAACGCGAAACACGTGTCCAAGGACAGAGAATAAAAATAATCATGGAGGATCAATACAGTATGAAGCAACCATAACTTCTGAATATTAGGAGAGAAAGAACATTACATCATATAGATAGTATCCAATGTATGATATAAACAAACAGAATCGCACCACACCTTGAATGATAACTTGGCTGAGGATTTCCAATTAAAGAGAATTTGCTGAATTGCAATTGCCAATAGAATACCCAATATTTATAATTGGGAAATGAGGGATGAATGAATTGAGACAATGTACCTAAAAATAAATAAAGAAAAAAAAAGAGTGGTGTATATGAAAGATCTTTTGAACTTGTGACCATTCCCTATACCAAAAGGAAAGTATCTTGGAACACCTTCATAACTTATGCATTACATCTGCCTGAGGAAAATCACAGAACCAATACTTCACAGAGATATCTGAGGAACACCTAGGACATTGTATAGGAGTATAACATAATCTGTGGTAAATAAAAAAAGAGGGATTGCGTATTGCAAGCTGATCTAGAGATTTTACAAACACGGGCCCAGATCTAAGTCCAAAATGCAACTTCCCAGCTTACAACCAAATCTACTTCCCATGAAAGTTCAACTTTGGATTTGGCTCGAGTAAGGTCCGGCAACAAAAGACATTTGTATATTGCCACTGCTTTAGGGCCTGTTTTGAGAACTCAATAGATCCTGAAGAGAGAGGGACCACACTAGAAGAAGCATTTCGGAGAGAAAGTATCTATCAAGTACCACATTCAACAATATTAGAAAACAAGAATAGAAGGACTTGGGGCAATAATAAATTTCACAGAATTGGGGAAAAGAAATAGGAACATTATTAGAGAAAAGTTGATGAACCCACATAAGACCCTTATTCTTCTACAACCACTATAAAAGAGGTCTATTATTAATCGTAATTAAAGAATTATACCATAGCGGCAATCCAAGAAATTTCAAAGCAGTCAAATGGGTCAGGAGAAAGGTGGAATTCGGAGGAAAAACCGACTGCTTTAAAACCGTGAATGAAGGTGTGAGTGGAGATGAAAAAGACACGACCTCCTTAAAATAGAAGGGCTTAACAAAAGCCAGTTAAAGATCTAAACACAAACGAGAGAGTGATGAAATGACACTGAAAGTCCAAAGAGCAGCTTGTTGCAAGGTATAAACTCTAAGATAACCATAATAAAACCTGGAAAGTTCACTCCTCCAACACCTTTGGGTTTTTGTAAGATAGAAAGTGCCACACCTGGTTACTTTTTATGCCATATAAATGGAAACAAGCAATGAATTAATAAAAAAAAGGATCTAGTTATATGAAATGGTAACATAGAAAGAAGATATCAAAGAAGATGTTCCCCTTCTCATTGAGACCTTTGAAATTAACTCTAATTATATCAGCAAAAGAATTTGCGACCCATTTACTATAATATTACATTTTATAATTAGTTCACCATTGAAAAACAGTTGTACGATAAGGATGGCTAAATGTGTATGTTTGAGTGGAAGAATTTCTGTTTTATCTTTATGTACTTTGTAGCCAGATTCCCCAGAGAAAAGAAACATCTTTATCAAGAAAGATGGCAAAGAACTCTCCGGGGAGGATAAGAACAAGAGTATATCATCTGCATGAGCACCAAACTTCAAATGATGATCTCCAGAGGGAAGGCCAGTGATCAACAAGTGTAGATGAATTCAGGAAAGAATAGATTCCAGTGCCAATACAAATTATAAGGGGAGAGTGGACACCATTGCCTCACTCCTCTGTGAAGAGAGAAATATGAAGAAACCATACCATTAACTACAAAAGAGGCTTTAGGAGAACGATACAAAAGGATACCAAAGCAATACATTTAAGTCCAAAGCCATGCCAAGATAAAGATTTAGCATACAAAAGATTAGCCTACCCTTAATATATTTGGTTCTTGCAATTACTCGAAGCAAAATAGATAAACACGTTTCTTCTGTTTACCATGGAAATTTAATTATCAATCCATTCAATATTTTCTTATTTTTCCAAAAGTGTATTCATATGTGGAAAAAGGTTCACATTGTCATTTCAACTTTCACCCACATACCAAAATCATGTGATTCATTAAGAATAAATTATATCAATAAAAAACAAACCATAATCATAAACAATTTTCTTACAAAAGTGAGGTGATATTTGTCAAAACACATATACAAATTGATCAAAAGTTAATTCAAAAACATGACATCAAAAACTAATTTTCAACATCATTTATCACATCAATACATTTTGAACAATAAAGCTTTCCAAACAAAAAAGACCAGTTTGTCGGTTTAATGTGAGTATAAATCACTGCGCCTCGGTGTGCTACGAGGCTTATGCCGACGCGTTTCGAGTCCAGGTCATAAGTCACCAAACTCTCTTCAGGGCTTTACTATTCTGATCTATAAATAAATTTTTTGACAAAAATGTGATTATTAAAATGAAAACTTCTTTCTAAATAAATAGCTGCACTTTATTCTCTCATGTCTCGTTGTACCTGAATGACTGGTATGGCATATCTTGTCTTTATAAATGTACTGCTGCTTTTTCTAATTTATTTTCAATCAATCAATCAATCAAGACATTTATAGAGCGCACTACTCACCCGTAGGGTCTCAAGGCGCTAGGAGGGGGGGGTGCCGTTACTGCTCGAACAGCCAGGTGGGTATGCACCTGTTACAACGCATTCGTTACTCCGCACTACCATTACAACGCAACTTTTATAACGCATACCATTACAACGCATTGCGCTGGGGGGCGCTATAGGATAGGGAATGGTATAATTTACTATCCAACACCTTCCCTAGGGTCCACGGGGACTGGAGTTAGAATAGTAAATTATACTTACCACTATCCAGCACCCCAAAGCGCTATGCGTTGTAATGGTATGCGTTGTAATGGTCGCGTTGTAATGGTAGGTAGTTGTAACGGTATGCGGAGTAACGTCATACATCCGCCAGGTGAAGTGAAGGAGCCATCCGACCGTCGCCTGCAGGGGAACACATTTAACTTGTGTAAGTGTGTCATTAAAGACTGTGGTATTTAGATGTCACGTATAGAACAAAGTCGCCTAGACCAATGCACGAGTCTTGATAAATAAGTCTCAGTAAATTACGCCACATAACTAGGGCGGAGCGGAGTTCGTGTGGTCAAACTTTTACTTCGTTTACTGAGCGCTGGGGAACCTCTGCTTTCAGGAAGCTTTGCTCTGTAAACAAGCGTTTTTTAATTAAATACCGGGACTAATTCCAACCGCGCAACGGTAGTTTGAGAGTGAAAAATAAGGTTGAAAAATACCTTGATGAGCTGTTAGTTGCTCGGTGAATTTCACTAGCTTTACGGTGAAGGGCGATTTTAAACGCACACACTGTCCATCATTTGCATTCTGTAACAAAGCGAAATTGGCCGTGAGTCTTCACTGCTCTACTCATAAACTGTACTTTAAACTACTGTCGAGCGTTTGGCACTCACCAGAAATAGATGAATGTGTCCACAAAGTTTAATCTCCTCTCACAGACGCCATGTCTCCCTCACTCAATGCTTTCTGCTCTCTCTGGTGTCATGTGACACATCAGGTGGCCTATTCGCGCCCAAATTCATTATGGGTTTTGTAGTGCCTCATTGTGTAAGGCAACTAACATGTCTATATTTACCTGCACAGGTCGATGGAAATTGCTGGGTGGGACTGATTTATGTGGCTAAATAGGCCTAAAGCCAAGATGGTATGAGATTAAGCCACGTGATATTTGGTTTAAACGGATTGTGCTTAATGCACACCTTATTAATACTCAAATTCTATTTATTTCACTCATAGTATTTAGCCCACTGGTCGTACTGTTGAATTTCATTATCAAATAGGCCTCTCTGCGCAACAACACTGTTTCTATGTCTGTTGTGCAATTAGAGGCATTTATTACCGATAAAACAGTGCATAGGAAATCATTTTCCCCATGTTTCTCTTCCAAAAAATGCTCCACCATAGGTGCTGTAGTCACTTTGTTCTTTATGCGAGATCTATGCTGCGTTATTCTTGCATTGATCTGCTGACTCGTTTTGCCAATATATATATTCTACTGCAGGGGCAGCGGATGGCATACACCACACTCTTAGTTCTGCAATTAGTAAATTGCTCATGTTTCCACTTCACTCCATTGTGGCTAACTTCTGAACCTTCAATGGTGTGGTTACATGCCACGCAATTGCCACATTTGCGATGGCCCTGTATAGGTTTTAAATTCCATTGAGATATCAAATCACTTTTCGTTTTAGGAATAGAGACATCTGCTCTAATAATCTGTTGTCCAATACTTGTGTTTTTTTTCATTGCAAATATTGGCTTCTGCATGGGGACTTCAAGGTTCTCAAGCAGGTGCCAATTCCTGAGCACAATCTGTTTGAATTGATTGGTTTGTGGACCAAAAGTGGTAACACATACCAGTCTTTCTAGTTCTTTCTTTTCTTTAACCTGTAACAAGGTGTCCCTTGGCGTATACCTTGCTCGTTTTTTGAATGGTTCAACAATTTCTTGGGGTAACCCCTCTTCGTCATTGCATTGCAGAAGGCCATTGCATGGTTTTCAAAATCGGACAACTCGGTACAATTCCTCCTAATGCGCAATAACTGCCCATAGGGGAGGTTCTCTTTTAAGCTCTTTGGGTGCGCGCTCCTGAAGTGTAAAATCGTGTTCTTATCAGTCTCCTTTCTATACAATGATGTTTTAAGTTTGTGGTCATGTACACTGACTTCCACATCTAGAAAGGTCATTCTTATTTTGCTTGATTGTATACAAAACTTTATATCTCTATGTCTGGTATTGAGCCAGTCATAGAATTGATTGAGCTCGATCTGACTCCCCTGCCACAGGAGCCAGATGTCGTCAATGTACCTCAACCATTGTCTAATGTGTGTCTTATGAGGATTATTGTTTTGGACGAATCTTTTTTCATACTGTGCCATATACAGCACAGCCATCTCCGGAGCATATGGGCATCCCATAGCTGTACCTTTGACTTGAACGTAAAACTTGTCTTCAAATTTAAAATAGTTGTTTTTTAAGGTCACTTCTGCCAGCTGAACAATAAACTGGGTGGGAACGCGATGGGGACGTTCTCGTTGTTCAAGGTATAGTTCCATCACCTCAAGTGCCTCCTCTTGGGGAATTTGTGTGTAAAGCGATGCGACATCTAGTGTCGCCATCACCTCGATCTCATCATCAAATGTTGTGTCCTCAATCTTTGTTATAAAGTCGGTGGTGTCCCTCAAATACGAATCCACCTCTTGTAGGAAAGGCTTAAGGAAAAAATCAACATATTTTGAGACGGGTTCTAATGCCGAGTCACACCCGAAACAATGGGGCATCCTGGTGGTCTAGTGCTGTTCTTATGTATCTTTGGCAAGAAGTAAAGGATGGGAGTCCTTGGCAATTTTTTGTTTAAATATTCGAACTCTTTGGGGCCCAAATATCCTTCATCTAGTCCCATTTGAATAATTTTCAGAATTTTTCTTTGAATTTCCTTTACTGGATCATCTTTGACTGGCCTGTACCATTCTTGATTATTAACATTTGATCTCCCTTCTTCCAGATACATATCTCGGGGCCAGATCACAACAGCCCCGCCTTTATCGGCCTGTTTGATGACCACAGATGAATCTTTTTTCAAACTCTGAATAGCTTTTACCTGACCTTCACTGATGTTATTGTGATTAAATTATTTAGCCTTCTCCAATTTTGAGATCGAGGATAGAACAGCTTGTTCATACGCATAGACCTCCTTCGGTATATTGAAGGTTGGCATGAATTTCGATTTTACTCTGAGTTCGGTCGTTTCCTTAACAGTAGTTGTCTCAGATCCTGCAAAGAATGTTTTCAGCCTGATCTTTCTACAAAAATCTAATGCCTCTAGTTTTAACTTAGTAAAATCTGTCCTTCTTGAGGGAACAAATTTGAGGCCCAAGTTTAAGATTCTCTCCTCATCGTCAGTTAATTGTTTGTCTGATAAATTAACTATTGCCGATGTTTCTAAGATTTGTAGACCCGATTGCGGGTCCGCATTTCCCAAGGCTGTTTGTACCGACTTCTTTGCTGTCCTTCTTTTCTAAAAAAGAAACTTGTTTTTTGGGGTTATTATCCCTTGAATCTGATCCTGAAGATTCCGAAGAAGAGGCACTTGAAAAGGTGGTGAACCTACTCCTCGATCTTCCCTGGAATGTATTAAGTGCCCTCTGTGATTCAGGTAGGGTATAAAACTCTTCCTTCAGAAAGGGGTACACCTGCTCGATGTTAAATGATTTCGAATCTTTCTCAAACTGAGTGGTTTTGGAATTGATGGTGTAATCCCTAACGCTTTGGATCTCTTTCTCAATCTTGTCAAGTAAAGCTTTAGCATCTGTAACAGTCTGGTTATCATTAATTGCCTTTATGAGTTCATCTATTTCCCCTTCTTCTTTACTACAGAGTCTTTGAGCCGTTTCAATGGTATGTACCATAAGATCACGGCTACATTTAGTGTTGATGTAGCTGAAACCCTTTTTATACTCTGTGTCCTCGGTGAAAATTACTGGTATGTTTTTCACCTGGAGCCCCCAGGGTATAGTGCCAGCTTTAAGGTGTTGTAGCAGAAAATAGCCATGAAGTTCAGTGCATACATGTTTTTTAAAAAGACGTGTTAATTTCTCGGATTCATTCTGTTGTTTAGCCGATACACTTAATTTCACAGTAGAGAAAGGTGCAGAAGCAATTTTGGGGCATATTACCAACCAATAGAGATAATTTTTGTCTCTAACTTATTTAGAGACAAAAATTATCGCCGCAAATCGGCGATTTTTATCGCAGATAAACCTTGCTATTAGCAAGGTTTATCGCAAATGCGATAACAAACGGCCGCAATGCATGAATATCGCTGAAAAGTCAGCGATATTCATGCATTATCAAGCAAATGCTCTTAGCCATGTTATCCACCTCCCATTGGATGACATGGCTAAGAACTGCTCCTGGGCAAGTGTTAGCTTTTGGAGATATTCGCGCTTAGCGCGAATATCTCCAAAAGTTGGTAATAGGAGATAGCGATGTTAGCGACTGTTTTCAGTCGCTAACATCTTGGCACGCCCACTTTGCATGTCATTAGTGATAAATATCACTGACATGCAAAGCGGGGCCCAAGATGGTCACTATCTCCTATTAGCTGTCGCTAACTGCTGTTAGCGACAGCTTGGTAATAGGGAGATAATTTTATCTCCGCTTTCTTGGCTTTTAAAGCCAAAAAAGCGGAGATAAAGCCCCTTGATAATATGCCCCTAAATTCTGTATGTGAGTTTCCGTGAAAGACAACGTGTCTTTTTCCGACATTATTTGCAGGAGCTGAAACCCCTGCTATTCAATGAGTATGTCTTATTTTTGAAAATTGTGGAATTTAATCCTGTCCCTACTCACGCGAATAAAAACCCGCTCAGAATTGTAGCAAAAAAAGGGGAGTTAGGCCCTAGGGACAAAGAGTAAGCAGGGCCAAATAAACTTTGCATACAAAAGATTAGCCTACCCTTAATATATTTGGTTCTTGCAATTACTCGAAGCAAAATAGATAAACACGTTTCTTCTGTTTACCATGGAAATTTAATTATCAATCCATTCAATATTTTCTTTTTTTTCCAAAAGTGTATTCATATGTGGAAAAAGGTTCACATTGTCATTTCAACTTTCACCCACATACCAAAATCATGTGATTCATTAAGAATAAATTATATCAATAAAAAACAAACCATAATCATAAACAATTTTCTTACAAAAGTGAGGTGATATTTGTCAAAACACATATACAAATTGATCAAAAGTTAATTCAAAAACATGACATCAAAAACTAATTTTCAACATCATTTATCACATCAATACATTTTGAACAATAAAGCTTTTCAAACAAAAAAGACCAGTTTGTCGGTTTAATGTGAGTATAAATCACTGCGCCTCGGTGTGCTACGAGGCTTATGCCGACGCGTTTCGAGTCCAGGTCATAAGTCACCAAACTCTCTTCAGGGCTTTACTATTCTGATCTATAAATAAAATGTTTTGACTAAAATGTGATTATTAAAATGAAAACTTCTTTCTAAATAAATAGCTGCACTTTATTCTCTCATGTCTCGTTGTACCTGAATGACTGGTATGTCATATCTTGTCTTTATAAATGTACTGCTGCTTTTTCTAATTTATTTTGAAGTGAAGGAGCCATCCGCCCGTCGCCTGCAGGGGAACACATTTAACTTGTGTAAGTGTGTCATTAAAGACTGTGTTATTTAGATGTCACGTATAGAACAAAGTCGCCTAGACCAATGCACGAGTCCTGATAACTAAGTCTCAGTAAATTACGCCACATACCTAGGGCGGAGCGGAGTTCGTGTGGTCAAACTTTTACTTTGTTTACTGAGTGCTGGGGAACCTCTGCTTTCAGGAAGCTTTTCTCTGTAAACAAGCGTTTTTTAATTAAATACCGGGACTAATTTCACTAGCTTTACGGTGAAGGGTGATTTTAAACGCACACACTGTCCATCATTTGCATTCTGTAACAAAGTGAAATTGGCCGTGAGTCTTCACTGCTCTACTCATAAACTCATAAACAGAAGTTTAAAATAGCCCTTCACCGTAAAGCTAGTGAAATTCACCGAGCAACTAACAGCTCATCAAGGTATTTTTCAACCTTATTTTTCACTCTCAAACTACCCTTGCGCGGTTGGAATTAGTCCCGGTATTTAATTAAAAAACGCTTGTTTACAGAGAAAAGCTTCCTGAAAGCAGAGGTTCCCCAGCGCTCAGTAAACGAAGTAAAAGTTTGACCACACAAACTCCGCTCCGCCCTAGGTATGTGGCGTAATTTACTGAGACTTATTTATCAAGACTCGTGCATTGGTCTAGGCGACTTTGTTCTATACGTGACATCTAAATAACACAGTCTTTAATGACACACTTACACAAGTTAAATGTGTTCCCCTGCAGGCGACGGGCGGATGGCTCCTTCACTTCAAAATAAATTAGAAAAAGCAGCAGTACATTTATAAAGACAAGATATGACATACCAGTCATTCAGGTACAACGAGACATGAGAGAATAAAGTGCAGCTATTTATTTAGAAAGAAGTTTTCATTTTAATAATCAAATTTTTGTCAAAACATTTTATTTATAGATCAGAATAGTAAAGCCCTGAAGAGAGTTTGGTGACTTATGACCTGGACTCGAAACGCGTCGGCATAAGCCTCGTAGCATACCGAGGCGCAGTGATTTATACTCACATTAAAACAACAAACTGGTCTTTTTTGTTTGAAAAGCTTTATTGTTCAAAATGTATTGATGTGATAAATGATGTTGAAAATTAGTTTTTGATGTCATGTTTTTGAATTAACTTTTGATCAATTTGTATATGTGTTTTGACAAATATCACCTCACTTTTGTAAGAAAATTGTTTATGATTATGGTTTGTTTTTTATTGATATAATTTATTCTTAATGAATCACATGATTTTGGTATGTGGGTGAAAGTTGAAATGACAATGTGAACCTTTTTCCACATATGAATACTCTTTTGGAAAAAAAAGAAAATATTGAATGGATTGATAATTAAATTTCCATGGTAAACAGAAGAAACGTGTTTATCTATTTTGCTTCGAGTAATTGCAAGAACCAAATATATTAAGGGTAGGCTAATCTTTTGTATGCAAAGTTTATTTGGCCCTGCTTACTCTTTGTCCCTAGGGCCTAACTCCCCTTTTTTTGCTACAATTCTGAGCGGGTTTTTATTCGCGTGAGTAGGGACAGGATTAAATTCCACAATTTTCAAAAATAAGACATACTCATTGAATAGCAGGGGTGTCAGCTCCTGCAAATAATGTCGGAAAAAGACATGTTGTCTTTCACGGAAACTCACATACAGAATTTAATTGCTTCTGCACCTTTCTCTACAGTGAAATTAAGTGTATCGGCTAAACAACAGAATGAATCCGAGAAATTAACACGTCTATTTAAAAAACATGTACGCACTGAACTTCATGGCTATTTTCTGCTACAACACCTTAAAGCTGGCACTATACCCTGGGGGCTCCAGGTGAAAAACATACCAGTAATTTTCACCGAGGACACGGAGTATAAAAAGGGTTTCAGCTACATCAACACTAAATGTAGCCGTGATCTTATGGTACATACCATTGAAACGGCTCAAAGACTCTGTAGTAAAGAAGAAGGGGAAATAGATGAACTCATAAAGGCAATTAATGATAACCAGACTGTTACAGATGCTAAAGCTTTTCTTGACAAGATTGAGAAAGAGATCCAAAGCTTTAGGGATTACACCATCAATTCCAAAACCACTCAGTTTGAGAAAGATTCAAAATCATTTAACATCGAGCAGGTGTACCCCTTTCTGAAGGAAGAGTTTTATACCCTACCTGAATCACGGAGGGCACTTAATACATTCCAGGGAAGATCGAGGAGTAGGTTCACCACCTTTTCAAGTGCCTCTTCTTCGGAATCTTCAGGATCAGATTCAAGGGATAATAACCCCAAAAAACAAGTTTCTTTTTTAGAAAAGGGAGGACAGCAAAGAAGTCGGTACAAACAGCCTTGGGAAATGTGGACCCACAATCGGGTCTACAAATCTTAGAAACATCGGCAATAGTTAATTTATCAGACAAACAATTAACTGACGATGATGAGAGAATCTTAAACTTGGGCCTCAAATTTGTTCCCTCAAGAAGGACAGATTTTACTAAGTTAAAACTAGAGGCATTAGATTTTTGTAGAAAGATCAGGCTGAAAACATTCTTTGCAGGATCTGAGACAACTACTGTTAAGGAAACAACCGAACTCAGAGTAAAATCGAAATTCATGCCAACCTTCAATATACCGAAGGAGGTCTATGCGTATGAGCAAGCTGTTCTATCCTCGATCTCAAAATTGGAGAAGGCTAAAAAATTTTATCACAATAACATCAGTGAAGGTCAGGTAAAAGCTATTCAGAGTTTGAAAAAAGATACATCTGTGGTCATCAAACAGGCCGATAAAGGCGGGGCTGTTGTGATCTGGCCCCGAGATATGTATCTGGAAGAAGGGAGATCACATGTTGATAATCAAGAATGGTACAGGCCAGTCAAAGATGATCCAGTAAAGGAAATTCAAGGAAAAATTCTGAAAATTATTCAAATGGGACTAGATGAAGGATATTTGGGCCCCAAAGAGTTCGAATATTTAAACAAAAAATCGCCAAGGACTCCCATCCTTTACTTCTTGCCAAAGATACATAAGAACAGCACTAGACCACCAGGACGCCCAATTGTTTCGGGGTGTGACTCGGCATTAGAACCCGTCTCGAAATATGTTGATTTTTTTCCTTAAGCCTTTCCTACAAGAGGCGGATTCGTATTTGAGGGACACCACCGACTTTATAACAAAGATTGAGGACACAACATTTGATGATGAGATCCAGGTGATGGCGACACTAGATGTCGCATCGCTTTACACACAAATTCCCCAAGAGGAGGCACTTGAGGTGATGGAACTATACCTTGAACAACGAGAACGTCCCCATCGCGTTCCCACCCAGTTTATTGTTCAGCTGGCAGAAGTGACCTTAAAAAACAACTATTTTAAATTTGAAGACAAGTTTTACGTTCAAGTCAAAGGTACAGCTATGGGATGCCCATATGCTCCGGAGATGGCTGTGCTGTATATGGCACAGTATGAAAAAAGATTCGTCCAAAACAATAATCCTCATAAGACACACATTAGACAATGGTTGAGGTACATTGATGACATCTGGCTCCTGTGACAGGGGAGTCAGATCGAGCTCAATCAATTCTATGACTGGCTCAATACCAGACATAGAGATATAAAGTTTTGTATACAATCAAGCAAAATAAGAATGACCTTTCTAGATGTGGAAGTCAGTGTACATGACCACAAACTTAAAACATCATTGTATAGAAAGGAGACTGATAAGAACACGATTTTACACTTCAGGAGCGCGCACCCAAAGAGCTTAAAAGAGAACCTCCCCTATGGGCAGTTATTGCGCATTAGGAGGAATTGTACCGAGTTGTCCGATTTTGAAAACCATGCAATGGCCTTCTGCAATGCAATGACGAAGAGGGGTTACCCCAAGAAATTGTTGAACCATTCAAAAAAACGAGCAAGGTATACGCCAAGGGACACCTTGTTACAGGTTAAAGAAAAGAAAGAACTAGAAAGACTGGTATGTGTTACCACTTTTGGTCCACAAACCAATCAATTCAAACAGATTGTGCTCAGGAATTGGCACCTGCTTGAGAACCTTGAAGTCCCCATGCAGAAGCCAATATTTGCAATGAAAAAAAACACAAGTATTGGACAACAGATTATTAGAGCAGATGTCTCTATTCCTAAAACGAAAAGTGATTTGATATCTCAATTGAATTTAAAACCTATACAGGGCCATCGCAAATGTGGCAATTGCATGGCATGTAACCACACCATTGAAGGTTCAGAATTTAGCCACAATGGAGTGAAGTGGAAACATGAGCAATTTACTAAATGCAGAACTAACAGTGTGGTGTATGCCATCCGCTGCCCCTGCAGTAGAATATATATTGGCAAAACGAGTCAGCAGATTAATGCAAGAATAACGCAGCATAGATCTCGCATAAAGAACAAAGTGACTACAGCACCTATGGTGGAGCATTTTTTGGAAGAGAAACATGGGGAAAATGATTTCCTATGGACTGTTTTATCCGTAATAAATGCCTCTAATTGCACAACAGACATAGAAACAGCGTTGTTGCGCAGAGAGGCCTATTTGATAATGAAATTCAACAGTACGACCAGTGGGCTAAATACTATGAGTGAAATAAATAGAATTTGAGTATTAATAGGGTGTGCATTAAGCACAATCCGTTTAAACCAAATATCACGTGGCTTAATCTCATACCATCTTGGCTTTAGGCCTATTTAGCCACATAAATCAGTCCCACCCAGCAATTTCCATCGACCTGTGCAGGTAAATATAGACATGTTAGTTGCCTTACACAATGAGGCACTACAAAACCCATAATGCATTTGGGCGCGAATAGGCCACCTAATGTGTCACATGACACCAGAGAGAGCAGAAAGCATTGAGTGAGGGAGACATGGCGTCTGTGAGAGGAGATTAAACTTTGGGGACACATTCATCTATTTCTGGTGAGTGCCAAACGCTCAACAGTAGTTTGAAGTACAGTTTATGAGTAGAGCAGTGAAGACTCACGGCCAATTTCACTTTGTTACAGAATGCAAATGATGGACAGTGTGTGCGTTTAAAATCGCCCTTCACCGTAAAGCTAGTGAAATTCACCGAGCAACTAACAGCTCATCAAGGTATTTTTCAACCTTATTTTTCACTCTCAAACTGCCGTTGCGCGGTTGGAATTAGTCCCGGTATTTAATTAAAAAACGCTTGTTTACAGAGAAAAGCTTCCTGAAAGCAGAGGTTCTCCGGCGCTCAGTAAACGAAGTAAAAGTTTGACCACACGAACTCCGCTCCGCCCTAGGTATGTGGCATAATTTACTGGGACTTATTTATCAAGACTCGTGCATTGGTCTAGGCGACTTTGTTCTATACGTGACATCTAAATAACACAGTCTTTAATGACACACTTACACAAGTTAAATGTGTTCCCCTGCAGGCGACGGGCGGATGGCTCCTTCACTTCAAAATAAATTAGAAAAAGCAGCAGTACATTTATAAAGACAAGATATGACATACCAGTCATTCAGGTACAACGAGACATGAGAGAATAAAGTGCAGCTATTTATTTAGAAAGAAGTTTTCATTTTAATAATCACATTTTTGTCAAAACATTTTATTTATAGATCAGAATAGTAAAGCCCTGAAGAGAGTTTGGTGACTTATGACCTGGACTCGAAACGCGTTGGAATAAGCCTCGTAGCACACCGAGGCGCAGTGATTTATACTCACATTAAACCGACAAACTGATCTTTTTTGTTTGAAAAGATTTATTGTTCAAAATGTATTGATGTGATAAATGATGTTGAAAATTAGTTTTTGATGTCATGTTTTTGAATTAACTTTTGATCAATTTGTATATGTGTTTTGACAAATATCACCTCACTTTTGTAAGAAAATTGTTTATGATTATGGTTTGTTTTTTATTGATATAATTTATTCTTAATGAATCACATGATTTTGGTATGTGGGTGAAAGTTGAAATGACAATGTGAACCTTTTTCCACATATGAATACACTTTTGAAAAAAAAAGAAAATATTGAATGGATTGATAATTAAATTTCCATGGTAAACAGAAGAAACGTGTTTATCTATTTTGCTTCGAGTAATTGCAAGAACTAAATATATTAAGGGTAGGCTAATCTTTTGTATGCAAAGTTTATTTGGCCCTGCTTACTCTTTGTCCCTAGGGCCTAACTCCCCTTTTTTTGCTACAAAGATAAAGATTTAAGCATAAACTCCCAACTAATCCTATGAAAGACCTTCTCAGCATCTACAGTTATGACCGCAAGCGAGGATTTAAACAGAGGGGCCTTACTAAAAACATTGAACAATAAAAAAGAATTGTCAGAAATAAATCTACCCTTAATAAATCCTGATTGGTCGTTTCCAATAAGATACGGGAGGAAGGACTCTAAACGAGGAGCACGCAGTCTAGCAAAGATCTTATAATCCACATTTGACAATGAAATGGGCCTATAAGAAGAATCATGGGGATCGTTACACTCCTTATGAATTAGACATACAATAGCTTACTGAAAAGTACCAGACATGAAAGAGGAATCTACCAAACCGATAGACAGGCGAAATGAATATGGAAGGAGAATATTTGAGAAGAGGAGACAAAATTGTACTGTAAAGGGGCTGCCAATTTTTACCAATTTTATCTTTTGTAATGCGCAAGAGATTTCCTCCTCGGTAAGATCCTTTTCAAGGGAGTGAAAGTGAAAATCTGGGGAAATAGTATGGGAAACTTGATCTAAATTATATACAATAGGGGAGGATCGAGTGGGTGATTCCAGAGTATACAGGGATTTATAGAATTCAACAAACTCCGTTAAAATATCTTCATGCTTAGTAATATCCCCCCTATGAGTGCTGGTTACCAAATCAATAACATGCTGCTCTTTTCTAACTTTTAAATAGTTTGCTAAAAGTCTACAAGCCTTGTGTTTCCCACCATAATAATGAGCATTCTGCCTTAGAAGAATACAATGTGCCTCTTTGTAGCAATGGGGTTAAACTTTAGTTTTGCCTGAAATAAATTATGAAGATCTGAGGGCTATTTAGAAGAAAGGTACTTTTGTTCCAAGGATTGAATTGAAGAAAGTAGGACTGACTATTCCTTAGCACAACGTCTTTTAGTTCTAGAAACATAGCGTAAAATAAAATCATGTGCAGACGCATTAAAAGTATCCCATAACAAGGAAGAAGAAACATAGGCATTATCATTAAACAAAATGAGTTCAGAAGCAAAGGAAACAAAGGAATGAGAGCCTTAACATCTCTTAGGATAGAGTTATTAAACCTCCATCTATGCAAAGAAGGACAAAGAGGAGCCAAATCCAAGTCAGTAATAACCATAGCGTGGTCCAAGCGTACAATTGGAGAAATATATGATTGTATGATATGCTGCAAAAGAGATTTAGAATTATTTTTTTTATTTAAACATGAAAGTGTACCATGATAAGGTGAGTAATAGGAATAGTCCCGCACAGTAGGATTAAAGAGCCTCCAAGAGTCTACCAAGGCTGCTTGAGCAATGGTCGTTTGAAACTGTGTATGCATTCCGTGGGCAAAAAATTGGGACGAAGAACACCTGTCCAAAAGGGGTCAATAACTTGGTTGCAGTCGCCCCCCCCCAAAATAAAATATGAATCATAATATTGTGTAGATTTCCTAGCAATGAAGCGCCAGAAATTGAAATCTGGGAGCATATGGGCATGCACATTCAACACCATAAGAGGTACATTGTCAATAAGACTGGTAACAATAATCCATCTACCTGCATCATCTATTTCATGTGAGATAAAAGTACATTTAATTGAGTTCCTGCACAAAATAATAACACCATTCTTTGTATTCAGTGACGCAGAAACAAATACATTCCCCACCCAATTTCACTTACATTTTAAAGCTTACAACTTATTAAGGTGGGTCTCTTGCAAAAAGGATTAGATTTATCCAAATGGGATAATATCCTCTGTCTTTAAGCTGGATTAATAGTTCCTTGGTAGAAATGGGGGTCTCGATTTGGCAAAGTTAGGTACCACCCTCCAAATAGGGAGCCTTACTTCTGGTCTTTGGAAAGGGAGTTACACACTTTGGATAATGACTGCTCACCCCCCGGGTAGCTTGGCAGTAGCAGACAGGCTTAGTCCAAAGGCAGTGTGTAAGGTATTTGTACTAAAACACACAATAATACAGTGATAAAAGGACATATCGACACCACACCAGTTTAGAAAAGCAAAGTATCTTTATCTAAACTCAACAAGAACAAAATGACTGAACTCCAACATACAGGTAGTAAAATATGAATCTACAACAGAGCATTGCAAAAATAAAGGTTGTTGAAAACAAATAGCTCCACTTGGGTCTATTGCGACGTCATGACAGCAATAAATCCAAAGTATGGAGCCGACTATGAGGAGAGCGGCATCTGGTATGGAGTCACACGGACCCCTAAAAAAACAGTACCTTGTAAACTAAGTCTATGATGATGCAGGACGTCGTGGAGGTGAGACGTTGACGCTGAGGTCAAGGCCTACTCCCTGGCTGCAACGGGAGAGGCGAGGCATCATGTGCCTGTGAGGAGGCGATATGTCAAATCCAAGTCAGGGGAAGACAGTTGTGTTGGCAGTGAGAAGCCGGGTCCGATGACCGGGTCAGCGAGTTTGTGGAGTCAACCTCAGCAGTTACAGGATACCATAACCAACGATGACAGAGTCGGTGCGAGCACTGGCATTGGGAAATATTGATATCAGCAGTTGTCAGTGGGCTTCAAAGGGCTTCGGTGCTGAGGTGCAGGCCGGCCGGTGGCTTGTTCACTTCACGAGCGGTGCCTCGGGCCTTGGTGCAGGTAGCAGCGTTACAGCTGCATCGCTGAAAACATCGGAGACAGGTTTTCCTACTTCTTTCAAGTTGCTTTCAGCTGCCAACATCAGGAACAACCTCCAGAAGCCCAAACTGGAATAGACATCTCCTGGCAGGTCAGAACTCAACAGAGTACAGAGGAGCTGGGGTGAAGTCTTTGTGTCCCTGAGACTTCAGAACAGGAGACCAGCACACTCCGGCCCTTGGAGATTCTTCTTCAAGCAGGTTCACAGCAAAGTTCCAGTCTTTGTCCTTTCCTTGGCAGAAACAGCAACTGCAGGCCAACTCCACATAGCACATAACAAACAACAAAGGGGCAGTACTCATCCTTACAGCTCTTCAGCTCTTCTCCTTGGCATAGGTTCTTCTTGAGTCCAGATGTGATCTAAATTTCTAGAGTTTAAGGTCTACTACTTATACCCCATTTTGTCTTTGTTCTCTTTGTGCAAGGGTCTCTGAGCCCAGTCCAACCCAGTTCTGTTATCACTGGTGCAGTATGACCACAGGGGGTGGAGACATCATTGTGCCAGGGAGACAGGCCCTATTCAAGTGCAGGGAAATCTCCTCCCACTACTCTGAAAGTCCCATTTAGCTCAGCTCCGAGTCATCCAGGAAGGACCACGCACCCCCAGTGATTGTCTACAATGAATGCACACCCCTAGCCCCTGTCAATCCAAAACCAGTCAATCCACAATCAGGCTGAGGCACACAGAATGGTTACACAAGAAAATGCCTACTTACTAAAAGTGGCATTTTCAGGCATACAATTTAAAAAACATCTTTAGTAAAAGATGTGTTATTAAATTCTGAGTTCAGAGAGCCTAAACATTAATTCTCTATCTTGTCCCAATGGGAAGTTTTACGTGTAAGATGTTACAAAGTACCTCCTATTCTATCCTATGGGACAGATAGCCTTTTAATAGTGAAAAACGAAATTGGCAATATTTCACTATCAGGACCTGTCACACACACCCATACATGTCCTAGCTTTCACATACACTACACAATGCTCAGGGGGTTACCCTGTGCCTACCATAGGGGTGTCTTACATGTAAGAAAAGGGAAGGTTAGGACCTGGCAAATTGGTGCACTTGCCAGGTCGACATGGCAGTTAACAAACTGTGCACAGACACTGCAGTGGCAGGTCTGAAATACCCATTTCTGGGCTACTCACGTGTGTGGCACAATTGGTGCTACAGGCCCACTTGTAGCATTGGATTTACAGGCACTGGCACACTCAACATGCTTTACTATGGGCTTACCAGTAAATCAAATATGCCAATCGGGGAGAACAAATTGTAATAACAATTTACACAGTAAGCACTTGCACTTTGACAGTGATCGGCAGTGGCAAAGTGCCCAAAGCATCACAGCAAGGAAAACAAAATCCAGCCCAGCATCAAAAATACAAGAGGTAGAGGCAAAATAAGTCAGGGGAAAACACAGCAAAGATGACAAGTCTAACAATCCTTTAAGATTCCATGATACTACACAGAATGATAAATAATAAGAAATATTTAAATTATTTAAGATCATTGACAAGAAAGAGAAAAAATACAGAAAAATTAGATCATTGGAAAAAATAGGAAAGGAATAGGAAAGGGAAACGAATAGTTAAAGGAGCATAAGAAAAAAAGGGAAGGCAAAAAGGGGAGGTAAAAAGGAAGAAAAGAAAGCCAAAAGAAGAGAAGGTACCTATCCAAAAAGGACAACTGAAATAACAATACCTCAAAAAGTAAGGACGAGAGAAGAAAAGGGTTGGTGAAGACACATGAGATGATGACACACGCAAGGGAAAAAGAGGCCAAGCCACACCAGGACAATAAACACTTAAGAAGACCGAAATCACAAACTTAACTACATAAGACACATCTTCAAGGAGATAAAAAGAACATCATAAGACACATCATAAAGATTAATACATCCAAAGAATTACATTTTGAAATATAATAAGAATTCCAAAATCTCAATTCAGACCATCTGAAGAGCCTAACAAGGAGAACAAAATAAGAAAGGACAAGAATATTAACCATTAGAAGGACCAGTAGTGTCCATGTTAATCAAAGTATGGGATTGTATAAACATCTTAAGTTACGTTGGATCCTGAAACATCATGGTGTTATTTTGGAAAGTTACTTTAAAATGCAGAGTTGGAAAAAAAACATATTTGGCACCAAGACAAATTAGGGGAACTCGAAGATTAAGAAACTCCTTTCAATCAATCAATCAGTCATTCAATCAATCAATAGCCATTTATAAAGTGCACAGGTACCTCAACAGAGGTGTTCCGGTGCTGTCGTCATCTAGCTGCAGTGAAAACTGGAAACATCTTGAGAAAGGAGCACCCTTTGACCCAGTCAAGAGACTTAACTTTTAGCTTTAACTGCAGAAAGATCCATCAATAAGTCAGTAAACTTCAAAAAAGAATGTTGATATCTCTGGGTTTAGCAGGAGACACAGACAGAGAATGACGAGGCCCAAGCCTCTGGGCTCTCTGGATATTAAGGAAGGTTGAAGAGAGTATATTCAACAATTTTGGCAAGAAAGTGGTAAAAAAGGATACAGGATCATCTCCTTCCAAAGTTTCAGGCAGCCCATAAATGGGAAATTAGTTCACCTTTTCCTGTTATCCAAATCCTCTGTATGTTGCAGGCGTCTGCGCACCTCCTTCTCAAAAGAAGGAATTCTATGGGTATCATCCTACAAATCTAGAAGCTGTTGTTCCATCGTAGATACACAACTCTCCATCAATGACCATTTGTCATCCAGATGTTGTATTTTGTTGTTAGTTTCCTCCATATAAAGGTGGAATATACAAATTTCTTCCAGCAACAGCCAGCTCTAGAAACAGGGGATACTGACTTGTCAAGTGAGGGAGGATCCTATTTCAAGCTCTTAGATGTGGAAGAGGGTGACAAGGCCTTGCTGATCACAGATTTTAGAGAGATATTGCAAGAAGGGGCAGAATTAGCCATTTCTCTAGCAGCAAGTGAATGGACTCCTGTTAATGAGTGTGATAAAGAACAGGTAGACACACCAGAACATGAATGTCCTTTAGGGGTAAAAACAAATTGTTTACCCATACAACAAGCCAAAATATGCAACGTCAGGAAGGGATGATGTCACAAGTGCTCATCTGACTAAGCCAGAACAAAGGAAGAACCACTCCAAAAAACAATAGAGCTTCAAATTCCCATAGGCATCAGAATTAAAGACATAAACTCCAGCATCAAATCTGTAACTAACCCATGCTATAGCACACTGCAGGGACCTTCTTTAGCCTGCCAAAATGAAAAGAACGCCGCCATTCTATTCACTTAGGGCCATAGGTATCAACAAACTATTTTGCATTTCCTAAATAGCGAATTTTAAGGAATTGCTATTTAGGAATTGCAAAATGGTATGTATGAAAAAAAAACGCTATTTTTTAGCGATTCCTTAAAATTCCTTATTTGCGAATTCGCATTTTGCAAATTCGCAATTAAGGAATAATTTCCAATGCATTCCTATGGGCCTAGACTCCTGGTGGCCCCCCGCCCTGGGCACCGCGCCCAAACCGACGGACCACGCACGCAACCTGGGCTTCATCCTGGACTCCTCCCTCTCCATGACCAGACAAGTCAACGCCGTCTCCTCGTCATGCTTCAACATCCTGCGCATGCTACGTAAGATCTTCCGGTGGATCCCCACCGAGACGAGGAAGACGGTCACCCAAGCCCTCGTCACCAGCCGACTGGACTACGGCAACGCCCTCTACGCCGGAACCACGGCCAAACTCCAGAAGAGACTCCAGCGGATCCAGAACGCCTCGGCGAGACTCATCCTCGACATCCCCCGACGCAGCCACATCTCCGGACACCTGAGAGATCTGCACTGGCTCCCGGTCAACAAGAGAATCACCTTCCGTCTCCTCACCCACGCGCACAAAGCCCTACACGACCAAGGCCCGAGCTACCTCAACAACCGGATCAACTTCTACACTCCCAAGCGCCTCCTCAGATCAACCAACCACGCCCTCGCCGCCGTCCCCCGCATCCGAAGAGAGAGAACAGGAGGAAGGTCCTTCTCCTACCTGGCCGCCAAGACCTGGAACTCACTTCCCACCAATCTGCGCCTGACCCAAGACCACCTCTCCTTCAGGAAGAAGCTCAAGACTTGGCTGTTCGAGCAGTAGCGGCACCCCCCACTCCCAGCGCCTTGAGACCCTACGGGTGAGTAGTGCGCTTTACAAATGACCTGATTGATTGATTGATTGATTGCGAAATAATTCTCAAATTGCGAATTCGCAATTTGCTATTCGCAATTTGAGAATTATTTCAAGGGTGCAGGGGTGTCTCAAAGACACCCTGCTGCACCCCTGAAATATACATGTGTGTGCATATGGCACACATACATGCCCTATGGGCATGTGCGTGCATCACATGCCACCTTCAAAAATGGCAAAATATGCATTTTTTGAAGAATTCGCAAGTTACCATCAACTAAAAGTTGGTGGTAATTTGTGAATTCTTAACCATATTTCGCTAGCCAAAAATGCTACATACATAGCATTTAAGGAATCGCAAAATTGCGATTCTCTAAATGCTATGACAAAATAAGGAATCGCACAACTTTGCAATTGCTTATTTTGGGAATGTTTCATACATCCCAAAACATGCAAAACGGCCGTTTGCGAGTCGCAAAGGTTGGGATTCAAAAACGGCTTGATACATATGGCCCATAGTGGGATGCTGCATGCAAAATGGCATCCGCTTCAGAGAAAGCAGCTGTGATGCTGGAAAAATATAGATAAATGCGCTGCACATCAATAAAAAGAACAGCACCCCTGCATGTCTGTAGTTGCCTCCTCCTGTCCACCAATTTTAGTCCGCCAGGACAGCGCCAACGGATGCCAAAAGACCGCAACTCACCCGTAGCATGGCAGATCTCCTTCACTAGACTCCAATCTTGAGTGGCGCCCTAGCCACGCTACATATAACTTTTATGATATGCTCATTTGTCAGTATGAGAAATCTAATTCAGATGACTTAAGTTTCAATGTTAATATGTCATTTTCGAGCTTATGACATTCATGAATTATGCGGTATGAAGTGGAAGCATTCTGATGTACCTGACAATGTTGTGAAGTAGGTATGTCTTGCTTTTTCTAGGAGATACCATAAATAAGGAGGATTGATGCGGTTGTATGGGATGGTAGGTTGTATATCATTGAGCTTTGCCTTGACAAGAGGTAGGTTTTAAGGGTCGGCAATGGCATATGGTATTTTATTGCCATCACTGCAAAAAAGATTTAAACAATGCTTTTTATGTTAGATGCCGGGCTAATCATGTAAGGGCTTAATTTAGAAAAACAATGAGCAGCGTTCATATTGAAAGAATCTGAAGCTCCAAGTTGACTTTTTAAATCAATATAATCATATGCATTGTATAGGCAACTTTAGATGGTTTATTTAAGTTCTATTACAAGATACATCCTAACCATAGCACCCAACACCAGTAAGCACTCAAGCTCAACTCATTCAATCTTGAAAATAAACACATTCCACATGACCACATGACGTTGCTAGTGTGATATAATACAAAAATAGTCGAGAAAGGTTACCTCTAACATCTACCAAATGTATACACACCACGGGTAATTAGGAGAAAAGTACATTCAGTTACGTAAATTTGAAATATAGAAAATGGCAGTGATATGTGGCATGGGACATAGAAATCATTCCAAGATTTACACATAAAAGCTAAAGAAAACAATAATTTAACAATATTTCATTGTTTCGTTATTTATGTATTTGTGCTGCTCTACCAATGATGTCAGCATGGTTTAGAGTAAATAAACATAGCAAAGAACAAAAATAATTAATTCATCACACAATAGAAATTTGGACAACGGAGAAAGACCATAAAATGGATTATGTAGTTACGATATAAATAGGAGGGTAAATGGTCAAAATATCGATTCCAAAATATAGACAAACCAAAATATCGAGTCCAAAATATAGAATGGACAAAATATCGAATGGACAGAATATAGACATCAAAAATATAGTTTTGAAGGTAAGTAATGTAATATCGATTTTAAAAATATAGACAGTCAAAACATCGAAGTACATAATATAGTTTATTAAAAATATCAAATTTTTATTATTATCAATTTTTTATAAGTGTTTTTCATGTTAGTATATGTGTGAAAAGTGTATATATTTTTGTAATTTATTTTAAGTAATGAATTTTATGTTATTTAATTATTGTGTAATTGAATTCTGTAGCGGATTGTGGGTTTATAGGGGAATAGGGTGGGAAGTAATTTAATTATAATTAATTAAATATGTTAATTAATTAATTGGTGATTATTTAGAATACATTGTTAATTAATTTTTAATTGGTAATTATTAATTCTTAATTGATCATTATTTTTTAATAATTGATTAATTGATAATTATGTGAATTAAATTAATTTATTTTCTGTAGCTGGTTGTGGGTTTATAGGGGAATAGGGTGGGAAGTAATTTAATTATAATTAATTAAATATGTTAATTAATTAATTGGTATTTATTTTGATTAAATTGTTAATTAATTTTTAATTGGTAATTAATTAATTCTTAAATTAATATTTTTTATTAATTGATTAATTGATAATTATGTGAATAATATTAATTTATTTTCTGTAGCGGGTTGTAGGTTTATAGGGGAATAGGGTGGGAATGAATTTAATTATAAATAATTAAATATGTTAATTAATTTATTGGTATTTATTTTGAACAAATTGTTAATACATTTTTAATTGATAATTAATGAATTCTTAATTGATAATTAATTTTTATTAATTGATTAATTGATAATTATGTGAATTATATTAATTTATTGTCACTAAAGTGGGAATAGTAAAATTTACCCCTATGCTATCCAACGCTTTCCTTACTGTTGCACTCTCTGGAGTAGGAATAGTAATTTTTACCCCTACGCTATCCAACACTTTCCCTACTGTTGCACTCTCTAGAGTGGGAATTGTAAATTTTACCCCTACGCTATCCAACGCTTTCCCTACTGTTGCACTCTCTGGAGTGGGAATAGTAATTTTTACCTCTACGCTATCCAACACTTTCCCTACTGTTTCACTCTCAGGAGTGGGAATAGTAATTTTTACCTCTACGCTATCCAACACTTTCCCTACTGTTGTAATCTCTGGAGTGGGAATAGTAATTTTTACCCCTACGCTATCCAACGCTTTCCCTACTGTTGCACTCTCTGGAGTGGGAATAGTAATTTTTACCCCTACGCTATCCAACGCTTTCCCCACTGTGGCACTCTGTGGAGTAGGAATAGTAATTTTTACCCCTACGCTATCCAACGTTTTCCCTACTGTTGCACTCTCTGGAGTGGGAATAGTAATTTTTACCCCTGCGCTATCCAACGCTTTCTGTACTGTTGCATTCTCTGGAGTGGGAATAGTAATTTTTACCCCTACGCTATCCAACGCTTTCCCTACTGTTGCACTCTCTGGAGTGGGAATAGTAATTTTTACCCCTACGCTATCCAATGCTTTCCCTACTGTTGCACTCTCTGCAGTGGGAATAGTAATTTTTACCCCTACGCTATCCAACGCTTTTCCTACGGTTGCACTCTCTAGAGTGGGAATAATAATTTGTACCCCTACACTATCCAACACTTTTCCTACTGTTGCACTCTTTGGAGTGGGAATAGTAATTTTTACCCCTACGCTATCCAACGCTTTCCCTACTGTTGCACTTCCAGGAGTGGGAATAGTAATTTTTACACCTCCGCTATCCAACGGTAATAATATTGTGTATTTTTTATTAATATTATGTTAATATATATATATGTTTTAACAGATATGATTGTATTTCTTTTTTTTATAAAAGTTAAAGTAGTTATTTAATAATTTTAAGGTAATTTAAGTTTTTTGAAGTATATTTTATTTATTTATTTATTTATTTATTTATTTAGCTGTTTTATAGCACGCTCTATTACTACCAGAGTATCCTGGCGCGAAAAAAGGAGGACAAGCAAGTGGCCGACAGAAAAGAGTTATAAAAACTAGTACGCAATTCTGAAGAGATACGTTTTAAGTGCCTTTTTAAAAGGAACACAATTTTCAATCAATCTCAAGGGTAGAGGCAGAGTGTTCCAGGTCCGAGCTGCAAGAACACCAAGAGACTGGCCTCCCAAACGTACTCGCTGGAAGCGGGGCACTCTCAAGAAATTACAATCGGCTGAACGTAAAGACCGAGTGGGAGTATAGCGACTAAATCTTCTCCTCAAGTAAGGAGGCCCAAGGCCATTGACTGCTTTAAATGCCAATGTAAGGATTTTAAAAGTTATCCTTTGCGCAACCGGCAGCCAATGTAATTCCTTCAGATGTATACGCACACTTTCTCTACTCGGCACATTACATAACAACCGTGCCTTCGCATTTTGGATGTTCTGCAATCTCGCGACTAGGAAGGCAGGAGTTCCGCTAAAAAGAGAGTTGGCCTAATCGAGCCGAGATAGAATTAAAGCCCTCGCAACAGACTCTCTTGCTGAAGATGGCAGATAAGGAAAGAACTTTCTCATGGCTTTGAGAGATCCGAAGCACACACCTGTAAGTTTTTTTATGTGTGTCTCGAATCTCAGATCCTCTCCAAACCAGACTCCCAAGTTCTTTGCATGGTAACTGAACCTGGTTGGGGAAAATCAGACGGCCACAAGAGTTCTCTGAAATTAGGTGGAAATTGGCCGTACAGCAAGATTTCTGTCTTGTCTTCGTTGCATTTCAGCTGTGCCACTGCTAACCAGTTGAACACAGCAGAAAGGCACGAACAGATAATCTCTGTGTTAGTTACTGCATCAGGCCAAGTAAAGAAGAGTTGCGTGTCATCAGCATACGCTATAATTTTAGCTCCCATTTGTTCAGCCAACACAATAAGGGGGTAAGGTATATATTAAAAAGCAGGGGGCTTAATGTAGATCCCAGAGGTACCCCCGTATTAAGGGCCCTAGTCGAGGATGAAAAAGGAGGGATCCAGACCTGCTGAGACCTATCTGATAAAAAAGACTTCACCCATTCTAATGCTGAACCCAGCACTCCAATCTCAGCCAAACGAGACAGGAGGAGTGAGTGCCGGACAGTGTTGAATGCGGCAGAGAGGTCCAATAAAATCAGAACCGCTCTGCCGCCACTGTCCAGACACTCCCTGATCGCCTCAGTGACCTCCACCAGAGCCGACTCCGTGCTATAAGCTGCACGAAAGCCAGACTGGGCAGGATGTAACGCCTCAGAGGATTCCACAAAGGCATTTAACTGAGCAAAAGCAAGTTTCTCTCCGATTTTTGCCATGGCTGGGAGTAAAGAAATAGGTCTATAGTTGCTCGGCACAGCTGGATCCGCCCCTGTCTTCTTCAACAAAGGAAGAAGTTTTGCCTGTTTCCATTCATTAGGAACCCTAGCCGTTGTGAAGGATAAACCCATTATTCGCGAAACCTCCGATGCCACTACCTCTGCCACTTCAGCCAACACCCGGGCCGGGCAGGTATCCCCAGGGGCACCATATTTTAGCGATTTAATTGCCACCAAGGTATCATCCACTGAAGGGGGGATAAATCTCTCCATAGAGTGGATAGATGAAACATTAAGTCCAACATTATCAGCAATCATACTCCCCCCACCGATTGCTCTAAGACTTTGTTGAATTTTAGCAATTTTTGTTAGAAAAAAAGAGGAGAGATTTTCACACCATTCAGTAGAGGGTTTCATGAAAATATTTCACGGCTGTTATTATTAGCCCTCTCAATTCTTCTGGCAAAATATTCAGATTTAGCCAGTTTAATACTAGCATAATATTCTCGCTGAGCCGAATGGTAAACTGCCTTAGCTTGTGGGCAGTAGGCCACCCTCCATATTCGCTCCAATTTTTTGCAAGCTAATTTAAGGCTGCGTAGTTGGGGCGAATACCAAGGTTGCGAAGGAGTCATCCTATTTCTGCCTGAATCTGTCCCCTTCGATGAGGCGGACATTGCTGCTCTTATCCAACTATCGAAAATCTGCAATGCAGGCTCTAATTCATCTCCCAGAATGGGCCTGTTCTGATCAAGCCAGGTAGTAAAATTGCCTACATTAATCTTTGGGGGGCAGAGATTCCTAGAGGACTTAGGTGAATCCTTCATGGCTGACCATGTAAATCTAATCAGCCGATGATCAGTCCAAGTTAATATTTGGAGGGCCTCAACCTTCAATGGAAAGTTAGAACATATAACGTCTAAAATATGCCCACCTGTGTGTGTAGGGAGGGATACCCATTGGGTTAGAGAGGCCAGATCAAAGGAGTCATTGAAAAGCTTACTTTCCTGACATTCCTGACAGTCAACATGAATATTTAAATCGCCTAGCAGCAAAAAACGAGAAAACCTCACTGCTCGGGGAACAAGAGTCTCTAAAAGAGCTTTAAGAAAGGGACCAGATGGGCCCGGAGGTCGATATATAAGAGAGCCACCCAATGTAAAATGTGGGGAAAAAAGTAAAGAAATATTCACAATCTCACCCTCAACTAAATCCTCTGAATCTTCAACATTAAGGACCCAAGAGTCTCTAAAAATGATTGCTAACCCACCTCCCCTACCACTAAACCTATCCTTCCTTCGGATTTTAAACCCTCTGGGAATGGCCAGTTCAATATCAGGAGCACATGAGCCATTCAGCCAAGTTTGCGTAATAAATAGCAGGTCCAGTGTACCATCTTCTAGTAAAGCTTTTAGCTATTTATTTTTAATATTTTTTTAATTTTACATTAATTTTAAGAAATTCGATATTTTTATAATGTATATATATATATATAAACAATATTTTGGGGTCGATATTTTGGTACTTACCTGTTTGTAGATAGGAATTTGATATTTTGTGTGTCGATATTTTGGAATCTATATTTTGGGTAGTCTATATTTTGTCACTCGATATTTAGTCTGTGATCCAAATGGGAGACATTAATGAAACAGGAGCAACAGAAAATAGAGGAAGATTGAAACTGAAGAAGAATCAAGCAGAGTTATATATTCAGTGTTTTTAAGAGAAATGTGTTGAGTTTATTTTAGGAGAACGGTAAGGTCTTCTTACCTGCTCAGCTAGTTGGGGAGAGTTTCTGAGTGTAGGGGCCACACCAGACAAATATTTTTGTAAAGCTTTGTGGGATTTGAATTATGTTTTAAAGGCAGAAGGCGTCTTTGCCCCTCAATTGTCTTGCCGCACAGGAAATTCGGTATGCAGTGTATAACAACCTAACCATCACCATCGAGTACAAAAGACCGTTAATAAAATTAGTGGCAAGCAGATTGTTACCAATAGATCCTGTCCATAGCTTACACGTAGACAGCAACAGTATATGACAAAACATTAGACATGGACAAACCAGCCGGCTCAAATTACAACAAGGAATGGCAGAAACCATGTATACAACATGGACATAAGTATACAATTGGAATGTAGCATGTGACCAAAGAGGACATGCTCACCTCTTACATATTGCTCTCCAACAAACAACAATGTGGTCAAACACTACCTTGGACATGCATGATAAAATACATCAGCACTTTCAAAGCCCAGGAATAACTTTCACTGCCATCATCAGAAAGCAAACAGTGCACTGAGAACATACTCCTGTAGCTACAAATCAACACATTGTAGTGTGCCCACAAGACTCATAAAAACATACAGAATACAGGAATAAAATCTCTCACCTCTCCTTTTTGATTATAAGTCATTGCAAGTTTGAAGTTTGTGTTAATGATTTGATTAATTGAATTTTCTCTCCAATGAGTGATGGTGAATGTACTGTACTTTGGAGTGGTTCAGATGCAAACAATTTAGATAAAGATTTAAAACTTTCCCGAGTCTGTGGTTATTTTGCTTAACGTGTAAAGGTTAGAATTATGTTAGCATTTTTTAACCATCAACGAGTTCAACTAATGGTCCATTGACAAGAGGAAAGAACTTTTTGATCAGTGAAAGGTCGGTTAGGAATAAGGAACAATCAATCTTGAGGTATGAAAATTAATAAACTTTTTACTCCAACAGTTTACCCTAAGTTGTGAGTGAGTGTTTATGGGCCCAGGTGAGTATATGCTACTGGAATATGTTGCTTGTTCACCACTGCATCAATGGGACACAATATTCAATGGACAAATTATAATAAACACAGGGAAACATAACAGAAGAACATCATAGAATGTTACGGTTTTATACTTCATTTACATATATAAAGTCTTGCATTAAGAATATCCTCATAATGTGTTAGACATTGATGAGTGCCTCATCTCATCATTTTCATTCAGACTTTTGTCGCTATATGAAATCTTTCAAGCAACTGAGCTCTGTTCTCAAAAACATTATTTCTATCAAATCTGCTTTGACTCCTTTTGGTGTCATCTACAGGACTGACCATTTGATGTAATGTTCACTCTTGCCTAATAGTTCATAGTGATGGACCAGGGTGCTGAAATTAAATGAAACAGAAATTTATAAAGTGCTCCACTACCCATTGATGTCTAGGTGCTAATTTCTGAAAAAGAAGAACAGCCAACAGTTATAGAGAAAGAGTCCACTAATGATACTACTGATTGAAAGTCAATTATTAGGGCTTTCTAAAGGCCAGCAGGTCAGATTTCCCTTTGATTTCAAGAGGCAGGGAGTTCCACAACTTGGATTTGTAGGTTACAGAGCTACCGCCCTCCAAAGTTGGACCTTATAAGAACAACTAAGTTGAGGTTTGAGCTAGAATGAAGAGTTTGCGGTGGAATATATATGCTGAAAGCGCTGAGTCAGATATTCAGGTCCAAGATTGTGGCTTAAAATGTAATGCACAGGGCATAAAAATCTATTTGTTTTTCCACTAACTGGAGCTGAAATAGAGCTTGGGAAGCAGACTTGTACCTGGGGATTCCCAGAAGCAGGCGAGCTGCAGCATTCTGTAAAATCTGTAAATTGTTTGGAAACCTTTTCTGTATGTTTGTAAAAAGGGCATTACAGTCATCTAGTTTGGATGTGATCAGGACAGAAAACAGAGATTTCTGTAGATCCCACAATATAAAAGGAAGAACTTTCAAAAAGAAAGAGGAAGAAGTAAATGACATTAGCTTACTATCAAACTGTGCTCCTAAGTTTTTCACCCTTGAAACTGGGGTGGGAAGACGACCCAGTTCCTGGGCAACTAGCTTAGGGACCAGTAGGAGGTGTTTATTCCAAAAAGCAGCAGCAGCCAAAGGGCAGCTGGTCACCGACACCACAATCCGGGTGTTGTGGATGTAAGACACCATAGAAAACTCAAACGATTTAATCCCACTGGCTAGCGGAGTGACAAATAGATTCAAAAGAGCAGGGCACATTGAAATAAAAGAGAGGGAAATGTAAAAACGTCCATGGCCACAAATTGCTCGCAATCAGTATGACAGGATTTCAGAAGTTACAGAGATATACCTCTGATTCTGATGGAAAAGAGATGGTCAATAGATAGATTGTGAATTACCATATCAAATGCTACTGAGTGGTCTAACAAAATCAATGCAACATTTCCTCCAGCTTCTGCCAGTTTTCTCCTGATGCTGTTATTAGAGCCAATTCACTACTATCCTGGCTTCTGAAGTCATACTGGGATGGTTATCATTTATGAAAGAAATCAATTCCATATTGATGGCTTTTTTGACACTATTCGCCAAGAATGGGAGATGCGAAATTGGCCAACTATTGTCCAGATCAGTGGCAACTACGTTTTCTTGAGGAGATGAAGAATGGATGCTCTTTACAACTCTTGGGGAAGTAACCTGCAGTAAACATCTTGTTGAATATGTGAGATAGATTGACTGCAGGTATCTCTGGGACAATGTGCAAGACTTTAGCGGGAGTGAGGAGGATCCATAGGGGACCCAGATTTTATTTTACCTAGTAGGTTCTGAATTTAATCTGCAGTTAATGGGCTAAAGGAAGGTATTGTGGAATGGTTGTCCAAGAAATGAGGTCCAGCTGGAAGGCTTGGAGCAAAGAAGGCAGTAGGATGTTTTAATGAAGCATCTCCCTGGGAAGGATCTTTTGATGGATCTGTAGGGTCTTAATTGCCAGCTCCAGTCCCAGCTGCTGAGGGACATGCAGGTTCTTTATTGCCCATAAAAGTATTAATCATTTTATTTTTATTATCAGGGATCTTTGAGAGTTTCTTCCCTGTTGCAAACAACTCTTTTGAGGAATTTTTAGAGGATTCAATTTTGGTGGTAAAATGCCAAGATGTTTCCTTGTGCATCATTTCTTTATAGGTTTGAATAGACAGTTTATATTTTTCTTTGTCTATGGGGTCATATTCAGATCTCCACTGACGTTAATATCAACAGCACTGCTGTTTTCGAAGACAGACTTTATTGATGAACCAAGGTTCAGAGGGGGTGGCTCGGCGACTCATTACTTTTGGGAGGGGCCAATTGCAGGAGTGTGGAGTTTAACCATGGATGTAGTTGGTGGTCAGATCTAAATCGTCCTAAATGGTGGCAGCTGGCAGGGTCTACACTAGGATCTCATTTAGCGAATCTGCGTTAATCTTGTTCCACTGGCAATGTGTCTTCTTCAATTGAGGTTGAGTGAGGTTTGAGTCTCTATTTTCAAGTTTGAGATCAAACAACACCACTTAATTGTCTGACCATGTGAGCAGAAGAGGAGGCAGCATTTGTAGTTTAGGACAGTCTGAAAAGATTCCATCAAGAAGGTGACCACCTCTGTGAGTAGGTTTGTTTACCTGTTGGGAAAGACCCATGCTATCCATTAAATCAGCGAGGTGGACAGAATCACTGTCCCCAAGGATCATATAATCTGGAGAATTAGACTTGGTATCTAATATTTGACACAAGTTATTAATGAAGGTTGTTCTTGGGCCAGGGGGTTCAATATAAAAGTAAACCATTAAAAGAATATGGCTCATTCGGTTAAATTTTAAATGTCAGAGCTTCACCTTCCCTGGTGCTGAATATAATATTTTAAATTGTTCTATATAAATATTAGCAAGGCCTCTGCCCCTTTTTCCCTCCTTGTCCAATCTAAAAATAGAAAAACTGGGTTGAATTGCCGCAGACAGTTCAGGGCTCTGTTATAAATGCCAGGTCAATGGCATAAGAATCGAGCAAATCTGCAAATTCAACCATGTTTTTGATCAGCGATCTGGCATTGATGAGGGTGCAGTTTAACTGTCTTCCTAGTGGGAGCTGTATGGGAGTTCAGCGCATTCATTATTATATTAGTAAGTGGAAGGTTACAACTTAAACAGGCAGGTGTTTCATCTCAATTAATCGGATTTAGAATGATGCCTGTGCATTTCTAACGTAGGTAGCTCAGATCATCTTGAGAATAATGAATCCTGACTTCTCTGTTGGCAGAGAAACCGGCAGGAGGGCTGGCACTGAGAGCAGTCTGAGCATAAACGGGCTTGCCTTATGGCGTGCATTCTGCACCCCAATGGCGTGTGCTGCAAAGTCATTCTGTGCCCGGGACACCCCCCAACTTTTTGCTGACTGATACTGGTGTCAACTAACTCTGCCTGACCCTGGGCTCTGCCTAACCGGGCACAGGGCCAGTGCTATGCTGAAAGAGACACATTAGAATACAGTTAAAACACCTACATACACTAGGGTACACAATGGTATGGTAGGGTACCCCTGTCATTGGCATGAGCTCCCCTGTAGGCCTCTAGCATATAATAGGGCAGGGGGATTGAAACTACCTAGAAGTCCTTAATACCCTAGGGCATGGCAGTTTAGAGGCCAGCAGCTCTTTTTGCAATTGCATGTGTGCACTGCTAAAGCTTGCAGTCAGTTTAAAAGCAGCACTGGGTGCCAGGACTGTTTCTAAAAAGTAGATTGTGCCCAAACTCAACTTTGGTATTTATGGCACTTAAAAATGGATAATCTAAAATGCTGTTGCATATAAGGGACCCAAGGGTCTTCCCTAGGTATCCCAGGGGTGGGGGGTCAGGTATTTATAAGGTTCACCCTTATAAAATGAGTTTTTATATGCCTGGGTAAAGTGAAATTTCACATTTCACTCCCCACATTGTGGTAAAGCGCTGCTCAAATTCGACTTTGATGCTGTGGTAGGAGAATCTGCAATATTTCTACAGACTCAGAACCCCTAAAGTCTCCCCTAGTTGCACATGGGGTGGGGCTCCTGTAGAAATAAGACTTATAAAATATGTTTTTATAAATCCTGTTGCTGGAAAAATGACCCAAGTCATTTTTCCAATTGCAAATCCCCTGGTACATAGGTTAACATGGCAGGACGTTTTTGCTTAATAACTCTTGATAGGAGAGGGCTAGAAAAGCAATTCAAAGACTTCTCAGAATGGTATTATTAAATCCAACAACATATTATATTGTTGAATTTCTCCTAAAGTTTACATACAAGAAAGTATAAGACTTTCATGTTTGTAAGTCCAAATTCAGCGTTCCAGTGGTCTGCCCTGATTGGTCAGAGTTAAGTGGATTAGCCATGCTGCCTTGAAGAGGTGATAAAGAGTGCCTGGGGTTAACCAGCTCTGCTGGCAGGGCAGTGTGCTGTTCCATAGGAATGCCAGGCCAGGGGGAGAAGTCGTAAACCATGTTCTTCAAAGAGGAGAGTAGAGACCATTGTCATTTACAGCTCTGAACTTCCCACCTTAGGCAGATGGTAGGGTTTAAGAAGGTATGAGCAGATGCAGGGGGGAGAGTCTAAGTAAATTAGCTATCCTAGTGGTGTGTTTAGCCAGCTCTTACCTCTTTGCTGGAAAAACAGCCATTATGGATTCCAAAAATGTGATGCACTCTGGGACAAAATAATGCCACACTGTACAGGATGTGGTTATATATTGGAGGAGTTATCCAGCTCCCATTGGTTAGAAGTGACCTCCTGCTTGACCCAGATAACTTTGAATAAGTGTCTGAGAGGGGCAAAGCCCTCCAGATCTGCTGCTTGAAATGTACTGAAGCAAGAAGGACCATTTTGGAGCTTCCAGACCCTTGGAGTGAGTTTGAGACACTTTGGGACCCCTTGAGGAACTTCAGGAAGAAGTTCAAGAAGTTTGGAAAAAAAGCTCCACAGAGGGACTGATTCAACCTGGCTAGCCAGGCCACCTGCCATCCACCATGAGCCGGCCAAGCCAACCAGGTAAAAGCTCCATCGCTCCAACTTCCAGAGATTGACCGGGACTAGAAGAAATCTGAAGCTGGCGAACCCTCATGAGGCGCATCGAGAGACCCCGTCGAGAAAAAGCTCCAGAAAAGTTTCCAAGTCCACTCATAGAAAAGGTGACCGGGAGCAACCGCGAAAGCCAAACCGCCTGCCTTCCATGGCGTGCCAGCCTGGATTCCTGGGTTGCCCCGCTGAAGCAATCTTGAGAAATATTCTAAGTCCGCTCCAGGGAAGTTGACAGGGACCTCGTCACAAGTCAAACTGGCGAACCCCTCACCGAATCCGGACTGTCTGGGAGCTTCGAGGGGCCTCAAGGTGAAAAGCTTCAGAAAAGTTATAAAACGTGTGAAGGTAGAAACTGAGACCAGGACCTGCCGCGAGCTGTAGCCGCTCAGGGCTCCTTCCCGTCCGGCCTGAAACTTTGACTTTGGTCCGGTCTATCGCGAGCAGGTATCGCAATATGGTGTTATAAACTTCTAAGTGCTATATTTTCTAAATCTTTGAAAATTCATATCCCTGGTTCCCTACATTAGATTTTTGTCGTTTTGTTGTCATTTTAAAGTATAAAAATATTTCCTATTTTTATAAATTGGTGTTGGATTTTTATTATGTGTTGTGTCTTAATTATGTACTGAATTCAAATGCTTCACATACCTGTCTTTGAAGTTAAGCCTGTCTGCTCGCAGCCACGTTACCAAGGGTTGAGTATAGGAATAATTTTCTAAGACCTATGCTGAGTCCTATCATGTGCTAGTGGCCTTTTTGCCAGTGGCAGACCTACATTTGCCCCTACCAATAACCCACTTTACAACAAGCCCACCAGCTCCGCGGATGAGCTGATGAGCCAGATTTGAAGCTCGGCACAGGAGGATGTGTCGGGGGGTCATGAGAGAAGCATGATCAATTTAAAAGTGTGGGCAAAATAATACACAAAGCAGGGTTCAAGAACTCTGAACTGTAGAAGAAAATTGTGATAAAGCTAAAACACATAAAATCATGGTAACAGTTGCAGCCACTCTGTGAAAATGTCAGCTACAATGAGATACAGATGTCAGGCATCTTCCTACAAAGTGCACTAGTGCTACAAGGAAAAGAATGATGATGGGGCAGTTTTCAATTAGGTAGCTTCCTTTTATGAGCTGCATTGACCGTTGATGAGCCAGCTTTGAAGCCCAGGATAGGGGTCCATGTCAGAGGGGCATGGCGATAACAATAGAAGCACATTCAATTTAAAAGTACAGGCAAAATAATTCATATTCCAGGGTCCACCAACCCCGATTGCACTCCACAAACTCCCTTGTGCAATTACTGGCCAAATAGACATAATTAAAATAATAGTGAGAAAGCTCCCTGAATCTTACATATCACTCATGAACTATGCAGTAAAATACAGTTTTTTAATTTGCTGAGTTGTTTGAACATTAACTATTTTGTTGCAAGGACAATACATGCAATACATTATATTCTTTGTGTTACAATTGGAAAACAGTCAGTCAGTTAGAAAAGCTTTATTTCGACCGTTCAGCCCATAAAAGCACATAGAAAAAAGGAAACAATGCATACATGTGATACAGAAGAAGGGAGAAACAAAACACAACAAGAATGCAATTTTATCATAATAAAAACTGCATACATGGTGTCTACGTTTTAAAAATTGGAGTAGTCCAAGTTATAGAGGCTTTTGATAAATTCTTAGATTTACTCCCTGCTTGAGGCTCTATAGTTTGATTAAAGTGCAATGTACAAGGTATTTGTAGTTACTATATTCGGTTACAAGATAAAATAACACATATTGTGACTAAAAGCGAATTCATTGATGTCTGTTGGTTACTAAAAGCATTTTGACTTTATCTAAAAGATATTTGTAGGGAATGTTAAAAGAGGGTCAGAGTTAAAAAAGATAACATTTTATGATTAAAAAGGCCATCAAAAATTGGGCGTGGCTTAGGTGCCGATGCAAGATGGCGGATCCTGTTTGAGCTCCGCACGCTGGCGGGACTCGTCTTCTGTTAAGAGCCGTCTTTCCGTTTCCTGTATACCTCGGAACAGCGGGCATCTCATCCGAAATATGCCGTGAGCGCCTGGTCTTTCTTCTGCACGTTTTCCTGCCCGGGATCATCGTTTTCGCAGCTCCGTTAGTTTCTCCTCACGACGCGAGCTGCCACCATTTTGAGCCGTCGCACTCGCGTTTCCACAGCTGGTACTTTTTTCTTTATTATTGTTGCACTAAAGCCCCTTTCACCGGCAACATGTTGTTCTTTATGGCAAATATGGATGTTTTTGTCCTCTACTGACTGTTTCTTCCTATTTTCCGACATGGGAATGGACACATATCTATATTCAGCTTGCCATATCCTCTGTGCTATATTATATGCATATATATGACATAACTTCCTCAGTCATGTGGCTCATTGTTGTTTTTTCCTGCCACTCAACTTAATTGTAATCTGATGTCATTTGCTGCCGTTTGGCTTTATTTATGAGTGTGTGCGTACTCTTACTGGGACATGTTCCTCCTTGTGAAGCCTTCACGACTTTTTTCACTCGCTAATTTCCTGCTGGTGTTCCTGTGAAGTATGCTGTTAAGCACATATCATTTCTGGCCTTTTTTGGTCTATGTGTGGCGATTTGGGCCAGACTAATTTTCTCTCCCGATAGCCTTACTTTTTGCTCTCCTTTTCGAGGGGGTGGGCAGCTGCCATAATTAGCCTCTGAGCTCAAATCTCCATACATATTTTTAAACCAGGCTATTGGTTTGATATATATGCTTTGATTGCTTCATTTATACCATCAGTTGTAGATACTTTTTTCATCAACGTTTTTCCTGAGGCATAAAATTTGTGCACACTCTGTAATTATCAGTGATTATCTTCCTACTCTGCTATAATGGCAAGGGACTCTCATTCTCCTAGGACCGCTATTACTGGCACGAAACCAAAAAGGCACAAAAATGACCCCCGTCACCTATTCTCTCCTCTCCGAACCCGGTGTTGGACTTATTTTGAATGAGGTGCGGGGTCTTCAACCCTTCATGACTGCCACAAATGAAAAATTGCAACAAATAGAGGACATAGCTTGATCTCTGGGTGTCAATTTCGCGAGCAAATTTTAGATTGAAGGGGCTCATAGAATCTCCTTGGGTAATCCAAGAGCCAACCCTACTAGCCTTGCAAATTCTCCTAGGAAAATGATCTTTAGACCTTCACAATATTTACATTTTCTGTGTAAATTGAACCTTGTCTTGGTATGTCAGCTATGAGTAACACAGCTATTCTTATCGTATAGGAAGATTTACTAGGAATGCTGTTTTAGGGTAGACTTGAGGTTTACCTTCTCCTATTATATACCTCCTTACTTGATGGGCTTGGTATCATGTGTAGAGCACTTTTTATATGTCAGGTGGTTCTCCCTTCAATCTCCATGAGCTTATACACAAATCCACAATATCTCCAGGTGTGAATCTACCAATGTTATTGTAGAGCGGACCAACCCTAATTTTGACTTCCAGTTTGTCACTCATTTGCTGAATGATGTTATGCATAATGCTGAGTTATACATTAAAGTAATTTACAAGAAGAAGTGTGGGGTTTATTGTTGTTGACAGGCATGCTTGTGGCATCTCCTACTCCAATGTATTGATGGGTGGGAAGATGCAGATTTACCGCAACTCGAGAATAGGTTGTCGGGTGTTGTGTTTTTGGCTAATTGTTTGCTTATTGTTTATGATATTAGGTTTCTTCTCTTACTTTTCTTCATTTACTGATCCTCTCTACATCTCCTTATGATGTAATAAAAGTAATTCCGCCCTTATCACTACCAATTTCAGGATTTCCAAGATTTATCTACTAGCAATGCAAATACTGATGAAGCCTCCTTTATGTAGGTCCTATATTGAATGAATAGATTACAATAGCACACCCATACATATGCAAAGCTACACTTATGCATGTGACATGGTGGTGGGAATATGTTGCACTGTGTCTCCCAAATCTTCTCAAACACCCATCAAATTGAACCCTAAAAAACAACTTATCATGATGACCGAGCCCCTTAAAATGTTCTCTCTCAATTCCAAAGGCCTAAGCCATCCAGGGAAAAGAAGGAGGTTTGCAGAATATTGAAATAGGCTGAAAAGGGTTGCTTTCATGTTACAGGAGTAACATATTTATTCTCTTAAATAAGCCAAATTCTATTGATTGTGGATCATGGCGATTAAATGCTCTTGGGCCGTCCATAAGAAAAATAGGGAACTCACCATCATATCTCAAAAATTCAGAATCACTGTAAGATCACAATCCCATGATCCTCTAGGTAGACGTCTCATAATTAGAATTAAGAAAAGGGACAAGGAATTCACTATTGTGACCATCTATGCCCCTACAGACAACTCAGTAGACTTCTGGACAGACCTTGACAAAACATTGTCCAATCTGCCCTAACACTAGGAGTTTTTGGAGGGGGTGAACTCAATCTACCTATAGATGGAACCTTAAATAGACGGTTAAAGAGCAAATTCCTTGGTAGAAAGTTGCATTCCCAAATAGAAATATGCTAGACGAACAACAATCTGATTGATTTCTGTACATTATGTAACCCTACAGGTAGAGATTAAAGATTTTATTCAAATGCACACTGTTCCAGTATTGACTACCTCTTGGTAAGTGATAATCAATCAATAAATCATTTCATTTGTAAAGCGCGCTACATACCGGTGAGGGTCTCAAGGCGCTGGGGGGGGGGCTGCTAGTGATCGAAAAGCCAGGTCTTGATAGTCCACAAACCTAGAAATAGAACCTAGAATGATATCTGATAAAACCTGCATGTCACTGGAACTTACGATAGGTGACACTACACCAACACCTAAACAATGGTGATTAAATGATGATATCCTTAAGGATACTACTTCCAAACATAAAATATCGGAAGCAACTATCTAGTTTTTGAATGACAACACAGCTGCGGAGACCTCTCCTGTGATTAAATGGGATGCACTACAGGCCGCAATAAGAGGGTTGATGATTACCTTAATGATAAAACTGTGTCCAAATGGCTGACATCACTATTAAATTTTATTAAATCTTAGACAATAAAGTGACACACAGGAAAGGCTCTAAAGAGAAAATGGAAATAGGCATCCTATAATATGAGTACAATAAAATACTTAGTAAGAGAGCTCAAAAATGGGTGGATGTATCCAAAGCTGAAAAAATATGTGCCGGGAACCGAGCTGGGAAATATTTTATGAATTACTTGAAATATAGTAAAAACAAGCCTCGTATATATGCCGGCGGGAACTTCAACCCAGGACATTATTGTCTGTTTTCGAGGTTCCTGCTTGAATTTCTACAACTGGAATATGGCAACCTCCCCAAAACAGTGTGCAGAGCACTAACAGCCTGATTCATGAAAAATGAAATCTGCGACTCTCAATTTGCGATTCACAGCGAATCGGAAATCGAAAGTCGCAGATCGGAATTCATCATAGTTAGCGATAAAATAAAGTGAATCGCACACGGGCGCAAAAATCGATAGCGACAAAAGAAATTCGCAGAAAAATCGCTATTACCCAGATAATCCGTCTCTATTTAGCGCCATCGCAAATCCCCATTAGCGAAATCTCGCTAGTAGCGAGATCGCTAAAACGGGAAGTCGCTTATCGAGCACAGTGATGACATCACATCCAGGAAGCAGGCAGTTCCCACCCCCATTCAGAACTGTGAGGCTGATCTCGAGGCTGCAGCTGAACAGAGCTCCTTCCAGGACACCTCCAAAGTTGCTAAAGTAACCCCTTTGTGACAGCAGCAATGTCAGAGGAGCCTGCACCAGGGCCCAGTGACACCGGGCGCAAGAGGAAGCTCAAGTTCTCTGAGCAGGAGTGGAGCACCTCATTGAGGGAGTGGTTGAAAACCACTCCAAACTATTTGGGAAGGACTCCAGGAGGGTGCCGGAGATGGAGAGACGTCGAATCTGGCTTGGGATATCTGCAAAAGTGAATGCTGTGGGCGCGACACACAGGTCACTGGATGAGCTCAAAAAGAGGTGGTACGACCTCCGAGGTCGTGCCAAGGAGAGGGTGGCAGAGAGGCTGGGCGAGACATATGCTACTGGGGGCGGAGAACCTACTGCCCCTCCCAATACCCCCATGGAGGACCGCGTGGAGGACACCCTGGAGACAGAGGCGTGCATAGGTGTTGTCAACCTGGACTCATCCCGACCCAGCCAAGACAGCCAAGGTAAGTGGCATGCGACTGCGACCCTGTCCCCTAACAATGGTCATGGCCCTATAGCCTCCCATATACATCCCAAGTCATGCAAACAATGCACATTAGGTCATGGCCAAAAGCATTGTGGAACATGTAGTCTGCCCATAATGTAAAAGAACCCCAATGCAGCCTCACATGTCCCAAAATAATCAATGCCAAAGCCAGGCAGGGAAAGTCAACCAGCATGCATGTAGCAACTGCACGTGTGACAGATACATGCAAGTAATGTACGTCCAATTCCCCTCACAGGTGGCGCCGACAACAGCAGCGACAGCGACATCCTGCATATTGATGAGTCATGAGAGGATGCCGAGGAGGTGCCAACACCGACACCTCCTGCACCATCAGTCGCAGCACCTCTCCCCGCAGCAAGGGCAAGACCAACAGCGCCAGTACCATCCGGCGCAGCACCTAACCCTGCAGGCAGGGCAAGACCAACAGCGCCAGCACCATCCGGCGCAGCACCTAACCCTGCAGGCAGGGCAAGACCAACAGCGCCAGCACCATCAGGCGCTGAACCTTTGACAACCACAACTCCACCACCAGCTGAACCATCTACATCTGGTGCAGCTACTGTGGTGACAGTGCACACACCCACTGTGGGCAGCCAGCAGAGCAGGCATGTCAGGGATCGCCAGCAGAACACATCACGCAGCGACGGGAGGGGGATGGCTGTGCGCATGCCAGGCCTGAGCATTGAGCGCAGGATGCTATGCATACACCAACAGCAGGCACGAGGGCAAGGGGCCATTCAACTGCAGCTAAACAACATTGGCCGCAATGTGGCCAATGTGGGTGAGAGGATAGAGCGCATGACGACAGCCATGGAGGCCAACACTGCTGCGCTCATATCGCAGCGCAACTCCGGCCGCCGCCGTCACCGGCAGCTCCTTACGCGCCTGTCAGCCTACACCCGCTCTAACTATATAATCGGGAATGCCACCTCCCAGCTCTCACGACGGTCCCTGGCGCAGCAGCAGCAGTTGATCCAATGCGTTGAGGATATTGGACGAGTGTTGGAGCAGGTCTCCACTGCCGTGCTGGCACTCCATCCTACTGGTACAGGCAATGGGGGGGGGGGACGACACCAGTGAGGGCACCTCCAGTGTCAGCAGCCTGTCCGCCTCAGTGCTTGGCATGTTACGCCGCAGCACCAGGCCCACTACAGGGACACGTGCCGTCCCAGAGGAAGAGCCAGAGAGGCGTTTGGGGGCTGCGCGCCGGAGGCGCAATTGAGTTTCATGTACATTTCCTGGAAAATGCTGCTGATACAAGCATGTCCAGTGTCTAGTTAGGAGCAGTATGGCGCAATACTGCTGGCATTTGATGAATGTAGACATAACATTATTATTGTGAATTTAACAATAATATTTATCCATGCATCATACATGGGCCTCCTGTCATTATTTACATTGGCATGCAATTGTGATTTGTTGGGTGAGGGGAGTGTGGGCTCTAGAAACTGTTCATAGTGATGTGGTTGCGGCGTCTGTGTCCTTCAGCTGGGTTCTCCCCGCGTGCATGGCGCACATGTGCTGGTGGCCGGTCATCCCCTTCCGACTCACTGCCAGAGATCTCTACAGGTATCCGGCGCTTGGTTGCAATGTTGTGTAAAATTGCGCACACAGCCACAATGCGGCAGCACACATCAGGACTGTAGTACATGGCCCCACCTGTCTTGTGCAGTATGCGGAACCGGCTCTTAAGTTGCCCAAAAGTCCGTTCTATACAATTCCTTGTCCGTATGTGAGCAACATTGTACCGCCGTTGCTGTGGTGTAGCAGGGTTGAGGTATGGGGTGAGGAGGTATTCCCGGAGGGCGTAGCCACTGTCACCTGAATGAGAGGAGCAGAGGGTGAGTGCCTGTGCTGCGCAGCTACTTCATTGCAATGTGACATTGATGACAAAGTGTACTTACCAAGTAGGTGTCCTTCCCCAAAGTCTCCCCTGGCCAGTCGTGTGTGGAGGCCGCTGTGCCGGAATATGAATGAGTCATGGGTACTCCCTGGGTACTGGGCCACAATGTCAGTTATGAATGTCTTGGCATTGCAGACCATCTGTATGTTAAGGGAGTGGTAGGACTTGCGATTCCGGTACATGTACTCCGTCGCAGCTGGTGGGCAGATGGCGATGTGGGTGCAGCCTATGCATCCTATCACAGATGGGAAATGGGCCACATTGTAGAATTGTAGCTTTGTCAAGTCCAGTTCCTGTTGGCTGGTGGGAAATTTGATGTGTCGGTGTAGCTGGGTAAGCATTGCGTCAACAAAACTCCTGAGGCAGCGTGACATGGTGGGCTGGGATATCCCCCCAGCAGCCGCTACTATCCCCTGGAAGCTCCCAGAGGCCAGGAGGTGCAGGCTACACAATACCTGTACATGTGTAGGCACAGCATTGGTCCGCCTTGTTGGGTGCTGCATCAAGGGGTGAAGGTCCTGTATTAGCTGGATTATCATTTCCCCATTCAGGCGGTACTTTGCATATATCTGCTCCCTGGTTTGGCCCAGCAGGGTGACCCGCTGGCGGAATATCCTGTCCTGTATTCTGCGTCTCCTCCGTGCTGCTCGCTGTGGCCTTCGCCGCCTGACCACCATGTACATTCCTGGCATTGTGAGACTCCAACTGCTGCTGCTGAATCTCCTTATGTGTGTTTGGTCAGGCCTGTACCTGTTCCTGATTGGCCAACGGTTTTTCAAAAATATTTTCTAATGGCTTTTATGGTTACCACCTGCTTTGGGTTGTCCTTAATTAGCGCCTCGCTAATAGAGAATTTGTGGTTTTTCACTATTAGAGAATTTTCATGAATACCGATTGCGCTTGTATTGCGAATTCGCAAATTTTTTCTCAGACTCCGTGGTTTGGCGCACTCCTACCGGGAATCTGAGAATCTATTTGCGAATTCGCTATTTTTTGTTTGCGCTTTGGATATTTTCTTGATGAATGCCGATTAGAGAAATTGCGCCCGCAATAGCATTTTCGCAGCTATTGCGGGCGCTATTTGGCTTCATGAATCAGGCTGTTAGACTCTATAGCTCTCCCACACAAAGATCACAAGAATTACTACTCTTTAATGCTCCTATTAGAAAAGAGGAAATTATGAAAGCTATCCACACTATTAAGCCAGGTAGGCCCCCAAGCTCAATGGCTACTCTGGTACATTTTATAACCCATTTGCCAACCTAATTGTGAACCCATTGAAAGTGGTCTTTCTTCATTTTATCGATTCAGGTATTACTTCAGGAACTGCTACCAATGCCACTATAGTTATTATCTCAAAAGAAGGGAAAGATCAGTTTGATGTTAAGAATGTTAGGGCCTTTTCACTAATTTATTATTTTTATTTTATTTTAAAGTTTTATAGAGCGCGAACCAGACCGTTGAGGGTATCAGAGCGCTTTACAGGATTGAAGGGTGATATACAAAGGACTTAGGAGGGGAGGATATCAATGGGATAGAAAGGGTTAGGTACATTGTGCCGGAAAGACAGCCAGTCTCAAATCTGGATACATTTGGGATAAAAACAGGTAGAATCATTATACAAGAAAATAAGTAGTCCCTGCTCCCGGGTGGGATGCCCAGAAGGGCCGGGAAGGTATCATCCAGAAAAAGTCAAGGATAATGCCGTAATGGTGGGAGTAACAAGGTGGTAGAGGAGATTGTAAACCTTGAGTGCAAACTATACATGAAAATGATGGCATTTAGATTTGAGATAGTCATATTTAAATTAATCCCCTCCTCCCAAACTGGATTTCTCAAAGGTAGACTGGCAGCAGATAACATCAGGCTATTTTGCCATGTAATTGAGAAAAAGCTAAATCCACCCACTCACCTACAGCCGCATTGGCACTTGAAACAGAAAGGTCTTTCATATGTTTTCTTGGTCATTTCTACATTCAACTTTGCCAAAATATGGTGTGGGCGTACTTTATTAGTATGGTTATGACTCTTTATTTGAAGCTAGTAGCGAAGGTGAAAGTCAATGGTCATTTATCCCAACCATTTCCATTTACTCAGGAAGCTTGTAAGGGATGCCCACTGTCCCCACTCATTTTTCTGTTAGTCATTGAGCCCTTGCATTTAGCACTCAGAAAGAAGCAAAATAAAAAAGGGATCTCCTTCCACTAGACAAGAATTAGTTGAAGCTTATGCTGATTAATGTTCACAGAAGAGGCTGAACGAGCCATTCCAATCATCAGGCAACAAAAAACAAGATACTCGAATGTCTCAGGTTATTCGCCTAATAAGGAAAAACTGAGGTTTTACCCTCAATGTTCCTTGCTCTCCTACAGTTTGTGGTGGACAGGACTTAAAGTGACAACCCATCTCCCTCAAGAATCTAGGTACTTGATTTGGCAAAGGCTTGAAAAACTCTTTAGCCCTTGATAAAAGTAAAATGTTATAAAACAAATATAGACTTGTTGGCTGCCTGGTCTCCAAAATAAAACATTTGGTGGGGAAGGACAGACACCATAAAACGTATGATGGCACAGCTTGTTAACTTTCAATCACGCATGCTGCCAATTTCACTCTGAAGTGTTTTTAAATCACTAGGCAAATACTTTTCTGATTTCCTACAGAAGGGCAAAAAGGCTATGATTGCCATAACCATGTAAAAAATTAACAGAAATAAGGAGGGGGCCTTAGTCTCCCTGACCTCTTAAGATATCAACTTGCATTTTTGGGTGCCGAAGGTGCATGGTGGTTTGTGATTCAGGAAAGTAGTTCTCCACTTTGGTTACTAATAGAAACTCAGTTTCTACACCCTTTACTCCTTAGTTCTATGCTCCCTACACATTATGCCTCTCAATTGAAACTAGAGCACTCAAGAGCTATAATTTTGGTTACAGTATGCACCCTAAAAAAGATAGACAAAGTACTAGATAAAAGAATGCATGATTCTACACAGGCTTCTTTTTATCACAATAATAAAATCAGGGGCGGAAGGAAGAGTATGCCTGGTTGGGGGCGGGAAGGTGGGTGGGTCGGGGAGGAGTGGCTTGCCCACTGTTGTGGGCCCTGACTGTTTGGTCGGCTGACCAAACCAGTCATGCACACGCTACATTTTCTCTATATAGCCTGCATGCAGCCTACATAGAGGAATGGCCTCCCTACAGGCGCTGGGCGCTGTCCTCACTGATCACAACACTGTCATTGCAGAATTGAAATTGGCCTAGGGGAGGGGAGGGAGGGTGCATGCTTCCTGTTCCAGGAAACGGGACATGGCCAGGAGCCGACGCGGCGATGGACTCGGTAAGGTAAGTTTAAAAAAATATATATTTTTACCACTCACCCGCGCGAACCCCTGTGTGACCCCACCCCACAAGCCCCCCACCCGCGAGTCATGCGAGTCACTACTGAATAGAATTAAGGTTGTCCATAAAATGATTTAATGGTATTTTGTGGGCAAGCAGACGCATACATTCTATGGGTGGCCTTGGAACATGGGACAACCCTCTACCTCTATCGATGTTGCTCTTAAAGTTTGCACTGCCTAATATAGGATTTTATAATTTTCAGAAATTGAAACGGGGACCTAGAAAAATGGCTCATCCTCGCTCCCCTTATATCCTGGGATTATTGGGTAAGTTTAGGAAGATTGGTCATTTGACATTACATACATACAAACTGCTTGATCCTCACAAAAATCTAATGAAGGGTTTAAAAAACAAATGGAGCTCATATATTCAACTTACACACACTAAGTTCTTTAGTGATGTAACATGGCAAAAGATTTGACACTGCCTATGTTTGTTCAAAACCACCCCTGCTTTAGCAGAATCCAGATATTGGCCAATCTACAAAACATATTGGAACCCGGTCAGACTCCACATACTGGGTTTGATTAAGTCTGATGTCTGCTGGAAATATGAGGAGGTGGTGGGTTCTATGGACAATATGTTTTATTCCTGTAAACTGGTCCAAGATCTTTGGTTTAGTATACAATCCATGATTTAGGAAATCTTGGAAGTACCTCCTGGACTAAACTTCCTGCGGTTGTGATGGGAATCTCTGCAAACTCAAGGGCATATTTGGAAAGAAATGGCACAGTGCAGAGCTGCATGCAATTTAGCAGTGCTGCGCTACGTCATTTAAAAAATGTAGGAGTGTGTCGTATTCACACGAATAGAGCACACTTCTGTGTTTTCCCTTGCGCTGGTGCTAAAAACCGTTGTCTAGAGCCAATACAAACACAATACAAACACATGGTGCAAGGGATTTTGTGTTGCAGGGAGGATTGTTTATGTGCTGGAAGTTGTCATCTGAAACCATTAAAGGCGATTTGCTCCATCTATGTGTGCTGCAGACTGCAGCACACATAGAGACAGCAAAAACTAAGAGAAATAAAAGTATTTCTCCTCGTTGCACCAATTTTACGTCTACTTTTCAGTGACGCTGCCTCAAATTTATAGATTCTTGTCAATTTGGGGCAGCATCAAAAAGCAATGGGCGTTGTGGTGGAATGTCCACAACAGCACCCATTGCATGCCCCTTTCACAGAGACACCTATGTGAAATGGTACGATATTAGCAACGATAAGTGCCAATGCTGCTTTGTAAATATGGAACAGGTCAATGCTCCACCAGAGCATCCTAAAAAGTGACTCTCTGGCGGCACAATGCTGTCTTGTTGACCTTATCCTCTTAAAAGTCATTACTCTTTGATCTATTTCTAACCCTAGATACTGAAATGATTCTGATAGAGTGGAAATCAACATTCATGATTTAATCAAAAACATGGTGGTCCTTGCTTTGTGTCACTAGAAATACGGATAATCTAATGGATTTGAAGTCACACTTATTTCGTAGCTCAAGACAACAATTGGACATGCTTGATGAATACCTACGGAAATGCAACCCACCATAATCAAGTCTCTTCTTTATACTTTGTAAGATTATGATGGCAGACCTATGATGGTAACCACTTGATCAGTCTCACTGTGGGTACACTAGACACAAAATACAAATTTGTAAGTTTCATCCAGATGTGGGATCTTCCTTACCAGAATACAATACACTTTCCCTCCTATCCTCCTTTCCTCCTTATTTCGTTCCTGCCTAATTTTCTTCCTATCTTTATTTTGATGATCACTTCTATTTGGGTACTCCGTCCTTAACCATCATTGGTGGTATATGCTTGCTCTACCATATAATGTACAATTCTTTAAAATCTTAATCAGTTGCCTAACAGTTCTGTATCTTACATTTGTTCATTTATAGTGCATTATACTACAAGATCGAACTTCATCCTTAAATGTACTTTCCGATGTATGCCTGTCTACGCGAAGTACACCCTTTTTTCGATTTAAAACTTAATAAAAAGCTGTTGAAATTTTTTTTAAAAGTAGTTTTAATATCTTTCCAATTGTTTTGACTCTTTCCTATGTGTTCTGGGAAATGTCATTCTCAATTAAATTAGCTGCAGTGGACACTAAAGGAAGGGTAAGATAGTGAATTGTTTGCATTTCAAGGACAAATTTGTGTAATTCGCCACATAATTTGAAAAAGGAAAAACAATATTAACGCAAATGTTTTATCTTCAAGTTCAAAACGACATGGTATTAATTTACTCATATGGTATACCCATTCTAAACATAATTGTTTTAATAAAACCTTATATTACACGTTAGTAGCCATTGTAAATTTTAAAGGTATTTTTTGGACCGATTTTTTCATATCATGGTGCAAACGAGGGAATAATGTTCATATCATATTTTCTCATCAGTTTATTTCTTTACTTATTTACTTTTTATCTAAACAACTTGACACTGCAACGGATCATTAACCGCATGGCTTGTTTTTAATTACATGGCGACTTTGGCGAGCATAAGAATCGGTAGCTTTCGATGTATAAAGAAACATTTATAGCCTAAAGAGTTTTTTTGCCATGAAATATTAAGACTAATTGAGGAAAAGAGATAGGTAGATATTTTTCATAAAGTCGCAACAATTTGTTTAACCCAACACACATTCTTGCTTCAGCTGTCACTCCAAATGAATATTATGAAATGCAAATTAACTCAAATTCCATTAGAAATCCAGTGAAAGGAAAATGAATTTGTCGGAAATGATAAACTGATAACATTAGTTCTACTCCTGAATTTAAATTATTATCTAATTAATATGTTTAATATGACAATGCCTTGCTGAAATACAATTTGTTGTAGGGTAATATGAGTTTTGCAGTGGAGTTATTTGTGTTTATTCTGGTTTGTAAACACACAAAACATATTTATGCATTCGTGGGCTATATTTCAGCCAAGATCTATTCTCCTTATTAGTTTACAATTAAGCCACTGTTTCTTAAATAAAGGATACACTTAATTTCCCACCTGTGATTTTGTTCCAAACGTTTCTCCTAAAATATTGGCCTCAAGCAGAATATTCTGGGAGAGAGAGCACAGGAAGGGAATATTTCTCGAGTGATGTTTTGCAATATTTGTGAACTTTGTGATAGTGCACAAGTGTACACGGCTATGTTGCTTAGTATCGGTTACTGACAAATCATTTCAAGTGCGTCAGAAAAAGTTGAAGTGAGGGCGAGGCACGTGTATACTGCACAAAGGGGCTACATATAGTAAATGAGTAGCTGACAAAGAGGATGGAGAACCGTGAGCTTCTGTCAGAGCTGGATGGACCCAGCGTCTGCCAGCTAACCAAGCCTGGAATATCACTGAGGGTACTGCAGGGTCTTCTTCTGGACACATTTATAAGTGATTTGTGAAAGGTAGTAAGCTGTCTGGTTATTGGGCTTGGCCTTTATTTATTTTATTGTAATAGTTCTCTTTATTTCGACCTGCATAGCCTATGGGTATTTTCTAATGTTGTGGAAAATTGGTGTTGTTTTATTTCCCATCACCAATAACCACCCTTGGGAGGAGTTGGGCGTTGGAATGCTATGATGATGGTCCTAACAGAAATTTTTCCAGTCCTTGACTTTTATGTGATAGTCTAATGTAGTCTGGATTTTGTAGTCTTGTTTAGGACTGGGGTCAGCGGGCCTGATTCACAAAGGTAAACATAAACGTTTGTGTAAGTTTGCGATTGGTATTCGGAAAGGGGGTTACAAGTAATATCTTTATAAGTGCAGAGTCTCTGCTCATAAAAAGATAGGTCTTTTTATGTGCAGAGACTCCACACTTGAAAAGATACTACATCCCTCTATGAACAGCAAACAATCATCAACTTACACAAACGTGTAAGAATACCTTTGTGAATCCGTCCCACTGTCCTTAAACGCTTATACTGAGGTTGTCACCAAACTTGATGCACTACAGACCTAGTGTCAAATTTTCAGTAGAATTTTAGTTTCCAATCCAGCTTACCTTGCATGTGATCCCAAACAGTGAGGTGGCTTGTTCTTTTAATTTTCTTTAGCACCAAACTTGGCTTTGTGTTCACTATATGCTTCAGTGTCACAATCTAATTGACTCCTATAGTTTTAGACCTGTCAGCCTTAGGGTGGTCTTCCCCCAAAACATCTGACTGTCTGCCTCCAAATTTGCTTAATTGTTGCTTCTGTTGGCCTTAGTACTCTGTGCACTTTAGCACTGCCCCAGTGCTAAAGTGCTTGTGTTCACTCCCCTAAACATGGTTTGATTGGCATATACTTAATTGGCATATTTGATTTACATGTAAGTCCCTTGTAGAGTAGCATACCATATACCCATAGCATGTAAATAAAATGGTACCAGTGGGTCTGCAGCACTTATTGTGTCAACCACCTAAGTAGCACTTTCAAAACGTGTCCCAGGCCTGTCACTGCAGTGTCACACTGCTATGTGGACTTGGAATTTAAAATCCTTTGCCAAATCTTAAACTCCCGTTTTACTAGATATAAGTCACCCCTAAGGTAGGCCTTTGGTAGCTAATAGGGCAGGGTGCTTTGTAAATAAAAGGTCGGACATGTACTTTTAAGTTTCACTTGTCCTGGTAGTGAAGAACTCCTAAATTAATTTTTCACTACTATGAGGCCTACCCCTCCCACAGAACAATATTAGGGATGCTTATTACATTAACAAGCTGTAATTCCTAAATGAGAGGAGATAGCTATATCCTGTTAGTACCTATGATCCTGTAAAGTAAAATCCTCTTGAATGGTAAAATCAAATTTATCATTACAAATTTAAAAATGTCACTTTTAAAAAGTTGTATAATCAAGCAGAATATCTAGTTGCTTGTTTTTATTATACTGACTCCACATTGAAAAGGACCAATATTCTCATTTTCATTAGCCCTTGTTATTTATTTCACATTTCTTCAGTAATCACTCAGTAACATTTAGGACATCTTATCACATGTCTTTTGAAGGGCAAACCTTTTTTGAAAAGAGATCAATTGTTAGACAATCAACATAACAAAAAGTACATAAACATGTATTGACAAAGCATAAGTTATTTTGTTCAATTCAATGAGTAAAGAAATTGATCATTCATAGAGCAGTCCTTCATTCAGAAGTGAAAACACACAGCGGATATTAACTTTTCTAATTTTTGACAAAGTCTTTCCTGCCAGTATAGGCTTCTGGAGGCTGCTAACTATAAATGTTTTCACTGGTGGAATAGACAATATGCCAATATTTCCCAACCAGGATCGTTTCTTGAGGATATATTTCCCAAGGCACTAGGCCAATGCGTTTCAAACCCCCTGTCATTATGGGGTTCTCCTCCGGACCGGGACTTGTTCAGTTCTGCAAATGGTAATAAGGAACAATATGTTAGTAGTCTGAAAAGAAACAGTTCTTCTCATTTGTATCCAGATTGGATTCCAATGATAGAAGTACCTCACATTTTTCTTGTGCTTAATGAGTAGGTGAAGCCAATTCTGTTGTAGGTTTGATTGGGGCCAACTGCAAGTTCGTTTGCCAACTGCTTCCTTGGGGCATACCTATGAAAGGAGTGATGAATCTTGATATTAAAAATATATATTTTGTAGTTGGTGTAAAAGCCTAATGCCTATTTTATATGTGCAACCCTAGTGAACCCCTTATTTGATGTGAATCTGACAAGAAATGTTATGATTGCATAGATGCTCATGCCGTTATATGCACTTATAGTTGCTAATTTTGATGCACTTGCGACTCACCTTAGCATTGTCTAAATGTGATTCCAACGTGTTCCTTGTAGGTGAAGTGTTCGCGACCATTGAGAAAATGGAACCGTGAAGCAGTCAAATAACTTGCCTACCGGCTCGAGATTAAACGTGTTGCTTTTGTTTCTTTTCTTCAACGAGCGTCCGCTAATTGTTTTCCGGGCGAGAATGCCTGCGAAACAAGGCATGCATTTAATCCTTGAAACTTTCTTGCTAAATCAACGCCACTGTCACATTTCTTTTTAGCAACATTGATTCATGCCGACACTCATCTGTTTTACTTTTCTTTCGGGTTGGAAGAAGTTTATATCCACTCTCGTTAGCGGTTTGACTCTGCTCTATGAGTAAACTGGCCTCGATTTTCTTTTTGGCGGTAAACTGATCAGGCTTAAAAAGTCAAGCATCACAGAGTGTCAGTCTGTGTAGTCCACTGTAGCTTGATGGAACATAAGGAATTGCATTCTGGGTCTTGTAGTTTCATCATAATTTGATGTGACAACTAATACAGTTATGCATCGCACTGGTAGCATTCTCCTTCCTGCTTTATAATCTGTTGATCTCAGTCATCTCGTTTAATTCAGATGTTGCTGTATTAAACCTCATAATCAAATAGGCTTCTTTTCTGGTCAGTAGAGTTTCAGGGTCACAACCCCTGGGGTTTGGCTTAATGACGCTGAGGACAGTCCAACTAAAATCTCTTTTGGGGTGACTCATCTCCATGAAGAAAGCTCTACTTCAAGTCCTTGTAAAAATTCTAAGAGCAGGATGATGAAAGCACACTCCAGTCCTTTCCCTACCCAAGACAGAAACAACCACTGCAGGCCAACCCAGCAGCCCACAGCACGGAGGCAGTACTTCTCCAGCTTTCCTGGTCCTTCTTCCTGGCAGGTTCCTTCGTTCAGGAGTGATATCAAGTTTAGGTGTCTGGACTCCACTTTTTATGACACAAATTCCTTTGTTCTCTGGTGGCAGAGAAGCTCTTTGCCCAGCAAAAACCAGTTTTGTTCTCCCTGGTGCAGCTGCCCGGCAGGAGGAGGAGACGGCATTGTTTAAGGCAAGGGAAATCTCCTCCCACCACTCTAAATGCAGACTGGGACTATTCAGGTGCTAGTGAGGAATCCTCTTCCTACTCTGAATGCATCCCAGGTCAATTCAGCCCTGCCCAGACTCATTCAGGAAAGGCAGGACACACATCAACCTACCCCCGGTGGCTATCTGAGAGAATGCATCTCCCTAGCCCCTGTCACTGCAAAGCCAGACAATCAATACAAACACCAGTAGAGGCACACAGGATGGCTAAGCAAGAAAATATCCACTCTCTAAAAGTGGTATTTTCAAACACACAATATAAAAATCATCTTTCCTAAAAGTAGCATTTTTATATTCTGAGTTCAGGCATACTAAACTCCATCTTTCTAACTTGTCCCAGTGTGAAGATATATTTATAAGATGATATAAACAAACCCCCAATTTTATCCTATGGGACATATAGCCTTTCAATAATGAAAAACAAATTGGCAGTATTTCACTATCAGGACCCACACACATCAGGGCATGTCCAACCTTTCACATACACTACACGCTACCCACAGGGGTACCGTGGGCCTACCTTAGGGGTGACTTTCATGTAAGAAAAGGGAAGGTTAGGTCCTTGCAAGTGGGTGCACTTGCCAGGTGAACATGGCAGTACCAAACTGCGCACAGACACTGCAGGTGCAGGTCTGAGTTACATTTACAGGCTGCTTATGTGGGTGGCACAATCAGTGCTGCAGGCCCACTAGCAGCCTTTGATTTACAGGCCCCGGACACACACAGTGCATTGTACAAAGGACTGAGATTAAATCACATATGCCAATCATGGAATTACCAATCCATAACAACAATTTACAGGTAGAGCATATGCACTTTATCACTGAGCAGCAGTGGGAAAGTGCCCAGAGTCATAAAACAACAATAGAGGGTTCCAAAACAGGAGTTCAAAAAGCAAAAAGTCTAGGGTTAAACCTGCTGGAAAAGTCAGGTCTAACACCCTTCAAAAGACATGTGATAAGATGTCCTAAATATCACTGAATTAATATTGAACGAATGTAAAATAAATCACAAGGGCTGAAGGGAATGAGATTATTGGTTCTTTTAAGGTAGAATCAGTATAATAAAAAGAGGCAACTAGATGTTCTGTCAGCTGTCAAAAGCCCAACCACTTTCCTATAACATGTAGAAAGTTGGCATTTTCCTGCCCTTAGCCCTTTGTGCTTGACGCCTGCCTTAGGTCACATTACTGGGTGTAGCTGACAGTCAGAATTGTGAATCCCCTCCAGACAGTCATATAATAGTGGGAATAGGTGAATTCATTAGGCCATGAACTGGCACAATGGGGGGAAGCTAAGTACAGCCCACATGCACATGAATAGGCTGGGTCCTGTCTACTCAAAATAAGCCTAACTACCCTGTATTGTAACTGCAGCCAGATTAGAGGCGGGCAAGGGACCTGTGCACTTCAACAAACCTTTCCAGAACCTTCTGCCACCTTTTAGAAGCTGGGCACCAGGGTGTAATATGGCCTGGATGTTCAGGCTGGACTATTCCCATGAGGCACAGGGTCAAGACTGATTTGCATATGTCTGGGTCCAAACTGGTGTGGCCAAGTGTGCTAAAGAACGATGATTGATTCACACCAGATCTGCGACTGGGGGTGAGTATCTGAAAAGTTTCAGCACTCCGTCCATCGTCTCCTTGTGTTTGCTTTGTTTGCCCTAAGTTGACAGTGTATGCCCAGATGTGGGCCCCTTGCTCACTTTGCCACTGAATTGAAGCTAGCCTGGCTGATGAGGAGTGTTAGCCTGAAAACGGTCCAGGGATGTTTTTTTCTGGACCAGGGATTATAAGTTCAGGCTGGACTGTTTCCATGAGGCACAGGGTCACGACTGATTTGCATATCGCTGCACCAAACTGGGGTGGAGAAGTGAGCTAAAGAACGATGATAGGTTCAACCCAGATCTGTGACTGGGGGTGAGTGTCTGAAAAGGTCAGTACTCTGTCCATTATCTCCTTGTGTTTGCTATGATTGCCCTAAGTTGGCAGGTTATGCCAATACGTCGGTACCTTTCTCACTTTATTACTGGATTTAAGCTAGCCCCCCTGATGAGGGGTGTCCCACCAAAGCTAGTTTCAGGATGCTTGTTTCCAGTGCAGGGAGGACCTGGCCTGGCAGTTCAGGCTGGACTATTCCCAAGAGGCACTGGGTCAGACTGATTTGCATATGGCTGGGTCCAAACTGGGGTGGTGCTGTGAGCTAAAGTACGATGATGGATTCATCCCAGAGTTATGACTGGGGGTGAGTGTCTGAAAAGTTTCAGCACGCCGTTTATCATCTCATTGTGTTTGTTATGTTTTACCTACATTGGCAATGTATGCTCAGACATGGGTCCCTTGCTCACTTTGCCACTGGATTCAAGCTAGCCTGACTGATATGGGGTGTTACCACGAAACCGGTCCCAGAATACTTGTATCTGGTCCAGGGAGGACCTGGCTTGGCAGTTCAGGCTGGACTGTTTCCATGAGGCACTGGGTCAAGACAGATTTGCCTATGGCTGGGTCCAAACTGGGGTGGCGAAGTGAGCTAAAGAAAGATGATGGATTCAACCCAAATCTGTGACGGGGTGAGTGTCTGAAACGTTTCAGCACTCTGCCCATCATCTCCTCGTGTTTGCTTTGTTTTCCCTAAGTTACCAGGGTATGCCCAGACGTGTGTCCCTTGCTTACTTTGCCACTGGATTCAGGCTAGCCTGGCTGATGAGGGGTGTTACCCCTAAATAGGGCCCCGGATGCTTGTTTCCGGTCCAAGGTGGACCTGGCCTGACAGTTCAGGCTGGACTGTTCCTAGGAGGCACAGGGTCAAGACTGCTTTGCGTATGGCTGGGTCCAAACTGGGGTGGTGAAGTGAGCTAAAGAACGATGATGGATTCAACCCAAATCTGTGACGGGGTGAGTGTCTGAAACGTTTCAGCACTCCACCCTTCATCTCCTAATGCTTGCTTTGTTTTCCCTACGTTGGCAGGGTATGACCAACATAGGTCCTTTGCTCACTTCACCACTGGATTCAAGCTAGCCTGGCTGATGAGGGGCGTTACCCTGAAACTGGTCCCAGGATGCTTGCTCTGGTCCATGGAGCACATAGCTTGGCAGTTCAGACCGGACTGTTCCCATGAGGCACAGGATCAAGACTGATTTGCATATGGCTGGGTCCAAACTGGGGTGGTGAAGTGAGCTAAAGTACGATGATGGATTCAACCCAGAGCTATGACTGGGGTGAGTGTCTGAAAAGGTTCAGCACTCAGTTTATCATCTCTTTGTGTTTGTTACGTTTTCCCTACAGAGGCAGTGTATGCTCAGACATGGGCCCCTTGCTCACTTTGTCACTGGATTCAAGCTAGCCTGGCTGATGAGGGGTGTTACCCTGAAACCAGTTCCAGGAAGCTTATTTCTGGTCGAAGTAGGACCTGACCTGGCATTTCCCATGAGGCACAGTTTCAAGACAGATATGCATATGGCTGCATCCAAACTGGGGTGGGGAAGGGAGCTAAAGAACGATGAAATTAAATGAATTAATGATTGAAATGCTTACTGCAGATTGTTGGGACCTGCAAGACTGCATGGATGCCACAAACTCCTCATGTTCATGCGGCCCTTTAAAGGGCAGATCTATGACTGGGAGTGAGTGTCTGAAAAGTTTCAGTACTGGGTCCATCATCTCGTGTATGCTTTGATTGCCCTAAGTTGGCAGGTTATGCCCATACGTGGGCCCCTTGCTCACTTTATTACTGGGTTCAAGCTAGCCTTCCTGATGAGTGGTGTCCCACCAAAGCTGGTCTCAGGATGCTTGTTTACAGTGCAGGGAGGACCTGGCCTGGCAGTTCAGGCTGGACTATTCCCAGGAGGCACAGGGTCAGACTGATTTGCATATGGCTGGGTCCAAACAGGGGTGGTGCTTTGAGCTAAAGTACGATGATGGATTCCTCCCAGAGCTATGACTGGGGGTGAGTGTCTGAAAAGTTTCAGCAATGCGTTTATCATCTCATTGTGTTTGTTATGTTTTCCCTACATTGGCAATGTATGCTCAGACATGGGTCCCTTGCTCACTTTGCCACTGGATTCAAGCTAGCCTGGCTGATGAGGGGTGTTACCACAAAACCGGTCCCAGAATTCTTGTTTCCAGTCCAGGAAGGACCTGGCCTGGCAGTTCAGGCTGGACTGTTTCCATGAGGCACTGAGTCAAGACAGATTTGCATATGGCTGGGTCCAAACTGGGGTGGTGAAGTGAGCTAAAGCACGATGATGGATTCAACCCAGATCTGTGACTGGAGGTAGGTGTCTGAAAAGTTTCAACACTCAGTCCATCATCTCCTCGTGTTTGCTATAATATAGGACTCTCAGACCCACTCTTCACTTCACTACTGCACTTGCGGAAGGACTTTCAGAGGGCTACCTGCTGCTCTGACCTCCTGTGCACTCTGTCCGACGGCTGCCATACCTGGAAGATTGCTCTGCTGCCTGAAGCCTGCCTTGAGCCCTCAGAAACCAGCCCTGCATTTTCACCTACACACAGGATTGTCAAAAGTGACATCAAGGGCTGGTTTACTGGCCTCCTGTTCAGAGCCACAGGGACATAAAAGGCTCCCACCTTCTTGAACCCCCCCTTGGACCCAAACTGAGTGAGTCCTTAGGTTTCATCCACTCCTGATCCTTGTTTGTGGCGCTAAAGGTGCCCAAATGGCAACTTTCCAAAACGTTGGCCAAACTTGCTTGCCTATTCTCTCAAGGTGCATCGCTGGTCAAATTGACTTTGTGTCTTTTCCTGCTACTTTCTTCTCTGCATCAGCAAATCAATTTCAGCAGTCTTTTTCCAAAGGAGTATTTGATCTTGTGAAAATGTCTTCGGCTACAGCCTCCTGATTTGTCCCCCGGAGATTTTTTACTTCCATCTCGATGGCTAAGTCCAAAGGAAAACATCTACACCATGGCTTGGCTCCATGGCTATCCGAAGATGATTTCCCCTCAACGCACACTTCAGCCTTCTCTTGCTGAACTTCTACTTTCTCAGACACTTGTTCTTCAAAAATGTTCTAAGTCTGACCATGAGTGCTGACCGGGCCCATACCACTTCTTGTGCCCGAACCCCGCTCCATCACAGTCAACCTTAACTTTTGACTTTACTACAGTCTAGCTCAACCAGATGTCCGCTGTTGGCACTTTTATCTTTTAGCCACTATTCTAAAGTTAAAAAAATCTATCACACCAGTTCTGCTCAACTGATTTTTATGGTTTTGGTGTCCAATAATTTACTCTACTTTTCTAAATTGATTTGCACATTTTCTTGTGTTGTGTTTTCAACTTATTGCTGTTTGTGTGCTGAATCAATACTTTACACATTACCTCTAAGTTAACCCTGAATGCTTTTTTTGCCAAGCTAACCAGGGTTAAGCACAGGTTAATTTATTGACTTTTTGTGGTTCACCCTGCAAGGGATTGTGGCTGTTGCTTGACCAGAGCTCACACCCTAGTCAGCCAACAACCCAGTTTCTCACCTATAGCACAGACCTAGCCGACTAACAGAAGAGTACTCACATCCATAACTTAATTTTTCCTTAAGACTGACACAACAGCTTCTGATGACTTTTGCATTACAACTCTTTTGAAGATTTAAGCTTTTGAAAAACAAACTGCTTTTTTGCAACAGTACCTTTTAATGTTTTATCAAATTTATAAAAAACTTACTATATTTACAAAAGTTCTAGAGGAGGTAACAATTTTGCAGGGATTGGAACCTGACAGTAGATCAGGCATGGCCCTGTAAGAAAATATATTTTCTATCCTCTATGGTCAGTAGGAAGTTTGGTCTCTCATCTATGTGGTTCAGAGAGGCCCCCTAGAAAAGTTTAACTTTATAACTTATGAGTCGGTTGACACCAATAAAATGGATTCTCGTGCCCAAAAAACTGTAACTGTGACTATGATACTGACCTTGACTCTGTCTAATGGCAATGGCAACATGCACTGTACTTCTGAGGATCTCAGTATGGACACTGGGACACATTGTAATATTTCAGTCAAGCCCAAGACATCAAAATGCCAGAACAAATTTATATCATTTTCCAGGAGATAATCACAGAGAAGAGCAATCTTGATTGCACAGCATTTCAACCAGAAATAACCTCACATCCCCCTCAGATAGAGCCTCTACCCCAAGAATGGAAGTCTACCCATAGAGAAAACAGTCAAGCACATATATAGCAAGGTCAAATGCTACCTGAAATCATAGTGACTAAACTTGTCTTTGTAGGGAATATAGTTACACTGACAAATCCTAGAGAGACATTGCCAGGACACGCTAAAGAATATTTCTAATCCATTTGCCTAAATCTTGGATGTTGATGAAGTGATCATTGTTGTGCATGAGCCAATTGATGATAATATCCCAACCGGTTACTCAATATTGTTGAATTTTTGCTTTAAAAAAAAAAAACAATATAAAAGCAAAAGTATACATTATATTTTCAGCAAATAACACCGATAGATATGCAATGTCGGGAAATCTTTTATTTAATTAAATTTATTATTTATTTGGTTTAATCAAACCATGACAAAATGCATACAAAAAAGGTATTTCAATAATATATGTAATTCTGTGAAGACACCTTTAGTAACTATTACAGTAACTATTAAAATAAGAAACCACAACGATTTAATATCTGCCTCTTCCATCAGATGTTCGCTTTAGTAACAATGTTCACACAATCGTGCAAACTTGACACAAAGTTCGATTATTTTGCTTTTGAGCTCTTCTGCATTCTTGATATTGCTTATTAGCAACAATGGAATACAAAATGATGATTTGTATCTATAATCTCCTTGAAGTGTCAACAAACACAATAATAGTTATCTTATAAAGGGGTTGGAGGAATGTTAAATTCCGCCTGCGGACTGAGCGGATTTTGGGGACTCGCGTTACTTTTGTAAAATGGAGTATTGGCCAAATTCCACGAATTGTTGCATGTTGTATTTTTTTTCCCTGGAGGATCCAGAAATGTGAGAAACATTTGCCATCCCTTAACACCATTTTCTAAATTGGGGGTTATTGGGGGTTTGGGAGAGGTTGCGTGCGGTCATGGTCAGACCGCTGCTTATAGAGAAGATTTGCTGTTACTGGAGTAGAATTTCCACTTGAGGGCAGCAAAATAAACTCAAATTGTTGCACGCTCTTGCACACTGCATGGCAGCATTTGGGCTGATTTTTTAGTGCTACTAGCGCTACTGACATATAGCGCTATCAGCACAACATGCATATTTCCAGCTGTCGCCGTAATTCCACTGAATCTTGCAGAGTTTTTATGTAACTTATCAAAATTCTGCAGAATGAAACTCCTTGGGTTATGCCCGTCCCAAATTCTATACACAATGGCAGTTTATGCACATGCTTCCTTTGATCAATACATTTTAATAAGAGCTTAAGGTAGCAGGGGATTTTGCTAAGTCCACAGTATCTTAGTAAATCTTCCCTGATGTAAGTGCACTGGGGTTTGTGCAATCCCACACACTGAAACATTAATTAAAATATTAGGGAAAGCCATATTCTACCTGCTTTTCAGAGCTTTTTACCCCTTACTAACCCAGTTATATTCTGGATTTCCTTACGGATGCCAGTAAATGTACCATCTTGGGCATCATTTATAAGTCAGTCAGAATTCAATGTAGCAGCCAAGCGTACGTACCACAAATATTTGCAGCTTACCCCAAGCATCCTTCAAAGCACTCAATGGTGTAATCCCTAATATGGGTCTCCGTATGCCTCCCTCAAGGATATTAATGTTAAATTTAGTGGAGTGCATCCAAATCATTGATCCATAGACAATGTATTGACCATATATCCAAGTAAACTTTTCTTATTAGTTCAATTAAAAAGACACTACCGTACCTGTCAAAAAATGGATGCTGCCCTTCACAATACTGGTAGGGATTTTCCATCAGCTCAGATTCTCCTAAATTCACTAATGTACAATTGATGTATTTTATACATTGGAAAGAGTGGAAGATATTAATTTATAAGTGGTCTCTTAGTGATCATCTTGAAACAGAAGACTGAATACTTAGACAGATAAATTCATCAGAACAAGAACACATTTTGTAAAGGAGTTGTTATTGGGGAACAGTATACAAAAAACAAGGTCTAGTACTTAGAGGTGGACTGTTCCTATTGGAGCTGGGTCAAGACTAGTGTCCATATGCATGGGTCCAAACAAAGGTGGCATGTTGGCAAAACATTATGCATTAGATGCTACCCCAAATGATTGCTAATGGTTCGACATTTTACAAACAATCGTTAGATCTCGTTTTGTGTGCTTGATTTGATGCATTAAGTGGAAAGGGTATGCCCAGATGTGGTTCGCTTGATCACTGTGCCACTGGAATTAAGCTACACCTGACCAATGTGACCTAATCAGGGCAAAACTGTTTTTTGTTGCAGTTCAGGGAGGACCAGGACTGGTAGTTTGGGCTGGATTGTTTCTATTAGAGTAGGGTCAAGACTGATTGTATATGGATGGGTTCAAATTGAGGTGGCGTGACCTGCAAAAAACAATCTGTTGGAATGCTACCTGATCAATTGCTAGAAAGCAAAACAAGGGCCAAAACTTGACTTGATTTTATATATTCAAACCGTAACCTTTATGAATCAAACATACCGGTCCGTTTTTTTACTTACGTCACTAGTTGAATTTTTATTTTTCACTAGTAGCAAATTCTGATTTTTTGTCTTTTTGTAGTCTTAACACAAAATATTTATGCATGTACAAAACATTTACAAAAACAAAATTACATGTATTTACAAAAACATTTTTCACATCCTACCAACAACATTCATACTTCAGGCATACCAATATTAAAAAAAAACAGAAACAAAATACTATGGCCCATTGTCAAAACAATGCTATCCAATATCCATAAAAATGGTATTAACTCTGTCTATTTACAGTCTTGTTTTGTGCTAAATATACTCTGGAGGCAAATCCTTATTTACAGAAGAAACAAATCCATTGTTATTTCAGATTGACAAAGAGTCCAGTCAGGTCGACGCGTTTCAAACCCCTAATTGTGGGGTTCTCCTCAGGACCAACACTTTCTACAACAAAAAAGCAACAATACATCACCATTACGAGAATCTGTTAGCAACAAATCAAATTTAAAAGACCACAAGCCACCAGTCGGCACAACCGTCATACCTTATCAATGTGGTCTGGCACCACTGACCAACATAGAAGTGGTAGGTAATCACCAATTTCCAGTATTACACTAAACAGAAAAACACAACATAAGACTGTGTGTCACAGACATAATTTACAAGGATTTTAGCTATTTGCTAGCATTCCTCTCATTGTCTTTTGTGTGGTTGAAAAGAAAGAGATGTCTTCATCATTCTGTTCCAAATTATATGCAGAACACAAATTTTGCCAAGCAGGCGTTTAAAGTTACCAGGATTACAGACTCAAAAATGTTGTTAAACCATCAGAGTATTCCTTTTTGTGCGTTGCAGCTTGCAGCCTAGCAACTCTTCCTCATTTGACAGCCCCAACTGTCATATTCTAAAGAACATTAAACCACGTGATCACTCTTTTTCCAGCACCCCAACTCTTTCAAAATTAGATGTAATTTTTTTTTTCTAGATCCTCATCCATGGATTTGCAATTCAGTAAATGTATGACTACATATTTGAAAGGTAGTATAGTTTGACTGCTTTTAACAATGATTTAAAGTGTTTTCAGTGTGTGAAATTAAAAAGCATATTCAGCATAAAGTTGGACTGTTAGAGGTATACTATTCAGCCTCTGGAGAGCTCAACCTAGTGTAGAGATCAGTGAAGAAAATAATAAAGCACATAAATCATATAATAGTCCTCCTAATGCTCACCTTGGGTCACTTTAATTTTATTTTATTTCTTAATGTATTCTTGATGCATTATCCTTCCCATACAAGGTTATCAGTGGGTATGATTTTCATGATTGAATTCAATCACATATCAAGTCAAGATGATGCTAGCATGTAAAATAGAGTATAGTGTGAAATTAGAGGCACCTTATGGATATATACTTGGAAAACTGCGCACTTGGTGGCAAGTGGGTAGGTTTGTGAATGAGAGGAGGATCACTCAACAGTCGGTACAGATTTTTAAAGTTTGAAAGAGAAGGTGTGATATGAAAGAGGTACAGTGAAAGACAGAGTTCGTATGGAATGGGGAGATGGGCAAATCCTGATAAACAAATGGGTAAGAAGTGGAGTAAGAGAAGAAATCTAAACTGTCTGAGCTACTTCAAACTTCAATTCTTCTCTTTTTTACAATACCAATGAATTTATAATGCATGCAGTTGTTATGGAATGGCTCATCGAATACATATTGAAGGAAGACACATTGTTTGATTGGCCAGACAGTAATAACTTACTTGGTGTGATTTAGTAGTCATAATAAACAATATTAGTTTTAGAGAGTTATATCTAAATTCGGAGTTGATTGGGTTTGTTGTTTGTTACGTAATGTAATGGACCCAAGTCAATGTTGTGAAGCTTAAGCCTGCATGTTTTAAGTGTTAATTGGGCAATGCATCTATCATTTTGGCTACTTCTTGTTCAATTTTACATAGTAAACCTCTCGGTTTTTACCCTTACCGACGAGACGTTGACAGGAGGAGTTCTGCTTTCACAGTTCCTCCGTGGTCCCGGACGCACCTGCCCGTTTGACCACTTCCTAATACCTTGCTTTCCTCATATTTGTTACCTGCTTCCGGGTTGGAATTATCACCGGACCTCCGATACCATTATGACGCATTCGAGCCCTGAAGAGTCATAGGCACTGTCCTTTGACAAAACACGTGTCGGCTGGCGTTTGACTATCTTAAAGATCATCTACACGTATAAAATGTGCAAAATATAAATCCGGTGTCGACTACTTTTACTTACTACTTTATGTACTGTTGATAATCATATGTGTGCCCAGGTTTTGTTTCTCATTATATAGGTCAGGGCCTTGCTCCTGATTTTCTATGGGGTTCTGGGTGTTTCCCCTTTCCTGGCAGCACCATACTCCTAAACAACATCTTTTTACTTAGTCACCCTCATTAGCTACCTGTTTGAGTGCCAATAGCCTGTCACACCAAACCTTGCACAGTAACCATAGGAACTACACTACATGGCGCCCAACATTTTTTAAGGCACTAATTTAACGCTAGATACTAAATTAACTCAGTCGTGCTTTTCACAGAGACCCCTTTTTCCCATAAAATACTCCAATAGACGTCTTGAGTGGGTAAAAGGATAAAATATACGCCATAACTGAGTAGGACGAAAATCCTATGTATTGGTTTTTTCAATGTTGAAGGATACGGGGGCATATTATCAACAACTAGCGATATTTATCGATAAAGAAGCTTAGCGACATTTCTTTTATCGCCAAGCATTGCCACATTTTATCGCAGAGATAACTTGCTATTAGCAACGTTTATCTCCAATGCGATACAATAACCGGCGATAGCGGGAAATGCGTGAATATCGCTGGAAAATCAGCGATATTCACGCATCATCGCCAATAGGGTCTTAGCCAGAATATCCAGCTCCCATTGGATATAATGGCCAAGAACTGGTCAGAGCAGGCGTTAGTTTTTAGCGATATTAGCGCAATTCTTTTTCTCGCTATAACTGCCTTGCTAATAGGCGATAGCGACAATAGCGACTGCTTTCAGTCGCTAGCTCGTTGGTTAGGTAATTTTTGTCATAGAGGCACATGAATATCGACAGACAGAGGTATTCTATTCATGGATTTTCTTCCCTGAAGCAAAATCAGTAACACATGTGTTTCACTTCTACAAAGAAGAGGAAACTCCAATGTAATACACTCCTTTCGAGGATGTTGAAATTCCACTAACTTACCAAGAGCAAGCGCTCTGGTTTAAAGGCGCCCTACAACAACAAAATCACATTACCAGGCTCGGTCCACTAAGTAGACCAGAAGCCACATGGCCGGTACTAGCCAGCTATATACCACATCCTGCCATTAAAGAAATGACATGTGGGGAACTATTCGTTCATCTAAAACAACTAATCAAAATACATAGACAATTGGTTCAGTATGTCATGCCGACTCTAACAGTCCAACCTCCTATAAGGATTCCACAACAAACCCCTCACCAGGGGAATACAAATAAAATCACACCACAGACTATGCAATCAGTCATTGGTAAATTGCCCGCAAAAAGGGAACAAATTCCATTCTGGATGGCTAAAAAAATTACTCAAATTGAGGCAGTATTTCCCGATACTACCCCTCATGAGGAACACAGGATTCTAACAATCGGTGTACCAATAGGATCGCAGCACACCTGGAGGACTGTGACACTTGGGGTACAGTCTTTGCTGCAATCTATACAAAACACATGGTGTTCTGTCTATGGCGGTAATACCAGATGTCCTGAAACAGATTCAAAATGAATACGGGGCAGAGCCTGCTTTAAATCTAGGTATGAAACTACTGAGAGATTTCAAACAGGTCTCAGCTATAATATTAGCTAATATTAAAGGTGAAGCAGCATCCGTGGCGATCCGCCAAAAGCTAAGAGAATTTAATGTAACTGAGCAACCATATGAACTGGCCAGAATCATTGAAAAATCCTCTGAAGAACAAGGTAGAGATAGTTTGGGTGGGAAACCAGTTAAACCGCAACTAACTGAAAGTCCTGAAAACGTCTTTATTAAAAACACTCTCACTATTCCCAAAAAGAAGTGGGAGAACACTAAACAAACTTCTGAAGAGAAGCGTTCTCAGTCCCGAGGTAGGTCTCCTCAAAAGGAGCCCTCTGAAAAGAGATATAACCTCAGGAACAGGGATAATTAGAAAAAACCTGATAGATATCTAGATACTGATACACGGTACTCTCGTACCTTTCAGACTTCCTCAAAGGAATCGGAAAGAAGAGGACGGTCAGAACTCAAGGAAAAACGCGTGAAGTCCAAAGACGATCAACACGTTTAAAAAAATAAGAAAACCCAATTCACCAAAAAGAAGGTAGCAGGTCTAAAAATCAGACATGCCGAGGATCTTGAGGACACAACTCAAGAACGGGGAGTGGGCCCAAACAATGCTGGACAGCGCTGCAGAAGTCACCATTGCACCATTGCACCATTGCTCGCAAGATCTTGAAGGATCATCTGGAGACAGTGGACTTGAATGAGTACATCCAAGTTGAAACTCCTGATACCAGGGTTAGTGTACCCCATAAGTTATACAAAGTAACGCTCCGAATGGAGGGGGACATAACTAGGAAAATAGGAGCACTCTTTTGGGAGAAGCTATCAAAGGGTTATGACATTCTACTAGCTGAAAAAGACTGGCCACCAAAATTTGTCAGGGAGTGCCCACATGGCGAAGACATCATTATGCTAGCCTTCTCCAATCACATTCCGATTCTCTTAAAATACACCTATGCCAGCAAATGGGCTGTAGCCCAGGCTCCAGCATTGTATAAAAATCATGTAGCGAAGGATGAGGATTCTCCTCACCATAAAATCCAGTTAAAAACTCAACAGCAGTATCCAGTTAAGCGAGTAGCTAAAAATCAGGTCAGGGAGATCTTAGATCAACTTGAATATGAAGGGGTGATTGAAACATGCACCTCGTCAATGAACAATCCTTTGTTTCCTGTTTCCAAACCAGACAATACATATTGTCTAGTTTTAGACTACAGACATTTAAACTCGTGTTGCAAAACCTTTACAGTACAAAATGCACACAGTGCAGCAATAATGAAAAATATTGTGCGCTAAAAAATATAAAACCACATTAGAAATTTCTAACGGTTTCTTCTGTCAAAACATTGCACCTGAAAGTAGTACTTGCCCACTTTCTTAATTATGGGGACACACAGTCACTTCTATTGGCTCTCCCAGGGATTCAAGAATAGTCCGGCGTTATGTTCAGCTAGAGTGACAGAGTTACTACAAACGTATGATGATGAGGCATTATCTTATGTCGGTGACATCTATCTAACAGAAGATGACTTGGACAGGCACTTGAACAGGATGAACACCATAATACTTGGTTTCGCATCTTAAGGGTACAAATTCAATTTTAAGAAATCATGAATTGCCCACCTCAACGTCCTTTTTCTAGGATACGAGTTATCAAGTGAAGGCAAAAGCCTGGCAGCCAACTTTTTAGAAAAGTGTGCGCTGCTCCAACCTCCAAAAACGCTGAAAAACTTACAGTCAATTCTAGGTTTCCTAAATTTCGGAAGAACTTACATTCCAAACTATGCAGAAAGGGTTAAACCTCTCTACGAATTAATCAAACCGGATTTCAAAACTAATAATTGGGCTCAAAAACACACAGAAATTTTGTGTTCAGTGCAAACAGATATGTTAGCAACAACCCATTTACAGACACACATAAACATACACAACCTTGTAATCCAAATCATTCCAGGAAGATGCCGATTCATGTACTTAACCTTTAATGAGGGAGAAAAAGTACCAATTGCTTATAAATCACACTTGTACACACAAGCTGAAATGAAATTCACTTTTACAGAAAAAATTCTGACAGCGGTTCAAACTGCTGTAGCAAAAGATAGAGCCTGCGCTTTCAGTGCGAGATTGCCGACCCAAGAGAGCACTAATCGCCCTCCTCAGCCCTACTTTCATCAGGCGCTTCCCTGCTGATCACACTAACCAACGATCAGCTGCCTCCTCCGATGACCCAGCCCGGATTTTAGATTCCTCACGCAACCGCTGTGTGCGTGTCCAACACTGCCCTCATCGACAACCTTGTCCTGATGACGATCCCGACTCACGGGGATCGAAACGCCGTCGACACCACAGCATTATTTGTTGGCGCATTTTACGTTTTGTGCTCCGGAAAAATTTATTGAATTTTGCTCTAAAGTGACTGCAACTTGACCTTGTGGAGCCATCACTGTATATATACTTTGTCACTATGCGTCGTTCACGCTGTTCACCTTAGCACTTGCACTTTCACTTATTGTATATATCACCACTCACCAAGTGCCCTCTGGTTGTCACATGATTTGCTCTACACAGTGCTGTTTAACTGTATTTAGCCATGTGAAAGACCCTTTATAATTGCTGAATAATAAACTTCCACAAAACTTCTTTGAGACTCCTTGTTTTCCTGTTTCTTGTAATGCTGATTGCATACATCGTTTAACTGACTTCTATTGATACCTGTTGGGAATTGTTTGTTGTTTCATTTCTTCGCGCACAGGGTAAACGCATAATGGTCGTTACACCTGTACCTGCTTTAGAGGCAATGACCAAAGCGAGCATTCCGAATGCAAAGGCTTCACATCCAAGATGGATACAATGGGTTAACTCTCTTGCTGCAACAGATGTTGAATATGTTTTTGACCCCTAACTGAAAACACAAGAATTTCTACAATACATACAAGAATGTCCTCTGCCCACTGAGATTCTGCCTCTAGAACAGTACGAATGTATAATTTATACATACGATCAGCACAGCCCCCAATTGGGGGTAAACAAGCTTATAGTGCTGCGTGCGCAATTGTTAAAGGTCGCTGGCGCGATGGTGAATTCCGACCTATGGTCACAAAAACACAATCTCTCGGAGATTGTACAGCTCAGCGAGCTGAACTACATGCATTTAAGATGGCGCTTGAAAATACCGATCGCGAATTTCCCACACTCATAGTGTGCGATTCGTATTACTGCGTTCAATCTTACAATGAATATTTGCAGAATTGAATTCAAACCAGTTACAAAGATGCAAAAGGTGGCACAATCAAGCATAAGTTGCTATTGGAACAAGTAGTTCAATTGCAGAAAGAACTACAAAAGACTCATGTGATCCATACACTGAGTCATCAGCGTGATGGTGTTCAAGTCGCAGGGAATTCATTGGCTGATGAAGCCGCGGAAGCGGCTGTGCAAATGGCTTCCGTAGCTGCAATCACTCGTTCTAACACAAAAATAGACAGCGAAATAATGCAAGCTGTCACCGCTTCCAACAAAGACAGCGGTAAAACATTACTAAAAGGCTTCCCAATCAAATACTCGTATATAACTGATGTGAGTAATGTTCCTGTTGCTCGAATCCCTGGAGTGGGGGATAGAGTAATTCCAAACATGGAACATAGATTAGAACTAATCTTAGCAGCACATGAAGGGCTCGCCTCTGCACACGCAGGTGTTTCTGCCACAGTGTCATTATTAAAGCAAAGATACTCGTAGCCACGCATGAGGAAATAGACCAGAAACTATGGGGTCCATTAGGCTGGCGGATGGATCGCCACCGCCATGCAGGCGGTGGCGATCCGTCCGCCATCCTTGCCCGTCTGCCACCTTTCTTCCCCCCGCCATATTACAATGGCGGGGGGGACCGTGGCGGAGGGGAAGACCGTCCGCCGCTTTTCTGCCGCGGTCGGCTTGTGACCGCGTCGGAAAATTCCTGATATGATGGCGGTGTCTATCAGACACCGCCAGCCATATTTGGATGGCCTGGGAGGAATGCCTTTCCGTGGCGGCATTTGCCACAAAAAGGCATACGGTTCCTGCTTTGCGGGCCCATTGCGGGCTCCCAGGGTGAAGAGGGGGTGCGGGGTGCACATGGGGGGTACCTATGGTACCCCCCTGTGTTTCTAAGCACAACATGGCAGGCACCGCGCCTGTAATGTTGTGCTGTGAAATGCACAACAAGCATTTTTCACATTGCGGCGGCCGGTGCCCTAAGCACCGTCCGCCGCAATGTTACAAAATGTGGGCTGCACCCGCCACTGTGGCAGGTGCATCCTAATTGGGGGCACGGTTCCTCCGCCCTTGTAGGGGAAGGTACCGGCCCCCGACAGAATGGCGGACGGACTTTGACCGTCCGCTATCCTTATGGACCCCTATGTTTTGGAATGTGAAATTTGCCAAAAAATGAAAGTTTCAACAGTGAAACGCCTTGCGCAGATGCCCCTTTTAATTTCAGATAAACCATTAGCGTGAGCTTACCTGGACCACTGTGGTCCCTTACAGAGGGATGGTAATTACAAATATATCATGGTCGCAGTGGATTTATGCTCAAGATTCATTTGGATGTGGCCTCAGCGCTCGGCTGACGGCCGAACTGTTATAAAAGATTTGCAAGTCTTTATCGGCGCATACGCAGTCGGCACGCTACATTCTGACCAGGGTCCTCTGTTTAGCTCCAAAGCTTACGAGGAGGCCATGGCCAATCTGTGCGTTGCATTGCGATATTCTAGTCCATTCTATCCTGAGCGAAATTCTGTAGTGGAGAGAAAAAACCGGGACATAAAGGAATCGATAACAGCTAGGGTATTAGGCTCGGGTGACGGGTGGGTCAAACATCTATTAAATGTCCAACGTAGTCTAAATAATCTGCCAAGAAATTCTCTGGGTGGAATCACTCCATATGAAATCCTTTATGGCACTAGAATGATTGTCCAGGACCTTGATCGTCACACTTCAGTGGTAGAACAAAAACCCTTTGATATCAAATACCTTTTGGCTGTTTTGCCGAACTTAAGCAACACATTGCAGAAGCCAACGACCACTGAAGGGGAACCCCCCATCCCAGCAAGGCCTGCTGAATTCCAAAGATTGGGGATCTAGTCAGAGAAAAGATTGCGGATAAGAAGGAATTTGGGCCTTCTTACTGACAACCAGTACCTGTGCTAGCAATTCACGGATCAAGAACAGTTTTACTGCCGCCCCTTGTTGGAAGAAAGGAGAACAGGTCTGTATCCATCGACCTGGTAAAACCACATCATGTGGCCAATAATACGTAGTAGGCCCAGTGGACTCCAAAGATGTAGCAGACAACCAAATCTTGCTACTATCCAAGAGGTTCAAACTGAGAGATTCATTACCTTTGAGGAATCTGCAGTACGAAAAGAAGGACTAAGCAATAAAGCCATGGAACTTGTGCCTCTTGAGACCCAAATAACAGTTTGTCAAGACACTCCTGTCTACAATGATGTAGCATCTGACTATACTAAAATGACAAGGGATCCAGTAGCTCCAATGATTTCAAGTAATCCTGATGCAATACTTACGATTGACAGAACTGCCTCTGGCTATTTCATTAACTGTGATACGTTTTCCAAGGATCCCAGTGAACCTGAAACGACACCAGCAAAAAGAACTTTCAAAGAACAAGTAATGTAACTTTTTCAGCAACTTGAAAAAACGTATCTAGTGTCACCATGAGTTGAACTCTGGATTGTGCTAGGCGTACTTTTTCTCCTCCTTTGGCTAATTCTTGTATTAAGTTTGGGAATGCTGATAAATGGAAGATATAGTAAAAGGGACACGCAAGTAAGATCAACTTACTCCTCAAGCCACACAAATCATCTCATCGTGAACTAAGAGACTCGGCATCAGTGAACATCACAGCCGTTCCTATACCTGGTGGTATAGCATGGGACAGAACTGATTATGACATCTTTGGCCCTGCAGAGCTGTTGAAGATTCCATATCAATTCAAGGTTTCCTTGAGTGACTTTGTTTAACCCAGCACATTTTCTGATGACTGGGACTTTGAGACTGTTAATAATATGATGTCAGACTTAGAGATGTCTGCAAAGTTTACAAAACATGAATACTTAGAAGGTTCATCAGATTATGAACAAATGTACTGTTATAATCACTATGGTCATTATTATTTCACAAATCTGCAAACCCTAGAAATGTTTATACTTTTAATCAATGGCAACACTGTCCAACGCCACCAAAGGGTAGCTCAAAAACATTCTATGAAAAATGTCCATAATTCTCAGGTTTTAATGTCTCAAATATAGAAACATTTTACTTTAAAAATGTTAATAAGGCAGGAATGAAAAGTTGACTAATACTAAGCAAATTTATTCTGCAGCCTTTTATGCCCAGCTGTCCTCATTAGGTTTTGACTTTTGGAAAGACAACATCGAAACAAAAACTGTCTGGGGCACAAAAGACTGGCAGGTGCAGGGACTAGAAGCTTTATTTTGAGCATGCATTATCCCTGAACATATAATGTTTTTAAACGACACTGTGCAACAGATATCCTGTCTTGGACTAGCCAAGATAAAAGATTTGAACAAACCGTCCATACCTACACCTACACCTGATAGTAAAAACACTTCAGAAGGAGGGGTCGACGTAAAAACAATTTCACTTAAAAACAGAACTGATCCTTATTGGAAGAAATGGTTAATCTGCCCCACAGACACAAACAACTGTCAAGATAGATTCCTGAATAAGACACAAGGGTTTACATTCACTAGGCCAGATCCAAGATATGTCCAGAGACAACATCCAAGGATAGTAACAACATACAGTGTAGGAAAACTATGCCTTGACTGGCTACAAAAGTCCACACTAACAGAGGTAAAACAACACTGATCTTTACTTAAAGATGGCGTTGATTTAAGGGACTTCCTACAAGGACCTCCAAAACGGCGTCATAAACATTTTATATACGCTGGTATATATGCCATTTATAATGAAGCTTGGAAAGCGACACAAGCAGAAACTGCAGTACGAATACGAGAAATTGATCGTATTAATTTAGAGAAAGCTCTCTCTGTAGTTGACAATGGGTTAACGACTCTGTCATCCAGAATGTATTCTTTGGACAGCATAGTATCCTCTGCCATAACCATAACGCAACAGGACTTGCTCCTGCTACAGCATGGACACTCACAATTGTGTTCTATAATGCTTTTAGGCTGAACAATATAAAATCTTAATTCTGGATATGTGCCATGGCGTCTAATCAACACCACGTCATTGTTTTCTGTATTTAACCTTACAGATAAAAAAATTACTTTGGCACAAAAGAAGAGCAGACTATACGGTGCTGAGCATTGAAAAACTGGAAAGATTCCCATTAACTGTTTCAGAAAAACCTGCAAAAGAATGGCTAATACACGGAACAATCCCTCTGACTGTCACAATTTTCCATTTTCAGTATTGTTTGAAACATATACCAGCTGGCGTGTATGAAAGGTTGGGTAAAGAATACATTAAGTCAACCTGGGACTTACCATATACACACATATGTTGGAGTGGGAGAAAAGAAGTATTTCTTAGTGGTACAAACTGCAAAAGCGCACTAAGCGTCACACTTTTATGTCAGGGTATTCATTTCGTTACAAGAACGGAGGCTACATTAATCATTAATCCTTTTAATGCAACTCACAAGCAGCCGCTTACATCATAGAAAGAAGAATTAGAATGCAGTGACAGCGTGACAACAATATAAGGCATGAGCAACAACAGAGCTGCCTATTTTAAATGCGGCTCGCAAGCAGATAAGTTGCTCTTAGTTGGTCTCTATTTTTATGGCCTTGAATGCCTCGCTTGTGCTTATATTGATTGTTTTTCAGTGTTTTGATATTTCTATTGACTCTGACCTTTGCCTTCAACTTTGTCTGTATTTACTCATAGTTTCCCTATTTACTGCCTGTTCTTTTGTTGATTCCTTGTTCGGTCCCTAACGACCCTTCCCTCCCTCCCTCCCTCTGACTTCCAATTTATGGTTGTCGATCCCACCCCCGACCCCCTCCCCTCACTGGAGCGTCAGACAGGGTGGGCATTCCACCGAACTCATTGCGCAGTCTTAGAATTATTTTGGGGCTAACTTGCTGACCTTCCCAGAGCTCCCTGCATAATCGCCGCTTTTTCTTCCAATATCGTGCCCTTGGGACGCGCTCGCTTCAGCGGTCCTCACGGGCGCATCCTCTGACTTTGGGCAAGGAATGAACCTTAGCAGCGGCGGCGTTACGTCTCCCGCCTGCTAACGGTCATTCCTCTGATTTCCCCGGCAGCGGCTGGCTCGAGCTTGTCAGTTACATCGCGCTTGCCAGCCGCTGCCGGAGAGCTCTCGATCAGCTGTGTTAGTCGAATAAGCCAGTTTAAAGCCTCTTCTGCCTTTAATCTTTATTTAAGGAGCTGCTTTAATGATTTAGCAAGTTAACCGGGGGGCCAACTTGTTAACTTGCCTAAGCCTACCCCTCCCAAGCCCCTCATCCATTCTTTTGCCTATCACCATCTAAAAAAAAGACTATTTTGATTGAAGAAATATATATATATATATATGAAATTATATATAATAATCATAAGAACATTAAAGGGGAACTAAATTATATATTTAATAAATTAGATTTAACTATCCCATTTCATTTCAATAACTTTTAATACTTACCCTACCTACCTATCATGTCTGCCATGGAGTCAGACGATGCTATCGCTAGCTCCCCTAACCACACTAATCATTCCTTTAAAGTATTGATACAAAGGGAGATGAGGTCCTGCATGATTGACACGTTGAAGGAGGTCATGTCGTCAAAGAGACCCTTCTTACAAGAACATGATGACGACACTCCTCATGATCCTGAAGCTGTATGCTTAAAAAGCACTAAAAAAGGGAAACATTGTGAAGGCACTATTAGAGGTGGTGGTACCTCACTTGACATGTGAGGTCCTAGCACCTTGTGCTCGTTGGGAAGGCCCCCGCGCCTCAAAAGATACCGGTGTCTCTCGTGACACGAATAGGATGGGTGTCCCTAGCTGCACGAACTTGGCGGGTGTCCCTAGCGACACAAATTTTAATAGTGTATGTGATGATGCAGGTACCGATTCGGACGAAGATGAAGTCTTCAACAATCATTATGATGAGTTCATCCTTGACCTGGATGACCAGGATCTGAATTACCTGGATTTTAATATCCATTCTGAGGTTGACTCTTCCCCCTCTACTAAAGACGCCATCTTTGACCCCTTTGGTGGCGAAATGTTTTTCCGCACTCAACATCTCCTATCCTAATAGTTCTAAATAGTTTCCCCATGATCATGTCGCTAAATTCATTACCAGATGGCTAAGAAAATCTCTGGAGAGAGAGACACATAATACCCTAAGATCTGAATGCCCGAGGCCCTGCATCGAAGACAAGGTCTGACAGACCCCTAATCTCGATCCTGACCTCATAACATTTTTGTTTAAACTGGGTAAGGACCCCAGGAAAGGCCTTGAGAGAGCTCTCAAAAGCTGCCAGGATCGTCCTCTTGATGTTCTCGGGCCCCTTACTAAGATTTTTGATTTGGCCGAAGAATGTTATATCTCCAATTCACACCTTGACCCTAACCTGATTAGAGGCTGGAGCCAGAGAGCAATCGTCTTGCTTGGCAATGCTAATTCAGGCCTCAATATTGAAAGGAGGTAGACCATTCTCAATAAAATTCATCCAAAATTGGGTGACCTTGCCGAAAAGGAACCTTCAAACAAACCCAAGGGACTCCTCTTCGGTGAGGATAAGATTAAGACTATTGGGAAGTATGTTTCCAATTTCACTGCCCTAGACAAGGCCCAAAATAATATGAGGCGTGTCTTCAGTAGTAACTTTTTTAGGCAGGCCGGACGAAGGGGCCGTTCTTCTGGCCGGGGAAACTACCGGCCCTTTTCATCCAGTAGAGGCAGGGGTGCTGCGGTCAGAGGTTTCTACCCTTCGAACCGACAATTCTACCCCCAGAGAGGAAGAGGTTCTCGCGGCAGAGGTTCCTCCTCCCGAGGAACTTCCAACAGCAACCCTCCAAGTAAGTCCTTCTCTCTCCTCTTCCCCTCCCAGGGTCGGGGGAAGACTCAAACACTTCTATCACGTTTGGAGATCCTTAACTAAAGACTCGTGGGTTCTCGAGACAGTTCACGGGTTCAAAATAGATTCTGTAGAAATTCCATGTCAAACACATACACCTAATCCTTTGGTTCCTCCAATAGAACATCTAGAATTTGTCAAGGAGGAAATTTCTTCTATGCTCCAAAAAGGTGCTATTATCGAGGTTCCTTGGTCTCAAAAAAGATTTGTAAGCACTCGTTTCTTAGTCCAAAAGAAAGAGAAAGGGTGGAGACCGGTTATAAACCTACTAGAAGTAAACACGTACCTAGTGTACAGACACTTCAAAATGGAGGGCATTCACCTCCTCAGAGACCTTCTTCAGGGAGATTGGCTGGTCAAGCTGGATCTAAAGGACGCCTATTTTACCATCCATATGGCAGAAGAACATCAACCCTTCCTTCAGTTCATATGGGACAATCACCTCTTTCAGTTTCAAGCCCTTCCATTCGGGCTTTCATCCGCTCCTTGGTGTTTCACCAAGATCATGAGGACAATTGTCTCTCTCCTGAGAGCAAAAGGAATCCTATCTATCTGGACGATATTCTCAGCATGTCCCAAACTTACTTTCAACTCTTGGAAGATCTCAGGATCGCCATGAATCTCATAGAGGGTCTTGGCTGCATTATAAACCGGGAAAAATCCATTCTTAACCCTTCCAAATCTCTGGAGTTCCTAGGTTACACCGTAGACACCTCGAAATGTCTCCTCCTGCTTCCCAACAAGAAGATCGCCAAGATTCGGAAAGAGATCAGGTTTGCTCTAAAACAGCAATCCCTCAGTCTTCGAGCATTGGCCAGACTTCTGAGTCTACTCTCTTCCTCAATTCAGGCCATCTTTTTTAGACCTCTCAACTATTGGGCCCTCCAGAGAGTGAAAGCCAATGCCCTCAGATCCGGTCTGTGGTACAGAGACCTTGTAACCTTAGATCAACAGGCAAGGTCGGAACACTCTTGGTGGCTGGACAATTTGATGCATGGAATGGAAGAGGCTAACTTTGGGTCGACTCCAGACTTTGTCTTGGAGTCAGACGCCAGCCTTCATGGTTGGGGAGCCCGCCTCCTCGACCAAGACACAGGTGGTGTTTGGTCTCAGGCCGAGTCCTCCCACCATATACATTTTTTAGAGCTGTCTGCTGGTCTTTATGCCCAGGGCAGATCCATTGTTTTGAAGATGGACAACATCTCCGTAGTCTCTTATATCAACCGCCTTGGAGGGACAAGGTCAGCAGACCTCTTCAATTTGGCCAGGAGACTTTGGATGTATTGTTTAGAACACAAAATGTCCCTGAAGGGAGAATATCTCCCGGGAAAATCAAATCTTTCCGCAGATTGGAATTCGAGATTCCTTCAATACTTCAGCGATTGGAAACTCAACGTGAACGTTTTCAATTCTCTGTTTCATTTTTGGGGCCCCTTCGATGTGGACCTTTTTGTGAGCAGATTGACTTTCCAACTGCCCCAATACTTCAGCTGGATGCCAGATCCGGGCGCTCTTGCGGTGAACGCCTTTCTTCAGCCATGGTCCCTTCTACAGTCTTACGCCTCCCCCCTTTGCCATAATTCAGAGGGTTCTTCAGAAGGTGAGACATGACCAGTGCTCCCTGGTTCTGATAACTCCCTTCTGGCTTTCTCAAGCATGGTTCCCCACAACTTTGGAACTGCCGTGCAACATTCCCTTCCTAATTCCTGCAAAGAAAGGTCTGATTTCAAATGCAAACGGAGAAGATCATCACCTAGTACTTTCAGGGAGTTTGAACCTTCTTGCTTGGAAAGTGTCAGGCAATCTGACGAGTTGTCTGGACTTTCGTCATCAGCTCTCACTCTCCTCTGAGAGTCCTGGGCACCAGGGACTCACTACAGATAAAACAACATTTGGAAAAAATGGTTTTGTTGGTGCATGGAGAGGAACTTGGATCCCGTGGAGGCTCCTATCGTCAATGTTGTTAATTTTCTTGTTGAAATATTCGACAATGGCCTCTCCTTTAGATCCATTAATTGTTACAGATCAGCTATCTCCGCTGGACATTCTCTCGTCAAAGGTAAGACGGTAGGTAAGAATATTGTAGAGTTTTAAAGAGTATTAGACTAAGAAGACCTCCTAGGCCTAAATACCAATCTTTGTGGGACATTAAACTTATCCTTGACCTTTTTTGCTCATGGCCTGATAATTCTCTTCTTAACAGGAAATGTCTTTCCATTAAATGTGCTTCTCTTTTATGTTTGATTTCTTGTCAGAGGGTATCTGATGTTAAATCTCTAGATTTTTCTAATAGATGTTATGACATGTTTGGTGTTAAGTTAGAAATCCTTAGGAGAACTAAAACCATGTCAGATAATATCTTTTACCCTCGTTTTGACTACTACAAAAAACTTTGTGTTGTTGATTGTATGAAAGAATACGATTTCAGAATGAAAGACCTTCGCCCTCAGGATGCCAATCAATTTCTCATTTCCTTTGTCAAACCTTTTAAACCTATCTCTTCCTGTTCTATCGCAGATGGGTTAAGTTGGCTATGAGCTTTGCTGGCATTGACCTTTCTAAATTTCAAGCCCACTCTCTCAGAGGGGCTATGGCTAGCAAGTCCTTTTGGTCTCGTGGTAAGTTAGATGTTATCCTTAAAGCTGCTGATTGGTCCAATGCCTTCACTTTCGCTCATCATTATTGTAAACCTATTGAACACATGTCCGACGTTGTTCTTCAAGGCTACCAACATAAATAATGTAGCCTCCTGTCTTGTAATGAAATTGCAATTCTCCTATTAACATGACCAGAGAATCTGGATTTCATTAAGGACACTGAGGCTAACATTATCCCACCTGTCCCTCCCTTGGACGGAGTATATATATTCTCATGTTGTTGACTATTTACATTCATATACTGTTTAATTTTGGTCTTGTTGTTGTTTACAATATGCACTCTATTTTTGCAAAGGTTCTTTCAGCCCTTTTAATTTTTCACTTTCTTTTCAGATAACTCGACCTAACAGATCTTCCTGGTCTTCTCTTCGTTTCTCTTCTTCATCGCTCTCCAGTCCAAGCTTCACCTTGAACTTCCCGACAACTCTCCTTGCTTCATTGCATTTAAAAGAGGCAGCTCTCTTGTTGCTCATGCCTTATATTGTTGTCACACTGTCACTGCATTCTAATTCATCTTTCCATAATGTAAGCGGCTACTTGTGAGTTGCATTAAAAGGATTAATGCATAATGTTAGCCTCCGTGTCTTTAATGAAATCCAGATTCTCTGGTCATGTTGATAGGAGAATCGCAATTTACATGGAGCCTGTGATGGTTCTTCGACCAATTTATCCTGCCACCTGCAAGATTCTCCAGCTGCAGTAATAGATACAATTTTTAGGCAGCTTTCTAACAGAACATATATAATGTTGAATGATCACAGCTGCTGTGGCAAGTTGCCAGGAATAACCTATCTCGTAACTGTATCAGCCAGGGTCACTTGTTGTATGCAAGTATTGTTTCCTGAAACTAAGACAGACGGTGAGTCATCGCTATGGCCTTCACTGAACATCTCTTCTATACGAATTGATACTTTAAGCAAAATGAAAGCCATTCATATACAAAAAACTGTGCCACTGACCTCGTCCAAAGAGACGTATGAACTACAAGTTGCAAGGTCCTCTGCAGATGTACAAGCCCTTTTATCCACAAACTGCCCTGTATATTTCATAGAAATGTTAGGTCATATCTTAAACATGTGTGATACCAGTGGTATTGTACATGTATTTAAGACAGTTTTTTCGGGACTGTTAGCACCTTTTGAAGCAGTCCTCGGCATATTTCCAAACTTCGTGCACTCTGTGTTCGGCGGCCCGCCTCTCATTTTTGGACTCGTAGCAGAAATACTATTTTTGTTCCTTCTGCTCCGATATGGCAAGTCCAATCACAAGCCACACCCAGATTACCGTAGAAAACACTCTCCTGGAAAATAAATGTCGTGAGCGCATGATACAGATTCTTGGCATGGCTCATTTAAGAGATCTGAATACCACATGGTTTCTATCATTCCGACCAATCTGGCAAGATTGCATCTTACCTGTTCTACGATACCTGCTATGTCTAATACTCCCACCAGTCCTGCCAACGGATGTTGATACTTTGCTTGGTTCAGTAACGGCCCATGCATTGTGTTGTCCCCAGCGGCTACCAATCCTGATGATGGCATTCATTGAGGTCTCACAGACACAATCTGCTGACTGTGAGAAACCTGGATCGACAGGCACACAGGTACCATCTCCATCTCCATTGAACATTGCTAATGTGCCTAACGCTGAGGCGATGCTTCACATTTTTGTGCAATCGGTTTACTTAATGAAGTGGTCCAACATTCACCTACTGTGGTAGACAAATTCTTTACCAGCTTAGAAGATTTGATGTTTTCTCCAAACAATGAAACCGACTTTTGAAATTAGCACACAGCGTTCATGGGACTCTGTATTCGACCTTCACTTTTCAAAACAAAACTTCTAACTTTAGAACTCTATTTTTCTACGATTTGACTTTTTCCAAAATTGAATGTTTTTTGGGCACAAAGTAATCTGCTTAAAGTAGAACTATTCATAGAGAACAAGATTTCTTTGAATACTTCTGAGAGACAATATGTGAACTTGTCCAAAGCCAAAACAATTGATATATTCTGTCATGCAATGGTCTTGACTTTCTTCTGTATTTAAGAGCCATTTCATAAATGTACTTTCATGGTTCATTCAGATAGCATTTCCAATGTCATACTATATGCTTTAAAAACATTGCTTTTAAAATGCGTACAGCACAAATGCTCATTTTCGTGTACAACCATTTCAAATGCATTTTATGTATTTTGGGTGGGGTTTTTACACATCATGCTTTAGGTGTCTTTTAAATGCTTAGAATTTAGTAATGTCGAACATAATAAAGTGGAGTGGGTGTTTTATGGCGTTTTAGGATCCGAGCGAAATTTCCTGATTCATGCCCTTATATAGGTACAATTCATGTTGCCCTAATATAGGCATAGAAATCATACCCATATTTAGACATAGCCAATGCAGTCCAAATACAGGCATGGCTACTTCCACCTGTACCAGAAAGCCACAACGATTTCTTGGAAAATCGGCTCAAGCATCAGGTACATCCCCTTGCTTGAATATTGATTTGTCCAAGAGCTCATGGAGTTTTGAAAGAACTACCATTCCCTTGGGGTTCTTTGATGATGTTATTATGCCCGACTTTACGTTAAACTAGGCACCTTCAAGGTATAAATATGCCTACACTTGCCCTAGCAAACACACAGTGGTTCGGAGCAGCTCGACTATCTACTTGCCCGACGCAGCTCGCTACAGCAAGTGCCGAAGGAAGCCGACCCTCCAGCTGACGCACTGATCGAGAGGCTGCATTTCTCTTGCCAAGAATCCAGCTCCAGTGTTTCCAAGCTACCCTCAAAGGGTGTTGGGAAATCGAGTCCCGTGACAAAGATACCAGACCTTCTTCATTCATGAGAAAGAAGACTGTTCAATAAATCCTTGTATTGAAAACACCCGTCTCTCTATTTCTCTGCACCTCTGATGAAACAAAGCATGCACAATTGACTGAGTAAAGTATCTATTTATTGTTTCCAAGACTCTGAAGATACGATTATTCTTGGGGAAACAAAGTTGTCATGTTTATGCGGTTGTCAGAAACTAATCCCTTCTTGTTTATTCAAGACAGTTTCTATTGACCTCTGAGCTAGCTGGCACTCTAATTGAGTCTAATATATTCGATACAGACCTAGTCGACCTCAGTCCTACGTCAAATCCATAGGATATATTATTCCAATGCGCAGAGCCTATTAGGAATATAGGAACTACACTACAAAGGGGTGTGGTGGAATCATCTGCATCAATCGCTCACACTGCTCAAAGTAAGAGACTGCCCAAGCCTACTGAACAAAGGAGAGTACCCAGACAACTGGAGCCAACCCAGAGGGGCGCCGCTACGAAATTCTAGTGTGCAAGTAGGGTTGGGAGTTAAGTGGAGAGGTGAGGTGGCACCCCAAAATTGGTTAGGGATGTCAGTCTTCTGGAAGATTCCTCTACCCTTTATAAACTCTTGCACAAGGGGAAGACTCTCTCTTACCTGCTTCACTGCTGTATCCTTGGACTGCCATGGAGAACTGGAAGAAGGAGCCCCATGACCACCACTCTGGTCCCAGAATTTTGTCCAATTAAACCGAGGATGGGTGGGTCTCTGCAAGGGCCAGTGAGGTTGGTTCACGTACAACCCCTGAGAACCAGTTGGGGTAAGCCCTAGACTTTTGTGTGCCCACTAATAAAGCCACAAAGGAGAACAGGAATAGGGATCCAGGAGGACAAGCTTTTGGAGGTGAGCAGTGTTGCTGCAAGTGCACCTCATGACTAAAGCTCATTACCACAAGTAAAACAAGGCCCAAGATCATCTAAATAGGTCTGATTCATGTCCTTTTAATGTTTGGTGACCTTTCCTTTCACCAATTGAATGATGCTTCGCTGCCATTTGATTTATTTCCCCTGGGGTGGACCAGGGTCCGGGAGATGATGCAAGAAGGATGCCTGGGCAGAGTTGAGGAAGAGGCCGTGCGTGGACCCCATCTCTGGGCAGATTTATAATAAAGGGGGACGGTACAACATCCCTGGACCCCCGTGCACTAGCTGAGCGGGAAAGCGCGCATTGCGCTTTCCTGAGATTCTGAGGATTGTGGGGGTGCTGTAACACTGCCCCCACTAAAGGCAGTAGGGGGCCCAGTCCCCATCTCTAGACCCTAGACGAATTCAGTGGACAAGGGTGTGTCACTGCAGCCCCATGTAGTCTGCTCTCCTGTGCTCCCATGTCTGGGGGACCTGGAGGTGGCAACAGAAGAGTGTGCATCTGCCCCCAGGAGCAGGCAGACACCAAGGAAGGTAGCCAACTCTTGTAACAGCATGCAGAAGTACTGCAGGTGCAGGGAGAGAGTGAGGGCAACCGGTGGTGGACTCCATGTGCTGTCCTTCAATGAAGCGACCCCATTGGGAACGGGCACCCAACCAACAAAAAGAAAAATGCGCCACTAGGCTACATTGCAAGGATATTTCACTGCCCTCTCCCTACTCAGTGTGAGAGCTGATACTATATTATTCACTGCACTAAAAAATCTCATCCCCATAATGCTTTGCGGGGCTATTTGTTTGAGTTACTTTTATGGCCCTATCTCAGCCTGTGATGATCCTAGGATATGTCATGTTCTGGGTCCACACTCTAAGTTGGGGATGATCCTAGAATCATCACCATTCCCACTGTTCTATGCATTTTTAATTTCTCCTATGGCTGTTGCTTTTTCTTTACAGCTGGGAGTTGGTTGGTTTCAAAGGGCTTTGTTTAGAATTAGATTTTTGAAGGTTTGAAAAGCCTGAAAAATGTGTAATGTGTTGTAGTGATGCTCTCTAGGGGCAGATTGTAGGCTTACATTGTAATGACTTCTAGGGGTTGGTCTAACCATATCAGTGATTGCAAAGTATATAGGAATAAATACACAAAGATTATTCCTGATAGAAGATTTTTGGGGGGTTTTCATGATGACTGCATATGTTTTATTTATCCATTGTTACTTCAAGTATGACAATGATTTCTACCAAAGTAATATCTTGAGCTAGGCAATGATTGTTGAAGCAAAAAGTGATTACACAATGTCATCTATGATATTGGTTTGACCAATCTAGTGGGTCACCATTGACAACACAATGTTATCTATGCTATGTTCTATCTGCCAATATATTTCTGTAAATTACTGCATAGTATTTGATAATGCGTGCGCAATAAATGTAATTTTTTTTCTAAAGAAAGCGTTCTGACTTGACAATCATATTTCTGATTGTTATTATTGCTTGCTAGTGATAGGCGATTCCTAGCCCACAACAGGGCCTTGAGTAGGCCTTATACTCCTCTGCTTTTTTACCCTGTGAGAGTGAAGTGCTGAAATGGGTCGCTTGGTTCCCACTGAGCACAATTCGGGGAACTATTGTTTGTGCTGGCCACACTACCAATTACTAAATATATCTATAATATATATATAGTTCCCACGATTTCGCCACACTGCCTGAAAGAGGCTCTGCGGCACTGGACAACCGGTGCCGAGAGGACAGGAAGTCCCCAGTTGCAGGTTGAGGTATTTGCAGCTCTTCGTGTTTTCCCACCTATACAAACCACCAGGGAAATAAAACTAATTTTAAAACACACAATACACAAGCACCCACTGTGGTAGGACTGGGGAAACTTCAAGTACCAAGAGGCAAATTGCACACGCCCACCTGGGCGGGACTTAATTGAATATTTAAGTTCCTGGAAGCTGCTCCTGTGTTTTACAAACTGCCCGTGATCAAGGATGACATATCTGAAATGTGTATGGCAAACTATGTGTTGGAGGAAAGGAGCCACTCCATGCTGCAACATGCAATAAAGAGAGAAGGAATCAACTTCCATGTGTGTGGCATTATTTTTGGGCACCAAGTGTTGGATTCATAGTGGGACGCCTTAACTGTGATTTCACCCAGCTGTCTGAAAGCGGCCCTGTGACACTGGACAACTGTTGCCGAGAGGACAGGAAGTTCCCAGTAGCAGGTCGAGATATTTGCAGCTCCTCATGTTTTCCCACCTCCACAACCCACCATGGAAAGAGAACTTTTGATAATTTTTAAACACACAAGCACCCACTATGGTAGAACTGGGGCAACTTTAAGTACCAAGAGGCAAATTGCACACGCCCACCTGGGTGGGACTTGATTGAATATATAAGTTCCTCAAAGCTGCTCCTGTGTTTATAAACAGCCAGTGGTCAAGGATGACATAGCTGAAATGAGTATTGCAAACTATGTGTTGGAGGATAGGAGCCACTCCATGCTGCAAACTGCAATAAAGATAGAGGGAATCATCTTACTCGTGTGTGGCGTTAACTTTGGACACCAAGTGTTGGATACGTAGTGGGACGCCTTAACCGCAATTTCGCCCCGCTGCCTGAAAGCGGCCCTGCGGCACTGGACAACCGGTGCCGAGAGAACAGGAAGTCCCCAGTTGTAAGTTGAGATATTTGCAGCTCCTCATGTTTTCCCACCTCCACAACCCACCATGGAAAGAGAACTTTTGATAAATTTAAAACACATATGGCGTATGGCGAACTATGAGTTGGAGGAACGGAACAACTCCGTGCTGAAACCTGCAATAAATATAGAAGGAATCAACTTCATTGTGTGTGGCATTATCTTTGGGCAACAAGTGTTGGATATATATATATATATATATATATATATATATATATATATATATATATATATATATATATATATTACCTACTGGCGGTCGCCAGTAGGTAGTTATAGTTAGGACCTAGTTTCTATAGGAAATCCACAACATTCTATTTAGAATAACTTTGGCGCCCGTGGATGAATCTTTGTGAATTTCTCCAAAAAAAGGGCCTGCTCGGTTCTGCTCCTTCCCTTAAAGTTTGGGGGTGATTCATCAAGTGGGGGCCAAGAAAAAAGGGGTGTCCCGAAACATGTTTTCCCCATGCAATTTTCCATAGGGACCTTTAGCAGGGCTACAGCCCGCACGGCTGAACGGAATTACACGAAATTTGGCAGAGCGGTAGAGTTCTGTTCGCAGATTGTGCTTTTTGTTAAATGGTGTAAATCCGTTCAGTAGTTTCTGAGAAAATTGCAAGTAAAATCATAGCGATATCTAGAGTCGGAGTTCAGTACGCGTACTGAAATCAGTTCAATTACGAGCGCGTGCTGCATGCTGATTGGCTGTGAACTGTCTGTCAACACTCGAAACCAGGAAGTGTTGGCGGCCATCTTGTACTTAGCTAGAACCAAGTCACAAGAAAACATTAAAATAAAGTTGAGAAATAAGGGAAGGGGGCAGGGTAGAGATATTCTGACCCTCTAGGCTTGCTCAGGGGGTCGTACATGGATGTTTAGGCTCTATTTTTCTTTTTCTTTTTTTAAAGAAAAATCGCGGCGTACGCGTATGTAAATACCTACGATTACGAGCAGGAGCTGCATGCTGATTGGCTGTCAATACTCCAAACCAGGAAGTGTTGGCAGCCATGTTGTTTGTCGGCAGAGCAGAGTCACAAGAAAACAGTAAAACAAAGTAGAGAAATAAGGAAAGGGGGCAGGGTAGAAACATTCTGAGCCTATAGTCTTGGTCAGGGGTTGGTACATGGATCTTTAGGGTCAATTTTTATTATAAAAAAAAAAAAAATGGCGGGGTACTCGTGCAGTACTTGTACGTGGTGGAAAAGGGGGAAAAAAGTAGAAGTTTGTTTTATTCATTACGTCCCGGGGGGTAAATTACGGGGGAAATTTTTATTCATTAGGTCCCGGGGGGGGTAAATTACGGGGGCAATAATGGGGCTTGTAAGGTGCCCCGAGCACTGGGGAACGGCACTCCTCTGGTTTTATTTTTAAGTATGCGGGGGGGTTACGGTCCTTCTCCGCGCAGTCTCTGGGAACGGCACCCCTCGGGTCTTTTAAAAAAATATATATGTTTTGAGCTCTCTCTCTCTGTCCCCGTACACGTCGCAGGGCAGGCCACCTTTCTGGGGCAGTGATATGTAAAATGACCATTCCAGCTCCGGGTATCTGCATTGGCTGGAGTTTTTTATTAATGTTGGGACGGTGGGCTTGATAATACGTCCTTGTTAATTCCCATAGAAGCCTATGTTCTGGTGCTAACATGGGGTTCTATGGGAAATAACAAGGCCGTATTATCAAGCTCATTATCGCCGTTTTATTAGCAGTTTCTTGCCAATAAAACGGCGATAATTTTAACACTGGTCCTTGATAATATGCACCTAAGTTTACTGGTAATAAAAAAGATAAATGGGACATATTATCAACAAAAGGAGATACATTATCGTCGCTTTTATTGGCAGGAAACTGCCGATAAAGTGGAAATAATGGGCTTGATAATATGTACTTGTGAATAACCATAGCAGCCTAGGTTAGGATCAGAACCTGGGCTGCTATGGAAAGTTACAAGGGCCTATTATCAAGCACATTATCGCCGCTTTATCAGCAGTTTTCTGTCGATAAAAGCGGCGATAATGTATCGCCTTTTGTATGTAAAAATTTCCTTTTTTTGGTGTAGCAGTTGTACTCTCTTCGCATGCTCAGCATCGTTTCGAAGCCCACTTTTTCTTTTTCTTCAAGTTCAACAAGCTAACCTTTCTTTATATCAGTTAGTAAATCTGTCGCTTTCTTTTCCCGGTTCGTGTGTGTCATCCGCTGCTGTACTTTTGGATAGTATTAATAGTCATATTTTTTATTTATATTTATTTGAAAGGTAGTGCCGAGGCGACAAACTTTGATTACGTACTCAGTCCACCGCCATTTTAGAAGTTTCTCACCGTTGTTTTTATTATATCTGTTAGTTAGAACTCAGTAGTTTTCAATCCTAGTCTTGAATATCTTACTATAGTATTTCAACATTATTTTTATTGTGGGCCGTCATACCCCTCCCCCACAAAATAAAAGAAGTATGTAGTTTTTTTTATTAACTTTTATTAAATAATGAATATAAACGAAACTCAATTATAACTATATTAGAACTGGAAAAATAACTTAAACAATGTTATAAACAAATTGTGAAATGGATTCCAAAAGGTGTCTGATTGGTAATCTGCAAAAGAAAAAAGAAAATTAGAGTTTAGAATTATGTAGATATGAGTAAATGAGCTGAAGCATTACGGGGCATATTATCAAGAACGGCGATAAAATTATCGCCGTGTCAGCGGCAAGAAACTGCAGCTAAAGTGCCGATAATGGGCTTGATAATATGGTGTTGTGAATTCCCATAGCAGTCCAGGTTCTGGTGTTAACCTGGGCTACTATGGGAATTCACAAGGGCGTATTATCAAGCCCATTATCGCCACTTTAGCGGAAGTTTCCTGCTTCTGAAACGGCAATAATTTTATCACCGTTCTTGATGCTATGCCCCTACAAGTTTTGGTAACTCTACGGTTTTGCGTGTGCAGTGTGACTCGTACATTCCAGTTCTGTTATAGTGCCGCGTTTAAGTGGTATCTATATGGAAGTGCCTACTGCGTTACTGACGCCCGTTATGGCGACTTATTTCTAATGCATTCCCATGAAGGCTTTGTAGATCTAGGCCTCTGTGCTTACCGTTGTATAAACTTTACGGGTAAACATTTCAGGCAGTTTGTGTCACAACTTATTCTGAATAATTCTTCTACACGTCTACACGTCGAAGACAGCAGTGTCTAAGTTTAAGAGAGAAAGAGAAATGATATCACAGAGAGTGAGAGAGAGAGATAACAACATTAAAACTGTGTCGCAGAGTCTGGAATTGAGATTTTTTCTTGAAAAGTGAGATGTAGTTTTACTAGCTCCTTGCATCACTTTACCCATGTTAATAGTGGCGTAATAAGGTTGTGGATCTGTTTGTCAGACTGTTGTAACGTATCTGTTGTCAGTGCTTGGAGGTAATTATAGATTTTACAGAGAAGCTGCTGTACATTACGCACTCTGGGCCATAATATCAAGCCTGGGTGACAAAATTATCGCCACTTTATCGGCAGGAAAGTGTGGCTAAAGTGGCGATAATGGGTTTGATAATATGCGCTATGGAATTCCAATCGAAGCTCATGTTAGATGTCCTTCACATCTAACATGAGCTTCGATTGGAATTCAATACTTGAAACAATCATATATTACTTTTAAAAAGGATTACACAAATCGCGGTAGAACATCATGCGTACTCGTATTGAAAGAGCTGCGCAAGTGCATCATAAGCGTACGCAAAGCAATGTGACTTTAAAAGTAGAGATTTGATTGGTTCATTACTTTTCCTATTGCGACTGTTGAAAGCTCCGTCCCATTGTAATTATTCGACTTTGACTTTCTAAGAAGAAGCATTTCTTCTGAGAATCTTCTCAAATAGAAGGAAGATCACCATAATAAGAGCAATGGAGTCATCTTCCAGCAGTTCTTCAGAGGGAGATTTCATTCCCGAAGAACGTCCAAAGAAGAGGAAAGAAGCTCTAATTTGGAAGTTTTTCACTTTTCCAGAAGGTCAAAAAAAGGTTAAAGCTGCAAAAGTAACCTGTAAAATTTGCCAAACAACTCTTTCAAGGGGTGATCCATGTAAAAAATACTCCTTTGGCACAGCAAATATGGTGCGACACCCCAAGAACTTTGCTCGATCTGCAAGACGGAGGTTGCATGAGAACCCACCTGCTGCTACACCAAGCACATCAACTGCGGCAGCAGCATTTTCAGCAAGGAGTCCACACCCACATATTGATTCTGACTTTGCTAAAGTTAAAAATCTATGCATTTATTGGGATAAACTTTTGTGTTATGGGGAACAGTCTATAGACTTGATGAAACGCAGGATGCAGGATCATTGCTGTCCTTGACATTAGTTCTTTTTTTCATTTATTTTTTTCCGCTTGGAATTTGTTGAGAAAACACAAAAAAAAAGAAAAAAAACAGTTCTCTTTAGAACTACCTTCACTGGTCAAAGAAAGAACTATATTTCTATGGTAGTGTGTAAAATTTTGTTAGAATGAATGTGTAGTTCATAAATGAATGAATGAATATGTTACTAGTGTATGGAGAATGAGAAAGTGCAGAACTATAAGGAACTGCTACAGCATAAATCTATAAGGTGTTTATCTATAGTATACTGTAGAATGTCCGAAGCACTTGAATGTATCATATGTACATAAATATGTTACAAGTGTATGCTTCAATTTGTGCTGCTGGTGAAAGTGCCTGGGTGAATTTGTAAGTGTTAGGGGCAGATTTACAATCCCTTTGTGTCTCTTTTACACAGCCGTTGCGTCACTTTTGTGACACAGCGGTGGTGCAAATGATGTGCCATGGTGTGTGCTATTAACAATGTGATGCATCTGGAGGGTGTATTACATTGTAAAGCGCTGTACCAGAAGAGGCTTTCTTGTGCAGAAGGGGGTGCAGCAAGGCCTGGTAAAAGTGACTGAGTGAAATGTATAACATTTTATTCAGTGAGTTTTGAGCTTATGCTGCGTCAAAACCTTGCACGTGCTTGAAGCAGATGTAAGGAATGATACAGCATTGTGAGCATAGGGCCCCAAGAGAATTGCTGGAGCTGTTATACTTGCAACCAACGTCAAGCAATAATTAATCGAAAAATTACTTTACAATTTAGTTTTGTTATTATTTTATAATAAGAATATGAAATATGATCTAAAAAATAAAATAAATATAAATATTTATATTAAAAATATAAGAAATTAGTATAAAAAGAAAGACATAATAATTAATACATTTATAAATTATCATTTACAAAACCTTTGAAATTCACTGAAAAAACCATAGGTTTCACACACGTTATAGTAAGGAATTAGCATTTAAAAAACCTTGAAAATTCATTGAAAAAACCATAGGTTTCACACACGTTATAGTTAGGAATTAGCATTTAAAAAACTATGCAAAATCATTGAAAAAACCATAGGTTTCACACGTTATAGTTAGCTGAACATTTCTCTCATACAAAACCTTTGAAATTCCTCCGTTATAGTTAGCTCAGCTAACTATAACTTGCGCGCCCGCAATGCACTGCTGATGACGTCACATATTACATCACTCATGACATGGTAAGTGACATCACTCATGACATCACTGATCACATCTCAAATTACATCCCTGATGATATCATCCTTGTGTCAGACCTCCTCTCACTGTAATATAACCTTTGATATACACACAGTCAAAAATAGGAACTAAAATTTTCAAAAAAAATGGAGATACCAATTCCAGTTAGAACAACCTATTGAGTAACCCCAAAATCTACATACACATCCACTCATTCACCAATAGTTCTATATAGTCACTCATAGATGTACTCACTCATCATATGTACTCATACACCTATATATCCTGTTATACACCGACACTCATCTATAGAGTTACTCACACACATACTCACACATGCAAATAAACTATCAAATATTCATTTACTTGCATATACAGCTATACACCCACCACTACACTAACTTCTGAAGAATCGTAGACATACTTACTCTCTTAAACAATCACTTATAGCAACACATACTTATTTATACAGGAAGTCTTAGAATCTCTCGCTCTCAGATATACTCACTTATATACATCAATACTCACATATACTAGTTTAAAACATATGTAGTTACTCATAAAGATACTATTGAGACAGTTATTCACTCACTAACACACCCATACACACACTCATCCACCCATACAGTCCTGCACACATACTGTCTTCAAAACACATACAAACAGTGAGTCAGTCATTCATGCATCTGTGCGCTAAGTAATACTCCCCACCGAACCGTACAAACACTCATTTTGGTACTCAAAAAACCAACTAATAACCCATATACACACTCATGTAGCTACTCACCAACCCATGCAGCCACTTATATATAAAGTGAGACACTGATACAGATATTTAAATATTTAAAGATTACTCGCTAGTACACCTATTCACTAAGATATACTTAATAAGTCAGTTATACAATACATTTTACAAAAAAAACATCCATTTAGACACTTATTTACCCATTTATCCTTCCATCAACCTTTAGATATACATATATGTCAACAGGGATGTCATTTGAGATGTCATCAGTGATGTCATGAGTGATGTCACTGACCATGTCATGAGTGATGTAATATGTGACGTCATCAGCAATGCATTGCGGGCGCGCAAGTTATAGTTAGCTGAGCTAACTATAACGGAGGAATTTCAAAGGTTTTGTATGAGAGAAATGTTCAGCTAACTATAACGTGTGAAACCTATGGTTTTTTCAATGAATATATATATATATATATATATATATATATATATATATATTGCTGCACAATCCTACTTACATTTACGAATTTCGGAAAGAATGGCTGGCACACTGGAATCCGATTTAAAGATTTATTGACCCCAAACCCCCCACACCCCAACAGACGCGTTTCACCTTTGCAGGCTTCGTCAGTGTTACGTTAGTGCAAAATACATGTCACCATTTTAAACCATTAGCCAGTTGAACATTGTCATGTAAATAGAAAAAGGGCTACAGGCATGCAAGTAGATGGAGGCCATCTTGTAATGTGCAAATTGCGTGAAAATACAAGGCTGGTAATGGTGACTTAGGATAAAGTGCATAGTGCTTATTAAAAACATGTAACATAAATCAATTATTTCATAATTATCTAACACAGTAAAGTTCAATTAAATCAATGAATCTGTTCTTCCAAAAGTTTTCTTTCATACCCTCCTCATTTGGAGATTATATTCACAGTGTCTCTTATAGACATTCGACCGGTAATGTGCAAAGATTTTTGGAAGAATAATTTCTTATTTTGCATGATGTTAGTTATTAAGCCCTGGATGGGCGATTATACTAGCAGCACAAACTTTTTTTTGTGTCATGACATGCAAATCAACAGAAAGTAGACTTATTTTTTTAAGATGATTTTAACTCATATTCATCCCATTATTGAATATGTCAGTTTCTGTACACAGATCATAGGTGAACCCAAAGTTCTTCATTATTATTGAGTCCCCACGGAGTCATGGTTTTAAGACTGATGATATGCTTTGACTCAAGGATACGTAGGGACTTGTCTCTGTCTCCACCCCTCTCTAGTTTAGGCGCCTGATCGATACAGTAAAAACTAAGTTTCTCCCAGTTACTTTGATGATGTTCAGCAAAATGGCGGGCAACAGGGTATGTTTTATCCCTATTCGTAATTGCCCGCATATGTTCTAGGATTCTTAGTTTTGCGGGTTTTATAGTGCTGCCAATATACCGCAGCTTGCAGGGGCAAGTGAGACAGTAAACGGTATATTCAGAGTTGCAATTGAGCAACTGTTTGATTTTTATATTGGGTTTCTCATCTCCTGTGCGATCCGGGTACTCTGACATTTTACTGCTAAATTTGCATGCCTTACATTTAAGACAAGGAAAGAAGCCCATTGGTCTTGGTAATTTGATGGGTTGGGTTATTGTTTTGAAATGGCTGTGGACCAGATGATCTGCCAAGGATGGACATCTTTTGTATGTAATCAATGGTCTTTGCGGCAGATTCTTTTTAAGGATCTTGTCAGCGGTGAGTATATTCCAGTGTTTTTTGAAAATGCTCACAATTTCTCCTGATTTGGTATTGAATTCAGTTATCATTCTCACCTCATCAGGTTCCTCTGTTTTTGGTTTAGGGATTAGGAGATCCCTCCTATTTATACCAGAGGCTTTCACACTGGCCTGTTTCAGAATGTCTCTGTTATACCCCCTTCTCTCAAACCTCTCCTGTGCCTCATTTGTCGCCTGCATGTAATCTCGTTCTAAAGAACAATTTCTCTTTAGGCCGAGAAACTTGCCATATGGTACATTTCTTACCAAGCTTTTAGGGTGGTATGAGGTAGCATGCAGTACTGCATTACCCGCCGTAGGTTTTCTGTACAAGCGGGTTTGTAAGATGTTATTATGCACAAATATTTCCAGATCTAAGTAATTAATGCTTTTGGCATTAATAGTGCTAGTAAATTTCAGGTTAAGATTGTTGGTATTTAAAATGGCAATATACTTTTCCGCAGATAGACGATCACCGTGCCAAATAAGGAACAGGTCGTCTATGTATCTGGTCCACATAAGGATTTTTTTAGTCCATTCATTGTTGGCATCTTTCCATGCCTCATGCTTCTCCCACCAGCCCACGAACAAGTTCGCGTAGCTGGGGGAGAAGCATGAACCCATGGAAGTACCCCTCTTTTGATTATACATAATGCCATCAAATAAAAAGTTATTGTTATATAAGCAGAATCTAATCATAGACAAAATCATGGTACTGTGATTACAAAAATGTTCGGGTTTTTGGTCTAGAAACCACTTAATAGCGGTATGACCCTCCTCGTGATTGATGCAGGTATACAAATTCACTACATCCAATGGTATTAGTAACATTTCAGAGTCCAATGTGATATTGTCCATGATGCTTAGGAAGTCCTGGGTGTCCTTTAGATAGGACGGGAGATCTTTTACGAAGGGTGCTAGATATGAATCAATAAATCTGGAAGTGTTTTCAAGGAGGCTTCCAATGGAGGACACAATTGGGCGTCCTGGAGGTCTTTTCGCATGTTTGTGTACCTTCGGAAGATGGTAAAAAGTTGGTACGATCGGTGCTTCACATAAAATGTACTCATCCATAGTTACCATGCCTTCTTTTTGCCAATCATCTAGCATATTATGAAATGTTACAATGCTTTTGTTGTACTCAGCTTTTCGTATAGGAGTGTAGCATTCCTTATCTTTTAATTGTCTGTGTGCCTCTGAGAGGTAATGGTCTCTATCAAAGATAACAACATTTCCTCCTTTATCTGAAGGTTTTATTTCAATTGTTGTGTCTTCTTTGAGTGATCTAATTGCCTCCCACTCTCTTTTTGATATGTTCGATGTTTTTTGATTCATTTTTCTTTTCATTCCAGTTGAAATTTTGTCCAGATCTTCTAGCACCGCTTCATTAAAAAGATCAATAGCGTCATAGTTTGTAATAGGGAACTTTTTTGATTTGTTTTTCATCATACTTGGGTCTCTTTTTTGTGTGATGGTAGTCTGTTCTGCCGACTCGGCATTTATGGTCATCGCCACTAGTCCTTGTGTGGGTCTTAGGAGTATATCCGCCAGTTCTTCACATGTGGGTGCATCATTTTTATTCGTAATTGGAACTATAGTTCTCGATTCTGTCCTTTCAATTTTTGGAGATTGTAGGAAAATCTTTTTGAACTTTAGTTTTCTGATGTACTTAAACAAATCAATCCGTACTTTCACTGGATCGAAGTCACTGGCTGGGCAGAAGCTTAAGCCTTTCTTAAGTATAGTAATTTCATCATTCGTTAATTTTCTTTTTGAAAGGTTTATGACATTGTTATCTTCTTTGTCCATTATCTTCTGCGGTTCAGTCCACTTCTGGTGACCCTCGGAGATGCCATTGCTTGTTGGGTACCTCCTCTTGCCCCTTTTGCCCCTCCGCGTCTTCCTCCTTGATTTTGTTGGGGTGCCGGTGGGTAGTTTTTTTGTTGGGGGCGTAATCGAGTTTCTTTGATGACCTCGAACTCGTCTAAAAAAGGACTCTGAGTTGCCAATGTTGTATCTCCAGTTCCTTGGGTTGTTCCCCTTCCGAAACTTCAGACTCCTCGGTATCCTCGTTTGTTAACGTTGCATTAGTCTGGGCCAACCGTTTTCTGGTGGCATCAAATTTTCTGGCAAACGTTAAGATTCTTCCTGAGAGGTAGTCCTGCTCATCTCTGAGAAATTTCGATTGCTTTCTCTTCCGGATGCTTAATTCATAGTCTTTAATTCTTTTGCTCATGGCATCTCTGAGTTCTTCAATTTCTCTGGAGTCTTTTTCTTTAGCTATTTGTTCTTCTATGTCTGTTATTTCTTTTAGACACTTTTCCCTGTCACTCCATGAGTATTTGATAAGCATGCGCACCATACCTTTCGCAGACTCTGCCGTGTATTCTGCCCAGTCTTTGAGTAACGCAGGATCTGGGTTCTCGTATGAGGGCACTGTATATATGCGTAGCCCCCTCGGTATTCTGCCACACTCGGTATATCTTTCTAGTGAGGTGGCCTCCCACCATTTGCGTACCTCCCGTTCTTGTGCTTTTTCTAATTTACGGAATAACATTTTCAAAGTACTGGCGGGGGCATTTTGGGTTGTGGGTTTGCTTGGTTGCGCATTTCTAGTTGTTGAACTTCTAAACATGAAGTTGGCAGCAGACTCTCTTTCTCCCGAGATGCCATCAGTATTCGACATGTTTGGGATGTGCTGCAATTTACTGTGTTCGTTAAGGATGGGGTGGTGACTCAGTCACTGTGGTTTAATGGGGTTTGGAGTCTATTTTCGGTTCCTTCGGAGATGAGGCTAAGCATATACAAGATGAATTAAAAAAATCGGCGTTCACTCACCGAGTTCGCCGCCGGTTCGTGGTTCCTGTCAGCAGCCGCCGACGCGTTCCCAGTCTCCGTTTGGCAGACCCGCCAGTTAGCGCTCTCGTGTGTTGTTTGACGTCTGAGTCCCAACACCTTGTTCCGATGACTTCCAATTGTTTTTGCTTAATCCGCCTCGGGGCATACGGTCATATTAATTTAAAGCACAGTTTCGTTCACCGCCGTAGCTCCACTTCTCTCCGGGTGCCTAAACGCCAGCATTGGTGAAACGCCTCAATACTGCTGCACAATCCTACTTACATTTACGAATTTCGGAAAGAATGGCTGGCACACTGGAATCCGATTTAAAGATTTATTGACCCCAAAACCCCCACACCCCAACAGACGCGTTTCACCTTTGCAGGCTTCGTCAGTGTTACGTTAGTGCAAAATACATGTCACCATTTTAAACCATTAGCCAGTTGAACATTGTCATGAAAATAGAAAAAGGGCTACAGGCAGGCAAGTAGATGGAGGCCATCTTGTAATGTGCAAATTGCGTGAAAATACATGGCTGGTAATGGTGACTTAGGATAAAGTGCATAGTGCTTATTAAAAACATGTAACGTAAATCAATTATTTCATAATTATCTAACACAGTAAAGTTCAATTAAATCAATGAATCTGTTCTTCCAAAAGTTTTCTTTCATACCCTCCTCATTTGGAGATTATATTCACAGTGTCTCTTATAGACATTCGACCGGTAATGTGCAAAGATTTTTTGGAAGAATAATTTCTTATTTTGCATGATGAAAAAAAAAATAAAAAATAAAATAAAAAAATAAAAAAATATATATATATATATATATATATATATATATATATATATATATCCAAAACGAAAAGGTTGCCCTTGAGGAAACGCCGACACAGTTGGTAAGTATCTCCATAATTTATTTTAGGCAGCAGGCACAGCATAACATCTCTCTCCCATAAAGAATGCCAAATGCATTTCGGGCTCCCGCCCTTGTTCACTGGCTGTTCACAGAAACATCGGCAGCTGTGTGGACTAAATATCATTACACCCCGCCCCAGTGGGACTTCTTGCCTCAATGCTTGTTGGGTGTTGTAGTCCATAAAAAACCATTGTTGGTGCTGATAGACATTCGTGCAAAGTTCAACTGTTTTCCCCAAGTGGGTTCCATGGGGGAGATGCACCACAGTACCTTAAGTTTAAGCTGATTTATTTAATGCAAAAGGTGCATGTCGTCAGACGCATTTTGGGCACGTCCCTGCCCTTGCTCACTGATATATATATATATATATATATCCCCTCCCAATCCTGCGCTGGATATAAAAGAACAGGTCTGACACACCACAGAATCTTTCAGCACTTATTCATACAATCCATGCAGTTTGACAAGTGACGTGTTTCGGCCGCAACCCACCCTTTTTCAATCTTATAGGGCCCCATTTTAAATACACCATTGCTACTTTGTAGCAATTTACGTAGTACATACACATAGAAAAATATATATTGATGTCACTGCCTTCACTTGAAATATCAAAAATATATGATAATATATATAGATAGCTCAATAACTCCTTCTTCGATTATAATGAGCACAACATCACACAGGTATAATGAAATGCCATAACTGATATGTAGATATGTAGATGTTTTTAGCAGATACTTAGAGCAGAAGAAGATCATACCCCTGCCTTGAGTTAGTGTTGCTTTCACCACATATGCCCCAGCAAGTGTGTTATCAATTATTGCTGTAAATGTATTAAGTCACATCTCAATATAAATCACACAGCCTGGTGGAAGAGGGTTAGGGTTTGATGAATGGTTGGGAAGGGGTATTTGAGGGAAATGTTTGACAAAGACAACACAACACATGGACAACACGCAATATTGGCAGATGACCATCATAAATATGTTAAGGGAGAAAAAGGAAATGCATGCATGATGATGACTTGATGGTTAATGATGTAAGTAGTACTAGACTAGTAGTACAGGGCAGCAGTACATTATAAATTATTATTATCATGCAATTACCTTGCTTGTCTGCCCCCAGAGACACCCAAATTACATTAATTTTATGTTCTGTTGTACCGGGCTTCCTTTTAAAGCTAGCTAACAAAATAAAAAAATTGCTGTAGGGGTCAAATATATAAGCAAAGAGCAAACATAATAAACATTAACACACAGTCGTAATGATTGAAGAGAAAAAATGTATCATATTAATTAAAAGATGATGAATGATACTAAGTTACTATGCTGTGGTCAAATTGGGGAGTTGCATCTCGGCATTACTCTTGGTCCTTCCTTCCATAGATGCTCCTGCCTTGCAGCTAAGGATTGGTAAGGTAAGTGTGAGTTGTTTTTCCCAGTATAGCACATGGTAAAGGCCAGCCTGTAAGTGTAAGTGGGAAAACAAAAGGTATATTGAAAAATCAAGGAGAAAAGTATAGTTAAATGCATAAATTATGGAGGAGTGCAACAAGAACACTTTCATAGGTGGCATGGCTAAATCATGTCTACTCTGTTTCCAGCATTAACCTACAACAACAACAGGGCAGAGCAGGCCAGCTGCGTCCACCCAACCTGCACTTAGCTTAGATTTTGAGCCAGACAGAGCACACATATACAGCAACATAGCATTTTACAAATTAAGTAACTAAATCAATGCACCTCTGTCAGTCATACAACTACACTCACCTCCACCACTACACAAACATGTTGGTCTGCTGTGGTTGTTGTTTACCTTTTAGGCCACTTCATGACACACCCAAGTTATTCCATCAATCATCTCAGATCCTACTGACTGACTGCGATGAGTATAGTATGGTCATCATGGTGTCCAACTCTGTAGTGTACCGAGTGAGTCCAGATTCCTTAATAAAAAATGCAATGGATCAGCCTATAGTAGAAGTACAATTTTGTCATTAAACAACAAGAAGGGAAACAATGACTTGAATCACTTTTTTGTTTGTAGATTAAATACTAGAACCCTTCATGCACAACAACAACAACATTAACACCGATTACTCAGAGTCAGCGTCCAATGCATGCCATCATTACCTGTTCTTAAGGGGATGTCCCTCTCGCTCGGAAAGGAGGACAGCTATAGTCAAGTTCTTTGGAGGGACTCAACGAGGCAGGCACACATTTCTTGTACTATTTTCCATCCAATGTCTGGCTTGAGAGAAATGGGTTTAGGGCCAGTCAGGATGGAGCAGGACTCGGAGAAGTAGACTTACTTCTTTAATGACTGCACACAGTTGCAACTCCAATCCCACAATGAAAGAGTAAGGTGGTGATGTATTTGTATTTGTTGTGATTCGAACCAGAAAGACAGAGACACACACAAATAATACAAGTAAATAAGGAAGAAAGAAAGTAACAAGTTGAAAGCCTAGCTGTCAGGGAAGTAGAGCTCATCCTCAATCTCTGGGGGTTCACCCAGAAGTAGGTCATCTAACACACTACTTACATGACCTAAGTTGCTGTCATCATCTTCCTGCTGTGCAACTTCAGGTATGGTGTAATCCGGTGGTATGAAGTGCTGCTTGATCATGGGTAACCTCTCCAAATTTTGGGACAAGAGACTGGTCCTTTTCAATGTTGCAACAGCACAAGCAGCACTGAAAACACGCTCAGAAGAGACATTTGCGACAGAGCAAGCCAGGTAGTTTCTCTCCACTTTTCCCAAACCAAAACGCCAATGGGTTTTGATCAATATAGACCTCTGTTGGGCCTGGACCATACGCACAATGCTCAGGGGTGCTCTGCTTTGCCTGGTCTCCTTTGCCTTTGCCTCAGCACTGGAACGAACAAACCCTTGCCTTACATATCATTCCTGTGCCGATTTTACTGGGGCTGATGATCCTGTTCTTGCTGCTGTTGATGTTGTTCCTGGTGTTGTTGGTGGTTTTGACTGCAAAGAGCCAACAAAACTGCCATCATGCTCGGAAGTTGAACTTGATGCCGGCGATGCTGGCTGCCCTGCAGTGCTTGTTGTGGGCTAGAGTAGCGGGCCTCTAATTCCCAGATGTTCTTTTCTCTAAATGACTGGCTTCTGCAGCTATCCAAGTTTTGTACTTGGCAACATCCACTTCTGAAAAACAAATCAATGTGTTAGTGATCAGTACTGCTTTGTACCATGGATCCAGAATTATGGCAGAAATGTAATGGTTTGATTACACAATGCCTCTTTGCATCCTTGTATTTTCAGATAAACGAAGGGTTAAGTTCTCCACCAACTCATATGCTTCTATTTAATTCCTCCGCACCTGCGTACATTGCAGACACCCCTTCAGCTGTTCCTGTAGCATGTGCAACAATGGGATAGCTTGGCCCATAGTACAGTCCTCCTTGCTGACTTCACGTGTGAAGAGTTCGAAAGGAAGTAGCATCTATGTCAGGCCTTTAACTAGGCCCCATTGGTCCCTCTCAACCGTCATGCATTTCACAGTAGTATCCCCTCTTTGCAGGACATATTCATTGATTGGTCTGTACTGCTCAAACAGATGTTCACTATCACTAGCATGCCCAGTGCTCTCTTGAGTGGTATTGTCTCTTGTATATTGACTTGTACTGTAATGTTTTTATAACTACTTACAAAATATAATTTTTCTTATGAACCCCTGCCCTTTTGTGGTCTCTCTTCCTTTTTTCCCCCTTCCTATGTGATTTATATCGCTATATTCAAATTGCGCTGTTTTAATGATTTCCAGTTGAGACATTGCTGTTTGTTATAATCAGATGTTCAAGCATGTAATAAGTTGAGTTCCAACGTGTTGGCACCTCCTGGATAAGTGCTTTAACTGCCACTCTATGCTCACATTGAATGATCCTCAGCTGCTTCCGGGCTTTAAAAGTATGGCTGAAATGTGTGTAGATTCTTCTGCAGGTGGTCAGTAAGCTGCTGACTCTGTCTTCTTTTTACAGAAAGTCTTGAACAATAATGTTAATGCAATGTGTCAAACACAGGACCCTGAAACGGCCACCAGTGTACATGGCCCCAACTATATTACTGTGAATTTCTGTGGCAACATAACTAATGTTAAGCCCTCTTGGGTGCAGCCATTCAAAGACCTTGCTGTTAAACTCTTTCAAAATGTTTGCAGCAGGATTAGATTTCTCCATGGTGAACATGGCTATAGTTGTATATTTCCGAGTGGCATTCAAAATCTCAGCAGTGTCAACACCTGCAGATATCTTTTCTCTGACCCCACAAAAGAGATCCAGTGTGCAGTGATGCACATGTAATAAGTGGCTTGACAACTGGTCCATATGTCCGTTGTCAGGGGGATGGTTTTAACAGCACTCTGCTGCAAAGCTTGTCCAAGCAATTCCAACACGTCGTGATGTAGTGCTGGGACAACAACTCTGGCAAAATAGGACCGGCTGTGAACCTTCCATTTTGGGCAGATGGTTGAAAGAAATTCAAGAAAACCTATCCCTTCCACAAAAGAAAGAGGGAGAAGGTCCAGCGCTACCATTTTAGCCAGTCTCGCATTGTAGAAACATGCCATTGGGTGGTTGCATTCGTACTGCCCCTTCGACCTAACATGCTGACAATGGTAGCCGGGATTTTTTTCTTTCCTGGTGCCACTGATGCAGGTGACATCTTCTTGATGCCAGATGCTGCTAGGCTCAACACACTTTTGTTGCGTTACTCTCTTGCCTGGGACCCCCTTGGTGTCTCAACCTGACTCTTACTATTGTGCCACTGCGATGTTGCTGATGCAGATCTGGCCGGTATTGGTACCACTGTATTGCTGGGGACAGGGCTACTCTGTGTACCAGAGAAAATGTCTCCCTCTTGTTCACCTTCCCCACCAACAAAAATGGGTGCAGTTTTTGGGCCGCTAAGGTGTGCCTCCCACTGGATCAAGTGGTGTTTTTTTCAGATAGGTTGTTTGGCCTCCGGTACCATAGTTTGTACAAAGCTTACCCAGACTAACACCTTGTCCACAAATGGAGCCTTTTGCAATGCTCACCTCCTTCCTGCTAACCAAAAAGAAGACCCAAACTGGGGAGTTGAACTTTCTGGAGCTGCTGGTGCCACTTTCAATGGTAGATGAACTGGTAGGTGGGCATGGAGTTTGACTCTCTGCAGTACCTACTTCTACTGCAGTGGTTGTGCTGGATATACAGGCTCTGACAGGCCTTTGCAAATGCAAATATGGAAGTTGAAGGTGGTGTTATCTGTGTTAATGGTATCTGTGCCACATCCGTCACAGCAATTTGAGATGGGGAAATGTTGGTCTCCTCTGTGATGGGAATAGTTTTCCATGATGACATCATCATCATCATCATCCTACTCTTTTACATCTACCTCCACAACTCTAAGGCTTTCTTGAAACTTGCTTTTCCCTAGCCTTGTCTTGTGGCGTGTTTCACTCTCAGACTGAGGTGGTGTCTTCAAGTGGTGTCTAGATCATCAGAAGGGGGACTTGCAGAAGAACTCAATGGACTTACTCTCCTTTTCCTTGCTGGGGATCTGGAAGACAATGGATCTTCTGAAAGAGTGGCTTGTTCTTCTTCCTCTGCAGCAAGCTCCATTTCCTGAACTGCCCCTACTTCGGGAGGAACAACTACTATTGTGGGCAGTGGTTGTGGCTGTTGTTGTCTATTATCTGAGTTTCCTGCGTTGATTGGGTATTACTTTGCGATAATGATAAGTCATTTTCAACATCACTGCTTGGTGTTGTCATGATTAGACTGGCTGCCTCAACGACAGAAATGGGCTTGGGCCTAAGTTGGTGGGATGGGTCCACTGATGTGGGGCTGCTGCTCCCAGCTTGCTCCCTGGACACCCCTGCTGCAAGTGCAATTTTTGGTTTCTCTAAAAGGACTTGGGTGGCACACCAGTCTTGGTAAGTGGCAGTTCCTTCTTCTCACTGGCAACTTTGTTTGTACTGGAGGACCTGGTACCTTTCTTTGGGGCCATCTTCTTCAGATGTCAGCAGCATGCAGTGGCACAAGATGAAGAGATGTATGTGGTCACATCTCACTTGACGTTATGCACAGCAGGACTTCTGTCTGGCAGTACAATGGGCGATCACGAATGATGACTCACCTCCTCTTTTGTGCATCTAAAAACAAAGAAGCAAGAAGAACAGCAGTGAAACGTGCATTTATTGTTGTGGTTCAATTACTACGAGCATAAACAAACAAATATGATATATAACAGTGTGTGTTCACACGTGTTAGTAATAATATTATTAAATGTTATTAACTCAGAGTCATTTATTAAAAAAACATAACAACAGTGTAGCCATTTGTGAGACTTCGACAACAAGGGATTTCATGGTGTACTCTGTATACTCAGGAAGGATAGGTAAGAAGAAGAACAAAAACAAAAATACAAATGTAATGGATGGAACCTGTTTAGCATTGTGCATCACGTGAGCTGCAGCATTCAGGGAGCTGCAGCTGGCAATGAGGATGGAAATGGTAAGCCAAGAGGAACAAAGGAAAGACATGCAGGCCTATGGGCTGGTAAAATCAGCACACTAACTACCACCACAAAATGGCCAGCAGACACATGGTCACTCACAAGAAGCAGGAGGCCTGGAAAACAATGAACTCAAGCAGGCCTATATGGCGAGGCAAAGGAGGCACCCACCACAATTCATTTTAAAAAAATGATGAAAAGTACAAACAAAATGTAGGTACAATGGCCCAATCAAACAAACAACACCAAATTTCCAACTTAGTTGTGAAATCTCAGATTCAAAAAAAGAGTGACCCTTCCAGCTCCAAATCCACGTGAAAAGAGAACAGGAGATGGACAAAGCACTGGGAGGAGCTAGCTGGACAGAAACAGGAAGTTAGAGACTCTGAGGCACTACCTTCCTCAAAAAAAAAGTAAAGGAAGAAAAAGGACTCCTTGCACAAAAAAGTACACCCAAATGTCAATCTGAGAAGTGTTTTTATCCAAATTACCATTTCGAGAAGCTTTTGATGTTGCTCGAGAGAGATTCTTCTTCAGATTGCAAATTCTGTGTGTTCGGGATCACGATCTTTGCAAAACTATCGCTGGGAGTCTGATGGCTTGCCCGAATTACCTTTTTCGCGCAGGAATGTGCGGCCGGTTACCAATTCTCGTGGTGCTCGCGAGCAGATAGGAAATCTTGTCGGCAATCGCAGGCATCCCGGTAAGTTGCTCTAACATGTGCAAAAACGCATTTTGAGAGCGCAAATACAAAAAAACTCTGCTTCTGCAAACTCCGCGAGCAGAGCGGATTTCACGCCAATGGTTAATTTTTATTAGGACCATTATGTAGGGTAATCCCAACTCTTTATGACATATATAAATGAAAGAACTGCCAGGGACAGCCAAAAGAAATCTTAAAAAGGCATTTTCCACTAGCTGTAAGGGCTGAGTATCAGCGTAACCTCATACGCCAGCGTCATACATGGCAGTAGTGACACAATTTGCCCTTTATATGCTTAACAAAATTTCAGAAGGTCTTTTTCCCAATCTTCTTGCATAGTTCACTAGGGCAGCTGTGGATTTCAGAAATAAAAGCTTCATAGCTCTAACTGCCTGGGACCATAAACCCTTGTGGTCAAAGAGAATACCTAGATAGGAGAATGTCTTTTATTGTTCTATCTTATTATTATCTATGTCCCTATATTTTGTGCTCTCTCTCCTGCACTTCATAATGAATGTCTTTGAGATGTTAATTCAGAGACCCAGATTCTACATATACATGGTATAGCTAGTTAACACCAGTTGGAGGCCCAATTGTGTATATGCCATCAAGACAGCAGTGTCAGCATAGAGGCCATGTCATGAGTGATGTAATATGTGAGATCATAAGCAGGGCGATGTGGGGGCATGAGTTTTAGTTAGCTCATCAACTTTACAAGAGATACCTGAGCCTAAATATAACTTCCCTGTAACCTTTGTTTTTTTCTGTGAAGATATATATATAGGCTTTCCTGTTTTCAGTTTCTATTTTTGGTAAATTCTGGTGGTTTTTTTTCAGTGTTTCCAGTGATTTCAATACCTTAAAAAAACAGTGGTTATCAGTGGTTATACAATTTTGCGCCATTAAAAACAACATAAATAGTGTTTTTCCGGTGTTTATGGAACTTTTTGCTTTTATTATTGCTTGCTTTCTGCACTGATAGTGCATGGTATATAGCCAGTGTATGTACAGTGTATATGAGGTCCAAATGCATTTTTATAAATCAAACTTATAGAGAACACCATACAGTACTTCTTCAGTAAGTCTTTGGTCATGCACGCTCCCTCTATCCTTCGCATATAAACTTTTATCTGTGAAAAGGCCCTCTCAACATTGGCACTTGAGACAGGCAATGCCAAAATAGCCAGTACACAATTTGCTAACTCTGGCCACTGGCATAGCTTTCCATGCCAATACTGGTGCACCTGAAGATTGTGATTCTCTGAAACAGGTCCTGCAACATATGCACATATGCGGTGAACTGGGCGCATAGGCCCTCAGAGTTATTGAAGCTATCAAAAATGAGGCAGCACTTTTAAAACCCCTGAGAAAATTTCCCTTTGCAGAAGGGATCTATAACTTGTGCAGAGTACCACAGTGAGACTTCATTGACTTCACATGCCATGGTTGGTGAAGGGCTATTTCTCATACATTGTAAAATAAAAGTTCCTGAATTGCTCCTCAACATTTCTTTGCTTACCAAGTGGCAATCACTCTAACATCGAACATGTAGCAGTACCAAAGTCACTAACAGTGTCGCCCAGCCTACTCTCAAGGAGATGTTTCACATCTACACAAATTATACTGTACACTTGGCAGACAGGGAGTTTTCAGACTCTAGCTTTTTTATTATGCCCACTGCAGCAGTCATGCTTTCCTGTAAAAATCTAAGAATGCAGTAGAGTGTACTTTTTTCACATCACCATCAATATGTGACCAAAGATCCTCACATTTCTTACCGTTTGCATCATCACTTAGCAACATTTCTGTAAATGGTTGCCACCTGGATAATATAGCATTCACAGACTCTAAGACTGAGAACCACCAACTAAGTGACACAGTTAGTATGACTCTTTCTTTGATGCCATACAAAGCACAAAATGAGAAATATTTGTGTTTTAGTTCCCACACATAACAAAACAGTGCACCAGAATGGACTAAAAAGTCAATAGCATTCTTCATTAACTATGAAGATTGTAAAGATGCTTTCAGCATACCGTCTAACAAGTGGCAAGGATCTCTTACAGGAAAGCACTTCAGCTCAGGTATCGATTTTGACAGGTCATCACACAACTTTTTCATATATGTAGCTCAATTACTGCAAATACAAACAATATCATTCCAATCTTTGTTGAACTTGGTAAGAACTTTTTGCAGCAGCATTCCAAGTGACACTGTGTTCCATGTTTTCCAAAAGACTGGTGTCCTGTTTTTACCAGTATCCCAGATGGTTTGTGACTGCAGTCTTTTCACATATACCTGTCACTATACCTTGCATTGACAATTCACCATTCTATCAATACTGAGTCACTAGAAAAGAGGGCTGATGCATCAAGGGTTTTTACCCATTCTCTGTGGGTAAATGTGATGGTATATATTGGGAAAGATTCTTATGAAACCTATATTTTTCCTATCAGTGAAAGACTTGAACATAGCTGTTAGAAACGGGACCCTGGCCGGCCAAGACTCGCGTCGAGGTCAGTCAGGGATCACCATTTCTAAGGTCAGGGCAAGGGAGTCACACACCAAGATAACCCCCGCTCACCCTCTAGGTAACGTGGCGCGAGCAGCAAGGCTAATCTCAGAGGCGATGTGTAAAGCGTTTGCGCGCGCACCCCAGCGACAACAACCAAAGGCCCACCACAAAGGAAACTCCACACAAGGTTATATCAAAAATAGCCTTTGTATTATAATAATAAAAACACATTAGATAACACACACACTTTACAATGTGCCAACAGGCACGGGCAAGATTTACAAGGGATTATGTACAGGACAGGGCCACCTGGACCACTGTCAGGGGTATGCACTTGTTAGAAATAATACTTGTAGGTATAACACTTTAGCACATCAACATATAATGACTGTAACACAGAAATAGAAAATGTAGCATACAACCAGTAACTACTGGTAAAGAGAAAATACCTCCTACGCCACCCTAGTCTCTGTAGGGAAATCACGCAGGGAGCTAGGACCTATGGAAGGAAAACCTATCACCTACTACGCCACCCTAGTCTCTGTAGGGAAATCACGCAGGGGGAAGGAAACCTAAAATAATCACCTAGGCAAGTAACATTTAGCAAAGGCAATCAAACATCAACATTCCTCTAAGCAGATTACTTTTAGCAAAGGGAAATAAAAGAACAAGGCATTACCTAAGCAGGTCACTTTTAGCAAAGGTAATGACACCAACAATCCTCTAAGCAGGTCACTTTTAGCAAAGGGGATAAACACATAAAGAATTACCTAAGCAGGTCACTTTTAGCAAAGGTAATAATAAACAAGAATTGCACATGTAACATTAAAACACATTCAGAGGTGCAGGTTAGAACTTTTGCGCAAGAATCATATAGCAAAGAAATCACAATGCGCAGGGTGCATGTAGCACAACACTCAAAATGTCCCTCAGGCCAACTGGCCTCGAAAGGGGCGGAATGCCCTGAGTCTCAGTGTCAGGGGGTCTGTGCAGGCAGCACAGAACACAAAAGCCTAAACGTAGCAACTGTCCACTAAGTGCTGGACAGTTGTAAATAGCGAGTAGGCAAACGTTGGAGCCGCGTGGGCTCAAGAACACAGGTGGGGAGACACAGCGTGGGAGCCTCGGGGCTACAACCAACTAACTGCCTGTGTCCCCCTAGAGCCTCTGTGGCTCGCAAAGCAAATGGGCAATGTAGAGCTTCTGCGCTCTAAAACAATTAAAATGCCCCCAGAGCCTCGTGGCTCGTAAATCAAATGGGCCGACACCAGGGGGAGCGACCCGCTGCCAAGTGGGGCCGCTCTATCACCCCTTGTGCCCTTCACAACGATGGAGTCCCTCACGGGGGACTCTAAAATCAAATGTGCCCTTCAGAGCCTCTCTAGGCTCAAAAACAATGAGGCCAGGTCTGAGCCTCGCAGGCTCTCAAAACAAATATGGGCGATCTGAGCCTCACGGGGACTCAGGAAACAGAAATGCCCGGAGCCTCTCGGGCTCGAAGAAATGCCCCCAGGAGCCTCGGGGCTCCACACAACAAGAATGCGGCGTCGTGGGAGCGGCCCTCTGCCAACTGGGGCCGCTCGGGACACAAAGGTAAACGCCCCCGCACTCACCGGGTCTCTGGGGCTGGATGCGTCTCCTCCTTCTCCGGCGCGGGGCTCCCTTTCACTCTGGGAGCCTCGAGGACAGAGCCGGCTGCTTCCTTCCTCGCTGCTCGGCTCCGGGGGGCGGGACTTCCGGTCGGCCTCTGAGGGGCCGCGCAGTGATTGGCCGGTCGGCCAAATACTTCCGGGTCGCCGCGGGCAGCGCGGCGGCTCGCTGTAGACAGGCAGGCGGGCTCTCAGTACCCGAGGAGTGGGCTCCCTCGTGGTAATTACAAATCTAAGTACGGGGCAATGCCGGGTGGCACCGGCCTTCAAATCAAAACATAAAGCGAGGTAGGCACTCGCGATGCCTGGCAAAGCGCTCCAAAGCGCTAGAAGCAAAATAAAGCGCACCCAGCGCTTAGGGGGAAAATAAAGCGCTCTTCAGCGCTAGGAGTAAAACGAAGCGCTCCCAGCGCTGGGGACAAGGGAGAGCGCTCCCCCAGCACAGCAAAGCTCCAGCAAGGTCTGGAGGCAGACAGGGGGGCAGGGCAGGGCCAGAGCCAGCACACTGGGTCTCCAGGCAGGGAGACAAGCCAAGTGGCGGTCCTCTTGGCCCCAGCAGCAGCAACAGCCCCCTCTGGCAAGGATCCACAAGTAGAACAATTTCTGTGGGGACACAGCCCCATATTTATACAGAGAAATCCTTTGTTAGGAGGTGCAGGGTGGGGGGAAACCAGTTGCAGCTGGCTTGGGAGTACCCTTGATGGCCCAACCACCCCTTTCATTCACTGGGGAGGCTTGGGTCATTAGACAAACCACAGGGGGGCGGAGCCAGCATTGTGTGGGGAAAACCCAGCCCATCCAGGACACAGATCTACTCCTCCCACACATCACTCAGGCTGATCTCACACTCACCACCGGGCAGACCCATCCAGACTTCCTGGAGCCTGGCATGCCAGCCAGCTCCAGCCAATCACGCTCCAGTATCCTCACTGCCCACATACATCAATGTCCAGAAGTAGCACTTCCCTTCTAGACACATACAAGCCGCACATACCATTGCGCAGCATTCACTCTCACGAGTTCATACATACTAAACTCGAGCCTGCACTCCCCACACATCAGGAACTACCAGGGCACACACATTCCCCATGCATTCCTATGGGAGAGCAGGCCAGCCATACTACACGCACGCACTTTCACTCTGGGACACAGGGAAAAAGTGCGCCAAGACCCAAAAATCACTACACAGGGTCACAAATAAAGGCAAAAAGATTCGGGGTGAACCTGCCCTAAGGCCCAAGTCTAACACGACCCCCTTCCAGCCAAAACGCAGGGCAGACCGATCACCACCGTGATGGGCTTCCCTGCTTGGGGCGATAAAACAAGGACGCGGGCCCACAACTGCAGGGACACCCTCCTGTTTTACGCCACGGTGAACCCCTAGGGTTCCTTCTAAAACTACTGTAGGGACTAACTGGGGTACCCCACTGTTACTCTCCAGCTGCCCTCGGCCAGGACCAGGCCCTAGGCCATTCAGGTACCACTGGATCCTGCCTACTCACAAAGTGGGGGGTAGTAACCCCTGGCACATAATAGCCATGCTCCACTCTTCCTGTCTGCAAGACAGGGCTAGACTGCCACTGGTTCTCCAGCCTAGGGTCTACAACCTTAGGTGGACCAGGAGTCTCAGGGAAGGCTCTCCTCCCCTTACCTCTTCTCCTAGGGTTCCTCCTCCTCCTGCGAGGGGTACCCTCTACACACCACTCTCCCAACCTAGGGTTTAACCCCTCAGGTGGTACCGGGGTCAGAGGTGGGCTTTCCCACCCTCTGCACCCCCTTCCAGAGTCCTGCTCCCTCCCAACCGGGGCGGTACCTCTGGAGAAAGAACTGGTTAGGACACTGTTTACAGTATTCCCACCCTTCAGGTCAGGCGAATCCTGAACCTGGACCTCCAACCTCCGGTCTAGAACCTTTGGTGGAATCACTGCCTGGCACTCCAGGACTTCTGGGGATTCACACACCATCCCCCTGAGGCTAGCAAATGACACATATGTTGTGTGACTGTCTGCCTGGCGCAGATCTCCCGCCTCCTGTCCACCTGACAGTGCGCAAAGGTCCCCCAGCACAGAAGTGGTGTCACCATGGTCACTACACGGGATCCTAGCCCCACTGGGTAGTCCCTGACCCACTGGTTCTTCCACTGGGGAACTCCCCCAATCACTCCTCACGCTGGACTCCGGTACTCTCCCTACTGGAGCAGTACTGCCAGACTCTATAACCATGGAAGCTCCGCTTACAGATGCTCCAGGTTCTCTACCCACTAGGAGATCTCCCTCAAGTGAACTAACAGGCAAGTCTAGGTTCCCTTCCTGGTGTTCCCTAAAGGAACCATCCAGGCTCTGTGACAAGGCTTCGGGCGTCTGGGGACTCTCGGTCACACACTCACTCCCGCTCCACTGAGACAGGCAGTCAGCCCCTACACCCTCCTCACTAACCAAGGACCTAGCTGGGCTACTCTCACCCTCCTCCACCACACTGGGCTGGAAGACACCTGACCCACTATTGTTGGAATCACTCACTAGTGACTCAGAAGAACCTCTCGCACTGTCCCATCGCTCTGCTTCCGCTGCCAGCTCACATGCGCCAGACAATCCACACCCCAACAGGTGTGTGCGCAACCCTGGTGAACAACAACTGAGCAGGTGCTCTTTGACAATCAAATCAAAAAAGATGTCAAAATCATCTTCCGTGTGAACCTTTACCCAATCAAACAGTGTCCCACAACATTCGTCCTCAAAATCTTCCCAAGACTGGTGAGGCAGTTTTCTAAGATTCCTGAATCTCAACCTTAACTCCTCTTCTGGGGAAACAGGCACCATACTCGGGGAACTGAGAGTGGGACTGTCTACACTTATATTTAAAAAGCTGCCACCACTGGACTCCACCCTCTCTGGGGAATCCAGACAATTACAACTGTGCGCAGGGGAGAGTCTATCCTCTAGGGCTGCTCTCTCACGGATGATGGCCCTTCTCTCCACCTCTATCCTCTCCTGCGCTAAGAGTCTTTCGATCTCTAGCTGCGCCATAGCCTGGGCATGCTCTAACATGAGCTGTTCCATCGCTAACTGGTGCTCCCTTTCTTTCTCCCTATCTTCCCACTCTTCTGGGGACAGGACAAGGGATGGGGCGCTGGTACTGACACTGGGCCCAGCAAGGGACTCCCTACCTATGGGGTCCTCACTATCTGCTGGGGCCCAACCACTGTCATCATCCAACTCACATTCTTCATCAGAATCTTCAGGGCTCCCCACAGACTCACCACCCTCATGGCATGTGGCCTGGTCCCTTTCCTCGCTGCGCTCAAGATCCCTTTGATCCTTATACCATTGGACCAGGTGGTTCCTAAGTTGGTTCTCAGTATCTGACTCATCCACCCCTATGTGTCTCTCTCTACAGAACCTTTCCAACTCCTGCATACTGTACCAAACTAGATCACTGAGATCAAAAACAGGCTCCATTTTGGCAGACGTTCTAGAGATGAGATCACACAGGGAACCTGGGGGTCTGAGCTAAACAGGAGTATACAATCAACAAAATTCAGCAAGATTCCTATCTCAGAACTTGCACTCCACTGTCCAGCGTAACACACACTCATTCACACACAACCCTCCCCTCGGACTGGTAAGGCAGTTTCTACCACCCCTGATTATCTCAACCTGACCACTAGCGACACAGGTACCAAACTCTGGGAGCAGGGCGGGGAACAAGGTACTGGACAAAATACAAATGACACCTTTCAGGAGAAGCAAAACTGAACTTCCCTAAAAAAACAATAATCCCAAAAATGTGGTTATCTAAAATTGCAGAGTTTTGTGGCGTGGCCTGTCGCCACTGTGGTACAACGCAAACGCAAGTCCAATCCGCACCGCTAGCCACCAATGTTAGAAACGGGACCCTGGCCGGCCAAGACTCGCGTCGAGGTCAGTCAGGGATCACCATTTCTAAGGTCAGGGCAAGGGAGTCACACACCAAGATAACCCCCGCTCACCCTCTAGGTAACGTGGCGCGAGCAGCAAGGCTAATCTCAGAGGCGATGTGTAAAGCGTTTGCGCGCGCACCCCAGCGACAACAACCAAAGGCCCACCACAAAGGAAACTCCACACAAGGTTATATCAAAAATAGCCTTTGTATTATAATAATAAAAACACATTAGATAACACACACACTTTACAATGTGCCAACAGGCACGGGCAAGATTTACAAGGGATTATGTACAGGACAGGGCCACCTGGACCACTGTCAGGGGTATGCACTTGTTAGAAATAATACTTGTAGGTATAACACTTTAGCACATCAACATATAATGACTGTAACACAGAAATAGAAAATGTAGCATACAACCAGTAACTACTGGTAAAGAGAAAATACCTCCTACGCCACCCTAGTCTCTGTAGGGAAATCACGCAGGGAGCTAGGACCTATGGAAGGAAAACCTATCACCTACTACGCCACCCTAGTCTCTGTAGGGAAATCACGCAGGGGGAAGGAAACCTAAAATAATCACCTAGGCAAGTAACATTTAGCAAAGGCAATCAAACATCAACATTCCTCTAAGCAGATTACTTTTAGCAAAGGGAAATAAAAGAACAAGGCATTACCTAAGCAGGTCACTTTTAGCAAAGGTAATGACACCAACAATCCTCTAAGCAGGTCACTTTTAGCAAAGGGGATAAACACATAAAGAATTACCTAAGCAGGTCACTTTTAGCAAAGGTAATAATAAACAAGAATTGCACATGTAACATTAAAACACATTCAGAGGTGCAGGTTAGAACTTTTGCGCAAGAATCATATAGCAAAGAAATCACAATGCGCAGGGTGCATGTAGCACAACACTCAAAATGTCCCTCAGGCCAACTGGCCTCGAAAGGGGCGGAATGCCCTGAGTCTCAGTGTCAGGGGGTCTGTGCAGGCAGCACAGAACACAAAAGCCTAAACGTAGCAACTGTCCACTAAGTGCTGGACAGTTGTAAATAGCGAGTAGGCAAACGTTGGAGCCGCGTGGGCTCAAGAACACAGGTGGGGAGACACAGCGTGGGAGCCTCGGGGCTACAACCAACTAACTGCCTGTGTCCCCCTAGAGCCTCTGTGGCTCGCAAAGCAAATGGGCAATGTAGAGCTTCTGCGCTCTAAAACAATTAAAATGCCCCCAGAGCCTCGTGGCTCGTAAATCAAATGGGCCGACACCAGGGGGAGCGACCCGCTGCCAAGTGGGGCCGCTCTATCACCCCTTGTGCCCTTCACAACGATGGAGTCCCTCACGGGGGACTCTAAAATCAAATGTGCCCTTCAGAGCCTCTCTAGGCTCAAAAACAATGAGGCCAGGTCTGAGCCTCGCAGGCTCTCAAAACAAATATGGGCGATCTGAGCCTCACGGGGACTCAGGAAACAGAAATGCCCGGAGCCTCTCGGGCTCGAAGAAATGCCCCCAGGAGCCTCGGGGCTCCACACAACAAGAATGCGGCGTCGTGGGAGCGGCCCTCTGCCAACTGGGGCCGCTCGGGACACAAAGGTAAACGCCCCCGCACTCACCGGGTCTCTGGGGCTGGATGCGTCTCCTCCTTCTCCGGCGCGGGGCTCCCTTTCACTCTGGGAGCCTCGAGGACAGAGCCGGCTGCTTCCTTCCTCGCTGCTCGGCTCCGGGGGGCGGGACTTCCGGTCGGCCTCTGAGGGGCCGCGCAGTGATTGGCCGGTCGGCCAAATACTTCCGGGTCGCCGCGGGCAGCGCGGCGGCTCGCTGTAGACAGGCAGGCGGGCTCTCAGTACCCGAGGAGTGGGCTCCCTCGTGGTAATTACAAATCTAAGTACGGGGCAATGCCGGGTGGCACCGGCCTTCAAATCAAAACATAAAGCGAGGTAGGCACTCGCGATGCCTGGCAAAGCGCTCCAAAGCGCTAGAAGCAAAATAAAGCGCACCCAGCGCTTAGGGGGAAAATAAAGCGCTCTTCAGCGCTAAGAGTAAAACGAAGCGCTCCCAGCGCTGGGGACAAGGGAGAGCGCTCCCCCAGCACAGCAAAGCTCCAGCAAGGTCTGGAGGCAGACAGGGGGGCAGGGCAGGGCCAGAGCCAGCACACTGGGTCTCCAGGCAGGGAGACAAGCCAAGTGGCGGTCCTCTTGGCCCCAGCAGCAGCAACAGCCCCCTCTGGCAAGGATCCACAAGTAGAACAATTTCTGTGGGGACACAGCCCCATATTTATACAGAGAAATCCTTTGTTAGGAGGTGCAGGGTGGGGGGAAACCAGTTGCAGCTGGCTTGGGAGTACCCTTGATGGCCCAACCACCCCTTTCATTCACTGGGGAGGCTTGGGTCATTAGACAAACCACAGGGGGGCGGAGCCAGCATTGTGTGGGGAAAACCCAGCCCATCCAGGACACAGATCTACTCCTCCCACACATCACTCAGGCTGATCTCACACTCACCACCGGGCAGACCCATCCAGACTTCCTGGAGCCTGGCATGCCAGCCAGCTCCAGCCAATCACGCTCCAGTATCCTCACTGCCCACATACATCAATGTCCAGAAGTAGCACTTCCCTTCTAGACACATACAAGCCGCACATACCATTGCGCAGCATTCACTCTCACGAGTTCATACATACTAAACTCGAGCCTGCACTCCCCACACATCAGGAACTACCAGGGCACACACATTCCCCATGCATTCCTATGGGAGAGCAGGCCAGCCATACTACACGCACGCACTTTCACTCTGGGACACAGGGAAAAAGTGCGCCAAGACCCAAAAATCACTACACAGGGTCACAAATAAAGGCAAAAAGATTCGGGGTGAACCTGCCCTAAGGCCCAAGTCTAACAATAGCCAAAAAATTCAACATTGATTTCGATATTTCCTGATTTTCTACAGTTTATAAAATAAATAACCAACACCTAAAACATGCTTCTAACCCCTGTATCTTTAGACCAAAGACCACAAAACTGAAAAAAGGATGAAGAAACAATATGTTAGTGACCTCCCTAAACAACAAAACTCAAGCAGAATAATTTTTGCCCAGTCTTTCTTACTGCTACCTCATATATATGTTACTTTGTATTGGCCCTTTCAGGAAGAAATACAAATGACTATTTCACTCTCCTTTTCCTTTCTTTGAATGGCATTTAGTTTGTGGTTGTGCAGGTTTTTTTTCAGTGTTTATATGTTTACACTGGTGAGGGCTATTTCCCTTCAGGTGGGGTTTTATCAGTTATTATAGGTTTAAACCTAAAACCGGACAGCCTATATATATGTCATGTAAACAAGGCTCCTCGGAGCCGAACGCTATGCGGCAAATTTCTACAAGAATCTAAATATACTGCACTTACCTGAAGGTGCGTGTCCGAGGTGTCTGTTCCGGCAGGGCGGGATTCGTTATTTGCTGGTTGGACTCGGTCTGAAGCCTATATATATATATATATATATATATATATGCATATTACCTACTGGCGGTCGCCAGTAGATAGTTGTAGTTAGGACCGAGTTTCCATAGGAAGAGCATTTTTTGTTTTGCTTCTAACTTTGGCGTCGGTTAATGAATCTTCATGAAATTTTTAAAACATATTTTTTGTACATATCAGCTCCTATGGTGAAAGTTTGGGGGTGATTTGTCAAGGGGGGCAAGAAAAAAGGGGGTTCCAAAACATGCTTTCTCCATGTTAATTTCCTAAGGAAACTTTAGACAAGGCTACAGGTCGAATTAGTAAAAGGAATTACCCCACATTTGGCAGGTGGAAGGGTATTGGTCTAGAAAGCACGCTTTTGTTTATTTGGTGTAAATCCGTTCAGTAGTTTTTGCGAAATATCGAAATTTACAGATATCAATATTTGGGAATTCTGCCATCTGATTGGCTGAAGTGTTACGAGCACGGACTTGCTGCTGATTGGCTGCGAGTGGTGCGAGCGGTTGCAACTAGGAAGTGTTGCCTGCCTTTTTGCGAGTAAGGAGAAAAAAAGGAGAACAAGTGGGAAAGAGGAGGGTAGGAGCGCTGTAAGCTCTGTAGAATGGTTAGGGTGTGCTATAGAGGGAGTGTGAAGTAAAGTATTTACCCATACTGGTGTGAAAGTGCTGTTTGCCCACTGTGAGATGGTGCTGAGGTGAGGTGCCGGTACACTCCAGGATGAAAGCGTGCGTGTAAACCGTGAGCTGAGTGCTGTAAACTGATGTGCTCTGGGCGCTGTAGCATACGGGCCGAAGCGAAATATTTACCTCTGCCGGTGTGAAAGTGCTGTTTTGCCCACTGTGAGATGGTGGTGAGGTGCCGGTACACTCGGGGATAAAAGCGTGCGCCTAAACTGTGAGCTGAGTGCTTTAAACTGATGTGCTCTGGGCGGTGTAGCATACTGGCTGCTGTAGCATATGTGTGCAGGTGGTGTTAGTATGCGTTTAGAGTGTAGCGGGAGTGGGAAGCAAACTACTCACTGGTACTGGTCTCAGGGATGAAACTGTGAGTGTAAGTCATGGGTTTATTGCTGTAAAGTGATGTGCTGTGGACTACGTAGGATACTGGCCGCTGTAGCATACCTCTGTAAGTAGTGCTAGTGTGAGTTTATACTATACAGGGAGTGGGAAGTGAACTACTCACCCCTACCGGTCTGAAGACTCAAATGAAGTGTTTTAGGAAGCAGGAATAAAGAAATAATCGTGAAGAATATAATGCAGAATGTTGCCATGCCACAGAAGACAAATTGTGAAATTAGGTTTGTCTAAGATAGTGGTTGTGTGTAATAAAGGGATGGAGTTTGAAAATTATATAGAAAGTGTATTTATTTAAGTGCTATAATTGGACCCACTGGTGCAATAGCTAGGGTAAGTAGTAAGTAAAAGTTTATTTGTTGATTGATTAAAATCATTACAAACTAAAAAATACATATCCAGAGCAAAGTCTGATTGAAAAATATACAGATACAGTTAGTTAGTTAAAAAATTCTTGATAGAGCGCACTGTGACCAAGCGGCTTCCTGGCGATAGAGTTAAGGACTGAGGAGCACAGAAATCTGCCGAGATGGAAATCAGCATGAGTAAGCTTAGGAGAACAGGAAGGTCTTGAGGGCCTTGCGGAATTGGGAGTAAACTGGGGTGGATCTAATGGACAGAGGGAGGCTGTTCCAAAAGCGAGGGGCTAGTACAGAGAATCTAGTACCTCCAGTTTTGGATCTGCGGGCGCGAGGGACATTGAGAAGGGCCTGATTGGAGGAACGGAGGGCACGGCTGGGGGTGTAGGGACTGATGAGGGAATTAATGAATGCCGGGGCAGTGCAGGCACGGGCCATGAAGGCCAGATATCCCATCTTGAAAAGGGATCTCTGGCAGATGGGGAGCCAGTGAAGGGATTTCAAAACAGGAGTGATGTGGTGGAACTTGGGTAGGTGATAAATAAGACAGGCGGCCTGATTCTGAATAGCCTGAAGGCGGCGTAGTTCGTAGGCCGGGATGCCCACGTAGAGGCTATTCCCGTAATCAAGACGGGAGAGAATCATTGCCAAAATAATAAGTTTAAGAGCATCGGGAGAAAAGAAACGGGACACTTTCCGAATAATCCGGAGGGAAAGGAAGCAGGAGGAGACAACTGATCTAATCTGGGCATGCATGGAGAGGTCCCGACTGACTTTGATACCCAGGTCTTTGCTGAGGCTGCCGGTACTGGCGAGGGGCTGAAGATAGAAGGCCAGAAGGCGGCAGACCAAGGGAAGACGGTAGGGCCAGTCAGGACCAGCTCCGTCTTGTCCAGATTAAGTTTAAGTTGGTTATGGTTCATCCACTCCGAGATGAAAACTAGGGTAGAGTGGAATTTAGGCAGGGAGTCCAAGGGAGAAGAAAGGTCAAATACTAGCTGGAGGTCATCCGCGTAATTATACACGGAGACCCCCATGTCAAGAAGAGAAAGAATGAGGGGGTGAATATAAAGATTAAAAAGAAGAGGGGACAGGGAGGAGCCTTGGGGGACCCCGCATGGGACCAAGCGGGAGGGGGCAGAAAAGCCAGAAAGATGGACTGCCTGGGTCCGTTCTTTAAGAAAAGAGGCGGGCCAAGAGAGGGCAGTGCCCCGAACGCCCGCTGCGCTGACACGGTCGAGAAGGATGGAGTGATCGGCCGTGTAAAACGCAGCGGTCAAATCAAGGAGCACCAAGGCTTGGGGTAAGTTGGAATCAGCCTTGCTCTTTAGCTCGTCTAGAACGGACAGGACCACTGACTCAGTAGAGTGGGCCGGGCGGAATCCCGCTTGGTGGGAGGCCAAAAGATGGTTGTCCTCAATGAAAGTAGAGAGGCAGGTTGTGATGTAACTCTCCAGGATCTTCCCTAGGAATGGGAGAAGGGAAATGGGTCTGAAATTAGACGGAAGGGAAGGGTCTAAACCAGGCTTTTTTAGAATAGGGAAAACTATGGCTGATTTGAAGAGTTTCGGGACTAGGCCGGAGGAAATAGAGGCGTTAAGGAGGGAAAGGGGGGGGGTCAGGGCAGTGAATAAATAGCTCTCTCAGAATGCGAGCTGGAGCACAGTCAGCCGGGGAGCCTGACTTCACTTTCTGAAGGAGAGCAAGAAAAGAATCCATAGAGATAGGGGGGAACTGATCAAGAGAAGAAGAGGGCGGAGGAAAAACAGGGGAAAAAGGTGGCGAAGATACTGAAGGGATGTTAGATTTGATCTTCGCAATCTTTTCTATAAAGCAGTCATTCAGGGGCAAACAGAGAGCTTGGGAGGGGATAAGATTAAGGTTGGCCCTATCAGAAGCAACTAAGTTACGAACTATGGAGAAAATCTCTTTGGGCTTATTAGCTGATGATGTGATTTTCTCCGAAAAATAGATGGTTTTAGCTGAAAGGATAGCCCTCTTGTAGTTAGCTAGGAGGGACTTATATTTAGTTCGCAAGAGAGGGCAGTAGTTGCGCCTCCAATGGCGTTCAGAACGCCTAAGTTCCAATTTAAGAATTTTACGCTCGTCCGTAAACCACTTTTGGGCATCATGGGGGCGGCAGATCTTGACTTTCCTGAGGGGGGCAACCAAGTCGCAAGAAGAAGACAGCCAATCATTCACGGCGTCTGCTTGAAGGTCAAGAGGGAGGTTGGAAAGATCAGGGGGAGAGGAAGTAAGGGAAGCATAGAGAGAATTGACATCGACCCGGTTCCAATTACGAGCAGAAATATTCTTGGTAGGAGAGGTTTCTCTAGTGTTTCAAGCTCAATGGAAAAAGAGATTAGAAAGTGATCGGACCAGGTGCATGGGAGAATGGTAGGAGAAAGGATAGTGCGGCTGGCCGACCATATTTGGTCTAAAATGTGGCCATGAACATGGGTAGGGGAGTGAACGTGGGGGAGGAAATTGAGACACTGGAGAGTGGCCGAGAAATCCTTAGAGAACTGGTCTTCTCTGGGGTCGCCCGGCCAAAAATTAAAGTCTCCCAAAAGGAGCACAGATGTATTATTGACCAGAAGCGTGGCCAGGAGTTCCTGCAGAGCAGGAACGAAGGAGGGCATATTCTGAGGGGGACAATACATAAGGACTATTGTAAGGGGGGGCCAAGAGATTAAGGGAGCGAGCAACTAAAAAATCAACACCAAATATAGAAGAGTGGGGAAGAAGCTGAAACTGAAAGTTGGAGCGAGTAATCATCGCCACGCCCCCACCGGCTATACCATCAGGGCGGTCTGCCCGAAGAGCGTAGTAAGAGTCGGGGAGGGTGGACAATAAATCGGGGAGGGAATCGGCAGAGAACCAAGTCTCAGTAAGAAACAAAAAATCAGGGGCTTCAGTGTCCAATAAATTGAAAAGCTCAAGCTGGTGCCTGCCTGCCGATCGAGTGTTCAGGAGGCAGGCCGTAGCCGTGGTGGGTAGAGAAAGGAGAGGAGGGGCGGGGAAAGATGAAGCGTGTAACAGAGGAGTGAGCAAAGTAATATCATACAAAGTGGGCAAAGGGGCAGAGATGCCCAGAGCGGCGATACGCTGGAGCAGGGAGGGAGCGATGGACTGAAACACATTAAAAGAGAACAATTGGGTTGAGGTATAAACAAGGGCATGAGCAGAATGCATGGCCCCTGGTCCCGACCGGTCGCGGACGGGCGCAGACGGGCTTGCCTTAGGCGCTATAGGTGCGCCCGCTACGCTCGTCCGCTGCGCGTCCGGAAGATGCACATTATTTATCGGAAAAGGAGACCTGTGGGCTCAGGGGTAATGGCGGCAAGAAGAATGTAACCCGCGGCAGCGATAAGATCCGCTGCGCGGGGATGCCCAGTGCGTGGTGACAGCAGAGTAAGTGCCCAGGGAGAATGGTGTCAATGGGTAAAAACACAGTATCACAAACAAGTTTTAAAATAATTACAAACGTTCTCCCAGCTTCCGCCTCAGGAGACAGGTAATCCTCTGACTCGCGCTTGTGGTCAGCGCGCTTTAAATACCTTCGGCGGGAGGGGGCGTGGCCTGGCGGCAGAGGGCGTGGCCTGTGGGCTCAGGGGTAATGGCGGAAAGAAGAATGTAACCCGCGGCAGCGATAAGATCCGCTGCGCAGGGATGCCCAGTGCGTGGTGACAGCAGAGTAACTGCCCAGGGAGAATGTGTCAATGGGTAAAAACACAGTATCACAAACAAGTTTTAAAATATTTACAAACGTTCTCCCGGCTTCCGCCTCAGGAGACAGGTAATCCTCAGTGAGTTTTTATATCCAAAATGAGATCCACAGCCAAGCCCTAACGTGATTTGTTCAACTGAAATTTAACAAATTGCTAATAAACAGTTAGCAACAGAAAATAAACTACATTGTGCTTACAACCACAGAACTAAAGTGCCTTGTGCTAGCAGGAAAAATTACAGGTAAACTTTTTAAATTGGTAATGCTGCATAATGTACAACACACCAACAGTAATTAAAGTGCCTTGTGCTAACAATTTACAGTCGACGAGTAAACTTTTGACTTGAAAAAAGTGAACATAAAGTGCCATTCGCCATTATAAAATTACATTTAAAACAGAGCATTACAAGGGATAAACTCCATCATAGATAAAAGTGACTTGTGCTAGCAGCAAAGATTACACATCAACTTTTTAAATTAGTAAGGGCACGTAATATACGACACACCATCAAAAATTAAAGTGCCTTGTGCTAGCAGTTTAGAATCGGCAGGTAAACTTTTAGTTTGAAGTGAAGATACTGTCCGCCATTATAAAATTACATTTAAAACAGTTCAATACATAGCGTATACTCCATCAAATAGCAGCAAGAATTAAAGTGCCTTATGTTAGCAGCAAGGGTTATCAAGAAAACTTTCAGAATAAAAGTATACATAAGATACACTCCGCTATTATGGGGTGATATTCAATACACAATAAATATAAAACCAACTTTAAAATAGCCCACACACTCCCTAAAAACAGTTACGATCATTATATCAATATCAATTTTTAATTAACTTTCATAACTGATATTTCATTACTCAAAGTGTCTGCGTTACGGAATTTCTTTTCAGCTATAAAGATAAACTTAACAAATTGGTAAATAATACAATTGGTAACACCTCTTAGACATACAATAATTGCAGTCCTACAGGTTCTTACTCCCAAATCCTTAAAAATAGGCTTTAAGACAGTCTTCCGCTCTTCTAACAAATTTGGGCATAGGGTTACTATGTGCTGTAAAGTTTTATCACACAGCCCACATAGCCTACAAATACTCAACGGCCATTTTTTCTCCCATTTTGGGATTCCGTCTTTAATTGGATATCTCCCAAACCTTAATAACATGAATTTATTCTAAATCAAAGGTTTTAGATGAAATAGCAAATAAGGTTGGGGAGACCGTTTGCCAAAAGAGTTAGCTATTGAACATAGGTGTTTTTTTTTCCTTAATTCATCATTATCCGTTATAGTAGACAGTGAAGCAACAATTGGTTAATTGATTTTTTATAAACCATTTTACTCCTCACTTCATCTACTAAGTTTGGGCATTCAAATTTACGTAAACACTCATTTAAATAAGTTTGCCAACTACTCGCATATTCACCTTTTGAGATCTCAAGCCAGCACAAATTTGCTAACGAGCCTACTTCAGCTCGACATAGTGTCAGTAAGGACCTTAAAAATGTGGATTGTCGGGCCAAAAACTGTTTCTTTAGACCAAATTCAAGTCTTATATTTGCACGACTAATATATCTGGGGATCCTAAAAACTGATTTATATGTCCTTAATTCAATATCATCCAGCGTTTTCGCATCTTTGCCCCGAAAAATAATAGAACTGTAGTCCAAAGATGGAATTAACTTTGCTCTCATAACCTTCAGCAATTGATCATAATTTGGGCATAATAGCTTATCTCACAATTTTCTAAAAGCAAATGCGAGTGAAGAGCCCTTAGCTTCAAGGTTATTAAAATGCTGCCTAAATGACAAACAATCATCAAATGTGATTCCCAAATATTTGTACGATTTTACACATTCAATAACCAAACCATTATTATTCAATTTTTTGACTCCCAGTTTGCCTTTTCCCATGGTCATTATTTTTGTTTTTTTTTGTGTTTATTGTTAGACCGTTTTGTGTAACATATAGGTTAAAAGACTCTATTAGTCTTTTTAGCCCTATGACAGTTTGGCTTAATAAAATGGTATCATCGGCATATTGTAAATATTTAATCTCTTTACCCAACACAGAGGGGGAGTGGGCATTAACATCATTAAAATGGGCTGGGAGATCAGAGATAAAAAGGTTAAAAAGTCAAGGAGCCAAAACACATCCTTCTTTCAGGCCAATATTGGTTTCCAGGCGACGAGTCGTATGTCTACCGTCACCAACTTTGATCTGTACCCAAGTATCGGAGTATAGTAGTTTGATCATTTTTAAAAGTGTGTCAGATATACCCCAATTGAATAACTTCAACCAAAGGACCATTTGGGGCACAGAATCAAAGGCGGCTTTTAAGTCAATGAAACAGATATACAATTTTTGTTTCCTACATTTGGCTCTTTCGCCTAATAATGTTAAAAAAATCAAGTTAGTATAAGTTGATTCTCCCTTTCTAAAACCGGTTTGTAAATTTGGAATCAAATCCTCTCTTATAACCCAGGATTCCAATTCATCCAACAGACAACTGACAAATATTTTTGCATCTACATCTGTTAATGTTATTAAGCGATAATTTGTGGGGTTGTCCTGGGGGCCGCTTTTATAAATTGGTTGGATAATACTTCCCTGCATGATTCCGGAATCCGGCCTGTTTTAAGCACTTTATTAAACAGGAGCGTTAGTAACTCTGGCCAATTTTTTATGTTTGCTTTAAAAATGGCATTCGGTATTCCATTCGGGCCAGGCACTCCATTAGATCTAAACTTATTTATTACTTTTTTAACTTTATCAATCTACCATGGCTCAATATCAAGGGAACTTGGTGGATCATAAACATTTAAGTCTGACACACCATCTGTTATCTCGCATTGGCAATGATGCGTAGGGTTACTTTTACCATCATCGCACTGTGGGCTTTGAAGAACAGTTTTCAAATTATTAAAAAAGTTTACCCAACTTAATTCATCAATATTGGCGCTGTTACTTCTATAATTACCACTTTCAAAGTTGTTGATAATACTCAAAAATAGCCGGGAGTCTTTAGATTTAAGAGCACAATGTAATTAAAACAAAGTTTCTTCATAATATGCTCGTTTAGCCTTCCAAATTTCGTTCCTGTATCCCTTTTTCAATTCTTTAATTTGTTGGAATATCGAAAAATACGATATTCCTTTTGCTTTCCTATACAGTGATCCTATTGTTTTATTAAGACTTCTTTTAAGATATAGTAAGTGGTGGGAAAACCACCCTGCATTCTTAGGATTTAAAATTAAACCTCCAGAGGGTTTCAAATTAGAGAAATTAACCAAAAGCGCGGAACATAAACAAGGCCAAAGAGCAACCATAGATTTCCCTTCAACATTAGCGTCTTGAACATCTAACATTAAACGGGAAAGGACTTCTAAAATATCTTTCTCGGTCTTGTCATTCCATATTAACCTTTTAAGGTTAAAAGAGGTAGAAGCAGTTTTGATTATTCTAGATTCTGGCAGATGATCAAAAGAAAAAGCGGAAAATATAACTTGAGGATTACGATCGCTCTCGATCCTTGGGTCTACCTGATAACTTTGCACTAAATTAAAAAGTTTCTCAGAGATTGCAATAGCTAGGACATTCAGCTGATGCAAAGTTGAACCACTTCTGCTGTATTCAAACGTAAGCTCCTGCATCAGTGAATTGCATATTACATGTTCCAGTTGCATGTGACATAAACAATAGCTATTACACTTGAATTCCATTCTATAAGGAAATAAAAGGTAGCATACAATTAGCACATGTATCCTTTCAGAAAAGAAAGAAATAAAAAAGAAAATGCAAAATGTAATCATCAAACTTAGGTACCTTGGCAGTGCTTTTTTGTAACACAAAATTATAAACAGTAGAATAGTCAGCAATCTGTTGTACAGTAGATTGAATGTGGTGCGTGTCAGAATTGGTACTAGATCTACCCACATTGGAACTTTGAGGATGAATACAAACATTGCACTTCTGAGAAGCACTATTGGTACCTTTGTAGTCAAACCATACATTATTGTCTTCAGCGGTTTCTGAAAAACATTCTGGTGGAGAGAGCTAAGGCATCAAGCTGAGACAAACTCTAACAGCTTCTGCTTTAGTTAAATCAAAGCTCCTTCATCAGTGAATTGCACATTATATGTTACAGTTCTGTGTGACATACACAATAGCTATTAGACATGAATGAATAAATTGTATAATGAAAATAAAGTAGTTTACGATTATGACACTGTGCCAACCAGTTCCTAAACAAAGTCATCTTTTTTCATTTTTATCGTCAGGTTGTGAGCAGAGGCTGAGTTTGAGTAAATTTGTGTGAAAGGGCTTCGTGAACAACAGGCAGGCAGAGAGGCGTGTGCACAAAGAATAGATGTGGTTTCTAAATGGTTGTCAGGTTTAGGCTAATTTAGGAACTAAATAGCGTATTTGCATAGGCCAAACATTACCGATCCCTGGTTAGAGTAGCGACGTAAGGGGCAATAATGAAGACAGAGTTCAAATGTTTGAGTATACTTAGAAAGTTATTATATCAAAGTAGTAGGATTGAAGTGTATTATAAAAAATGGAAGGGAAAAAGTAATAAAAGATGGAAAAAATCCATTCACGAATAACGTGAGTATCTTACAAGTCTTGAAGATTGCAGTCCAGGAGTTCTTCAGCGGCTTGAGATGTGTAATGTTCCAAGAGGCTATTATTACCATCGTCTGAGAAAAGTGAAGCAATCCAATTCATATCCTCGAAGGGACAGTAATGTTCCTCGAATGTTGGAGCGGCAATTTGAATAAGGAGGCAATCTGCGATGTTGGAGATCTTTCGCGGCTGCGCAGAAATCCCATTCCGCTACAATTCCTTTTTGCATTGCATTCACCATTGCTCCACTGCCAGAAAAATCACGATCATGGTTTTCAAGATAATGCATTACTTGCTGGATATCGCGAGCGATTGTTGGGATGTTGGCAAGGCATAAGCTTTCACAAGTCAAATGGACAAGTTTTGCAATCAAACAATGGTTGTACGCATATTGCATAAGTGTAGATAAATGTTATGTTTTAGCTGGCTCTGATAATAGATAGAGGCAGGAAGCCAAAAAGTTTTTCAGTTTTTTTTACAGTATTGATGTAGCTTGGCGTAGAGGCGTATTTTGTCAGACCTAGTTCTGAACTATAGAGAGCATAGCCATTTTTAGAAGTAGAATTAATAGTAGGATGGCCGCAAAGAGAGCGAGAATTATGGGCACTGTTCCTGTTATTAAAGAGATGATCAAATTAATGTAGTCTGGTATTAAAAGAAGAGCAGTTTGAAAGCTTGTTAGAAGGCTGTAGGAGACCGTGTTAAAAAAGTGTGCCAGACCTTGAGTGTGAGATGTGTTGAAATTGTGTAACAATTCACAAAGTGTAATTGGCGGTTCGTATTTAAAAGGGAGTGTATTTTACTTGAAGTTCGTGTTATCTGCAGTCGATAAATTTATTTTGCAGAAGTGAGGGAGACTTCTGTTCTGAACACTAGCGCTTTTAGTTTGGTTTGTTTCTTGAAACCTCGGACCTCGGACTCAAGCAGCTGGTGTCCACCCCCACCCACCTCGCCGGACACACACTCGACGCAGTCTTCTCTTCCAGCACAGACATCGAGTTCAGCCACGCCACAGAGCTTCAATGGACGGACCACAGCTGCGTACACTTCACCTTCAAGAGAACGACGACCCACCAACACCAGCAACAGGCCGCCCGCAGAAGCTGGAACAAGATCACAGCAGACCAGCTCGCCACCTCCCTGAGCCAGCACCCTCCTGCCAGCTCAGCGAACCCCAGCCAGGCCGCCGACAACCTCACGAAGTGGATCAGCAACTGCGCGGACGAACTCGCCCCTCTGAGGACCCCGCCTAGCAGACCCGGCAGCAAGAAGGCCCCATGGTTCACCAACGAACTCAAGAGCTCCAAGAAGAACTGCCGAGCCCTCGAGAAAGTCTGGAAAAGGGAACCGACACCGGACAACAGGACCTCCTACAAACTGGCCACCCGGAAACACCACCAGCTGATCCGCGCCGCCAAGAAAACAGCATTTAAGGACCGGTTGGACAACAACGCACACAACTGCAAGGAACTCTTTAACATCGTGAAAGAGCTTTCCAACCCCAGCGCAGGAAACAACGACGTCACCCCATCGCAAGACCTCTGCAACTCCCTCGCTTCATACTTTCACAACAAGATCAAGGACATACACAGCAGCTTCAACAACCAACCAACGCACACCGTGACCGAACAACCACCCCCCACCACCATCCTCCACGCCTGGACCCCGATCAACACCGAAGACACCATCCGCACAATGAACTCCATCCACTCCGGATCACCGACCGACCCCTGCCCTCACCACGTCTTCAACAAGGCCGACGCCGTCATCGCACCCCACCTGCGAGACATCATCAACACATCCTTCGACACCACCATCTTCCCGGAGAGCTGGAAACACGCCGAACTCAGCGCTCTACTCAAGAAACCAACAGCGGACCCCACCGACCTCAAGAATTACCGCCCCATCTCGCTTCTCCCGTTTCCAGCCAAAGTCATCGAGAAGACCGTCAACAAGCAGATGGCCGCCTTCCTCGAGACGAACGGATCCCTCGACCCCTCACAGTCCGGCTTCCGAGCCAACCACAGCACCGAGACCGCCCTCATCGCCGCCACCGATGACATCCGAGCCCTGATGGACAATGGAGAAACAGCGGCCCTCATCCTCCTGGACCTCTCCGCGGCATTCGACACTGTCTGCCACCGCACCCTAGTGCAGCGCCTCAGCAACGTCGGAATTCAGGAGAAGGCTCTGGAATGGATCGTCTCCTTCCTCGACGGAAGAACACAGAGAGTCCGCCTACCACCGTACAAGTCAGAGGCCTCCGAAGTCATCTGCGGCGTCCCCCAAGGATCATCTCTGAGCCCCACCCTCTTCAACGTCTACATGAGCCCCCTCGCGGCCATCGTACGTAAACACAACCTCAGCATAATCTCCTACGCCGACGACACCCAGCTGATCCTCTCCCTGACCAACGACCCCGCCGCCGCCAGAGCCAACCTGCACGAAGGGATGAAAGAGGTAGCCGAGTGGATGACGATCAGCCGCCTGAAACTGAACTCGGACAAGACGGAGATCCTCATCCTGGGCTCCTCACCCTCCGCCTGGGACGACTCCTGGTGGCCTCCCGCCCTGGGCACCGCACCCAAACCGACAGACCACGCACGCAACCTGGGCTTCATCCTGGACTCCTCCCTCTCCATGACCAGGCAAGTTAACAAAGTCTCCTCGACGTGCTTCAACATCCTACGCATGCTACGGAAGATCTTCTGGTGGATCCCCACCGAGACCAGGAAGACCGTCACCCAGGCCCTCGTCACCAGCCGTCTGGACTACGGCAACGCCCTCTACGCCGGTACCACCGCCAAGCTCCAGAAGAGACTCCAGCGGATCCAGAACGCCTCAGCCAGACTCATCCTCGACATCCCACGAACCAGCCACATCTCCGGACATCTGAGAGACCTTCACTGGCTCCCCGTCAACAAAAGAATCACCTTCCGCCTCCTCACCCACGCACACAAAGCCCTACACGACCGAGGCCCGAGTTACCTCAACAGCCGAGTCAACTTCTACGCTCCCAAACGCCACCTCCGTTCAGCCAACCACGCCCTCGCCGCCGTCCCCCGCATCCGAAGAGCGACCACAGGAGGAAGGTCCTTCTCCTACCTGGCCGCCAAGACCTGGAACTCCCTCCCGACCGACCTGCGCCTGACCCAAGACCAACTCTCCTTCAGGAAGAAGCTGAAGACCTGGCTGTTCGAGCAGTAGCGGCACCCCCCCCCCCCCCCCCCCCCAGCGCCTTGAGACCCTACGGGTATGTAGCGCGCTCTACAAGTGTCAGTGATTGGATTGGAAATCTGATTTCAAACTAGGAATTGAAGGCCAAGTTGAAGTTTGGGAGTTACTTTGTGTGCGTGGGAATATACATTGCCACAGGAAGTTACTCTGTTTGAAATAGTAATGACATGCGGTGTGCCAGCTCACATTCCGTAAGAGTGCATGTTATTGAGCAGCAGATAACTGCTGTTAGAAAGCTGTGTGAACGTTAGTCTCATTGTGGGAGTTGGCATCCTTTTAAGAAAGAACGCAAGATTGGGGGCTGTAAGCTTAGAAGCGCCATGTAGTTGGACATTCTTGGATAGTAATAAATGACTGCCATTATGGTCGCACTATTCACCTGTGAGAAAAACTTCTGTATGCTCTTTAAGACAGTGATATGTAAATGGGAGAAACCACTGCTCGTGAATAAACAAGCTACCTTATATAATTACATTCAACATGACAAACAACATGTACACCTAGCAGAAAACAACAACACTACATACTGTGGGAAACGTGGCTAGCCATGTACACAAACTAAACATGTGGGGCAAAGAAGGTTTGGGTCTGTTTGCTACCTGGCCTAGACCACTCTAATTTATTAAACAACAAAGATGGCCAGATAGAATAATTCAATATATTGCCACCACACCTAGCCAAAAATCCTAAGCGGGCAAACTGTTCAGTCAGTAATTTTTTACTTATTTCATAATTTTACAAAAACATTTCAATACATCCAGAAATAAAGAACACTCTCATAGCGAAATTCACATTTGACACCATATTACAAAAACATATTACAAACAATATAAATGAAAAACATTCATATAAACACAATATACAAACAGAGGGAAAGAAAAGATGCCTCTAATTATTTCATTCATGGGTTACCAGTCCTACTAACATATAAACAGACAAGCGGCCGTTCACTCCTTTCTTCAGGCCTGCTTGTTTGACTATGCTGGAAACTCTTAATTTCTAGGGTCTAATTACAGGGGGATTCTATCCTGAACTACAATCCTGTAGCACCCCTTATAAATCCTGTTCCAGCACAGGGTCGACGCGTTTCGAACCCGGCATTTGTTTGGGGGTTCTCCTCAGGACATGGACTGGAAATGGCCTTCACTGTAATTCTTTGATTCTTCCCAGAGTGGCTGTATATGGTTCGTGGGGAACAAATGACATTCTCACGTTAATTCTCGTGTCTGGTGGCGCGTTGCGCTGTGGTGGCTTGTTAGCGACAAAGTCCCCTAAGCTTCTTGGTCGAAACAATTCCGATCGTGTTTACTTGAGTATTTGTTATCATTTGGTAAAGATTTTCGGCGTTTCATTCACCACGTGAGACTTTTTATTTGTGTATCCGTTTGTGCGCCTTCCAACTCTCTGCATCCACATCCGGCATCAGCGCGCATCACGTGATCATGGCACCTCTGCCTCATAATGCAGAATGCGGGGAGAGATGGTAGCAAAATATATGCGAAGGTGGCAAGTACTTATCGATTATAAAAGTATATAATGCAAAGTCTTGAGGGCATGTGTCAGACAGAGTTGAGTATGCATAGCACAGACATGTACATGTCAACATACAATGATGGTCAATTGAGTGAAGTGGACAATGGACGCATCCATGATAGTACAGACAGTCGGGAAGATTACGGAATGGTAGCGTGTATGTGCCTCCTCCCTCCCCCTCCGAATTTTAGGGTAGTGGGCTGGCTCAGTGTACGCAAGGCTAGCGTAGGGGTATGAAGAAGAGGCACATTTCTCTGGATGTGGTTCTCTTCCGGATTGACAAACGTGTATGCCAGGTCTGTGCAGCTTACACCGCCACGAGGCTGCTGCAGTGAGCGAAGGTGGCTGCGTGAATGATGCTTTCAGTGTGCTGGTATCTAGAAACCGTCATGGACGCTGCAACGCATATATGCGCCTCAGTTCACCTTTCGACACTGCTGTATGTGAAAGAGGGTCCTCCACGTGCCGGCGGAAGCATCTGGGCCAAGGTATGCGAGCTCGATAGCCTCCTGAAATTAATCCTGGCTACCGCGACTCAGGCACACAGCGCCAAGCCTGAGGCCCAGAACCATGGAGTGCTCTGTATACTACTAACACAGTAGTCCAACAGGTATCAACAGTGGAGCTGTGTTTCGATACCATAGTGGGTGATGTTAGAACTGTATCTGAGAGTGAAGATAAAGCTTCTCCCTTCGACCAGGTGCAACCAACTCTACGTCCCAACAGTGGAATGGTGTCTTGATCCCACAATGGACAATGTACGATATTACCTGGTCCTCCATTGAGGTGCATCAAACTCTGTGATTCCATAGTTAACTGTTGCATATGATTATTGGGCTTGGTTGACTGCAGTCGCTGGACGACACAGCGGTACAGCAGGTCCGAACAGTGAAACGGGGTCCTAATTATATGAATGAGGATATCAGCAGGTAAAGTCTGTGATGATTTGGGTGTACCTCCTCCGATCAGGTGCAACCAGCTGTAGGTCCCAACAGTGGAACGGTGTCTTGATCCCACTATGGGCAATGTTAGAACTGCATTTGAGAGTGGGGATGAAGGTACTCCCTTCGACCAGGTGCAACCAACTCTAGGTCCCAACAGTGGAACGGTGTCTTGATCCCACAATGGATGATGTCCGATATTAGCTGCAGCTCAGTTTTGATTGGCCTCACTCCGTTGAGGTGCGTCACAGTCTGTGCTTCCGTAGCTAACTGCTGAACAGGATTATTGGTCTTTGTTGATTGTAGTCGCTGGACTACAGCACGGTACGGCAGGTCCCAACAATGAAACGGGGTCTTGATTCTATGATTGAGGATGTCAGAAGTTAGAACTGCATCTGAGAGTGGAGATGAAGGTACTCCCTTTGACCAAGTGGAACGAACTCTAGGTTCCAACAGTGGAACGGTGTCTTGATCGCACAATGGAAGATGTCCGATATTACCTTCTGCTTGGTTTTAACAGAACTCCTTCTGTTGAGGTGCATCACACTCTGTGCTTCCATAGCTAATTGCTGCACATGATTATTGTGCTTAGTTGACACTAGTCAGTGGAGTACATTGCGGTACAGCAGGTCCGAACAGTGAAACGGGGTCCTGATTCTATGATTGAAGATGTCATAAGTTAAAGTCTATGATGATTTCTGTGTACCCCCTCTGATCAGGAGCCACCAACTCCGTGCTTTCGAATCCAACGGTACGTGGCTGTGAGGTGTTAATGACCACTGCCTCTAGCCTACACTGCGGTTAGCAGGGTTAATAATTCAGATCGAGTGGTGATTATTTAATTACAGAATCCAGTAGTCAAGTAACTACATCATCTATTGTAGTTCCAAAATTCTAATGTTTCTTTGCTCACTGCTCTGGCTGTGAACAAAGGCTTCAGGGAGCCTGAAGGGATTCCAATGCCCTCGCGCTCCCTTAAGGCTTTGTTTTATTTGTTAGAACATTCTACCCTCTAGTGGTAGAATGTTCTAATAGCCTTATAGCCCTTCGTAGCTGGGCTATACCGGCTATTAAAGTCCCTCTCCCTTGATAAAGGCCCAAGCCGAATGCTGGAGATGGCTTTTAATAGCCGGTATAGCCTGCTACGGCGGGTTATAAGGCTATAGTATACATGCTTGAAGAACTTATTTTAGATGAGTTATAGGTTTAGTAAAATGACCAAATTCATCTTGCAAGTCCAAAGGTACAGTGAATAGTGTACACTGTGGACAGATGAAATCCCAATTTGAATTGTTTAGATTTATTTATTGTAAAGTTTTCTGTAATTTATGTTGTTGTATTTTTTGAAGTGGCAGTGAGAAAATGATACATTGTTGTGTGTTTGAGTGCTGCCTTCAATTAACAATGCAGACAGTAGTGTTCACAATTCAGTTCGACTCGCTATTGTAGATGATGTAGTCCAGTAAGAAGAGACATTGCTGTAGTGCGCTCTGTCTGCACCACTCATACTCATTATTGCAGGCTCCGCACATGGTCTTTGTGGCTTCACGCCTTAAAAACTGTGGCGCTCAAGTCAATGCCAAGTGGTGGTGGGCCCTTGCTTAACGGTCTCTCTGGCCAACACTGCAGACAGCAGTGTTCACATTTGAGATCGAGTCGGAATTTTAGATGATGCAGTCCTGTAGGAAAAGACATTGATCCAGTGCGCTCTGTCCGCACGACGCATATGCATCATTGCAGGATCCGCACACTCTTTTTATTTGCTTTGTGTATGACAAACTGGGCAGCTCAAGTCAATTCTATGTGGCTGTGGGCGCTTGTTGAACGCTCTCTCTGGCCTATACTTCAGACAGCAGTGTTCACATTTGAGATTGAGTTGGTATTGTAGATAACGCAGTCCAGTAGGAGAAGACATTGCTCGAGTGCACTCTGTCCGCACCACTCATACGCATCATTGCAGGCTATGCACAAGTTTTTTTTGCTTTGTGTATTTCAAACTGTAGAGCTCATGTCAATCCCACTTAGCTGTGGGCCCTTGCTGACCGCTCTCTCTGGCCTACATGGCAGACAGCAGTGTTCACAATTGAGATTGAGTTGCTATTGTAGATGAGGTATTCCTGTAGGAAAAGACATTGATCCAGTGCGTACTGTCTGCACCATGCATATGTAGTATTGCAGGCTCCGCACATGCTTTTTTGTTGCTTCGCTTATGATAAACTGGGCAGGTCAAGTCACCTTACGTAGCTGTGGGTGCTTGCTGACTGCTCTCTGTGGCCTATACTGCAGACAGCAGTGTTTACAATTCAGATTGAGTCGCTATTGCAGATGATGCAGTGTTGATGGCAACAGATATTGCTCCTAGTACGGCCCACTGCAGCACGCATCATCGCTGGCTGTGCACATACTGAATGCTTTTGATGTGGCTATGTGAGTGCACTAGAACTTATGGAGCGTTTATGATATAATCTTTTTGTGTATTATTTCAGATCTATTGATTACGTCTCAGTATAGCACAAGTGGTGGTTCTTTTATGATAGAATTATTTCTGTATTATTACACATCTACTGTCCCTAACTTACTGCAGCACAAATTATTAATTCTGTTAATATTGAATCTCTGTGCGTGATCCAACGATGACTGTTGTAGTTGATGCTAGCAGCAGCCATTCTCTGAGGGCTTTTTTACACTCACCCCACACGCAACCAGCACAGACGTCACTGTATATGTGACCCTGGTAATAAAAAGAAGTCGAGCGCACATGCCCGTACCCACTTCCACTATCTATCTGTGTCCGGGTGTTCATTATCTATGCATAATACTGTCTCTGGGTCGTACTATATTACGGTGTGCTGTGACCAGCATATGCAACCGTATTACCTCTGGTATTGGAGAAGATTTTGGTTATGTAACTTTTAGGTGTATGGCTATCAGAGGTGGAAGGCTACTTTACAGACCATGAATATTGATGAAGATGATGGTTGCAAGTTGTGTGTAGTCAAAGATATGTGTATATTGCGAAAAGTTTAGAAAAAAGCTCTCTAAGCAGATGTATGTCTCTTGAAATGCAGTACAGATGTTGACTAAAATGGGTGGCGTTTTCGAACTGTTACAATGGGAAATGTTATGAACTAATGAAATGCTTTTTTTATGGTCACAATGCAATCGCACACTCAGTGCGCAATAAGACCGCACCCGATGAGATTTTGAGAAAATATATTTACTATAATATAAGTTTATTACAATTAGAAATATATAAATGTTTAAAATATTTGTAATTATCGCTTGCTCTCATATACACTTTAAAGTTATTTAGATATAGTTTTGAGACAAAAGAAAAATTAGAGAATGGCATATGAGGCGCGACACCGTACGTTTATAACGTAACACAGGGCGTGGCAGCGTGCATTCATCAGATTCGCAACGCGCAGCGGGCGTCACCCCATACGTACATGACCTAACACACCGCTTGGTAGTGCGTACCGGTCGCATACCACAGTAGCAGCTGGCACGAACTCATTTGTTGTTATGTGGGACGAGGTGCCACAAACCAGTCGGAAGCTAAATGCGCATCATTTAAATGTGGTGGATAGGATTCGCGTGCTGATGGAGATTGGTAGACTACCGGTACGGGACTGTAGTTTTCTCAAAAAAAGAAAAAAAAATGATATACATATTTTTGGGGGAATATATCAAAGATTACATAATTTCTAAAGTTTTAAAAAAGGATAATAGAGTTGCAAAATATTAAAAAAGAATTAGAAAACATAGGTTTTATAGACATTAAAATATGAAATTCACATGTATAAAACCTTTAAAATTCACTGAAAAAAACATAGGTTTTACAGACGTTATAGTTAGGAATAAGCATTTAAAAAACCTTAGAAATTCACTGAAAAAAAACATAGGTTTAGGGGACGTTATAGTTAGTTGGACATTTGACTCATGTCAAACCAGAGAGATTTGCCAGTTATAGTTAGTTGAGCTAACCATAACTTGCACGCCTCCAAAGTATCTCTGTCTTTACATGCTAAAATGCATATAGTCATTTCACAAACGTGAAAATGAAAATTTAGCAAGCAGTGAGAGAGGTGATGATTTTGGGATCCTCCCTAACCTAGGGAGAGAACCAAGCATATTCCTTGAAAACCAAGAGCACATCCTGCTGAATGATTCAGTGGTGGTCCTAACCTCTTAGGACCACCCCAAGCACAGTTAGGAGCAAAAATACAATCCCAACCAAAGGCCCTGCAAAGCATTATGGGATGAGCTTAGCCTAACTATAACTACCTACTGGTGACCAGCAGTTGGTAATATATATTGGTCAGATGTAACACTCGATAAAGGTTCTTTCAAAATGCTACCTCATGGAGGGAACTAAGAAATGGTACCTAAATGGCATAGCACACAGGTGCTTAAGAGGTATACATATATTCAGTCTAAATCAGGCACAATAGGTTCACTTCCTAACACACTAATCACATTTAATAAGCATTGAAGAGGCTACTTTTTATGCTTTCTCATGATAACCTATTTGAGAAATGTGGTGTCTATTATTGCAGATAATGCCCATGTGTGTCTTCCATATCTGACTAAGAGTATATGTTTATATATGTTAAAAGGTATGGCCTTGTATGCAATACTTGGACTGAGCCACTCCAAACCAGTGTTTGTCAGACACAAACCTAGTGGAGTTATCTAAGAGAATTTGGACACTTTTCGATTGCCAGTTTTAATCAAGTAAAATCAAAAGGTAATGAGGTGGTGTTAACAGTTCGTCCACCACATTTAAGCAGTTAAGATGTACTTCTTGAGAGACTACACAGTGAACATCATGACTATGGCAGAGGTAGTTGAGCAAGACATGAGTCTCTTCTAAACCTACTGCATAAGGATGGATCTATAGAAGGGGTATAGCTTGCCCCTGAATTGACGCCTGAGCGGCATAAAGAATGTAGAGAGCTACTGGGTTGATTTTCTACTATTTAACACCTGCCTGAATTACTAAAATTCATGAGATTAATATTTGTCAAAAAGAAGACGTATTGCAAGTCTGACTGGGTCCAGACAGAAGTGGCCAGGTAGTTGGATTTAGGGGTGATTGAGCAATCTCATAGTCCTTGGGCAAGCCAGTGGATTTGGTGCCAAATCAAGGTTCCAGAGATGTGTGCTTTTGGGTGGACGACCAGCCCTTAGCGCAGTCACTAAGACAGATGAACAACTGATTCCCAGAACTGATGAGTTTGTGGACTAGATTAATGCTGAACAACGCTGGAGCAGCTTTGATCTGAGCTATGGTTACTGGCAGATTGATTTAGCACCTAGTGCAAGGAGAAGGCTCAATTCATTTTCAGTTTGAGGTAATCTCCTTTGGGTTAAATCGTGCTCCTGCCACTTTTCAGCACCTGGTGAGCTGTTAGGGCTAGAAGGACTTTCTGTTGTTGCCCTTGTTGACATTACAGTGTTTAAGAATTCATGAGAGCATCACCTAAATAACCTGGCTCAGTCCACTGTAGTCTACTATGGGCATCAGGTGGGCAGTGGGAAGATCCACCTGTTTGATGCCACGAAGATACAGTCAGCATTGGAAAGGGAAGTATCTACTACCCAGATACAAGTGGCAGTCTTTCTAAGAGAAAATGGTTGCTATAGGAACTTTGTAGCTAACTACAGGACAGTAGTCACCCATTTGACAGCTTTGACTTCTGTGAAGCAGTTTATGAAAGTGGGTTTATCTGAGAAGTGTCAAAAGTATTTTCTGAAGCTTAAGATTGTGCTGTCAAATGTACCTATACTAAAGGTTCCGGACTACAGACAACCCTTCAGAGTGCAGGTGGACACCTCAGAGAAGAGAGTTGGAACAGTGCTGGCTCGACTTGATGGCAAAGGTAGAGAAAATCTGGTGGCCATAATAAATTATAGGTCAGTAGCTGATTGATTTAACACCTCGTGCCAGGAGAAGACTGAATTTCCTACCAAGCAGGTCATTTCTAGTTTAAGGTAATCTCCTTTAGGTTGAAACAAACTCCTGACACATTTCAGCACCTGGTGAACTAAGAGCTCTATGGGCTAGAAGTTCTTATTGTTGTTTACCATGATGATATTGCAATGTTTACCAATTCACAAAAGCACCACCTAAATGATCTATAACTTGTCCATCAAGGCAGGCAAGCGCCCGGATGGGGCAGTCCACTGCAGTCAAGCATGGGCATAAGGTGGGAATTGAGAAGATCCACCTGTTTGATGGCAAGATACGGTCAGTATTGGAATGGGAAGTTCCTAGTACCCAGACACAAGTAACAGTCCTTCTAGGACAAAATGGTTGCTGCAGGAACTTTGTAGCTAACTACAGGGCAATAGTAGCCAATTTGACAGCTTTGACTTCCATGAAGCAGTCTAAGAAAATGGTTTTGACTGAGGACTGTCAAAAATGTATTCCACTGTCAAATGCACCTATAATTTAGGTCATGGACTACGGACTACCCTTCACAGAACAGGTGGACACCTCAGACAAGTGAGTTTGAGCAGTTCTGGCTCAACTTGATATCAAAGGTAGAGACCATCTGGTAGCCATAATAAATCATAGGTTACTACTCAGAGAACAAAATAGGTTGCCATTGAGAAAGGATGATATGCCATAGTTTGGATTTTAAGAAGGTTCCTTCCATATCTGTTTGGTAGATAACAAACATCTTAAGTTATTGATCGCAATGAAGGGTGAGAATCCCAAGTTACTGGGGTGTCTATCTCACTGAAAGGTCTAAATTCCATAGTGAGGCACAAATCGAAATGAATTGTGGGAATGCAGATGGACAGTCCCAGCTTGTTTTACTAATATGATGAGCCGACTTCTCCTATAGTGAAGTAAGTTTCAATGTAGTCTGATCTGGGAGGCACATCTGTTGCAATGGGAATGGTTCCTCTGGGTAGTAATACTGTGTTCCAATGCCCTGATTATCCAACTGTGTACGTCTGTGTTAGATCCAGCGGTTCCCAGCAGACTGGGACACATCGAAGTCAGTCAGAATCCACCATCCCTGATAGGATGAGTACACTACTCGTGTACGAGAACCTGTGCTCCCTAGTGGGTAGCTTGGCACCTTGCTGTCAGGCTTACCCTCAGGGCTTAACAGTAAACTACTGGCCAAACACCACACTCCCAACACACTATGTACGCCAAAAAAATATTGCACACAGCATGTATAAAACACTGGTTTTTGCATTACACACACATTGAAATCAAAACGAGATACGCATGTATGTACACTTACAGTTATATGCAATTGGTGAACTTGCACACTAGCAGCAGAACAGCATAAACATATATGCCCTAATCAGAGGTATTGATCCAACACTGCATTCCTCAATATCACAGACCCCCAACAGTTGCAATGGTCAAGCATTAACAGGTCTTTGACTACGCCTCGTGACCCAGCCCCTCAGTCCCGCATCTACACTAGCCTACGAAACAAATTGTACAGGAATGTAAATGTAAATGTACAGGAATTTATATAGCGCAAATCACTGAGCGGTTTCTAAGCGCTTGCTTAGGGAACCCGTCCTGGTATTCCCCTGTGAGATAACCCCGGCAGGGTATCCGCAAGGTGAAAGCCAGGCATCCCACCGCGAGGGGCCGTTGTGGAGATTAAGCAAGCTATTGCCCAGAGTCCCAGAGTGTTAACCCGTGAATCGAGTAGGCACCGGAGCGAGAATTGTCGAGTCCATGGACATTTTAGGACTCAAGACCCCGCCGAGCCGGGAATTGAACCCTGGTCCCGGGCTGACCTCTGCTTCCAGGTCTGCCTCCTCTAACCAGTGAGCCACACTTCTCCACTTGCCCCTGCTGGCACCAGGTTGATTAGATTGCCACAACCACCTAAAATGGAAAGAAACAGTTACTTAGTTTCATCCATCGGGATTAGCCCTCCAGGCGCCTAGTGGCACCTGCATGAGTGGGGGATCCCTGTCCCCCCCGTAGGCAAAGTTTGTGACCCAGGAAGCTGGAGCACTTCCAGTTATAGAGACATATTTTTCCTGAAGCAGAGGTGTGAGTTTTAGTAGCTCCCAGGAGCCAGCTGTAGGTGCCTACAATGCACAACAAAACCCCTAGGACCCTGTCACAATGTTCTCCAACACAAAGTACCTTGTGGCGCGGGTCCAGAGAGAGGGAGCCAGCCACCTTGGATGGGGGCAGTAATGTCAAGTACTGTCTTCATCCAAATCTGGAGGTCAAAGACAGCCTCAGCTCCCAGGTCATATCCCCTAACAACCCTTAGACACCATATGCTCTGCACGCTAGCAGAGGTCCTCTGGTTGCAAGCATAGGTCCCTCAATCACTGCAAGTTTTCCCTGCACTCAAACTCCACACATCCCGGCACTGCAGTTGGGCTGCTGACCTTTACGCGCATACTCCTCTGCACATTGTGATGACGGTGTACATCAGAACAGTCCTTGTTTCAACCGATGATCACTTCCACCCTTTTTGTGCTGCATCCTGCATGGTCCTTGCGATCTTGTGGAAACAGGGAGATCCTTTTTGTCCCTGGGGTCTTGTGAACCGAAGGCCAGTTCACCGGCCCTTTGAAAGTACTCATATTACTAGGACCATAACCTTTGGCACTAATATGCAGGCCAGAAACGTCCAGGCAAAATCCATCAAGTGATAGTCCCCATCCTGGAGCACAAAAAGCTCCAGGCCACCACAAGGCTTCAGATAATCCAGTTGCATTCCCCAGCCCTATTGATTCCTCTTGTCAGTAGCCCAGCATTGAAGCAGCATACTATGGTTCCAGAAGAAGTTTCTCTAACTTCTGAAGCCAAAACCCAAGTAGTTATTCCTACAATGACCTTTCAAGATGAAATTTATTCAAAAGGTCACCTTAGAATGGAACAGGCCCTCTCTAAATGTTGTCCTATCTGCCATCCTACCTTGGGAGGATTGATCACTATCTTTCGTGAGGCCAAGACCTTGCCCCTTGGAATGCAGGTCCCCATTTCATTCCCACATAACTGTCCCAGAAAGAAACCTCGGAGTAAGAGTTCTGCAGTGTACCTTGAGCCCCTAGTTTAAGGCCTTCAGTAGGGAATGCACAGATGTAGCTGCCCCCCAGCACCCAGATGTGAATTGGAGATGGGCCAACAGGCATACAGAGCCACGAGTATTAAAATGTCCCGTTCTGTAAAGTTTTAGGCACAGTGGTCCCTAAAATAGGATGATGAACAAGGCGAAAGATGAATATAGATTCAGAGTCAATACTATATTTGAAGCTGTCCAGCCGGACAGGGATATTTTAATAATTACATATTTCAGAGGCAATAAAGTGGGACACAAGCCTGCATTCAACTTAACATATAAAACGAACAAGGAGTAACAGAAAAAGGGTGAGGCAGAGTGATTTGTTTGTCTGTTGCACAATCTGATAGCACAAACTAGAATGCGGTAGGATACCCGTTAAACATAAACAATATTCAATAGGAAAGTATATATGGTGTACATTGAGTTGACAGCGTTTTGATCCCTTTTACAAATATTTGGGATCATCATCAGGACATTTACATTAGCATGCCTGAATACAATTGCCTAAGATCAGTACGGGACCACTGATATGGAAGTTAAATCACGAGGGCGGTGTCAAGCCTGGGTTGTTGGGGAAGGCTTGGGCATCATGGTGAGACGGAAAATAAAGACCGTAACAGTTGGTCCAAACACAATCGCATCCGTGGTTTCACAGTTAAGGGAATTGGAAAAGATCAGAATCGACATATTAAAAGGAACCTCTATGATCAAGGCAAGCCCTGTGCCGGCATCTCAGGGAAAATCACTTCTCTAAAGTGACATTTCCACATACGTAATGTCAGATGCACTCGCACTACCGGAGAGGAGTCGCCATTACATTGATATCAAACACTACACTGTTGCTGTTTAGCAAGTAGGAAATGCTGCTCAATAGCCTTTCCCTGCATTCCCCCATGCAAATCGAAAGCGAGAAGCATGCCCCGTCATACCGAACACATCATCTGGTGCGATTCATAACCATTGCTTATAACACACATGCGCATATGCTCTACCTCTTCCCAACAACGCACCCTGTCCCCAGTGAGAACTCCGATATAGCAAGAGACAAGTAGAACCTTGGCATGTAGCTTTTCAAATGACAAGTTGAGTAACAGTAACCTGCGCAAATAGGCCCCACCAGGGCCAACCTGTGGTACGATTGATGAGCTACCACCTTGGGTGGCACAACCAGTGCTGCAGGCCCATGGAGGAATATTCACGGAACATTCCCTGTGTATATGTCGTATCCCTAGACAAGGGACTTAGAGCTAACTCGAATCGGCCAATCATGTCAAGACCAATCGCCAGTATGCATGTGACAAGCTCACCGCTTTGGCACTGAATGCCAGTGTCAGATGCTCTCAAAGTCTTAAGCAGCCAAACAAGGTCAAAACGTGAGGTCAGAAGCCAAAAAGGTCAGGGGAGACCATGCCAAAAGATTCCAGGTCTAACAATGTGGTGTCTTGCTGTTGTTTTTTGGTTTAGCACAGCACTAATCTCATACTAATTTTCAAAGGCAGCTGAAGTATTCTTCACCATATGCACAAATTATACCCTTGGTATGTTAAAGGTGTTTAACAACAACTCAGAGACTCAGCCACTTAAAGTCCCATTCACAAAATGCAAAGGAAGGTATTTTATAAAGTCTTGTAGGATGAAGCACTCCAAACTCCAGGTGTCTCATATAAAATGTCAATAATCACCTCAATGTTCAGCTAAAATATCTAGATAGCCATTCATATAATTTTTACTTTAACAATAATCATGCCACTGCCAATTTGCATTCAGTAGTATAATTCTTTATTTTACTAATTCAATATTGTTTAAATCGAGAAAGATCTATTACATGTAATAATTGATTATCATGTAGGAACTACAAAGAATAAATGCGTAGCTGAAATTGTAAATGTGAAAATTGTGTAAACAATGTCCACTCAGCTCTCAACAAACTGTAGTTGTCTCTATCTGGTATGAAAGTTTTTCAATAATTAGGGGCTTTTGCTTCCTATTTTGATATTTTGTAATTTGGAGAATTTATCAATTCCACCATGTATGGTAAATATTTTTTAGAGAGTGATGTGGTACAAACCATTTAGAGTTTTTGATTATTAGTTGTATTGTAGTCTATATGGGTGACCAAAATGGTATTGTGATTGAATTATGATATGTTTAAGGAAATAGGAAGGTTTAGGAACCACACAGGCTACTATTGATTATTGTATGTTTAGAGATGCTTGCATAGTGCATGCGATACAGATGCCTCCCAGGTCCGAACGGTTGCTGAAAATTGAGTACGGAGGTATCCTGAAGCCTAACAAAGACGGTGACTTACATGTGCTGATGGAGGTTGCTCGAGTCTCTTAAGGAGCATTTGCATAAAGTTGAGGAGTATGGTAGTCTTCTGGTGCACAATTAAGATGGCTACTTATATGTGCCAATGGATGTTTTCTGACTACCATAACTTAGTCGATAGGATACCTCAACACAGTGGTGATGTGTGAGGTGGGCGAGGGCTTCCTGAGGAGATGCCAGAAACATATTGGAGTCGAAACATCGACAAAAAGCCCCAGAATGGTTGAGAGCTGGAATGAACAGAAGGGGCTGACTAATTTACACAAGCTATGTGTATTACTTTAAACCCATAGAAGTGTATATAACAATTGTGGATTGTATAGTGTAGTGCTGTTGTAAATATTGTATATTATATGTATTATGCAAGCGCTGCATTGTCTGCACTTTTGAATCACTTTTTCAAACCATACCTGTGTTTTCTTTACTTTCATTTACATTAATACATCTATGACGGAAATTCTGCCTGTCCAGCACGTATTTTATTAAATATCAATATGTGTCTGCTTTGAGGAACTGACACTGAATAATTAACTTTTTGCTGTAAATGAAGTAGAATTCAGAGCCCGCACACCATTAGATGATTACTCTGACTTAAAATTATTGTTAGGTGACTTTCTCTATATATTGATTTATGTTTAGCCAAGTCACGTGGGCGTATTGGGTTGTCTTTGTTTCGCATCTAGAGATGACAGGTGCGACACACTTACATTCTTAAACGTATATTGTCAGGTGCAAACATGCAGTATTATTGAAATGTTATTGACGAGTGTGAATTCTACAATACAATGATCATAATCAAATATTATGGGAATGTTCAGAAATATCATGAAGGTAGCATAACTTGATAATTTTTGTGCTGTAAGCAAATTTGATTATTATTATGTGGTCAAGCTTCTATGATATCACTATTGCTATTTTTCTATATATAATAATAGATTTTTTTATGGTGTAATATATATTTTTGTAGCTACTATGATCAGTAAAACTTGGATGGATCGTTTTACTTGCAAACAGATGTTTCCTTTACATGATTTGTGTGTGTGTGTGTACATATAGATACATGTTCGTTTCTCTTGAATTAATGTATGGTTATGTTCAATTTGACATTGCTAGTAGTAATTATTGGTACAGTACATTTTCGTATAAAATTGATGGTAGCCTACATTAATAAGGATTCTATACTTATAATGATGCTTTTTCTTTACAAAATCCATCATTTGATTATGTCAAAAATATTCTAATTTAATACCTTTCCTTCTGCAATTTTTGTTTTTTTCAGACTGCTAACATGCTTGATAGGACGTTTATTAATATAAATTATAAATTGGTGTATTGCGTTCAAAGGATTGTAATTGACATGTTTTCATATGTTTTGTACAATATTTTAATTATTGGCTAATTGTAGCATATGTATGTGTCTTTCACAGCCCTGATGAAGCACTAATACAAAACAAAAGGCGTTGGCTGGTCTCATCTTTGATTTTAAGTATCATGAATTTGTAAAAAAAAAGAATTCAACTACTGGATAAAGAATGGGTTGGGCATGATTATTGTGAACCCAAAGAAGATATGAATAGACCTTTTACATATTCGCTCTAAACATTGAAGCAATGACATTCTATATGGAATTCTTGGAGTTTTAAGTGCTTTGTCCTGTAAAGAACCATACAAATCTAGTGTGTATACAGAGACCTAGGCCTGCCACTTGTAGGGGTGGGTGGTAAAATCTGTTCTGTTGACGGAGTTCACAGAGTTTTTGTTACTCTGCACGTTGCTTGAAGGGCAGAGTTCAGCCTAGGCCGTGTAGTAGAGTTTACTGGCACCACCCACCACTAGTATGGTGTTTTGATTGCCTATTGAAAGACATTTTGTTTTGTTTTCTATGCTGATGTGCTATCCGTCCAATGTGGCTGCGCGTTTGCTGCACTTTGTCCTTCCAGATCGCCGTTTGTCACTGTCATGTCTGTGGCTCTAAAGTTAGAGGAAGAAGCCAGACTAGGGAGGCAGTTGGTGGGTTTATCACTGAAGAAACCAGTTTTTGTTGGGCATAGCGTGCATTGGCGATTCTGGGTCACCAGGACAATTCAGGGGAACCCAGAGAGGAGTGTTCCACAAAGAGAGGGTGCTGTGTGTAGCTCCCTCCCCTAGCTGGCCTACCTGACACTGCCTGGTTGTGGTCTGCATGAAGTACTGGCTGCCTTCTGCCTCTCTGGGCAGTACAGCCAGAGAATTGTGGTGGTGATGGGGACTGCTATAAGTTGTATGCCCCGGTGATGTAGAAAGTAACAGAGCAGGGGGAAAAACAATGGAACATGTGGCATAAGTTAGCAGGAAGGTTGCACTGACAGCAGGATGTGATTCTACACTATGGATATAGTATTGCTAGGAGGGATTAGTAGAGACAGGTATCCTGATACAGCAAGAATGATGGCCAGTGATGGAGCAGGCGGCGCAGGCAAATAGATTTAGGGAGATGGAGTGATGGAGATGAGAGGAGGTGGAGGTGGTATTTGGGGTGCACCAGCCAAAATTGTCGCACTGGGCCCCACCAGTGCTAAAGCCAGCCCTGGTTTGTAACATTTCCAGTGCTAGGTAACTGACACCTTAAGTCCCGAGCCAAATGACAGTGTCAACCCCTTTCAAAAGCTTTAATTTATTCATACTGGGACTGTGGGTTGTCACCTGACCCTACCCCTGGGTGTGAGTGATGCTATAACTGAGGCAAAGGGTTGATCTTGTATTTTATTGTATAATGAACTGCTTTAATTTTTGCTTCATTAAGCTAAAAATGACCCTGGCCTTTCCTGTCATAGTCTTTCAAATCTAAATGAAGAAGTCAATGATCAAAGCTCTCTTCCTAATCCCATTGTCATTATGACGGGGTTGATCAGACGCACTTGAGCAGCGCCTGAGAGAGAAAAGATCCACTGAGGTTACGTGAGTGTCTCTTCACTTTATTATAGTAATCATTTACATCAAGGAAGAAGTAATTAAAAGTGATAAGATCTAGATCTTTGGAGGGAAAGGAAACATTGATGTGAGATCTCAAGCCATTGCACTTAGCGTGTGTTAATTTAGCTTTAAACTGAAAAGAAAACGGGGTAAAATGGATGTCTCGGTGAAAAGCTTGGGCAAGTAAATTTTCCAAACTGAAAAGAGGTGACATTTTGCTGTTTTCAGGTCGAGCGTAACAGCGCTTGCACTGTCGATTAGCGACCTATTATTGATGGTTTGAGTTAAACTCCACCCACTGGTTGCTCTTGATTTTTATTGGTCTGTGCCCTGGTCAAAAAGGAAGATCATCCTGGAACCATTCTGAAGCCATCAGATGACTTCAGCTGAGCTATTCCTGTAATTATCTGGGGACGTCATCCCAAACCATCCTGAAGTATGCCTATAGGGGAAAATATTTAAATTGGATTACTCTTACTGTAATCACAAAAACTACTCTAAGATGGTGTTCTGATGACTTCCACTGGCAGGAAGTGATTAACTTTTACAACTCCACGAATACTAATTGACAACTTCAGGATGAGTGAGAATTACTTCAGGTTGTGCTCTAGACAATTTAAGGATGATTGTGGATTATTCCTGGATGATCCTATTGCTGCTTTAGGATGGAAGTTGATTACTCTGCAATGATCCGATGATAATTTCAGGATGAGTGTGGATTACTCCAGGATGATTTAATGATAACTCAAAAAAGAACATAGATTATTTAGGATTACATTAGGACAAATACAGAATGAGCGTGGATTACTAGACAATGACTATATAAGGTCTTTAAGATGGTTATGAAATACTCTTGCAGGGTTTTATGCCAATGGCAGGCCAAGTGTAGATAGCTTCCAGGTGGTTTAATGAATACATTAGAGTGGCTGTGGATCATTAATAAATCATTACGGGCTGGATTACACCTTTAAAATTCCATGGTACAAGCACATTAGCTGACTGCCAGTATTCCCTTGCGGGGTCCCACTATTAGTTTAGGAAAATGGATTTGCTGGTAGGGAAATATTTAGATGATCACCCCCTCAATGAACCTTCCTGTCAAAAACAGGCCTCCTGGATGCAATATGCCTTCTCTATACAATACCATGAATTATTTGCCATGCCATGAGTTCTAAAGTAAGGACTAGATTTACAAAACTGTCACTGAACGCAGCAAAACACCCAAATATGCTGCGTTGCATCACAGGATGAGAGCAGGAAAGTGCCATGTCTACCCTTCTCCCTTGCATCACTGCACCATTAGGCAGTCGAGCACCGTGCACATACATTTGCACTATGGTGCAAAGGCGTCTGCGAGAGTCTTGCTTAGGTTTTGTACTGGAATGGCCCCCTTGCAGTACAAAAAATACTATGCCTAGAAAAATCTGAAAACTTTTCCCATTGTGGATGAGTGTTGTTTGCTCTGGTTTATAAATCCTGAAAAGATTTTGCATCAAGTCTGCATTATAAAACTTAAGCAAACCCAAAACAAAACTTCCATAAATCCGGTCCCAATTATAAGATCAATATTCTCCTACTCTGGAAAGATTACTTTTTAAACTCTACCGTGAGATGTGGGGACTGTACAAAAGAAATCTCAGAAACATTCCTTTTGGCTAGCTTTGTGCTTTAGAAATACCATATGCATACAAAAGTAGTGGCTTCAACAATGTTATACTTTGCATTAAGATAAGATTAACAACTTGTGCAGCTACTCCCAAACTCCTGACTCACTGGGACTTGCCTTACTTTGCGGTACAGAGCATTATCTGAAGCTGTTTAATGTGGTGACCATTGGCAAACGACTGAAAAAGTAATGGTTAAATGAAAAAGAATCAAAGGAGATGTGTCAAAATGTAATTTTATTGATCAAAAACACACCTGTGGCCCCATAGGACACAGGATACTGAACATGAGAACATAAAGAAAGTCCAAGACAATGTTGCAGAGGGGAAAAATTATGCCAGAATACTACAAAAACAACAACAAGGCTTCATGAAAACCAACAACTTCAAATTTTGTTTTTAGATTCACAGTTTTCTTTAGTCCTCTTCCAGTATTGCAAATCTTAATATCCAGCTTCCTTCTCATAGTTCTGTTGTCCAGTAATGGCCAGTCTTCATCCCTGCTCATAGACTTCATAGAGTCTAGAGGAAAAAGAAATTAACATACATCAGCATCATGTTAACACCACTATTTTACCAGACCCGGCTAAAGTGGGGCACCTTCCAATTACTTCTGCAGCACACACCGGGAGGCAGTGAGCTAGAATTTACCATTACGGAATCAAAGTGTGAGCTGTCAAACCTGTGACAGGCAGTAAATAGCCATTACAAAGCGGCCTATACACCGCATGTCATTACTACGCATCCTATTACATCACATGTGCTCGGATGTATGACGTTACAACGCAGGCTATTACAACGACTGCCTTTACAACGCGGTTTTTACATCGCATACCATTACAACGCATAGCGCATTTGGGTGTTGGATAGTGAATAGTTTAATTTACTATTCCAACTCCAGTCCCCGTGGACACTAGGGAAGGTTATTGGATAGTAAATTAACCTATTCCCTATCCTAGAGCGCCCCCAGCGCAATGCGTTGTAATAGTTTGCGCTGTAATGACCGCGTTGTAATGGTAGTGCGTTGTAAAATTTTCGTTGTAAGTGATGTTTCCCCATGTGCTCTTACAACAATTGCGGTGTAATGGCTATCCAATTCATTTTGAGGAAACTGAGGCTCTTCAGTTTCTTCACAACGATGTGCACCGCCCCGCAGACGCAGGAACCAGGAGAGAGGAACCACGAGGAGAAAGGTGAGGGGGTTTGGGGGAAGGGTCGTGGTGGGGGTAGTGTTTTAGGGTTCAGGGTAGTCATGTGGTAGTGTCGGGGGGTCTTGCAGAGTAGTGTTTATGTAGGGAACGGACAGGGGAGGGCTGTGCTGGGTGTAGTGTTTTAGAGTAGTGTTGTGGTGTTTATGTAGTGTTTTAGGTTAGTGTCGGGGGTTGTGCAGGGAAGTGTTTGAGTGTTGGGAATAGACTGAAGAAGGGGGAGGGTCGTGCTGGGGGTAGTGTTTTAGGGTAGTGTTTGTGCAGTGTATGGTAGTGTTTTAGGGTAGTGTCAGGGGGTCATGCAGAGTAGTGTGTGAGTGTAGGGACCGGACTGGGGGAAGGGTCGTCCTGGGGGTAGTGTTTTAGGGTAGTGTTTTAGGTTTTAGGGTAGTGTCGGGCGGTCGTGCAGAGTAGTGTTTGATTGTAGGTGCTGGACTGGGGAAGGTCGTGCTTGGGGTAGTGTTTTAGGGTTTAGGTTAGTGTTGTGCTGCTTGTGTAGTGTAGGGTTTTTGGTTTTAGGGATGTGTTGGGGGTCGTGCAGGGTACTGTAGTGTTATTGTAGGGAGAAGACTGGGGTCGGGGAGGGTCGTGCAGGGGTACTACATTAGATAATAGTGTAGAGTCACTTACCTTGCAAACGTGTACCATGAGTATACCTTTACCACGCATGCCTTTGCGTTGTAATGGCATGCGTGGTGAAGGCATAGTTGTGGTAAAATGTTGCATTGGGATGGTATGTTGTAATTGACATTGCAAAGTAATACCTACCCGCCTTGTAATGACATCCATGGTATTGCTATGCAATGTAAATAGTCATATTCCTTACAGGCCAGTTCGTGCAGCATGTGCATTAATTCTCTGAGCTGTCTCGCTCTGTTAGGTAGATCGGTTCAGCTATCAGTGCGCCCACGCCAGAGTAGTGGGTCCGAAAAGAGGATGCCCACTACAATCCTTTCATGGGGCATTAATGAGGGGCTCCTTAATACATGTTTGGCTGTGTGTGGGGTGGCATTTTCCATTACACTGCTGCCGCATGTGGCCCTCACAAAAAACATTAGGTACCAAGGACGGTTAATGCAGGGAAGTGAATCGCAGTGAGCGTGGGCACTCCAACTTTCCCCATGGAAGGACAAGCAGGGTGCAGACAACCGGGTCAGGCCCACCACTGCACAATCTATAGTATTGGGCACTTTAGGAGATTCAAAGCGCTGATCCTCGGTTTGAGGCATAGCAAGCGGGAAGCAAAGGGCACGAGCAATCTGCAGCTTTATTAGTTCCAGGCCCCAGCGATGGTGCGAGTAAGCTGCTTTATGTTTCTTTGGTACCTCAGTACAGTGTACCTAGAAAATAATGGTCGGGCAAGACTCTGCAAATGGCAGGGTCAGGTTCGCTCCCCTCTGTGTTGTTTCTCAAGCAGGTCGAGTGAGGACCTCCATCTTGCCGAACTAGATAATGGCATCCAAGATGAGCACAGGGGCTGCCACTTCCTGCGCTGGTGGAGAACATCCTACCAGGGACAGACCATGCCCCGCCACCCAAATTAAACCGGATCCATTAATGGGGTTTACTGGCCTCGATGCAATGTCTGTGAGGTTCTCCCAAAGGCTAGGTCGCAGAGCCAGGGCAGGTCTGCTTGAGCCCTGCCACCCAAACAGGCGCACCATCCAGTTACTGCAAAAAGCCAGTACGTTAAATTGGTATGTTGGGTTTAAAAAGCAACACTTCTCATTACGAAGTGCATCTCCGCCACTTCCTTCATTTAGGAGGTAAGGTTGACCTTTTTGAACTTTTGGCCACACACAAACCAGGCGAGTATAGCATATATGAATACCCGACCCAATTTCCCACAAATTGTTTCTGCATGCCCAAGCTTACCTGAGATGCCGAAATCTCATGCAGTTTTCCTTTGCTGCGCAAAGCTCTGGAAAAGAATCAAAAGAGAGCAAGTACGCGCCTTCTTACCCCATCGACCATTGTGCCCTTTTGGTATTCCATTGGTACTGCAGTACAATGACGCCACAAAACCACAAAGCCAATGGTAAGCAACGGGAGAATGCATCCTTAGGTCAGTTTTCTGAATCTCCCCAAGATTTCTTCAGCAAACCAGACAGCTGTGCTCTCTGGTAGACTTCAACCTAAAAGGAAGCTTAAATAAGTAGATTCAATTTAAAAAAAATAGAAAAGAAGACTATGAAACATGTTAGGAATAACAAAATTGTGATGAAAAGATGGTGAAAAAAGAAATTGAGAGGGAAGTGTGACAAAACGGTTAGGGTGAAAAGAGAGAATTAAGGTACGAGAGGTAAAAAGGTGACAGAATGAGTTTCAAGCATCATATCTTATAAAGGTTATCAAGCCCAGGTGTTTTTATATCTTGTGATTTCACTAAAATTATATACATTTTTTTTTATATTTTAAGGACATTCAGCCATGCCTCTTATCCACTGGCCTGTTAAATCATATACATTTTTGTACCACCCACTGCAACATACAGTGACCAAAGGGTCAGCTCACTTCAGCCAATGACTAACTTCACTTTAATGTATTTCTCCCCTTTCATAAGAAACACATTGTGAGACAATGTAGTTCATTTCACTGTCAACAGCTGCTAGAGCAAGTGTGCTATCTGGGAAAAAAAATCTTCTCTTTTAGCTTTATTTAGACTGACGAGATTCATGCAACTTCTACTAACAACAAAGTTTTGCAAAAGGCATGAAGATACAAAACTACCACTGACAGCCAACTGCAGACCTATTTGCTTTGCCAGGTCAGGTTTTCCACTGTATTTTGTCCCTATAGTCCCAGTTTTATAATCTGACAAACAGAATTACAAAGGAGAGAATGCAAAAGATAACTCATCTGTGCTGCTCATACATACATGGATGTGAGAAACTCTGGAGTTTTGGTTCAGCAATAATCATGGTGGTTCCGTAATGATGGAAATGTCTCGGCCCCAGCAGTGACTGAAGAATAGCTTAGCAAACAGCATAGCCAACGTGAGGTGAATAACAGGCACTCCTGGAAGACAGCCAAAAATCGTCGAAGAGAGATGTGCCCAAAGAAAAGCCACTGGACTGACTCCATTGTGAAAACCATACGGACAGGACGCGCCAAAAAGGCAGGCTAAACCTAATACATTGCAGGCACTGAGGAGTATGCATCATACCTGCAGGAACTACCAGATCTGGCGCTATGACCAGAGCTACTGTCTTTGGAACTGAGACACCAGGATGGAAGTTTGGCGTCCACCCAAGATCCTGTGATTCTCAGCTAATCACGTAAGCTTCCTGTGACTAAAGGAAAAACAAATGTGACCAAGTGTAATATAATGGATGCCCTTGTAAAAGTGCTTCATTCCCTTCCGGTCAAGTTTTGTTCTATAAACTTTATTGAACAAGGAACAAGAACAGCCGACACGTTTTTCTCTCTATGTGGCGAGCAGTGCCAGGGCTTTCTCAAGGCTAAACGAATTGATCACATCATTCTGTGACTTTTTTTTCAACTTATTTCAATACAGAGTGTCACAGTATTATTGTTCCACAATCGATTTTTTGTTAAGGCAGAGGTAAAAATTCAGCAAAGTCCTTCGGGTAATCCGGTATTCGGCGACCCTCGCCGAATAATGGATTATCGGGAGGGCTTCGCTGAATATAGGGTGAAACACATGTCGGCTGTTCTTGTTTCTTGTTCAATAAAGCTTAGGTAATCTTCAACAAGAATGAAATGGACTACTTAAGAGATGAATGATTGTAGCAATGGATTTTGCCATCACAACATAAAAACAAAAAGGATTCATCCTTGCCATATGAATAAATCATCTATCTTAAAATATGGAACATATACTCACATTTAACCAAAACCCTTGATTTTGAAGCTCTTATGGTCCAGAGCTTCGAGTACGGTTCCTTCGTTACGCTAATTCTCAAGAAGCACTTCTAAAACACATTGTGCAGCAGCCAGACATTGCTCAGACGTGAGCCCCTTGCTCAATTTGCCACTGGATTAAAGCAAGCCGGGCGGAAGACGGATGTAATGCCAGAAACCGGTCCTCGGAAACTTGTTTCCGGTCCAGGGAAGGCATGGCTTGGCAGTTCGGGCTGGACTGTTCCCATGAGGCACAGGGTCAGACTGATTTGCATATGGCCATGTCTGAACTGGGACGGCAGAGTGGGCTAAAGAACGGTGATTTCCGTTGTCGCTGACATCTTAATGAAACGCGAAACAAGCTAACGTGAATAACGAGTACCAAACGCTAGCAGCTCAAACCATCGTGATGTGTAAATAATATAATCACAGGTAAAATCGTTAACGTGAATATTTAGTATGGGGAATGCCTTCTAGTTTAAACAATGGTGACATCTAATCCCGGCAGTATAAATGCGCTCTGAGAAATAATGAGAACTAGCACTAAACTTGCTGTACGTTTTTAGACTACACATGCAGAAAATAACGTCAGCGATAATATGAGATTCTCTCACCCAATTTTAAAATAAATTAACTTTGCGAATATGGAGTGAATAAAAATGGCTCTTTTTCTTAGATGATGTATCACCAATGCGGTCTGACTAACCTAAATATGGCACCTATGGACAACAAATATTGAAGATTTTTTATCTCAACACGGTAAGCTAACATCATGATGTACTGTACGTTATCTGTAAATAAATAGGTAATAGGGAACCAAGATGTATTTACAAATTAAGACACCATCTGGTAGTAATACGATCAGAGTATAAAACCCATTATATTACTTAATGGGCAATTTGAAATATCTAATCAGCTATCAATGTCTCCCACACTACAGAATATTATCATCTTTGATATCCAACTCCATGCAGCATTAAGCACTGTCTTGCTTAGGCCGTAGAAGCTTATCCTGATTCGAGTCTAAATATAGGTAAGCATATTTAAAATATGAGGCATTAATAGATAGGAAGTAAAGTTTAGACTAGGAAAAAGATCTCCGGTATTAGGCTAGTATGAAAATTAGCTACCCAGGCCGTAGAAGTAGTCATATAGGACAACTGATAAGAGAATAATTGAATATTTAAGTAGGATGTAACTTGTAGGATGTTTATGAGTCAAAACACACTATATCCTCTCTATTAACCAGGTCTCTTATCCTGAGCATGCAATCTTTAGGTGTGCAATCTTTAGATCTAAAATTCCTCCTTACTTCTATTCTATTTTTCTGACAATCTGTAACTAATATGATACCCAAGGGCACAATAAAACCTCTCACTGTGATAATACAAATGAGGCATAATTTTGTATCTGCTATCAATGTATACTAATGTATAACTGAATTATATGCTCTCATGTTCTTTGAGTTATATACCTAAAATTTGCTATTAATGCTTAATACGAACTATAAATGCCCTTGTTTTCATCTCATATGGTAAATAATATATAGTAACCAAAATAGGTAAGAGAAAGTATTGATATACGTTAGCGGTATTATCAAATGTTTTTTGTTGAAAACCAAAACCTAACACATGAATTATACAGCAATAAGACTGACCGGTTTGTACATGGAATTACAACACTGTATAATCGTGTATAAATATATATATATATATCTTTTTACAGATTGATGGTACAGTCCTGAAGAAGGCTCGTTAAAGTGTCGAAACGCGTAGACAGGATACAGTAAAACCATCCAGGAGTTTTATTATGCTTGTATATTGTTTTATATTTTGTAATCATGCATATGTTATAATGCAAAATATTTTTTATATATTATGTGTATAATTATGTCAATTTTATCAATTAGTATGCAACTGGAATAAGTATTAAATTTGTATTCTAAATATGTACAAACTGTAGTTGATTACTTTTTCTTATGTGTTAGTTGGTTTTGTTCAATTTGCCTGGGTAATTTACTCACACTCGGTGATGGAATAAACCCAGATCTTTTGACTGTGTGTGAGTGTTTGATTGGTTCAGATGCTCCGTCCATCACCACCCCCTTTTGTACCGCAGACATTGACATGGTGCACTACCACAGATTATGCAGCAGACAGACATTGACACGGTGCACTTGTATAACACATTGGGCAGCTGACAGACATTGCCAAAGGTGCACTATCACACATTATGCAGCAATCAGACATTGCCAAAGGTGCACTACTATCACACATTATGCAGCTGACAGACATTGACAAGGTGCACTTTTACAACACATTGGGCAGCAGACAGACATTTCCAAAGGTGCACTTCTACAACACATTATGCAGCAAGAAGACATTGCCAAAGGTGCACTATCACACACTATGCAGCAAGCAGACATTGCCAAAGGTGCACTACCACACACTATGCAGCAGACAGACATTGCCAAAGGTGCACTACCACACATTATGCAGCAGTCAGTATTGAGGGTAGCATCAGTTCTTGGCATAGGGTTGTTAAAGCGCACTGCTAGGTCTCCTGGATACCCGGAATTATCTGGGGGCTCCCGGACTGCTCTTGTGGGAGGGGGCCAATCCAAGGCCCCTTCTACTAGGTGGTTGGAGCATCACCAGTGTTGCGCTGAAACACCCCCAATAATACCACCTGCCCCAGCATAGAAGCATTTCTGTAGACTACACTGGCAGAAGAAGAAACAGTCAAGTCCTGAAGGACTGTTATTTTCTGTAATCAGGGCCAATGTCTGTAGCATCTTTTCTTTTACCATGTTTTGCGTGATTGAAAGTTTCACCTGCATGCACCAATGATTGTTTGAGACGGAATATTGTGACAGACTGTTTTGGGGTAGGGGAAGGAAACAAATATAGCTGCATCCTTTGTGCATAAGGAGCCCTATTTTTGTAAGGTACAAAAGCGCCCTTCCCTGTTTATCGCACAATCTGCCTATTTAAGAAATATCTACTCCTCGCTACTACTTTTTTAGGGTGAGCAGGTGTGCTTTCCCTAGGCTGGGGCAAATGGCAGCCACCTGAAGTGCTGTGATCCATCTCTCCGGGGTAATATTCGTAGGTGTGAGACTGGAAGAGCTACCAATGAGTCGACACAATGTTCACACGATCGTTCATTGACGTCAGAGAGACGACCACTGGTAAAATCCTACAAAAAACAGAAACAATACTCATCTAGGACTGTAAACATGCTACTTGTAATATTTTTTTAGGAAATATGGTGTTTGTAATATTTTTTTCTTACAGCTTTTTTTCTTTCTCTTATTATTTCTGCTCACATCTATCATTGGCACTTTATGTTTATAAGAAGGCATTTGATTGGTTATCATATTTTGTTTAACTTTCAAAGATGTGAAAAAAATTGTCAGAAAGTCCAGCAGCCCCTGGGGCCTGGTGCCCGCGCTCATGAAGCAGTCCAGGAGACAGGCTTGTTGACTGTGAACCCTCATTTGTGAAGGATGCCGCAGTCTGTAAGGGGTTAATCAAAGCTGGTACACAGAGGCCTGCCCTCGCCTGCCGTGCAACATCCGAAAACACAGCAAGCTCCCCCGCCGCCTTCACACACTTATTAATTAACAACATGGAGGAGGGCACGACGCCGAGCCTTTAAGGACACGGTGCAGGCCATTCTGTAATTCCTGCTGCATCCCGTGGAATCGGGTTTATGGATGCTTGAGGCGGGAGACTAGCCTTCAAATCGATAGTCTCCTGCCTGAATCGGGAGGGTTGGCATGTCTGAAATAGACAGCTGACTAGTTTTAGGTAAAATAAAACCGAATTGTGCTCATTTCCAAAAGCATGCTCAAAGTCAGGCCACAATTAAATGAGGAAGAGAACTTCTTCAGAATGTAATAATATTTTCAAAAGCAATGCAATGCCAAAATGAAAAATAACCAATACCCTCTCAATTGTTACAGGATGCATGCCCGCCATTTCTGAGTACAATCAGATCCCACTATTTTGCTGACCAAGTTTTTACCTTAAAGTAATCCGAAAACAGGGGCTGGATGCATATCTTGAAGTTGTCAGATGCTGAATTATGCATCTCAGAATGGCCAAGAAGAGCAAATATTCTCCATTTTTGTGTACCTCTTCCATCCTCCATGTTCCTAAAAATGTGACGTCATTTCCGGCACCACCGGATTGCCACCCCGAAGTGCCTTAGAAATGGACTTTAAGTGTATGAGTCATTGGGGTCTCTTGTACAGTAGTTCAGCAGTTGTAGGTGGGGGTGAAAGTGCGTGGACACAATGCAGATGCATACAATTTAGAATTCCAGAAACTGTTTAAATACAAGCGCTCCGATTTAGTTTGCAGAATTCGGATTTTTTTCAGCAGTCGAGTCACCGTATTTTTTTGGGACTTACACTTAACATGTCCGTAATTGAGATAGCATTTCTTTCACTGTTTTCGTTCTCCACAAGAGTTTCCTTGTGTTGTCACATAAAAATTGGATGTGCATAAGCAGGGGAATGCATGCAAAACAGGTGCATGACTGTGTGTCTGTTTGCCTGCCTGTACTTCAACAATGTGTCTGCAAGCTAGTAAGTGCCCACCCAGTACTGAAAAACAACCGTTTTCACTGTTTCACAGGGCGTGCAGTCCCTTATCTTTAATTTAATGATTAACACCATTGCCGATACTTTCAGGCCTGGCGAGAGGTCTGAAGACATCAGAGTAGCTGCTATGATGCACAAATGACCACCATAGACAGGGCTTAAGTGGGCTGGGTCCCGCCGTCTGTCTCCGTCTAGGTATCTGTCTCGGTCTCTGTCTATCTATCTGCCTCTACCTGTCTGTCTCTGTCTATCTATCTATCTCCATCTATTTGTCTCTATCTATCTATCTCTGTCTATCTACCTGTCTCTGTCTATCTATCTACCTGTCTCTATCTATCTGTCTCTGTCTATCTGTCTGTCTCTGTCTATCTATCTATCTGTCTCTGTTTATCTATCTATTGTCTCTGTCTATCTATCTGTCTCTGTCTATCTCTCTGTCTCTGTCTACCTATCTGTCTCTGTCTATCTGTCTGTCTATCTATCTGTCTCTATCTATCTGCCTATCTGTCTCTATCTATCTATCGTTCTATCTATCTATCTGTCTCTGTCGATCTATCTATCTGTCTCTGTCTATCTATCTATTGTTGCTGCTATCTATCTGTCTCTGTCTATCTGTCTATCTATCTTTGTCTCTATCTATCTGTCTCTGTCTACCTATCTGTCTCTGTCTATCTATCTGTCTCTGTCTCTCTATCTATCTATCCATCTCTATCTATCTATCTATCTCTATCTGTCATGTCTGTCTATCTATCTCTATCTATCTATCTCTGTCTATATATTGTCTCTGTCTGTCTATCTATCTGTCTCTTTCTATCTATCCGTCTCTGTCTATCTATCTGTTTGTGTCTATCTATCTGTTTCTGTCTATCTCTCTGTCTCTCTATCTATCTATCTCCCAACGTTTCCCAAATTTAAGTAGAACTACTGGCTATTGCACACCGCACACACCAGCTGAAAAAGTGTTACGTTGTAAAATGAATGTCTACACCCCTAATCCAGCAACTGGACTGCCCCAAATATTCTACAATTAGTTTGCTTCACATTTCCTTCATGGTGGAACACCCCTACCCCCACCCCCTTCCCCCAGATGAGCCTTGCTTCATTAAACGCTGGTGGGGTGCTGCGGCTGCTGCCTCTGATGTTTTACAAAATGATCTTGTTGCACACATTTTAGTTGAACGTAACGAGGAAGTAATCCCCAAGGTTTGACAATGTAATAATTATTGAAAATCCTCACTTTACAAAGTTTTGATTATCCACACATTATCACTGTATTTCAGGATGCCTGTGTTCTTCTACATTGTGTTGCTATTTTCCCAGTTAATCAGTTTTCAGATTCAAGTTCTTAGCATTATATACAGATGAATCAGAAAAAATGACTTACACAGAGAGGCGCTAATCGCATGAGGTTGAAAAGAGCATCAGCCTTGGTGATTCTTTCAACTGATGGGAAATGAGGATACAGTAAATAGCATGAGCGCTGAATCTGATCACATGGTGCCCTTGCTTCACCGAAGGGGATCAGAAAGGAGTTTCCAAGCCATCTCTCTCCTGCAGGAGAGGAGGCGTGGCTTAGAGGCGATCTAACTGTGTTGCAGGGTCGGCTGGTGACATTTGAAAGTGGTGGGCACAAACTGATTTGCATAGTGCACCGTAGCGAGCGAGCGCAGCGAGCGAGTCCAAACCCCATAAGGGGGGTTCTGGGGGCTTCTCCCCCCGAGAAAAGTTTAAAAAAAGAGAAGAAAAATCGTGCATTTTCAAGCAAATTTGAGAAAGCAGGAAGGTTAATAAAGCAATTGTGAAAGTGTAGTTATTACATCAATAGGTGCCATAACATAGGTAGCTGCTTATTCAGTATAACCACAGAGCTTCATACATTCCGTCCTATTACGCTGCTGAATTCAGACTATAAGACTTTCATGAAAATCTCAGCTCTAAGGGTAGAAGAAGTTGCACAGCAGTTGGGAAACAGCCTTCACAAAGCATTGGGAACCACGCATTACCTTTACCACGTTTCCATTAGAACGCCTATGACTTTATCCCGCATGTCTTTCCACACAGTTTATAGTGTTCAGGTGAAACAAAATGCACCTAATATGCCATTTGATCAGTAAAATCTGTTTAGTCCCCAAATAGAACAAAAACTAGAAAACTTTTAAAAACAGAGATAACAATGCATTTGTGAGTACCTCACTCAGTATTTTTTTTATTTAACAAACAAGTAGCAGCATTCACTTTTTGTAAATGAAATCAGCACGTCTCTCTTTCAGTGTATCAAACTTGTCAATAACTTTCATGTTGAAGTCCGGTATTTTTTGGACTAGCTTCCTCTCTACAGAGAGCATCGCCAAAGCATTGAGTCTTTCCTCTAGCATGGTGTTTCTGAGGAATGTCTTAATGCGTTTTAAGGCTGAAAAACATCATTCAGCTTCGGCTGTTGTCATTGGAGTGGTAATGACAATTTTTGGTAAAGTCACTGTCTCTGTAAGTGACTTTTCCGTATTCAGTTTATATATTAAAGTCAGCAAAGTTAAGGCACTTGAAGCCTTCCGGTACACAGGCATTCCGTACAGGACAGTCATATCAGTTCTTAGCTGCTCTTTTTTGAGCATAGGATATGCTTCCACAGCCTCATTCAGAGCACGCACCGGGCAGGATTAATCATATTTTGCAAACTCTTTACTTTGCAATAATGTGGCACTCACCAAATGTTAAGTGAATGAAAAACGTTCTTGTGCCTGCACAATTACAATGTCACATGTCTCCTTTGCAATTCGAACCAGAGAGGTGATGTTTTGCCTGCGGTTTGCAAAAGTAGAATGCTCCGGCATTTTGCTCTCTAAATTGTCAACCCCATCTCTCACTTTCTTTATGCTTTGTACAAATTTAGTGGTAGAGACTTTCACAAAGACAGTATCTATGTCTTTTCCTTGTAACTGATTGTATAACACCTCGACAGCACGCATTATTTTATGAAATAAAAACAGTAAGAACTGAAACTCTTTGTCTTGTAGTGTTCTAATAAAGCCATGGGCTTCATTCTGACTTGTGTGATCAAACTCATCATTGGCTTCTATGGCGACAAAACATTTCTCAAGGCCCTCCCTATTTTCAAAGATTAGGTTGACTGTACGAATGTTAAAGTTCCAACGAGTTGAGGATCCCCTAGGAATGCTTTTGTCCACAATCTCATGAAGGGCTTCTGTTATTTTGGGGGAACGTGAGAAGAATGCTGCTATGCCTCCTATATCCTGAAAGATAACTTGTGTCTATCTGATCTTCGATACTGCCTGTTGCATAATAAGATTGAGTTGGTGGGCGTAACAGTGCACAAAATGAGCATTAGGGTACACATCTCGAATTCGTTTCTATACTCCACTAAGGCTTCCACTCATTACGGACGCACCATCATAGCTTTTTGCGATAAGTTTTTGTTTTTGAGGCAGGTCCGTAAAAATTAATTTCAGTTGACACAGTATAGCTTCAGTAATGGTTGCTGCACTAGAGTCTCCTATATGTGTGAAACCATAGAACCTCTCCACAACGTTTCTGTCACTGTCAAGGTACCGAAACACTAACACGGACTGTGTTTTAGTGGCCACATCAGTGGTGTCATCAGCCTGAATAGCCACAAAGTCTGTGTTTTGCAACTCTTGCACAATATGGCTTCTTATAATTTCGAGCATACACTCAAGGAGTTCATTTTGTATTGCTTTAGAGGTGCCCTTAAAGACTGTTGCACTTGCTAAATGTGTTTCCAAATCCTTGTCTATGCATGCTATTAAATCCACTAGGGCTCGGAAGGTCCCAGGTTTTGAGGAACTTTCTGATTCGCATGGCCTTGCAATGCCAGTTTGAAAGCACCACAGAAACTAATGCAATCGATGTTCTTGGATAGAATTTGTCTGTTCCTATCAACAGCTTCATTGTGTTTTTGTATGGTTTTGCGATATGCATCATTTATCTGCTGCTCATTTGGTGCATCTTCCCCCAACATTCCCAGTCTCGTCAGGTTTTCCAAATCATTTCTTGTGAATGCATGCTTCTTTATTTTTTCCGATAAATGCTTCAAGTCTGTGATTCCTTGACGTGTCCAAGAATGTCACCACCAAACAGCAAGCAGGGGAAGCAGAACAGAGAATTTCTTATAGGGCACCCTGTAAGCCAATCAGCTTTTGTGTACCAGGCATTTGAGAATGTACGTTTTTACATTTTTCCTCTGTCCTGGGAAGTTTGCTGTAGGTTTATTTCAGGCTGATGAGGTCCTAATTGCTTTAAATGTAGTTTTTGTTCAAGTGGCCGTGCCTGGAATGACCTTGCAATCCGCTCTTGTACTGTATTCATGATGGTGTTGCTGGCCTTACCAATATATATATTAAGGAAACCTGTCAATAATCAAAGTACAACGTATAAGGTGCAGTGCAATAATATCAAATGTCAGTATAAATACATATATCTTGTGCAGTATCGTAATACATCTCCAACAGCTCCCCTTTCCACAAAATGACTGCTAAAAATACAGCCTTACTGCCTCCTGCCTCTCTGTGCCATAGTGGTTGCTTGAGGCACTGAAACAGACACTGCTTGAGGGCCTTGAGAGTGAACACATACATAGCCCTAACTCCCATGTAAAAAAAGATACCATCAGTTCCCTTACCTTTAACACTGGTGTTTGGTGGGTCATAGCCGGGGTGAAAGAGAAGCAAAGGAGGTTGGGGTCCTCTTGTTGTTTGCCGAAAAACTGCCCCAAAATGTGGTAATGTTTCAGGTTGTCAGGCTTTACCAGGTGCTGAAAATGAAAAGATAACAATTTATTTTTGAAACACTAGGGTAATCAAACAAAGAATGTGGGGAAAAAAACTTAACACTCAAATTTTTTCCTTGCAGTTTGCATGCAGCTCTTAGATGACAGTTATTAGCTCGCTGCTGTATGTTAGGATTTTAACTTACAAACTGCAAGTAACAAAAGGATCTCTCTGACAAAAGCAGTGACTCACTGACCTATTTACATCATATGCATTTTGTGATGTGCATCAGGTACATGTTCTTTTCAGCAGGCACATTAACCTACTGCGCTGCCGCCTGCTGCTATTTCACTACTGGGACCACAAACATAGGCTAGCTCTGCCAGACTGCCAACGCACCTCCATATATAGGCCAACAACTGATTTTTCTATTTTTTGTTTTATATAGCGAACTAGACCCGAGACATTGGGTATTAGAGCGCTTTACATGAGCACCAGTTTCATTACATTACCATTAATGCCTAAATAAACCTTAGAATAAAGCTTAAAATCCATGCCGGGGTAATTTGCTCCAACATTGGGGCCTATTAGGATGGCGGACGGATCTGCGTCCGTCCGCCACCCCCGAGGTGGAGGGACCGTCCGCAGGGGCAGCGGCGGTCCCTCCGGTCAATTAGGATGTGACCGCCACCCTGGCGGTCACATCCCGTATCTTTAACCTTGCGGCGGGTGCTGCTTGAAGCAGTTCCCGCCGCAAGGTTAAAAAGGCATGCTTTACATTTACATGCACAAAGCGGCAGGCACCGCGCGGTGCCTGCTGCCTTTTGCATGTAAATGCTGGGGGGTACCATAGGTACCACCCATGTGCACCCCCCACCCCGACACCCTGGGGGCCCGCAACGGGCCCCCAAACACAAAAGACTACATGCTTTTCCACGGCGGAAAAGCCGCCATGGAAAAGCATGTTTCCGCATGCATACTAATATGGCTGGCGGTGTCTTGCAGACATCACCACCATATTTGCCAGCATACACCGCGGATCAGCGGCGGACGGACTTGCCATCCGCCGCTGATCCCATCGCAATCCTAATGTGGCAGTGGGTGTTTCAAATGTTCGCAGCGGTGAATCCGCATCCTCCAGGCCGGCGGTGGCTTCTGCCGGCCCGGAGGATGCGGATTCACCGCCATCCTAATAGGCCCCATGGTCAGGAAGGTGAAAACCACCATTTACACCGACCGACCAGTGCAAAAACAACATTTCTGCCGGTTGGTCGGCTCAATATTGATGCAAAGTCAGAACTGGAAGGTATGAAAAATGCTGGCATATTTCGAGTTATGACAAAACCCCTGAAGGACCTGCTTTTTCAATGTTTTCCACCTTATAAGAAACAGCTGTGATTAAATTGTTCCACAAATTCTGCTGCATGAGTGCGACCTACGTGTTTGCTATAAATGAAAAAATGCACGTTCTCCAGGTAATTCATTTCGAGCTTGCTAGCACGCCTGAAACCAGTAATTCATCTAAGAGCAGTTTCTGAGAAAACGAGGTAGTTTTAGTTACACAAAGTTCGCCATGAAGGTATAAGAAAAACATGAGGATCAGTTGAACGTCATTGTCATATAGGGGAAAGAAGGAGAGACCAGCCCTGGGAGAGACATAGAGAAAGTTTGTCATCAGAGCTACACAAACACACGCCCACAAACAGAGACACACACACACATACAGACTTACACACACACATCAATCCACACACACACTCACACAGACACCCCCCCCACACACACACGCACACGCTCACACACACATCCACACACAAACACACATCTCTGGGACATAAAGCACACAGTGTTGCATAGGAAGGCCTGCAGAACTCGCCCAGACGGTCTCACTCAAACATATATTCCCCCCCCCCTTTCTTCTTCCGGGATGATTCGCTTCTCATCAGCTGGTCGCCGGATTCCCAGAAATCAGATAAAACCAGGCAAGACACTCAATGGCACAGTTATCAAAAGCACATGTTGGGTCAAGTTAGAGGCAGATGACAGGGCAACCATCGGGTCGAGTTTGTGCGATATAAAACTACACACAGAAAAAAGATCTTGGACCCTGTACTCCTTGTTGTTCCTCCCTTTCTCTTTCAGCAGCTTTTCATAAGCTGCTGAGGGGCCAGAAATAGGACAGTGTGTGAGACTTCTTCTGGCCCATCACTAGGACACAGCAGAGGAAGGGGCAGTGAAAGGCAGTGATGAGGGCATTCCTCCATGTGAAGATCCAATAAGCTATCCACGTAAAATACAGTTCTGTGATCTCATGGTGCACGTACTTTGTAGCAGGCATATTAACCCTCTGAGCTTCTTTATGATGAGTCAAAACTGTGGGAACTAGGCGGACTTCCCATGCAATCAGGCAAAATGGGAGGTGAAAGGTATGTTGGGGCTCAGGTGCGCACTGGTCTATACACAAACTTGCACTACCAGCACCCCCTCACAAGCCATCCTTTTCAGATTCCTGCCTGCAAGGGAGAAACCCCAATGCAGAAAAAAGCCAAGCAAGTTGGCCTGCTATTGGTATGTGCCACTACATCTGCAATTATCATTCTCTGATCGGGGGACTCATGTAGCATGGTTGCACAGTTCGCTCATACCTGGCTTAGGGCGCTCTCTAGGCACACTGGTTCTTCAGTAGCTATGTGCTGCTATGCTTGTTTATATGTGGCTGCACTAGATATCTGAGGCTTTACTTGGACATTTGATGGCTATGGCTAGAAGTGAGGGCAGATGATGATGGTACCTGAGCATGTGATGGCTGCACTGGACATCTGAGGTTTTACCTGGACATTTGAGGGCTATGGCCGAAGCTGTGGGCCAATGACGATGGTACCTGGGCATGTGATGACTGCACTAGACATCTGAGGCTTTATCTGGACATTTGATGGCTAAGGCCGGAGGTGTGTACCGGGCTGGGCATGGGATGGCTACGCAGAATCAATCCCCACCAGCCTACTTGGCACCGCCACCATTTTATTGATGCTGACCGCTCCGCCAGGCATCGTAACAATTGCCTGTTGCAGATCCGGCAGAGATCGGTCTTTGCACTCGCCACGGTAGAGCTCAGATTCCCCCTCAATCGTAATGTGGTGGAGAAAAATTGCTTGCTGTGGTGGCGGGCCTTCTGTCATCATAATGACCCCCATAGTTATTATACATTTTGTGCAAAGAAATGCACATATCACGTATGGATATACATTTAGTCTAATTCTAAATGTTTACAAACACAGGGATAAACTATACATTAGTGTTTGAGTATGGTGGTTATGTAGAAAGGAGCAACTCTTGAAGATAAGATAGTTATCCATGGTTCTTTTGTTTGGGGGTAATGCATTCCAAAGTTTGGCTGCTTGAACAGAGAAAGATTTAGCACCTTTGTTTTTTTTTTGTTGGATGGTAGGTTTTAGAGGCTAGGAGCCAATCTTGAGCTGAGGTGTATTTACTTTATGTATTTGGTGATTGTATTTCTTATGAAAGCCTGTGTGTAAATCCTAGGTGGGGGGGAAGATGCATCGCAGAGTGTTCATTGTACTGGAGCTTGCTCTTGCTAATATGTCCACTTGGGCAGTCATTGATACCTTAAAGTTCATGTTAATTCCAAGGTTTCTTACTTCCTGAGATACCTTAGGAGGTGATCCCAGATCATCACACCAGGTTATATTTGTTCCAATCACCACCTGTGAGTATTTCAGTTTTGGAAGCATTTAATTTGAGATGGCTCCATGTCATCCACTGAGCAATGGTTCTGAGGCAACAAAATATTTTTCAGTTTCCAATGTCTTTGGGACTTTCCAGTTTAAGGAGTATTTGTGTGTTATCTTCATAATTATAGCATGTGAGCCAAAATTCATTGATTGTTGCTGGTAAGGACTTCATGTAGATGTTGAAAAGAATGGGTGAGATGTTTTTGTGAAGTACAGTATTATTGAGAAAGTGGGAATATGGATGACTTTTGTTCTGTTTTGAAGGTAGGTTGTGATCCAGTCAAGAGCAGTCCCCTCCATACTGACTTTGTAGAGTCTTTATATTAGATTGTCCTGGTTAACTGTGTCAAAGGCATCTGAGAGGTCCATGAGAATTAGTGCAGTAACCCCATTCCAGTCTACTGTGTTCTTAAGGTCATCTCAGATGACAATGAGGGCAGATTCTGTGCCTTTTCCTGGGCATAATCCTGTTTGGTAGTCTGAAAGTATCTTCACTGAATTGTGACATCTGAGCAAAGGTTTCTCTTTCTATTGTTTGCTCAGGAAAGATCCATTTGTAATTTGTAGTTGTTGTGGCCATGCAGGCCCAGGTTAGTTTTCTTTAATAATGGAGGTATATATGCCTTTTATGGATGTATGACGTTACAACGCATACTTTTACAACGCCTACCTTTACATCGCAAGTTTTACAACACATACCATTACAACGCATAATGCTTTTGGGCGCTGGATAGTGAATAGTTTAATTTACTACTCAAAATCCAGTCCCCGTGGATAGTAGGGAAGGTGTTGGATAGTACATTAAACCCATTCCCTATCCTAGAGCGCCCCCCAGCGCCATGCGTTGTAATGGTTTGCGTTGTAAAAGTTGCGTCGTAATGGTAGTGCGTTGTAAAAGTTTCGTTGTAAAGGACGTTTCCCGCCTTTTATAGGTCTTCTGGAAAGATGCCCAGAGTTAAATAATTGTTGATGATTCTTCTTGCTGGTGTGACAGCAGAGGTAGTAAAAAGAATGTTCTAGAAGCATGCAAACATTGCAAATGCAAGCATTCCATAGGAGGCAGCCAGTAGCATTAGGTAAAAGAGAAATAGCTCGCTACATAAAGCAAAAGCCAAGTCTGCATATATTTAAAGGGTTCATACCGATACTTGTGTTAACGTTTGTGCTGTCAAACCAGAGCTACTGATTTAAACAACTCCACTTTCTTTGGCTCTCAGTAATACATTTTAAAAATATTTTCCATTTAGATAACAGTTGGTGTCTTATGATTCAGGCAATAATACATTTTAGAAACATTTTCCATTTAGATAACAGTTGGTGTCTTATGATTCAGGCAACAGCCATATTGTGTAAGATTTTTTAGCAACATTCAAAGGTTGCTTGTCAATATGTTTGATGAGATTTATTCAGAAATATGCACACGTTTTGGGTAAGAGACTGATACATTTACTAGATTTCTCCAGTCCCCCTTGCACCAAGGACTCAGTCAATGTGTCAACATAAATCAGAAAAAAATGTTGTATGGCAACCACCCTGCGACCTGCTGACCGATATTTGAGTAAGATATGTTTCAGGTAAAAAGCTATCCAATTAGACATTACAGTGATAGTTACTGAGACCCCAAATCCTCTTTAATTAATAAATAGTGCATGCTGCAGGACAGACCTGTGAGTTGTCAGGTAAAATACTGGGAATATATTCAGGCAATACTTCATTATCATATTGTAGAATATTATAATGTAAACTAAATATGTTTCCTATGAATCACACATATTCACTTTGAAATGATTGACACCTGTAACACAAGTAGGGAAGTACCCAGAAAAGAACATATATATTATTCGCAAAAAGGTATTGGCCACATCATGGAATTAGAGTGAACTTAAACTTGTTTTGTTCCACAGCTGGTTTCAATACATGCAACACTGTGCATGCTTTTTTCAATATTATTCATTATTATATGTTCTCTACACCTCACCCATTGATAGGATGGCTTAGTTCAATAAACAGCACATTCAAGCTTAGACCAGTAGCAAGTCAAAGCCCACAAACACATGATAATTCATTTGGGTTAACTTAATTGAGAACTGGAAAGGGTGGCTACACATGTTCAAAAAGCTTACAAAATTCAACAGCTCTGTATTTCACATAACATCTAATCAGAGAACATGACACCCTGAGGGTGGATTGGCCACTTAACTGTCCCCTCTACCAGATTCCTTCCCAAAATGTTAGGGATTTGTAATTACTCTCTAGTCATTGGCCATGAAGATAGTTTCAGTGGGATGATGAAGGTGTGCTGAGAAGTGCCTCAGAGCAAAGATTGGATAATCAATATGTTCATTGCTTGTTTGTCCAGGACCCAAATTTTCATGAAACGTTTATATGCACCAAAAACAAACATATCTATGAAAAAGAGAGGCGCACCTCCACGGCACTCATATGATCCAATGTCTTCCTTCAAGTCTGATGTTTTGCTACAGTGGTTATATAAGCCTAGAGTCGCAAAAGGTTTGACCTACAAATGAAATTGTGACAGAAGGGTTTAATTCACAAGCTTCTTGAAAGAAGAAGCCACCATTGTGAAGGGATTTTGCGAAAAATAGATGTTCACCCAAAGGAGTGAATGATGGATACTGCTGGAAGAGAAACACCAATACAAAGAACTAATCTGTGAGGCACCGGACGTGGTTGTCCACCTGGTGAAAGGAACATAAGAGGCACCAGCAGTGGGTGTTTCTTAAGTGTTATAAATAATATGGGTTTTAAAGTTGACATTCAACCTTATGATCAAAGGCGGTGATACATGTAAAGGCACTGGAAGTTGATAACCATGCAACATGTAGTACGAGAGATCCCTTATAATGCTGTTAACCTGGACAGAATTAAGCTGAGGGTTGTTGATTGTGGTTTTACACTGTAGTAAATGAGAATTCTTGAGGTTATTTGCAATCGAGTACCACATGGTTATTAGTTATCCTCTTTGTAAGAAGATCACAAAAGTAATATTTAAATCATTTGTAAGTGAAGGCCTACATTTGTAGTAATCCTGTGAATTACATTCTTCCAAAGATTATGGTGTTCTCCAAGTTATATAGACTGGGTAAGGTTGACATCACAATATATACAGAATGTCCTAAATGGATATAATTTTTTAACACGCATTTGCAGAGCCGATAAACCTCACCTTTGATACCAGGCACTGACCTATTGCCCTTGCTAATGTATTTTGCTTTGATGAATGGCTGTTGCGCCTGAGCATGCACTGCCATTTAGTACTGGACTTTCAAAAAAGCACAAGAAAAATAACTGCGGGCTGTCCGCCAAGTGTGCATAATCATGCACCTCATCTATAAGGTATGAAGCAATTAAACAAGCATTGGCAAACAAACTGCTATGAGCCTTGTTCCTTCCCTGTAGCAGGATGTGGAAGTGGATGCAGCAGGGGCCAAATAATGCACTAGGTAGTGCACCAAGACAGTGATTGGGGGGGGGTGCAGGAGGATTTTGCCAAAAGTTAAGAGGTTACCACAGACGACTTCTTGAAGCCCCATGTAAACGTTTACAAAATACCATGTCTTTAAGGACATTCCACCCAACTAGTGCCAGCTGTTAAGAAATATGAGCAACAGGGTAATGCTGTGGTCCACCGCTTTTGTAGCAATGAGAAACTTTGAGTGATGGCAGGAAGTTATATCTACTGTGATCTAACTGGATGTTATTATGTGAGGAGACCTACCAAAAGCACACTCTCTGTACTGTTTGTATGTATGTGTATGTGTGTTGTTCTATATTAGTAATATGAAGTCCCTTACAAACAGTTTCAGCTGTGTGTGGACCAGACATAAAAAGCCAATGTCATTTTGACAAATACAGTTACACATTGTTGGGAAATGGCTCTCTCTAAAGGGCCATCCCAAACTTGTTGCCTTCTTCCTCCTCTTCTTCTGACCTTCTGTTGATTGGCTTTAGGACTCTGAGCAGTTTACCACTTCTAACCAGTGCTAAAGTCCATGTGCTCTCTTATCTACATATCACATAGTTGCTTTACACCTCTTAAACATATTTATTTACTTTTAAGTCCTTTGTAACTCGGTATTCCATATTCCGAGGGCCTGTAAATTGAATGCTACTGGTGGGCCTGAAGCACTGATTGGGCCACCCACACAAGTAGCCTTTCAAACCTGCCTAAGGCCTGCTATTTCAGGGCCTGTGTGTGCAGTTGACTACCACTTTGACTTGGCAATTAAAAGTACTTGTCAAGCCTTAAGCTCCCCTTTTATTACACATATGTTGCCCCTAATGTAGGCCCTCGGTAGCCCATTGGACAGGGCGCTGTGTTAGAAAAAGGTAAGACATGTACTGTTAGGTTTTTCATGTCCTGGTGGTGACAAAAAACTACATTTGTTTTTCACTATTGTGAGGCCTACTCCTCTCATATTTTAGCATGGAAAATTAATTAAAACACTTTTAGGATATAATTGCTGATCAGTAAGTAGTAGCTGCATCATGTTTTATATCTTTGGACTTGTAATGATAAACCCTTTTTAATGGTAAAGTTGGACGTAACATTACAATTTTAGAAATGCCACTTTAAGAAACTGGACTTTTCTCTGCTCTTACTACTCTATGTGCCTGCAGCGTGTCTCCAAAATACGTCTAGGCTGGTTGATAGCTACACTTTGTGCATTCCCACTGGACAGCCACATATGGGTGTGACAGAGAACTCATCAGCATTCGTCTGCATTTTGATAGTTCTTTATGGGGAGGAAGAGAGTGGGAGCTGACACTTACACCTGAATAGGCAGCACCCTGTTTCCACACAAAGGGTCTGGAGCCAGGAATGGGATGAAAGGGGACCATTACACTTCAAAGGCCTGGTTTGAAGTCACCCCAGCTTCAAAGACACAATGGGTATAAGTACTTGGCCCTGACCCTACCAAGACAATACATTACTGGACCTGTGAAGAACTCTGCGAAGAGTAAAGACTACTGGCCAACAAGGATTGCCACTCTGCTTGACTGCTGCCCTGGAAAAATAGCTTTTCTGCTTTGCTGTGTTACCCTGCTGAATTCTGCCCTACTGAGGACAAGGGGTGAACCCATCTCACTTAAACCCAGAGTGACACCAAGGGCTTGCTGCCTTTCCACGTGTACTGCTTGAATATTAATTTATCTTGAAAACATAAAAGACAGGTGGTATTTGGCAAAACAGGAACAATTGGTTTAGGTAAATACTTTGGCCAGGTGTGCAGTTACAGAAGCAGGTCTGAGGACTGTCTCAAAGTACAGTCAATTTGAACAGCATTTTATACATTAATTTAGGTATCATAAAGTACTTCAGGCAATCCTTTTTTGATTTAAGAAATGTGGGTCTTGACTGTGGATTTATAAATAAGGCCCATGAATACAATTGCAGGTGGGCCTCGACCTTTTGTTGACGCAATGTGGGCTGGTTTTTAACGTGTCCAGACGAGGGACGGGTGATGACTGCATGTACAGTGTGTGCTGTGTCCTGATTGGCTGTGTGTTTCTAACTTCATGTGGCATCTGACTTTATGATGTTTTGGGAATGTTGTACCCCTCTGGCCATGTGTGCTTTATTGGGGCCAATTTCCTTGGACCATTGTGTTGTTGATTAACTTATCTGGGGGATGGACATGAGTTTCCTATTTACACAGTTTTCTGCCGGCTATGTGCCACCCCACCTGACATCTGTCAATCAGTAACCTCAGGCCTAGTTTGCAGAGCCTGCCTGATTATGTATTTCTGGGTCGGGGTGAATGGAGAGTTCATGACGGACAAATTTAATAATATTGATGCGATTTCGTTTTTATGTACGATTGTATCATAATTAACATTGACATTGATTCTATCAATTTTAACATGTGTTCTGAAGTCTCAGGACCATCAAAGACTTCCTTCAAACCTTCAACATCACTGGGACTTTGCCATCTGTGAGTTCTGTCCTGCCAAGTGGTGCCAATCCAGTCTGTTCCCTTGAAAGTGAGCTTTTGCAGCGCAGAACCATCAAAATTGATGCTGTGATGACTTTACTCTAATTTGAGCTTAAGCAGTGCCATCCTATGCCGGTGCAGCAGCTCATCGATGTCATTGCTTCGACGGACTGCGCAGCTCGACAATGACAGACAGCGCGGCTCCACAACGACGCATTGTATGCATTGTAAAGGGGTTCGCAGATGAAACTTACATCACCTGCGTAAATCGGAACAGATGCATCAAGTCTTCCAAGTCGACGTTTCCTCCATCCAAGGTACTTTTTCAGCGGGATCTCTGCGAGTCCTGTGGCTGGTCTGCCTTCCATCGCAGTTGGTCTGAACTTCGGATTCACCTCGGTCCAGCCCAATCTCAAGGACCCCTAAGCGCTATTTGCCTCTAAGCACCATATTTTAGTTTAGTCTTTAAAATTTCATAACTACGGTTTTACTTATTGGATTTTTATTTTGGTCTTGTTTTACTCATACCATTTTGTCTATTTTTATAAACCTGTGTGGAGTCTTTTTGTAGTGTTTTCATTGTGTTACTGTGTGTGTGTGTGTGATGCACAAATACTTTACACATTGCCTCTTTAGATAAGACTGACTGCTTTGTCCCAAATTACCAGAGGGAGTGCCCAGGTTATCTTTTATTGTGTACCGCTAGAGTGGTAGTTGCTTCTTGGACAGGGTGTATACATCTGCCAATCAGAAACTTCTGTTGTAACACATATACATAGGAAGTTGCCTTAAACTATGCTAAATCTTGTGGAGGATTCAGCAAAAAGTAACATACTCATCAACATTTGTTTTAATCCCTTACATTATATTGAGAATGAAGTTGGCACTGATGTTATTTCTAAAATACAGACAAAGTAGCTGAACTGCCAATTGTTACATACCTCATTACAGTAAACTTGTTTTCAGATATCTCACAATAAGGTGTTGTAATTCCCTGACCCCTGCAAACTATGAGAGCTGAGAATTTCAGAATCCATTCACTCTTCCTTAAAACAAAGCTCCGTCGACATTTTTTTCTCGTAAGGAAACAGCAGAGTAACTAACATTTTCCAAATAAAAAAATCGCTAGATTTTAGTTTGCTTGACTTCTGTTTTGAATATTTTCAGTAAATAGAATGAGTGTACTTCTTTGTTCTAAACTGAAATGATCCACAGTAAATTGATTAATTTTCTATCATGTTATTATTAAAACTTTAATTAATTTCCCCTGGAATTATGAAGTAGTTTCCAGCGTTTTATTTCAGTAAACATAATGTAGACATTTCTTGGCACAAATACTACTTCCAAATATTTCAACTGCAATACATGTCAAGTAATCTAAACAACCTCCCATAATGCCACAATTAGACCATCAAACGCAATTTTTAAAATTGGTTATTATCCTTGATGCATAGTGCTGCGTGTCCTTAAATCATTAAAATGTAAATTGTAATGAGACCTTGGAGTAATGCCAGACTTTCATAGAGTGCATCATCTCAGTACATTTATTACAGGCCAAATCTGCAATATATGGTGGAGGTTCAGAACAAGGGCACTTAGAAAGAGCAGATGATGACAAGACATAATCATTTTGCTTGATATAGTGCAACTCAGAGGTCCAGTAAAGGAGACGAGGGCTCCAGTCATGATGTAATCGCAGACATGCCCTCCATAGACAGAGCTCATAATTTCAAACTTTAATGGATGCTGACCCCTGCTGACTGACTGAAGTGAAACAGCGCTTTTGATATGCGCAGCGAGAGGGAAAACATATGCTGCTTAATGAAATGTTCACATTAGTATACGAGGCGTGTGGTATCGCCAGGTCATGTTGGCGCCTACACTAAATTAAACATAATGTGTAATTTTTGCAGCAGCTAAGCACCTGAGCTATGATATATTGAGGTAGCTTGTTAACGGTCTTGGTAAAGTTTAATACAAAAGCGTGGCCTCCTCTGCAGTAATGTGAGAGCACTAGATATGACTGAGCTGGTCAAGTGAACAGTATTCCAGAGAAAGGAAGGAATGCACAAACTCTTTGTGGTTTTGTAAATTCGCGGCCTTTGTAAATGCGTTTTTACAAATCACCACCTCTGTATCTGAGCAGCATGTGAGCACCATATTGACAATACAGTCTGTACAGTATAAAGACACATGTAAAAGATTATCTATAATAATTTTCTTATTTCCAGTGTGAGAATTGTTTCCCATTTTAATGCTGTAATGTCAGAGTGACCCTTTGCTCCTTTTAAGTTGCCGGCTTTAGGCCCTGGCAAGCAGGGCCCAGGCCCAGGGCGCCAACCTTCAGAAGGAGGGGAATCAGCAGTCTGCATTGAGACCATGCTAACAGCAGGGTCCAGATCACCTGGCTCCAGTGCTGCAAACGCTGTTTTTGACTCAGCTATCCCCCTCCTTTCTTCTTCCCATCTCCCTCTCGCCCCCTGACGCTGCACAGTATGAAACCCACCCCTCCAACAAACAACTTGGCACTTGCGTGAGAAGCCAAGATGTTTGTGTTCAGAGACCCGTCACAATTCTGATACAGACAGCCAGAGACTGACCCTGGAACACAAAAGGGGCTCATTTTGGGGCATATTATCAAGGACGGCGTTAAAATTATCACTGGTTTAGCTGCTGAAAACTGCCTCTAAAGAGGAGATAATGGGCTTGTTATTATGTCCTGGACAATTCCAATAGCAGCCCATGTTCACACCAGAACCAAGGGCATATTAACAAGCCCATTATCGCTGCTTTAGCGGCAGTTTTCTGCCGCTAAACCGGCGAAAAATTTTAACGTCGTCCTTGATAATATGCTCTTTTATTCGCAAGCAGCAGCGAGGGATCCAGATTTCTTTCCGTCCAAGGCGCTATTCTAGCAAAGACCGAGTCGGCTGTGGTGTATTAATTAGTTATCCGTAAATTGTTGTAACCTGTTATAGTAATGATGAAATAGCAAGTAACGTTATGTCATGCCATGATCTGACTTCCTGTTGTATGGATGTATCATTTAAAATTGTATTTCAGAAATAAAGTTCATGAACATTGGCCGCCACGTTCATTCAATGAAGGGATTTACACTTAATTACGCAGTCGAGGAAGTAGCACTGTCTTCCTTCCCAGCTTCAACCACCACAGCGATGAAGCCATTTTTCATGTCTCTGTACCTCCAGCTGAAGAAGGGCATACCCCTCCTTGTGAAAACAGGTGAGTATAACTGAAACCCTTAGCTTTGGAACAATTATAGGTGAATCAAAGAGAGTCAGATCAGAGATGTTTTAAGGCATGAGCAAAGTGGGCTCTGGTCCAGGGCCCCAGTCTTTCATGGGGGCCCTCTGATTAAGCCAGCTATGTTCTGCAGAGTTTCGCTGTGATGACCATAAATAATTTCTAAACAGATTGTTGTAAATAGCATTTTTCTATCATTTATTTTTAATGTGTAAAAGTCTATTAAAGACGTTTTGCAGACAAAATGTGTTTATGTTTCACGCAACATTTATACAGTGGCGTAACGAAAATTTAGGGGCTCCCCTGCAAGCACACCTACCACTTTGCCCTACCACCCAGAAATCTAGTATATTTTAATTTGAAACCTCCAACATTTAAATGAAATGCCTCTATATTGTCTTTCTCTAAGTTCTAATGAGAAAGTGGGAAACACTCTTAACATACAAGCTATGCAATTTGTAACAATACTGTCAAAAGCAGATTATAATTAGAACAATGCCAAGGAGAGATACTATTGTCTCAGGAACTGCCTAGTGCTCAAGAACAAAGAACAACTATGAAGGGTCTGAAATAGAATTGACAATACCTTGAAACTGTGAAAGACAAACCCAAACCTGCAATTCCATAAAAACTCGACTGACAATATACATGAGAAGTACACAAGATATAACTCAGTATCCTGAGAAAGTCAATAGAAATAGATGGTTAATTATCTGCATGCCACACACTAGCGACTGTCAAGGGTTGTGCATGATAATAACGTAAACTGAGGGAGCAATTTCAATCATAATGTCTTTATTAGTAAGCATTGCAAAACAGGCAGGCAAACAAGGCTGAGGAAGAAAACTGTTTGGATGCTTCAGAACATTGATGCAGATGTTTGTCTGTTTTAATCCATCATTTCTGTAGTATAAACAATGCTAAATACAAGATTTAAGGTACACGTAATACAGACAAGTGCAAGCAACACCATAAACAACACTGCATGTAGAATAAAATCAAACCATATCAGTAAGTACCTAATGACAATCTACACAAACTGTAGTTGGTAAAGCAAAAGAAAAAGTGCTAATACTTTCAAAGTGCAAAATAAAGCAATCACCAGTCCAGCAATATACAAAAATCATTGACATGAGTGCAGGGTGAGAAATGTGCTTGTGTAACTGCAGGGTGAGGTACAGGGTGAATTGCGCAAGTCACAAGTGCACTGCGAGTGCAGAGTGATGACTGAGTGCAGGGTGAGCGGGTGGATGGTGCAAGTGCATGGTGGTCAGCATGAGTGCATTGTGATTTTTGTGAGTGCAGGGTGAGCGTAAAAGTGAAGGGCAAGAATGAGGAGTGAGTTGTCTGAATGCAGGGTGCATTACCGGACACTTGAAGTAACTCATCATGTTATTGACGGCGGAGTAGGGTTTCAGGTATAAGTTAAACTATTGTTAGTCTGGCATTAATAGGGATAGAGGGTGTAGGAAAGAATGTGCTGATCTTGCAACAAACTTCCAGTCTTATGATTAGGGTTGCCAGCTCATTATTTTGATGCCCCTACAGGACAAAAATAAGCATCACCTAAATCCCTGTTAAAAGCACTTATCTGTGCATACTTTGAACAGCAAATATAAATAGAAAACACTTTTAATTGTGTTCCAGAGCTGCCTGAATGATCCATGACTGATAATTAAAGGGAACAAAGACAGAAAAGTCACATTACAAATGAATACATATTTTTTTATTTATAACCCTATTTAGTTTCAAGATGAGGTCTTTCAGTGTCTTTAAACAACACATGTCTGGCAAGTTTCTTTTGGGAACCCTACTTTATATTCCCTTTCATGAAATGCATTCTCACATTACAGCAGTAAATGTAAATTTAAAATGCAAGGAATAGGTAGATTGGGGGCCAAGGGGGTACTGGAATCAGAAAAATAAATAAGCCTCTGTAACCAGTTTACAAAGGTATGTAAATATGTAAATGGTCTCTGGCCTCGAGGCAGTTGCATTCAACCCCCTTGCTTTTGGGCCTGGAAGCTCAGGTCACTGTGACCTGCACCCACCGCGCACGCACCATTTAATTTATGAGGTAGGGTCGACTGTTATGAGGCAACTCACTGGTGCAACCAACCCCGGTGAGAAAGTGTAGTGCTGCCTGTGTGTGCTACAGTGCTGATGGGGCCCCTGGAGATTGGAAAACAGGGGCTGCTGGGGGCATACCTGCCAAGGTTTCAGATTGCCATGTGTGACTGTTGTTGATGTATGTTGGATGGATCCCCCTGTCAGCCCCAGTCTGCCCCCTCCAATACCCCCAGTCTGCCCCCTCTATCAACCCCAGTCTGCCTCCCTCCATCACTCGCAGTCTGCCTACCTCCATCACCCCCAGTCAGCCCCCCTCCAACACCCCAGTCTGTCCCCCGCCACTTCCAATATACATCCCTCCATCACTCTTTCTGCCTCCATCTAGGATTCCCAGTCTGCTCCCTCCCGTATTTCCAGCATGCTCTCATTCATTACCATTACTTTGTCTCTCCATCACTCTCATTCCTCCCCCTCATCATTCCAAGAGAGCCCCTCCATCAGTCCTAATCTGCTTCAAGGTTCCCCCTCTGTTAGAAACAGTCTGACCTCACTTCTGGACTGACCCTGCTTCCCTCACAGTCTTCGGGATCTATTAGAAAAGTCCCCAATTGAACCCTTGCAGTCTACCCCCGACCACACCTCTAGAGCTAGAATTTAATGTAAATTGTATTCATATTGTGGTTAATTATACAATCTTCAACATTTTTAGAATATATTTTTTGTTTGTGTGTCCTGATTTTCTGACCTTATAGCTGTTGTGATTGAATCAGAGTAGAGTTTTGTAAGAAAACTAGGAGCAGTTGATTAATTGGGCCTTCCATGATGAAAATAGTTTCTTCCTTATTTCGAACTGGACCATTGTCTGTATCCTAACCACACCTCTCGCGGCAGAATCTGCGCCAGGGTCACTTCCTTTCTGGCCCCTTTATCACGTCCAGTAAGATGGCTCTGTCACTTCGTGTCTACTCCCATGTCAGACCCAGCTTGTCCTCACACAATCTGCTGCGGTACCCCTGCAGCATCGGCTTTGATACCCCTGCACGCTGCACCCTCTCCAGTGGTACACTACCCCTGCAGCATCAGTTGTGAAACCCCTGCATGCTGCACCCTCTCCAGTGGTGCCCCTGCAGCATTGTCTGTGATACCTCTAGCCATCGGCTGTGGTACTCCTTCACCAGGGGCTTCGATATCCCTGCACCTTCTCCAGTGGTACCCCTGCACCATGGGCTGTGATTTGATACCCCTGCATGCTGCACCCTCGCCAGTGGTGCGCCGTGAGCCTCTCATACATGATCCCAACTCCCTGCATCGTGTTGCACAAACACTGTTTTGAGTGATAACAGTAAACCCGAAAGGCCTGAGATGGGCATAGACCAGTGATCACAGTGTGAGAGCAAAGGCAGAGCTAGAGATTAGAGACGCACTAGAGTCCACTTCACAGCAGAGACGTGGCCAGACTGGAACATCCTGTGGACATGGTGTCCTGTACACTCTCATGGTGTCCTGTGCTCTATCACAGTCTTTCAACTCTCTACTGTTGTACCCTAGTGATGTCACAGTGCCATTTCCTGTGGTACTCTAGTGATGTCACAATGTCATCTCCTGTGGTACTCTAGTGATGTCACAGTGCCCTCTCCTATGGTACCCTCATGATGTCACAGTGCCATCTCCTGTGGTGTTCAAGTGTTGTCACAGTGCCCTCTCCAGTGGAGCCCTCGTGATGTCACAGACCCCCTTTCTCCTTGTGATGGCACAGTGCTCTCTCCTGTGGTGCCCTTGAGATGTCACAGTGTCATCTCCTGTGGTACTCTAGTGATGTCACAGTGCCCTCTTCTGTGGTACCATCATGATGTCACAGTGCCATCTCCTGTGGTGTTCAAGTGATGTCACAGTGCCCTCTCCAGTGGAGCCCTCGTGATGTCACAGGCCCCCTTTCTCCTTGTGATGGCACAGTGCCCTCTCCTGTGGTGCCATTGTGATGTCACAGTGTCATCTCCTGTGGTACTCTAGTGATGTCACAGTGCCCTCTCCTGTGGTACCATCATGATGTCACAGTGCCATCTCCTGTGGTGTTCAAGTGATGTCACAGTGCCCTCTCCAGTGGAGCCCTCGTGATGTCACAGGCCCCCTTTCTCCTTGTGATGGCACCGTGCCCTCTCCTGTGGTGCCATTGTGATGTCACAGTGTCCTCTCCAGTGGTGCTCTAGTGATGCCAGTGTCCTTCTTCAGAGTAGCCCTCGTGATGTTACAGGGCCCCCTTCTATGGTGTCCTTGTGCTGTCACAGTAACCTCTCCTGTGGTGCCCTCGTGATCTCACAGTGCCCTCTAAAGGGGAGCCCTCATGACATCACAGTGCCCTCCCAAGGAGAGCCCTTGTGATGTCAGAGTGCTCTCTCTTGTGGTGTCCTCGTGATATCACAATTACCTCTCCTGTGGCACCCTCGTGATGTCACAGTGCCATCTCCAGTGGAGCCATCATGATGTCACAGTGCCCCCCCCTTCAATACCCTAGTGATGTCAAATGCCCTCTCCTATGATGCCCTTGTGATGTCACAGTGCCCTTTCCCATGGTGCCCTGTGATTTGGTACCCTAGTGATGGTACAGTGCCCTATCCTGTGGTACCCCAGTAATGTCAAGGAGCACTGCCCTGTGGTACCCCAGTGATGTCACAGTGTACGATGCTGTGGTACATTAGTGATCTCACAGTGCCCTCTCTTGTTCCCTTGTGATGTCACAATACTCTCTCCTTTGATGCCCTTCGGATGTCACAGTACTGTCTCCCATGGTTTCCTCCTGATGTCACAGTGCCCTCTCCTGTGGTACCCTAGTGATGTCACAGTGCCCTGTGGTACCACAGTGATGTCACAGAGTACTGTCCTGTGGTACCTTGGTGATATCACAGTGCCCTCTCCTGTGGTGCCCTGTGATTTGGTACCCTAGTGATGTTACAGTGCCCTGTCCTGTTGTACCCTAGTGATGTTACAGTGCCTGTCCTGTGGTACCCCAGTGATGTCACAGTGCACTGTCCTGTGGTACATTAGTGATCTCACAGTGCCCTCTATTGTGGTGCCCTTCAGATGTCACAGTGCTCTCTCCCATGGTTCCCATGTGATGTCACAGTGCTCTCTTCTTTGATGTCCTTGTGATGTCACAGTGCCCTCTCCCTGTGATTTAGTACTCTAGTGATGCTACAGTGCCATGTCCTGTTGTACCCCAATGATGTTACAGTGCACTGTCCTGTGGTGCCCCAGTGATGCCACAGTGCACTGTCCTGTGGTACATTAGTGATCTCACAGTGCCCTCTCCTGTGGTGCCCTTCGGATGTCACAGTGCTCTCTCCCATGGTTCCCATGTGATGTCACAGTGCTCTCTTCTTTGATGCCCTCGTGATGTCACAGTGCCATCTCTCATGGTTCCCTTGTGATGTCACTGGGTTCTTTCTCAATCAGCCCTTGTTGTGTCACAATTGTGTGACTGAGCTATCAGCTGAAGTGTCCTTCTGTGCCCTCTCCTAAGCTTTCCCTGTGCCCTCACATGGTCTGTGGTGCCCATTAGCTTTGGCTATGCCCTCTCTTATGGTGCTGGCATAGAGGCTCTCATGTTGGCCGTATAGTGTGACTGCACCCTCCCTCATGGTGCTCTCTCCTGTGGTGTTCTGTGGTTCCACTCTGTTTCTCTTTGGGTGTGACCTGCTGAAGGGCAGTCCATTGTGTTCTCAAGGGCCCCAACATTTGTTTCTGCAGTGCCAATGGATCAGCATTCCCTCCACAGGGACCAAGACAGTCAGTAGGGCAGAACAGCAAGGGTGCTCCACTGGAGTGTTTTATTGTATGCTTCATTTGGTCAGTTATGTCATGGGTGTCAGGGCCATCCCAGGGCCATCCTGTGGAACCAAATGCAGACGCAACAAGATGTTCTCTCTCTCCATCCTCCCCTTTTCTTGCCCTCCTCCTCTCCTCCATCTGATAGCTGTCTCTCTGCCTTTCCCCTCCCACTCTTTCTTTCTCGTGCCATGAGCTGCTTCAATCTGTATTAAAAACATATAATAATAATAAAGTTCTCCTGCCCTACAGACAGTGATACCAAACGTACACAAGTGCAGGTCACCATAGCACGTGACAGTAGATACTGAAACCAGCACTGGCAAGCCAATGGAGCTTGCTTTGTTAACCTTGACTTTGCCAGCGTCTTTTGCCGATGCTATGCAGCATCAGAACATTTCTTATATTGTGCAGGATTGGAGGGTGGGGGAAGAGAGGGAGTAGGGTAGGTGGCGGGGGGGGCATGACAACAAGGCCGCCTGATTCTGCTGTTGTGAATGCATGCCGAGGTCTGTGGGCTATGAAAGAGAGGTGAACTGAAAACACTACCCCACAAATACAGCATGATTAAAGACAGTGTTCAAAGTAATCATTAAACCGAAACAAACATTACATTTTGAAAAGTCGTGGACTGTCCGGGCTGCACCTTGGACAGACTTACCTGAGGCGAGGCCTGGCCTGTAGCTTCAGAGCAGGCAGGCTCAGTGGCAGTAGAAGGGGCAAGGCTAGCCAGGCAGGAGGGCCGGGGCTAGTAATAATTAAATTATGCCCGTGGCGGCGGCCGCACAATGCAAGACGGTCCTTCTCAAGACAGTCTCTGGTTTGGCTGGGTCCTGGATGCCGGTTACACGTACTTTTAGTTGCAATGCGCATGACAATGGCATTACCAGCCCCACCCTCTATTCCCCACCCTGAAGACTGCACAGACGCGAAGACAACTGTGCGCTGCACACACAGCACAACCCCAACCCAACATATAATTAAATGAAGAGCCTAGAGGCCCTGGCCTACCGGCCGAGGCTGAGAGGCCCAGTCCAGACCTGCACACCAATGTTTAATTAAGAGGCTGGGGCCCGGGCGTGCATACCTTAATTAATGAAAAAGATGCGTACGTGCAGCACCATTTAATTAATGAGGACGCGGAGGGTGCGTGGGCACCATTTAGGCTTGCTGGCTCGCTCCGCTGAGACTAGTGAGGGGGCCCCTTGAGCACGGGCCCCCCCTGCAATGTGGGGGTTGCGGGGCCTGTGTTGCGCCCCTGCATTCATATAAAAAGTTTCTTTTATATCAATACAGGACCTAACATAGGAGAAAAGAGATGTGACAGAGATTATTTGCAGTAATATTAGTGAACTGCCGCTGTGCTACAATAATAAAAACACACATCACTATCCATGAATAGCAGATGTAAACACATTTACAATCTGACCAAAGAGGGCAGGAAAGAGCTGAAATTGGATCATAAAATCAAAGCTGTTCCGAACAGTGGCCCCCAAAATACATTTGGCCCAGGGCCCTCAAGATTGTTAAAACGTCCCTGAGTCAGATAGTGGGTGCAGAGCAAAAGCTGGTGCCATTTCCATTCATAATTTCTTTGTGTTGGACAGCTTTAACTAGGAATAGAAATTCAAGGACTGACTGTAGGGAAGAGCCAATCCCAAGTACAAGAGTCCTGGGAGGAGACATACAATCGAATTACACAGCCAGTAAAGGGCATTAACATACCTTCTAAATCTACCTCAATCTGCCGATTCCAACAGGTGCAGTCTCTTCAAATATACAAAGGATTGCAGAAGAAAGAGAAGGGATATTCACTCAATAGAGCATAGCAACCACATTTTCTGATCTAGGTTGTGAGAAAAATACAACAAACCGTATCTATTAAGGTTTGCCTGCTGCTGGCTTCCCCTGCTCTGGTACTCTTAAAGGCTGCCTTGCATGACACACAGCCCGAGAGGACAGTGTACACTGTCTAGCATGAGGCTTGCACCATTCCTATACAAATTCCCATGTCTAAACAAATTCAGAAGGATTCCACACACTGGATATGTGCTGTGCACATGTTTTATTTTTTCCCCTTGTTAATGCCAGCATCAAGGAGACATCATTTTGTCTATTCAATGCCCAGTTTGGCTATTTAGTAGATTGGACTTTGCATCAAATACTAAGGAGGTTTGTGCTGATACACTTAAGTAACACCCCTAAAATTCCAGTAACGCTCCCTTGACAGAAAGCAGTGCAGCACAGGGCAACCTTTTGTCCTGAAACAAGGACATCAGTCCAGTGCAAAATACCTTTTGCACTGTAAAATAAATACTATGTGTTGCTTTGTGTCACTTTGTGCTGGTGGAAGGCCTCTGTTAAATCTGCGGCCTTGTTGTAAATGTTAATAACTACTTGTGGACCAAATTAAATTCATGATGACACCATTCTTGTGTGTGGTCCTGAGTTTTATTGCAGTAGGAGAACTGAGCCTCTGATTAGGCACTCTAGGGCAGATTTGGGGCGATGGTACAGAAACACTGGAACATTGGCGAGGCAAAGCGGCATATGTCTGCCCATGCTTTATTTATAATTTATCAGATGAAGACAATACTGTTATCTCAGAAAAAAGGACAAAGGTTTGCATAAAACATATGAAGGCACTCTGGAGAATCAGTGAAAGCGAAGTACAGTTGCAGACCATAAAGGAGATGGCAAGTCATTTTGTGTAAAGAGTGGATCTTGAAGATTAACTCATTCCTCTATGTCCAAAGCACTTTCCAATCCCTAGTAACACATCTACCACATTCCTAAATTAGGGGGACTAAATGGATCTAATTATAGATGTTTTAGATGATGCCTCTAAAATAGGCGAAAGAAGAGTTAGTGCAATTCTCTTTGCTAATGATACCTTTCTAATCTCCAAATCCAGCATGGTCTCCTACAACTTTTGAATGATTTCATATGGTTCTGCGATGAGTGGAGCCTGGAATCAAATCAGACCAAAACAAAATACATGATTTTCTCGAGAGTGATCGCAAAGCCACCTAAAAGATGTCCGTATGTAGTCAGCAGCAACCTAGAGCACGTGGCCACCTTTGACTATTTGGGTATCCGCCTGACATCCAACCTAAACTGGGCTCCCCATATAGAGAAAGTAAAATTGTTGCCAATCCAGCAGACCACCCACATTAGTAAAATTCACAAAGCTACGGTGTCCAGAAAAGTGGCCCCAGCACAAGAAATGCATAACATCAAAACTCTAAGGGGGGCTCTTTATGGGGCAGACCTTTGGGGTACTGGGAACACAACTTGTCTCACCATCACAGAAAATCGTTTTCTTAGATCTCTTTTAAATTTACCCCTTAGCACCGCTCTGACCACATTGTTTTTGACTTTGCTCAAAGACAACTGGCCCTTAAATTAGCATTGTTGGTGGTCTGTTGAAGAGCTAGACTCCTACCGAGCGGCAGCGATTGGCCACTTGAAACTACCTTAGGTAACCTCTATCCCATAGTTTTGCTCCCTAAGAGATCTAGGGCCAGATATAGGTAATTCCCATTTACCGATTCTAAAATATCAAATTTTACCGATTCGCTATTTCAGAATCGGTAAATGGGATGTACATTTTACCGAATCAGTAATATTCGGTATTACCGATTCGGTAAATACCGAATCGTTATTGTGCCGAATCGGTAATTTCCATTCATTTCTATTGGCCTCGAGGGCCATAGGAATGAATGGGAATTACCGATTCGGTATTTACTGAATCGGTAATAGGGGTACCATTTACAAGGGTGGCAGGGTGTCACATTGACACCCTGTTGCACCCCTGAATAGTGCATGGGTGCACATGTGGCACACATACATGCCCTAAGGGCATGCATGTCTGCCACATGACACTTTAAAAACTGCAAATAATTGCTTTTTTAAAGGTATTCAGTATTTACCACCAACTTGTAGTTGGTTGTAAATAATACATCCTTAAATGACAAATGCAATCACTTGAGTGCTCCCTACATTAAAGATTCGGTAATTTACCTAATCAGTATTTTAAGAATTCGGTAATTTACTGATTCATTAAATTACCGATTCGGTAAATTACCGAATCCTTAAATATGGCCCATACATCTCAGATGCCTAATACCGGTCGAAATTCGGTAATTTCGGCCGTTTCCGACCGGTATTGGGCTACCTACATATGGCCCCTACTTAGGAGGCTGGGATGGAGGCGTAATGGTCTAACCCTGAAAGCCTGTCTCTAATACCAAAGGCCAGGGTCAAAGTGTTTTATGGGGAAACAATAGCAGAGAAGGCGATGGCAAAATTGGTGGGTACCCTGCCTCAGGAATTTATTAATTTCAAATTTGTTCCAAGTTATGAGGATACCATTGATAAAATTGTTCCTTCTTTGGCACATAAGCTATTTATACAATTCTGTTACTGGCACATATAGAGTAAAAGTATTTGACTTGGCCAAATATTGGCATGCACAATGGATCAAGCACCCCAAATGTGCTGTATGAATTGTCAATTTCTATGTTTTCATCTTTTAAATTGTATTTTATGGTAGCCATGTGCTCTTTTAAAAATGTATTTTATATTTTTTTATATTCTTTAAATCTATTCTTGTGCAGTGTACTTTTTATGATCTCGGTGATTGAAATAAAGTTATTCATGATGATGGATCTAATTATCTAGAAGGACTAGTAGAAAATAAGGGTGTGGATTTGGTAGCCTGTATGCTTGGCTCAAGATAAAAAGGCACAAGAGTAAGTGCATCAAGTCGGGCTTAAGGGAAACAGTGTGATTAGAAGAAACCTTGCATGTTGCCCGACACAGTGCAAAAGTGGAATCTCAAGAGTGAATTCTATTTCAGTGTTCAGTATGAAGTGGTCCACGGGGAGGACCACATGGTCCTCCCTTGCAACATTCAATTTATTGTTCTTGTAGAGCCAAGTGTGTTATATTCCTGATATCTAACTTCCTGGGTTGCTTACATATGGAGATACACATAGTTGTCATCAATTTTATTTTCATTGTTCCTTGTCATCCAGCAGAAGCTTTGGGAAGAAGATATTAGGCTCGAAAATGCCTTTGTTTTTTCCATTGTCGTTGGAAAGCAACTGACACTAGTACATACCAAGATGCAATCAAAGGGCTCTGTTGGTTTACTGTTGATCTTTTTTTCGACCATACTGTTGGGTGTGGGCAAATCATTATAGTTCAGCATCAGTTTTCATTGGGATATGCCTTTTCTTGAGTAATAATATGCCTGGTCTCTATGACCAATGCCATTCACGGCTTTTATTGAATTATCCAAAACTTATTGGAGGGCTAATTAATTTTCTTCCATGGCATGTTTAGCTCATATTTATTTCTGAGATAGTAAACACTGCCTTATGTCTCACACTAAATAATGATGGGAGTTTTGCAGATTTTATTTCTGATGTTTTGAAAAAAGGCTAGGTTTGTGTGTAGGTCTGGATGCTTCCGAGTTTTTTTCAGCAGTTCCCATGCAGTTTGTTGTTTGGGTGTTGTTTACAAGAAGTGGAGTGGGTAGTCTAACTTCAGGCAGTTTGACAATGGGCACTGGCTTCTTTTCTTACGTTACTCCTTAACAAAACTTGGTGGCTTAGGATGAAAGTTCTTCTCCTTCTATTGAGCTATGTGTCTGTAATATGCATGTTGATTTGTTTTTGACTTTTGGGATTTCTGAAATGTGAAAAAGCCCCCAAGGGGAATCTGTGTGCTAGGAACTTGAATCTGCATGAGTAAAGAATGAAAGTTTGAGTAAATGTATGGGAGATAAGTACAGATGCTTTTACGAATTTCAAAAAGAGACACTCATTGAGGGGATTTGTGAGGTCATAGGGAAGGCGATTCCAAAGTTTAAGAGCATGATAGGAAAAAGCAATTCCACCTGCACAGGAATTATGAATTGGCAGTACTGGAAGGAGATTGTCAAAGGAGGACTGGATACATTAATTAGGAGAGTATTAAAGAAAATATTACTGCAGACTGAGAGATTGATCACTTATTTATTTATTTATTTATTTATTTAGGAGTTTTATAAAGCGCATGGCATTACGCACACCGGCGTGTCCCCGCGCTGAGAGAGAAAGTGAGGAGACGAAACAGGGAGATTACATCAGGGCTGAGCGAAAAAGATGAGTTTTTAGAGCTCTGCGGAATTTAGCTTCAGACGGTTCGAGACGCATCTCCATCGGAAGCGTATTCCAGCTCTTGGCCGCCAGTAGCCTGAAGGATCTACCTCCCATTCGGGTTTTATGAACTTTTGGGGACTACAAGTAGCCCGGTACCATAGGATCTAAGCCTGCGTCCTGGACTATAGGGAGTGATGAGGGATTGTAGGGGATTAGGCGCCATGCCATTGATGATACGATAACAGACGCATAATGCTTTAAAAGTGATCCTCTCCTTTGTGACAGATCCACATGTATTTAAAAATGACTCTTCCAGGAACCCGAAGCACGTGCAGTATGATAAGATCATTACATTTGTGTAATGTGTAAGAGAATTCACTAGAAAGACACACTACAGTAATCTGAATCAGCTCGTCCTTGGTTAAAATGCATTTAGGATGACCCGAGTAAAGGGGGTAGCCATAGTCTAAGCAGGAGGATATAGAGTTGTGGCAGGCTGTTTTCTTACTGTTGATAAGAAGTAAATACTAATCTTTCTAAAGATTTTCGGAGAAAAGAAGCAGATGGATGTTAATTGTTGATCTGAGTCTTACAGATGGCAATTTCATTAAAGACATAGTCGATATTTTGAATAGACAAGTATTAGGTAGGTACTGGTCCAATGCCAGAGGGTTACCAAGATTGCACCAAAAATTTGACAGGCCTCCTCCAATAAGAACGTCTGTCTTATATGCATTCAGATTTAGGGACTGATTACGACATCGGTGTTCCATCCACAGGACTGCGATGTCATGGTCAGTAGAACACGCAAAATCTGCAGTGTTCAGACTGCTGCATTCTAGGTGGACCGCCAAGGCGGCGATCCATAGTCGGGGTCCTACCTTGACAGCTTGGCTGAGCCATCGAGAAGGGCTGCAGCAGATGCCACTGCAGTGCAGCGCTTCTGCATGTTCAGTCAGCGTGTGCCATCCACCGTGCTGTGCATGGCATATACTGCATGCACGACAGTGCAAGGCGAGGGGAGCACAACATGTGCCGCCATGCACTACCCCCTGGGAAAAATCACCCAGTGGCCCTGTTTGGGGCCCCTTCTTTCCCTTTCTGTCATCCTTTTTACTGCGGGGTTCCCAGAATTCTGGAAGTAGTACAACATGGAGTAAAAGAGACAGCTTGAACAGAGTTAGTAAAACGTGCCTGACAGATCCATGCAAAGTCAGCAGAGAAGTTTAAGACTGTAAGAACAGCTCTGCCACATTCATCCACAGTCATATGCAGTTTGTCCAGTCAGTACCATGTGCAGGCCTAAAACTATCTTGGGCACCATCGCAACAGCTATCGGAATGAAGATGCTCTGCAAAGAAATCAGGATTCAATGATCTTGGCTGTGTTATGTAAGAACAAGATTGGTCAATAATTACCCAAAATACTGTTATATGCTTTGTGCTCCTCAGAAGAGGGGCTATTCAAATATGTTTTCAGGTGAGAAGAATAGAGGCAGGAAATAGAAAGTAATTGCAAATGTTTGTTTGTTCTAAGTTATCAGCTACTATTGGAAGAAGAACAACTCACAATTGATGAAAATAACTTGATGGCTGGGACACAGAGACTCCTCCTGGTGCCCAAGGACTTGAGCCCCTTGGAGATCAATCTGTAAGAGTCATTAAGAATCAGAGAAGTAATAATGTTTTCAGTTATAGAGTGAAAAACAAAGGTAAGTGATTGAAGGTGGCATCTTCAGTAAGGATGTTGCAGGAATCAAGGGCTGAAGTTTAAAGTTCCCTGATAATTGTAACAATGTTCTTAGTGGTATCAGGAGAAGAGTCAATATGGTGAGAGCATAAAAGAGAGCAGGTTGATCCGACAGATTTGGTGAAAGTGTTCAGATCAGTTGTTTTAACTGGGCTGTATCTAAGAGAGTAACTGCACTTAAATTGTCAGGCTATTGTGTCATAGGTGGGTCTGGAATATTTAGTTTTGAAATGTTAGAGTAGTTATTGATTTAAGTTGTTGGGAGTTGGATGGGATCTTTCTTTCCTCTTAATAAACATCACTTTAACTTCAATCCGGCCTAAATACCATCTTTTACTGGATCACTTATTGAGAATCCTACACTGGCGTAGTCGGCAGCTCGGGGAACCACCTGAAGTGAAGGAGGAAACCTAACAAACCACAACAGGACTTCCAGTTTCCCTGAGGATATTTCTCCCTGTACGATCACTGGGAGGTTGTGAGTTTTTGTATTTAACTTTTTTCATTCATATTTCTTAAGCGTGGTTATGCAGTGACTCATTTATTGCTCTATGAGCGTGTCTGCTTGGTTTGTCCTTTCCTTTCCTCGTGTGTGAGGCGAAAGAGTCTTGGCTGCCTAATCCCATGGCAAACACTGTACGTTAAGTGCCCCATTAATATATATCCACGACGTATGGGCCGAAAGAGAAATTGCTAACACACACCAAAAGCACACTTACCCCAGGATCTCTGCAGTTTTCATCCACGCATCACCACTTCCAACTCCACTGTTGCAGCCGCACTCCTACTCCAACTGTGTGCTTAGAGAATTCAGCAGTGGACATACAGAGGTTGGAGCACAGCAGTAGGATCTCTGACATTTTCCAAGCACATCACACCGCTTCTGTTTCCTGTTTGCAAGTGCCCTCCTTCTCCAACTGTGTGTGCAGTGGATTACGGCAGTGGGCACAGAGAGGGTGGAGCATAGCAGCCCCGTAGTGTCGGAAGTGTGGTGAGCCTGGAAAAGTGGGGCACTGACTTCCTCATACTTCTCCGAGCTTCTCCGAGGTGGTATGCCCGTGATTAGCTAGAACGCTATCTGACTCACATAGTCCTCTGTATTGCTTCCTGCTAGTAATCCCCCCGTAAGCCTGTCTTCATGATGCATATTGAGTGACAGGCACACTGTAATGAATATATTGAGCGTGTTTTAGTCTGGTGTACCTCCTAATTTTTGCCTGTTCAGTGACAGGCACACTGCTTTGCACAGTTGGATGTAATGCCTGTTCAGTGACAGGCACTCTGCATCATATTGTTTGAAGGCACTTTTCACCTGGTCAGTGACAGGCACACTGTTTTGCAAAGTTGGATTTAACGCCTGTTCAGTGACAGGCACACTGCATCACATTGTGTGAGTGACAGGCACACCCCATCATATTGCTTGATCTAATTCTACTTATCTCCTGTTCAGTTAGATTACTAAGTGTATTAGTACATGTGGTGTAGTTTTTGCTTATAGATTATTTCACATTGTACTTTATTTAATGTTTATCTCTCCTCTGACACTCAGGTATACAGATTTCCTCGCTATGTGTAAGGTATAAGTGCTCACATAAGGTTATTGCTGTTATTTACTTCTTATAAAGCTTACCAAATCTGGGTCTTGGATCATGCAACAATCCAAAATGTCACTGCTCCTTCTTTCTTTCTAATGACGCCAGGTGAACCTCCAATAAGGTGGCAGAAATAAAGAAGGTTTTTGATCTTATGCAAAGGTTTCTTTAGCTTCATTGAGTGCTGAACGTAGGTCATCTCTTCTGCACTGCTTGGGGTTTGTCTGCCAGCTACCTGCCACCCCACCTGTGACCTGTCAATCAGTGACCTCGGGCCTCGGTATCAGGTCTTGCCAACCTACGTATTTCTGAGTCGGAGTTGACGTGAAGTTAAAAATTGGCAAATTCGTCTTTAAAGATACGATTTCGTTTTTTATAAATGAATGTATCATTATGCATATCTTGACATTGACTTTTTCAATATCAACTCCATAGCTGATGTTATGCCCTGGGTTCCAATTGGTACACAAGACCTTTAAAAATATTCTTAGTTCCACTACTCTCCTGTCTGTCTCTGACTCTTTGGTGAGTCTCACTAATATTGGCACCTGGCACTGATGATCTATGTTCCTTTTTAAATACTTTTGGCCTGATTATGATTTCGGTCGGAAAGCCTCTGACCGATGGTCAGTCTTTCCGACATGGATTGGCTGTCAGAAACTGATTTGGAGGACCCTAACAGGGATGCTTAAAAAATTCAATTTTTCAATTGGAGCTTGTGCTGCAGGCAGTTTCAGCCCACCAAACAAGCTCCCATTGAAAAATTTAAGTTTGCAACCACACCATGTGCGGTCGCATCCTAATTGTGCGGTCGGAATCGTCGACCTATAGTTGAACGGTTCCTATCATGAAATGGTGTCAGTCAGAGGCAACCCCGACCAACATTGTAATGAGGGCCTTTGCCAGTTCAAGGGGGCTTCATTCTTACTGACAGATTTTCTGTGACACCTAAAGCACTCAAAATATCCTGCATATGTGCAATTATGCCAACCCAGAAAGCCATCATCTATTAAAACTTTGCAAAAAAGCTATTCCCTCCACTTGTAGTCCCAACTACAAAGCAGACATCTTTTTAGCTTCAATTTCTATTTCAGTCATTAACTATTAACTAGCTGATCATATTAGGAATAGAACAACTAGCCCTCTCATAAATGGAATGCAATATCATATCCTAAATATTTCAGACTAAAATTGAAACAATCCAGAAATGTTTTACCATAGCCATTACCAGATCTCTCTATTGATAATGGACTCACAGAACGACTAAAACTACCATAGTGAACTTTGGCCCATTTTGGTTCTTCTAAATTAGGCTTGCACCTGCCCTCCCATCTAACTGTAGGAGACTCTTGAGAGGTTTTTCTTCTCTAATTCAGAATGCATCCAAACTTTGCCTTACTCCAGCTAATATTTTTCTTCATCTAAATCACATCTTTACCACTCTACATATCCACATCCCTTGTATATCACTTCCATCCAAATTTACAGAAAATACCATCAATAATAAACTGTATGGAGTACACGTTTTTCCTTGATCATGCTCAGTTTGGCTGCCATCCTCTTCATGGTACGAGCACAGTGCTAGTTATAGTGATTGAGGTTTTCTAAAAAACATTTTTTATTGATGCAGTTAGGTGCATCATTTGATACAGACAGATATAATGAATTCAAGAACATAGCAAGGAACGTTGGACATTTGTGACCTTAATCACCATTTTTCAAAGCTTAAACACAACTGATGTATAGTCCTCAACTTCCCTAAACCCTCCACACATCAGCTACCATATGGGAACATGTGTAGGTCCATGCTGAGCCTTTGAAAGATGTTTAAATTGTATAATTATATAATGTAATGTCAGGAGGCGTCCACTTAGGTGTGTACCTTTATGGAAAACACAAGAATCACTTATAACTCACTTATGCTTGTGATTAAATTCTCAAACATAGGAAACATAGTTATAGGTGAGGTAGTCAAAGGGGAAAAATCATGGTGGAGGATCATAATGTTTGCTATAGGTCTTGAACTCTTTCAACAAAAGGTCCCAGAAGTAGACTACAACGTGCTTCCCCTATCCTGCACATTCTTTTTCTAATAGAGTGCACTTTCAGATTGTTTCTAAGGGAGTAGGACTGAGATTATGTATGTACGGAAGGGGGGAGTGTTTTATTCCAATACAAAGGGATGCTTTGTTTAGGTACAAGATCTATACATTTTTTGTGGACGCATTTTCAAGTTTAGGGCGGGGAAACAAACTCAGAAAAGCCACGAAAGTAGTGTCAGCTTTTAGGTTGATTTTGACATAGGTTTGTACCTCTACCCTGATCTTCCTATTTATTATTTGTAATAAGTAACTAAGACATTAATGCCAAGGGGCAAACAAAAGACAATCAGTTTATTTAGTTCAAGTAAAGGTGTGTATGAGTGTCAACTTATAATTACATAACTGGAGGCATATAAAATCAAATTATAGCATATAAGACAGGCAAATAAAAAGGATTAGCATTAATGAGGATCTAAAAACGAATTAGAAAAGTAATATCAATCCTACTCTTGTTAAAGGGTTTATCATGGGGCAAGCATTTATTCACAGCTGTTCTTAATGTATTCATACTACTTAATTTCCTATGGTCCCAATCTAATCTCAGAAACTGAAGAACGCAGACCATCAAACAGCAACAACAAGGACACCACCTGGTTGAGAAATTCCCATCAGCCCACCCTTACGGCGGAACATCATCATGTGGGATTTATATGGTACATCCAAAGGTCGTCAACTCCCTTGGAGTCTCAGGGGGAAACAGAGGTATAGGCCGCCCCCCACTCAAACAGTATCAAACCAAGTTGTGGCCTATCCCTCAAGACACTCTATTTTACAGCTGGAAGGCAGGAACCGAATGGGTGTGTGAACAATAGTATCACTCCCCCTTCCTTATTATGTAGAGGATCCATGTTCATGTATACGTGTCAAATCTTTGTCGAAGTACACACAAGGTAGAAATTAAAATCGTCAAACACCCATCACCCATACCACAAAAAATTGTGGAGGAAGAGAGTGAGCCCCTCACGGTAGAACCGCCAAAGGGGTTATCTGGTTAATGATTGCCAGTGTACCCACTTATCATCATAGGTAGCTCACTCTCATAAAAGTGGAAAGGAAAGAAACAAACACAACGAAGAAAAGGACAAACACCATAGAATAGTCCTTTTACTTCACAGCATTCAACCAATGTATTATGTGTTCGTGAGACAGCGAATACCAATTACCTATCGCTGTTAAGTGTACACATTCACCATACACCCCAGTGAGAAAACAAAAGTGAATCTCACAACATAAAATTGCAGCACTCACTGGCCACTCATACTTTTATTCTGGGCTGTGAGTACTCCAAATTAAAACAGACTCACGTTAGACCCTGTTCAATGTGAGTCTAGGTCGCCAACATGTTTTGTTGCCAAATTTTACGCAACTTCGTCAGGGCAAACAGGGGTATCCTGCTTCTCAATTCCACTTTAAGTCTTATTGTAACCTGGGGGCAGTGTCTCTACTGCATACCTGCTGCCTCTCTCAGGTGGACTACAGTGTCAGGGAGATCACGTGTCCTACTGGAAACCCGCCTAAGTTCAGGTTTCCAAGCCGCGCTCGGAACGCTCGGTGATTCAGCCACAGTTCCCCACGTCCGGCGCCGAGTTGTTTAAACCACTCGGCGCCAGACGCGGGGAACTCCGGCTGAATCACCAAGCGTTCCGAGCGCGGCTTGGAAACCTGAACTTAGGCGGGTTTCCAGTGGGACACCTGATCTCCCTGACACGGTAGTCCACCTGAGAGAGGCAGCAGGTATGCAGTAGAGACGCTGCCCCCAGGTTACAATAAGACTTAAAGTGGAATTGAGAAGCAGGATACCCCTGTTTGCCCTGACGAAGTTGCGTAAAATTTGGCAACAAAACATGTTGGCGACCTAGACTCACATTGAACAGGGTCTAACGAGAGTCTGTTTTAATTTGGAGTACTCACAGCCCAGAATAAAAGTATAAGTGGCCAGTGAGTGCTGCAATTTTATGTTGTGAGATTCACTTTTGTTTTCTCACTGGGGTGTATGGTGAATGTGTACACTTAACAGCGATAGGTAATTGGTATTCGCTGTCTCACGAACACATAATACATTGGTTGAATGCTGTGAAGTAAAAGGACTATTCTATGGTGTTTGTCCTTTTCTTCGTTGTGTTTGTTTCTTTCCTTTCCACTTTTATGAGAGTGAGCTACCTATGATGATAAGTGGGTACACTGGCAATCATTAACCAGATAACCCCTTTGGCGATTCTACCGTGAGGGGCTCACTCTCTTCCTCCACAATTTTTTGTGGTATGGGTGATGGGTGTTTGACGATTTTAATTTCTACCTTGTGTGTACTTCGACAAAGATTTGACACGTATGCATGAACCTGGATCCTCTACATAATAAGGAAGGGGGAGTGATACTATTGTGCACACACCCATTCGGTTCCTGCATTCCAGCTGTAAAATAGAGTGTCTTGAGGGATAGGCCACAACTTGGTTTGATACATCCAAAGGTCGCCCAACTCATCCAATTGATGGTGCGAAACTGGATACTAAAGATGAACTCTAACCAAGGTGTGTCTTGATGGTACTGATGGGGTGCAGTGCTATAATGTGAACAAGTGAGTGAGATTAAAAATGGCTATCAAGACAAAAAATATGTTTAGTCCGTATTGACTGGGTGCCAACATTAAAAAAGCGCCTGATAGTCTGAAAATATGACTAAACAATGGCGATGTGCAGAGGGGTCGACATGTTTCAGCCTGGTTGGACAAAAGTGTCCGGCTTTCTTCAGGACCGATTAGATGTAAGCTACTGCATATATACGTGAAAAGTAGTGTAACAAAAAATAGTGGAAAATAAAACTCATACCACCAGGAACTTGGATCCCCAATGTACTCTGGTGGAGATGAAGTATGTGTTACTCTTCCTATTGATATAATTAAAGAGGAGAAGATGTAAGTATATCCCGTAGAAACGTTGCATGTCAAAATTACCTGCACTCAACAAGGAACAACACAGAACACACACATACGGAGAGTGTATCAGCTCCGCTAAATAGAACTGTACTAAATTACTGTTCTACTCCATCCATACAGTGAAAGAAAAATGTTTCAAAATGTATTAATGTCATAGTGTACTCACTCAGCTTTATGTGGGGAATAGCCTCACCTCACCCGGCAACCGCTCGGGAATATGAGGCCCCGCTCTAGTTATATAAGAAGAAAAGGACAAGATCAATACAGTAATGTTGTTGTGTCCGGCTCATTAGCATTCAGTAGTTTTTATAACAAGTAAAACCTAGTGATAAATAAGCATGGGCGTAAAATCCGTTCCGCTCGCGGATTTTGCGTATTTTCGGTAAATTCGCAATCGGCGAACTCTAGTGAACTTGCCGAAAATTCGTAAAATCCGTGCGAAGCAGATTTTTTGCTTGCCAACTAGAATACTATACAATTTCGCGGGAGTAAATACTTGCGAACACGTAGATGCGGCGGGCAGCGACAATCTCGCAATTGCGAGATTGCAAAATTTTCAATTTCGCACAAGAAATCCACCAGCAGGCAGCATAAACCTTGAAAATTATGATTTTTATCAGAATAACTCCTCAGGTTGACATTTGCCTGCACTTTTTCTTTGCAAGGAGTCCATTTTGGGGGGTGGGGGTGGGAGGAAGGAAGTGCCCCACAGTCTCCAACTTCCTGTTCCTGTCCACCAGGCACCTCCCAGTGCTTTCTTCATGTGCTGGTCACTTTGATTTGGATCTTGACCTGGAAGGATTACTTTTGTGGATGCTGCTGGATATTTGGATTTTTGCAATACTGAAAGCACTCAGCAGGTGCAAAAGTTCAATCTTATCATTAGTAACCATTCCCTGTAGTGCTTCCTGAGGGGCCGCTTCAGAGTTCATTTGCCTACTTGCAACTATTCTATGACCCTGCTCTGACCCTCACAGCAGGCTCAGAGAATAGCTACAAGTATACAACAAAGGTGATGTTAAAAAAATTACACTGCAACAGAAAGCAATTACAGACAAAACTGAAAGCACTCAGCAGGTGCAAAAGTTCAATCTTATCATTAGTAACCATTCCCTGTAGTGCTTCCTGAGGGGCCCCTTCAGAGTTCAGCAAATTACAGATAAGGAAGCAGGTGCCAGCCAGACTGGAAGTTTAAATTCAGTGACACATTAATCAACCCCAAATTAATTCATGTCAGTTGAAGCAGGGCAGGTGTGCTTGCTTTTTTTCACCCCCATAATCTACAGTGATAAACCAACCAGAGGGTGGCAGTGATGTACCAGAGGGTGGCATGGGTGTACCAGAGGGTGGCAGTGGTGAAACAGAGGGTGCTGTGAACCTGTGATGATGAACCAGATGTAGAAACAACATAGTCGTGGCCGTTGCGAGCCGACAAGTAAGTTCGCAATTGCGAACTGGTACAGAACCCTCGCGAACTGGCAGAAATCCTTGCGAACATAAAAAAAAAAAAAATTGCGAGAGTTCGCGGATTTTGCGGATTGCGAATCCGTAAATACGCAAGTTCGCGGATTGCCAATTCGTAAAATCCGCCCATGCTTAGTGATAAACTAGTGGACACTTATCACTTAACCATGGGCTGAACTGACTTACAGGAATGAGGCTGATGTAGTTATATAAAAATACTTTCAAACAAGAAAGTTGTAATGAAGGTTTATTTTGCACCTAAGACATATTCTAGAGTTGGCTTAACAAGTCATATTGAGAATATGAGCAGAAAAAATGCCAAGGGAGATATGTCAATGGGAGGTCAAAGCAGAAATCAAGTAAGCCTCTACAGAGTTTAACAAGGAGTTTCTTGAGAGGAGGGCTCAAAGTTCTGGTAAGGCAGAGACCAGAAAAAGGGGTGTAGAGACTAAAAAGGTATTCCAGACCTACCTATCCGTCGGTGCCTCTGTCCGTCGTCCAAGAGGCAGTGGAGGTAATGAAAGCGCCAGCTATCGTGCTATTTATAGTCCTCTTAATTGATTAATTAGTGACGTATGGTGCCTGACAACCTCCAAGCACTGATCACCGCACCCATGCGCCAAAAACATGTCCAATACGAGCGTATGCGCCGCGGAACACTAATTTGCCGCGCATGCTCTGTTACGCGTGTTGCGACTAACCCAGTGCCCGGCGATGCTGATTACTTGCGCATGCGCGCTCTTCGAGGAGCTGGCTCGCATATTGCACTGCACAAGCGCTCTTTAGTGTGTCAATGTGTAAGCGAAAGACATCGATATCATAATTACATTATATATATATAATGTATATGTCTCCCAACATGTCCAAGCAAGATGTCAAAAATAAACAATTATAAAACTCGGTAGATGTATTAAGGAAGAAGATACACCCAAAGGACCATAGACCCTATATTTTTCAGATAAAATTTTTTATGATCTAAGGGGCTTGTTATGGGGTGTTTAAAAAGACTGAAAAGAATAAAAACAGTCCTCCCTCTAAGTCTTCCTCTATATGTCTATGAAATACTTATAGAACAGTCAAAGGTGATGATGCTTGATAATATGTATGAGGTCAAAAGAGACAGGGTGAAAACATTTTTTGTAATCATTTTACCAAGCTAGTCAAACACTGTATACTGTTTCGAAATTAGTCAGCAGCTGTGCTGCAGTGTATTCTTGTATGGTGATCATTTCAAATGTTTTCAGATGAAGGGGAGCAGATTAGAGAGTGGTTCACAATGATATCCATGGAATATCATCGTTTAGGCCTTTGCTGTCGCTACGAAGTTTGAAAATCCATTTCTGCTCCTTTACAAATAAATATCTTGAAACATCACCTATATGTGTGGGGATAAAGGGGTGTTCCAAGATTACCCATTGCATGTCTTCGGGTTTATGTTTCATAGACAGAAAATGATTCGTCAACCAAGTAGACTGTTTCTGACATCGGATAGTGCTCTTGTGTTCACTGATCCTGATCTTAATCTTACGAGTGGTATGGCCAATATACCTGAGGAGGCAAGGGCATGTGATCATATATATGACCTTTTCTGTATTACAATTTGTATGTCTCTTAAGTAGCCAAGGTTTTCCCATCCCGAGGTCCACTTTGTCTGTTTTGTAGGTCTGTGGACAGACACTACAGGAGCCCCAGGGAAAATGGCCCTGCACTGGTGGAAGATTCCACAGAGTGTTAGTGGTATCTACTGTTAGTGCCCTGGGTCTTGTATGAACCAGGGTATCGCGTAGACTGGGTGCTCTTTTGAACGAAAAGAGTGGCAAGGGGACACTTGAGTCTGCTACATTTAAAATTCCCCAGTGTTTGCGTACTGTTCTTTGGATTTTATTGGAAAGTACACAAAAAGTACTCACAAAAGTTAGTCTCTCCAATGGAACCTTATTAGGACGTTCAATGGAACCTTATTATTATTATTATTATTTTTTTTTCCTCTTGACCGGACACCTCCCTGATTTGTTGTTGTCATATATTTTGGGGTACAGAGGTATCCAGGTCGTTAAACATATACCCCGAGACCCTCGTCTCTATTCCTATTTCTTCCCAATCTAATCTCTCCACACCGTTCCACATTCTGATTTAATGAGGAGTCTCAGAACTTCTTAAATTTTATTGAAAGCCCACTTATTACATGACAGCATCTCTCTCACTTCATTACCATCTTCAACTCTACTTTCCATTCTTCTATTCTCAGAGGTCTATAATCTTTCCACATTTTAGTAAACCACCTGTGTGCTACCAGAGCACCTAATAATAGTAGACTGTCTAAATGAGACCACTTGAATTTACACGTTTGTGGAGTTTGGCAAGAACAGTCTTGGTGTAGAGTACTAAATTTCCTCTATCAAATCTCGGTTGATTCTGTACTTGAGCCCAAAAATGCTGCAGGACAGCCGTTCTCTAAACATATGTTCCTATATGCCTTTCTTCTTTGTGCATCTTAGGCATTTTGGGTTTGCATTGCGATACTAAGAATCAATACAACAGGCAAAAAAGTAAAAGCTGAACTCGTTTTTGGGCTTGGCTTTAACCAATTCGAAGTACATCTTTCTGGACTTACCATAAAGAAAAAGTTAAAAACTGTTCTACTCAACAGTTAACATAAAATCAATTGGCAGAATGAATTTAGCAAACACAGCTCCAATTCCCAAGTCATGGGCTGGAGACTGATATGCTGGTGCTCTGCTGCCATTTGCTATGTTTGTGCAATGCATATAACATGTATGTATATACCCATGCTCCAGCAAACAGGTGAGATTGCTGAAAAGGGTGATTCCAAAATTGATGACAAGAGTTTCCGCTAAATTGAACTTAGAAAGAATTAAAACATATATTAGGAGGTATTCCTGACTAATATTCACTAATCCTCCACTGAATTTGCAGATACAGTCACTACAGTCTTTTATAAAAGTATGAGTTGCAGCACTGACAATGCTGGTTCACAAAGTGTCACTAAACTACTTCCCATTGAAAAAAACCATCAAGTAAAGATTATATCAGGCAATAAGATCTTGGCTATCTTATTTTATTTTTGTTGAAGACTCTAATAATTATCAGCATTTAGGACCATCTTTATGTTGAAAGATGAAAAGAGTTTCATTTACATAACTTGATCTTAAGAGGGCAGCGTGTTCACTTGAGATACTTGTCTCTGCCTGGCAAGCTGTTTGCTGCATGCATAGCAGCAGCTGTGGTGTGCTATCCAGAACCTTTAGTCAGGCGCATAGAGGATGATGGATTCAACCCAGATCTGTGACTGCAGGTGAGTGTCTGAAAAGTTTCAGCTCTCTGTCCATCATCTCCTTGTGTTTGCTTTGTTTACCCTAAATTGGCTGGGTATGCCCAGGCATGAGTCCCTTGCTCATTTTGTCACTGGATTTAAGCTAGCCTGGCTGATGGGGGGGCGTTACCCTGAAACCGCTCTAGGATGCTTGTTTCCAGTCCAGTGAAGACCTGGCTTGGCAGTTCGGGCTGGACTGTTCCCATGAGGCACAGGGTCAAGACTGATTTGCATATTGCCGGGTCTGAACTGGGGTGGCGAAGTCAGCTAAAGAACGATGATGGATTCAACCCAGATATGAGGCTGGGGGTGAGTGTCTGAAAAAATCTTTCCATCATCTCCTTGTGTTTGCATATAGAGCTCGCATCAGGGAGAGGTAAAAACTAATGAATAGAATTGAAAACCAAAGGAAAATAGAGCAAGCAGCTCCTGTTGCAGTGCAGATGCTGCGGTGAAGAAACACAATACACATAATAAAAGAAACAAGCACAATACAAAACTATTGATAAAGATAAAGAAAAATAATAACTGAATTAAAATAATAAAGCATGCTTGCACTTAAATTAAAACAAGAAATTAGGCATATAAAGCTATTTCACGAGTCCAGTTTTACTAAATTCCAGGAAGGAAACACAGTTTGTGGTAAAAACATTTTGTAGCACTGCTGCCAAATCCAGACAGAATCATTACTAGTGCTGTCATTTTGGTAGCAGCCTTAAGTGGTATGTTGAGGTCATCATTGTGTAGCAATTATGGCCAGCACCAGCTTGTTGAGCTTTAGTTCTCTTTGCTATTTCCAAAAGCAAACCTTCTTTTTTTCTCTTCCTAAGTGCCCTCGGATTTTTTTCAGGCTGTATGTTTTTCTCAGTCATGTTCTAAATTAGATTGAGCTTTTTTTAATTAATGCTCAGTTAACTGTAATTAAAATCAATTACAATAGTCAATTTTAGAAAACTCAAGCAAAGATGGCATTGTCACACTTTGGTAGAAAAAGAAAGACTTTACTGATTTGCCAGGCGACGTAAGAAAATAAAAAGTCAATATTGTTTATTTGAGGTGAAATAGAAAGACCCTGATCAATGTACAGGCTACAGCTTTAACATGTGTTGAGTGGTTAGGTTTACGGCCCAGAGAGAGGGCCAGAATGAATCATTCCATCCATGAATTTTTTTTCCCATTTATTTACAAAAAATTGGAAGGCATCTTAGTGTGAACTTTCACAAGGGTTTTATTTGGTCCTGGGTTATGAATGTTTTAGTCTAGTTGATCTGTGAGAAAGTGCCTTTCTGGTGTCATCAACGCCAAGTTTTTTTTAACTGATGCTGCTGTTTTTTTTCACTCTCTGCACTGGGGCACTGCTTATCCGTGCACGAGCTCTGACCTCCAAAATGTGATAAATTTGACTAACTCCTAATCGGCATATGTAGGAACGTAGGATCTGCTTTCATGGTTACCCCCACTTTTTGTTTGGTGTCAGTATGTTTTTCACCTAGTCTGACTGGGATCCTGCTAATCAGGACCCCAGTCAGTGTGTTCTCTCCCTATAGACCATGGTAAGTACTGTGGCACATCCACAATTTGCTACTGGTGTACCCTTGTAAGTCCCTAGTATATGGTAGAAAGGTTCCCAGGGCATGGCTACACCAAAGGTCTACCATGGGCTGTGGTATGTGCCACCCATGTGAGTCCACTTAAACTGTGAGTAAAAACCTGCCATTACAGCCTGTGTGAGTTGATGTTTGCACCTATCACGACAGATATAATTGTCCTTATATCTGTGGTCACTACACTTAAAACCTATAGTCTCCCCTATGGCAGGCAGTGCTTGGTTATAAGGGTAGGAGGACCCCTGCATGAGCAGGGCACCCATACAAACCCCAAAGTCGATTCTCCAGGCTTTGTAAGTGCGGTCACCTATATTAATATATATAGTAGAAATCAGTCAAGATGTCTAACTATATAGTGACTGTAGCGAACCTGGTTATGTTTGGTATGAAACATGTTCCACCAGACTGCTTTGAAGGACACATTTGGTGCCCTCTTTGGATACTCCAGTTTGAGCCAGTTCAGGGAGCCCTTGGCTCCCATTCTGGTGCAAAACTGGACAAAGTACATGTGACTATCCTGCCCTCTGGCCAGCCTCTCCTCTGTGAGAGACCCTTGAGTTGTTCCAACACTTCCCGTAGGGTACTTAAGGACTTATCTGTGGGTGGGTCCTCAGATTCATTGTGAAAAAAGAATCAAGAATGAAACCACATCCCTCTTTGAGCATTTGAACACTTGGACTTTTCTGGACTTTGCGTAGAGCCAAAATTGCGCCAAGGAACACTCCTGCTGCTCCTGGTCTCTCTGTTCTGACTGGTCTGCTGCTTCTGTCATCCTACAGACTTCCTGAGGCTCAGCAACACAGTTGGTGGTTCTGCAACTCCCTTGAGGCCTGACACAGCCTCTCTGCAATTTTGAGGCCTGTGTCTCTCTTCTGAACTGTTTTGTCTGAACCTCTGTGCACCGTGTTGACTTGACGTTGCCAAGGCTTTCTGGCTAAGCACTCAAGAGATCTTCAGACTACAAGACATTCGAGCCTCCAGCATATTTTCCTTCCAAGTTCAGCATCCTCGCTGCATCCTCGGCACTGTGGGCCTTAAATCTTGGTGAACTTCTCGAGGTCCTCTTGTGAGTCCTGTGCTTTCGGCATGTGGGTCCTCCTGAGTGTCTTCTCCTGCTTCAGTGAGCTCCTATGCTTGCTCGTGCCTGCTCTGACTTTCCTGCTGTTAGTGAGTACCTTGGACCTTGCTGGTCACAACATTTCTCCCTCTTTGCTCTCCAAGCCAGTTGTGGCTACCAATCCTTGTTGGTGCTTACAACAGATACTGACCACCTAGTCACTGACATCTGATGGGGGACTGCTCATGCACAGCTCCTGTTCTTCCTCTGCATCACCTGGTCCTCACAGCTGCAGCAACAAGGTCACAGTCAACATTTCTGAAGCTCCTGACATCGGTAGACATTGCTCTTCCATGCCTCTTGGTCACTCCTGAGTGGCATAGACTTTGTTCCCTCTGCTTGCCGATTCTTCACTTCCAGAATCCACCCTTAGATTCCATCGGACTTCTTCACCTTCTTCTCTCTCCAGGGGCACTTTCCCCCTAGTCTTCAATTGTTGTTAACTGAGGTTTCCAATGTCTCTTCACCCCATGCACATGGCTTCCCTGGTGTAGGTAATTTGGCTCCTGAGGCATCCACGGGTGGAGTGGCTCTTCAACCTTCTCTCCTCCAAGGGAAATCTTCTGGGACCTCTGGGAAGGGTCCTTCTTCTGCAAAACTGCAACCGCTGCTTCTCTATTGACATTTATTGGTCACACAGCTGTGTTCCCACTCTGCACCCAGCCTCGGTTGGGTACCTGGGTACATACCCTGGATGGTTCCTTGTGTCCCCAACTCTTCTTCTGGTGCAAGTCCTGTCCTCTTCTGCAGTTTGCATTCCACTTTCTTAGTTTATGGTTTGGTCTCCCCCTGGAGACAACTGCATTTGTGCTCCTTAGCTTATTGCATTGAAGTATTGTTGTGTATTTTGTTGATATCTCCAAGTATGAGAATATACCAATGTGTTAGTAGTGTTGTGTAATAAAGATAAGTATTTTTATATAAACACTGTGTAGCACCTTTTCATTTAACTTACACCCTAGGATTACACTGTTAAAACAAGCTGCTTAACACTCCTTCAAGATAAGCCAGATGGCTTCACCATAAGGGTTGCCTAGATTAGTGCAAGGTGCATCACTTAAATAAGTGTGCCCCATATACTAAGCCAGACTCCTACAGTATATATAATGTTCCTATAAAGCTGTAGTCTACAATGCAGAAGTACACCGATGGCATGGAAAGTTAGATGTCATATGTGGACTATAGCACTAGTATGTCAGGGAAAACCTGTTTTCAGACTTACCAGTGTAGCCTGTTGGCTGCTGTTTAAACCTGCAGTTCTACCTGTCAAAATAAAAAATAATTGACAGGGAAAAACGTATCTTTTAAACATTAGTAAATAATCCTTGGCTAGGCCTTGTACCCCACATGGTAGTGTGCTCAGTATTTAAAAGAGGGACATGTAATTTAATGCTAGCATTAGGAGTATGGAAAATGTGCATAATTTGCTATTGTATAATTACTTGACTTGTCAGCAAAACAATGCTTAATTGCGCAAAATGCAAATACATTATTTCATCCTATATTTTAGTTCAAAATGGGTCATCAGTTTTTGGCACAAGGACTGCTACAATTAAAGCATGTGAACAGTATCCAGTTGCTTTCTGTTCTTTATGTGCATTAAAGAGTAAATTATTACCACAAATGTCACATTATTTTATAAAGTGGTGTAACGGTGTGATTGCAACAATTAAGATGGCATAATGTATATTTTTGCCAAGGCCTATTTAGCATGACCCTACACTGACAAGGCCCCCAAAAGATATTTTCAATGTGGAAGACTTTGAATGTCCTATGAGAAAACTACAGCGCAGATTAAATTATTAATTGTTCTGTTGTGAGTTTTGGACAAACTAGAAAAATGATTCAACCATTAAAATCTAATCTAATAGTAAACTTTCATTTTTAATACATAGTTAAGGAAAATTACTTTTAGAAAGTTACCTTTTCCTTGCTTGAAGGTCCTGAAAGCTGATTCAAAATTATTGTTCAGCAGCCGCTCAGCCAGTACATGGCCTTAATGAAGTGTAAAATCTGCTCCCAGAGCAGGGACAACAGCCTGGGTATTGCAAGGTGCATTTCTTTCCCTGGCAGGAAAACCAGTTAGGGTTGATCTAGGACCTTCATTAACCTTTAAAGGGTCCTACACTTTCAAAAGTAAATGTAAGGTGAGACCGAAGGAAGTTCAACATTTGTTATCTCAACCAGCCTGGCACCAAACCCAGTAAGGAATAGAGATACCCCCAAAACATGGTTTGAGTGACCACAGAAGAGTGGACTGCTCATTTCTCTGGACACAATTCTGGGAGGGCCCACAGGCTCTGTGCAAGGGAGCAAGAGTTTCTATATTTTGAGTTATTGGAGTAAAGTACACAGGGCAACTTTTAACTCATTGGTTGGGGAGGTGCAAATAATCACCCAAACATGCTAGTTTGTGCCAACCTTATGAGTGACATCCCATTGAACCCTCCTCAGGACACTTTCTGGACCTTTTGAAGAACAGAAGGACTGCATCTGCTGTTTGAGACCTGAGAGGAGTGGCGCTGCGGCCAGGGTGAATGACGCTGGAATCTGGGGATCACGGTTCAATTCCCGGCGCCGGCGGCAGATTAGCCCAGCACCATATGACTCTGGGCAATCGCTTGCTTAATCTTCCCAACGGCCCCATCACCTGGAGACCCTTATGGGTGATTGTTCACGCTTTACAAATGTGGATTATTATTATTATTAAGTGCTGCAGCTGCTCCCTCTTCTACCAAGGATATATAGGTGGAATTCAAGGGCCAGTTGACTGATTGACTGACCTCTTGTATGGCTACAGGGCACAACAAGCTGTCGATGTTTTTTTCCTGAAGTGCCATCTGACCAGTTGCAACAATACCCAGACTGGACTCCGCTGGTGGCCTTTGCAGGAGTATGTATAGACCCCTAAGTGCAGTCCCTAAGGTCCTGGGCCCATTGGCTATTTCTATCTGGACTTCTTCTCAAAACTCTGAAAACTTTAGGACTTTTTGAGTTTCCAGCCACTGGAGCACCGTTGCCAACCACTCAAACTGATAAGGCCAAGGAGCAAGGCTGAAGAAACTGAGTTCTCCCGCATGGAGATTCTCCACAGGAGACAATTTCAGCAGAATGTCAGGTATTGACCTTGTGTAGCCCACTGTCAGATACTGCCTTGAGCCCTGCCCACTGGAGGTTTCTGAGCTGCGAAAAAGAGATGGCACCGGAACGTAGAAATTTTTACCAATCGAAGGACGAAAAGTATCCAGTTGACAAGACGACCTCTCTGAGTGTGAAATTTGAACTCTTCCCGCTCTGAGCTTTTCTTGCCAAAACCAATGGCTTCAGCTGGACCTCATCTGATGGCTATATGACTTCAAGAGGACTTCCATGAATACAGACCGTAACCTTGCTCAGAAGAGGATTTAGAATTTCACTTCCTAATGAGAAATCTTTGACAGGGACACACATGCTTGCCTTGCCGTTCCCGACCTTTGCCCTATTGCAAAAAGCCTTAAATCATGCCTAGGTCCTGGTCACCTGTGAACAGATTGGCGCTTTACTTTTTCCTGGCGCTTTTATACCTTGAATCTTGTAAAATTCATATCTTTGGTTCCTCTTTTGGGATTATTGTCATTTGATGCAGTTTTGTTCAATGCATTTTACTCTATTTATTATTTCTACATTGTTTTTTATTGTATTCCTGACTTTACAGCTATTTGTTTTGGTACTGCTGAATGCTTTACACATTGTTATTAAGCTAACCCTGTCTGCTCTGTGCCATAGCTACCAGGAACTGAACTCAGGTTTAAATTACTGAAACCTTTGCCTCGACCTAAGACGTTTGTGGTTATATTACTCATGGTTGGCTCCCTTCCACCCTAACTAATAATGCACTTTCTTGCACAGATTATTAATTGAGTGTCATCACCAAAAGGAATTGCTGGAATCCCAAAAATCCTGATCAAGGCCAAATGCATACATTACAGGGTATTGTGATAATTAACAGCTCTAAATATGGCGGGTGGAGGGCTCTCAGCATGGCTGGAGTAAAGTGTTCAACATTGAGAAAGTAATTACTTTGTCCACCTGAAGAACATCGAAACCTGAAACAGGGGTCCCACTGATACTTGGTCCTTTTAAACCAACAAAGAAGAAATTGGCACAGAAGCTGAATTATAAAAGTACATCTTTATTAACCTCAAATGAGTGAGACTACGTCACACAGAAGCCTTAGCAACTGAATGAGGCAGTCTAAGGAGTACAGAAAGCTGGGGCTTTATATATGCTTAGGGTTACATAGTAAGCATAAGACCAAGGGACAGTCCTGGCTCATGTAAGCATGCTCAACAAAGTGGGAGGAGAGTTACTTCTCCATGCAGCAGCAACAATAGCCTGACAGTTATACTAAAGAAGCAGGTGGATTCTACTAGCTAGGCCCTTCTGGGCATGTGCGAAGGTGGAAGATGCTAAACATAGTTTGTCTCTAGGCAGATTACAAGAGCAGTTAACAGAAAGGTAGGACAGAGCACATGGCAAGCACATGGAAAACAAAATGGCTGCCAGAAATACAAAATGTCTTTCAGCTCATGCTAACAAATCCGTCCAATATTTAACACACCGAAATATAAATCAGCCCCTAAGTATACTACTTTATTAGCTTACAGTAGGGAAATTATATATTGCTCAATATATGCTAGACAGGCATTAATTATCAAAAATGTTGCTGAAACTTTTTGACTTGTGCAAACAGCACATATTGTAATTGCAAGATAGATATCACACTAGGCAAGACAAATTCTGTTATACAACAATATTGTTTGAAAATGAATACATAAGTCATATTTTCTAAGATTGGAGGCAGCACAGAAATAATGATTGCTGTGATGCGTTGTGTTAAAGGTAGAGAGCAAAACAGTACCATATCTTCTGTAACATGATGATGTGTCTAAATACCCCTGCGGTATTGCACTTTATACTGCATCGCACCAAGTCAAATATCCTTGTATTTTATTTCAACACAGTGTGCGTGTTAAGAATAACATTTTTTTGGGAAGTAAGGAAACAAAGTATGCACTTTTTTTTACTAAATATTATGCTTTGACATATGTAAATTCCTATCAAACTTATATGTGTATAGTACAGTGCAGCACACATGTGAATCATGAAAATGAAACTGACATATATATTTCAAACATTCTATCTGTCTAGATAATGCGTTGATTTAGAGTTTTAAAGTAAATTGCATCTTTTGAAGTAAATAGAGCTTAGTAAAATAAGGAATGGGTGGTGTTATATGAACATGTGTCCTTTTAAACCAACAAAGAAGAAATTGGCACAGAAGCTGAAATATAAAAGTACATCTTTATTAACCTCAAATGAGTGAGACTACGTCACACAGAAGCCTTAGCAACTGAATGAGGCAGTCTGAGGAGTACAGAAAACCGGGGCTTTATATATGCTTAGGGTTACATAGTAAGCATAAGACCAAGGGGCAGTCCTGGCTCATGTAAGCATGCTCAACAAAGTGGGAGGAGAGTTACTTCTCCATGCAGAAGCAAAAATAGCCTGACAGTTATACTAGAGAAGCAGGTGCATTCTACTAGCTAGGCCCTTCTGGGCATGTGCGAAGGTGGAAGATGCTAAACATAGTTTGTCTCTAGGCAGATTACAAGAGCAGTTAACAGAAAGGTAGGACAGAGCACATGGCAAGCACATGGAAAACAAAATGGCTGCCAGAAATACAAAATGGTTTTCAGCTCATGCTAACAAATCTGTCCAATATTTAACACACCGAACTATAAATCAGCCCCTAAGTATACTACTTTATTAGCTTACAGTAGGGAAATGATATATTCCTCAATATATGCGTCAGTGTTGAGACAAGCATTCAGAGAGATGCATCGATATTCTCCATGCAATGGTAGTGATGCATTGGCTTAAAGTGAGATATGCTGGTTCTGAATGAGGTACACTGCTATGACTCTCGTAGCAGCTGATGTGTTGATTCCAAAGACGATGCACTGGTTCTGAGTGTGATCAGGTCCAGTCCTTCTCACCCAGGCAGGAGAACAGAAGGCAGTAGGGCAGCTCAGCAAGGCACAAGCAGAGCAAGACAAAAGACCAGCAAAGTAGCAGTCTAGCAGATTGGCAGTACTCCAGCAGCACAGCAGTTCTTCTTCCTGGCACAGTGGCCACAGGTCCAGGTGTGTACTGAAGTCATGATGTCAGTGGTCCAGTACTTACATATAGCTGTGCCTTTGAAATGGGGGAGACTTCAAAGAAAGCTTTGAAGTGCACAGTGGTCTACCTTTCCTGTCCTGGATCGAGACTTACTACAGGGGGTATGTAGCCCTTTGGAGGTGGGCAGGACACAGACTATTCAGTTTTAAGTGGGAGGCTGTGCCCACCTCCTCCCTCCCATCCCCCAGGATGGCCCATCAATACACACCTAAGCGTCCTTTGTTTGTGGCTGTCTGAAAGGAATTACACAAAGACCAGCTGTCACCTAACTCAGATTGAAAGGAGACAGGCAGCAGGCACCAAATAGCTAAAGGAAGTAAATGCCAACTTTCTAAACTTGAGTCCACTGAGTCCTTTGATACCAAAAATGTAAATGGATATCTCTTCACAATCAGAAATTACTCTTAAAAGATGCAATACGGTAATCCCAATGTGATCCTATGGGAGCGGTATGTCCTGCAATAGGGGAAAACTAATGTTGGTGTTTTTCACTACCAAGACATGTATGTACATGTCCTGCCTTTTAAATACATTGCACCCTGTGGGTGAGGCAGTGTCTACCTTAGAGGTGACTTATATGCATAAAATAGGAACTTGGGTGGCACAATGAGTGCTGTATGCTCACTAGTAGCATTTAAATTACAGCCCATGGGTACATGTTGTGCACTTTACAAATAACTTATAAGTAATTTAAGTATGCCAATTGGGGATGAGCCAATGTTATAATGTTTAGGAGAGACAGCACACGCACTTCACTGGTTAGCAGTTTTAAAGTGCACAGAGCCCTAAAGTGTCTTATATTCAGTGTTTGAAACATGAAAAGCCATTTGAAGAAGGACTAAAAGATTCCTGCACTTTGATGTTTCCTATTGCAATAAGATTTCAACATTGTTCTTGTCCGAGGAATATGGTTTCTGGAAGATTCCTCTATTATGAACAACCAGTTCCAATTGTGGTTGAAAAGCACTAGATGCTGTTGGCGTTTTTGTGGCACCTCCTTTGTCCCTATATCACATTAATCCTTGCTGACTGAACAGGGATAAAATTTAAATCAATGTTGCCGACCCTTCTCCCTTCATGGGGCAAAACATGAGTAAGATCGTGATTGCTGCCTATTTGTCACATCATTTTTTAACTTAAGGCAATTCTAATCTTTAACCTTAATGGAACAGCTGATACTTTGGTTACAAATCTTATTGGGTCTCTGAGTACATAGGACCTTTATACATTGGACTCTGGTGTCTACCTCCTAAGAGATCATACAAGGATTATTCAAATTTAGGGTCTAATTTAGTGTTTGACAGATGGGTTACTCCATCACACATGAGAAACATCATTTTACATGTGTATTGTAACCTATGTCTGTAATATGGCAATGGGATACCCATTTCATTTGCAACAATGTAATGTCCCACCAAAGTCCAAACCAGGCTCTTCGATTGGATTGAGAAGTAGTTTAAGTAACCTTTGCAGTTCAGTTTACCTTGGAGTAATATGAAGAATGACTTTCCAATATAAGTGGGAAATAGTGATCTTTTTCTCCAACCTTAGGCTCAGTTATACTGTGCTGAACATATTCATTTTTTGTTTCTTTGTTCAATTTCTTGGTCTTACTTAGGTTGCTTATAATTGTTTGATTTATGTTGCAATTGGTTCCAATTTTTCGGACTTGAGTTGCTTTGTCTAGTTATTTGCTGCTTTTTGCTTTACACTCACATTGTCCCCCTTACAGATGAACTCACTTTAACTTAACTCATTAGCCTTTTTTCTCATCGACTCAAGGGAATAAAAGGAAATTGCCAAAATGAGTTGCACATTGATCACCAATGAAGTGTAGGCACTGCCAAAATCATGCAGTTCCCAGTCAAGAGAAACAGACAGGGGTGTGACACATTGAGCCCCGCCTAGAAATCAAAAGTCATACCACAAGAAGTACACATATATTCATTCTGCTTTAGGCCATGTGACACTCAGGCTCTTCATTATTAGTTTGCTCAACATTCATAACAAAACATTTGAAGTTGGAGAGCAGCAGCCCTGGGTACTACTGGTGTTACAAAGTCAATGCTGCACTGAGCGTATAATCTCACATCAAATAATGCTCCATGTGCTATATGCAATGCTGCAGTATCAGTCAGCAATTCATCTTGCTTTGGTTACTATTTTCTGCTCACCACACTGGAATTACGGGAGAGGGCTAGCAAGAGAAATTAAGGGGTACCAAAGGGGTTGTAGTGAGGGGAGTGGAATGGACAAAGAAACTGTTACATGCCTCTTAAGTACTGATTTGATCATTGATTTGTGCAGAAAAAAGAGCTATCCCTCATGCCATGTGTGCTTTCCAAACAAGTTTAGTTGCTACTGCTGAAAAGGTCAAATGCGTACTCGGGTGACTACAGTCAATTAATAAATAACTTTATTAGACTGCATAAGCCATGAAAGTAACAAGCACAAGAAAAAAAGAAGCACAAGGAAAAAGAAGCAAAAATACATCCATAAACAGTCATGCATACTTCTTGTGATTCAGAACTAAACGAGACCTCAATGCTGAAAGTTAAGATAAAAAAGCATTGCAGTATTTTACAACTGTGAGCAAAAGGTGGGAAAAACAAAACAAGTATGCAAGCCAGAAAGTATTGGAGATAGATCAGGGCAGGTTTAAAACCAAGTTTTGTCAGTAAAAGGATAAGGTAGTGGTGACAAATATATTTATAAAAAATACAGAAGAACATAAAATGCAGCAATGGCTCAGACTGAAATTCATCACATTGACAACAACACACAGTTCCTGAGCTACATACACCCTTGGGACATGATACCTGATAATGGGCAATTCCAATTCTAAAACAGCATATTATGAATTACTCCCAGAAGTGTGACCTAGGACCATTACATCTTCATCATGCTTGAATTTCTTAGTTTAATGTATTGTCTAACAAAGGGCTTTAAAAGTTCAATAGCTTCCCTCTGTGAGTGTTAAAAAATGCCTTCTTCACACATAACTTGTTCTTGCAAGTAATAGAAGTGGGGTGCAGGAACAAATTGGGTATGTTTTAGCCCTGGCATTTTGCTTTCTGACCTCCTGGTTTTGACTCTGTTTTTGCTGATTTAGTGTGTCTGTGCACTTCCTCACTGCAGATCGGTATTACAGTGCAAGTTCTCTTATGGAAAATTATGTTTATGAATTGGTATTTTCATGTTTGGCTTATTTGATTTACAGCTAAGTCCCTAGTATATTGCACTGTGTGTGCCAAGGTCCTGTAAACCAAATGTTGCAAGTTGGTCAGTTGAGACGTGGGTAATTAGTGTATATACACAACAACAACGTCTCAACAGGTAAAAATAAAAGACAGTTTCAGAAAGCATGCACAGTCGTTGCAAAAAGGATACAGGGATCCAATAAAGGTTTTTGCAACAAATGCACAGAGTTGTCTACTTTTGAAATAAAGTGGACAAAATCAATGGTGGCACTATATTACAAGAGATGTACATGTAACCTGTACAAAGTTGTGCACATGTGTGCTCTTGAAAAAAAAATGTAAGAGGCTCAGGTGACGACGTGAAACTGCGAAAAACGGCTCAAAAGGAAACAATAATGACAATATATACAAATACTTTTTTCCGATGTTCTAATTCATGTACAACAATGTAGAGGAGATAGGTAACTTGTTGATTCACAGTGGTTGCGCCAAACATTGCACTGGGTGGTCAATGATGTTTCAACCTGAAATTAGTTCAGGTCATTTTCAGTACCAGGTTATGGAATTTTAAGTGCTATCAGACAAGGAAGAAATGGAAATAATAGAGTGTGGGTATAGATGAAAAATCCAGCATGGCCAAATTAGTCGGGGAGGAAGAAACTACCTGCAAAGTGGGAGGGTGGAATTTGCCATGAGCCAATCAATAGTTGCACCATGGTAATGTTGCACAGGGGGCGACAAGCACACCATATATGTAGGTACACACAAAGGAAACTACAGAGAAAAAAATACTATTAGGTTGTGAGCTGGTCCAAGGAAAAACATAACGAGCAGGAATAATGAACTGCTAGATGAGAGCAGAGGCGCTTTGTCTGAGATGGCACCATGGAGGGAGCAGGCTCAAGGGAAGACAGCAAACTAAATGACGAGGAGAAAACAAGGACTCACCGGTAAGAACTGTTCAATTAGTGACACAATATATAGGCGAGTGTGGACTTGGAGGAGTCTTCAAGTAACCTGTCATGCATGCGAGAGGCGCAATTTGGAAGGGCAACCGTGAATAAGAACCAGGGTCGAAGGGAAGACATCTGGTAACAAAAACTAAATGGGGTATTAAGGAATGAGGAATACATAAGGTGGACGCTCGTGGGCAGAAAGTACCACGAGAGCGACAGTCCAAGAATATTGTCACTCACCTGTTGAATAGGTCTCTAAGGAGGTCGGCCACAGATACTTCGGTATGAGTCTGGAGAGGAGGGCCCGTAGAGTCAAGAGGCCTGAGTTAAAAGTGAGCTGGCAACATCAGGATGGCATGCGTGCGCATCACGGAGGGTGGAACAAAAGCAGCAGTAGCTGAATTGTTAAAGGGGCCAGTCCAAACTGCAAGAAAAAGCAAGGGGATGTAGAAGTTCAGAAAGAAGAAAGATAGAGCTGATATATACATACTGTATATGCATACTCAGTTGGTCAAATTATATTTAAAGAAAGATATGTGGTACAACAGAAAAATTAAAAGGATAGGTAAAATGAATGTAAAAACAATTGGTGTAAAGGAAGGAATTTAAGAACAGGGAGCAAATCAGGAGGCCTATAACATAATTCATTACATCAATATGAAATATTCTCCATGTTCAAGGCAGGGGCAAAGTGGAGTGAGTAAAGGGGGGACTGCCATAAAAATAGTAAGATCATTACTATACATGACTGAGTAAGTTTCTGCATTAACAAAAGTAAAATTGCATCGCTGACAGAGAGGGAAGCAACACATCACCAATTCAAGAGTCATATACACATACAGACGCATTATAACATTAGAGGGAGAAACAGGGGTATTTAGAGGATCAGGAAACATAGAAATCCGCAAAGGCATCAACATCTGTTGGAAAATGGTTTGGACAGAGATATATAAAACTCCAATCCTGGACTCTTGAAAGAATGGGCGGAAAAAAGTGTGCAGAGTTCAATGGGCATGACTAGAATTTTAATCGAATATGCAGAAATTGAAAGGAACAAAGTAGTTGAAAAAATAAAGGAACTAACAGAGATTTTGGACAAGGAATGTGACCAAACATTATTAATTTCAAGAGCGACTTGAAAAACCGATTGGATAAATATGAAAAGAGAATAAAGGACATAAAAGCTACAAAATATTTGTGAGACAGAATGGATTATAAAAATGGACAAATATATACATTTGCCAAACGATTTGACACAGCAAGGAGACCAAAAGTTCAAAGCAGCAATGCAATGTAACAGGAGAAACTGCAAAGCGAAATAAGCTCAGATATAGGCTCAGAATTGTAACAGGAGGAAATCTTGGGAAAAAGAGCAGGCACTACAATGCTCACTGTTGCAGATGAATTGTGTTTTTTACAATTAGATCAGAGAATAGACCATTGAACATTGAGAGGACGAGGGAGACCAAGAGGAAAAAGAAACAGAGAAGAGGGGGCCAAGGACATAGAAGGAATACAAGGAGAAACAGCAGCGAGATCAATGCACTCCGACTCAAAACAAAAAGCCAAACATTAACAAAAAGTAATACAATCTTTATTTAAGCTCATTGATCTATCCAGCGAAGATAGGGAAACACTAGAATTAGGCATATATATTGCCATAAAAATGAATGTAACTATGCCAATAGCAGGATGGATCCATATAGATTCGTTAGGACGCTAAAATTAATGAAATTGCATAAGATGAAGAATGCAACATATAGTAGACAAAAAGAGAGAAGATATTTCCCCCATTGCTCCCCAGTGAACCTCACAGTGTCAGATCTACCAATTCTGGAGTACATGTGGTCACTACAAAATGAAAATGTGAATGAGAAAGTAATAACGGATGACCATATAGTGGCCTCCACAATTCTAGCCTTGCAAGCAGAGGACTGTACCCCTTTTTGTCCTAGTTCACGATATAAACCACAGATGACAAAAGGCAATCTGGATATCTTTTTGGAAAATGTCACAAGGGATTCGAGACAACTATACCAAGAGGTAGCAAATCACAGAAGGTATAGAATACCAAAAGAATTGAAAGTGTTACGCTCAATCAATAAAATCAAGAAAGACCCCGAAGTAATAGTGAAACCTACAGATAAGGGAGGAAATGTAGTCTTATGGGGAAATATCTTTATAAAAATGAAGCACTGAATCAATGGAACAACAAAGAGTGTTACACAAGGATTACAAAGATGGATTACTCAAAACATGGAGGGAACAGGAATTATTGAGTTGGGATGAATATCGGTTCTTAAAACAAGAATAAACAGTCATTCCTGTATTCTATATGATCCCCAAAGTCCACAAGGACATACGTAACCCACCCGGAAAGTCTGGCTCAAGACAGTATTTTTGAAAATATCTCCAAATATATTGATTTTTTAAAAATCCAATAGTAAAAACACTAACATTATATTTGAAAGATTCAGCTGATTTCCTGAAGCGAATATATGATGTGAAATGGGAACGAAATATGAGGCTTATGACTTCAGACATTTCTACCATTTATACAAGTATCAGACACAGAGAAGGACTGAGAGCAACAGAACACTTTCTCAGAATGAAGCCAATGAGAATCTCGGATCATAATCGGATGCTGCTGGAAATGAATCTGGATTGTGCCTGACAAAAAAATATTTTCCTGTTTGGAAATGAATTGTTTCAACAATAACAAGGAATGGCTATGGGCACCTGTTTCACCCCAAGTTAGGTTAATTTACATCTTGGCTGGTGGGAGGAGCAGGTGCTCGGGCTGGAACTTGGAACACAGGACAGAAAAAATATTAACTTAGTTGAGATTAATTGATGACGTCTTTGTGCTGTGGCAGGGCACGGAAACTGAAGCAGGCCAGTTTATTTGTGATTTGAACAGGAATTCATTGAATACGAATTTTGTGGGGCACAGGAATAAGACATCAAAGAATTCTTGGATATAAAGATCTGGGTGAAATAGGATACATTTGAAACTACAATTTTTAGGAAACCAATGGCGGTAAAAACAATTTTACACGCTAGCAGCTCGCACCTGACACCTCTTACAAAAAGTGTCCCCTTTGGGGAATTTTATAGAGAAAGAAGAGCATGCAGCGCCTTAGAAGAATACAACAAAATTGAAGAGGAAATATAATGCTGTTTTATTCAACAGAGTTACCCACTTCCTGTTTTACAAATAGCCTCAGATAAAGTAAGAACGTTAAATTGTGACAATGTGTTGTTTGAAACATCCAAAAAAGCATTTAAGAAAAGGCATAGGAAACAAAATAATATACTCAGATTTATAACAACATTTAGCATTGACTAGAAGAGACTCAGACACATTTTAGCTAAGCACTGGCACTTTATTAAGGACCCTATAAAAGACCGAGAGCTAAGGAAAAATCTTGGAATAACATACAGAAAATCCAAATCATTGAGGGATTATCTGGTTAGAAGTGATTCCTTGGGTGGTACAATGCAACAGACCTGGCTCTCACAGAAAGTAAATTCAAAAACAACAGTTGATGGACTGAATGCAGAACAATGTCATACATTCACCCGAGTACAGAGCTCTGGCTGGACTGTTCCCATGAGGCACAGGGTCAAGGCTGATTTGCATATGGCCATGTCTGAACTGGGGTGGTGTGGAGGGCACAAAAATGATGGATTTAGGCCCAGATCGCTGTACTGGTGTGAATGTATGACATTGTTCTGCATTCTGTCCATCAACTGTTGTTTTTGCATTTGTCACCCCGAGTGGGATGGGTATGCTCAGACGTGAGTCTCATGCTCTCCACACTACTGGAGTCAAGCTATCCTGGCTGATGATGGCTGATAGCCAGAAATGGCCATGTCTGAACTGGGGTGGTGTAGAGTGCAAAAAACAATGGATTTAGGCCCGAGTCTCTGTACTGGGATGAATGTATGACATTGTTCTGCATTCTGTCCATCAATTATTGTTTTTGCATTTGTCACCCCGAGTGGGATGGGTATGCTCAGATGTGAGTCCCATGCTCTCCACACAACTGGAGTCAAGCTATCCTGGCTGATGACGGCTGATAGCCAGAAACCGGTCCTAGGATGCTTGATTCCGGTCCAGGAAAGACATGGCTTGGCAGTTCCTGCTGAACTGTTCCCATGAGGCACAGGGTCAATGCTGATTTGCATATGGCCATGTCTGAACTGGGGTGGTGTGGAGTGCAAAAACGATGGATTGAGGCCCAGATCTCTGTACTGGGGTGAATGTATGACATTGTTCTGCATTCTGTCCAACAACTTTTGTTTTTGCATTTATCACAGAAAGTAGGCTTCTGAAAATGCTTGAAGTGCAAGGCATGCCAACACGGGGAAAATATGTCATCTTCCCAGACCGTGTTTGGTAGAAATATAAAAATGTAAGTATTTTGTAACTTGTAAAACAAGTTTTGTGGTGTACATTTTAAGGTGCCCCTGTAACAAAATATATGTCGGCAGTACCATACTGGTGGCACATAAGAGGATACTGCAGTACTGGAGAGTCATTACCAATAGAGATCATAGTTAACCCGTGGCTAGGCACATTGAGAAGGCGCATCAGAGTGGTCCATCATTATTGAAATACAGCTGTATAGCACAAGTACCAAAGAAGAGAAGGGGTAAAGATAGAGAAAGGGAGTTGAGGACGTTAGAAACATACTTCATTCTGGAATTGAACAATAAGGAACCAAATGGTTTTAATATGGATGAAGGATTTTTACTCGTTTATACTGAATTTTGTACCTAGACCTGCACACTCATCAGTAGAGCTAAGAGACACATTTATTTAAAACATTTTTTTTAAGAGGACAAGGCAGACATGCACTAGCACTTTATAAAGATAGCACTTTAGTTCACATAGAAAACTGTTTTTTTTTAAAATAATAATGTAAACCTTTTACTTACTTCCAGAGAGTAGGGATTTAAAGTAGGATTATAGTCTTTGAATAGTCATGACTAATGAAAAATTGGGCACTTTAGTAATATTTATAGCACCTAGATGGTACATGCACTTTAAATGGTAGACACCCAGTACTTTTTTTCACACATAGATACAAAGTACTGAAAGATCTATAAAGCACAATAAGGTAAAGGAAGCTGTGTAATGAAAGCATTTATGCACTTTAGAATCTCAAGGTAAATATATAGTACACGTGTAGGAACTGTCCGTTTAATTCTAGAAAGGAGTTCATAAAGGATACTACGATAAATAGTATTTATAATATCTATGTTTGCACTATTGGAACTTTCCAATTGAAATTGTTGTAAACAAAATGTTTTAAACAAAAGGTTAGATGAGTAGTAACTATATACACTGAGATGAAAACCTTGTGAAAATAATATTGCAATATTAAGGCATAAATGCATGTTCCATGATGTTGGTCCCAATTGCTGCTTTGAGTGTGCTGAAGTACTGAAAAAGCTTTCTCCTCTTTCTATGAGTACTTCCTAGGAAAGTGTTAATGTATTTGATATGAAAAAATTGATTTGAGCTCACCATCATGAACAAGGCTGCGACTGGAAGCTGGAACTCGTGGATGATTATAATTAATAAATAGAAAGGCAGATTGAAATCTTTCGGAGTGCTGATTTTGTCTCTTTCGTCTGAACTCTGAGGCATATGACTGCATATATCTGTATCTATCTATCTATCTATCTATCTATCTATCTATCTATCTATCTATCTATCTATCTATCTATCTATCTATCTATCTATCTATCTATCTATCTATCTATCTATCTATCTATCTATCTATCTATCTATCTATCTATCTATCTATCTATCTTTCTATCTATCTATCTCTCTCTCTATATATATATCTAGAAAAGTATCTATCTATATATCTAAATAGTGAGATATCTATCTATAAATATATATATATACAAATAGAGAGGGGGAGAGATAGATAGATAGATAGATAGATAGATAGAAAGATAGATCGATAGATAGATAGATAGATAGATTCACTGAAAAAAACAAGTTTCAGAGACATTATAGTTCAGAATTAGCATTTTAAAACCCTACAAATTCACTGAAAAAAACAAAAGTTACAGGGACGTTATAGTTAAGCTGACATTTCACTTGCACAAAACCTGTAAAACTTAGCTGTTATAGTCAGCTGAGCTATGAACCCAAATATTACATCACTCATGACATGGTCACTGACATCAATCAATCAATCAGGGAGTTGTAGTGCACACTACTCACCCATGGGAGTCTCAAACACTGGAGGCGGGGAGTTGGACATCTCTGGTCATCTAAAGTCAGGTCTTTGGGCTCTTCCTGAATCTGGTCATCCAAAAAGCCAGGTTTTGAGGCTCTTCCTGAATGCATGAAGTGTGGGGCTTCGTCTGATGCTGAGAGGGAGTTTGTTCCAGTTCTTAGCCGCGATGTATTCTGGTTCTGTGGATGTTGGGGATTTTGGCCAAGGACAGGTTGGCAGATTGGAGGTTTCTCTTGGGGGCGTAGAAGGAGACTTTTTCGTTGAGGTACTGGGGTCCGCTGTTGTGGAGGGCTTTGTAGGTGTGTGAGCAGCTTGAAGGTCAGTCTTTTTTCAACTGAGAGCCAGTGGAGGGTATGTAGGTGCTGGGTGATGTGGTTAGTCATGGGATGCTGAAAACGAGTCTGGCTGCGGAATTCTGAACGGTCTGGAGTTTGTTAAGTAGAGATTTGTTGATTCCAGCAGAGAGCGCGTTTCTATAGTCTAGCCTGCTGGTGAAAGTGCGTGGGTGATGGTGTTCCTGGATTTGTGGGGATCTATTTGAAGGTCTTGCGGAGTATGCGGAGGGTATTGAAGCATGCAGAGGATAAGGCGTTGATCTGTTGGTTCATGTAGAGGGAGGAGTTAAGTATGATGCAGAGATTGCAGGTGTGGTTCGTGGGTGTGGGAGGGTTGCTGAGGGCGGGGTCCACCTGGTGTCATCCCACACTGAGGGGGTGGATCCGAGGATGAGTACTTCCATTCTCTCTGAGTTGAGCTTCAGGCAGCTGCTTCTCATCCAGGTTGGAAGTCCTTCGTTTCTTCCTGGAAGTTATGCCTGGTGGTATCAGGTACATGGTGAGGGAGAGAATGAGCTGGGTGTTGTCGGCGTAGGATACTATGCTGAGTCCGTGTTTCCTGACGATGGTTGCGAGGGGGGCCATGCAGATGTTAAGTGCATTGGGCCGAGGAAGGATCCTTGGGGTATTCCGCATCTGGTCTCTGTGGGCTCAGAGAGGAAGGATGGGAGTCTGATACTTTGAGTTCAGCTGGTGTGAAAGGAGCGGTTCCAGTCTAGGGCAGTTCCCTGTATGCTGGCGTCATGGAGTCTGGGGACTAGTGTGTGGTGGGAGATGATGTTGGAGGCTGCTGAGAGGTCTAGTAGAATGAGGGCTGCATTGTGGCCTTGGTCGAGGAGTGTGCAGATGTCAACCATGGCGGCTAGGAGGGTGGTCTCAGTGGTTTGGTTGCTGCAGAAGCTGGATTGAGATGTGTCAAGGATTTTGTTGGATTCTATGAATTTCATTAGCTGGATGTTGATGATTTTCTTGGTGGCTTTGGTAGCGATGGGGAGGAGGGGGATGAGTCTGTAGTTCTTGAGGTCCGTGGGGTCTGCGGAGGGCTTCTGGAGGAGCGGTTTGACTACTGTGTATTTCCAGTCATCTTGTAACGTGCCTGTTTCGAGGGTGCAGTTCATTGTCTGCCGTAGTTCTGGTACGATGGCTGAAGCAGCCCTTTGTAAAATATGTGGCCGGCAGGGGTTCATGGGTGCTACGGAGTGTATGCTCCTCATGGTCTTTGAGGTCTCTTCTCTGGTGAGAGTGGTCCAGGTGAGGATGGTCAGCTGAGTTGGGTTTCTGGTGGAAGGTGTTGGGTTGGTGCCCTGGTCCTATTCATCGAAGTTTTCGTAGAGTGTCCTGATCTTGTGGTGGAAGAAGTACCCGAGTTTGTTGCAACGGTCCTGGGAGGGAAGGACGTCAGAGATTTCACTGGGGGTCTGGTGAAATCTTATATGATGTTGAAGAGTTCCTTTGAGTTGCAGGAGTTGGAGAGGATTCTGTCATGGATGAAGTTCCTATTTGTAGATCTGATGAGTTGGTGGTGTGCTGCAGTTGCAGTTCTGTAGGTGGCTTTGCTGTTCCTTCAGGCTTTCTCGAGTCATCAGCATGAGCGCTTGGGTTCTCATAGGTCTATGGTGAGCCAGGTGGCTTTCGTGGTATATTGTCTGTTGGAGTTCTGGAGGGGTGCGAGCATGTTGGCGCAGTTGGTGATCCATTTGTGGAGTTTGTTGGCTGTGGATGTTGGTATTGGTCATGGTGGGGGAGGAGTGCAGTTGAGGGTAGAGGCAAGGTGCTCTTCAGTGATCTTGTTCCAGTTTCTGCAAGGGGCATGGTGTAGGCATATGTGCTGTGGTTTTCGAGAAGGAGCAGCGGACGCAAAGGTGTTTTGTTCAGATGTGTTGCATGTTGAGACTGAAGCAAATGTTGATTCGTGTTCGGGGGAGAGCAGCTGGGAGGCGGAAACACACAGGGGGAGGGGGTAGCAGTGGCGGCAAAAGGGTGCAAAGGCAAAACAGGAAAAGTAAAACACAAACAGTGAAAGCAGCAACAGAACAGAACAGAAAAACAGCACCGACAGACCAAAAAGTCAACAGACAAAAGGCACAACTAGACAGAAAAACAAATGGAAAGGCTGGAAGAGCAGACCAGCCGAAGAGCAAGGCTCTCACACAGGACCACCAGGGACGAGGCGAAGGCAGGAGCCTGCAGGTGGAGGAGGGCCTCGAACACCTACCTAAACCAGAGAGGTCCCGGTAGAGATGTAACAATGGAGCTGCGTGAGGGGAAAGCAGCTTCCCTGACCAGGAGGTTAGAGGTCTTGCTCCTGATTACATCACTGATGACATCTCAAATTACATCAGTGAGGACATCATCCAGTAACACTGTCTGTTTTTAAAAGTTAATGAGTGTTAAATATGTATACTAAGGTGTATTTTTGAATCTGTAAATGCATGATTTACTGTATGTATGACTCAGTGGGTGTGTTACTGACTGTATAAGGGAGTGATTAGGTGTCTCAGTGATTGTATGGGTGAGTGACTGGTTATATGGATGTGTGTATCTGTCTGTCAGTTGATGTCTAAGTGGGTGTATGATTGTTATTAATGGGTACGTAAATGCTTATAAGGGTGATTGATTGATTGTCTCACTATATCTATGGTTGTCTGATTGTCTGCGTTTGTGGGTGAGTAGGTGTGTGACTGCATTTATGGATCAGCAAGTGGGTGAGCCACTGGTTATATGGGGTACTGGTAAATGTGTGAGAAGTTGTATGGGTGAGTGAATGTCTGTATGACTGTCAGTGATTGAGTCTGTGTATCAGTATGGTTGAGTAACTGAGTATGTGAAAGTCAGTATATGTGAGTGCTGGGGTATATGAGTGACTATGTGTGGGTGAGTGAATGTGAGAGTGGCTATATGGATGATTACATGCTTCTGTCAGTGACTATATAGCTGAGTGAGTGTGAAGAAAAGATGTAGCCAATTCCTTTTGTAATCAAATCGATATATTTCTTCATGATCCTTCAATTTTCAAGTACTCTCATCTTCAGTTATAGCCTTCAAATTGAGCTCAATTTGAAGGCTATAACTGAAGATGAGAGTATTTGAAGATTGAAGAATCTTGAAGAAACACATTGATTTGAATACAACAGGAATTGGATACATCTTTTCTTCACATGTGAGTGCTCCGGAAATTGTGTTGACTGTTTTTTGGACTGGGGTTTCCCCGTTCATTTCTGTGGGCAGTAGTGGCAGCGCACTTCCCTGGAGCACCTCACTTGGAAACTGTTCTTTTTGTACATGAGGGAATAAGTAACAAGCTTGCGCAAGTGACCCTGTCACCTCTCTCTGCTATAATTAGCTGAGTTAGTGTGTGTTACTATTTGTATAAGTAAGTAAGTGGGTGATTGTGTAACTCTTTGGGTGAGTAAGTGGCTGTATGATTGCCTGTATGAATGAGTGTCTAGGTGTATGAGTAGTTCTTTGGGTGACTCACTCAGTATGTGAGTGCCTGTATGGCTGTATGATTGGATATGTCAATGGCTGTATTAGTGAGTGAGGGGGTCTATGAGTGGCTGTATGGGTGAGCAACTGGATATGTGTAGATCATTTAATTAGTGAGTGGGTGTGTAAGTACTGGTAAGGCTATGTGAATGGGTTTGTGAATACTTTGTGGGAGTGACAGTAGATGTATAAAAGATTCTATAGTGGTGTGATTGTGTGCATCAGAGATGCTGTGAATGATGTCATCACTGATTCATCAGTGATGTCATTGATCATGTCATGAGTGATGTAATATGTGAGGTCATAAGCAGTGGATTGCGGGGGCACGAGTTATAGTTAGTTCAGTTAACTATAACAGCTGAATTTTAAGGGTGAAATGTCAGCCTTAATATAACATCCCTGTAACATTTGGGTTTTTTTCAGTGACTTTCTAAATTTTTTTAAATGCTAATTACTAACTATAACGTCCCTGAAACCTGTGTTTGTTTCACTAACTACAATGTCCTTGTAACCTTTGTTTTTCTCTGTGAATTAAGTAGCTATCGCATTGGCAGAGTGGTGGACAAAGGGGGCTGGGCCTCCCACCAGCTCTCAGGAATTCTGTTGCATAGGACTTACAGGAGGTACCAGGAGTGCTTCTTGGCTCCCAAGCTCAATGAATCCTCCTGTTAATGTATAAGATGTCAGTCTGCATCCTTTTGTGCCCACCTACTACCAATGGTGAAGAGTGTGGAGAACCTGCTTCTGGCATTTCACAGTGTTAAAACGCAAGAAAACATGAGAAATGTACTTTTAAATGATGGACTCTACATTGTGAAACAAACAATCTATACTACTATTATAAAGGAAGAACTTTGAACCTTTGAGGTGGGTAAACTCGGGAACCACAGCTCCAATCCACACACCCGATACATCGTTGTAATTGTCAGGGTGTGCAGATGGACATAAGCTATATAAACTTAATAAATATACGTTATTTAAAAATATTTACCAAAAGAAAGTAGTCCCTTGGAAGAAGCGCCGGCCGCGAAGTGCGCGCCCGACGTGAGGAGTGCGGGGAGGAGCGGCGTCCAGGAGGACGAGGAGGACCGGCGGACATGGCGCGGGGAGGAGCGGTGAGGAGCGGCGGACAGGCGGTGAGGAGCGGCGGAGGTAGGTTATTTATTTATTTATTTAGGAGCGGTGAGCGGCGGAAAAATTAAGCAAAAATGAAAATCGTGAGCAAGAGGAAACAAACGGAGCATTACAAAAGTGAGCCAAACGGTGCATTACTGGAAGAAAAACTTACGTGTGCAGGTTACAAAAGCGTACATCGTGAGCAAGAGGAAGCAAACGGAGCATTACAAAAGTGAGCCAAACGGTGCATTACAGGAGGAAAAAGTTACGTGTGCAGGTTACAGAAGCATAGAAAGTAAACATAGAGGTATAGGAGGAAAAAGTGACGTGTGCAGGTAGCAAGAGGAAGCAAATGGAGCATTAAAAAAGTGAGCCAAACGGTGCATTACAGGAGGAAAAAGTTACGTGTGCAGGTTACAAAAGCGTAGAAAGTAAACATAGAGGTATAGGAGGAAAAAGTTACGTGTGCAGGTTACAAAAGCATAGAAAGTAAACATAGAGGTATAGGAGGAAAAAGTGACGTGTGCAGGTAGCAAGAGGAAGCAAACGGAGCATTAAAAAAGTGAGCCAAACGGTGCATTACAGGAGGAAAAAGTTACGCGTGCAGGTTACAAAAGCGTCCAAAGTAAACATAGAGGTATAATATTGCAATATATGGAGGAAGGCTCCGGGGGACCCACAGACAACGTCGGGGCGGGCGGGGGCCCTGAAGCCTAATTGCTCCCGGACAACGTCGGGACGGGCTGCTAGTAGTAATATAAATTGGTTCGCTTTCATAAGATTATGATGACACCAGTGAATTTCCATCTGGATTTTTCATTTTGGCAAGTAATGGTTTATTTTTAATCTTTCCTAGGTGACTAGAGTTGAATGACACTTTCCATGTTTCAGGTTTGCAGGTTAGAAAGACAACCTACTTTTCATGTTATAAATGTGCAGGTTTAAAAGACACCTTACTTATCATTTTTCAAGTGTGTGCTGTCGAAAAATACCCAATTTTCCACGTTTCAAGTGTGCCGTGTTAAAATGCTTTCAACTTACCTTATTTTAAGAGTTCAAGGATGGAAGATACCCTACTTGGTTGTTTCTTTAGGGTGTTTTACCTGGTTTATGAAATGCATCCTGAGTGGATGTGGAGGCAGTAGTGATGGGAGCCTGATGTTTGAGTGTATGCAGGATTTTTGTATGTATGCCATATTTTTGTGTTTATCAGCTTGGTTTTTGATTCTTCGTTCTTTATTTCTTTAACCTTGAGGGCATTCTCTTACTCATTTCTTCATCAGGGTGTTCTGGTCAACATGCTAGGTGGGTGTTGAGTATGTTCGAGGATTGCAATGCTGATATCTGTAGGTGATTGCTAGTGGGAAGCATGATCCTTGCGGTTCTATGCCATTCTCGTGTCGTTCTAGATAGTGTGTGTGTATTTGGTGTTCTCAGGCGATTTGTCTTTATGAGTATTCTTTTAATTATTATGCTGTACCACTTTTTAAAAATTGTATTTTGCTTTCAGGGACATATATACAAAGCAGTTCAAAATCACACACATAAGCAGAGCATGAATGTAAAAAGGTACATACAAAAATATAAATTCTAATACACTCTAATGCAAGACACCTAATATATCTAAAGTGCTGAGCTTGTTAGCATGATAGATTAACATACTTACTCTAAAATCACTACCAGTTAAAACAATGATTTTACATTATTAGTGGACTTTGCCATACAAAGAGACATCTGGATAGTCATGGTTCCATTATATCTAAAAACAAATTGTTCAATAAATTGTTAACTTACACAGACACCAACTCGCCTTAATGTGTACCGACAAACCTGATCCTACAAATTGAACTAAGCGATATAATTCCTTTTTTTGATTTCAAGAAAATTTTTATTAATGAGAATAATGGTAATGATAATGAATAGGAAATACACTACAAGTGATACACTCAATGCAAGAGACATATGCAATAAAGGCTAAAAACAATAGGGAAACTAAGAGAATAAATATACACAAGGGACATTAGCCCATGAGATATATAAATTGCATTTAAGGAAAAGCCTCTATCAAGGTAATAAAACAAACGTATCACTTATCAAAATGAGGAGAAGGGGATAGGGGAGGGAACAGAAAAGAAAAAGAGAGAAGAAAAAAGAAAGAGTGAAAAGAGGATGAATGGGAAAAGAAGACAGGAAAGAAAAAAGAGAGGAGGTAAGAGAAAAAAAGACGGATTCCCACAGGACAACCCCCGCCCAAAGACCAAGAAAAAAACAATAATTATGCCAATACATCAAAAGGAAATTGAGGAACCAACCCTTTGGAAGACAACTCCATATAATCATCCAAAGCCTGCCACACTCCACTAGAAATAGAAGGAGAGAGGTGAGCTTGATCAACAGAAGTGTGTGCACTGCGTAAAAAGGAGACCCAGGCCCACCACGTATGATAAGAAACCGATGAAAAGGATTTCCACTCCATAAGAATAATTTTCACCGCAACAGACAGGAGAAGATCTAACAACTGCAACTCCAATGGATCTAACGGGAGAGGAGTAGGGGCCGCCAGTGGACCTAGTAAGATTAAGGGGAAGGAGAGTTGGAGCTCACAATCAAAGATAAGAGAGAGATGTTTCTGGATGAGGTTCCAGAAAGGTTGAAGCAAGGAGCAATGGAAAAACATATGAGGAAAGTCGCCCGCCACCAAACCACAGCTCCAACATAAGTTGTCATCTTTAAGGTTAAGCGAATGAAGACGTACAGGTGTCCAATGGAGAAGATTAATAGAGAAAAACTTAGACTGCATTAAAGAAGGCGCGATCTTATTACGGAGAGAAAATTTACCAATGGATTGCCAAGTATCAGGGGAAATATGCTCCGTAATAGCATGGTCAAAATGATGTAGCCATTTTTGTTGAGCAACGGTCTGTGCAGGAAGTGAAGCAGAAGACAAAAATTTATAAATTTTGGAGGCGACATGACCAGATTTAATCCATAACTGAAAGAGTGAGATTGTAGAAGAAGTAGGATGAAGGCGCACTTTAGCAATGGCTACCTTAATTTTAAGAAAAGTATAAAAATCCAGGTTTGTTAAAGAATGCTTTTGAGCCAAGGTAGAAAAGGGTAATGGTTCATCAGAAACACCATAGAGATGGTGGACAAGAGAAATCCCTTTACGTGCCCAATAGGACATGAGAGTAGGAGTGACGAGAAGCTTAATTTTGGAGTTTCGCCAGATCGATGACCACCTAGTGTTATGCAAAGGAATCGCCACCTTCTTATCTACTTTCCTGATCGCAGCAATTGTATCGAGAATGATAGTACGAGAAAACAGGATATGGAAAGTAGAAGTGGTGCAAAAAGAGGCGGGAGGCAAAGGGGAGGCTAGTTCCTGTTCTATGAGCATTTTGAGAGTCTGAAGGCGACCCCACCATGAGATATGTTTCGGAGACCATGTATCCAGAAGACGACGCACTTTAAGGATAATCTGGGATTCATTATAGGCAGCGGTGGCAGACAGTGTAGAACAAAAATAAATTCCTAAGTACTTCAGGTGTGTAGATTGCCATTTAAAGCCCGCTGAGCCCATATGGGAAGGGAAACAATATGCATTCAAAGGGAACATTTCCGTCTTATCTTTATTGAGGGTGTACCCTGAAACCGAAGAGAATAAGGAAATGGTATCAGAAATAGCAGGGATTGCCAAAGCGATATCGTCTGAAAAGATGAGAACATCATCTGCGTACGCAGCAGTTTTAATACAGTGAGGCCCAAAAGAAAAACCTTTGATATCAGGGTGTAACTCAAGCAAACAAAGAAGGGGATCAATAGAAAGTAGGAATAAAAGTGGGGATAAAGGACATCCCTGTCTGGTACCCTGATTAAGATCGAAAAACGAAGATGTAGCACCATTGACTCTAATGTTAGCTTTAGGATGAGAATATAAGGACATCACCATATTAATGAAAGATTCGCCTAGGTTATGCGCACACAAAACAGCACGAAGAAAAGGCCAAGAAACCTTATCAAAGGCCTTTTCCGCATCCAGGGCCACAGCCGCGGCGGGAAGATGAGATCGTTTAGCCGCCCCGAGAATATGACAGAATGTGCGGACATTATCTCGCGCAAGACGTCCTTTCACAAAACCAGTTTGGGAAGGGTGCACAAGATGAGGGATAAAGGATTCTAACCTTCTGGCAAGGATTTTAGCAAAAATCTTAGCTTCCATGTTAAGGAGAGAGATAGGTCGGAAGTTTTTAGGATCCGAATGATCCTTCCCTTCCTTCGGGAGCACCACTATGGTAGCCTCGGCAGCCGTACCAGAAACAGCTCCATTCTTAACAAAGGAGTCAAAAACAGATTGCAATTTGGGGACAAGCGTAGGAAGAAAAGTTTTATAAAATAAAATGGGATAACCATCAGGGCCTGGAGCCTTGCCAGAACGAGTAGCTTGAATCGCAGAAACGATTTCGTCGGAAGAAATAGGCCGGTTCAAAATAGAGCGATCATCATCAGAAACCGATTGAATCGGAACTGAATTTAAAAAATCTCGACATTGTTCAAAAGAGGAATGAGTAGAAGGAGTATATAACTTAGTATAAAAATCACGAAAAACTTCAAGAATCTCCCCTGTTTGGAATTTCTTAGAGCCCGTGTGATCAGTAATGGAAGAAATTTGCGAAGATTTGAAAGAAAAATCCTGAAATTTTAACGTAGCCGCCAAAAGTTTCCCAGCCCGATTTTTTAATAGCAGCTTCTTGGATTTTTGAGCTTGCACCCCAATATAAGCTCTTTTAGTAACAATAGTATTATATTTGTATTTTAGTAGTTTTATTTGTTGTAAACAAGTAGGATCCTTAGATTGCCTAAAGGAAGCTTCCAAAGATTTAATATCAGAAGACAAATCCGTAAGTTCCTTTTTAATATCTGCATTACGTTTGGACATACATTTAATAACTTGACCACGGAAAGTGCATTTAAAGGAGTCCCAAAGAACAATTGGGGAAGAGACAGAACCTTCGTTTTCACGGAAAAAGGTATCTATAGCTTCAGAAAACTCATGAACCTGAGAAGGATCATGCAATACTTCGGTATTCATTCTCCACGAACGAGCACGTGATTTAGGGGCAAAGGATGACAACGTAAAAGTCACCGCAGCATGATCAGATATCAAAATAGGATGTATAAGCGGAGAAGAGGAAGAAGAAACAAGGGAAGAATGAACCAGGAGATAGTCAATACGAGAGAAGGAAGAGTGAGGCGAGGAGAAGAAAGAAAAATCACTACCAGTGGGATTATGAAGACGCCAAATATCTTGAAGATGAATAATGGAGCACATGTTGATCATTTGTTTGTGAGATTTAGGAGGACGAAACTGAAAGGCAGAATTTCTGTCTAAAAGAGGATCCATTGGTAAGTTGAAATCTCCACCAACAATGAGATTACCAGAGTGCGGGGTGTCATTTAACTTTGTAGTGACCGATTTCCAGAAGGATGGATCATCAGCGTTAGGAGCATAGATATTCATAACATACAAATCATGCTGTCCATCCGTCAACTTAGACAACAGCCAGCGACCCTCCGAATCATGATCGGAAGACAGTATCGATAAACCAGAATTCTTTGAAACCAGCGCAATGACTCCATTGTGTTTACCAAGGGCATCAGAACAACAAACATCCGAAACCCACTCCTTCCGTAAAAACAACGCCTCTTTGTTAGTAACCTTGGTCTCTTGAAAAAGAACCAAATCAGAAGACAAAGACTTACAGTAGTCTAAGATTTTCGACCTCTTCACCGGGTGATTTAAACCCTTAACATTAAGGGATAATACATTTAAACCAGGCATAGGGAAACAAAAAATAGAAAAAAAGAGAACCTGAATGACAGAAAGAGGACGAACATCATGAATACAAGGAGCCAGACAACAAACAAAAGAAATAGTACGGGAGCGTCCATGTGGGGAATCCAAGAAAAAGAGAAAGAAAGAAGAGAAGAAAAGAGAGAAAAGAGGAAGGAGAGGAGAAGCAGGAGGGAAGGCCTAAAAAAGGCCCACATCATACTAGGGAGAACGTGGAAAGGCAAGCAAGGTACCCAAACAAGCCCAAAAAACAGTTGAGAACAATAGCCCCAAAAACTACAATAATCGGTTAGCAGGGAAAAAAAAGAACAAATTGGTAACAATCAAAAGCAGTACCGCAAAGCATCTTAATAATGTAAATATACTTATTTTAACTACAATATCGTATAACCACAGTAAAAGAACAGTCAATGTCAAGAAACATTACTATATTCCTAAATACTAGTAGAAAACTGATAAGAAAAAAGAAAAACATGAGGAAAACTATGAACATTAGATTAATGCAAAACAAGCAATAGAAGCAATATATAAATCCGAAACAAATAACTAGATGGTCAGTAAATACACTACAACTATATAAAATAATAGTAGATATGTGCAAGAAGAGGATAGGGAGAGAGCAGAATAGTAGGAGAGAAAAAAAAAGAAGGGTAGAGAATGTTTCATATGAAAAAAACCACCATAACTGGGAAGAGATAGGCAGCAAGAAAATAGAAAAGTATGTCAAATAACAAGTGAAAGATACAAAATGAGTTGAGTAAAAGAGAAAGAATAAAGAACAACAAATTGGAGAAGTAGAGGAAAATAGAATAAGAAGAAAAGCTGGAAAGATATACTAAGAGGTACCAAGAGAAAGAGAGCTATAAACGGAATGAGCAATTGTGGATGTCAGAGAGAAGAATAGAACAAACAAAAGTGGAAACACAAGAAACAGAAAGAGATCATGAACAGCCATGGAAGGTAATGACGGCCAAGAAACCGACCGGAAGAGAAGAGGAAACCATTCCTACAGAAAAATACAGCCAGAGAGACAGAAGGAGATAGTTCAAGTGCCCGAGGCACCAGGAGCCTGTGAAGTCGCCTTTTGAATCTCCATCTCGATCTCCAGCTGGTTGTCCAAGAAGGTAGTTAGATCAGCCGGCTCCTCGAAAATTCTAGAACGTCCTTTATAAGTGATGCGGAATTTCGATGGGCCAGAGAACGAGAAGGGAATACCCATCTCAGAAAGACGTTTTCGAAGATTCAGGAATCCTTTCCTCCTGATAACCGTATCCCTGGCAAAGTCCTGAGAAATGGAGATCCTGTGACCATCCCAAAAAACTTGTTTAGCTTTCCGCATATGAGATAGAATCAGTTCAGTATGCTGATGCCGCAATGGTTTAAAAATGATTGCTCTCGGCTGGGTAGCTGTCTTAGACCGAAACGTAGGAACACGATGTGCTCTTTCAATTTCAAATTCTCTGTGGAAAGAAATTTGCAAGGTATCTGGAATCCAATGAGACAGGAACTCTATCATAGATGAGGATGACTTCTCTGAATCTTCCGGCAGACCAAAAATGCGTAGGTTAGATCTACGGTTACGGTCCTCCTGCTCAGTTAAGTCTCTGCGCAATGCCGCCATGGAGCGCTCTAAGTGGTTGAGGGATCTGGAGTGTTTTTGGACACCATCCTCTGTACAACTGATCCGTGATTCAGTAGCGGATACACGAAGAGAGAGGGCCTTAAAGTCATTTCTGATAGCAGCCACCTCCACTTGTAATAAATCCGTGTTCGTTTTCGTGGACTGCGCAATATCATGTACTTCATTGAGGCGCGCCAAAATGGTGTCAAGCGTTGAAGCGGCCTCTGACTGAGGAGGGTCAGGCGTAGGAGACAGTGACTTAAGCCTTTTCAACGACGTGCCAACATCTTTTGAGTCTTTAGTGGTCGAAGAACGCCCCATATTCGCAGCCATAAAGAAGCAGCCTCCAGAAATAAAAAATGCACAACCACTTTGAGGAAAAAAGAGAGGAAAAACTGCGCAAACTATACCATAAAAATATAGATATAGCAGACTGAACTGAATGAGCGCTAAAATATAAATAGCGGCGGACTTATATGCAAGACAAGTAGCCAAAATAAGTAACACAGCTACAAAAATGCAGGGGAGCACAATAATAAGCTCGTAGGAAGAAGAGTCATACACTTGAGAGAGCTGCCCTGAGAGAAACAGCGCGTGGACAGCTTAATCACCAGCCAGGGAGCCAAGATGCATTAGAGAAAAAAAAATTATAAATGTTACCAAGTGCAGGCATCATATTGTAGACGAAAGGAACATCCGCCACAAATTGCAATGTTGTAGCCCAGGCGGCGCCTCTGAGGAGAAGAGAAATCAGCGCGGAGAGCGGGAAGATGGCGTCCGCTCGTGAGGTAAACGAGCGCCTCCGAGGAAAATAGCAATATACATGCAGCCGGTGTCCAGACGCACAGGAAAACCCCTTCAGGCAGCGCGCCTCATGTTCCGGCGCTAAATGGTGATTTTTCCGCCGGTAGGGGCAGCTGAAGAAGGAGATAGAAGCTCACCGGGCCAGACTTGCCACGGAGCTCAAGCGCGACCCGCCATACTGCAGCGGCGCGCAAGCCACGCCCCCCTAAGCGATATAATTCCTATTTGTTTACTATTCCACAGTATTTCCGTTCACAAAGGTGCCCCACATGTTCATGAATTTGGAATTAGCGTCTACACGCTTGGCATTAATCTCTTCAGATTTTCTAACAAGATGCATTTTGGGCTACTATTCCTTCAAAGAGGAGGTTGATGGTCTTTTCCACCTCTGCAATATCAATGAGCAGGCCACCACCACTGCTACATACATCAGCTTCTTTAAATGTCGTTGCTGCTCCCTGCAAAGGGTAATAGCTCAACAAGGGGAATATTTCACTTCTAGGAATATTTATAAGACATATTTCTTCCATATACTTAATTACAGAGGACCTGAAATCATTACATCTGTGACACTGCCATATGGGATGCGGTGTGTAAAGTGTTACATCGAAAACAGTTAGCATCTTTCGAAGCTGGGACCATAATATTAGCCATTTTAAGTAGAACTGAATTTTGTGAATGTTGGCTTCCCTCAGAATGGAAAAATGTAATTGGTTAATCCAGTGCCAGGTCTCTTCTCATAAATCAGTACCTTTTGCTTGCTATATTTGTTTGCTATTTTTTGATAATGGTATTGCTCTTTTAGGCCTGTCAGACATGGCACCAGCTGCCAACATTAATTTTGGTGCTTTTTTTAGGAGCCTAGCAACTAAATCCTCCTGATCAAATATAATTGAAGGTGAAATTACCCTGAAAGAGAGTAGTAGGATATGGAAAGACCAAAAACGTATGTTCCTATCTATTCTAATTGCTCCCATAATGTTCGAACATGATCTCCATTTTTGTCCTATAACAAAATCCATTATTCTAGAGAAGCCATTCAGTTTCCATCTCACAGTCATCCTTGGGTTGATAACCTCTTGGTTTTTAAAATCCCAATCCTCATGTGAGTTGACGTATTGACATATGGAATATAAAAGTGGCTAAAAACCTGGGTTTTCCTTGTGAGAAACAAGTGGAACGTTTTTTTATATCGCACTTTTTAGGAGATGTAACTAGATGTAAAATATCTCTAATGTTATTCTCTTGCTCAGTGTCCTGATTAGGTTCAAACTGTTGCAACACTCTAAACCTGAAAGAGCGCTTTGAAAAAGAGGCATAGTAGTAGGTTTTAAAATTAGGTACGGTTAGCCCTTCTTCTTTAATCGATCGTTGTACCGTAGGGATAGCCTGGATTGAGAGTCTTGCCAGAAGAAGGATGGAAGTAATATATTCAGTTTCTTTAAACATGTTCTAAGCAATTTGCAGGGAGCAGTGGAAAAAAGAAAACTGATCATTGGGAGAACAGACATCTTAATCAGAGCTACTCAGCAAAAAATCATGAAAGGTAATATCTGCCACTACGAAAATAAGGCTTTAATTTGTACTAATAGCGGTTGGTAATTTAAATTGTAAACATATTCTATTTGATTTGTAAATGTAATGCCTAAGTAGCGTTTTGGGTGTTGATTATAGCAACTTCTGAGCTCAGGCAGTAGAAAGAGTAAAGTCATGAGAGCAATTATTGAATAACATCTCCATCTTTAATTTATTAATCTAATAGCCCACTCTTTCTCTTGACATAATTTCTCATGTTTTAAAAACAATTTGATCCATGACATGGAAGGCCAATAAATGCTGTCACTTCTGATTGCAATTCTAAGAGACACTATAACGATGGCAAACAGAGTAGGGGACAGAGGGGAGCCCGTCTGATCACTCTCTTCATTTCAAAACTGCCCGCGTACTCAATTTTAACAAAGAATCTAGCTACCACCCCTTGTATAGCTTGGAAATGGCTTCAATAATTTGTGTGGAGAATCCAAATAACTGTATTAACTGTTAACTGTGTCCCAAGCCACCTGGTTGAAAGCGTTTTCAGTGCTGAAAACAAAAGTGATTTCAGGGACCTGTTTTACCGAAAAGATATGCAGGGCCTCCATTAAATAATTTGTATTGGTGTTAAGATGTCGACCCAATATAAAACCATTTGTGTCCCTATGTATTAGCTTACTGAATACATTAAATCGATTCACAATTAGTTTTGTGTACATTTTGTAGTCGGCATTTAAAAGAGGGACCGGACGATATGAGTTGAATCTACCAGATTTTTTTCCTTAAAGACACTATATCACCAATATTAAAAGGTGGTATAATGGCACCACCAGATAGCATGTCATTAAACCAACTAAGAAGCTTTGGGGCAGATGTAACATCATTGCAGTTTGCGAGTCCTTAATAGCGAATGTTAGCGATTCGCTATCAAGGACTCACAAATTGCAATGTATGTAGGTTTTGCAATAATAATTGTGATTGCTACATATTCCTTAATTGCGAATTGCAAATTGTGATTCGCAATTATAGAATACCTTCCTATTCATTCCTATGGGCCTAGAGGCCCATAGAAATAAATAGGAAGACATTTGCAATTTGCGAGTACCCAATAGGTACTCACAAAGTGCGAATGCAATTTCAAGGGTGCAAGGGTGCCAAAAAGACACCCTGTTGCACCCCTGAAATTTGCATGTGTGCACATGTGGCACACATACATGCCCTTAGGGCATGTATGTGCGCCACACAACACTTTAAAAAGGCAAAAAAAAGTGAATTTTTCAAGGAAATCGCAAATTACCACCAACTTGAAGTTGAAGCCACCAGCAGGGCCCCCATGGGTGCAAATCTTATTGATTGCAGCCGAGGGAGCACTGTGCTCTTGTTGATCCCTGCACCCCATGGCAGGCACCTTCACCTCTTCTCTTTCCAATGAGAGCATGAATTCCAGTCGGAATGCATGCACCCATTGTAAAGAATGGGACTGCGGCCATTCTAATTGCTGGGTTGGAGCAGCTGACAGGAGGTCGGTCGGTCCCAGCACCCAATTGTTGCAGGACGGGCTCAGGTCCATCTGACATCAAAATCAGCCTCTAAGTTGGGATTCTGCAAAAATTGAAATTTATAACTGTCTCACCTAGATACCTTAGCAGTACTTCAAGCAAAAATGGGAAAACAGCTGGGGTTTCTGCTACTGGGGCATATAAACTCACAGGCGTAAGCAATGGTACAAATAACTGACCACCATATGCCCTCTTTATTAACTAATCTGTGCTTACAACCCCTTGCTGTAAAGATTACCACACCTTTTGGGCTGCAATAGTAAGTGAACGCCAGTTAAACTATGCCTAATTGCTAAACATGTTGAAAGTGCTTGATTTTGTAATCAAAATATGTATTACTTTTAATAAATGTGTCGAGGGTTGGTAAGTTATGATTCAAGGTTTGATCACCTGAGCTTTCTGCTTATTATTTATGTCAGGTGTACCTGTTATTTTCTACACATACATTGGTTAACTTGATTAATTTATAACCATAATTACACCAAAGAGCCTCTTGTCTCCTTATCCATCTTCTAAAACAATTAAAACACATAGTGCATAGTGATATTGTTCTTAATTTTTCCTTCCCAGAGTATCTAAAGTCCTTCCCCACCTCATAAAGTGGAAAAATGTGCCATTAGACCTAACATCTTACTAAAGTGACAGCCCTGTGTAGTGCACAAATATGTCTCTTAAAATATATTATGCCTCCCTTTTTCTCTATTTTTACTGTCCCACAGACCCAATAGGATTACCACCACTCAACCTCCTCTCCTCTGCTGACAGGTAGCCCGACTCAATACCAGGCACCCACACCCATCCACAGTAACAAGGCTCCTGGCACCATGACAGAGTGCTGAGGGTTTCTGGTTCCTACTAATAGTAGGGCCCCATGACCCAATCCCTGCAACATCACCAAAAAAAAGGTGGAGAAGGTCTCATGCTTTATCTATTACGTAAATCTCTAGGATTGCTCTTAGGTAACTTTCTGCTGAAGGAACCAGGACTTTATACAACTCAGCTGTCAGGAAGATGACCAAGTCTATACCAGCCTAACCCAGTTAATTAGATTATTCTACTATAAATTAAGAGATTTTGTGCATCTTTGATCTTCAGAATTACCTCCAATAATGGCCATTAGAGCGGACAGAATACTGGCATTCAACATAGAAGTAGTAGCATGGCTATGTGGAAGTGATCACGGAATGGGGACGGGGGTGACCCTGTGCTGTTATCATCACGGGATTCTGAATCTTGTTCTGATACAGACGAGACTTGACAAGAAGTCGAGGAAAGCTGTTCTATCAAGGATTCTGGGTTCATGACAGTAACTAGCTTCCCATCATTGTCCACTGTTGTTTTTTGAAGGCTAGGTTTGTAAGTCAAATTGAAGTTTAATTTGGACTTCTGCTGAAACAATGGGAAGAATGCAGTTATTTTCTTTATGGCCATGACAGCTTGAGGGCTCACTGCAATCTCCATCTGAAATTGAGTGCTTATAGCGGGGGTGTTTTTCGTGGTATATTTAGGAAATTAAATATTGTGACACACAAATATCATGAAGCATAAATATTGCTGACAAGAATGTTTTTTAGGGTAAGTAATATTGTTTTAAAGAATATTTATGTTTTAATATCATTTTCATAAATATAGCAGTCAAACATGTTGTTTATTTTAATGTGTTATCGTTTAAATATTAATTATATGAGTTACTATTCGTTATATATAAATGTTATAATGTTTGAAAATATAGCTTGCAATTTTAAGTGACCTAGAATGTTTTATTTAAAAATCAATAGTTTATTTTCATTATTAAATTTTTTTCTATTCATGCAACTGTTGGAAAACATATTTATTTTACTGATATTTTAGTTGTGGGTTGCTACGTTTGTAGGGATCTAGGTTGGGAAGTTAAATAAGTCAAAATTAATGAACAATTTAATATTAACTGTTAATTTGTTATTTAATTGATTTCTAATTATATATAATATGTATTTCTGATTTATTTTACTTATGTTTTAGTTTCCAGATGCTAGGCTTGTAGTGGTCTAGGATGGAAAGTTATTTAAGTGTTAATTAATTAATTAATTAAGAATGGATTATTCTTTGTAAATTAATTCTTTTATTCTATTTTAAATATATTATTTGTGGAATGCTTATTTATTTTGCGTATATTTTTTAGTTCTGGACCACTAGGTTTGTATTGGGCTCTAGGATGGAAAGGTAATTAAGTATTAATTAATTAACAACTAATTATTAATTGTTCATTCATTATTTGTTTAAGTGAAATATGTAAATTATGAAACACTTATGTATTTTTGTTATATTTTAGGTGTTGGCTGCTAGATATATATCTATATAGGTATAGGCTGGGAAGCTAATCAATAAGAATTGAATAATAATTATTTATTAATTGGGCACTCAATATTTTATTGAACAGTAATTATTTAAAGATAAATAATTGTTTTTAGTTTTTTTAGTTTTTTTAATACACATAAGCATACTTATTTTTATCATGATGTTTAATAATTTTTATATTACGAGTTTAATATTTTTTTCTACATACCTCGTGTTACTCATCAATGTAATGTGTTTGAAGTGAAGTACTTTACGTACTCTTGCTTAGAAAGACTGCCGTAAGAAAAGTAAAATAAACCTCTTCGCAGTTCAACACTTTCCCTACTGTTAAACTGTTTGAAGTGGAAATAGTCAATTTCACCTGTTGTGCAGTTCCTATAAACTTATATAGGTTCTGCACATTTGGACAACATGCACTGGAGGAGTGGTGTCCAGATTGATCCTAGACACCCCCAGTGGGAATGTTAGCCTGTATACCAGCTAGCTCACAGTGCCACTAGAAACCCCTCTTACCAAGGAGAAAATAGTCCTTGGCAACTATCGAACATGACAACTCTGTCCCATCAGGGATCATGGAAACAGTGCTATTCTTTTCGCTCAGTCACTCATGCTCACTTTGTCTCAGAGAAAAACACAGAATAAATAGTGGGGACTCTTTCCAATAAGCATTTATTGAACCAGCATCAGTCTAGTGTAAAATAGGTGTGCGGAAACAACCATTAAACAGAAACAGATATAAATGATTAGTAGAACCAACAGAGTGAAAGGATGGTAGATTTCTACCATCGTATTAAAACAATGAATACATGCAAGTATATAAAATACATGGCGTAATATGTGTACTCCTACGATGCGACCCTAACTAGATGTACCTAAGTGTACCTAGCATGTATGTAGGTGTGGAGCCAAGAATCTCTCCAAGATAAAGTCAACCCCATTACCTGAATTGAGAGACTGTGGGACCACATCTTGGGCTTGAGATGGACACCCCGCTAGGGATGTCAGACCACTGCGAGCTGGAGTGCCTGAGTGCAGGAACCTCAGCAACTCGCGTCAGTGTGTCAGCATGTCAGCATGGAAATCCTTTTCGCCTCTGCCTTACCCCAGCAAGATATGGTGTTTATATACCCAAAGTGGTACCCTCAGGGGTTCTACCTTGCAGTGCCATGTCAGACCTAGGATGTCGGAAGGATGGACACTTATACATAGTTAATATGCAGGAGATGGTCGTCCTGCTGAGTTTCCAAGGATCCTCATGCATAATGGATGAGGCGGTCGTATTGCCTATTGTTTGTATTGCGACGTGTGCTGCTGGCTGCAACTCACGCCGCAAGACAAAAAGGGGTCACCACACATATTCCTGCACTACATGGCAGGCACCATGTGGTGCCTGCCACATATTGCAGGGACATGTAGGGGGGCACAATAGGTGCCCCCAGTGCCCATAGCCTAGGGCCAGGGGAGAAAGAGGGCCTGCTATGGGCCCCCAATGTCCCTTTCCACCAGCTTTTCCATGGAGGGTGAACCGCCATTGAAAGGCTTGTAGTAAGAGATATCGTAATCCCTATGGCGGTGCCTGATAGGCACTGCCACCAATGCAGGGATTAGGAGGCTGTCCACCGCACCGGCGGACTCAAGGAGCCCGTTGGATGCATGGTAGTCAGAGTTTCCAACCCCCATCACACTGCACTCCATCGTAATGTGTCGGCGGTGAAGGTGGTCCCGATGGCAGTGAGACCGCCATTGACAGCCTGTTGTGGTGGTCTCGCTGCTATCGTAATGACCCCTAAAGTATTGGTTAGGTTAATTGTGAGAACAATGCCTTGAAATAGCAGTCTAATAAAAAAGGAATGCATTATCAATAGAGGGTAAAACAAACATATCTTATAGGTTAGCAAAAAAAGAAGTGTAAAAACAGTGAAATAAGAAATGTTGAGTTTCATTTCTCACATTTGGACATCATGCCGGGCTCCATTCTTGATGCCACAAAAATAATATCAGTTATTTCCTCACCAACTATGGCACCCTGGCTCAAATCCCAAAGATGTTCAGGTTCGCTGTGAAGAACAATATCAGAAGTTTAATTAACGACTGAATAGACCCGTTTTGAGGCATGTATACTCTGTCAACTTAAAAAGCTATATTTGATTAGTCATCACAACTTCCCCCTTGTTAAACTAAACTCCACTCTTCCCACCAATTTTAATATGTTTGAAGATACTTTCTTTTATAGAATGATTCATTTTATTTCACCTGCAAAGATGTCCCACTGGTGGATGTGGCACTTGCTTTTTTCGAAGTGACGGTTTATATGACGAATCCCAACACACCCGCCCTCCATCCAACAGTCCTATTCTCTACTCTAGAGATTTTAGTCACTCGTTTCCTCTCTCTCCCCATTTACTGCTTTGACTATATATTGTGACTGTAACTATCTTAACTAACTTTGGCACAGTTATAGGCAGCCAGCATCCAGCGCCTCGCCTGCAAGGCGAGGCGTATGACGAATAATACCGAGCAAATTATCACTATGGGGAAAATACAAAAATAGACATTAATCCATGTTTTTTTTTTTTTAGAATTTTCCACTAAAAGGAATTTTTGTATTAAAAACTCCAACCAATCATAAACTGAGCGAAAATTTCGAAACTTTAACATACAACATAGTCTTCAAACAAGTCCTCGTGGCACTAGAATGACGGACACACTCGCCCAAGCAGCAACTAAAAGGTGCTGATAATTAAATTATCTTATCCTCTGAATAGATATGCCCTTCACACACAATCTTATCATAAGACAGTACATTTTTGAGGTTTTGTCATTTTAAGGAGAATGAAATTGAATCCCAAATTACAGTAAATGCCCAATAGGCACTGCTACTTAGCTGGAAATGGCGATCCCGTCCCCAGCGCCTGAAATTGTCTCATTGAAAATGTCTTCAAATGCTGAGGCTTTTAGAAAGAACCTTGAAGTCGTTATGGAAACGTCATTATTCTGTAAGGACCCTGCACTGCTAGGGAACGCTTGCTTTCTGTATAAGTTTCATTTCCAGCTGACCTTCATGATTGAACATTATTTTATAGTTTCTGCATGAATCGGATGAAGGGCTTTGAAAAGTTTATCATAATCGTAGCAAAAAATGAAGGCATGTAAAAATACATTATTCCACAGTGTTTTGGAATCGCACCGCGTAGTTCAAAAAGCATTGTTCACCAGGTAATATCAATGTATTTTAACACAAACATGATGTTTGTAATGAATCTAATGGGAATCTATGTGCAGGAATCAATAGCCTGGTACATTAAAGCAAAACTAAAAGCGCAGCATGATCAAAATCAATGGTCGTTTCAGTTTTGAAAAATGAACAGATTACAGAGTGGCCTTGCTAATTTGAATCAGTGAACCCTTCAACATTACCGCTACCAGCCTCATACATTGGCTTAATAGGTTTTCAATAAAGACATAAAAAGTCTCGGATCTATAAGGGACTAAAGTGCTGTGGATGTCCAGCTGTCCATAGAAGACATCTTTGATCAGCGTCAAAGCAACGAGGGTAAACAATGATAGTACATGCATAACCTGCCACTCGCCCCTCGCATAATATCCCCCATCCCTGGCAGTGCTGCCATGCTCAAGAAAGATTAGGATTCATGTTATGCTTTTCCAAGGCGCTGCCTTTTATTTACATCACATAAGGTTATTCAAACCAAACCAAGACGAGAAAGAGAAGTATTTTTATACTTGCATATATTTTTACACAACACATATTCAGAGGCATCAACAGGTAAAATGGCAATAAGGAAGATAAGCACATCATTAAAACTTGATCTGGACCTTCTAGGCGCCTTCGGCCACTCTTCTATTACATCCGCTGCGCACATTGTGCCAGTAGGCCCCAAAAGCCCTCCCCTGGTTCCATCCAGGACACCCATGCAGAACCATGCTGCACCCTTCAATGATGCCTTGCTAAGAAGATGATTGCACTACTTGAAATCCAGGGCACTGCATAGCACACTGGCCAATCGGGGTACCTGAACACAGGCAGCCTCATCAAAGTTCCAATCAGACCATGCATTGCGGGTTAAGGCAGAAGAGTCTAGGACCACCATCAGGTCAGAACACCCCCGCCTGCCCAGTGTTTGTACAAATCCTGCCCTCTCCTGGGGTCTGTCCTGTACCCGAATCTCCATTCTTGTGCATCCCCATTTATTATTATCTGCCAGAGACTCGCCACAGGGTGAGAAGCTTACTTGCCAACTCACCCTACCCCCATTGGCTCTGACTGAGCTCCCCAAATACCCTCAGTATAGTCTGGAGAAAAAGTTCCTTCCCCCTGCTGGAAAGATGCTCACCATCTGGTGACACAGCCCCCCCTTTCTTAAACTGGAGCAAATTGTGCCAAATTGTGCCCATGGTGGAAACTGACAAGATCCTTTGTACCCAATGGTTTGGCTTTTATACCAACTCATTTATGGCTCTAACTGGTGCCCCCCCCCGGCCCAGACTGCCTGTGGAATCACCTCCGACAACAGTATTGAAGTCGCAGGTAAGTAATATCTTCACCTAGACCTGAACAAGGCTTCTCTCACTCCCCCTACCCAGCAGTATCATATCATTCTCTCCTGCATGAATGACCACAATGACTGGTGTGGGCACTTCATCTCTCTCCAATGCCTACCTAATATACCCAAAATGGCCATGCAATCTCAACCCCCCTATGCCTACCCAGTGGTGCATAAACCCTGCCTTCTGCTGGGCCTTCTCAACGCTAGAACCACAGAATTGTTGTGTTGCTCTGCGAACAAAGGAATGCCCGCACCAGCATACATAAACTGGCCCGAGATCATCAACTGTGGAAAGAGAGAGAATTGTTATCACCAAAGCTAGAGGACCCTTCATCACCAATCTTCTATTGAGGCCAGATTTGGCTGCACACAACCCTCAAGACATGCTGAACGCCATTGGCCCCCTTATAGTGGCCTCTGCTGAAGACTCATCCCAACCACTGTAGTGGCAGCACCGATGCGAAGAAAAGAGAGATAAACTTGGCACAGTCCTCGCCCAGGAGGGCCAACAAGCGCCTAACCACCTGAGTGAACTGATATAGAGTCATTGGTGTCCCATCCATGTGCACTAAGAGCTTTGTTGATCCCCTACTTGGTCACCCTAGCACTGAAAAATAAGAGGTTTCCGGGGCAGCGTGTATTCGCACCCACTTGCCCTTCCCTAGTTGGTCTGTGTTTGACCTCTTGATCCTCAGGTGGAGAACACCTACCCCCAGGAGCATGTCAGAAAACCTCTAAGCCCCCTCCTGGTCCTTTTTATTGAGGAAGCAACCAATCCCGAAATGCGAAAGGCACAGAAAAATGCCAGCGAGTAAGCAAGACTAAACTTCACTTTGTACTGGGACCGGTGAAACTGCTGCAAACCTCTCCACATTGATAGGTTGCCTTCTGTCTTCCACAGCCAGTACCATGCACTTTCACTCCCTAAAGTCCTTGGTAACAACCCTCACCCCTTCAACCCTGCATAAAAGACATTTGCAGACAACTGCCTCCGAACTAGTGTCAATGGTTTTTCCTCGTTCCTCTGTCTAGTGAGAAAAAGCAGCCCCCTCTTTAGAGTCAAGTGTTTTACTGCATCATCAGAACTGAAGAATGAGTCATACACCAACCAAGCCTTTTCATACATACGTTTGATCTTGTGTGCCCGGGATGCTGCGATTAAGTCTGTCGCAATGGGGCACCAAGCCTCCACAACTCCTCTCTGAACTCAAACAACACTTTGTCCAATTGTGGCCAACACACCCTGAACTCTACCAACTTAAACTGAAAAAAGCATCAGCAATTGAATTATGCACCCTTGGTGCATGCTTGGCAGTAAAATTCACATTATGCAAGAGACCTAAGCAAATCAGTGTCTTAAGCAACCATAGCACCAACGGGCATTTTGCGCTTTGTTTATTGATTTCCATGACGGTTGACATACTGTCTGACCAAAACATAATCCTGTTATTGGATAATGAGACACCCCAGATGTGTAAGGCAACAATGATGGGGAATAATTTGAGAAAGGCAATATTGTGTGTGATCTCAGACGCTATCTAGTCACCTGGCCAATGCTGCATGCACCACCTGGAGCCCAAACCTGCCCCAAAATCAATACTGCCCTCCACATCTATGTAAAGGGCTACTTCCTTGCTGGTCCCTGCTGGCTGCTGCCACAAGAGGACTCCATTGAAATTATTTAAATAAACCTTCCATGTTTCCAAATCCTCTCTGACTTCTGTAGACAATCTAGTGTGGTGGTGCTTTACTTGTAGGTCATATATTGGCCTGGCGATGTTCTTCGAAAAGACTCTTCCCATGGTTAAAACAAGGTGAAGTTCAACTACCCTACAAAGACATTCAACTGTTGCAACTTGACCTTCCTGGCTGCTAAACAGGAGCTAAATGAGTCCCTAAACTCCATCCCCTTCTCCTGAGACAACCTACACTTCCCTACCACTGAGTCTATCTCAATGCTGCCAGAAGCCCTGCAGTGCCCTCCCGCATGCCAGGTCACCCGGAGGATCCATGAACAAAATACCCATCCAAGTAGTGCACCACTTCTTCAGATGACACCATGTCCCTCACCGCCCATTCCCGGAATCTAATTAATGTCTCAAACACAGAGCATGCTATGGAGCATCCCATGGGCATACACAAGCAGAGAAAATACTGACACTAAAAATGAAACCCAGTAAGCGAGTATCATCCGGATGCATGTGCAGAAGACGTAAAGCCACCTCTATGTCAGATTTAGTCATTGGGGGCCCTCTGCCTAGCCTCTGCAGTTTTGCAATGGTCTCATCAAAGGGAGAATACTGCACTGTGCTTAGGTTTTGGTCCAAACTATCGTTCACAGACACCCCCATGGGACAGGAGAGGTTGTGTATCAAGCAGAATTTGCCTGTCTCATTTTTCATGTTCATGGAGTAGAGATGAACAGTCCTGCAACCCTCCCCACATGCACCTCCTTCGTAATCACCACTTCGTGCTGTTGCAGCACTGACAACTGATTCTTGGGTGGAACTGAGGTAGGAGTGGCATGGCAAGGAATGTAGAACCCATCCCTTAACCCACAGGAACGTGTTTTGCACCCTGGTTGATGGTAGTAAGTAGTAGTAATTAGTAGTAATTTATTATTTGCATAGTTACTTAAAACCATTACAATACAAAGCTTTTAAAATAAACAGCATGACAAATAGAAACATTTTAAATTGCCTCTCTATACAAAGGAGGAAACAGTATATCAACTCACAAATTTACCTTCCTAAGAAAAGTCATGACATCCCATGATTTAGTGAGCAATAAATAATATAGATCCATTAAAAAAACGAACTAAAAACAGTTAAAAACAGGTTTTGGTCAAATTCTTTCCCTCAACCTTCAAAAGTTTAACAAGACTACTGTTCTGCTGAAAGTCAGGAAGTACCAAAATTATGTAAAAGACAGTTAAGAGCATGTCATAATGTTTCCTTTTCTAGTGCCTTACTGTGCTTCACAAGTGCAAAAAAATGTCTTATGGTAATTAAGACTCATGGTATATACGTTCTGGATCATCCAGCAGTGTGACCTCTTTGTGAATGATGCCTTATCTTCAATCCATGAGAGGTACTTTTTTGTTTTCTTGACCAATCTTTTCAGCGTTATATGGCTTGTCGGGGTATCCCAAAGCAGTTGTAAACCAAGATTCAACATGCTCCTTTTAAGGTACTTTGCGGCTGGTGAGGCTGGGTGTAGTTCTAGCTCTTCCCATAGATGGTTGTTCAAGGTTCCTTGTTTGCTTTTTCGCGTTTTGTCCCACGCTCCTATAAACGTGCCCTGTCTTACCAGGGTCTGTTTCTGGATGCCAAATTCAAGCCTGCTTTGGGCCGGTGAAGTTTGTTTGGGCAGGCTAAATATTATCCTATATGCAGCTATTACAGTTTTGTCCAGAGTCTTAGCATCTCAGCCTCTCAATACTTCACTCCCATATGTTATTGTCGGCAACAGTTTTGCTCTTATTACTTGGGTCAGAGGCAAAAGAGATGGGCCCGTAAGTTTGCTATTTAGTGCTTTCGGAGTGATTGCTGAGGCGACGCCCTTGCCCCTGATACTAGTTGTCTGTGCTGTAAACAGGCCAATGTTGTCAATTTTGACACCTAGATACTTATATACTGACGTATTCTCGATGCGAGTTTCTTTCCAGAACCAGCTGTGTGACTTGATACTTTTATTGCTAATTGTCGTCTTTGTTTTTTCTAGATTTATTGTCAGATCATTTAAATCCGAATATCCCTGTGTTGCATCTACGAGTTGTTGAAGCCCAACTTTTGTGTGGCTAATTAAGACTATATCGTCCGCGTAGAGGAGACACAGTAATGGCAGCCTTCCTAATTTAGGTGTATGGGAATTACAGCTATTTAAAATAGGGATTAAATCCCCTGAGAACCCTGAGAACAAGTTAAAAAGAGTGGGAGCCAGAACACAACCCTGTTTGAGACCCTTGTTGGTTTCTATGCGTCTTGACAGGAGTTATGTTATGTTATGTTATGTTAGGGTGATTTATTGTGCGCACAGATACTCCAGCCAAGGAGCGTCCCGGCGCAGAGACAAGGTAGAACATAACACAACAGGAGAATAAAAACAAAACAGCTAAAACAAGAAGGTTTTTATAGCCCTCCGGAAGGTCAAGAGGTCCTCCATCAGACGGATTTCAACAGGCAGGGAATTCCATGCTGACGCGGCCATTACCCTAAACGAGCGGCCTCCCATGCGACTGAGCCTGAATCTGGGGACCACCGCAAGGGCCAAACCCTGGGAACGGAGGCTACGGGTGGGAACATAAAAGGAAAGACAGCTCGACAGGATTTCCGGGCCAATACCTCTCAAGATCTTAAAGGCAAGACACAAGACCTTAAAGAGAATGCGCTTCCTAACCGGAAGCCAATGTAGAGAGCGAAGAACACCTGCCACCGAACTGAATCTGGGCAGGCCAACAATCGCTCTCGCCGCAGCATTCTGAACCCGTTGCAAACGGGTTAGTTCGGCCTGGTTAGCCCCAGCCAGGAGAGAGCTGGCATAATCCAGGCGAGAGATGATAGTAGCCTGGATCACCAGCTGCCTGGTTGGGGCGTCAAAGAACTTGAGAACAGGTCTCAAGCCCCTTAGGAGTCCAAAACAGCAGGCCGCAGTTTTTTTAGTGTGCCCTACAAAAGAGAGGCCAGCATCCAGCCATACCCCCAGATTTTTCACCTCCGATACCGGGATCGGAGTAGGTCCCAACTCTGAGGGCCACCACTGGTCGCCCCACAGCTCCACTCCCTTACCGACGACCATCACCTCCGTCTTTGTGGCATTAAGCTGAAGGCAATTGCCTGTCAGCCAACTAGCCACTGCCTTCAGTCCAGACTGAAACCTGGGGGCCTCAATTTCCGCATCCCCGCTGAGAGTAACCGCCAGCTGTGTGTCGTCGGCATATGAGACCAAAGTTAGGCCCCACTGCCTAGCGACATCAGCCAGCGGTCTCACGTAGAGGTTGAACAACGTGGGGCTCAGCGAGGACCCTTGCGGAACCCCCATGGCCAGCGGTTGGTAATTGGACTTGAAGGGAGGGATGGCAACACAGAAGGAGCGGTCATCCAAAAAGGAGTGGAACCATTGCAGCGCCTGACCGCCGATGCCAGTCTCCTCGAGCCGATGCAGGAGGATGCTGTGGTCCACCGTGTCAAAGGCGGCGCTAAGGTCTAACAAAATAAGCGCCGCCGTTTGACCAGCATCCAGCCCTGCCCGGAGATGTTCCACCATCACAAGTAACGCAGTTTCCGTACTGTGCCCAGCACGGAATCCGTTTTGTGTGGGATCGAGGGCATTGGTCCGTACCAGATGCTCAGACAGGGCCAGATTGACATGGGCCTCAGTGATCTTGGCTGGCCAGGGTAGCAACGAGATGGGGCGATAACTTTCAGGCTTAGATGGGTCCAGGGTGGGCTTTTTAATAATTGGAGACACCACGGCTTGTTTCCACTTAGCTGGAACAACTCCCGTTTCCAAGGACAGGTTGACGAGGGAGCATACAGCAGGACGCCCCATAAAAGCCTGATCACGAAAGAGAGCAGGCCTTACTGGATCGGATGGAGATCCAGATTTAACCTGCAACGCAAGTTTGTCAAAGCCGTCCAAGGTGAGGGGGGGGAAGACAAGCAGAGTGGTCTGATGGTGGGCCCCATTAGTGCTTTCCCCACTGTACCCTATGCTAGGGAATGTCCGATAAATAGCTTGCACCTTCCCCAAGAAGTAGGATGCAAGGGATTCACAGTGGGAAAGGGAGCTTACGGTCGTAGAGGTAGTCCGCTTCGTCGTAAGATCTTTTACGGCCTTAAAGATGGCTTTCGACGGATTAGAACTGTTCCGGAATTCAGTGGCGTAAAAAGCCGCACGAGCTCGGCAGATGGCTCGATGGTAGAGCTTGACGGACCTGGCGTATGCAGCTTTTAGATCAGCCCCATAGGTCTTCCTCCAAGCCCTCTCAGCCCGTCTACAGGCACCCTTTAGGGCCCGAAGTGCGCCATCGTACCAGGGACTCGACTCTCTGGAGTTGATTTTAGTTGATACAATAGGTATCAGAGAGTCCAAGGCCCTGGTGATCCAAGAACAGAAGAGGTCATACCCCTTTTCTACATCCGTCAAAGGGCCCAGCGGCTCCTCTAATAGAAGACGATGGAAGTCTTCTAACCTAAGCTTTTTCCAAGCCCTCTTCTGAACCCGTCTAGCCGAAGAGATGGAAGGAGCGGCAGAGACAGGGCATAGGATGGACACCAAGAAGTGGTCTGTCCATTCCACCGGAGAAACAGAAGTGATCTGAATCCCCGGCAGATTGGTGAACAAGGGATCCAGAATATGCCCCCCCAAATGGGTAGGCTGGGAAACCATCTGGGGCAGTTGAAAGGCCTCTAGGTCAGAGGAGATGGAACGAACTGTCAAGCCAGAGAGGGTGTCGAAATGCAGGTTTAAATCACCCATGATAGAGAAGTTGGCACAGTCTGCGACCAGAGGGCCAACAATATCGGGGAAGGCATTTCTGAACGCCACATCACTGCCGGGTGGACGGTAAACGACCATCCCGGACAGGGTAAACTCAGGGCTGACAGAGACCTTGAACAAGGCACTTTCACACCCAGAGATGTTTAGGGCAGTCCAGACACAGGAATAGATGGATTTTACCACTAATGCTACACCCCCACCCCTAAACCGCCTATTCAAGGTGTACATAGAATAGCCGGGTGGGCAGGCTAGATTAGTAATAGCGGTATCGGCATCCTGTAGCCACGTTTCAGTCATGGCAAATATGTCCGGAGCTTCCTCCTCAATAAGGTCATAGATGTTCTGATAGTGTTTAAGCGCAGACCTGACATTCAGATTCAGGATCCTCAGAGTAGAAGGAATGTCTGTAGTACGGCGGGTCTCCGAGGAAAAAATCCCTGGGAGAGGACGCGGAGAGTCAAGAGCCCACCCATTACAAGGGCAATGATAAGGGCCACGCAATGGGTGTACCGATGGAAGGGTACAACAGCGGCTTACCTGACCGATGGCAAACAGGCAATCCCGAGAGTACATCAGCATGGTGGACCCAGGATGGAATAATAGTCCTTAACCAGAGTACCGCGACGTCCAGCGCGTCCTTAGCGCGGACGGGCGCAGACGGGCAGGACTCTGGCACGACTCCGGCCACGTGAGGACACGCCCGCTGCGCGATCCCGCTGCGCTAGGGGAGGAGCTTTAAGTAGGTGTTCCCAGGCTGCTCCTGCGCACTGAAGCGCTGGAGGCTAGAGACACCACGATCCACACACCCCAATCCAATATGGCGGCAAAAAACGGACAGGGCACCCACCCCAGAACCAGACCCGCCTAAACGGTGGTGCGGGGGCCTATTATAGTGCGAGTGAGGGGCCAGTTAAAAACAGGGGATAAACAGGCAAGAAACGAAAATAAAGTTTTAAAAACAGCAAAGTGAAGAATGCGCGCTAAGCGCTCACGCAGCTTGCATCTACCTTGTCAGGGGCGGTAACAGGGAGGGACTCGCCTTAAGTAGGTGTTCCCAGGCTGCTCCTGCGCACTGAAGCGCTGGAGGCTAGAGACACCACGATCCACACACCCCAATCCAATATGGCGGCAAAAAACGGACAGGGCACCCACCCCAGAACCAGACCCGCCTAAACGGTGGTGCGGGGGCCTATTATAGTGCGAGTGAGGGGCCAGTTAAAAACAGGGGATAAACAGGCAAGAAACGAAAATAAAGTTTTAAAAACAGCAAAGTGAAGAATGCGCGCTAAGCGCTCACGCAGCTTGCATCTACCTTGTCAGGGGCGGTAACAGGGAGGGACTCGCCTTAAGTAGGTGTTCCCAGGCTGCTCCTGCGCACTGAAGCGCTGGAGGCTAGAGACACCACGATCCACACACCCCAATCCAATATGGCGGCAAAAAACGGACAGGGCACCCACCCCAGAACCAGACCCGCCTAAACGGCGGTGCGGGGGCCTATTATAGTGCGAGTGAGGGGCCAGTTAAAAACAGGGGATAAACAGGCAAGAAACGAAAATAAAGTTTTAAAAACAGCAAAGTGAAGAATGCGCGCTAAGCGCTCACGCAGCTTGCATCTACCTTGTCAGGGGCGGTATCAGGGAGGGACTCGCCTTAAGTAGGTGTTCCCAGGCTGCTCCTGCGCACTGAAGCGCTGGAGGCTAGAGACACCACGATCCACACACCCCAATCCAATATGGCGGCAAAAAACGGACAGGGCACCCACCCCAGAACCAGACCCGCCTAAACGGCGGTGCGGGGGCCTATTATAGTGCGAGTGAGGGGCCAGTTAAAAACGGGATAAACAGGCAAGAAACGAAAATAAAGTTTTAAAAACAGCAAAGTGAAGAATGCGCGCTAAGCGCTCACGCAGCTTGCATCTACCTTGTCAGCCATCTCCCAACTTTATCTGAATCCTTGTTTCCGTATGTAGGTTGATCAACAGGTCTAACAGTGGTCCTGGTATCTCCCATCTTTTTAGTTTGGCCCATAACATATTCCGGTTTATATGGTCAAAGGCTGCCTTGTAGTCAATAAAACAAAAGTGAATCGGCATTTTGGCTATTGTAGCCTTGTCTATTAGCATACCCATTGCTAGGATATTGGAAGTTGTGCCCATCAATTTAGCAAAACTGGTCTGGTTAACCGGAATTAGTGATTTCTCCATGGCCCAATCCTGCAGATCTTCGAAGAGTGTTCCAGCGAAATATTTGGCCTCATTATCCATAAGGGCAATTAATTGGTAATTTTGGGAGAGAGACTTGTCCCCAGATTTGAATATTGGTGAAATAATTGAGCCCTTCCAAGAACTAGGTAATATATTAAAGTGCCTTATATCCAGAAATAATGGCTCAAGCGCAGCAGCCCATTATTTTTCCTCCTGTTTGTAGACGATGGGCAGTATTCCGTTCGGGCCTGGTGCCTCCTCTTTTCTTCCCTTTTTGATTTGGCGGCTGATTTTTTTTTGTAGAATTGACACTCCTTCGTTTGCCGATAGTACATGGTTTTCTTGATTACCTGTGTTCATTCGCAGTGACTGTTGGTTATTTTCGACAGAATTGTTTTCCACATTAACAGTTTCTGTCTTTCAGTAATAGTATGTTTCTTGATTAAAGTGGTTTCTGAGGTAGCTTGCCCGGATTTCTTCTGAGATTTTAGAAGAGATACCTTCACGCGTAGATCTTAAGAAAAGGTTCATAGTTTTCCAAAATCTTGCGCCATCACTTCCTTTGCAATCTGCATGTAGTTTAGCCCACATATTTTCCTCCACAAGTCTAGTGGCTTCCCATTTTGTTTTTTTCAACAATACTTTATATTCCTTTAGCAAGGTATGTTTTGCAATATCCATAGGGCTATGCCGTAGTTGTCTCCTCGTTTGATAGATTGATCTTTTTATCCCCTTAATCTTCCCATTGTATTCTCGTGTGAAGTTTTTCATGCTACTGCTGCTCAATTGCCCGTGTTGCTTGCATCTTGTAGAGGAGTTTGCCATACTCGCTATAAAATATTCCCATTTCTCAATTTCATTTGAACCTACTCTAAGGAAGAGCTGTCAGGCCCTTTCTAATCTGCTTCGATCCGTTGCTACCGAATATTTAATCCTTTTATAATTAATTATGCGGACTGACTCTTTAGGCACCGTGGACAATTTGTAGTTAGGTTTCCTGATGTTGAGAGCAATTTCTTGGGGACAATGATCACTGTCCGCTTTTTGCCCTTTATGAAATGTGCTCATTCTTTGAAACAAGGATAATGAAATAAAGGTATAATCCAACGTTGAGTTAGATCTCGATGAGTAAAAAGTGGAGACCGGTGAATTGTCTCCCTTGAATCTTCCGTTTAGTACTCTAATATTAAAAAGTTTGAGGTCATATAATGACTGCTTGTCCAATTTGGTCGGTTTTGATGTTTGTGGCATCCCTTGAAATGGTATATCCCAGGCTGACTTTTGAGTTAGGAACTCATCCTCTGTTGAGTTTCCCATAAGGTTGAGATTGAAGTGCTCAGTGATAATCAAATCTTCCCTTATACACTCCTCCATAAACTTACATAGTTCTTTCGCTGACTTTAGTTTTCTTTTTGGGTGAATATAGGTGTTAATCAAAGTGAAGTTTGTTCCCTCCGTGCCTGTTTCTTGTCGCAAGAAGATGAGGTTTACTGCTATTGAGCCGAGGGAAGATGGGCCAACTTCTTAAACCACATGGGCACTAGTGGCTGAGACGTAGGTTACTAAGCCACCTTGAAAATGACCATATTTCGCCCTCCTTGTGGCACCTATAAAGAAACGCAAGTAACCCTGTAAGTGCGGCACATCTGCTTGCCATGTTTCTAGCAGTGCCAAAATGTTAAATGACCTTATGTAGCTGATAAAATCCGGGTCCATAATTTTTTAGATCAGACCGTTAACATTCCATGAACATATTTCTAGGTAGTTTTCCTTTGTTGATCTTAAGTTTGTCTTTTATCAAGTTGTATGGATGTTTATTGTTCTGGTGATCCATCTTAGATTGCATAGACTTGTTGGAAGTGATGTCCCCTCATTTAAGATGCTGGCATTTTGCATGTTACTTGCACCATTTGAGCCCACTGCACCTCTAAGTACCGATGTTCTTTGCCTAATTACAGGATATTGTGCTCCCTCTACAACAACAGGAATTAGTATTTCTGGATAGCTCGGTTTTGTGTACGGAGTTATAGTTATCCCCCAGTTTGTGAATGTTTGAGCCTCGGCAAATATTTTGTGTGCAATTGACGATGTCAACCATGTTGCTTTTGTTTTTTCTCTGCTTGACCCATCCTCGGCTATAAATTCAATCAAGACCTGGTTGATGGGAGTTTGGTAGGATTAGTTGGAATGACACCCTTTTGGGGTTGTTTTCTCTCTCTGTTTCCCATGCTTTTTAAGGCACATGATCTTTGGGTGCCCTTGAATACCACAGAAGTAACAGAAGTGATTAAACATATATGCTGCCCCTTGGTGCATTCCTTCTTTGTGTATGGCCAGGAAGCCAATTTTTTGTCCTCATCGCTTTTGTCAAACTGAATGGACTGAACAGATTTTTCCAATGATCTTGGCGTGCCAAATATTGATCTTTCTCTGGCCCCATGTTATTACTGCCTAACTGCTTCCATCTGCCTAAACAGTATGTCATGTTGCAGCCAATCAGAATCTTGGAACTCAGAGGCAGCCTCATGTATCAGGGACATGTAACCAAATATTTGTGGGGCCAATGATGGGGGTTTCTCAGTCAAAATTGCTGCATAGATGGAGAATCCTGTCACCCAGTTCCTGAGGGATAATCCACCCAAGTAGTTTTTGGCTCCTGCACACTCTCCTTTCCTGACCTGGCCCTGTTTGGGACCACCCCCACATTAATTAAGTCAAAGGCGTTAACAAATTCCCCATTGCGAATCTTTTCTTTTTGCTCCTTAGGGCTGTGCCTTGTAATTGCTGAAGGAGGAGACAGAAGTGGACCTAAAGGTAAAGGGGATCACTGTGAGTGAAGACTGCACTGCACTTGCCCCAAGGTCACTGGTGCCACCCCGTCTGTGCCCAAACTTGTGCTGACACCCTCCCTTGCACCCATTTTGCAACTGCTGGTCCTGTGGATAGTGATGGATGCCCAACTGTGGGGTGACCCTCACTGGGCAGGCAATCCCCAACCCCCCTACTGCAGCAGGGACATGTGGGGGCCTGTGGGAAAGAGGTGCCCTCACTGGTTGTGTCACTGCCAGCACTAAACCTACAGGGGGTGAATACACACTGCAGCCGTAGGGGCAATCACCACTATGCTCTGTCCCACCGTGCCCACAATTGTGTTGAGTAGTGGACCCCCAGTTGCCTGGTCTGTACTGTGTGAGGAAGTGTCTTATATGGTTGACTCACCCACAACTGCACCAACACCAACATATTTGTCTGTGTACTACTCTATAGGCCACCACATCAGATGGCTCACGTTCCCCTCTCACTCAGCGTACAAATGGCAAAAATTGCAACGGACCACGCCAAGGTCCTGCTTATAAGCGACTTTAATTACTGGTATAACGACCCTCACGAAGGACCACAATCTGCTGAGCCATCTGACCACCTCACCAATTTAAATTTCACACAACAGATCTCTTCCCCCACTCATCTTAAAGGACACATTCTGGACCAGGTCTGGACATCTGGCGTGACCACCTCAACACCAGTTATCTCCCCCTTTTATGGTCCGACCACCATCTTCTAAAAATTAACGCTTGTACTCCCAACTACACATAAAGCCAGCCCAGTCAAAGACGGCTTGGCCAGGAATTGGAATTCCATTAATAAAAAAGAATTCCTTAACACTCTGACCAACACTAACCCATCCCCTGACACCGACATCAATGTCAATGAAGCTAATCTCACTCAATGGCTTCTCGAGGCTAGTAACATGCACGCGCCCCTTAGGAAAGTCAAACTAGCTATACATGCCGACACCCAAAGATGGTTCTCTCCTGAACTTAAATCGTAGAAATTAGCCCTGCACGAGTTAGAGAGGCAATGGCATCGTGAATACTCCTCTGACAAGAAATCACTGCATACCTTAGCCCGGAAAGTATATATGAAGGCCATTCTCGAAGCTAATGCTGCTCACTTCTCCTCACGCATTCTCAACTCCAATAAAAGCTCCAAAGAAATATTTGCCATTATGAATGAACTGTCCAACCCAGACAGGAATATACGCTAAGGACATGCTCTCTTAAGCACTTTGCAACTCACTAAATGATTATTTCATCAATAAAATCACCACCATTAAAGCCATTATCCCTAAACATCCCATGATGACCGCAGTCGCCATGCAGAGTAACAACTCCATACTTAGCTGTTTCCCCCTATTAGCATCAAGATCTTACAGGAGCTCCTAGTTAAAGTTAAATCAGGTGCCCCCTCTGACTGCTGCCCTCCTCATATACTCAAAGACTGCCTATCAGTCCACCCAGCCCCTGCACTCTCGCTACTGAACGAATCTCTCTTGTCTTGTCAAGTCCCTATAGCATTCAAAAAAGCTATAGTGGTCCCCCTGTTGAAGACAGCTGGAGCTGACCCCTCACTTCTGTCTAATTACCACCCGATTTCCTTGCTCCCGTTTCTGGCAAAAGTGCTAGAGACCCACGTAGCCAAATGCCTGTCCACCTTTCTGGAAGATTCCAACTACCTCAACTCTCATCAGGCAGGGTTCCGTCCAGCACACTCTACGGAAACTGTCATTCTCGCTGTCCTGGACACTCTTCGTCATAATGCGAATACGTTTTCCCCCCCAGGCTCTGGGGGTTTTGGATCTCTCCGCTGCCTTTGACACGCTCGACCACTCCATCTTGGTCGACTGTGTCAAACAAGCTGGCATCCAGGGCTTGTTGGCTCACCTCCTTCTTGGAAGACCGGACCCAGGCCATCCGCCAAGACCATTTTTAGGCCCTATGGCGAAACACCAACTGTGGCGCCCCACAGTGCTCCGCTCTCTCCCCCCATCTTTGTCAATCTCTACATTATCCCCCTGATTAAGTCCCTTAGAGATAGGAATGTGAAGCTGAAAACTCAGGTGGGGTCGGTCATCTCTAAATGCTTTTCCCAATTGAGGAAAATTAAGAAAATACACTGCTTTCTCACACAGGAAGCTCTGATTCAAGTAGTAGTCGCCACTGTCCTATCGCATTTAGACTATGCTAACACTGCGTATTTGGATATGCCGATTTATCTGTCCAAACGGCTGCAGATGGCCCAAAATCGGGAAGCCAGACTGATCCTTCACCAACGGAGATGGCAACCAGCCACCCCCCTGCTGAAGGAATTACACTGGCTCCCAATCCACCAACGCTGTGCCTTCAAGGTAGGATGCCTAATATTCAAGTCCCTGCATGGCAACAATCCCACATTTATTAACAAGCTGTTACGCATGCACACACCCTCTCTGAACCTATGCTCTGCCCACCTTTCTCTCCTCACCATCCCGTCTTCAATCGGGTATGACTAGGAGGCCAAAGATTTGCCACACTCGCCCCGAGATTGTGGAACTCCTTCCTGTTGGAGATCCAATCTTGCACTGACCTTTTGCAATTCAGGAGGTCTCTTAAAACGTGGCTTTTTACACAAGCCTATAATTAAGGCTGTTCATTGTTAGCTCTCAAAGTCTATAGCGCCATGAAACCACCTGGTGTACGCGCGTTTTATAAATCATTATTAACATTAACTGTAGGTGCTGTTTCCGCCTGCACACTGGGCTTGTACTGTTGCCGATCACTACATTGTGATTGGCCCTTTCTCTGCTGCTTAAGAGTAAGTGTGTTTGGCTGTTGCTCTTTCTCTGGCCCACCTACCAACTTCTAAAGTGCCACATCGATGCTGTGACGCTTTTCTGCTTTCCACAGCTCTCCCAGTGTGCGGAAATCCTCCTGGGTCAGTGAATTCCCGCTGGATGAGCCTGACTACTTTGGCACCATGTTGCCACTACCTACTATTGATGATGTCTTGGGATAGGTACCTGTCCCTGTGGATGCTAGCTAGAATAAAGAAAACCACATGTGTTAACCACCGCATTGATAAACTACTTATTCTTGTTATGTCTGCCACTGAATTGCTAAAATGCTAAATGAAGAGTTGCTGTGGTAACTATCTCTGAAGGCTTGAAATATTGCGTATCTGCTACCACTCCTTGTCCCAAAAAAACCATCAGACCTCCTAATGATCCCACCACCCAGAGCCTCACCTTCTCTGAACTGCACGTGGCTGCCTTCTACATATACTCTGACACCAGTGGGTAAAGTTATCGCTATATACCAAAGCATAAAAACATACAAGCTGTGGGGGATTCAGTGTGGGCAACTCCTGTACTGGTCCCTTAATGGCTGGGGTTTCACGTTAAGCTGTGCCTGCCGTGAGGTTCAACCCCTCCTTCCTCATAAATACTTTCCTGCTGGTGGTGGGCCTCAAACCCTTGCATTGGAGGGGCATGTGACACCAAGGGCACGAGACCCTGCCTCTGAGCTACAGCTCCTGACTGTCCCCACCATCAGGACTTGATCCCCACTTACAGATGACATTGCCACCCCTGCTGGGGCTTTAACCCTTGCTTTAAACGGACCTGTGGCCACAAATGCTGAAGACTTTCCCTCACATTTACCGCTTTTGATTGTGCTTGGATGTGACCCCCCGCTGGTCCCTCGCTGTCCCTCGTGGCCTACAACCCTGTACGTGGGGATGACACCTATCGGCCTTGGAGCTAGTGCACGACTACAGCACTGATGGTGGTAAGGCTCCCCCCCCCAACAGGGGTATGCTGATTGAGCGGCCCAACCACATGATGTGTGCCATTAAGCACTTCAGCCTTCTGTCCGCTACCTTACTCTTAAAGATGAACTTGCCACCAATGCTGGGCCTCTCAAGTTGGCTCATCCTCCTTTCACATACCCCCTCCCATGCTACCAAGAATGAGGCACGACGCCCAGCTTCCCAACCAACAACAAGGTGGTATGTTGAACCCTCTACTCCGAAGGTCTGTCCCTGATGCCTTGCTATTCATGGAGCCCTGCGAACTTACCCACCCCTGGGCACTCTGCCTCTTCACTACGCGCCCCACCACTTGCACGCCCCCTAATTGGCCAGCATTGCGGTGCACATTCCATGGAACAAACTCCCCCGGGAGCCTCACCTACTCCCTGAGGACTTCCGTATGCCATGCCACAAGCAGTTCAAACAGCATGCAAAGGGCTGCCTGGGCAACTCATCCACTCCCGGTCTTACCTTAAACAAATGCTCTCGCGCCACCAACCTCATGTCATGCGTCCACTCCTGGGCTTACCTTAACCAATGGTCTTCGTGTCACCATGAGCATGCCATGCACTGCATGCACAAATGCCACACACTCTGCACCAGGGGACTAATCCACCCCTGGAACGAGTTTCCAGCACATTTACCTGATAATAGCTTATATACATACCCGCTAAGCACTATATCCCCTTTCATTCCCCTGAAAGCTAGCACCTGACTTTAGTTCCAGCACTGTTGATGAGGCTTTTGATGACATGGTGATGTTGGCTCATCTTCCAGGCAGAATCCAAAGGGACAAAGAGGCCAAAGACCCTGGTGCGCCACCTTAAATGGCCACCCAGGTTCTTGCTGTTTCTCCAGATGACGTCACTGCCGAGTCCCTTATACCTACACTTGCTGTGCCAGGCAGTGTTTGGCCCATGGAGCAACTAATTGTCACCCCAACCCTAGGCATGGGGAGGCACCTGTTCAGGAAGGGGACATCGTCAGAGCCCAAATCAGTTTAAAGGAAGTGGCCACCCTTTACTGTTTTGGTACAATGCATACTATAAAGTGTAATGTTTGCGGACAGCATGGAGGGAATGGATGGCTTTAAAGCTCACTGGGACACTCGGACACCATAACATAACAATATAACATCTCAGCATAACAATACCTATCTTTTATAGTGGGAATGGGGATCTTCCTCAAGAAATATTAGCGCCACGCATTACAAATGTTTCAGTATACTAAACCTTGGGCCAAAAGATCTGGTAGATGTGAAATTGCTGGTTCTAGTTTGTGGGACAAGCAGTGGAAAGCAGAGCATTCCTTTGCACACTGGGACACTAGGATTGGTCTTGCCCCCTACAAATCTACTTTAGGCTACAGGCCCGGTCTCACCATGAACAAAAGATTTTGGAAGCTTATGGATGCCCTCTCCAAATCAAACAGTGAGCAATTGCAGTAAATGGTGCTACTAAGGAAATTGCTAGAGACACTTTCTGTTCATACAGCACCTACCGGTGTACAATAACTTCACTGTATGTATATGTCTGAATGTTAGAATCTGAAAACATTCCCAGAATCACGGGAAGATGCTCTTATCAGGCTGTATAACACACAGAAATTGAAGTAGGTTCTCCAGGGTTCCACGAGGTGACCTGTCTTTCAGCTTCCATCAAATTCTTTTGGCTGTGATCTGCATGTGCAATTCTATAACCTGAAACAGATTCCCATGTACAGAAAGATGTTGACTTCAGAAACACCCATGAAGAGAAATTGGACGCAAAGAGTAATTATCCAAGATGCTCCTGCAAAACAGATTTGATACTGAAACTTGGACCACATCTATAAAAACTGGTAGCACCAGAACCAAAGGCAGCTGGTGTCAAAGGGCGAGAAGTGTTTTGCCCTACTAGCACCGGGGAGGAGACGAAAGGGAGAGAATATACGCCATAGAGCATCTTCAAATGAAGTGCTCACTGCCTCATGCTGAATACAAAAATACAGTTTTTTGGGCTGAAAGTGGTGAGGTTGTAGTAGTCCTGCTAATGTGCTGGCTGGGTGAGGACTACTGCTCGCTCTTTAGGCACAAGCAGAGAGAGTGACGACAGCCTAATCGGAGCGGCACACAAACAACATTGGATTTTAAATAGGGTGCATATAATGTGGCCATGGGCAGGTCGGCAGAGCACTATTCAAATAAAGGGTAAGGGGCACGGTTTGGTGGTATTGCCACAGTGAAGTGAGTTGGTGATGCAGCGAGCACAAAGTGAGTGGTTTATTTATTTACTTTATACCATCCCGTATATATTGGTTTCCACCACTCCTGGGCTCAATGTGCCACTAGAATCCCGCAATCCTGGTTGAAGAGCGGTGAAACCCTGAAACCAGTCCTAGGATGCTTGTTTCCAGTCCAGGGAGGACCAGGCTTAGCAGTTTGGGCTGGACTGTTCTGTGTATGTTTTGATTTGTTCTGCATTCTGTCCATCAATTGTGTGTCTTTTGCTTTCTCGCTCAAAAGTGCGCCAGGTATGACGTGGGTCCTGGGTTCACTGTGCCACTGGACTCAAGCTATCCGGGTTGAAGAGGGGTGAAACCCCAAAACCGGTCCTAGGATGCTTGTTTCCAGTCCAGGAAGTGTAGTGTGGGCTGGGCCTTGTTGCGCACATTGTTAAGTTAGCATATGCTTGTTAGAAGTTTAAACACCATTTTACCTTTTTGCCGCTTTTGCACACGACACTGCATATAACTGTTGTTGTAAGTTAGGCTGCGTGAAATGCTTCACATGAGAATGGCTTCTTTTCAGCATCTCTAGACTTATATCGTGACTCTAATCTGCACACTGAGGGGCAGATTTAAAAGCCCCTTGCGCCACTTTTGCGTCACTTTTCCCATGTTAAAAGTGATGCAAAAGTGGCGCAAGGGGCTTGTAAATATGCCCTGAGTGCTAAAGCTTCCAGGGTTATCATAACATAGTAGCTGTTGTCCGGGCTGATCGGCTCACGTTCTAGCCATAACATATATGCAGCTGCAAGATCCTGATGTGATCCATTCCGGTTGATTCTAGAGGTATGGGGTCCCCCAAACAAGCCTAGGAGACCTTCTATGTTTCATAAAACATAAATCCTACCTAGGGAGGGTGAATTACTAGGCGCTATAGGACCTATTTTCACCAACATTTAAATATTATTTCTCCTTTTGTGTTTTATGGAATTGTAACAATGCTGATCATAATATTTCTAATCATATGTCTGCTTATGTTAGCAAAGATACTGCATCTTAGAGCACGTCGTTAAAATACGTATTTTAACTTTGCCCGTGTCTCTATTTACTCCTGTTGTGGATTGGTATGAGAGTATAACGAAGAGTGTTCTTGCTTCCCACCATTCCTGAGTATAACCTAAGTCGCATGTTCTGGGTTGTCTAATCATTGGCTCCTTTGCTATAGGACGAAGAGCTAATGTGACACTGATGCTAGCTGGTTAGGGATTCTAGGCACTAAGGTGAGTTTTTTGTACACCACAATTCCCTTAGGTCCTGGGTCTCTGAGCACAGTTCTGTGTAGGAGCAGAATCCCTGTGACAAGAGGACATGGCTTGACAGTTCGGGCTGGGCTGTTTCCATGAGGCACAGGGTCAAGACTGATTTGCATATGGTCAAGTCCAAACTGGGGTGGCATGGTGAGCAAAAGAAGGATGGATTTAACCCAGATCACTTGACTGGGGGTGAATGATTTGATTTGCTCTGCATTGCTTCCATCAAATTTGTGTCTTTTGCTTTCTCGCCCTAAGTGTGCCAGGTATGCCCAGACATGGGTCCTGGGCTCACAGTGCCACTGGAATCAAGCTATCCTGGCTGAAAAGGGGTGAAACCCTGAAACCGGCCCTAGGATAGTTGTTTCCTGTCCAGGGAGAACCTGGCTTTGCAGTTCGGGCTGGACTGTTCCCATGAGGCACAGGGTCAAGACTGATTTGCATATGGTCAGGTCTAAACTGGGGTGGCATGGTGAGCAAAAGAATGATGGATTTAACCCAGATCTCTTGACTGGAGTTGAATGTTTTGATTTGTTCTGCATTCAGTCCATAAATTGTGTGTCTTTTGCTTTCTCGCCCTAAGTGCGCCAGGTATGCCCAGACGTGGGTCCTGGGCTCACTGTGCCACTGGAATCAAGCTTTCCTGGCTGAAGAGGGGTGAAACCCCGAAACTGGCCCTAGGATGCTTATTTCCGGTCCAGGGAAGACCTGGCTTGGCAGTTCGGACAGGGTCAAGACTGATTTGCATATGGTAAGGTCTAAACTGGGGTGGCATGGTGAGCAAAAATATGAGGGATTTAACCCAGATCTCTTGACTGGGGTTGAATGTTTTGATTTGTTCTGCATTCCGACCATCAATTGTGTGTCTTTGGCTTCCACCACCCCTACCCCGCCTGCCAAGCACAGCCCAGCCCCCCCACCTCACTGCCTCACCACACTTACCTGTGTGAGCCGCAACTGTTTCTGCACCAAGCCCTCACCAATTTCAGGGATCTGTGCGCTTTCCCCAACAAACATTTTTTAATTTTAGTTTCAAACATGATAAGAACTCTTTAGGATTCAAAATAGTCTATTTCTTTAACGTAGGGAAGTGTGTCTCCTCAGTACAGCAGCTTGGATTACAGCATTGAGAGGCATTTATTGAAAGTCATTGTTTTGAAAGATTACATTTAGAAACGTTCACGCTCCGTCCCCTGCCATGATGACAGTGCCACTAGTGCACTAAGAGGTAAGTCAAATGTCGAGAGGAGCCTATTTGGGGCCTAGATTTTTATAATAGACGAAGGGATTTGAACAGCACGCATCTTGAACTCATATATTTGAAGGTGTTTTCATATGTGTTGATGAAGAAAAACGGAGACACACTGAAATAAAATATTTGTCTAGGATCACACATTTTGGCAAAATGATGAAGCCAGGGTCGAGCTCAGGTTTTTGGTTTAGTATTCTGTAATTCAGCCTCGAGATGGATATCTTTTTTTCTCTCCTTTTTTGATCAAATGTCACTCCTCTGTTTTAAAATCTTTGTCAGTAGTTAAGCGTCAGGCAGAAGCCACATGAAAGCTCAACTCCTTTTGGGCATGAGGGTCCAGGAGGACCTTGAGCAGAGCCAGAAATAAATCTGGCTTCAGCTTTCAGATATTGCCAAACTGCAAGGTAAAATAGGCACTTTTATGTGGGAAAAAAAGGCTCCAGGATAGCCTGGAAAAAATTGAGAAGAGGCCTCAAAGTGGGTGGGTTAGCCTTACCAGATTTATTACTTTACTGTTATGCTTTTCATTTTAAAAATGTTAGGATCCTGATGAATAACCCAGATTCTTCATCATTAGGTCTTTTGTAAAGCCATGTTACGAGATATGTCTCAAGGCCAGGTCCCTTTCCTGTACAAGTATGGAGATCCTAAATTCTACAAAAAAGTAAGATTAAAAATATTAAGGGCCGCCCTGAAAACATGGATGTTCATAAGGAAAAAAATGGATATCCCGTATTATGCGACACAGGCTCCAGTTTGGGATTCCCCTGGCACTCCTGAGTGCCTACAAGATCAACTGAGTGCGCCTCTTAAAAGATGGGGAATAAAGTGTTGGGGTGATTTACAAGATGGGTGTAATCTGATGAGCTGTGAGGCACTGAGCAGGTTAACCCAAGGAACGTTGAAAAGGTTTAAATACTATCAGATTTCATCCTGGTGGTTGACGCAGACTTGGCAGCCCGAGGAAGCTCATGCAGTGGTATTAGATCAAATGGCCAGAGGTGGTATCTGGAAAAAAGAAGTTGCATATTGGTATGGAGCATTGCTTAATACGGAAGACCAGGGAAAAACGGAAGTAAGCAGATTATGGGGGGAGGAATATGGAGAGAACAGAGGGAATAGAAGAGATGTACATAAGGTTTGGTCTGACTCTTTTGTAATGTTACAGGATTTAGTAAAACCTGCTGCACTGAGGAGAAATCATCTCTATACAGCCTATAGAGTATACTGGTCTCCAGAAAAGTTGACTAAGGTAACTGGGACAGTATACAGCTGTCCGAGGTGTAAATTCCCAGATGCAGATGATGTCCATATATTCAAGGAATGTACAGAAATCAAACCTTATTGGAATGAGGTATGTGCTTTTTTGGAATCTGTTTTGGAGAGACCAATTGATACAAGTATTAGCCTGATTTTATACGGTCTACCAAATGATTATCATATAAACACACCTATGTTTAATTTTATATTTTATGTTATTATTTTGGCCAGGAGAGAAATTTGTAGGCTTTGGAAATCAGAAGACCCTCCAGTATTCTCAGAACTCTTAAGAAATGTGATATATACTAGTGAGAGTGACATGGCTTGTGATTTAAAAAGTAAGGTGAAGACATGGGCAAATTTGCTAATTTGGTGAGAAAAAGATACCGGGTCCAATGGTTAAGCCAAAAAACCGCTGGTCCAAATCTCCCTAGTAACTGGGTCGGATATAACCGGATAAAGTGAACGGGATTGGAGAAGGTATTGGTGTTATCATGAAGGGAACGCTCTACCATTCTCCATTGCCTATCAGAAGGGTTGGTAAAGTATGGCATGGGGTAGTGGGAGGTATCCCTTCTTGAGTTTTTTGGCAGTATGAGGACAAAAAAAAAAAAAAAAAAAAAGAAAAAGCTTTCAGTTGGTCGCCATCCTATTCTGAAAATTAGGGAATGTAATGTTATGTTTCTTCTAAAGATTTTCTTGCATTCTCTAAGACAAGGTGTCGGTCTCAGGCAAACCTGCTTACCCAGTGGTAATGAATGTGTCCTGAACTGAGGTGCAATCCTGTATTGAGGTGCGATGCTGTGATAAGGGTGTCACAAGAGCAGGCCTTTGTGCATAGATGTGTGGCGCAGCGGCCAGGGTGCCTGACGTTGGACCAAGGGGTTGACGGTTTGATCCCCGGCGCCGGCGGCAGGTCTGCCCAGCACCATGTGACTCTGGGCAATAGCTTGCTTAATTTTCCCGAGGGCCCCCAGCACCAGGAAACCACTTCAGAGGTAGCTGTGCACTTTACAAATTCAAAGCTATTATTATTATAGCAAATAGGGGTTATTTTTTTGCTAGTGGGAGTGGGTGATTTTTCTTGTTTATTTACTCATAATTGTACATGGTATTCACCACCTCACCACTACCCTTCTCTCCAAGCATGTTGGCTTCATCACATTCCAAACAGGGCAAAGTTATGTTAGTCAGGCTCACTTTTTTCACTCACTAATCTGAATTGTTCGCAAATGTGTATGCCCACTTCTTTATAAAGCGATATCAAAGGGGATGATGTATGGAGTGTTTGAGCAAATCAAACACCCACCTCGAGTCAACTGATCTGGGTATAATCCTTCATTATTCTTTAGCTCACTCCACCAACCCAGTTCAGACATGGTCATATGCAAATCAGTCTGACCCTGTGCCTCATGGAAACAGTCCTGCCCGAACTGCTGAGCCATGTCTTCCCTGGATTGGAAACAAGCAACCTGGGACCAGTTTCGGATTCATAATCCTCATCAGCCAGGCTATCCTGAATACAGTGACAGAGTGAGCAAGGGACCCACGTCTGGGCATACCCTGCCAACTTAGGGCAAACAAAGCGATATCAAAGGGGATGATGGACGGAGCGTTTGAGCAAATCAAACACCCACCCCCAGTCAACTGATCTGGGTTTAATCCATCATCATTCTTTAGTCACTCCACCACCCCAGTACAGACATGGCCATATGCAAATCAATCTGACCCTGTGCCTCATGGGAACAGTCCATCCCGAACTGCTAAGCCATGGCTTCCCTGGACCGAAACAAGTATTCTGGGACCGGTTTCAGATTCATAATCCTCATCAGCCAGGCTATCTTGAATCCAGTGACAGAGTGAGCAAGGGACCCACGTCTGGGCACACCCTGCCAACTTAGGGCGAACAAAGCGATACCAAAGGGGATGATGGACAGAGCATTTGAGCAAATCAAACACTCACCCCCAGTCAACTGATATGGGTTTAATCCATCATCATTCAATAGCTCACTCCACCACCCCAGTTCAGACATGGGCATATGCAAATCAGTCTGACGCTGTGCCTCATGGGAACAGTTCAGCCTGAACTGCCAAGCCATGTCTTCCCTGGACCGAAAACAAGCATCCTGGGACTGGTTTTGGATTCATAATCCTCATCAGCCGGGCTATCTTGAATCCTTCTTTATAAAGTCACCAGCCATCAGTGAGGAGAATTTTAAACAGTGCATTAAGAATAGTTCAACAATGTCTTATTGATTGAATTAAGACGCCAGAAAGCGACCTCCGTTTTGGACTTTAGCCTGTTTGAGCACGCAGCCGTGCTCCACCAGGATTGTTCCGGTCCATACTCAACTATCTCCCTTGTTACACGCTCATGGTTATACCTACTACGAGGACTTTTTTTGTACTGGCGTCACGTCCTGACCTAATCTGCAGAGCGGCTTGTATTCTTCCATTTTCGAACATTGATTGCCACGATTACATGGTACCCTGCCGGGTTGGAATTATCACCGGATGTGGGTTCTGCAGATTTGGATTCAGCCACACAGCCCTGAAGAGTCGTAGGCCACTGTTTTCTGCAACGAAACATGTGTCGGCTGGCTGTTGTAACTTATGTATGATGACCAATTAAAAGAAAAAACAAAAAAAAGCAAACACTCCGGTGTTGGATTGGTCCTATTGCTCCGAAATACTATTTCATACGATATGTAAAAAAAAAATTTGAGTGCGCAGGACTGTTGCTAAATTATGATTGTGTCGTTTTTCTACACAGATTGAGGGTTTTTTTTGGGTCTCCCCTTCCTGACAGCACCATCGATACACCATCGATATAACGTTAATAGTGCTTGAGCGCCATACTTCCTATCTGCTAAAACCCTTTTCTACCCACACAACAATGGCTTATGTCTGAGGATTTTCTGAAGTGCACGAAACTGGCTAATAGTGTGAGTGGCTAGGCTAAATCTGATCTAGAACTGAAAAAGATTTTGAGCAAAGAGTATTTATAATATGAGACAAGGTGTGACTTAAGGGCATACTAGGGTTTTCTGTGTTTCATCAGGCAAGAAAGATAGGCTTTGCAACACTAATTTAATTTGATCTCCCAAGGTAAATTACTGATCTAATGACCAGAGGGCATATTGCAGTGATTGCACACACCTGGTGCACTTTAGTATTACAGAAGGGGTCTCAGCTGCTTGTGTGGCCCCTTCTGTAATACCGATAGTGCAGATGCACATAAAGAGCCAGTTTTATTTTCAGCTGGTGTTCCCTCATTTGCATGAGGACATGTCCCATACAAATGAGGAAATCCCTTTGCCTCTGCGACCACGCCATATTACAGACGCGGGCACAGAGGCAAAGTAGTATTCATGTGCCTCCTGATGGCAGCCCTCTGGTGGGGGTAAAGGTGGTCCATTGGACCCCCCAGACATCCCCTTGCACGCGGGTGCATTCATTGACTGCATCTGCCTGCAAGGGAATTTCAAATCCCCTTCAAAAGTGCAAGCCTGCACAGTGAAAACAAGGAGTGACTGTAAAGCAGCTGCTCCGGTTCTCACCTGAATGCGCTGGCCCCAGGGCAGCATGAGTTTGCAGCTGTCCTGGCGGCAGCATATTCATGTTAATGGAGCACATTTTCTCTGTTTGCGTCTGGTGCACCTGTTTTAATGTGGGCCCGGCGCAAATGATGAAAATTTACTTTTACCATAATACGGCCCCTGATAGTCCTTCCTTGCTCATAGTATTTTCTGATTCAGCACTACCATTCCTGCCCTAATATGTTTTTTAACAGTACACCCTTAAGTATAGTCATTACTGATGTATCTAACAGTTACCTATCACCTTCAACTTGAATGGTTTCATTTTTTTCTGCTTGCTCCTTCCTTCCTTGCTACCTATTGCTTGTCTGTCTTCCCTACCTTTTGGTGAAATGCCTCAGGCCAGCAACCCAGAAAACACAGTTTCTTTCTCTTGCAAAATTTCAATTGCTTGGTGAAGACCCATTCATTGAAAACACTACTCCCTCGTTGACTCTAGATATGTAAACACACCAGTGAGCACCATTGAGCTAGTATCCTGGAATGTAGCAGGCCTGTCAGCCAAGTTTCAGAATCGGGAATGGTTAGAATAGATCAACACATTTAAAATAATCTGTGTTCAGGAAACCTGGGAGGTAAACCATTCTAACTTTCACCTAGCTGGGTACAAATCGTTTGGGATCCCGGCAACCAAATCCATGTCCGGAAGAGCAAGGGGAGGCCTCCTAATATTTGTAGATTTGTGCATGAAAGGGGGCTGCGTTGATCTGAAATGGAACTCAGAAAATATGATTGGCCTTGGTCTTAGAATGAGGGGTCTTAACATAACCCTGGTGAACTTTTATAACTCGGGAGGTTCCAGAGTGAGGGAGCTATATGAAAAACTAAGTGGGCTGACGGAGCCGAAGCAGGGGACAACGGTACCTATGTTTTTAATCGTGGGGGATTTCAATTGCCATTTGTGCCCCAACCTATTACCTATTAAAGAAGATTGGACCTCCTGTAGTTCAGAGGAGGGCCCACATTTCAAGCAGACATTGGAGGGTAGGGAGTTGACTAGGATTATGAAAACCCATATGCTTGAACATACAATGGATTTATTGGTGGTTGAACCAAACAAGCTGGTCACTCCTACATTTAAAGGAAGGGGTGTAGTTCCTTCATTGATTTTATTCTAGTGTCCCAACTGCTTAAGATGAGGTTACGGGGATTCGCAATATAATTGAGTGGTTTCAGTGACCACAACCCCATAGTACTGTCTCTAGTAGACCCAACTACAATCAGAGTCACGAAAAGGGGGATCGGGTCGAATTTAGAAAAGGCCACCGATCAGGGCAGGCACCTGAAATGGTCTCGAATTAATGGCGAAAGTTTTTATAGGTCGCTAGCAATAGAGGGCAAACACCTTTTGGAGGAACACTTAGACTTATCAGTGGAAGGGCCACACCTAGTGGAGCCATTTGAGGGATTAGGTTGTCTAATTGATGGCCTTTTAAAGATGACAGGACAGGGTAAGCCCAAAAATGACCCTAGATGTTTGATAAAGCATGTTTTCTTTCCACAGAGGAATCTTAGAGGTGCTTTAAGACTTAACCCAAGGGACAAACAAAGGGTCATGCAATGTAGGTTAATCTACAATCAGGCAGTAAAGCACAGGAAGTGTGCTCTCCAAACCCAAACTTGGGAGGACCTGAGAAAAGCTACCGAAAAGAAAGACATGACCACCTCTTGGAAAATAATTAACAATCCCTCATTTCAAGATGCGAACAGTCAGCAGATAGGTTCTAATGTTCTTCCGGAACAGTGGGTGGAGCACTTTAGTGGGCTGTATAATCGGGGGAACAGTGAGCCACCGTATAATGGTGAGGGGAGGGAGGTGTGGAACGTTAAACTCGAATTCACCCTAGAAGACATTACCGTTGGGATCCTGGGTCTCACCAGAAATAAAGCACCAGGTGTAGATCGGATCCCTCCGGACTTCTTCCTAAGCAAGGTAGATCTATGGGCGCCAATACTAACAAGAACAATAAATGCCGCTATAGCTATGGGGCACCCTCGATCATGGTCATCTGCCACAATAGTGCCCATTTTTAAAAAGGGGAATAGAGACAGACCCCAACGTTACCGCCCAATCTCCCTGATAGATGTTACCGCCAAAGTCCTGGGATGTGTTGTTCTAAATCACCTGATGGATTGGGATGACGACCAACATATAATCACTGATGCCCAGTATGGATTTAGGGCTAAAAGATCAACAACAGATCAATGCTTAAATTTATATATACTGGTGGCTAAATACACTATCAGTAGCAATGAAGCGGTCTATTTAGCCTTTATGGATCTTACCGCAGCATTCAACTGTGTTAATAGGGAGAAGCTGTGGGTTCTAATGAGTAATTTAGGGGCAGACCAAGAACTTCTAAAGATTATGAAAGCCCAACACTGGAACAACTCGGCAAAAGTAAGGTATAACCTAGAGGGCGGATGCACTGAGTCCTTTACTTGCACTAGTGGTGTGCGACAGGGGTGCATTCTGGCCCCATTCCTGTTTTCCCTGTATATAAATGGCCTAGAACAAGACCTACTAAGTCTAACTGTGGATTCACCCAGAGTAGGCAGTAGAGCAATCCCTGTCCTGCTCTACACAGATGACGCGGTCCTGCTGGCACGCACTCCACTGGGACTTCAGAGATTGATAGACGGTTTTGTGGATTTTATGAATATTTAGATTTGTCTGCCAACTTGACCAAGTTGTATGTAATGGAAACAGGGAGCAAACTTAGGAAAAGCTATAACTATAGAATAGGTGATCATAAATTAGAGAAGGTGCAGTCCTTCTCGTATCTGGGCATTTTATTTGATGGGCACCTAACTTTTAAAGCTTTAATTGAAGAACGCTGCAATAAGCTAGTGTCTAGCACAGGGGCAATTATGAACTTTGGCTGCAGACTCGGACTCTGGTCCCCAGATCAAATGATGAAACTATATAATTCAATCTGCTACTCCAAGCGGCGTATGGGGCGGAACTCTGGGGGTTTGTTGATTCTGAGAAACTACAGGTAGAGGAGAATACATTTATGAGAAGGCTCCTCAAGGTCCCACAGTGCGTTCCCTCTTACATTGTTCATGAAGAACTTGGTGCGGTTTTTTATATAGAGGACAAGGTTCAGGTCAGACCCCTGTTAGCATGGCTAAAGATCTGGAACAATCCTGAAGCAAAACTAACTAGACAAATAAGTAATGATTGTCTAGGTAGGGACAGGGGAATGAACATTCCATGGCTGAAGTATCTAAAGGTCGCCTTCGGAACGATTGGCTGTAAAGATCTCTTCTCAAACCCGACCGGAATCACAGGTCGGTATAGGGTTAGTGTAAAGAAGAGGTTTTTCATGCATAAAGCCTCCTCCATAGAAGAGAGGGATTGGGGCAAAAAGTCGGTCAAAGCCTATGGCTTAGTGAGGTCCAGTGAAGGAATGGAACCATACCTTGTTCTCATACACAACGCCCAGGATAGATTTTTAATCACACTTTTTAGGCTAAACCTTTTACACTATTTATTAGCCGACCTGGCAGGTTTTACTAGTACAGCTGAGCCTAAGGGTCCCTGCGGCTGCAATCAACGATCTCCGCAGGACACCCTTCATTTTGCATTACTATGCCCTTTTTATTCATTGCCCAGGCGCCGTTTTTTAGTAAATCTGCTGAAGAATAATACATTTAGACATGCTAAGGTGGCCCTTCTATATTTACAAATGGCACAAGACCCCCTGACCCTACTTTCTATTACGAGTTTTTTAAGATTAGCAGTTAAGGTAAGAGAGACAAGAGGGATCTGCTGAAAGTAGTGCCCAAGGAAAACAAGAGTAAAATGTGGGGGAGGGATCAGGGCTCAATGGATTGTAAATAGAATAGTTTATGAACCCTTTTTTAAAAGAAAATAAAAAGTATATACATATTACTGTTATTATTAAGTATGGGCGAATTTTGTGAATTCGCGATCCGCAAATTTGCGAATTCGCAAACCGCAAAATTTGCGAATTTGTGCGAATTTGCGCTCTTTTTTTTTGCATGTTCGCGGGGTGCTTTGCGTGTTTGCGGGGCGATTTGGGTGTTCGCGGGGTGCTTTGCGTGTTCGCGTTTTATTTTTGTGCGAGACCGCTCGTGGTTGTGCCCTTCTGCCCTCTGCCCCACTCGTTTTTGTGCCATTCTGCCCTCTGCCCCACTCGTTTTTGTGCCCTTCTGCCCTCTGCCCCACTAGTTGTTGTGCCCTTCTGCCCTCTGCCCCACTCGTAGTTGTGCCATTCTGCCCTCTGCCCCACTTGTTGTTGTGCCCTTCTGCCTTCTGCCCCACTCGTTGCTGTGCCCTTCTGCCCTCTGCCCCACTCGTTTTTGTGCCATTCTGCCCTCTGCCCCACTCGTTTTTGTGCCATTCTGCCATCTGCCCCACTTGTTGTTGTGCCCTTCTGCCCTCTGCCCCACTCGTTGTTGTGCCCTTCTGCCCTCTGCCCCACTCGTTGTTGTGCCATTCTGCCCTCTGCCCCACTGGTTGTTGTGCCCTTCTGCCCTCTGCCCCACTCGTTTTTGTGCCATTCTGCCCTCTGCCTCACTGGTTGTTGTGCCCTTCTGCCCTCTGCCCCACTCGTTGTTGTGCCATTCTGCCCTCTGCCCCACTCGTTGTTGTGCCCTTCTGCACTCTGCCCCACTTGTGGTTGTGCCCTTCTGTCCTCTGCCCCACTCGTTGTTATGCCCTTCTTCCCTCTGCCCCACTGGTTGTTGTGCCCTTCTGCCCTCTGCCCCACTGGTTGTTGTGCCCTTCTGTCCTCTGCCCTACTCGTTGTTGTGCCATTCTGCCCTCTGCCCCCCTTGTTGTTGTGCCCTTCTGCCCTCTGCCTCACTCGTTGTTGTGCCCTTCTACCCTCTGCCCCACTCGCTGTTGTGCCATTCTGGCCTCTGCCCCACTTGTTGTTGTGCCCTTCTGCCCTCTGCCCCACTCGTTGTTGTGCCCTTCTGCCCTCTGCCCCACTAGTTTTTGTGCCATTCTGCCCTCTGCCCCACTCGTTTTTGTGCCATTCTGCCCTCTGCCCCACTTGTTGTTGTGCCCTTCTGCCCTCTGCCCCACTCGTTGTTGTGCCCTTCTGCCCTCTGCCCCACTCGTTGTTGTGCCCTTCTGCCCTCTGCCCCACTAGTTGTTGTGCCCTTCTGCCCTCTGCCCCACTCGTAGTTGTGCCATTCTGCCCTCTGCCCCACTGGTTGTTGTTCCCTTCTGCCCTCTGCCCCACTCGTTGTTGTGCCATTCTGCCCTCTGCCCCACTCGTTGTTGTGCCCTTCTGCCCTCTGCCCCACTCGTTTTTGTGCCATTCTGCCATCTGCCCCACTTGTTGTTGTGCCCTTCTGCCCTCTGCCCCACTGGTTGTTGTGCCCTTCTGCCCTCTGCCCCACTGGTTGTTGTGCCATTCTGCCCTCTGCCCCACTCGTTGTTGTGCCCTTCTGCCCTCTGCCCCACTCGTTTTTGTGCCATTCTGCCCTCTGCCTCACTGGTTGTTGTGCCCTTCTGCCCTCTGCCCCACTCGTTGTTGTGCCATTCTGCCCTCTGCCCCACTCGTTGTTGTGCCCTTCTGCACTCTGCCCCACTTGTGGTTGTGCCCTTCTGTCCTCTGCCCCACTCGTTGTTATGCCCTTCTTCCCTCTGCCCCACTGGTTGTTGTGCCCTTCTGCCCTCTGCCCCACTGGTTGTTGTGCCCTTCTGTCCTCTGCCCTACTCGTTGTTGTGCCATTCTGCCCTCTGCCCCACTCGTTGTTGTGCCCTTCTGCCCTCTGCCCCACTTGTTGTTGTGCCATTCTGCCCTCTGCCCCACTCGTTTTTGTGCCCTTCTGTCCTCTGCCCCACTCGTTTTTGTGCCATTCTGCCCTCTGCCCCCCTTGTTGTTGTGCCCTTCTGCCCTCTGCCTCACTCGTTGTTGTGCCCTTCTACCCTCTGCCCCACTCGCTGTTGTGCCATTCTGGCCTCTGCCCCACTTGTTGTTGTGCCCTTCTGCCCTCTGCCCCACTCGTTGTTGTGCCCTTCTGCCCTCTGCCCCACTAGTTTTTGTGCCATTCTGCCCTCTGCCCCACTCGTTTTTGTGCCATTCTGCCCTCTGCCCCACTTGTTGTTGTGCCCTTCTGCCCTCTGCCCCACTCGTTGTTGTGCCCTTCTGCCCTCTGCCCCACTCGTTGTTGTGCCATTCTGCCCTCTGCCCCACTGGTTGTTGTGCCCTTCTGCCCTCTGCCCCACTCGTTTTTGTGCCATTCTGCCCTCTGCCTCACTGGTTGTTGTGCCCTTCTGCCCTCTGCCCCACTCGTTGTTGTGCCATTCTGCCCTCTGCCCCACTCGTTGTTGTGCCCTTCTGCACTCTGCCCCACTTGTGGTTGTGCCCTTCTGTCCTCTGCCCCACTCGTTGTTGTGCCCTTCTTCCCTCTGCCCCACTGGTTGTTGTGCCCTTCTGCCCTTTGCCCCACTGGTTGTTGTGCCCTTCTGTCCTCTGCCCCACTCGTTGTTGTGCCATTCTGCCCTCTGCCCCACTCGTTGTTGTGCCCTTCTGCCCTCTGCCCCACTCGTTTTTGTGCCATTCTGCCCTCTGCCCCACTGGTTGTTGTGCCCTTCTGCCCTCTGCCCCACTGGTTGTTGTGCCCTTCTGTCCTCTGCCCCACTCGTTGTTGTGCCATTTTGCCCTCTGCCCCACTCGTTGTTGTGCCCTTCTGCCCTCTGCCCCACTTGTTGTTGTGCCATTCTGCCCTCTGCCCCACTCGTTTTGTGCCCTTCTGTCCTCTTCCCCACTCGTTTTTGTGCCATTCTGCCCTCTGCCCCACTTGTTGTTGTGCCCTTCTGCCCTCTGCCTCACTCGTTGTTGTGCCCTTCTACCCTCTGCCCCACTCGCTGTTGTGCCATTCTGGCCTCTGCCCCACTTGTTGTTGTGCCCTTCTGCCCTCTGCCCCACTCGTTGTTGTGCCCTTCTGCCCTCTGCCCCACTCGTTTTTGTGCCATTCTGCCCTCTGCCCCACTCGTTTTTGTGCCATTCTGCCCTCTGCCCCACTTGTTGTTGTGCCCTTCTGCCCTCTGCCCCACTCGTTGTTGTGCCCTTCTGCCCTCTGCCCCACTCGTTGTTGTGCCATTCTGCCCTCTGCCCCACTGGTTGTTGTGCCCTTCTGCCCTCTGCCCCACTCGTTTTTGTGCCATTCTGCCCTCTGCCTCACTGGTTGTTGTGCCCTTCTGCCCTCTGCCCCACTCGTTGTTGTGCCATTCTGCCCTCTGCCCCACTCGTTGTTGTGCCCTTCTGCACTCTGCCCCACTTGTGGTTGTGCCCTTCTGTCCTCTGCCCCACTCGTTGTTGTGCCCTTCTTCCCTCTGCCCCACTGGTTGTTGTGCCCTTCTGCACTCTGCCCCACTGGTTGTTGTGCCCTTCTGTCCTCTGCCCCACTCGTTGTTGTGCCATTCTGTCCTCTGCCCCACTCGTTGTTGTGCCCTTCTGCCCTCTGCCCCACTTGTTGTTGTGCCATTCTGCCCTCTGCCCCACTCGTTTTTGTGCCCTTCTGCCCTCTGCCCCACTCGTTTTTGTGCCATTCTGCCCTCTGCACCACTTGTTGTTGTGCCCTTCTGCCCTCTGCCCCACTCGTTGTTGTGCCATTCTGCCCTCTGCCCCACTTGTTGTTGTGCCCTTCTGGCCTCTGCCCCACTTGTTGTTGTGCCCTTCTGCCCTCTGCCCCACTCGTTGTTGTGCCCTTCTGCCCTCTGCCCCACTCTTTGTTGTGCCATTCTGCCCTCTGCCCCACTTGTTGTTGTGCCCTTCTGCCCTCTGCCCCACTTGTTGTTGTGCCTTTCTGCCCTCTGCCCTACTCATTGTTGTGCCATTCTGCCCTCTGCCCCACTGGTTAATGTGCCCCTCTGCCCTCTGCCCCACTCGTTGTTGTGCCATTCTGCCCTCTGCCCCACTCGTTGTTGTGCCATTCTGCACTCTGCCCCACTTGTTGTTGTGCCCTTCTGCCCTCTGCCCCACTCGTTGTTGTGCCCTTCTGCCCTCTGCCACACTCGTTGTTGTGCCCTTCTGCCCTCTGCCCCACTGGTTGTTGTGCCCTTCTGTCCTCTGCCCCACTCGTTGTTGTGCCCTTCTGCCCTCTGTCCCACTCGTTGTTGTGCCCTTCTGCCCTCTGCCACACTCGTTGTTGTGCCCTTCTGCCCTCTGCCCCTCTCCTGTTTTATTTTAGAATGGCGCCAGCAAGCTGCCAGCGCCATTCTAAAATAGTTACTAAGTTAGCTTCATCAGGAAGCACTAATAGATAAAATAAAGCAGGTGCTCGAATTGAGTTAAACTCGAGCACCTGCTTCTATTAGTGCTTCCTGTTGAAGCTAACTTAGTAACTATTTTAGAATGGCGCTGGCAGCTTGCCGGCGCCATTCTAAAATAGTTACAAGCTTGAAGCTTGAACTTTTGCCTCCTGGATCCGTTCCGCTCGCGGATTTGTGGATTTTTGGCAAATTCGCAGGAATTCGCGGATTGCGAATTTGCCCAAAATCCGCAAAATCTGCGAGTGGAACGGATTTTGCGCACATGTTTAGTTATTTTAAACTGTACTTTTATGGTTTTTTGTAATGCCGAATAAAGTTTCCTCGATGATGATGATGACTCTAGATATTCACTTTCCTTTCTCCTCACCCCTGTTTTCCATGTTTCCTGACTGCCCCTGTCCTCAGTGCCTTTAAGAGCTGTACCAACAAGCAGATTAACGTTAGGCCAACATTTTGTTTACTTTAGCACCACTCTGGGCCTCCCAATGATCTCTCTCGCCCTCATCTGCACCGCTTTTGTCTGTGCACAATAGGAGAATAAAAAACAAAAGAGTCAGTGATAGGAAAAATGAACATCAAATATGTTGTCCATTGCCCTTCACTCCACCATTTTCTACCAAACAATATTTCCTCTTCTGTTGCTTTTCTATTAAAAAACAGTTGGAATGATGGCATGTTTTTGCCTTTGAGATGAATTATATAATTATAGTGTAATCCAGTGGATGTTTGACATATTGGGTCTTAGATTTTTTTCCATTACTGTTGGAGTGAAGCAATTTTTTTTACATGTATTAGTCGAGCCTAGTGGTTTGAGGTGGATGACTTAGCGCTAGAAGATTTTGAAGGGAATGACCGTAGAAGACTTCCAAAGGTCATATGTAGATATGCTCTGCTTTTGCTATTTGGTTGGGATGTGAGGTTGCTCATAGACCTGCATTGAGTGCCAGGAGACTAAGGGGGTCATTAGGATGGCGGGCGGAGTTTGCCCGCCTGCCATCCTCGTGCAAAACGGGACCGCCCGCCATAGGAGCGGCGGTCCCGCCTTGAGCATTAGGATGCGCCCGCCACACAGGCAGGCGCATCCTGTATTTTTATCATTGCGGCGGGTGGTGCAGAAAGCGCAGCCCGCCGCAATGGTAAAAATGCACGTTGTGCATTTCAAAGCACAACATGACAGGCACCGTGCGGTGCCTGCCATGTTGCACTTTGAAATGCGGGGGGGTACCATAGGTACCCCCCATGTGCACCCCCCACCCCCCCCGGACTCCCAGGGGGCCCGCAACGGGCCCCCACAGGGAGTCTCCGCATGCCTTTCCGTGGCGGCATTGCCGCCACGGAAAAGCATGTCAGGAAGGGCAACCTAATATGGCTGGCGGTGTCTGATAGACACCGCCACCATATTATTCCTTTTCCGCCCCGGCCGCAAGGAGACCGGGGCGGAAAAGCGGCGGACGGTCTTTCCGTCCGCCGAGATCCCCCCCGCCATCCTAATATGGTGGGGGTCTTTAGTGCAACGATGTCGGGCGGATTGCCCCCGCCAGGCTGGCGGTGGCTACCACCAGCCTGGCGGGGGCAATCCGCCCGACATCGTAATGGTCCCCTAAATGTATTCCACTGTCTATATGTGACATTCTTGGTCACTATTGTAGTAGCGGATGTCCTTCCGTAGGGGAGGTGAGTCAGTTCAAAGGATCAAGAGGTTTCCTGTTACTGTGCTTTAGCCTGAGCAGGGATGAGGTTACATTCAGAGGTTGACTAGTGAGATTGGGAGAACTAGAGATGAGTTGGGAGAGGTTAAGAACCACAAGATCGTTCGGGGAACAGAGGTCAGTCTAACCTCTAACCTGATATTCAGGGTATTGAGGTTGCAGAGTTTACTTTGGCTTAAAGTTATAGCAGAGATGTCATTCTCGAAGGCATATGAGTGGTTAATGTGCACCAGTGGGCGACACCAACTCTTATTTTGGAGCCCCGTCACTCCTTATTTAGGAAGCTGCTTTAATGGCGCTTGTTTTCCCATTTAACAGTGCTATCTTTTAAGGTCCCACGTTCACACATCAGTTTGACTAATGTTGTGGGCTTGAAATACATTGACCAATCACCAGTCTGCTTTTAGTAAGCTGTTGCATGATGAGTGCCCAGTATGTTGCCAAAGCGTTTCTTTCCAGTTACAGTACACACAAAGTTTGTGTGAGTGCACCAGCCGGTGCTGGCTGAGATGAGATGTCTTCCATTTTTGGACCCTCACCTAGACAGGCAGAGGAGGTAGAACCATGTCATCTTCCACCTTTTCATTCTGGGGCTGCCCTCCACATACACACTTCAGGTCCTTTTGCTTTTGACGGAGGCTGGCTGAATGACCTTGAAGATTTGTCTTGCACATTAAAGTACAGCTCTGGCCCCTGCTCTCCCAAGCAGCAAGAGACGGTGATTAAAGAATCAGCGTAACCCATTATGCACCTTTGGGCAGATTTATTAAGACTTTGCACCATCACAAAGTCGCACAGACACAATGTGGCACGCTGTCCTGGACGGGAATTTACTTTCCACCCCAAAAGGTAGTTTGTGATAGAAAAGTGAACTTTTCTCACCACTACTAACACTTTGCACTGCTTTAAGACATTTTGCATCAAGAGGAGTGCATTACATAGCTGTAATGTGTGTGGATCAGTGCAAGTAATTCTTTTTTTTTATACACAAAATACAAACTACTAAGATTGTCAGACCGGAAATTTGGATCAAAAATAGTACATAATTAAAATGTCTCTAAACATTCTACATATTGCATGCGTGCTGCACTTTACGGTACATATCCAATGTTTGGAAAGTTTCAGAATTTGTCAAGGCCTAAGATTGGTTTATGGGAGGGTATGAATACATTACATATTCTATGCTAGAAAGCGTACATAACCCTGCACGGTGATACAAAGGTTGTGTGGGGTGCTAGAAAGTGTATTTGTGCACGAGAGCAGGAGAGCAGCAGTACACCATTTCTAATAAATACGGCTCTGTGTTGATTTCTCCTCCTTGCTAAATTCAGAGCAGAAACCTAGGTTGCTACTCTCCTTTAAAGCACAACAGCAATAATGACTCTGCTACGTCATGTCACCTATTTTGTAACTTATATTTCAGGTGTGGCCTTCCATCTTTCTTCCAGAACAATTCTACCCATTTGTTCATATTTTAAACTTTTGAAAGGCCCAAAAGATAGTACTTGTACACTATTGTGTGCACGTCCTGTGTATCATTTTTTAACATGCCAATGTTACCTTAATTTGCTTAACTAAACATTTAGAGATAAAGAAAGCAGCTCCAAACTATTTTTGAAGTGATTCATATATTTGTTGTTTTAGGTTGGTGTTCCAGAAAGGGAAATAATAGTGTTTTTTTCACGATTTTCCCCAATAATGTTCCTGGCCTTGACATACATAGAGGCCATGTTGGTAAAATCTGGCCAGGGGGGCAATCGTGTTACATTCAATCACTTAGGCTAAATGTGAGACAAAGGTTCCAGTGTCTTATTAAAGGAGCTTCTTCTTTCCTTGGCTGCGTATACAGCATCTACGATCAGAGAAGACATACAAGAAGAGGCTCAGGAGTATGACTGTCACAGTTCAAATTCAACAGGGTGTTTGCAAGGAAATGTCCCTTGAATGGTGTACTAGATACATGCAGTTAGGCAGTCATGTTCCCCTAGAATGGACTGTCAGACCGCATGTATCTGCTAACTTGGTTTATGATTAATGACCCTAGACTCGCACTAATCTAGTGTGTGTGCACTGGCTTCGATCCGTCCCTTGTGAGGTTCTGGACTTGTGTTGTGACCCGGATGGTCGCACCAGGTGTGGCCTCATTGTTTAGACAGTGGACTACTGTCCCCAACATGAGTTTAGTAAATAGCCGTGCATTTATGTGTGAGTAATAGCTAAATTATTATCAAACAATATGTTGAGTCATACAATCCTAGAGTAGGATTTAGGTGCCCCTGAAATGGCACTGTGCACACGTTGGAGGCGGGCTTGGCAGAAGTGTATTGATTACAGCTGGAGGGAGGAGCCTTAGACAAGGATGTAGGGAGAGAGTAGACAATGCGCGTTTTCAAATTCTTAATTGTAATTTTGCTGAGAGGAATTGCTGCTAGTCTTCCTGCGAGAGTGAAATGTGGGACTGCAGCCTCCATCACAGTTCAAAATGAAAGTGACTCCTATATAAGGGCCAGATTTGTGTCTTTCTCCTCAATGCAGTCAGGTGCAGAAAGCTCACACGCCCTTGTGCTTCTGTTGTGAATGCTCCAGGATAAAAAGGAGACTTGGAAAAAGAATCACAAAAACGTTCAAAAGTGTAGACATTGGATCCACATCTGTCTACTTTCACTGTATGAAAGTGGGCCCCCTAAACCACGTGTTCCAGTTCCAGTGAAGGGCTACACAGAGTACTCAAAGGACTGCTGTGCAGCCAGATTTCCAGGGTAAGGGGACAATACCTTAGTCCATCCCTTGCTGATTGAAGTGCTTAGAAGGTAGCCTGCATGATGAGAGAGAGAAGGAGCCTTTAAACCCTGCTCAGGAGTGACTGACCGGAAAGAGAGAGTGCAATGAGACTTTGGTGTTAGGAGAACGGAGGAGAGCGATCTGTTTTTTCCAGGTGTCAGCAGGCAGCAGACTCTCTGATATACAATTCCAATGGTAACCACTGGAAACACAGCTCTTGACCAGTGTTGCTGTGATCAGGAAGATGATCCTAACCTAAACTATGCTACTGCAACTCAAAAAAAGTAAATATTACTTGTCTTGTGCCTCTGTGTCCAAGAAGAGGGTGGCCTAGACTGAGCCAACTTGCCTACAGCTCCAGGGCCTGTGATCGGCCTTAGTAACCTCATAGTTAACCTGTATGTTGCTATAACATGATCAGCCCTTGTGAAGCCACCACGATCACAGTACATCTACCCATCTAAACTTGGAGTGCTCTGACATCTGTTCCGAGTGCTGCCTCTGTCCACAAGCCCGCTGGAGATTAGGCTGAAGCAAAGGCACCCACCAGGATCCTTGCTCGAGCTGTAGTTTGTGCATTCTCTCAGAGAAGACAAAGAAGGGTTGCATGTTCAAGAAGTCAGGCAGCCATTTAAATGCCAGAATAACCAAAAACCATCTCTAAGATCAGTTGTTTTGTACTTTGAAAGACTCAGTGCATTGCTACGTAAAATGAGGGTAATCTGCACCTGAGTCTGAATCACACTATCATGTTTATTCCTGAGGGAAAACTGCATGGGTTAAAAGGAATGAGTTCAGAGGGAGAAGGCAGTTGATAACGATAAACTAAATGATATCTTAGCAGTAATATGTGTGTAGTATTTAGTGCTAGTGAGCATTAAAGTACTTTTTTATTTCTTGAATGTAAAGCACTGGGTAGGCCAATCAATTAGTGTGTAATTATTGAGTCTTGAGCTCCAGCACCACCACACTACCTTCCTCAGAGGCCTGTGACACACTTTCCATTGCTACGAAAAAGAGTTAAGTACTGAAGGGACTGTATTTGGCCTAGCTTGCAGAGCAATAGTAGGATGGACTATGGAATGTCAGAAGCAACAGTTGAGTCCCAGTAGGACCGTATTGGCCTTATGGCCCCCATCTCAGGGTATCACATCAGATTTGGGGAGGCAGTGAGATTTAGTTGAGACAGGAGTAGTGACAAGGGGAGGTAAAAGATGCAGGCATAAGTGTGAGAAAAAGTGGGCTAAGAAATGTAGGGGGAATAGGGAGGAATGTAAATGGAATGGCACTGCTGCTTTATATGTTAGAATGTATTAAATGGGCTAGAGTGAGTGTTGGTGCAGAAGGAGGAAGTTTTAATGGTCTGAAGATGGGGTGTGCAAAACTGACAAGATTTCCTTTCCAGGAAATATGTGAAATTGCAAAATGTTGTGTAATTAAGCGTACTGCATCTCTGGCACCTCACATTAATAAAATTACACTAGAGACACATTTCACATTAAAGAAAATGTGAAACAGGATCTGTATTGCACAAGTGTACAACCATTTCGATTACTCTACCCTGCTCCTACCTAGCAAACGTGTGTGTCCCTTCTTCCCAGTCCCTTTCACTACATTGTCAATCACCTGTCCAGTTTTTTCCAACTTTATTTTCACTTTTGGTTTCACTTCGTCTGACCTATGTGTTTTATATTTGCGTGCAATATTTGCCTATTTTTTTACATAGCTTTTGCTCCTAGCTCTGCTAGATGCAGGTAGCACCACCATGGCCTCTCATACACCCTGTGGTCAACAGCAATACAAGAGGGTAAGGCCACATCATTTATTTATTGAGATGGAACTGGCAACACTGATCTTTTACACATAGCTCAATCTTCCTCTCATGCTGGTAGCAGGTGGGAGGCCGGCAAGGGCTAGTTTCTAAAAAAGAGTGTAAGTTGTGCATGGGGCAAGCATGTTACAGCATGCACCACTACACTGGGGTCTCACGCATCCGGCAGCAAGGGCTGATGCCATTCATCAGAAACAGGAGCTGCTCAACTTGAAACAACTTGACATTTAGTAGAGGGAATGCAAAGAAGTTTCATACATCTGGCCCTTAGCCTCTGAAATAGAAATGGAAGTAAAAAATTGTAGCAGGGCAAGGCAGAAGGCTGTGGCTGGAGAAGACTCCATGCCACTGGACAAGGTCTCAGTATAGCAATTGACTTTTGGCATGAAAGCTTCGAGAGATAGAAACTTGAATTTCCTGGGTGCCCACCTCAGAGAAGTGGCACAGAAAATGAGCAACGTCCCCTCTATGGTTTCTCTAAACCAGAAATTCTGGGGGCCGCTCTCCCACTGTGTTTTGGGCCTGTCTAGCTGTGGAGACAAAAGAGGGCCCTGTCCAGGGCCAGCTATAATTTGCATGTGACTAAGAAGGCTTTTTTGAAGCTAATTGAGTTCGTGGTAACCCTGGCCGTAGTTTGTGTAGTAGCGCTACGCATAGCTAAGCGAAGTGCACTTCGCACTATGTGAGCTACACGTCGCTACGCAAACTGCATAGTGCACTGTGCAAAATCCTGTTCGCACTGATTGCACAGGGCTGGATGCTTGTCCGCACTGTGCGATCAGTGCAAACCGCATCTCGCACAGTGCAAGCGGTCGTTTTACTCGAGCGGCAGCTTTCTCAATGCGGACTGATAGTTTCTCATCGTGAGCATACGCGACCACTCGCAATGTGAAACCTGAACTCCCCGCATTGAGAATCTTGCCGGGAGGTTTATTTTCCAAGCTCGCGATCGGCAGCTTGATTGTTGCTGATCGCGAACGGGAAAAAGTCTCGCCGGGATGTCATTTTGCTCGCTCGCAGTCGCCAACTTGACGTTGAGGACCGCGAGCAAGCAAAACTGACCGCTGCACTATGCTATGCGTGTTTGTACTGTGCTACGTGCAATTCGTGTAGTGCGAAGTAGCGAACTACGCGAGCGTAGTGTCGTACTTTGCCCAGGGTTAGTTCGTGGGGACAGCCAAGATGGTCATCTTGCCAGAGGAACAGAACACCTCCTAATCCTATAAGGACTTTGTCTCTGCTCTGGACGCAAGTTCACGCCTCATCCTGGGAACTGTTCAGCTGCCAGGTGACAGTTGGACTCAGACAAATGAGCAGCCATAGTATTTCAGCAGGGAAAAGGTAACTTTCCAAAAGTACCTTACCCAAAAGTGTTATCACAAATTTGAATTCAGCATGAGTTGTGCTTCTAATAGATATTTCAAAAAGTCCAAAATTAAAGATTTAACTGTTTCCTAGCTGTAAATACCAATACTACATTTAATATTGTAACCAATTATTTCATAGAGCTGCCACCCCTCCTAAAGTGAAAAATACCTTGTAGGGCCATATCACTGTATGGGCATGGTTTACATTAAACTTTTACATGTCCTACTTTTAAATAACATGCACCCCGTCTTATGAACAACAAGGCCTAATTATAGGTGACAATAATATGTAAAGGGAAGGTTTAAGCCTTGCAAAGTGGGTTATTTTGACAAGTTGAATTTGTGGTTTAAACTTGCACAGTCAACCAACACATTGCCGGTCTGCAGTCATGTTCACACTGCAGTGGATGGTACAATGGGTGCTGCAGTCCACTTGTGGCATTTAACTTACAGACCCTGGATACACATCTGTACCATATACAACAGACTTATAGGCAAGTTAGCATGCCAGTCAGGTGTATGCCAATTCCATCACATTGAAATGGGGGATCACAGGAACTGATTATCATGGATAAAGTGCAGAGAGTTCTGCAGCAAGCAAAAACAGTCAAGGAAAAAAGTTATGATTACTTCATGCAAAAGAAGGTAATTTCCAGCAATTAATTACCATACCTAACTATAACATCACTTTAATGTTTGTTTTTTAGTGAATTTTTATTTTAATGTAAAACAAGATTTTTCTAGGATAGTTAAGGATAATGTCACTGTTATGTTTGATTTTTCATGAGACTCTTTAGTATTGTTTTGCAATTTCACAAACTAATGTCAGGAAGTAAAACATTTTTGACCCTCCATAGGTATTTCAACACTCTTTTGGGACCTAAAGAATCAATTAAAAAGTCTCTGTAGACCCACGACAGGGGGTTTACTTTCTGTTCTGGAACCCTGTAAAACTGATTTCATTTTACCTTCAAGCCTGGATCTTTTCTAATGGGCAAAATTCATTTTGTGCAATTGCCTCGTATTTGGATGCTCAGGTCCCACAGTACCTAAATATGATATGGGTGACCTGTGACTCACAGGAAAGGCATCTGATTGATTGAAATCACTGTCCCCTAGGACTGCCAGGAAGTATGGCAGTTTTCTATCTCTGCTGGAGAGGAAAAAGTTTAGTTGAAGTTCATGACATGTAGTCTCTGTCACAAAGATTTCTCCAGGGGCACTGCTATGTAATTCTCCCATAATACTTCTGTACTTCACGGGCCCCAATAAATAAAAGGTGTAAGAGAAAAAATGACTGGCTGCTACTGGCACGCAAAATGAGTGCTGGCTAGGGAGCTGGCAGCTAAGGCCTTGGGACGATACATCATTAAAAAAACATCTGGGTGCCGGGAGTGGACACCGGGGTATCCATTAAAAAGTTAAATGTCTAGTTCCCACCGGCATCTAGACTGGGTGGTGGCTGATGAGTTTGCAGGGGCCTTGGGGCTTTCCTCATGACCCCAACATATTCCTAATCCTGGGTGTTTGTTATATAGAAATAGAGAAATAAGCCTACAGGGGTGGGCCAGAGCTTTTGGGTTCAGCACCCCAACCTGAAGTCAGTACACTTTATATTTGGGAGGAGGGTGCACTGCCCCAATCCTCTGGAGTCAATATAGTTATTTTGTGGAGTGGGTGTGAGGCCCCTCTCTCTGGTAACTTGAAGGGTCCTTGACACAAATAATGTTGAGGAGGGGTGTGCTTCAGGCAATAAGAGGACCCGGGTAAACTCATCCCTCAGACCACTGTCTTGTTACCAGCTCAGGAGAGTGCAAGCCATTAATTAAAATCTAATTCCCTGCCTGCACTCTTCGGGGCAAGAAACACAGCTGTCCTTCCACCTGGCAGGAGCAGAGAAAAAAAGCTGCTCTTGCCCGGGCAAAGTAACATAGCCAGCTAACCCACACTCCTACCTCACTGTACCCATTAAAATGGATGTGTAAAAGAAAAAATGACTGGCTGCTGCTGGCACACAAAATGAGGGGTAGCTCGGGATCTGGCAGGGGCCACTGGGGACTTGGGGAGACACATCATCAAAAAACATCTGGGTGCCAGGAGTGAACACTGGGGTATCCTGGAAAAGGTAAAATGTCTAGTCCCCACCGGCATCTAGAATATGTGCTAGCTGGAGAGTTTGCAGGGTTTGCAGGGGCACCGGGGCTCCCCTCATGGTCCCAACATGTGCCTAAACCTGGGTGTCCTGCATGTAACAGGGATTGCCAAAAAAAGCAAAAAAGAGAAATAACAAATGAGCAGTAGGAGATACCTGTTAACTAATCACTGTGCTGGACAAGGACCACCTCTTAATGCCCTGCAAGTGCTGTTAAATTTTTTTTTTTATTCTGGTGGTGCCTCTATAAGGAGCAGGGGCACCCCCAAAAATAGTTTTTATATTGTGGAGGGCTGCATGCAGCTGAAGGGACATTTTGTGTTACACAAGATTTGCAAATGTTTTTTTTGCATTAGTGAAACCACCTTTATCATGAAAGGAGGAGGAGGGAGACAAAAAAATCTTATCTCCGGTAAATTGATTTGTGATGGATATGTGAAAGGCTGAATGCCTCTGTTGTAAATTTCTGCATCCCTCTTGCCTCTTTCTGTACCTCTCTTGCCTCTATCTGCACACCTGTTCCCTCTTTCTGCACCTCTTTTGCATGTTTCTGCAACTCTTTTGCCTTTTTCAGCAGTTCTCTTGCCTCCTTCTGTACCTCACTTGCCTTTTTGTGCACTTCTCTCACTTCTTTCTGTACCCTTCTTCCCTTTTTCTGCACATCTCTTGCCTCCTTCTGCACCTCTTTTGCCTATTTCTGCACATCTCTTTGTTCTTTCTGCACTACTCTTGCCTCTTTCTGCACCCCTCTTGCCTCTTTCTGTACCTCTGTTGCTTCTTTCTGCACTTCTTTTGCCTCTTTCTGCACCTCTCTTCCTTCTTTCTGCACTTCTCTTGCTTCCTTTTGCACCTCTCATGATCCCTTCTGCACCCTTATTCCTTTGTATGCATCCCTTTTGCCTCTTTCTGCAGTTCTCTTGCCATTTTCTGTACCTCTCGTGCCTCTTTCTACAGCTCACTTGCCTCTTTCTGCACATATCTTGCTTCTTTCTACACCTCTGTTGCTTCTTTCAGCAATTCTCTTGCCTTTTTCTGCACTTCACTTGCTTGTTGAACATGATGAGCAAAAATATTGTTACCCAGATCAATATCTAAGTGACTGAATGGAACCAGAAATCGGGGCATGAGTTTTGAGTAAGAACCTAATTTCTGCATAGTAGAAACACAAGACAACATGATACTGCATTACAAGTTTACTCTTCCTTTTGATTTTGGATGTTATACTTTTGCATATGACGTTAGCATACGTTCTGAATTTTTCAGTACTGTGAACTGAACCATTGCCCTATATTGGAGATGATTACATTTGGCATCACAAGTAATTTGTAAATGTGACTGAGAAGTAAAGCAGACAATTGATAAGCACAAGAGATATGAGATTATTTGATGAACAGCTAATTAAGTGAAGCACAGTTATATTATATTGGATTTATTAACTGTGATAGCTACTATGTAATGTTGGTTAGATATGTGAAGAATTTAACACTTTACAGGGGCAGTTAGTAAACTCCCTCTGCCAAGATTATGCCTCTTCACCACTACTTGGTCATGGAGGTAGACATTCCTTCTAAACAAATGGCATTTCCCCCTATGTCAAACAACCACGATGGCACAAAAAAACTAAAATGTTATATCTAGGTGTCAATGCTTGTCGCTTTATGTTTACTTGGTCCTGGATGCTAGAAGGAAGATAATTGGAATCACTAGCTCAAACCTGGTGTTAGATCCCTGTCTCCATGTTTCTGGGGCTCAGGAAATCTGGGTGGCGTTTCCCAAACATCTCCCACTGGGAGATGACTCTCTACAGCCCTCACCCAGAGGGACAGGTGGGTGTATCTCAAGTGGTGCTTGTGCCCTCAGATACATGTAATACTAAGAATGATAAATTTACCTTCAGGTCACTTTAACATAGCAAATCCCTAGGATTCTCCATGCACTCCCATGATTGCTGGACAATGTGGGGAGTGGGGTGTGGGGTGTGGGGTGTGGGTTGTGCGGTTTCAGGGCCTCATGGTATTTTCTAGATACAAATGTGCACAGCTGCTAGGTAAATCAGTCAAATTAGGATAGTGGTGCTTGCATCACCATGCTATTCTCTGCCACCTCCTAGCGGCCCCTTTAGTTCAGGGCAGTTGCTATTAACAGTTGTGGCAGAAAAATGGCAGGGTGATTGGAGGGTGTTGGAAATTGAGTTACTGGTTGAGGGGAGTGAAACTCTACTCAAGCAGCAGCCATGACGTCTGTCAGAGTGAAACAAAAGCAAACCCCATATTAACCTGTGCTGAACTCTCTGGTACCTTAGCACAAAGCAGGCAGGTTAAATTTAGAGGCAATGTGTAAAGTATTTATGCAGAACAATAACGAAACAATGCAGCACAAGAAAAGTCTCACACCAGTTTTGAAGAAATAGATTAAATTCTAATAAATTATTTTACACCATAATGACAAAAATCCAATTAGTAGAACCAGACATATGCAATTTCAAAGTTTTAGCCAAAAATTGTGTCTAGATGCACAAAGTGGCAACTGTTGTTCAAGCTAACCGTGATGGAGCACGGGTCGAATACAGGGGCCAAATTGGGCCTGTCAAGCAAAAGTACTTTAAATCCTAGTTTGTGGAGCGTTGTGAGATTACGCATTCAGGATGCATCCCGCAGCACAGTTTCAATTGGCTGTGGAGTCCTGTATCGTAGTTGAGGATGCCATCAACAAGGGACTTGGAGTGTGATATCCTGCATTAAGATACATCACATACGACTGCTTCCAAAGAGATGCAGAGTTGGGATGCGGAGCCCTGCGTCATCGTCAAGGTTGCAGCGACAAGGGGCTCGCGATGCCAAGACCTGCATTGAGGGTGCGTTGCACAGCTACACTTCTGAAGGGATTGCGATGCAAGGTCCGACATCCAGAATGCATAAACGTGTGACAGTTGTGATACTGCTTCTAGAAGATGCATCGCTCTTCATCGGTTCTGCTTCACAGGATCACAGCTGGACAGGCAGAGCCCACTGCCACTGGTCCCGGACTGTAGCTGGACCACTTGGAGAGGGGTGGGAGAGAATCACAGCAGAATCCAGGTATAGGGTTCAAGTTGGTTGGAACATTTTTGGTCCCTTAGGCTCTGATCAGGAGGAGGGCCAAATATACCTTGAAGGCACTATGGTGGGCCTGGGATCAAGATGCCGGTCTTGTCCTTCCTCTCAGGCAGCAGGGCAACAGAGTTGTAGCCTTCTTGCAGAGCAGCACAGCATTCCTTCTGAGTCTTCCACTGGTCCTAAGGTGTAGTGAAAAATTGGGTCTGAGGATTCAATATGTATATCTGGTGCCCACTTTGAAGTGGACAAAGGTTCTGGAGGCTTTCAACCCAGAGGTGTTTGGAATTTCCTTCCCCCTGCAGTGGCCCTGCTTGTCTGAGGTTACAATAGACTAGTGTCAAACTCTTTGTGTGTTTACTCAGGCAGACCCATTGTGATGCGTAAGTGTGGTAGGTGACAGCTCCTCTCCCTCCTCAAGTCAGAGATGGTCGATCCTGCCAACACCTATGCTCCTCTCTCTCACTGTCTGACAACAATATGCAAAGATAAACTTCCAGCTACACCTAGTCAATTGACCCAGGAAACAGGCGACAGGCACCAAATGGTTGGGACAAGCAAATGGCAACTTTCTAAAAGGGGAATTTTCTGAATTGTGACTTAAAATATGACTTTATCACTTAAGAGGGTTTTAAATTACAATTCTTTAGACACCAAGCTCGACATTCCTACCTGCTCCAAATTGAAAGTTATCACTTATTAAATATAATAAGTCAAATCAATAGTATCTTATAGGAAAGATAGAATTTGCAGCATTGGAAACAAAATTGAGAGTATTTTACTACCAGGCATGTAAAATTGAAAATTACATGACTTATCTTTTAAATATACTGCACCCTGTCTTTGGGCTGTTTAGGTCCTACAGTTAATAGTTAGAGGGTGACTTGGAACTATTACAAAGGAAGGTTTAAGCCTGTCATAAGGTTTTTGTTTTTGTTTTATCCAAATGGCAATTGAACCTGCACACACAGGCTGCAGTAGCAGGCCTGAGACGTGTTTAAAAGGCTGCTTAGATGGGTGGCACAATGAGTGCTGCAGGCCAACTAGTATCATCCAATTCACAGGCCCTGGGTACATGTAGTACCAGTTTACTAGGGACATGCATGTAAATTAAATGTACCAATTGGGTGTAAGCCAATTTCACCATGTTTAAAGGAGAGAATGCACTCACCTTAACATTGGTTAGCTGTGGTAACATGCACAGAGTCCTAAAGCCAAACAAACAAGATTAGAAAAATACAGGAGTAAGACAAACAAGCCTTTGTAATGCAATAGGTTTCGCATTCATGCAAGTTTGAGCTATTGGCATTTTAAATTACAATGCACTGTATATATGTTTTGGATTTTAACACATAGATAAAAGGCATTGTCATTAACAATACTAATAGCTTAAACTCTCGCAAATTTGAGACCTATTGCATTGCAATAAAGGGCCTCTCGGCCGCTTGTTAGATTGTAAATATCAGAGGAAGAAACCGGCCTGCGACGTCTTCAAAGTAGTAATAAATAGAGCAGTGAGAAGATGTGTAAGTGTTGTAAATTACAGAGACACAAAGTGTGAAGTGAGAGTTACATATGATCTGAGCTATAAACACTAGCAAAGCACTCCAACATCTTTTGCTCTTTGATTGCACTTTCGCGGCTCAGAAGGAAAAGTGGGGGGGGCTATTTCCTGCCCTCTCCATGAATTGAGTGTGCACTGTGCCATTGCGTAGTGTCATTGCTATTTTTGGCCTAATAAAAAACACTGCAGCTGTAGTAGGGCCCTGGCTTCACCTCCTGGTGCAGGGCAGGCTGTGGTTTATTGCAAGCAAGAAGGGAGGGATGGTCTTGGCTGCAGCTCTGGCCTGCTATTACTAGTGAGCAAGAGGCACTGAAGTGGTGGTATTAGTATTGGTGATAGTGGTGGTGGTATTGGCATTGGTGGTGGTGGTATTGATGGTGGTGGTGTATTGGTGGTGGTGGTATTGGTATTGGTGGTATTGGTGGGTGTGGTATTGCTATTGGTATTGGTGGTGGCGGTATTGATGGTGCTGGTATTGTTGGTATTGGTGGTGCTGGTATTGGTAGTATTGGTGGTGGTGGAATTGGTGGTGGTGGCACTGGTGGAATTGGTGGTGGTGTTGGAATTGTTGGTAGTAGTATTGGTGGTGGTAATGGTATTGGTGGCATTGGTATTGGTGGTGGTGGTATTGGTATTGGTGGTGGTGGCATAGGTGGTGGTAATGGTGATATTGTTGGTATTGGTGGTGGTGGTTGTATTGGTGGTGGTATTGGAGGTATTATTGGGGGGTATTGGTGGTGGTGGTTTTTATTGATGGGGTATTGGTGGTGGAGGAGGTAGTGGCATTGATGGTGGTGGTGGTATTGTGGTGGTATTGGTGGTGGTTGTATTGGTATTGGTGGTATTGGTGGTGGTGGTGGTATTGGTGGCATTGGTGGTGGTGGTATTGGTGATGGTGGCATTGGTGGTGCTGGTATTGGTGGTTTTGGTGGTGGTGGTGGTGGTGGTTGTATTGGTGGTGGTGGTATTGGTGGTGGTGGTGGAGTTGTTGTTGTTAATAAAACGGCCTTTTGGAAACAACCCATCAGGTGGCTTTAGTACAGATTACATGTAACACAGATGTGCTGTTGTCAGCTTAAGCCCATTGGCACAGGAATATGTGCTACCTGGAATTTGCATGTCTTAATTTGCTAATCATTTTTAAATCCATTTTACTTGGGGAGGGCGGTTTGAAACAGACACGAGATAATGCATAGTTGAAAGCAGGCGCCCGTGTTATGGGAGTGGCAATGCTGTAAAAAAACACAAGCGGTTTCAGCTGAAGCAGCGCATGCCCGGCATGCAGTAAGAGATATTCAATAAAGTAAATAGTGCTTACAGACTAAATACGGGGGCATTTGGGGGATGCAATAAATATAAGTGAGTTGCAAAAGCCAGAACACACAAAAATATTTTGTTGATGTAATGGATATTTCTGCTGGAGGTTAAGGTACACTCTTTTTTTCTAATCAAACGTAATTGACAAGAATGATAACTTTCTCTCAAAAAAGTAGGGACAGTCCATCGAATGCCGAGACAGGTGATAACAATCTGAGTAAAGTGCCCTGCTAGAAAAACCATCACTAATTGTCAGTTTAAGCATACCACAACAACCCAACACAATCCTATTGTAACTCATAGAGTGGAGTTTAGTTATTATGCGTGTTCAAATAAAAACTATTAGACAAACGTATTTATTAAATAAAAATGATTACATCTCTGTTGATGTTTTTCTCTGCATTCGCAACAGAAATGACATTGATGATCCTTCTGTAAAACAGTTTTCAGCACCACAATGAAGCCGATCAACAACAAAAATTTTGTCAGCTTCTGAGGACCCCTAAGGTGATATAAATCACTTCTGGCGTAAAATAAAAATGTATGCGGTCTGAGTGTGTGAGTAGGGTGAAAGTGTGTGGTGTGGGTTGGGGGCAGGGGTGTCACAGGTGAATTTTAATTTTGACATGCCAAAGGCATTAAAAAGAAAATCCTGAAATGCAAACGAGGGCAGAAGTCTACATGCAACAGAAGTGAAGGCTCCTTTGCTCAAAGACGAGCAGTGCTGTGTGAAGGGGGCACCCACTGGCTCCCAGAACAGATCCCATTTTAGAGAGGTTTTTGTTTCCACACCTCAGATTCCTGCCTAAACCTCTGTGTTAAGCTTTGCTCTGTTATTTGGGAAGCTGTGCCTGAAGACAATGGTCTGTCCTCGCTGCACACCCTTCCTACTCTTGAAATGATGTAGCGCCACACAAATGACACCATGTCACACTTTTGCGGCTCCCCCGGCGGAGCAGAGAGAAGGAACACCTCGCTCGGAGCCTCCTGCCTTCACGTCCCTTTCCTTTCTGCACTAAAGATGTTTAAACAAATAAATATTGCAAACAAATGCCCGCCATTGTCCTGGCTTTGAAAGTGGAAGTGGGTATGGAATGCTGAATGAAAGCTAAGCACGTCATCGTGCCTAATGTAGGAGAAGCTCAATAAAGAAATGAAGGTACACATATCGAGTAACAACCAAGTAAAGGGGACAGTAACCATGGGAGAATACAAATGACGACACAGGCGTACTAAGGAGGGACTAACAAACCTATTAGGGAATCAAACGCCAGCATTTATGAGGGACAAAGGCACAAGCCAATGAAAAATATGGGCGGGGGTTCTGGTCCGTACTCTTCCTACAACAGATCGCCAGAGCGGAGCTTGCACTCTGGCTCAGGCTCGACCCAACATTGTTGGGGGAAAACCACCCAAAGTCTGGCAGGTCTCATAGAGTGAATAGCTATGTTTGAAGGCAGTGCCTCCACCAAGTTGTAATCATACTGTTAACTTCATTTTGCTTGTACCTTTTGCACAGCTTGGCAAATGTGGTCCAAATAATACATAATACATTTCTGATAAGTCTTTAGAAGGTTTCTTGAGATATTTTATAACAAGCTAGAATTATTGCGGTTCTAAAACATTACTCCTCCACATTAACTCCAATAGTACCATTTGGGAGAAGCGAAGGAAAGTACTCCTGGAGAGAATGACAGGAAAATGTTTCATGTACTCAGAGAACTCCCTCCACTGTCAAATTATTCATGGTCCCTACAAAATAGTTCAGCAATCTTAGATATAAGTAAATTGATCACTTTTCAGGATGATTCGAAGGCTGACCCCTAAATTCTGATTCAGTGAAGCAGAATAACTGTTTTCTTTCAGCCACTATCACTTGATTCTCATGGTGGACACAATGATCTGTGCAAGCATTCTCATGGAAGCGAAGTATAGAGTTGCTGGTATGGTAGCATGTGGCACACAGACACTCATCAGGAAAGATAAAATTATACTCCACATTGGTGTAAAATCATATTTATTATAGGCATATCAATGTATGACCTACAGTTTGCGAACAGCATGGGATACAATGAAAATAATATACTGGGAGCATATGTGAATTAATAAAAAAACGTTCTAGTACCAGTTCACAGAAAAAACAGGAATCATGATCAGGATATGCAGATCTTGACTGTGGTTGTTGTCATAAGTACCAATTGCACCAATGAACACATTTTTTATTTTGTCTATGATGTCATGTTTGAAGTCATGGTGATTGAATTGGGGTGATGTTACGGGAGTAGTTTAATTATATCAGGGGAAGTCCAGTGTCTTTAAAAATATATCCAAAATACAAGACTTTGTGAACCTCTTTCATTTGGGAGGGGTCCACCTGGTGGCTGAAATATATAGGGCGGCATTAAAAAATTGCCTGAAGTGCTACCAATACTCCACAATGGTGGAGAAAATACCTTTCCAACACCGTTGGGGAACTGTTAACTATATCCCATTATGGAGCCAGGGCTCCTCCAAAATCCATAAAATTACCCTTGATGGGAAACAGGAGCCATCAAAAAGAGACAAAGTCCCTTGCTAGATCCCTCACCTACAAAAAAGAAGATAAAGTAGCATGAGAGTACATGATGCACAGATGCATCTTACTGAATCAATCTACTGTGATATCACTTCTGTGGTGTTGGTTAGATATGTAAAGCATCAGATTAACAATTGGCAGGAGTCAGTAAACTCTCTCCCCCAACATTCTACCTCCACACTACTACTTGGCAGTGGAAGCAGAGAACCCTACACTGCCAAGTGTATTGGTCATAAATATAGGTATTGACATTTTAGACGCATTGCTTGGGCCAGCATTAGAAATAAGCTTGACGTGCTGCCAGTTTTCCTCCAGCATGTTTGTGGCATTGTCATGGTCTTTTGTTCAAGACTACTATTTATATTTTTATGGAACGCTTGCACATAAATGGCTCCACTAGAAACGGTGGCCAGTTGACCACCCGCTTTCTCCCCACCAATATTGGCAGCCCGTAAATGGTAATTTTCAGTACGTCTTCCCTGTTGGACTACCTCATGGAAGAAGGTTAACCATTGATTGAGGCACATTCCTCAAATCTGTGCCAGAAGAATGCAGAGGTAAACGCACCGTACAGCCACAAAATATGGAGGATGTTTCATTACCATCAACCTGTAAAGCAGGCCCACAGTTTTGAATATGATCATTTTTCATATTAGAATGCTAGAGCCGATGGAATTTACAGCCTTTTTTCAGGTATTGTTTTCATTTTGATAAATTTCATCTAGAGAAACACCGCGTTTGGCTGCAGGATTAAAGGATTAGAGAGAAGTACTGGGACACTAATGTCTTTATTTCCATGAAGATATTTAACAACATATTTCCCTCATAGAAATACTTTCAGTTTGGGAAGCTTCTGGCTCTGTACTTAACTCATTAGTAACTAGCAACATTTTCATGTTGATTGATGTGCAGCAATATGAAATTAGTTTGCCAAGATTAGAAATCACTTTCTAGTGATTAGCATGCAAGTTCCACTGCATCATAATGAGATATGTCCTCTGCCAATAGCCGCTCTTCGGCATGTGCCTGCACGTCTTTCCCAAGATGTAGCACTTACCTAAAGATTTAAAGCCACTTCATATGGATCTTTATAAGGCAAATCAAGCTGGCTTTAAATTGTACTTACATGTTGAAGGTGTATTGATTTCTTAATTACTTTTTCGAGCAGCTCAGCCCTCTCATATTTTGCCCATGGTACACGGTTTTATTTACATTAAGCCCTCTGCATAGGAAGAAGCAGGGCAGCTAGATTTTCGAAAATGCTAATTGTGCGTGAGAGAAAAAATAAATTAATTGTATAGAAAATCTATTTTATACATCGACAAACGGAATATATAGTCTAGTACTGGGAATTAGAGATTTAATGTAATTAAAATTACAAATGCATGACTCATTATGTTCAAATGAAAAGTTGGGTTAGTAAATATGAAATCTTTATCAAAAACGTGTACTTTCTTTTAAATCATAAAGATACTTTTCCCTCTTATTATTTATTGCAAAAAAGGCGATGCAAAAAGAGAGACAGCAACCACAATAGCTAGATGCATACACGCCAAACTGGCATAGGCTGCAATTTTTAGTACATCGCAACATATATCAAAGGTATAATATCACTTAAATATATTTTTAACTTCAAAAAATGCGCTTTAGGGTCCATTTTCAAAGGATTAAAAACACTGCCAAGGTATATAACGTATGTGTATTAATGCTCTTGCCCAAACATGTATTTACAAAGAAAACGTTCCTAAAATACTTGATTTGAGCAACCTCATTGGTATTAATGTATGCTATGGATTTACGAGGTAAGTAAAGTATACTGGCCATACAAGGCCCATGCATGATGCACGTTTCAGGCACTGTGTATAGTTTTTTATGTGCTGCATTAACAACTTATGCAGCTGCCTCAGCCATATAGCTGGTAACACACCTTATTGCAGCATGGATATTGATTCTATTTCAGAAACAAGGAACCCCCTGCTTAAATAGGGTTACTGTGGCAGGGAAAACGATGAATAGAAAAAACCACACCATCAACCTTTGTATTCATAAGTACATATTTAATATTGTTCATATAGAAAAACATTAGGACATCATGATGAGGCAATTCGTTCAGAATGTCTTAAACACAGGTCTCAATGAAAACATGAATTTTAGTTTTCTATAAAATGGCATTTTGTCTAAAATCTGAAATGAAAGGCTTGCACAAGAAAGAAGAGGATATATGTGTTCATCCATCTAAAAACCAGGCTGTTTCTTCGTACTATCGCAATGCAGTCTGCTAACCCAAGTGTCTTCGAAATAGTCCATTAGGGGACTACGTTTGTCTTAATTTTGTTGGTAGAAAGGGCTTTCTATTAGAATATTGCAGTGGCTGGCTACTTCTGTTACAGGGACATAGGTTATTGCTATAATTTATTTTAATTTCAAAGGTAAATTGGCTGTTTGTAGAATATTCTACACTTAGTGCAAATTTTTGGAGGTTTCTTCACATACTTCGTTTGAAAAAAATAGTAACAGACCTTTATGGGGGCTGTTTGGGGTTACATTAATGGAATGGTTTGAATCATGGTTCAAAGTCCATGATTGTTTTTAGGGGGTAACAGTTATTTGTTTTTTGTTTTATATGGTTTAAAAGGTTGCAGTTAGTGTTGCTTTGTTTATTTGGTTGTAGGGTATATATACAAGGGACATTTGTCTTTTGATATTCAAGTGTATATTTGAGTGAATGATCTGGGTCATATTTTGAAGGTCCCAACCATTATCCATGTTTGACATTGGGTAAATGTTACTTTGTCTCTTGTAGAGAATATTAGGATTCATTTATCATTATTTAGGTTGTTATGTAAATCAAAATGTTCCTTGTTATGTGCAATTGTTAAACGTTCAGGTCTGTGTATACCTTGGTATCTCGTAGGAGCAGGTGGGGTTTCATTGGTAGCTTTTAAAATTTTTACAATTAAACATTTTAATGTGAGGCCAGGTGGTAATTGCCCTGTTATGTGTACAGGGACTTTAGTTGTGGGTACTTAGAAGCTAGTGCTTGCCTCCTTTATCTCCTGCAACATCTCCCTTATTTCTATTTCTGCCATATTTGGGAGGTGGATGTGCTCTTTTTCGTGAATTACTACGTCATCTCTTGTAGTTGCCCTCCCTTAGCATGCATTAGAATAATAGTACATTTCTAGGTTATCTTTTCTGATGAAGCAATTTCTTGGCTGTAGGTGTAGCTCATATGATTTAGGAACTGCTTTCCTTTCTTTGAAGTGATATTTTTGCAGCGTTCATAATTGTATCTGAAAGTAGTGTAAAAATATAAATATATATCATAATTATAAATTTGTAGTTTTGTTATTCACATGTAAACTTACATGAATGTTCTGTTTAACTGTTTTACACAGTTATGCAGCTTCTACAATGTGGTGTTCTAATGTGAATCAGGTGCCTTATTTTCTATTTATAAAAAAAAGTTCCATTTTGAATGTTAATTTGTTGGTAGTTTCTAAGAGTTTGAGGTCTTTAGCCTTATTTTTGCTTGCTATTTGGTTGAGTATATCGTTTTTTATTAATTTATGCATACTTACTTTCTAATACCTTTTTGCTGGTTTATGATAGTTGCTGTTTTCTGGCAGTTTATTGTTTCTTCACATTCTATTTTTTTCTTTGAGGTAGTCTATGCAAGGAGGCCGAAGTTGTAGAATGTGTTAATATTTATTTGCTATCTTACGTTTTTAAGTTAAATAACATTTATTTAATAGTTTACTTAAAGATGAGTCTTATTTACTAGGTTAAGTAGTTGTTTAGATGTTTATATTTCTTACTTAATGATCTGGTGAGATAAATCAGCCCCTCTCACTCCCTTGCACCCTGAGCCCCTCGTCCCCTACCTTGATACTTTCGGCCCGGTAACCACTGAGGAGGTCACGGCGGTACTTGCCACAATTAAGAGTGGCTCTCCCAGCGACCCGGTCCCCATGCGCTTCCTGAAGAAAGTTGCCCACACCATTGTCCCCCCCTCACGGACCTCATTAACTCCTCTCTACTCCAAGGAAAGGTTCCTCCCAGCTGGAAGGCAGCTGTTGTCAAAAGCCTCCTCAAAAAACCCGCATTGGACCCTCAGGACCTAACCAATTACAGGCCAATTTCCCTTCTCCCAGGGAGTAGTAAAGTCACTGAGAAACTAGTGAATAAAAAACTATCACTATTCCTTGAGTCCAACAATCTACTCAAACGTTCTCAAACGGGATTCCGCCCAGGTCAGGGCACTGACACCGCCCTCCTGGCGGCAGTGGAGGAGGCCAGAAGCATTTTGGATACAGGAGGATCAGTGGCAGTGATTCTCCTGGACCTCAGTGCGGCCTTCGACACTGTTAACCACCGGATTTTAATCCATCGGCTTGGAGACATCGGAGTGAGGGGCACGGCCCTGAAGTGGCTAGCGTCTTTTCTCAATCACCGTTCCTTCCAAGTTTGGGAGAATGACAGCCACTCCCCAGCAGTTCCCCTCCGGTGTGGAGTACCGCAGGGCTCGTCACTCAGCCCAACGTTATTTAACGTTTACATGTCCCCGCTGGAAGAGGTGGTCACCCAGTTTGGAGTGACAATCATCAATTACGCTGATGATACCCAGCTGGTGGTGACCCTCTCCCACCCCCACCAGGAACCCTCCAACCTGAAGAGCTGCCTCGCTGAAATCCAGGAATGGATGAACAATTCGGCGTTAAAGCTCAACGGGTCTAAGACGGACATTCTGCTCCTGGGACAAAAAGGTCCTTCGCTTCCCCCCAATATCTGGCCCGCCTGCTTAGGTGAACCCCCTTCCCCCAAGACTGAGGTCAAAAGCCTGGGAATATGGCTCGAGAAAGACCTGTCCTTCAGAACCCAGGCAAAAAAAACGGCTGGTATCTGCTTTGGACTCCTAAGATCATGTAGGAAAGTTATTCACTTGCTCCCTCTCATCTCATGGAAACTACTGATCCAAGGCCTTATTTTGACCAGGCTGGACTATAGTAACGCCATCTTTCTGGGAGCCCCCGAGGCTACTTTTAACACCCTCCAGAGAGTTCAGAACGCCACGGCCCGGCTCCTTACTAATACCCCGGCCAGAACATCAGCAAAGCCAGCCCTGAGGCAGCTTCACTGGTTGCCAGTTAGAGAGAGAGTTAGGTTCAAGGCTCTCTGCTTGGCACATAAACTCCTTCATAACAAAGGCCCCCCATCCTCAGAAATCTTATCATGCCGTACAAAGCCGCTAGATCGCTCCGTTCGGACCACGAGAACTTCATTACTGTCCAGAGAGTGAGGAAAGCCCGGTCCGGGGGACGACGATTCTCTGTAAATACGGCTAAACACTGGAATGCTCTTCCCAGGAAACTGAGAATGGAATCAAATCTTCTCTTTTTTAGAAAATCATTGAAAACGTTTCTCTTACCCTGATCTCTCCGTTTCATTGGCGGCCATCCCCCTCTGGATTTTCTGGGTTTCTAGGGCTGGGATGCTCACGGGTTACTATGCGCTCTACAAAACTTTAAATAAATAAAAATAAAATAAATAAAATAGTTTACTCTTCTTGCAACTTTTTATGTTTTTCAAGTATTTAGATGTTTAAATTAGTGTACCTTTTATATTGTTGATTTAATTGTTTGTTTGATTGGCTAAATTTGTTTATGAAATCTGCTTTATTCGATTTTTTTGTACAACAAAAACCCATAAATGCTCAGTTCAAGATAACAAGCGCATTTGTGTTTCGCATAGTATTACTAAATTATCAATTCATCAAAACAGTTCATGTATATTAAAAAAGAATAAAAATTAACGTTGCTATAGCAAAACTTTACATTGTATTCCTATATCTAATAATCGCCTTTAAGAAAGAAGAGGTAGCCATGATAATCTGTTCATTTTCCAAAGTTTGTAGCCTCAAAAGTACTGTTCTACGTTGTCTTAGGCCCAGCATCTTCAAAATAGGAATTAAGAACCTCTTCCTTGGTAAGACATAATATTTACTAAAGTGGATACAATTTAGTGTGGATTGTATTGAGGTATCATCACAAGGACATAACGGCAGATTTCGCGACCAGTCATTTGTTTCTGGGAAGGTAACCGTTCTAGAGACCCACAATGAAAATGCGTTAAAAGCATGCAACATAAACTACTCTGGACCTGTGCCAGATAGGGTTGTATGCCTGCGCATATCGTCATAAGATGATTCTCAATAACTGTTTTTTTCGATCTCTCAGTAAGCCAACACCTATTCTCTTGGTGGTTCAAACAATTTGATTTTAATGTTTTTCTCGATATCATTTCCATACTTTTTGTGGATTCAAAATATTAAGGATAGCCAACATCATTTTTTACATTGATGATCCATGGTATATTGGCCACCCCAGACAATTTAAGGCAATCGGAAATGACATCTCTATTGAAGCCTGTCTCCATGGTTACCCACACCTTATGCCACAATAAGAGGGGATTTGTTTTAATGATGTCAGATATGTATGGCAGACCAAGTTCCCTATGACAGCTAAAGGTAGCAGTAGAGCTAGGGACCACCAGGAGGTAGCGAATAAAAGCATTTTCGCATCATTCAATTTCTTGGGCATCTGCGAGGCCCCAGATGCCTGCCCCATATATCGCTGTGGATATAGATTTAGATTTATTGATATCTAATAACTCCGGCACAGGTCTACCACCCAATTTTTTGAGAAATGTATAACTTCACCTATTGCTCTTGAGAAAGTTAATTTCCGTGCATTCAAGGCCGCTTTCCACGAGCCTGTCCTATCAAAATTAATTTGTAGATAAGAGAATATATCTGTACTTTCTATTTTTTTCTCAATCAATCAATCAATCAATCAAAAGCATTTGTAGAGCGCGCTACTCACCCGTGAGGGTCTAAAGGCGCTGAAGGGGGGGGGTGCTGCTACTGTTCGAGAGCCAGGTCTTGCTGCTGCTACTGCTCGAAGAGCCAGGTCTTGAGGTGTTTCCTGAAGGTGAGATGGTCCTGGGTCGTTCGTAGGTGTGTGGGGAGGGAGTTCCATGTTTTGGCTGCTAGGTAGGAAAATGATCTTCCTCCGGTGGTGGTTCTGCAAATCAGTGGGATGGTGGCGAGGGCGAGGCTGGAGGAGCGGAGTTGGCGGGTGGGAGTTTAGAACGAGAGGCGGATGTTGAGGTATTCGGGTCCTATGTCATGGAGTGCTTTGTGTGCGTGGGCGAGGAGTCTGAACGTGATCCTCTTGTTGACGGGGAGCCAGTGCAGGTTTCTCAGGTGGGCGGATATGTGGCTGTGGCTGTGGCGAGGGATGTCGAGGATGAGTCGTGCGGAGGCGTTTTGTATGCATTGTGGTCGGTTTTGAAGTTTGGCGGTGGTTCCTGTGTATAGGGCGTTTCCGTAGTCCAGTCGGCTGGTGACGAGGGCCAGGGTGACGGTCTTTCTGGTTTCAGTGGGGATCCACCGGAAGATCTTTCAGAGCAGGCGCAGGGTGTTGAAACAGGAGGATGAGACAGCGTTGACTTGCTTGGTCATCGTGAGGGATGTGTCCAGGATGAATCCCAGGTTGCGTGCATGGTCCACGGGTGTTGGGGCGGAGCCCAGTGCTGTGGGCCACCAGGAGTCGTCCCAGGCAGAGGGGGATTGTCCGAGGATGAGGACCACCGTTTTGTCTGAGTTTAACTTCAGGCGACTGAGTTTCACCCATTCTGCGGCATCTTTCATACCTTCCTGGAGTTTGGTTTTGGCGGTCGTTGGGTCTTTGGTGAGGGAGAGTGTCAGCTGGGTGTCGTCGGCGTAGGAGATGATGTTGATGTTGTGTTTGCGTGCGATGGCGGTGAGGGGGCTCATGTAGATGTTGATAAAAACGTTGCATGTTTTACTCCTTTTTGTTATGCAGCTCATGGTATAGGTCTTATTGATATTTACTTTTAAGCCCCTGTCTTTCATATAGGTAGCAAAGTTAGTAACAGTTCTTTGGAGACGTAGCTGCGTCTGCACCATGATAACTGCATCATCCACGTACAATAACATAGGGACGGGGTGTTCTTGATAATTGGGTAATCCTGCAGATGATCAGTCAGATATTGTCCTACACTATTAATATATAGAGAAAAAAGAAAAGGGGCAAGTATACAACCTTGTCTCACCCCTTTTTTATACAGAATTTGGTTGAGCATTCCCTGTTGCCCATACCGAACCCTCGCCCAGCTCCCCTATACAATTCCCTAATGAATGATAGCAAGGGAGGGTCAACATCCATATCTGTGAGGATGCTCCATAGATTGTTGTGCTTTCCGCAATCAAAAACTGAACTTAAGTCCACAAACGTCAAAAAAAGTTTGCCTCCCTTTGCTAATGAATATTTACCTATAATTAGTGCTACGGTAAGTCCCTGCTCGGTCTTGCCCAAACCTGCTCGGAACCCTTATTGAAAGTTTGATAGCACACCTGTATCTTCTGCCCAAGTTTGTAATTTATTGAGAATTCACTGAAAAAACCATAGGTTTCACACCAGTTATAGTTAGGAATTAGCATTTAAAAAACCAATTAAATTCACTGAAAAAACTATAGGTTTCACACCAGTTATAGTCAGCTGGAAATTTTACTTGCATAAAACCATTGAAATTCCCACGTTATAGTTAGCTGGACTCACTATAACTTGCGCGTGCAATGCACTGCTGATGATGTCACATATTACATCACTCATGACATGGTCAGTGACATCACTCATGACATCACTGATGACACCATCCAGTGAATGTGTGTCTTTTTAAAAAACTAAATATGTGTTATATATGTATATGTAAGAGTTGATGGAAGAATAAATGTTTAAATAAGTGTTTACATGGATGTTTTAAAAAAAACAAATGATTGGTTAACTGGTTTATTAAGTGTATCTTAGTGAATACATTTATTAGAGAGTAATGTTTAAATATTCAAATATATGTATTAGTGTTTCACTTTGTGTATAAGTGCCTGCATGGGTTGGTGAGTTGCTACATGTGTATGTATATGGGTTATTAGATGTTTTTCTTAGTATCAGTATGAGTGTTTGTATGGTTTGGTGGGGTATTACTTAGCACATAGATGCATGAATGACTGACTCTCTGTTTGTATGTGTTTTGAAGACAGCATATGTGCAGGACTGTATGGGTGGATGAGTGTGTATATGTGTGTGTTAGTGAGTGAATGACTGTCTCACTAGTGTGTTTATCAGTAACTACATATGTTTTAATCTAGTATATGTGAAGATTGATGTATATAAGTGAGTATATGTGAGAGTGAGGAATTGTAAGAGTTCCTGTTTAAATTAGTATGTGTTTCTATAAGTGATTGTTTAAGAGAGTAAGTATGTGTAAGTTTCCTTAGAAGTAAAGTGGTAGTGTGTGTATAGCTGTATATGCAAATACATGGATGTTCAATAGTTTATTTGCATGTGTGGGTATGTGTGAGAGTATTTTTAGGATGACTGTCGGTGTGTAAGAGGATGTATAGGTGTATCACTTCATATGAAGAGTGAGTATATGTATGAGTGACTATATAGAACTGTTGGTGAATGAGTGCATGAGTATATAGATGGTGGAATAATTGAATTGGTTGTTGTAACTGGTATGGCTATCTCCATTTTTTTGAAAATGTTAGTTTTTATTTTTGAATATGTTTTTCATGGGTTACATTTCAGTGAAAGGAGGTCTGTCACTCGGTCACAAGGATGGTGTCATCAGTGATGTCATGAGTGATGTCACTGACCATGTCATGAGTGATGTAATATGTGATGTCATCAGCAGTGCATTGCACGCGCAAGTTATGGTGAGTCCAACTAACTATAACATGGGAATTTCAATGGTTTTATGCGAGTAAAATTTCCAGCTGACTATAACTGGTGTGAAACCTATAGTTTTTTCAGTGAATTTAATAGGTTTTTTAAATGGTAATTCCTAACTATAACTGGTGTGAAACCTATGGTTTTTCAGGAAATTTCATAGGTTTTTTAAATGCTAATTCCTAACTATAACTGGTGTGAAACCTATGGTTTTTTCAGTGAATTTCAAAGGTTTTGTAAACGCTAATTCCTAACTATATATAGGGCCTCAAACCTATGAAATGTAATATTTTTATAATGAATCCTATATTGTATATATATATAATACTATTTTTTTATTAAAACATTTTGTAATTTTTTTTTGCCATGGAGCGCTCCCGGGGCGCGTACCGGGGAGCGCCCGGTCAGCGCAATTTTGCGGCACGCCCCGGGGCGCGTACCGGGGAGCGTCCCGTTACCGCTAGTGCCGCGAACGAAAACATCCTCGTGACGTATCGTGTAGCCGCGTCCGCGTGATACGTACGGCGTAAGCGTGCCCGGAAGCACCCACGCGCATACGAACACGCTACGTAAGCGCCCCGGGACGCGCCCCGGTGCGCGCCCAAACATCATCGTAACGTATCGTGTAGCCGCGTCCGCGTGATACGCACGGCGTAAGTGCACCCGGAAGCACTCGAGCGCATCCGATCCCGCAACGTAACCATCCGACGCGCTTACGCGACACGCCCCGGGGGCGCATAGCGTAAGCGCGTCGGATCATGTGACCTGAAAATAACACTTTTTATTGGTGCAGAACAGTTTTGGTTTCCAAATGATGAAAGCCCGGGTCATGTGACCTGAAAATAACACTTTTCATTGGTCCAAGACATTTTGTTTTTCCAAATGATGAAAGCCCCCACCTTTTTTCCTTATTCAGACTTTGTCCTTTGACTGAGGAAGACCTGTTTGAAGATCTGTGACTAATATTTTGTACTTTAAAATGGCTACAGTAGCAGCAGCAGCTGAAGCATCTGCACCGCCACCACCACCACCACCACCAAGAGGACCACCACAACATCACATTGGTGGTCAAGAAGAAGAAGAGGAGGAGGAGGAGGAGGACATTCCTGCCAGAAGACAATACCCCATATAGGCCAAAGCAGCACATTGTATGGGAGTTTTTTTCCATCCCAGAGGGCAAGAAGAAATGAATGCGCCAAAGGTGACTTGCCAAATCTGTGGCTCTGAACTTTCAAGGGGGAACCCTAATAGGAAATATTCATTTGGCAATAACACCATGATTCGGCACATGCAGGGCAAGCATCCCAACAACTATACTGCGGCAGAGGTGAGAGAACTGGCCAGTAACCCTCCCCAATCTTCACCCAGCACCTCCAAAAGAAAGCAACCGACTCCATCGGGACCAGAGACAAGGGAGATGGTCCCAAACATACAACCACAGTTTGGTGAATTCAAGATCACTTGTATTTTTTGTGGTAAGACCATCACCTATGGTGAGCAGAGCATAAAGCTTATCAACCGTGCTGGTGACAACCACAATTGGCCCAAAAAAAATAATTTTTTCCTTATTTTTCTTTGCTCCAGTTGAGCCGTTTACAATTCCCTGTTTTTTTTTCTCCCCATAAAAATAACAAAAAAAATATAAAATAGATCATAAAAGTCAAAAAAAGGACAAAATGTTAAAAAAAATTTAAAAAATATAAAACAACAAAAAGAAGAAAAAAACAGTTCTTTTTAGAACTACCTCCAATTTATAAAAAAAAAGGCTACATTTTAAAAAAAATCTGTCATTCTTTTTTCCCCATGGTACGCTCCCCGGTGCGCGTACCGGGCTATCCCCCCGCGAAAATCGAAAAAAAATATTCTTTTTTTTGCCCCGCGAAGCCCTTTTATGGCCCCCACATCAAACCTATGGGGTCAGCGGGGGTCTACCCTGCCCCCTTTTGGTCATTTCCCACTTTGTTTTTGCCACCTCTTGTGTCTCGATCCTACCGAGACTCAAGATGGCTGCCGCTCCGGACTGTTTGGAATGTTGACAGACACCCGAGAGCCAATCAGCTTTCCACGCGCGAACTCGCAAAGGCACATCGGGCTACCAGTCCCAACAATTTTGCCAAGTTTCGTGGGAATCCATTCAGTCGTTCGGGCTAAAAGTGAGTCCAACCGCCCTATGGAAATCAACATGGGGAAAACACGTTTTGGGACCCCCTTTTATCTCGGCCCCTGCTTGACGAATCCCCCCCAAACTTTCAGGGAAGGAGCGGAGCGGAGCTGGCCATTTTCTTGGAGAAATTCATCCAATTCTGTCAATCAACGCCAAAGTTATTCCCAATAGAATGTTGCAGATTTCCTATGGAAACTAGGTCCTAACTATAACTACCTACTGGCAACCGCCAGTAGGTACTATATATATATATATATATATATATAGTACCTACTGGCGATAGCCAGTAGGTATATATAGTTAGGATTGTTTTCCATAGGGAAATGACAACATTCTATTGGGAATAACTTTGGCGTCGGTTGAGGAATCTTCCTGAAATTTTCCTTAACTTTGCCTCGCGGCGCTCCGCTCCTTCCCTGAATGTTTGGGGGGGATTCGTCAAGCGGGGGCCGAGATAAAAGGGGGTCCCAAAACGTGTTTTCCCCATGTTAATTTCCATAGGGCGGTTGGACTCACTTTTAGCCCGAACGGCTGAATCGTTTTCCACCAAACTTGGCAAAATTGTAGGGACTGGTAGCCCGATGTGCCTTTGCTATGTCTCAAGATATGTGCTCCAGTGGTTTTTACAAAAATTAACTTTGAAAAAATATATATTGGGCTACATTGGGCTATATATATGTTAGAGCCCTAATGTAGCCCAATGTAGCCCAATGTAGCCCAAAGATGGCCACCAGAGACAAAATAAAACAAATGTAGCCCAAATATCAGCCAGATGTAGCCCAACTATAGCCCAATGACAGACTGTCCCAGAGTGCTCTAAAGAACAACTAGAGCGCTAACAGTCTTACTTATGACAAAAGTATGGCACACCTGAAGTCATCTTGATTGGAATGAAGTGGTAAGTCTGAAAACATTTAATTTAAAAAGGAACAAAATGAGGGGGTTCATTTTGCCATAGAAAGTATGATTAGTGCTTCAGAAAGAAAAATTAGGGCACATTTTGAGTGACTTCTCAAATCCTCATATTTCATTAAAAAAATTCTGATATGCAGTCTCCCAAGATGGCCACCAGAGACAAAAGAGCCCAAATGTAGCCCAAATATCAGCCAGATGTAGCCCAACTATAGCCCAATGACAGAATGTCCCAGAGTGTTCTAAAGAACAACTAGAACGCTAACAGTCTTACTTATGACAAAAGTATGGCACACCTGAAGTCATCTTGATTGGAATAAAGTGGTAACACTTAATACATTTAATTTGAAAAGGAACAAAATGAGGGGTTTCATTTTGCCATAGAAATGTTATTACCTACTGGCGATAGCAAGTAGGTATATATAGTTAGGATTGTTTTCCATAGGGAAATCGCAACATTCTATTGGGAATAACTTTGGCGCCGGTTGAGGAATCTTCCTGAAATTTCGTCAAGCGGGGGCCGAGATAAAAGGGGGGTCCCAAAACGTGTTTTCCCCATGTTAATTTCCATAGGGCGGTTGGACTCACTTTTAGCCCGAACGGCTGAATGGTTTTCCACCAAACTTGGCAAAATTGTAGGGATGGTAGCCCGATGTGCCTTTGCTATGTCTCAAGATATGTGCTCCAGTGGTTTTTACGAAAATAAACTTTGAATAAATATATATTGGGCTACATTGGGCTATATATATGTTAGAGCCCAAATGTAGCCCAATGTAGCCCAATGTAGCCCAATGTAGCCCAAAGATGGCCACCAGAGACAAAAAAAAACAAATGTAGCCCAAATATCAGCCAGATGTAGCCCAACTATAGCCCAATGACAGAATGTCCCAGAGTGTTCTAAAGAACAACTAGAGCGCTAACAGTCTTACTTATGACATAGTATGGCACACCTGAAGTCATCTTGATTGGAATAAAGTGTTAACACTTAAACATTTAATTTGAAAAGGAACAAAATGAGGGGTTTCATTTTGCCATAGAAATTTTATATATATATATATATTCACTGAAAAAACCATATGTTACACACCAGTTATAGTTAGGAATTAGCATTTAAAAAACCTTTAAAATTCACTGAAAAAACCATAGGTTTCACACCAGTTATAGTTAGCTGGAAATTTCACTCGCATAAAACCATTGAAATTCCCACGTTATAGTTAGTTGGACTCACTATAACTTGCACGTCTGCAATGCACTGCTGATGACGTCACATATTACATCACTCATGCATATATTTAAATATTTAAACATTACTCGCTAATTTATGTATTCACTAAGATACACTTAATAAGCCAGTTAACCAACCACTGAAAAAACCATAGGTTTCAGGCCTTATATAGTTAGGAATTAGCATTTAAAAAACCTTTGAAATTCACTGAAAAAAACATAGGTTTCAGGCCTTTGTTTAGTTAGGAATTAGCATTTAAAAAACCTTTGAAATTCACTGAAAAAACCACAGGTTTCAGGCCGTATATAGTTAGGAATCAGCATTTAAATAACCTTTGAAATTCACTGAAAAAACCATAGGTTTCAGGCCTTATATAGTTAGGAATTAGCATTTAAAAAAACCTTTGAAATTCACTGAAAAAACCATAGGTTTCAGGAGTTATATAGTTAGAAATTAGTTTTTAAAAAACCTATGAAATTCACTCAAAAAAACTATAAGTTTTAGTGGTGTTATAGTTGGCTGGACATTTTACTCATACAAAACCAATGAAATTGCTCCTATATAGTTAGTTGTACTAACTATATTTCGCGCACCCGCAATCCACTGCTGATGATGTCACATATTAGATCATTCATGACATGGTCAGTGACATCACTGATGACATCTCAAATGACATCACTGATGACATCACTGATGACATCATCCACGTGACAATCACATACACCTTTTCATACACTATTACAATTTTTCATCACTGTTTGTAAAATACAGAGTATCATATTTAAATCCATTGTCACAGCAATACAAGTATCTAAAAATCCACTCAGTGATTCATAGATGTGTACACACATCTAATCACTTACCTATAGATTCACTCATACATGCTGTCAATGAACGATAGAACACTATCAAAAATACTTATACATCTATATCGACATTAAACAACAGCACGCATCCTATTCACATATGAAGTCATCCTACTCACTTATGCAAACAATGGATCATACTTACATATTTACTTAGCAAAACACTTATACAAACACCACTTCTTCTATTCATTTAGATAGTAAGTCATACTTAGTGAATTATAAAATCATTATTACAAGTATACAGTTATCCATACAGTCACTCACACAATCATTGTGTCTTATGTATACTTATTTATATACAACAACTGACACATACACTGCCTTTTATTTTTCTAGTTTGTTGGACCTGTACCATTGAGAAATATATTTGCTCATCACCACACCCATAAAGAGATTCCCTCACCCAAACTGTTAGAACATGTAGTTTTAACTTCATATATCTACTGAATCAACTATTCACACATCTTTGGACAGTCATACACCCCCCACCAAACCACACACACTTTCACACTCCCATACAAATACTCAGTTAACTAATCAATAACTAATATAGACTTTCACATAGCTAGTAACCAACTGTAGAATCAGTTTACACAACAACTGACAAAGTGATACAGATATTCACACAGTTTAGTCACTATCCACTATATTTAGTGAGACATTATAAATTGGTCAAGTAAACAGTCAATTACACTGCTACTAAATACTCCATCCAAATATTTATTTATATATATCCACTCATTCTTCAATGTAAATTGCTATATATATAATGCATATTTAAATAACGAAGCAAACCACATTCACTGGATGATGTCATCAGTGATGTCATCAGTGATGTCATTTGAGATGTCATCAGTGATGTCACTGACCATGTCATGAATGATCTAATATGTGACATCATCAGCAGTGGATTGGGAGTGAATTTCAAAGGTTTTTTAAAAACGAATTCCTAACTATATAACTCCTGAAACCTATGGTTTTTCAGTGAATATATATATATATATATATATGTTTTTTTCTTTTTTTTGGTGCAATGTGGTCTTGTCACAGGATCGCTCTCCAGCGGGTGCCGGCGTTGGGCCAGACCAATGGCCAAAAAACTATTTTTGGTACAAAGGACGCCGCACACAGCAACTTCAGTTCACAGATTTATTTCAGTGCCCAGTCTAACACCAACGCGTTTCAGCCTGACGGCATTGCTCAATAAATCTGTGAACTGAAGTTGCTGTGTGCGGCGTCCTTTGTACCAAAAAAAAGAAATATATATATATATATATATATATATATATATATATATATATATATTCCCACGTTATAGTTAGTTGGACTCACTATAACTTGCACGTCTGCAATGCACTGCTGATGACGTCACATATTACATCACTCATGACAGTGTTTTTTAAAAAAAAATTGATTGGCTTATTAAGTGTATCTTAGTGAATACATATATTAGCGAGTAATGTTTAAATATTTAAATATATGCATGAGTGATGTAATATGTGACGTCAACAGCAGTGCATTGCAGACGTGCAAGTTATAGTGAGTCCAACTAACTATAACGTGGGAATTTCAATGGTTTTATGCAAGTAAAATTTCCAGCTAACTATAACTGGTGTGAAACCTATGGTTTTTTCAGTGAATTTCAAAGGTTTTTTAAATGCTAATTCCTAACTATAACTGGTGTGTAACCTATGGTTTTTTCAGTGAATATATATATATATATATATATAAAATTTCTATGGCAAAATGAAACCCCTCATTTTGTTCCTTTTCAAATTAAATGTATTAAGTGTTACCACTTTATTCCAATCAAGATGACTTCAGGTGTGCCATACTTTTGTCATAAGTAAGACTGTTAGCGTTCTGGTTGTTCTTTAGAACACTCTGGGACATTCTGTCATTGGGCTATAGTTGGGCTAAATCTGGCTGATATTTGGGCTACATTTGGGCTCTTAAGTCTCTGGTGGCCATCTTGGGAGACTGCATATCAGAATTTTTTTAATGAAATATAAGAGGATTTGAGAAGTCACTCAAAATGTGCCCTAATTTTTCTTTCTTCAGCACTAATCATAATTTCTATGGCAAAATGAACCCCCTCATTTTGTTCCTTTGCCAATGAAATGTTTTAAGTGTTAACAATTTATTCCAATCAAGATGACTTCAGGTGTGCCATACTTTTGTCATAAGTAAGACTGTTAGCGCTCTAGTTGTTCTTTAGAACACTCTGGGACATTCTGTCATTGGGCTATAGTTGGGCTACATCTGGCTGATATTTGGGCTTTATTTGTTTTTTTGTCTCTGGTGGCTATCTTTGGGCTACATTGGGCTACATTGGGCTACATTGGGCTACATTAGGCTACATTTGGGCATATATATAGCCCAATGTAGCCCAATATATATTTTTTCAAAGTTAATTTTCGTAAAAACCACTGGAGCATATATCTTGAGACATAGCAAAGGCACATCGGGATACCAATCCCTACAATTTTGCCAAGTTTGGTGGAAATCCATTCAGCAGTTCGGGCTAAAAGTGAGTCCATCCGCCCTATGGAAATTAACATGGGGAAAACACGTTTTGGGACCCCCTTTTATCTCGGCCCGCGCTTGACGGATCCCTCCGAAACTTTCAGGGAAGGAGCGGAGCGCAGCGAGGCAAAGTTAAGGACAATTACAGGCAGATCCCTCATTCGGCGCCAAAGTTATTCCCAATAGAATGTTGCGGATTTCCTATGGAAAACGATCCTAACTATAACTACATACTGGCGACCGCCAGTAGGTAATAACTCTCCCAGCGACTTTCACAAGGACATCCAATAAAGAAATTGGGCGGTAGCAGCTTGGTTTGTTTCTATCTCCCTTTTTAAATATGGGGATCACAATTGTGTCCGACCAGGTGGGGATGAACCTATTGCGGTTACAGCTGATCAAAACATTAGTTTAAACCGGGACCATAACCCAATATTGGACTTATAGACGTCCACTGGAACGCCGACCGGTCCTGGTACTTTCCCCGAGGCACTCTCGGTTATAGCCCTTCTAACTTCCTCGTAGGAGCTGTCAATGTCTAGAGGAAAAACTATGGGTTGTTCATTAGTATGGGTTGTACATTAGCTTCACTCCCACCGCCACAGTGGCTACCTCTCTAAGATCAGGAATTTTGTCATCATTATAAAGTCCAGTAAAGAATTCAACCCATTTATCCTCGGTGATTGCCATGTCTATAATATCGGTCTCCCTATTTACAAAAAAAGGGGGCGTTAACCGCTCTCCAGAAGCCAATGTTATCTTTGTTTAGGCATGCTGCAATGCCTGCCAGGCTTCCCTTTTCAATTGCATCTTTTGACTTTTATTGCCAATCGATAACAGGTTCTGGCCTGTCTAACTTCTTCCCTACATCTAGTTTCACTTCGCAGGACATTCTTCAAATGGCCGTGTGCCTTACTGCATGCCCTATCGCACAAACCCTGTGGCTTGTGCAGTCCCTGTCTCTGCTCCTTCGTAAGTAATATTCCAGCTTCCCCTGTTACCTTAAGGAAAGCATCAAAATCCCTGTGTCTATTGTTAACTAATGTTTTAAGGAAGACTACAGGATCCACCTTTGCCCAATTTACAAAGTATCCATTAGTACTAGCAAGGTTTATGTTGAACTTATAAATTGTTTCCTTCTTGTTGGTAGTTCTAGCTACCCTCTCTACAATCGGGTAGTGATCACTCAACAATATTTCGCATGCTTTACAAATACTTACGTTACAGGGGTACCTATTTGACATCAGGGCAAAATCAATTATCGAATTACAACCCCTCCCATTAAAAGTAGGCTCAAAGGGTACAGGGGGTGTGCACAATTCATTTGCGTACCCCAGATCAAATTGGAAAACTATTTCATTCAACAAGTCCCCCACAGTTGTATGCGAAAAGTGGGTCAATGTGTCTTGCTTATCCTTACCAAGGCCGCAAATGCCCTGTTGGCTGTGTTGACACAAAAAACAGTTGAAATCACCCACCCATACAATACACATATCCCCGGACATTTGTTCTTTTACGTAACTCAACATTTGACATAGGTCCATCAAAACCTATGTGGTCTGAGTTTTAGGGATGTTATTATAAAGATTTTTTAACACTGTGTCCTTTTCTCCCCCAAGCTCACTGATAGAATCTGGTAAAACTCGGCCTCGCTCACAAGCTTCACATTAGTCACCCCCGCCAGATTGGAAACATAGGTACATAAACCCCCTTTATTTTGCCCCTGCTTACTAATGCAGGCTGGTCTGTTTTAAAGAGCGAAAACAATTAATGTGTATTTCTTGGGTTACCCAGGTTTCTTGGAGGCAAATTATAGCATATTCTTCTATGAAGGTTAACCACTGAGAGTCTCTCACCTTGAATGAGAGGCCCGCAATATTCCAAGATAATATTTTACAGACTTTGTGATTTCCGGTCTTTGTCTGCCCTTCCCCTGTAACAGTGGTGGTTGTGTTTTTTCCTAACGTATCCACCGTCGTGATCTGAGTTATTTCTTTATTAAATCTATTTTCACTATTAGCTTGGGTTTTAGCTGCCACTCCATGTTTATCCCCTCCCTCCATTGTATCTTCTGAGGGTGACATGCGTTCACTTACTTTTTCGTATGGAGTAACATGACCATATCCCTGTACACCCAGGATATCACCTTGTGTGAGTAACCATTCCTCCCTCCTTTCACCACCCCTCTTCCCATACAGTACATTTGGTCAATCTAGATCTTCCATTGACTCTAACAGATCAAATCGGTCCTGAAGAGGGACAATCCATGGTTTTCTTAGTTCGTTACAGGAGTACCTTGTATGGTTTTTTGGGGGGTACCTATGTAGAGGGGGATAGATGGCCCCTAAGGGTAAAACATTAACTTCGTTCTACTTAAAAGATATGTTCCCCAGCCTATTTAGGATTGTACACACTAGCCTTAGATCACTGAACGTCAGGACTATGCAATCTCCCTGGAGGATTTTTCGTTCCTTCACCACCCACATAACCCGTCTAGCCATTTCTAAGGTTTTAAATAATGCATTGCTAAGATCAGTGTGTCTTCCTAGCCAGTGCAGTGATTTATTACGAAGTTCCTCCCAAGATTCCTGCTCTGGTGTATGCATTACAGGGACATTGGCCAAGAATACTATGTAGGGTGTAGGTGCCGGCGATAGGTAAAGATGATCACCCACTGGGATCTCTGATGATGACTTCGTCCTCATCGGTAAAGCCCCTGAGCTGGTACCAGAATTGTTTTTACCAACTCCATACATATTTGGGCTGGTTTTCACTTGTTGTTCACTACTGGAGGGAATAGATTTTTGGAGTGACGATCTAGGTGGTGAGTGGATCTGGAGTGACTATAGGTCTTATACCATTGGATACATTTGGGAGGATCCCTATCTCTGGGTTTGATGGGATACCACTACCTTGTGTGCTCACATCCCCTGTTGTGGTTTTATTAGTTCCTTTTAGGCATCCGTCTAGATTTGCCACTCTATCAGTTTGCTTGCCCAGAGCTCCGACCATATAGCCATACACTTCATCGGTTTTCTTTGAAATTTTTCTAGTGCTAGTGCTTATCCCTCAATTTGCATATTCAAAGTAGGTTTTCCTGAACTGCCAATGTTTTTACGTGCAGATGTTTTTGGTACTAGTTGTTTGCCAGGGGTTTTCCTTTTCTTCAATATTAATTTCTTGGGCCGGTTTACCGGGTTCTTCCCTGCAAATTCCAAAGCTAATATGTCCTCTGCCATGACCAGGTTCTTAATACGTTTGGATGGTGGTTGGGGATCCTCCTCTAGATCACTCACCTCTAGGTGGTCAGAAATCTACTGTATGCACCCATTCTGATTGCACTGAACAATATAATTCTTATGTATGGGAGTAATGGAGAGATTCAGTAGGCTCGGAAGTGCTGTGCCTTCCATTGACGCCGAGCTCCTCCCTTTTGTAATTGTCTCCTCCACCGTAATAATTTGTTCTTCTATAGCATCCATAGCACCAATCAGGTAAGTCAGTAGTGATGTTTGTCCCTCTAAATTTAAGTTTGAATTTGCCGTTTTGGCTGTCTGCCTCATTTTCTTTTTACTCATTGCTTAAGTACTAGTAACACCCCAGTGGTACAGTTTAATCTTACACATGCATATGTCCATTCAGCCCGTTCATGTATTTCCAGCCCGGCTTAGGGGGGTTGCCCAGCCCAGCCTCTAACGGTCTCTGACGGGCTAAGACTGGCCCGGTCTTCGACCGTGCTACATCCGCGCACATCCCCTGTTGCGTGGCTGGGTCTGTATTAAGTAGCGAGGTCCAGGGTCCGGGCAGAAACTGCTGGTTGCTCTCCGGTGCCCCAGCAGGGACTGTCCCAAAAGTGCAAAGTGCGGATAGCAGAAACGTTGCAGAGCCGTCTCATCAAATTTGTTTATAGTTTTTGTTTATTGGTTGGTTTAGTTTTAGTTTGAATTATTTGTATCAGTTGAATCCTCCTATGGTAAATGCTAATTAAGGTTTTATTTTTGATGTATGTTTTATAGTTTTTAATGTAAACATATTTCTAAGTATATACTTATTGATATTTAGGTTGGAGTTGAAATGTTTGTAGTTAATGCTAACGTTTTTGGGAGTTGTCAAAATGGATTCTCGATCTTGAAACCAAGTACCCTAAGGGACACAATCAGGATAAGGAATTAGCAACACATTTAATCGAAGAGTAATGAGACAACTAATGTGCTATTCCGAAATCTGTGTTCCAAGCCATGATGTTAAAGAATTCATTTGAATTGTGTTAATCTGTGTTTTAATTAGGGTACAACTGTGCTCTTGTTTAATCCATAATTTCTTGGGTTTTTTTTCTTCCCTTTTCACAGGAGCAAAGGAAGGGGCCCAATGTATCTTCACGGGCATCTCATTGGCCGCCTACCCTTTTCATCACCTCTACAGGGAACGCACATTTGGAAGAATAGATAAGAATTTCTCACCAATTTCAACTTTTTTTTCACTTTGTTATTCACTAGTACATGTGGTACTTATGTATTGTATACAGATTACGTTTTTTGCCACTTGACTGTGACAGTCCCATGAGCAAGGTCTAAGTGTAGACTGAAACGCGAAGGGAATGCATTGCTGGCTTGCAGTTAATAAATGCTCATTTGAATGACCAAATTGGATTGGAGATTCATTTCTTGGGAAACAGAAATACTAATATATATATATATATATATATGTAAAAGAGATGTCTGACACATCTCAAGACGAGCCCTGACCCACGAGGAAGAGGTACCTTTACTTGTCAGAGCATTGGGACATGAAGCGAGAAGCTTCTTTAAAAGGGTGCCCTCCGGCTGCTGAAAAATCACACAAACCGAGTTTGCATTGGAAGGGCCTCCAGGAGGGGCCCGCCCGAACTTTGTGGATGGATATTTTTGCGCAGCCAGGGTTTGCCGAGGATTTCGCCTCAGCACGACAGACTTGAGCCAACGACTTGGGGAAACATGAAAGGTGCTGGATATTCGAGTGGTAGTGGAATTTTAACTATACACTGTGACCGAGGTATGGAACACTATCCTTTTAAAAGCATGTTATGCACTCGGGACATTTGTATTGACTGAAATTTTGCCAAATTCGGCAGTGAAACCAGTATAAATTCAAAGGACAAATAAAAGGAGCATTCTGGGCAATGTAGTCCCTGACGAACTGACATTATCTTGAACAATCAACAGCAGAGGAAACTGTTATATTGGCACCACTGGGGGGCTACTTTTAACCTTGTGCACTGTGAAGTACTCTCCTCTGCTGCTCCGTTTGAAAAGAACATGAATGAAAAAAAAACTTAAACTGTCCCTTTAACTGGAATGAATGGACTGAGTCCCTTTTCACTGTCCTTAGAGTTACGTTACTTTAAAACCGAACGAACCCACGGACTTGCAGCTAATGGCATTTGATGAACAGTTGTTAAACTTGAAACGCATTATGCCTGTGTTCTTCTTGAATGAAAAGAACTCTTTCAAGCTCTGTTGGTGTGGCTCGTGTAGCGTGATGGATTGCGCACGTCTTTGTTTGATATATATATATTCACTGAAAAAAACCGTAGGTTTCACACCAGTTATAGTTAGGAATTAGCATTTAAAAAATGTCACTGACCATGTCATGAGTGATGTAATATGTGACGTCATCAGCAGTGCATTGCACGCGCAAGTTATAGTGAGTCCAACTAACTATATCGTGGGAATTTCAATGGTTTTATGCGAGTAAAATTTCCAGCTGACTATAACTGGTGTGAAACCTATAGTTTTTTCAGTGAATTTAATAGGTTTTTTAAATGCTAATTCCTAGCTATAACTGGTGTGAAACCTATGGTTTTTTCAGTGAATTTCATAGGTTTTTTAAATGCTAATTCCTAACTATAACTGGTGTGAAACATATGAATTTCAAAGGTTTTGTAAATGCTAATTCCTAACTATATATAGGGCCTCAAACCTATGAAATGTAATATTGTTTATAATGAATCCTATATTGTATATTTATATAATACTATTTTTTTATTAAAAAATGTAAAAAAAAAAAAAATTGCCGTGGAGCGCTCCCGGGGCCCGTACCGGGGAGCGCCCCGGTCAGCGCAATTTTGCGGTACGCCCCGGGGCGCGTACCGGGGAGCGTCCCATTACCGCTATTGCCACGAACGAAAACATCCTCGTGACGTATCGCGTAGCCGCTTCCGCGTGATACGTACGGCGTAAGCGCGCCCAGAAGCAACCACGCGCATACGAATGTGCTACGTAAGCGCCCCGGGACGCGGCCCGGGGCGCGCCCAAACATCATCGTGACATATCGCGAAGCCGCGTCCGCGTGATACGCACGGCGTAAGCGCACCCGGAAGCACTCGAGCGCATACGATCGCGCAACGTAAGCATCCGACGCGCTTACGCGACGAGCCCCGGGGGCGCATAGCGTAAGCGCGTCGGGTCATGTGACCTGAAAATAACACTTTTTATTGGTGCAGAACAGTTTTGGTTTTCAAATGATGAAAGCCCGGGTCATGTGACCTGAAAATAACACTTTTAATTGGTCCAGGACATTTTTTTTTTCCAAATGATGAAAGCCCCCACCTTTTTTCCTTATTCAGACTTAGTCCTTTGACTGAGAAAGACCTGTTTGGAGATCTGTGACTAATATTTTGTACTTTAAAATGGCTACATTAGTAGCAGCAGCTGGAGCATCTGCACCACCACCACCACCACCACCACCAAGAGGACCACCACAACATCACATTGGTGGTCAAGAAGAAGAAGAGGAGGAGGAGGAGGAGGAGGAGGAGGGGAGTAGGACATTCCTGCCAGAAGACAATACCCCATATAGGCCAAAGCAGCACATTGTATGGGAGTTTTTTTCCATCCCAGAGGGCAAGAAGAAAGTGAATGCACCAAAGGTGACTTGCCAAATCTGTGGCCCTGAACTTTCAAGGGGGAACCCTAATAAGAAATATTCATTTGGCAATAAGACCATGATTCGGCACATGCAGCGCAAGCATCCCAACAACTATGCTGCGGCAGAGGTGAGAGAACTGGCCAGTAACCCTCCCCAATCTTCACCCAGCACCTCCAAAAGAAAGCAACCCACTCTATCGGGACCAGAGACAAGGGAGATGGTCCCAAACATACAACCACAGTTTGGTGAATTCAAGATCACTTGTATTTTTTGTGGTAAGACCATCACCTATGGTGAGCAGAGCATAAAGCTCATCAACCGTGCTGGTGACAACCACAATTGCCCCAAAAAAACAATATTTTCCTTATTTTTCTTTGCTCCAGTTGAGCCGTTTACAATTCCCTGTTTTTTTCTCCCCATAAAAATAACCAAAAAAATATAAAATAGTTCATAAAAGCCAAAAAAAGTACAAAATGTTCAAAAAAACATTTAAAAAAATATAAAACAACAAAAAGAAGAAGAAAACCAGTTCTTTTTAGAACTACCTCCAATTTATAAAAAAAAGGCTACATTTTAAAGAAAATCTGTCATTCTTTTTTCCCCATGGTACGCTCCCCGGTACGCTCCCCGGTGTGCGTACCGGGCTATCCCCCCACGAAAATCGAAAAAAAATATTTTTTTTTTTGCCCTGCGAAGCCCTTTTATGGCCCCCACATCAAACCTATGGGGTCAGGGGGAGTCTACCCTGCCCCCTTTTGGTCATTTCCCCCTTTGTTTTTGCCACCTCTTGTGTCTCGATCCTACCGAGACACAAGATGGCGGCCGCTCCGGACTGTTTGGAATGTTGACAGACACCCGAGAGCCAATCAGCTTTCCGCGCGCGAACTCACGTAGCGCGCTGGTACGCGCCCCGGTGCTCGTACCGGTGCGTGCTTATAGATATATATATTTTTTTGAACCTAAATTACTCAAAATCCTCTGGAGCACATATCTTGAGACATAGCAAAGGCACATCGGGCTACCAGTCCCTACGATTTTGCCAAGTTTCGTGGGAATCCATTCAGCCGTTCGGGCTAAAAGTGAGTCCAACCGCCCTATGGAAATTAACACGGGGAAAACACGTTTTGGGACCCCCCTTTTATCTCGGCCCCCGCTTGACGAATCCCCCCCCAAACTTTCAGGGAAGGAGCGGAGCGGAGCTGCCCATTTTCTTGGAGAAATTCAGCCAATTCCGTCAATCAACGCCAAAGTTATTACCAATAGAATGTTGCAGATTTCCTATGGAAACTAGGTCCTAACTATAACTACCTACTGGCAACCGCCAGTAGGTAATATATATATATTCACTGAAAAAAACATAGGTTTCACACCAGTTATAGTTAGCTGGAAATTTTACTCGCATAAAACAATTGAAATTCCCACGTTATAGTTAGTTGGACTCACTATAACTTGCACGTCTGCAATGCACTGCTGATGACGTCACATATTACATCACTCATGACAGTGTTTTAAAAAAAAAAAATGATTGGTTAACTGGCTTATTAAGTGTATCTTAGTGAATACATATATTAGCGAGTAATGTTTAAATATTTAAATATATGCATGAGTGATGTAATATGTGACGTCATCAGCAGTGCATTGCAGACGTGCAAGTTATAGTGAGTCCAACTAACTATAACGTGGGAATTTCAATGGTTTTATGCGAGTAAAATTTCCAGCTAACTATAACTGGTGTGAAACCTATGGTTTTTTCAGTGAATTTCAAAGGTTTTTTAAATGCTAATTCCTAACTATAACTGGTGTGTAACCTATGGTTTTTTCAGTGAATATATATATATATAAAATTTCTATGGCAAAATGAAACCCCTCATTTTGTTCCTTTTCAAATTAAATGTATTAAGTGTTACCACTTTATTCCAATCAAGATGACTTCAGGTGTGCCATACTTTTGTCATAAGTAAGACTGTTAGCGTTCTACTTGTTCTTTAGAACACTCTGGGACATTCTGTCATTGGGCTATAGTTGGGCTACATCTGGCTGATATTGGGCTACATTTGAGCTCTTTTGTCTCTGGTGGCCATCTTGGGAGACTGCATATCAGAATTTTTTTTATGAAATATAAGAGGATTTGAGAAGTCACTCAAAATGTGCCCTAATTTTTCTTTCTTCAGCACTAATCATAATTTCAGTGGCAAAATGAACCCCCTCATTTTGTTCCTTTGCAAATTAAATGTTTTAAGTGTTAACACTTTATTCCAATCAAGATGACTTCAGGTGTGCCATACTTGTGTCATAAGTAAGAGTGTTAGCGCTCTAGTTATTCTTTAGAACACTCTGGGACATTCTGTCATTGAGCTATAGTTGGGCTACATCTGGCTGATATTTGGGCTACATTTGTTTTTTTTGTCTCTGGTGGCCATCTTTGGGCTACATTGGGCTACATTGGGCTACATTTGGGGTCTAACATATATATAGCCCAATGTAGCCCAATATATATTTTTCAAAGTAAATTTTCGTAAAAACCACTGGAGCATATATCTTGAGACATAGCAAAGGCACATCGGGGTACCAGTCCCTACAATTTTGCCAAGTTTGGTGGAAGTCCATTCAGCCGTTCGGGCTAAAAGTGAGTCCAACCGCCCTATGGAAATTAACATGGGGAAAACATGTTTTGGGACCCCCCTTTTATCTCGGCCCCTGCTTGACGGATCCCCCCGAAACATTCAGGCAAGGAGCGGAGCGCAGCGAGGCAAAGTTAAGGAAAATTACAGGCAGATCCCTCATTCGGCGCCAAAGTTATTCCCAATAGAATGTTGCGGATTTCCTATGGAAAACGATCCTAACTATAACTACCTACTGGCGACCGCCAGTAGGTAATATATATATATATAGATATATATATATATATATTTTTTTTTTTGGTGCAATGTTGTCTTGTAACAGGATCGCTCTGCAGCGGGTGCCGGCGTTGGGCCAGACCAATGGCCAAAAAACAATTTTTGGTACAAAGGATGCCGCACACAGCAACTTCAGTTCACAGATTTATTTTAGTGCCCAGTCTAACACCAACGCGTTTCAGCCTGATGGCCTTGCTCAATAAATCTGTGAACTGAAGTTGCTGTGTGCGGCGTCCTTTGTACCAAAAAAAAGAAAAAGAAAAAAAAAAGAAATATATATATATATATATATATATATATATTACCTACTGGCGGTCGCCAGTAGGTATATATAGTTAGGATTTTTTCTCTATGGGATTTTTGAAAATTCTATGTCTAATAACTTTGGCGTTTGTGGACGGAATTGGCTGAAATTTTCAGGAAAATGGAACATTTTGTTTCTGAGCAGCCACTGAAAATTTGTGGGGGGGTCGTCAAGGGGGGGCCGAGAAAAAAGGGGCTTCCCAAAACTTGTTTTTCCCATGTTAATTTCCATAGGGCGGTTGGCCTCACTTTTAGCCCGAACGGCTGAATGGATTTGCACGAAACTTGGCAAAATTGTAGGGACTGGTAGCCCGATGTGCCTTTGCTAGGTCTCAATATATGTGCTCCAGTGAATTTTGAGAAATGAACGTTCAAAAAAATATATATATCTGTAAGCGCGCTACGGGCAGCGCCCCGGTTCGCATACCTGACGCGGAACGGAACTTCGCGAAGCGAAGCTGATTGGCTCTCCGGTGTCTGTCAACATTCTAAACAGTCCGGAGCGGCCGCCATCTTGTCTCTCGGTAGGATCGAGAGACAAGAGGAGGCCAAAACAAAGGGGGAAATGACCATAAGGGGGCATAGTAGATCCTCCCTGACCCCCTAGGTTTGATGTGGAGGCTTTAAAAGGGCCCCGCAGGGCAAAAAATAAATTAATTTTTTTTAGTTTTTTTTGCGTGGGGAGCGCCCGGTACGCGCACCGGGAAGCGGTCCGGGGAGCGTACTATAAGGAAAAAAGAATGATAGACTATGATATTTTGAAATATTGTATGTTTATTGATTGTTCTTTTTGTTGTTTTTTTTATTTTTTTATTTAAGTACCAGTATTAATGATTATTAAAAATCAATGTATTTTTGGAATTGTGCACAGTATACTATAAGTCTGACTTTACATTATAATCAATTTGGTACTAGTTTATGAATTACATATAAAAATGATTAAAGACTCAAACAATTTTTTAATATTACATATAATTGTATTTTTCGGATTGTTTTTCAAAATTTAATAGAACATCTAACATTTGACTGTCCGATATGTCCTCTTGTTGAGTGAACATATCTTCCCACATTTGACCGTCATCATAATGAAGTAAATGATCCACAGATTCTACACATTGTAGAAGTTCATGGTCTCGTGATTCATCCATGAATTCCAAGTCAATGGGTTCAATTATTTCCTCATTGTTCATGTCTAGGACAATTTCAAAGGAAGCGTTCTGTTCTCCTTGCATTTTTGTGCTGAAATTTGAATAAAAAAAATATATATCAGTAGAGATAGGGCACTGTTGGGTTTAAGTTCAGACAGGTACTTTTGAGGCATGAAGTAGTACTATTAAAAAGTGCCTGTGAAAACGCCTATGTAAATTCATAATTATTCCACAGAAACCTAAATCAATCCATAATTATAATAAACAAGCCTTTCTCAATGTCTAACTCTTACAGAGGGATAGTATATAACTATCTGAAAATGTTTTCAAATTTATAAAATAATATCTTACCTTTTAAAAACAAGTTTAAGTTGTGAGTGAAAATGATCTTGCAATGTAGTTCAGGAAGTAGTAGTCAAAATGGCTGTGTTTTTCTCTCTTTTTTTTATATATATTCAGGTATATGACCAATCAAATGTCAGGTAAAAAAAGTAGAAAATGAAAGTAACATTTTAATTGGTTGTCAATTCCAACACTTCAGATGTGTTTTGTGAAGTAATTTACCTCAGGGTATTTAGAGAGGTCTACCGGCTAAATGGCTAAATGGTATTCCTGTGGAAAAGTAAATTTTGCCATGTTCTGTGTCCCTACGCCTCATCCATCATGTGTTATGTGTGCATGATCAATATGCATATGTTATTCCCCATTTCTGATTAAAGACGCAATTACAGTTGTGTCCACCTCTAGTATGTTAGTTTCCAGTCCTCGTGAATACTACGAATATCAGGCCTATGTAAGTAATGTTGCCACGTTTCTCAGTGTGCACGTTATTCAATTATAAAGTCCCCGTTTCCAGGCCTCAAAAAGGGCCCGGACCACAGATTCAGCTCCTGTCTCCTGAAAGCCTCGCTGAGGAGCGATACAGCCCCCACCTGTATCCTCGACCCTTCACTTACTTCCTGCCTTGCAGTGCCCGGTGCACCCCGGCTCTGCCTCTGAGTCTGCCAAAAGTATGTTATAGTTCCTGCTATCAGTTCAGTCCTCCTCCTTTGCATTCCTAAGCTACTGAACTGCATCAATAGTTTCCGTCATTGTCTAGCCTTCTCGTCTCCACGTTAGAGAAATACTGTATTTAATGGTCATTTAATACTCTTCACGCACTACATGTAGAATAATGCATGGTCCAGTCTTAGAATCAAGTTAGCTTTTCCCCTCATGACTTCTAGTTTATATCAACATGTTCCCTAAACATTAGATACCAGATAGGGTTTAGGTACATGTCGCTCCGACCCTCCAGACTCTAGTCTCTGCTCCTAGCACAGAGTTCGTAGCCCCCAGCTTCTCCTAGTAACACGTCATTGCTAGTTTTCGCGCACCATTAGATTAGAGGTCCCGGCTCCTCAGGTAGCCCCCTCCTATGTGTCCGCCCATTCATGACATATTCTGTTACGTTTTGCATCACATGTCTAAGTAAACTCCCAGTTACACCTCTTATTACTGTTATCTCTCGCGACTGCTACGCGTCACGCCTTCTACTCCACCTACTGTTACGCCTACTGCAATGTAATGCTATGTGTTTGCGCTATGTATATAAGTCAATGTTTTGTTATTAAATGTTAGCGCGCTCATCCCAGACCAAGCCCCGGCAGCTGCTGGGCCCCAGTTGTCCTGCTGGGCCTTATTGTCCTATTCCCATGCAGGTTGTCCTGATCCTGTCCTTATGCTGTAATAAACCTGCAGAAACTCCTACTACCTCGAATCTTGACTCTTATTTATTGAGCTATCTGTTATGCTATAAGTCTAGTCAAAAATAGGGTATTATTTATTTATTTACCACATAATGGCGCCCGAACAGGGACTTGCCCTTTCCCCACGCGTCGGTGAAGCCACGCCGACCCCCTGACCCTCTGCAGTCGTGACGGAACCATACTGGCCAAGTGCAGATATTTCTGCTTCAAGTAATCCCTCAGGCCCACGGAGGAGACGGAGGAGGCGGTCCAGCATCCGAACGAGACGGTGGAGGAACGCGGCGAGTCCCGACCAGAGCCCAAGCCGAGAGTCCAAGGTCCGAGGTATCCGGAGGCCCACCCGTAACTAAAGTCCGAAGTCCGAAGTTCGTCGTCGTCGTCCAGTCCAGTCCGAGGCCTTCCGTTCCGTGCTGCCCGGTGAGTACCATTGCTGGGGTAGTGTCTAGACAGGGTCAGTCTAAATTGACTCCTGGTCCGTGGGTTGGTGGTACCCAAGCCCACAAACGAAGTGTTCACCTAGGTGGATACGGGTCTTGATGTGTTCCTTTATGGGACCGGTATGTTCCGTACTGTTACAGCAGTGCATCCAGTATCTCTAGTCTGTTCCGTTCTCGAGAAAATCTGTTCGGTTTCTGTTCTCAGTATTCCAGGTAATATTCTGTTCGAACTGTTATTTCATAATGTTCTTCATGTATTTTAATGTTGTGGTATGAGTGTGATGTGATTTCGTGTTTTTATTGTGTATTGTATTGTGTCCAGATTACAGTTCAGTCATGCCTATATTTTCCAAGTTACGTCAGTTAAAAACTAGAAAGGGTCTGCTGGAAGCAGCAGTTCCTGTTCCGCCTAGGGACAGTCCAGGTCACTTTATGTATCAGAAACATGGCATAAGTGCCATATTGTATCTAGATTTATGGGTAGAGTATACCAAACAGTTAGAAGAAAAGTATAGATGGCCCGTATCGGGTACATGGGATGCCGAATGTATCATGCGAGTAGAAGAAGCATTATGGAAAAAGAAAGCCAGACAGTCACAGAAAGATGCCATCGAGTTATGGCGTAAGGAAGCGCATAGAAGAACGGAAAAGGAAGTCAGAAAGTCAGAGTTAAGTAGAGAATCCCAAGAACGAGCCCAAGAAAGAGAATTAATCGAGATAGGTGAACAAGTCAAAGCCGAACAGTCAGACAGACAGAGGCATGCCCTTATTAAGGGTATGTATCCTCTCCTTGCCGAAGGTTTGCCAAAAGCGACCCCAGAGGCATCTAGTAATTTCCCGCCACCATTAGTTCCGACCAAGCTACGTCATAAACCGACCGCAGCTGATATTTTTATTTCGTCCTATTTGGACGACACAGTTCCAGAATATGCAAATCCAGTTCGCGCTCCACCTGTCCCTGTAAATCAGGCACTTCCCGTTCCTCCAGACACCGGAGTACCTGTTACGGTACCCCCGGGTCAGCCTGCCATACAAGTTCAGCCCACGTTACAATTACCGACCCTGCAAGCACGAAGAATGTCAGTCGACGATTCTAGTCTAGGGGCCGCAGGAGGAGGTCCTCCTCAAACCCCGCCGCCACACAAGCGTTTATCAGCACTCGAATTACATGCTCAAGCATCACAGCGTACTCCAAAAAGTAATAAGTCTGTTACAGAAATCAGACAAGCCCTTGCCGAATGTGTCTATGACACAGTCCCAGGCGAGTATAATATGGTTTTATATTCCGTACGCGTAAGAAGGGTGACCGAGTATCTAGTCACCTTACCAAATATGAAAGAAGATCTAGACAGAATATATCGTTTCATCCGTACAGGGGATGATCCAGAAAGTATTGGCGAGATTATGTCTCAAAGGAAAGCCGAGATTCAGCTCATGATATTAAAGTTCCTGATCAATTGTTTAATAAGAGAACAAGATTACCCGTCTAAAGATCCCGCCGAAATGAGAATCTTGACAAGGTGGAGTGATAATATAGCCGAGGGTAAGCACAAGACCATTAGTGCCATGGAAAGTATGTACAAGAAAATTCGTAAAGAAGTAATAAGGTTACACGAACAGCGTAAAGCAGCACAAGTAAGCGAGAAAGAAAGTATCTCTGATCCTGAAGAGGAAGACGAGAATCCCGCCAGAATAGCGTATGTAGGAAAATCCAGATTTCCAGATCGCCATTTACGTCCAGAACCTAAGTCTATTTTTCATCATCCAGCACCAGAACGAGGCTCTTTAGAACAAGTATTTCAAGCTACCGATCACATTCTGAAATCACGAGTCGGTTATAGCGAATTAAGTACCATGCACGAACAAGAACTAGCCCGATCAGCAGTCCGATGGATTACTGATTCTACCACTTTTCCAGACGAAATAGTGGCACAAATGTTTCTGAAACTGCCCCCAGCCGAGCAACGACTGGTGGGTATGTATATGATCCAGCACCTCATTACTCTGTATGAGGGTCAACATTCTGATCCAGGCCCGTTACATGATATCCTGAACGAGTTACTCCAGTCTAGATTTGAGAGGTCTAGGTACCGATTTAATTAGTGTCATTCTAGAACAGCGCCACAAGTATAGAACGTTCCTGAACCCGCATTTTGTTCATGTCTCACCCCCAGAAAGTAAACCATTCTACATAGACAGACAGAATCCGCTACGAGAAGTCCACCCAGTCCAAGGGGCGGGTGGCGTAATGCAACGAGTGTTTGTATACACTCCGATTTCAAAGATGGAACTTCTTGAAATGAAGAAATTAATTCCCTGTCATGACAAAGATCCAGCAGGGTTCCATAGAGAATTAAAAGACATGCTCCGTATGGGAGAATACACTTACCCAGATATCATTAAAATGTTAAAGGTCCTGCTACCCGCAGGGGTGTATGAAAAGTTAAAGGAAAAAGAATGGGAGGTGGGAGAGAAAAAGATCGATTGGACAGCTCTAGAAGCTGAAGACAAGGCACGAGTACCAGGTACCGGTCTTGGAGATAAATGTAAAGAATTACCAGAATTATTGATTCAAGTTTTACCCAGATTACTGACAACTAGGAAAGAAGACTGGGATGCAATCTCAGCCTGTAAACAGAAACAAGATGAGGATATTAGTGATTTTTATTCTAGATTTGAGAAATGTTTCAGTATTAACAGTGGTCTCAAGACAAGTAGTGAGTCATACCCTCATCTTTTCGTTACCAAATTAGTCGAGAATTCAAGTCCACAAATTAAAAACCGAGTTTTGAAAGTCGAAAGCACCTGGCAAGCAAATACTCCGTCCCAGATGCTCCAGATGCTCCAGTATCACCAGAATAGAATCAGAGAAGAGCAAGAACACGAGAGAAAACGTATGAAAGACACGAAAATGAAAGTGCTAGTTGCACAATCTATTCCTCAAGACAGTCAGAAGAGGGGTCCGAATCAAGCCAGTCATCCTGCGGCTCCCGTTAGAGGGAACTGCAATTATTGTAAACAGCCAGGTCATTTTATAAACGAGTGTGCAGTTCTGAAACACAACATAGCTACTGGTAAGACTAAAGAAAGACCACGTCCGCCAAGACAAGAACAAGTTTCACAGACTCCTCAGTCACAGAATGCACCACAGACAGTTACAGTACCGCAGCCTATTGCTGCAACACAGCACGTTACATCGCAGATGTACCAGTATGCACAGTCCGAGTATCCAGAGTACCAGTCATATTCATGAAACAGCCTAGAGAGGGAGGTAGGCTTGCCTCTCATCGAGATACCTGTAGACCAAGAAGGTCCCTATGTTCATAGTCAAGTATTAGGGAAAGACAGAAAGTTTTTGATCGATACAGGGGCAAGTAGGACCACAATTAGTCACGCCGAAGTTCCAGGGGCTCCGCTCTCAGGCTCAAGAAATGTTTCCCTTGGATTTTCAGGAAAACCCATAGTTAATGAGATATCAAAACCAGTTACTCTAGAAGTAGGTCCATTGTCCCGTACTACTGATCTGTTACTTACTAAGTCATGTCCAGAAAATCTATTAGGCATTAAGACACTGAAAGAATTAGGTGCAGTTATTTGCTGTTCCCCAGAGGGAATACGTCTGTTCCTACGTGACTTTAAGGGTCACTATGTATTACGAGATTTTGATTCCAGATTGTCTAATGTTCCGCAGCATTTATGGGCGCAAGGTCCAACTGATGTAGGTTACATGCAAATCACACCCTATCGTGTGACTCTCAAACCAGGTGTAGTGTTACCACGAATCAGGCAGTACAGATTGCCACCTGAGGCTGTAGCAGCCTTATCCAAAATTATTGACGAGCTCATGGTTCAAGGAGTAGTTGTAGAAACTGACTCCAATGTGTGTAATTCTCCGATCATTCCAGTCATGAAACGTACTGATCCAAATGCACCCCCAGTATATCGATTAGTGATTGATTTACGAGAGCTTAATAAATGTATTATTCCTCAGTACCCAGTTGTTCCAGACATTTCTTCCCTGTTAACAGCCATTGATTCCGAAGCCATGTTTTTCACTGTCATTGACCTCAAGAATGCATTTTTTAGTGTTCCAATTCATCCAGACAGCCAGTTTCTTTTCGGATTTTGTTTAAATGGAAGGAGCTATATGTTTACACGCGCTCCTCAAGGTTTCACAGAAAGCCCTAGTATTTACAGTCAAGCACTCAAGAGACAACTAGACAACATTCACATGCCAACTGACACTGCCCTGCTCCAGTATGTCGATGATCTACTGATCACAGCCCGTTCTGAACGTGACTGCGAGCGTGCATCACTTACAGTTCTGTATTTTCTAGCCGAGATGGGGCACAAGGTGTCACCTTCGAAGCTTCAATTCTGTGTCCAGCAAGTGGTATACTTGGGACACTTGCTGTCCAAGAGGGGTAGGCAGTTGACACCCGACCGTATCCAGTTAATAGCGAGTCTTCCCCAGCCCAGAACCCAGAAGGAGGTACGTGCCTTTATCGGCCTTACTTCTTATTGTAGACAATGGATTCCCCAGTATGCATTCCTAGCCAAGCCACTGATACAGTTAACGACACAGGAGGCAGCCGTATCGACTGTCCTCCCTTGGACATCTGACCATACACTTAGTTTTAACGAGTTAAAGAAAGCTCTATGTCAAGCTCCAGTTCTAGCTACACCGAACTACAGTAAGCCTTTTACACTTTTCGTTACAGAACGCGAAGGTACAGCATTATCTGTTCTCACACAAGATCAAGCAGGTCAATACAAGCCCTGTGCTTATTTTTCGAGCACATTAGATCCAGTCGCCCAGGCGTTGCCTGCGTGCCTCAAGTCAGTTGCAGCCACAGCACTAGCTATCAGACAAAGTGATTCTATAGTTTTAGGACATTCCTTGACAGTACAAGTTCCACATTCAGTAGAAGTTCTTTTAAACCGAACACAAACTCAGCATTTGACAATTGCACGTTTAACAGGTTATGAATTGACACTGTTCCAGCCACACATAGAAATTAGACGCTGCAACGTCCTGAATCCTGCTACACTGTTACCATCAGTTAGTTCAAATCCAGACACACATGATTGTGTGGAAGTAGTTAACATTACGACAAAGCCAAGACAAGACCTGACAGATATTCCGTTACCAGATCCTGACCTGACACTTTATGTGGATGGTTCATGTATGAGAACTAGTACAGGAGAACTAGTCGCCGCGTATGCAGTGACTACTGACACTGAAGTTATTGAAACACACCGTATTGATACTCTGTCCGCTCAAGCAGCAGAGCTAGTTGCTCTGACACAAGCCTGTATACATGCCAAGAACCTGAAGGTTAATGTTTACACAGATTCACGTTACGCATTCGGAGTTGTACACGACTTCGGAGTGCTCTGGCAGGAGAGAGGTTTTATGACTTCTCATGGAACCAAGATTCAGCATGGTCTCCTTATTCAAGCCCTGTTAGATGCCATACATTTACCGACATCTATTGCTATCATGAAGTGCAAAGCACATACGAAAGTTACTGACATTATTTCCCAAGGTAATGATTTAGCAGACCGCACAGCCAAGCTTACAGCACAGACTCCAGACATTCCAGTTAATCAGACACATATTCCAGATCTGACTACATGCATGACAGTTAAGGACCCTACTCAAGATGTCATAGATATCCAGTCACATGCTACCCCCGATGAAATCAAGAAATGGTCTGTACAAGGAGGGGTCCAGACAGATCAAGGATGGTTAACGAAGGGTAGAGCCACATGGTTTCTCCCCGATTCTATGGTTCAAGTCATTATCAATACCGCACATAGTCCAGCACATTTAGGAGAAAAAGCTATGTTAGACAGTATCCAGAACATTTGGTTCAACAAGCATTTACGAGCTGCAGCCAAGCAGAAAGTCCGTACCTGTATGATATGTTGTCAGTTTAATCCAGGTAAAAGTGTCCCGGTGGAACAAGGTGGTTTCCAGCCACCTGACCACCCTTTTGAGGTCCTCCAGATGGATTATATTCAAATGGAGCGATGTCGAGGTTTCAAGTATGTCCTTGTAGTTGTATGCGCCTTGTCCAGATGGACAGAAGCATATCCAGTCCCAGATTACACAGCCGCGACCACTGCCAAGCAGTTGGTTCGTGAATTCTTCCCTAGATATGGACTCCCTAGAGTCGTATATTCTGATAACGGCCAGCCATTCTCATCCGAACTCATGAAACATGTTTCCCTTTTGTTAGGGTACCAGTGGAAGTTCCATTGTGTACGCCATCCAGAAGCAGCTGGACTAGTCGAAAGGCATAATCAGACTCTGAAAATCCGTATAGCAAAAGTCTGTAAAGACAAGGGTGTGGATTGGTTAGTAGCTTTGCCAGTCGCTCTGTTTTACATGCGTATGGTCGCACATTCCAGATCAGGTCTGTCCCCGTATGAGGTCGTTTTCGGCCGCCCCCCTAACATGTGGGGTACTCCTAGACCCCGAAGTATTACCGATGTTTCATGTAATATGCTGACAGATTACCTAGCTTCCTTGATGTCTGCCCTCAACTCATGTCGTTCACAGGTTGCCGCCGCATTTCCAGACAATACCGAGGTGGCACCGCACGAGATCGTTCCAGGTTCCTTTGTAATGATCAGAAATTTCGACAGGTCAAGTCCGCTGGAACCACGTTGGAAGGAGCCACGTCAGGTCCTCTTGACCACCCGAACTGCCGTCAAGTTGGAAGGCAGGAAGGGGTGGGTCCACCTTTCTCATGTAAAACTTTTCAAAGGATCGAAAAACATTTCCAAGAACATTTCCCAGGATTCGAAGGATTGCCAGAACATTGTTTTAAAGGACTGTCCCGCACAAAACATTATTACAACCCCTCCCTTGTTAGAGAAAACTCCGCAACAGGAGTATAAGTTAAAGCTCAGGTCTAATAAGTCAGCCAGTTTGATTGTATAAGTCCTCCCCTAGGTGAAACGGTTAGACTGTTTCTGACATGTATAAAATAGACCCCCATAGTGAGAGAGTCAGTCAAAGCTCAATCAAATGTATCGTTTTTCTGAGTTTCGTATTATTCATCAGCATAATGATTTCCTGCACCAGCTATGCTTTCTATCTGTGTTTTCCAGTTCCTCATGTAAATATGACTGCTCATGCTACAGTAGAGCACACGTTTAGTGATCTGCCTCCTCACGAATATTCATACCGCCTCGCCATGCGTAATAACACATTTATCCGTATGTTACATTATTCACACCAGACCAGCAATGCCACTAATTGTTGGATGTGTGGTCGACTCCCCCCTTTCCAGACACCGAAGGGAGTTCTGCCACTGTTTCCTTATCCATTCTCACACAATGGTTCGTGTGGAGCATGGTTCACGTTAACGTCATCCTCAACAGATATGTCTTTTCTTAACAGTACATGTTTCCCAGACAAGCAAGGTTTCCCCCACAGAACAGGTTTAGATTTAGAAAATGAAGTATATAATTTAGGAAATTATTCGTCGAATTTCATGGTTCTGAATGTTCAGTCTGATACTACTCCAGACTCACCCGCTATTTCAGTACTACCAGTCAAAGGCGAATTATGTGTCCGTAGTTATGGTTCTGTACATATAGGTCATAGTGATTGTACTACTGTTATCAAGTATAGTGACAGTAGGAAATCTGTTTTCAAAGCTTCACGTCATTCTTATTTTATTTGTGGTCAAACTGCATATGTCCGTCTGCCCCTCGATTGGGAGGGAACCTGTTACATTGCTTTCCTACTGCCACCTGTTTTTCTAGCCCCACCTGACTATCATAGGAATTCTTTCTTAGTACACACTAGACACAAGAGAAATCTCCCGATTGTCGATTATACTGAAACCGCCGCAGAGCAATTCATTGATATAGATAAAGGTGTTTTCCCTTATTTAGGTACAGTTGTAAATAGTAAGCTCATTCGTAGGTTAACAAGAACCCTTGAAGCAGTAGTAGATGAGACTGCCTCTGCTCTAGGTAATTTAACTGAAGAGCAATCCTTTATGAGAATTGTCGTTTTACAGAATCGTCTCGTCCTTGACGTCATACTGGCCGATAGGGGCGGGGCCTGTAGAATTCTCGGATCCAGTTGTTGTATTTTCATTCCTAATAACGCGCTGTCTGTTTATTCAGCTATAACCAGACTCCATAAAATTGCCCATCTGTTACACCAAGATCTAGGCACCTGGACATGGTCCGGTTGGTTCTGGAATATAATTTCCGCATGGGGTTGGAAAGTCCTGTCCTTTTTAGGTATTGCAGTAGCGATCATATTTAGCTGCTGCCTCTGTATACAATGTGGCCCTGCGATTTGCAGCATGTGTGCTACTTCTTGTATTCCCAAGCCCCGTTCTAAATCTCGTTCCAAGACAATTCGAGACGAGCAAATGGTACTGTATGAAATGATAGACGGTATCATGAATATTGATGTTTCCTGATGGAAACGTAGTGACAAGGAGGGAATGTGGAAAAGTAAATTTTGCCATGTTCTGTGTCCCTACGCCTCATCCATCATGTGTTATGTGTGCATGATCAATATGCATATGTTATTCCCCATTTCTGATTAAAGACGCAATTACAGTTGTGTCCACCTCTAGTATGTTAGTTTCCAGTCCTCGTGAATACTACGAATATCAGGCCTATGTAAGTAATGTTGCCACGTTTCTCAGTGTGCACGTTATTCAATTATAAAGTCCCCGTTTCCAGGCCTCAAAAAGGGCCCGGACCACAGATTCAGCTCCTGTCTCCTGAAAGCCTCGCTGAGGAGCGATACAGCCCCCACCTGTATCCTCGACCCTTCACTTACTTCCTGCCTTGCAGTGCCCGGTGCACCCCGGCTCTGCCTCTGAGTCTGCCAAAAGTATGTTATAGTTCCTGCTATCAGTTCAGTCCTCCTCCTTTGCATTCCTAAGCTACTGAACTGCATCAATAGTTTCCGTCATTGTCTAGCCTTCTCGTCTCCACGTTAGAGAAATACTGTATTTAATGGTCATTTAATACTCTTCACGCACTACATGTAGAATAATGCATGGTCCAGTCTTAGAATCAAGTTAGCTTTTCCCCTCATGACTTCTAGTTTATATCAACATGTTCCCTAAACATTAGATACCAGATAGGGTTTAGGTACATGTCGCTCCGACCCTCCAGACTCTAGTCTCTGCTCCTAGCACAGAGTTCGTAGCCCCCAGCTTCTCCTAGTAACACGTCATTGCTAGTTTTCGCGCACCATTAGATTAGAGGTCCCGGCTCCTCAGGTAGCCCCCTCCTATGTGTCCGCCCATTCATGACATATTCTGTTACGTTTTGCATCACATGTCTAAGTAAACTCCCAGTTACACCTCTTATTACTGTTATCTCTCGCGACTGCTACGCGTCACGCCTTCTACTCCACCTACTGTTACGCCTACTGCAATGTAATGCTATGTGTTTGCGCTATGTATATAAGTCAATGTTTTGTTATTAAATGTTAGCGCGCTCATCCCAGACCAAGCCCCGGCAGCTGCTGGGCCCCAGTTGTCCTGCTGGGCCTTATTGTCCTATTCCCATGCAGGTTGTCCTGATCCTGTCCTTATGCTGTAATAAACCTGCAGAAACTCCTACTACCTCGAATCTTGACTCTTATTTATTGAGCTATCTGTTATGCTATAAGTCTAGTCAAAAATAGGGTATTATTTATTTATTTACCACATTCCAACCAAATTTGTGAAAATGGTAGGGATTGGTATGTAGTATGAGTTAATCTATATATGGTGACATTGTCTCCAGGGTTTTTTCTGTAAATTACTTTCCCACCTTTTTTAATGGAGCGCTTCCCGGTGCGCGCCCCGGTACGCGAACCGGCAGCGTTACGGGAGTCCACCATTTTGTGTTTCGGTAGAATTGAGATACAAGATGGAGGGCAAATAATGTTCAGAATGGTTAGAAGGGGGCACGGTAGACGTATCTTGACCCCCTAGGTTTTCTGAGGGTGGCTGAGGAGGCCCATATGTGCGAAAAAAACCCATTTTTAAAAAAAAATTTGCACGGTTAGCGTCCGGTGCGCGTACCGGGTAGCGCTCCGGGGAGCGTACTTTTTAGAAAATTAGTGAAAAAAGTTAGAGTAAAATAATAATTGTGAGTGATCAGATGTAGGGTAGCTCTGAAAAGAGCTTTTGGGTCCTGTGGCTGATGTAGGTACCTACAAGTAGGTACCAATGCACAGTCTTAAATTGAGGATGAAAATTCTGTTCCCCTCATCTGAGAAGTGAACTCCATCTGCTCTGTAGATATCTTGCATGTAGTAACGCAAGTTATTGTTGTAGATGGAGCCCATTCCATGGTCTCTCATGTAAGCTGAAACAGACTTATTTACATGCTTCCTCGATTTGTCAATTTGTGGACAAAATTGGTTCGACCACCTCCATTTCTGTCTTTGGCATATATTTGAATATACCAAGGCAGTTTGAGGAAAAAGTGCCATCAATTGGTCAAAGGTGTCCTTTAAAAGCATTTCCAGACCTACCCCAGTCAAAGTGCCCAAGTCATTACCTCCACAGTGCACAATTAACAGGTCAGGTTTTGGCAAATGCAAAAAGGTTTTCACCAATGGTATCAATTGGTGACATTTTAATCCTCTGTGGGCAATCCACTTGATTTCCGCATTTTGTAAATTGAGGTTAGGTAAATTTCTGTTATCAGCAAACCTTTGAGCCCAGTGGATATAACTATGTCCAACAATCCAGACAGAAAACATGGTGAGAGGAGGTTCTGCTGCAGTCAGATGAAGTGTGGCAATGAAATGGCAGTTGAAAAAATAAGAGTTTAAAATGAAAAAAACTGTGGAGTTTCTGTGCTAATGAAGCAGTAGCGGTGATTGGTGGATTTTGATTGCTGAAAACAGAAAGTTAGGGTGCATGGATGAGTTCTTTGAAAGATGTAATTTGAATGGTCAAGAAAAAATAATTTTATGAAAGATTGCACTGGATATGCAGGTGTACTGAGAGTTCAGAGTTCAATTGAAACATTGTTGTGTGAACTTGCAAACATCAGAGGTCTTTCAGGAGGTGGTTGCTATGCAAAAAAGGCAGAAAGGGCAGAGGGGGGAAGGGTGTTGATTTGAAAAAAGTGAGGGAAGAGTTTTGATTGGGTGACATGAGAGATATGTGTGATGAATTACAGCTTTTCTGTGCTTTTTATGGCTGCAGACTCTGGAGTGCATACCTTTTGCTCTGCTAAAGACAAATTGGTGTGTTTCTGAGACTGTTTTGAAACTCATAAAGTATTTGCTAAGGTGAGAAAAGATTCATTTAATTTAGATAGAGAATAGTATGGTTTAGGGAGAAAATTATGAAGAAAGTTGTGTTTTGTGTCAAGTGTTTTACAAATAGATTTTGTTTCTTTGTGTTACATCGCCATGTTAAAAGTGACGCAAAAATAGTGCAAGGGTCTTACAAAAATGCTTTCATGTGTCTTAGGGTATTTTAACTCACTTCCCCATGAATGTATGAATATAATTGCTTTACAAGATGTGTTTAAAAACGTTTTTTGAAATCAATTAGGTTTCTTGATATGTACTGCTAGAGTTTCATAGGTTGCTTGGGGCATATTTTCAAGGCTTTTGAGTTCCTTTGATGTAATTTTTCCCATTTTAATTTAAGACCTTTCCCCGTGGTGCAAGGTCCTTGTAAATATGCCCCCATCTGTGCTTGGCAAATTTAGATTTTAATTCTTTGACTAACATAGCCATGTTAAAAGTGACCCAAAAATGTTGCAAGGGCCTTAAAAAAAATGCTTTCATGTGTCTTAGGCCATTTTAAGTCATTTCCCCTTGAATGTAGGTATATAATTGATTTAGATGATGTGTTTAAAAACGATTTTTGAAAACAATTAGGTTTCTTGATTTGTACTGCTAGAGCTTCATAGGTTGCTCGGGGCATATTTATAAGGCCTTTGAGTCTCTCTGATGTTATTTTTCCCATTTTAATTTAAGACCTTTCCCTGTGGTGCAAGGTCCTTGTAAATACGCCCCCATCTGTGCTTGGCAAATTTATATCTTGATTATTTGACTTACATAGCCATGTTAAAAGTGATCCAAAAAAGGAGCAACGGCTTAAAAAAAAGTGTTCATGTGTCTTAGGGCATTTTAAGTCACTTCCCGATGAATGTAGGTATATAATTGATTTAGATGATGTGTTTTAAAACGTTTTTTGACATCAATTAGGTTTCTGGATATGTAGTGCTAGAGTTTCATAGGTTGCTTGGGGCATATTTATAAGGCATTTGAGTCTCTCTGATGTTATTTTTCCCATTTTAATTTAATACCTTTCCCCGTGGTGCAAGTTCCTTGTAAATATGCCCCCATCTGTGCTTGGCAAATTTAGATTTTAATTCTTTGACTAACATAGCCATGTTAAAAGCGACCCAAAAATGGTGCAAGGGCCTTAAAAAAACGCTTTCATGTGTCTTAGGCCATTTTAAGTCATTTCCCCTTGAATGTAGGTATATAATTGATTTAGATGATGTGTTTAAAAACGATTTTTGAAATCAATTAGGTTTCTTGATATGTAGTGCTAGAGTTTCATAGGTTGCTAGGGGTATATTTAAAAGACATTTGAGTCCCTTTGATGTTATTTTTCCCATTTTAATTAAAGACATTTCCCCGTGGTGGAAGGTCCTTGTAAATACACCCCCATGTGTGCTTGGCAAATTTAGATTTTGATTATTTGACTTACATAGCCATGTTCCATACAGTTCTCACCTTCTGCGTAGTCTTTGATATGCTAGACTCCATCTGCACTATGAGATACCTAAGCAAAGGAAACACAGGTGATGTGATTGTGAAATGAGGAAAAGAAACTCCACATTTTTCAATTACATCACTTGTGTTTCCTAAGTTTACGAATGACATTGTGCAGATGAGGTTTAGGCCTGTCCACGGACACAGAAGAGGTCTGGCCTTTGTTCAAGAGTGAAGTGGACATGACTTACTTCATTGGTAGGCCTTCACATGTATTATCTCCTCTGTACTCTTCAACAAGCGTAAATTTCATCTGCAACCCTGAGTAGGCCTCACCTTAAACAAACCTCTGGATAGGCCACACCTTATCGTCATCCTGAATCAATCATTTAAAATGTTAGGGACAGATTTATGATAGGTGTATGCCTCTTTTGCGTCACTGTGCGTCACTTTTGTGACGCAGCGGCGGTGCAAAAGATTTGCTATGTGGCGACATATTTACAACTTGATGCATCTAGGCAGATGTGTCATGCTGTAAAGTCCCGTGCCACATGAAACCGATGCAGCAGTGATGCAAAAGATGCACCATGTTGCAAGACAGGCCTCACTTCATCTCCAACAAGATAAGAAGCTGAATCTTCTGTAAATGTCAAAATTGTTGTATACACTGCTGAACTTCTGTGTACTCTTTGATATGCTAGACTCCATCTGCACTATGAGATACCTAAGCAAAGGAAACACAGGTGATGTGATTGTGAAATGAGGAAAAGAAACTCCACATTTTTCAATTACATCACCTGTGTTTCCTAAGTTTACGAATGACATTGTGCAGATGAGGTTTAGGCCTGTCCACGGACACAGAAGAGGTCTGGCCTTTGTTCAAGAGTGAAGTGGACATTACTTACTTCATTGGTAGGCCTTTACATGTATTATCTCCTCTGTACTCTTCAACAAGCGTAAATTTCATCTGCAACCCTGAGTAGGCCTCACCTTAAACAAACCTCTGGATAGGCCACACCTTATCGTCATCCTGAATCAATCATTTAAAATGTTAGGGACAGATTTATGATAGGTGTATGCCTCTTTTGCGTCACTGTGAGTCACTTTTGTGACGCAGCGGCGGTGCAAAAGATTTGCTATGTGGCGACATATTTACAACTTGATGCATCTAGGCAGATGTGTCATGCTGTAAAGTCCCGTGCCACATGAAACCGATGCAGCAGTGATGCAAAAGATGCACCATGTTGCAAGACAGGCCTCACTTCATCTCCAACAAGATAAGAAGCTGAATCTTCTGTAAATGTCAAAATTGTTGTATACACTGCTGAACTTCTCTGTACTCTTTGATATGCTAGACTCCATCTGCACTATGAGATACCTAAGCAAAGGAAACACAGGTGATGTGATTGTGAAATGAGGAAAAGAAACTCCACATTTTTCAATTACATCACCTGTGTTTCCTAAGTTTACGAATGACATTGTGCAGATGAGGTTTAGGCCTGTCCACGGACACAGAAGAGGTCTGGCCTTTGTTCAAGAGTGAAGTGGACATTACTTACTTCATTGGTAGGTCTTCACATGTATTATCTCCTCTGTACTCTTCAACAAGCGTAAATTTCATCTGCAACCCTGAGTAGGCCTCACCTTAAACAAACCTCTGGATAGGCCACACCTTATCGTCATCCTGAATCAATCATTTAAAATGTTAGGGACAGATTTATGATAGGTGTATGCCTCTTCTGCGTCACTGTGCGTCACTTTTGTGACGCAGCGGCGGTGCAAAAGATTTGCTATGTGGCGACATATTTACAACTTGATGCATCTAGGCAGATGTGTCATGCTGTAAAGTCCCGTGCCACATGAAACCGATGTAGCAGTGATGCAAAAGATGCACCATGTTGCAAGACAGGCCTCACTTCATCTCCAACAAGATAAGAAGCTGAATCTTCTGTAAATGTCAAAATTGTTGTATACACTGCTGAACTTCTGTGTACTCTTTGATATGCTAGACTCCATCTGCACTATGAGATACCTAAGCAAAGGAAACACAGGTGATGTGATTGTGAAATGAGGAAAAGAAACTCCACATTTTTCAATTACATCACCTGTGTTTCCTAAGTTTACGAATGACATTGTGCAGATGAGGTTTCGGCCTGTCCACGGACACAGAAGAGGTCTGGCCTTTGTTCAAGAGTGAAGTGGACATTACTTACTTCATTGGTAGGCCTTCACATGTATTATCTCCTCTGTACTCTTCAACAAGCGTAAATTTCATCTGCAACCCTGAGTAGGCCTCACCTTAAACAAACCTCTGGATAGGCCACACCTTATCGTCATCCTGAATCAATCATTTAAAATGTTAGGGACAGATTTATGATAGGTGTATGCCTCTTTTGCGTCACTGTGCGTCACTTTTGTGACGCAGCGGCGGTGCAAAAGATTTGCTATGTGGCGACATATTTACAACTTGATGCATCTAGGCAGATGTGTCATGCTGTAAAGTCCCGTGCCACATGAAACCGATGCAGCAGTGATGCAAAAGATGCACCATGTTGCAAGACAGGCCTCACTTCATCTCCAACAAGATAAGAAGCTGAATCTTCTGTAAATGTCAAAATTGTTGTATACACTGCTGAACTTCTCTGTACTCTTTGATATGCTAGACTCCATCTGCACTATGAGATACCTAAGCAAAGGAAACACAGGTGATGTGATTGTGAAATGAGGAAAAGAAACTCCACATTTTTCAATTACATCACCTGTGTTTCCTAAGTTTACGAATGACATTGTGCAGATGAGGTTTAGGCCTGTCCACGGACACAGAAGAGGTCTGGCCTTTGTTCAAGAGTGAAGTGGACATTACTTACTTCATTGGTAGGTCTTCACATGTATTATCTCCTCTGTACTCTTCAACAAGCGTAAATTTCATCTGCAACCCTGAGTAGGCCTCACCTTAAACAAACCTCTGGATAGGCCACACCTTATCGTCATCCTGAATCAATCATTTAAAATGTTAGGGACAGATTTATGATAGGTGTATGCCTCTTTTGCGTCACTGTGCGTCACTTTGTGACGCAGCGGCGGTGCTAAAGATTTGCTATGTGGCGACATATTTACAACTTGATGCATCTAGGCAGATGTGTCATGCTGTAAAGTCCCGTGCCACATGAAATCGATGCAGCAGTGATGCAAAAGATGCACCATGTTGCAAGACAGGCCTCACTTCATCTCCAAAAAGATAAGAAGCTGAATCTTCTGTAAATGTCAAAATTGTTGTATACACTGCTGAACTTCTGTGTACTCTTTGATATGCTAGACTCCATCTGCACTATGAGATACCTAAGCAAAGGAAACACAGGTGATGTGATTATGAAATGAGGAAAAGAAACTCCACATTTTTCAATTACATCACCTGTGTTTACTAAGTTTACGAATGACATTGTGCAGATGAGGTTTAGGCCTGTCCACGGACACAGAAGAGGTCTGGCCTTTGTTCAAGAGTGAAGTGGACATGACTTACTTCATTGGTAGGCCTTCACATGTATTATCTCCTCTGTACTCTTCAACAAGCGTAAATTTCATCTGCAACCCTGAGAATGCCTCACCTTAAACAAACCTCTGGATAGGCCACACCTTATCGTCATCCTGAATCAATCATTTAAAATGTTAGGGACAGATTTATGATAGGTGTATGCCTCTTTTGCGTCACTGTGCGTCACTTTTGTGACGCAGCGGCGGTGCAAAAGATTTGCTATGTGGCGACATATTTACAACTTGATGCATCTAGGCAGATGTGTCATGCTGTAAAGTCCCGTGCCACATGAAACCGATGCAGCAGTGATGCAAAAGATGCACCATGTTGCAAGACAGGCCTCACTTCATCTCCAACAAGATAAGAAGCTGAATCTTCTGTAAATGTCAAAATTGTTGTATACACTGCTGAACTTCTCTGTACTCTATGATATGCTAGACTCCATCTGCACTATGAGATACCTAAGCAAAGGAAACACAGGTGATGTGATTGTGAAATGAGGAAAAGAAACTCCACATTTTTCAATTACATCACCTGTGTTTCCTAAGTTTACGAATGACATTGTGCAGATGAGGTTTAGGCCTGTCCACGGACACAGAAGAGGTCTGGCCTTTGTTCAAGAGTGAAGTGGACATTACTTACTTCATTGGTAGGCCTTCACATGTATTATCTCCTCTGTACTCTTCAACAAGCGTAAATTTCATCTGCAACCCTGAGTAGGCCTCACCTTAAACAAACCTCTGGATAGGCCACACCTTATCGTCATCCTGAATCAATCATTTAAAATGTTAGGGACAGATTTATGATAGGTGTATGCCTCTTTTGCGTCACTGTGCGTCACTTTTGTGACGCAGCGGCGGTGCAAAAGATTTGCTATGTGGCGACATATTTACAACTTGATGCATCTAGGCAGATGTGTCATGCTGTAAAGTCCCGTGCCACATGAAACCGATGCAGCAGTGATGCAAAAGATGCACCATGTTGCAAGACAGGCCTCACTTCATCTCCAAAAAGATAAGAAGCTGAATCTTCTGTAAATGTCAAAATTGTTGTATACACTGCTGAACTTCTGTGTACTCTTTGATATGCTAGACTCCATCTGCACTATGAGATACCTAAGCAAAGGAAACACAGGTGATGTGATTGTGAAATGAGGAAAAGAAACTCCACATTTTTCAATTACATCACCTGTGTTTCCTAAGTTTACGAATGACATTGTGCAGATGAGGTTTAGGCCTGTCCACAGACACAGAAGAGGTCTGGCCTTTGTTCAAGAGTGAAGTGGACATTACTTACTTCATTGGTAGGCCTTCACATGTATTATCTCCTCTGTACTCTTCAACAAGCATACATTTCATCTGCAACCCTGAGTAGGCCTCACCTTAAACAAACCTCTGGATAGGCCACACCTTATCGTCATCCTGAATTAATCATTTAAAATGTTAGGGACAGATTTATGATAGGTGTATGCCTCTTTTGCGTCACTGTGCGTCACTTTTGTGACGCAGCGGCGGTGCAAAAGATTTGCTATGTGGTGACATATTTACAACTTGATGCATCTAGGCAGATGTGTCATGCTGTAAAGTCCCGTGCCACATGAAACCGATGCAGCAGTGATGCAAAAGATGCACCATGTTGCAAGACAGGCCTCACTTCATCTCCAACAAGATAAGAAGCTGAATCTTCTGTAAATGTCAAAATTGTTGTATAGACTGCTGAACTTCTGTGTACTCTTTCATATGCTAGACTCCATCTGCACTATGAGATACCTAAGCAAAGGAAACACAGGTGATGTGATTGTGAAATGAGGAAAAGAAACTCCACATTTTTCAATTACATCACCTGTGTTTTCTAACTTTACGAATGACATTGTGCAGATGAGCTTTAGGCCTGTCCACGGACACAGAAGAGGTCTGGCCTTTGTTCAAGAGTGAAGTGGACATGACTCACTACATTGGTAGGCCTGGACATGTATTATCTCCTCTGTATTCTTCAACAAGCCTAAATTTCATCTGCAACCCTGAGTAGGCCTCACCTCAAACAAACCTCTGGATAGGCCACACCTTATCGTCATCCTGAATCAATCATTTAAAATGTTAGGGACAGATTTATGATAGGTGTGTGCCTCTTTTCCGCTGCTGTGCGTCACTTTTGTGATGCAGCGGCGGTGCAAAAGATTTGCTATGTTGTGACATATTTACAACTTGATGCATCTAGGCAGATGTGTCATGCTGTAAAGTCCTGTGCCACATGAAACCTGCGTCAGTTTTCATATAGGTGTTTTGTTGCAGGGTATGCATTTATTTGCATGAAAGCCCTGTAAAACTAACACAGTGAAATTTAGAAGATTTCACTGAGTCAGCTTTATAGCATTGCTGAATCAAATCCTTACGCCTGTTTGAAACAGGCATAAGGAGTGATGCACCATGCAATGTGAGGCTTCCTCCTGTGCATTGCAGTAGACATGTCGCGCTTACGACGTGATTCCTGCAGTGTGCTGCTTTTGCAGCACAGATGAGTGACGCATCTGTGCTGTTTTTGCTCAATGGTGCTCCACATTGTAAATGCGGCACACCATGGGTGGCAGAGCAGCGGTGCACATTAACTGGTGCATCCGTGGGGATGCGCCAGTTAACATAAATCTGCCCCTTTACATTTAAGTATGAGCAGGGGACACAGAGTTGGTGAGGCTTATCCAAGGTTAAGAAGAGATGAGTCCTGTTCACTGAAAACTTGGACATAGGCCTCACCTCCTCAGCATCGCTGGACATGGCTAAATAATAGCTGCAAAATGTTACTCTTGTTAAACAATTTTACTATTATATTCTCTGAGATTTGTCTCTTACTCTGCAACATCTCATTGTTGTTCTCTTTCTTTAAAGATATCGACAACATCAACCATGAGTGATAATGAGCAATCAGTTGATCTCAACCTTATCATTGAACTTGTAATTGAAACGTCAGTGGACGTAGATCCCTTGGATGATTTAAATCCTGAGGATGATGAGGAACATGATGAGGATGCCGATTTGTCAGAATTGTATGACACAGGGTGGGAAGCTGACCTGCTTGAGCCTATGGAACTATAAACATTTATTTTTAAAATTTACTTGAAATGAAAAGTAAAAATGTAAACCGTTTCATTTAAAATTAAACACAACTTCAAAAACAGGTTATGTGTAGTGTCTTTAATGAAATAGTAAAATATGCTCATAAAATTAGATCAGATTCACATATAAAACAGCACAGGTAAAATGTAGAAGCATTCCATTTCTTTGCTACTATTTGTGATTTCTAAATTTGCCAATGCACTAAAAATTATTCTATGTAAAAATAACAAGTAGTGTGTTAAATTTTTGATGACTGTTATTGATTTACTGTTTGCTAATAGTGGTTAATAACATTTTTTATTATATTTTACCACAGATTCAACTGCAGATCATTTCAAAATTAAAGAATGCCTTCGAAGGACAGAAGGCGAAAGGCTACCAAACATCAAAGACAGCAGCTTAAAAAATTATTGCAGCAGACCTCTACAATAAAAACTCGTCAAGTCACCAAGAAAGGTCCGGGTAAGATAAAGAAATCATTCATAAGAAACATTTGTAGAAAAAAAAGTAGTACTACAGAAAATGTTTTAGTCCAGAAAAAGAGAAGCAATTTAAACGGAAAGGGAAGGCCAATCAAAAATGTTACTGCTAGAGCAGGAGATAACTCTGTGCATGGTAGTAGAAGGAAAAATCAGTTTAGGGACATTCGTAGACGAATGTTCCGCAACAGGATAATTGGCAATTTGTTAAAAAATATTAAGAAAGGTCAGCAGAAAGTGGTTTTTTATAAGAGAAAAAAAAAATTGAGAAAGTTATTGATCAGGCACTTGAAATTAAGCGAAAGTTATTTATTTTGATAATCAATAGAATTAGGAAGCTAAACAAGGCAATTTATGATTTCAAAGAAATAGTAGATGGAAGAGAACAGTTAATCGTAGTAATTTTTGTGAAGTTTTTTCAGGAGAATGGATGCATAGTTCAAGTTGTGAGGCTTTTTTTAATGAGGAGAGTTATTTCCAGGATAATGATTTGGTGCATGCAGTTGACACCAGTGGTCGAGCTTATGAGGTGAAAGATGGTTGTCCAGTTGAAAAAGAAAAACTTGTGACAACAGAGGCAGAAGAGGTGTTAGGTAATGAAGTGTAGTAGTATTTGCAGTGTGCGACAGGATTCCATCAATTTGCTTTGTGATTTTGTACGGACATTTAATAAGAAAAGTTTGAAGCAGAAAATGAAGTTGTTGCAAGAATTAGATCCTTGCAGAGTGAGAGAAGTGACAGGTTTGCATGGTCATTCACTGGCTTGTCTTTCCAGGAGAGTATGCCAGAGTGTTTTTCATCATTTCAGGATGCTAGCAGTGCATCATAATAAAGTGAGGAAATTAGTTAGAATGTTGTATTATGCTAAGAGTCCAGCAGTTATGCTTAAACAATTATGCACTGCTCTTTTGCATGGTTCTGAAATAGATGTGAAGAATATTTGTGAAGAAATTGAGTTTTGTTACTTTGGAAGTAAAGAGGAGAATGTTGAAATTGACCCAGAAGAAGAGGGTAATGTGGAAGATAGTGTACAGGTTTCCAGTACAGATAATTTTCAGAATTAAATTGCCACGTTTCAGGTGAAATCAAGTGTGAGGCCTAATTTCACTTGTGTGTGTTGTCGACGCACTTATTATAAGAATCAGACTAAGTTAGTGGATTTATATGCAAAAAGTGAAAGGGAAAATAATAGTGAATGGAAGGATTTTGCAACATACTTGATGGTAGCAAATTGTTTTGATTTGGGATTGGATCAACGTGTGTGTACTTATTGTTGTAACAAATTAAATCAAAACCAGATGCCTGCTAGAGCGGTTCATAATAATCTGGAATTGGTTGAGATTCCTTCTGAATTGAAGGATGTAAATACTTATGAATCTATTTTGATTCAAAGTATCCATCCCTTTCAGGCTATTGTAAGAATGGAGCCAAAGACAGGGAAATTGCCTCCATCAGATTTACAGAGAGGATTAAAGGGAAGAGTTGTTTATTTGCCTCTAGATTTGAAGAAAAACATTAATACAATTGGAGTAGAAAAAGTGGAAGAGGAACCTCTGGTTATCTTAGTTAATGGGGTTCCGACAAAGAGTAAGAAAATCTGGCAAGATTTAGTGGATGTTAGGAAAGTCAAAAAGGCAACATTGTATTTGAAAAAAAACAATAAGTACTATAAGAATGTATATGTTGCAGAAGAGGAAGTAAGTGAAGAAGAGGATAGCGATTTGTGTGCTGGTCAAATTGAGAAAGTAGAACCCTCTAAAAGTGAAGAAATATATGAACATTATAGTGTTCATCCTTTGCATTCCAAGGAAGTCATGGAGAATGCTATTGAGTTGTTTCAAATGAAACAAGCCAAAGGGAGTCCCATTAGTGTTTGGGAGGAAAGTTTGGAAGGTCGATGTTTCCCACAGCTATTTCCAACAGGTCAAGGAGGAAGATATGATGAGCGAATTCATCAAATTCCTGCTTCTGAATACCGGACTTTACGATTGTATGCAGAAGATCCTAGGTTTCGACAATGCATTCCCTATTTGTTTCATCTCATGTTTGAAAGCGATCTGTCTGGACTGTCATATGCAGTGAACCACATCTTGAAAAGTGGTGTACAGCTGCAAAACATCTCGGCAAGTGACTTTATGGATAAAGTCAATGTGCAAGATAGTATTTTGGATTCTCACCTGATTAATCTCATGGCGTGTCAGCGTGGTACTAATGAGTACTGGTACCGTCGTCATGGTGATTTAAAATGTATGCTGAGGAACTTAGGAACTCCCACATGGTTCCTCACTCTCAGCTGTGCCGAGTATGGCTGGGAAGACTTACTTGAATTTCTACGAGAGGCAAATGGAAACATTGAAAATATCGAATTCAAGACACCCGGAGAACTGTGCTCTTTGGATCCAGTGAATGTATGCAGGTACTTCAATCATAGATTTGAAGCTATGATGTCTTTCATCATGAACAAGAGAAATCCACCTCTTGGAGAGGTGTTGGATTTCTTCTGGAGAAAGGAGTACCAAGCAAGAGGTGCTCCTCATATACATATGCTGCTGTGGATCAAGGATGCACCTAAATTTGGAACAGATCCAGAAGACTTAGTGATGAGTTTCATAGAACAGTATTCTACATGTGCTGTTCCAAACGCAAAGGAGGACAAAAGCCTAAGAGAACAAGTTCTACGCTTCCAAAGCCATCGTTGCGGAAAGTACTGTCGTCGTAAATTCAGAAACAAGGACAAGTTCTACACCAAATGTCGTTTCGCCTTTCCACGACCGGTGATTTCTAAAGGAAGAGTGAACAGTTTGATGTCTTCGCTGCGACATAATGTGATGAAGAAATCACCTAAAAACACATACAATTTGAAAAGGAACGAAGAGTCCAAGTATATCAACGACTACAACCCAGTGATTTTGTCCATGTGGAATGCTAACATGGATATACAGTTCGTGGCTGATAACTGTATGGCTGTGGCTCGGTATGTGACATCTTACATCACCAAAAAAGAAAAGACAGAATTGAAGGATATGTGGGAGGACATTTCCCATGAAAAGAGCCTCAGTAAGAAGTTGTACAGTTTCAGTCTGAAGATGTTGTCACATCGAGAAATCGGAGCTTACGAATGTTCTGACCGGTTGTCTTCAGCAAGTCTCTATGCCAAATCCAGGAGTATCGTTTGGGCGAGTCTTGGTCTTGCTGCAACGCGTAATCGAGTTCTGAAACCTGTGCGGGAAATTGAGTATTTGGCGGAAAAGGAGCCAAACAGTACTGATATTTTGAAGACCAACATGTTGGATACATATTATCCAAATAGAAGCAGACACCTCGAGAATGTTTGTCTGTATGAGGTTCTACAAAATTACATATTCAAGAGGAACATCAAAGAAGATATTGATAAAGGAGTGTATGCTGTAATTGGAAGTGAGGGATGTCTCGTCAAGCAAAGAAAATGCCACTTGGTAAACCATCGAAAATTGAGTGGCGAATCTCCTGAAAAAAAAGAGTTTTTCCATTTAGCACTTTTGCAACTTTTCAAGCCTTGGCGTGCAGAAGAGGAACTGCTTGGAGATTTCCTCTGTTACGAAGACTCTTTCAATGCCGCCAAGGAGACCATAGAATGTCCTGTTTTTCTCAAATATGTAGAAATGTTGAATGCGGAAATCGAGCAGGAAGCAACGATTGCAGCCGAGATTGCTAGAGACAGTTCTCAGGACAGTCAGAGTTCTGTTTCATTGAGTCAGGGTCCACTAGGAGGACCAGTTATCGAAAATGAAGCTGCCACTGCCATGATTGAAGTGGAAAGAGTCATGGCACATGCTCAGGAGGATGCGGTTAACTTAGAAGACTTGGAAAGACAACTCAACGTTGAGCAGAGGAAAATATATGACGAAGTTACCAACCAAATAGATCATGGATTAAGTCATGAGAAGAAAGAGTGCTCATGTACGTCGTTGAATTCTGTCCGACTGTACGTGAGTGGAGAAGCGGGAACTGGAAAAAGTTTCCTCATTAAAGCAATTTCATGTTATTTGCAGAAAAGGACTGAGTCATCGCTGTCTTGTGTTGTCACCGCTCCAACTGGACTGGCAGCACATAACATTAAAGGTATTACTTTGCATCGTCTACTGATGCTGCCAGTGGAGCATGATAACAAATTACAATACCACAAGTTATCTGGAGATGCTTGTTGTGAAGTTTCAAGAGTCTTGAGGAAAATGAAACTTCTTATCATTGACGAAGTAAGCATGGTTTCCAATGTCATGCTTGCCTTTGTGCATTTGAGAATGCAAGAAGTTCTCAAAACAGAGTATGATGTGTTATTTGGTGGCAAACACATCATTGTTTTCGGTGATCTTCTGCAGCTGACGCCAGTGAAAGGACAACCTGTGTTCAAAATGCTCAAGCATGAAGATACCAGGAAGTGCCTAGGGAGCATTGGCAACATTAATATATGGTTAAACTTCAATTATGCTGAACTGCATGAAAATATGCGTCAGGCGAAGGATGAAGATTACAAGAATATTCTACAAGATGTTAGAATCGGAAAAGTGACCGAGCATGGGAAAGAAGCTTTACATGCACGATTACTGTCAAATTTGTATCCAGAACAAGACGATGTGCCTGAGAATATTTTTCAGTAAATTACTGAGAAGAAATCTGTAATATGTTTGATGCCAACTCTTGCAGAATGTGCCATCTTCAACAACAAAATGTTGTATTTAGAAAACCAAGATATTGTGAAACTGGAAGCTATTGACAGAGTAGAGCATATGGGATCAACAATTATTTTGTCTGAGAATTTGAAATCAAAATTGGATTCATTAGAGAAGAGTATATCTAAAACTGCGGGTTTTGAAAAGACTCTGAATGTGTGCTTAAATTGCCGTATAATTTTAAGAAGGAATTTACATGTTGAAAGAGGTCTGGTAAATGGCTCAATGGGTAATGTTGTTGATTTTGTGAAATACAGAAATAGGGATGAAATTGAATTTTTAAAAATTAAATTTGATGGCATTGACGAAGTACAGCTAATTGGTCGTTGCTCTGCTAGGTTTTTGCTTGTGAAAGACTTATATGTTCGCCGTAAGCAGTTTCCTGTTTGCTTGGCATATGCGGTGACAATCCATAAATCGCAAGGTTTAAGTGTAGACAGTGCATTGGTGAATATTGGCAGTTCTGTGTTCAAGGAGGGTATGGCATATGTGGCATTGTCACGAGTCAGAACTTTATCGGGATTGTACTTGATTGAGTGTGATGTCACAAACATTTGTGCGGATCTAGAATGTGTTAAGGAATACAATAGGTTAAGAAGAGAGTATGCGCCACATTTGCCTCAATATCCTTTGTTTGAAAAACGTGTGGTAGGCCGGAAACGAAGAAATGTGACCAATAGTATGGAGGTTGTAGCAAAAAGACAAAAAGTCGATGAACCCGAAATTATAAGCAGAAAGAAAAAGGATTTTGTTGAAGATGTTATTGGTTTTCAATTTGAAAACAGTTCTGGTGTCAACTGCTATGCTAATGTAGTGGTTAATGTTTTGTTTTCTCTAGAAACTTTAAAACAAGAGATTGTGGTCAATTCGGATCAGAGATTTTGCAGTTTGTTGAATTCTGTGTTAGAGAAATGTAGCACTGATAGAACAAAAATAGAAAGTGTGTCTGAAATTCGAAATCTGTTAGACAGATGTTCAGGTCAAACACAATTCTCTCAAAATATTCAGCAAGATTGTCAGGAGTTTTTAATGTATATGCTTGATGTATTGCATGATGAAGGTGTAGATGTAGATCACCTGTTTGGGCTTTCTTATCAATGGCAGCAGGACTGCGAGAACTGTAGGGTATCAAGTACTACTAGTGTAGACTCAGAAAAATTTATATATTTAACTTTGCCAGACAGTAAATCAGTGTCCTTTAATAAGCTAGTTAAAGCAGCTGATCACAACATGGAGTATAGCCAATGTAAGTCTGAAATGTTGTCAACATTATTTATACGAACATATGGCCAGTATGTTATTTTAATGTTCCAACGATGTAGGCCTGATGGAACAAAATTGACAACTTTGATTAAAAATGTTGTGGCTTCACAGTTGTCAATATCAGGAAGGACTTTTGTAACTGCAGCAATTATATATCATGACGGTCCTTCAATAACATCAGGACATTACACAGCTTATTTAAAGTCTAGAAATGGCTGGTCATTCTGCAATGATTCTGTTTTAACTTTTAAAAAAAAAATTGCCTTTTGACCTTAAAAATTCTTACCTGGTGTTTTTAAAACCAAAATTTTAGGGAAGGAATCACAGGATTTGCTCTGAGGAATTTCAAGAGGTTCTAATGGCTCCTACACAATTTGGCCTTGAGGATAAGTGTAGTACAGAGTCAAAAGTTATTTTTGAGTTTTAAATAGTTAATGGAAAAAAAGAAGGTTTTCTCACAGAAAGTGGTGGGCACGGATTAGTTAAAGGACAACAGAGTATTTCCCAAAGCAAACGGTGTTCTTACCATAACACTTGACGTCATGGAAAAAAGCTGCATTTTGAATGAGTTCAGAAAAACTGTTTCTTTTTATAAGGTAATTCAAGCAGTCAATAAAAACATGGAGTAGAGGTAATGTAAGTCTGCAATGCTGTCTAGATTATTTGACCAAACTTTTGGTTATAATGTCATTTTAAAATTCCAACTATATAAACCTGATGAAAGTAAGTCTTCAACTTTAATTACAAATGTTGTGGCTACACAGTCGTTTATTTTAGGAAGAACATTTTTAACTGCAGCTATTATATGACATAATGGTGCTTTGACAAGATCCGCTTATTACACAGCTTATTGAAAATGTAAAAAAAGCTGCTGTTTCGTAAATGATTCCTATTTGACTACGATACAATGTTGCCTTTTTACTTAAAAATATTCTTACTTTCTGTTTTCAGAAAAGAGAATTTAGGGTAGGTAACTGGTCTATAATGATTCTAGGGGTTGATATAATTTTATCTACTGTTTTAAATTGCTTTGTGATTAAAAGTGATGTAGAGAATTAAATAATTGTAGTAGTCATAGAGGTAGTGTAAGTCTGCTTCATAGTAAGCAGTATCAGTGTCATAGGAAATGTGGAACATGAGTGAGCAAGAAGGGTAAGATATTACTAGTCCAGGATTGTGAAAGTGATCTTGAACGTTTTCTTTCTCAAAGTTGCGGAAATACAAAATGACGGGATTTGCTTAGAAGAATTCCAAGAGTTATAAATGGCTCTTACACGATTTGGCCTTGTGGAAACGTGTGGTAGAGAGCGAGAAGTCATTTATTGTATGTAACATATTTTTCAAAACGATGGAGGTTTTCTTTCAGAAAGTGGCGGGCTGAAAATAATAGCAGCACAACAGAGTGTAAGCTGTTCATAGGACATCATTCGACGTCATGGAAAGTAAGTTAATTTTAAGGAGTTCTGATTTTTGATTGGTTATGTTGTATGGGTTTTTTAAACACAATCATTTTGATTGTGTTTTTTTTTTCCCCGCTGTTATATGATGAATACCTTCAAGTCACTGTTTTTAGTGAAATTTGATAAATTCTGAGAACAGCAAAAATAAACCATTTAACATGTATAATTAATTCTGTACTTTTTGTATTTATGATATATATTTAGAAATGTGTAGTAGACATGAAGAAGCTGAGGCTTCTGTAAGTGTCAAAGTTGTTGCATTCAGTGCTCACATTCTACGTAGTCTTTCATATGATAGACTACATTTCCACAATGAGATACCTAAGCAAAGGAAACACAGGTGATGTGATTGTGAAATGAGGAAAAGAAACTTCACATTTTTCAATTACATTACCTGTGTTTCCTAACATTACGAATCACATTGTGCAGATGAGGTTTAGGCCTGTCCAGAGAGATAGAGGAGGTCTGGCCTTTGTTCAAGAGTGCAGTGGACATGACTCACTTCGTTGGTAGGCCTGCACATGTATTATCTCCTCTGTACTTTTCAAGAAGCTAAATTTCATCTGCAAAACTGAGTAGGACTCACCTGAAAGAAATCTGTGGATAGGCTACACCTTATCAGCATCTAGAAACAATCATTTAAAATGTTAAGGGCAGTTTTATGAAGGCTGTGTGCCTCTTTTGCGCTGCTGTTCCGTCACTTTTGTGTAAAAGATGCACCATGTTGCAAGATAGGCCTCAGTTCATTTCCAGCAAGATACCGTCACTTTAAAATGTATATAATTAGGACAGTGTAGGGGGCATGCAGAAGCTGAGGCTTCAGTAAGTGTCAAAGTTGTTGCATGCAGTGCGTACTCTTTCATATGCTGGACTACATCTGCACAATGAGATACCTAACCAAAGGAAACACAAGTGATGTGATTGTGAAATGAGCAAAAGAAATTGCACGTTTTTCAAATACATTACCTGTGTTTCCTAACATTACGAATCACATTGTGCAGGTGAAGTTTAGGCCTGTCCAGGGAAACAGAGGAGGTCTGAACTTTATTGGTAGGCCTGCACATGTATTATCTCCTCTGTACTCTTCAACAAGCCTAAATTTCATCTGCAACCCTGAGTAGGCCTCACCTGAAACAAACATCTGGATAGGACACACCTTATTGCCATCCTGAAACAATCATTTAAAATGTTAGGAACAGTTTTATGATGATTGTGCACCTCTTTTGCGCTGCCATTGCGTCACTTTTGTGAGACAACAGCAGTGCAAAAGATGCACCATGTTCCAAGATAGGCCTCACTTCATCTGCATCAAGATACTGTTAGTTTAAAATGTATATCTTTAGGACTGTGTAGGGGGCCTGGAGAAGCAGAGGCTTCTGTAAGTGTCAAAGTTGTTGAAAAACTGTTTGTCCTTCAATCTTTTCCCTTGTCTTTTCTAATTTTTAAATACATGTTTTAATATTTTTCAAATGTTTGTTCTCTCTTTCACAGATTGAAAGTATAAAAATAACAAGTGACTAAGTTAACGACAATTATAAGGTAAATGTTTTGTACTCTTTTCGTTACATTTCTATCACATTTAACTACTATTAGTTCCACTGTTTCATTCCTTTAACCCTCACTTTCCTGCCTTTGCTACTTCCCTCATTCCTTTCTCTATTACTTACTTACTCTACTCCTTCCACTCCTTTTCTCAGTCCCTCTCTTCTCATAGTTCCTCACTCTTGTTCACTCACTCCGTCTCTATTACTCTTAGTGTCTCTGACTGATCACTCTTTCACTACTTGTTCATTATGCTTTCTCTGTGTAGTTGAAGCACACTAAGGGGCATATTATGAACACAGCCAATAAAATTATTGCTGCTTTTATCGGCAGAAAACTGCTGCAAAAGCGGCTTTAGCAGCAGTTTTCTGCCGCAAAAGCGGCTTTAGCGACACATTTCTGCCAATAAAAGCTGCGAAACTTTTATTGTCTATGTTGATAATATGCCCCTATGTTATTTACATTTCTTTACTGTTTCAATTATTCCTTTTCTGTTACTTCTTCTTTTCTGCTTTCTGTTTTTTCTCTCTTTTATTCCACATGTTTTATTCTTATTTTGAACATTCACTCACATTCTCTAAGAAACTCTTCTTTGTTATTCTTATACTCTCTTTTTTTTTTTCTTTCACTTCCTTGTCTATTTCGTTTTTCACAATTATACCCTCTTCCATCTTTTCTTCGGTAAATAGATCTATTAAACAGTATCTCTGGTTTAGTCCCTATAGCTGTCTTTCTTTTAACATTACTCTCTGTTTACTTCCCTTATACTTACTCTTTTTTTTTTTTGAATTTTTTTGGTTCGCTCCCGGTTCGCGTACCGGGGAGCGTACCGGGAAGCGAACCAAAAGAAATAGAGGTTGCCAGAGTGCTAAACATTCTAGCAATTTATTTATAAATGGGAGGTAGTTCTGAAAAGAACTTTATTTTTTAATGTTTTTGTTGTTTTATATTTTTTTTTATTTTTCTGAACATTTTTTGTTTTTTTTGTATTTTTTGAACAATTTTATGTTTTTTTTGGTTTTTTTGGGGGGGAACAACGAAAAACAGGCATTAGAAAGGGCTCAACAGGAGCAAAAATTTTTTTTATTTTTTGGGGCGTTTTGAGCACTTGTGGTTTTCATATGCTCTGTTTATCAAATTGATACTCATGTTTGCACATGAGAGTAGGTTACCACAATAAAGACACACTATCTTTATGTGCACAAAATTTTCTTGAATGTTTGGCACTGTTTCCCGTGCCTCTGGCCCCGACAGAGTTACCTGTGCCGATGTACTGGCCACAGGAGTTGGTGGGTTGTCTTGCAGGTCACGCATCTCTGCCATGCTGTAATTCACTCTCAGCTGTGCCGAGTATGGCTGGGAAGACTTACTTGAATTTCTACGAGAGGCAAATGGAAACATTGAAAATATCGAATTCAAGACACCCGGAGAACTGTGCTCTTTGGATCCAGTGAATGTATGCAGGTACTTCAATCATAGATTTGAAGCTATGATGTCTTTCATCATGAACAAGAGAAATCCACCTCTTGGAGAGTTGTTGGATTTCTTCTGGAGAAAGGAGTACCAAGCAAGAGGTGCTCCTCATATACATATGCTGCTGTGGATCAAGGATGCACCTAAATTTGGAACAGATCCAGAAGACTTAGTGATGAGTTTCATAGAACAGTATTCTACATGTGCTGTTCCAAACGCAAAGGAGGACAAAAGCCTAAGAGAACAAGTTCTACGCTTCCAAAGCCATCGTTGCGGAAAGTACTGTCGTCGTAAATTCAGAAACAAGGACAAGTTCTACACCAAATGTCGTTTCGCCTTTCCACGACCGGTGATTTCTAAAGGAAGAGTGAACAGTTTGATGTCTTCGCTGCGACATAATGTGATGAAGAAATCACCTAAAAACACATACAATTTGAAAAGGAACGAAGAGTCCAAGTATATCAACGACTACAACCCAGTGATTTTGTCCATGTGGAATGCTAACATGGATATACAGTTCGTGGCTGATAACTGTATGGCTGTGGCTCGGTATGTGACATCTTACATCACCAAAAAAGAAAAGACAGAATTGAAGGATATGTGGGAGGACATTTCCCATGAAAAGAGCCTCAGTAAGAAGTTGTACAGTTTCAGTCTGAAGATGTTGTCACATCGAGAAATCGGAGCTTACGAATGTTCTGACCGGTTGTCTTCAGCAAGTCTCTATGCCAAATCCAGGAGTATCGTTTGGGCGAGTCTTGGTCTTGCTGCAACGCGTAATCGAGTTCTGAAACCTGTGCGGGAAATTGAGTATTTGGCGGAAAAGGAGCCAAACAGTACTGATATTTTGAAGACCAACATGTTGGATACATATTATCCAAATAGAAGCAGACACCTCGAGAATGTTTGTCTGTATGAGGTTCTACAAAATTACATATTCAAGAGGAACATCAAAGAAGATATTGATAAAGGAGTGTATGCTGTAATTGGAAGTGAGGGATGTCTCGTCAAGCAAAGAAAATGCCACTTGGTAAACCATCGAAAATTGAGTGGCGAATCTCCTGAAAAAAAAGAGTTTTTCCATTTAGCACTTTTGCAACTTTTCAAGCCTTGGCGTGCAGAAGAGGAACTGCTTGGAGATTTCCTCTGTTACGAAGACTCTTTCAATGCCGCCAAGGAGACCATAGAATGTCCTGTTTTTCTCAAATATGTAGAATGTTGAATGCGGAAATCGAGCAGGAAGCAACGATTGCAGCCGAGATTGCTAGAGACAGTTCTCAGGACAGTCAGAGTTCTGTTTCATTGAGTCAGGATCCACTAGGAGGACCAGTTATCGAAAATGAAGCTGCCACTGCCATGATTGAAGTGGAAAGAGTCATGGCACATGCTCAGGAGGATGCGGTTAACTTAGAAGACTTGGAAAGACAACTCAACGTTGAGCAGAGGAAAATATATGACGAAGTTACCAACCAAATAGATCATGGATTACGTCATGAGAAGAAAGAGTGCTCATGTACGTCGTTGAATTCTGTCCGACTGTACGTGAGTGGAGAAGCGGGAACTGGAAAAAGTTTCCTCATTAAAGCAATTTCATGTTATTTGCAGAAAAGGACTGAGTCATCGCTGTCTTGTGTTGTCACCGCTTCAACTGGACTGGCAGCACATAACATTAAAGGTATTACTTTGCATCGTCTACTGATGCTGCCAGTGGAGCATGATAACAAATTACAATACCACAAGTTATCTGGAGATGCTTGTTGTGAAGTTTCAAGAGTCTTGAGGAAAATGAAACTTCTTATCATTGACGAAGTAAGCATGGTTTCCAATGTCATGCTTGCCTTTGTGCATTTGAGAATGCAAGAAGTTCTCAAAACAGAGTATGATGTGTTATTTGGTGGCAAACACATCATTGTTTTCGGTGATCTTCTGCAGCTGACGCCAGTGAAAGGACAACCTGTGTTCAAAATGCTCAAGCATGAAGATACCAGGAAATGCCTAGGGAGCATTGGCAACGTTAATATATGGTTAAACTTCAATTATGCTGAACTGCATGAAAATATGCGTCAGGCGAAGGATGAAGATTACAAGAATATTCTACAAGATGTTAGAATCGGAAAAGTGACCGAGCATGGGAAAGAAGCTTTACATGCACGATTACTGTCAAATTTGTATCCAGAACAAGACGTTGTGCCTGAGAATATTTTTCAGTAAATTACTGAGAAGAAATCTGGAATATGTTTGATGCCAACTCTTGCAGAATGTGCCATCTTCAACAACAAAATGTTGTATTTAGAAAACCAAGATATTGTGAAACTGGAAGCTATTGACAGAGTAGAGCATATGGGATCAACAATTATTTTGTCTGAGAATTTGAAATCAAAATTGGATTCATTAGAGAAGAGTATATCTAAAACTGCGGGTTTTGAAAAGACTCTGAATGTGTGCTTAAATTGCCGTATAATTTTAAGAAGGAATTTACATGTTGAAAGAGGTCTGGTAAATGGCTCAATGGGTAATGTTGTTGATTTTGTGAAATACAGAAATAGGGATGAAATTGAATTTTTAAAAATTAAATTTGATGGCATTGACGAAGTACAGCTAATTGGTCGTTGCTCTGCTAGGTTTTTGCTTGTGAAAGACTTATATGTTCGCCGTAAGCAGTTTCCTGTTTGCTTGGCATATGCGGTGACAATCCATAAATCGCAAGGTTTAAGTGTAGACAGTGCATTGGTGAATATTGGCAGTTCTGTGTTCAAGGAGGGTATGGCATATGTGGCATTGTCACGAGTCAGAACTTTATCGGGATTGTACTTGATTGAGTGTGATGTCACAAACATTTGTGCGGATCTAGAATGTGTTAAGGAATACAATAGGTTAAGAAGAGAGTATGCGCCATATTTGCCTCAATATCCTTTGTTTGAAAAACGTGTGGTAGGCCGGAAACGAAGAAATGTGACCAATAGTATGGAGGTTGTAGCAAAAAGACGAAAAGTCGATGAACCCGAAATTATAAGCAGAAAGAAAAAGGATTTTGTTGAAGATGTTGTTGGTTTTCAATTTGAAAACAGTTCTGGTGTCAACTGCTATGCTAATGTAGTGGTTAATGTTTTGTTTTCTCTAGAAACTTTAAAACAAGAGATTGTGGTCAATTCGGATCAGAGATTTTGCAGTTTGTTGAATTCTGTGTTAGAGAAATGTAGCACTGATAGAACAAAAATAGAAAGTGTGTCTGAAATTCGAAATCTGTTAGACAGATGTTCAGGTCAAACACAATTCTCTCAAAATATTCAGCAAGATTGTCAGGAGTTTTTAATGTATATGCTTGATGTATTGCATGATGAAGGTGTAGATGTAGATCACCTGTTTGGGCTTTCTTATCAATGGCAGCAGGACTGCGAGAACTGTAGGGTATCAAGTACTACTAGTGTAGACTCAGAAAAATTTATATATTTAACTTTGCCAGACAGTAAATCAGTGTCCTTTAATAAGCTAGTAAAAGCAGCTGATCACAACATGGAGTATAGCCAATGTAAGTCTGAAATGTTGTCAACATTATTTATACGAACATATGGCCAGTATGTTATTTTAATGTTCCAACGATGTAGGCCTGATGGAACAAAATTGACAACTTTGATTAAAAATTTTGTGGCTTCACAGTTGTCAATATCAGGAAGGACTTTTGTAACTGCAGCAATTATATATCATGACGGTCCTTCAATAACATCAGGACATTACACAGCTTATTTAAAGTCTAGAAATGGCTGGTCATTCTACAATGATTCTGTTTTAACTTTAAAAAAAAAAATTGCCTTTTGACCTTAAAAATTCTTACCTGGTGTTTTTAAAACCAAAATTTTAGGGAAGGAATCTCAGGATTTGCTCTGAGGAATTTCAAGAGGTTCTAATGGCTCCTACACAATTTGGCCTTGAGGATAAGTGTAGTACAGAGTCAAAAGTTATTTTTGAGTTTTAAATAGTTCCTGGAAAAAAAGAAGGTTTTCTCACAGAAAGTGGTGGGCACGGATTAGTTAAAGGACAACAGAGTATTTCCCAAAGCAAACGGTGTTCTTACCATAACACTTGACGTCATGGAAAAAAGCTGCATTTTGAATGAGTTCAGAAAAACTGTTTCTTTTTATAAGGTAATTCAAGCAGTCAATAAAAACATGGAGTAGAGGTAATGTAAGTCTGCAATGCTGTCTAGATTATTTGACCAAACTTTTGGTTATAATGTCATTTTAAAATTCCAACTATATAAACCTGATGAAAGTAAGTCTTCAACTTTAATTACAAATGTTGTGGCTACACAGTCGTTTATTTTAGGAAGAACATTTTTAACTGCAGCTATTATATGACATAATGGTGCTTTGACAAGATCCGCTTATTACACAGCTTATTGAAAATGTAAAAAAAGCTGCTGTTTCTTAAATGATTCCTATTTGACTACGATACAATGTTGCCTTTTTACTTAGAAATATTCTTACTTTCTGTTTTCAGAAAAGAGAATTTAGGGTAGGTAACTGGTCTATAATGATTCTAAGGGTTGATATAATTTTATCTACTGTTTTAAATTGCTTTGTGATTAAAAGTGATGTAGAGAATTAAATAATTGTAGTAGTCATAGAGGTAGTGTAAGTCTGCTTCATAGTAAGCAGTATCAGTGTCATAGGAAATGTGGAACATGAGTGAGCAAGAAGGGTAAGATATTACTAGTCCAGGATTGTGAAAGTGATCTTGAACGTTTTCTTTCTCAAAGTTGCGGAAATACAAAATGACGGGATTTGCTTAGAAGAATTCCAAGAGTTATAAATGGCTCTTACACGATTTGGCCTTGTGGAAACGTGTGGTAGAGAGCGAGAAGTCATTTATTGTATGTAACATATTTTTCAAAACGATGGAGGTTTTCTTTCAGAAAGTGGCGGGCTGAAAATAATAGCAGCACAACAGAGTGTAAGCTGTTCATAGGACATCATTCGACGTCATGGAAAGTAAGTTAATTTTAAGGAGTTCTGATTTTTGATTGGTTATGTTGTATGGGTTTTTTAAACACAATCATTTTGATTGTGTTTTTTTTTCCCCGCTGTTATATGATGAATACCTTCAAGTCACTGTTTTTAGTGAAATTTGATAAATTCTGAGAACAGCAAAAATAAACCATTTAACATGTATAATTAATTCTGTACTTTTTGTATTTATGATATATATTTAGAAATGTGTAGTAGACATGAAGAAGCTGAGGCTTCTGTAAGTGTCAAAGTTGTTGCATTCAGTGCTCACATTCTACGTAGTCTTTCATATGATAGACTACATTTCCACAATGAGATACCTAAGCAAAGGAAACACAGGTGATGTGATTGTGAAATGAGGAAAAGAAACTCCACATTTTTCAATTACATTACCTGTGTTTCCTAACATTACGAATCACATTGTGCAGATGAGGTTTAGGCCTGTCCAGAGAGATAGAGGAGGTCTGGCCTTTGTTCAAGAGTGCAGTGGACATGACTCACTTCGTTGGTAGGCCTGCACATGTATTATCTCCTCTGTACTTTTCAAGAAGCTAAATTTCATCTGCAAAACTGAGTAGGACTCACCTGAAAGAAATCTGTGGATAGGCTACACCTTATCAGCATCTAGAAACAATCATTTAAAATGTTAAGGGCAGTTTTATGAAGGCTGTGTGCCTCTTTTGCGCTGCTGTTCCGTCACTTTTGTGTAAAAGATGCACCATGTTGCAAGATAGGCCTCAGTTCATTTCCAGCAAGATACCGTCTCTTTAAAATGTATATAATTAGGACAGTGTAGGGGGCATGCAGAAGCTGAGGCTTCAGTAAGTGTCAAAGTTGTTGCATGCAGTGCGTACTCTTTCATATGCTGGACTACATCTGCACAATGAGATACCTAACCAAAGGAAACACAAGTGATGTGATTGTGAAATGAGCAAAAGAAATTGCACGTTTTTCAAATACATTACCTGTGTTTCCTAACATTACGAATCACATTGTGCAGGTGAAGTTTAGGCCTGTCCAGGGAAACAGAGGAGGTCTGAACTTTATTGGTAGGCCTGCACATGTATTATCTCCTCTGTACTCTTCAACAAGCCTAAATTTCATCTGCAACCCTGAGTAGGCCTCACCTGAAACAAACATCTGGATAGGACACACCTTATTGCCATCCTGAAACAATCATTTAAAATGTTAGGAACAGTTTTATGATGATTGTGCACCTCTTTTGCGCTGCCATTGCGTCACTTTTGTGAGACAACAGCAGTGCAAAAGATGCACCATGTTCCAAGATAGGCCTCACTTCATCTGCATCAAGATACTGTTAGTTTAAAATGTATATCTTTAGGACTGTGTAGCGGGCCTGGAGAAGCAGAGGCTTCTGTAAGTGTCAACGTTGTTGAAAAACTGTTTGTCCTTCAATCTTTTCCCTTGTCTTTTCTAATTTTTAAATACATGTTTTAATATTTTTCAAATGTTTGTTCTCTCACAGATTGAAAGTATAAAAATAACAAGTGACTAAGTTAACGACAATTATAAGGTAAATGTTTTGTACTCTTTTCGTTACATTTCTATCACATTTAACTACTATTAGTTCCACTGTTTAATTTCTTTAACCCTCACTTTCCTGCCTTTGCTACTTCCCTCATTCCTTTCTCTATTACTTACTTACTCTACTCCTTCCACTCCTTTTCTCAGTCCCTCTCTTCTCATAGTTCCTCACTCTTGTTCACTCACTCCGTCTCTATTACTCTTAGTGTCTCTGACTGATCACTCTTTCACTACTTGTTCATTATGCTTTCTCTGTGTAGTTGAAGCACACTAAGGGGCATATTATGAACACAGCCAATAAAATTATTGCTGCTTTTATCGGCAGAAAACTGCTGCAAAAGCGGCTTTAGCAGCAGTTTTCTGCCGCAAAAGCGGCTTTAGCGACACATTTCTGCCAATAAAAGCTGCGAAACTTTTATTGTCTATGTTGATAATATGCCCCTATGTTATTTACATTTCTTTACTGTTTCAATTATTCCTTTTCTGTTACTTCTTATTTTCTGCTTTCTGTTTTTTCTCTCTTTTATTCCACATGTTTTAATCTTATTTTGAACATTCACTCACATTCTCTAAGAAACTCTTCTTTGTTATTCTTATACTCTCTTTTTTTTCTTTCACTTCCTTATCTATTTCGTTTTTCACAATTATACCCTCTTCCATCTTTTCTTCGGTAAATAGATCTATTAAACAGTATCTCTGGTTTAGTCCCTATAGCTGTCTTTCTTTTAACATTACTCTCTGTTTACTTCCCTTATACTTACTCTTTTTATTTTTTTTTATTTTTTTGGTTCGCTCCCGGTTCGCATACCGGGGAGCGTACCGGGAAGCGAACCAAAAGAAATAGAGGTTGCCAGAGTGCTAAACATTCTAGCAATTTATTTATAAATGGGAGGTAGTTCTGAAAAGAACTTTTTTTTAATGTTTTTGTTGTTTTATATTTTTTTTTTATTTTTCTGAACATTTTTTGTTTTTTTTGTATTTTTTGAACAATTTTATGTTTTTTTTGGTTTTTTTGGGGGGGGAACAACAAAAAACAGGCATTAGAAAGGGCTCAACAGGAGCAAAACATTTTTTTATTTTTTGGGGCGTTTTGAGCACTTGTGGTTTTCATATGCTCTGTTTATCAAATTGATACTCATGTTTGCACATGAGAGTAGGTTACCACAATAAAGACACACTATCTTTATGTGCACAAAATTTTCTTGAATGTTTGGCACTGTTTCCCGTGCCTCTGGCCCCGACAGAGTTACCTGTGCCGATGTACTGGCCACAGGAGTTGGTGGGTTGTCTTGCAGGTCACGCATCTCTGCCATGCTGTAATTCAGTGGATGCCACCTCTGCATGTGACGGTGCATAGTATAGTTGCTGAAACTATACTTTTTATTTGTGCCTCTAGATAAATCTTCTTTGCATATGAGGCATGTCACATAGCGAGCATTCACTTTTTTCTGTCCTTGAGGAAAAGAAAAAAACTGCCAAATAAAACTATTTTTGTGGTGAGATATCCGGGCTCCTCACGTAAAAACTGGCTTGGCTGTACTTCCTCTTCCTCTTCTTCGTCCTCTTCCTCCTCTGTGTTGGGAAGGAACTGTGGAGGTGGTCCTCTCTTCCTTGGTGGTGGTGGTGGTGGTGGGGGTGCACCAGCTGCAGCTGCTACTGAAGCCATTTTCTACTAAGCAAAATAGGTCTTCCTTTCACAAAGTTGAAAGTCAGAGTGAGAAAAAAGGTGGGGGCTTTCATCATTTTGGAAAAAAAATAGTTCTAAACCAATGAAAAGTGTTATTTTTAGGTCACATGACCTAGCCTTACATCATTAGGAAACCAAAAGTGAAATGAACCAATGAAAAGTTTTATTAACAAGTCACATGACCTGTTACGCTTACGTTACGCGTTGCGGGCCGCGCCCCGGATCGCTTCCGGGGAGCTGCGCTTCGCGCCTCGGTTCGCGTACCGGAGCACTTCCGGGTGCGCTAACGCGGCGCGTCATAAGACGCATTACGCGACAACACGATACGTCGCGCTTCCGCGACGCGTCACGATGTTGATTTCTAACGCGGCAGTTGCGCTAATGGAACGTTTACCGGTTCGCGTACCGAGTCGCGGCACCAAATTGAGCTAACGGGAAGCTACCCGGTTCGCGGACCGGGAGCAAACCAAAACTTAATAATAAAATGTTTTTTTATTAATAAACATATAAAATATATTTTTTGATTTAAAGAAGAATACATTTTAAAGCTTTTGATATTTGCTAATAAAAAACCATTGAAATTCACAGAAAAAAACATAGGTTATAGACCATATATAGTTAGGAATTAGCATTTACAAAACCTTGAAAATTCACTGAAAAAACCATAGGTTATAGACCATATATAGTTAGGAATTAGCATTTAAGAAACCTTTTTTTTACTCACACAAAACCATTGAAATTCCATATATAGTTAGTTGTACTAACTATATATCGCGCACCTTCAATCCACTGCTGATCATGTCACATATTACATCATTCATGACATGGTCAGTGACATCACTGATGACATCACTGATGACATCTCAAATGACATCACTGATGACATCACTGATGACATCTCAAATGACATCACTGATGACATCACTGATGACAACATCCAGTGACTGTATGTTTCTGTAAAGTTAAAATATGTCTTACATATTGTAGAATGAGTGGATTTATAAGTGTCTGGATGAAGTATTTATTAGGTGCATGACTGACTGTATGAGTGACTAATTAAATGTGTCTCACTGAGTGCATGGGTTAGTGACTAAACTGTCTCAATTTGTGCATCATTATGTCTGTTGTTCTGTAAACTGCTGCATGTATTGATCAGTACCTATATGAGTAACTATATGGGTTATTGGTTGATTGCCTAAGTATTTGTATGGGAGACTGAGTGTGTGTGTGGGTGGCTGGGAGGTGTATAACTCTGTGCATAGATGTGTGAGCAGTTGATTCACTAGATGTATGGGTTCAAAAGTGCATGTGGAAACAGCTGTATGGGCGGTTGACTGTGTGCATGAGTGTATTGGTGAGTGAATGGATATCTAAGAGCTACATGTCAAAGTAAGTACATATGTAAAACACAGTACATGTGAGAGTTGACATATATAAATAACTATGCATAAGAGCCAGTGAATGTGTGAGTGGCTGTATGGATCATTGTGAACTTGTATCAGGGATTGTATAAGAGAGTAAATATGTGTTAGTATATGTTTGAATAAGTAAGGTGTGTATAACTGTATAGTTGAGGAAATGGATGTGAGATTGATTCTTTGCATGACTGACTAGGTGTGTGAGTAACTCCATGGATGAGTGACAGTCTGTGAGTGTCTGTTTACACTGAGTGTATCTAAGTTTTTATTAGAGTCTGAAGAGATTCATCGTATTATCACATGAATCATGTCATCAGTGATGTCATCAGTGATGTCTTTTGAGATGTGATCAGTGATGTCATCAGTGATGTCATCGGTGATGTCATTTGAGATGTCATCAATGATGTCATCAGTGATGTCATCAGTGATATCATCAATGATGTCATTTGAGATGTCATCAGTGATGTCATCAGTGATGTCATTTGAGATGTCATCAGTGATGTCATCAGTGATGTCATTTGAGATGTCATCAGTGATGTCATCAGTGATGTCACTGACCATGTCATGAATGATGTAATATGTGACATGATCAGCAGTGGATTGCGGGTGCGCGATATATAGTTAGTACAACTAACTATATATGGAATTTCAATGGTTTTGTGTGAGTAAAAAAAGGTTTCTTAAATGCTAATTCCTAACTATATATGGTCTATAACCTATAGTTTTTTCAGTGAATTTTCAAGGTTTTGTAAATGCTAATTCCTAACTATATATGGTCTATAACCTATGGTTTTTTCTGTGAATATATATATATTCACTGAAAAAACCATAGGTTATAGACCATATATAGTTAGGAATTAGCATTTACAAAACCTTGAAAATTCACTGAAAAAACCATAGGTTATAGACCATATATAGTTAGGAATTAGCATTTAAAAAACCTTATTTTACTCACACAAAACCATTGAAATTCCATATATAGTTAGTTGCACTAACTATATATCGCGCACCTGCAATCCACTGCTGATGATGTCACATATTACATCATTCATGACATGGTCAGTGACATCACTGATGACATCACTGATGACATCTCAAATGACATCACTGATGACATCACTGATGACATCTCATTTGACATCAATGACCACATCACTGATGATATCATTCATGTGACAATACAATGCATCTCCTCACATTTTAATATAACCTCTGTTTCACCCAGTGTTAAAAAGAGTATAATTTTTGAAACCATTGACACACCAATACTAGTTACTACATACGCACTCACTGATTCCTACGTCTACACACACCTTCACTCATTCACCCATACTATCATTCATACATACAATCACTCATCTTTACAACACTATCATATGCACTCATACACCTATACAGACACTCACAGTCTGCCACTCATCCATGGAGTTACTCACACACCTAGTCAGTCCTGTAAAGAATCAATGACACTTCCATTTTCTTGTCTATACAGTTAAACATAGAGCACCTTACATTTTCAAACATATACTAACACATACTTACCTTGTTATACAATCATTGATACAAGTACACATTGATCTGCACAGAGTCACACACCTCCCAGCCAGCCACACACACACTCAGTCTCCCATACAAATACTTGGACAATCAATCAGTAACCCATATAGTTAATCATATAGCTACTGATCAAAACATGCAGCAGTTTACAGAACAACAGACATAATGAAGCACAAATTAAGACACTTTAGTCACTAACCCATGCACTCAGTGAGACACATTTAATCACTCACTCATGCATTCAGTCATGCACCTACTAAATCCTTTGTCCAGACACTTATACTTCCACTCATTCTTCAATATGTAAGACACATTTTAACTTTACAGAAACATACAGTCACTGGATGTTGTCATCAGTGATGTCATCAGTGATGTCATTTGAGATGTCATCAGTGATGTCATCAGTGATGTCACTGACCATGTCATGAATGATGTAATATGTGACATCATCAGCAGTGGATTGCAGGTGCGCGATATATAGTTAGTGCAACTAACTATATATGGAATTTCAATGGTTTTGTGTGAGTAAAATAAGGTTTTTTAAATGCTAATTCCTAACTATATATGGTCTATAACCTATGGTTTTTTCAGTGAATTTTCAAGGTTTTGTAAATGCTAATTCCTAACTATATATGGTCTATAACCTATGGTTTTTTCAGTGAATTTCAATGGTTTTTTAATAGCAAATATCATAAGCTGTCGAATGTCAAGTACGTGGTAAGTGAAAACATTTTCGTGTTTATGCACACTGATCTGCTTTGAATGGTGCCCCCCCCCCTCATTTCTATTAGGAGTACTCTCTCTTTGCAGATAGTGAAAGGTAGTTAACGCAGGTCTTTGCCCCCATTGTAATCCGTCGTGCCTGCTTCTCTCTCCATTTGATTCATTGTTATCCAAGTATTTACTGTTTTAGAATTAGTTCTCTTTGGTTCATTCTCTATTTACAAACAAACACAGAGTCGCAATACTCTGTTTAGTCTTTGCAGATAACGAAAAATCGTGTAAAAAAAAAGAAAAGGAATCGAGCAAAATCAGTAGGCCACTAATGGGATCTCTTTTTGACCTCGCTAAAATAGAAACATTAGGAACAACCCCTCATGACAAATACAAAACTAGTGAGATGAACTGAACTCCACACAATGATGGCTGCAAAACAGCTCTGCTCCGCCACCCACCCCGCCCAAAATAACGATAAAGAACGGCTGCCATGATTGGTTGCGGAATGACCACGACGGAGCTACGAAATGGTGCTGCTCTCATGCTAACCCCAGCTTCAGTCTGAAACATCCAGAAACACTGTAGACTACCAATTCGATCAGTTCCGGTAGCGCCCCAATGTAACCCGGTAGAGAAGAACTAGCCCTCCCCTCTTTGACTGATGGTTCTTGTTGCCTGTCCCTTCTGTTGTCATTTAACAGAACTATTTAGCCTGCTGAAAGGGGTTGTGTTCCGACCGCTGGTTGGTGGAGACATTTTGACTATATTCTGTACCTGCGTTGTCGCGTAATGCGTCATATGACGCGCCGCGTTAGCGCATCCGGAAGTCATCCGGGGCGCGCAGCGCGTAACGTAAGCATAACAAGTCATGTGACTTGTTAATAAAACTTTTCATTGGTTCATTTTACTTTTCTTATTGTAATGATGAAAGGCTTGGTCATATGACCTAAAAATTACGCTTTTCATTACTTCCGAACATTATTTTTTCTTAAATATATGTTATAATGTTCCAGGCTAATGTACTTTCCCGGAAATTTTACAACTGTCCTGCAAGTAAAATATATTCTTTTTTCGAGAAAAAGAGCGTTTCTTCGTCCCATGACGGAGCCGTTGAGCAAAAGAGGGTCGACCTGCTGTCTTAGTCGCCGATACGCCTGAATATGAGATTCTTATCGATCACTTTATGTTGCAGGAATAGAAAACACAACAGCCCTTGACCATTTATCTTTACTGCGTTCCTTCGTATTATACCTTTTACCCTTCATGTAATTGGTCAGCTTTATTTCACTTGCCTTTTAATGATTCTAAAACAGTGACTATTATTAAAAACTTTACCAATGTATATACTACTACCATGTTTTCTTTTAAAAACCTTTATTGTGAAAATTTCATTATACAAATACGAGCCTATAACCACGTGGGCCGGCCACGGAGCAAACTGTAATCGTATATGATGAATAGACATTTACACTGTAGAGGAACGTAACGGGCGGGCCATTAGGTTGCAAGAACTAAGGTGTCTAACAGTTACGGAATCGGTGGACGTACATTTTATAATTAAAATACGACAGGGCCAGTTACAATAAAATTATCTAGATATACATTTGCGGGCAAGTACCATGGGTGACGTTAATTCGAACTTTCAACAGTACAGTAATCAATAACACATCAGAACTTAATATCAATAGGGATGTCGAAATATTCAATCAATTCTCGTCCCCGCCCGCCATGTGCTTCAAAACTGCATACGTATCTCGTGATTTCAAGGTTCTGCAACCAGTACACAACAAGGAGTTACGAGTCCCATTTATTCTGGCGCCATTTTGGGCGAGGACGGGCAGGTCCAGGATATAGTCAAAATGTCTCTACCAACCATCGACTATGATGATGTTCATATGCTGTATTTATTAGAGTAACACTCAGATGTCCACATGAAATAAATTTGCCACAATCTAAACATGTCATTTTAATCTTTCCAAAGTTCTTCTAAATATTTGGGACCGTTTCCCTTGCCTCTGAAGCTCTCAGTGCCACTTCTTTGATGAATGTACTAGCAGGTCAGGGGTTCTCCTCCAAATCTCTCTTTTATGCAGCACTATAATTAATTGGTGCCACCTCTCCATATGACAATGCATGGTATAGTTACCACAACTATATTTTTTTTCGGTTCCTCTAGAGAGTTCATCGTGGCAGATGAAGCGTGTAACGTACCGGGCATTTACCTTTTTTTGCATGTACAGGAAAGGAAAAAAAAATCGAACGTCCGAGTTCTAAGGTGTCCCAGGGCCATTTTAGTGGACCAGGCCCAAATCCAAAGAACAGGCCGCCATTTTGAGAGTCCTGTTGCAGCCGCCTGTCGCTGTAGCATCAAGAGCAGCCGAAACTCAGCTGAATGGCAACTGAAACGGTAAAGGGGCGCCCCACTACAGCAGACGAGCCAGGCCCAAATCCAAAGAACTGCTATCTCACAGGCTAATGGGGCGACCCACGCCGAGTTTCAGCATTGTAGGATGACCACACAAGTACAGCAACTTGCTAGACATCACCTCGGTGCCATCCGGATCTCGGCGCCCCACTGCAGATGAAGTGCCTCTCAACTATGAAACCACCACGGTGACATCCGGATCTTGGCGCGTTGTGCTGCCTTCGGCCTATTCGCACATCGGTCCGCTACTGACGCCATCTCACAGGCTAATGAGGCGACCCACGCCGAGTTTCAGCATTGTAGGATGACCACACCAGTACAGCAACTTGCTAGACATCACCTCGGTGCCATCCGGATCTCGGCGCCCCACTGCAGATGAAGTGCCTCTCAACTATGAAACCACCACGGTGACATCCGGATCTTGGCGCGTTGTGCTGCCTTCGGCCTATTCGCACATCGGTCCGCTACTGACGCCATCTCACAGGCTAATGGGGCGACCCACGCCGAGTTTCAGCATTGTAGGATGACCACACCAGTACAGCAACTTGCTAGACATCACCTCGGTGCCATCCGGATCTCGGCGCCCCACTGCAGATGAAGTGCCTCTCAACTATGAAACCACCACGGTGACATCCGGATCTTGGCGCGTTGTGCTGCCTTCGGCCTATTCGCACATCGGTCCGCTACTGACGCCATCTCACAGGCTAATGGGGTGACCCACGCCGAGTTTCAGCATTGTAGGATGACCACACCAACTTGCTAGACATCACCTCAGTGCCATCCGAATCTTGGCATCTCAACGCCTAGTGGTATCTTCCATACAAAAAATATTGTTACGCTGCCTTTGGCCCCATTCGCACATCAGTCCGCAACTTAGACATCACCTCGGTGCCATCCGGATCTTGGCATCTCAGCGCCTTGTGGTGTCAGTCAGAAAATATTGTTGTGCTGCCTTCGGCCTATTCGCACATCGGTCCGCTACTGACACCATCTCACAGGCCAACGGGGCGCCCCACGCCGACTTTCAGCATTGTAGGATGGCCACACCAGTGCGGCAACTTGCTACACACCACCTCGGTGCCATCCGGATCTTGGCATCTCAGCGCCTTGTGGTCTCTTCTACACCGGAAATATAGTAGAAAATATTGTTGCGCTGCCTTTGGCCCCATTCACACATCAGTCCGCTACTGACACCATCTCACAGGCCAACGGGGCGCCCCACGCCGACTTTCAACATTGTAGGATGGCCACAGAAGTGCGACAACTTACTAGACACCACCTCGGTGCCATCCGGATCTTGGCGCGTTGTGCTGCCTTCGGCCTATTCGCACATCGGTCCGCTACTGACGCAAACTCACAGGCCAACGGGGCGCCCCACGCCGACTTTCAGCATTGTAGGATGGCCACACCAGTGCGGCAACTTCCTACACACCACCTCGGTGCCATCCGGATCTTGGCGCGTAGTGAAGCTGCAGCAGCTGCAAATAAGCTTCAGACAGTGTTACAACCGCTGCTCAGAACTCTCAACTATGACACCACCTCGATGCCATCCGGATCTTGGCGCGTTGTATTGCCTTCGGCCTATTCGCACATCGGTCCGCTACTGACGCCGCCTCACGTGCCAACGTATTTTCTCCGCATTTTATACCCTATGCCGCATAACAGGACATGTGACTTGTTTATAAAACTTTTCATTGGTTCATTTTACTTTTGGTTTCCTAATGATGGAAGGCTTGATCATATGACCTAAAAACAACACTTTTCATTGGATGAAAACTTTTTTTTTCCCCCAAACGATGAAAGCCCCACCTTGTTTCTGGATGTTTCAGACTGAAGCTGGCGTCACCATGAGAGCACCACCATCTCGTAGCTCCGTCGTGGTCATTCCGCGAGCAATCATGGCAGCCGCTCCCCACCAGAAGCCTGCAGGAGTCGGGGCCCCCAAAACTTTTGATGAATTCTCAAGGCGGAGGGGACGCTTTCGAGAATGGGGTCCAAGACCTAGCAGACAAGCGTCCGATTTCCAAGGTGTCCCAGGGCCATTTCAGTGGACCAGGCCCAAAAAGGAAACAGCCTGCCGCCATTTTGAGAGTCCTGTGACAGCCGCCTATCGCTGCACAGCAAGAGTGGGCGCAACTCAGCTGAATGGCGGATTTTGACACAGTGGACCAAAACCGGACGGAATGGCAACTGAAACGGTAAAGGGGCGCCCCACTACAACAGACGAGACTCCACCTGGAGAGGCCCGTTCACGCCGCCTCCCCCGGGGCGCTCCACGCCGTTATTCGGAGCAGCATTGTAGGATACCAAAACCAGTGCGGCAACTTACTGGACATCACCTTGGTGCCATCGTTCTGCTGCCTTGGAACTATTCGCACAACAGTTTGCTACTGATGACCCACCCCCCGCGACGCCCCACGCCGTTATTTGCTGGGTGGCAACTTACTAGACATCACTTTTGTGTCATCTAGATTTCGGCGCGTTCTGCTGCCTTGGAACTATTCGCACAACAGTTTGCTACTGATCACCCACCCCCCGCGACGCCCCACGCCGGAAATCTGGACGTTGTGCTGCGTTGGGACTATTCGCACAGCCGACCGCTACTTCGTTGTTTTTCTCTAAAAATGTTTATATGTTATTACTATTTTTGTTTTCTTGTATATATTTATAAATTATTAAAGTTTTATAATCTTACTACTTTGTCGGAGTGCTATATATTTTTAATGTGACACATAATTGTAAAAACTTTGATGTACAAAGAGTCATCCCTGGAATCTTCCGCTTCACGCTCGGTCCCCTCCCCAATCACAATACAGAATGGTTTTCAGATAATAGCAACGCTTCTGCTGTGACGGATCTCATCGAGTGTGGGCCTTGATCTACTATAACTCCTTTGAAGACGGGTGATTCTTTACAGCTGTGGCCATAAACTACATCTGCAGGGCTAGCTGATAGCCTAGGACCGGCCTGGACAATCGGACACAGAGGAAAAGGAGTGTCAGAGGGTGCGGTAGTGAATAGGGCGAAAGGGAGGTGTCGGGCGGGCACAGGGTGTGATTCTCAGGGAAGAACAGCGCAGATGGGGGGAGGTTTATTACCCATGCATAAAACAGAGAGCGGGGGTGACCACTGCCTGGGGGAGATGCTTGCGAGGGTGGGGAGCCATGCTAAGGATCGACAGCGTTCACAGAGTGGATCTGGTCAAGGCATCTAAAATGGCTGCCGTGCACGACAAAAGTGTGGCATTTGAAAAAAGACAAGATGGCGCACACAATGTTTTTCAACAATTCCTGATTTCCTTCGAATCGAACGTTAACAGACGTTGGGGCATATTACCAAAGTTAAGCGATATTTATCCCTAACGATGCATTGCAAAGATTTTTTTACCGTCAGAAATTATCGCAGATAAACCTTGCTATTATCAAGGTTTATCGCAAATACGATAAAAAACGAGCGCAATGCATTAATGTCGCTGAAAACTCCGCGATATTCATGCATTACCGAGCTAATGCTCTTAGCCATGTTATCCACCTCCCATTGGATAACATGGCTAAGAACTGCTCAGGGCAGCTGTTACTTTTTGGAGATATTCGCGCTTATCTCGAATATTTCCAAAAGTTGATAATAGGAGATAGCGATGTTAGCGACTGTTTCCAGTCGCTAACATCTTGGCATGCCCACTTTGCATGTCATTAGTGATAAATATCACTCACATGCAAAGTGGGACCCAAGATGGTCGCTATCTCCTACTAGCCGTCGCTAACTGGTGTTAGCAACAGCTAGGTAATACACATATAATTTTATCTCCGCGAAGCGGAGCGCTGTTACAGATATATATCTTGTTTTTGAACGTTAATTTCTCAAAATGCACTGAAGCACATATATTGAGACATAGCAAAGGCACATCGGGCTACCAGTCCCTAATATTTTACCAAGTTTCGTGCAAATCCATTCAGCCGTTCGATTATTATTATTATTATTATTTTTTGCCCCGCGGGGACCTTTTAAAACCTCCACATCAAACCTAGGGGGTCAGCGAGGATCTACTATGCCCCCTTATGGTCATCAGCCGTTCGATTATTATTATTATTTTTTTTTTTGCCCCGCGGGGCCCTTTTAAAACCTCCACATCAAACCTAGGGGGTCAGCGAGGATCTACTATGCCCCCTTATGGTCATTTGCCCCTTCGCTTTGGCCTCCTCTTGTCTCTCGATCCTACCGAGAGACAAGATGGCGGCCGCTACGTACTGTTTGGAATGTTTACAGACACCGGAGAGCCAATCAGCTTCGCTTCGCAAAGCTCCGTAACGCGAAAAGTACGCGAAGCGGTGCGCTGTTACAGATATATATCTTTTTTTGAACGTTAATTTCTCAAAATCCACTGAAGCACATATATTGAGACCTAGCAAAGGCACATCGGGCTACCAGTCCCTACAATTTTGCCAAGTTTCGTGCAAATCCATTCAGCCGTTCGATTATTATTATTATTATTTTTTTTTGCCCCGCGGGGCCCTTTTAAAACCTCCACATCAAACCTAGGGGGTCAGCGAGGATCTACTATTCCCCCTTATGGTCATTTGCCCCTTCGCTTTCGCCTCCTCTTGTCTCTCGATCCTACCGAGAGACAAGATGGCGGCCGCTACGGACTGTTTGGAATGTTGACAGACGCCGGAGAACCAATCAGCTTCGCTTCACAAAGCTCCGTTGCGCGAAAAGTACGCGTCCTGGGACGCTGCCCGGTCCGCTGTTACAGATATATATCTTTTTTTAAACGTTAATTTCTCAAAATCCACTGGAGCACATATATTGAGACCTACAAAAGGCACATCGGGCTACCAGTCCCTACAATTTTGCCAAGTTTCGTGCAAATCCATTCAGCCGTTCGGGCTAAAAGTGAGGCCAACCGCCCTATGGAAAACTCAATGTTAAAAACACGTTTTGGGACCCCCCTTTTTTCTCGACCCCCCCTGGACGAAACCCCCCCCAATTTTCAGGGGCTGCTCAGAAACAAAATGTGCCATTTTCCTGAAAATTTCAGCCAATTCCGTCCACAAACGGCAAAGTTATTAGACATAGAATTTTCAAAAAACCCATAGAGAAAAAATCCTAACTATATATACCTACTGGCGACCGCCAGTAGGTAATATATATATATATATATATATATATATATATATATATATATTCACTGAAAAAACCATAGGTTATAGAGTAAATGCTAATTCCTAACTATATATGGTCTATAACCTATGGTTTTTTCTGTGAATATATATATATATATATATATATATATATATATATATATTACCTACTGGCGGTCGCCAGTAGGTATAAATAGTTAGGATTTTTTCTCTATAGGTTTTTTGAAAATTCTATGTCTAATAACTTTGGCGTTTGTGGACGGAATTGGCTGAAATTTTCAGGAAAATGGCACATTTTGTTTCTGAGCAGCCCTTGAAAATTTGGGGGGGGTTCGTCCAGTGGGGGCCGAGAAAAAAGGGGGGTCCCAAAACGTGTTTTTAACATTGAGTTTTCCATAGGGCGGTTGGCCTCACTTTTAGCCCGAACGGCTGAATGGATTTGCACGAAACTTGGCAAAATTGTAGGGACTGGTAGCCCGATGTGCCTTTTGTAGGTCTCAATATATGTGCTCCAGTGGATTTTGAGAAATTAACGTTTAAAAAAAGATATATATCTGTAAGCGCGGACCAGGCAGCGCACTGGTTCGCGGACTTTTCGCGCAACGGAGCTTTGTGAAGCGAAGCTGATTGGTTCTCCGGCGTCTGTCAACATTCCAAACAGTCCGTAGCGGCCGCCATCTTGTCTCTCGGTAGGATCGAGAGACAAGAGGAGGTCAAAACAAAGGGGGAAATAACTATAAGGGGGCATAGTAGATCCTCGCTGACCCCCTAGGTTTGATGTGGAGGTTTTAAAAGGGCCCCGCGGGGCAAAAAAAAATAATAATAATAATAATCGAACGGCTGAATGGATTTGCACGAAACTTGGCAAAATTGTAGGGACTGGTAGCCCGATGTGCCTTTGCTAGGTCTCAATATATGTGCTTCAGTGGATTTTGAGAAATTAACGTTCAAAAAAAGATATATATCTGTAACAGCGCACCGCTTCGCGTACTTTTCGCGTTACGGAGCTTTGCGAAGCGAAGCTGATTGGCTCTCCGGTGTCTGTAAACATTCCAAACAGTACGTAGCGGCCGCCATCTTGTCTCTCGGTAGGATCGAGAGACAAGAGGAGGCCAAAGCGAAGGGGCAAATGACCATAAGGGGGCATAGTAGATCCTCGCTGACCCCCTAGGTTTGATGTGGAGGTTTTAAAAGGGCCCCGCGGGGCAAAAAAAAAAAATAATAATAATAATCGAACGGCTGAATGGATTTGCACGAAACTTGGTAAAATATTAGGGACTGGTAGCCCGATGTGCCTTTGCTATGTCTCAATATATGTGCTTCAGTGCATTTTGAGAAATTAACGTTCAAAAACAAGATATATATCTGTAACAGCGCTCCGCTTCGCGGAGATAAAATTATATCTGTATTACCTAGGTGTTGCTAACACCAGTTAGCGACGGCTAGTAGGAGATAGCGACCATCTTGGGTCCCACTTTGCATGTGAGTGATATTTATCACTAATGACATGCAAAGTGGGCATGCCAAGATGTTAGCGACTGGAAACAGTCGCTAACATCGCTATCTCCTATTATCAACTTTTGGAAATATTCGAGATAAGCGCGAAATCTCCAAAAAGTAACAGCTGCCCTGAGCAGTTCTTAGCCATGTTATCCAATGGGAGGTGGATAACATGGCTAAGAGCATTAGCTCGGTAATGCATGAATATCGCGGAGTTTTCAGCGATATTAATGCATTGCGCTCGTTTTTTATCGTATTTGCGATAAACCTTGATAATAGCAAGGTTTATCTGCGATAATTTCTGACGGTAAAAAAATCTTTGCAATGCATCGTTAGGGATAAATATCGCTTAACTTTGGTAATATGCCCCAACGTCTGTTAACGTTCGATTCGAAGGAAATCAGGAATTGTTGAAAAACATTGTGTGCGCCATCTTGTCTTTTTTCAAATGCCACACTTTTGTCGTGCACGGCAGCCATTTTAGATGCCTTGACCAGACCCACTCTGTGCACGCTGTCGATCCTTAGCATGGCTCCCCACCCTCGCAAGCATCTCACCCAGGCAGTGGTCACCCCCGCTCTCTGTCTTATGCATGGGTAATAAACCTCCCCCCATCTGCGCTGCTCTTCCCTGAGAATCACACCCTGTGCCCGCCCGACACCTCCCTTTCGCCCTATTCACTACCGCACCCTCTGACACTCCTTTTCCTCTGTGTCCGATTGTCCAGGCCGGTCCTAGGCTATCAGCTAGCCCTGCAGATGTAGTTTATGGCCACAGCTGTAAAGAATCACCCCTCTTCAAAGGAGTTATAGTAGATCAAGGCCCACACTCGATGAGATCCGTCACAGCAGAAGCGTTGCTATTATCTGAAAACCATCCTGTATTGTGATTGGGGAGGGGACCGAGCGTGAAGCGGAAGATTCCAGGGATGACTCTTTGTACATCAACGTTTTTACAATTATGTGTCACATTAAAAATATATAGCACTCCGACAAAGTAGTAAGATTATAAAACTTTAATAATTTATAAATATATACAAGAAAACAAAAATAGTAATAACATATAAACATTTTTAGAGAAAAACAACGAAGTAGCGGTCGGCTGTGCGAATAGTCCCAACGCAGCACAACGTCCAGATTTCCGGCGTGGGGCGTCGCGGGGGGTGGGTCATCAGTAGCAAACTGTTGTGCGAATAGTTCCAAGGCAGCAGAACGCGCCGAAATCTAGATGACACGAAAGTGATGTCTAGTAAGTTGCCACCCAGCAAATAACGGCGTGGGGCGTCGCGGGGGGTGGGTCATCAGTAGCAAACTGTTGTGCGAATAGTTCCAAGGCAGCAGAACGATGGCACCAAGGTGATGTCCAGTAAGTTGCCGCACTGGTTTTGGTATCTTACAATGCTGCTCCGAATAACGGCGTGGAGCGCCCCGGGGGAGGCGGCGTGAACGGGCCTCTCCAGGTGGAGTCTCATCTGTTTTAGTGGGGCGCCCCTTTACCGTTTCAGTTGCCATTCCGTCCGCTTTTGGTCCACTGTGTCAAAATCCGCCATTCAGCTGAGTTGCGCCCACTCTTGCGGTGCAGCGATAGGCGGCTGCCACAGGACTCTCAAAATGGCGGCAGGCTCTTTCCTTTTTGGGCGTGGTCCACTGAAATGGCCCTGGGACACCTTGGAAATCGGACGCTTGTCTGCTAGGTCTTGGACCCCATTCTCGAAAGCGTCCCCTCCGCCTTGAGAATTCATCAAAAGTTTTGGGGGCCCCGACTCCTGCAGGCTTCTGGTGGGGAGCGGCTGCCATGATTGCTCGCGGAATGACCACGACGGAGCTACGAGATGGTGGTGCTCTCATGGTGACGCCAGTTTAGTCTGAAACATCCAGAAACAAGGTGGGGCTTTCATCGTTTGGGGGAAAAAAAAAGTTTTCATCCAATGAAAAGTGTTGTTTTTAGGTCATATGATCAAGCCTTCCATCATTAGGAAACCAAAAGTAAAATGAACCAATGAAAAGTTTTATAAACAAGTCACATGACCTGTTATGCGGCATAGGGTATAAAATGCGGAGAAAATACGTTGGCACGTGAGGCGGCGTCAGTAGCGGACCAATGTGCGAATAGGCCGAAGGCAATACAACGCGCCAAGATCCGGATGGCACCGAGGTGGTGTCATAGTTGAGAGTTCTGAGCAGCGGTTGTAACACTGTCTGAAGCTTATTTGCAGCTGCTGCAGCTTCACTACGCGCCAAGATCCGGATGGCACCGAGGTGGTGTGTAGCAAGTTGCCGCACTGGTGTGGCCATCTTACAATGCTGAAAGTCGGCGTGGGGCGCCCCGTTGGCCTGTGAGTTTGCGTCAGTAGCGTACCGATGTGCGAATAGGCCGAAGGCAGCACAACGCGCCAAGATCCGGATGGCACCGAGGTGGTGTCTAGTAAGTTGTCGCACTTCTGTGGCCATCCTACAATGTTGAAAGTCGGCGTGGGGCGCCCCGTTGGCCTGTGAGATGGTGTCAGTAGCGGACTGATGTGTGAATGGGGCCAAAGGCAGCGCAACAATATTTTCTACTATATTTCCGGAGTAGAAGACACCACAAGGCGCTGAGATGCCAAGATCCGGATGGCACCGAGGTGGTGTGTAGCAAGTTGCCGCACTGATGTGGCCATCCTACAATGCTGAAAGTCGGCGTGGGGCGCCCCGTTGGCCTGTGAGATGGCGTCAGTAGCGGACCGATGTGCGAATAGGCCGAAGGCAGCACAACAATATTTTCTGACTGACACCACAAGGCGCTGAGATGCCAAGATCCGGATGGCACCGAGGTGATGTCTAAGTTGCGGACTGATGTGCGAATGGGGCCAAAGGCAGCGTAACAATATTTTTTGTATGGAAGATACCACTAGGCGTTGAGATGCCAAGATTCGGATGGCACTGAGGTGATGTCTAGCAAGTTGGTGTGGTCATCCTACAATGCTGAAACTCGGCGTGGGTCGCCCCATTAGCCTGTGAGATGGCGTCAGTAGCGGACCGATGTGCGAATAGGCCGAAGGCAGCACAACGCGCCAAGATCCGGATGTCACCGTGGTGGTTTCATAGTTGAGAGGCACTTCATCTGCAGTGGGGCGCCGAGATCCGGATGGCACCGAGGTGATGTCTAGCAAGTTGCTGTACTGGTGTGGTCATCCTACAATGCTGAAACTCGGCGTGGGTCGCCCCATTAGCCTGTGAGATGGCGTCAGTAGCGGACCGATGTGCGAATAGGCCGAAGGCAGCACAACGCGCCAAGATCCGGATGTCACCGTGGTGGTTTCATAGTTGAGAGGCACTTCATCTGCAGTGGGGCGCCGAGATCCGGATGGCACCGAGGTGATGTCTAGCAAGTTGCTGTACTTGTGTGGTCATCCTACAATGCTGAAACTCGGCGTGGGTCGCCCCATTAGCCTGTGAGATGGCTGTTCTTTGGATTTGGGCCTGGTCCACCAAAATGGCCCTGGGACACCTTAGAACTCGGACGCTCGATTTTTTTTTCCTTTCCTGTACATGCAAAAAAAGGTAAATGCCCGGTACGTTACACGCTTCATCTGCCACGATGAACTCTCCAGAGGAACCGAAAAAAAATATAGTTGTGGTAACTATACCATGCATCGTCATATGGAGAGGTGGCACCAATTAATTATAGTGCTGCATAAAAGAGAGATTTGGAGGAGAACCCCTGACCTGCAAGTACATTCATCAAAGAAGTGGCACTGAGAGCTTCAGAGGCAAGGGAAACGGTCCCAAATATTTAGAAGAACTTTGGAAAGATTAAAATGACATGTTTAGATTGTGGCAAATTAATTTCATGTGGACAGATGAGTGTTACTCTAATAAATACAGCATATGAAGATCATCATAGTCGATGGTTGGTAGAGACATTTTGACTATATCCTGGACCTGCCCGTCCTCGCCCAAAATGGCGCCAGAATAAATGGGACTCGTAACTCCTTGTTGTGTACTGGTTGCAGAACCTTGAAATCACGAGATACGTATGCAGTTTTGAAGCACATGGCGGGCGGGGACGAGAATTGATTGAATATTTCGACATCCCTATTGATATTAAGTTCTGATGTGTTATTGATTACTGTACTGTTGAAAGTTCGAATTAACGTCACCCATGGTACTTGCCCGCAAATGTATATCTAGATAATTTTATTGTAACTGGCCCTGTCGTATTTTAATTATAAAATGTACGTCCACCGATTCCGTAACTGTTAGACACCTTAGTTCTTGCAACCTAATGGCCCGCCCGTTACGTTCCTCTACAGTGTAAATGTCTATTCATCATATACGATTACAGTTTGCTCTGTGGCAGGCCCACGTGGTTATAGGCTCGTATTTGTATAATGAAATTTTCTCAATAAAGGTTTTTAAAAGAAAACATGGTAGTAGTATATACATTGGTAAAGTTTTTAATAATAGTGACTGTTTTAGAATCATTAAAAGGCAAGTGAAATAAAGCAGACCAATTACATGAAGGGTAAAAGGTATAATACGAAGGAACGCAGTAAAGATAAATGGTCAAGGGCTGTTGTGTTTTCTATTCCTGCAACATAAAGTGATCGATAAGAATCTCATATTCAGGCGTATCGGCGACTAAGACAGCAGGTCGACCCTCTTTTGCTCAACGGCTCCGTCATGGGACGAAGAAACGCTCTTTTTCTCGAAAAAAGAATATATTTTACTTGCAGGACAGTTGTAAAATTTCCGGGAAAGTACATTAGCCTGGAACATTATAACATATATTTAAGAAAAAATAATGTTCGGAAGTAATGAAAAGCGTAATTTTTAGGTCATATGACCAAGCCTTTCATCATTACAATAAGAAAAGTAAAATGAACCAATGAAAAGTTTTATTAACAAGTCACATGACTTGTTATGCTTACGTTACGCGCTGCGCGCCCCGGATGACTTCCGGATGCGCTAACGCGGCGCGTCATATGACGCATTACGCGACAACGCAGGTACAGAATATAGTCAAAATGTCTCCACCAACCAGCGGTCGGAACACAACCCCTTTCAGCAGGCTAAATAGTTCTGTTAAATGACAACAGAAGGGACAGGCAACAAGAACCATCAGTCAAAGAGGGGAGAGCTAGTTCTTCTCTACCGGGTTACATTGGGGCGCTACCGGAACTGATCGAATTGGTAGTCTACAGTGTTTCTGGATGTTTCAGACTAAAGCTGGGGTTAGCATGAGAGCAGCACCATTTCGTAGCTCCGTCGTGGTCATTCCGCAACCAATCATGGCAGCCGTTCTTTATCGTTATTTTGGGCGGGGTGGGTGGCGGAGCCAAGTTGTTTTGCAGCCATCATTGTGTGGAGTTCAGTTCATCTCACTAGTTTTGTATTTGTCATGAGGGGTTGTTCCTAATGTTTCTATTTTAGCGAGGTCAAAAAGAGATCCCATTAGTGGCCTACTGATTTTGCTCGATTCCTTTTCTTTTTTTTTTACACGATTTTTCGTTATCTGCAAAGACTGAACAGAGTATTGCGACTCTGTGTTTGTTTGTAAATAGAGAATGAACCAAAGAGAACTAATTCTAAAACAGTAAATACTTGGATAACAATCAATCAAATGGAGAGAGAAGCAGGCACGACGGATTACAATGGGGGCAAAGACCTGCGTTAACTACCTTTCACTATCTGCAAAGAGAGAGTACTCCTAATAGAAATGAGGGGGGGGGGCACCATTCAAAGCAGATCAGTGTGCATAAACACGAAAATGTTTTCACTTACCACGTACTTGACATTCGACAGCTTATGATATTTGCTATTAAAAAACCATTGAAATTCACTGAAAAAACCATAGGTTATAGACCATATATAGTTAGGAATTAGCATTTACAAAACCTTGAAAATTCACTGAAAAAACCATAGGTTATAGACCATATATAGTTAGGAATTAGCATTTAAAAAACCTTATTTTACTCACACAAAACCATTGAAATTCCATATATAGTTAGTTGCACTAACTATATATCGCGCACCTGCAATCCACTGCTGATCATGTCACATATTACATCATTCATGACATGGTCAGTGACATCACTGATGACATCACTGATGACATCTCAAATGACATCACTGATGACATCACTGATGACAACATCCAGTGACTGTATGTTTCTGTAAAGTTAAAATATATCTTACATATTGAAGAATGAGTGGATGTATAAGTGTCTGGATGAAGGATTTAGTAGGTGCGTGACTGACTGTATGAGTGAGTGATTAAATGTGTCTCACTGAATGCATGGGTTAGTGACTAAACTGTCTTAATTTGTGCATCATTATGTCTGTTGTTCTGTAAACTGCTGCATGTGTTGATCATTAGCTATACGAGAGGCTATATGTGTTATTAATTGCTTGCCCAAGTATTTCTATGGGAGATTGAGTTTGTGTGGGGGTGGCTGGAAGGTGTGTGACTCTATGCATAGATGTGTGAACAGTTTATTCACTAGGTGTATGAGTTCAAGAGTGCATGTGGAAACAGCTACATGGGCAGTTGACTGTGTGCATGAGTGTATTGATGAGTGAATGGATATCTCAATGCTACATGTCATAGTAAGTACATATGTAAAACACAGTACATGTGAGAGTTGGCATATATAAATAACTGTGCATGAGAGCCACCGAATGAGTGAGTGGTTGTATCGATCATTGTGAACTTGTATCAGGGATTGTATAAGAGAGTAAATATGTGTTAGTATATGTTTCAATAAGTAAGGTGTGTTTAACTGTATAGTTGAAGAAATGGAGATGAGATTGTTTCTTTGCATGACTGACTGGGTGTGTGAGTAACTCCATGGATGAGTGGAAGTGTGTGAGTGTCTGTATACACTGAGTGTATCTAAGGTTATATTAGAGTCTGAAGAGGTTTATCGTATTAGCACAAGAATGATGTCAAATGGGATGTCATCAGTGATGTCATCAGTGATGTCATTTGAGATGTCATCAGTGATGTCATCAGTGATGTCACTGACCATGTCATGAATGATGTAATATGTGACATGATCAGCAGTGGATTGCAGGTGCGCGATATATAGTTAGTGCAACTAACTATATATGGAATTTCAATGGTTTTGTGTGAGTAAAATAAGGTTTTTTAAATGCTAATTCCTAACTATATATGGTCTATAACCTATGGTTTTTTCAGTGAATATATATATATATATATATATATATATATATATTCACTGAAAAAACCATAGGTTATAGACTATATATAGTTAGGAATTAGCATTTACAAAACCTTGAAAATTCACTGAAAAAACCATAGGTTATAGACCATATATCGTTAGGAATTAGCATTTACAAAACCTTATTTTACTCACACAAAACCATTGAAATTCCATATATAGTTAGTTGCACTAACTATATATCGCGCACCCGCAATCCACTGCTGATGATGTCACATATTACATCATTCATGACATGGTCAGTGACATCACTGATGACATCACTGATGACATCTCAAATGACATCACTGATGACATCACTGATGACATCATCCAGTGACTGTGTGTTTCTGTAAAGTTTAAATATGTTTTACATATTGAAGAATGAGTAGATGTATAAGTGTCTGGATGAAGCATTTAGTAGGTGGGTGACTGACTGTATGAGTGAGTGATTAAATGTGTCTCACTGAGTGCATGGGTTAGTGACTAAACTGTCTTAATTTGTGCATTATTATGTCTGTTGTTCTGTAAACTGCTGCATGTGTTGATCAGTAGCTATATGAGTAACTATATGGGTTATTAATTGATTGTCCAAGTATTTGTATGGGAGACTGAGTGTATGTGTGGCTGGCTGGGAGATGTGTGACTCTGTGCAGATCAATGTGTACTTGTATCAATGATTGTATAGGAGAGTAAGTATGTGTTAGTATATGTTTGAAAATGTAAGGTACTCTATGTTTAACTGTATAGATTAGAAAATGGAAGTGTGATTGATTCTTTACAGGACTGACTAGGTGTGTGAGTAACTCCATGGATGAGTGGCAGAGTGTGAGTGTCTGTATAGGTGTATGAGTGCATATGATAGTGTTGTAAAGATGAGTGATTGTATGTATGAATGATTGTATGGGTGAATGAGTGAATGTGTGTGTAGACGTAGGAATCAGTGAGTGCGTATGTAGTAACTAGTATTGGTGTGTCAATGGTTTCAAAAAGTATACTCTGTATTTAACACTGGGTGTAACAGAGGTTATATTAAAGTGTGAGGAGATGCATTGTATTGTCACATTAATGATATCATCATTGATGTGACCATTGATGTCAAATGAGATATCATCAGTGATGTCATCAGTGATGTCATTTGAGATGTCATCAGTGATGTCATCAGTGATGTCACTGACCATGTCATGAATGATGTAATATGTGACATCATCAGCAGTGGATTGCGGGTGCGCGATATATAGTTAGTGCAACTAACTATATATGGAATTTCAATGGTTTTGTGTGAGTAAAATAAGGTTTTGTAAATGCTAATTCCTAACGATATATGATCTATAACCTATGGTTTTTTCAGTGAATTTTCAAGGTTTTGTAAATGCTAATTCCTAACTATATATAGTCTATAACCTATGGTTTTTTCAGTGAATTTCAATGGTTTTTTAATAGCAAATATCATAAGCTGTCGAATGTCAAGTACGTGGTAAGTAAAAACATTTTCGTGTTTATGCACACTGATCTGCTTTGAATGCTGCCCCCACCCCTCATTTCTATTAGGAGTACTCTCTCTTTGCAGATAGTGAAGGGTAGTTAACGCAGGCCTTTGCCCCCGTTGTAATCCGTCGTGCCTGCTTCTCTCTCCATTTGATTGATTGTTCTCTTTGGTTCATTCTCTATTTACAAACAAGCACAGAGTCGCAATACTCTGTTTAGTCTTTGCAGATAGCGAAAAATCGTGTAAAAAAACAAAAGGAATCGAGCAAAATCAGTAGGCCACTAATGGGATCTCTTTTTGACCTCGCTAAAATAGAAACATTAAGAACAACCTGTTGAAAATAGCAATGTGTATGTACATAAGCGGCGTCCATTTGTGTTCACAGTACCCCTTGTTGATTGTTTGAATCGAGCATTGAATTGTTCGAAGTTGGTTCTCTTAAGGATCTTCTCTGCCTGCAAACGAGGAAGAATAGGAATATTCTCTCTCCCTTTGCAGATAGTGAAGGGTAGGTAACGCAAACCTTTAACACGTCGTGCCTATTTCGTTCCTCATTGATTGATTGTTTGCCCAAACATTGACTGTTTGGGAATTGGTTCTTTTTGGAGGTATTCCCTGTTTGCAAATATACGTAGGAAAATCTTTGCAAGTAGTGAAAGGGTAGGTAATGCGGACCTTTCTCCCCCGTTGTAATCTGTCATGCCTATCTACTCCCCACTGATTGATGCACCTGTTTCACCCGGACCATTTACTAGAGATACGTCATCTGGCCCGACCAGAGAGCACCCCTAGTGAAAAGGACATATGCAATAATAACGAAGTGATCACTGTATCCTGTTAACAGAAACTTTAGCATGAAACAACCTGGAAAGAAAAGAATAGGAAAACGAAAATCAGTAGGACACTGATGAACTTTTTATTAAATAACAAACAAAGAAACAATAACAATACGTAATGATAAAACCTATTATTGTCCTAGAAACAAGAAACGTTAGAAGTAAGCCTGTAATAAGAAACCTGAAAACATCGCCCCTCACTGCCCCAAAACCTGTCTGTCCCACCGCCTGCCACGGCCAAATAACGGCAAACTGGGAAAGATAGAAGTCAGCAGACATCCGCCCCATTCTAGAAACTTCCAAAGGGCAACAGGTTTTCGGCTACGCCCAGCCGGAAGCAACACATATAAGGCGGGTCCAGCTGCCACGCCTCGGCCAGGAGATCATCACGTAGGGTGTAGCCGGAGGAGAGGCCGAGGCCAGCGGGACCCGGCCAGGGGGATTGACAACGCTGGAGAGTTGCAGGGGGGGGGAATGTCCGTGTCCTCGACCCTCCCCTCTCTCTCCCAGTCCGGCCGCGGTGGCCCTTGACAGTTGCAGGTAGTCCCGCCACATTCTCTACCGGTCCGGCCACCAACGGCCGGAGCCGATGGGATCCGGCTGCAGCCGATAAACCAAGGAACCCGTTCATGGGGCCAGAGCAAGGGGCGTCCGGCCGAGATCCACCGGAAGCCCGGCCCGAAGACGGACGGGACATTTCTTCTTTCTTCAATAATGGCTTTGACAACACTGGGGGGATGTCTTGCACATGCCTCCGACCCCCCCCCCCCTCGTCCTCATCGCCTGGTCCGGCCATAACAAATCTCAAGCGAGACGCCGTGGGGTGCACTGGGAGGGAGAGACGGTGCGAACAGGCCTCTCCCGCCTCCCCAGTGGAGGCTTCCCACCTGCACCCTCAGCGCTCCCGGCGCCCGGAAAAGGGTTCTTCCACTGTGGCGATGCCCGGCAGGGTGGAGCCCGTCCGCTCATTTGACCCCGCGATCGCCAGTAGCTACCGAACTCTCAAAATGGCGGTCGACCTGGCAAGAGCGGGCCCAGCATAGAGAAATGGCCCGGTCACTGGTTGACTCCACCACCGTAGTCCTCCACGACCTTGAAGATTCTAGAGGAGACGCGGGAGTCTCCAACCCCCGCAGACACCCCCGATGGGGAATGACTGCCATGATCGCCCGTGGAGTGATGAAACTGTATCCGCGGGACGTCGGCGCTCCCATGCTGGCGCCAGCCTCACTTTGAATGACTAGAATCCTGCAGACCTCAGTTCCGGTGAAAGCACACTGTGACCCGGTAGGAAAAATTGTTGCACCCCCTCCCCTTTTTGACTGATAGTTCAAACCACCGATCCTTTCCTTTGCCCTTTTACCAGAACTTTGGACTGCCTCCCCCTCTTTTACATTTTCTAGAGAAAACAAAACATTAACCACTACATTAGCATAGCAGTTGACACCAGAACTGTTTTCAAATTGAAAACCAACAATATCTTCAACAGAATCCTTTTTGTTTCTGCTGTGACCCTGCTACAGCACAGGCATTGTCCCCAGCAGTAATTCTGCAATGCCGGTAAGAATAGCTGTGGTGCCTACTGGACTCACTCACCCCCGCGGCGCCCCACGCCGTTATTTGCTGGGCGGCAACTTACTAGACATCACCTTCGTGACATCCAGATTTCAGCGCTTTCTGCTGCCTTGGAACTATTCGCACAACAGACCGCTACTGACAATCCACCCCCCGGGACGCCCCGCGCCGGATACCCAAATCAGTGCGGCACCCAGGCAACATCTTCTTAATTTTCATAATTTGAAAGAACTAGTAACATGTCCTCACAGGAATTTCCTCATGAAAAGTCTGCAATGATGATTCTTGTAACTCTATGGTCTCCAAACATTCGATAAATTCGCCATCAAGAGATTGATCAAAAAAATCATTCAAGTCATCTCCTCCTTGTGAGAATATTTCATTATTGGTGCTGTCAATTTCAATAAATGTATTGGATAATTCAAAAGAAATTGCCACGGTCTCTTCGTTGTTTAAATGTTTTTACTGTTTTTGTTTTGTTGTATATATTTATAAGTTATTAAAGTTTTATAATCCTACTACTTTGTTGGAGTGCTATATATTTTTAATGTGACACATAAATGTAAAAACTTTGATGTACAAAGAGTCATCCCTGGAATCTTACGCTTCAGGCTCGGTCCCCTCCCCAATCACAATACAGGATGGTTTTCAGATAGTAGGAACACGTGTGGTGTGACGGATCTCATCGGGTGTGGGCCTTGATCTACTATAACTCCTTTGAAGAGGGGTGATTCTTTACAGCTGGGGCCATAAACTACATCTGCAGGGCTAGCTGATAGCCTGGACAATCGGACACAGAGGAAGAGGAGTGTCAGAGGGTGCGGTAGTGAATAGGGCGAAAGGGAGGTGTCGGGCGGGCACAGAGTGTGATTCTCAGGGAAGAGCAGCGCAGATGGGGGGAGGTTTATTGCCCATGCATAAGACAGAGAGCGGGGGTGACCAGTGCCTGGGGAAGATGCTTGCGAGGGTGGGGAGCCATGCTACGAATCGACAGCGTGCAGAGAGTGGGTCTGGTCAAGGCATCTAAAATGGCTGCCGTGCACGACAAAAGTGTGGCATTTCAAAAAAGGCAAGATGGCGCAAACAATGTTTTTCAACACTTCCTCATTTCCTTCGAATCAAACGTTAACAGACGTTGGTGCATATTACCAAAGTTAAGCGATATTTATCGCAAACGATGCTTACCAACGAATTTTTTACCGCTAAGCATCGTCAAAAATTATCGAAGATAAACCTTGCTATTATCAAGGTTTATCGCAAATGCGATAAAAAACGGCCGCAATGCATGAATATCGCTAAAAAGTCAGCGATATTCATGCATTACCGAGCTAATGCTCTTAGCCATGTTATCCACCTCCCATTGGATAACATGGCTAAGAACTGCTCAGGGCAGGTGTTAGTTTTTGGAGATATTCGCGCTTAGCGCGAATATCTCCAAAAGTTGGTAATAGGAGATATATATCTTGCATGTTGTAATGCAAGTTATTGTGGTATATGGAACTCATACCATAATCTCTCAGGAAAGCAGAAACTGATCCTTTTGGGACCGCCTGAGAAGGCCTAGGGGGTGAGGGGTACTCTACTTTGCCCCCTTTTCACGTTCCGAACTATTTTATTTTACTCTCTTCTGTAATTACACAAAATAGCAGCGATAAGATGCATCAGAGACACACAGTGAGAGAAAGGAGGCCGGAGATGAAGAAGAGATGTCAAATACACATTGGAGATAATATAGTGGTAGAAGGGAAGTAAATATGAGTAAACTTACCATGTAACATAAAAATGTTGCACTCTATACTATAAGTCTCATTTTATACTACAATCACTTCGCTACAACCTCATAAATTAAAAATAAAAATTAATAATGTCTCAAACAATTTTTGATTTCTAAATATAAATTTATTCTTCTGAATTTTCTAAATTTGAAAGAACTAGTAACATGTCCTCATCAGGAATTTCCTCTTCAATCATCTCATCTGGAATCTCCTCATTAAAAGTCTGCAATGATGATTCTTGTAACTCTATGGTCTCCAAACATTCGATAAATTCGCCATCAACAGATTGATCAAAAAAATCATTCATGTCATCTCCTCCTTGTGACAATATTTCATTATTGGTGCTGTCAATTTCAATCAATGTAGTGGATAATTCAAAAGAAATTGCCACGGTCTCTTCATTGTGAGCCATTTTATTTTGAAATTGTTTGCTGTAAATTGCAGAAAAAAATAATCACTTTCATTTATCGTTTTTAGTAATACATAATATAAAACTAACTTTATCAAGTATTTAGTATAACAGAAGGACTGCAAATAAATAACAGAAAACATTTTTCAAATTATCTTCAAGTGTACAACATAGTTCCCCTTACAAATTAACAACTCACCTTTTTAAAAGTAGGAGAAGTGTTAGTACTGTGTAAATCAAACACCAAAAATTGACCACCAAAAATTCCTCACAAATGTACCTCAGACAGTAGTATCACAAAATGGCTGTGGTTTCCTCTCATTTTAGATATATACATAACCAATTAACTTTCATCACACACAAATACAAAACCAAAGTAACATTTTAATTGGTTCTAAATTTCAACACTTTCAAATGTGTTTTCCCCATGCAATTTTCCATAGGACATTTACATACGTCTACAGCCTGAATGGCTGAACGGAATTACACCAAACTTGGCAAAATGGTACATCAAACCTAAGAGGTCAGGGAGGATCTACTATGCCCCCTTATGGTCATTTGCCCCTTCGCTTTGGCCTCCTCTTGTCTCTCGATCCTACCGAGAGACAAGATGGCGGCCGCTACGGACTGTTTGGAATGTTTACAGACGCCGGAGAACCAATCAGCTTCGCAAAGCTCCGTAACGCGAAAAGTACGCGAAGCGGAGCGCTGTTACAGATATATATCTTTTTTTGAACGTTAATTTCTCAAAATCCACTGGAGCACATATATTGAGACCTAGCAAAGGCACATCGGGCTACCAGTCCCTAATATTTTGCCAAGTTTCGTGCAAATCCATTCAGCCGTTCGATTATTATTATTATTTTTTTTTTTGCCCCGCGGGGCCCTTTTAAAACCTCCACATCAAACCTAGGGGGTCAGCGAGGATCTACTATGCCCCCTTATGGTCATTTGCCCCTTCGCTTTGGCCTCCTCTTGTCTCTCGATCCTACCGAGAGACAAGATGGCGGCCGCTACGGACTGTTTGGAATGTTCACAGACGCCGGAGAACCAATCAGCTTCGCTTCACAAAGCTCCGTACCGCGAAAAGTCCGCGAACCGGAGCGCTGCCCGGTCCGCTGTTACAGATATATATCTTTTTTTGAACGTTAATTTCTCAAAATCCACTGAAGCACATATATTGAGACCTAGCAAAGGCACATCGGGCTACCAGTCCCTACAATTTTGGCAAGTTTTGTGGAAATCCATTCAGCCGTTCGGGCTAAAAGTGAGGCCAACCGCCCTATGGAAAACTCAATGTTAAAAACCCGTTTTGGGACCCCCCTTTTTTCTCAGCCCCCCCTTGACGAACCCCCCCCAAATTTCCAGGGGCTGCTCAGAAACAAAATGTCCCATTTTCCAGAAAATTTCAGCCAATTCCGTCCACAAACGCCAAAGTTATTAGACATAGAATTTTCAAAAATCCCATAGAGAAAAAATCCTAACTATATATACCTACTGGCGACCGCCAGTAGGTAATATATATATTCACCTAACTATATATGGTCTATAACCTATGGTTTTTTCTGTGAATATATATATATATATATATATATATATATATATATATATATATATATATATATATATATATATATTCACTGAAAAAATATACATACATGTCACATATTACATCATTCATGACATGGTCAGTGACATCACTGATGACATCACTGATGACATCTCAAATGACATCACTGATGACATCACTGATGACATCTCAAATGACATCACTGATGACATCACTGATGACATCTCAAATGACATCACTGATGACATCTCAAATGACATCACTGATGACATCACTGATGACATCTCATTTGACATTACTGATCACATCACTGATGACATCTCAAATGACATCACTGATGACATCACTGATGACATCTCATTTGACATTACTGATCACATCACTGATGACATCTTTCATGTGATGATACAATGAACCTCTTCAGACTCTAATATAACCTTAGATACACTCATTGTAAACAGACACTCACAGACTGTCACTCATCCATGGAGTTACTCACACACCTAGTCAGTCTTGCAAAGAATCAATCACACCTCCATTTCCTCAACTATATAGTTATACACACCTTACTTATTGAAACATATACTAAAACATATTTACTCACTTATACAATCCTGGATACAAGTTCACAATGATCCATACAGCCACTCACACATTCACTGGCTCTTATGCACAGTTATTTATATATGTCAACTCTCACATGTACTGTATTTTACATATGTACTTACTTTGACATGTAGCACTGAGATATCCATTCACTCACCAATACATTCATGCACACAGTCAATCGCCCATACAGCTGTTTCCACATGCACTTTTGAACCCATACATCTAGTGAATCAACTGCTCACACATCTATGCAGAGAGTCATACACCTCCCAGCCACCCACACACACACTCAGTCTCCCATACAAATGCTTGGGCAACCAATCAATAACCCATATAGTTAATCATATAGCTACTGATCAACACATGCAGCAGTTTACAGAACAACAGACATATTGATGCACAAATTAAGACAGTTTAGTCACTAACCCATGCACTCAGTGAGACACATTTAATCAGTCACTCATACAGTCAGTCATGCCCCTACTAAATCCTTCATCAAGACACTTATACATCCACTCATTCTTCAATATGTAAGACATATTTTAACTTTACAGAAAAATACAGTCACTGGATGTTGTCATCAGTGATGTCATCAGTGATGTCATTTGAGATGTCGTCAGTGATGTCATCAGTGATGTCATTTGAGATGTCATCAGTGATGTCATCAGTGATGTCACTGACCATGTCATGAATGATGTAATATGTGACATGATCAGCAGTGGATTGCGGGTGCGCGATATATAGTTAGTACAACTAACTATATATGGAATTTCAATGGTTTTGTGTGAGTAAAAAAAGGTTTTTTAAATGCTAATTCCTAACTATATATGGTCTATAACCTATGGTTTTTTCAGTGAATTTCAATGGTTTTTTAATAGCAAATAACAAAAGCTTTAAAATGTATTTTTCTTTAAATCCAAAAATATATTTTACATGTTTTTAATACTTTTTTTTTTTAATTATATTTTTTGTTTCGCTCCTGGTACGCGAACCGGTTAGCTTCCCGTTAGCGCAATTTGGTGCCGCGACCCGGTCCGCTAACCGGTAAACGTTCCGTTTGCGCAACTGCTGCGTTAGAAAACAACATTGTGACGCGTCGCGTCAGCGTGACGTATCGCGTTGTCGCGTAATACGTCATATGACGCGGCAAGGTAGCGTACCCGGAAGCGAACTGGTACGCGAACCGAGGCGCGAAGCACAGCTTCCCGGAAGCGATCCGGGACGCGGCCCAAAGCGCGTAACGTAAACACAACAAGTCATGTGACTCGGTAATAACACTTTTCATTGGTTCATTTCACTTTTGGTTTCCTAATGATGTAAGACTAGGTCATGTGACCTAAAAGTAACACTTTTCATTGGTTTAGAACTATTGTTTTTCCCAAATGATGAAAACCCCTCCTTCTTTCCTCACTCTGACTTTCATCTTTGTGAGAGAAAGACCCTTTGTTATTAGTGAGCAATGGCTTCATTAGTAGCTTCAGCTGGTGCTTCTCCACCACCTCCACCACATCCAAAGAAGAGAGGACCACCTGCTGAAGTTATTATTCAGCAAGAGGAGGAGGAAGAAGAGGAAGAAGAGGAAGAGCAGCAAGGGAGGCAATTTTTGCGTGAGGAGCCCAGGAGGTCTCATGTGAAAGTAAATTATATTTGGCAATTTTTTAGTTATCCCCAGGGCCAAAAAAAAGTCAATGCACGGTACGTAACTTGCCTTATATGTAAAGAAAGCCTGTCCAGAGGCACCGAGAAGAAGTACAGTTACGGCAATTACACGATGCATCGCCATATGAGTAGGTGGCATCCTAACAACTACAGTGCTGCGCAGTTACGTGACCAGCAAGATAATCCTCCTTCTATTGCCAGAAGATCAGTTGTGCCGGAAGTGACGGGACCAGAGGCGAGGGAGTTGGTCCCAAATATTCAGATGAAATTCGGGGAAGTGAAACAAGTGTGCGTGCATTGCAATGGGTTCATTTGCTACAGAGAAAGTAGCATCACTCTGATCAACAGAGCTATCGACAATCATGATTGTCCGAAACGCCCCAGACAATAAATTCTTTTTTTGTTGTTGCTCCTGTTGAGCCCTTTACAATGAATCGTTTTCGTTTCCCCCCCCCCAAAAAAACCCAAAAAAATATAAAACTGTTCAGAAAATACAAAAAAAGTAAAAAAAATTTCAGAAAAATAATAAAAAAAATATAAAACAACAAAAACAATAAAAAAAAAAGTTCTTTTCAGAACTACCTCCCCGTTATAAAAAAATTGGTAGAATATTTGGAACTCTGCCAACCTCTATTTCTTTTGGTTCGCTTCCCCGTTCGCTCTCCGGTACACGAACCGGGAGCGAACCCAAAATTTTTTTTAAAAAAAAAGAAGAGTAATTCTGCTGATTCAAGGCCTAATTTTATCGAGGCTGGACTACAGTAACGCCATTTACCTCGGAGCACCGGAATCCACTCTTCAAACACTGCAAAAGTCCCAGAATGCCGCAGCCCGATTACTCACGAACACCCCAGCCAGAACCTCAGCCAAACCCGCACTGAGGAAACTACACTGGCTCCCAATTAGGGAAAGAGTAACTTTTAAAGCCCTCTGCCTGGCCCATAAGGTCCTACACAACGCTGGCCCCCCAATCCTCAACAACTGGATCATACCCTACAGACCTGCGAGAGCCCTTCGGTCAGAACATGGAAACCTTATCACGATCCCTAAGGTGAAGAAGGCCCGCGCAGGCGGCCGCCGCTTCTCAGTCAACACAGCAAAAAAATGGAACGCGCTCCCCCCGAGTCTCAGAGCAGAACCAAACCTCCTACGATTCAGGAAGTCCCTTAAAACCCTACTCTTTCCCTGAATCTTTCACATCTTCATCCCTCAGGAGGCCTAGGTTCAGCGCTGGGATACTCGCGGGTGACTACGCTCTCTATAAAAACCTAAAATAAAAAATAAAAATAATTATAAGGGAAGGAAACAGACAGTTATGTTAAAAGAAAGACAGCTATAGGGAGTAAAGTAGAGATACTGTTTAATAGATCTATTTACTGAAGAAAAGATTTAAGAGAGTATAATAGTGAAAAACAAAATAGATAAGGAAGTGAGAAAAAAAAAGAGAGTAGAAGAATAACAAACAAGAGTTTCTTAGAGAATGTGAATGAATAATCAAATTAAGATTAAACATCGGAATAACAGAGAGAAAAAACACAATGCAGAAAAGAAGAAGTAACAGAAAAGGAATGATTGAAACAGCAAAGAAATGTAAATAACATAGGGGCATATTATCAACATAGGCGATAAAAATTTTGCTGCTTTTATCAGCAGAAATCTGACACTAAAGATGCTTTTGCGGCAGTTTTCTGCCAATAATTACTGCTTTTATCGGTAGAAAACTGCCACTAAAGCCGCTTTTCCGGAAGAAAACTGCTGCTAAAGCCACTTTTGCGGCAGTTTTCTGCCGATAAAAACACTGATAAATTTATTGCCTGTGTTGATAATATGCCCCTTACTGTGCTTGAACTACAGAGAGAAAGCATAATGAACAAGTAGTGAAAGAGTGATCAGTCAGAAAAAGTGAGAGTAATAGACACAGAGTGAGTGAACAAGAGTGACGAAGTATGAGAAGAGAGGGACTGACAAAAATAGTGGAAGGAGTAGAGTAAGTAAGTAATAGAGAAAGGATTGAGGGAAGTAGCAAAGGCAGGAAAGTGAGGGTTAAAGAAATGAAGTAGTGAAACTAATATAAGTTAAATGTGATAGAAATGTAACGAAAAGAGTACAAAACATTTACCTTATAATTGTCGTTAACTTAGTCACTTGTAATTTTTATACTTTCAATCTGTGAGAGAGAGAACAAACATTTGAAAAATATTAAAACATGTATTTAAAAATTAGAAAAGACAAGGGAAAAGATTGAAGGACAAACAGTTTTTCAATAACTTTGACACTTACAGAAACCTCTGCTTCTCCATGCCCCTACACAGTCCTAAAAATATACATTTTAAACTAACAGTATCTTGATGCAGATGAAGTGAGGCCTATCTTGCAATATGGTGCATCTTTTGCACTGCTGCTGTCTCACAACAGTGATGCAATGGCAGCGCAAAAGAGGTGCAAAGCCATCATAAAATTGCCCTTAACATTTTAAATTATTGTTTCAGGATGCCAATAAGATGTGTCCTATCCAGAGGTTTGTTTCAGGTGAGGCCTACTCAGGGTTCCAAATGAAACTTCGAGTTGTTGAAGAGTACAGAGGAGATAATACATGTGAAGGCCTACCAATGAAGTAAGTCATGTACACTTCACTCTTGAACAAAGGCCAGACCTCTTTTGTGTCTGTGGACAGACCTAAACTTAATCTGCACAATGTCATTCGTAAACTTAGGAAACACAGGTGATATAATTGAAAAATGTGGACTTTCTTTTCCTCATTTCACAATCACATCACCTGTGTTGCCTTTGCTTAGGTATCTCATAGTGCAGATGTAGTCAAGCATATGAAACAGTACCCAGAAATGCACACTGCATGCAAGAACTTTGACACTTACAAAAGCTTCAGCTTCTGCATGCCCCCTACACAGTGCTAATTATATACATTTTAAACTGATGGTATCTTGCTGGAGATGAACTGAAACCTATCTTGCAACATGGTGCATCTTTTACACAAAAGTGACCCACAGCGGAGCAAAAGAGGCGCACGGCCATCATAAATCTGACCCTAACATTTTAAATCATTGTTTCAAGATGCCGATAAGGTGTAACCTATCCACAGATTTGTTTCAGGTAAGTCCTACTCAGAGTTGCAGATGAAATTTAGGTTTGTTGAAGAATACAGAGGAGATAATACATGTGCAGGCCTACCAACGAAGTGTGTCATGACCACTGCACTCTTGAACAAATGTCAGACCTCCTCTGTCTCCAGGAACAGGCCTAAACCTCATCTACACAATGTGATGTGTAATGTTAGGAAACACAGGTAATATAATTGAAAAACGTGCAATTTTTTTTGCTCATTCCACAATCATATCACCTGTGTTTCCTTTGCTTAGGTATCTCATTGTGGAAATGTAGTCTATCATATGAAAGACTACGTAGAATATGAGCACTGTATGCAACAACTTTGACACTTACAGAAGCCTCACCTTCTCCATGCCTCCTACACAGTTCTACATGTACATCATAAATGCAAACAGTACAGAATTAATTATACATGTTAAATGGTTTATTTTTGCTGTTCTCAGAATGTATCAAATTTCACTAAAAACAGTGACTTGAAGGTATTCATCATATAACAGCGGGGAAAAAAACCACAATCAAAATGATTGTGTTTAAAAAACCCATACAACATAACAAATCAGAATTCAGAACTCCTTAAAGTTAACTTACTTTCCATGACGTCGAAGGATGTCCTATGAACAGCTTACACTCTGTTGTGCTGTTATTACTTTCAGCCCGCCACTTTCTGAAAGAAAACCTCCATCGTTTTGAAAAATATGTTACATACAATAAATGACTTCTCGCTCTCTACCACACGTTTCCACAAGGCCAAATCGTGTCAGAGCCATTTATAACTCTTGGAATTCTTGTAAGCCAATCCCGTCATGTTGTATTTCCGCAACTTTCAGAATTAAAATGTTGAAGATCATTTTCACAATCCTGGACTACTAATATCTTACCCTTCTTGCTCACTCATGTTCTACATTTCCTATGACACTGATACTGCTTACTATGAAGCAGACTTACACTACCTCTATGACTACTACAATTATTTAATTCTCTACATCACTTTTAATCACAAAGCAATATAAAACAGTAGACAGCATTGCAGACTTACATTCCCTCTACTCCATGTTTTGATTGGCTGCTTCAATTAGCTTATAAAAAGAAATCGTTTTTCTGAACTCATTCAAAGTGCACTTATTTTTCCATGACGTCCAGTGTTATGGTAAGAAGTTATGTCTCTGTACTACACTTATCCTCAAGGCCAAATCGTGTAGGAGCCATTAGAACTTCTTGAAATTCCTCAGAGCACATCCCGAGATTCTTTCCCTAAAATTTTGGTTTTAAAAACACCAGGTAAGAATTTTTAAGGTCATACGGCAATTTGTTTTTGAAAATTAAAACAGAATCGTTGCAGAATGACCAGCCATTTCTAGACTTTAAATAAGCTGTGTAATGTCCTGATGTTATTGAAGGACCGTCATGATATATAATTGCTACAGTTACAAAAGTCCTTCCTGATATTGACAACTGTGAAGCCACAACATTTTTAATTAAAGTTGTCAATTTTGTTCCATCAGACCTACCTCGTTGGAACATTAAAATGACATACTGGCCATATGTTCGTATAAATAAGGTTGACATCATTTCAGATTTACATTGGCTACATTCCATGTTGTGATCAGCTGCTTTTACTAGCTTATTAAAGGAAACTGATTTACTGTCTGGCAAAGTTAAATATATAAATCTTTCTGAGTCTACACTAGTAGTACTTGATACCCTACAGTTCTTGCAGTCATGTTGCCATTGATAAGAAAGCCCAAACAGGTGATCTACATCTACACCTTCAGCATGCAATACATCAAGCATATACATTAAAAACTCCTGACAATCTTGCTGAATATTTTGAGAGAATTATGTTTGGCCTGAACATCTGTCTAACAGATTTCGAATTTCAGACACACTTTCTATTTTTGTTCTATCAGTGCTACATTTCTCTAACACAGAATTTAACAAACTGCATAATCTTTGATCAGAATTGACCACAATCTCTTCTTTTACATTTTCTAGAGAAAACAAAACATTAACCACTACATTAGCATAGCAGTTGACACCAGAAGTGTTTTCAAATTGAAAACCGACAACATCTTCAACAGAATCCTTTTTGTTTCTGCTTATAATTTCAGGTTCATCGACTTTTCGTCTTTTTGCTACAACCTCCCCAGTATTGGTCACATTTCTTCGTTTCCGGCCTACCACACGTTTCTCAAACAAAGCATATTGAGGCAAATGTGGCGCATACTCTCTTCTCAACCTATTGTATTCCATAACACAATCTAGATCCGCACAAATGTTTGTGACATCACACTCAATCAAGTACAATCCCGATAAAGTTTTAACTCTTGACAATGCCACATATGCCATACCCTCCTTGAACACAGAACTGCCAATATTCACCAATGCACTGTCTACACTTAAACCTTGCGATTTATGGATTGTCACCGCATATGCCAAGCAAACAGGAAACTGCTTACGGCGAACATATAAGTCTTTTACAAGCAAAAATCTACCAGAACAACGACCAATTAGCTGTATTCCTCAATGCCATCAAATTTAATTTTTAAAAATTCAATTCCATCTCTATTTCTGTATTTCACAAAATCAACAACATTACCCATTGATCCATTTACCAGACCTCTTTCAACATGTAAATTCCTTCTTAAAATTATACGGCAGTTCAAGCACACATTCAGACTCTTTTCAAAACCTGCAGTTTTAGATATAGTCTTCTCTAATGAATCCAATTTTGATTTCAAATTCTCAGACAAAATAATTGTTGATCCCATATGCTCTACTGTGTAAATAGCTTCCAGTTTCACAATCTCTTGCTTTTCTAAATGCAACATTTTGTTGTTGAAGATGGCACATTCTGCAAGAGTTGGCATCAAACATATTCCAGATTTCTTCTCAGTAATTTTCTGAAAAATATTCTCAGGCACAACATCTTGTTCTGGATATAAATTTGACAGTAATCGTGCATGTAAAGCTTCTTTCCCATGCTCGGTCACTTTTCCAATTCTAACATCTTGTAGAATATTCTTGTAAACTTCATCCTTCGCCTGACGCATAATTTCATGCAGTTCAGCATAATTGAAGTTTAACCATATATTGACGTTGCCAATGCTCCCTAGGCACTTCCTGGTATCTTCATGCGTGAGCATTTTGAACACAGGTTGCCCTTTCACTGGTGTCAGCTGCAGAAGATCTCCGAAAACAATGATGTGTTTGCCACCAAATAACACATCATACTCTGTTTTGAGAACTTCTTGCATTCTCAAATGCACAAAGGCAAGCATGACATTGGAAACCATGCTTACTTCGTCAATGATAAGAAGTTTCATTTTCCTCAAGATTCTTGAAACTTCACAACAAGCATCTCCAGATAGCTTGTGATATTGTAATTTGTTGTCATGCTCCACTGGCAGCATCAGTAAACGATGTAAAGTAATCCCTTTAATGTTATGTGCTGCCAGTCCAGTTGGAGCGGTGACAACACAAGACAGCGATGACTCAGTCCTTTCCTGCAAATAACATGAAATTGCTTTAATAAGGAAACTTTTTCCAGTTCCCGCTTCTCCACTCACGTAGAGTCGGACAAGCTTCAACGACGTACATGAGCACTCTTTCTTCTCATGACTTAATCCATGATCAATTTGCATGGTAACTTCGTCATATATTTTCCTCTGCTCAACGTTGAGTTGTCTTTCCAACTCTTCTAAGTTAACCGCATCCTCCTGAGCATGTGCCATGGCTCTTTCCACTTCATTCATAGCAGTGGCAGCTTCATTTTCGATAACAGGTCCTCCTAGTGGATCCTGACTCAATGAAGCAGAACTCTGACTGTCCTGAGAACTGTCTCTGGCAATCTCGGCTGCAATCGTTGCTTCCTGCTCGATTTCCAAATTCAACATTTCTACATATTTGGGAAAAGCAGGACATTCTATGGTCTCCTTGGCGGCAGTGAAAAAGTCTTCGTAACAGAGGAAATCTCCAAGCAGTTCCTCTTCTGCACGCCAAGGCTTGAAAAGTTGTAAAAGTGCTAAATAGAAAAACTCCTTTTTTTCAGGAGATTCGCCACTCAATTTTCGATGGTTTACCAAGTGGCATTTTCTTTGCTTGACCAGACATCCCTCACTTCCAATTACAGCATACACTCCTTTCTCAGTATATTCTTTGATATTCCTCTTGAATATGTAATTTTGAAGAACCTCATACAGACAAACATTCTCGAGGTGACTGCTTCGATTTGGATAATATGTATCCAACATGTTGGTCTTCAAAATGTCGGTACTGTTTGGCTCCTTTTCGGCCAAATACTCAATTTCCCGCACAGGTTTCAGAACTCGATTACGCGTTGCAGCAAGACCAAGACTCGCCCAAACGATACTCCTGGATTTGGCATAGAGACTTGCTGAAGACAACCGGTCAGAACATTCGTAAGCTCCGATTTCTCGATGCGACAACATCTTCAGACTGAAACTGTACAACTTCTTGCTGAGGCTCTTTTCATGGGAAATGTCCTCCCACATATCCTTCAATTCTGTCTTCTCTTTTTTGGTGATGTAAGATGTCACATACCGAGCCACAGCCATACAGTTATCAGCCACAAACTGTATATCCATGTTAGCATTCCACATGGACAAAATCACCGGGTTGTAGTCGTTGATGTACTTGGACTCTTCGTTCCTCTTCAAATTGTATGTGTTTTTAGGTGATTTCTTCATCACATTATGTCGCAGCGAAGACATCAAACTGTTTACTCTTCCTTTAGAAATCACCGGTCGTGGAAAGCCGAAACGACATTTGGTGTAGAACTTGTCCTTGTTTCGGAATTTACGACGACAGTACTTTCCACAACGATGGCTTTGGAAACGTAGAACTTTTTCTCTTAGTCTTTTCTTCTCCTTTGCGTTTGGAACAGCACACGTAGAATACTGTTGTATGAAACTCATCACTGAGTCTTCTGGATCTGTTCCAAATTTAGGTGCATCCTTGATCCACAACAGCATATGTATGTGAGGAGCACTTCTTGCTTGGTACTCCTTTCTCCAGAAGAAATCCAACACCTCTCCAAGAGGTGGATTCTTCTTATTCATGATGAAAGACATCATAGCTTCAAATCTAGGATTGAAGTACCGGCATACATTGACTGGATCCAAAGAGCACAGTTCTCCGGGTGTCTTGAATTCGATGTTTTCGATGTTTCCATTTGCCTCTCGTAGAAATTCAAGTAAGTCTTCCCAGCCATACTCGGCACAGCTCAGAGTGAGGAACCATGTGGGAGTTCCTAAGTTCCTCAGCATACATTTTAAATCACCATGACGACGGTACCAGTACTCATTAGTACCACGCTGACACGCCATGAGATTAATCAGGTGAGAATCTAAAATACTGTCTTGGACATTGACTTTATCCATAAAGTCACTTGCCGAGATGTTTTGCATGTGTATACCACTTTTCAAGATGTGGTTCACTGCATATGACAGTCCAGACAGATCGCTTTCAAACAGGAGATGAAACAAATAGGGAATACATTGTCGAAACCTAGCATCTCCTGCATACAATCGCAAAGTCCGGTATTCAGAAGCAGGAATTTGATGAGGTCGCTCATCATATCTTCCTCCCTAACCTGTTGGAAAAAGCTGTGGGAAACACCGAGCTTCCAAACTTTCCTCTCAAACACTAATGGGACTCCCTTTGGCTTGTTTCATTTGAAACAACTCAATAGCATTCCCCATGACTTCCTTGGAATGCAAAGGATGAATACTATAATGTTCATATATTTCTTCACTAGTAGAGGGTTCTACTTTCTCAATTTGACCAGCACACAAATCGCTATCTTCTTCCTCACTTACTTCCTCTTCTGCAACATAAACATTCTTATAGTACTTATTATTTTTTTTCAAATACAATGTTGCCTTTTTGACTTTCCTAACATCCACTAAATCTTGCCATATTTTCTTATTCTTTGTCGGAACCCCATTAACTAGGATAACCAGAGGTTCCTCTTCCACTTTTTCTACTCCAATTGTGTTAATGTTTTTCTTCAAATCTAGAGGCAAATAAACAACTCTTCCCTTTAATCCTCTCTGTAAATCTGATGGAGGCAATTTCCCTGTCTTTGGCTCCATTCTTACAATAGCCTGAAAGGGATGGATACTTTGAATCAAAATAGATTCATAAGTATTTAAATCCTTCAATTCAGAAGGAATCTCAACCAATTCCAGATTATTATGAACTGCTCTAGCAGGCATCTGGTTTTGATTTAATTTGCTACAACAATAAGTACACACACGTTGATCCGATCCCAAATCAAAACAATTTTCTACCATCAAATATGTTGTGAAATCCTTCCATTCACTATTATTTTCCCTTTCACTTTTTGCATATAAATCCACTAACTTAGTCTGATTCTTATAATAAGTGCGTCGACAACACACACAAGTGAAATTAGGCCTCTCACTTGATTTCACCTGAAACGTCACAATTTCCCTCTGAAAATTATCTGTACTGGAAACCTGTACACTATCTTCCACATTACCCTCTTCTTCTTGGTCAATTTCAACATTCTCCTCTTTACTTCCAAAGTAACCAAACTCAATTTCTGCACAAATATTCTTCACATCTACTTCTGAACCATGCAAAAGAGCAGCGCATAATTGTTTAAGCATAATTGCTGGACTCTTAGCATAATACAACATTCTAACTAATTTCCTCACTTTATTATGATGCACTGCTAGCATCCTGAAATGATGAAAAACACTCTGGCATACTCTCCTGGAAAGACAAGCCAGTGAATGACCATGCAAACCTGTCACTTCTCTCACTCTGCAAGGATCTAATTCTTGCAACAACTTCATTTTCTGCTTCAAACTTTTCTTATTAAATGTCCGTACAAAATCACAAAGCAAATTGATGGAATCCTGTCGCACACTGCAAATACTACTACACTTCCAGGTGTACACAGGACCCTTAGGACGTCTTCCTAAAACCTCATTACCTAACACCTCTTCTGTCTCTGTTGTCACAAGTTTTTCTTTTTCAACTGGACAACCATCTTTCACTTCATAAGCTCGACCACTGGTGTCAACTGCATGCACCAAATAATTATCCTGGAAATAACTCACCTCATTAAAAAATGCCTCACAACTTGAACTATGCATCCATTCTCCGGAAAAAACTTCACAAAAATTACTACGATTAACTATTCTCTTCCATCTACTATTTCTTTTGAAATCACAAATTGCCTTGTTTAGCTTCCTAATTCTATTGATTATCAAAATAAATAACTTACGTTTAATTTCAAATGCCTGATCAATAACTTTCTCAACTTTTTTTTTTCTCTTATAAAAAACCTCTTTCTGTTGACCTTTCTTAATATTTTTTAACAAATTGCCAATTATCCTGTTGCGGAACATTCGTTTACGAATGTCCCTAAACTGTTGTTTCCTTCTACTATCATGCACAGAGTTATCTCTTGCTCTAGCAGTAACATTTTTGATTGGCCTTTCCTTTCCGTTTAAAATGCTTCTCTTTTTCTGGACTGAAACATTTTCTGTAGTAATATTTTTTTTACTACAAATATTTCTTATAAATGTTTTTGTGCTCTTACCCGGTGCTTTCTTGGTGACTTGACAAGTTTTTTTCTTAGAGGACTGCTGCATTATATCATTTACCTGCTGTCTTTGACGTTTTGCAGCCTTTCTAAGTCTTTCTTTAGTTGGCATGCTGAAATCTTGAAATGATCTGCAGTTGAATATGTGGTAAAATATAATAAAAAATGTTATTAACCACTATTACCAAACAGTAAATCAATAACAGTCATCAAAAACTTAACACACTACTTGACATTTTTAGTGCTTGGCAAATTTAGAATACAGAAATAGCAGAAAAGAAATGGAATTCATATTCATTTTACCTGTGCTGTTTTATATGTGAATCTGATCTAATTTTATGAGCATATTTTAATATTTTATTGAAGACACTACACATAACCTGTTTTTGAAGGTGTCTTTATTTTTAAATGAAACGGTTTACATTTTTACTTTTCATTTATTATAAATTTTTAAAAATAAATGTTTATAGTTCCATAGGCTCAAGCACGTCAGCTTCCCACCCTATGTCCTACAATTCTGACAAATCTGCATCCTCATCATGTTCTTCTTCATCCTCAGGATTTAAATCATCCAAGGGATCTACTTCCACTGATGTTTCAATTACGAGTTCAATTATGAGGTCGAGATCAACTGATTGCTCATTGTCGCTCATGTTGATGTTGTCGTTATCTTTAAAGAAAGAGAACAACAATGAGATGTTGCAGAGTAAGGCACAAATCTCAGAGACTATAATAGTAAAATTGTTTAACAAGAGTAACATTTTGCAGCTATTATTTAGTCATGACCAGCGATGCTGAGGAGGTAAGGCCTATGTCCAAGTTTTCAGTGAACAGGACTCATCTCTTCTTAACCTTGGATAAGCCTCACCAACTCTGTGTCCCCTGCTCATACTTAAATGTAAAGGGGCAGATTTATGTTAAATGACGCATTCCCAGGGATGCACCAGTTAATGTGCACCGCTGCTCTGCCACCCATGGTGTGCCGCATTTACAATGTGGAGCACCATTGAGTGAAAACAGCACCGATGCGTCACGCATTTGTGCCGCAAAAGCAGCACATTGCAGGAATCACGTCGTAAGCGCAACATGTCTACTGCAATGCACAGGAGCAAGCCACACATTGCATGGTGCATCACTCCTTATGCCTGTTTCAAACAGGCGTAATGATTTGATTCAGCAATGCTATAAAGCTGATTCAGTGATATCTTCTAAATTTCACTGTGTTAGTTTTACAGGGCTTTCTTGCAAATTAATGCATACCTTGCAACAAAACACCTATATGAAAACTGACGCAGGTTTCATGTGGCACAGGACTTTACAGCATGACACATCTGCCTAGATGCATCAATTTTTAAATATGTCGCCACATAGCAAATCTTTTGCACCGCCGCTGCGTCACAAAAGTGACGCACAGCGGCACAAAAGAGGCACACGGCTATCATAAATCTGTCCCTAACATGTTAAATGATTGATTCAGGATGACGATAAGGTGTGGCCTATCCAGAGGTTTGTTTAAGGTGAGGCCTACTCAGGATTGCAGATTAAATGGAGATGGGGCACCCCTAAGCCTTGCTGGAGCTGCATGGCAGTTGCGATGCAGCTCCAGCAATGCGCCACCTTTACGGCACAGATGCGTCACGCATCTGTGCTGTTTTTGCCCCATGGTGCGCCGCATTGTAAATGCAGCGCACCATGGGTGGCGGAACAGCGGCGCAGGATGACTGGCACATCCCTGGGAATGCACCAGTCATCATAAATCTATCCCTAAGCTTTTTATCTTGTTGGAGATGAAGTGAGGCCTGTCTTGCAACATGGTCCATCTTTTGCATCACTGCTGCATCGGTTTCATGTGGCACGGTTTTTTTACAGCATGACACATCTGCCTAGATGCATCAATTTGTAATTTTGTCGCCACATAGCAAATCTTTTGCACCGCCACTGCGTCACAAAAGTGACGCACAGTGGCGCAAAAGAGGCATACACCTATCATAAATCTGTCCCTAGCATTTTAAATGATTAATTCAGGATGACGATAAGGTGTGGCCTATCCAGAGGTTTGTTTAAGGTGAGGCCTACCTACATTCATGGGGAAATGAATTAAAATGTCCTTAAGACACATGAAAGCGTTTTTTTAAAGCCTTTGCAGCATTCTTGGGTCACTTTTAACATGGCTATGTAACTTAAACAATCAAAATCTAAATTTGCCAAGCACAGGTGGGAGCATATTTACAAGGAATTTGCACCACGGGGAAAGGTCTTACATTAAAATGGAAAAACAACATCAGAGACACTCAAATGCCTTATAAAGAAGCATACACCATTATGTCCTAGTCATAAATGTTGAAAGCATTCCTTTTCCTCAAAAACGATTTTCAAGTCTTAATTTGAAAACACTGCACATGGGGAAATGACTTAAAATGTCCTTAAGACACATGAAAGCATTTTTTGATTGCCTTTGCAGCATTTTAGGGTCACTTTTAACATGGCTATGTAACTCAAACATTCAAAATCTAAATTTGCCAAGCACAGGTGGGAGCATATTTACAAGGAATTTGCACCACGGGGAAAGTTCCTACATTAAAATGGGAAAAATAACATCAGAGACACTCCAATGCCTTATAAAGAAGCAGACACCATTATGTCCTTCTCATAAATGTTAAAAGCATTCCTTTTCCTCAAAAACGATTTTCAAGTCATAATTTGAAAACACTGCACATGGGGAAATGACTTAAAATGTCCTTAAGACACATGGAAGCGTTTTTTTGATTGCCTTTGCAGCATTTTAGGGTCACTTTTAACATGGCTATGTAACTCAAACATTCAAAATCTAAATTTGCCAAGCACAGGTGGGAGCATATTTACAAGGAATTTGCACCACGGGGAAAGGTCTTACATTAAAATGGGAAAAATAACATCAGAGACACTCCAATGCCTTATAAAGAAGCAGACACCATTATGTCCTTCTCATAAATGTTAAAAGCATTCCTTTTCCTCAAAAACGATTTTCAAGTCATAATTTGAAAACACTGCACAGCTCCTATGCACAAAAACACCCTGTCAGTACTAATACTTCACATTTTCTCCAATTACAATTTCTCAAACAAACAAAATCTATTTGTAAAACACTTGAGGCAAAGCAACATTTTAAAAACACAACTTTCTTCATAATTTTCTCCTTAAAGCACACTATTCTCTATCTAAATTAAATAAATCTTTTCTCACCTTAGCAAATACTTTATGAGTTTCAAAACAGTCTCAGAAACACACCACTTTGTCTTTAGCAGAGCAAAAGGTATGCACTCCAGAGTCTGCAGCTATCAAAAGCACAGAAATGCTGTAATTCTTCACACATATCTCTCATGTCACCCAATCAAAACTCTTCCCTCACTTTTTTCAAATCAAAACCCTTCCCCCCTCTGCCCTCTCTGCCTTTTTTGCATAGCAACCACCTCTTGGAAGACCTCTGGTGTTTGCAAGTTCACACAACAATGTTTCAATTGAACTCTGAACTCTAAGTGCACCTGCATATCCAGTGCAATCTTTCATTTAATGATTTTTTCTTGACCACTCAAAATACATCTTTCAAAGAACTCATCCATGCACCCTAACTTTCTGTTTTCAGCAATCAAAATCCACCAATCACTGTTACTGCTTCATTAACACAGAAACTCCACAGTTTTTTTTTATTTTAAACTCTTATTTTTTCAACTGCCATTTCATTGCCACACTTCATCTGACTGCAGCAGAACCTTCTCTCACCATGTTTTCTGTCTGGATTGTTGGACATAGTTACATCTACTGGGCTCAGAGGTATGCTTATAACAGAAATTTACCTAACCTCAATTTACAAGATGTGGAAATTAAGTGGTTTGGCCACAGAGGATTAAAATGTCACCAATTGATACCATTGGTGAAAACCTTTATGCATTTGCCAAAACCTGACCTGTTAATTGTGCACTGTGGAGGTAATGACTTGGGCACTTTGACTGGGGTAGGTCTGGAAATGCTTTTAAAGGACACCTTTGAGCAATTAATAGCACTTTTTCCTCAGACTGCCTTGGTATATTCAAATATATGCCAAAGACAGAAATGGAGGTGGTCGAACCAATTTTGTCCACAAATTGAGAAGTCGAGGAAGCATGTAAACAAATCTGTTTCAGCTTACATGAGAGACCATGGAATGGGCTCCGTGTACAACAATAACTTGCGTTACTACATGCAAGATATCTACAGAGGAGATGGAGTTCACTTCTCAGATGAGGGCAACAGAATTTTCATTCTGAATTTAAGACTGTGCATTGGTACCTACTTATAAGTATCTAAATGTACCATAAACCCAAAAGCTCTTCTCAGAGCTACCCTACATCTGATCACTCACAATTATTATTTTACTCTAACTTTTTTCACTAATTTTCAACAAAGTACGCTCCCCGGGGCGCTACCCGGTACGCGGACCGGAAGCTAACCTCGCGAAATTTTTTAAAAAAATGTTTTTTTTCCGCACATATGGGCCTCCTCAGCCACCCTCAGAAAACCTAGGGGGTCAAGATAAGTCTACCGTGCCCCCTTCTACCCATTCTGAACATTAGTTGCCCTCCATCTTGTATCTTAATTCGACCGAAACACAAAATGGTGGACTCCCGTAACGCTTCAGGTTCGCGTACCGGGGCGCTCGCCAGTTCGCGTACCGGGGCGCTCCCCGGGAAGCGCTCCATCAAAAAAGGTGGGAAAGTAATTTACAGAAAAACGACTGGAGACACTTTCACCAAATATAGATTAGCTCATACTACATACCAATCCCTATCATTTTCACAAATTTGATTGAAATTCCATTTAGCCATTTAGCCTGTAGACCTCTCTAAATACCGTGAGGTAAATTACTTCACAAAACACATCTGAAGTGTTGGAATTGACAACCAATGAAAATGTTACTTTCATTTTCTACTTTTTTTACCTGACATTTGATTGGTTATATACCTGAATATATTTAAAGGAAGAGAAGGAAACACAGCCATTTTGACTACTACTTCCTGGTGTACATTTCAATTGGATTTTCAGTAATCACTTCAACTTCTTTGTAAAGGTAATTTGTTATTTTAAAAACTGAAGTATATTGTGCACTATCAGTTAATATGGTAAACTTTTTCTGATAGTTATATACTATCCCTCTGTAGTAGTTATAGATTTAGATAGACTTCTCTGTTATAGTTATGGATAGAGTTAGGTTTCTCTTGTATAATTATGAATTTACTTACGTTAAATCACATACACTTTTTTATAATCCTACTTCCACTCTGATACTATACACTGCCCAAAGATAAATTCACTGATAAAAACTGCCTATCTAAAATTAATCCCAACAGTGCCCTATCTCTACTAATATATATTTTTTTTATCCAAATTTCAGGCAACATGGAAAGCGAACAGAAAGTTTCATTTCAAATTGTCCTGCAAGAGAGCAGCCAAGAATTAATTGATCCAAATTATATAGAATTTATGGATGAAACTTGGGACCAAGAACTACTGCAATGTGTGCAAGCAGTAGATGACCGCCTTCAAAATGAGGACATTTTACACACTCAGAGATTACAAGCTATGTTCAATGAAAATGACGACATTTCAGACAGTGAAATGTTAGAAATGTTATTAAATTTTGAAACACAATCACAATAATAAATATTTGCTTAAAAAATAAAGAAATTAAAAAATAATCAACAAAACCAACAATCAATTAACATACAGTATTTTAAAAGTCTATCATTCTTTTTTCCTTATAGTACGCTCCCCAGAACGCTTCCCGGTTCGCGGACCGGGCGCTCCCCACGCAAAAAAACAAAAAAATTATAATTTTTTTTTGCACTGCGGGGCCCTTTTAAAGCCTCCACATCAAACCTAGGGGGTCAGGGAGGATCTACTATGCCCCCTTATGGTCATTTCCCCCTTTGTTTTGGCCTCCTCTTGTCTCTCGATCCTACCGAGAGACAAGATGGCAGCCGCTCCGGACTGTTTAGAATGTTGACAGACACCGGAGAGCCAATCAGCTTCGTTACGCGTCAGGTACGCGAACCGGAGCGCTGCCTGGAGCGCGCTTACAGATATATATCTTTTTTTTAACGTTAATTTCTCAAAATCCACTGGAGCACATATATTGAGACATAGCAAAGGCACATCGGGCTAACAGTCCCTACAATTTTGCCAAGTTTCGTGCAAATCCATTTAGCCGTTCGGCCTAAAAGTGAGGCCAACCGCCCTATGAAAATGAACATGGGAAAAACACGTTTTGGGACCCCCCTTTTTTCTCGACCACCCCTTGACGAACCCCCCCCAAATTTCCAGGTGCTGCTCAGAAACACAATGTTCCATTTTCCTGAAAATTTCAGCCAATTCCGTCCACAAACGCCAAAGTTATTAGACATAGAATTTTCAAAAATCCCATAGGGAAAAAATCCTAACTATATATACCTACTGGCGACCGCCAGTAGGTAATATATATATATATATATATATATATATATATATATATATATATATTCCCACGTTATAGTTAGTTGGACTCACTATAGCTTGCACGTCTGCAATGCACTGCTGATTACGTCACATAATACATCACTCATGACAGTGTTTTTTTAAAAAAAATTGATTGGTTAACTGGCTTATTAAGTGTATCTTAGTGAATACATATATTAGCGAGTAATGTTTAAATATTTAAATATATGCATGAGTGATGTAATATGTGACGTCATCAGCAGTGCATTGCAGACGTGCAAGTTATAGTGAGTCCAACTAACTATAACGTGGGAATTTCAATGGTTTTATGCGAGTAAAATTTCCAGCTAACTATAACTGGTGTGAAACCTATGGTTTTTTCAGTGAATTTCAAAGGTTTTTTAAATGCTAATTCCTAACTATAACTGGTGTGTAACCTATGGTTTTTTCAGTGAATATATATATATAAAATTTCTATGGCAAAATGAAACCCCTCATTTTGTTCCTTTTCAAATTAAATGTATTAAGTGTTACCACTTTATTCCAATCAAGATGACTTCAGGTGTGCCATACTTTTGTCATAAGTAAGACTGTTAGCGCTCTAGTTGTTCTGTAGAACACTCTGGGACATTCTGTCATTGGGCTATAGTTGGGCTACATCTGGCTGATAATTTGGGCTACATTTGTTTTTTTTTGTCTCTGGTGGCCATCTTTGGGCTACATTGGGCTACATTGGGCTACATTTGGGTTCTAACATATATATAGCCCAATGTAGCCCAATATATATTTTTTCACAGTTAATTCTCGTAAAAACCACTGGAGCATATATCTTGAGACATAGCAAAGGCACATCGGGGTACCGGTCCCTACAATTTTGCCAAGTTTGGTGGAAATCCATTCAGCCGTTCGGGCTAAAAGAGAGTCCAACCGCCCTATGGAAATTAACATGGGGAAAACACGTTTTAGGACCCCCTTTTATCTCAGCCTCCGCTTGACAGATCCCCCCCAAACTTTCAGGAAAGGAGCGGAGCGCAGAGAGGCAAAGTTAAGGAAAATTACAGGCAGATCCCTCATTCGGCGCCAAAGTTATTCCCAATAGAATGTTGCAGATTTCCTATGGAAAACGATCCTAACTATAACTACCTACTTGCGACCGCCAGTAGGTAATATAATAATAATAATAATAAGGGAATTTTATATAGCGCTTGGTTGCGCTATGAAGCGTGTCCCCGCGCTGGAACTGAAAACTCAGAAACAGAAGTAAGGGAAAGGCCCGATTATCTTGAAAATAGGTGTGTTTTAAGTTTCTTCCGGAAGGTCGGTTCGGAAGGAAAGCGGAGGTTGAGAGGTAGGGCATTCCAGCTCTTCGCCACCAAGTAGCGTAAGGATCTTCCTCCCATGCGGGTCCTGCTCACCCTAGGGACCTTTATTAGGCCTCCATGTGAGGAACGCAGAGCGCGAGATGGTACATGCCTAGTGACAAGGTTCTGGAGTGGTGCTGGCGCCTTCCCAGCAAGGATGCGATGGCAGGTGCAGAGGGCTTTGAATTCAACTCTGCTCCTCACTGGCAACCAGTGGAGGGTCTGAAGGGCAGCTTTGGAGTCAGATCTTTTAGGGAGTTTTAAAATGAGGTGGGCTGCCGCATTCTGTAAAACCTGAAGGCGGTTTGTTGCCTTACAGGTTGCTCCCAGATACAGTAGGTTGCCGTAGTCTAACCGCGATGTGACGAGTGCATGCACCAGCGCTCTACGGGCGGACGTAGGAAGGAGAACGAGGACCTTCCGTAGGCTTTTTAAAACGCTAAAACATACACCCGCCACTCGGTCTATCTGGGGTCCAAAAGTCAGGTCAGCATCAAGCCAGACCCCTAGGTTTTTGACTTCTTGACGAGGTGTTGGAACCTCACCTAAGCATGGGGGCCACCACGCCGATGACTAGACAGATGGGTTCCTCCCCACCACGAGCACCTCGGTCTTGTTGCCGTTTAGTTTAAGGCAATTAGTGGACATCCAGGTTGCAAGATCTTGCATGCAAGCTCTGAAGCTGTCCATTTCAAGGCCTGGCGCGCGTGAAAGGGAGATAACCAGCTGCGTGTCATCGGCGTAGGACACAATTTGCAGCCCATGACCCACAGCAATGGGAGCTACTGGGGAAACATGAAGATTAAAAAGGGTGGGGCTCAGGGACGATCCCTGGGGAACGCCCTGGCCCAATCCTATGTCCCTGGAATAGTGGTCGCCCTGGCGGACCTGGAAGCTGCTCCCAGTCAGGAAGTATTGGATCCACTGGAGTGCAGCTCCTGATATTCCACCACTGTTCAGACACTGGCAAGGTGGTGTGAGCTACAGTGTTGAATGCTGCACTCAGATCCAATAGGATGAGGGCCATATTGTGACCCTCATCCCCCCCCTGACGTAGGGTCTCCACCGCCATCAGGAGCGCGGATTCCGTTGAGTGATGGGGACGGAAGCCAAATTGGGTATCGTGTAATAAGGCAGCCTTTTCCATGAAGTCCATCAATTGCAGATTGACCGTTTTTTCAGCCACTTTGGCCAGGTAGGGTAGAAGGGAAATTGGCCGGAGGTTCTCTGGTTTATCAAAACTGATATTTAGTTTCTTCCTAAGGGGTAGAACCACCGCCTTTTTCCAGTCATTGGGCACGGTCTTGGTGCTGAAAGACACATCTAATAGATGTCTAATGTAAGGTTCCAATACCACTAGGCTATCCGCTAGACGTTTTGGTGTAGTAGGGTCCCGTGGAGATCCCGACTTCACAGATCTGCAGATTTTTAGAAGTTCTTCTGGAGGCGGGGTGACAAAGTTGGTCAATCTATGTCTATCCCCCCATTCCCTAGGGCTTTCCACAAATTCCGTCCCATTAATGGGTTGAATTGGAAATGCCGAGTACATTTTAGATATTTTTTCAGAGAAGAAATCTGCGATCCTATCGCAGGATTCAGGCGAACAGTCAGCTGGGGCAGTGGCTGGTTTTCCACTCGAGAGAATTTTATAGAGCGAAAAAAGCTCCTTCATCGAGTTACCAGCTTAGCTAATTCTGGTCGTATAATATGCTGCTTTGGACTTTCTAATTAGTCCATGGTAAAGGCGCCTCTCAGTCAAGTAGGCGTCTCTAGTTTCTTCAGAGAGTACCCTCCGCCATTGTCTTTCGACTCTCTTCAGTGCGGCTTTCCTGACTCGTAGTTCGTCATTGAACCATGAGGCAGTTTTTTTAACACGGCCACCAGATTTGGCTTTTGAGAGAGGAGCTGTAAAGTCTAGCGCCTCATTGATGCGCTTACATAGATTGGTATTAGCCGTGTCTGCATCATTCCCTCCGGGGCTTCCCCCTTTAGTCAGCGCCTCGCAAAATTTAGATTGGGAGAAGGTAGCCCATCTCCGCCTGAGATGGTACAATGCCGTTGGCTGCGGAGATCTTCCTCCAGGAATTCGTATAGAGAAAGATACTAGGTGATGGTCTGACCAGGGAATAGGGATAGGGGTCATAGCTTCTACTTCGTCCCAATTAACGAATATAGGATTGAGCAGATGTCCTAACTGATGAGTGGGACCACTAACAATTTGGTTCAGTTGGAGGGCTCCTAATGCCTGACAGAAGTTCTTGCTAACATTATCTGAGGGGTTGTTAAGATGTAAATTAAGGTCACCGAGTACCAGAAATGTATCTTTACATAGCGCGGTCTCCATAATGCCCTCAACCAGACTCTCCTCAAACCTGGCTATAGGGCGTGGGGGTCTATAAATTAACACACCCCTCAGCGTGCAGCCGTTATTCACTTTAATAGTGAAACTTCCTGCCTCACTGTCTAAGATGGGAGAATGGTCTAGTTGGCATCGTAGATTTTCTTGGACTACAATTGCAATTCCCCCTCCTCTTCCTGTGGGTCTATCCTGTCTATGTATTATATATCCCTCTGAAAGTGCCTCTAGGGCATCCGGTGTAGAACCTTCATCTAGCCATGTCTCAGTTAGAAACATAAGATGTATATATATATTTATATCGAACAAACAAAAGGAGCTGAAGTTATCTCTCAGAATATCTGTTTTTATTCGCAAAATTAAGGTAGCAGACTGCATTTTTTCAATTGAATTGCATGTCCTCCTTTCTAACGCGTTTTGGCTCCAGTGTGAGCCTTGGTCACAGGTGAGGCAAATTACTCTGTTGGAGTAACCATATGACTTTAAATGCTGGCCCCGACATGCCACCGTAGTTACAAAATACAACTACTAGTATGCATCTAGGTTAAATACTCAATTGTATTAACATCATAAGCGATTAATAGAGTGAAGGATAAATGCCAGTGCACATCGCTGTGGCTGTTAAATGTCCAAAGTACAAACACGCTGAAAAAAAAGTAAATTGACTACATGCATCTACAAATTATTTCAGTATTTGATTTAAAGCATGGCCCCCTTTAAAATTAGTCTGTAAATAACAGTGACATCCGGAGGCAGAAAAGCACAGTCATGCTGTCTCTTCCTCCCTTACTTGCCTAAGTTGTCACAAGTCCAGGAAAATCCTTTTTTTGACCCAAGGCAAGCTGGATCATGCCCCCGAGTCTCTTCATACAGCAATGTGATACTTCCATTACAGGGGCTCTTATTTTTTTATTTTTTTATTTATTTATTTAGATTTATACAGTGCCTTATCACCCAGAGGTCTCTAAGCGCTCTTGACGGCTTCATGCAGACGGGAGCCCACAGTGATGGACATGGGATCTTTAAGTATGGTGAGCGATCTTTTGTCAGGAGGATGAAAGTGAGCACTTTGTTCAACTCGTTGGGTTGGCCTCTATGAGGTGAAATTCATAAGGTTGATTAGGGCTATTACCTACAACACAAATAAAATAACTTGGACATTTCCCTTTACCTCATTTGCTTTGTAGAGATCCAAAAATGTGGTCTGTGGAAGCTAAAGACACCTTGATAAGTAATTTTTCTCAAATGAATATAAATTGTGATAGTAAATTAGCAAATGTGTTCCGTTTTCGTTAAAAAAATATGTGTTTATGTTATTCGCATTTGTATTTAATGTTTGTTTGTTTATTGATTGTTTAATGAAAATTCATATTCTCTGATGGTGCCTTGGCGTTCTCCAAAATATTCACGCTTCCAAGATCATGAAGGACAAAAAGCATACAACAAATCACACTAAAAGATAAACAGGCAAATGCTCTGTTGCTAATAGAGTAAAAACGACTGACAATAAGAACACCTGAAGCAGCCAGCCATACTAAATACAACTACCTTTTTAAATGAGAATGGGATAGATGTTAATAATTAATGCCGAGCCTTACTGCACCGTCAGCACAGACTGGAAATTATTAATGCTGCCATGCACTGGGATGCATTGATTCAAGAGACAACCCCAAAAGTTTAGCAGGTAATATTGTGGACAACAAATGCAACATATCACATTTTCATTTCCCTCTACACCTGCCTGCTTTCAGCGCTATTAAAATTCACTTAAGACTTTTCTAAGTGCATTCTTGACAATTGAAGGAATGGTATTCCATTAATTCCATATCAAAGAGGTAGAGAACTGCTGAATGCCGTTTTACGGACCCCAAGTGCAAATCACCTTTGGCAGTTGCAGCCATCAAATATGAACCTTGAAGATGAAGTGTCCTTGCTTAAGTGCAATACACATTCAAATACAATTATGACAAATTCTTCTCCGATAGTACATACTCAGAGAACATTTAAGCTGAATAATATGCTACAGACAACATTAATCAGCTATGAACACCTCGTCTCTGATGTGGAAACTATGTGTGGCATAGGAAGCAGGAACCCCTTTGATATTAGTCCTGTAATGCATAATTGAAATTACATTTTGAACGGAGAATAGATCTGATTTTTATGAGTATGTCATTAATTTGTCGGCGTGAACACTTTTTCTTTTATATATGAAGCAGAGATAAAATTATTCCCCTGGGTTCAAGTCATGGATTTTCTAGAACGGTTATCACTTGTTCTGAAATTGCTTCCTTTAACCTGTGGTTTGCGTTGTAGGTCTGTCAGCTTGAGCTGCGCTGCATATTAGCGGTTGTATGACGTAGCAACCATGCATCCATGCACTTTTGGTCATTAAAAGTTCACCGAGATGTGTTTTAGGCTCCACGTTTTTTAGGATTTCGAAGTATTTACTTCCGTTCACTCAGTAATCAAAGCTCTCCTGTGGTGGCTGCTCTATGTCCCTTTTGAGAAAAGACTGCATCTACATTCACTCTCTCTCTCCTGTAAGTGACCATTATGTTGGTTAGTGTTTAGTAAGTTGTGCATTTCTCCTGAATTAGTTTGGAGCCTCACAGCATTGCACGCCTTCCACTTCTGAGTGACCAGGTGGTTGCCGATGGTGAAATTGAACAACTGAGTCATGAATGACTATTTGAATCTTCAACTCAGAACATTTTCAGAGCACTAAAATACCTATGTCAGTGAAACCTCCCTTTTCTATAATGATGCCCCATAATAAGGGCATAAAAAATCCACAGGCGGTTAAGTTTCTCTGCTCTAAGAAGTAGGTTCTAGGGTTGTAGTTAGTGTAGTGTTACATGATTGTATTTTTTTTTTGCTTGCCCAGAAATGTCGGGCTCAGGAGAACCATGCCTGGCTAAGGTCCTTTGAATTCAATTTGAGCAGACGGCCCAGGTCTTCACGATCTTGGTCTGGCAGAGGTATGCTACTCCTTCTGGTAGCCGCAATGCAGCTGATGCTAGAAAGCGCCTAAGCAGATAGTGTGTTGCAGAAAAAAACCCTGTTAGGGAAACAAAAGCCAACCTGGCGAAAATCACCAGATGGTGTGCAATGCTGGAGAGGTAAGTAGAAACCTGGTGATAGCAGAACCATGAGCTGGACAGGGACCAAGCAGAAACGGCAGAACTGGAACCAGGACTCAAAAACACTTAGGAAGTGAAGAAACTCTTGACAGGACTGACAAAGCACTGCGAAGCAAGGCAGTTCTGATCTTCTTAAATAGGAAAAATCCCAGAAAATGACATCAGAAGAGAGAAACCAATATTTATTGGGATGATACCTTTGGGTGCCACATTGGACTGAGCAGATACACATCCCTCCATATGAATTCTGGGAGGAAGCAACACAGGGAATGTGTAGGCACTTAAGGTGTCTGCTACCTGCAAATGCCCAGGATCAAAGTGAAGGCACTAAGGGCGACACTGGAGGACCGGCCGCTGTCAGGTAAGTAAAGAAAAAGAGTGTGGTGGCCTACCGGACCCCCCCCATTCTGCTTCTGCAAGAGAAGTGCCACACACTATGCCTGCCCAAGCCTGTATCAGAAGCCGGTGTCTGGCGTGACTGTTGCGCCACAAGAAATGCCATCCTGCTGGATGTTTGGGCCACATTTCTTCACTCTCCAGCTTAGGTACTAGAGGCCATTCCCATTTGGTGTCTGAAGGGTTTGATATGCTAACTTTATAATAACATTAAGGGTCCGATTCCGATCTGGCTCGGCAACCTCTCCGACCGAGCCGGATTCGGAGTGTTTGGCGACCGAGCCGGAGTCCTGCAGTCCGACGGAGCGAATACGATGTGGTTGTATGCTGCTGGACTCGGTTCGGTAGGAATCCCATAGAAGTCAATGGAAGCCGGTTGTACGACGCGTACATGGGCTCCCATTTACTGAATGGGCACTTCTTCCACAAGGGCGCCCCCTAAAGTGGGTATGCGTCAGTGCCATCCGCACCGTACTTGCCTGTGTTGGGGAGACCCTTGGGTCTCTCCCTGTGTCTGAGTCGTAGGGCTGCCGGTGACAGGGGGTCCAACGCGGACCCCTAAAGGCAACTTCCCGGACGTTTTGCGAGCCGGATACTCCAGCTCGCACAGGCTGTCCGACGCGTGCATCGTACTGGCTCGGTTGTAAATACTTATTTTATTGGCATCTGGAAATAACGTTGTGGTAAGGTCTTTAGGTGGATCTCCTGTTTTATGCAATAGATTAATGGTTACATGCAGAGCATGCTAATTTAGCTGTGGTAATACACTTAGATGCTACGTGTGCAAGGTGCAAAAAAGGTCTTGAAAACAAAAGGCGGCCAATTTGTTGTTTTATTATTGCAGAAAATAAGTATGTGCTTGGATTGCCATGTTTCTTTAAAACTCCTGCTTACAAGACTAATAATTAAAATCTGAAATTTTCTGGTTTATGCGTTGTTTATACATGTGTCAGCCAAAGACATAGCAGCGAAGGACATAACCTTGTGTTGCCATTTTGTTGGATGTAGGAAAGTAGCACTAGCTCCCTACATGCATATTTTGGATATGAAATGATGTTCAAATATTACAGTGTTAATATTCTGTAAGAGATACATGTAGCCAAAAATGAGCTGATCCCATCCTTGCTCCTTTGAACTCCATACTTGGAAAAGGTATATAAAGTATTGGTGTGGGGTGCAGATAGACTCACAGAGACCAGATGCTGGAGGGAGAACTTAATCATGGACTCCCAACTTCAAGCCTGAAGGCACCATAAGGTAAGTGGGGAGAAAGTTCATGACTTGGCATAATTGTTTCTTCTCATGCACCCTCCCTGCACCCAGATTGCACATTCTGTCCTAAAGATGGCACATCATCGCATGCTTTAAGTCAGAGCAAGAAACCATGAGTCAGCCAATAAGTTCAAAACACAAGCAGCATGGAAACCTGGTCTCTTTCTGGGTTGCATGCTGCAGGATGTAGCTGTGGAGATATTTAAAGGTCGAGATGGAGGAGCAGAACACTTTAGATGAAAACTTTCAGCAGGTTGGTGTGCCTTTTCCACAGCCCTGTGGACCTTGCATGGAGTCACAGAGTTCTGAACAGGTGGCTGGCTCCTACACGTGCCCCTTGCTTCACTACTTTCAGAGTGAGGGCTTGTCAGGGCTCATAGGTCTCAGAAGCATACAGCAGAAGGACACAATGTTTGCTACCCAGCCCTGATGGATGCAGGCAGCAGAGTGAGGGCTGTCGCTTACTCACTCTCCGCTCTACAGTAGGTTGCAGGCTAAATAATTTGTAACCCCTTCCATTCAAAGAGCAAAGTGCTACTTTTCGGAGTAAGTTTATGTATGCGTGGTCTTGAGTGTCCTAGGGGATGGAGATTACAGTGCTCAGGCACAGTGTAAGTTCTCGTTTGGAATGCTTTTGAAGATTGTAATAATAATGATGCTACCATCAGACTTTTTCACGCCTACTTGTACAACGCTAGATTATACAACATAGTTTATACAACAATAGACATTACAACATGTTTTAATGAAATTAACAAATATGACAGTTATGATGAGTTTTGCCACATTCCAAGTTGTTCCTAAAGAATGGGTGCTCCACTAAACTAGGTCAACCATACGAAAGACCCGAAAACAAATGACAGCAAAGCAAACACATTTAATTTAATGTGATTTGTGATTGAAACTTGAGTTGTTTTAAAGGAATTTTATTTTGGAATTGGGTCGCCCTTACTATTATAACATGAGGGCCATCTTGTTTGAGGATAATATCTATTATTTTAAAAATTAAAACATTATTAAAATGTTAAATGCATTTTTAACTTTTTTTTTTAGATTGAAATGGCACTTTTCAATAATTAGTTTATTTGTGTGGTAAAAAAATGAAATGCATGGAAAGACTAGCATAGTAAATTCAAAATACAAAGGGTAACATTAAAACGAAAATGCATATTGGAAGGAGCACACCAATTGTTTTGTGTATAATCAAATAAATGCTGTATAGGTACATTTGTTGCAGAATTGGTACAATGTACTAATGGCTGCAGGAACTCTAGGTCAAAGACTGGAGATCCATTATTAGCGGTTCAGGGCGAGCAATGAATCCAGCAGAAAAACAACTGTCAAAAGGGTTGTTCCTTCACAAAGTGTCCATGGCTCTTCTCCCTACCAATTCCCTGACTGTCCACTAAGACAGCTCTGATAATTTAGAGTAAGGCAGCAGTGCTTGCTGACAGAGAATGTAAGTAACTTAAACTCACCTCCTGCTTAGTCTCATCTCACGATCCTTTTAAGAATGTGTGCTTTTTAATTTGAGTAGGATCAAAAAGGTCTCTTGAAAATGTATATTGTAATGTCCTTATTTCTAAGGAGGTATTTCTGTCTTAATCCAAGACAATAACACAGACAGGTCAAAATAGATGTTAAGTTGTACTAACTACTGACAAGGATTCCACATCATAATGATATGCTTTGTGGTTGCTCTTGTTATATTGATTTTCATATTAGGGGTTTCCTTTGCATTACTGATAGTGGGAATCTTAAGGCTTTCACAATGGACATGAAAGATGCAGGCTTCCTAAAGGTCACTTCTAACATTGGATTTTTCGGCCGCAGGACGCTACACCTGGTCTATCTCCATTAAGAAAGGCATTCAGGGCAAACAATGAAAAGCAGCACTGCTCCATTCTTGTACTTCATTTCTTTCATGTGGTCTCTCTTACCAACTTTGCAACTACCGTGTATTCAAGAATGTCATTGCCTACCTAATTATTCATTGTCCAACATACTTTCTGTGGCTACTGCCAGACCAATACATTCAAAGATTTGCATGTTCTTTAATGGTGTGTTTACAGTTGTACACATTCATGCTCTCGAGTCAACGAGTTAAGCCCTGCTGGTGTTAGCAGGTTTGTTAGTGGGCTAGGAGCCGACTGCAAATGCCTGTGCGGCGAGGGTTTTTAGCTGTAGGTAGACCTGGGATTGAAGAACGTGGGAGGAACATTTTTTTCAAGTTTCTCATTATAGACAGACTTAGCTGTTGGGAGGACCTTTTGTTAAGAAGTTTAAAACTTAGTACAGCAAGTGGGTGAAACATGGGGCAGCTTTCTCCAGCTTATCTTTTTGGATTCAATGCTTTACTTTTATTGTGATGATTGTCAAGGCCTTGCCATTTTTGTAACTCTGACTATGCGTTTTTTAAATGTATTTTGCTTTACTTGCATCATAACATGACGACATTTTAGTGGATAGTTTATGATTTTTCCAGTCTAACAGTACACCAGAACTCTTCCAATGAAGCATATTCAACAAATGAACGACACCTCTCTCCCATACAGCTGAATCCAAAAGAGGTAGCCTCACCATTCTACTTTCTTTCTAGGACACAAAAGCTGTGGACATACTTGCACGGAGCAGCAAAAATGGCACCTATTGACTGTTCTCACCACAAGTTCGGGCACATCTCTCTGCATGCCTTATAGGAGACATACATCAAGGGAGCAGTTTGTAGAGTGTTGAACTCTGGACAGCACCTTGCTTGTTCAGAGGGTAATACGTATGCTAAATGGCACACTTTATATTTTAATACATTTCTTTATTGAAGTTTTCAGTCATAGCATACACATACCAGTAAGAGCAAAGTAAACAATACCGAGTTGAGTAATATCTGATTGCCGTTCAAATCTGGTACGTCATGCCAACATCTGTTTCGCACCTGTATATTTAGCTGTGGTGAATAAACTTTCGCAAACAAGTGCATGCGCGTATGATAGCATGTGATCTTGAGTGACTAGTAACATGCCAAACTACACCAGTGCGAGATCAGTGGTGCATATAATTGCCTGCCATCACTTATTCTAGCGTTGGTGTCTTTGGGGGAGCATCATGACAATGTGGGCTTAGGATCACGACTATCCCTGAAGGGTGCATTAACTAAGTGGGGTAGTGTAATGTATACCTGTATACCTCAACCACTGTTTCCCCGTGGCCGAGTCAGGAAGTAGGAGTGCAAGTGATCCCATATGTATTTTGGACACGATCTTGGGGGCTAATGCTCTGTATATGCAATCATTTGGTCTTGACAATAAATAAGATCATTCAGCCAGTCTTTAAAGTTTGACAACCTTCCCTGACACCACCTGCAGGCGACTGCATTTTGCTTGCAGGGGGCTGATTGCGACATGCTTCCGATTGCTTTGCTCTACTCCTCCTCTACTCCTCCCACATGTCCCAAGAGAGCTAGGAGCATGGTAAGGGCTATGGATTGTCCTATCATGAAAGAGAGTGCTGTTCCAATCTCAATCCAATATGCATGCACTGGGACGCACATCCAAGGCAGATGGTGAAAGCTGTCTCCCTCCACCCGCACAGTTCACAACGATCATCAGCAGGTAGGTAGAAGCAGCGTCATCTAACAGGTATAGTAGATTCTGTGTATGAATGTATAGAGTGTTATGCATAGTGTACTACTGGGGGTTGTTTGTCCTGTCTGTATACAGCAGTACTGCCACTGTGCCTTCGTTATAGACAAGCCAAGTTCCCATTGTGCTTGTGCCCTCCCCTCCAGTCTTGGAGCTCTCACTCAGCAGTGTGGTATAAGATGGATACAAGGTGTGTAGGATTAATTGCTTTAAGTACAGTATGTGTTGTTTATACCGTAGGAAGATCCTGTGGGAAATCGGTAGAGGCAGCTTTCACATTATGTATTATGTGTAGGTATAGGAAAATAAGTAAGGGGTTCTGGTCCACCCTCAAAGAATACCTCCCGGGTGACAAAGGTGCCTTGACTGTATAGCTCTCCCCATGTAGCGACACTGTATTTTAGTAACATCTATCTGCACGTTGCTTCATGTGTAACTTGGAATGATAGGTGTAGGGCAGTCGCACGAGTGGAGAATAAAGCTTTGGTTTACTTAGTTTTGGGCAAGTTTGTACCATGCCGATGACATACTTGCGCCTGCAAAATTGGTAGAGGTGCCCATTGTTCCAAAGTAGGACAAGGGAGGTATAGGGGCCCTATATCCTTGTTCAATAAGCAGGTGCAGTAGGTTAGGGGTGGGCTTATACCAGCGAATGGCATTGTGCGCCTGGGAACATAATTAGTAAAGCTCCATATCTGGTGCTTGGAAGCCGCCTTGAGCAAACGGCCTTGTGAGGATGTCCCCATTGCAGGTGTGGCTTCTTACCCACCCAGGTTAGGTAGATCAATTGTGTTTTAAGAGCATGAATGAAGTGTCTCTCTGGGGAGTAAGAGATGCTGAGAAATAGGTATAACAACTGTGGCATTTTCATGAGTGAGATATGTCCCTCTGAGGACAAGGGCAACAAAATCCAGCATGTGATGCTGTCTGGTATTTCGGAAAGAGCGATACCATAATTCACTCTTATAAGTACTTCTTTGTCACAGGACACTATCACTCTCAGATAAATGCACTTTAGGAGCCTATTATGATGAGGCTCGGAAAGCCTCATTAAAGTGGAGGCTCTCAGTTTTGAACCCCGCCGGACATTCCAGCCTGCTCCCCATGGGCTCATGGAGCCCGTCTGCCAGTCGGAGCCAACACCGTAATCCCTAGGGATTGCATTTTACGATGTCTGGATTACAATGCTCGGTTTCCAACAGGCTTTCCATGCCAGGCTTACCAACATGGAAAGTCTGTTGGAAAGCGAGTTTGGGGGCTCCTAGCAGCGGCCTCTTCTTCCTGTGGTCTCCGGTTAGGGACCCATGTGGCACCAATAGCCCCCCCTGTTGATTCGTGCACCGTGTGGCAGGCACCTTAGGTGCCTACAAAGCGGTGCAGGGATGAACACAAACTCCTTTTTCTGTATGGAAGCCTGTGCTGCAGCCGTTTTTTACCTCAGTACAAGCTCCCATACTGTGCGGTCTCATCGTAATTCAGTGGTTGGGAGCACAGAGCGTAGGTCGGTCAGACCCGTTTCTGTAACGGCACCCAACAACGTAATAAGGCCCTTAGAGTGACACCATTTTAAGGGGAAATCTGGAGTGAACCGGACTGTTGCTGGTGTGAGAAGGAATAGTAGGGATTTACCCCAGTTTATTTGGATGCCGGATAATCCTCCAAAGCAAACAAACTCATGGAGCACATCATTTAAACAAATCTGCGGATCCCTCAAATAGATGTTGATATCATCCACATATAACAAGACTAATAAATGTCGAGAGGGGTATCTGAGTGCACAAATACTGATGATGTTGGCAGTGCTTTACATCCAGTGGCCCTTTTGCCAAGGCAAAGAGCAACAGAGATAATGAACAACTCTGTAGCTGGCCCCTGGAGTTTGTAAACAGCTATGATTCTGTGCCATTAATTCTCACCTTTGCCATGGGCTGTGAATAGAGGAGGGCTATCCAGGCGAGAAATGAAGGAGGCCTTGATGGCCTCTTAGAAAGGCACCATCACAGCACTCTCCGGTTCAATGTCTAGCAATAGCGCAAACAGTGTCCGCAATTTATGCGATGCAGACCGGCTGGGGAAAAACCCTTAATGATTTGACTGAACCAGAAATGTCATAGGTAGGAAAAGGCAATTGGCCAGTATTTTTGTGAGAATTTTGATATCACAGTTGGTTAATGACAAGGGCCTGTTAGATTCACCATGGCATGGGGGTTTCCCAGTGTTAAGCAGGGCAATATTCATGGCCTCTTGCAAAGGGGGCGGGAGGATGCCAATATCCATTGCTTCCAGGTATACCGACTTTAGGATTGAAATCAGAGCGCCAATGTACGTTTATAAACTTTGGCAGACAGTTTGTCCTGCCATGGGACTTTGCCAGATTGGAGTTGCACAATGGTCTCCTTGGTATCGTCATCTTCAATCTCTATTGCCAAGAATTCTCTTTGTGTGTCATTTAGCCATCCTAGCGCTACGTTCTCCAGATAAGCATCAATGTTTTGTATTATGTGGACTGAAAAATGTATATAGCGGTACAAAAGGGGGTGGTGATGGACGGAGCATCTGAACCAATCAAACACTCACACCCAGTCAACAGATCTGGGTTTAATCCATCACCGTTCTTTAGCCCACTCTGCCACCCCAGTTCGGACATGGCTATATGCAAATCAGTCTGACCCGGTGCCTCATGGGAACAGTCCAGCCCGAACTGCCAAGCCATGCCTTCCCTGGACCGGAAACAAGCTTCCGAGGACCGGTTTCTGGCATTGCAGCCGTCTTCAGCCCGGCTTGCTTGAATCCAGTGGCAAAGTGAGCAAGGGACTCACGTCTGGGCATACCCTGCCACACTTATGGCCGCCAAAAGCGGTACAAAAGGGGTTGGTGATGTAAGGAGCATCTGAACCAATCAAACACGCACACCAAGTCAACAGATCTGGGTTTAATCCATCACCGTTCTTTAGCCCACTCTGCCACCCCAGTTCAGACATGGCTATATGCAAATCAGTCTGACCCTGTGCCTCATGGGAACAGTCCAGCCTGAACTGCCAAGCCATGCCTTCCCTGGACCGGAAACAAGTTTCCGAGGACCAGTTTCTGGCATTGCAGCCGTCTTCAGCCCGGCTTGCTTGAATCCAGTGGCAAAGTGAGCAAGGGACTCACGTCTGAGCATACCCTGCCACACTTATCTGAACCAATCAAACACTCACACCCAGTCAACAGATCTGGGTTTAATCCATCACCGTTCTTTAGCCCACTCTGCCACCCCAGTTCAAACATGGCTATATGCAAATCAGTCTGACCCTGTGCCTCATGGGAACAGTCCAGCCCGAACTGCCAAGCCATGCCTTCCCTGGACCGGAAACAAGCTTCCGAGGACCGGTTTCTGGCATTGCAGCCGTCTTCAGCCCGGCTTGCTTGAATCCAGTGGCAAAGTGAGCAAGGGACTCACGTCTGAGCATACCCTGCCACACTTATGGCGGCCAAAAGCGGTACAAAAGGAGGTGGTGATGGACGGAGCATCTGAACCAATCAAACACTCACACCCAGTCAACAGATCTGGGTTTAATCCATCACCGTTCTTTAGCCCAATCTGCCACCCCAGTTCAGACATGGCTTAATGCAAATCAGTCTGACCCTGTGCCTCATGGGAACAGTCCAGCCCGAACTGCCAAAAATGTATATAGAGCACAGTGGAATGTGGAAAATGCAGTTAGTACATTGGGTGTATCCTAAATAAGTGTGCCACCCAAATCCCGTTTTCCAGGACATCATTGGTAAATTGTGGTTTACATGTCATGGCTGTCAAGATATTTCCTGGGCATTCACCCTTGCTAAATGCATGAGCTCTCGCCTATTTTCCATGATAAAGGCATTTCCTCTCCACTGTCTTCTGATTCTCAGATAGGGTCAGGCAGATTTGTTTAGAGAGCTCAGGGTCCTCAGAGCTACCCTGCCGAGTCTCCAGCACCTTAAAGTCTTTCTCCAGCTTGCTAAGCTCATGAGGGTTTGATCACAGTACTCCTCCATCGTTGGCCAGGAATGCACCTCATATGGTGACTTTGAAAGTCTCCTATTTAGTGCACATCTCTGGTACAGAGTCTTTGTTCTGATTGAAGAAATCAGCGATCTCTTGCTTCAGTTCTTCTCAAAAGAGTATATCTGGTTTTAGGAGTAGGAGACATTCTCCATGTCATGCCTGAAGGGGCTCCACCAAGACTGGGGAGTGGTTAGAGTATGTGTGTGCTCGGTACGTGATCTTGTATATTCAGCTACCCAAGCCACTGGACACCAGCCAATAGATGAATCGCGACCAACTATTCAGTTACCGAGAGTGGAAGGTACTTTCCCTATCGGATGAGTGTCCTCCGTGTATCTATTAGGTTGTGTTATTCCATAATGGTTTAAATGTGCCTTGCTGACACCCCATGATATATGGCTGGGGCATGTGACCTATCCTAAACATTCCTGATTGTTTGTTGTGCTCCTGAGGCAGAAGCCGGGAGCGAGGCAGCGCTTTTAAAAAAAACTTTGTGTCACAGTATAAACTTGTGTTTTTAATTCACTTACGCTCTTGGGGAATCCAGCGGTACAAAGCAGCCGATCCATTGCTGTAGAGACACCGCCCCAGAACACTGTTTGGCGCCAGCGCGCTAAAACCTGAGGCCACGCCCCCTTTCGAGGCCACGCCCCCCACCAACCTTTACTTAAGACGCCGATTTAGGGCGCCAGGTAATTGATTGTTTGTTGTGCTCCTGAGGCGGAAGCCGGGAGCGAGGCAGCGCTTTTTAAAAAAACTTTGTGTCACAATATAAACTTGTGTTTTTAATTCACTTACGCTCTTGGGGAATCCAGCGCTACAAAGCAGCCGATCCATTGCTGTAGAGACACCGCCCCAGAACACTGTTTGGCGCCAGCGCGCTAAAACCGGAGGCCACGCCCCCTTTCAAGGCCACGCCCCCCCCCCCGACCTCACTGGAAGCAGCATAAATCATGTGCATGTTCCGGACGCGCAGCGGACGAGCACAGCGGGCGCGACGTCTGCGCGCCGAAGGCGCGCCTAAGGCAAGCCCGTCTGCGCCCATCCGTGACCGCACGAGACCAGAGGCCATTCCCCCTGCCACTCTATCAAGCCAAACCATTGCCTATAGCTCTCACTCCCTCCGGCAATCATATCAACCTTCTGACCCATCTTGCCTACACACATGGGATCCGTCAATAAAACATTCCGCTTGTAGCAACTGCGGCTTTTGTTTCTCCCCTCGCCCCCCTACGAAACCTAAAAAATTCACTATGCTTTTGCTCAACTGCCGCTCACTTCCCAAACACTCTATGGAAATTCACCTATTGTTAGAGGAAATTAACCCAGACATTTTCTTTGCCACAGAGACGTGGCTACAGGAACACTCGGAACCTGATCTGGTACAAGCTCTCCCGCCTGAATATCAAATATTTCGCCTTGACCGTAAAAAGGGAACCGGAGGTGGCCTAGCAGTAATTTATAAAGCAATTTACGAAGTTAGCAGCATACCGGTGCACCTCCCAGACAGTGAATGTCTCTCCTTCTCTATAAAATTCAGTCCTATTCACACTTTTTCTGGTATGCTCATATACCGCCCGCCAGGACCCCATGGCCCTTTCCTTGCAAATCTTGCACCGACTGTTGCAAATTTGGCTCTCAGTTCTGCCAATTATACAATCCTGGGTGATATTAACACCCATTTGGATAATCTGACCGACCCTTCTACCAGAGAACTTACTTCGAGCCTACAAGCCCTGGATTTACATCAACTTGTCCTTGGGCCCACACATCAAAAAGGGCATCTTTTAGACCCCATTTTCAGTAACTGTTCCAATCTTCTTACTGAAAGTCCCTCCCCTCTACCATGGTCTGACCATTTTCTTATCCCCTTCACCTGGACCCCCCCTCATCTCCCCCCACCAAAGCCCCCGACAACTCTTCTATCACGGAACTGGCAAAAAATCCCCCTATCCGAATGGCAAACTACTTTACAAAGTACAAAACCCCCCAACGCACTGAATCCTAGCCAGGGGAACGATAACTACAACACATGGATTACCAACTCTTTAAACCTGGTACTCCCTATAAAAAGTCTCTGTCCCAAGCGGGGCAATCCTACAGCCCCATGGTACACAGAAGACCTACGGAAGGCCAAACACGCCTGTAAGCAAATGGAAAGAAAATGGCGCCTTGACTACTGCCTAGCAGACAAAGTCAGTTACAGAGCAGCTATTAAAAATTATAAAGCAGACATCCGACGAGCTCAGGGCACATTTTATGAACAAAAAATTAACAATGCTGCGTCCAAACCCAAGGAGATTTACCGTATAGCCAAATCCCTCCTACAACTCCCTGAGACTTCTAAAGTCCACAATAATACCCAGACCCACTGCGAGGAAATTGCGGAATTCTTTCATCACAAAATTGAATTGATCAATTCCTCCTTCCCTCACACAGCCACCATGCCTAGAGACCCCACTAACACCGACCCTTTAGTAGCCCCACCCAGCGTTCTCAACAACTTCCCCGCTCTGGACAAAGCCAATCTGGAAACATACATGAGACTGGTCAAATCTGGATCCCCGACCGACCCAGCTCCTCCTAGGGCGCTCATCCAAATAACTAGCCAGATATCACCTACCATTCAAGACTTGCTCAACTCCTCCCTTGACACAGGCACTGTCCCACCCTCATGGAAGAAAGCTATGGTCAAAGCGCTTCTAAAGAAACCTACCCTGGACCATTCTAACCCCTCCAACTACCGACCTATATCCCTTCTGCCCTGACTTAGGAAAATTCTAGAAAAACACGTCAATTCAGTACTGACAGACTTTCTAGAATCCAATAACAAACTGGACCCCACCCAGACTGGGTTCAGACCCCGTCATGGATCTGAAACTGCCCTGATTGCAGTGACGGAGGAGGCAAGAAGGATATTGGACGGTGGCGGTGCTACGGCCATAGTCCTACTTGACCTGAGTGCCGCCTTCGACACCGTAAATCATAGCATCCTACTTCATCGCCTCAGTATGATTGGTGTGTCAGGCATAGCACTTACCTGGTTAGAATCATTTCTCTCAGACAGGTCCTTCCAGGTATTCGAAAAGGAATTTACCTCCTCTAGTAAACCTCTGAACTGTGGAGTACCTCAGGGCTCCTCCCTGAGTCCTACCCTTTTTAATGTTTACCTTGGCCCCCTTGCTGATGTCGTCCGCCCTTTCGGGGTAAAAATTGTCACCTACGCGGATGACACTCAGCTGGTGGTAGCCCTGGACCACCCTTCTCTCAACCCCAACCACAGCCTGCACAATTGCCTGAAAGCTGTGGCGTCCTGGATGTCGGCCTCCCACCTAAAACCTAATGGAGACAAACCAGAGGTGATGCTCCTTGGAAATAACATCCCGAAATCCATTGACACCATCTGGCCCCTCTGTCTAGGTAGCCCCCCACAACCTAAGGATCAAATTAAGAGCCTTGGGATCTGGCTCGACCACAATCTCACCTTCAACTACCAAGCCACCAAACTAGCTGGTATCTGCTTTGGTCTGATGAGATTGCTCCGCAAGATTCTCCCCCTTCTCCCGTTTCACTCCAGACGGATCATGGTCCAAGGACTAATCTTGTCACGCCTCGACTGCGGTAACGCCCTTTATCAGGGGCCCCCCAGTCTACACTGTCCAAACTACAAGTCATTCAAAACTGTGCGGCAAGAATCCTCTTGAACCTTCCTCGCCGTTCCCCAGTTACAGCCAGATTGAAGGACCTTCACTGGCTTCCTGTGAAAGCCAGAATAGAATTCAAGAGCATGAGCGTTGCACACCGATCCTTCTGGGGAACAGGCCCCACCATAAATCACCGCTTGGTGGAAGCCTACTGTCCTTCCCGATCCCTCAGATCCGCGACCTCCTACCTAACCTCCGTACCCCGCATCAGAAGAGCCAGATGCGGAGGCCGCTCACTTGCCTACAATCTGGCCAGAATCTGGAACTCTCTTCCCCTCGCAATTAGGTCAGAACCCAATCTCCTCACCTTTCGAAAACTCTTAAAAACGTGGCTCTTCAATAAATCCCACACTTAACCCGTTCCTCTGCCTCCCACACTCCCATCCCTATAGCACAACCTTCAGTCTGTCTACAGCGCTGGGTAGCCATCGCGCTTTACAAATCTTCATTCCATTCCATTCCATTCCATAGTTTAGTGTGATGTTAAAGTCTCTACACCATAGGATGTGTGCAGAGCCAATGTCCTAAATCTGCCCCCATAGAAGGCCAGGTCATCAATATTAGGCCCATAACAATTAACAATAGTGACTAGTGTTGAGGCCAGTTGGCCACACATAAATGTAAATCACTCTTCATCATCATTTAGAGCACCAAACGGTATGTATGGTTTCTTTTTACGAATGAGAGTGAGAGTTCTCCATGCATAGGACAAGAATGTAGAAAAGTATCTGTGGAATGCCCAGCGGGCAGTAAATGTGGTGTGAGCTGAATCTTTTAGATGAGATTCTTGAAGGAGGGCGATATGGACATTTTGCCTCTCTACATAGGCAAGTATATGCCTACATTTACACGGGTCGCTCAGTCCTCTGACATTCCAGGATATGCAATTGTATTTCACAGATGTGGTATTGGTCTGATTGGTGACAGTACTAGTAATTTCAAGGTGGGTGATACAGCATGTATGGGACAAGCAATAAATGAAGGCACATGTCAGTGCCATATAGGCAGCTTGGCATCACCAGAAGTAGATTATGTACACATATTAACGGTTCAGACATTTCCACATCCCCCTCCTCCCACACTAATGGGCCAATCCCATCAGGTATATACATCCCAGCCAAAAAAACACTTAACATAGCAACATCCATCATAACAGTACAGCAATGGTATTACCTGTGTGTTAAGAGAGAAAGGTAAAAGCAAACGGAAAGAACAGGCAGAAGGGTAGGGAATGAGTGTGATGAGGGGTGAAGAAGGAGATGGGGTGTTTTATGAAAAGAAGACTCATCGCGAATACCAAATCAGTAATCCTGGGTGTAGTATGCGTAGTGGGGCTACGCGAATCTACGCAAAGTGGGCGAGAAACTACACCCACCTACGCACTTTGCGTAGCCCCACTACGTGCTGCATGCCCCCCTCCCCTACATACCTAATTATAGTAAATGCGCAAAGAAAAGTAAATAAAATGCACTTACCTTGTCTGCTGCGTCCCGGGGCTCCCTCTGCTTGTACACGCCACCGTCTTGATAACCAATGCGCATGCGTGGCCATCCGCGCATGCGCATTTCTCGCGAGAAAGGATCGGTTGTAAAATGCTAGCTCAACCCTGGGTATCTGTGGCTTTGAGCAGCAAGTGCAAAGCATTTAGAAATACCAAACAGCTAAATAAGAAAATCAAATACCATGAAAGAAATCCATCACCAATTTATGAAAATAACTTTTATTTTTATGAATTTTCAGACACCAAAATAAACCAAATCAACGTGAGCATTCCAGACATATCAATATTTAGCAAACAATAAATCAGAGTTTTTCACTAGAACTGCAAACAAGCATTGGCAAATATTAGTTAGCTGTAACTCTGAAAATTTGGAAAACATTTGTGTTTTGTTAGTTGCAAAGCTTACTTTGGGCAACCGACTCCAGCAGTGAGCAAGTCAAGGTGGCCAGTGAGGATTTCTATAACAGTTACCTTGTAACCAAAGCAGTCTCCAGTCCAGTTCGAGGCTCTATATCAACAAGGAATTCACCAACCGACAGCCACCACTAACACCATCACCTCCTCATAGATCTTCTGTGACAACCTATCAGACTTCCACAACAAAATCCTCAAGATCTACTCCAAGTTTGCACCCCAACCCACCATTAAAGACATCAACATACAATCTCCCCCTTTCAAACACAAGATACTGCTATGTCTGTCAAACTGTTGTGGTTGTAGGGATACATATTATTTGTTTGTTGTTGCAATATGCAGAAACAACAAATGAGCTGCAGCATATGATGATATTTAATTGTGTACTAACTATGCATGATTCCCAACAGGTATCAATTGGAAGACAATTTCAACAGGTGTATGCAGTATGCATTACAAAGGAAAGAAAAATAAGGAGTCACTGCAATTTTTGAAAACAGGCGGGTATTATTCACCACTTAAAGAGCAAGGCGGGTCTGTTGCAAAGTTATACAGTTAGACAGCACTGTACACATCAAATGGGGTGACAACCCGGTGGCACTTGGTGAGGGTGATATATACATGAATATATACAGTGAATAGTGAAGGTAGTGCAAGTGCTGGGGTGAAACAGCGTGGTCGGCGCATTGTGACAATAGGTAAAATATACAGAGTAATGGCTCCAGGGATCAAGTTGTAGTCACTTAAAACAAGAATGAGTCAATTTCCAGGAGTACAAAACAAGTAGGACGCCATAAAATTAAGCTGTGTGGTCGACGGCGTTTCGATCCCCGTCAGTCGGGATCGTCATCAGGACTGGGTTGTCGAGGGAACAGTGATGTCCGCCAAAGGCAAATTCATGCGGGCGGAGGGGCTGGTTTGTCAGATCGAATGCTGAGTAGCGATTTGGAGGGCCTGAGGCAGCGGGGGAAATCGGCCATTTGATGTGTACAGTGCTGTCTAACTGTATAACTTTGCAACAGACCCGCCTTGCTCTTTAAGTGGTGAATAATACCCGCCTGTTTTCAAAAATTGCAGTGACTCCTTATTTTCTTTCCTTTGTAATGCATACTGCATACACCTGTTGAAATTGTCTTCCAATTGATACCTGTTGGGAATTGTTCTTATTTACAGTATACACCCATCCCAACTTGGTCTATGGGTTTTCTCCTGTTTATCCTACACACTAACTATGCATGAGCACACGTGGTAAAACTAATGAGGGAATGAAGGAAAATTGGTATATGGAAGATATTGATTCCTGTGAGGGAAAGTTATGAATTCTGTTGCCAAGCGTAATATTCTTATTACCCAATGTTCCCACATTTCATCTGACAATAGTGGCACCCCACTTGTGTGACTGGGCAAATTGTCTGTGAGAAGAACGGACTAACCCAGGACCAAAAAACACCACAATAATAGTGTATTGACAATGTATATATATTATATGAAACACACAAAGGGTGATCGGAGGAATATGTGCAATAAGTCTAACTACTGGCAAGTGCTTGGGGTAGCACTCCAACCCATCCCATTGATCTTTTTACCACCATGCAACATAAGATTATACCCAGCTATATGCAAATTCATCTAGGTCCTGCTCCAACAGTTCAGCCTCCACTGCCAAGCCCAGGACCTCTCTTATCTGGAGCACAGTAACCCAATATCAGTTTCAGCAAGATTGAAACTATTCAATTGGGTGTAGCTTAGGTGAAGTGGCACACTGAGCAATGGACACACATCTGGGAATCACCTTGTTGACTTAGAGCATCATATCAAACACAGAAAAGGCAATGATGAAAACGTTCAATACATCGAACCACTTGCAATTGCTCAGATAGCATTCTAACACATTTTCTTTTCTCACATTGCCACCACAGGATCCAAGCAATACCTCACTGATGAGGCCTAATGAGGCTTAAACTGGTCCGGAATTGCTTGTGTTCCCCTCTGGAGGGGCCCTCACCTAGAGGTTTTGGATGGACTGTACCCACGAAGAGCATAGTCAGTAGTTATTTGCATAAGGCAGGCAGTTGTGTAGAATGGCACAGTGGGCACAAAACAACAAGTTGGAATGCTGCCCAGAGGTATTGCCAGTGGTCAGACTGTTTGCAGGAATTCCTCCCATCACCTGTTGTGTGATAGATATATATTATATGGTCACAGTTTACAATATGATAAGTGAAAGAAATTTGGGATTTAACAGTTTGCCAGCCCATACCTCAAAACTGGTCCCAAACGAATCCAAATTTCATCTTGCTTGCCATGGAATGGGGATACCCTAGGTGGACAGGAAGATTTCTGAGTCTTTAAGTGTTGGGGTGAAACCAGATGTTAGTTCAAGTTTTCTGTTTCGTTGGGTCAGGTTGTGGGGGGAACATCCTCCAGTCTTCACCTGGGGGGCCGCAATCATCTTAGGGCTTTAGGAGTGGAGATGAAAGGCCCGATGCAGGCCAGCCCGTTCCCATCCTTCCAATTTGCTCCCAAGGCAGACATCAACACTACTGGGCCTGTTATGAGGTAGGGGTATGGCCATTCCCACCCTCTCTTTAAAAACAAAAAGCCTGGTATTTAGTTAGTTCCCCACATCTTCTTTTGCATCTTATTTGAAATCTCGTGTGTCTAGTGAGCTTTCCGTCTCCTTTGCAGGGACAGAAAGACTGCCGGTGCTGTTATTGGATGGGAGCAACGCTTGACAATTAGTCAGGATGCCACAACCCTTCTTCTTTTAAACATTTTCCCTGGTGTCTAGTGGTCTCTAAGCTCCTCTCGAGGGATGGGATTTAAACGTAATAGTTATCACCTCATGGGCAGAAACACACCACTGCCTCACTTTTTAAAATAAAATAGTTTCCAAGCAACCAGCGAGCTTTCTGCCACCTGGTAGAGTGACTGACGGTAACCTACCAACCACCCCCCTGGCGGGCAGAAATACAGTTCTTTCCTTAGAGAGAGTACTTGCCCAAGCCCAGGAGAGTTGTTCTCCCCAAATGAATCTCTAATCCCCAAGTATAGATTCACAAGGAAGAGGTACTAGTGGAAAGGGCACATTGTGCATTCCCAAACAAGAAGCATTTAAGAAAAATAAAGAAAATCCATGTCCATTAACGGAGCTGGTGCTACATCTTTTTTTTTAATGTGCCCATTTGGGAACACATTGGGGAGAGCAGACAGTGAATATTTGGACCACTACTGGTTTACCCCTAAGATCACTGTTACGATTACCAAAGGGAAATATATCCAATTTGGACAGCTGTGCCATTGTGAATTTTATTTTCTGATCAATAGGTTTCACTGTCCCTGACTTGATTATGTACATTATAGGCTATAAGAAGAACCAATAAGCAAGGGTAGTTAGACGTATTTTCCTTTGTATTTTCTACAGCCTTCCACTCAACACTGTCACATACACAGTGATAGTATGCAGAGGAACCTAAAAATAGAAAGGCTCAGGATGTGATCCAGTGGCATAATAGACCAAACCTGCAGGCTAAAAATCCAGTTTCATCAAAGAACCCTATTGTGGAACAATATCTACAGTGTCTGCATACATTTCAACGTCTTTAGCACTGCATTTTTGAAAGCCATTCATAAACATTTGTCTTACTTCACATGTATCGCTCTACTGTTTGCACATTAACACACATGCACCATTTTGACATGTAATCCTTAGTTCAATCATATACAACTCTAGTTCATTTTGGGTGTGTTTCTCAACTGTTGGCCTGTGATGCAAAATGTTCTCACATACATTTCTATTCTCAACTGGTCCATATGTCCACTGAACAATATAATCTTTAATCCTGAGGTACTACAGAAAAGGATGTGGGCATACTTAGCTCTCTACAAAGTGTGTATGTAGGATGCTGTTATGGTCTATTTGGAAGGAAGTTATGATAGGTATGATGACCCTCATCTGTATAGACACAGGACCATTTATCCCCGATATAGATTCTTGTTCAGTGGTTTGAAAGCAACCTCAAGTGCCATACCATGACTCATCTAGCCAAGGCCTTGACGTATCCAATGAAGTAGGAGGAAAGGAACAAGGAAAAGAAACAACATTTCATTGGCTGCTGTTCACATCATACACAATTTGTCTTTATTCATGTAGCACAAAATGTGTCCATGCTTTAAAAATGTAATGGATAAACGCATTTGAGCTAAACATAATAGTGAAAAGATGGAGCGTAATTTCATGTAATGTTGCATACGTTTTCGAGAATTTTGGCAAAGGAAATTATTCAAATTTCACACAGGTTTAGTGCTTCCCTGATTGATGCTGTCCTGGAATTTACTTTTCTATTGTCTTGCTCACACCATGCATGGCAGGCAGGATGTGAGGACTTGCTGCTGTGTTTCTTTTTCAAAGAGCACAATGTTATGAGCAGCATGTGCAATTTCACCCATACTCTCAGACCCCAACGTGGACCATCCTGTTTGCCTCCTCATAGTAAGCTTACAGGCAGATCCATCATAGAAAATACCGGGAGCAAACGGGCAGATTCTCAGAATCTGGCCGTTTGCTCCCGGTATTTTTGCATTTGGGATGCATCATCCCAAATGCAGAAATCGCAATTTAAGGAATCTCTAAATAGCGATTCCTTAAATTGCTCTTGCATTTAAGGAATCCCAAAATGAGATTCCTTAAATGCAATGCATGAAACCCAAAAAAATAGCGAATTCACTAATAGGGGGAGCAAATTACCATGAAGTTGAACTTCGTGGTAATTTGCTAAAACTTTGAAAAATGCACTTTTGTGCATTTTTCAAAGTTACATGTTGCGCACACACATGCCCTTAGGGCAAGTGTGTGTGTAACATTTGTGCACAGGTCCATTTCAGGGGTGCAACACCCTTGAAATAGCGGAACATTAGCGATTCGGTAATAGCTAATCGCTAATAAGGAATGGCTTTCCCATTCATTCCTATGGGCCTTTAGGCCCATAGGAATGAATGGGAATGTCATTCCTTATTAGCGATTAGCTATTACCGAATCGCAAATAAGGAATTTTTAGGAATCACTAATAACATTGGGATACCTACATGCATCCCGTTTTGCGAGTCTTTAATAGCGATTCCTTAAAATTCGCTATTAAGGACTCGCAAAACATTACTTTGATGCATCTGCCAGTTAATGTTTAAACCTTAAACGCTTTACCATATAAAAGTAACCAAGAAATTATTATTTTGAACTTCATAGTGGCCTAATCCAGGAGATACCTGCAGAGCAGTTTGAGGAAGATTTCTTCAAGATGAGAAGGTGTTCCTTGTAAAAAAAAAAGAGTGGCAAAGATGTTAAGAAGAATTGTGATTTTCTTCTAGTGAGTTTGTGTTGATGGATTGCTTTGCAAGGGGTCTCTTTCATTTCATGTAGAATCATGTAGTAAAATTCCAAATCATAGCAGGTTACCGATATTTATGAAGTAGGTCACAAATTGTGACTCACTATGATTAGTGGCATCACAGGGATGGTGGCCTGCTGGCGTCAGCAGACCACCATGGCTGTGATCGCTTTTTAAATTTTGCTTTTAATGCAGCACATTTTCAAAGATTTGTTTGTGAGTAGACAGTGTCCCCTGGATCACTGCCTACTACCAGACTCACTTGTTTTTACCAATCTTTCATATTCACAGAAGTCCCAAGGGACCACTTCCCTTTTACAAATGAGAGTCTGTAAAATGTCAATGTTTCACAGCCAGATTTCAGTTGTAAAATATTGATATAGACCACACTGAATAACTATTTGGAAGGTACACCCTAAATATGCCTTACCAAATAGCGATTCTTTAAGCCATCTTAACCCCCTTTTCTGCAATTTGGTAACCTGTTATTGAATCAAAAAATAGGTCTAGTATACTGCAAAAAGATTTTTTTTGTGGTTGCAAACTCTGCATCAACCATTTACAAAGACAAAAATACTTTGTACTTCTGGTCCATTTTGCCTTATTTAGACTATAGTGAACAGTGTATCATGTCCGTTAAACCACTATGGGCCAGATGTAGGTGGCTGATTACCGGTCGGTAACAGCAAAATTCAGTCAATTTCAGTGTTACTGACCGGTATTTAGCCATGTGTGATGTAGGCATTACCGAATGCCATCTGTAATAACGAATCGGTAAAATTAAGGGAAACTAGTTACCGATTCCTTATTTACCGATCGGCCGACACCGAAACACCAAAATACCAAATCGGTAAATAAGAAATCGGTAACAAATCCATAATGCGATGTACAAAAAATCGGTAATACCCAATTTGTCAAAAATCTGTATTTAAGAATCGGTAATTACCACTGACCCAGAGCAGGTGTTAATCAGGTGCAGTGCATAAAAACAGCCCCAAAATGCAACAGTGTGAACACAATGGCGGCCCTCTATGTCATAGCAAGGCGGCTATGCTGGCGAGCAGCAGGACTAAGGGTTTGGAGACAGGAAGAGCGTGTGTACAGACTGGGTGTCACACTGTTCCAATTGACTGAGGCTGAAATACATGATAGGTACAAGCTACACCCACAAACCATCCTAGACCTGATATGAGAACTGCACCCATACCTATACAGACACCACGCATGACATAACAACACATGTGCAGGTGCTCTGTAGCCTGCACCTATTCGCATCAGGAAGTTACCAGGGTGTGATAGCTGCGGTAGGTGGTGTGTCACAGAGTTGCCTGTCCCGTTTCTTCAACTCCTTTTTGAATGCCATGATGCAGAGAATGGATCACTACATTCGCTTCCCCAGCACACAGGCAGAACTGCAGAAGACAAAGCTGGATTTCTACCAAGAGGCACAGTTCCAACATGCAATAGGGTGCATTGATGGGACCCACATACCAATCTGCCCACCTGCAGCTACAGAATACATATACCGCAACCGCAAATCCACTCATTTCATCAACGTGCAGGTGATATGTGATGCAGACTACATCATTACTAACATTGTGGCCAAATTTCCAGGGAGTACCCATGACTCCTGCATATTCAGGAACAGTGGGATCTATACACGTCGGGCTACTGGTGAATTCAGAGAAGGATACCTGCTAGGTAAATCAATGTGACACACCCTGATGTATACCTTGGATGAATGTATTGGTGACTCAAATTAATGGCATGTTCTTTCCCATTTATCCTAACTCCATACCTCAACCCATCCGCCCCAAGTGAGAGGAGATACAATGTGGCACATAAAAGCATGTGCAATGTTGTGGAGCGCACCTTTGGACTACTAAAAAGCAGGTTCCGTTGCCTCCACAAAAGTAGAGGTGCACGTCAATACCACCCCATCATCTGCTGCAAAATGCTAGCAACATGTGCAATGCTGCATAACCTTGCCACAAAGAAAGGAATAGCGGTGGAACTAACTGACTCTGAGGATGAGGGAGAGGACTGTCCACAGCCAGAGCATAGCGCAGCAGGTGTGGCAGCAGCATCGGATGGGAGACACAGACGGGCTGAGATAACACGCAACTATTTCTGAGTGAGTAAGGAGACATAGCCAGTTACAGTATTTGAGTGATGGTGTTTAATGATCAGAGCACACCACCAAGATCAAAAGCAGTGTCCATACAAACATGGGTTACATCACCCATTTCAGTACAACCATATCATGGCTGGCTCTACTTCTTGCACCCACAAGCTGTACTGCCACGTTCCTTTGCCCCACTGTCCGCACTGCCAGTCTGTCCAGGGCCAGCGCTGTGGCGTTCGCTGTGCCTCTTGGTGTCTCTGGGAGAGGGTGTGATGCTACTACAGCTAGTAGCCTCCTCACGTTCCCCCCCATCAGCTGTAGTGGCCACCCTGTCTGTTTGGAGCACTTAAAGTGTAGTGGTCACTGAGACTAACCCCCTAGCCACATCATGACTGCAGTGTGCCATCTCCTCCTGCATGGGCATCTGCACATGAGAGAGGTTGCAGTGGACAGGCTGTTCACTGCCTTGGTGTAATTATCCAGTTTCTGCCTCTCCCTGCGCCTAGCCAGACGGTCCTCGTCTAACTTGCTGCAGAGCAGCCTCACAGCCTCGGCCACATCTCTCATGCCCTCAGCCATGGTGGTGTTCATGGCACTGATGCCCTTCTCTATGCTGTGCATGTGGGCATATATGTGTGCCATCTCCTGCTGCACTGACCTGATTGCTCTCCCTTGCAGGACCTGGACCTTCAGCATGTTACCTTCGAGCCCAGCAAACACACTGTCAAATTGGCCCCGGAAGTGAGGACTGGCTGCCCTTGCCCTGCGGCGTCTGGAAGATGTGTGGGCACGCTCTGTGGGGGACTGTGATCCTGCAATGTTGCCATCCTCAGCCACTGTAGACTGTTGTCCCCCTGTGCTCTCCTCCTCGGACACCTCCATCTGCTGGAGGGTGGCCACTGCATGCCTCCTGCCTGTCGGTGGTGGTGGTGTTGATTGTGGCGGTGGTGATGGTGATGGTGGTGGTGGTGGCATTGATGGTAGCTGTGGTGATGATGATGGTGGTGGCGTTGATGGTGGTGGTGGTGGTGGTGTGCTGTGCAGGCGACTGGTCCTCCTCCTCTTGTCTACTCTCTGGCCTGGGTGCCTTTCTTCTGCTCCCCTCTGCTGCACTGCAAGATGGCTTGCCTGTGAAGACAGAATGTAGATATGCTCACTTATCTGGCAGCATTTGCATTGTAATGAATGTAATGCCTGCCAATCACACTGACTGTCCTCTGCTTGCTAATTGCTAATTGGTGTCACATGCCTTTGGGTTTGCTGGACTAACTGTTCTGACATGTGTTACTTCTGACTACATCTCCCATAATGTATTGCAGGTTATGAGTAAAACATGTACTGGAGTGGAAGTCCCTATGCCTCTCTGGGGATTGGGGGTAGGGAGGGAGGTGCACAGCATGCTGTGAATGCATCTTACCTTGTTTGTTGGCAGCTCTGGCGTAGCTGTCTGCGACGCCAACCCCACTTACACTCTCCGGCTGGAGGGTGGACTCAACCAGGAGCTCTGGAGCAATTGGTGCAGGTGCTGTGTTCCTCCCTCCACCAGTTTTGCTGGCCTGCTTCTGCCTCTCGGCCATCCTCGCCTTAGCAGTCTTCCTCAGATCGTACCATCTTTTTTAAGATCCTTAATAGAGTGCTGGGTGACTCCAATGGCATTGATTTTGTTCTGTATTGTAAGCCAGATCTGCCTTTTTTCAAACTCTGGCACGTGCATGGACTGCTTTCCAAACAACTTATCATGGTCCTTGGTGACATCTTAAATGAGGACCTCCAGCTCCCACTCACTGAATTTGTGTTTTCTTTTCCTTTCACCTCCCTCCTTCTCCCTCTCCTGGTTTGCCATTTTGCTTGGTTTTGGTTGCAAAATAAAGCTGTGTTGATCCTGGCATCTCTGCTCGGCTCCCTGCCTCACAGTCAGCTCCAGGTTCAGTGCAGCTGCTTGGGTGTGGCCACTTCCTGTTTGGGAGGTAATGGGGATGCACAGGATTGGCTGATTCCACAATTACCGAATTTTTAAATTACCGATCCGTATTTACCGATTCAGTATTGGGGATTCGGTATTAACGATTCGGTATTTTTTTTACCGATCCATTCTGAATCGCTATTTTTTAGCGATTTGTACCGATTCGGTAATTTTTACTGATTCATTACGTACATAGGAAATACCGAGTCCTTAATAACGAATTGATAAAATTTGCTATTAAGGACTCGGTATTTCTGGATTACCTACATCTGGCCCTATGTTCCTGTCGGTGGAGCTGCCTTTGATAACCTTTGAACAATAACTAGACTGACACTCGGCCATCAGTCAAAGTACCCCGGGTAGTTCATGCCACTTACAGTGGATTTTTCAATGGTCTTTTTTTCTGTTTAGGGCCACAAGGGAAAGCCTGGGGGTTCCAAACATGAAAGCAAAATAATGACACACAGACCTTTGGAGAAAACTTGCAGTGTGCCAGCGAAATGTATTAGCTTCTGGTAAACAGCCAACTCCCATTGTCGGAGTTTGTTTTAGAAGAAAAACAAAATTGCTGACTGGCCTCATTAAGCATGGTGGCAGCTAAGGAATCTTTCATTCCAATTATAGAAGCCACAGCACCTACTTGATGTAGATGTCTGAATAAGGTAGGCAGTGTTCTGCAGGGGCAGCAAAATAAATCCTTCCCTGACAGACCATCAGACTGGTTGCCAAATTGTAAATCAGGCTGAATGTCTGCTTTCCTTTACTATGTGGTATTTCACAAAATTATTTCAATGAATCAAAGGGGAAGGGAAAAATGTGGCTTGTCCCAACTGTAAAAGAGTCGAATGCAAACCATAATTAGCTTTGGAGATGCCATGAGCTTTCACATTTCTACCTTTCTCTATCCTGTGGTTTCCTTTTCTCACCTATTATCTATTTTCTACTGTCTTGTTGCCCTGTCAGTTGGCATCTTAAACTACTTTATTGTGATTCATGAAAATCGTGTTTTGAAGAACAAAAATAGGGTTATATCATTTTTTCCCATTTATGTCTCCTAGTATTAGAATGTGTTGGTTCAATAAGGTGGAGTACTGGCAAATAGATGATCTCAGGTGCCTTTTGCAGATCTTTTCCTTTCTATTGATATGAGGTCAACTATAAGAACATTGAATTATGTGGTAGGTTACTATGGCCTTCATTATGAGTTGTCCAGAATGTGGAATGGGATAAATGGGGAGAGCCTGGGGAGTGCCAGAATCTGTGTTTCAGACTAATATCCCCACCAAAATCTGGCTATCCTGATTTTCTTCATTGGAATATAAATAACTGATCTGACTCAGGGATACCAGTTTCTTCACCAGGTACTTTTTCCTTACTTCAGGGTAAAAACTACTGACATTTCCACCTTTGTTCAGGTGGAAAATCTCAGATGGAGGGCTGCATGTGGTGATGAGGACATTGGAATGTTGGGGTGGTGGCTAGACATACTTCTGTCCGCTGTGAGGGAGTATTGCCTGCTCCTCCATGCTGCTGCATTGGTAGAGCTACCCCTAAACTGCAGCATTTTAGTCTGATCTGGTTCCTCCAGGTCCGGAATTATCGGGTCCAGGGCATGCAGAACTAATAACTTCCTGTCCAGAGAGACTTGTACTTCAGAGTTGCAAAACCTTTCACAGAGCTATCAATCTACATTTTAACAAAATCTTAGCAATAGAAGGTCAGGATACAGGTATGGATTTTCTTATGTTCAGACTACTGCATTGTTTGCTGATTTCCTAAAGATAATGCTTACTTTGTTACACTAGTGATAGGTTGACAGTCAGCTTTTTTCTCTCTGGAGAATTTCCTCACTGAAAGAAATTGATCTATTACAGAAAAGGAAAGTATACCCTCATAGCAAGCCCCTGAGAGAGGTAGGACCTCTTGCAAGGTGTCAACCGCACCCTAGCTGACTGCAAAAATACACTATTAACTGGAAAGACTGAGTAGGTTGTTTTGGGTTGATGGAGCACAGCCAATGGCTACCAGCTGAAGTATTATCAATGAAGACAGGTGAATTTTAGACCCAAACAGGGAATACTTTTGTTACATTCAATGGATCATTATTTAGAAGTGCGCATGTGCGCACCGTGCAAGTCAAGGAGTTTCTGAATGCTCAATGAAGGTGTGAGTAATTATATAAACATTAATGTTTGCACCTGTGGGCAAAATTGAAAAGAAAATGAAAAATTATCTGAGAAAGTGAAAGCAGCTTGTCGGAGCATCTGGAAATGTTGGGAGAGGTATGAAAGTAAAATAAGGAAACATTATTGGTAAACTGAATGCGCTCAGTTGGAATCTAACATGTACTCCACGTTTACCTTAAGAGGGAACTAGTGTTGAAAAGAAAGCCCTCACAAAGGCTAGATTTAATTCTCTTACAGGATGACACGGAGCTTAATTGGTAAGTGGATGAAGCAGAGTTCAATTCTGAATTTAAATACTTGAACATAATCAGTGAATATTGTTTCTCTCAATGGCAATGCTTAATTTGAGGCTGTGGTTGCAGGTGGGGCCCACAAAACTCCAGTTTTTATGGACTCGGTTTTATATTTCTTCATCAGATTTTGACCCAGAGCAGGAGAGAGAAAAACACACATGGGAATTGAAGGAAGAAGAGAAACATATACAAATTCATTGACAAAGGGATAAATCTGGGATAAAAAACGAACTGCTAGATGACAGAAATTATTAGGGAGAGACTGGCAGTTTAATAAAGAGGTATGAGGGACAATCAAAGTAATGGATCCTTGGTATTTGGCAAGCTGACATTCAACAACTCTGCCTGTGGGCCTCTAATCAAAATGTTATGCTCCAGCACTTATTCTTTTACAAATTAAGTATTGCACAAAGGGACTAGCAAAGGAGAGGGCCTTTAAAAACCATTATAACCAGATGCAGAAGGGGTGTCATGCTATCAGAACATTCTACCCATTGGGGGTAGAATATTCTAAACTAGGAAGGAGGAAACAGAAATAGCAGCATTGAAATGTTAATGCAGAAGGCAAGTATCAATCATTGTTGCCTGACCCACTCCATCGTCTTCAAAGAATCTCTCAATACTCAAATGTTTTTATAATATTTATTGTGGCTCTAACAGTTGTACACTACCAAACTGCTGCATTTTGATTGACTCCTAGGTAGTCAATATCTATCCATGAGCTCCATAGCTAGCACTGGAGATATTGCTCATCACAGTAGCACCTTACATATCACTACACCTTATTCCCATCACAGCTGCATGTTAAGATCGCAGAGTTCTAATAAATACCAACAGTATTCTACTACCTCATAGAACGAGGATACTTACCTGCCCCTACCATAATCCGAGCTATTCTTCCTTTTTGAACTTAAAATTGCTACTCGTATAGCTTAATTGTATGTGTATATTGTTGATGCATCTTTTATGGTTTTATTTTGAACCAAAATAAAGAAGAAATGAAATGAAATGAATGAATGAGGATACTTTGGGAGAAGACAGCTTTTCATTCACTTTCTTGTGCATAACACTGTATAGTTACATGAAAATGGTTCTAATCTCTGTTGCTACTAGTCCATAAACTAATTTCCTTCCATCTGTTTATATTACATATTTCAGTTCCATATCTATGACAATTGTTGGTCCATGAAAGTTTTCACTGTATTTTTAAATAGTTCTCTCAATGTTCTCTATAATTTACTATTTTAGTTATTTTAGAACATTTTATGAAGATCTAACCTTTATTATAGTCATGGATACTGTAAAAAGAGAGGAACTTTAATAGACAACTAATAGATATTAATTCATTTATGCAAAGTATAGTTTGGGTTATATAGTGCATACAATCTTACATTAATACAATTCAACCACATAATAAAAAATACAAAATTAATAGCTACAAAAAAAACTCTATGTGCTACTTTAAAATGTGCCCACTGAGAATTCCAGGGGTTGGAAGTACTGTAGAAACAAATAGGATGGGCAACAGCTCCTAAATTGACTTTTATTCCAGGATTGAAATAACACATTATTGTTTAGAATAATGTTAATATTGATGTCGATGTACACAGTGATACATGGGTGCATGAAAACAAAATCACTTTTGTCAAAATCACCTCATATAATCTCTGCATCAAACCCGAGTCAGAAATACGTGGTCAGGCAGTTCCTGCGACCTAGGCCAGAGGCAAATGATCCACAGATCAGAGGTAGGATGGCACATAAACAGCAGAATAATTGTGTGAACAAGAAAAAAACAGATTAGTACCACAGATAGGCACACAATGGCATCACAATGATCCGGCCGATTGGCCCCAATAAAACACACATGGTTGGCGCGCCTTCACAAAACACCTTAAAGTTAGATGTCACATGAAATTAGGAACACTCTCCCCATGCTGGACATCTGGACACGTTGTGTCTATGCAATTCGAGAGTCACCTGCATTTGTTATTAGGTGGAAGTAAATTATGAATCCATGATAAGCCATATTACTCATCCTAAACCGGATCTATGAATTGTTTTATGATGCTCCAAGAAATATATGTAAAAACGCTCAAAACAATTGCAGAACGCAGAAGGTGAGCACCGTATGGAACAATTTTGACATTTACAGAAGATTCAGCTTCTCCATGCCCCCTACACAGTCCTAAATGTTTACAGTTTAAACTGACGGTATCTTGTTGGAGATGAAGTGAGGCCTATCTTGCAACATGGTGCATCTTTTGCATCACTGCTGCATCACAAAAGTGACGCAACAGCGGCACAAAAGAGGCGCACGGCCATCATAAATCTGCCCCTAACATTTTAAATGATTGATTCAGGATGACGATAAGCTGTGGACTATCCAGAGGTTTGTTTGAGGTGAGGCCTACTCAGGGTTGCAGATGAAATTTAGGCTTGTTGAAGAGTACAGAGGAGATAATACATGTGCAGGCCTACCAATGAAGTGAGTCATGTCCACTGCACTCTTGACCAAAGGCCAGACCTCTTCTGTGTCCCTGGACAAGCCTAAACCTCATCTGCACAATGTGATTCGTAATGTTAGGAAACACAGGTAATGTAATTGAAAAACGTGCAATTTTTTTTGCTCATTCCACAATCACATCACCTGTATTCCCTCAGCTTAGGTATCTCATTGTGCAGATGTAGTCTAGCATATCCAAGAGTACGGAGAAGGTGAGGACTGTATGGAACAGAGCAATGTACATTACTCACCTCCCTTGACACTTACAGAAGCCTCAGTTTCTCCATGCCTCCTGCACAGTTCTCAATGTATATCATAAATACAAAAAGTACAGAATTAATTATACATGTTAAATGGTTTATTTTTGCTGTTCTCAGAATGTATCAAATTTCACTAAAAACAGTGAGTTGAAGGTATTCATCATATAACAGCGGGGAAAAAAAAACACAATCAAAATGATTGTGTTTAAAAAAAAACATATAACATAACCAATCAGAAATCAGAACTCCTTAAAAGTAACTTACTTTCCATGACGTCAAAGGATGTCCTATGAACAGCTTATACTCTGTTGTGCTGCTATTATTTTCAGCCCGCCACTTTCTGAAAGAAAAGCTCCATCGTTTTGACAAATATGTTACATACAATAAATGACTTATCGCTCTCTACCGCACATTTCCTCAAGGCCAAATCGTGTAAGAGCCATTTATAACTCTTGGAATTCTTCTAAGCAAATCCCGTCATTTTCTTTTTCCGCAACTTTTAGAAAGAAAACGTTCAAGATCACTTTCACAATCCTGTACTAGTAATATCTCATCCTTCTTGCTCACTCATGTTCCACATTTCCACATTTAACTTTTTACTCTGTACTACACTTATCCTCAAGGCCAAATAGTGTAGGAGCCATTAGAACCTCTTGATATTCCTCAGAGCAGAACCCGAGATTCTTTCCCTAAAATTTTGGTTTTAAAAACACCAGGTAAGAATTTTTAAGGTCAAAAGGCAATTTTTTTTTTTAAGTTAAAACAGAATCATTGCAGAATGACCAGCCGTTTCTAGACTTTAAATAAGCTGTGTAATGTCCTGATGTTGTTGAAGGACCGTCATGATATATAATTGCTGCAGTTACAAACGTCCTTCCTGATATTGACAACTGCGAAGCCACAAATTTTTTAATTAAAGTTGTCAATTTTGTTCCATCAGGCCTACATCGTTGGAACATTAAAATGACATACTGGCCATATGTTCGTATAAATAATGTGGACAGCATTGCTGACTAACATTGGCTACACTCCATGTTGTGATCGGCTGATTTTACTAGCTTATTAAAGGACACTGATTTACTGTCTGGCAAAGTTAAATATATAAATCTTTCTGAGTCTACACTAGTAGTACTTGATACCCTACAGTTCTCGCAGTCATGCTGCCATTAATAAGAAAGGCCAAACGGGTGATCTACATCTACACCTTCATCTTGCAATACATCAAGCATATACATTAAAAACTCCTGACAATCTTGCTGAATATTTTGAGAGAATTGCGTTTGACCTGAACATTTGTCTAACAGATTTCGAATTTCAGACACACTTTCTATTTTTGTTCTATCAGTGCTACATTTCTCTTACACAGAATTCAGCAAGCAGCAAAAACTTTGATCCGAATTGATCACAATCTGTTCTTTTAAAGTTTCTAGAGAAAAGACAACATTAACCACTACTTTAGCATAGCAGTTGACACCGGAACTATTTTCAAATTGAAAACCAACAACATCTTCAACAGAATCCTTTTTCTTTCTGCTTATAATTTCAGGTTCATCGACTTTTCGTCTTTTTGCTACAACCTCCCTACTATTGGTCACATTTCTTCGTTTCCGGCCTACCACACGTTTCTCAAATAAAGGATATTGAGGCAAATGTGGCGCATACTCTCTTCTTAACCTATTGTATTCCTTAACACAATCTAGATCCGCACAAATGTTTGTGACATTACACTCAATCAAGTACAATCCCGATAAAGTTCTGACTCGTGACAATGCCACATATGCCATACCCTCCTTGAACACAGAACTGCCAATATTCACCAATGCACTGTCTACACTTAAACCTTGTGATTTATGGATTGTCACCGCATATGCCAAGCAAACAGGAAACTGCTTACGGCGAACATATAAGTCTTTTACAAGCAAAAACCTAGCAGAGCAACGGCCAATTAGCTGTACTTCCTCAATGCCATCAAATTTAATTTTTAAAAATTCAATTCCATCTCTATTTCTGTATTTCACAAAATCAACAACATTACCCATTGATCCATTTACCAGACCTCTTTCAACATGTAAATTCCTTCTTAAAATTATACGGCAATTTAAGCACACATTCAGAGTCTTTTCAAAACCTACAGTTTTAGATATAGTCTTCTCTAATGAATCCAATTTTGATTTCAAATTCTCAGACAAAATAATTGTTGATCCCATATGCTCTACTCTGTCAATAGCTTCCAGTTTCACAATCTCTTGGTTTTCTAAATGCAACATTTTGTTGTTGAAGATGGCACATTCTGCAAGAGTTGGCATCAAACATATTCCAGATTTCTTCTCAGTAATTTTCCGAAAAATATTCTCAGGCACAACGTCTTCTTCTGGATACAAATTGACAGTAATCGTGCATGTAAAGCTTCTTTCCCATGCTCGGTCACTTTTCCGATTCCAACATCTTGTAGAATATTCTTGTAATCTTCATCCTTCGCCTGACGCATATTTTCACGCAGTTCAGCATAATTGAAGTTTAATCATATATTGACGTTGCCAATGCTCCCTAGGCACTTCCTGGTATCTTCATGCGTGAGCATTTTGAACACAGGTTGTCCTTTCACTGGTGTCAGCTGCAGAAGATCACCGAAAACAATGATCTGTTTGCCACCAAATAACACATCATACTCTGTTTTGAGAACTTCTTGCATTCTCAAATGCACAAAGGCAAGCATGACATTGGAAACCATGCTTACTTCGTCAATGATAAGAAGTTTCATTTTCCTCAAGACTCTTGAAACTTCACAACAAGCATCTCCAGATAACTTGTGGTATTGTAATTTGTTATCATGCTCCACTGGCAGCATCAGTAGACGATGCAAAGTAATACCTTTAATGTTATGTGCTGCCAGTCCAGTTGGAGCGGTGACAACACAAGACAGCGATGACTCAGTCCTTTTCTGCAAATAACATGAAATTGCTTTAATGAGGAAACTTTTTCCAGTTCCCGCTTCTCCACTCACGTACAGTCGGACAGGCTTCAACGACGTACATGAGCACTCTGTCTTCTCATGACTTAATCCATGATCAATTTGGTTGGTAACTTCGTCATATATTTTCCTCTGCTCAACGTTGAGTTGTCTTTCCAAGTCTTCTAAGTTAACCGCATCCTCCTGAGCATGTGCTATGGCTCTTTCCACTTCAATCATGGCAGTGGCAGCTTCATTTTCGATAACTGGTCCTCCTAGTGGATCCTGACTCAATGAAACAGAACTCTGACTGTCCTGAGAACTGTCTCTAGCAATCTCGGCTGCAATTGTTGCTTCCTGCTCGATTTCCGCATTCAACATTTCTAGATATTTGGGAAAAACAGGACATTCTATGGTCTCCTTGGCGGCATTGAAAGAGTCTTTGTAACAGAGGAAATCTCCAAGCAGTTCCTCTTCTGCACGCCAAGGCTTGAAAAGTTGCAAAAGTGCTAAATAGAAAAACTCTTTTCTTTCAGGAGATTCGCCACTCAATTTTCGATGGTTTACCAAGTGGCATTTTCTTTGCTTGACCAGACATCCCTCACTTCCAATTACAGCATACACTCCTTTATCAATATCTTCTTTGATGTTCCTCTTGAATATGTAATTTTGTAGAACCTCATATAGACAAACATTCTCGAGGTGACTGCTTCTATTTGGATAATATGTATCCAACATGTTGGTCTTCAAAATATCTGTACTGTTTGGCTCCTTTTCCGCCAAATACTCAATTTCCCGTACAGGTTTCAGAACTCGATTACGCGTTGCAGCAAGACCAAGACTCGCCCAAATGATACTCCTGGATTTGGCATAGAGACTTGCTGAAGACAACCGGTCAGAACATTCGTAAGCTCCGATTTCTCGATGCGACAACATCTTCAGACTGAAACTGTACAACTTCTTACTGAGGCTCTTTTCATGGGAAATGTCCTCCCACATATCCTTCAATTCTGTCTTTTCTTTTTTGATGATGTAAGAAGTCACATACCGAGCCACAGCCATACAGTTATCAGCCACAAACTGTATATCCATGTTAGCATTCCACATGGACAAAATCACTGGGTTGTAGTCGTTGATGTACTTGGACTCTTCGTTCCTTTTCAAATTGTACGTATTTTTGGGTGATTTCTTCATCACATTATGTCGCAGCGAAGACATCAAACTGTTCACTCTTCCTTTAGAAATCACCGGTCGTGGAAAGGCGAAACGACATTTTGTGTAGAACTTGTCCTTGTTTCTGAATTTACGACGACAGTACTTTCCACAACGATGGCTTTGGAAGCGTAAAACTTGTTCTCTGAGGCTTTTGTCTTCCTTTGCCTTTGGAACAGCACATGTAGAATACTGTTCTATGAAACTCATCACTAAGTCATCCGGATCTGTTCCAAATTTGGGTGCATCTTTGATCTACAGCAGCATATGTATATGAGGAGCACCTCTTGCTTGGTACTCCTTTCTCCAGAAGCAATCCAACACCTCTCCAAGAGGTGGATTTGTCTTGTTCCTGATGAAAGACATCATAGCTTCAAATCTATGATTGAAGTACCTGCATACATTCACTGGATCCAAAGAGCACAGTTCTCCGGGTATCTTAAATTCGATATTTTCAATGTTTCCATTTGCTTCTCGTAGAAATTCAAGTAAGTCTTCCCAGCCATACTCGGCACAGCTGAGAGTGAGGAACCATGTGGGAGTTCCTAAGTTCCTCAGCATACATTTTAAATCACCATGACGATGGTACCAGTACTCATTAGTACCACGCTGACACGCCATGAGATTAATCAAGTGAGAATCCAAAATACTGTCTTGCACATTGACTTTATCCATAAAGTCACTTGCCGAGATATTTTGCAAGTGTACACCACTTTTCAAGATGTGGTTCACTGCATATGACAGTCCAGACAGAACGCTTTCAAACAGTAGATGAAACAAATAGGGAATACATTGACGAAACCTAGGATCTTCTGCATACAATCGTAAAGTCCGGTATTCAGAAGCAGGAATTTGATCAGGTCGCTCATCATATCTTCCTCCTTGACCTGTTGGAAATAGCTGTGGGAAACACCGAGCTTCCAAACTTTCCTCCCATACACTAATGTGACTTCCTTTGGCTTGTTTCATTTGAAACAACTCAATAGCATTCCCCATGACTTCCTTGGAATGCAAAGGATGAACACTATAATGTTCATATATTTCTTCATTTTTAGAGGCTTCTACTTTCTCAATTTGACCAGCACACAAATCGTTATCCTCTTCTTCACTTACTTCCTCTTCTGCAACATATACATTCTTGTAGTACTTATTGTTTTTCTTCAAATACAATGTTGCCTTTTTGACTTTCCTAACATCCACTAAATCTTGCCAGATTTTCTTACTCTTTGTCGGAACCCCATTAACTAAGATAACCAGAGGTTCCTCTTCCACTTTCTCTACTCCAATTGTATTAATGGTTTTCTTCAAATCTAGAGGCAAATAAACAACTCTTCCCTTTAATCCTCTCTGTAAATCTGATTGAGGCAATTTCCCTGTCTTTGGCTCCATTCGTACAATAGCCTGAAAGGGATGGATACTTTGAATCAAAATAGATTCATAAGTATTTAAATCCTTCAATTCAGAAGGAATCCCAACCAATTCCAGATTATTATGAACCGCTCTAGCAGGCATCCGGTTTTGATTTAATTTGTTACAACAATAAGTACACACAAGTTGATCCAATCCCAAATCAAAACAATTTTCTACCATCATGTATGTTGCAAAATCCTTCCATTCACTAATATTTTCACTTTCACTTTTCGCATATAAATCCACTAACTTAGTCTGATTCTTATAATAAGTGCGTCGACAACACACACATGTAAAATTAGGCCTCTCACTTGATTTCACCTGAAACGTGGCAATTTCTTTCTGAAAATTATCTGTACTGGAAACCTGTACACTATCTTCCACATTACCTTCTTCTTCTGGGTCAATTTCAACATTCTCCTCTTTACTTGCAAAGTAACAAAACTCAATTTCTTCACAAATATTCTTCACATCTACTTCAGAACCATGCAAAAGAGCAGTGCATAATTGTTTAAGCATAATTGCTGGACTCTTAGCATAATACAACATTCTAACTAATTTCCTCACTTTATTATGATGCACTGCTAGCATCCTGAAATGATGAAAAACACTCTGGCATACTCTCCTGGAAAGACAAGCCAGTGAATGACCATGCAAACCTGTCACTTCTCTCACTCTGCAAGGATCTAATTCTTGCACCAACTTTATTTTCTGTTTTAAAGTTTTCTTATTAAATGTCCGTACAAAATCACAAAGCAAATTGATGGAATCCTGTCGCACACTGCAAATACTACTACACTTCCAGGTATACACTGGTCCCTTAGGACGTCTTCCTAAAACCTCAATACCTAACACCTCTTCTGCCTCTGTTGTCACAAGTTTTTCTTTTTCAACTGGACAACCATCTTTCACCTCATAAGCTCGACCACTGGTGTCAACTGCATGCACCAAATCATTATCCTGGAAATAACTCTCCTCATTAAAAAATGCCTCACAACTTGAACTATGCATCCATTCTCCTGAAAAAAATTCACAAAAATTACTACGATTAACTGTTCTCTTCCATCTACTATTTCTTTTGAAATCATAAATTGCCTTGTTTAGCTTCCTAATTCTATTGATTATCAAAATAAATAACTTTCGCTTAATTTCAAATGCCTGATCAATAATTTTCTCAACTTTTTTTTTCTCTTATAAAAAACCACTTTCTGTTGACCTTTCTTAATATTTTTTAACAAATTGCCAATTATCCTGTTGCGGAACATTCGTCTACGAATGTCCCTAAACTGATTTTTCCTTCTACTACCATGCACAGAGTTATCTCCTGCTCCAGCAGTAACATTTTTGATTGGCCTTTCCTTTCCGTTTAAATTGGTTCTCTTTTTCTGGACTAAAACATTTTCTGTAGTACTACTTTTTTTTCTACAAATGTTTCTTAGGAATGATTTCGTTGTCTTACCCGGAGCTTTCTTGGTGACTTGACGAGTTTTTATTGTAGAAGACTGCTGCAAGCATTTAGTAATCTGCTGTCTTTGACGTTTTGTAGCATTTCGGTTTCGTTCTTTAGATGGCATTATGTACTTTTGAAATGATCTGCAGTTGAATCTGTGGTAAAATATAATAAAAAATGTTATTAACCACTATTACCAAACAGTACATCAATAACAGTCGTCAAAAATTTAACACACTACTTGTCAATTATACATACAATAATTTTTAGTGCATTGGCAAATTTAGTAGTCACAAATAGTAGCAAAGAAATGGAATGCTTCTACATTTGACCTGTGCTCTTTTATATGTGAATCTGAACTAATTTTATGAGCATATTTGACTATTTTATTAAAGACACTACACACAAGCTGTTTTTGAAGTTGTGTTTAATTTTAAATGAAACGGTTTACATGTTTACTTTTCATTTCCAGTAACTTTTAAAAATAAATGTTTATAGTTCCATAGGCTCAAGCAGGTCAGCTTCCCACACTATGTCATACAATTCTGACAAATCGGCATCCTCATCATGTTCTTCATCATCCTCAGGATTTAAATCATCCAAGGGATCTACTTCCACTGATGTTTCAATCACAATTTCAATGATAATATCGAGATCAACAGATTGCTCATTATCACTCATGCTTGATGTTGTCGTTATCTTTAAAGAAAGAGAACAACAATGAGATGTTGCAGAGTAAGAGACAAATCTCAGAGACTATAATTGTAAAAATGTTTAACAAGAGTAACATTTTGCAGATATTATTTAACCATGTCCAGCGATGCTGTTTCAAACAGGCCTAAGGATTTGATTCAGCAATGCCATAAATGTGACTCAGTGAAATCCTCTTAATTTTACTGTGTTAGTTTTACAGGGCTTTCATGCAAATGACTGGCCACCCTACAACAAAACGCTCACATGAAATCTGACGCAGGTTTCATGTGGCACAGGACTTTACAGCATGACACATCTGCCTAGATGCATCAAGTTGTAAATATGTCGCAACATAGCAAATCTTTTGCACCGCCGCTGCGTCACAAAAGTGACGCACAGCGGCGCAAAAGAGGCACACGGCTATCATAAATCTGTCCCTAACATTTTAAATGATTGATTCAGGATGACGATAAGGTGTGGCCTATCCAGAGGTTTGTTTGAGGTGAGGCCTACTCAGGGTTGCAGATGAAATTTAGGCTTGTTGAAGAGTACAGAGGAGATAAAACATGTGCAGGCCTACCAAGGAAGTGAGTCATGTCCACTTCACTCTTGAACAAAGGCCAGACCTCTTCTGTGTCCGTGGACAGGCCTAAACCTCATCTGCACAATGTGATTCGTAAAGTTAGGAAACACAGGTGATGTAATTGAAAAATGTGGAATTTCTTTTCCTCATTTCACAATCACATCACCTGTGTTTCCTTTGCTTAGGTATCTCATAGTGCAGATGGAGTCTAGCATATCAAAGAGTACACAGAAGTTGAGCACTGTATACAACAATTTTGACATTTACAGAAGATTCAGCTTCTCCATGCCCCCTACACAGTCCTAAATGTTTACATTTTAAACTGACGGTATCTTGTTGGAGATGAAGTAAGGCCTGTCTTGCAACATGGTGCATCTTTTGCATCACTGCTGCATCGGTTTCATGTGGCACAGGACTTTACAGCATGACACATCTGGCTAGATGCATCAAGTTGTAAATATGTCGCAACATAGCAAATCTTTTGCACCGCCGCTGCGTCACAAAAGTGACGCACAGCGGCGCAAAAGAGGCACACGGCTATCATAAATCTGTCCCTAACATTTTAAATGATTGATTCAGGATGACGATAAGGTGTGGCCTATCCAGAGGTTTGTTTGAGGTGAGGCCTACTCAGGGTTGCAGATGAAATTTAGGCTTGTTGAAGAGTACAGAGGAGATAATACATGTGCAGGCCTACCAATGTAGTGAGTCATGTCCACTTCACTCTTGAACAAAGGCCAGACCTCTTCTGTGTCCGTGGACAGGCCTAAACCTCATCTGCACAATGTGATTCGTAAAGTTAGGAAACACAGGTGATGTAATTGAAAAATGTGGAATTTCTTTTCCTCATTTCACAATCACATCACCTGTGTTTCCTTTGCTTAGGTATCTCATTGTGCAGATGGAGTCTAGCATATCAAAGAGTACACAGAAGTTGAGCACTGTATACAACAATTTTGACATTTATAGAAGATTCAGCTTCTCCATGCCCCCTACACAGTCCTAAATGTTTACAGTTTAAACTGACGGTATCTTGTTGGAGATGAAGTGAGGCCTGTCTTGCAACATGGTTCATCTTTTGCATCACTGCTGCATCAGTTTCATGTGGCACAGGACTTTACAGCATGACACATCTGCCTAGATGCATCAAGTTGTAAATATGTCGCAACATAGCAAATCTTTTGCACCGCCGCGGCGTCACAAAAGTGACACACAGTGGCGCAAAAGAGGCACACGGCTATCATAAATCTGTCCCTAACATTTTAAATGATTGATTCAGGATGACGATAAGGTGTGGCCTATCCAGAGGTTTGTTTGAGGTGAGGCCTACTCAGGGTTGCAGATGAAATTTAGGCTTGTTGAAGAGTACAGAGGAGATAATACATGTGCAGGCCTACCAATGAAGTGAGTCATGTCCACTTCACTCTTAAACAAAGGCCAGACCTCTTCTGTGTCCGTGGACAGGCCTAAACCTCATCTGCACAATGTGATTCGTAAAGTTAGGAAACACAGGTGATGTAATTGAAAAATGTGGAATTTCTTTTCCTCATTTCACAATCACATCACCTGTGTTTCCTTTGCTTAGGTATCTCATAGTGCAGATGGAGTCTAGCATATCAAAGAGTACACAGAAGTTGAGCACGGTATACAACAATTTTGACATTTACAGAAGATTCAGCTTCTCCATGCCCCCTACACAGTCCTAAATGTTTACAGTTTAAACTGACGGTATCTTGTTGGAGATGAAGTGAGGCCTATCTTGCAACATGGTGCATCTTTTGCATCACTGCTGCATCACAAAAGTGACGCAACAGCGGCGCAAAAGAGGCGCACGGCCATCATAAATCTGCCCCTAACATTTTAAATGATTGATTCAGGATGACGATAAGGTGAGGCCTATCCAGAGATTTGTTTGAGGTGAGGCCTACTCAGGGTTGCAGATGAAATTTAGGCTTATTGAAGAGTACAGAGGAGATAATACATGTGCAGGCCTACCAATGAAGTGAGTCATGTCCACTGCACTCTTGAACAAAGGCCAGACCTCTTCTGTGTCCCTGGACAGGCCTAAACCTCATCTGCACAATGTGATTCGTAATGTTAGAAAACACAGGTGATGTAATTGAAAAATGTGGAATTTCTTTTGCCCATTTCACAATCACATCACCTGTGTTTCCTTTGCTTAGATATCTCATTGTGCAGATGGAGTCTAGCATATCAAAGACTACGCAGAAGGTGAGCACTGTATGGAACATGGCTAAGTAACTCAAAGAATCAAAATCTAAATTTGCCAAGCACACATGGGGGTGTATTTACAAGGACCTTGCACCACGGGGAAATGTCTTAAATTAAAATGGGAAAAATAACATCAAAGGGACTCAAAGGCCTTGTAAATATGCCCCAAGCAACCTATGAAACTCTAGCAGTACATATCAAGAAACCTAATTGATTTCAAAAAACGTTTTTAAACACATCATGTAAAGCAATTATATACCTACATTCATGGGGAAGTGACTTAAAATGCTCTAAGACACATTAAAGTGTTTTTTTAAGGCCCTTGCACCATTTTTGCATCACTTTTAACATGGCTATGTAACTCAAAGAATCAAAATCTAAATTTGCCAAGCACACATGGGGGCGTATTTACAAGGACCTTGCACCACGGGGAAATGTCTTAAATTAAAATGTGAAAAATAACATCAAAGGGACTCAAATGCCTTGTAAATATACCCCAAGCAACCTATGAAACTCTAGCAGTACATATCAAGAAACCTAATTGATTTCAAAAAACGTTTTTAAACATATCATGTAAATCAATTATATACCTACATTCATGGGGAAGTGACTTAAAATGCCCTAAGACACATGAAAGCTTTTTTTTAAGGCCCTTGCACCATTTTTGCGTCACTTTTAATATGGCTATGTAACTCAAAGAATCAAAATCTAAATTTGCCAAGCACACATGGGGGCGTATTTACAAGGACCTTGCACCACGGGGAAATGTCTTAAATTAAAATGGGAAAAATAACATCAGAGAGACTCAAAGGCCTTGTAAATATGCCCCAAGCAACCTATGAAACTCTACCAGTACATATCAAGAAACCTAATTGATTTCAAAAAACGTTTTTAAACACATCATGTAAAGCAATTATGTACCTACATTCATGGGGAAGTGACTTAAAATGCCCTAAGACACATGAAAGCGTTTGTTAAGGCCCTTGCACCATTTTTGCGTCACTTTTAACATGGCTATGTAACTCAAAGAATCAAAATCTAAATTTGCCAAGCACACATGGGGGCATATTTACAATGACCTTGCACCACAAGGAAATGTCTTAAATTAAAATGGGAAAAATAACATCAAAGGAACTCAAAGGCCTTGTAAATATGCCCCAAGCAACCTATGAAACTCTAGCAGTACATATCAAGAAACCTAATTGATTTCAAAAAACGTTTTTAAACACATCATGTAAAGTAAATACATACCTACATTCATGGGGAAGGGACTTAAAATGCCCTAAGACACATGAAAGTATTTTTTTAAGGCCCTTGCACCATTTTTGCGTCACTTTTAACATGCCTATGTAACATGGCTATGTAACTCAAAGAAACAAAATCTATTTGTAAAACACTTGACACAAAGCAACATTTTAAATACAGAACTTTCTTCATAATTTTCTCCTTAAAGCATACTATTCTCTATTTAAATTAAATGAATCTTTTCTCACCTTAGCAAATACTTTTTGAGTTTCAAAACAGTCTCAGACACACACCAATTTGTCTTCAGCAGAGCAAAAGGTATGCACTCCAGAGGCTGCAACCAACAATGGCACAGAAATGCTGTAATTCATCACACATATCTCTCATGTCACCCAATCAAAACTCTTCCCTCACTTTTTTCAAATCAACACCCTTCCCCCCTCTGCCCTTTCTGCCTTTTTTTCCATAGCAACCACCTCCTGAAAGACCTCTCATGTTTGCAAGTTCACACAACAATGTTTCAATTGAACTCTGAACTCTCAGTACACCTGCGTATCCAGTGCAATCTTTCATAAAATGATTTTTTCTTGACCATTCAAATTACATCTTTCAAAGAACTCATCCATGCACCCTAACTTTCTGTTTTCAGCAATCAAAATCCACCAATCACTGCTACTGATTAATTACCACAGAAACTCCACAGTTTTTTTCATTACATACTCCTACTGTTTCAACTGCCATTTCATTACCACACTTCATCTGACTGCAGCAGAACCTCCTCTCACCATGTTTTCTGTCTGGATTGTTGGACATAGTTATATCCACTGGGCTCAAAGGTATGCTGATAACAGAAATTTACACAACCTCAATTTACAAAATGTGGAAATCAACTGGATTGGCCACAGAGGATTAAGATGTCACCAATTGATACCATTGGTGAAAACCTTTTTGCATTTGCCAAAACCTGACCTGTTAATTGTGCACTGTGGAGGAAATGACTTGGGCACTTTGACTGGGGTAGGTCTGGAAATGCTTTTAAAGGACACCTTTGAGCAATTGATGGCACTATTTCCTCAAACTGCCTTGGTATATTCAAATATATGCCAAAGACAGAAATGGAAGTGGTCCAACCAATTTTGTCCACAAATTGAGAAATCGAGGAAGCATGTAAATAAGTCTGTTTCAGCTTACATGAGAGACCATGGAATGGGCTCCATCTACATCAATAACTTGCGTTACTACATGGAAGATATCTACAGAGCAGATGGAGTTCACTTCTCAGATGAGGGGAACAGAATTTTCATCCTCAATTTAAGACTGTGCATTGGTACCTACTTATAGGTACCTACATCAGCCACAGGACCCAAAAGCTCTTTTCAGAGCTACCCTACATCTGATCACTCACAATTATTATTTTACTCTAACTTTTTTCACTAATTTTCACCAAAGTACGCTCCCCGGAGCACTACCCGGTACGCGCACCGGACACTAACCGCGCGAAAATTTGAAAAAAAATGTTTTTTTCGCACATATGGGCCTCCTCAGCCACCCTCAGAAAACCTAGGGGGTCAGGATACCCCCTAGGCCCCCTTCTACCCATTCTGAACATTATTTGCCCTCCATCTTGTATCTCAATTCTACCAAAACACAAAATGGAGGACTCCCGTAACGCTGCCGGTTCGCGTACCGGGGCGCGCACCGGGAAGCGCTCGCTCAAAAAAGGTGGGAAAGTAATATACAGAAAAACCACTGGAGACACTTTCACCAAATATAGATTAGCTCATACTACATACCAATCCCTACCATTTTCACAAATTTGATTGGAATTCCATTTAGCCATTTAGCCTGTAGACCTCTCTAAATACCCTGAGGTAAATTACTTCACAAAACACATCTGAAGTGTTGGAATTGACAACCAATTAAAATGTTACTTTCATTTTCTACTTTTTTACCTGACATTTGATTGGTTATGTACCTGAATATATATAAAGAAAGAGAGAGAAACACAGCCATTTTGACTACTACTTCCTGAACTACATTGCAAGATCATTTTCACTGACAACTTAAACTTGTTTTTAAAAGGTAAGATGTTATTTTATAAATTTGAAAACATTTTCAGATAGTTATATACTATCCCTCTGTAAGAGTTAGACATTGAGAAAGGCTTGTTTATTATAATTATGGATTGATTTAGGTTTCTGTGGTATAATTATGAATTTACTTAGGCTTTTTCACAGGCACTTTTTAATAGTACTACTTCACACCTGAAAAGTACCTGTCTGAACTTAAACCCAACAGTGCCCTATCTCTACTGATATATTTATTTTTTATGCAAATTTCAGCACAAAAATGGAAGGAGTACAGAACGTTTCCTTTGAAATTGTCCTAGAGATGAACAATGAGGAAATCATTGAACCCATTGACTTGGAATTCATGGATGAATCACGAGACCATGAACTTCTACAATGTGTAGAATCTGTGGATTTCTTACTTCAATATGAGGACGGTCAAATGTGGGAAGTTATGTTCAGTCAAAAAGAAGACATATCGGACAGTCAAATGTTAGACGTTCTATTAAATTTTGAAAAAGAATCAGAAAAATAAAATTATATTTAATAATAAAAAAAATTTGAGTCTTTAATCATTTTTATATGTAATTCATAAACTAGTACCAAATTGATTATAATGTAAAGTCAGACTTATAGTATACTGTGCACAATCACAAAAATACATTTATATTTAATAATCATAAATACTGCTACTTAAATAAAAAAAACAAAAAAACAACAAAAAGAACAATCAATTCAATTCAAAATAGTCTTTATTCGATATATTTCAATCATGAAAGACATATTACAGTTATAAAAGAAATGGTTGTTTTTGATACCCCACCCACTATCCCACAAAGGGGCCGGAACCACGAATGAATTATTTCTCCATACACAAGATATAAGTTAAAAATATTCAATATACAGTAAAAGTAGAATAAATAACACCCTAGCTCATCCTATTTACATTTTTACATATTCTAAAATTAATCCTATTTTTAAAAACATTTCTAAAAAGAAACCAATATAAAGCGAATTCATCATATCAAAAGATTTACAGATTATCAGTTACTAGTGCAATATACATAGTTAATCACTTAATGGTATGCTATGCAGAGTTAAATATCAACAGACGACCGAAATTCATGATTACTCCAGACTCATTTTACGTGACCGAATAATCCATATCCAATGCAAAAACTTCGACATGGCTATGACGACAGGCTGTGATGTATCAGTTCTTAAAACCCGAACGGCCTCATTTGCAGTTCTTAAGCTTAGCTGGGCACAGATCGGTTTTAGCCATGACCGTCTGGGAACACTATATTCAGGGCAGACAAATAGCACATGTCCAATATTTTCATTGTGATCGGTGCAGAAAGGGCACCTTGGGTTTTGGCTCTTATTCCATTTCCCAGTTAGGGCATTTAAAGGTAAAGACCCTACCCTCAACTGATGGTACCTTTTCCGGTCCCCTGGTACAGTTATCCAGTCCCAGTAAGGTTCAAGTGCTGGTGCATGCTTAAGTTCTAGAAAATCGTTAGTAAAAGATCGTTCAATACGATTTCTAAAGCACTTAGTCTCAATCATGCTCCAGTATAGGTCTCGAAGTACCTTTTTTGGTGGAAAAACATTGTTGACAGGATCGTCCCACAATTGGGATAAACCCATCGCCCTATATATACTTCTCACATCTCTCAGCCAAACAATTTTACACCCTTTATCCATTGTTCGGACCTCTAGGAATCCTTGAGCGTACTGAGAAAGTTCTGGGGTTACCCAAAGCCTTCTCCAGTAGGCTACAGGTCTATATCTAGCCATATCCTCAAAGCTATGGAAACCCAGATCATATTTTAGGGGTATCAAAGGTGTTGACTGTGGTAGACCAGTAATGTTATGGAGGAATCTATTCTGTGCTACCATCAGCTTTGTAAGATTACTGGGCCCCCAGAGTTCAGCTCCATACAGAACAGCCGCTCCTACCTTAGCATTATAAATTTTCAAGACTGGTCTGATAGGTTTAGTATGTGATGTGAAAAGTTCCTTAGTAAGAGCTCCAGTTAATTGAGCATGTCTTGTCGCTAGCTCATTAGTGTGTTGTTTCCAATCCAAATTATAGGACAAGTTAATTCCAAGGTACTTGAATACCTGGGTCTGTTCAAGCTGTACCCCGTCCATAATGGCTTTCCCTCTAATATGTCGCCGTTTGTGCAGAACCATAAATTTTGTTTTGCTTGTATTAATTACAAGACCATGTTCTGCACAGAATAATTCAAACACTCCAATAGCCCTCTGGAGTCCCTGTTGTGTCTTGGATATCAACAGCGTGTCATCCGCGAACATCAACAGAGGTATCAGTTTTCCTGCCAACTTAGGGGCATCTGTTGGTTGCCGTTCGAAGTAACTGATCACCCTGTTAATGTATAGCGAAAAAAGCGTTGGGGCCAGCACGCAACCTTGGCGTACTCCCTTCGCAATAGGAAATTTGTCAGTGACACTACCCTGTTGATTCCATCTCACTTGTGCAAAATTATTTTCATGCATGCTTATTAATAGGGACAAAATTTCCTTTGGGATGCCCTGCGTTTGAAGAATATTCCACAACTTGTGGCGGGGGACTAAGTCAAAAGCCGATTTTAAATCGACGAAAGCGGCAAAAAGCATTCCCCCCCCAAGTATGACTACACGCCAGTAGATTAAAACAAATCTAAACACTTGGTCTATGGTACTTGTATGGCTACGAAAGCCTGCCTGCAAGGGTGACAGTATGTCCTGATCATCTATCCACCCGTGGATTCGCTGAAGTAGAAGTCTAGCCAAAACTTTCTGTATACATGCGATGAGGCTGATAGGCCTATAATTGCCTGGATCCGAGCATGCCCCCTTTTTATAGATGGGGATAATCTCGGCTCCCTTCCAGGTCTCAGGAATAGGCGAGCCCTTCGCGATACCATTTACTAGCAAGTGAATATACGTGGCCCATAGATCTTTATCGTGCATAAAAAGGTCTGCTGGAACAGAGTCTAAGCCCGGAGCTCTGGCTTTAGGGATATTATTTAAAATTTTTAGGACATCAGCTTTGCTAAAAGATAAGTGGCTCTCCAGAGTATTTACTGGGGCCACACAGTCCTCTTCATCTGTTTCCTCAGCAGCGAACTGGGTCGCATAATGGGATATCCAAGCTTCTGGTGACACATGGTTCATGGGTTCTCCTCTTATGGCCCCCCTTCCCCATTTGACAATGTTCCAAAAGGGCGTCATAGATCTTTCCTCGCTTGCTTTAAGGAGATCCCTCCAATAGTCTTCCTCCCAGTCCCTTTTTGCACTTGTCTGGACCTTTTTGTACATAACACGTGCTTCCCTTATTTTATTTATATCCTTTGACTTAACTGCAACAGACAATGCCTTATAAGAATCCCTACAGGATTTGTCGTACCACTGGTCTTCCTTTCTTACTGGCCTACGTTGCTTCTTAGTAACTGTTTTAACAAAGAAAATTTTTAACCTTTTTAAAAATTCATCATGGATCCTACTAATTTCAGATAACTGGGTATCCATAAGGCTTATACTCCTTACTTCTTTAATGGCCTGTATCGTTAATTCCCTCATGGCTGTTATACTTTCCTCAGTGGCTGCACAAGTTGCCCATCTGATGCGTCTGGTGTAATTTGAGAGATTTATTTTAACATTTTCCCTCAAATCATCTTTTCTCAGTACTCCATACATTTTAAATGTCAGAATTAATGGATCATGGTCGCTTTCCACTCTAGGCTCTATCCACATATCAACAACACTGGCCCAGTTCTCTTTGTTAATTAAGATATAGTCAATGCGACTCTGTGAATTTCCATTGGAAAAGGTAGTGGCACCATGTTTGTCTGAGATCACTCTTCCGTTGGTGGCCCGCAAACCGGACTCTACGCACAGGATTTTTAACTGCAGTGCAGCCTCAGACCATTTTTTAATTGGTGGTAAGGAGAGTTGGGGGATATCCCAGGTATAATCCTCTTCTATCGTAAGATCAACATCGTGGTTATCTAGGGGTTCGAAACAACAATTAAAATCACCTCCAACAATAACATTTGCTTTTAAGCAATATTGTTTTAGGAGGGAATCTAGCAGATCAACCGCCTCCGTGGGTTTACCACCTGGTAAGCCCCTTGAATATATGTTAAAAATATAAAGATCCAAGCTAAGTGGCCGCTGTAGCTTAATCAACAGTATATCAGGGCTATTGGTGACAAGTTGGACCACTGAATAGTCACTATTTTGTTTTACCCATGTTACTAGACCACCTTTAGGTCTTCCCCTTAGGCTTGGTGTAGCCGGGACATAAAAGTGTAAATATCCTTCAATAGGATTTGGATCTGATTGCCAAGTTTCCTGGAGAAGGATTATATCCTTAGAATCCAGGAAAGTTTGCCAATCCTGTGAAGGTATCTTGCTTTTCAGACCTGCAATATTCCAGGACGATAGGATATATTGTTCAAACGCCCTGTCAATGGATGGTTCACTGCTATTAGGTAGGTTAGCCCTTTGTTCCTGTCTAAAATAGTTTACACCTAAATTATCCACATTTACAACCATATTTGGGGATAAAATTACATTTAGATCAGTTTCATCGATATAATCAACAGGACCAATACATTGATGCTCATTACGTATAACACCTAAGACCCCCTGTGCACTACTTGAGTTTACCAATAGATTAGTTGTTACAGAGTTTGTCTGAGCATCCACTTCCCCCCTTACACATCCTCCATTAGGGGTAGAGTGATCAATATAAGAATTACTTCTGCCCAGTCAATCACAGGCATTTAGGTCTGATAAGGCTTCATATCTATTCCCTAGGGCCACACCCCATTCATTAGGAGCAGCCCTTGGTCCTCTGTTGTTTCTAACAGTTTCCCATAACGGCCCAGGAGTTCTTGGGAATGTCACATTCTGTTGCTCCCCATAAAAGAATTTTAAAGTAAGGGGGACAACAGACCCGGCTCTTCTCTGAGGAGGAAGGATATAATTTAAAACATTGGGTAATACAGCAGCATGGCAAAAGGTCACTATAACACAGTCTCCTTTAAACCTTTTAGGCCGGTTCCCAATCCAAGCAACCCTTTTCACAGACTTAATTTCACATGCAAGCTGGTGCTTGCCTCCTGGAGCCATTTGCATATTAGTTGTAAGTCAGTGCAGTGCCTTGCTAGACAAAGATGCTGATGATTCCAGATGAGTATCCATTGGTGGGGGCACATTGGCCAGCACCAATACCACTGGCGATGCTTCTTCGATGAATTGAAGAGGATCTAGATCCTGACGTGTTGCTGTCGGAATGGATATTGGCTGTGGTATGCCATCTTTGGTCACAGGCTGATTAGTAGAGTTAGACCCATTTTCAACTAGATGTTCAAGGAGTATTTGCCCATTCTCTTTCTCTGCCAAACTCCCATCCTTAGACTCGGCTGGCTTTCCCATTTGTGACACCAGTGTAGATAAATTGTCAACCCCATCCACTGTCTTTGACTGAAGAGCACCCATTCTTTTTAATTCCGCATTTAATTTGTCGATCTTAGCAACAAGCGGCTTAATAATGGTTTTAATTTTTGAATCAATGATATCAGCTATTTTCTGCAACAAATCATCCTCATTATAGCTGTTATCCTGATCACTTTTTTCAAGGGTATTATTTCCTCCTTCTTCAGTCGGTTTTGCTTTGTATTTCCCTGTGGGTGAGGATTTTTTCTTCCTATTTCCCGATCGTAAGCCCGACCGTTTTTCCTGCACTCTTCTATGTCTTCTAGCAGGTCGGGCTTCCAGTTCAGGAGATGAAGGATCATCAGGTTTATGATCCAGGGTCACATGCTCAGCATCAGAAACGGCTTCTAAATCAGGAGAAACTAAATCTACTTCATTGTCTAGTGTGAGAGTATTCTGCTGATCCATGTTGGGATTGAAGTCGACCATAAGATCTATCAGGTCAGTAGAAACATCCGGAGCTGTGGTGCTTAACTGATGGCTGTTTTGAGTCGGGCTTAATGGATGTAAATCCGGAGACTGACTTAAGCCCAATGACTGTCTCCTTTTATCATTGATCTTACTCACTACTTGGACCATATAATTTTCTATAGGCTTGGTATTCGCTGGAGGCGGTTTTTTAGGCATATTTTTAGGCATGAGGAGATTACACCGTTAGTTTCCCCAAGCAAGAACAGGTGATACACACAGACCCCTACTCAAGGCACTATTGAGGCAACTTAAGTCACAGGAGTATTCAAAAAAGGGAAATAGCCAAGAACTAGAGTCAAATTAGACAGACAATAGTAGTGACAGACCCCACTTGAGTAATATCCGTGGCAAATAATAAATAATAAGCTATTTTCTTACTTGATTGCCACCTAACAGGGGGGGTGGCCCAGTCCAGTCCCGGCCAGTCTAGGACTGTCTAAGACTGTCCCGCCCTTGTCCCAGGCTTCTCCCGCGCGCGACTCGCGGGTGCGAGAGGCGTTCCCTGCTAATAAAGCGCCTCCTGGCGCGTGTCCGACGTCACGCCCGCCGCGTCCACCCCCGGGGCAGCTGGGTGATGTGGTTCCCCAGCTGCTGCTGCACCGGGTGGATGGCGGTGGAGGCGGTGTGAGCGCTGGCCGTTTCCCTCACGGCGCGGTTCTGGAGCTGTGCAGGGGTAAGTTTAGGAATCGCGTTGGCCGTTCCCCTCACGGCAGGTTAGGCAAAGTTAAAGTGTCACCTGAGCGCTTCGGCGCTCCCTGCTAATGAAGCGCCTCCTGGCGCGTGTCCGACGTCACGCCCGCCGCGTCCACCCCCGGGGCAGCTGGGTGATGTGGTTCCCCAGCTGCTGCTGCACCGGGTGGATGGCGGTGGATGGTGGTGTGAGCGCTGGCCGTTTCCCTCACGGCGCGGTTCTGGAGCTGTGCAGGGGTAAGTTTAGGAATCGCGTTGGCCGTTCCCCTCACGGCAGGTTAGGCAAAGTTAAAGTGTCCAATCAATAAACATACAATATTTCAAAATATCATAGTCTATCATTCTTTTTTCCTTATAGTACGCTCCCCAGACCGCTTCCCGGTGCGCGTACCGGGCGCTCCCCACGCAAAAAAAACAAAAAAAATGTTATTTATTTTTGCCCCGCGGGGCCCTTTTAAAGCCTCCACATCAAACCTAGGGGGTCAGGGAGGATCTACTATGCCCCCTTATGGTCATTTCCCCCTTTGTTTTGGCCTCCTCTTGTCTCTCGATCCTACCGAGAGACAAGATGGCGGCTGCTCCGGACTGTTTAGAATGTTGACAGACACCGGAGAGCCAATCAGCTTCGCTTCGCGAAGTTCCGTTACGCGTCAGGTACGCGAACCGGGGCGCTGCCCGGAGCGCGCTTACAGATATATATATTTTTTTGAACGTTATTTTCTCAAAATCCACTGGAGCACATATATTGAGACCTAGCAAAGGCACATCGGGCTACCAGTCCTTACAATTTTGCCAAGTTTCGTGAAAATCCATTCAGCCGTTCGAGCTAAAAGTGAGGCCAACCGCCCTATGGAAAATTGCATGGGAAAAACACGTTTTGGGACCCCCCTTTTTTCTCGGCCCCCCCTTGACGAAACCCCCCCCAAATTTTCAGGGGCTGCTCAGAAACATGAGGTGCCATTTTCCTGACAATTTCAGCCAATTCCGTCCTCAAACGCCAAAGTTATTCAACATAGAATTTTCAAAAATCCCATAGAGAAAAAATCCTAACTATATATACCTACTGGCGACCGCCAGTAGGTAATATATATATATAGTATTGAGCTCATAAAAGTAGTTTTAACCAGTAATCTTGCATATTTATTTTCCTAAAGATCAGTGTAGAATCTAATATTATTTGATCCAGAGAAGCTGGAGCATATCAGTCTCTTAAAAGTTTCCCAGCTATCATGGTGTCGCCACTAAAGCACGTGCAAACTAGGTTCCAGACGCAGGTTAAAAAACTTAGCATATATTGCCATGAATGGCACGCACACTCTAAGGCATGTGCGTTCTCCTGGCCAGAACGGAAACCGTCAACACTAACATAATCCAACACACAAGAACACATAGTCGGACCAAATATGTAGGGGAAAAAAGACCCTAAGAGAGGCACTGTTAGAATTATGGGCCATCTTTAAGGTGGCCCATACCGACAATCCTGTCCTAGACCCTGCAAGTAAGGCTTCTGCACTTCCTCACCATATGTACAAATGGAGGTGCTCTCTCCAGTGCCTGCCATCTCTGCATTAGGTTACACCAATCCACCAGTCGAGGGAGCCGGAGGCCCCCCTACCAAACAAAAAACTACTAGATACAGACAAGGGAGGTCAACAGGCTACCAGGCAGAAACAATCTCAGCATTACCACAGTCCAGTGCTAGAGCCCACTGAAACTCAATCCCCCGTCCATCGCGTTCAACCCACTGAACTCCAGTCAGGAAAAGTGCACTCCCACTGGTTCAGGTGAGCACATTTGGGTGATGGGGAGATTCATAGTGGGTCTGGACTGTGATACAACTAACAGGAGTGAGGAGGAGGGCCCCAGTTCCCCAGGATCTACGGCAACTCCCTCTACGCCGGAACCACTGCCAAACTCCAGAAGAGACTCCAGCGGATCCAGAACACCTCAGCACGACTCATCCTGGACATCCCCCGCCGAAGCCACATCTCCGGACACCTGAGAGACCTGCACTGGCTCCCGGTCAACAAGAGAATCACCTTCCGGCTCCTCACCCACGCACACAAAGCCCTACAGAACTAAGGCCCAGGATACCTCAACAGCCGCCTCAACTTCTACGCTCCCAAACGCCAGCTTCGATCGACCAGCACGCCCTCGCCACCGTCCCCCGCATCCGAAGAGCCACCACAGGAGGAAGGTCCTTCTCCTACCTGGCCGCCAAGACCTGGAACTCCCTTCCGACCCACCTCCGCCTGACCCAAGACCACCTCGCCTTCAGGAAGCAGCTCAAGACCTGGCTGTTCAAGCAGTAGCGGACCCCACCCCTCCCCCAGCGCCTTGAGACCCTCCGGGTGAGTAGTGCGCTATATAAATGCTGTGATTGATTGATTGATTGAGGATCTGACCATGAGAGTGCAGCTACAGGAAGGGCCCCGCAGATCAAGGGGGAAAATTGGGGAGCCTATGCCACAAACTGACAAAACACCTAAAAGCACACACATCCTACTGTTCAGATGAGGCTGATCATGGGAAGACCCTGTGGTCATAAAGCTTTTGAACAAGACACCATTCAAATTTCTGGTGTACACAGGAGCAACAAGCTCATGCCTATGGGAAAGGACAGTCCTCATATCAAAAGATCAAAAAACACTGCAGCTATGCAAGGAGTCGTCAGTACAATGGCCAGGTTCCCATCACAGAACCCCACAGGCTGAAGATAGGGGGAACAGGATGCATGAACATCTATTATACTTTTTGGGCCAGGGCACAGTATGCAGAGTTGAGCTTTGCAGAACTACACGAAGTGCCCCAAAATCCTCTTTGCGGAGTTCTGCAAGCGGTCAGAGCTACTCACCGCAGCAGTTCGCATGACCTAGCACTGGAAATCACACATGAATGGCACCATGCAGTTTGCATGGGCACAGCCATCCTTTTTTGCTCTGTTGAGGGTGCTGGGTCTAATATTTCAACCCATATTTAATCTATTTAGTCCTCCCCCTACACTTATTATATTAGTGTGTGTCTGTGTAAGTGTATTTTACATTTTTTGTAATTTTCTTGGTTTTTTTGTGACTTTTGTCCTTTTTTTCATTTTTCACTTTACTCTTTTTTTTTCTTCCTTCATTTCTTTCCCTGTTTCTCATATTTCTCCCACCCAGTACCATGGCAGGGAAGTGGCAGCACCAGGACCCCCCGAACTACCTGCATTACTAGCCCCATATCTTGCGGTTGGTGGTGACGCAAAGGGGTGCAGCCCTGTGCCATTTTATTGGAGGTTGAGGTACTTGTGCTAGTTTTTTTATATGCTGTGTCACTTCTTCTCCACCCTGGCAACAGACAGAAGGCCTGGCAGTGGGTATGGTCTCTGGGAGCATTGACAGCGCGGCAGCTCTGGGGTCCGAAGAACCCAACAACAGCTGACTCACCAGTGGGCTTATTTACTTGGCAGGGGACAGGACGTGCTTGAGTTGCTGGACATTGAGGTTGTGGTGCTCAGTGAGTAATAATTATTTATTTGCTGTGTTCTATGCTAATATTTTTTGACTTAGCAGCAAGTACAACAGCCCCATTCCATTTGCCAACTAAGACCATATGTCCTTCATTGACCAATTATTCCACCCCTTCTTTGTGCTTCAACAACTCAGATTTATCATAGCTCTGCCCCTCCATTACAACATGTTTTTGGTTGGTTTGACTACTTGGGTTTTCAAACATTAAGAGCCAACAAAATGCTCAACGGTGTATATTTAGATAGAAGATACTGCAACCGAACTGTAGAGGCTTATCTGGCATCTAAAATGTGATATGATTTTTCTAGATGCACAGACCACCACTACAAGGGCTGATTTACTGACAAAACCTCGACCCCCTAAACATCCCTATACCACAACATCGAGTCATAAATATTGGGGCACATTTACAAGCCCAATACGCCACATTTACGCCGCTGTTGCATCACTTCTGTGACGCCGCGGCAGCGAAACCATGCGCCACATTGCGCCTTATTTACAATGTGGTGCATCTAGGCATAAATCTGTCAGTTGTAAAGTTCTGCGCCACATGACACCTGTGCTAGGTTTCATGTGGCTGTTCAGGTGCAGGGTGAGCGTACTATCACAGGAACGCCTCGTAAAAGTGACGCAGTGCGTCTCCCTAACGCCACAGGATGTGACACGCATCGCCCTATCCTTGCGACATGGTGCGCCGAATAGTAATTGCGACACATTCGTGGTGGCACTGGGAGGGAATTACGTGTTGCATCTTTTCTAGCGCATCCCTGCTGATTTGCAGAGATGCGCCAGAACTCATAGATCTGCCCCCACAGATTTTAATAACATCAACATACTATATTTATAAAGGTAAGTACAAAAATATAGAAAGAATATATTAATTATATCAATATAGATGTTCAAAATATCGTTTTATAAATGTATATAAAACAATAAATATTAAATATTTTAAATAATAAACTTAATTTAAAAAATAGACGTATTATTCATTTTAACAAAAATAGCAAATGAACTTAACCTGATAAGTTAAACAGACATACATAATAATCATTATGTATATTTACTGTAAAACAATTCATTAACAATTAAATTAAATTATTTTCTATTTTTAAAAATATATAAATATTTAACAAATAAATATATATACATATACCTATGATATACAAATTATGTTAAAAAACTATTCTATTATTAATTAAAACATTCAACTATTTAAAAATATTTAAACTCAAATTTCCTACTGCAGTCAATGCAACAGTAGGGAAAGTGTTGGATAGCGGAGGGGTAAAAATTGCTATTCCCATTTCAGTGAGTGCAACAGTAGGGAAAGTGTTGGATAGTGGAGGGATACAATTTACTAATCCCACTGCAGGCAGTGCAACAGTAGGGAAAATGTTGCATAGTCAAGGGGTAAAAATTACTATTTCCACTCCAGTGAGTGCAACAGTGGAGAAAGTGTTGAACAGCGGAGGGATATAATGTACTATTCCCACTCGAGACAATGCAACAGCAGGGAAAGTGTTGGATAGCGGATGGGTAAAATTTCCTATTCCCAATACAATGAGTGCAACAGTAGTGAAAGTGTTGGCTAGCGGAGGGGTACAAATTACTATTCTAACTCCAGTGAGAGTAACTGTGGGAAAAGTGTTAGATAGCTGAGGACGGGAAATTACTATTCCCACTCCAATAAGTGCAACAGTAGGGATAGTGTTGGATAGCGGAGGGGTTACAATTACTATTCCCACTCCAGTAAGTTTAACAGTAGGGAAAGTGTTGGATAGTGGAGAGGTAATAATTACTATTCCCACTCCAGTGAGTGTAACATTTGGGAAAGTGTTGGATAGCGGAGGGGTTAAAAATGACTATTTCTACTTCAATCAGTGCAACAAAAGGGAAAGTGTTGGATAGCGGAGTGGTAAAAAATACTATTCCCACTCCAGTCAGTGCAACAATAGGGAAAGTTTTAGATAGCAGAGGTGTAAAAATTACTATTCCCACTCCAGTCAGTGCAACAGTAGGGAAAGTGTTGGACAGTGGAGGGATACAAATTACTTTTCCCACTACAGTCAATTCAAAATCAACAAAATAAATATTTGAAATTACAAATAATATGTAAATATGGTCAAAGTTGAAATACAGATACATTTAATATTATACATTTTTAAACAATAAAAACAAATTATAATGTTAAATACATATCACAAGTACTTACAAATACCTACAAATATTATAATAAATAAAATATAAACATTTTTCAGACAAAGAAATATTTTTAGTTAGGAATTATTTACCAACAAAAACATTAATACATACAAAATGTTTTACATCCTACCCTATAACACCACTCAGTTCCCCAAGCCACATCTAAATTAAAAATAAAATGTACTTCCATATTTAACATCATTATGAATGAAATAAACATTATTAATTAAAAAACAAAGTAAAACACATACAGATTAATTAACTTCCCACCCTTTACCCATATAAACCCCACAACCAACACATAAAAATAATTACTCAATTCCCATATTTAATTTTCAATTAATTAAATAATAATAATTAACAGCTAATTACTAATAAATAAAAAATAAATTACCTCCCAACCTTTAGCCCTATAAACCCCACAACCTGCACCTAAAAATAATTACACAATTTCCATATTTAATTCAAAATTAAATAATTTATATTAATTTACAACTGATTACTAATTAAGTAAAAATACATTACTTTCCACCCTTTAAACTTATAAACCCCACAACCCACACCTAAAATAATTAATTTTAATATTACATTTTCAATTAATAAATCAATAATAATTAACAACTAATTATTAATTAATTAAACATAAATTACTTCCCACTCTTTACCCCTATAAACCTCCACAACCCGCACCAAAAATGAATTACACTATTACCATATTTAATTTTCAATAATTAATTACTATTAATTATCAACTGATTATTAATTAATTAAAAATAAATTACTTTCCAACCTTTGCCCCTATAAACACCGCAACCGGCACCTAAAATTAAACATACATTTTATTTATTTATTTAATTTCAATTATTTAATTAATAATATTTAACAACTAATTATTAATTAATTAAAAATAAATTACTTCCTATATTTAACACTATACAATCTCAATTAAATAGATATTAATGCAATTTTAAAAATCATTAATTTACTATAATTACTTCCCACCCTATTCCCCTTTAAACCCATGACCGCTAGGGAACTAAAAATAGCAACATTTAATTAAAATAAAATTGACTACAAAAAATGTAACACATATATTAAAAAGCCTAAACAATACTTATACAAAAAATACATCACATATATTTCAATTATACACTAAAATAGATACCATAAATAAAAAAATCGATATTTTAAACAACAATATTTTTGCAAACAATATTATTGACTTCTATATTTTAAAAAACAATATTGCTTACCTTCCAATCAATATTCTTGACCATGATATTCTTGCTGTCGATATTTCTCACTGAAGATATTTAAGACTCAAGGCTGTCAGATAGAGTGCCAGCAGAGCGGACACAGCAGTGGGGGTTGAAAAAGAGGGGTCCCAGCATGGCAGAGATGGGCGGTGGTAAGTCACATTACTTGCTTATTGAAAATTAGTAACATACTCACTGCAAGGGCATTGACACGTGAACACCCCACTTTAGCAGATACAGCAGGGGTTGAGTAGTTTTGGCCTCTTCTATCTGCAACTCAGCATATAAAGGATCAGCAGGCACCGGGACACCTCGTTTGCCACTTGCCTGTGCCCTCCAGTTCCTGCTCGTTCCAGACTGATCCAGTGACATAGAAGCTGCCTGGTTTTTCACGCTGCGGTTTTCCGGACCAGGTTTTCCCACTCACAGTTCTTTCCATCAACAGAAGCCTCACCCATCTAGGACCTACTTAAATGCATGTCACAGCTCAACCCCATCAGTAGGCTTCTGGACACCTAGCTTGCCACTTACCTGCGGGCTCCAGTTCCTACGTGTTCAAGACTAATCCAGTAACTTCACAGCTACCTAGGTTTCCTCGATGGGGTTTTCCTGACCAGGTTCTCCCACTCACCATTCTTCCCACCAACAGATGCCCTATTCACCCCAGGACCTGCTTATGCAGGTGGCAGCACGACCATGCAGTGAACGTGTGCAATGGGTGCGTCGAAGGCAAGCCCACCTTTGCCTGTCTGAGACTGAAATGCACCTAGTGCCCCTGCACATGGCCCTCTCTCCCCCTGAAAATGCAGCGTTCCCGAGCTCTACACTCTGGACGCCACAAAAAGCACTGCCACTGCGCTGACCAAAGCTCCATGGTATGACCTTTCACCTACATCCACTGCCACTTCACCTTCCACTGCACTCACAGCAGTCCACTGACCAGCCCCACCACTAACACACCACAGACACTACCTGAACAAAACACAACTAGCATGTGCCCTTCTCAGCACATGCCCACTATGCAAGCATTCCACTGAATCATGGGACCTCATCGCCACCCTCGCATCCAACATTGTCTTCCTCACTGAGATCTGGCTCCAACCCACATCTGCTCCAGACATTGCCACCGTGACTCCCAACGGGTATAACATCATTCACCAGGACCGCACCAACAAGCTGGGAGGAGGAACAGCCATCGTCCACAAAGAGACCATACAGGTTACCACCACCACAGACAATACCACCCCCATGGAATATCTCAACTTCAAGCACCACACAAACTAGAGAACAACCATCAGAGGCACCCTTGCATACCAATCCCCAGGACCGCTCTTCAGCTTCTGCAACACCATTGCAGACTTCGTTGTGCCTCTAGCCTTAGACTCCAAGGACTACATCTTCATCTATGACCTAAATTTCCACAGCAATGACCTCAATAACAAAAACACTGCACACATCCTCGACAGTATGAGCAGCCTCTGTTTGACCCAGATCGTCCACAACCCTTCAACTTTACGCTGAACCCAAATTTCACCTCCAACAACCGCATCAAATACAGCCATGGAACAGAACTCATATGCACTGATCACTCTATTCTCCACTTCAGTATCTACAGCCCCCACACCACCGCCCCCGAAATGCTAAATTCCCCCTAGCAGAGGTGGAACATAATCTCAGAGATCAACTGGGTGAATGCTCTCAACACCTCCAATCCTGCTACCGCCACCAACCTTGAGCAGGCAGCGAAAAACTTCAAAGCCCGGATCACCAATTGTGCAGACAATATCGTTCTCTTCCAGAGCAACACCCAGAGAAAATCCTCCAAAAAGGCCAGCTGGTACACCCAAGATCTCAGAACAGCTAAATGAGACAGCAAACAGTTGGACCGGAGATGGTGAACCAACAAGGACACCTCCAACAGGGCAGTTTTCAAGACCTCCCTCAACCTCTACCACTGCTGAGGGCAACAAAGAAGACAACCCTTGCTGCATGTATCAAAACCTTACGCAGGCACCACCAAGAAACTTTTCAACATTGTTAGGGAATTCTCTATCCGAGCTGCCAGCAAAAACAACATTACACCCTCACTGAAGCTATGCGACAACCTCGCCCACTTCTTCCACGTCAGGATCGCAATCATATACAGAAATTTCAAACCCTAACCCATACGATTGGACTTAATCAACAGAGATGCCCCCCACACTGACACAAACCACACACTGACCACTTGGAACATCCTTTCCACCTAGGACACTACTTCCCCAATGAAATCCATCCACTCTGGAGCTCCCAGAGACCCATGCCCGCATCACAGCTTCTAACTTGGAAACCAAAGGGTTGACCAGGAATTCACCACACTACTCAACACCCCTATCACCACAGCAACATTTCTCGACACCTGGGAACAAGTAGAAGTCTAACCACTGCTAAAAAAAAAAAAACGCCAATCCAAGCAAACTCAAAAACATCTGGCCAATTGCCCTGCTCCATATACTGGCAAATGTACTAATAAAAAGCATTAACAATCAACTCATGACACACCTGGTGCAGAACCAGCTACTGGATACCTCCCAATCTGGCTTCCGCAGACATCACGGCTCAAAAACCACCCTGATTAGAGCCACAGTCAAAATCGAATCCCTCCTTGACCATGGAGAAACAGCAGTTTTGATCCTCCTCAACCTCCCGGCAGCCTTCAACACCACATACCACCTCACACTGATCTAAAGACTCCCCTACATTGGCATCCAAGGGGAAGTTCAAAGATGGATCACCTTCTTCTTCACTAGAATCCAGAGGATACACATCCCACCTTTCACCTCCGAAACCGAAGGAGATCACCTGCAGTGTGTTCCCGGGCTCATCCCGCAGCCCCACACTCTTCAACGCATATTTGACCGCGCTGGCAAACTTCGTCAGATTCCATGGTCTCAACATATTTTCCTATGCAGATGACACCAAACTCATCTGCTCACTAATCAACAACCCCACTACCACCTGAATCAATTTCCACAGATGCATGACAAACATCGCCATCTGGATGAAAAGCAACTGCCTACAGATGACCACATACAATATGGAAGTACTGATCTTTGGCAACAACAGCAACACTTGGAACAGTTCCTGGTGGCCGTCAGAACTAGGACCCACATCCACTCCCTCGAACCATGCTATAATCCTCGGAATCATCATTGACAACAAGCTTACCATGAAATTACAGATCAACACCGTCTTCTCCACCTGCTTCCTCACTCTGTGCAACACTACGTAAATTCTTCAAGTGGCTACCTCTACACACAAAACGCTGCGTGGCACAAGCCCTCATCACCAACTGACTGGACTTCGGCAATGTCCTCTACATAGAAATTGCCACACACCTTCTACAGAGACTTCAGACCACACACAATGCCACAGCCAGACTAATCATTGGCCTTCCCCGATGAACCCACATAACAACCCTGTAGGAAATTCCATTGGCTCCCTGCACAGAAGAGATGCCAATTCAAACTGATGACCCATGCAAACAAGTTTCTACACAACCAAGTACACATCTACATTACCTATCGCCTGAAATTCCACCAACCATCGAGAACACTATGTTCTGCCTCCCTTTCACTCACCTATACTCCTTGCATCTACTGAAGCAGAAGTGGAGGTTTCTCCTACTCCCAAAGACCTGGAATAGCCCCCTCACGCACTTCGAGATCCCTCACCTCATTCGAATTTTCTGAATGGCCCTCATGACCTAGCTGTTTGAATAAGCCTCCGGGGTCTGCAAGAGCCTGGATACCCTATCAGTTGATTAGCTGTGCTTTAGAAATCCTGATTGATTGATAAAATCATGTCAGGAACAGTAGTCTGGGTTTTTTCTTCTCTGGTGCCACTAATGTAGGTGACATCTTGAGAGAAGAAGGTGGTAGACTCATTGCACCCCAACTACAGAAGGTCATCCACATCTCATTCGAAGCAGCAACATTCCCGGAAAGCTGGCAGCATGGCGAAATTAAAGCCCTCCTCAAGAAGCCCAAAGCGGACCCCAAGGACCTCAAGAACTTCCGGCCCATCTCCCTGCTCCCGTTCCCGGCAAAGGTCATCGAGAAAAACGTGAACATGCAACTGGCCCACCACCTGGAAGACAACAACATCTTGGACCCGTCCCAGTCCGGATTCAGATGCAACCACAGCACCGAGACAGCCCTCATCGCTGCCACAGACAACATCAGGCGCCAACTAGTCAACGGCGAAACATCAGCCCTTATCCTCCTGGACCTGTCAGCTGCCTTCGACACAGTCTGCCATCGCACTCTAAAGACACACCTCCTAGAAGCTCTTGACTGGACCACGTCCTTCCTCTCCGGCAGAACCCAGAGCGTCCGCCTCCCACCCTTCCGATCCGAAGCCACCTACATCATCTGCGGCGTCCCCCAGGGCTCATCCCTCAGCCCGATGTTGTTCAACGTCTACATGGCCCCCCTCGCACAAGTGGCCCGCCATCACGACCTCAACATCATCTCCTATGCCGACGACACCCAGCTCATCCTCTCCCTCACCAAGGACCCACGCACCGCCAAAACCAACCTCCATGAGGGAATGAAGCCTGTCGCTGACTGGATGAGGAGCAGCCGTCTGAAACTGAACTCGGACAAGACGGAGGTCCACATCCTCGGACCCACCCCTTCAGCCTGGGACAACTCCTGGTAGCCGACCACACTGGGAACAGCATCAACACCCACCAACCATGCATGCAATCCAGGATTCATCCTCGACTCCTCCCTCTCCATGTCGAAGCAGGTCAATGCCATCTCCTCCTCCTGCTATAACACCCTTAGCATGCTCCGCAGGATCTACTAGTGGATCCCCACCAAAACAAGAAGAACGGTGACACAGGCCCTCATCAGCAGCAGACAGGACCACAGAAACGCACTCTACGCAGGAATCCCAGCCAAACACCGACGACGACTACAACGCATCTAAAACGCCTCCGCCCGACTGATCGTCACCGTCCCCCGCTGCAGCCACATCACCCCCCACCAGAGAGACCTACACTGGCTCCCCGTCGACAAGAGGATCACCTTCAAGCTCCTCACCCACATACACAAAGCACTCTACAACGCCGGACCAGCCTACCTGAACAGCAGACTCAGCTTCCACACCCCCACCCGCCAGCTCTGCTCCACAAACCTCACCCTTGCCACTGTCCCCCGTGTCCAACGAAAGACCTCCGGTGGCAGATCCTTCTCCTACCTCGCAGCCAAGACCTGGAACACCCTCCCTACCCACATACGGTAGACCCAAGACCTACTCGCCTTCAGAAGACTCCTTAAGACCTGGCTCTTCGAGTAGTAGCATCCCCACTCTCCCCTCAGTGCCTTGGGACCCTCACGGGTAAGTAGCACGCTTTACAAGTACTCTGATTGATTGATTGATTATTTGCCTCAGCGGGACAGTCACTATATGCTCTTACCTTGGTGTCTCGACCTGACTCTGAGTCTTATATCGTTGCGATATTGCTGATGTGGGTGATACTACTGCACTGCTGTGGACAGGGCTGATTTGTGTAATGAAAATGTCACCCTATTCTTCCCCTTCACCTTCCACCATGATCAGAGCAGATTCAGATTCCCTGCTTTCACCTTCTTCACCATCACCACTTGCAGTCTTTTTGCTAAGGTGCACCTCTCAGCATATTGAGTGGTGTTTTATCAAATGGGTTGTTTGGCCTCCTGTACCATAGTTTGTACCAAGCTAACCTTAACTAACACTTGCGTTGCAAAGGGAGCATATGGCAATGTTCACCTCCTGCTTGCAATCCATAAAGAAGTCCCAAACCAGGAAGGTCCACTTTCTGACACTGGTGCCACTGCCAATGTCTGAAGAAGTGGTGGTAGGTGGGTGTTTTGACCTTTGCCGCTCTGCTGTGCCTGTTTCTACTGAGTTGGTTGGGGATACAGATCACAAGGACTTTGTAAATATGGAAGCTGGCGGTGGTGGTATCTGTGCAACATCCCTCAGAGCAGGTTGAGATGCGGTAACGTTGATCTCCTCTCGGGCTGGGCCAACATCCATCATGGTTGTCATCATCATCCTCTTCTTCATCCATAACTCTAAGGCTTTCATGAACCTTCCTTTTCCCTTGCCTTTCCTGGCATTTCTCAGACTGAGGTGGGTTCCAAGTGGAGTCTTGAAAATCATAAGGGGGGTTTGGAGAAGAAGATGGTGGAGTACCCTCCATCTTCTTGATAGCGATTTAGAAGAAAATGGATCTTCTAAAAGAGGGGCTTGTTTTACTTCCTCAGCATGAAGCTCAATCTCCTGAAGTTCTCCTACTTTGGGAGGAACTACTATTGCTGATTGCGGCTGTTGTTGTCCACTTAGCTGAGTTTCCAGCAAAAATTGGTTACTACTTTGCGAAAGTGATAACTCTAATTCACTGTCACTGCTCGCCTGCACTACTGTGATTACGGTGGCTGACTCTGTGCTAGACATGGGCTTGTGCCTAGGTTGGGGTGGGGCCATTGATGTGGGAGTGCTGCTTCCAGCTTGCTCCCCAGAGGTTGGTACAGCAAGCACACGATGTTGCCTCAAAAAGGCCTGAGGTAACATACCAGTGGGGTTAAGCTCCTTCTTATCACTGGCCAATTTCTTGGTAGCATATTTTTTTAGGGGCCATCCTGAAGCTGTCAGCTGGCAGTTGAACTTATCTTCACAAGCTGAAGAGATGTGAGTGCTAACATCACATGTTGTGTGGTCATGTGTCACATGTCACGTGCACAGACCTTCTGTCTGGCAGTACTATGGGTAATGTCTCTTCTCTTGTGCACCTTAGAGCAAACAAGCAAGAAAAAAAATTGTGAAATGTGGCATTGTTGCAGTTTGAATTAGGAGTACAAACAATACCATTTAGGGGCCGATTCAGATCTGGGTCGGAAAGCACTCCGACTGATCCGGTCCAGGGTGATTTCCGACCGATCCGGACATCCTGCAGTCCGATCGAGCGAGTACGATGCGGCCGTATGCTGCCAGACTCGGTTCGATCGGACTCCCATAGAAGGCACTGGGAGCCGGTCGTACAATGCGTACATGGCCTCCCATTGACTGAATGGGTACGTCGCGGACAAGTGCGCCCCCCACAGTGGGTACACGTCAGTGCCATCTGCACCGTACATGCCTGTGTTGCGGAGACCCATGGGTCTTCACCTGTGTCTGAGTCATAAGGCTGCGGGTAACAGGGGGTCCGAAGCGGACCTCCAACTCCGGGAGCTATTGCGAGCCGGATTGCCGACTCGATGTGGCTGTCCGAATCGAGCATCGTACTAGCTCGGTCGTGAAACGTCTCCATTACGCGCCACGGTTAGCTTACGGCCGAGACGTACAGAGCGATTCGGACCCGGAAACGATTTGGATGGAGATTTTGCACTTGTTCTCATTGTACTACGACGTCCGGACCCGTGTACGAACAAGACGGAAATTCAGCCTCCGAATCCATTCCGCTAATGCCAAACCTGATTCGGTGCCCTTCCGACTGAGAACGGAATTGGCCGCTTAGTGTGGTTACTTAAGTTCTAAATAATTAACAACAATACAGTGTATCCATTCAAAAGGAAAACTATACAAACATAAAGTTCTATTTATAATCAGGAAGGATAAGAAAGAGCAACAACATACAGATGTAACTGTTTATGTGCATCAAGTTGAGATGTGGCATTCAGGGAGGTTCAAGAGACAATTGAATAATCCTTAGAGAAGAAATGCTCTTGTGCAGCTATGCACAAAACATCAAAAAATATAATTGCTGATATAGGAGGAAACTACTATGAGAAACCCATTGGGATTTGGGTGAGAATGAGGGGTACAGGTGAAAAATGTAAAAAAGTATACAATAATATAAAACACTGTTCGCACAGTACATTTGCAACTAGGCCTCAAGAATATTATTAAACTGATGTCAGGGAAAAGTATAAACACAAAAATTAGCACAAACAAAAAGGCTTAAGCCTCTACATACAAAATGGCTTTGAAAACTAAAAAAAGGATGGTTGCATAAAATGGCCACATGGTCAAACAATCAGCAAGGAGGCATTGTCCCAACAAAGCATGCATGCAGACCTATGGCAAAAGCACACTGGCTTAATGCATAAAATCGCTGCTGGCCATGTGGTCAAACAACAACAACCAGCAAGGATGCATGGCAACAACAAAAAACACATACAGGCCTATATCATAAGCACACTGGCTGGCATACAAAATGGCCACCAGCCACATGGTCAAACGACAACATCCAGCAAGGAGGCATGGCCACAACAAAGCACACATGCAGGCCTATTGCAAAATCACACTGGCAGGCTAAACAAAATATCAGTGAGCCACATGGTCAAACAACAACCAGCAAGGAGGCATGGGCGCAACAAAGCACACATGCAGGTCTATTGTAAAAGCACACCGGGTGGCAAAACAATAGGGCCACAAGCCACAAGGTCAAACATAAACCAGCAAGGAGGCATGGATACAACAAAGAACACATACAGGCCTATGGCAAAAGCAAACTTGCTGGCTACACAAAAGAGCCACCAGCCACATGGTCAAACAACAACCAGTAAGGAGGCATGGTCACAACAAAGAAAGAAATGGAGTCCTGTGGCAAAAGCACACTGGCTGACTACACACAATGTCCAAGTCCTTTGAGAGAGGGACGGGGTGAATGAAGGTCCAGCATACACATCCAAAATTGCAACATGTACTGCCAAGGGTATTCAGTTCCTAAGGAAGCCAAAGGAAGGACACAGGTTGGGAGCACCTGAGTTGTTAGAATAGGGGGTCTAATCCATCAGGAGCAAGAACCCCCACTCACCCCAGGAGTGTCATGCTTCATCATTGGCCAGCTCCTCATTGTGCTGGCGCTGCAATGCCCAACAGGCCCACTGGTGGACTCTTTGCAGGATTATTTTCTGTTGCCAATGTGCAGAATGAGATGCTGTGTGAGTGTGATGAAGTGAGTAGGTTGCTTGTGAAGAGTGTTAAAAATAACTAAAGCTAATCCAAAGTTAAAATGTTATATTAAAAACAAGTGACGACCAGGAGTGGATTCATTGGTCTATGTTAGCTCAAAGATTACGTGAAGGTCGACATGTTTCTTGCCTTTCTATTGTCAATGCTGATCACGACAATTATTCAGGAACTAATATAGGCAAGACAATTCAAGGGTGGGTTGGTCATTTTATGTGGTATATCAAGAACTGTACCCTACACCAATCACACAAAGTATATGGTATACATTATAACAATCAGTAAATAAAACGACCATGGTGGCGACGTGCTCAGTCCCCTCAGTCGCTAGTGGACTCCTGCTCAATGGTGACGGACCATAGCTGATGTCATCTGCTGCTGGTGTGCGACCTACCCATGACTCTGCTAGTGACTGAGCGGGCTGAGCAAGTTTCATCGAGATAAGGTTTAGTTACATAAAACTATTTCATTGGAACAAACAACATTGTATAGATATATACCTCTGTGTTTTTTGCATGTTTTTAACACAAGGGTTCTTGATACCATCTCTGAATATGCAATTAAACAAAAGTATCAAAAATAATTGTTTGTTCGGATGAAATTGTTTTGTGTTGTACAGATTGTACGTGAGTAAATCATGCTTCATGTATAATCTAATTGAGATTTGTAAAATATAAAGAAAGAAAATTAACTAAGAAAATAAAATAAAGAAAATAGTTTGATAAAAGACAAAATGCACTATCATAGTGGGTAATACACCCATGGCTAGCTTTAGTAGCAATTTGCTATTTGCCCCCATATGAAGTAACACAGGTCATGTGGGATGGTGCATCACCAGATATTGTTTTGTTTTTCTCCCTTGTCCCAGACCTCAATTGCGTGTTTAGGTGGTGCCTTTTTCTCATATAGAAGCTCAGCAATCAACCTATCAGCAAATAAATCACCACGGTCCTACAATCCTCTATCACTAAAGCCCATTTCCACCAGAATGGAAAATTGCTGACATGAAGCCACTGCTGAAGAAGATAGCTACCACAGACCAAGGGGAACTCAAGAACTACTGACCTATCTCCCTGCTCCCTTTCCCTGCCAAAAGTCATCAAGAAAGCCATCAACATCCAGCTCACCAGACATCTGGAGAACCACAGCCTTCTGGACCCCTCCCAATTAGGCTTCAGAGCTTACCACAGCAGAGAGACAGCCCTAATTACAGCCATGGATTGCACCATAGTAAGAACACAGAAGGTCCTACTCCTCGCTTCCTAAGAACATCACCTGTGGCGTACCTCAAGGCTCATCCCTCAGCCCAACACTCTTCAACGTATAAATGACACCCAACTCGTCCTCTTCCTGACTAATGACCCAACGACTACCAAGGACAAATAAAAAAAATGCATGAAAGAGGTGGCCACCTGAATGAACAACAACAGTCTCAAACTTAATACCGACAAGACAGATGTACTCATGTTTGGGAAATGCAAGGACACACTTGGAACAATAAATGGTGGCCAACTGAGCTAGGCCCAGCTACCAAACCCACCAAATATGTCTGCAACCTCGGCATCATCCTCAAAAGCCAGCTTGCCAGAGAGAAGCAGGTCAGCACCATCTGCTCTGCCTACCTGCTTCCTCACCCATTGAATGCTCAGGAAGTTCTTCAGATGGCTCCCACCAAACACCAGATGAACTGTCATGCGAGCTCTGATTGCCAGTAGCCTAGACTATGGCAAATCCCTCTACGTTGGAATTGCCACTCAACTCATGATGAAACACCAGACTATCCAGAACACTGCAGCCTGACTCATCCTCGGCCTCCCCAGGTGGACTCACATCACCCTACACCTCAGGAACCACCACTGGTTACCAGTTGTAAAGAGATGACAGTTCAAGCTGCTTGCCCACACTTATAGGGCATTACACAACAAAGGACCTGCGTACCTCAACAATCAGCTGAACTTCCATCTACCCACAAGGAGACTCTGCTCTGAATCCCTCTTCCTAGCAGCCACATGTCACATCTGCCAAACCAACAGCAGAGGCCGCTCCTTCTCCCATCTGGCGGCTAAGACCTGGAACAGCCCCCGCTGCCCCTCAAAGCATCTCCATCATTCCAGCAGTTCAGGAATTACCTCAAGAAGTGAATGTTCAACTAATAGGAAACCCGGAAGATAGCTCTTCCAGAGCTTTGATACCCTGACGGATGATGCAGTAGCACTCTACAAATCCAATTGATTGACTGATTGATTAATTCAGCAAAGCCAAAATGAAATTCAACTGCGCAAAAACATTTTTTGTAATTTAATCCAATACCATAAGTGGTCCAAATGATGTTTCAATTCAGCAGGCATCACAGAAACAGTTGTTTCATGCACACCAGACTAGTACTGGGCCTAGCTGGAAGACCCATTGGCAGACCAGGGCGCTTAGTGATTTAAATGAATATTGCAAATGTATGAGAAAAACATGGAGAAAATGTACTGAACTGTGCAACCTTTTTTCTTTACCAAAGACAAAAAATGACATGCAAAACATAACCAGGCCCCTACTGAAACTGCAGGCCACCCACCACAATACATTTTAAAGATTGAATAAAAGTAGAAGTAAATCCTGTGCATGTCCTCTATCAAACAAACACCACCCTTAGTTTTTGATGTCACAAAAACAAAGTCTTAAAATGCGGTGGTTAATATGCAGCACACAGTCTCAATGTTCTGTAAGCAATGGACAATCAGAGTGATTTCTAACTCCAAATCCAAATGACAGATGACCAGGAGGTGGATAAAGCATGGGGAGGAGCTTGCTGGACATGAACACAATGTCTCTTTGGAGCCTTGTATTAACAGCCTGGTGAAGGATTACGCACTCCATCAACTCATATTTTCCTTGTAGGGTTCCGGTGTGTTAAGCACTCCTGGCTGGTTCTGGTGTTGCTCGATTCCCTTGCTCCACACTGAGCACCATCTTTGAATGGGTTAGTGCCCTTAGTTTTCAATGATTTTATGGTTTATTGTCATAACTTTAATTTGCATTTTTCCTCATTCCAAGTAACTTTCTCTCACAGGGGAGTCTGTGTAGGGAAAGCAGTGTTGCCGGGCCTGTTATTTGCCCCCTGTTTATGTTAACCAACTTGTTTTTTTGTGTTGTATTTCTTTATTAACAATTTTGATATGGTACATCATAATTTTAATACCATCATCGGTCAAACAGAAACAATGGCCAGAAAAAATACCGTAAAGGCAACTCACATGATGTGTGCTTCTCATAAACAATAACCATAAGGGGGAGTGTGTGGGTGTGTGGAAGGGGAGAGGGTGTCCTGGGGAAGCATGCAGGGGGGAGATTAGCTGTTGGCCTACATACTCTATCAGGGTGTGAAGGAGGTATGGTCCTGATGCAATAGCAAAGTCATCAGAGACCTGGGGGACTCTAGGTGCAGTTAGTAACATGGGGCCATAATGGCCCCTGGTAATAAGGAGTGGTATGCAGGGGATGTTTGTCAATACCCAAGTAGATCTTAGGGGAAATGCTGTATCGGTATGTGAAGCTGGCCTTTGTCTGAGCTGCCTTGTCGGGAAAGGGGAGGTAGGGAAAAGGGTAGGGGAGCATGGAAGCGAGGAGCAAGGGGGTGAAAGGGTAAAGGAGGGAGGCCGCAGAGGAGGCAAGGGAGAGAGGAGGACAGGAGAGGTTATGAAAGGGACATGGTCATAGATGAGAGAGAATTGGGCAGGGGGAGAGATAGGAGGGGTAGAAGGTGGAGATGGAGAGGTATAGGGGGTGTTTGTACAGGGGGAGGAGAGCGTAAAGGTGTCAACAGACATAGGTGGGTGGATGGATGGAAATGGATGATTGAATGTGTGTCTGAGAAGACAGGGTGGTCAGAGGTGGAGAGTGAGAAATCCAGGGCCAGCTGTATGGGTCAAGGCTGTATGCGGAGAGGGGAAGTGAGGACTGTTGTTGTGTGCATGTCTGTGTCTGGTGTCCTTGCTGTAGCCAAGGCCAGGGACTCTCTTGTAGGGTTCTCCTGGGTGCTGCCTTCTGCGAACAAGAAAGGTGACCATACTTGAAGAAACCGGTCAGACTAATCCTGGAGAATGTAAATAACTCGCTCATGGGATACCATGTTGATCATGGCTGTTAGACACGCCTCTTGCAATGGTGGGGGTGGAGACCTCCATTGTAACAAGATACATATTTTTGCCTTGGCCAGTGCCGTGTGGATAAGGCAGCGTTGTGGTTTTGAGAGCTCTTGGGAGTGCCGCAGGTCATGCAGGAGGATGATGGCTGGGGCAAGTGGCTAGTGCAGGGACATATTAGCACTCAGGACCCTGCCTACGAAGGACCATAAGGGTTGTACTGATGGGCATTCGCATCAAATATGGGTTATGTTGCATTGTATAATGGTGCATCTCCAGCAGTTAGCATGTGGGAGTAGGCCTGCTCTATGTAGATTCGTTGGTGACCAGTGTCAGTCATTTAAAATCTTAAATAAACAGAATTTCAATCTTGCCTCCCGAGTGCCTCGGTCCAGGCCCTCTAGAAACTCTGCCCAGTCCACTTCTTCATATGAAACCGAAAGTCGGGTCTGCCATCTCGTGCTGAGGGTTTTCGACAAGGGTTGGGGGAAGAGGTGGGATGTAAACACCCCATATGGTCCAGATGTACAGATGAATTCGTACTCCTGAGGCGGAAGCCGGGAGCTGTACTTGTTGTTTTTAAAAATTTGAGTGTCACTATTTGGAAATTGTGTTTTAAACCCCCCTTACTTGAAGCAAACCAAGGTAACTGCGCAGCGGTTCCTAAACACGGAAAACGACCTCTGGCTGACGCCATTGCCGGCGTGCACCTAGGCCATGCCCCCTTTTAGGTCATGCCCCACCCCGCCTCCTCCTCCAATACAAAATGTGCCATTGGCGGAAGCGCAGCGGGCGCGCCGAAGGCGCGCCTAAGGCAAGCCCGTCTTCGCCCGTCCGCGCCAGGACGGGCCTAGGGCCAGATACCCTGGATTTTTCCACCCAACCTACGATAGCATACTCTAGTGACTCCCTGCACCTACTCAATCAGCCCCTCCAGCCTTCCTGCACTAACGTCCTCAATGGGGAGAGTTCCCATGCTCATTGTCCACACTGCCCTTTCAAATTCACTCCAGCAACGAAAACTCAAACTCCCCGGACTACTATCAAGATGGCCTTGCTAAACTGTAGATCCCTGCCTAAACATAGCCACGAAATACATATACTCCTAGAAGAAGAGCAATTCGAGATTCTGTTCCTTACGGAGACATGGCTCACTCCTGACTCGGACTCTGACATAGTTCAGGCGCTACCTCAGGGCTACCTTGTGCAACACCTAGACCGAGCGAAGGGAAAGGGAGGAGGGATAGCCATCATCTATAGGGACCAACTCTCATGCAGATTTCATGACAGTCCCCTCATGGACTGCGAACACGTTTACTTTAGTATTCAACTCACCCCCTGTAACTCACTTTCAGGAGTCCCTATTTATCGCCCTCCAGGCCCCCTGGGTCAATTCTGTAGTTCCCTCGTGGAATTTTCAACTGCCATCACCAGCACTTTGCCCAATCTGCTTATTCTAGGGGACCTCAATCTCCATTTTGATAAAAAGGAATGACAAAATTCCCTCAGAGCTGCTCCTAGACCTAGCCACTCACAATCTTCATCTTCAAAGTGACCAACCTACACATAGTCTTGGCCACTTACTCGATCCCATCTTTTGTAACATCAATGCTTGGAAAATAAACGCCCCGGTCCCTCTGCCCTGGTCAGACCACAGTCTCATCCCCTTTAGATGGGAGATCCCGACCACATCTACCCCCAACCATCCTCCCGGCAGACCGGCTCGCCCCTGGGCTAAACTAGACACCGAAAAATGGGAGCAAGCCTTGGATCACTACAAGCCCAGCCCTACGACCGCCCCCATAATAGCTGATGCGGAGTTTAGATCCTGGATTGAAAGCTCTCTCAATACCATCCTCCCAAAAAACTACATCAGGTAGCTCGTAGAAAAACTTCCACCCCATGGTTCTCCCAGGAGATCCGTCTTATGAAGAAGACATGCAAAAGGGCAGAGAGAACGTGGCGGAAAGACTTCAACCCCAAAAGCAAACAGGACTATAGGCTAGCTATACTCAACTACAAAAAAGTCTAGAAAAATACACAATCTGTCTTCTTCCAGGAGAAAATCAGTGCTGCATCCTGCTCATCAAGGGAGACTTTCCGAATTGTAAGACAACTTTTGAACACCCCAGAGCCCACATGTCCGATAGACCCCTCGGATAATTACTGTGACAAGCTTGCCACTTACTTTGACCTAAAAATTAAAAATATCCTTCAACAACTCCCGCCCATCACCCCTCTGGACCTACTATCTGAGCCCCCAAGTCAAGCCCACAATCCCAAAATCAGACTTGATACATTTAACCCGATAAGTAAGGATACCTTGTCTCCCATTTTTCATTCTCTCAAAAGTGGCTCTCCTTCTGACCCTGCCCCAGTCCAAATCCTAAAGCAAGTAGCATCTACCATCCTTGCACCTCTGGTAAAATTAATTAACACCTCCTTAGCAGTCGGAGTAGTACGCCCTAGCTGGAAAAAGGCGAAGGTTAGAGCTCCACTTAAAAGCCTAACCTAGACCCCCTCAACTTAGCCAACTTCAGGTCCATCTCCCTTCTCCCCTGCATCAGTAAGATGACAGAAAAATTCATAAATGCCCAACTGTCATACAACCTCGAATCCAATGAACTACTCAAAGCATCCCAGACAGGTTTCCGCCCTGGTCAGGGCACGGAAACAGCTATGGTGACGGTGATCGAGGAGGCTAGGAAGATCATTGACGCAGGAGGATCAGTGGCAGTGATCCTCCTGGACCTGAGTGCGGCCTTCGACACGGTCAACCATCACATCATGGCCCAGCGACTCAGAGACCTTGGGATAACTGATGTTGCCCTGTCCTGGCTAATATCATTTCTGCAGGACCGTTCCTTTCAGGTTATAGAGGGTAGTTATACATCTAAAGAGACCCCTATACGTTGCGGAGTACCACAGGGCTCCTCCTTGAGCCCTACGCTCTTCAACGTATATATGTCCCCTCTGGAAAACATAGTCACCACCCATGGTATTAAACTCTTAACCTACGCGGACGACACACAGTTGGTCGTCTCGCTCTCCCAGCAGGAGAATCATACCACCAACCTCCACTCCTGTCTGAGAGACATAGTTAGCTGGATGGACAGATCTCACTTGAAGCTAAATAGTGACAAGACAGAAATACTGGTGATGGGGAATCAATCCCACTTCCGTCCGGACTCTCTATGGCCCCCATGCATGGGTAAACCCCCACTCCCAAATCCGAGATAAAAGCCTCGGAGTATGGCTGGACCAAGACCTCACGATGCATACCCAGGCAAGGAAAACGGCCGGAGCCTGCTATGGGCTTATGCGGTCCGCCCGGAAAATTTTACCTCTCCTCCCCCTCCTTTCAAGGAAACTCCTGATCCAGGGCCTCATTTTGTCACGACTGGACTACGGTAATGCACTGTATCTGGGCACCCCGAAGAAAGTAACTACTAAACTACAGGTAGTACAGAATGTGGCAGCACGGATCCTTACCAACACCAGAAGCCGTTGTTCGGCCAAGCCAGCCATCAAAGCGCTTCACTGGCTGCCCATCCTGGAAAGAGTGCAGTTCAAGGCGCTCTGTTTAACACACAAAATCCTCAACGGGAAAGCCCCTCCTATCTTCAGAGACCTGGTGACCCCCTATACCACCTCCAGATCACTTCGATCCTCTAATGCCCACCTAACGCTAACACCCAAGATCAAGAGAACACGATCAGGAGGTCGGCGTTTCTCATACAACGCCTCCAGATTATAGAACTCCCTCTCTCCTGACATCCGCGCACAGCCCAACCTGTTGACATTTCGAAAATCTCTGAAAACCTGGCTGTTCCCATAAACTCTTCCTCTCATATTCCATCTGTACTTATTCAGCGCGGGGACGCTCACGGGCAGCCAGGCGCTCAAGAATCTGTTAACAATAACAATAACAATGTCACCCTTTTATGTTTTCCCCCAGTGTGCAGGTATAGTGCCTCTGGTGAGGCCGGCAATGACCGTGGCCCTAGGCACTTCCTCAGACAGTGCTTCCTTGGAGCTTCTTCCCTAGAACCAGGACCAGCAAAGTAGTGCTGCATTGCGTGCACACAGCCAAGGACAGTGGCAGCCAATCAGATCCCCTTCACTAAGGCAGACCAGGAGTACATAGAGAATTGCTTTGAACTATGCAGGTTAGCCCAGCCATAGGCATCTCACACACAATACCTCTTAGTTGAAGCAGCCAAAAGAATGAAGGCCTTGATGATCATTGCCGACAGTATAAGGGAGTTAGGACCATGACACGCACATGCCTGCTGGGTTCCCCGAGAAGGACGGAGGTGCATAGGGGTAATGGAGTTAGCCGCCGGAGCATATGTACTCCCGAGGTCACTTAGCTTAGCCCCTATCAAAACTATGGCACCTCCACATGTCAAGAGGTGGCATAGATGTGCTTGCCTGGAACTATGTGGTGTACTCCACACTCCTGAGGCCCCCTTCCTGCTGCTAAATGCGGTATCCAGGTGTGTAGCCACCATAGGACATTCAGCACATAGAGTAAGTAGAAAACCACCCCAAGGAAGTGTCCCCACCAACCACATGTGGAGGGACCCCAGGCTGGGGATGGATAGGCAGCCACATGGCTCCTCCATACAGCAGGCTACTGGGAAAGGACAGGGGCAAACCCAGATAGACAATGCCAGGTTGGTCCTAGACAAATTGGAAAAGAGCGCTCTTGAGAGGGCTGCATTGGCCTCAATCGTACAAACGGCATTATTCATGAAGGAGTCTCCACTGCAAAATGCCAGAGGGTTTCAACCCAGTTATAGCGCCAGAGGTCAGGGGGGTTGACAGCAGCTGGACCTCAGAATGTGTTATTATTGGCACCTGAATGGACCACATGGCCTACAGATGCCACTTTAAAGCATATCATGAGCAGAAATTCATGAATCTGGGTCAGTCCTGGCAAAATGCCCAACCTCAAAACTAAGCCCCAGGTTACCTGAATACACCTTACGCTCAGCCACATGGAGGTCAGACAGCCACTGCATCACCACGGCAAGGAGTCAGGGGCTGTTCCAATATGTGGCAACAGCAGCAACAGCAGAAACAGATAGGGACCCCAGATCAGCAAAGACTGCAGCATGGAGGGTTAAATGTCTGGGGAGGCAATGGCTTTCTACAATCACAAAACCCACCTACGCTGTCAGTTCAAAACTCCTGACGCAGAACATACACTTCATGCACACCTCAAAACACATTTCAAAATAAAGGCTAGTAAGACAAGATTAGGAATTCCAGGTTTTTACTTGCATTCTGGAAACTCAGGACTGCTGTATGTAGTATTGATCAGAAATCCACACTAGAGTCCCCCATTTGAGTGCCTGCAGGGGTGTAGGCCTCACTCTGTTCCTGATGCCCCAGGGCTGGGTTGGCTGGCTACGCCCTGGGGAGGGCATTCTGCTGACGGGACAGGGCGGCTCCCCATCCAGCGCATAAAAGCAAGCACCCAAGTCCCCTCAACCAAGTCCAGTTGATATGGGTCTCAATTACTAGATCAAAAGGACCCTGTACTCGGACTCCTGGCGTGGGTCCAAAAGTTCTTCATGGTGTATGGTCCAAACCACACCCAAAAGCCTTCAGGCCAAAGGAGGCCCTTTCTCAGTTCCAAAAGGAAACAATGTTCTAGTGCCAAGAGACAGGTTTCTCAAACACTTGGAATGATAAAGACCTCAATAATGTCCATATCACTTTCATAAACCTCCGTCCAGTTGCAAAAGTTTTGTTTGGCACCGATTCTGCAGGGATATACATCAGAAAACTCGGTTAGCCCAGTCCATTACCCATATTGGGAGAAACTCAATGAGGTCTGGCTTAACAATGAACTCTCTATTTAGCAAATATTCCTCCTCTCCCTTTCCCTCACACTTCTCCAAACACCCAAACCTGCTTGTCAAGTCATACCCCTCCAAAACAACAAGGGTAGCATGTCACCAGTTGGAAGTCCCTGGCCACAGCTGGGGATAGCACGCCCAAATTCCTGGATGGGGTGTAGCTGAAGGAATTGTCGGTGCTGGGAAGGAAAGAGTCTGCAAAAATCCATCACAGCTCCTTGCAACCTATGCAGAAATAGGCTCACCACTGTATCTGACCTAGCAATTACACTGACATGCACAAGGCCTTACATACACATTCTAGGTGAGCAAATCAGCCCAATTGCAGACACCTCCACATCAGAAAAACATGGGGGCTGCGGGACAGCTCTATGACGCCCTCTGGTTCACGGAAATAGAAATGACCAAATCAAACAAAAACCTAAGGACACCCAAGATACTAGCAAAAACAAGCCCAAACCTAGCCCAAAAAGAACCCTCTAGACAAAGGGCATAGTCTAGACACCTGGTGTCATTAAGGAGGGTCCCATTGCATGCCACTTGCATACTCTATAAGAGTACACACATGACCGAAGAGCACTCTGCAACCGCCAACAGCACCTAATTTTGCCACACACCTACTTTACACATCACCCAGTGCACATGTAGGTCAAAAGGCACACCCTCCACTCCTTCACTAGAGAAGGTAGGATATTAGAAGCATAGCAAACACCTATAAGACCATCAACAGGCTTACAGAAACCACCTTAACAAAAGACATCCTTTTTAGTCATGGTGAGAATCGATGACCCATAAAGCAAGAATTAAGGTGACCCATGAATAAACACCCATAGTCTTCAAAAAGGTAGACACTCCAATGAGGGTCCACCTTATGGTGCCCCTCTAAAGATAACACGTATGAATGTAAAAGCATGAAAAATGATAGTCACAGGAATCCAGAAAATTGATTGATGATGATACGTAAGGATGCAAATGTTTTCTGAACTTAACCAACATACAACAGCTCTTCTCCAACAGGTCTTCAATTGAGTCACCAAAGTGCACCACCCTTACCGTGGCCCACCACCGCTTCAGCATCCACTTCCATAATCCTAACAAGTGTGCAAGTTAAAGACCTCAAACTTTTATCAGGTCAAAGGTCTCGAACATTCGTCACAAACTTTTCCACTGAACTCTTTTGAACCTTTCCAAAGTACAGACATTCCCCAATCACCGGAGCACTACAGACATCTTTCCTGTATACATCCTTTTGACCTATAATGTTCAACAAGTTATACATTATTGTACAATTGTATACCATCGGTTTACTGTGGGTGTTGCTGTATTCATAGATTACCAAAGGTCTGCATAGTCAAATGGAGTCCACACCAACATTTGCACAGCGCTTGTGTAGAGACCTCTCCCATGTAACGTATAAATAAACTGAACCCAACGCCAGTATTCCATGCGGACTATACTACTCACTCTTACACATGGTATCAGAACATGTCCGTCATGGGTGCCCAGACATCAGCCAGGTCATGGTATGTCTTCTCACTGATACCAAATGCATTAGGCACAGACCGGCTTTACTTGTCCCAAGAGATAGCTCCTGAAAAATCGAAATGCCTTCTCCACCCGTACCTATGTAGGATTAGGGCCAAGATATGACCCAACAGAGTAGAAACCCAAAGAGTTGTAGTGAACGTGAACCATTACGAGACTAATCCCACAGCATAATACCTCTTCACTGATCCTAACGAGATTCTGATCCTAACGAGATTCAAACAGAGCTAGATAGGATGTGCAAGAGGGGCACCATGGGAATGATATTGTTTGTCTCCAAGACTTTCCAGAAAAGAGATTCTTGGAGGTTGCAAACCCATCACACCAGTACACAAACACATCTGCTCCCATTTTCATCTATGGTCCAAGGGTGGCCCTTAGCGTGTCTAGGTCAGTCTTCTTTATTAATACATGGATGCCAGACATGGAGTTATAGTGTAGGGCCATCCACCCTGATGATTTGAAGGGAAATGAGTCTCGTAGGGGAGGGTCAAACACCAGCCTAGATAACCCATCTCAGGAAATATGGGATTCTGAGATAAATAGGTAGACTTGGTTGGAAGGTAAGGGACAATCCCTAATTGTACTGAAACTTACATTGTAATCCTTGTGTTTCAGAGGCAAAGGAATGATTCCATTCAGCACAAATGAGAATTGTGGTTCAATACTGCATGTACCGGACATGCAATGGGGCACCTCCACGCAGATGGATATAAACTGGCAGTGCAGCGAGTTTGCCTACACCCAGTTCATTCCTAGATGGCATGGCCTGTGCTCCCTGATCACCATACACACCCCTACCCTGCTCATTCTTGGAGGCGATCTATCAGAGTTGTACAGAAGAAAACATCTCTGTTGCATCAGGCTCAAGAGAAAATACCTATTGATTATTTTGGCCTCAACTCAGTTCAAGGACATTCCAGAAGAATTCAGTCTGTTTTCCGCCACACAAAGTCAATGCAGAAGGGTGCATACCCTCCTCCACCGTGCAGACAAATGCAAATTCCTGCTGGTTGCAAATAACCAGATGGTAAATGATAAAAATCATGAGCACTACTGACCTCGGCATTAATGCAATCAAGAAGAACTAAGAGTCCTTCGACCTCATGGTGATGTACATCAGTAAGTGTTGGACATGATGACCACAATGGAGGGAGGGATGTGTGGCAAGATCGGTTCATCCTGTTGCATGTTCATTCCAGGCAAAGATATGAACAATGGGACTATGACTATTGCTACTCAAGCACTGTATCATTTGTAAACCAACATGCGTAAGGAGGGAGGTGCCCCTGAGCAGGGCTGGCACATCAGTTAGTTCTCCTTGTTCCCCTGGTGGATCAGAGGACTTTGTATGTCATTGCTGCCTATTCTCATTGTTGTACTGTTTTTTTGTGCTTCCCTATAAGTAGGGGTTTCCTGGTGTAAAAGAGCAGTCCTCAAAGTGGGTAAAATGCAAGTAACTAGTGAAGTAGTAATAATTAAACCTAAAACATGACAATCCCCTAATAATGTGACTGTCATGAAGTATGGTGTAATTGATGTAGTTGAAAGTTCAACTAGAAGAGGAATGTTGATATTGAGGTATGCAATGATACATGTGTGCAAGAAAATGAAATCGAACCACTGTTGTCTAAATCACCCAATATGACCTCTCCATCTACCTCAAGTCAGAAATACGTGGTCAGGCAGGCCCTGCAATGTGGGTCTGAGGGAACCTTTTGACAGTTCACAAGTGTGGTGGCACATACCCAGCAGAACAAATGTGTGAACAGGGAAAACCTAGATTAGTTCCACAGATAGGCACCAACATCACAAGGGTCGGGGAGGTTAGCCCCAATTAAATTTACATGGCCAGAGGGCCGTGCGTTTCCAAAACACCATAAAGATAAATGTCACATGAAGTTAGGAAAACTCAGCAAATCAAGGCACAGCACACACAGCATACGCAGTTATCACTTGCTCCCCATGCCAGACATCTGGACATGTTACACACTGGCCCGCATTGTGTCCATGCAAGATTGGGAGCCACTTCCATTTGTTATCAAGTGGAAATAATTTATGGTTCAATGAGTAGGCCCACATTACTCTCCCTACACTGGATCTATGAATTGTTTTATGATGGTCCAGGAAATGTATTTAAAGACACTCAAAACGATTGTACTTTAAGGTAGTCTTCAGATCTGTTTCAATAATGCTGTACTCCCAGCCTGAGGGGCCCATTAGGATGGCGGACGGAAAACCACCCCGACCGCCATGGACACGGAAAACAACCGTCCGCCGGGTCCGTGGATAAACCGGCCGTCAAATTAGGATCAGCCGCCAAAAAAAAATGACCGCAGAGGTAGCGGGTGAATAAAAAACGCCTGACGTGGGCGGTGACGATAAAAAATAAAAAACCAACCACGGCGGTCAGAAACGCTGCGGAAAAGCTACAACCCACCGCAAGCATAGCTGAGACACCGCATGGGAAATTAGGAAATCCTTGATGGTCCCGCGGTACGATCCGCTGTTTCCGACCGCTGCGGTCGCACACTGGAGAGAATGGGAGAGCCTGCGGAAGAGCTGCAGCATAGCCACCGCAGCGGACGATCCATACAAAACATGGCGGACGATGCAAAAACACCACAACAAAGGCAAACATTGCACAAATCAAACTAGCCATGCCCCCTCAAAACACCAAACACATCACAATTAAACAAACAACTGCCAAACAGAAGCATACAATTTCCAGGACAACTCCCACAACACACCTGACAGCAAAACCTCATTGGGACACACCCACATAACTGAGTATAAAACCAGCCCCTTCACTGACCACAATCCTGTGCAACACTCCAGAAGAGAAGGGCATACACCAGACCTGACAGGAGAGGCAAGAGAACACAGCACACTCACCACCACCATCACACCAGCACCAACAATCCCCAGCACATAACACACCGCACACACAAACACCACACCCACCACCCACACCCTTGAACCCACAAACACTTTGCATATTACACACCATGGCATCACAGAAAATGCCCAAATTCACAGAGAGTGAGTTGACAGTCATGGTAAATGAGATAGTCAGAGTGGAACCACAACTGTTTGGTAGCCTGGTCCAACAGACTCCATTAGCCACAAGGACCCAATTGTGGCAAAGGATAGTCCAAGGGTCAATGCAGTAGGAAACACCCCGCTATCCAAGAAGGAGATCATGAAGCAGTGGCAGAATCTCAAGAGGGTTGTCAAAGAGAGGAGGAGCAAGAACTGGGAGCTGGCTAACCAGACTGGCAGTGGCCATCCCATCCCTCAGAAAACATTCACACCAAGGGAGGAGAAGGTGCTTGCCATACTGCATCCAGAGAGTCTCACAGGAGTATCCGGGGAGTGGAGGCTGGTAAGTATAAACAAATGTCCACAACACACTGATATGTACTTTCCTGCACAACCAAAACCCCATTGTCTTGTACACTCTCACCTCACAGATATGCAGCCTTGGAGGTCTGTTTGGGGGGAGGGAGGTATGTACCACTATTCCCACCATGCCCCCAGTCCCACCCCTAAGCAGGATGTAGCACACCACACCAACCCAGAAGCAGTTTGCAGCCATTGTATTGTTCACCCTCACCTAACAGGTAGGTAGCCATCTTGCCTGGGAGGTCTGTTTGGGGGAGGGAGGCCAGTATCCCAATTCCGACCATGCCCCCTGTCCCACGCCCGAGCAGGATGGACCACTCCCTCACCCAGAAGCACATGAAAGCTATTGCAGTACACCAAACAAACTAACAGGTAGGTAGCCATTTTACCAGGGAGGGCTGTTTGGGGGAGGGATGCCTGTACCACTATTCCCACCATGCCCCCTGTCCCACCCCTAAGCGGGATGTAGCACACCACACCAACCCAGAAGCAGTTTGCAGCCATTGTATTGCTCACCCTCACCTAACAGGTAGGTAGCCATCTTCGCTGGCAGGGTATTTGTGGGTGGGAGGCCTGCACTACTACTCCTACCATGTCCCCTATCCCACACCCCTGCAGGATGGATCACTCCCTCACCCATAAGCTCTTGGAAGCCATTGTAGTGCTCCAAACAAACTAACAGGTAGGTAGCCATCTTCACTGGCAGGGTGTTTGTGAGTGGGAGGCCTGCACTACTACTACCACCATGCTCCCTGTTCCACCCCTAAGCAGGATGGAGCACACCACACCAACCCAGAAGCAGTTTGCAGCCATTGTATTGTTCACCCTCACCTACTAGGTAGGTTGCCATCTTGCCTAGGAGGTCTGTTTGGGGGGAGGGAGGCCTGTAGCCCAATTACCACCATGCCCTCTGTCCCACACCCCAACAGGATGGATCACTCCCTCACCCAGAAGCACATGGAAGCCATTGCAGATCACTAAACAAACTAAAAGGTAGGTAGCCATCTTGCCTGAGAGGTCTGTTTGGGGGGAGGAAGGCCTTTACCACTATTCCCACCATGCCCCCTGTCCCACCCCTTATCAGTATGTAGCACACCACACCATCCCAGAAGCAGTTTGCAGCCATTGTATTGTTAACCCTCACCTAAGTGGTAGGTAGTCATCTTGCCTAGGAGGTCTGTTTGGCGGGAGGGAGGCCTGTTCCACTATTGCCACCATGCCCTTTGTCCCACACCCCAGCAGGATGGATCACTCACTCACCCATAAGCTCTTGGAAGCCATTGCAGTACACCAAACAAACTAACAGGTAGGAAGCCATCTTCACTGGCAGGGTGTTTGTGAGTGGGAGGCCTGCACTACTACTACCACCATGCTCCCTGTCCCAGCCCTAAGCAGGATGTAGCACACCACACCAACCCAGGCGCAGCTTGCAGCCATTGTATTGTTCACCCTCAACTAACAGGTAGGTAGCCATCTTCGCTGGCAGGGTGTTTGTGGGTGGGAGGTCTGCAATACTCCCACCATGCTCCCTGTCCCACCCCTAAGCAGGATGTAGCACACCACACCAACCAAGGCGCAGTTTGCAGCCATTATATTGTTCACCCTCACCTAACAGGTAGGTAGCCATCTTCACTGGAAGGGTGTTTGTGAGTGGGAGGCCTGCACTACTACTCCCATCATGCTCTCTGCCCCACCCCTAAGCAGGATGTAGCACACCACACCAACCCAGGAGCAGTTTGCAGCCATTGTATTGTTCACCCTCACCTAACAGGTAGGCAGCATGTACGTGCAGCCACACATCTGCCACCAATTAGATGGTGCCATATGCCAACACCAGCCTTTTCCATGGCCAAATATGCACACTGACCCCACTGGACACGCACAGTGTGCACACAGGTAAGCAAAGGGAACGTCACAGATAACAAAGAGTCACACACCAATGGACATGCACAAGGTAGACCGTGCACAACCATGCACAGCACACACTGATGAGTACATTGCCATGTGGACAAATCCGCAAGGAGCATGTAAAATCACAGAAAGCATGTGTGGGCTCATAAATCCAAATATGTACAGTACAGGTCAAAGTCATGCAGTACAATACAATGGCCACACCATGGCCAGATCTGATGTCAGCCAGGGCATACGAAGCAACATTGAGCGAACCATATAATACATTTGTGCTGGTCCCTACATGGCAACTGGTCCTTGTGAACATGATCACAGGACGATTTGCATGCAATGCATCGACATCTGACAACATGTACGAGTAATGTATGTACTCGAGCCAGCTGCACCATTGTGTGCCGTCTGACTATTTGCCGGCGGTGGCGGCCCCTTCTGATAATCAATTGCCGGGCCTGTCCTGCTGCCCCCTTGTGCAAAGACTGCGCGGTGAGAGACAGTGAAAATCGGGAAAGCGAGGGGATGGGCGGGCGGACCTGTTAGCCCCCCCCCTCATTGAGAGCCACGGAGGGGAACGGCAGCCCTACCAGCACCTACCATCACCGGGAACCACCGGGAACTACAACTCCCAGGAGCACCGGGGCAGGCACAGCGGGAGCAACGTGGACAGCGCGCCCGGTGGTGCATTAGGAGCAGGGCACGCCTCCCGAGTAAGTGCCCCGATTCCCATAAACTATATATTTTGGAAACCGAGAAGCTATGTGAGTGTGTGTGGTTTATGACATTTCTGAACGCCATTTTATCTCGAAACTTGTGCCCTATATTCGTAATAGCTGCCAACAATGTCAAAACAAACCTCTCTAATGGATAACTATTTGGTTGAAGTTGTTAGTAGGATTAACAGTGACAGAAGAAAATCCTTAGGTCAAGGCAATCTACCACCGGATTTATCATTGGATCCTACTATCGAGGTTAACACTTCTTCCACTGTGACAATTGAGCCTGAGGACACCAGTTGTAACATTGGAACTACCCCCGCAGAGGTGCTAGATGACTCTATCCCTGTGGATGACCAATCTGATAACCCTGATGGTACTCTACAACCATGCACAAGGGCTACACGTTCCATGAGAACATGTAGGAAATTAACTACCAAGCGGGGAGGCCATATGACCAGGAGGAAAAAGGAATCCTCACCTAAGAAAAATGTTTGTGATAAAGGGACTTTGACTAAAGACAATTGTGTTACTATTAATACTGACCAATTTGATTCATTAGTGGGTTGTATAGATGGAAAATTGAAGTTGATTGTTGAACCGTTACTTGCCAAAATTGATGCCCTAGCAGCTGAAGTATCTAGATTGGGGTCCCAGCTAGATGTGTACGCAGCTAAGATAGTTAACACTGGACCAGCTAGTAAGGATGCCATTAGTATTCAATCTGCCCCAAAGCCAGCTAAGGGGAGGTCTTGCTCTATGAACAATGTTACATCTGGTTCCAACATGGATAGTTTGCAGGTCCCATCTGCCTTGCCAAGTACGAGCACGTTACCAGCACGTAATTTAGACAGGGTAGGGCAGGTGCCACCTGCGACGGTTGCGGCTGCAGGTGTGGGGTCTATAATGGGTCCTATTCGAAAAAACACTACTAACCCCTAAGACAGGCGGGGCAGTGCAGGCACCAGCAATACCGGCTGCGGCTGCTGGGTATGTAGGGGCATCTGTTGGAAACAATCGCTCGGTAGATCTTCCACCTGAGTGTGTACCCTACGTAGTGGTTTTAACCAATGTTCCCTCCTTAGCACTTAGTCAAGCCTTATCATCCCAAGAGCCGCGGGACTCGTTAAAGAACAAAACGGTCTCCTGGCTACATAGTCATTGTGGGTTTCCAGTTAATATTTTGGATCAAATTCTATCTACCAGAAGGGTTAACTGAATTGGCAACACTAGAAAGAACTGCGGGGGAGACTGTGTGATCGTCAATTTTAAATACCCCCAGCATGTTGCGACGGTCCTGCTAAGAGCTGCTGCCATTACACAGTATGAGACCGATGTAACTGCACGCCCTTTGGGCTATTTTTATAACCATCTTAATAGGATTCCACCTGCCAATAGCAGAGATAGGGCATTCACCCCTAACTCAGTACCCAATGGTGAGAGATTTTTTCAACCTACCCCTAAGTTTGTATCTAATGGGGATAGATTTTCCATGCATACAACAAACTTTACACCCTCTAGTGATAGATTTCTCCAACCTAACCCTAACTTTGTACCTATTGGCGACAGATTTTTTCAATCAACTCACGGGATGGTCTATGAAGTCCCGGTCCAGAATAGGTATCAAACTCCTAAGCTCCCTGGACCAGAATGATTGACTTCATAAGGGATCTGTGCTTTGGAGGGACGTCATCTGGGATGCCAATCTGAATAATCCTAGTGAAGAAAAGGTGGTCGCTGAGAGCCAACATACTAATGATATTGTGGGCAATACGAGTAGTAGGACAATAGTAACCTGTGTGACTGAGATTGACGAGGACCTAGGGAAGGCTGTAGGTAGTTACATAGGGAGGTCAGTGATTGAACGAAGTAGTAAAGGCAATAATCGCAACAATGTACATGGCATTCCAAATAGTGACTGTACAATGGGGATTTCTATTGTTAGCTGGAATATTGCTGGATGGGCCTCAAAGGTAGACAAATTGGAGTGGGAGGTCATTGTTAGGTCCTACGACATCCTGTGTCTACAGGAGACATGGTGTGTTGTTAAACCTAGTTTCGAAGGGTACACATGCTATAGTCTAGAAGCTACTGAATCAAGGCATGGCAGGGCGAAGGGAGGACTACTTTTTCTTATTTCTGTAGATTTAAAATTGACAATTATTAAACATTTGTTAGTTGAACCCCACTCACAAATTCTTTGGGTACGTGCTCAAGATGGGACTGATGTGCTTTTAATAAATTTCTACAACAACATTTTTAACAACTTACGGCACAAAGTGAGAGAGGAGTTACACTGTGCCCTCATGAAGCTGATATCTGAGGTAAAATGCACTTTTACTTATATTTGGTTAGGGGATTTTAATTTAAGAGTCTGCAGTTTGTCCTCCTCCAGGGCATGCGGGATTCAAACCAATAGCGGGGAGAACATGATGCATTTCCCACACCATGCCTATGGGGAGGCTATCAATAACGTCATGGCTTCCTATGATTTAGAGCTAGTGAGTACTGACCTGGGGGTAGTGAGAGTTCAATTCCAACCTTTAACCACTTGGCTGCTAAGGGGTTTTCCCCTCCTGCGCTGAGCTTTGATGTTTCCCATTATACATGACGAGTTGACCTTGTCATGAGCACAGCTCCAGTGTGCCTCATGACGAGTTCACCTTGTCATTAGCATGCAAGCGGAATAGCGGATCCACTATCGACCATATTATGGTCTCATCTAGTTTGGTACCTCACTGCCTGACTAAGGTAAGGGATGCTTCCGCCCTGAGCGACCACAATTATATCACAATGCAAATAACTACGTGGAAGTGCAGAGTAGAATTGCCAACAAGAATTTTGGATGACATTGAGCCACACAGGGCTAATGGGACTAGGCTTAGGTGGAAAGGGGAGAAAGCAGCCATAGTGGAACCAATAATTGTAAATAAATGTCTGGCAGACATCGATATTATCTTGACCCCAGGATGTCCGCCTGCTTCTGTTATGACTCATTTTCTTAACATTAACACCGTTATTAATAACATCTTTACGGGGACTCAATCAGGAAGAAGCGGAAAAAGGATCGGATGGTTTGACCATACCTGTACGACCCTTCTCTCGCAACTTAAACATGCTTTAGCACTTACCCCAAGAGACAAGAATAGAGTCAGACTTTAAAGAACTGAATATAAAAAGGCGCTTTCCAAAAGGAAGAAGAAATTACAGCAGGAAGCCTGGGATCACCTATCCAAGGCAGTAGAAACCGCTGACAGTCACCTGTTTTGGTCCACTGTTAACTCCCCTTTCCTCCAAGATGATAAAAATCCACAGCTCTCCTCCAACGTTGGTAGCGAGGAATGGGTGAAACACTTTTCCATAATTTTTCAGGATAATACCCAGTCACCCGATGAGCAAAGGCTTTGGCCCGTGGTGCCTATAGATATCACCCTGAAGGAAGTGGAAAGTAGTATTAAAAGTAGTTAGGGTGGTAAGGCCCAGGGGCCAAATGGAGTACCAATTGATGTGTTCAAGGCTCAACCGAAGCTTTGGGGGCCAATACTTACCTTGGCACTCAATGCGGCAGTAACCACCTTGATCCCACCTTCTTGGGGTGACTCCATCATTGTACCCATTTATAAAAAGGGAGATAAGGCATCAGCCTGCAATTACCGGCCGATTAGTCTGCTGGATTCATCGGTTAAAATCATGAGTCGAATACTGTTATATAGATTAGAAGAGTGGGCGGATGAGAACGGGATTCTTGCCAATTCCCAATAAGGATTCAGGAAGGGACGAGGGACCTTAGATCAGTGCCTAAACCTAGAGTTATTGATTGGCAAGTATACTAGAGCCAAGCCTGGCAATATTTATCTTTCCTTTGCCGACCTTAGCAGTGCTTTTGATTTAGTACCCCATTCACTCCTGTGGTCAGTTTTGCTTGATATGGGTGCTCCTAAAGAAATTATCTTTTTTCTTGCAAGATTGTATAGTAAGATGCAAACATGTGTCCGCTATGGGGTTAGCGGGGAGTGCACCCCAAATTTTAATGTCAAACGGGGAATTAGACAGGGGTGTGTTCTTGCCCCCCTGTTGTTTACCCTTTTTATTAATGAGGTTGAATCTGCCCTGAAAAGTGTCAAAGCTGATGCCCCACAGGTTGCTGGGAATAGTGTTCCAGTACTGCTCTATGCAGATGATGCGGTGCTCCTGCCCCGAACACCTGTTGGCCTGCAGCGCTTGATGGACAGGTTCACTGATTTTATTGGGAGTAGGAGACTGCTGATTAATGAAAACAAAACCCACACTATGACCTGCGGGACAAAGACGGGGAAAAATTGTGCCTTTTTTATAGAAGGGGTAAAAGTAAAGCATGTTAATAGTTTTTTCTACCTTGGGGTAACCTTTTTCAGTGATGGCAGTTGGGGGCAAGAATTAACCAATGTTAGGAGCAAAATGAGCAAAAGCGCCTATGGCGTTTTTAAATTTGCCTCCAAGCTGGGGGACAGGCGAATCAAAGATATGACGGAGATCTACAAGGCGCGTAGTGTATCCATCGCACTCTATGGGGCGGGCCTTTGGGGCAACTGCAATATTGAGTGTTTGCAGAGGGAAGAAAATAACTTCCTAAAGAAATTACTGTGTCTCCCTAAATCTGCTTCAACAGAGTTGATCCATAAAGAGGTAGGGCTTGCTTATTTGGGCGACCTTGCTTTACTTAGGCCTCTACTACTTTATCGAGCTATTTGGCTCAAGGAAGAGACTGTGTTTAATCAACTTGTAATTAGGGACTGCCTTGGTTTAGATAACTGTTTGATGATACCATGGCTTAAATATGTTGTGGATTGCTACCAGAGTATCTTTAAAATTAACCTGTTGCTAGATCATTGCCCCCCTAGAGGTCTTGCCATGCAGGACATGAAAAATTCTTTTAAGCTATACAGAGCTCAAAAACGCTCAGTTGTGATCAATTCCCTCGTCACTGTTAATCTTTATAATAAGTATATTGTTACCGAGGGATTCCAGAATTATCTGAGCGTGGCAACTAGGCTTTCGCACAGATTTGTTGTGACTAGACTAAGGGCTGGAATTGCCCATGCTTTGGTGGCCTTCCCACATCAAAAAAAGCACCCGGTTGGCCCATGTCCCTGCGATGGGCATTCTAAACAAAGCACCCTGCACTTTATGCTCATTTGTACATTGTACCAGAATGTAAGGATCACATATCTGAAACCAGTATTTCTTAGGTATGGTATTCTTACTGTGGATGATGGAATGTGTTTATTATATAATATGGACTGCCCCTATATATGTTTTTATGCTGCGAGTTTTATTTGTAAATCTATGGATTTTAGGAAAAGTATAATCTTTTAAACATTATTTACCTGTATTTTATCCTGTTGCATCTTGCTATGTGCTTTTATGGTAATTAATTATTATGAACCGAATAAAGCTTCATGAAATGAAAAAAATGAAATGTACCTCTGCATCATGTCATGAGGCACAATTTTACATATAGCAAAAGATGTGAAGATCAGTCAATTGTGCACTGTTCAGACACTGGATGACACACAGCCTTCAGAATTCGTGCTGAGTGCACAACACTGACCATTCCCCATCTAATCCACAGGTGACCAAGAACTTACTGCTGAGGACAACAGCAATGACCAGCAGAGCCAGTCTCCACCCCCGGTACATGGACTCTCGGATGTAGACTCTCAGGATTTTCAGGATGATGAGCTCAAGGCCGGTCCATCTGGTGTGCCAGGGAGTACCAGGTTCCAGAACCCCATCCTCCCAACCACCACATCTGCTGCAACAACAGCATAGCAGGTCCCTTCTGTTACAGCCTGTGCGTTCACCACCACCGCCACCACCACCACCACCACCACCACCACCACCACCAGTGCCGCCTGTAACACCTGCCCTGTCCCAGGGGATGACCAGCCCACACCAACAACTGTGGATGGCAGGGAGAGTGTGCATGGACCCATAGTGGCGAGGCACCAGGTCCGTGGCAGCAGGGCAGGTGGGAGGACCAGAGTCCACCTCAGACATCAGGACTTTGGGACCCCATCCCTGGATCTCTTCACCATAGTCATCGGGGCCTACAAACAGGTCCAGGGACAAAGTGGCCGGTCTGAAAAACTCTTACGCAAGCTCATCCTACTGATGAGGTCTATCGACACCCGCATGGGACAAATGGTGGACCTCATGGGCCAGCAAGTGGCGTTACTGAGGGACAAGCCTGCATCCCAACCAACACCTCCACCCCCCTCTGGTGTGCTGCACGATGACAGTTCACCATCCTCCCCTGCGGCCACTGAGAGTGGTGAGTCCTCACACGCCGCTAGCACCACAGCAGGGCCCACCCCAGCGATACGACCAAGGGGTCGTCCAAAGAAGAGCCTGGGAGTCTCTTTAGGCAAAGCACCAGCCAAACGCCAGTCACAGAGCCAGCCCTGATGGCAACCCTCTTCCCCACTGAATTGACTGTTTGGACTGTCCTTCCCCACACTGCCTTGGGAATAACACCTGTCTGTTGGACTTGGTCACCACATCAATGTGGTGTCCATTCATTCATCTCATTTACCATGACTGTCACCTCTCTGCTACATCACCACCTTCATTTTAATCTGCCCACCCCCTCACATGTCAACTTTGTAAATAAAATAACTTACACACTCTCATCATGTCATCTTTGTCTTTAGTGCAAGATGTACAGTCTTCAAGATGTCCATAATGTATCAGAAAGATGTACTGTATGTAGGAATGGATACATTTGAGGCACCTAGGGAAACACAACAGAACAACATTCAGCACGAGAAGCACCCAGCAGAAACAACCCAAGCGGGCTCGCCCGCAGACACGATCCCCACAGAAGAGCAAAGCCAGCCCAGAATGCAAAGACAAGAGCACCTCAGGGAAGAGCAAGGCCAAAAAAGCAAAGAAGCAGACATCAGGCTCACATGCCCCAGAGGCATCTCCAGCGAAGAACTCTCCTGTCCCTAACACTTCACGCAAAGCTAGGCGTGCAGTTTCTGTGCCCACTGAGGAGGTGTTGTATGGCAAGGGTACACCTAGGAAAGGCTCAGCGCCACATTCCCCCACCACATCGACTCCCATTCCAAGCCCAGTGAAGCAGTTGAAGGATGGCACTATAGGGGATATAGGGGGTACACCGGGCAAACAGGGGAAGGAGGGCCAGAGGCATAGCCAGACGAAGCGTTCCGCAGGATCCAGCACGTCACCAGAGGGAGTCCCAGTGTCTGCACCTGATGCGGCTCTGTTGGTGTGTATGCCTGTTGTGTCATCACCAGTTACCATTAACCCCAGTACAGGGAAGCCATTTCGAATTCCAAAGAAGTGGAAAGGCACCCCTCAAACCTCTCCCACCCACACTGTGTCACAGGTCTGCATGACTCCACCTCCACATGCCACTACACCACCTGGTCCAAACAGCCCTCTAGCTTGCCAAGCCACTGATAGTCCTATATCACCTGGACATCTCTCTCCCCAGTCAAGTGGTCCTGCTGTCCCTGACACACAGCCAGCTCCAAGTCCGCCTGACAGCCAATTGTGAGTGCTAGTCCCTCCTCACACACCTGTCTCTCTCACAGGTGGGCCTGTACTGCCCATTGTCATCCCCCTTACTGTGTTGCTGCCCATGGAAGGGTAGAGTCGTACACACTCCCTGTGATGATTCACATGTACTTGCTCTGCACTTTGCCACACCCACTGGCCTTCCTGTTCTACCCTTGCCTGTGCAGATTCTCATGTCCTGACTCTGCACTTTGCCATGCCCACTGACCTGGTCATTAACTGCTGTTCTGCCCTTTTTTGTGCAGATTCTCGTGTACTCGCTCTGCACTTTGCCATGCTCACTGGCCTTCTTGTTCTGCCCTTGCCTGTGAAGATTCTCATGTACTCGCTCTGCACTTTGCCATGCCCACTGGCCTTCCTGTTCTGCCCTTGCCTTTGCAGATACTCATGTACTCGCTCTGCACTTTGACATGCCCACTAGCCTTCCTGTTCTGCCCTAGCCTGTGCAGATTCTCATGTCCTGACTCTGCACTTTGCCATGCCCACTGGCCTGGCCATTCACTGCTGTTCTGCACTTGCCTGTGCAGATTCTGATGTACTCGCTCTGCAGTTTGCCATGCCCACTGACCTTACTGTTCTGCCCTTGCCTGTGCAGATTCTCATGTACTCACTCTGCACTTTGCCATGCCCACTGGCCTTCCTTTTCTGCCCTTGCCTGTACAGATTCTCATGAGCTCGCTCTGCACTTTGCCATGCCCACTGACCTTCCTGTTCTGCCCTTGCATGTGCAGATTCCCATGACCTGACTCTGCACTTTGCCATGCCCACTGGCCTGGTCATTCACTGCTGTTCTGCCCTTGCCTGTGCAGATTCTCCTGTACTCGCTCTGCACTTTGCCATGCCCACTGGCCTTTCTGTTCTGCCCTTGCCTGTGCAGATTCTCATGTACTCGCTCTGCACTTTGCCATGCCCACTGGCCTTCCTGTTCTGCCCTTGCCTGTGCAGATTCGCATGTACTCGCTCTGCACTTTGCCATGCCCACTGGCCCTGTTGGTCTGCTGTGTTGGACTATTCCCTGTGCAGCCTCTCATGTACTTGCTGTGCACCCTGTCATGGACACTGGCCCTGTTGCTCTGCTGTGTTGGACCCTCCCCTGTGCAGCCTCTCATGTACATGCTGTGCACCCTGCCATGGACACTGGCCCTGCTGCTCTGCTGTGTTGGACTATTCCCTGTGCAGCCTCTCATGTACTTGCTGTGCACCGTGCCATGGACACTGGCCCTGTTCCTCTGCTGTGTTGGAATATTCCCTGGGCGGCCTCCCATGTACTTGCTGTGCACCCTGCCATGGACACTGGCCCTGTTGCTCTGCTGTGTTGGACTATTCCCTGTGCAGCCTCTCATATACTTGCTGTGCACCCTGCCATGGACACTGGCCCTGTTGCTCTGCTGTGTTGGACTATTCCCTGTGCAACCTCTCATGTGCTTGCTGTGAATTTTGCCCTGGACACTGGCCCTGTTGCTCTGTTGTGTTGGACCCTCACCTGTGCAGCCTCTCATGTATTTGCCTTGCACACTGAACTGGCCACTGGCCTTCCTGTTTAGAGTTTGCCTGTGCAGATTCTCTTGCATATGCTCAGCATTCTGTGCCTTCCTCTTCTCTACTGTTGTTCTACTGTCACATCCGTACAATCTGTGAATTATGACAGTTACTCCTGTTGTCTGTCAGTGTCCTTGCTGATTACAGTTCTTTTGGTGTGTGCATTTGGTTGACTGTGCCCCATGCTCTTTATGTCACTTCAACATTGCCAAGCTCTTTACCCGCATCACATTTTTAACTGGGATGACAGGGACTTCAGTCCATTCAGACACTGATACTTGTTTTATCTGTGGTGTCAATTTTACCTGTCATGCAGTTCTCTTTTTCAAGGTTTGCCTTTGTTGGCTACCTTGTTCACATTTCAGGTTGGGGAACACTGCAAGCACAGGGTGTGATTCTGTGCACAGGTTTGCATGAAGGCTGGGCAATGTCATCATGTATGTGCGTTATTCCTTTATGTGTGTCCAGCTGTGTATGTGTATGGTCATCTTGTGATGGCCCTTAGTCCTTGTCCCATGGTCTACATGAGATGTGTGCTCTTGGGTAGTCAAGAGGGGTGCAGTCTGAAGGGTGTGACTTTGTAGGGGGTGTGGATGTGTGTGTGCCCCTGGATTGTGAAAGACAAACATGTGTCACCCAGGAATGGTGTGTCTGTTGTTTGGATTGTTGAGCCCTGTGGATGTGGTTGTATGTACATGTGTGAGTTGTCTGTTGTGCACTGTCCAGTGTGTTGGTGTGTCCGTGCTGTCCTGTCTGACTCCTACTTGTTGTTTGAGTCACTTGTGAATGTGCAGGGTATGTGACTTGATCATCCGTGTGTCTTGACTCTGTTTGTGTAGACTGTGCAGCCCTGCTGCTCCCCCACTGCTTTTGTGGTTGTGTTTCGCATGCATTGCAGGCACATGGTACCTTTTATCCTCCTGGTGTGTGTGGTGTACTGCCATCCCCTATGTGTGCCACTGATGCCTACCCATTCTGAGTCTGCACTCCCTCTATTTGTGTATGGTACACCCCTTACATGTTGACTACTGACATGCAAGACAGTTCACTTTGATGTCAGCTGTCCCCTTTATTTACATGTGTGTGCGCCTCCCCATCACTTCATTTGTGACACTGTGCTTTGTGGTGCAGTTCTTGGGCCAGGACAAATGTTCCACTCTGGACATTGCCCCAATGGTTTATGTGTGATGTCCTTGTGCTATTAATCAGTCAGGATTGCTCATGTGCACTTCAGCTGTGTGTGCTGCCCAGTGCTCTGGTCAAGATGGTTCTGATCTTGTATCCCAGAGTGGTGCATCTGTTGTTGTTGTGTTGGGTGTAAGTGTGTTGGCTGTGGTATTGCTTCACTTCCTGGGTGTGCCGTTTTGTTTGTGCTCTGCTGATTTGTGTTGTGTGTGTTGAGGTTGTGTCAGTCATGTCTGTGTGTGACTGTTATGCTTGGTGTGCACAAACTGTTTGTTGTGCATATGGTGATGTGTGTATGTGGCCTTGGCTTTGCCTGATGTGCATCCCCTGATCTCCTGTAGTGTTTGTTCAATTTTTATTTCATGTGCATCTGTAGTTGGTTTCATGTGGCAGTGTTGTTCTGTGAGGGTGCACTTCTTGTGTGATTTGTGGTATATTGTGAGTGTTTTTGTCCTGGGTGATGGAGTTGGGCACTCCTGTTGTGTCTGTGATCCCATTGCCTTTTCACAGTTTGGCTGACAGGGTATGTCTGTTTCTGTTGGGGTTCTGTGTGTGTTTCTGTTGTGTTTTGTGTTTGTGTGTTGATTTTGGGCAGACATCTGTTCTGGCATCCCTGTGTGTGTGTTATGTTTGTGGCTACAACCAGTGTGTGTGTTTGTTTGTGTGTGTATGTACTGGCAAGTATTGGGAGCCTTCAGTGTGTGTGGCACTGGTGTTGTGTGCTGCTGTTGTGAGCGGGGTATGTGTGTAAATTCCTCCTGGTGTTTGTCAGTAATGGAGTATGTGAATGGGCCCTGTGTGTTGTGCTGCAGGTGTACTCCTGTGGGGTTGTTCTATGCAGGTGTGGCTGTTCCCAGTTACACTTCCAGCCCTTCCTTCCTTCCTTGTGCCTTTACTTGGTATGCCTTGCTGTCTCCCTGTGTTGTTGCACTGTGTTGGCAGTGGTTTGACTTCACTGACTGTAGCAGCCATGTGTGGTTTGATGGGGTGAGGGAGGTGTTCTGTGTTCCTGTTCCCATGACCTTCTATTTGTGTACATCCCACTTTCAATTGCTGATTTGTTGTGCTCCATTGCTGTGTACATTTTGGGTGTCTGTGTGTGAGTGCGTGGTATGTATGTGTGAGTATGCAGGCTGTGTGTTCATTTGTATGTTTGTTCCATGTCTGTGTTACTTTGGTGCTTGTATTCATGATTGTTTCCATGTGTGTGGTGGTGTTGTGGTGTGTGTGTTTCGTGGCACTGTGTTGTGTGGTGTGTGTTCCTGTGCAGCCACTCCTGCAGTGGCTGTCTCCCTGGTTGTTTGTTGTGTGGTGAAGGGTGTAGATTGACCTTTCTTGTTGCTGTGCATGAGGGTGCACAGGACGTGCACCTGGCCTGTGCCTTCATGGGGTGTGTTGATGTGTGGTGGGGGGAGGTGTGTCCCTGGGGTCTTTGTGCCCTGCCCATGGCTTGGACTGGCCCTGCCTTCTGCATTGTGTGCATGTCTTCACCGCTGTGGTGACGTGACCATGACATTGCTGCAAGGTCGCGGTAGATGTGTGTCCAGGATGCAGAGGGGTGACTTGGTGGTAGGTGGGTCATGTGTGTGTGCCCTTGTGGATGTGTTGATGCCACAGCATGGTATCTGTTGTGGATTTGGACCCTGTGTCAACCTGTGTGTTGTATTTGTGTGGTTGCGTACCTACGGCGGCGTCCGCAGCGGCCCATGAGATGATAGTGCTGTAGCAGGTACATCACCGGGAACACATATCGAGCTGGGTCCATGGCGGTCGTGACCGGGTGGTGTGGACTGGGACTCTGGTATCACGCTCCGCTGCGGTGGGTCTGCTTGTTTGGGCCATCCTAATTTGTGGAGCGGGCGTACATCATTCCACACCGCGGTGAGTTTCCACTGGCTCACACCGCCGCGGTGGCGGGCACACTTTGATGACGGTGCGTGTCGCTCCGTGACGCACGGGAATGGACTTCTGTTTTGCTATACTAATATGGCAGATGTATTTGCCGCTGCTCGCGGGTGGAAAAATGCATTTTTCCGCCCCGCCAGCACCGCGGTGGTGCCACCGTCGGACATCCTAATGGACCCCTGAGTGTTTAATTAAACCAACTATCCCTGTTATGTCAAAAGCCTCTTACTTTTGTTTTTTCAAGGTACATTCATATTTGAGAAACAATAATGAGGCACTGATAGAAAAATAATAAGTATATTGAAGTTTGAATATATGTGTTGTGACAGGAACATAATCTATTGACATTGTAAGAAAGATTAATTTGCAACAGTAGATAATACATTTTGCCACATCCACATCAAAACCTCAGCAGTCTTTATCTTACATAAAACTTCCTAAATGATATCAAATATGGACCACAATGTTGTCACGATTGAGAGATATACTTTTACAGAACCTTTTCCTGTCACATGAGAACATTAACATGAACTGCACGCTAAAAACAGTTAAATAACCTGATTCTTATCTTTAGCCTCCAGATGTTTTAAGTAACCCAGTGCCAGGCTGACATTTTTAATGTACTTTAACCATGCTATTTTATGCCAATGGTTGAGTTCAAAGTAATCAACAAATATTACACTATTTAGTCTTGTACCAGGGCTATCTCACAAAGGGTACCCTAACAAGAGATGGGCCACTTTAACACCACCATGGAGATAGGTGAAGCTTACATTTTTGTGCAGGAAAGTGGATGGAGTTAACGGAGTCATGGGATGACAAAATGTGCCAAAGCACAAACCTGGAAGACCCCTCTATTGTATGTTATTGTTCTACACATTCCTGTGAGGGAAGTCAAAGTGGAGAGGCCCACTTAACACTTTAATATACTTTGATTCTTGCAGGTAAAGTATTGGTCAACTGTTCACAGGCCACCCACAGCGCTTATGAATATTTTTTCTCTGAGGGAACTTCAAAGAGTCAGTCTATGCAAAACCATATTCTTGTAGCTGCTGATATAATTTTTATGACTTTGCCTCTGCCAATTGTCTCCATTGCTTCACCTTCTATTGTTTTTGTATACACACACTTAGCACATTTCCCAAGGCTTGTTAATGCAGTCAACTCAAATGAGACAACCAAGGTGTACTGTGGGAGGTTTGCCACCACACGGACCGCTTTAGAAAACTAACTGGTCAGTGTGTTCAATAATATCTATTTTTAAATGTTACTCCGTTAAGGCGGAGTAGCTTTGCCTCAATGCTCTGCGAGCCGTGTAAAAAGGAAAACAAAAATGACAATAACTAATGTTATTATAATTTTTGTTTTCATTCCTGTTTGGGTGAGTGGTGGGTGGGGCTGGGCTGGCCAGTGCAGCGGGCAGGTGAAGGAGTGTTAATCCCATTCCCTCAGTGCACATGACTGGTTGGCCGGCCCTCTTAAAGATATTTCTGCTTATTACGCCTCCCCTGGGAGGTCATAGAATTACTAGCTCTACCATGCATGGTAAATCTGGGAGTGCACCGAAATCCACAGTCGGATGAATGGGAACACCCACGTTCAATCATGGAATGCCTCTCTGGGGAAAAGTAACTCAAGGCAGCAGCTTGTGCTACCTTGCGTTACTCCAGATCTAGCAAGCATCGCAAGGCCATGCAAGGTGGCCTTGCATGGCTTGGTAAATCTCATCTATGTTTTGTACCTTGCGTGGCATACTGCAGGGATGAGGCGAAAAGTTTAATAAAATGGCCCTTTGTGTGTAAACCACAGGCATGCTCCAGTCGTGTTGCTGCTGGCATATCATTAATACAGAAGTGAGTAACTTAGACAGATTTACACTTAATTATGTATAATATATCCAGTTGATAGTTTTTAGGTTAGTACATCAGTGTTGTCTTTACAGTGTAGCACCTAATGTGAGAGAGCCTTGCGTTGGTGTTGGAGGTTGGAGGGACAGATGGCGAGGATGAGGCAGGTCTTTACTCCTCCTTTTTGTTCCATTGACTACGGGCCTGATTTAGATCTTGGCGGATGGGTTACTCCATCAAAATGTTGATGGATATCCCATCCGCCAAAATACACATTTAATTGTGATGGAGCAACCCGTCCGCCAAGATCTAAATCCTGCCCTTCTGCTGTGCCATTGAGTTCGTGACAATTTTGAGGATACGCTGTCCAGCGTATTTGTTTAGTTGTAGGTAATTCACTTGATGGCTTTGTTCGGCCCAAAGTCACAAGTAATGTCAGTTTTTATAACTATATAACTCCTTTCGATGTACTTTATTATTCATAAGACACAAATTTGGAACATTGGTTGATCCTGTAGCGCACCTTCAAATAGTAAACATGGGAACAGGAGGGAAGAGAGTCAGCAACATTCAAAATACCTCCACTTGCAAAAAAAAATTGGGCTAATTATAATCAAAGATGACAATCTGCCAGAATCATGGAGACCCATCCTAGCTTTCTGGACTATGTTAACTCATGTGGTGGCATGCATTTTGACCCTTCATAGTGGTTCTTTATTTTTTGCTCCAGAACCTGTTTTTGGTGTATCACCAAACTTTACTGTGGATCCTGTCTCAAGCTATACCTCTAACTTTCATACATCTGGAAGATATTAACAACAATATGTTGGTGTGCTGTGTTAAACCAAAATTGGTAATGCCGTGCCCTGACGTTTTTAAACAGCAGGGATGTGCAGTATTTATAAAAACACGATGCACACCTGTGTTTCCTCTTTCGCTGGTGCTGATCAAATTGCCTAGCGCTAGCGCAGGCACACTTGCGCTATGTTGCAAGGATGACTGCGCTGCAGGAGCGATTATTTATATGCAAGAAGGAACAACTTCCTGCACATCAACAATCTTCAAAGGTGATTTTCTGTTTCTATATGTGCTGCAGAATGCAGTACACATTGATAGATCAAAAAACTAGGTGAAATTAATAATTTCTCCTTGTGCCACCAGACTAAGACCAGGTATTCCCTGGTCTTTGATTTTAGCGCTGCCCCAGCCTTCTAAAGGCAGTGTCAAAAAGTAATGGGTGTTGTAGTGGAATGCATACTGCAACACCCATTGCACGCCCCCTTCACGCTAAGTGAAGCATGAAAAGGAGCCTTATTTACAAGGTGGCGTTAAGCCATGTTAAGTGGCTTAACGCTGCATCGTAAATAAGGAGAAGGTGATATCATCACCTGAAGTCGCTAAAAGGGACTTTATGGTTGTGATATCCCCTTGTAAATATGCCCCCTAGTGTCTAAAAGCAAGAAGAAGGATGGCAAATTGAGAGGTGATCTTGTGGACATGTATTTCTCTGTACTCCTTCCACAGTCTCATAACCAGGACTCTGGCAGGAGTAAAGGTAGTCATCAATGTTATGTGGGGCAACACTGCATCCAGAGATTTGAACCTCCATTGGAACGACCCGGATGATCCCACAGTGAACAGCCTAAAAAACCTCAGAGTGGCCCTCAACCTGACCCAAATCTGTGACAGCCCTAAGCATAACGTGGGCGCGACCTTGGATCTAATCATTACTAAGGCCAACTTGAATCTTTCATCCCCAGTGACTGGACGGACCACCACTGTATCACCTTCCTCATCACTGAATCTGTGAGGACGCACAATGCTCATCTTAAGAATCCGAGACTTTCGATTAGGAACACTCAAAACATAAACCTTAACAAACTGATATTCCTCAGCAAAAACATTTTGCCTCCTCCAGTAGACATGTCAGATGTCCATGACTTCACTGAGCACTAAAAAATTTCCATGGCAAACATTCCGTACAAAATTGTGCCCCTGCAGCTAAAATGTATGTCCACTAAAGACCCCAAACCATGGGTCAATGGTAGCCTTAAGGAAGAAAGAGGCAATATAAGGCTAGCTAAATTAGCATGGAGATTCTCACTGTCCCTCGAACAATTTAAGCACCTGAGATCTCTGAGGAGCACCTACAACAAATGCATCAGAAACTTGTCAGCAAATTTATTTAGAAACAATCTAGATAAAGCCCGAAATGTCCCCAAAAATCTTTTTGTAATTGTCAAACCGTACCACTATTGTATCTAACCTACAGCCAAACTTTAAGGAATTTGCCTTCTTCTTCCTGGAAAACACAAAAAAGATTGAAAGTGATCTTCAAACAGACATATTTCTAAACAGCTCCCTCCAAACTATGATCGCCCAGCCCCCACATCCACGGAAACACACACTCAAAAACAGTGATTCGTGGGACACTTTCAAAACCTTTGATGAAAGCGCCATTCTTAAAATTATATCAACTCTCAAACAGTCAAAACACTCCTGTGACCCTTTGCCACATCTCTATGTGGTTGTCACCATATTTGTGCCTGTGATCTGGCAAAAAACTTTCTTCAATGAGATCAAAACATCTACGCTCCCACTCTGGATCAAAATAGTGAATGTTTCACTACTTCCAGGCACTATTACAGATTGTCTAATATCTGGGCAAGTGACCCCTATTCTGAAAAAAAACCAGTAGATCTTGCTGGCCCATATAATTTCCATCCAATTTCCACCATTCCAACTCGGGCAAAGCTACTTGAGAAATGTGTCCATGTCCAATTATGCAAACACATAGAGTAATTCCAACTGATAGACCAATACCAATCCGGCTTACGCCAGGTCACAGCACTGAAACAGCCCTTACACACATAGTTGATGACGTGTTATAAATGCTGGATCCAAATTAATCTCGCCTTCCTATCCTCCTATTACTCTCCTCAGCTCTTGATGTGGTAAAAAATGACAGTCTACTTGTCTTACTGGACCGCAGGATGGGAGTGTCTGGGACCATTCTAAACTGGTTTGCTTTGCTTCAAAGAATGAAAGTTAACCAGTCCCTGTCCAATACCACTCCGGTGAAATTAGGGGTCCCACAGGGGTCCACCCTTTCACCCGCGCTCGCTAACCTATTCATTGAGCCTTTAACTGAAATGATCTAACATCCAATACCACATGTACACAGACAACACCCAAATTTACCTAAATATATCTTTCCCCTAAAGCTCTCCGATCCCTCAACATCACTTTGAAAAAACCCAGAACTGGCTTTCCCAAAACTACCTCAAACTAAATGCGCTGAAAACTATTCCTCTTGATCGCCCCACCCAGACAACTTTCACATTAACGTACTTAGAAAAATAAGGCACCTCCTTCCACTTGACGACTTCAATTCAACAGTTAAAGCTCTAGTGATCTCCAAGTTAAACTATGGTAGTGCAACCCTCTGCGGTCTGCCTAAATCCAAAATCACTAAGGGTATCCTTTACCTCTGTTGCAAGGCTCATCACTGGATCCAAAAGAAACAACCAAATCACTCCTGATCTGAAGTTGCTGAGCTGTCTCCCATATGAGTCAAGGATACAGCTGAAAATTGCTTGCATGACCCATAAAGCCGTACATTTCAACACACCAAAGAACCTGGCTGAAAAACTGGAGCTGTCTGGTGGCTTTAGATCCTCTAGAATCTCAAACAACCTATTGTTGAAACCTCAGAAATTTTGGGGAAAAAACCTACAACTGAGCTTTCTCAGGAATGGCCCGAGAATCTGGAACTCCTTGCCTCCTGACATCAGATTAAACCCTTCAACTACATCATTCAAAAAACAAGTCAAAGTGCTTCTGATGAACACATTTCTACTCCAGGTCCCACAGACTTGTTTTGGGGCACTGAGATATCGCTTTGTCTTGTTTTTACTGTCTTGCTATGTTCTTGTTTATTACTTATTGTCCGTTTCCTGATTTACACAGTACACTGTCAGCATAAATGTTTCTTTGTTGTTCTACCTGTTTCTTCTTGCCCAACCATTTGTAAAGTGCTCTGATACCATCTAGGGTCAGGTTTGAGCTATGTAATACTTTATAAATAAATAAATAAATACATGAAGGAGTGGCAATAGTAATGTAATGTGCCATATGTCGGGGTAACCTGCAGATGGAAGGTTCCTGCTCTTCTATGATGCCCTGAGCACACAATTCAGGGGCATCCTGCTTGATAGATTGGCTTGGTGATTTCAGAATAGAGATGGGGAGCCTATCAGCATCAATGAGGTCAAAGATTTGTAAGGGATGTTGTATGGAATACAGGATAGGGGGCTCATGGTTGGGGCTTCCCTTCTCTCCCACTATTCCTAGAGATATTGTGGTATAAACAGGAGAAAGTTCTTATAACAAATAATATATGCATGTCATTCTAAGGCCATATTTCCCTTTTTAATGTTATTTCCTGCTATTTTCAGGGAGTCTGAACAGCACCATCCACATCAGCATGTGCTTTATAAAACAAATTGCTGTAAAAGGACATTGGTTTATGAAGCATCTCGCAAAACGCCGAATTTCCCTCTTACCTAAATTGATCAAGATTTGTACTCAATTTACTAACTCACCAATGAGACTTGTTTACCTCAGACTCATTTATATTTCAAATAATTAGATCTCCACTGAAAACGGCAACTCGAGAAACAAACTAACTTCTAATATCTTACTCAGACTAGATTAATACTTTGAGACAGACAGGAGTGTCAGTGTAATTCATTTCATTTTAATATAAAAACTAAGTTCATCAGTCAAGCTGCTGACCCAGTCTAATTAACACGTTTTTCTCGTCGTACCCGAAAAACCGAAGCACTTAATCAAATAGGATGTACCAGTTGTCATAATAATTAATCATGTTTTACTCCAAAGAAATATTTTGTGCTCTCATCGCGGCATTTGTCAATCATAATATCCGATTAAAGCTTATCACATGAACCGTGAACGGAAATTCATGTGAAGCTGACAGAACCGGATAGGTACAGTATGTTTGCATTTATTACAGCCTAGAAAAAAAAATAACATGACAGAAACCTGGTAATTGACTCTGAGGGCTCTAGGATCTTCAAACACTGCGCAAATTCAGAGACACGCTTTAAGTATTCTAAATAGTAAATCAATTTTTGGAGTGAATACACGAGCAAAAACATTAATTTCACTTCCTCAGATGCCCATATTTGGTCATTTTAAGGAATAGTTTATTTGTTGAAAAGGACTATGACAGTATTAAACGAGTGATGTGTCAGTTCTAATTTAACATATGCTCTTTTTTGGTAGGTAAATCGTGTTGACATATTCATCTGTTTACTGTTTTTTGTATTGTTGAATACCGATGACAATTGGGAAAGGGTGGGGTAAGTCAGATTCCTCCAAGATGTGAACAATTCAGATGGCTTAGGGGAACAAAAGATGTCACTGCAGCTCAAAGGCGGATCAGAACAGGAGTATGTAATGGGGCATATTTATTGAATCAAACAGTTCAGCAAGTTTCCTTGCAGCGCTTCCTGAGAAACAACATTTACAATGAAGTCCAGACCATACAGTTCCTTTACCATGCATTCATTACCGGTTAATGACTGTACCATGCATTGCCTTGACCACACCAGCCTTTACCACTACCACTAATGCGCCTTTACCACGCATGCCTTTACAATGAACTGGTAAGTATATGGCAGGTAAGTATATATGTATATATAAACATCTGAAAGGAATACCATGGCAACCCACTTATAAACTCATCACAATGGATGTCATCTCACTTTATACAAGTATTGAACATGAGATAGGTCTTCAAGTGTGTGAACATTTCGTGCAGAAACGAAGCATCCTCTTCTATCGGTCAATGTGCTTGTATAACTGTGTTCATTTTCAACAAAGGAGTATTTAAACAAATAAAAGGGTCTGCCAATGGTTTCTCATTTTCACCATACTATGCCAACCTAACAATGGGTTGGTGGAAGCAGAAAATTGTATGGACACCTGAAAACGATAAATTCACAGAGAAAACAATAATGTGGGTATGCTTCATAGATGATTTGTTCCATATATGTGATGGCACAGGAGAGGGATTCGCAGAATATCATCATAAGCCTGACAACAATAGAGCAAAACTCGTTTACATAAGAAATCAGTAGAATAAGTGTATCCTTTTTCAGATACTGAGATTTAGGTTCATGATAATCTGATCCACACAACACTGCATAGGAAGGACACAGAAACCAATGCAGTGCTGCATGCTCAATGTTTTCATCAAAAAAGTTTGAAACAGAGCATCCTCTTTGGGGAATTATTAGAAATATGAAGAAACTGTTCGCAGAAAACTGATGTTGAAACACATGGTCAAATGACTAGTGAACACCAGAAACCACACAATTATCCTGACAATGTAATCTCATCAGGTCTCCAAAAAGCCAAACTTAAGAACTGAACACAAATTCTGCATGGAAAAGAAAAGAAAAACAGCAAGAAATAGACTAGATAAGGATAATAACAACAAACTCTGCAGAAACAAGTAAACTTAATTATATATTATAGTGTGGCAGACATTGTATGTAGGTGATCACCCAATAATAACATGCAGAAGGGCACAACATCTGAAATATCAATTAGTGCACAGCCACTTTGAAATCAGCAATAGAGCATGAAGAAATTCCCAAGGCTATTAGAAGTGTAATGTAAGTCACTGTAAGGCGTGTAAAATAGCACTTAACATGAAAGAATTCACCCGTGTTACTGGGCAAACATGAAAAATACAACAGCATTTCATATGCAAGAGAAAATTCATAGTATACGTAATTGAATGCACATGCAAACTAAAATATGTTGGAAGCTGTTATACTTGTCATCCTTGGCGTGGTTTCACCTGAGTTTTTGCCATTACCTCCTGTATTTTCGATGGTATGCTGGATTTCGTTTTTGATGTCTTAGATGCTTTGGGCCCCTTGCCACTGCTGATAGTGTCAAAGTGCAAATGCTCTCTGAAATTATTTTTAGGATTGATTAACCATGATAGGCATATTTGATTTACTGGTAAGTCCCTAGAAAAGTCTGGCCTCACTCTTACTGCTGATTGCATTCTATGCACGTCGAGTTGTTGCTCGCATGTAATATCAGCTGTGCTATTTTGCTAATTGCACCATTATATTAATTTTATTTTCAACCTGCCACTATTGTCACTTTGAATTTTAACCTGCTGCTATTGTCATTTTCTTTTTTTAAAGTTTAAAGTTTATTGAAGAAAAGATTATAACATACATAAAAAGGAAAAGCATATAAACAGAAATCACAATGAAAAGCTTCTATGGGCAATAAAATGAGGGAGAAAAGGGAGGAAAAAGGGGAGGAGGGGTGGAAAGGGGGTAGTAAAAGGGGAAGTATTACCTGAATCACAATTCTAATGGAAACACGATTTGTATTGATAAATATAATATGAAGCATAAAACAAAGCATCAGTGAGAAGGAAAAAGGAGTAATATCGGAAGTTAATCAGCAGGAAACATAAAGTAAAAAGACAACAGAGAGTTTATGGATGTTTCCTAACTTTATCCGGAGTGATAACTATAGAGGAGGAAGCTAAGGCTGAGGACGATAGATATGAAGATAGAGGAAGCCATAAAATATCTCTTTTAATACTTAAGGAAGTAGGGGTGACATTGCTTGTATCTAATCTATGATGGAAACGAACAACATTCCACCAAGCCCTGAAAGTAAGTTTCTCAGCTTGTTTCCAGTTAGAAGTAATTAGATGTAAGACTATCGCTAGTAGTAAATCAATTAATGAGGGAGTAGAGGTTGAATATGGCCAGGAGGGCGGTAAGCAGCCCACAAAGATTTTAGAAATAGAAAAAGGAATTTGGGTATTGAAAATTTTATTAATTTGGGACCAAACCAAAAGCCAAAAACGGGAAAGAGAAGGGCAATCAAAAAGCATATGTTTTAAATCGGCTGAAGGCCCTTTACATGACCAGCAGTCTGAGGGGAGGTCTGAAGAGAAGGAGGCTAATTTCATTGGAATAAAAAGAAGGTGTTTGTATATGAAATATACGGTCTGAGAAGTATTAGCTGCTCATGACGTTTTTCGAATTTTTTAACCATAATTTGTCCCAAAAAGGAATAGTCCAACATTCTACAAGATTCCATTCCCAGGCCAATTCACATTTGCTCATGGGTCTGTTAGAGGAGAAAAATAAATTTCGATAAAAAGATGAAGCCGAAGTAGCAGAAGATATTAAAGGAAAGAGATTGGAACATTTGGTAGGAATAGTGGGGTTAGGTGGCAAGGAAAGAAGATATTGCAGAAGAGGAGGAAGGAGTGATTCATATTGAGATTTACAGGAAGAGGGTATATAAAAGTTTAAATGAAGATCCAAGAAAGAGAGAGGAAGATTATTAGAAACCAGTTGAGAAATCCTGAGTAAACCCTTGGCTCTCCATGTTTTCCAATAAATGGTACGACCTTTAATACCTTATAAGTGGTGATGGCAAATGGGTTGGTGATCTAGTGAGGAAAAAGCAGGGAAGGAGGACGGAAGAAGAGGTATTAATATTTTACTTGTATGGGAGATCACTTGAGGGCGAAAGGAAGAAATATTGTTAGTGAAAGCAAGAGATTCGTTAAACTGAAATGGAGCTATAAAATATTTCTCAATCATCAACCAAATAGGAGGATGGATAATCTGATCCTGCTCATGGAATAGCCAACGAGAGGATTGCCTCAAGGAAAAAGCAAGATGATAAGATTTGAAATCAGGAAATTTAAGACCACCAGAAGATTTATCAGCTTTGAGCATTAGGAGCTATACAATGAGACGTATTCTTCCAAAGGAATTTGTTTAATATAGAGTCAATTTAAAAAAAATAGAAACTGGGAATATGGACTGGAATCACGGATAAAAGATAGAGAATTAGCGGAGACGCATCATTTTAATAGTGTCTAGGCGCCCCCACCAGGAGAGAAAAAGTGGATGCCATCGATCTATAGAAGCAGACAGAGTTTTTGAAAGATGATCAAAGTTTTCTTTTAAGGTTTCTGGGATGGTAGGAGAGAACCATAAGCCTAAGTATTTAATTCTAGAAGTTTTCCCAAAAAAAACAGTAGAACTAAAATCATGTTTTAAGCAAAGAAAATTTAAGGGAAGAACTTCACACTTATCCGAATTAAGTCGGTGTCCAGATAATTGAGAGAAGGTATCAACTTGAGAAAGGAAAGCTGGAAGAGAAGTAGAGGGGTTGGAACAGTAAAGAAGGATGTCGTCGGCATAGACAGACATTTTAACATGTGTAGTTCCGAGTTTAAAACCTGAAATTCTGTCATCTAGCCGGATTTTCGTTAAAAAAGGATCTAAGGCAATTATAAATAAAAGAGGGCATGGGGCAAACTTGACGAACTCCTCTAAAAAGAGAAAAATAGTCAGAGGTTTTCCCATTAACAAAGATAGAGGCTTTTGGCCCTGAATATAATAAAGAAATGAGAGATATTAATTTAGCAGGAATCCCAATCCATTTAAGTGCTTGGAACATAAAATCCCACCCAATTCTATCAAATGCTTTTTCAGCATCCAATGCTATAGCGCCAATGGGATACTTAAGGGAAGAGGCTTTACTTAGAATATTAAAGAAAACCCTGGAGTTATCTGAGGATAATCGACCTTTGACAAAGCCAGATTGTTCCGGTCCAATAATATTGGGTAGAACGGGGACAATACGGAGAGCAGGAATCTTTGCAAAATTCTTATAATCTAAATTAACCCAGGAAATCGGATGATAATTTTTACAGAGAGAGGGATCTTTATTATCTTTGGGGATTAAACAAATCACTGCTTCTTGGAAAGAACCTGAAGAAGAATTATGCTGTATAAAAAACTGGTAAAGCAATAAAAGATGGGGAAGTTATAAAGAGGGGAAGTGAGCATAGACTTCAATAGTAAAACCATCAGAGCCAGGTGCTTTACCCCTTTTTAATTTTGAAACAGCATTTTTAATTTCAGATAAGGTGATGTCCGAGTCCAAGGAGGAAAAATCTGTGTCAGAAATGAGAGGGGGGAGAACCGAGTGAAAGAAAGAGGAAAGTGCATCAGAGGAAGGTTGTTGTTCTGGTGTGTATAAATTCTTATAAAAAGAGACAAATTCATTGGGAATATCTTCATCTTTGAATAATGAGTCGCCGGCATTGTTACGGATAGATTAATTTTTTGTCCGCTCCCGTCAAAATTTTAAATAATTTGCAAGTAATTTGCCCATCTTGTTCTGGCCTCCATAATAACGGGCACTACTTCTTAAAAGATAAGAGGAAGCAGCTTCTGTGGAAGACTTATTAAAAGATATTTTTGCTTCAATAAGGTTCTTTAAGGAGACCTCAGAGTGAGAGTGATAATAAGAATACTCAAGATGCTTAATTTTGGCTAATAACTGGGTATGTTGGTTTCAAAACTTTTTCCGTGAAACAAAGTTTATAATAAAACCCCTAGCCGCTGCTTTAAAAGAGTCCCAAATCATTACTGGAGAAGAATCTGGAATGGAATTAATAGAGAAGAATTCAGTTGCAAAAGAAGTGAATTGGCATGTGAAGTTAGGGTCTGACAGTAATGAATTATTAAAACGCCATCTGCCAGCCTGAAGGGAAAAAGGTAACAGATCAAAGTCCACAGAAACTAGGTTATGGTCTGATATTAGAATAGAGCCAATCTCTGAATGTGAAACGAGTTGGGACAGAGGTTTACTGAAGAAAAGATAATCTATTCTAGATTGTGAGGTATGAGGGGGAGAATAAAAAGTATATTCCTGTAAGTCCGGATTGCAAAGCCTCCAAATATCAGTTAAAGCTTTGCGGCATATGGCAGAAGTGAATTGTGAGTGGATCTTGGTGTTAGAGAATTTTTCCATGGAATGTCTATCTAGAATGGGGTCAAGGACCTGGTTGCAATCACCTCCAAAAATGATATATTCTTCATTAAACATGACAAGCTTATCCGAAATCAGATTCCAAAACATATTATCAACATTAACAGGAGCGTAAACATTGAACAGTACTAGGGGTATCTGATCAATAAGTAGTTTAACAATTACCCAACGACCTTCAAGATCATTCTCCTGATGAACTACTGAAAATTGGTGTTTTTATGACATAGGATACATAAGCCATTTTTCTTTCCTAAGGCAGACCCACCCAACCTTTTTTCAATTTAATTGCTTCAACCTCTGATAAGTGAGTTTCCTGAATAAAAGCAATATCAGCATTTAATCTAGCCAGATGACTTAACACACGTTGTCTTTTTATGGGGATATTAACTCCTTTAACATTCCAAGTTAAAACCCTAAATGAGAACGATTAAATTGAACATGCACAAGTGATACAAAAGCATCCAAATAATAACTATCAGATAAAACATGAACAAAATAATTCTAAAACAGGTAGCAAAAATATTTAGGATTCTATTGTTAACAAGAACATGCACAATTCTTCTAAAAACTGGTAAAGAATAACTGTGAAATATAATGTAAGCAATGAATAAATAAACATTATAATATTGCAAAACATTATTACCTAGGGTAAAGAGAAGAGAGAAGATAGGAAAGAAAAGGAGAACTAGGATTAAGTAAATGACCAAGATAAGAAGTAAAGGTACGATGATAAAAAGAGAATTGGGTGATATACAAATAGAGAGACAGCGAAAGAGAGAAGGGAAAAACAGGGAGAAGAACAAGGAAGAGAAAGAGAAGTATAAGTCAAAGATGTAATTCAATAATAACACATGACTTTGAAGAGAAACAACGAAGAGACATACCACATGAAGACAGTGAGACGGGGGGTGGTTGAACCACATGAGGAGATGAGCACACCAAACCGGAGAGACCACAGGGACGTGCGCGGGGAGAAACGACCTCCAAGTGAACATGAAGAACAAACAACTCAAGAGGCCACAGAACTGCATCTAGAGGAAGGCAAAAAAAATAATGTTAACAAACGAACATGATACAAAGTCAGAGTACAATACAAGATACAGAATACAAAGCACAAAATGCAGAAAACGAAGTGGGAGAAATGCAAAAAGAACACCATGACCAGACAACACTCCACTATAGAAAGTAGTTATGTATAATAATTATGAACGAGGGATTTCCATTGATTCATTTGTACATGAGTCAAGAAATTGTTGAAGCAGGGTTGGATCTTCATAATTTGTCGTCTTGTTATTATAAGTCACTTTAAAAAGGCATGTGTGGAATAAGCCATAGCGAGCATTCAATGAACGAAGAGCAGGTCTCATATCCAAAAAGTTCTTGCAACAATCTGCTGTACTTTTGGCGTAATCTGTGCAAAAAAGAGATTTGAGCCATTCCAAGTGATCCTCCCCTTCTGCTTAGCAAACTGAAGAACTTTGAGTAAGTCAGTATACTCCAGAAAGTACAAAATAACACCTCTGGGCTCTACTGTGGAAGAGAAAGAGGTAGAGGTACGAGAAGGTGGACCCAGACGATGGGCTCGCTATTGTCACTTTCAATTTAAATCTGTCTGTGTTTTAAACTTAAAGTCCAAACATGTGCACTAGCGCGAAGGTGGGGGCACGCTTTCCCGTGCAGGGCTGACTTGCCACACGGTTAAGATATTGAGCGCCGCCATTTTGGGGAGATGTGCTCTCTAGTCCCACATGTGTAAAAGTAGAGACGCTACATGGCTGCAGTCGGTCTCACACATACAGCTGACTGCATTCCATGCTCATGGAGCTGCTGCTCGCTGTAAACTCAGCCGCGCTCAAAAGCTAATCGCACCATTTTAATCATTTTAATTTGAACCTGCTGCTATTGTCACTTTGAATTTGAACCTGCTGATATTGTCACTTTGAATTTGAATATGTCTGTGTTTTAAACGTAAAGTCCAAATGCGTGCACTAGAGCAAATTTGGGGTCGGCCTTTCCTGTTCAGGCCTTGCTTGCTGCACGGTTGTGATATTGAGCGATGCCATTTTGGGGAGGTGTGCTCTTTAGTTCTACATGTGCAACAGCGGAGAAGCTGAGCCCGTCTGCACCCATCAGTATCCCTGAGGCAGCTAGCACCGGCCATGCTGCCCGTTTGCCACAGGACCCGATACCTTCTCTCCAGTATCAGCGCGAACAACTGATTAACCACTGTGTCCACCACTCATGCCGGGGTGTAGTTGCTAGCAGCGATATTTGGGCCAACTTTGGCTGCAAGACCTGTAACTGGGCTTTTCCCCAGGACATAGGGGGATCCTCTATGCTGCCTTCCCCCGGAATGGAGGCTCTCAACCTAGTGAGACAGGTGAGGCCTTTCAAGGCAATGCTGCTCAATACACACTCTCTCCAAAAACATGAACCACAAATTTATGATCTCCTGACAAATGTCCACCCTGCTATTTTATTTCTTACGGAAACGTGGCTGTCTAACTCCTCTAATCCCTCTATTGCTTCGGCTATTCCACTTGGCTATAAAGTACCTTGGAAAAATCATCTGGCATGGAAGAGAGGAGGTGTCGCCATTGTCTCCAAACAAGAGTTCGACTGCACCTCCATTACTAAGGACCTTAATGAGGGTGCAGAATGTCTTGGCTTCCGCTGCTCTCCATCTCCCAGTCAATGCCAGCCAAGGTCCTAATTTACAGGCCTCCTGGGCCATCAGGAAACTCTATTAGGTCCCTTAAAGAAGCTATAGCTCTTCTTGCCCTTCGATACAACCACCTTCTCATTCTAGGTAATCTTAACATACATATGGACAAACCTACTGATCCATATGTTATTTCACTGACCAAAGTTATGACAGCTTGCAGTCTTTCCCCTTTTGTCACCTCTCCCATGCATAACCCGGGCCATATCCTTGATTGGATTTTTTGTAATGTAGAACCGGAGAAGGATCCGCCATCTCCCACAGCCTGGTCTGACCACATCCTCATTAACTAGGATACCTCGTATAGGGAGAGATCCTCCGCCCTCACGCAAAAAGACAGAATACAAGTATAAAGCCCTACACAAGATCTCTCTCCCTGCTTTGGAGAATGCTTTAGAAACATTGCCCCCCTGCTACTCGGAGACCCAGAAGTAGATGCTCTTGCTCTTGAATCTTGGCTCAGGTCCAAGATCAATGGGGTAGCCCCTCGGACCACCCGCATTTCTAGTAGATCCTGTACCTCTGCCCCTTGGTTTAATGTGCCTTTGAAAGATAGCAAAAGCTCATATAAACGCTTGAAAAGGAAGTGATGGAAACACTATGAACCTGAGGACAAATGGGTTTATAAAGCAGCTTTAAAATCCTATTATCTGCAAGGTAGGGAGGCCAAGAAGAGCTATATGCAGATTAAGATCGAGACCAATACCAACAAGGGAAAAGAGATTTTTAACATCGTAAAGTTGTTTACAGCTCCCAAGGCTGCTGCTAAGGAGTCTTCACACTCTGCTGAATGGACAGGTCAGCTGACCTCTTTTCCCCACAATAAGATTGATGCAATCCAACAATCCTTTTTGGGGGAAATCTTGAAAGACTTTTCTCCGAGACTGTACCGGGGAAGTAAGTGCAGCACCCGGGAATCCCTGGTGCTCTTGCAGATTCCTTCTTTACAGCTGGAGGCATCGCTTGAGATTCTCAAAGGCCTTACGTCTGGCTTGCCAGTGGATGCGTACCCAGCAAAACTATTAGCCTCTGGTGCCTCAACTGTAAATCCCACTGTGAACAAGGTGATGAACTCATCTCTTTCAATGGGAATCATTTTCTTCTATCTGGAAGCGTGCAAAAATTCTGCCACTGCTCAAGAAACCTTCAGCTGAACCAGAAGTGCCTGGGAATTACAGGCCCTTCTCTCTTCTCCCGGCCCTTTCTAAGGCTCTGGAGAAGAATGTGAACATAGTTATCTTGGATCACACAGAGAACCACAATCTACTTAAGCATATTATGCAATCTGGCGTTAGGGCCAATTACCGCATGGAGACGGCTCTGCTGGAAGTCACTGAACATATTAAAGGAAAACTTGACCGGGGGGCACAGCTATCATTATATTATTGGATCTGTTGGCAGCCTTCGACATGGTCCCACATGCTAGACTCTTGAAGAGGCTGAGAGATATTGGCATTGGTGGCCCAGCACTCGCATGACTGACCTCCTCCTTAGAGGACTGAAGCCACGAAATTTGGATGCCCCCTTTTGCTTTCCCCATGCCCATCATGATAGTAGGAGTCCCCCAGGGCTCTTTCCTCAGCCCTAGCCTTTTTAACCTGTATATCTCTCCCTTGCACCCCTGGCAGAGGCCAGCGGTACCAATATAATTTCAAATGCTGATGATACGCAGCTGATTTTCACCTGTGACGAGGGAGAGAACTGTCACAAAGGTGTTCAATTGGCTGAAGGCAAACCAACTCAAATGCAACTCAAATAAATCGGAAATTGTCTTCTTTGGCTCACTTCTGTGATTGACTGGAATCATTGGTGGCATGAGGAGTTGTCCCCACATCTCTCAACCCAATCTACGGTTAAAAACCCTGGCATCCAAATTGACAATGTGTTCTCTATGAGGGCCAAAGTCCAGGTCTTAGTGGACATCTGCTTTGGCATGCTACACATGTTAAGAAAGTTTGTTCCTCTTCTTTTGCTCAACACCAGGAAATCTGTGGTCCAGGCCTTGGTTACTAACAGAGTGGACTATGGCAACATTGTGTGCCTGGGCCTGCCTGGTTATCTCCTTCAGCGCCTTCAAGTGGTCCAAAACACAGCAGCCAGAAAGGTCCTCAGGCTTAACTGCAGGATGCACATGGCCCCTCATTTCAAAGTATTACACTAGCTCCCGATGAAAGAGGGGATCAAGTTTAAGGCCCTGGTAATGTTCTTAAAAGCCCTCCACAGTAAGGGCATAGGTTATCTCAAAAGGAAAGTAATTCTTTATACTCCTGCCAGATCCCTGCGGTCCACCTCTTTACGATTTGCCTGCATCCCCAGAGTATGCCTGGCCCACATTGAGAGCAGAACTTTCTGGTTTTAGGGACCTCAAGCATGGAACACAATTCCGGCTGTTCTTAGAGCCATAACAGACTTGACAGCTTTCAAGAAACATCTTTAAACCTGGCTTTTCTAGGGCTAGACGTGCTTTCGGGTCCTGTATGCATGAACCAACCTGCGCCGGACACTCTTATTGAGTAACTGTACACTCTACAAATACGTTCATTTATTCATTCATTCATTCACCTAGTGTCCTAGGCCTGTAAATTCAATGGTACTAGTGGCCTGTAACACAAATCATGCCACCCTCATGAGCAGCTCAGAAAAGGTATCTCAGAGCTGCCACTGCAGTGTCTGTGCGCAGTTTGTTAACTGCCATATCGACCTAGCAAGTGCACCCACTTGCCCGTCCCTAACCTTCCCTATTCTTACATGTAGGATGCACCGATAGTAGGATCAAGGTGCCCTTATGGGTAGGGTGCAATGTATGAAAAAAGTCAGACATGAAAAACACACCAGTGCATGTTCTACCTTTTACATTTAATTTTTCACTATTGAAAGGCTACCTGTCCCTTAGGTTAACATGGAAGTTGATTTGTAACATATAACGTCCCATTGGGACAAGATGAAGAAATGGAGTTTAGGCTCTCTGAACTCAGAATTTGAGAAGGTGTTTAAATTCTTATTTGAAAATGGCACTTTTAGAAAGTATGCATTTTCTTATGTAACCATTTTGTGTGCCTCTACTGTTTGTGTATTGACTGTTTGGTGTTGGAGTTACATGAGCTGGGGATATACATTCACTGTAGACAGTCACAAGGGGGTTGAGGTGTATCCTGCCTTTCCAGGGTGACTCATAGCTAGGCTGAATAGACCTTGGCTGCATTTAGAGTGGTAGGAGTATTTTCACTAGCACCTGAATAGGCAGTGTCTCCTCTGTACAAGTTATGTCTCCACGTCCTGTGGTGAAGCTAGACCAGAGAGGACAGAACTGGTTGAAGCTGGGCCAGAGAGGACCGAACTGGTTTATACTGGGCTCAGAAACCACTGCCACAAAGGGAACACAGAGAAAATAGGGTATAAGTATTAAACCCCAGAGAACTAGATCACTTCTGGACTCAAGAGGAACATCTGCCAAGGAGAATAGCTGGAGAGCTTTAAGGAGGAGTAATGCTCCTTTGTTGTGTGTGCCTTTTTGGGTTAGACTGCAGTTGCTGCTTCTGGCAACGAAGACGACAAAGACAGGAACTTTGCTGTTAACATGCTTGAAGAAGAATCTTCAAGGGCCTGTGTGTGCGGGCCTCCTGTTCTGAAGTCTTAAGGACACAAAGACTTCACTTGCAACCCACAGTCAGCACCTGTACTCCTCTGTGGACTCCTGTATTCAAAAGGACGCCAATTCCAGTTTTCTGGAATTGTGTAATTGGTGTTACAAAACAAAGAAAATAACTCAGATGCTGTCAGCAAAGTCCCAGTGATAATGCAACCAGCACTGAGGCCGGGGGCACCACTATTGAAGTGCACAACACACCACCCTGCCTTCACTGGAGTCTGATGCCCTTTGATGCCTGCTGATACCGGTCGGTATCGGCCATCCTGATGCCAGTGCTTGCACAGACACCATCACCACCAACATCCCATTATCGTGGAGCCGATAACTGACAAGAGTGACTTCACAATCTCTTCGACGTTGCATCGCCTCACCAGAACTGATGCCTCACCGCAGATGCTGCCGAACATTCCTGTCCTGGACTAAACTCCTCACCTCCTCATGGACTCAACATCTCACCTCCCCCATGGCAGAAAAGTACTGGCTTTGCCTCTGCACCGACGTCTCACCTCCACGATTCCATGCATTGTCTACTGACTTTGTTTTCCAAGGTATTGTTGATCGGGGGTCCATGTGATTTCGTGCCCGAATCTGAACACCTCACACTCGGCGTCGTACTTTGGATGCCTGTCAGGACGCTGTAATAGACCCATGTGGAGCTATTTGCTTCTGAAAGTGCTATTTTTGAAGTACCTATTCTAAAAGTGACATTTTGATACATGTATTTTGGATTTTTATTGTTTTAGTCTTGTTTGGTTTAGCTAAAGATACTTTATAAGTGGTGTGGTCTCCATTTATGGTGTTTTCACTGTGTTACTGTGTGTTTAGGTACAAATACTCTACACATTGACTTTGTGATAAATCTGTCTGCTCGTGCCAAGCTACAAATGGTGTGAGCAGGGGCTATCCAAAGTGTATAAGTCCCTTACCCTGACTAGAAGGAAGGGTCCCGACTCGGACAGAGGTGCATACCTCTGTCGTCTAGAGACCCCAATTTCTAACAGAAACACTGCTTGTGAAACAAGGAAGAGGATCATCAAGTATATTAGTGCCACCACAAAAAAAGATAGGAGCAATGCAGTAGCCACACCAATGAACCAAACAACATGGCAGCAAATGGGAAAATCTATGGTACTATGCAATAGATCTAAGAGTCGAGTCAGAAAGAGATGGAAGCAGGGAAAAATTCCATAGACATTTATTACATACCCTGACACCAAGAGGTCAGAACCAGGATGAGGAACTTTATTTACATCTGTAGAAAAATAGTTACAGAAAGGGGGCCCTTGAAGCGGATACATACAAATCTAACATCTAAACGATATTAAATCAGTATAAAAGAAAAAAATAAGAATGGCAAATAAATTAAAGTATCCCTAAAGACAATGAATTGAAACAAATACCTCTCAACATAAGTCATAAAGATTTACAAAAACTGATAATGAAATTAGAAAAAATCAGTAATTGCATTAAAAAAACTCAACATGCATTTAACACACAGGAAAAATAAAAAATGAGGACAAAAATGAAGACAGGGCAGAAAACAGTTTAACAAATAGTTTTTACTGAAAATCACAGCTGTTTTGAGAACTCAGTGAAAAAAAAGAACAAGCATGGTCTCTGGCGCTTGTTCATAGTATAGCTCATACGTGGGCCAGGGTCTGGGGGCATATGGCTTTTTTAATAGGAAGGTTGGGGTGCACAGATCCTCCCTCCTTAGGCTCTATAGAGACTTAAGGACCTCTCCAGGACTTTATGATTACAATGGAATAGGCCATGCAGATCCCCTTCTACAGGCTCAAGGGAGCTCTTTGGACCACCATCTCCCCGGGACTTAATTTTTAAAATTGAGGGTGGGCCGTGAGATCCCCCCTCCTGGTGCTGTTTGAAGACCTGGGAACCACCACTTCCCCAGTGCTATAATAATATTTTTAAAGGGGGTCTTCCCTGATGACTATGAAATGTATAAAAGTAGGAGGGGGCTGAGCATCCCCCTCCCAGGCCATATATACCCCCAGGGACCATTACCTCCCAGGGGCCAGCCCATGCTAATTAAAGGAGGGGGCTATGCTATTCCCCTCCTGAAACCATTAATGGCCCTTGGGACCAGCACCCCCAAGGTCCGGTTCCTGCTATCTCCCAAGGTGCCCACATTTAGGTTTGCTTTTGCTTGGTGGGAGTTGTGACAGCTCCCACCAAGCGAAGGGAAATACTGACTCTGTTCCCAGCAAGCTGGGGCTGACAAACTGCTCCTGCTTGCTTGGAGCTGAGTTTTCATCTGTTTCTCTTTCCACTGTCATGCGGGTAGGGAAACAGATTAAAGATTTCACCTGTACGTAGGGAGCTGCATATTTAGAAACTCCCGGAGTATGAGAGCAATGCCGGCTCCTGCAGGAGGTGGGGTGTTGGCTGGAACCACAGGGGCTCCCCCTGTGGTCTTCATCAAATCACACTGTGTGCCCTGGGTGTGGCAAAGGTACCCCGGTAGACATGGTTGGGCTCCGAGGGATGGGGTCCCTAGCCGAAATTGGCCCAATTACACAAACAGCAAAGTAGAGGTTAGAAAAATGAGCAGAACTGGCACAACAGAGCAGAAGAGGGCAAACAGGTAGAGGAAAAATGAACCGAAAAGGCAAAACAGAGGGCTGAAAAGCGAGACGAAAAGGCAATACAGAACAGAAGAGGTTAAAACTGAGAGCAGAAGAGGGTAGAAAATCAAGCAGAAAAGACAAATGGAGGAGAGAAAAATGAGCAGAAGAGGTAAAACAGAGGGCAGAAAAACAAGCATGAAAGGCAAAACAGAGGGCAGAAGAAGAAGCCAAAAAGGCAAAACAGAAGGCAGAAGAACATGCAGAAAAGGTCAAACAAAGCAAGTAATGAGCAGAGGAGGCAACAACAGAGGGCCGCAGGTAGACAGTCAACAGAGGGTAGTGGACTAAGGGCAAGCTGGACAGGAGAATTGTTGTAGGGGGAGCTGGAAAGAGGACCTACATAGTTTTTACAAAGATTAATCCTTAACAGAAATACTTACATAGCAGGTGCCCCAATTGAAGCTCCTCTTCTGTAAAGGACAAGTGATCCTAACCTTCTGGGCTTGACGAAGACAAAGCAGGTGTGTTTTCCCAGCAATTTCACATTGAAAGATGATCTGAAATACTTCATGGAGGTAAATGCATCATTGATCTATTAGCGGTACAAAAGGGGGGGGTGATGGACGGAGCATCTGAACCAATCAAACACTCACACCCAGTCAACAGATCTGGGTTTAATCCATCACCGTTCTTTAGCCCACTCTGCCACCCCAGTTCAGACATGGCCATATGCAAATCAGTCTTACCCTGTGCCTCATGGGAACATTCCAGCCCGAACTGCCAAGCCATGCCTTCCCTGGACTGGAAACAAGCTTCCTAGGAACGATTTCTGGCATTACAGCCGTCTTCAGCCAGGCTTGCTTGAATCCAGTGGCAAAGTGAGCAAGGGACTCACGTCTGAGCATACCTTGCCAACTTATGGCGAACGAAGCGGTACAAAAGGGGGTGGTGATGGACGGAGCATCTGAACCAATCAAACTCTCACACCCAGTCAACAGATCTGGGTTTAATCCATCATCGTTCTTTAGCCCACTCTGCCACCCCAGTTCAGACATGGCCATATGCAAATCAGTCTGACACTGTGCCTCAGGGGAACAGTCCAGCCCGAACTGCCAAGCCATGCCTTCCCTGGACCGGAAACAAGCTTCCTTGGACTGGTTTCTGGCATTACAGCCAACTGCAGCCGGGCTTGTTCGAATCCAGTGGCAAAGTGAGCAAGGGTCCCATGTCTGAGCATACCCTGCCAACTTATGGCGAACAAAGCAGTACAAAAGGGGGTGGTGATGGACTGAGCATTTGTAGTGACTGTGATGAGTTAGTTCTTTTTTGTCCTTAACTGGTGAGAGCAGAGTCCATGGTTCTACCTTTATATGAGTACACATATACAAATGTGCAAAATCACCTGAAGCTCCGCCTATTTTTAGTATGCATTGGTCTTCTGCCTTTTGCCAAGATGAAGGGCAGCTTACCAAAAGGCCCCCAAATGCTTTTTTTGCTGATTTTGGTGACAAGTTCTTGATACTGAGGAGTATAAGGACATATCCACCAAACAAAGAAGCACGTAATTCATATACTTAAGAGGAGGGACCCTTGCTTGGTGGAGATTTACATCTTTGTATTATTGTAATCTTCTCTATAGAAAGATTCATGTTATACAAATTTCTGGATAAAGACGCTTGAGGAATAATCACATTGCCAACATGCACACAGGGTCATTGTTGTCATTTCCTAGTGCTCCATTACACAGCTGAATGTGTATAATACTTACTGGGCATTTACCTAAGGAGGTGGCACTTAGCACTTAACCAGTAGAAATTACACCTCTTGGGTAGATCTTTGATGCAAAACTGTGGACTCTTTTGGATAAAGGGGCAGGTGCTATTCTGTTGTGGTCCAATCACTGACACAGCTACTGACGTGCCCACACAGACACTTAGATATATACTCACACACTCAGGTACTCACTTACCCACTGATAGACCAAATCCAGCACTGATATGTCTAGTCACATACCCACTCACAGACCCACTCACACACCCATAATCAGACCTACTCACACACTCACACGCAAACTCATAGACCTACTTAGGCACTCAGGCACCCATTCACAGATGTACTCAGACACTCTCAGACCTAATCACAAACCCATTCAGGCACTCATGCACCCACACAGAGAACCACTCAGACACTGTCATAGCGACTCACAGACCCACTCAGGCACTCACGCAACCCCCTCATATAACCACTCATATTCTCTGTTACCCACTCACAGACCTACTCAGAGACTCACACACAGACTCACAGACCCACTCAAAGTCTCACAGACCCAGTCAGACGTTCATGCACTCAGTCACAGACTGACTCACACACTCATGGAGACACTTGTAAACCCATTCACATACCTTCTCAGGCACTCATTCCCCCACTCAGACACCCACTTGGACACTCATGCACCCACTCATAGACCCATTCAGACACTCATGCACCAACTCACATACTAATTGAGACACCTATGCAGCTCCTCCCAGATCTGGTCCGAGACTCACACACCCAGTGAGACACTCATGCACCCACTTGGGGGGCAGAGCTTGCCTGGCCGCAAGATGGCTGCACTTTAGGCTAGCTCCATGAGCCGTCTATAATCCGTCTCAATCTTGTTCTCCAATTTGCCCCACATCATCCCCCTGCTGCTGCTTAGACCTGCTGGATGACCCGGCGCCCGCGAGGGCCTGAGAAAGGAGGAAAACCCGCCCCTGAATCGCGTGGCAATGCGCTTTTGCCTGATTGGGGTGCTGTGGTCTATTTCCTCCCTGGCTGCTGTGTCACGCAGCCTACCTGTAATCTGCACTGTTGCCAGTGGGCCTGGCCATGATCCTAACACTCCCCTGGAGCCCCCATGCCTCCTCCACACCTGATGGCAGCCCTGGAACCCCGGTGGGGATGCTACTGCTCTGCTTGGCACCCAGCCCTGTCGACTCCTGGTTGCGACCGCCTGAGTGAGTCCAGGCTGCTGCACACATCCTGTTCGTCATGGTGCCCCGACGGACCTGCAGTGGCGGTGGTGAGTGATGGGGTGGCCTACATATACCTCACCTGCCCCGGTGATAGACACGGCTGATTCCACCGGCTCCCAGCCGAAGATCGCCCCCACCCCCACCCCCAAAATTTGACTTGCACGCTGCGCTGATCCATGAAAGCGCTGCCCTTCATTCCTGCCCTCCTGCTGGGACAAATGTTGAGGTCACCCCCTCGCACCTCCTGACTGCCTCAGTGCACTTTTGGGGTGCTATCCTAGAGCTACCCTGTGGCGATGGTGAGTTTTCAGCTGGTTTGGGATCCCCACTTGTGAAGTAGACCTGACCCTGGGTCCTAGGGCTTTGATGATGTTGGGCCAGTGGTCTAATGGTGATGGCCTCTGCCTGATTCGCTTCTCCTGGTGTGGCCTGGTGGGCCCCCATTTTCTCATCCCCTGGTGTACCTGATATGGCACAATTCTCCAGTTTCCTTCACTGAGCACGCACTGTGTCCACATAGGTTTTATTGACTGGGCTAACACGCACAGCATTGGGTTCTGTCGGCTGGTTGCTCCTGCTTTACATGCTGTTTGGATATCATCTGTGGGCCTGTCCTTCTCCCCCGTGGCCTTTGCGGTTGGGCATTCTGCAGGATTGAGAGTGCAAATTGATCTGGATTCACACACCATGGTGATCCAACGGCGTTGTCCATTAACTGCCTCATTGCTCACGGCGATGCAGCCTGCATCCCTTGGTTCCTTTATCACTTGCAGGGCCGTGATTATTGGTCATGTTCCCTTAATTCCATCCATTACTAGTTGTGTAGCCTCGTAAGGCAACCATGGGCCGCATGGAGAAATTGCAATTCAGTTTGCCATTTGAACCACGTAAAATCCCCAAACACCAAGACACTGAGTAAAATTCATCTGACTCTGGATCAGAAATGGGAAATACTGCCGCTGACTCCGACTTAAAGCAGATTCTCCAGGCCATGCAACTCATCCTAACGAAAATAGAAGGTAAGATAGATGCTCTTTCCTTCAGGATGGACAGGATGTCAGAGAGGCTGGACAAATAGGCTGCTAGATTGGACACTGTAAAGCATAGGGTATCTGACACTGAGGACACACTTAATACTACCCTGAGCTCCACCACAAAGCTTGAAAAGCTACTGCACTCTGATGTGGCACAGTTCTCCAGTTTCCTTCGCTGTGCAGGCACTGCAGCCCCACTGCTGGTGTTATTGGCTGGGCTAGCACGCACAACATTGGGGTCTATCGGCTGGTTGTTCTTGCTGTACAGGCTTTTTGGATTTCATCTCTGGGCATGTCCTTCTTCCTCCCGGCCTTTGCGGTTGGGGGTTCTGCAGGATTGGGAGTGCACATTGCTCTCGATTCACAGACCTTGGTGATCCAACGGCGTTTTCCATTAAATGCCTCATTGCTTACGGCATTGCAGCCTGCATCCCTTGATTCCTTTATCACTTGCAGGGCCGCAATTGTTGGTCACGTTCCCTTAATACCTTCCATTATTAGTTGTGTAGCCTCGTAAGGCAACCATGGGCAGCATGGAGAAATCTCAATCCCAGTTGCCATTTGAACCACCTAAAACCCCCAGACACCAAGACACTGAAAAAAATGCATCTGAGTCTGGATCACAAATTGGAGATACTACCGCTGACTCCAACTTAAAGCAGATTCTCCAGGCCATGTGACTCAGCCTAATGAAAATAGACAGTAAGATAGACGTTCTTTCCTTCAGGATGGACAGCATATCAGAGAGGCTGGACAAACAGGCTGCTAGCTTGGACACTGTAGAACATAGGGTGTCTGACACTGAGAACATATTTAATACTACCCTGAGCTCCACCATGAAGCTGGAAAAGCTTCTGCACTCCGTACAGTCATAAAGCAGAGGACTTGGAGGCATGTTAGAGGAGGAACACTGTGCATAGTTGGTATTGCTGAATCTACTAACATTCCTAATATGGAACTCTTTGTAGAACAATTAGTGGTCAAACTCTTGGGCAAAGATACCTTTTCTAATATGTTCATCATTGAGCGTGCCCATAGGTCTCTTGCTCCTAGGCCTGTCCCAGGGGCTGCTCCTCGCCTTATTATTGCTCGCCCACTGATTAATTCTCCAGCACATGGGGGGAATCAATCGCACGTAGGCGGCACGCAGCCGTTATGACAAGCCCAGCTCATCATGAACACTGCTCCACTGTGACTCATGACGAGCTGGGCTCGTCACGAGCATGGGAGAGGTTAATTATAGAGATAGTGACACTGCTTTGAAGAAATCCAGGGAACTAAAATCACAAGGGCACAGAAATATCACTTTACCCAGACTTTACACAGGCTGTTCAGGATGCACAGCGCCAATTTGTCCCAGTTAAGCGCAAGCTGCGTGACCTGAATCTGGAATATATTTTGATTTATCCTGCCAAACTCAAGGAGTGCACTGATGGGAAATTTCGTATATTTAATGATTTCAAACAGGTTCTACATGTTTGGAAAAGAAGGGAGAGGGACAGTCGCGGGGGGTGGCTCTCCTAGTACTCGCCAATCGTTGGCAGACGACATTCCTGATTTGGAAGAATTCTCCCCTAATAGGTTTCTATGTTGCGTGTGACTGTTCTGTGCCCTTTCTCGGGGTCGGGGTGGAGAGGTTGGTGAACTATGGTTTCCTATGGGGAGGTGTGGGGGTGTCAACCACACTACATTTAATGTGATGTTTGATTGAACTGGTCAGTCAAGGAGACACACATTGTTGTACAGGCTCTGGTTCCTATCATGTGATGTGTTATAGGCAACATCTGCCCATGTGTGTAACTCACCATCGACATATGGGCTCAATTTCATTATAGAATGTATTTTTTGAAGTTTCTTTTTGCATTTACGCGTGGTGGGGGGCTGTGGGGGTCGACAATGCCTAGTTGGGGTCAGCATAGTGTGGGAGGTGGACGAGGAGGGGTTGAGGTTCATCAGCATATTACAGGCAAATCACAGCTTATCTATGCTCTTCGTAACAAGGTATGACACTGTGATTGAACATGTAATGCACTTTATACTTACATACCACATATGACGACCAAGGCGCTTAAATTCTGGACATGGTACGTCTGGGGCCTTAATGATTACCGTAAGCTAAGAAAGGTGGTCGCCATGCTCAAAAGACACCAAGTAGATATAGCAATGATACAAGAAACCCATCTGGCACCACAAAATAAGATGCTTTCAAAACAGTACTTGCAGGGCCTTTTTTCAGCAGCGGGTTCACCTTCCATGCTAAGGGGGTCCTCACATGGGTCAACTCTAGACCTGTCTGTCCTTGCATGAAGAAGTCAACCCTAATGGTAGATTTATCATAGCCCGCTGCCAGGCGGAAGGATTCAGTGCTCGGTTGGTGAACATTTATGATCCTCATTATGATGACCCTCATTTTATTCTGTCCCTAACTGCACATTTGCTTAACACTAATGATTTACTGCAAATGTGGGGAGGAGACTTTAATTGTATACTTGACCTCAATAAAGACGGATCACGTGGCCCACCTAGGAAACCTTCTTTGGCGGCCAGCGTAATATTGGCACTCGTGGAGCGGCTCAGCTGGGGCTTGCAGACATTTGGAGGCAGCGTCCGGCACCAACACCTGCATTTACTTACTACTCTGCTCCACATGACATACATACTAGGATAATTTTCTGGTTGGTTTCCAGAAGCCTGGTCCCTCTGGTCTCTCACTGTGAACTACTTTCCAGAATTTACTCCGACCATTCTCCAGTGCATTTAATATTGACTGTCCCTACATTTAAACATTCCCAATTCACATGGAGATTTCCACCATATTCCCTCCTTGACCAGGTGTTTCGCTCAGAAATGGCCACAGATATTGAAACCTTCTTTAGTGAGAATACTAGCTCAGTGCCTACCTTCTCAACTGTTTGGGAAACGCTTAAGGTCTTCATTCAGGGGGAAACAATCACTAAGCATGCAGACGTTCTTAGGTGCATTCAGAAAAGGCTTGCATAATTAGAGGCAGACATTGCAACTTTGCAACTCAAGCATCAGTGAACAGGGCATACTGAGACACTAAAGGATATTAAAGTACTGCTGGGGTAATTCCAGAATACAGCTGAGAGTGATGTCAAGCACTTAGGAAAGCACGCCACAGATCGAGTGTACGGGGAGGGCGAATGCCCCTGTGCCCTGTTAGCTAAATTACAGCGTCCCCCATGGGAAACGAACTCCATAGTTGAAATTAAGGGCGAAGATTGTAGCGTGATATATGTTTCACAAGGCATCGCGGATAGATTAAGCAGATATTGTGCTAAGCTTTATACGTCTCGTATCCCCCTGATGATTCAGCTATCGAAGACCACTTAACTCACATTCGTCTTGCTTTGCTCACGTATTCTCACAGGAAGAACCTCATTGCCCCCCTGGATCACCGGGAAATTAGGGTCACCCTGTCATCAATGAAAAGTGGATCTGCCTCAGGATCTGACAAGTTGACTGCGGCCTTTTATAAAGCGTTCCAAGATCTCTTAATTCCCTTCCTGGTTACCCTTTTGGAAGAGATGGCATAGAGTAAACTTTTTCCCCCTTCTATGCGCAAGGAATTAATCATCACCCTCCTCAAACTGGCAAAACCCCCAGCAATTGCTCATCATAGAGGCCCTTGTCCCTTTTAAATATCGCCACAAAAATATTCACCAAGATACTGGATAATCGCATCTCCCCACTGCTTCAGGGCCTGGTGGGAACCGAGCAGGCCAGATTCATCCCTGGCCTCACCTTGGCGTCTAACCTTTGTATGATTTTTGCTGCTATACAGCATATCAACCCTGAAATTAGTGCAGCTGTGGTATTCCTGGATGCCGAAAAAGCATTCGATTCTGTGGAGTGCCTTTTTATGGAAAAGTTATTCAGGTGGCTGGGTGTATGCGAAGTCTATTTACAATTGACTAAGGTCTTTTAGGAAGCTCTGTGTGTAAGAATTAGGCTGTGGAACTTCGTGACAGCTTCGATACCTACACTATGGGCACTCGTCAAGGATGTCCCTTATCCCCTCTCTTGTATGCTTCGGTGTCCGAACCACTACTGTGCGCCCTTAGGGAATACCACAGTCACATGGGGATATGGTTCCCGGGTTATCAACTGATAGTCTCTGCATACGCTGATGCTCTACTACTTTATTTTAGAGACCCCTCCACTCACCTTACTCCTGTTTTCAACAGAGTGATCCACTTTGGACAACTGTTCAGGCTTAACATTGACTGGAATAAGTCCTTGATATTTCCCTTGACTGCATCCACTTCCTCTCCTGCGATGCAATTCCCCTTGAAGTGGACAACAGAGTCTGTACGCTATTTAGGGATCCAAATACACACTGACTCAGAAGTAGTGTTGATTGATAACTATGGGAAAGTATTGGATAGTCTGGAAGAAGATGTGATTAGATGGACACGTTTACCACTTTCACTATTAGGTTGTGTTTCATTGTTTGAGATGGTTGTCCTACCCAGTCTATTGTTCCTATTTCAGAACATACCCATGGTCCTCCCACAACATGTGTTCAGTAAATTCAAGTCCCTCATGATACAGCTGGCTGGGCTGGAAAGCAACCCCGGGTACAATGGGGCGTTCTTACTCTTTCAGATTCTCTGTATGGTCCCAATGCTCCAGACCTAGACTTATACTATATAGCTGCATAGTGTTCTCACGCCTCCGCTTGGTTGCAGTGACCCACTACTCCTCCACACATATAAATAGAGAAAATAGCTACTGATCCTGGTACTCTCCCACAGGTGCTATTCAGGGATCCAACACGTAGCCACAGTGTCCTTGATTCCATTAAATCCACCGTTCATGCTTGGCTTAACCTACTAAACAGACAAGCTGGTGCTATGTTGTACTCCCCCTTGACCCGTTTGGACTGATGCACTTGGCTTCCTTCCAGCACTGATAGCGGGGTCTCCCTGGCTATGAGTGAAGTCATCGTATCTTTGGTTGGCGACATCTTTGGGGGGGGACTCCGCAATTGGGAACAGCTGGCAACAGATGGCCCCTGCCCTGCTCCATTGTTGCGGTTCCAGTATTTAAGACTTTGGCATGCCCTGAAATCTCTCTTGCGGAGCTCTCAACAGGAGCCCCCAGAGGTCCCTGCTCTCTCTTACGTTATCAAGACTCCTTCACCCCCAAAGTTAATTTCGAGAATATATAACATAGCACAAGCAAACAGATCGGTACAGTTCTCCAAGCTGAGGTATAACTGGCAGAGGGACTTGGACCAGGTTCTTGAGGACAAACAATGGCAATATTGCTGCGAGATGACTAAGAAGATCTTGAGGAATGGAAGGCATCGCCTAATACACTTTAAATACATTTACAGAACATATTACACTCCAGAACGTCTGCACGTGAGTCAGCTGCCTGTTCTCTATATCCGGAGCCGGATGCAGACTTTATGCACTTATCCTGGTTTTGTTCTTGCATATTGGAGTTTTGGGAGAAAATATTTCAGATAATTAATAACATGACTAGCCTAACACTATCTCCAGACCAGCTCGTCGCACTCCTAGGCTATACCAAACCCATCAACAAGACCTTCAGAAGGTTGTTGGTAATGGCGCTACTTATGGCGAAAAGACGGATCGCCATGCGTTGGGGTAGAGGCCCGATCCCTACCATTGATGAATGGATGAGTGATATCATTTACTGCAATACCCAGTCCGACTCATATGGCAAACTTCTTCCCCAAATTCCATCCACAACCTTATTGGGCTCCATTCCAACTGTACTTTATAGGTATGGAATCCGGTGAACCAGCGGGAGCCACTGTCAGTACCCATTTCTAATGTCATAATATGATTAGGAGTGGTCGCCCACTGCTTATTGCTTTTTCCGGCTATGAACGCCTTGTCATGACAAAAGGAGGTGTATGTCTCATCTAATTTTTATGCTTTTTTCACTCCAGTGCGTCTTTATAAATCATGATGTACTTCTATTAATGTGCGGAGCCACTGTGATTGCCAAACTGACCTGTACTTATTGCCTGATGATACTAAATTCATTGTGTTATCTTAATAAAATCAATACAGAAAAGTTACAAAAAAAACTAATGCACTTACTCACGCACTCACTCTTAAACATTACAGATTACGATTAGGAAATAAAATGGAAAAACTTTCAAAATTAATTTAAATTACCAAAGGGTACGTTATAGCTACGAAATAACATTTTAAAAAACGTAGACATTTGCTAAAAAGCAAAGGTTACAGGGATGTTATAGTTACCAAATAACATCAAAAAGACCTTATAAATTTGCTCAAAAAACAAAGGGCACACGGAAATTGTAACTAGAAAATAGAATTAAAAAACCTTGGAAATTCACTGAAAAAAAGCCAAAGGTTACAGGGACATTATAGCTCAGATTTCAATTGTACAAAACCATTGAATTTCAACCAATTGACTTGCCTGACCTAACTATAACTTGTGTCCCTGAAATGCACTGTTATGACCTCACATAATGCATCACTCATGGCATGGCCAGTGACATAACTGATAACATCACTGAAGACATCTCAAATGACATGACTGATAACATAATCCAGCGAATGTAAGTGTTTTGCAAATGTTTCTGAGATTTAAAGATATATACTAAGATACACCATAAGCTACATTACTATTCTTTTGGTACTACTAATGAGTGATACTGTTTCTAACATATGTCACCTGAGTGACTTTGTGCCTATCTGCATCAGTGTATGAGTGGGTATGTGAGTAGTTGTATGGCTGTCCAAGTGGGTGTGTGAGTAGATCAATGGTTGAATAAGTGGAGGTGTAAGTGTGTGTATGAGTGAAAAAAGTATGCATGAGTAGCTGTATGAGTGAGTGACTGTGTGAGTGGCTTTATTGGTTAGTGACTGGGTGTGTGAGTCACTATAAGGGTGAGTGAGTGGCTATGTGACTGGTTATTTGGGTGAGTGAATGGATATGTAAGTGGCTGTATGGGTGACTGGGTGGCTCTTTTAGTGAGTGTTTAGTTAACTGAGTGGCTGTGTAAGTGGCTGTATTGGAGAGTGAGTATCTGTGTGAGCGGCTGTATGGTTGAGTGAGTGGTTGGCTGAATGCTGGTAGGGGTAAGATAATGGGTATGTAAGTGGTTGTGGGAGTGTGTGACTGGGTGTGTGAGTAGTTGTATGGGTGTGTCAATAGGTCTGTTGAGATGCTGTATGGGTGAGTGACTGGCTGTCTGAGTAATTGCACGATTAATTAAATGGGTGTGTGAGTAGCTGTTTCACTGAGTGTATGCTGTGTAAGTTGTTGTACAGGTGAGTAAGCAGTATCATAAATAGATCTGTGAGTAAGTGAGTGGTTGTATGAGTAGCTGTATGGGTAAGTGAGTGGGTGTGTGAGTGATTGCATGGATGAGTGATTTGGACAAGTTGTAATGATATGGTAATAGGTATGTGAATGGTTCTGTGGGTGTGTGAGTGAGTGAGTGTGTGAGAGACTATATTGGGATATGAGTGGGTATGTGAGTGGTTCTATGGATGAAGTCATCAGCGATGTCATTTGAGATTTCATCAGTGTTGTCATCAATTATTTCACTGATCATGTCATGATTGATAGAATATGTGAGGTCATAAGCAGTGCATTGAGGAGCATCATTTATAGTTAGTTCAGGTAACTATTACTGCTGATATTCTATGGTTTGTTATAGTGAAAACTGAGCTTAACTGTCACGTTCATTAAACCTTTCTGTTTTCAGTAAATTCCGATGTTTTCTTTAATACTATCTCCTAACTATAATGTCCCTGTGACCTTTGGTTTTTTTCAGTGCATTTCTAGGGTTTTAATGTAAATTCCTAAATATAATGTCCCTGTAACCGTTTTTTCTAGTGAATTTCAAAGGCTTTTAGAACTTTATTTCCTACTTGCAACCTGTAACCTTTAAGAGTTTGTTTGTGAGTGGCTGAATAGGTCAGTGAGTGGGTGTGTGAGTGGCAGTGTGGATCTGTGACTGTATGTGTGAGTGTTATTTGGGTGTGAGTAGCTGTACGGGTCTGTAAGTGGATGTGTGAGTGGCTGTAGGGGTCTGTGAGTAGATGTATGAGTGTCTGAGTGAGTTGGTATGTGAGAGTCTGAGTGGGTGACTGAGTCAGTGTGTGAGTGTCTGAGTGGGTGTCTGAGTGGGTGCATTAATGGGTTTGCAAGTGCCTGCATGAGTTTTTAGTCAATCTGTGAGTGAGTGCATGAGGGTCTGAATGAGTCTGTGAGTGGATGTGTAAGTCTCTGAGTGGGTCTGGGAGTATGAGCTTGAGTCTATAAGTATTTCTGTGAGTGGGTGTGAGTGAGTATGAGTGGTCTCATGTGAGATTGTCTAAGTATGTCTCTTAGTGGGTGTGTGAGTGGGTCTGTGAATGGGTGCATGAGTGTCTGAGTGGGTGTATCACTGTCCGAGTAGGTCTGTCAGTGAGTGTGTGAGTAGGCATCTTAGTGTCCGTGTGGGTGGTTTCAGTAGCTTTATGAGTGTCTGGGCCACAAAAGAACCACACCTGCCCCTTTATCCAAAAGAGTCCATAGTTTTGCATAAAATATTTACTCAAGTGGAGTACTTTCTTCTGGTTAATTTGTAACATCTATGTTGGGTAAATATTTAGTGCATATTCTACACTACATCTGTGTAATGGAAAATTCGTAAATATCTCCAGCTACCTGGTGTGCATTTTGTCAATGTGGTTGTTTCTTCTGCGTCTTTATCCAGAAATCTGTGATAAAATCAATCCTCACACAGAGCGGACAACAAGACCACAATGAGTTGAATCTCCACTTAGCAAGGGTACTTCTTCTTAGCTAAATGAAATGACAATTTCTTTGTCTGTCTACCTTCTCGCTTAACAGGGAAACAGATGAAAACTCCACTTCCAGCAGGCGGGAGCAGATTGACAGCTCCTGCTTGCCTGGAGCAGAGGTAGTGTTTGCTCTGACTTGGCAGAAGCTGTCAATGCTCCCGCCAAGCCAGAGCAAATAGCTGTGTCCTAGGGCTCGGCACCACGGGACATATGGAGGCAAACCTTGGTTTTGGTGGTCCACAGGCCTTATATGGCTCCTAGAGGTGGGCCATGCAACCCCCCTCTTTTGTTGTGCACAGGCCAGCCCCAAGGAGGTAGTGGTCCCCAGGGTCATATATGGCCCAAAAGAGTTGCTTCGAGGTCCCCTCCAAGTGAAAAGTTTGCAATTTTGCCCAGGGGGGTTGGCGGTCCCTGGGGCCCAGGGGGTCCAGCAGCACCCTGGCATATTATTCAATGTTGTCCAGGGGAGGTGGTGGTCCCTGGGTATATCAAAGTCCCAGGAGGGGTCCCACATGGGCCCCCTCAATTGTTAGTAGAAAAAACCCAGGCAGGTGGTAGTCCCTGAGGCTCTTAGGAGGATGCGGTCAATGCGGTCCCCTCCCAATACTAAACTTAATATCAGGGAGGTGGTGGTCTCTGGGGATAAAATCAGACCTAGGAGGGGGCCCTGTAAGACCCACTCCTGCTTGCCACCTGGACCTGGCTTACTCAGTGGCTATAATGTAAAGAAGTGCGTGATACTGCACTTGTTCTTTTTTTTAAACAAATTGCCATGGATTCACTCCTCAACTTCGATTTCATGGAAATTAGTTTTTCTTTTAAGTGCTTTATTTGTCCTGGTGGGGTCTCTGTGGGGATATATATATATATATTCAGGTAAGGGCGTTTTTAGAGTGTAAGGGTGGGTGAGGGTATTTGGGTGGTAAGGATATTTTTAGGGTTATTTTTAGGGTTTAGGGTAGGGAAGGGTATTTAAAAAATACTAAGGGTTTCACTTACCTGGCATATGCTTACTCTTCCTTTGGCCTTGTGTAGCTTGATGAACATGACTTACACATTTTGTCACCCTTGTGCCCAATTGTGTGGTGCAAGGGCACTGCAAAGCCTTCATAAATGTGCCCCTATTTTTCACCTGAACTGACTGATGTTAGGGGTCTAGGCATTGATAATGTGTGCTTCATCTGGTCAAGCATCAGGCTGCAGAACCTTGTAGTTAACAACGTTGGCAGAGTGTTTTTATGTTTCATTGGTCCTTAACCAGCAGATATTGACATGCAATCACAGCAGGGCGATTATGATTAGATCTTTTTAGGCTAAAAGTGAGCTTCTCTTGATGGTTTTGCCAAATTCCAATTTAGATAAGTAATTAAAAGTGATAGCGTGATGTGCTTTATTGAAGTAGTCAAGAAGGACTGAAGCAGCAGGGAGAGAATCCCTTGCAAGAGGCACAAGTGATAAAATGCATTCTTAGTCTTGTTATTGACTTGAGGGATGACATTTAAGATGAGTTAACAAGTACAATTGCAATTCCCAACATTCAGCTTGATGTAGAGAATGCTATCCCTGAGGTGTGTCCAGTTCAAAGGGAAAATGGTACAAGGTATTGGTCTGACAAGTAGAACTCTGGTCTTAGCTTCATTAACCTGTGGACCGCGGCGCAAATTCCGCCGTGGTGTGGGTGAAATAATGAGTGGGCATGGTTTGGACGGCCCCCGGCTGTCCTCTGCACTTGCCCACCATGACGTTGGATGGGTGGGGGCCTTCCGATGCATGGAACGGGTTAAGGAAGAGCCAGTTGTGCTAAATCCAACTCTGGTTATGAGCTAGGATGTGAGAGATGTGCTGGAGATGGCCATTCCCATCATTCATTTTACAGTGGATGCGCTTCCGTCTGCACACGTGATGAAAAGGGGGGGCCCTTGGCCCCCCCGCCCGCATGGCGGCGCGGCGACCGTCTCCCCTTGAGTGCCTTTCGATGGAGGGGCGGGCCCTCATGGGTGCGACCCGCCACCGATTGGCCGGCGGCCCCCCCTGACCCGGATACCAGTAGGATGTCCGGGTCAGGGGTGGGCGTGCTGCTGGAGAGGCTGGGCGGGTCACCCGGCCCCTCGAGAATAAAGAGGCGGGGAGCGCCCGGGAGACCCTCTTGTCCCTGGACGCTCCCCCACAGCATGTTGTGCCCCGCGCTCGAGGCTTCTTTGTTTACTAATACTTTTCCTAATATTTTCAGGTGCGAGCTGCAGGGTCCGGAGCCGCATCGGAAGACGGAGTAAGCAGACGGGCGGCCTCCGTAGGGGTTGGAATTGGAGGAAGTCGTACCTTGTGCGCTTGGCGGCGAATTACGGTGCGAGCTGCTGGGTCCGGAGTCGCGTCGGAACACGGAGTCAGCGGACGGCCTGCCGCCGAGGGCTTGAAGCGAAGGAAGTCCAGCCTAGGCACTTCCGTACTTGTCGGCGAGTTGAGGTATTGGTCGGGGGCGGGCTTCAGAGTTCGCCGAGGGACGGGGACACGGGAGCGTGGCGATAACATCGGGGCAATTTTGGTTATCCCCTGCCCGACTCGAGAATTTTGGGTAAAAGGATTAACTTACTGTGCAGACTTTGCCAAGGGCAGCCGCTTCCATCCGGCCTTTAGTCACCGGGGTGACGGAGCAAAAAAGGTCGTTTTCGGTGAGAAGCGGGAACGGAAGCGAAGCAGGGTCGACCAGGGTAGAACCTGGAGGGGAGACCCTGGTGTAATTTTTGTAATTTCGTATTTATAACGGTGGATCATTTCAAATACAGAAAGGGGTTGGTTTCTGAGGGATAGTGTGCACTGTGGGGAAGTTATATATGTGACGAATTTAAGGTACAAGAGAGAAAAAGGTGTTGTTTTAGTCAAGGCTCCACTGTAATGAGTTAAGGGAGTCAGTGTCTGAGGGATATTGTGCACTGTGGGGGAATTGCAATATTTGTCTAATTTGAAGTACAGAACCAAAACAAGGCGTTGTTTTATTCACGGTTACACTGTACTAAGTAAGTGGGGGTAACAGTCAAAGGCAGCCTTTTGGGTGGTTAACAAGGGTGCAAGCCTCCAATAAGGGTTCATCTCTGTCTACATAACTAGAGTCCCCGGTGTTAATACGATTTTTTATTTCAGGCAATTTACTACTGTTACACTTCCTGGGGAGCTCAAAAAGGGGACTTAAGACGTGGGTGCAGATCCGATATCACCTGGGAGTACACAGGATTGGTCGGTAAGAGGAGAGCGGGGGGCTAGCATCTCATTGCTCCTGGTAGCCGCCGGGTGGGTCTACACTAGGTTTACTCACCCCTTACATAACCGGACAAGCCGGTGGTGTTGCGGTTGCCGTTGCATGGTGCTGGAAGCCCCCTGGAGATCCTCCATCTGGTAAAGGTACACAAGTTCGCAATTGTGACACTAGGAGTGTAGGCAGTTGTTTTTTAACATGCCAGGATTGCGGGGTGGTAAAGGAGGGTCCAAGATGGAGGTTATGATGCGGGCCATGATGCGTGAAATGGGCGAAATTAACAAACGGTTGGGGAAGGTTGATGAATTGGAGGCCCGGATCAATGAGAGGTTTGACGATTCCCCGGCCCCATCGGGTAGGCCAATTCGCCAGAGGGCGGCACCCTTGCAAAAGGGGGATTTTGTTACCCCGCCTAAGAAGTCTAAGGCCAAAAAACCGAGGTACGCTGCCCCTGCCTCTGAGCCTGTAGTCCCAGTGCCTATCACACCTTTAGCGGTCGTCCCGCTCCCTGTTACACCAACGCCTGTAATACCAGCTCCTGCGGCTCCCGCCATACCGCCGGGGGCCCCACCTGCAGGGCCTGCCCCCTCACCTGTGGTCCCGATCCCGGTTACAGGCTTGCCGCAACCGGCACCCGCCTTGCCCTTTACCCCTGCACCACTGGGCATACCCCCTGTGGCACCTGCTGCCCCAGCAAGTAACCTAGACTCAATGCCTCCGGAATTGATATCTCAGATAACGGCCTTGATGCCGTGGCTACAGAAGGGGGGGCTTTTCCCGCTTCTTCAGATCATGCGGCAGAGGCGGCAAAGTTCGTGGAAAAGATTAAATCGGCAAGAGGGGCCGACAGTGTTGCATTGCCCTCATCTTCTTCCCTCGCAGGTTCCAGTCTCGCCCAGCCGAATGGAGTTAGTGGGCAGCCGGCCCAGGTGCCCGAAAATGGTAAGGAGGTGGCACTGCCTCTCTTGGGGGATGGTTCTTTACCTTCCAGAAGGGAGAATTTGGCACAACATGTGTCGCAGGCTGTGAAGGAGATGATTTGGGCCGATAAATATGTGTACATTTTTTCATTGTTGCTGGATAATAGGGAGATGGAGCATGCGAAGACACTGAAAGAGTGGATGCATCCAAGTGAGTGGAGGGCACAGTGTTCTAGATTTAGGGTGGAGGAAACGATACTTAACTGGATTAGGGCTTTTGCAGTATTCACGGCTATCAAGGCCGAACGACCTCCTAATATCCAGGCGCCATTGGCGTGCTACAACTGCAGGATTGTGGGATGGAGTGAACAATACTCTGGGGATGCGTGGAAGGGGTACGATGTGAATTTCAGGAAAGCTTTAGAATTTAACCCATCATTGGCATGGGATACAGTGGATTCAATGTCATGGCATAAGCAGTTCTCAGATAGTTTACCCCCCCCTCAGGCCAGCAGTGCGGTCAGGGTGTTCTCCGCCAGACCTCAACAGCCCTTTCGGACCCCCCAAGTGAGTGAGGTACCCGGGAAGTATAGGGCCGGTGGGTCAGAAAAGAAAGGAGTGTGCTGGGACTTTAATAGGCGCACCTGCACAAGGGCCCCGGGCACCTGTAGGTTTAGACACGCATGTTCCTCCTGTGGTCACCCCTCACACCCAGAATCATCTTGCAGGTCCAAGCACGGGAACACTGGTCAGAGGGGAAGAGGGAAGCCAGTGTAACATAAACCAGTTGGGTACCCCCACGCCGGTAGATGTGTTGGCAATGATTCCATGGTTAAATAGATATCCCGACCACACAGCAGCCACTCTACTCCAGGAAGGTTTCTCCCAAGGCTTTAGGATCCCGGCGGGGGGATACACAGGCAGCACCCTTTGCAAGAACCAATTATCAGTGAAACACAACCCATCAGTTGTGGCGGCAAAAATTGACAAGGAACTATCTCTGGGCAGGATAGCTGGCCCTTTCTGGGAGGTGCCTGTCCCCAATTTTGTGTGTTCACCACTAGGAATAGTTCCCAAAAAAGAGAAGGGTCAGTTCAGACTGATCCACAACCTGTCAGCGCCTAGAGGCGCATCTTTGAATGATGCCATTGAGGAGGGGATTTGTAGTGTAAAGTATGCCTCTTTTGACCAGGCGGATGACCTGTTACATGCCATGGGGCCGGGGGCACTGATGGCAAAGTCAGATATTGAATCAGCTTTCCGTCTCCTCCCGGTCCACCCGGCTGATCATCGTCTCCTAGGTTTCACCTTTGGGGACAGGTTTTACATGGATAAATGCATGCCCATGGGCTGTTCCATATCATGTGCATACTTTGAGATGTTTAGCTCATTTCTAGAATGGGTCATGAGACAGGCAACGGGCCACCAATAGGTCATGCATTACCTGGATGATTTTCTTTTCTTGGGTGCGGCGGGCTCTCAGGAGTGCGCTTGGGCATTGCAGGAATTTTGCGTGCTCATGCGGGCTTTTGGGGTCCCGCTTGCGCCAGGGAAAACTGTTGGCCCGACCACCTGCTTGGAATTTCTTGGTATCGAGATTGATTCAGTGGAGGGATGTTTCAGATTGCCCAGGGACAAAGTATCCAAATTTAGAACAGCGCTACGTCAATGCCTATGCAAAGACAAAGTTTCCTTGCAACAATTACAGGAAGTGGTGGGACAATTGAATTTCGCGTTACGTGTCATCCCGATGGCACGCCCTTTCTCACGCTCCATTGCCCAAGCAATGAAAGGACTACGGGAAAAACATCACCGCACTAGGCTGTCGTCTGAGGTTCGCCAGGATATGCTTATATGGATGGCATTCTTGGAGGATTTCAATGGCAGGGTAGTGTGGCCTGGTCCTCCCACAACATCAGCAGAGTTGGGTTTATGGACAGACGCTGCTGGTAGTGTGGGCTTTGGCGCCATCCTGGGGAACAGGTGGGTCGCCCAGCGTTGGCCGGAAGAATGGAGAACATGGGGTCTGACCACCAACATTGGCTTCCTTGAACTCTTCCCAATTTGGGTGGCATTGAAGGTCTGGCCCGAAGATTTATGTAATCAATCAGTGGTTTTCTGGTCAGACAACATGACAGTAGTGGAATGTGTAAACAAACAGGGGGCACAATGTCCTTTCATACTGCGCCTGATAAAAGAGATTGTGTTGCAGTGCCTAAAATGGAATGTGGTTTTCAAGGCCAAGCATGTCCCTGGCATTCTCAATAATGCAGCTGACTCCCTCTCTCGCTTTAAAATGCAGGTTTTCAGGGAACATCTTCCTACAGCAGACCCCTCGCCAGCGCACTTCCCAGCAGTACTTTGGCAGATCGGTGCCCCAGACTACAGGACCTCGTGGTCGCTAGCTTAGCTCCCAGGACCAAGACGGCTTACGAAGGGGCGTTTTTGTCTTACTGTACTTTCTTGGGTCAGGATTGGGAGGTGCTATGGGCTCAGGAGGATGGCTTTGCAGCCTATTTGGAATGGATGCATGGGGAGGGACGTTCAGTAGCAGCTGCAAGCAGGCATAGGGCGGCGGTGTCCTTCTTTGCACAGACTAAGGGCATGCAGGATACTACTAACACCTTTACGGTGCGCAAGGCATTGAGGGGTTGGCGCCGTTTACAGGGTCACCCTGCAGATAAGAGAAAGCCCATCGGGCTAGCACGGCTGACGGCTTTACTGGTCGCGCTGGACAGTGTCTGTAGCTCGGGGTGGGAGGTACTTCTTTTCAAAGCTGCATTCTCCTTGGCATTCTATGGGGCCCTGAGAATTGGGGAGTTAGTGGCAGCGTCCAAGACTGATGTGCAAGGCGGCCTGCAAGGGGCTTGTGTGAGGATCAGGGAGGACACCATGTGGGTGACCATTCAGAAATCAAAGACTGATCAGGAGTCACGTGGTCACACCATAGTGCTTCACCGGGCCCTTGCCAATCCTTGCTGCCCAGTGGCGCATGTGGAAGTGTTCCGTGGGCAGCGGGGGAGCGCGGCGGGAGGTGCACTGTTGTGTCACGCCGACGGTGCGCCCTTGACTAGGTACCAGTTCAGGAGAGTATTAGGGCTGACGGTCAGACAGGCAGGGCTTGACCCCAAGGAATTTGGCACTCACTCCTTTAGAATTGGGGCAGCAACTGAGGCAGTAGCAAGGGGCCTCCCAGTAGAGAATGTGAAGAAAATTGGGAGATGGTCCTCTGAATGTTACAAACGTTATTTGCGGATTGACATGTTGTGACAAGATGTTGCTCACGCCTGGTTTATTTCTGGTTTCTTGCAGTTTCTCAGACCTGTCACGCAGGGGAGGAACTTGCCGTCGGGCAGCAACGATCTACACCATCGCGGAATAAGCATCGGGATCAATACAAGAAAATGGTTTGGATTGTGGGTCACTCCTATGTGAGACGTGCTGAATGTGTTTTTCTTTCAGGAGACCGTAAGAAAAGGGCTGCGCAACAGGGATTTGACATCTCGTTCTTCGGGAGAGAGGGTTTATGTCTCAACCAGTTTAGGGACTTCTTCCAGGGACTATTAGCCCGACGGCACGTCCCCCCGTCAGTGGTGATACTTCACCTGGGGGAGAATGATTTGGCCAAACTGGGGAGACGCATTCTTATTGAAGAGATTATCTCCACTGCGGGGTGGGTGGCCAGGACCTGCCCGGGTTGCATGGTAGTATGGTCGCAACTTATCCCTCGATGGCAGTGGCGAGGGGGGGACTCGGTCAGGGCGTTGAATCACTCGGTAAAGAGGATCAACACACAGTTGGACAAATTATTTCGAGCCCCCCGGTTGCAGACGATCCCACATGGGTGTATCTGGGGTGAACAGTACTACCTGGGGGATGGAGTTCACTTGAATGAGGCGGGCAATGTCTTGTGGTCTAACAATATCTGGGCCTGGTTGGAGGGATTTGCCAAAAAAGTGCGCTCCTGAGTTGGGTCTAGGTGGGGGGAGGCCAGATCGTCGGTTAACAATGCTGGCCTGTGGCGGTAAGGTCATGACCGGTGAGCACCTATTTTTAAGGTCTGAGGGGGCGGGCATCATCCTATGGAGGTTCCCGCCCAGGGGGAGGGGCCATTGGCCACTCCTAGAACTCCAGGGGCAAGGTAACTCATGCTTCAAAGGGGCGCGGGTTGGAGTAGTCACGCTTTCCTTAGGCTGGTAGCCACCCCGCGCGCACATACTCATGACGTCACCGGATGGCGCAGAGTAAGGGCCCTCCTTTAGTGGGTAAATGGAGTTCACGGCGTAGACTGGAGTAATTAACGGGCCCGGCTGCGCATGCGCACATCTCTAGGTGAGGCGCAGCTAGTAGGACCTGACACCGGTTAGCGACCTTGCCATATGGCCAGAAATGTAGGATACAAAAATCAAGATGAGGATGTTAGATTCGGTTAGGAAACAACATGTATTAGAGTTTTGTTAAGGTTAGCCTCTCAAATTTGTTGACGATATTGTATCTAATGTCCTGCTGATTTTTGTATAAATTGTTGACCATGCAATTAAAAACCTTTTTTGATTTCATATCTTAATAAATACGGCCGGGGGACTAGCCCCCGCCTTCCAAAGATAACCAGGCCTCATGTTCATGTTTCTGGGTGTTGGTGTGGTCGGATGGGGGGGGGCGGCAGCCAGTCGCTGACCATGTGAAAAGGGGGGGCCCTTGGCCCCCCCGCCCGCATGGCGGCGCGGCGACCGTCTCCCCTTGAGTGCCTTTCGATGGAGGGGCGGGCCCTCATGGGCGCGACCCGCCACCGATTGGCCGGCGGCCCCCCCTGACCCGGATACCAGTAGGATGTCCGGGTCAGGGGGGGCGTGCTGCTGGAGAGGCTGGGCGGGGAGCGTCGCCACCCCCACCCGGCCCCTCGAGAATAAAGAGGCGGGGAGCGCCCGGGAGACCCTCTTGTCCCTGGACGCTCCCCCACAGCGTGTTGTGCCCCGCGCTCGGGGCTTCTTTGTTTACCCACCCACCATCCCTGGAACAAAAAATGGTTGATTCTGTATTAGTCGTGTTTTGGTGTAGTTTTTAAGGTGACTGTTGCCACGATGGCAATGCTCAAGGAAATTGTCGAGTTAGATATTATGCTGATGATGCTTTCGTTAGGAATTTTCCCCCTTTTAGTGAAATGTAAAATATGATATAATTTGCAATTGTGTTTAGGAAGTTTTTCACCTTTTTGTGTGCTATGCTGAAATATTTGTGATTTGCAACGGTGTTTAGGATCTTTTTCCCTTTGTAGCCTTACAGTAATGCTTTGATGTATTAGTCAGAGTAGTTGTCCATTAGAATTTTTTCCTACAGGTCGTCGTATTTATTAGGTATGGGACATGCGGTAAGGTCATGACCGGTGAGCGCCTATTTTTAAGGTCTGAGGGGGCGGGCATCATCCTATGGAGGTTCCCGCCCAGGGGGAGGGGCCATTGGCCACTCCTAGAACTCCAGGGGCAAGGTAACTCATGCTTCAAAGGGGCGCGGGTTGGAGTAGTCACGCTTTCCTTAGGCTGGTAGCCACCCCGCGCGCGCATACTCATGACGTCACCGGATGGCGCAGAGTAAGGGCCCTCCTTTAGTGGGTAAATGGAGTTCACGGCGTAGACTGGAGTAATTAACGGGCCCGGCTGCGCATGCGCACATCTCTAGGTGAGGCGCAGCTAGTAGGACCTGACACCGGTTAGCGACCTTGCCATATGGCCAGAAATGTAGGATACAAAAATCAAGATGAGGATGTTAGATTCGGTTAGGAAACAACATGTATTAGAGTTTTGTTAAGGTTAGCCTCTCAAACTTGTTGACGATATTGTATCTAATGTCCTGCTGATTTTTGTATAAATTGTTGACCATGCAATTAAAAACCTTTTTTAATTTCATATCTTAATAAATACGGCCGGGGGACTAGCCCCCGCCTTCCAAAGATAACCAGGCCTCATGTTCATGTTTCTGGGTGTTGGTGTGGTCGGATGGGGGGGGGGGGCGGCAGCCAGTCGCTGACCATGTTGCTCACACTGATAAAGTGGAAATTAATAGCATGATTACAATTTGAATTAACCACTGCTGACTAATCGGTTCACCGCTGGAGCACCACCGACTGCCGCAGTATTGGTCAGGGGAAAGCAGCTGCCGTAGGGCGGTACAGAGAAGTTTCTCTGCCATCTGAATTAGGGCGTGGCTTTCCGATGAGCCGACTGCGGTGGTGGGAACACCTGCTTCGAGTCCTCGAAAATGAATCATTTGAGGTGCATACGCACCCATCTCCTTTTATTCCCTTCAGTCTCTGACATGGATCTCTTCCTCCAGCTTTGCCCTCAACAGCAGCATTTTGACCCCAAAGAACCAACCCCTTTGGTGTTGATATCCAGATAACTCAGTTTTTCAGTATTTACCATCGACTGGGCTGGGCACAAACGGTCGAGACGCTAGCAATGGGTAGTAGGTATTTTTTCACATGTATCATGAAAGATTTGAGCTTCATATTTATTTCAGGTGTAGAGACTAGAAAGATTTAACTGGTGAGTAAAGTAGCAATATCCCTAATAGTGTGGTTTTCTACCAGAGCATCATGGGTGGAATCCTGTTATACGAAATCGTTGTGGGCTCAATACCGACTATAAAAACATTGTGAGGGTGACTACATACATTTAACTTTAGATTTACTATATTTGGATTCTGGGAAGAATGTCTGTCCACCATCCCAGAGAAATTTTTACCAGTGACAGGAGTCTGTGTGTTTTTGTTTTCCTTAATACTAGGAAATGGCCAGGGAATCTGGTTAGCTTGGTAGAAGATGACGCTGTATATCTTGACGAGGTATACCTGAAATGATTTTCATGGTTGTAACCTGCCTGAACATGTTTTATGAATAACCACTAACCTGTACGTTTGTCTGTGTTAATCATTTTTGGCAAGTATTCCTTTCCTAAAAAACCAAGAAACTGCAGTGATTCATTAACACTCATAATAAGCCCACAGCGGTATACTTTTGTGTGCGTAAATCCAAGTACACGAGCGAATTCAAATTGTGTGAAGCAGAGACTTAAATTACCACTCTTTAATGTCGCTGTTTGTCGACAAAGTTTGCGGCAAGCAGTAGTGAGAACGAAATAAATGATGAAATAGAAAGAGATGGCAAGTCGGAGGTTTGTCTTCCAGCTTCCATTTGGCATATGGCTGTAAAGAACTGATGTATATGTCATATTTTGATGGAACTTGCCAGAGCAAAATCCAATGATCAAGGTTCACAAATGCACATGTCATTAGATGGAACATTATCTGAAGTTTCTTTCCCTATTAAAAACTATAATTTAATCAAAGTGCCACATTTTGTACCTGGCGGATATATAAAGAAAGCCAAAGGCCTTATATTTCCAACTGGCCAGCTATATATATATATATATATATAGAGAGAGAGAGAGTTTTTTTGAGTAAATATAAAGACCAACATTTATTTACATTGCTGTTTACATAATTATTTTACGTTGTGTCTTCTCTGTGATTTTGATGAACAATATTTATTTTTTTGTTGTGATGCCATCCTGTTCTCGGGGAAATGTCTGAATCTCCAGTTTACACATGAATGTTAGGCAGCATGACTTGCAGTCGTTGAACCACCATTCTTTGTGAGACAGAAGAAGCATAAAACATATTTTAATAATACATATTCTACACGGTTTAGTTGGATGGTTTGAATTGCTATTTGATGAAGTGCGGATTGAATTTCATGATGGCATTATGGCTGACATTTTCCTTCTGTTTAAGAATGGGGCCAGGGTTGGCGAGGTTATTACAATATTAATGTTAAGACAGCTGAACACAGCAGCGTTTTGAGATTATAGTGAAGATGTATTTAAAGAGTCTCGGTTTTTAACTTGCCAACGATATTCGTTTTCCATATATGAAGACGCATTGAAGGGGAAAGCAGCTATTTAACTTTACTTATATATTTTCTCAATTAAGTTGTTGCATAATAGCAGAAATGCCAACACTGAGTTTTACTTAAATTAAAATGTATTAAACAGAAAACGGACATTACTTTGCTTATGTTGTTTATTCTGCTCCTAGATCCCCAGACCTGACAGAAGCACATTTATGAGCTTGCTTCCCAGTATTTGAATGTTTGCAGTTTTTGCACATTTATTTGATGAAAGATTACCTACAAATCTAAAGGGCTACATGAGACTAGATATCTAGAAAGCTGGTTAGTTTTTTTAGATGAGATTAAATAGCTAAAAGGACAGGTATTTTTTTTCTAGACACCTAAAGGCGGAGTAGATGATTGTAAATAAGACTAAATACCTGGAGGGCCAGCAAGTTTATTGTAAACAACAGCAGTTATCTTGAAGGCAGACTATTTGAATCTGGATAGGACTACTTGGACGGCAGAGAGTGGATTCTAGATGGGCTAGATACCCAAAAAATCTGAATAAGTGATTCTGTATAAAACGGTATACCTGGAGATCAGCTAGCTAATTCTAGGTTGGATTTCATCTCTGCAGTGCAAGCCAAATTACTCTATATGAGCCTGAGTACTTGGATGATTAAGTAGCCTTTTCTGGGTGAAAATAACGAGTTACAGGGAGGGTCAGATAGTTCATTTTGAATTAGATTCTACATCAGGAGGACCAGCCAGTTTATTCTAGTTGTATTTATTTTTTATTTTAGTTGAGAACGTTGCCCAGATGGCAGACTAGCTATTAATACTAATTTGTAGTTTGTAACCGATAGTAACTGATAATAACAAATAGCTTTTAAAATCCTTAACACCTTATATATAGATTAATTATGTTTCGCTCACAGTACGGACTAAAGAACATCACAAGATGTCCCCACCTTAATTAGACAGAGGGCAATAGCTCCAAAATATTTTTGAAAGTTAACCCACAGAACAGCTCAACTGATTTGTTATTGTTTATTAGTCATAATTAAATATTTTATCTTATTAACAAAGAGTCAGACAGAAACATATAAATAAATTCATTCATAGAGAAAGTATATCCCATTGCGACGGTAATCATATCAACTTTACACAAATATTCATAAAACACAAAAATCCAGCCCACAATTAACAGTGTTCAAAAATGGAAATACACACTATTTACCCAACAACCTAGACACAAATACATCAAGCACATATAATGGATCCAAAATACATTCAATTACAAAGAGTGAAGGACATCAGACATTACAAAAAACAAAAATATACAATTCACAAAAATACAAAACACACACAGAAGAAAAGCGCCGACGCGCGTTTTGGAAAGTTCCAAAAGCATTATAGAGATTCCTTCATCAGGGGGCACATTTCATGCTCTGATCAATATTCGTGACCCAGGAGTGGTCATCAAAAAGATTTATTGGTACATAATACAGTGTGCACAGCAGGGCTGAAGAGACTGTCTTACAGCTCTAGGAGTACAGGCTACTTTCTTAACCTGAAGTCTGAGTGGAGCGAGTTACATATCCTAAAATACTGAAGATCCTCGATATAGAACCAGCAGATCCAACCAACGACCCTCAGATTACAGTATCCAATGCAGTCCATGTGCCCTGGGCAGAGCAATGCTTCATTTCTTTTCGGCTACCCAAATCAGTCCAGTAGAAAAAGGTTGAAGCTCGATCCCAAAGCATCGACGCATGCTCTGAATGCCACAACTCCTAACTTAATAGGAAATCTAGAGGAGAGTTACCAGCAATGGGAGAATTGGATTGTTTATTGACTGGATGCATGCAGCCCAAAAAAGTACTAATTCTAAAACACTCAAAGAAAGCCCCCTGATATAATGATCACTTCATCTCCTTAAGAAAATAATTCAAGAAACAGGAAAGGAGCTGGTGGAAGGAGTATGAGCCATCTCTCAAATAAAATATAAAGCCTCAATCAGAAATTATCGTAATGAAATAAAGAAAGCTCAGGCTAACTTTTATGAGGAAAAAATCATGCAGTCTTCAAACTCCCCATAGGAAATCTATAAGGTGGTCAAAGCATTAACCACCACCCAGGAAAGCAATACTTTCCTAAAAGCCACAAAAGAAAGATGTAATGAAATAGCATCTTTCTTTCACCAAAAAAGTGTTAGATATTTATGATCAACTTCAGGGCAAGTCAGAGCAAGTTCCTGGTGAGAGAACTGTTGTTAGGGAATTACCCTCAACCTAAATTGTATCTCATATCCGTAGCCTGATAAGAGTAAATAAATCAGGATCCCCACTAAACCCTGTAACCCCATATATGATATCCATAGTGATAGATATCTTTCTCCTCTTGCTAACGGGCTACTCAATCGCTCACTAGACTTGGGATGTGTCCGAAAATACTGGAAGCATGCAGTAATCAGACCACTGCTGAAAAAAAAACATTTGGAACCATTAATACTTGATAACCTCTGACACATATCATGATTCCCTTATGTAGGAAAACTTCTGGAGAAACATGTCAACCAGACATTTTTGCAGGATAATCACATTCTCGATCTGACCCAGATGAGCCCAAAGCAGTGCTTCTGTTCGTATGGAGGAGCTTAAAGATCTACTGGATATGGGAGGGTTCGCTGCTGTCCTACTCCTTGACCTAAGCATGGCGTTTGATACTTCAGACCACACCATCTTAAAAGATAGGCTCAGGGAGGTAGGAATTCAGAATAGAGCCTTGGATTGGCTCACCTCTGTCCTAGAAAACAGGTCCTATCAAGTCATGGAAAAGGCAAGCTTCTCGCCTAGTTTACCATCCAAATTTGGAGTGCCACAGGGATTGTCGCTCAGCTCGACCCTGTTGAAAGTGTATGTTGGACAGCTGGCTACAATAGAGCAGGAGTTTGTTATCTTGGCTGTCTCATATGCAGATGATACCCAGTTGGTAGTTTCTCTGACAAATGGTCCGAATCTGGAACATCATCAATAAGTATCTTGCTTGGAAAGAGTGGCCAATCAGATGACAAAGGCTGTTTTAAACTGAACAGCAAAAAACAGAACTAATGATACTAGGAAACATGGCCATACCCAGACCATTGGACAGCTGAGCACATTGCATGGGCAACCCCCTGATCCCAAATCCACTCTAAAAAAATTGGGAATGTGGCTGGACAGAGCCCTTGCGATGGATCTTCAAGCAAACAAATTGTCTGGCACCTGCTTCCTCTACTTACAATGATCAGGAAGATATTCACACTGATCCTTAAGCATCTAAGAAAAACTGTGATCCAAGCCCTCATAGTTTCTCATTTGGACTACGGTAACTCTCTTTATGTGGGCTCTCCTAAGTATGTAATGAAAAGGCTTCAGGTGGTGCAACATGCGGCAGCAAGGATCTTGTGAAAAGTTCCAAGCTATGTACCAGTATGAGAATCTTTGAAAGCGCTCCACTGGCTGTCGATTGAGGCAAGAATTACATTCACATCCCTCTGCATTGCACACAGGGCCATAAAGAATAAAGGTCCAGTGAAGCTTAGAGATATGGTATCTGCTTATGTACCAGCCAGCTTCCTAACATCTCCTCAGTACGACTAGAGTCAAAAGGGTGAGATGGGGAGGAAGATTGTTAGCACACTTGGTACCAAAGTTATGGAATGATCTCTCACTCAGTTTAAGGTCAAGGGAAGCTAAACTCACTTTTAGGAAAAAATTCAAGACCTGGTTGTTACCCCATGAACCTGTTATTATGCACAGTTACCCAGTTCAGCATTCACCAGCACAGGGAAGCTCATGGAGAGGAATGCGCTCTACAAAACCCAAACATAAACATAAGCATACACAGAAACAGAAACAATGCCACAACAAGAAGACCATCAGCTTACAGAAGCACACAGCATTCATAATTACCCATGGCCAAAGACAGTGCATTGTTGATAGCCCATGCAACAAAATACACTCTCTCTTTTTCCTTATCAGGACTGTTCAACAAAAGTTTTCAAATTCTTGAGTACATTTCCATTCTAAATAAGAATGGTATAGTTAGGCATACATTTAAATGGGTGCTAATTTCAGACTTCAATCGATGCTGGTTGGACCGGCTTCTGTAGTCCTGTCGGAGGCAGTCTGACCACCGCGGTTTGGTTGGGATCGGTTGATCCAAACTCCACATTACAATATATTTGTATACCTAGAATTCCAATCACTATGGTCCTTTGGACTCTGGCAGGAAATGATAACCGCTGTGCTGTTGGGAAGGACCAATGAAGTCAGTCGGAGAGTGGCACACCTTACGAACTGCCTGCCCAATTATGATGCACCTTTCTGATGAGCCAACCTTGGCGGTCCAACCACTTTATCTGAGCTGGCAGAAAGGGAGGGATATAAGACCAAAACTCACCTGTACACAGCTTCTTATGGCCTGTGCCAACATGTAGCCTTTCACACACATCACCCCACTATTGTTCCATATCGATGATGCCCAAAATCAAAACCATGAGTACGCAACTGCCAGTAAGTGTCACACCTATGCACGTACATAGAGTCCTCAGCAAATTGATGTACCACCATGGAAAAGCAGGGACAGAGCTTGGTCAGCATGAGTGAGGGGTGTTTGCAACCAGTACACAAACAATCATGCAGGATTATTTTGTCAATAAATACATATTTCATGACATGCAGGACATGAAGGGGTAGGAAGGGGCAGTGGAGAGGTAGAAGTGGTAGTTGTGTAGCAAGGCATAAAGTGGTCGGGGACCTACCGGGACTTAGCATCAGTAGGTTGAAAAGGCAGGTGCTGAGACATGTCCCGTCAGGGTGAGACAAAAACTGAACTTTGCAGCTGTACGACACTGCTGCATATGTAACTTCAAAGAGATTTGTAATAGACCATTCACAGTCTCATGTCAGAACTGAAGCATCTTCCTATGCAAGGCACAGTTGTTTCTGCAATATCTAATGCACCTAACTACCATAGGCAAATCCAATAGTTCTGATATTTGGTATTAAATCTTTTTTATTAGAGGATTGCCAAACAAAGAATCACCGGGTACTGAATTAGCCAGTGCCCACAAAGGCACACTTAAACAAGGTAACAGAAAGCTGATGAGACAATCTGCACCAGTGTAGATGTAAACCAGAAAAGCAAAGAGATACAATCCTACAATTAGTGAAAAAGAAAAAAACATACAACCAAAAATGCCCCCCCTACCACCACATTACCTCTGCCCACACACCACCCATTGTCAATGTCCACCGCCTATCCTCAACCAAGTCCACCCCACCCCCATCTGGGCTGTTGCTCTCTGTGTTCGTGAGACACAATAAACGGAGATGTCTAGGGCAGGTGATCTCTTGAAATTCCGAGGCCAACAGATACAAAAAGGGCTGCCAGAGCTCTGAGCATGTGGTGCTCTCCCCGGTCAACGTCAGCAAGAGTTTTTCCATGCCAAGCACCACCCAAAGGCGATGGAGCCACGCCTGGAATGGGGGAACGTGTGTGGTTCGCCAGTGTGCGAGAATGTTCTGCATTACTGAACCCAAAGCAATTGCTATCATGTGACCTCTACGGGAGTGCAGCGGGTACATTAAGGGGTTTGGGAGTCCCAGCAGGATGTATGATGAGAGACGCGGGATCTCTGTGTCGAAGTGTCCATCTCGTCTAATATCAGTTTCCAGTATCCCTGGAGCTGGGGGCAATCCCAAAGCAAATGCACCAGCGTGCCTACCTGCCCACAACCCCGCCAGCACATTGCATCGTTAGTGCGGTCCATCTCGTGAAGACGCTCGGGAGTGTAATACCAATAAGTTGCGATCTTCGTGAGGGTGTCTGTGAGCCCCATATGGTATGCAGAGTGTCGCGCTCTATAATAGATCCCTTCCCATTCTTTGTGGGTAAGTGTCCTGCCCAATTCCCTCTCCCAATACGCCCTACCAGCACTATAGGTGCATATGTGTTTGCCTTGTAACATCTTATAGAGGATCTGAGATCAGTTTTTTATCGGTCGTGCAAGTGATTAACCAGTGCTCACAGAAAGTGAGGCGCCTATCCGCCACAGGGCAAACTAACTCGCTAAGCGCCCAGTGCCATGCTTGCAGATATCTGAGTCTCTCCGTCTCAGGCAGTCCAAATTCTTGCCGGAACTGAGTGAAGGGAATAATGCCCTCTGCTGTGAACAGATGAAAGAGGTAACGGCACCCCGCAGGTCTCCACTTCGCATAAGCCATGGAGTCCATTCCCGGGGCAAAGTCAGGATTGTCCATGATAGGGGTGAGAGAAGACGGAAAGGTCATGAGGTCGTGGCTTACATTAGTCTGGTCCCAGACTTCCAACAGAACCCTAGTAATATGGGAAGCGTATAGATTAGGCGGTCTATGCTCTCTGCGAAGGGAAGGGAATCTCCTGTAGGGGCCTAGCAGCTACTGCCTGATCCTGAAATAGCCAATGCTTTTCAGACTCCCTTCTGCTCCACTCGACCAAGAGGCGTAACTGAGCAGCCTGAAAATACGCCATCAAGACGGAAGCCTAATTCCCCCCTGTTCAGGGGGCAACATTGCCAGTCGTAGCTTCAGATGTGGTTTCCTCCCATTCCATATAAACTGTGCTAGGTCTGATTGTGTCTGCTTTATCCAGCCGAGAGGTGGCCTAAGGGGAATCTTGCGGAAACGATATAAGATCTGGGGGAGAATGGTCATCTTGACCGCTGCCACCTTGCCTAGCCAAGACAGCGGATAATGTTTCCACCGTCCCAACTCCCGCCGTACCTTTTGCCGTAGCTGGGTGTAGTTAATGTTAACAGTATCCAGCAGGGAGGGAGCCAGCTGAATGCCCAGGGTAGGAACTGCTTCCGTCGCCCACTGAATGGGGAACGAGCCCTGCAGCAGAGCCCGGGTGGGTTTCTCAAGGGAGAGATCAAGAGCTACCGATTTGCTCATATTGACCTTGAACGCAGAGACATGACCAAATAACTCCAGGGCCTCAAGACACGCAGGCAGGGAGCCCCTCGGATGAGACAGCGAAAGCAAGACATCATCAGTATATAAGCTGATCGTGTGTGTATATCCTCTGAATTTAATCCCCGTAACTCGCGGGTCTAGTCCCTCAAAGATTGCGCCAAAGGTTCCATGTAGAGGGCGAAGAGCAGGGGCGACAACGGGCACCCCTGCCTTGTGCCTCTCTCAATAGTAAACCGGGGGGACATATAACCATTTACTCGCACTGTAGCCGTCGGGGATTTGTAGCAATTGGTTACTAGGGTCCGGAATTTTGACCCCAATCCCACCTTACCCAGTATTTTGTCTAGATAGGGCCAATGGACCCGATCAAACGCCTTCTCGGCGTCGATGGCCAGCAACATGTACTCAATAAGGTGGAAAGCCCGTTTATTATTATCGGAGGTCTGGTGATCGGGGATAAACCCTTCTTGATCTGGATCAACAAGGTTTCCCAAATGAGGTGGCAGTTGAGCAGCTAGAATCCCTGTATACAACTTGGGATCTACGTTAAGTAAAGAGATGGGATGGTATGACCCACATAATGAGCGGTCCTTACCCGGCTTAGGAATGACAGCGATGGAGGCCTTCAAAAGGTCACCCGGGATCGCTCCCAGGTCTGAAAAGGAATTAAAAAGATGCGGAAGTAGCGGGGCAACCTGAGTGCAAATAGTTTTAAAAAAGCAAGCAGGGAAGCCGTCCGGACCCGGTGTCTTTGCCTTTTTAAGGCATGAGATAGCAGTAATAACTTCCTCTGTTCTGGTATCGCGGTCCAGATATTCTGCCTGATCCTGTGAGAGGGATGGGAGAGGGACGGAGTCCAAGAAAGTATCCTCGCCTTGGTCCCTGGCAGGGCCTCCGGAATAAAGCGCAGCATAGAAGTCACTGAAGGCACTCACAATCTCATGATCCTCTGTAACCCGCCTACGTCCTCCCGCAGAACCTCCTGCACTGCCTGTCACTGCCTAACCTCACGCAGTTTGTGAGCAAGCAGGCATCCACACCAATCTCATCCAGTATAATATGCATGCCGCAATCCGAGAGCCACAAATTCTGCCCGATCTTGGTCAAGGGCTGCTAGCTGGTGTCTAACTGCCTTCAGCTGCCTCCATACTCTAGGAGCCCCGGTTCTCCAGTGTATATGCTCCAATTCCCTGGTTCAGAATAACCCCTCTCCTGGGGTTGGAAGCCGCGCCAAAGATCTCTGAAACCCAGCTCAACTAGACGAGACAGACCCTCCGTAGAGAGAGCACCAACCTGGGAAGCGTGCTGGCATGACCCATCAAGGGTGTTATCAAAAAGTAGATTCAGGTCCCCCCCAGCACTATGTGGCGATCCGGTGTGGTCGTAGCTTCCGTGAGGGCCCTGTGAAAAAACTTCTCCTGACCATCGTTAGGGCCATATATGGAGCCCACTGAAAACGAATTGTCCCCTAGGGAAAACCTGTAAGACAGAAACCTACCCTTAATCTCTGCTGATTTGTATATGACTTTACCCCTGAACTTCTGGGCCACCAATATGACAACATCCGCTGTCTTGGTGGAGTTAGAGGAGAAAAACTGAAGGGGAAACTTCCGAGAGCGGAGACGATAGCAGTCACTTTGTAAGAGATGCATCTCCTGCAGGAGGCAAATATCAGCCTGGGACTGTTCTAAACATGACAGAACTGCTAATTTTTAACTGGGTTATTCAGCCCTCTCACATTAAGTGTGAGTATTTTAAGCTCAGTGGCCGGCATCTAACCTATGAAATGAATGACCAGCGAAGAAGGCACTCAAACGGCAAGGGACACTGCGGCTCTAAAGGCACTCCGCCCCAACAAGCCCATCCGGGAAATCTATCGCAGACCTAGGCAAATGGTGGACAAGAACCATACCCCCTGACCCCCAACAAACCCCAAAAACCAAACAAAAAATATTGAAACAGGGTATTCCAATATGTAGCCAAATGTACCCCCTCCCACCAACGGCCAAAACAGCAAGAAAATGAAGCAATCAAACTGTCATGCTCATCGGGAGTCAGCCAATCTGGGTCAGGCTATTGTCCGAAGTAATTGCCTCCACAGCGGCCCTCTGGCCCTCCACAATCACCGCTGCCGGAGGTTTCTTCACACAACGCTGTCTGCCCTGCTGACGCCACTGAGGTTTAGAGTCACCTGTACCCTGTACCAGGCTCGGACCCTCGTTTTCCTCAGCAGGTAGTTTGATGCCCAACAGGCAGCAGGCCTCAGAGACTGAGCGAAGCTGAATAAGCTTGTTGTCCAATTTAAAGACCAGGTGGAACGGGTGGCGCCAGATATAGGAAACGTTACGCTGCTGCAAGTGAGCTGTGACAGGTTCAAAAATTCTGCGTTTCTGCAACGTAAGGGCTGAGAGATCTTGGAACAGGAGCGGCGATTGACCCTGAAACGTGAGGCGATGCATCTGTCTGGCCTTCTGTAGGATATCTTCCTTTGCGCGAAAATCCTGCACACAGACCAGAATATCAGGCGGGGGCGCCGGGAAGTTTCTGGCTGGTCCCACTCAATGAGCCCTGTCCAGGGGAAGCTCCGAGTCCAGCGGGCACCCTAAGATGTGATTGAAGAGGTCCGTTCGCAAAGCGAAACAGGTATTTCGTTTCCTCAGACAGCGTCACATTCCGGATCCGGACATTATGCCGCCTCAAGCGATTCTCCAGGTCTTCCAGATGGGTCTGAAGGTCAACTTGCTGGTCGTGAACCCGTATGATTTCCTGTTGCTGGGCAGCAAGTGCAGAGTCCCTGTTATCACTCTTGGTCTCCAACTCAGCCACTCGTTCCCCAAGGCCATCCACATCCCTACGCACCACTTTGATTTCACTGGCAAATTCCTTTTTCAGGGTGTGGATGTCTTCCCGCAAAGTCATGAACAAGGACACCAAAAAGGCCTTCGTGATAGGTTCCGAGCCTGCCTCCAGGTCCGAAGATACCTGATGCTGCTGATTCACTTGAGCCTTGGAGAATAGGTCCTTCACTGTTTTCTCTTTGCGTGCCCTGGTAGTGGACATCGCCTACCCTCACTCTGGCAAACTCCCCCAAGAGCAGCCTTCCACACCGTGTGCTACACCGTGTGCTACACCTCCCGGCAGGAGTCCACCACCTCTCACCGGACCACAAGATCTTCAGCCAGTGCCAACACAGCTGTCGTAGAGCAATCAGGCCGGAGCGTCCGTCCTTCGCCACTGGCAGCAACAGCAGCCGGCACCCAGCCCCCCCAACAGGCCCCCAAGACACCTGCGTAGCCAGCAATATTGGTATAAAAATCCCTTGCGTAGTCGTGTCTCCTGTGTAGCAACCCAAGCGTCAACAGCGGCCCAACCATACTCCAAGCCCTCCAGCGGGCTCACCGTGGTTCAATTCTCCAGGCCTCCCCTCCAGACGCAGTGTGTCGCGCTCCTGAGCAAGGCCCCAGCCAGTAAACAGGCCACTCCGTGAGCCCGTGCCTCCCGCACGACTCCGCCTGCAGACGCTCAGGTAGTCGCTGCCAATGGACGCACTCCCGGGTTCACACAGTGTCTCTATCGCTCCCAAGGCCCACCACCACCCATCGTGGAGAACCCTCCAGCCGCCTCTCTATGTGACGGGAGGCACACCTCAGTGGTACTTTGGCCCAAGCTACTCAGGAGGCGCCCTTATCAGCTCACAGTCTTTTATGCCGACCTCGGGGTCCACTGAGCTCAAATATCCACTCCTCCTATGCCAGGCCTCCCGTGTCCCCGCCGCGCAGGAGGGCTCCCCCAGCCCAGACTATTCACTCTCCACCTCCTTTACCTTGCAAAGCTCGCCGGGGGCCCCCCGCTCTGCTCACCTGCCACTGCTCCGCAATCTGCACAGTCTCAGGGCACCTCAAGTGACAGCAGGTGGCCCGGGCAGAACTTCCCCTCTCCGGGGGAAAATGTCTTGTGTAGCGCTCCTGTCCTGCGCCACCAGACCGGGCCGCACCGATCTCAAAGGCTCGGAGGTCTCACTCGGCCAATTCCCAAGGCCCCGGCCTCTGACGATGATCAATCCTTGCCTCCCCGGTCCGCCGCTATCAGGACCGGCTCTCCCGCAGCCACAACACCGCTCCCGGGTCAGGCGGCCGTCGATGTTTCCCTCCGGGGGCCACTCTGCTTGCACCTCGTACCACCTCTGCCGTGCGGTGACCTCGCGGCCAGGAGCTCCCAGGGTCCGGGCGCCGGGTCACACCATAATCACCTCCTGTCCACGCAAAAGTTGCTTGGGAGCCCCCTAGACAGGGGTGCCCCCACCTCTACGGCCGCTGGATGCTAAAACGGCCCGTGAGCCGGTGCTATGTAGGCCGTCGGCGGGAGCTCCGGAGTCCTCCGTCTGCTCACCCCGCCATCTTGGCCACGCCCCCTAGTTCTGATATTTTAAGGTGCAATGTAACTTGTCGTATCACATATCTGGATGTTGTGCAATGACAGAAGTAGTAACATACCATACATGTGAGACACCATGTCAGTCACAGATGTGTTGCTTATGTGCTTCTGAGCCACGCCCTCATAAGACACCCCTCAGTCCACTCATCCCACTCACATTTCTGCATTCCTGTTGTTGAGAACAGTACACAAAAAACGCAAACACAAAATTCACAACACTATACAAATATATCACAAAATATAATACAGAGTGCATGTGTATGTGTCAATCAGGGCAAGTAAAACATCCCAGGGGAAAATCTACACACGCTTCACATCACCTAACTGAAACCACTCCTAGCCAACTACGTCCTATGCTATACATCAGTCATAGGTTTATGATACTACAAAAAAAAACCCTTGGAGCCATGAGACCTTGAATAAGGCTATAGATGTTGTATACTGGTCCAAACATATTTATTGGGCACCTGTAGGCAACATTGGAAAATGTATCTGCCCATCACTTCTGCATGATGCCCTCTGTGTCAATATCACTGACAGTGTACAAGAACACTATAAAAACCTCTGCATGTGTACACATCTTAGAAGCTGGTGAACAGATGTGCGAAATAAACAATGACACAAAGCAGTACCTCCTCATGAATGATATGGCAATCAACTTCTGTGACACCCTCAGATTGCTCATAAGCTAGACCCTGTTGTAACTTCGAACATACATCAGTATGGATGTGTGAGAAAAATAAAACACACCTTCACTGCAAAAGTACTGTATTAACACTTCACACGTCACCCACATAAAAAATGTAAGTCAGGTAAATGGGATACCCACAAACCACGGTGTCAAAAGTCCAAAATGTAAAGACTCCCTGCAGATTTGGGTCCCCCAAACCAGTAGGTTTTCTGCAATGCTACAGGCCAAGACCACAGTGCATATTGTACCCGCCTCAAACTCTCCAAAGGTACAGAACCTGTGGCATGAGGTAAATCAAGGACTAACAATATTGTCGCAAAGTGGCATGCATATGTAGCTAATGTGTAAGTGCAAGTCCTTAAATAAAACACTGCAGCAGCAGCAGTTGTCAGACATCTTCAAAAACTATGTGGAAAGAACACACACGAAAATGGTTACATGTGCATTCAAAGTACCAAATAGGTATTGCAATTCAATACCCACCAAGTGCGGAGTAAGAAAGACCTACATCGCACACATGACACACTTATCCATCCTACATCTCAGGTAGTAATGCAAGCTAAAATCTATGGATATTGGCCAAGGCAAGCTACAATACTTACCATAGCAGTTACCCCAATGCAATGTCAGCACCAATTGATACTCATCCCACTTATACATCCATTGAACCTTGACCCTCGGACTCTGTATCTCAATAACTGATCACAATGTCTGACTATATTTACTACTGCAAAAGGATCTGCCATCATGATGAAACAAACACAACTGCAGTCACACATACCAAATCATCCACTAACAACATTTAGCATCAGTAGAAATGGCAGGAATCAGACAAAGGTCAATAAAACCAATACAGTTTTTATTTGAGACAAGAAATTGGTGTTCAAAAACAAAGGGCAATGGCCAGTCCAATTTTTATTGCATGGGCCAGCACATTGCTAAGCCACCAAACTTGCCTTCAAGAATACCATCAGGGATACCTCTCCAGTAAGGTGCATCTAATGGGCAGTCAAGACTATGATATTACTCAGGTGGTGTGGAGTTGGATTTGGAGGGCTGGGTTGTTCTTTGGGAGGGCTGGGCTTGGGATTGAGAGGGTTGGCTTGGTCTGTGGAAGGGCTGGTCTTGGGATGGAGAGAGCTGAGTTGGCTTGGGGGGGCTGGTTTAAGGATGGGGAGGGCTGGTTCTGACTATGTGGGGAACAGTGTATGAGAGAAGGATAGTGAGGGGTTTACAGAGGGGGTAACAGCTGTTTAAACGTTTTTGTTTTAGAGCATCTGGGTCAGGTGGGGAAGAGGTACTTAGGGTTTTGGGAGGGATGGCTTTGTTTCTGTACCTTATCGTCTTTTCGATTTACAACCTTTTTCATTGGCAGGGGTAGTGGTATGTTTAAGAGGGGGCAGGTTTTCTGGGGGTGGATTGTGAAGTGGAAGGAATTCGTAGGGGTGGAAAAAACAGACCTGGGTTTGGGAGGGTTGGGCAGCTGTGGTAAGGAAGATCTCAATATCAAACAGGGTGAGTTCTTTGGGACACTGGAGAGAAGGTGAGACAAGGGGTTGGGGATTGGCAGTAGAGGGATGCGAAGTCGGAGGTGTGGCTGTGCATGCATGTGTCTGTGTGTCTGATGATTGTTTGGTTTTTGAATTTGTGTGCTCCTTTGCAATGTGTGATGTGTATATGGCTAGTGGTGTGGGTGTGGTATCTAAGTGTGTGATGTGGGTATTGCCCGTATCTGGTAGTGTTGTATCTGTATGTGTGAAGTGGGTAGCGGCTGTGTCCAGTGGTGTGGCTTCTGGGTGAGTGATGTGGGTAGAGGCTGTGCATATTGGTGTGGTGTCTGGCTGTATGCATGTAGTGGATGTGTCCGTTGGTGTGGTGTCTTGCTGCATGTGTGTGGTGGCTGTGTCTTTTGGTGTTGTGTCTGGATGTATGTGTGTAGTGACTGGGTCTGGGGGAGTGGTGTCTGTGTGTATGTCACTGCATGTGGTAGTGAGTGTGGTGAGTTCCTGGTGAATGCTTGCATAATATTTGTTTATATGTCTCTCTTTGTGTGTTCTGCATGTGGATGTGTGCATGTGCTTTGGGTGGGTATGGGAATGGGGACTGTGGATGGGGAAGAGGAAGGAGCTAGGGCTGCAGTGAGTTTGGAAGCCACATCCTTAAATGATCTCTGTAAGGCGGACATGTCAGAGTGAATGCCTTCCAGGTAAGATACTATAAGTGTCAGCGAGGGGCTTTGCACCTGGATGGTATTAAGCGCTACAGTCCGGCCCACAGAGATCTGTGCTAGGATGTCAATTGCTTCTATACAGGGGAGACAGGGGCAGGGGGTGAGGTGTACAGTCCAAAGGAGACTCCTCCCATCTTAGAGAAGCAGTCCCAGACAGCGGGCTGGGGAGCAGCAGGGAGGGTAGAGATCGAAGGCGGCTGGCAGATTTGATTGTTGAAGACACAGGTCCAGGGCAGTCCACCACCACCAGGGAGTGACCACTGGAGCTTGGCTCTGATGATTAGGATGACAATCAGTTGTCTGGCTCCTCCATGGCATTTTCACCACTCTCTAGGTCACTGGTTACATCTCAGTCACTGGTGCGATGGGAACCAATGTGCCAGCTGCTTCCCCAACTGTCTTGGACCTGTCTCCTCCTCTGCCTTGGATTGATGCTGAAATAGTTGTAGAATAGGTTTAGTGCAATTGCAAACTGGGCAAAGGAATCCTAACACTACACATTACATAATTACACAGATCACAACATGTACAAGGATGACTACATTTGCTCCAACATTTTTATGAGCACATGCATTACTGCTACATGACCTGTGCACAGTCACACCTAATGATGTTATAACAACAGCCTGCTACAACTGCATGTGTGACCTTGTCCAAAATCCAGCCTCATGTGTGTAAGAGGAGATATCAAACTCTGTCAATTTAGGCCCTTGTAGCATACCATAGTTACCCCATTTCATCAAAGGAGAAGTCCACATGGAATGCATTGCTACCCATACACACAAGGCCCTACAATCATCAAGTGGTCAGCTGGCCCTAACCTACAACATAAAGAACTGCTGGGTACCTACAACACCTATGTTGCAGCAATATGTGACTACCAAGAAGAAGATGACATGGTAGTAGCCATTCCACGCTGTTCACACTTCCCAAGGGACACTTTCACATCTGTCCACTGCTAGATGACTTATTTGAAAGCTGCAAATGAGTAGCTTAGCTAAGTGTCACATGTAGTACAGAAGAGCTGAATGTGGATAATTTGGTTCCAAGTGATGTGGAATTTCAGCACAAAGGAACATTGTGCATGAGTCTGCCTAGGAACATCCCAAGTCAAGATTAGTTCATGTTAGCACACCTTTTTCGCATTGCAAATATCAATGCCATTAGAACACTGAAAGGACATGATGTTTAGGATATATCCAGTACATAACGATGACTTACTCATGTCCAAAAGGGGAGGGAATTCGCTGTATCTTCTTTTTCTTGCAAACACACATACCAATGTAGTACCGGTTGCTGACACACACATATGACCCCAACATGTCAGCAAGTCACTCCCTGATGCATGTCACCAACCACAAAATGACCCTACACAAATGCACATGTGCATCACTCCTAACTGAGTACACCCTTTCCAATGTAATTCAAACTCACATTGCTAGATAGTACTGGAGGTTTGCCAAGCATGCGTGTCATTGCCGCAGCAATTTGACCTGGCTACTTAACTCCATGAATGACATGGGTATGTATGCTTCTCCCACTCATGTCTACACACCTCTCCATGTGTTTACATCTACTCTGCATACCCATCATGGAAAACTATTGGAATGTACAGATTGGCTGACAAATGCAAATGTGATCGAATCTGAATGAACACCTTATAGACCCTCAGATCTTGTATTGAATGGTTGCACATATGACAGTAAAGCACCTAAAGGTACACATACCAGCATGTAGGCAAGAAATTAGATGGCACCAATGGTGTTGGCCACCTTATGATCCTGGACATTCTCCACTTACCATGGGGAAGTCACACTCAGTGTCCATCCAGAGTGCATTGTATGCCATGCCTCAAGTAAGTGGTCCACCATCAAATGAGATACAGTAGTGAGGTAGCATCACTACAGATACAAGGATGACAAGTGGCCTGTTTGGGACCATTGTCACACATGACAGCAAAAGATAATGTAGGTCATCTGTGACATTAGGCAGCAATGTGACTGTTCAACTCTGGAAACTGGCATTTGACAGAACCCTGGTTAGTTCCTGTTTACATGGACAATAGTCCACGATTATCATCATGCACCTGGTACCAGACCTACACATGCAACAGCTCTCCCATTGTGTGAGACATGAGTCACCTTCAAGCTTGATGAGGAAAGAGCTGCCTGTAAGAAAAGATAGATGGTGATGCATAATGTTTCTCTCGGGCCAATACTCACCCCCACCTAGCTGCTGTTGGGCTCTAAACTGCCCATCAAGGTCCGGGTATGCCACTGCCAGTTTGTGGACCATTATGGTGGCTTAGGGTCCATCATGTACTCCTTCTGCCTGGGGAGTGCAGCCCCAGCTAGACCTCAATAATCTTACAGGTCCAGCTTCTCAGGTCTCCCCACCTTTACCCGCAGTGAACAATGCATCAGCATGCGACCCCCAGGGTCGGCACCTTCCGGCAAAGGCTTTCCATAATGACACCTCCTGATGGTCGTTTACCTGTATGGGTGCAATAGATGAAGAGACACTGAGCTATAGGTTATCTGCTAGGGTAACACAGAGGTTGTGGACAGCTAGCATTGCCATCGATCAATAGTCCACACACCACAAGTATAAGGCGCACATGCTGAGCAACACAAAAAGCATCACTAAACACTATTTAAGTCATCTGAGGACTACCACCAATTGTGAATATGCCTATGCTGACTAAGCCCGCCCAGTGACATAAAGTAGCCAAAGGCCACACAATATGTGCTCTGAAATAAGTTATCATGTTAAACTGCACACCATTGTGTCCCCCTGAAGGGTAGGCCTGGGCAGAGTTCGTATAGCCATGCTACGCTAAACTCCTTGTAGTGAAAAAAACCTCTCCAGCACAACAAGTTGTTCCACAATCAGGCAGAGTTGCTTGCCGCACCCATTCGCATGACGTTTGCTATCATACGTAAGGCGAAGTGTGTTCTCGTGCCGAAAATCACAAGCAAATGGCACCATGTGGTTCGCATGGGCATGACCATCTTGGTTTTTGCTCTGCTTATGGTGATGGGCCTACTTTTCAATCCCTGCCTTATCTCGATAACCCTACCCCTTATTTTTCTATCTATTACCTTAACCTTTGGCTTTATGTTTTTGTATTTTATCTTTATTAAAATATTGTATTGTATTTTGGGAGATTGTTGTGCTATTTTATTTTTTGCTTTACTTTGTTACTTTTTTTCCTTCCTTCCTTCTTTTTCCTTCTTGTTTCTTCTACTTTCTTCTCTTCCCCTGCCCCCACCCAGTGCAATGGCAGAGAAGGAAAGCAGCAGTGGCAGGTCCCTCAAACCAGTACACCAGCCGCAGCTGCCTACCTTGCAGTAGGCTGCGCCACGAAGGAATGCAGCCCAGTGCATTATTCATGGAGCTGGAGGTGGCCGTGCTGTTTTTTTATGTGCAGCACTTCCTCCCCGCCACCGTGGCAGCAGGCAGAAGGCCTTGTAGCTGTTATGCCCTACGGGAGTGTAATCAGAGCTGGGAGAGGGTGCACGAGGTTGTGCACCACTGTTCTGGGCTTTGGCACACCCAACAACAGCTTACGTACTAGTGGGCGGACATCCTGGATATGGACCGGACCTGCTGGACCTGCTGGGTGTGGAGGTTGTGGGGCTTGGTGAGTAATAATTATTTATTTGTTGTGTTCTATCTATGCTAATATGTTTTCCCCAAATAGCACGCATTCTGCTTGCACTCAGCTTAGTTAAGTTTATATTACAAATATTATGTGATCATCCTAGAGTAGACAGGTGTTTGGCGGGGCTACCTTATCCACCTTGTTGGTGCTCGCATGGACTGTTTATTTAGGAAGTCATGCAGACACTCCTCTGTTCTGTCACTGAGAAAGTGATGGTTATTGGTATTGATGCGTTAGCGCATTCTCTCACTTCTCTGTGCCTTTATTTTTTGTAGCTCGTACAGGTCCAACTGCCAACCCAAACCAATTTCGCAGTGATGTGTAGTAAGTAACTAGTAACTATGCATACATTTATGCATTTAAAAAAAATGCAGACTGAGTTGTTCCGTCAAAGGGTGAGAGATCGAGAATGAGATGAGAAGCAAAGATCATTTGGAACAATGTATTAATAGGCCCAAAGTGTAGTTTAGGAAGCTTGGAATAGGTTTAGCAAATTAAGGAATAGGTCCATGACACTAATAGTTGAGCAGATTTGATATATAAACGTTACATCAAATGTTACTGCATTTGCCTCTCCCTGTCTAAATATATGTTTGGGTGGATTAACTGTACCACTAATCTTTTTATTATTTAAATTTTGTTTATTTCTTACATCAGCATCCAGGGGCAGGAGTGATAACAGTACCACCACCAAGGTGCTGGTGGATGAGGTGGCTGGAGGTGCCTCCATTAGTGCCAATGGCTCTGCTGGTGCCAGTAAGTCCTCCTGTTGAATATATTATTAATGTCATATCTTGGTTCCTTTACCACTCCACATTTAGAATTATTGATTTCCTTTTTACAGTTCCTGTCCCCTAATTTATTTCCAACTACACATTGATCTCCTTCCTAAATTCTTCTTTTCCTTGATGTATCCTATTTATTACTTACTTTCTCTATATTTCAAGTTTTTGTACTTGACTTCAAACTATCTGTACAAGCTTCCTTTTTCTTCTGCTTTGTCACTAAGCTTTCCCTCTCCCCTTAGAGACTACAGTAAGACTCAATAAACCCATGTTCGGTCAGGTACTCCACTGTGAAGACTACACACTCAATTAAGGTACTCTACGCATGTTTGTTGAGAAGGCTTTCTTTTTCTTGCTCAGACAGTGAAACAAGACAGTGGCCATGGTCATGATCAACCCCCCAGTGTTGTGCATGTATTATTGTCACAGTATTCCAGCAGTTAATGACCATGCAGTATGCCTGGAAGTATGATGAGGAGGACTGCTCAATGGCATTTGCCAACTTAGACCATGTGTCCTTCATAGAACAATTATCTCACCACTTGGTTGTGCTTTAATAACTCAGATTTATTATAGCTCTTCCCCTTCATTATAATACGTTTTTCTTTGGTTTGACTACCTGACTTTTCAACGATTGCCAACGCACCAAATACCCAACGTGATGTTTTAAATTTTTGATATTAAGATACAGTAACCAAACTGAAGAGATGTTTTGTTTTGAGGTTGTATTTAAAAAATTTTTAATATCAGGGCGTATCAGGCACAATATAATGGGTCATGGTTTTTCTAGCCCCACAAACCACCAAGCTGGCACCAGCGGAGTGGATGCAGCTGTAGCAGTCACCACTGAGAGAGGAGTCCCAGTGGCATCAAGGGCAGACAGTAGTAAGTCACATTGCTTACTTGTTGACATATAGTAATATACTCACTGCAAGGGCATTGACTGACTCATTAAAACCCTGCTTTAGGAGATAAAGTGGGAGTAAAGTAGTGATGTCCTCTTCTATCTGCAACTCAGGAGACAAAGATTCATACATGAACTTTAAGAATGAGGGGTTGATAGGAAAGGTAGAACAGGTTAGACGGAGAAAGGATGGGTGACATGAATATAATATATAAGTGAAAGAATACGTGGGTGTAAGGATGCATATAGGTCGGTAATGATGATATGAATCAATCTTCATGGCTGGGTGAAGGATGGTTGAAAGGGTATATATGGGTGAAACTGGAAGGATGTCTGCCTGATTGGGTGGCTGAAAGGAATGCTTGGGTTGGTTAAGGCAAAGCAGGTTGGGTGAATGGAATGAGTGAAAGCAAGGATGCATGGGTGGGTAAATGGATGTTGGTGAAAGGTTTGTTCAGAACTATGTTTGGATTATTAGTCAAAAACCTTTAGGAAATACTCACATTCACTGCATGATGTCATCAGTGATGTCATTTGAGATGTCATCAGTGATGTCATGAGTTATGTAATATATGAGGTCATAAGCAGTTCATTGCAGGCATGTGTGTTATAGTTAGCTCAGGTAACAATAACTGCCACATTTCACTGTTTTGTATGAGTGAAACCTGAGCTTAACTATACTGTCTCTTTAACCCTTGAATTTCAGTGAATTTCAAAGATTTATTTTTTCAATTTTCAAACACTAACTTCACTGTAACCTTTGGGATTTTCAGTGAATTCTAAGGGTTTTTAATGTTCTATTTCCTAACTATAACACCCCTGTAGCCTTTGTTTGTTTCACTCAAGTTCAAAATCTTTTTTTAATTGTATTTCCTAACTGCAACCTGTAATGTTTGAGAGTGGGTGTGTAAGTGCCTGTTTGGGTGTGTGAGTGGGTGTGTGAGTGTCGGTGTGAGTCTGTGAGTGGGTGAGTGAGTGCCTGTGTGGGTCTGTAAGTAGGTATGTGAGTGCCTGTATGTCTGTGAGTGGGTGTGTGAGTAGTAGTAGTATGGATTTCGGGCATTACTTAGGGCATTTAAAAGGGAGAATCAAGGACTTTGCTCTCAGCAGCAGATGACACAGTCACTACATAAGATATAACATTTGAGAAAAGCAAGGATGCAAACACCTCCATCACGGATTACAGATAACTTTTCATGGTTGATATGTAGAGAAAACACTCCTGATTTACCTTGGCTATGTCCACGAAGTTGGGATGATTAGTACTTTAGAGAAGTGAAGCTTCAACTCAGGCACCTGCTTTGTACATATCTGTAATTGCTTCCTGTTCAGGTTTTATTTCCTTGAAATGAGCATCAAGCCTGAATCAATCCTGCCCTGTGTATTTATCCAAGAAGAGGCCACCCTTTTTTGCTAACACGTTTACCCTAGTGAATTATTATTATTATTATTATTATTATTGAAATGCTAGTGTCCCGGCGCTGTGGACAACAAGTGGCAGAGAACATAGGAGAGCTAGTAACTGGAAAACAGCCATGTCTTCAAGGTGTGCCTGAACAGAGATTCTGATTCGATCAGTCGAAGACGAAGATTTAATGGAAGAGAATTGCATAGCTTTGTCGTGACCACCGCAAAAGCTCTACCCCTTTTTCTTGAACGATGGAAGCGGGGGGGCAAGAGGCGGAGGTGGTTGGATCTGAGAGCTCGAGATGAGTAGACTAGCTTCAGTCTCCGCCTGAGATACCCTGATCCCTTGCCATTCAAAGCCCTGAAAGACAGGACCAGGGCTTTAAACTGGATGCGAGAAGATACCGGGAGCCAGTGAAGGTTCTTCAAATGGGGGGTAATTGAGTGGCGATGGGGAATGTTACATATCAGCCTGGCAGCAGCATTCTGAACAATCTGCAACCGATGTATAAGGTAAGCTGGAGCTTCCACGTATAAGCTATTCGAATAGTCCAGGTGGGAGGTAATGAGGGCATGCACGATAGTCCTCTTTGAATCCATGGGCAGGTAGGAGAAGATCTTTTTAATCATGCGCAATCTGCCAAAGCAGGCAGAGGTGACTTTATAGATTTGGGCCTTACATGACAATTTGTTGTCGATTAAAAAGCCCAACTTCCGGGCAGATTTAATGGGAGATGGTGGGGGGGGGGGGGGGGGGGGGTTAAGCTCGGACAGCCACCACATAGATGGTAGCAGTGGGGCTTTTTGGTTGAAAAACAGCACCTCGGTTTTATCGGTGTTCAGCTTCAGGGTATTAGAAGTCATACTCGATACAATGTTAAGGAGGCAACATTTGAAGTTTGATAGGCCGTTGTCAGAGTGATCTCTAAATGAAAACATTAGCTATGTATCATCAGCATAGGAGACCAATCTGATCCCATAGGCCTCCACTACCCTCGTCAATGGTGAAAGATAAACATTGAAGAAAAGGGGGCTAAGTGCCGACCCCTGAGGGACTCCACAACTAAGGGTTTTTTTATCTTTTGAAAGATAGGGCCTAGTATTAGCAAATTAATAAGTGCTACATTGCTGGGTAAATGTATAATGCGTCACCTACACTACAGCGGCGTAAAGGATGCTGCGGAAATGTCTCTATTTATCTTGTGTGTCTGTAACTTTGCCAGTATGATTATTCCTCAAATGGCTTCATCAGATGACTTTATAAGGTGGAACTTCAGAGACAACACACTTTGATCATTTGTGCTTTACAGACGTAAGTGCTTCCTTTTTGTGGTGGAGATGTGATCATATTCCTAGTCATCAAGACCCTATCTCCAAAATCGGCAGGGACCTTTCAGTAAGCTGTCCATCATTCTGGGAAAAGAGCAGGAAGATGTTGCATACAGCTAATGTATATGGGGCAGGGCAAAATGAGTAGGGTTTCTAAGCAAGTTTAATTTCTTCTAGGTTTTTAAAGTCTAGAACATGATCCCTGCTCTCAGCAGCAGATGAAAAGAAAGAACCCTGGCCTTTTTAAAAAATATAATTATAATAACCCGGTATTTGTTTAGTGCAAACTAATAAACCCTAAGGGCTTCTAGGCGCTGGGAGCCATCGGGAAGATTAAGCAAGCTATTGCCCGAAGTCACAGGGTGCTTGTCTATCCTGCCTCTGGAGCCAGCATTTAAACCACGAGCCCTGTGTTCCGGAGTCAGATGCCTTAGTGGCTGCAACACACCTGGCTGCGTGGCCCCACTCCACTGTCTAATTTTGGCCCTGAACACCCCATCCCCTTGGGTACAGACACTACCATATGAGCGAGAATAGGCCACCGGTTCCCCTCCCAGGGACAAAATTGGCCCCAACCTAAGGGGGCTTAGCCTTTTATTTTTATTTTGTATCAAAATTGAAGAGGGGGCCACTTGGTCACCATCCCCTGCTGATTATGGTCCATGGACCTCATCCACGGGACCTGGTCTTATTCCAATGGGTAGGGAGGTGCTCTGCCTCCTCTTCTGCTGGCCAATGTCAGCCCCGGAGAGCCCATCTCCCCCAGGCCTGACCTTTTTGCAATGTGGAGAGGGGGCATGAAGCCTCCTTAACCGAGCCAATTTTGATCTCACGGACCCCATCCCTGGGGCCTGGCCATGGTTCTTCGGGGCACCCAGTCTGCATTAGGACTGCTGGGGGAGCCTAAAGGTACCCATGGTCCCTGCCAGCTACCCACCTCCTGCCAGAACCAGCATTGCTTTCACACTCAGTGAGTTGCTAGTCATGCGTGTGTTAAAACAATTCATATGTTTACCTACTCTCTTGATAGCTGGCAGAGAAACAGATAAATGCTCCGCTTTTAGCAAGTGAGAGCATTCTTCTGCGCTTGCTTGCTGAAAGCGGAGTGTTTGCTGTGGCTTGGCGGAGAGGTTAAAGCTCTCACCAAGCCACAGCAAACATCTTTGTCCCGGGGGTAGGCAGCCTGGTGCATAGCAGGAGGGTGGCATTCCCTAGGGCCTTTATAGGCTCCAGGTCCTTCACACAACCCCCTCCTTTGATACAGTAGGGCCTCACCAGGGAAGTGGTGGTAACCAGGGCCGAGAATTACTCTCCTCCCATTTTCAAAACAGTATTTGGCCCGGAGAGGTGGTGGCACCCAGGGCACGGGGTCTACAAGACCACTTCATTTCTTTTCAATTAGCCCCAGAGAGGTATGGGTTCTGGGGGCACAAAGAGGGAGCATCCGATATGCCCCGCTTTTACATTTCATTTAAGCCTGCATGCACTCTGGACCTGACCCTTCTGGGGGCTAAATAATAGGGAAGCATGGGAGCCCAAACTTATACTTTTAAATAACATTTTCAGCAGGAGCTGCGAATCCAATGTGACTCCAGCTCAAAATGTTTAAGTTTTTTATTTTTTTTTGCCCCTGGCAGGCTCCCTGTGGGAGTCAATGTTTTCCTACCCTGCCCCCTCCTCTCTTAACTTATATTCGGGACTCACTTGTAGCCAAGTCACAAGATGGCTGCCAACACTTGGTTTGAAGTGTTGGTAGCCAATCAGATTTCAACAGTGGACTTATGGTTCATCGGAGGATGTGTGTCCCTAGATATGCAATATTTGTTTTAATTTCTCTAAAGATACTGAACGAATTTACACCAAATAACCAAAGGCACTCTTTCTGGACCAAGAGGTAGCATTTTACCAAGCTTGGTGTAATTCTGTTCAGCAGTTTGAGCAGTAGTCATGTTTAAAATTTGCAATGGAATTTAAAATTGTAAAAACAAATTAAAATACCCTCTTTTTCTCAACCCCGCAATTGACGGATCACACCAAAACCTTTCCTGCACAACAAGAATTACTATTACACTTTTTTGGGATTTTTTTTAGAAAAATAGATAGATAATATAGATATAGATATATAGATAATATATAAAAACATGTCATGAGTGATGTCATATGTGAGGTCAAGAGCAGGGCATGTTTGGGGGTGAAAGTAATAGTTAGCAGTTAAAGATTCTCCAAGTGGGTATGAGACTGTGTGCATGAGTCTATAAGTGGATGAGTGGGTCTTCAAGTAGGTGTGTGAGTCTCTGAATGGGTGTATGTGTGGGTGTATCACTCTCCGAGTGAGTCTCTAAGTCGGTACATGAGTACCTGAATGGGTATGTGACTAGATGCATAAGTGTGTGAGTGGGTATGTGAATGGGTGTACAAGTGTCTGTGTGAGTCGATGAGTCTGTGAGTGCATGCATGAGTCTGTGACAGTGACCGGTGAGTGTGTGCTAATATATATTTTTTATATTTTCGCCAATAGTCACTGTTTCGCCGTAATACTCATGTTGTGTCCTGACGTTGGTCCTCGGTAGGGTGCACTGGCGGTAGCTGCATCGTCCCGAATGTCACACGTGAAAAAATTAACTTTGGACTCATAACGTCTGTCACTAACACCTCATTTCTCAAACATGGTGCAGAGTGTCTCAACCCTGGCTCCTTATGTTAGCTTTGACACAAATTTCCAGCTCTGTGAACTGTTCTTGATCGATAAAATGGTGGCTGCAACTTTCTCATCAGGTGGCCTCCAGCCAATGAGAGCATTCCTGCTTGCACACGCATTCGCCATTTCCAGCTAAATTGTCGCAACATCTCCACGACCATCACTGTGAAATATAGGCAGCCAGAGATATCACTATATTGTTTGCCTCTAATTTCCCTAAAAACTACTGAATGGATTTGCACCACAAAGCACAATCTGCATAACAACCTCTACCCTTCTGTCAAATTTGGTGTAATTCCATACAGCGGTTCGGGCTGTCGGTTCGACAACACGTTCATAGGGGAATTAACATTACAAACGCACCCTTATTTTGCTCTCCTATTTCTCAGTACCCACTGAATGGATCACCCCCCAAAATTTCCATGATACACAGAACCTACTATGACACTTTTTGGGGAAAATTTCATGAAGATTGGTCAAACGACGCTAATGATATAATAATAATAAAGAAGTTTGTAGAGCGCTATGGCTGCGCCATCCCGGCGTGTCCCCGCGCTGTAGGACTGTGGAGCCAAAAAAGACATAAGAGCTAACCAGCAACAGATACCAGAACCCAACTAGCATGTAAACAAGTGAGTTTTTAATAGACAGCAAAACTTCCTTTCTGTTTGCTCAAGACGCAGGTTAAGTGGAAGTTTATTCCAATTTATGGCAGCAATCACTCTGAAAGAGCGACCTCCCATTTTTGCCCTCTTAAATCGATGGGTCACCAAAGTGCCCATTCCACAGGACCGAACTGCTCGCACTGGCTCATATCTGGTGATCAAGTCAGCCAGATATGAGGGAGCCTTCTGCCACAAGATCCGATGACAAGTCAAGAGTGCTTTAAACAGTATTCTTTTTTTAACAGGCAGCCAGTGGAGGGCCGCCATGGCTGCACTGGATGCCGCTCTTTTGGGGAGTCTGAGCACAAGCCGCGCTGCCACATTTTGTAGTACCTGAAGCCGCCCAATGCTTTTACAGGATGCTCCCAGAAATAGGACATTCCCGTAATCAATCCGGGATGTGATCAACACCTGGGTCATCATGCGTCTTGCCTCCAGGGGGAGCAGATCCAGGGTTTTATTTAAGATCTTGAGTACCCCAAAACACTTTCCGACCACCCGCCTAATATGCGACTCATAGGAAAGTGTAGGGTCTACCCAGATCCCTAGATTCTTGGCTTCGACGCACGGAATAGGTGCTACCCCCAGACACCTAGGCCACCAGTCGCCAGCCCATTTCCGTTTATCACCACCTACCACCAGTACCTCCGTTTTTGAACCATTCAGCTTCAGGCAATGATTGTCCATCCATACAGCTAATGCCTGCATACAAGCTCTAAAGTTGTCTGCTCCACCTGACGGTACTTGGGAAAGGGTGATCAGCAGTTGAGTATCGTCGGCGTAGGATACTATCTCTACGCCAAACGATTGCACTACTTCTGCTAAGGGGGCCATGTACAAGTTAAATAGGGTGGGACTCAGGGCCAAGTCAAAAAATGATTTTCGCATGGAAACTATGTTCTAACTATACTCAATGCCAACCTCTCTCTCTCTCTCTCTATATATATACATATATATATATATATATATATATATATATATATATATATATATATATATATATATATATATATATGTATATATATATATATATATATATATATATATATATATATATATATATATATATATATATATATATATATATATATATATTCACAGAAAAAACCATAGGTTTCACACCAGTTATAGTTAGCTGAACATTAAACTCATACAAAACCATTGATATTTCCACGTTATAGTTAGTTGGACTCACTATAGCTCGCGCGCCCGCAATCCACTGCTGATGATGTCACATATTACATCATTCATGACATGGTCAGTGACATCACTGATGACATCACTGATGACATCTCAAATGACATCACTGATGACATCATCCAGTGAATGTGTGTTTCTGTAAAGTTAAAATATGTTTTATATATTGAAGAATGAGTGGATGTATGAGTGTCTGGATGAAGGATTTAGTAGGTTTGTGACTGACTGTATGAGTGAGTGATTAAATGTGTCTTACTGAATGCATTGGTTAGTGACTAAACTGTCTGAATGTGTGCATCAGTATGTCTGTTGTTGTGTAAGCTACTGCATGTGTTGATCAGTAGCTATATGAGTGGCTATATGGGTTATTGGTTGGTTGCCCAAGTATTTGTATGTGAGGGTGAGTGTGTGTGTGGGTAGCTGGGAGGTGTGTGACTTTGTGCATAGATGTGTGAGCAGTTGATTCACTTGGTATATGGGTTCGAGAGTGCATGTGGAAAGAGCTGTATGGGTGCTTGATTGTGTGCATGGGTGTGTTGGTGAGTGAATGGATATCTCAGTGCTACATGTCCAAGTAAGTACATATGTAAAACACAGTGCATGTGAGAGTTGGCATATATAAATGACTAAACATGAGAGCCTGTGATTGCGTAAGTGACTGTATGGATTAATGTGTACTTGTATCAGTGATTGTAAAAGAGAGTAAGTATGTGTTAGTATATGTTTGAATAAGTAAGGTTTTGTCTGTATAACTGTATAGATGAGGAAATGGGAGTTTGATTGATTCTTTGCATGACTGAATAGGTGTGTGAGTAACTCAATGGATGAGTGGCAGTGTGTGAGTGTCCGTATAGGTGTATGAGTGCATATGATAGTGTTGTATTGATGAGTGTCTGTATGTATGAGTGATTGTATGGGTGAATGAGTGGATGTGTGTGTAGACTTAGGAATCAGTGAGTGCGTATGTTGTAACTGGTATTGGTGTGTCAATGGTTTCAGGAATGGTAGTCTGTATTCAACACTGGATGTATTAAAGGTTAGATTGGAGTGTGAGGAGGTGCATTATATTATCACATGGATGATGTCATTAGTGATGTCATTTCAGATGTCATCAGTGATGTCACTGACCATGTCATGAATGATGTAATATGTGACATCATCAGCAGTGGATTGCGGGCGCGTGAGTTATAGTGAGTCCGACTAACTATAACGTGAGAATTTCAATGGTTTTGTATGAGTTTAATGTTCAGCTAACTATAACTGGTGTGACACCTATGGTTTTTTCTGTGAATTTCAAAGGTTTTTTAAATGCTAAATCCTAACTATAACAATTGTGAAACCTATGGTTTTTTAGTGAATTTCAGAGGTTTTTTAAATGCTAATTCCTAACTATAACGATTGTGAAACCTATGGTTTTTTCAGTGAATTTCAAAGGTTTTTTAAAAGCTAATTCCTTTGTATATCGAGTTTGTAACCTACGATTTTTAAAGTAAATTATTATTTTTTTTAGTAGCTGTTTTTATAACTTTTATTTATTTATTTATTTTCAAAAATTAATTTTGCAATGTATTTTTCATGTCGTTTTTTTTTTTTATCATTTTGTCTCGGAGCGCTCAGGGTGCGCGCATCGGTAAGTTCACCCGAGAGCGCTATCCCTGCGTGCGAGAAAAAAAAATTGTATTTAAAGTAAAAAATAATGCAAAACATTTACTGGCATACTTATAATAGTAATATTTTTGATTTAAAATACCCGTATTTTAACTTTAAACGTATTTCCGAAAAGGTAGCAAAACGTCACTTAGGCGCGCCGCGTAAGCGTCCCCGGAAGCGCCTACGTTCGTGCCGCGTAAGCGCCCCTGGAAGTGCTCCGGTGCGCGCAGCTTAAGCGCGCCAAGTCATGTGACCTTAAAATAACACTTTTCATTGCTTCTTTACAGTTTTTTTTTCAACTAATGAAAACCCCACTCATTTCCTTCACTACCTCTTTCACTTTGGAGAGAGCAAGACCTGTTTCCTGTTTCTCTTTATCAGTGTTAAAAGAATGGCTGCAAGATCACCTAGCAGCAGTGAAGACTCTAATGAGTTTATCCAGGAGGAGCCTCCTCAGCCTAAGGTGAAGGAGCACTTTATATGGAACATTTTTACAATTCCACCAGGGGAAAAGAAGGTTAATGCTGCTAAGGTGGAGTGTAAGATTTGCCAAACAGTTCTTTCTCGGGGTGACCCTAGAATGAAATATAGTTTTGGCAACTCCACAATGATTTGCCATGTTCAAAGGAGGCACCCCCAGAACTATGCCCGTGAGAGTGTCAGGGACCTGGCACGTAACCCCCCCCAAGGGATGGCGCCTCAACATCCACAGGAGGAGCAACAACGTTGGGGAGAGGAAGAGCAGTGGAGCTCATTCCTAACATTTAACCTGTATTTACAGATATCACCATCACATGTAAGCAGTGTGATGAACTGCTTTGCTACGGAGAGCAAAGTATCATGCTCATTGTACGCAAAAGAGAAGACCATCGGTGCCCCCCCCAGCCTTAATTTTTCCCTTTTTTTGCGCCTGTTGAGCAGTTTGGCATTCCCTTTTTTTGTTTTTGTTGAGAAAAAAACAAAAAAAACAGTTCTTCTTAGAACTACCTCCAATTCTCCAAAAAGAGCTGTATTCTTTACAAATTCAAAAGGACTGAGTGAAAATTCTTAGTTTGCTTACCAGGAGCATTTATTTTTCACTGAAGATTTTGTTTTGGATGAGTCTTCTACTTCGCTTTTTTTGGACCTTAAATATATTTTATATTTTTTCTGATGTCGTTCTTTTGATGGCATATTGTTTATTAATGTATAGATTATTACAATCTGTAGTAAAGAAAAAAAATATATATTATAGACCACTACAAACATATTACATAGCAATTACAATAAGTAAACGATATAAACACTAGTTTACAACATAAGCCTGATTTATATCACATGTACTGTGCTTTGTGTAAAAAACGATTTACTATGGAAAATGTTTTCTGGTAAAATGTCTGGCTTTTAAATTTTGCTCAAGGTTCACACTGAGTGTCTGTTTGAAATAAGGAATTACATTTTCACATTTCTCAATAATGTCACCTGTGCCTTCTAACAGTTTGTCGCTCTTAGCTTAAAAGGTTCTCTGTGTCTGTGTCTCATGTCAGTTTGCACGTGCATAACCTCTCTTTTTATGTGTATCATTTCTCTCTTTGTGCGTGTCTCATGACATGTGTCTCATCTGCCTAAGATCATACTGTGAGTGAAGCATAATTTTAAATGGATCTTGATTGCACAGCTTAGACCCTATTTCTAAAGTAAGAGGCCTAAAACAGACGCTGCATAAGATTCCCTACTAGAACATATACTAAAGCCCAACTGACTTTAAAAAACATGTACTTCCATATTTTTAAAGACATCAACTAAGCATATTATTCACCCAGATCCATTTAAAATCAAGCTTGACTCACAGTGTGATCTAAGGCCCATGACCAGGATGTTACATGTAATCTACCATGTCTGTCTCTGCATGCAATATGTGTGTGTCTGCTCATAGTATTTCACTGTCTCTACTGGCAAAAAACAGACCACATATATATATAAGCAACACATAACATTCCTCTCTCATTTCAAAGGCACACCCTGGATCTTGATTGCACAGCTTAGAGCCTATTTCTAAAGTAAGAGGCCTAACACAGACGCTGCCTAAGATTCCCTACTAGAACATATACTAAAGCCCAACTAACTTTTAAAAAACATGTACTTCCATATTTTTAAAGACATCAACTAAGCATATTATTCACGCAGATCCATTTAAGATCAAGCTTGACTCACAGTGTGATCTTAGGCACATGAGACACATGTCATGGCACACACACTAAGAGAGAAATGACACACAGAAAAAGAGAGATTATGCACGTGCAAAGTGACATGAGACACAGACACAGAGTACCCTTTAAGCTAAGAGAGGCAAACTGTTAGAAGGTACAAGTGACATTATTGAAAAATGTGAAAATGTAATTCCTTATTTCAAACAGACACTCAGTGTGAACCTTGACCAACATTTAAAAGCCAGACATTTTACCAGAAAACATTTTCAATAGTAAATCGTTTTTTACACAAAGCACAGCCCATTTAAATGACCACTACAAAACAAAGCAGAAACCTAACTCATTTCCAAAATACATTTCCAATATGCACCATTCAATTTTTAAACAGCATTACAAAAAAAAATGACACACAATACTAGAAATAAGAAGCACAATATGCTTCTTAATCTTCCCCATAGTACATACAGCAGTCTATCTTTATTAAAAGAATCATTACTCACCTTTAAAAATGCTTTGGAAGATGGAGAACAGTTTCAGTCACACACACCAGATTTTCTTAAGCAGAATCTCTGAAAAATGTTTCTGTCACTGGAGCCTTTCAATAACGGCACAGGTTCCCTCTCATTTCAGACCCATATTCTTGTACATAACCAATCAAAATTCTTCCCACACAAATTCAAAACCAAACTGCACATTTTAACTGGTTGTACATTTCAACACTTTGAAACTCACATAATATTCACCCATCCCCCCAGTGCTCATTCAGCCTGTTACCATGGTAACTCCCACCTAACCCAGCAAACAGTTCAAAAGTTCATCATAGAATGTTGCAAAAGAATCCAGCAAGGGTGTTTGACCTCTCAATATACTAGCTAATCATGTGCAATGTTTCTTTAAATGACCTTTTCACAAGCATTAAAATGACTTTTTACAAAAAAAAGCATACACCCTAATTTTCAGTCCTGAATTTTAAGAAAAAGCCAATCATTTCTTGTTTTTCAAGTGCACTGAATCTCAACCCCTTTTTTTCATAAGTCCTACTTACAAACTGCCATTTCATTTCCACAACTCATCTGAATAGAAGCACATCTACCTTCAAGATGCCAAAAGTCTGGTTTGTGGGTCATAGCTTTGTCTACTGGAGTGAAAAATTTGCAAGTAACAGAGGTATTTACAACCTTGATTTACCAAATGTGGACATTGTGTGGATTGGACAGAGATGATTAAGAAGTGACCAATTGATACCATTGATAAAACCCTTTATGCATCTACCACACCCTGACCTCATAATTGTGCACTGTGGTGGCAAAGACTTAGGCACTTTGACTGGAGTTGGTCTGAAAATGTTTTTAAAGGACATCTTCGGGGAATTGATGTCACTTTTTCCAAAAACTGCCTTGATATTTTCTAATATATGCCAAAGGCAAAAATGGAACTGGTCCAACCAATTTTGTCCACAGATTGAGAAAGCAAGGAAACATGTGAATAAAACTGTTTCTGCTTTCCTCAGAGACTATGGTATGGGTTCCATATACCACAACAACTTGCGTTACAACATGCAAGGCATCTATAGGAGAGATGGTGTACATTTTACAGATGAGGGGAATAGAGTCTTCCTCTTGAATTTGAGACTCTGCATTGGTACCTACTTGTAGGTACAAAAAACAACAAAATAACACAACAGCTCTTTTCAGAGCTACCCTACCTCTAAGCACTCTAAATTATTTTTTTACTCTAATTTTTTACACTGTTTTTCCCCGTGGTGCGCTCAGGGTGCGTGTACCGGTGAGCGTACATGGGAATGAACCCAGCGCTCAGCCCGTGAAAATTTAAAAAATATATATCGTTTTTTTGCCCTTCAGGGTTCTTCTAGGCCCCCCTCAGAAAACCTAGGGGGTCAGGGGGTGTCTACCCTGCCACCTTTAATCATTTCCCACTTTTTAATATCACCTCTTGTGTCTCGATTCTACCGAGACACAAGATGGCGGACTCTCCAGACTGTTTGCAATGTTGACAGACACCTGAGAGCCAATCAGCTTTCAGCTCGCGCACTTTCATGGCGCGCCGGGTGCGCTCCCCGGTACGCGTACCGGTGAGCGCTCGGAGCGTGCCTACAGATAAATATGTGTGTTTTTCAAGTTGCTTTTCAGAAAAACCACTGGAGCAATTTCAAACAAATATGGAAAAGGCCCTACTACGTACCATTGCCTATCATTTTAGCAACTTTGGTGTACTTACATTTAGCCATTCGAGCTGTAGCCGTGTCTAAATGTCCTATAGAAAATTGCATGGGGAAAACACATTTGAAAGTATTGAAATTTAGAACCTATCAAAATGTTGCTTTCATTTTAAAATTGTGTGTGATGAAGTATGATTGGTTATGTATATATCTTAAATGAGAGGAAAACTTGGCCATTTTGTGATACTCCTGTCTGAGGTACTTTTGAGAGGAATTTAGGGTGCTCAATTTCTGGAGTTTGATTTACACAGTACTAACTCTTCTCCTACTTTCAAAAAGGTGAGTTGTTAATTTGTAAGAGAAACTAAGTTGTACACTTTAAGATAATTTTGAAAATGTTTTCTGTTAGCTATTTACAGTCATTCTGTTATAATTATGGATTAAGATATGATTCATCACATGCAGTGCTTTATATTTCTAGTTCCTGCCTGATACTATACACTGCCCAATTAATTTTAAAGAACTAAATACTTGATTAAGCTACTTTTATATTATGTATTACTAAAAACAATAAATGAAAGTGATTACTTTTTTCTGCAATTCACAGCAAGTCATTTGAAATTAAAATGAATCAGAATGAGGAGACCAAGGAAATTTCTTTTGAAATTTCAACTACATTTTTAGAAATTCAAAATGTCACGGATATCGACAGCACCATTTTATCAGAAGGAGGAGATGACATAAATAATTTTTGGGATGAATCTCTTGACGAAGAATTAATCGAATGTTTGGATACAATTGAATTCTAACAATCATCATGGCACACTTATAATGAGGACATTCCTGATCATATGATTGGAGAGGAAATTCCAGATGAGGACATGCTAGAAGTTCTATTAAATTATGAAAATTCAGAACAATAAATTAATATTTACAAATTAAAAATTAGTTGACATATTATCCTTTTTTATTTCTAATTTATGAGGTAGTAGCGCAGTGATTGTATTGAAGTGAATTTTAGACTCTGCATCGGTACCTACTTGTAGGTACTAAAATCACCCACATAACACAACAGCTCTTTTTAGAGCTACCCTACCTCTAAGCAATCCCAATTCGTATTTTACACTATTTTCTTTCAATGTTTTTCCCTGTGGTACGCTCTGGGTGCGCGTACCACTGAGCGTACATGGGAACGCACACAGCGCTTACCCCGAGAAAATTGCAAAAAAAAAATAAAAAAAGTATTTTTGCCCTTCAGGGTCCTTCTAGGCCCCCCTCAGAAAACCTAGGAGGTCAGGGGGTGTGTACCCTGCCCCCTTTTAATCATTTCTCTCTTTTTTTTCTCAACTCTTGTATCTCGATTCTACCGAGACACAAGATGGCGGACTCGCCGGACTGTTTAGAATGTCGACAGCCAATCAGCTTTCCGCTCGCGCACTCCCGTAGCGTGCCGGGTGCGCTCCCCGGTACGCGTACCGGTAAGCGCTGGAAGTGCGCCTATAGATATATATGTGTTTTTTAAGTTAATTTTTTAAAAAACCACTGGTGCAATTTTCACCAAATATAGCAAAGGCACATCTGCGTACCACTCCCTACAATTTTGCAAAGTTTGGCGGAATTCCGTTCAGCGGTTCGGGCTGTAGCCGTGTCAGAACATCCTATGGAAATTAACATAGGGAAAACACGTTTTGGGACCCCCCTTTTTTCTCAGCCCCCACTTCGCGAATCCCCCCGAAACTTTCAGGGAAGGAACGGAGCTGGCCAAAATTTTGGAAAATTACACTCAAATTCCTCAACCGGCGCCAGAGTTATTCCCAATAGAATGTTGCAGATTTCCTATGGTAGCTAGGTCCTAACTATAACTACCTACTGGCAACCGCCAGTAGGTAATATATATAAGTATATATATGTGTAAAAAAACGTATATATTACCTACTGGTGGTTGCCAGTAGGAAGTTATAGTTACAACCTGGTTTCCATAGGAAAATCATTTTTTGATTTGCAAATTTCTTTGGCTTTGTTTGACAAATCTTCCTGAAATTCTCCAAAATAGTTCCTATCCTGAAAGTTTGGGGGTGATTCGTCAAGCGGGGGCTGAGAAAAAAGGGGGTCCAAAAACACGTTTTCTCCATGTTGATTTCGATAGGAAATTTTGCGACAAGCTACAGCCCTAACTGCTGAATGGAATTACCCCAAATGTGGTAGAGCTTGGTTCAGAAAGTGACCTTTTTTTTAAATGGTGTAAATCCGATCAGTAGTTTTTGGGAAATTCAAAAAATAGGAGTCAAAAATCATTTTCCCATAGGAAACTTTGTGCAAGGCTACAGCTGAAACTACTGAACAGAATTACCCCAAATTTGGCAGAGAGGTAGTGCTTGGATCAGAAAGCGACTTTTTTAAAAAAATGTTGTAAATCCATTCAGTATTTGCTGAGAAAATTGAGAAATAAAAATTTCGATATCTGGGTGTAGCCTAAGTCCTGAGCACAAGCTTCAGTGTGATTGGCTGCCAACACTCCAAACCAGGAAATGTTGGCAGCCATCTTGTGACTCAGCAGGAGCGAGTCACCAGAAAACAGAGAAACAAAGATATAAAACAAGAGAAGGGGCAGGGTAGAAACACCCTGACCCATTAGGCCTGCTCAGGGGGTCGTAGAAGGACTCAGAGGGCCAATAAAAGCATTATTTTAAAGAAAATAAATCAGCGCAATTTGCACTGAGGTCGCGGGTTCTCATGTTTTATTTTAATGAGGCATCTGGGTGGGCAAAGTTGCTTGGGCATCTAAAAAATAATAATAGGGGGGGCTTGCTGCGCTGTATTGTGGCAAGCAGTGTGTAGGGTGCACAAGTCGGTACTATGAATGTGCGGTATTGCGGCAATGTTCAGTAGGCTGTGTAACGGTGCACACACAGGTAGTGTGAATCTGCGGTGTTGCGGGAATGTTCAGTAGGCTGTGTAACTCATATCGGGAAAATAACAATGCGCCTTATTGCAGCTTTCCTTTAATATAATTCACAGTAATGTTTACTTATAATGCAGTGTTCACTTTTATCATTGACAGTGTCACTTTCTTAGACGAAATGTAATATTATGTGGGATGCGGTGTTCTGTCCCTGTGCACGGAAAAAAATTAACGTTTAAATGGCTGAGGTGTACGAACAATGAGCTCAATGTTCATTGGCTGCGAACCATTGAAAGTCGAAGTGTTGCCAGCCAGTCCCTTCCCCTGCGCGGAGTAGCAAGGACATCTGATTGGCTCACATGTTGCAAGCAGGACCGTCCGGAGCTTAATGTTCATTGACTGCGAACTATTGAAAGTAGAAGTGTTGCCTGGCATTTCCTCCCTGTCCGCGAAGTAGCAGGGACATGTGATTGGGTGATGTGTTTGAAACAGGACCTTTGCAAGCTTATAATGTTCAGTGGCTGTAAATCATTGAAAGTAGAAGTGTTGACAGCCTTTCACTCCTCTTCCGTGGAGCATCAGGGACATCTGATTGGGTAACGTGTTCCAAGCAGGACCTTCCCAAGCTTAATGTTTATTAGTTGTAAACCATTGAAAGTAGAAATATTGCCAGGCTGATGGCGCTCTTTTTCGGCGGTGCGGCTCGAGGCATGCTGGTTAATGTGGTTTGTTAGGGTATGTATTCTTATGCTTGTTGTTCTTCGGGAGCAAAACTGTGAACATATATTAGGCATGGTCCCGCCTAGAGACGCACCGCTGAAAAAGAGCGCCATCATCCTGCCCGCCACTGGACCGCACCAGATACTGCGCAAGCTAACAGGGCAGTGGGCTGCCACCAAGGACTTGACCTTGGCTCGTTCCCCAGCTACATGAAAGGCTGTCAGTTTGGGGATTGTGATGGAATAAAAACGAAGACATCGCCCACAGAAGGGTAAGAATACATACCCTAACGAACCACATTAACCAGCATGCCTCAACCTATAAACCACCAAGGAGTCCCCTTGGGGGCACTATAACCTTAAATTACACCGGAAGCATTCTGTGGTTGTGTTTTGGGGTTCTGCAACGTGACGGCAGTCTTCTGAAGAAGGTCTGGGAAGACCGAAATATATAAGGAAAACGCCATGAAAAAAAGTTTTTAACCACCACAATGAGTGCGGCTCACGCTTGTTGTTCTTCGGGAGCAAAACTGTGAATATATATTAGGCATGGTCCCGCCTAGAGCAGCACCGCCGAAAAAGAGCGCCATCATCCTGCCCGCCAGCGGACCGCACCAGATACTGCGCAAGCTAACAGGGCAGTGGGCTGCCACCAAGGACTGGACCTTGGCTAGTTCCCCAGCTACATGAAAGGCTGTCAGTTTGGGGATTGTGATGAAATAAAAATGAAGACATCGCCCACAGAAGGGTAAGAATACATACCCTAACGAACCACATTAACCAGCATGCCTCAAACTATAAACCAACAAGGAGTCCACCTGGGGGCACTATAACTTTAACTCACACCGGAAGCATTCTGTGGTTGCATTTTGGGGTTTTGAGTCATGACGGCTGTCCTCTGAAGAAGGTCTGGGAAGACCGAAATATATAAGGAAAACACCGTGAAAATAAAGTTTTTAACCACCACAATGAGTGCGGCTCACGCTTGTTGTTCTTCGGGAGCAAAACTGTGAACATATATTAGGCATGGTCCCGCCTAGAGCCGCACCGCCGAAAAAGAGCGCCATCATCCTGCCCACCACCAGAGCGCACCAGATACTGCGCAATCTAACAGGGCAGTGGGCTGCCACCAAGGACTGGACCTTAGCTCATTCCCCAGCTACATGAAAGGCTGTCAGTTTTGGGATTGTGATGGAATAAAAACGAAGACATCGCCCACAGAAGGGTAAGCATACGTACCCTAACAAACCACATTAACCAGCATGCCTCAACCTGTAAACAACCAAGGAGTCCACCTGGGGGACACTATAACTTTAAATTACACTGGAAGTATTCTGTGGTGGCGTTTTGGGGTTCTGCGATGTGACGGCTGTCCTCTGAAGAAGGTCTGGGAAGACCCAAAAATATAAGGAAAACGCTGTGAAAATAAAGTTTTTAACCACCACAATGAGTGCGGCTCACGCTTGATGTTCTTCGGGAGCAAAACTGTGAACATATATTAGGCATGGTCCCGCCTAGAGCCGCACCGCCGAAAAAGATCGCCATCATCCTGCCCGCCACCGGACCACAACAGATACTGCACAAGCTAACAGGGCAGTGGGCTGCCACCAAGGACCCGACCTTGGCTCGTTCCCCAGCTACATGAAAGGCTGTCAGTTTTGGGATTGTTCTGGAATAAAAACGACATCGCCCACAGAAGGGTAAGAATACATACCCTAACGAACCACATTAACCAGCATGCCTCAACCTATAAACCACCAAGGAGTCCACCTGGGGGCACTATAACTTTAAATTACACCAGAAGCATTCTGTGGTTGTGTTTTGGGGTTCTCCTACGTGACGGCTGTCCTCTGAAGAAGGTCTGGGAAGAACAAAATATATTAGGAAAACGCAGTGAAAATAAAGTTTTTAACCACCACAATGAGTGCGGCTCACGCTTGTTCCTCGGGAGCAAAACTGTGACCATATATTAGGCATGGTCCCGCCTAGAGCCACACCGCCGAAAAAGAGCGCAATCATCCTCCCGCCACCGGACCGCACCAGATACTGCGAAAGCTAATAGGGCAGTGGGCTGCCACCAGGGTCTGGACCTTGGCTCGTTCCCCAGCTACATGAAAGGCTGTCAGTTTGGGGATTGTGATGGAATAAAAATGAAGACATCGCCCACAGAAGGGTAAGAATACATACCCTAACGAACCACATTAACCAGCATGCCTCAACCTATAAACCACCAAGGAGTCCACCTGGGGGCACTATAACTTTAAATTACACCGGAGGCATTCTGTGGTTGCGTTTTGGGGTTCTGCGACGTGACGGCTGTCCTCTGAAGAAGGTCTAGGAAGACCGAAATATGGAAAGGAAAACGTCGTGAAAATAACGTTTTTAACCACCACAATGATTGTGGCTCACACTTGTTGTTCTTCGGGAGCAAAACTGTGACCATATATTAGGCATGGTCCCGCCTAGAGCCACACCGCCGAAAAAGAGCGCAATCATCCTGCCCGCCACCGGACCGCACAAGATACTGCGCAAGCTAATAGGGCAGTGGGCTGCCACCAAGGTCTGGACCTTGGCTCGTTCCCCAGCTACATGAAAGGCTGTCAGTTTGGGGATTGTGATGGAATAAAAATGAAGACATCGCCCACAGAAGGGTAAGAATACATACCCTAACGAACCACATTAACCAGCATGTATATATATATATATTCACTGAAAAAAACATAGGTTTCAGGCCTGATATAGTTAGGAATTAGCATGTAAAAAACCTTAGCAATTCACTGAAAGATTTTAGGGGTGTTATAGTTAGCTGGACATTTCACTCATACAAATACATTTGAAATTCCTATGATATGATGTCACTGACCATGTCATGAATGATGTAATATGTGACATCATCAGCAGTGGATTGCGGGTGCGCGAAATATAGTTAGTACAACTAACTATATAGGAGCAATTTCATTGGTTTGGTATGAGTAAAATGTCCAGCTAACTATACCACCACTAAAACGTATAGTTTTTTGAGCGAATTTCAAAGGTTTTTTAAAAACGAATTCCTAACTATATAACTCCTGAAACCCATGCTTTTTTCAGTGAATTTGCAAGGTTTTTTAAATGCTTATTCTATTAGCGGATAACGTTTAAATATGTTAATATCCTTGTGGGACCACCTGAGCAGCCCTAGGGGGTCAGGGTGTTTCTACCCTGCCCCCTTTTTGCATTCTACACGTTTGTTTTTCTGCTTCTTTTGTGCCTCGGTCTACCTAGCACAAGATGAATGCCAACACTTCCTGGTTAGAAGTGTTGACAGCCAATGAGCATGCTGCTTTCCTGTGTAAGGCATGCTGATTGGTAGAACCAAGGCACTCGAAAGCAGTGAAACAAAGGTGCAAAACACGCAAAAGGGGTAGGGTAGAAGCACCCTGACCACCTAGGCCTGCTCAGGGGGCCCCACAAGGCCCCCCCAGGCCCCAATTTATTTTTTATTTTTTGGAAAATCGCGGGGGTACGCGCACCGTACGCGTACCGTACAGAGTACAGTAAGCTTACAGTAAGCTTACTGTAAGCTTACTGTACTCTGTACGGTGCACGTACCCCCGCAATTCCCCCCCCCAAAAAATTATATTTGGGCCTGGGGGGGCCTTGTGGGACCCCCTGAGCAGGCCTAGGGGGTCAGGGTGCTTCTACCCTGCCCCCTTTTTGAGTTCTACACGTTTGTTTTTCTGCTTTCCTGTGCCTCAGTCTACCGAGGCACAAGATGGCTGCCAACAATTTCTGTTTTGGAGTGTTGACAGACAGCGGCAGCCAATCAGCATGCAGCTCATACTCGGGAAGGCACAGAGTACAGTAAGCTTACAGTGCACTCACGGTGTGCCACCCACAGATATATCATTTGGGAAAATTCAATTTTCTCAACAACTACTGGAGCAATTTTCACCAAATATAAAAAAGCACTACTGCATACCAGTCCCTACCATTTTGCCAAGTTTGGTGTAATTCCATTCAGCCGTTCGGGCTGTAGCCGTGTCTAAAGGTCCTATGGAAAATTGCATTGGGCTACATTTCACATTCAATTTTTGCAAAAACTACTGGAGGGATTTTCACCAAACATAGCAAAGGCACATCTCCATACCAGTCCCTACCATTTTGCCAAGTTTGGTGTAATTCCATTCAGCCGTTCGGGCTGTAGCCGTGTCTAAAGTTTCCTATGGAAATTAACATGGGAAAAACACGTTTTGGGACCCCCCTTTTTTCTCGGCCCCCGCTTGACGAATCCCCCCGAAATTTTCAGGGAAGGAGCGGAGCGAGGCAATTTTAAGGAAAATACACACAGATTCCTCAATTGGTGCCAAAGTTATTCCCAATAGAATGTTGGGGATTTCCTAAGGTAACTAGGTCCTAACTATATATACCTACTGGCGACCGCCAGTAGGTAATACATATATATATATATATATCGCCAGTAGGTAGTTATAGTTAGGACCTAGCTACCATAGGAAATCTGCAACATTCTATTGGGAATAACTTTGGCGCCGGTTGAGGAATTTGCGTGTAATTTTCCAAAATTTTGGCCAGCTCCGCTCCGCTTCTTCCCTGCAAGATTCAGGGGATTTCGTGAAGTGGGGGCCGAGAAAAAAGGGGGTACCAAAACATGTTTTCCCCATGTTAATTTCCATAGGACGTTCTGACATGTCTACAGCTCGAACCGCTGAACGGAATTACCCCAAACTTTGCAAAATTGTAGGGACTGGTACGCAGATGGGCCTTTGCTATATTTGGTGAAAAATGCTCCAGTGTTTTTTTCGAAAATTAACTTCAAAAACACATATATATCTATAGGCGCGCTCCGAGTGCTCACCGGTACGCGTACCGGGGAGCGAACCCGGCGCGCTACGGGAGTGCGCGAGCGGAAAGCTGATTGGCTCTCGGATTTCTGTCAACATTCTAAACAGTCCGGAGAGTCCGCCATCTTGTGTCTCGGTAGAATTGAGACACAAGAGGTGAAAATACAAAGGGGGAAATGATTAAAAGGGGGCAGGGTAGACACCCCCTGACCCCCTAGGTTTTTTGAGGGGGGCCTAGAAGGACTCTGAAGGGCAAAAAAACATTTTTATTTTTTTTATTTTTCGTGGGATGAGCGCTGGGTGTGTTCCCAGGTGCGCTCTCCGGTACGCGCACCCAGAGCGTACCACAGGGAAAAACATTGAAAGAAATTAGTGTAAAATAAGAATTTAGAGTGCTTATAGGTAGGGTAGCTCTAAAAAGAGCTGTTGTGTTAAGTGAGTGATTTAAGTACTTATAAGTAGGTACCGATGCAGAGTCTAAAATTCACTTCAATACAATCACTTCGCTACTACTTCATGAATTAGAAATAAAAATTAAGAATATGCCAACTAATTTTGAATTTGTAAATATTAATTTATTGTTCAGAATTTTCATAATTTAATAGAACTTGTTGCATGTCCTCATCTGGAATTTCCTCTTCAATCATATGATCAGGAATGTCCCCATTAAAAGTGTGCCATGATGATTCTATTTTATCCAAACATTCAATTAATTCTTCGTCAAGAGATTCATCCCAAAAATTATTTGTGTCATCTTGAATTTCAATAAATATCGTTGAAATTTCAAATGAAATTTTGTTGGTCTCCTCATTTTGATTCATTTTAATTTCAAATTACTTGCTGTAAATTGCAGAAAAAAGTAATCACTTTCAATTATCGTTTTTAGTAATACATAACATAAAAGTAGCTTAATCAAGTATTTAGTTCTTTAAAATTAAATGGGCAGTGTATAGTATCAGACAGGAACTGAAAATATAAAGCACTGCATGTGATGAAGCCTATCTTAATACATAATTATAACAGAAGACTGTAAATAGCTAACAGAAAACATTTTCAAAATTATCTTAAAGTGTACAACATAGTTCCCCTTACGAATTAACAACTCACCTTTATGAAAGTAGAAGAGTTATTACTGTGTTATTCTAAGTCCAGCAATTGAGCACCCAAAATGTCTCTCAAAAGTACCTCAGACAGGGGTATTACAAAATGGCCGTGTTTTCCTCTCATTTAAGATATATACATAACCAATCAAACTTCATCACACACAAATTCTAAACTAAAGTAAAATTTTGATTGGTTCTAAATTTCAATACTTTCAAATGTGTTTTCCCCATGCAATTTTCCATAGGACATTTAGACACGGCTACAGCCTGAACGGATGAATGGAATTACACCAAAGGTGGCAAAATGATAGGTACTGGTATGTAGTAGGGCCTTTTCTATATTTCTTTGAAATTGCTCCAGTGGTTTTTATGAAAGGCAACTTCAAAAATACATATATATGAATAGGCGCGCTCCGAGAGTTCACTGGTACGTGTACCGGGGAGCGAACCCGGCACGCTACGGGAGTGCGCGAGCGGAAAGCTGATTGGCTGTATGATGTCTGTCAACATTCTTAATAGTCCGGACAGTCCGCCATTTTGTGTCTCGGGAAAATCGAGACACCTGAGGTAAAAGAAAATGGGGGAAATGATTAAAAGGGGGCAGGGTAGACACCCCCTGACCCCCTAGGTTTTTTGAGGGAGGCTTAGAAGGACCCTGAAGGGCCCAAAAACTATTTTTTTTAAAAATTTTGCGGGGTGAGCGCTGGGTGCGTTCCTGGGTACGCTCTCCGGTACGCGCACCCTGAGCGCACCACGGGGAAAAACAGTGTAAAAAATTTAGTAAAAAAATAATGTAGAGTGTTTAGAGGTAAGTTAGCTCTGAAAAGAGCTGTTGTGTTATGTGGGTGTTTTTTGTACCTACAAGTAGGTACCAATGCAGAGTCTCAAATTCAAGAGGAAAACTCTATTCCCCTCATCTGTAAGATGAACACCATCTCCCCAATAGATGCCTTGCATGTTGTAACGCAAGTTGTTGTGGTAAATGGAAACCATGCCATAGTCTCTGAGGAAAGCAGAAACAGATGTATTTACATGTTTCCTTGCTTTCTCAATCTGTGGACAAAATTGGTTGGACCAGTTCCATTTTTGCCTTTGGCATATATTAGCAAATACCAAGGCAGTTTTTGGAAAAGGTGACATCATTTGCCCAAAGATGTCCTTTAAAAGCATTTCCAGACCTACCCCAGTCAAAGTGCCCATGTCATTGCCACCACAGTGCACAATTATAAGGTCAGGGTGTGAAAGATGCATAAAGGATTTTATCAATGGTATCAGTTGGTGACTTCTTAATCCTCTCTGTCCAATCCACACAAAGTCCACATTTGGTAAATCAAGGTTGTAAATCCCTCTGTTGCTTGCAAATTTTTCACTCCAGAAGACATAGCTATGACCCACAAACCAGACTTTTGGCATCTTGAAGGTAGATGTGCTTCTAGTCAGATGAGTTGTGGAAATGAAATGGCAGTTTGAAAGTAGGAATTATGAAATAAATGGTTGAGATTCAGTGCAGTTGAAAAACAAGAAATGATTGGTGCTTTCTTAAAATTCACCACTGAAAATTAGGGTGCATGTTATTTTTTTTAAAGAAGTCATTTCAATGGTTGAGAAAAAGTCATTTAAAGAAACATTGCACTTGATTAGCTAGTACATTGAGAGGTCAAACACCCTTGCTGTATTCTTTTGCAACATAGTATGATGAACTTGTGAACTGTGTGCTGGGTTAGGAGGGATTTACCATGGTTACAGGTTGAATGAGCACTGGGGGGATGGGTGAATGTTATGTGAGTTTCATAGTCTTGAAATGTACAACCAATTAAAATGTGCAGTTTGGTTTTGAATTTGTGTGGGAACAATTTTGATTGGTTATGTACAAGAATATGGGTCTGAAATGAGTAAGAATCTGTGCCATTATTCTCAGGCTCCAGTGAGAGTAGCATTATTCAGAGATTCTGCTTAAGAAAATCTGTTGAGTGTCACTGACACTGTTCTACATCTTTCAAAGCATTTTTAAAGGTGAGTAATGATTCTTTTAATAAAGATAGAGTGCTGTATGCACTATGGGGAAGATTAAGAAGCATTTTGTGCTTCTTTATTCTTGTTTTTTGTGTCATGTTTTTTTGTAATGTTGTTTAAAAATAAAATGGTGCATATTGGCAATGTATTTTGGAAATGAGTTAGGTTTCTGCTTTGCTTCTGTAGTGGTCTTTAAATGAGCTGTGCTTTGTGTCAAAAACGATTTAGTATGGAAAATATTTTCTGGAAAAAAGTTTGCTTTTTAAATTTTGGTGAAGTATCACACTGCCTTTCTGTTTGAAATAAGCGAAAACATTTTCACATTTTTCAATAATGTCACCTGTGCCTTGTAACAGTTTGTCTCAATCAGCTTAAATAGTATTCTTTGCTTGTGTCTCACTTTACTCTGTGCCTGTGTGTTATCTGATATATGATTCATTTAATGAAGATACACTGCTGTATGCAGTATAGGGAAGATTAAGAAGCATATTGTGCTTCTTTATTCTTGCATTGTGTGTTATTTTTTTTGTAATGCTGTTTAAAAATTGTATACTGCATATTGGAAATGTATTTTGGAAATGAGTTAGGTTTCTGCTTTGCTTTGTAGTGGTCATTTAAAAGGGCTGTGCTTTGTGTGAAAAACAATTTACTATAGAAAATGTTTTCTGGTAAAAAGGTATGCTTAGTTGATGGGTGAATCAAGCTTTACTCACAGTGTGATCTTAGGCACATGATCAGAATGTTAGATATAATGTACCATGTCTGTCTCTGCCAACAGTATGTGTGTCTGCCTAAGATCACACTGATGGGTGAATCAAGCTTCACTCACAGTTTGATCTTAGGCACATGATCAGAATGTTAGATATAATGTACCATGTCTGTCTCTGCAAACAGTATGTGTGTTTCTGCCTAAGATCACACTGATGGGTGAATCAAGCTTTACTCACAGTGTGATCTTAGGCACATGATCAGAATGTTAGATATAATGTACCATGTCTGTTTCTGCCAACAGTATGTGTGTCTCTGCCTAAGATCACAGTGGTGGGTGAATCAAGCTTCACTCACAGTGTGATCTTAGGCACATGATCAGAATGTTAGATATAATGTATCATGTCTTTCTCTGCCAACCGTATGTGTGTCTCTGCCTAAGATCACACTGATGGGTGAATCAAGCTTCACTCACAGTGTGTTCTTAGGCACATGATCAGAATTTTACATATAATGTACCATGTCTGTCTCTGCAAACAGTATGTGTGTCTCTGCCTAAGATCACACTGACGGGTGAATCAAGCTTCACTCACAGTGTGTTCTTAGGCACATGATCAGAATGTTAGATATAATGTACCATGTCTGTCTCTGCCAACAATATGTGTGTCTCTGCCTAATATCACACTGATGGGTGAATCAAGCTTCACCCACAGTGTGATCTTAGGCACATGATCAGAAGTGTTACATATAATGTACCATGTCTGTCACTGCCAACATTTTGTGTGTCTCTGCCTAAGATCACACTGATGGGTGAATCAAGCTTCACTCACAGTGTGATCTTAGGCACATGATCAGAATGTTACATATAATGTACCATGTCTGTCTCTGCAAACAGTATGTGTGTCTCTGCCTAAGATCACAATGAAGGGTGAATCAAGCTTCACTCACAGTGTGTTCTTAGGCACATGATCAGAATGTTAGATATAATGTACCATGTCTGTCTCTGCAAATAGTATGGGTGTCTCTGCCTAAGATCACACTGATTGGTGAATCAAGCTTCATTCACAGTGTGGATCTAAGGGACATGATCAGAATGTTACATATATGTACCATGTCTGTCTCTGCCAACAGTATGTGTGTCTCTGCCTAAGATCACCCTGATGGGTGAATCAAGCTTCACTCACAGTGTGATCTTAGGCACATGATCAGAATGTTAGATATAATTTACCATGTCTGTCTCTGCAAACAGTATGTGTGTCTCTGCCTAGGAACACACTGATGGGTGAATCAAAATTCACTCACAGTGTGTTCTTAGGCACATGATCAGAATGTTAGATATGATGTACCATATATGTCTCTGCAAACAGTATGTGTGTCTCTGCCTAAGATCACACTGATGGGTGAATCAAGCTTCACTCACAGTGTGATCTTAGGCACATGATCAGAATGTTAGATATAATGTACCATGTCTGTCTCTGCCAACAGTATGTGTGTCTCTGCCTAAGATCACACTGATGGGTGAATCAAGCTTCACTCACAGTGTGATCTTAGGCACATGATCAGAATGTTACATACAATGTACCATGTCTGTCTCTGCCAACAGTATGTGTGTCTCTGCCTCAGATCACACTGATGGGTGAATCAAGCTTCACTCACAGTGTGATCTTAGGCACATGATCAGAATGTTACATACAATGTACCATGTCTGTCTCTGCCAACAGTATGTGTGTCTCTGCCTAAGATCACACTGATGGGTGAATCAAGCTTCACTCACAGTGTGATCTTAGGCACATGATCAGAATTTCAGATATAATGTACCAAGTTTGTCTCTGCCAACAGTATGTGGGTCTCTGCCTAAGATCACACTGATGGGTGAATCAAGCTTCACTCACAGTGTGATCTTAGGCACATGATCAGAAAGTTAGATATAATGTACCATGTCTGTCTCTGTCAACAGTATGTGTGTCTCTGCCTACGATCACACTGATGGGTCAATCAAGCTTCACTCACAGTGTGATCTTAGGCACATGATCAGAAAGTTAGATATAATGTACCATGTCTGTCTCTGTCAACAGTATGTGTGTCTCTGCCTAAGATCACACTGATGGGTGAATCAAGCTTCACTCACAGTGTGATCTTAGGCACATGATCAGAATGTTAGATATAATGTACCATGTCTGTCTCTGCCAACAGTATGTGTGTCTCTGCCTAAGATCACACTGATGGGTGAATCAAGCTTCACTCACAGTGTGATCTTAGGCACATGATCAGAATTTCAGATATAATGTACCATGTTTGTCTCTGCCAACAGTATGTGGGTCCCTGCCTAAGATCACACTGATGGGTGAATCAAGCTTCACTCACAGTGTGATCTTAGGCACATGATCAGAATGTTAGATATAATGTACCATGTCTGTCTCTGCCAACAGTATGTGTGTCTCTGCCTAAGATCACACTGATGGGTGAATCAAGCTTCACTCACAGTGTGATCTTAGGCACATGATCAGAATGTTAGATATAATGTACCATGTCTGTCTCTGCCAACAGTATGTGTGTCTCTGCCTAAGATCACACTGATGGGTGAATCAAGCTTCACTCACAGTGTGATCTTAGGCACATGATCAGAATGTTAGATATAATGTACCATGTCTGTCTCTGCCAACAGTATGTGTGTCTCTGCCTAAGATCACACTGATGGGTGAATCAAGCTTCACTCACAGTGTGATCTTAGGCACATGATCAGAATGTTACATATAATGTACCATGTCTCTCTCTGCCAACAGTATGTGTGTCTCTGCCTAAGATCACACTGATGGGTGAATCAAGCTTCACTCTCAGTGTGATTTTAGGCACATGATCAGAATGTTAGATATAATGTACCATGTCTGTCTCTGCCAACAGTATGTGTGTCTCTGCCTAAGATCACACTGAAGGGTGAATCAAGCTTCACTCACAGTGTGATCTTAGGCACATGATCAGAATGTTAGATATAATGTACCATGTCTGTCTCTGCCAACAGTATGTGTGTCTCTGCCTAAGATTACGCTGATGGGTGAATCAAGCTTCACTCACAGTGTGATCTTAGGCACATGATCAGAATGTTACATATAATGTTCCATGTCTGTCTCTGCCAACAGTATGTGTGTCTCTGCCTAAGATCACGCTGATGGGTGAATCAAGCTTCACTCACAGTGTGATCTTAGGCACATGATCAGAATGTTAGATATAATGTACCATGTCTGTCTCTGTCAACAGTATGTGTGTCTCTGCCTACGATCACACTGAAGGGTGAATCAAGCTTCACTCACTGTGTGATCTTAGGCACATGATCAGAATGTTAGATATAATGCACCATATCTGTCTCTGCCAACAGTATGTGTGTCTCTGCCTAAGATTACACTGATGGGTGAATCAAGCTTCACTCACAGTGTGATCTTAGGCACATGATCAGAATGTTACATATAATGTTCCATGTCTGTCTCTGCCAACAGTATGTGTGTCTCTGCCTAAGATCACACTGATGGGTGAATCAAGCTTCACTCACAGTGTGATCTTAGGCACATGATCAGAATGTTAGATATAATGTACCATGTCTGTCTCTGCCAACAGTATGTGTGTCTCTGCCTAAGATCACACTGATGGGTGAATCAAGCTTCACTCACAGTGTGATCTTAGGCACATGATCAGAATTTCAGATTAAATGTACCATGTTTGTCTCTGCCAACAGTATGTGGGTCTCTGCCTAAGAGCACACTGATGGGTGAATCAAGCTTCACTCACAGTGTGATCTTAGGCACATGATCAGAATGTTAGATATAATGTACCATGTCTGTCTCTGTCAACAGTATGTGTGTCTCTGCCTACGATCACACTGATGGGTGAATCAAGCTTCACTCACAGTGTGATCTTAGGCACATGATCAGAAAGTTAGATATAATGTACCATGTCTGTCTCTGTCAACAGTATGTGTGTCTCTGCCTAAGATCACACTAATGGGTGAATCAAGCTTCACTCACAGTGTGATCTTAGGCACGTGATCAGAATGTTACATATAATGTTCCATGTCTGTCTCTGCCAACAGTATGTGTGTCTCTGCCTAAGATCACACTGATGGGTGAATCAAGCTTCACTCACAGTGTGATCTTAGGCACGTGAACAGAATGTTACATATAATGTTCCATGTCTGTCTCTGCCAACAGTATGTGTGTCTCTGCCTAAGATCACACTGATGGGTGAATCAAGCTTCACTCACAGTGTGATCTTAGGCACATGATCAGAATGTTACATATAATGAACCATGTCTGTCTCTGCAAACAGTATGTGTGTCTCTGCCTAAGATCACACTGATGGGTGAATCAAGCTTCACTCACAGTGTGATCTTAGGCACATGATCAGAATGTTAGATATAATGTACCATGTCTGTCTCTGCCAACAGTATGTGTGTCTCTGCCTAAGATCACACCGATGGGTGAATCAAGCTTCACTCACAGTGTGATCTTAGGCACATGATCAGAATGTTACATATAATGTACCATGTCTGTCTCTGCAAACAGTATATGTGTCTCTGCCTAAGATCACACTGATGGGTGAATCAAGCTTCACTGACAGTGTGATCTTAGGCACATGATCAGAATGTTAGATATAATGTACCATGTCTGTCTCTGCAAGCAGTATGTGCGTCTCTGCTTATATTATTTCACTGTCTCTACAGACCAAAAACAGGCCACCTATATATAAGCAACACATAACATTAATTTCTCATTACATGTAACCTCCTGCTAATCTACCTAAATTCACACTGTGAGTGAAGCTTAATTCACCCATCAGTGTGATCTTAGGCACATGTCCACGATATTACATGTAATCTACCATAACTTTAAAAAACACGTACTTCCATATTTTTAAAGACATCAACTAAGCATATTATTCACCCAGATCCATTTAAAATCAAGCTTGACTCACAGTGTGATCTTAGACACACGACCAGGATGTAACATGTAATCTACCATGTCTGCCTCTTCAAGCAGTATGTGTGTCTCTGCTCATACTATTTCACTGTCTCTACAGACCAAAAACAGGCCACCTATATATAAGCAACACATAACATTAATTTCTCATTACATGTAACATCCTGCTCATGTGCCTAAGATCACACTGTGAGTGAAGCTTAATTCACCCATCAGTGTGATCTTAGGCACATGTCCACGATGTTACATGTAATCTAACATGTCTTTAAAAAACATGTACTTCCATATTTTTAAAGACATCAACTAAGCATATTATTCACCCAGATCCATTTAAAATCAAGCTTGACTCACAGTGTGATCTTAGGCATATGACCAGCATGTAACATGTAATCTACCATGTCTGTCTCTGCAAGCAGTATGTGTGTCTCTGCTCATATTATTTCACTGTCTCTACAGACCAAAAACAAGCCACCTATATATAAGCAACACATAACATTAATTTTTCATTACATGTAACATCCTGCTCATGTGCCTAAGATCACACTGTGAGTGAAGCTTAATTCACCCATCAGTGTGATCTTAGGCACATGACCAGAATGTTACATGTAATCTACCATCTCTGTCTCTGCAAGCAGTATGTGGGTCTCTGCTCATAATATTTCACTGTATCTACAGGCCAAAAACAGGCCACCTATATATAAGCAAGTCATAACATTAATTAGTAAATCGTTTTTGACACAAAGCAAAGCACATGTAATGTAAATCAGCCTTTTGTTGTATACTAGTGTTTATATTGTTTACTTATTGTAATTGCTATGTAATATGTTTGTAGTGGTCTATAATATGTTATTTTTTGTTTACCACAAATTATAATCATCTATACAAACAAAGAAAAAAATGCCTTCAAAACAAAGACCTGAAAAAGTGTATTGAAGAAAATTAAGATCTAAGGAAAAACAAAATCAAGAACCAACCAAAATAATATCTTCAGAGAAAAAAAAAATGCTCCTGGTAAACAAACTAAAAATGTTCTCAGGAACTTATTGAAATGTCAAGAAAAAAAAACGTTTTTTGCAAACAAGAATGAAACACCTGTAATTAGAAAGAAGACACGATGTCCTTCTAAAAATGTTAGACCTGTACAAGGAGATGATATTTTCTATACAAAAAGAAGGAGAAATCTATTTATTGAAATTCGTAGACGAATGTTTTATAACAGAATAGTATCAAATGTATTAAAACATTTAAAGAGGTATCAAAAAAAGACCGCTTTTTACAAGAAAAAAAACATAGTTAAGATTGTGGATGAAGCATTTAAAGTGAAAAATAAATTGTTTAGTTTAGTAATGAATAGAATTCGTACACTGGATAAGGTAATCAATGTGTTCAAATCAAAATGTAAGTGGAGGAGAGTAATTAATCGGACTATATTCTGTGAAGTTTTTTCTGGAGAATGGAAGCATAGTTCAAGTTGTGAGCCATTTTTTAATGAAGAAAGTTACTTTCAGGATATTGATTTGGTGAATGCAGTTGACACCAGTGGTCGAGCATATGAGGTGAAGGACGGTTGTCCGGTTGAAAAAGAAGAGATTGTGCCTAGAAATACAGAAGAGGTGTTAGCTGCTGAAGTTTTAGGGAGATGTCCTAAGGCTCCAGTGTATACATGCAATTGTAGTAGTATTTGTAGTGTGCGACAGGATTCAATTGATTTGTTTCGCACTTTCTTACGGACATATACTGAGAAAAGTGTGAAACAAAAAATGAAAATTTTACAAGAGTTAGATCCTTGTAGAGTGAGAGAAAAAACAGGTTTGCAAGGGCATTCACTGGCTTGTCTTTGAAGAAAAGTATGTCAGAGTGTTTTTCACCATTTTAGGATGTTAGCAGTGCATCATAATAAAGTGAGGAAATTAGTGAGAAGGTTGTATTATGCATAAAGTCCAGCACTTAAACTAAAACAGTTAAACAGTGCTCTTTTGCATGGAACTGAATTAGATGTCAAAAACATTTGTGATGAAATTGAGTTTTGTTACTTTGGTGAAAAAGAGGTCAGTGCAGCAATTGATACAGTAATAGAAGGTAATGTAGAAGAGAATGTAGAGATTTTAAGTACAGAAACATTTGAAAATGAAATTACAAAGTTTAAGGTCAATTCAAGTGAAAGGCCTAATTTGTCTTGTGTGTGTTGTCGACGAACTCATTATAAGCATCAGACTAGATTAGTTGATTTATATGTAAAAAGCGAAAAGATAAATAATAATGAGTGGAAGGATTTTGCAACTTATTTGTTGGTTGAAAATTGTTTTGATTTGTGCTCTGATGAACGTATTTGTAAATATTGCTATAATAAATTAAATGAAAACAGAATGCCTGCTAGAGCTGTTCATAATAATCTGGAGTTGGTAGACATTCCTTCTGAATTGATGGATTTAAATACCTATGAGTCTATTTTGATTCAATGTGTGCATCCTTTTGAGGCTATTGTTCGCATGGATCCTAAGACAGGGAAATTGCCTCCTTCAGATTTACAGAGAGGATTAAAGGGAAGAGTTGTTTATTTGCCTCTAGATTTTAAGAAAAATATTGATACAATTGGTGTCGAAAAAGTAGAAGAGGATCCTCTGGTTATTCTAGTTAATGGTGTTCTGACAAAAAGTAAGAAAATCTGGCAAGAATTAGTGGATGTTAGGAAAGTCAAAAAGGCAACGTTGTATTTGGTAAAAAATAATCAGTATTTTAAAAATGTGTATGTGGGAGAAGAGGAAACAACTGTACAAGACGACACTGATGTCTCTGCTGGGCAAATAGAAAAAGTTGATATCTCTAGAAGTGAAGAAATTTATGAACATTATAGTGTTCATCCATTGCATTCCAAAGAAGTAATGGGGAATGCTATTGACTTGTTTCAGATGAAAAAAGCCAAAGGAAGTCCCATTAGTGTATGGGAAGAAAGTTTGGAAGATTGTTGTTTTCCACAGTTATTTCCAACAGGTGAAGGTGGACGATATGACGACGACCTATTCAAATTCCTGCATCTGAATACCGGACTTCATGATTATATGCAGAAGATGCAAGGTTTCGTCAATGCATTCCATATTTGTTCCATCTACTGTTTGAGAGTGACTTTTCTGGACTTCCCTATGCAGTAAACCATATACTGAAAAGTGGAACACATCTACAAAATGTTTCGGCAAGGGATTTTATGGATAAAGTGAAACTGCAAGACAGTGTTTTGGAATCTCAGCTAATTAATCTCATGGCATGTCAGCGTGGTACTAACGAGTATTGGTACCGTCGTCATGGGGAATTGAAATGTATGCTAAGAAACTTAGTGAACTCCTACATGGTTCCTCACTCTTAGCTATGCTGAGTATGCTTGGGAAGACTTACTTGAATTTCTACGAGAGGCAAATTAAAACATTGAAAATATTGAATACAAGACACCTGGAGAACTGTGCTCTTTGGATCCAGTTAATGTATGCAGGTATTTCAATCATAGGTTTGAAGCTATGATGTATTTTATTAGAAACAAAACAAATCCTCCGCTTGGAGAGGTGTTGGATTTCTTATGGAAAAAGGAGTATAAAGCAAGAGGTGCTCCTCATATACATATGCTGCTATGGATTAAAGATGCACCAAAATTTGGAACAGATTCAGATGAGAAAGTGATGAGTTTCATTGAGCAGTATTCTACATGTGCGGTTCCGAAAAATACAAAAGAAAACAATTTAAGACATCAAGTTTTACGCTTTCAAACCCATCGTTGTGGGAAATACTGTCGTCGAAAATACAAATCCAAGGACAAGTTCTACACGAAATGTCATTTTGCATTTCCACGTCCAGTAACATCGAAAGGAAGAGTCAACAATTTTATGTCTTCTCTATGACATACTGTGACAAGAAAATCACCCAAAAATACATACAACCTAAGAAGAAATGAGGAATCCAAATTCATAAATGACTACAACCCAGTCATTTTGTCCATGTGGAATGCTAACATGGATATTCAATATGTGGCTGACAACTCTATTGCTGTGGCTTGATATGTGACATCTTACATCACAAAATCAGAAAAGACGGAACTGAAGGAAATGTGGGAGGAAATTTCACATGAAAAGAGTCTAAGCAAGAAATTATACAGTTACAGTCTGAAGATCTTGTCGCATCGAGAAATTGGAGCATATGAATGTTCTTATCGGTTGTCATCAGCAAGTCTATATGCCAAATCTAGAACCATCATTTGGGTGAGTCTAGGTCTTGCTGCAAAACGAAACCGAGTTTTTAAATCTGTACAAGAAATAGAGTATTTGGCGGAGAAAGAACCAGACAGTACAGATATTTTGAAGACAAACATGTTGGATACATACTATACAAATAGAAGTACTCACCTTGAGAACGTTTATCTCTATGAAGTTCTGCAAACCTATATTTTTAAAAAGAACGTCACAGAAGACATCAATAAAGGTGCATATGCTGTAAATGGTTGTGAAGGCTGTCTAGTGAAACAAAGAAAAGGCCATTTGATTAATCATCGAAAATTGAGTTGTGGTTCTCCAGACAAAAGGGAATTTTAATACTTAGCTCTTTTGTAACTCTTTAAGCCTTGGCGTACAGAAGAGGAACTACTTGGAGATTTTCTTACTTATTAAGATTCGTTCAATGCAACCAAGGATAAGATAGAATGTCCTGTTTTTTCAAATTATCTGCAAATGTTGAACGAGGAAATACAGCAAGAAGCTACAATTGCAGCAGAGATTGCTTGAGACAGTTCTCAAGATAGTCAGAGTTCTGCTTCATTGAGTCAGGATCCACTAGGAGGACCAATTATACAAAATTAAGCTGCTACTACCATGGATGACGTTGAAAGAGCCATGGAACAAGCTCAGGAGGATGGAGTTGACTTAGAAGATTTGGAAAAAGAACTAAACGTTGACCAGAGACAAATATATGACGAAGTCACAGAACACATTGAGCATGGTTAATCTCATGAGAAAAAAGAGTGCTCATGTACATCATTTGTACCTGTCCGACTATATGTGAGTGGAGAAGCAGGAACTGGGAAAAGTTTCCTGATTAAAGCGATTGCAACATATTTGCAGAAAACAACGGAGTCATCGCTCTCTTGTGTTGTTACTGCTCCAACTGGGTTGGCAGCACACAACATTAAAGGGATTACTTTACATCGCTTATTGATGCTGCCAGTGGAGCATGATAACAAATTACAATACCACAAGCTATCTGGAGAAGCTTGTTGTGAAGTTTCAAGAGTCCTAAAGCAAATGAAACTTCTTATCATTGATGAAGTAAGCATGGTATCAAATGTAATGCTTGCTTTTGTGCATTTAAGAATGCAAGAAATTCTTAAAACAGACTATGATGTGTTATTTGGAGGCAAACACATCAATGTTTTTGGAGATCTACTGCAACTAACTCCAGTGAAAGGACAGCCAGTGTTTAAAATGCTTACGCATGAAGATACCAGGAAGTGCTTAGGAAGCATTGGAAATGTTAACATGTTTACATTTCAAATATGCAGAACTGCTTCAAAATATGCGACAGGCAAAGGATGAAGATTATAAAAATATTCGACAAGATGTAAGAATTGGAAAACTAACTCAGCATGGTAAAGAAGCTTTACATGGACGATTAATTTCAAATTTGTTTCCAAATGAAAATATTCTCCCAGAGAATATTTTTAAGAAAATTCCTGAAAACCCATCTGTCATATGCGTGATGCCAACTCTGCAAGAATGTTCAATCTTCAATAACAAAATGTTAAAGTTGGAAAACCAAGAGATTGTGAAACTGGGAGCTATTGATAAAATTGAACATGAAGGAGCAACTATAATTTTGTCAGAAAAGTTGAAATCAAAATTGGATTCTTTAGAGAAGACAATATCTAAAACTGCTGGTATGGAAAAGACTCTGTATGCATCTTTACATTGTCGTATAATTTTACGACGTAATTTACATGTGGAAAGAGGTTTAGTAAATGGAGCAATGGGTCATGTTGTGGATTTTGTGAATTACCGAAATAGAGATGGAATTGAATTTATAAAAATTTAATTTGATGGTATTGAAGAAGTACAACAAATCAGTCGATTTTTGCTTGTGAAAGATTTATATGTCGGTAGAAAACAGTTTCCTGTTTCTTTGGCATATGCAGTGACTATTTATAAATCTCAAGGCATAAATCCATCTCTAGAGAGCTCACCAGGGGAGTGCCACAGGGCTCATGCCTAAGCCCCACATTATTTAATGTGTATGTGGCCCCCCTGGCTGACTTAGTGAGATCCTTTGGGTTCACCCCGGTATCTTATGCCGATGACACCCAACTTCTGTTCCCTTTCAAAACCTTCACACCTGCTCTAATTAAATCATTTGCAGACGGAATGAGGGCAGTGTCAGAGTGGATGGCCAAAAATTGCCTACAGTGCAACGTAGGCAAAACGGAAGTTTTGTTATTTGGGAAAGCAGTGACACTGTGGTCCCCCGAATGGTGGCCCCTGGAACTTGGACCAGTTCCTAACCCCAAACAGGTCGTGAAGAACTTGGGAGTGCTATTAGATCAAGCCCATACATTTAAAGATCATGTAAACCAAGTTGCCGGTACCTGTTTTAGGACCATTGGGCTGCTGAGAAGGGTGTTTCCATATCTACCTGACAGACATAGGAAGACCTTGGTCCAGGCATTAGTCACTAGTACACTGGAGTATTGCAATGGCCTTCTTCAATCAACTAATGAAGAACAGCTTAATAAACTGCAAATAGTCCAGAATACTGTGGCAAGGTTAGTCCTAAATGTTCCACCTAGGACTCCCTCCCGCCCTCTACTGGCTAAATTACACTGGCTCCCAGTGCGGCAACGCATCAAGTTTAAAATCCTATGTGTCATCCACAAATGCCTGCTAGGTACTGGTCCAAAGTATCTTACAAAAATCTTCTCGCCTTATATTCCAGGGCGTTCCCTACGATCTAGCAACCTCCAGTTATTACAGGTTCCCAGAATTAAAAAATCTAGGCAGGGAGGCCGTGCCTTAGCCTACACTGCACCAGTTCTCTGGAATTCCCTGCCCCAGTCATTAAAACAGATCACTCATCACCTGACCTTCCGTAAAACCCTTAAAACCCATCTTTTCATAAACAGTTAAATGCCATTCTAAACTCAATTTATCACTTTGAATTCAGATCAGCATAAAGTGTGTTCTCATCATCAGCAAAAGCGCGGAGATACCCCTTCGGGAGTTTATTCAGGCGCTCTACAAGAACATAAATAAATAAATAAATAAATAAGTGTTTATAGTGCTTTGGTGAATATTGGAAATTCTGTGTTCAATGAGGGTATGGCATATGTTGCTTTATCTCGAGTCAGAACTTTATCAGGATTGTACTTGATTGATTTTGATGAGACAAATATTAATGCAGATCTAAATTGTGTAAAAGAATATAATAGGTTAAGAAGAGAGTATGCTCCAAATTTACCTCAATATCCTCTATTTGAAAAGCGTGTGGGAGGCCGAAAAAGAAGAAATGAGAAAAATTGTAGTGAAGTTGTAGCAAAAAGAAAAAAAGCTAGTTGAACCAGTAATTGTAAGCAGAAACGAAATGGATTCAGATAAAGATGTTGTTGGATTTCAGTTTGAAAATAGTTCTGGTATCAACTGTTATGCTAATGTAGTGGTTAATGTTGTTTTTTTTCTCCAAACTGTGCAAGAACAGATTGCTGAAAATCGTGATCAAACATTTTGTTGTTTATTAAATTCTGTGTTAGAGAAATGTAGCAGAGATAGAACAAAAATACAAAGTGTTTCTGAAATTCGAAATGTTTTAGACATATGTTCTGGTCTAAATCAATTTTCACAGAATATTCAGCAAGATTGCCAGGAATTTCTAATGTATATGCTTGTTGTTTTGCAAGATGAAGGTGTAGATGTAGAAAATCATTTTGGCCTTTCTTATAAATGGCAGCATGACTGCGACAATTGCTCCTTTTCAAGTAGTACTACAATAGACACTGAAAGATTTATATATTTGACTTTACCAGACTGCAAATCAGTGTCATTTAATAATCTAGTAAGACAAGCAAATCAAAGCATGGTCTGAAGTCAATGTAAATCAGCAATGCTATCAACTTTATTTTTACAAAGATATGGACAGTATGTTATTTTAATGTTCCAACGATGTAGACCTGATGGAACTAAATTGACAACATTAATTAAAAATATTGTGGCTTCTCAATTATCAATTTAGGAAGAACCTTTACAACTGCAGCAATTATTTACCATGATGGTCCTTCAACAACATCAGGACATTACACAGCTTATTTAAAATGTCAAAATGGTTGGAAACACTGTAATGATACTCAATTGACTTTCAAACAACGTTTGCCTTCTGACTTACTAAATTCTTACCTAGTGTTCTTACAACCGAAATTTTAGGGAAGGTAATTGGCCTATGAAGATTGCAGCAGTTAATATAACTTAGTTTGCTGTTCAAAATTACTTTCTGAATGAGAGTGATGAAGATAATAAAAAACATGTAGTTCTCATAGAGATAGTATATGTATATCATATAGTGTGTGCTGTGAGTATTATACATAATATTTATAAAAAGTAAGCTAGAGGTGGAAATAAAACTCTTGTTTCATATTGTAAAAGATATTGGAGCTTTTCTTTCAGAAAGTCGGGTAAATGGGAAATTAAGAATACTCTGGACTAATTTCCAAAGAAAAGGACTTTCCATATACTATTTGGCCTCGTGGAAAAGTGGATGGATCAAAAGTGAGTTTAGATATGTTTTTTCAAAATTTTACATTATTTAAGAAAAGATTTTAGGTTTTTTAAACACAATCATTTTGATTGTGTTTTTTTTTTTGCCCGCTGTTATATGATGAGTACTATTGAAGTCACTATTTTAAGTGAAATTCAATATATTCTGAGAACAGCAAAAATAAACCATGTAACATATTGTTGAAAATATTTTGTATTTTGTATTATTAAATATATATTATTTTCCCATTCTCTTATGCTCACTTACCTATTTCCACCCTCTATCACTCCTCTTAACTCACCCTCACTGGCCTTTTTTCACTCTCCCTCACCTCCCTTCCCTTATTACACTTTCCTCACTTATTCTCATTAACCACTCCTTCACGGCCCTTTCCCTCTCTTCCATCCACTACTTTCCAGCTGTCAGTCACTCTACTTCACTCCCTTTCCCCTTGTTTCCTTTCTTTGTTCCCTCAATAATTCCCCTTCTCTCACTCACCTTATTACACTTCACTCACTCCTTCTCTCACTTCCTCTGTCCTCTCACATCCTCACTCCCCTTCCCTCACTCCCTGTCTCTTAGATTCAGTCTCTCGATCCTCTAACTCTCTCACTCCTCTTCCGTCACACTTACTCCCTATAACTCACCCACACTCCCTTACTTACTTTTCTTTGCTGTCTTACTCAGTTCCTTTCTGACACTCTTTCCTTCACTACCTCTATGTTCTCACTCCTTCACTTCCTTTGTCTCAAGCTCACTTGCTTTTATCCTCTTTTTATTTTCCATTTTTCATCAACCTCACTCTCCTTCACTCACCCTCCCTCACCCTTGTTCCCTTACTTCAGTTCCTTCAGTTATCCTCATTCTTCATCTTTAACTACCCTTCCTCTTTCTCTCGTCACGCACTCACCTTTTCCCAGTCCCTTTTGTTCACTTTTCTTCCCTTTCTTCCCTTCCTTTGCTCCCTCAGTCATTCTCCTTCCTTTACTCACCTTACTGCCGTTTAGTCGCTCTTAATCTGACTCACCTCTGTTCTCTCATATTCTCACTTGTCTTCCCTCACTCCCTCTCTGTTACCTTTACTCCCATTGTCTCCTCACTGTCTTACAACCCTACATTCACCATCACTCACCTTTCATGCCTCATTGTCATTAATCCACCGTTATTCACTCCTGCTTCTCTGTGACTCACTCCCCTTTCATAACTCCCCTTTCTGCCTTTAGTTTTCCTAATGCATATTCCTTTAGGATCTTACTCACCTTCAGTTTATTTCTCTCTCCTGCTCTTGTTAACGGTCACTGAATGTATCCATGTCATTATCATGTTAGTAATTTGCTCTCTCTCTATTTCTTTTTAACTCTCTCTGACCTTCACCATTCCTTTGTTTTTCTTTCTGAGTCCTTCACTTCTACTTTATCTCTTACTAACCTTTTATGACTTTTAATCTCCTAGTTTGTCTCTTGTATTGTAAAATATATATTATAAATATTCTAACTTATTTTTTTGGCTTTCACAGATATAAATGTTAATGATAATATGTAATTAAGTTTACATTACTTATAAGGTAAGTTTGATGTACAAAATGTATTTTCTCTATACTCTTTTCCTTAACCTCACTACTCTTTTCTGATGCTCCTACACCTCTGTTCCCTTATTGCGCTTGCTCACTTATTCTGAATCCCTACGTTTACTCCCCTTTTCCTCACTCCTCTCTCACAATCACCTTGTTTCAGACCTTCTCCTTTACTTTCCTTCCTCTCTCTTCTCTTACTCATTCCTTTACTCTTTTCCTCCCCTTACTCTCCTTACTCCACTTCACTAACTCCTTCTCTTACTCCCTCTGTCCTCTTACTTCTACACTCCTCTCCCCTCATTCTCTGTCTGTTAGCCTCATTCTCTCCATTTCCTTAGTCTCTCACATCTCTTCTGTCACGCTCACTCCCTATAACTCAGCTACACTCCCACACTAACCTTCTTTCAAACCTTCTCCTTTACTTTCCTTCCTGTCTCTTCCCTTCTTTTGCTCCTTCACTCTTTTCTCTTCACTTACTCTCCTTACTCCACTTTATTAACTCCTTCTCTTACTCCCTCTGTCCTGTTAGTTCTACCATTTCCTACCCTCATTCTCTCTCTGTTAGCCTCATTCTTTCAGTCTCTTTAGTCTCTCACTCCTCTTCTATCACGCTCACTCCCTATAACACAGCAATACTCCCACACTCACCTTCTTACAGACCTTCTCCTTTAGTTTCCTTCCTCTCTCTTCCCTTGTTTCGCTCTTTCACTCTTTTCCCTTTCCTTACTCTCCTTACTCCACTTTACTAACTCCTTCTCTTTCTCCCTCTGTCCTCTTAGTTCTACACTCCCCTTCCCTCATTCTCTCTCTGTTACCCACATTCTCTCTGTCCCTTTAGTCTCTCACTCCTCTTCTGTCACACTCACTGCCTATAACTCAGCCATACTTCCATACTCACCTTCTTTCAGACCTTCTCCTTTACTTTCCTTCCTGTCTCTTCCCTTCTTTTGCTCCTTCACACTTTTCCCTTCCCTTACTTTCCTTACTCCACTTCATTAACTCCTTCTCTTACTCCCTCTGTCCTTTTACTTCTACACTCCCCTTCCCTCATTCTCTCTCTGTTAGCCTCATTCTCTCCGTCCCCTTAGTCTATCACTCCTCTTCTGTCACGCTCACTCCCTATAACTCAGCTACACTCCCACACTCGCCTTCTTTCAAAACTTCTCCTTTACTTTCCTTCCCATCTCTTCCCTTGTTTCGTTCCTTCACACTTTTCCCTTCCCTTACTCTCTTTACTCCACTTCACTAATTCCTTCTCTTACCCCCTCTGTCCTGTCAGTTCTATACTTTTCTTCCCTCATTCTCTCTCTGTTAGCCTCATTCTCTCCGTCCCCTTAGTCTCTCACTCCTCTTCTGTCACACTCACTCCCTATAACTCAGCCATACTCCCACACTCACCTTCTTTCAGACCTTCTCCTTTACTTCCCTTCCACTCTCTTCTCTTACTTCATTCCTTTACTCTTTTCCCTTCCCTTACTCTCCTTACTCCACTTCACTAACTCCTACTCAAATTCCCTGTATCCTCTTTCTACTACATTCTTCTTCCCTCATTCTCTCTCTGTTAGCCTCATTCTCTCCATTCCCTTGGTCTCTCACACCTCTTCTGTCACACTCACTCCCTATAACTCAGCTACACTCCCACACTCACCTTCTTTCAAACCTTCTCCTTTACTTTGCTTCCTGTCTCTTCCCTTCTTTCGCTCCTTCACACTTTTCCCTTCCCTTACTCTCTTGACCCCACTTCACTAACTCCTTCTCTTACTCCCTCTGTCCTGTTAGTTCTACACTCCCCTTCCCTCATTCTCTCTCTGTTAGCCTCATTCTCTCCGTCCCCTTAGTCTCTCACTCCTCTTCTGTCACGCTCACTGTCTATAACTCAGCGATACTCCCACAATCACCTTCTTTCAGTCCTTCTCCTTTACTTTCCTTCCTCTCCCTTCCCTTCTTTTGCTCCTTCACTCTTTTCCCTTCCCTTACTTTCCTTACTCCACTTCACTAACTCCTTCTCTTACTTCCTCTGTCGTCTTAGTTCTACACTTCCCTTCCCTCATTCTCTCTCTGTTAGTCTCATTCTCTCCATCGCCTTAGTCTGTCACTCCTCTTCTGTCACGCTCACGCCCTATAACTTACGCATACTCCCACACTCACCTTCTTTCAAACCTTCTCCTTTACTTTCCATCCTGTCTCTTCCCTTCTTTCGCTCCTTCACTCTTTTCCCTTCCCTTACTCTCCTAACTCCATTTCACTAACTCCTTCTCTTACTCCCTCTATCCTCTTACTTCTACACTCCCCTTCCGTCATTCTCTCTCTGTTAGCCTCATTCTCTCCGTCCCCTTAGTCTCTCACTCCTCTTCTGTCACGCTCACTGCCTATAACCTAGCCATACTCCCACAATCACCTTCTTTCAGTCCTTCTCCTTTACTTTCCTTCTTCTCTCTTCCCTTCTTTTGCTCCTTCACTCTTTTCCCTTCTTTTACTTTCCTTACTCCACTTCACTAACTCCTTCTCTTACTTCCTCTGTCCTCTTAGTTCTACACTCCCCTTCCCTCATTCTCTCTCTGTTAGCCTCATTCTCTCCGTCCCCTTAGTCTCTCACTCCTCTTCTGTCACGCTCACTGCCTATAACTCAGCGATACTCCCACAATTGGCTTCTTTCAGTCCTTCTCCTTTACTTTCCTTCCTCTCTCTTCCCTTCTTTTGCTCCTTCACTCTTTTCCCTTCCCTTACTTTCCTTACTCCACTTCACTAACTCCTTCTCTTACTTCCTCTGTCGTCTTAGTTCTACACTTCCCTTCCCTCATTCTCTCTCTGTTAGTCTCATTCTCTCCATCGCCTTAGTCTGTCACTCCTCTTCTGTCACGCTCACTCCCTATAACTTACGCATACTCCCACACTCACCTTCTTTCAAACCTTCTCCTTTACTTTCCATCATGTCTCTTCCCTTCTTTCGCTCCTTCACTCTTTTCCCTTCCCTTACTCTCCTAACTCCATTTCACTAACTCCTTCTCTTACTTCCTCTGTCGTCTTAGTTCTACACTTCCCTTCCCTCATTCTCTCTCTGTTAGCCTCATTCTCTCCATCCCCTTAGTCTCTCACTCCTCTTCTGTCATGCTCACTGCCTATAACCTAGCCATACTCCCACAATCACCTTCTTTCAGTCCTTCTCCTTTACTTTCCTTCTTCTCTCTTCCCTTCTTTTGCTCCTTCACTCTTTTCCCTTCCCTTACTTTCCTTACTCCACTTCACTAACTCCTTCTCTTACTTCCTCTGTCCTCTTAGTTCTACACTCCCCTTCCCTCATTCTCTCTCTATTAGCCTCATTCTCTCCGTCCCCTTAGTCTCTCACTCCTCTTCTGTCACGCTCACACCCTATAACTCAGCCATACACCCACACTTCCCTTCTTTCAATCCCCCTACTTCACTTCCCTTCCCCTCTCGTCCCGTTTTTTGCTCCCTCACTCATTTTCCTTTCCTCTCTCACTGCACTCCACTTCACTCACTCCTTTTGAATGTGTTAAGAATACAGCTCTTTTTTCAGAATTGTAGGTAGTTCCAAAAAGAACTGTTTTTTTTCTTCTTTTTTAGGTTTTCTTTGTGAACAAAAACAAAAACAGGGAATGTCAAACTGCTCAACAGGAGCAAAAAAAAGAGTAAAAATTAGGGCTGGGGACGGCAGCGGTGGTTTTCCCTTGTACGTACAATGTTCATGATACTTTGTTCTCTGTAACAAAGGAGTTCATCACAGTCCTTACATTTTATAATGATGCCATCAAAAACAGGCTGAATGTTAGGAATCAGCTGCTCAGGATGATGTAGTTGGTCCTCCAGTAGATGTTGAAGCACCATCCCTCGGGGCACTTCGTGCCAGGGTCCTGACACTCTCCCGGTCATAGTTCTGGGGTGCCCCCTCTGAACATGCCGAATCATAGTCGATTTTCCAAAACTGTACTTCCTTCTAGGGTCTCCCCGTTAAAGCACAGTTTGGCAGATGTTACACTCCACCTTTGGAGCATTAACCTTTTTTTCATTTGGCGGTATGGTAAAAAACTTCCAAATGAAGTGCTCTTTTACCTTGGGCTGAGGAGCCTCTTCCAGAATGAACAGAAAAGAACAGGTCTTGCTGTCTCCAAAGTGAAAGAAGAAGTGAAGGAAATGGGTGGGGTTTTCATTATTTGTAAAAAAACTGCTAACAACCAATGAAAAGTGTTATTTTAAGGTCACATGACTTGACGCGCTTACGCTGCGCGCCCCGGAGCGCTTCCAGGGGCGCTTACGCGGCGCGAACGTAGGCGTAGGCGTTTCCGGGTGCGCGCCTAAATGACGTTTCGCTAGCTTTTCGGAAATGCTAAATAACTTTCATTCGGAAAATCAAAAATACTACTTTTATAAGTATGGTACTTAATGTCTTGCATTATTATTTAGTTTAAATACATATTTTTTTTACGCCCATGGAAATAGCGCTCTCGGTACGCTCTCGGGTGAGCTTACTGGTGCGCGCATCCTGAGCGCTCCAAGACAAAATGATAAAAAAAAACATTAAAAATACATTGAAAAAATAACTTTTGACAAAAAAAAAATAATAATTAATAGTTATAAAAAACAACTAATAAAAAAACACTTTAAAAATCATAGGTTACAAACTCGATAAACAAAGGAATTAGCTTTTAAAAAACGTTTGAAATTCACTAAAAAACCATAGGTTTCACAATTGTTATAGTTAGGAATAAGCATTTAAAAAACCTTTGAAATTCACTGAAAAAACCATAGGTTTCACATTTGTTATAGTTAGGAATTAGCATTTAAAAAACCTTTGAAATTCACTGAAAAAAACATAGGTTTAACATTTATTATAGCTAGGAATTAGCATTTAAAAAACCTTTAAAATTCACTGAAAAAACCATAGGTTTCACACCAGTTATAGTTAGCTAAACATTTTCTCATACAAAACCAATGAAATTCCCACGTTATAGTTAGTTGGACTCACTATAACTCGCGGGCCCGCAATCCACTGCTGATGATGTCACATATTACATCATTCATGACATGGTCAGTGACATCACTGATAACATCACTGATGACATCTCAAATGACATCATTGATGACATCACTGATGACATCATCCATGTGATAATATAATGCACCTCCTCACACTCTAATCTAACCTTTGATACATCCAGTGTTGAATACAGACTACCATTCCTGAAACCATTGACACACCAATACCTTTTACTACATACACACTCACTGATTCCTAAGTCTACACACACATCCACTCATTCACCCATACAATCACTCATACATACAAACACTCATCAATACAACACTATCATATGCACTCATACACCTACACAGACACTCACACAGCGCCACTCATGCATGGAGTTACTCACAAACCTAGTCAGTTATGCAAAGAATCAATCACACTCCCATTTCCTCCTCTATACAGTTATACACACATAATCTTACTTATTGAAACATATACTAACACATACTCAGTCTCTTTTACAATCACTGTTACAACTACACGTTGATCCATACAGCCACTTACGCAATCACAGGCTCCCATGTATAGTCATTGATATATGCCAACTCTCACATGCACTGTGTTTGACATATGTACTAACTTGGACATGTAGCACTGAGATATCCATTCACTCTTCAACACAGCCATGCACACAGTCAACCGCACATACAACTGTTTCCACATGCACTCTTGAACCTATATACCTGGTGAATCAACTGCTCACACATCTATGCAGAGAGACACACACCTCCCAGCCACCCACACACACACTCAGACTCATATACAAATACTTTGGCAACCAATCAATAACCCATATAGCCACTCATATAGCTATTGATCAACACATGCAGCAGCTTGCACACATTCAGACAGTTTAGTCACTAACCCATGCATTCAGTAAGCACATTTAATCTCGCACTCATACAGTCAGACACGCACCTACTAAATCCTTTATCCAGACACTCATATATACACTCATTCTTCAATATGTTAAACATATTTTAACTTTACAGAAACACACAGACACTGGATGATGTCATCAGTGATGTCATTTGAGATGTCATTTGAGATGTCATCAGTGATGTCATCAGTGATGTCACTGACCATGTCATGAACGATGTAATATGTGACATCATCAGCAGTGGATTGCGGGCGCTCGAGTTATAGTGAGTCCAACTAACTATAACGTGGGAATTTCATTGGTGTTGTATGAGAAAAATGTTTAGCTAACTATAACTGGTGTGAAACCTATGGTTTTTTCAGTGAATTTCAAAGGTTTTTTAAATGCTAATTCCTAACTATAACAAATGTTAAACCTATGGTTTTTTCAGTGAATATATATTACCTACTGGCAGTCGCCAGTAGGTATATATAGTTAGGATTTTTTCTCTATGGGATTTTTGAAACTTCTATGTCTAATAACTTTGGCGTTTGTGGACTGAATTGGCTGAAATTTTCAGGAAAATGGCACATTTTGTTTCTGAGCAGCCCTTGAAAATTTGGGGGGGGTTCGTCAAGGGGGGGCCGAGAAAAAAGGGGGGTCCCAAAACGTGTTTTTAACATTGAGTTTTCCATAGGGCGGTTGGCCTCACTTTTAGCCCGAACGGCTGAATGGATTTGCACGAAACTTGGCAAAATTGTAGGGACTGGTAGCCCGATGTGCCTTTGCTAGGTCTCAATATATGTGCTCCAGTGGATTTTGAGAAATTAACATTCAAAAAAAGATATATATCTGTAACAGGGGACCGGGCAGCGCTCCGGTTCGCGGACTTTTCGCGGTACGGAGCTTTGTGAAGCGAAGCTGATTGGTTCTCCGGCGTCTGTGAACATTCCAAACAGTCCATAGCGGCCGCCATCTTGTCTCTCGGTAGGATCGAGAGACAAGAGGAGGCCAAAGCGAAGGGGCAAATGACCACAAAGGGGGCATAGTAGATCCTCGCTGACCCCCTAGGTTTGATGTGGAGGTTTTAAAAGGGTCCCGCGGGGCAAAAAAAAATAATAATAATAATAATCGAACGGCTGAATGGATTTGCACGAAACTTGGTAAAATATTAGGGACTGGTAGCCCGATGTGCCTTTGCTAGGTCTCAATATATGTGCTCCAGTGGATTTTGAGAAATTAACGTTAAAAAAAAGATATATATCTGTAACAGCGCTCCGCTTCGCGTAACGGAGGTTTGCGAAGCTGATTGGTTCTCCGGCGTCTGTAAACATTGCAAACAGTCCGTAGCGGCCGCCATCTTGTCTCTCGGTAGGATCGAGAGACAAGAGGAGGCCAAAGCGAAGGGGCAAATGACCATAAGGGGGCATAGTAGATCCTCCTTGACCTCTTAGGTTTGATGTGGAGGTTTTAAAAGGGCCCCGCGGGGCAAAAAAAATAATAATAATAATAATCGAACGGCTGAATGGATTTGCACGAAACTTGGCAAAATGGTAGGGACTGGTAGCTCGATGTGCCTTTGCTAGGTCTCAATATATGTGCTTCAGTGGATTTTGAGAAATTAACGTTCAAAAACAAGATATATATCTGTAACAGCGCTCCGCTTCGCGGAGATAAAATTATATCTGTATTACCTAGCTGTTGCTAACACCAGTTAGCGACGGCTAGTAGGAGATAGCGACCATCTTGGGCCCCACTTTGCATGTGAGTGATATTTATCACTAATGACATGCAAAGTGGGCATGCCAAGATGTTAGCGACTAGAAACAGTCGCTAACATCGCTATCTCCTATTATCAACTTTTGGAAATATTCGCGATAAGCGCGAATATCTCCAAAAGCTAGCACCTGCCCTGAGCAGTTCTTAGCCATGTTATCCAATGGGAGGTGGATAACATGGCTAAGAGCATTAGCTCGGTAATGCATGAATATCGCTGAGTTTTCAGCGATATTAATGCATTGCGGTCGTTTTTTATCGTATTTGCGATAAACCTTGATAATAGCAAGGTTTATCTGCGATAATTTCTGACGATGCTTAGCGGTAAAAAAATCGTTGCTAAGCATCGTTAGGGATAAATATCGCTTAACTTTGGTAATATGCCCCAACGTCTGTTAACGTTCGATTCGAAGGAAATCAGGAAGTGTTGAAAAACATTGTCTGCGCCATCTTGTCTTTTTTCAAATGCCACACTTTTGTCGTGCACGGCAGTCATTTTAGATGCCTTGACCAGACCCACTCTGTGCACGCTGTCGATCCTTAGCATGGCTCCCCACCCTCGCAAGCATCTCCCCCAGGCAGTGGTCACCCCCGCTCTCTGTCTTATGCATGGGTAATAAACCTCCCCCCATCTGCGCTGCTCTTCCCTGAGAATCACACCCTGTGCCCGCCCGACACCTCCCTTTCGCCCTATTCACTACCGCACCCTCTGACACTCCTTTTCCTCTGTGTCCGATTGTCCAGGCCGGTCCTAGGGTATCAGCTAGCCCTGCAGATGTAGTTTATGGCCCCAGCTGTAAAGAATCACCCCTCTTCAAAGGAGTTATAGTAGATCAAGGCCCACACTCGATGAGATTCGTCACAGCAGACGCGTTCCTATTATCTGAAAACCATCCTGTATTGTGATTGGGGAGGGGACCGAGCCTGAAGCGGAAGATTCCAGGGATGACTCTTTGTACATCAAAGTTTTTACAATTATGTGTCACATTAAAAATATATAGCACTCCGACAAAGTAGTAAGATTATAAAACTTTAATAACTTATAAATATATACAAGAAAACAAAAACAGTAATAACATATAAACATTTTTAGGGAAAAACAACGAAGTAGCGGTCGGCTGTGCGAATAGTCCCAACGCAGCACAACGTCCAGATTTCTGGCGAGGGGCGTCGCGGGGGGTGGGTCATCAGTAGCAAACTGTTGTGCGAATAGTTCCAAGGCAGCAGAACGATGGCACCAAGGTGATGTCCAGTAAGTTGCCGCACTGGTTTTGGTATCCTACAATGCTGCTCCGAATAACGGCGTGGGGCGCCCCGGGGGGGGCGGCGTGAACGGGCCTCTCCAGGTGGAGTCTCATCTGTTGTAGTGGGGCGCCCCTTTACCGTTTCAGTTGCCATTCTGTCCGTTTTTGGTCCACTGTGTCAAAAGCCGCAATTCAGCTGAGTTGCGCCCACTCTTGCGGTGCAGCGATAGGCGGCTGTCACAGGACTCTCAAAATGGCGGCAGGCTGTTTCCTTTTTGGGCCTGGTCCACTGAAATGGCCCTGGGACACCTTGGAAATCGGACGCTTGTCTGCTAGGTCTTGGACCCCATTCTCGAAAGCGTCCCCTCCGCCTTGAGGATTCATCAAAAGTTTTGGGGGCCCCCGACTACTGTAGGCTTCTGGTGGGGAGTGGCTGCCATGATTGCTCGCGGAATGACCACGACGGAGCTATGAGATGGTGGTACTCTCATGCTGACGCCAGCTTCAGTCTGAAACATCCAGAAACAAGGTGGGGCTTTCATCGTTTGGGAAAAAAAAAAGTTTTCATCCAATGAAAAGTGTTGTTTTTAGGTCATATGATCAAGCCTTCCATCATTAGGAAACCAAAAGTAAAATGAACCAATGAAAAGTTTTATAAACAAGTCACATGACCTGTTATGCGGCATAGGGTATAAAATGCGGAGAAAATACGTTGGCACGTGAGGCGGCGTCAGTAGCGGACCGATGTGCGAATAGGCCGAAGGCAACACAACGCGCCAAGATCCGGATGGCACCGAGGTGGTGTCCAGCAAGTTGCAGCACTGGTGTGGCCATCCTACAATGCTGAAAGTCGGCGTGGGGCGCCCCGTTGGCCTGTGAGTTTGCGTCAGTAGCGGACCGATGTGCGAATAGGCCGAAGGAAGCACAACGCGCCAAGATCCGGATGGCACCGAGGTGGTGTCTAGTAAGTTGCCGCACTGGTGTGGCCATTCTACAATGTTGAAAGTCGGCGTGGGGCGCCCCGTTGGCCTGTGAGATGGCGTCAGTAGCGGACCGATGTGCGAATGGGGCCAAAGGCAGCGCAACAATATTTTCGGAATAGAAGACACCACAAGGCGCTGAGATGCCAAGATCCGGATGGCACCGAGGTGGTGTCTAGCAAGTTGTGGCACTGGTGTGGCCATCCTACAATGGTAAAAGTCGGCGTGGGGCGCCCTGTTGGCCTGTGAGTTGGTGTCAGTAGCGGACTGATGTGCGAATGGGGCCAAAGGCAGCGCAACAATATTTTCTGACTGACACCACAAGGCGCTGAGATACCAAGATCCGGATGGCACCGAGGTGATGTCTAGGAAGTTGCTGTACTGGTGTGGCCATCCTACAATGGTAAAAGTCGGCGTGGGGCGCCCTGTTGGCCTGTGAGATGGTGTCAGTTGCGGACCGATGTGCGAATGGGGCCAAAGGCAGCACAACAATATTTTCTGTATGGAAGATACCACTAGGCGTTGAGATGCCAAGATCCGGATGGCACCGAGGTGATGTCTAGCAAGTTGCTGTACTGGTGTGGTCATCCTACAATGCTGAAACTCGGCGTGGGGTGCCCCATTAGCCTGTGAGATGGCGTCAGTAGCGGACCGATGTGTGAATAGGCCGGAACCTGCACAAGGCGCCAAGATCCGGATGTCACCGTGGTGGTTTCATAGTTGAGAGGCACTTCATCTGCAGTGGGGCGCCGAGATCCGGATGGCACCGAGGTGATGTCTAGCAAGTTGCTGTACTGGTGTGGTCATCCTACAATGCTGAAACTCGGCGTGGGGCGCCCCATTAGTCTGTGAGATGGCGTCAGTAGCGGACCGATGTGCGAATAGGCCGAAGGCAGCACAACGCGCCAAGATCCGGATGTCACCGTGGTGGTTTCATAGTTGAGAGGCACTTCATCTGCAGTGGGGCGCCGAGATCCGGATGGCACGAGGTGATGTCTAGCAAGTTGCTGTACTGGTCTGGTCATCCTACAATGCTGAAACTCGGCGTGGGGCGCCCCATTAGCCTGTGAGATGGCGTCAGTAGCGGACCGATGTGCGAATAGGCCGAAGGCAGCACAACGCGCCAAGATCCGGATGTCACCGTGGTGGTTTCATAGTTGAGAGGCACTTCATCTGCAGTGGGGCGCCGAGATCCGGATGGCACCGAGGTGATGTCTAGCAAGTTGCTGTACTGGTGTGGTCATCCTACAATGCTGAAACTCGGCGTGGGGCACCCCATTAGCCTGTGAGATGGCGTCAGTAGCGGACCGATGTGCGAATGGGGCCAAAGGCAGCGCAACAATGTTTTCTGAATAGAAGACACCACAAGGCGCTGAGATTCGGTTACCACCGAGGTGATGTGTAGCAAGTTGCCGCACTGGTGTGGCCATCCTACAATACTGCTCCGAATAACGGCGTGGGGTGCCCGAAGGGGGGGGGCGGCGTGAACGGGCCTTCCTGGGTGGAGGCTCGTCTGCTGTAGTGGGGCGCCCCTTTACCGTTTCAGTTGCCATTCAGCTGAGTTTCGGCTGCTCTTGATGCTACAGTGACAGGCGGCTGCAACAGGACTCTCAAAATGGCGGCCTGTTCTTTGGATTTGGGCCTGGTCCACTAAAATGGCCCTGGGACACCTTAGAACTCGGACGCTCGATTTTTTTTTCCTTTCCTGTACATGCAAAAAAAGGTAAATGCCCGGTACGTTACACGCTTCATCTGCCACGATGAACTCTCCAGAGGAACTGAAAAAAAATATAGTTATGGTAACTATACCATGCATCGTCATATGGAGAGGTGGCACCAATTAATTATAGTGCTGCATAAAAGAGAGATTTGGAGGAGAACCCCTGACCTGCTAGTACATTCATCAAAGAAGTGGCACTGACAGCATCAGAGGCAAGGGAAACGGTCCCAAATATTTAGAAGAACTTTGGAAAGATTAAAATGACATGTTTAGATTGTGGCAAATTAATTTCATGTGGACAGATGAGTGTTACTCTAATAAATACAGCATATGAACATCATCATAGTCGATGGTTGGTAGAGACATTTTGACTATATCCTGGACCTGCCCGTCCTCGCCCAAAATGGCGCCGGAATAAATGGGACTCGTAACTCCTTGTTGTGTACTGGTTGCAGAACCTTGAAATCACGAGATACGTATGCAGTTTTGAAGCACATGGCGGGCGGGGACGGGAATTGATTGAATATTTCGACATCCCTATTGATATTAAGTTCTGATGTGTTATTGATTACTGTACTATTGAAAGTTCGAATTAACGTCACCCATGGTACTTGCCCGCAAATGTATATCTAGATAATTTTATTGTAACTGGCCCTGTCGTATTTTAATTATAAAATGTACGTCCACCGATTCCGTAACTGTTAGACACCTTAGTTCTTGCAACCTAATGGCCCGCCCGTTACGTTCCTCTACAGTGTAAATGTCTACTCATCATATACGATTACAGTTTGCTCCGTGGCCGGCCCACGTGGTTATAGGCTCGTATTTGTATAATGAAATTTTCACAATAAAGGTTTTTAAAAGAAAACATGGTAGTAGTATATACATTGGTAAAGTTTTTAATAATAGTCACTGTTTTAGAATCATTAAAAGGCAAGTGAAATAAAGCAGACCAATTACATGAAGGGTAAAAGGTATAATACGAAGGAACGCAGTAAAGATAAATGGTCAAGGGCTGTTGTGTTTTCTATTCCTGCAACATAAAGTGATCGATAAGAATCTCATATTCAGGCGTATCGGCGACTAAGACAGCAGGTCGACCCTCTTTTGCTCAACGGCTCCGTCATGGGACGAAGAAACGCTCTTTTTCTCGAAAAAAGAATATATTTTACTTGCAGGACAGTTGTAAATTTTCCGGGAAAGTACATTAGCCTGGAACATTATAACATATATTTAAGAAAAAATAATGTTCGGAAGTAATAAAAAGCGTAATTTTTAGGTCATATGACCAAGCCTTTCATCATTAGAATAAGAAAAGTAAAATGAACCAATGAAAAGTTTTATTAACAAGTCACATGACTTGTTATGCTTACGTTACGCGCTGCGCGCCCTGGATGACTTCCGGATGCGCTAACGCGGCGCGTCATATGACGCATTACGCGACAACGCAGGTCCAGAATATAGTCAAAATGTCTCCACCAACCAGCGGTCGGAACACAACCCCTTTCAGCAGGCTAAATAGTTCTGTTAAATGACAACAGAAGGGACAGGCAACAAGAACCATTAGTCAAAGAGGGGAGGGCTAGTTCTTCTCTACCGGGTTACATTGGGGCGCTACCGGAACTGATCGAATTGGTAGTCTACAGTGTTTCTGGATGTTTCAGACTGAAGCTGGGGTTAGCATGAGAGCAGCACCATTTCGTAGCTCCGTCGTGGCCATTCCGCAACCAATCATGGCAGCCGCTCTTTATCGTTATTTTGGGCGGGGTGGGTGGCGGAGCCGAGCTGTTTTGCAGCCATCATTGTGTGGAGTTCAGTTCATTTCACTAGTTTTGTATTTGTCATGAGGGGTTGTTCCTAATGTTTCTATTTTAGCGAGGTCAAAAAGAGATCCCATTAGTGGCCTACTGATTTTGCTCGATTACTTTTCTTTTTTTTTTACACGATTTTTCGTTATCTGCAAAGACTAAACAGAGTATTGCGACTCTGTGTTTGTTTGTAAATAGAGAATGAACCAAAGAGAACCAATTCTAAAACAGTAAATACTTGGATAACAATCAATCAAATGGAGAGAGAAGCAGGCACGACGTATTACAACGGGGGCAAAGGCCTGCGTTAACTACCCTTCACTATGTGCAAAGAGAGAGTACTCCTAATAGAAATGAGGGGGGGGCACCATTCAAAGCAGATCAGTGTGCATAAACACGAAAATGTTTTCACTTACCACGTACTTGACATTCGACAGCTTATGATATTTGCTATTAAAAAACCATTGAAATTCACTGAAAAAACCATAGGTTATAGACCATATATAGTTAGGAATTAGCATTTACAAAACCTTGAAAATTCACTGAAAAAACCATAGGTTATAGACCATATATAGTTAGGAATTAGCATTTAAAAAAACTTATTTTACTCACACAAAACCATTGAAATTCCATATATAGTTAGTTGCACTAACTATATATCGCGCACCCGCAATCCACTGCTGATGATGTCACATATTACATCATTCATGACATGGTCAGTGACATCACTGATGACATCACTGATGACATCTCAAATGACATCACTGATGACATCACTGATGACATCTCATTTGACATCAATGACCACATCACTGATGATATCATTCATGTGACAATACAATGCATCTCCTCACATTTTAATATAACCTCTGTTTCACCCAGTGTTAAATACAGAGTATAATTTTTGAAACCATTGACACACCAATACTAGTTACTACATATTTACTCACTGATTCCTACGTCTACACACACATTCACTCATTCACCCATACAATCATTAATACATACAATCACTCATCTTTACAACACTATCATATGCACTCATACACCTATACAGACACTCACACTCTGCCACTCATCCATGGAGTTACTCACACACCTAGTCAGTCCTGTAAAGAATCAATCACACTTCCATTTTCTTGTCTATACAGTTAAACATAGAGCACCTTACATTTTCAAACATATACTAACACATACTTACCTTGTTATACAATCATTGATATAAGTACACATTGATCTGCACAGAGTCACACACCTCCCAGCCAGCCACACACACACTCAGTCTCCCATACAAATACTTGGACAATCAATCAGTAACCCATATAGTTAATCATATAGCTACTGATCAACACATGCAGCAGTTTACAGAACAACAGACATAATGATGCACAAATTAAGACACTTTAGTCACTAACCCATGCACTCAGTGAGACACATTTAATCACTCACTCATACATTCAGTCATGCACCTACTAAATCCTTTGTCCAGACACTTATACTTCCACTCATTCTTCAATATGTAAGACACATTTTAACTTTACAGAAACATACAGTCACTGGATGTTGTCATCAGTGATGTCATCAGTGATGTCATTTGAGATGTCATCAGTGATGTCATCAGTGATGTCACTGACCATGTCATGAATGATGTAATATGTGACATCATCAGCAGTGGATTGCGGGTGCGCGACATATAGTTAGTGCAACTAACTATATATGGAATTTCAATGGTTTTGTGTGAGTAAAATAAGGTTTTTTAAATGCTAATTCCTAACTATATATGGTCTATAACCTATGTTTTTTTCAGTGAATATATATATATATACATTACCTACTGGCGATCGCCAGTAGGTATATATAGTTAGGATTTTTTCTCTATGGGATTTTTGTCTAATAACTTTGGCGTTTGTGGACGGAATTGGCAGAAATTTTCAGGAAAATGGCACATTTTGTTTCTGAGCAGCCCCTGAAACTTTTGGGGGGGTTCGTCAAGGGGGGGCCGAGAAAAAAGGGGGGTCCCAAAACGCGTTTTTCCCATGTTAATTTCCATAGGGCGGTTGGCCTCACTTTTAGCCCGAACGGCTGAATGGATTTGCACGAAACTTGGCAAAATTGTAGGGACTGGTAGCCCGATGTGCCTTTTGTAGGTCTCAATATATGTGCTCCAGTGGATTTTGAGAAATTAACGTTTAAAAAAAGATATATATCTGTAACAGCGGACCTGGCAGCGTCCCAGGACGCGTACTTTACGCGCAACGGAGCTTTGTGAAGCGAAGCTGATTGGTTCTCCGGCGTCTGTCAACATTCCAAACAGTCCGTAGCGGCCGCCATCTTGTCTCTCGGTAGGATCGAGAGACAAGAGGAGGCGAAAGCGAAGGGGCAAATGACCATAAGGGGGAATAGTAGATCCTCGCTGACCCCCTAGGTTTGATGTGGAGGTTTTAAAAGGGCCCCGCGGGGCAAAAAAAAATAAAATAATAATAATCGAACGGCTGAATGGATTTGCACGAAACTTGGCAAAATTGTAGGGACTGGTAGCCCGATGTGCCTTTGCTAGGTCTCAATATATGTGCTCCAGTGGATTTTGAGAAATTAACGTTCAAAAAAAGATATATATCTGTAACAGCGCTCCGCTTCGCGTACTTTTCGCGTTACGGAGGTTTGCGAAGCTGATTGGTTTTTCGGCGTCTGTAAACATTCCAAACAGTCCGTAGCGGCCGCCATCTTGTCTCTCGGTAGGATCGAGAGACAAGAGGAGGCCAAAGCGAAGGGGCAAATGACCATAAGGGGGCATAGTAGATCGTCCCTGACTCCCTAGGTTTGATGTGGAGGCTTTGAAGGGGTCTCGCAGGGCAAAAAAATATATACCGTTTTTGTAGTTTTTTTGCGTGGAGTGCGCCCGGTTCGCGAACCGGGAAGCGTTCTGGGGAGCGTACTTTCTTGAAAATGAGTGAAAAAAGTTAGAGTAAAATAATAATTGTGAGTGATCAGATGTAGGGTAGCTCTGAGAAGAGCTTTTGGGTTTATGGTACATTTAGGTACTTATAAGTAGGTACCAATGCACATTCTTAAATTCAGAGTGAAAACTCTGTTGCCCTCATCTGAGAAGTGAACTCCATCTCCTCTGTAGATATCTTGCATGTAGTAACGCAAGTTATTGTTGTACAGGGAGCCCATTCCATGGTCTCTCATGTAAGCTGAAACAGATTTGTTTACATGCTTCCTCGACTTCTCAATTTGTGGACAAAATTGGTTCGACCACCTCCATTTCTGTCTTTGGCATATATTTGAATATACCAAGGCAGTCTGAGGAAAAAGTGCCATCAATTGCTCAAAGGTGTCCTTTAAAAGCATTTCCAGACCTACCCCAGTCAAAGTGCCCAAATCATTACCTCCACAGTGCACAATTAACAGGTCAGGTTTTGGCAAATGCATAAAGGTTTTCACCAATGGTATCAATTGGTGACATTTTAATCCTCTGTGGCCAAACCACTTAATTTCCACATCTTGTAAATTGAGGTTAGGTAAATTCCTGTTTTCAGCGTACCTTTGAGCCCAATATATGTAACTATGTCCAACAATCCAGACAGAAAACATGGTGAGAGAAGGTTCTGCTGCAGTCAGATGAAGTGTGGCAATGAAATGGCAGTTGAAAAAATGAGAGTGTAAAATGAAAAAAACTGAGGAGTTTCTGTGTTAAGGAAGCAGTAAGAGTGATTGGTGGATTTTGATTGCTGAAAACAGAAAGTTAGTGTGCATGGATGAGTTCGTTGAAAGATGTATTTTGAGTGGCGAAGAAAAAATCATTAAATGAAAGAATGCTCTGGATATGCAGGTGCACTGAGAGTTCAGAGTTCAATTGCAACATTGTTGTGTGAGAGGTCTTGCAAGAGGTGGTTGCTATGCAGAAAAAGCAGAGAGGGGGCAGAGGGGGGAAGGGTTTTGCTTTGAAAAAAAGTGAGGGAAGAGTTTTGATTGGGTGACATGAGAGATATGTGTGAGGAATTACAGCATTTCTGTGCTTTTGATAGCTGCAGACTCTGGAGTGCATACCTTTTGCTCTGCTGAAGACAAATTGGTGTGTTTCTGAGACTGTTTTGAAACTCAAAGTATTTGCTAAGGTGAGAAAAGATTTCTTTAATTTAGATAGAAAATAGTGTGCTTTAAGGAGAAAATTATGAAGAAAGTTGTGTTTTTCAAATGTTGCTTTGTCTCAAGTGTTTCACAAATAGATTTTGTTTCTTTGAGAAATTGTAATTGGAGAAAATGTGAAGTATTAGTACTGACAGGGCTTTTATGTGCATAGGAGCTGTGGAGTGTTTTCAAATTATGACTTGTAAATCGTTTTTGAGAAAAAGCAATGGTTTTAATATTGATGAGAAGGACATAATGGTGTCTGCTTCTTTATAAGGTAATTGAGAGTCTCTGATGTTATTTTTCCCATTTCAATGTAAGAAGTTTGTCTGTGGAGCAAATTGCTTGTAAATATGCTCCCACCTGTGCATGGCAAATTTAGATTTTGAATGTTTCCGTTACATAGGCATGTTAAAGGTGATTGAAACATGCTGCAAAGGCAATCAAAAAATGCTTTTATGTGTCTTAAGGACATTTTAAGTCATTTCCCCATGTGCAGTGTTTTCAAATTATGAGTTGAAAATCGTTTTTGAGGTAAAGGAATGTTTTCAAAATTTATGTGCGCCATATGACCCCAAATTTCTTTTTCAGGGGTGCAGCAGGGTGTTCTTGAGACACCCCTGTACCGTCGGAAAAATTCGTAATTTGCGATGAGGTAATTGCTAATTGCAAATTGCACCTTCATTCCTATGGGCCTCCTGCTGCATGGAAATGAATGGGTAATTTGTAATTAGCAAATAGCTCATCGCAAACTAGGAATGGTAAAGAATCGCTATTTATTCCTTAAAGTTCGCTATTTAGGAAATGCAAAAAACTTTGATGATACATATGGCGGTTTATCTCTAACAAGATAAGAAGCATAGGGATAGATTTATGATGACTGGCGCATCACCAGGGATGTGTTAGTCATTCTGTGCCGCTGTTCCGTCACCTATGGTGTGCTGCATTTACAATGCGGCGCATCATGGGGCAAAAACAGCACAGATGCGTGACGTATTTGTGCCGTAAAGTTGGCGCATTGCTGGAGTTGTATCGCAAGTGTGATGAAGCTCCAGTAAGGTTGAGGGGTGCCCCTGTCGCAGGGTTTCTGTTCTGACACAGAACTGTGGACAGAGGATTGGAACCTCGGCGAATTAGGGTGTCCCAAAACTCACCTTAGTAATCAAAACCCCTTAGCAAGCTAGGTACAGTGTCACATTGGATATAACAAACTCTCAATGTTTAGACAATCCAGAATATGAACTTATAGTACCTCAGGATACGTGGAACTCATGAACAGTCGGTCGTTATATATTTCTTAGAAACGAGAACATGGAGTTAAGAAGAACACATGTGTATTTGAAATGTTTATTTACTAATGCCGTCTTCTCAGGCGTAGTATCTTAGATTATACAAGTACACATATTATCAGTAGCAAAATTACCAGCATAGTCAATAGTACATAAAAAGCGAATGGTGACAGTATGTTAACATGCTGTAAATGAATAAGAGTTAGCAACACTTATAAGCAGCCGCGGGCCGTGGAGGGAGTTACGGTGGGGCAGGGAGGCGGGGAGGGGGAGGGGCAAGGTAGAGAGGGCTCCACCCTGCTTCTCCCCCTCCCCGCCTCCCTGCCTCACCGTAACTCCCTCCACGGCCCGCGGCTGCTTATATCTCACCCTCCCTAATACACATATTATATTATTTGCTAAGAAGGTCTCTTTGTGTTGGTTTAGGGCGTGCCGATACTTTAGTGTCTTAGATTTGAAGGAATCACATCAGCATAGAAAAGATAATCCATATGCCGTGCTTAATATCGCCAACGGCATTGTGCCATAATATTCTAGCATGCGATTGCGGAACAGTGTCAGCAGCTGCAGGGCGGGAGCTTGCACAGGAGGGACATCCATATTTAAAAATGTAAAAAAGCACAAGAGCGTCCGCTGGTAATGCAAGTAAAAATGGGAATCCACGAAGCACAGTGGAAAAATATAGAATGAAAGAAAGCAGGGATGACTCCAAAGATTTTCTCAAATGAAGTCACGAGACCACTGGTAACAATTTTAAAAAAGTGCGCCAGGCCCTTTGTGGAGGACGCGTTAGAGATAGTCCGAACCATCTTGCTGAAATGGAAAGGCGAATCTGTATTTAAAAGGGTCTGCACCTCTGTACGGGTGTTCGCTGTGTGAAGCACGAAAGTTTCACGGGCCGAACTCAAGGCCACCTCTCTCTGAGACAAAATAGCTCTTATTCTTGCCATGCCGTTGAAATGTGCTGCCAAGGTTGGTATTTGTGGCCAGATTGAAAACTCCCTATGTTCATGTGTGGGAGGAAATAGAACATTTCTGCAGCAAATAACCCGTTCATTTACTGTTACGATAAAATGAATACTTTTAATTAACCCAGAACAATCTTCATTATTGAGCATCAAATAACTACCATTTTCCAAGAACTTGAACGTGGGGATGATAGCAGGAACTGGTGTGCCTTGCAACACGCAAGCCATATTTGGTCGGTGTTTGTTGCATGAACCGTGTAACTGTATGTGCCTACACATTAGTGAATGATCTGGCGTCTCAGTGCATTCCTCTCCATTCAGATAAAGTTCTTGATCATCTTTGAAAATCTGTATGTGTATGGAAGCGACCAGACTTCATGAAGAAAACCACTACCTAAAGGTTAATAACGACCTATTGGTATATATTTCATACAATTTGAAAACTTATATAAAGCAAAAGGCAGCGTTATTAAACCGTGGATAAGGCACGTTGCCAAAGCAGTCAACCTTTTGGATTTATACTGGAAATGTTAAAGGAAGAGTTACGGAGTAGGGCCTGTAAATCTTTAATAGACAACGAGTAAAATTACTCCAACCATCATATTCCTCTAACTCCGGGATAGTAGGGGTGTTTAATTTTTTAGAAGTAGCCAATCCAAAGCATTTGGTCTGGGAAATTGTTTCATTCACAAACCACATATGTTTTGGGATGAGACATGCACGGTGGAAAGCCTCAGTGCCTTGTACCTGCCAGGTTCGTGAACCCCAAACTGATGTAGATCCTGGATATTTTTACTCTGTATTACGTTAGCATGGTCTCATTACTGGTTTAAACGCCATTTTTCCTTTTTTGTAACTTCTGCACACGGCACTTAGTTGTTGCTTTAGCTTTCAGCCTACCTGCGTCAAGATCTATGCCTGCTTCAAGCAGGTGCAGGGTTTTGATGTAGCTTTGTCCTATCTGATTGTAAATGCGGCACACCGTGGGTGGCAGAGCAGCGGTGCACGTTAACTGGTGCATCCCTGGGGATGTGCTAGTTAATATAAATCTGCCCCTTTACATTTAATTATGTGCAGGGGACACAGAGTAGGTGAGGTTTATCCAAGGTTAAGAAGAGATGAGTCCTGTTCAGTGAAAAATTGGAGATAGGCTTCAGTATATTATATACTTAAGTAGTGTGTTAAGTTTTTGATGACTGTTATTAATTTACTGTTGGGTAATAGTGGTTAATAACATTTTTTATTATATTTTACCACAGATTCAACTGCAGATTATTTCAAGATTTTAGGATGCCTAGCAAAGAAAGAGTAAGAAAGGCTGCAAAACGTCAAAGACAGCAGGACCATGGAATAATGCAGCAGTCCTCTAACAAAAAGATTTGTCAAGTCACCAAGAAAGCACCGGGTAAGAGTCGAAAAACAGTCATAAGAAATATGTGTAGTAAAAAAAATATTACTACAGAAAATGTTTCAGTCCAGAAAAGGAGAAAAAATTCAAATGGTAAGGAAAGGCCAATGAGAAATGTTACTGCTAGAGTAAGAGATAACTCTATGCATGAAAGTAGAAGGAAACAACAGTTTAGGGATATTCGTAAACGAATGTTCCGCCACAGGATAATTTGGAATTTGTTAAAAAATATTAAGAAAGGTCAGCAGAAAGTGGTTTTTTATAAGAGAAAAAAAATAGTTGAGAAAGTTATTGATCAGGCATTTGAAATTAAACGTAAGTTATTTATTTTGACAATCAATAGAATTAGGAAGCTAAACAAGGTAATTTATGATTTCAAAAGAAATAGTAGATGGAAGAGAATAGTTAATCGTAGTAATTTTTGTGAAGTTTTTTCTGGAGAATGGATGCATAGTTCAAGCTCTGAGGCATTTTTTAATGAGGAGAGTTATTTCCAGGATAATGATTTGGTGCATGAGGTTGACACCAGTGGTCGAGCTTATGAAGTGAAAGATGGTTGTCCAGTTGAAAAAGAAAAACTTGTGAGAACAGAGATAGAAGAGGTGTTAGGTAATGAGGTTTTAGGGAGACGTCCTAAGGGTCCTGTGTACACCTGGAAGTGTAGTAGTATTTGCAGTGTACGACAGGATTCCATCAATTTGCTTTGTGATTTTATACGGTCATTTAGTAAGAAAAGTTTGAAGCAGAAAATGAAGTTGTTGCAAGAATTAGATCCTTGCAGAGTGAGAGAAGTGATAGGTTTGCATGGTCATTCACTGGCTTGTCTTTCCAGGAGAGTATGCCAGAGTGTTTTTCATCATTTCAGGATGCGAGCAGTGCATCATAATAAAGTGAGGAAATTAGTTAGAATGTTGTATTATGCTAAGAGTCCAGCAATTATGCTTAAACAATTATGCGCTGCTCTTTTGCATGGTTCTGAAATAGATGTGAAGAATATATGTGAAGAAATTGAGTTTTGTTACTTTGGAAGTAAAGAGGAGAATGTTGAAATTGACCAAGAAGAAGAGAGTAATGTGGAAGATAGTGTACAGGTTTCCAGTACAGATAATTTCCAGAGGGAAATTGCGACGTTTGAGGTGAAATCAAGTGAGAGGCCAAATTTCACTTGTGTGTGTTGTCGACGCACTTATTATAAGAATCAGACTAAGTTAGTGGATTTATATGGAAAAAGTGAAAGGGAAAATAATAGTGAATGGAAGGATTTTGCAACATACTTGATGGTAGAAAATTGTTTTGATTTGGGATTGGATCAACGTGTGTGTACTTATTGTTGTAACAAATTAAATCAAAACCAGATGCCTGCTAGAGCAGTTCATAATAATCTGGAATTGGTTGAGATTCCTTCTGAATTGAAGGATTTAAATACTTATGAATCTATTTTGATTCAAAGTATCCATCCCTTTCAGGCTATTGTAAGAATGGAGCCAAAGACAGGGAAATTGCCTCCATCAGATTTACAGAGAGGATTAAAGAGAAGAGTTGTTTATTTGCCTCTAGATTTGAAGAAAAACATTAACACAATTGGAGTAGAAAAAGTGGAAGAGGAACCTCTTGTTATCTTAGTTAATGGGGTTCCGACAAAGAATAAGAAAATATGGCAAGATTTAGTAGATGTTAGGAAAGTCAAAAGGGCAACATTGTATTTGAAAAAATATAATAAATACTATAAAAATGTATATGTTGCAGAAGAGGAAGTAAGTGAGGAAGAGGATAGCGATTTGTGTGCTGGTCAAATTGAGAAAGTAGAACCCTGTACTAGTGAAGAAATATATGAACATTATAGTGTTCATCCTTTGCATTCCAAGGAAGTCATGGGGAATGCTATTGAGTTGTTTCAAATGAAACAAGCGAAAGGTAGTCCCATTAGTGTTTGGGAGGAAAGTTTGGAAGCTCGGTGTTTCCCACAGCTTTTTCCAACAGGTCAGGGAGGAAGATATGATGAGCGACCTCATCAAATTCCTGCTTCTGAATACCGGACTTTGCGATTGTATGCAGGAGATCCTAGGTTTCGACAATGCATTCCTTATTTGTTTCATCTCCTGTTTGAAAGCGATCTGTCTGGACTGTCATATGCAGTGAACCACATCTTGAAAAGTGGTATACACATGCAAAACATCTCGGCAAGTGACTTTATGGATAAAGTCAATGTCCAAGACAGTATTTTGGATTCTCACCTGATTAATCTCATGGCGTGTCAGCGTGGTACTAATGAGTACTGGTACCGTCGTCATGGTGATTTAAAATGTATGCTGAGGAACTTAGGAACTCCCACATGGTTCCTCACTTTGAGCTGTGCTGAGTATGGCTGGTAAGACTTACTTGAATTTCTACGAGAGGCAAATGCTAACGTAGAAAACATCGAATTCAAGACACCCGGAGAACTGTGCTCTTTGGATCCAGTCAATGTATGTAGGTACTTCAATCATAGATTTGAAGGTATGATGTCTTTCATCATGAATAAGAAGAATCCACCTCTTGGAGAGGTGTTGGATTTCTTCTGGAGGAAGGAGTACCAAGCAAGAGGTGCTCCTCATATACATATGTTGCTGTGGATCAAGGATGCACCTAAATTTGGAACGGATGCAGACGACTCAGTGATGAGTTTCATAGAACAGTATTCTACGTGTGCTGTTCCAAACGCAAAGGAGAAAAAAAGCCTAAGAGAAAAAGTTCTACGTTTCCAAAGCCATCGATGTGGAAAGTACTGTCGTCGTAAATTCCGGAACAAAGACAAGTTCTACACCAAATGTCGTTTCGGCTTTCCACGAACGGTGATTTCTAAAGGAAGAGTGAACAGTTTGATGTCTTCGCTGCGACATAATGTGATGAAGAAATCACCTAAAAACACATACAATTTGAAGAGGAACGAAGAGTCTAAGTACATCAACGACTACAACCCGGTGATTTTGTCCATGTGGAATGCTAACATGGATATACAGTTTGTGGCTGATAACTGTATGGCTGTGGCTCGGTATGTGACATCTTACATCACCAAAAAAGAGAAGACAGAATTGAAGGATATGTGGGAGGACATTTCCCATGAAAAGAGCCTCAGCAAGAAGTTGTACAGTTTCAGTCTGAAGATGTTGTCGCATCAAGAAATCGGAGCTTACGAATGTTCTGACCGGTTGTCTTCAGCAAGTCTCTATGCCAAGTCCAGGAGTATCGTTTGGGCGAGTGTTGGTCTTGCTGCAACGCGTAATCGAGTTCTGAAACCTGTGCGGGAAATTGAGTATTTGGCGGAAAAGGAGCCAAACAGTACCGACATTTTGAAGAGCAACATGTTGGATACATATTATCCAAATCGAAGCAGTCACCTCGAGAATGTTTGTCTGTATGATGTTCTGCAAAATTACATATTCAAGAGGAACATCAAAGAAGATACTGAGAAAGGAGTGTATGCTGTAATAGGAAGTGAGGGATGTCTGGTCAAGCAAAGAAAATGCCACTTGATAAACCATCGAAAATTGAGTGGAGAATCTCCTGAAAAAAAGGAGTTTTTCTATTTAGCACTTTTGCAACTTTTTAAGCCTTGGCGTGCAGAAGAGGAACTGCTTGGAGATTTCCTTTGTTACGAAGACTCATTCAATGCTGCCAAGGAGACCATAGAATGTCCTGCTTTTCCCAAATATGTAGAAATGTTGAATGTGGAAATTGAGCAGGAAGCAACGATTGCAGCCGAGATTGCCAGAGACAGTTCTCAGGACAGTCAGAGTTCTGCTTCATTGAGTCAGGATCCACTAGGAGGACCTCTTATCGAAAATGAAGCTGCCACTGCTATGAATGAAGTGGAAAGAGCCATGGCACATGCTCAGGAGGATGTGGTTAACTTAGAAGAGTTGGAAAGACAACTCAACGTTGAGCAGAGGAAAATATATGACGAACTTACCATGCAAATTGATCATGGATTAAGTCATGACAAGAAAGAGTGCTCATGTACGTCGTTGAAGCCTGTCCGACTGTACGTGAGTGGAGAAGCGGGAACTGGAAAAAGTTTCCTTATTAAAGCAATTTCATGTTATTTGCAGGAAAGGACAGAGTCATCGCTGTCTTGTGTTGTCACCGCTCCAACTGGACTGGCAGCACATAACATTAAAGGGATTACTTTACATCGTTTACTGATGCTGCCAGTGGAGCATGACAACAAATTAGAATATCACAAGCTATCTGGAGATGCTTGTTTTGAAGTTTCAAGAGTCTTGAGGAAAATGAAACTTCTTATCATTGACGAAGTAAGCATGGTTTCCAATGTCATGCTTGCCTTTGTGCATTTGAGAATGCAAGAAGTTCTCAAAACAGAGTATGATGTGTTATTTGGTGGCAAACACATCATTGTTTTCGGAGATCTTCTGCAGCTGACACCAGTGAAAGGGCAACCTGTGTTCAAAATGCTCACGCATGAAGATACCAGGAAGTGCTTAGGGAGTATTGGCAACGTCAATATATGGTTAAACTTCAATTATGCTGAACTGCATGAAAATATGCGTCAGGCAAAGGATGAAGTTTACAAGACTATTCTACAAGATGTTAGAATTGGAAAAGTGACCGAGCATGGGAAAGAAGCTTTACATGCACGATTACTGACAAATTTATATCCAGACGAAGATGTTGTGCCTGAGAATATTTTTCAGAAAGTTACTGAGAAAAAATCTGGAATATGTTTGATGCCAACTCTTGCAGAATGTGCCAAATTCAACAACAAAATGTTGCATTTAGAAAAGCAAGAGATTGTGAAATTGGAAGCTATTGACAGAGTAGAGCATATGGGATCAACAATTATTTTGTCTGAGAATCTGAAAACAAAATTGGATTCATTAGAGAAGAGTATATCTAAAACTGCGGGTTTTGAAAAGACTCTGAATGTGTGCTTGAACTGCCGTATAATTTTAAGAAGGAATTTACATGTTGAAAGAGGTCTGGTAAATGGATCAATGGGTAATGTTGTTGATTTTGTGAAATACAGAAATAGAGATGGAATTGAATTTTTAAAAATTAAATTTGATGGCATTGAGGAAGTACAGCTAATTGCTCGTTGTTCTGCTAGATTTTTGCTTGTAAAAGACTTATATGTTCGTCGTAAGCAGTTTCCTGTTTGCTTGGCATATGCGGTGACAATCCATAAATCGCAAGGTTTAAGTGTAGATTGTGCATTGGTGAATATTGGCAGTTCTGTGTTCACGGAGGGTATGGCATATGTGGCATTGTCATGAGTTAGGACTTTATCGGGATTGTACTTGATTGAGTGTGATGTCACAAACATTTGTGCGGATCTAGATTGTGTTAAGGAATACAATAGGTTGAGAAGAGAGTATGCGCCACATTTGCCTCAGTATCCTTTGTTTGAGAAACGTGTGGTAGGCCGGAAACGAAGAAATGTGACCAATACTGGGGAGGTTGTAGCAAAAAGACGAAAAGTCGATGAACCTGAAATTATAAGCAGAAACAAAAAGGATTCTGTTGAAGATGTTGTTGGTTTTCAATTTGAAAACAGTTCTGGTGTCAACTGCTATGCTAATGTAGTGGTAAATGTTTTGTTTTCTCTACAAAATGTAAAAGAAGAGATTGTGGTCAATTCTGATCAAAGATTTAGCAGTTTGTTAAATTCTGTGTTAGAGAAATGTAGCACTGATAGAACAAACATAGAAAGTGTGTCTGAAATTCGAAATCTGTTAGACAGATTTTCAGGCCAAACACAATTCTCTCAAAATAGTCAGCAAGATTGTCAGGAGTTTTTAATGTATATGCTTGATGTATTGCATGATGAAGGTGTAGATGTAGATCACCTGTTTGGGCTTTCTTATCAATGGCAGCATGACTGCGAGAACTGTAGGGTATCAAGTACTACTAGTGTAGACTCAGAAAGATTTATATATTTAACTTTGCCAGACAGTAAATCAGTCTCTTTTAATAAGCTAGTAAAAGCAGCTGATCACAACATGGAGTGTAGCCAATGTAAATCTGAAATGATGTCCACATTATTTATACGAACATATGGCCAGTATGTCATTTTAATGTTCCAACGATGTAGGCCTGATGGAACAAAATTGACAACTTTAATTAAAAATTTTGTAGCTTCGCAGTTGTCAATATCAGGAAGGACTTTTGTAACTGCAGCAATTATATATCATGATGGCCCTTCAATAACATCAGGACATTACACAGCTTATTTAAAGTCTAGAAATGGCTGGTCATTCTGCAATGATTCTGTTTTAATTTTCAAAAAAAAATTGCCATATGACCTTAAAAACTCTTACCTGGTGTTTTTAAAACCAAAATTTTAGGGAAAGAATCTCGGGATGTGCTCTGAGGAATTTCAAGAAGTTCTCATGGCTCCTACACTATTTGGCCTTGAGGATAAGTGTAGTACAGAGACATAACTTTTTACCATAACACTGGACGTTATTGAGAAATACGTGCACTTTGAATGAGTTCAGAAAAACTATTTCTTTTTATAAGCTAATTGAAGCAGCCAATCAAAACATGGAGTAGAGGGAATGTAAGTCTGCAATGCTGTCTACTGTTTTACATTGCTTTGTGATTAAAAGTGATGTAGAGAATTAAATAATTGTACTAGTCATAAAGGTAGTGTAAGTCTGCTTCATAGTAAGCAGTATCAGTGTGATAGGAAATGTAGAACATGATTGAGCAAGAAGGGGAAGATATTACTAGTCCAGGATTGTGTAAATGATCTTCAACATTTTAATTCTGAAAGTTGCGGAAATGCGAAAAGACGGGATTGGCTAACAAGAAATCCAAGAGTTATACATGGCTCTGACAAGATTTGGCCTTGTGGAATCTTGTGGTAGAGAGCAAGAAGTCATTTATTGTATGTAACATGTTTTTGAAAACGATGGAGGTTTTCTTTCAGAAAGTGGCGGGTTGAAAGTAATAACAGCACAACAGAGTGTAAGCTGTTCATAGCACATCCTTGGCCGTCATGGAAAGTAAGTTAACTTTAAGGAGTTCTGAATTCTGATTTCTAATGTTGTATGGGTTTTTTAAACACAATCATTTTGATTGTGTTTTTTTTCCCCGCTGTTATATGATGAATACCTTCAAGTCACTGTTTTAGTGAAATTTGATACATTCTGAGAACAGCAAAAATAAACCATTTAACATGTATAATTAATTTTGTTCTGTTTGCATTTATGATGTACATGTAGAACTGTGTAGGAGGCATGGAGAAGGTGAGGCTTTTGTAAGTGTCAAAGTTGTTGCATACAGTGCTCATATTCTACGTAGTCTTTTATATTTCATTACTTTCACTGTTTCTGACTGATCTAAAAAATTTTTTTTAAAAAGAACAGTAAGTATAAGGGAAGGAAACAGACAGTTATGTTAAAAGAAACACAGCTATAGAGAATAAACTAGGGATACTGTTACCCGCAATCCTCTGCTGATGATGTCACTGAGCATGTCATGAATGATGTAATATGTGACATCATCAGCAGTGGATTACGGGTAATAGTATCTCTAGTTTACTCCCTTATAGCTGTCTTTCTTTTAACATAAGTGTCTGTTTCCTTCCCTTATACTTACTGTTCTTTTTTGAAAAAAAAATTTTTGGGTTCGCTTCCGGTTCGCGTACCGGGGAGCGAACTGGGAAGCGAACTAAGAGAAATAGAGGTTGGCACAGTTGCAAATATTGTACCAATTTTTTAATAACGGGGAGGTAGTTCTGAAAAGAACTTTTTTTTAAATTGTTTTTGTTGTTTTATATTTTTTTATTATTTTTCTGAACATTTTTTTACTTTTTTTGAATTTTTCTGAACAGTTTTATATTTTTTTTTTTTTTTTTTCGGAGGGGGCAACGAAAACAATTCATTGTAAAGGGCTCAACAGGAGCAAGAAAACAAAAAAAAAGAATTTATTGTTTGGGGAGTTTCGGACAAACATGAGTATGATTGTCAATAGCTCTGTTGATCAGAGTGATGCTACTTTCTGCGTAGCAAATGAATCCACTGCAATGTACGCAGACTTGTTTTACTTCACGAAATCTCGTTTGTATATTTGGCACCATCTCCCTGCCCTCTGGTCCCGTTACTTCCGGTACAACCGATCTTCTGGCCATAATAGGGAGATTATCCAGGTCGTCCTGTTCCTCTTCTTCCTCTTCTTGCTGAATTATAACTTTAGCAGGTGGTCCACTCTTCCTTGGATGTGGTGGAGGTGGTGGGGAAGCACCAGCTGAAGCTAGTAAAGAAGCCATTGCTCACTGGTAACAAAGGGTCTTTCTCTCACAATGATGAAAGTCAGAGTGAGGAAAGAAGGAGGGATTTTCACCATTTGGGAAAAAAAATAGTTCTCAACCAATGAAAAGTGTTCATTTTAGATCATATGACCTAGTCTTACATCATTAGGAAACCGAAAGTGAAATGAACCAATGAAAAGTGTTATTACCAAGTCACATGATCTGCTGTGTGTATGTTACGCGCTTTGCAGGGCCTCCCGGTTTGCTTCCAGAAACCTGTGCTTTGCGACTCGGTAAGCGTACGAGTTCGCTAACGTAGCACGTCATATGACGTATCACGCGACAACGCGAAACGTCATGCGGACGGGAGGCGTCACGATGTTGTTTTCTAACGCGGCAGTTGCGGTAAAGAAACGTTTACCGGCTCGCGGTCTATTTCGCGGCATCAAGGTCAGCTAACGGGAAGCTTCCCGATTCGCGAAGCGGGAACGAAGAAAAAAAAATATTTAAAAAAAAAGTTATTAATAAACATATAAAATATATTTTTGGATTTAAAGAAGAATACATTTTACAGCTACAGATATTAGCTGTTAAAAAACCAATGAAATTCACTGAAAAAACCATAGGTTATAGACCATATATAGTTAGGAATTAGCATTTACAAAACCTTGAAAATTCACTGAAAAAACCATAGGTTATAGACCATATATAGTTAGGAATTAGCATTTAAAAAACCTTATTTTACTCACACAAAACCATTGAAATTCCATATATAGTTAGTTGCACTAACTATATATCGCGCACCCGCAATCCACTGCTGATCATGTCACATATTACATCATTCATGACATGGTCAGTGACATCACTGATGACATCACTGATGACATCTCAAATGACATCACTGATGACATCTCACTTGACATCAATGATCACATCACTGATGATATCATTCATGTGATAATACAATGCATCTCCTCACACTCTAATATAACCTCCGTTACACCCAGTGTTAAATAGAGAGTATCATTTTTGAAACCATTGACACACCAATACTAGTTACTACATACGCACTCACTGATTCCTATGTCTACACACACATTCACTCATACAATCATTCATACATACAATCACTCATCTTTACAACACTATCATATGCACTCATACACCTATACAGACACTCACACTCTGCCACTCATCCATGGAGTTACTCACACACCTAGTCAGTCCTGAAAAGAATCAATCACACTTCCATTTTCTCATCTATACAGTTAAAGACAGAACACCTTACATTTTTGAAACATATACTAACACATAGTTACTCTCTTATAGAATCACTGATACAAGTACACATTGATCTGCACAGAGTCACACACCTCCCAGCCAGCCATACACACACTCAGTCTCCCATACAAATACTTGTGCAACCAATCAATAACCCATATAGCTACTTATATAGCTACTGATCAACACGTGCAGCAGCTTGCACAACAACAGACATACTGATGCACACTTTTAGACAGTTTAGTCACTAACCCGTGCATTCAGTAAGACGCATTTAATCACTCACTCATACAGTCAATCACGCACCTACTAAAACCTTCATTCAGACACTTATACATCCACTCATTCTTCAATATGTAAAACATATTTAAACTTTACAGAAACACATAATCACTGGATGTTGTCATCAGTGATGTCATCAGTGATGTCACTGACCATGTCATGAATGATGTAATATGTGACATGATCAGCAGTGGATTGCGGGTGCGCGATATATAGTTAGTGCAACTAACTATATATGGAATTTCAATGGTTTTGTGTGAGTAAAATAAGGTTTTTTAAATGCTAATTCCTAACTATATATGGTCTATAACCTATGGTCTTTTCAGTGAATTTTCAAGGTTTTGTAAATGCTAATTCCTAACTATATATGGTCTATAACCTATGGTTTTTTCAGTGAATATATATATATATTACCTACTGGCGGTCGCCAGTAGGTATATATAGTTAGGATTTTTTCTCTATGGGATTTTTGAAAATTCTATGTCGAATAACTTTGGCGTTTGAGGACGGAATTGGCTGAAATTTTCAGGAAAATGGAACATTTTGTTTCTGAGCAGCCCCTGAAAATGTGGGGGGGTTTCGTCAAGGGGGGGCTGAGAAAAAAGGGGGGTCCCAAATCGCTTTTTTCCTATGCAATTTTCCATAGGGCGGTTGGCCTCACTTTTAGCTCGAACGGCTGAATGGATTTCCACGAAACTTGGCAAAATTGTAGGGACTGGTAGCTCGATGTGCCTTTGCTAGGTCTCAATATATGTGCTCCAGTGGATTTTGAGAAATTAACGTTCAAAAAATATATATATATCTGTAAGCGCGCTCCGGGCAGCGCCCCGGTTCGCGTACCTGACGCGTAACGGAACTTCGCGAAGTGAAGCTGATTGGCTCTCCGGTGTCTGTCAACATTCTAAACAGTCCGGAGCGGCCACCATCTTGTCTCTCGGTAGGATCGAGAGACAAGAGGAGGCCAAAACAAAGGGGTAAATGACCATAAGGGGGCATAGCAGATCCTCCGTGACCCCCTAGGTTTGATGTGGAGGCTTTAAAAGGGCCCCCCGGGAAAAAAAAAAAAAAAATTTTTTGCGTGGGGAGCGCCCGGTACGCGCACCGGGAAGCGGTCTGGGGAGCATACTATAAGGAAAAAAGAATGATAGACTTTTTAAATATTGTATTGATTGTTCATTTTGTTGTTTTTTTTTTTTGCTTTTTTTTATTAAATATAAATTTATTTTTGTGATTCTTTTTCCAAATTTAACAGAACATTTAACAGCACATTGTCGGAAATGTCCTCATTTTCAATCAGCGAATCTACTGCATCTACACATTGAACTAATTCATGGTCCCGTGATTCATCCATGAAATCTGACTCATCATTGTCCTCAATATCTTTTTCTGTGTTGTTCTCCAGAACAATTTTGAAGGAAATATTCTGCTCTCCTTCCATTTTCTTGCTGTAATTTGCATAAAAAATAAATATATCAGTAGAGATAGGGCACTTTCAGGTTTAAGTTCAGAGAGGTACTTGTGAGTTTATAACAGAGAAGTAATCTATGGGCACTGTATGGTTTCAGGCGTGAAGTAGTACTATTAAAAAGTGCCTGTGAAGAAGCCTAAGTAAATTCATAATTATACCACAGAAACCTAAATCAATCCATAATTATAATAAACAAGCCTTTCTCAATGTCTAACTCTTACAGAGGGACAGTATATAACTATCTAAAAATGTTTTCCCAAATTAATTTAAAGTGCATGACATAGTTCTCCTTTCAAATTTACAAAATAACATCTTACCTTTTAAAAACAAGTTTAAGTTGTCAGTGAAAATGCTCTTGCAATGTACTTCAGGAAGTAGTAGTCAAAATGGCTGTGTTTCTCTCTCTTTCTTTATATATATTCAGGTACATAACCAATCAAATGTCAGGTAAAAAAAGTAGAAAATGAAAGTAACATTTTAATTGGTTGTCAATTCCAACAATTCTGATGTGTTTTGTGAAGTAATTTACCTCAGAGTATTTAGAGAGGTCTACAGGCTAAATGGCTAAATGGAATTCCAACCAAATTTGTGAAAATGGTAGGGATTGGTATGTAGTATGAGCTAATCTATATTTGGTGAAAATGTCTCCAGTGGTTTTTCTGTATATTACTTTCCCACCTTTTTTGAGCGAGCGCTTCCCGGTGCGCGCCCCGGTACGCGAACCAGCAGCGTTACGGGATTCCTCCATTTTGTGTTTCGGTAGAATTGAGATACAAGATGGAGGGCAAATAATGTTGAGAATGGGTAGAAGGGGGCACGGTAGACGTATCCTGAACCCCTAGGTTTTCTGAGGGTGGCTGAGGAGGCCCATATGTGCGAAAAAAAAACATTTTTTTTCAAATTTTCGCATGGTTAGCGTCCGGTGCGCGTACCGGGTAGCGCTCCGGGGAGCGTACTTTGGTGAAAATTAGTGAAAAAAGTTAGAGTAAAATAATAATTGTGAGTGATCAGATGTAGGGTAGCTCTGAAAAGAGCTTTTGGGTCCTGCGGCTGATTTAGGTACCTACAAGTAGGTACCAATGCACAGTCTTAAATTCAGGATGAAAATTCTGTTCCCTTCATCTGAGAAGTGAACTCCATCTGCTCTGTAGATATCTTGCATGTAGTAACGCAAGTTATTGTTGTAGATGGAGCCCATTCCATGGTCTCTCATGTAAGCTGAAACAGACTTATTTACATGCTTCCTCGATTTCTCAATTTGTGGACAAAATTGGTTGGACCACTTCCATTTCTGTCTTTGGCATATATTTGAATATACCAAGGCAGTTTGAGGAAAAAGTGCCATCAATTGGTCAAAGGTGTCTTTTAAAAGCATTTCCAGACCTACCCCAGTCAAAGTGCCCAAGTCATTTCCTCCACAGTGCACAATTAACAGGTCAGGTTTTGGCAAATGCAAAAAGGTTTTCACCAATGGTATCAATTGGTGACATCTTAATCCTCTGTGGCCAATCCAGTTGATTTCCACATTTTGTAAATTGAGGTTGTGTAAATTTCTGTTATCAGCATACCTTTGAGCCAGTGGATGTAACTATGTCCAATAATCCAGACAGAAAACATGGTGAGAGGAGGTTCTGCTGCAGTCAGATGAAGTGTGGGAATGAAATGGCAGTTGGAACAGTAGGAGTATGTAATGAAAAAAACTGTGGAGTTTCAGTGGTAATTAATCAGTAGCAGTGATTGGTGGATTTTGATTGCTGAAAACAGAAAGTTAGGGTGCATGGATGAGTTATTTGAAAGATGTAATGTGAATATTAAAGAAAAAATCATTTTATGAAAGATTGCACTGGATACGCAGGTGTACTGAGAGTTCAGAGTTCAATTGAAACATTGTTGTGTGAACTTGCAAATATGAGAGGTCTTTCAGGAGGTGGTTGCTATGGAAAAAAGGCAGAAAGGGCAGAAGGGGGAAGGGTGTTGATTTGAAAAAAGTGAGGGAAGAGTTTTGATTGGGTGACATGAGAGATATGTGTGATGAATTACAGCATTTCTGCGCCATTGTTGGTTGCAGCCTCTGGAGTGCATACCTTTTGCTCTGCTGAAGACAAATTGGTGGGTGTCTGAAACTGTTTTGAAACTCAAAAAGTATTTGCTAAGGTGAGAAAAGATTCATTTAATTTAGATAGAGAATAGTATGCTTTAGGGAGAAAATTATGAAGAAAGTTGTGTATTTAAAATGTTGCTTTGTTTCATAGGCTGCTTGGGGCATATTTAAAAGGCCTTTGAGTCCCTTTGATGTTATTTTCCCCATTTTAATTTAAGTTATTTTCCCGTGGTGTAAGGTCCTTGTAAATACGCCCCCATGTGTGCTTGGCTAATTTAAGTACTGATAGGGTGTGCTTCTACATAGGACCTGTGTTGTGTTTTCAAATTATGACCAGAAAATTGTTTTTTTGTTTTTTTAAAAACGCTTTTCACATTTATGAGAAGGTCATATTGGTGTCTGGTTCTTTAAATAAATATTGAACTGAGAAATATTAAACTGAGGCTTCTGTAAGTGTCAAAGGAGGTGAGTAATGTACATTGCTCTGTTGCATACAGTCCTCATCCTCTGCGTACTCTTGGATATGCTAGACTAAATCTGCTCAATGAGATAACTAAGCTGAGGAAACACAGGTGATGTGATTGTGAATTGAGCATAAATATTTGCATGTTTTTCAATTACATCACCTGTGTTTCCTAACATTACGAATCACATTGTGCAGATGAGGTTTAGGCCTGTCCAGGGAGAGAGAGGAGGTCTGGCCTTTGTTCAAGAGTGAAGTGGACATGACTCACTTCATTGGTAGGCCTGCACATGTATTATCTCCTCTGTACTCTTCAACAAGCCTAAATTTCATCTGCAACCCTGAGTAGGCCTCACCTCAAACAAACCTCTGGATAGTCCACACCTTATCGTCATCCTGAATCAATCATTTAAAATGTTAGGGGCAGATTTATGATGGCCGTGCGCCTCTTTTGCGCCGCTGTTGCGTCACTTTTGTGATGCAGCAGTGATGCAAAAGATGCACCATGCTGCAAGATAGGCCTCACTTCATCTCCAACTAGATACCGTCAGTTTAAAAATGTTTTCCCAAATTAATTTAAAGTGCATGACATAGTTCTCCTTTCAAATTTACAAAACAACATCTTACCTTTTAAAAACAAGTTTAAGTTGTCAGTGAAAATGCTCTTGCAATGTACTTCAGGAAGTAGTAGTCAAAATGGCTGTGTTTCTCTCTCTTTCTTTATATATATTCAGGTACATAACCAATCAAATGTCAGGTAAAAAAAGTAGAAAATGAAAGTAACATTTTAATTGGTTGTCAATTCCAACAATTCTGATGTGTTTTGTGAAGTAATTTACCTCAGGGTATTTAGAGAGGTCTACAGGCTAAATGGCTAAATGGAATTCCAACCAAATTTGTGAAAATGGTAGGGATTGGTATGTAGTATGAGCTAATCTATATTTGGTGAAAGTGTCTCCAGTGGTTTTTCTGTATATTACTTTCCCACCTTTTTTGAGCGAGCGCTTCCCGGTGCGTGCCCCGGTACGCGAACCGGCAGCGTTACGGGAGTCCTCCATTTTGTGTTTCGGTAGAATTGAGATACAAGATGGAGGGCAAATAATGTTGAGAATGGGTAGAAGGGGGCACGGTAGACGTATCCTGACCCCCTAGGTTTTCTGAGGGTGGCTGAGGAGGCCCATATGTGCGAAAAAAAACATTTTTTTTTCAAATTTTCGCATGGTTAGCGTCCGGTGCGCGTACCGGGTAGCGCTCCGGGGAGCGTACTTTGGTGAAAATTAGTGAAAAAAGTTAGAGTAAAATAATAATTGTGAGTGATCAGATATAGGGTAGCTCTGAAAAGAGCTTTTGGGTCCTGCGGCTGATTTAGGTACCTACAAGTAGGTACCAATGCACAGTCTTAAATTCAGGATGAAAATTCTGTTCCCTTCATCTGAGAAGTGAACTCCATCTGCTCTGTAGATATCTTGCATGTAGTAACGCAAGTTATTGTTGTAGATGGAGCCAATTCCATGGTCTCTCATGTAAGCTGAAACAGACTTATTTACATGCTTCCTCGATTTCTCAATTTGTGGACAAAATTGGTTGGACCACCTCCATTTCTGTCTTTGGCATATATTTGAATATACCAAGGCAGTTTGAGGAAAAAGTGCCATCAATTGGTCAAAGGTGTCTTTTAAAAGCATTTCCAGACCTACCCCAGTCAAAGTGCCCAAGTCATTTCCTCCACAGTGCACAATTAACAGGTCAGGTTTTGGCAAATGCAAAAAGGTTTTCACCAATGGTATCAATTGGTGACATCTTAATCCTCTGTGGCCAATCCAGTTGATTTCCACATTTTGTAAATTGAGGTTGTGTAAATTTCTGTTATCAGCATACCTTTGAGCCAGTGGATGTAACTATGTCCAATAATCCAGACAGAAAACATGGTGAGAGGAGGTTCTGCTGCAGTCAGATAAAGTGTGGGAATGAAATGGCAGTTGGAACAGTAGGAGTATGTAATGAAAAAAACTGTGGAGTTTCAGTGGTAATTAATCAGTAGCAGTGATTGGTGGATTTTGATTGCTGAAAACAGAAAGTTAGGGTGCATGGATGAGTTATTTGAAAGATGTAATGTGAATAGTCAAGAAAAAATCATTTTATGAAAGATTGCACTGGATACGCAGGTGTACTGAGAGTTCAGAGTTCAATTGAAACATTGTTGTGTGAACTTGCAAACATGAGAGGTCTTTCAGGAGGTGGTTGCTATGGAAAAAAGGCAGAAAGGGCAGAAGGGGGAAGGGTGTTGATTTGAAAAAAGTGAGGGAAGAGTTTTGATTGGGTGACATGAGAGATATGTGTGATGAATTACAGCATTTCGGTGCCATTGTTGGTTGCAGCCTCTGGAGTGCATACCTTTTGCTCTGCTGAAGACAAATTGGTGTGTGTCTGAGACTGTTTTGAAACTCAAAAAGTATTTGCTAAGGTGAGAAAAGATTCATTTAATTTAGATAGAGAATAGTATGCTTTAGGGAGAAAATTATGAAGAAAGTTGTGTATTTAAAATGTTGCTTTGTTTCATAGGCTGCTTGGGGCATATTTAAAAGGCCTTTGAGTCCCTTTGATGTTATTTTCCCCATTTTAATTTAAGTTATTTTCCCGTGGTGTAAGGTCCTTGTAAATACGCCCCCATGTGTGCTTGGCTAATTTAAGTACTGATAGGGTGTGCTTCTACATAGGACCTGTGTTGTGTTTTCAAATTATGACCAGAAAATTGTTTTTTTGTTTTTTTAAAAACGCTTTTCACATTTATGAGAAGGTCATATTGGTGTCTGGTTCTTTAAATAAATATTGAACTGAGAAATATTAAACTGAGGCTTCTGTAAGTGTCAAAGGAGGTGAGTAATGTACATTGCTCTGTTGCATACAGTCCTCATCCTCTGCGTACTCTTGGATATGCTAGACTAAATCTGCTCAATGAGATAACTAAGCTGAGGAAACACAGGTGATGTGATTGTGAATTGAGCATAAATATTTGCATGTTTTTCAATTACATCACCTGTGTTTACTAACATTACGAATCACATTGTGCAGATGAGGTTTAGGCCTGTCCAGGGAGAGAGAGGAGGTCTGGCCTTTGTTCAAGAGTGCAGTGGACATGACTCACTTCATTGGTAGGCCTGCACATGTATTATCTCCTCTGTACTCTTCAACAAGCCTAAATTTCATCTGCAACACTGAGTAGGCCTCACCTCAAACAAACCTCTGGATAGGCCACACCTTATCGTCATCCTGAATCAATCATTTAAAATGTATGGGGCAGATTTATGATGGCCGTGCGCCTCTTTTGTGCCGCTGTTGCGTCACTTTTGTGATGCAGCAGTGATGCAAAAGATGCACCATGTTGCAAGACAGGCCTCACTTCATCTGCAACAAGATACCGTCAGTTTAAACTGTAAACATTTAGGACTGTGTAGGGGGCATGGAGAAGCTGAATCTTCTGTAAATGTCAAAATTGTTGCATACAGTGCTCAACTTCTGCGTAGTCTTTGATATGTTAGTTTCCATCTGCACAATGAAAGACCTAAGCAAAGGAAACACAGGTTATGTGATTGTGAAATGAGGAAAAGAAATTCCATATTTTTCAATTACATCACCTGTGTTTCCTAACATTATGAATCACATTGTGCAGTTGAGGTTTAGGGCTGTCCAGGGACACAGAAGAGGTCTGGCCTTTGTTCAAGAGTGAAGTGGACATGACTCACTTCATTGGTAGGCCTGCACATGTATTATCTCCTCTGTACTCTTCAACAAGCCTAAATTTCATCTGCAACCCTGAGTAGGCCTCACCTCAAACAAACCTCTGGATAGTCCACACCTTATCGTCATCCTGAATCAATCATTTAAAATGTTAGGGGCAGATTTATGATGGCCGTGCGCCTCTTTTGCACCGCTGTTGCGTCACTTTTGTGATGCAGCAGTGATGCAAAAGATGCACCATGCTGCAAGATAGGCCTCACTTCATCTCCAACTAGATACCGTCAGTTTAAAAATGTTTTCCCAAATTAATTTAAAGTGCATGACATAGTTCTCCTTTCAAATTTACAAAACAACATCTTACCTTTTAAAAACAAGTTTAAGTTGTCAGTGAAAATGCTCTTGCAATGTACTTCAGGAAGTAGTAGTCAAAATGGCTGTGTTTCTCTCTCTTTCTTTATATATATTCAGGTACATAACTAATCAAATGTCAGGAAAAAAAAGTAGAAAATGAAAGTAACATTTTAATTGGTTGTCAATTCCAACAATTCTGATGTGTTTTGTGAAGTAATTTACCTCAGGGTATTTAGAGAGGTCTACAGGCTAAATGGCTAAATGGAATTCCAACCAAATGTGTGAAAATGGTAGGGATTGGTATGTAGTATGAGCTAATCTATATTTGGTGAAAGTGTCTCCAGTGGTTTTTCTGTATATTACTTTCCCACCTTTTTTGAGCGAGCGCTTCCCGGTGCGTGCCCCGGTACGCGAACCGGCAGCGTTACGGGAGTCCTCCATTTTGTGTTTCGGTAGAATTGAGATACAAGATGGAGGGCAAATAATGTTGAGAATGGGTAGAAGGGGGCACGGTAGACGTATCCTGACCCCCTAGGTTTTCTGAGGGTGGCTGAGGAGGCCCATATGTGCGAAAAAAAACATTTTTTTTCAAATTTTCGCATGGTTAGCGTCCGGTGCGCGTACCGGGTAGCGCTTCGGGGAGCGTACTTTGGTGAAAATTAGTGAAAAAAGTTAGAGTAAAATAATAATTGTGAGTGATCAGATGTAGGGTAGCTCTGAAAAGAGCTTTTGGGTCCTGCGGCTGATTTAGGTACCTACAAGTAGGTACCAATGCACAGTCTTAAATTCAGGATGAAAATTCTGTTCCCTTCATCTGAGAAGTGAACTCCATCTGCTCTGTAGATATCTTGCATGTAGTAACGCAAGTTATTGTTGTAGATGGAGCCAATTCCATGGTCTCTCATGTAAGCTGAAACAGACTTATTTACATGCTTCCTCGATTTCTCAATGTGTGGACAAAATTGGTTGGACCACCTCCATTTCTGTCTTTGGCATATATTTGAATATACCAAGGCAGTTTGAGGAAAAAGTGCCATCAATTGGTCAAAGGTGTCTTTTAAAAGCATTTCCAGACCTACCCCAGTCAAAGTGCCCAAGTCATTTCCTCCACAGTGCACAATTAACAGGTCAGGTTTTGGCAAATGCAAAAAGGTTTTCACCAATGGTATCAATTGGTGACATCTTAATCCTCTGTGGCCAATCCAGTTGATTTCCACATTTTGTAAAATGAGGTTGTGTAAATTTCTGTTATCAGCATACCTTTGAGCCCAGTGGATGTAACTATGTCCAATAATCCAGACAGAAAACATGGTGAGAGGAGGTTCTGCTGCAGTCAGATGAAGTGTGGGAATTAAATGGCAGTTGGAACAGTAGGAGTATGTAATGAAAAAAACTGTGGAGTTTCTGTGGTAATTAATCAGTAGCAGTGATTGGTGGATTTTGATTGCTGAAAACAGAAAGTTAGGGTGCATGGATGAGTTCTTTGAAAGATGTAATGTGAATAGTCAAGAAAAAATCATTTTATGAAAGATTGCACTGGATACGCAGGTGTACTGAGAGTTCAGAGTTCAATTGAAACATTGTTGTGTGAACTTGCAAACATGAGAGGTCTTTCAGGAGGTGGTTGCTATGGAAAAAAGGCAGAAAGGGCAGAAGGGGGAAGGGTGTTGATTTGAAAAAAGTGAGGGAAGAGTTTTGATTGGGTGACATGAGAGATATGTGTGATGAATTACAGCATTTCTGTGCCATTGTTGGTTGCAGCCTCTGGAGTGCATACCTTTTGCTCTGCTGAAGACAAATTGGTGTGTGTCTGAGACTGTTTTGAAACTCAAAAAATATTTGCTAAGGTGAGAAAAGATTCATTTAATTTAGATAGAGAATAGTATGCTTTAGGGAGAAAATTATGAAAAAAGTTGTGTATTTAAAATGTTGCTTTGTTTCATAGGTTGCTTGGGGCATATTTACAAGGCCTTTGAGTCCCTTTGATATTATTTTTCCCATTTTAATTTAAGACATTTCCCCGTGGTGCAAGGTCCTTGTAAATACGCCCCCATGTGTGCTTGGCAAATTTAGATTTTGTTTCTTTGAGTTACATAGCCATGTTAAAAATGATGCAAAAACGGTGCAAGGGCCTTCAAAATACGCTTTCATGTGTGTTAGGGCATTTTAAGTCACTTCCCCATGAATGTAGTTGAATAACTGCTTTACTTGATGTGTTTAAAAACGTTTATTGAAGTCATTTAAGTTTCTTGATATGTACTGCTAGAGTTTCATAGGCTGCTTGGGGCATATTTACAAGGCCTTTGAGTCCCTTTGATGTTATTTTCCCCATTTTAATTTAAATCAATTCCCCGTGGTGCAAGGTCCTTGTAAATACGCCCCCATGTGTGCTTGGCAAATTTAGATTTTGTTTCTTTGAGTTACATAGCCATGTTAAAAGTGATGAAAAAATGGTGCAAGGGCCTTCAAAATACGCTTTCATGTGTGTTAGGGCATTTTAAGTCACTTCCCCTTGAATGTAGTTGAATAACTGCTTTAATTGATGTGTTTAAAAACGTTTATTGAAGTCATTTAAGTTTCTTGATATGTACTGCTAAAGTTTCATAGGCTGCTTGGGGCATATTTACAAGGCCTTTGAGTCCCTTTGATGTTATTTTCCCCATTTTAATTTAAGTCATTTCCCCGTGGTGTAAGGTCCTTGTAAATACGCCCCCATGTGTGCTTGGCAAATTTAGATTTTGTTTCTTTGAGTTACATAGCCATGTTAAAAGTGATGGAAAAATGGTGCAAGGGCCTTCAAAATACGCTTTCATGTGTGTTAGGGCATTTTAAGTCACTTCCCCTTGAATGTAGTTGAATAACTACTTTACTTGATGTGTTTAAAAACGTTTATTGAAGTCATTTAAGTTTCTTGATATGTACTGCTAGAGTTTCATAGGCTGCTTGGGGCATATTTACAAGGCCTTTGAGTCCCTTTGATGTTATTTTCCCCATTTTAATTTAAGTCATTTCCCCGTGGTGCAAGGTCCTTGTAAATACGCCCCCATGTGTGCTTGGCAAATTTAGATTTTGTTTCTTTGAGTTACGAGTTACATAGCCATGTTAAAAGTGATGGAAAATGGTGCAAGGGCCTTCAAAATACGCTTTCATGTGTGTTAGGGCATTTTAAGTCACTTCCCCTTGAATGTAGTTGAATAACTGCTTTACTTGATGTGTTTAAAAACGTTTATTGAAGTCATTTAAGTTTCTTGATATGTACTGCTAGAGTTTCATAGGCTGCTTGGGGCATATTTAAAAGGCCTTTGAGTCCCTTTGATGTTATTTTCCACATTTTAATTTAAGTTATTTTCCCGTGGTGCAAGGTCCTTGTAAATACGCCCCCATGTGTGCTTGGCTAATTTAAGTACTGATAGGGTGTGCTTCTACATAGGACCTGTGTTGTGCTTTCAAATTATGACCAGAAATTCTTTTTTTTTTTTGTTTTTTTTTAAATACGCTTTTCACATTTATGAGAAGGTCATATTGGTGTCTGGTTCTTTAAATAAAAATTGAACTGAGAAATATTAAACTGAGGCTTCTGTAAGTGTCAAAGGAGGTGAGTAATGTACATTGCTCTGTTGCATACAGTCCTCATCCTCTGCGTACTCTTGGATATGCTAGACTAAATCTGCTCAATGAGATAACTAAGCTGAGGAAACACAGGTGATGTGATTGTGAATTGAGCATAAATATTTGCACGTTTTTCAATTACATCACCTGTGTTTCCTAACATTACGAATCACATTGTGCAGATGAGGTTTAGGCCTGTCCAGGGAGAGAGAGGAGGTCTGGCCTTTGTTCAAGAGTGCAGTGGACAGGACTCACTTCATTGGTAGGCCTGCACATGTATTATCTCCTCTCTACTCTTCAACAAGCCTAAATTTCATCTGCAACACTGAGTAGGCCTCACCTCAAACAAACCTCTGGATAGGCCACACCTTATCGTCATCCTGAATCAATCATTTAAAATGTATGGGGCAGATTTATGATGGCCGTGCGCCTCTTTTGTGCCGCTGTTGCGTCACTTTTGTGATGCAGCAGTGATGCAAAAGATGCACCATGTTGCAAGACAGGCCTCACTTCATCTCCAACAAGATACTGTCAGTTTAAACTGTAAACATTTAGGACTGTGTAGGGGGCATTGAGAAGCTGAATCTTCTGTAAATGTCAAAATTGTTGCATACAGTGCTCAACTTCTGCGTAGTCTTTGATATGTTAGTTTCCATCTGCACAATGAGAGACCTAAGCAAAGGAAACACAGGTTATGTGATTGTGAAATGAGGAAAAGAAATTCCATATTTTTCAATTACATCACCTGTGTTTCCTAACATTATGAATCACATTGTGCAGTTGAGGTTTAGGCCTGTCCAGGGACACAGAAGAGGTCTGGCCTTTGTTCAAGAGTGAAGTGGACATGACTCACTTCATTGGTAGGCCTGCACATGTATTATCTCCTCTGTACTCTTCAACAAGCCTAAATTTCATCTGCAACCCTGAGTAGGCCTCACCTCAAACAAACCTCTGGATGGTCCACACCTTATCGTCATCCTGAATCAATCATTTAAAATGTTAGGGGCAGATTTATGATGGCCGTGCGCCTCTTTTGCGCCGCTGTTGCGTCACTTTTGTGATGCAGCAGTGATGCAAAAGATGCACCATGCTGCAAGATAGGCCTCACTTCATCTCCAACAAGATACCGTCAGTTTAAACTGTAAACATTTAGGACTGTGTAGGGGGCATGGAGAAGCTGAATCTTCTGTAAATGTCAAAATTGTTGCATACAGTGCTCAACTTCTGCGTACTTTTTGATATGCTAGACTCCATCTGCACAATGAGATACCTAAGCAAAGGAAACACAGGTTATGTGATTGTGAAATGAGGAAAAGAAATTCCACATTTTTCAATTACATCACCTGTGTTTCCTAACTTTACGAATCACATTGTGCAGATGAGGTTTAGGCCTGTACACGGACACAGAAGAGGTCTGACCTTTGTTCAAGAGTGAAGTGCACATGATTCACTTCATTGGTAGGCCTGCAGATGTATTATCTCCTCTGTACTCTTCAACAAGCCTAAATTTCATCTGCAACCCTGAGTAGGCCTCACCTCAAACAAACCTCTGGATACGCCACACCTTATCGTCATCCTGAATCAATCATTTAAAATGTTAGGGACAGATTTATGATAGCCGTGTGCCTCTTTTGCCCCGCTGTGCGTCACTTTTGTGACGCAGCGGCGGTGCAAAAGATTTGCTATGTTGCGACATATTTACAACTTGATGCATCTAGGCAGATGTGTCATGCTGTAAAGTCCTGTGCCACATGAAACCTGCGTCAGATTTCATGTGAGCGTTTTGTTGTAGGGTGGGCAGTCATTTGCATGAAAGCCCTGTAAAACTAACACAGTAAAATTAAGAAGATTTCACTGAGTCACATTTATGGCATTGCTGAATCAAATCCTTACGCCTGTTTGAAACAGGCATAAGGAGTGATGCACCATGCAATGTGTGGCTTGCCCCTGTGCATTGCAGTAGATATGTCGCGCTTATGACGTGATTCCTGCAATGCGCCGTTTTTGTGGAACAGATGCGTGACGCATCTATGCTGTTTTTGCTCAATGGTGCTCTGCATTGTAAATGCGGCACATCATGGGTGGCAGAGCAGTGGCGCACGTTAACTGGTGCATCCCTGGGGATGCGCCAGTTAACATAAATCTGCTCCTTTAAATTTAAGTATTAGCAGGGGACACAGTGTTGGTGAGGCTTATCCATGGTTAAGAAGAGATGAGTCCTGTTCACTGAAAAATTGGACATAGGCCTCACCTCCTCAGCATCGCTGGACATGGTTAAATAATATCTGCAAAATGTTACTCTTGTTAAACAATTTTACAATTATAGTCTCTGAGATTTGTCTCTTACTCTGCAACATCTCATTGTTGTTCTCTTTCTTTAAAGATAACGACAACATCAAGCATGAGTGATAATGAGCAATCTGTTGATCTCGATATTATCATTGAAATTGTGATTGAAACATCAGTGGAAGTAGATCCCTTGGATGATTTAAATCCTGAGGATGATGAAGAACATGATGAGGATGCCGATTTGTCAGAATTGTATGACATAGGGTGGGAAGCTGACCTGCTCGAGCCTATGGAACTGTAAACAGTTATTTTTAAAAGTTACTGGAAATGAAAAGTAACCATGTTAACCGTTTCATTTAAAATTAAACACATCTTCAAAAACAGCTTGTGTGAAGTGTCTTTAATAAAATAGGGAAATATGCTGATAAAAATTAGTTCAGATTCACATATAAAAGAGCAAAGGTCAAATGTAGAAGCATTCTATTTCTTTGCTACTATTTGTGAGTACTAAATTTGCCAATGCACTAAACATTATTGTATGTAAAATTGACAAGTAGTGTGTTAATTTTTTGACGACTGTTATTGATTTACTGTTTGGTAATAGTGGTTAATAACATTTTTTATTATATTTTACCACAGATTCAACTGCAGATCATTTCAAAACTACAATATGCCATCTAAAGAAAGAAGCCGAAAGGCTACAAAACGTCAAAGACAGCAGATTACTAAATGCGTGCAGCAGTCCTCTACAATAAAAACTCGTCAAGTCACCAAGAAAGCTCCGGGTAAGACAACGAAATCATTCCTAAGAAACATTTGTAGAAAAAAAAAGTATTACTACAGAACATGTTTTAGTCCAGAAAAAGAGAGCCAATTTAAACGGAAAGGAAAGGCCAATCAAAAATGTTACTGCTAGAGCAGGAGATAACTCTGTGCATGGTAGTAGAAGGAAAAATCAGTTCAGGGACATTCGTAGAAGAATGTTCCGCAACAGGATAATTGGCAATTTGTTAAAAAATATTAAGAAAGGTCAACAGAAAGTGGTTTTTTATAAGAGAAAAAAAAAGTTGAGAAAATTATTGATCAGGCATTCGAAATTAAGCGAAAGTTATTTATTTTGATAATCAATAGAATTAGGAAACTAAACAAGGCAATTTATGATTTCAAAACAAATAGTAGATGGAAGAGAACAGTTAATCGTAGTAATTTTTGTGAAGTTTTTTCAGGAGAATGGATGCATAGTTCAAGTTGTGAGGCATTTTTTAATGAGGAGAGTTATTTCCAGGATAATGATTTGGTGCATGCAGTTGACACCAGTGGTCGAGCTTATGAGGTGAAAGATGGTTGTCTAGTTGAAAAAGAAAAACTTGTGACAACAGAGGCAGAAGAGGTGTTAGGTAATGAGGTTTTAGGAATACGTCCTAAGGGACCAGTGTATACCTGGAAGTGTAGTAGTATTTGCAGTGTGCGACAGGATTCCATCAATTTGCTTTGTGATTGTGTACGGACATTTAATAAGAAAAGTTTAAAACAGAAAATGAAGTTGTTGCAAGAATTAGATCCTTGCAGAGTGAGAGAAGTGACAGGTTTGCATGGTCATTCACTGGCTTGTCTTTCCAGGAGAGTATGCCAGAGTGTTTTTCATCATTTCATGATGCTAGCAGTGCATCATAATAAAGTGAGGAAATTAGTTAGAATGTTGTATTATGCTAAGAGTCCAGCAATTATGCTTAAACAATTATGCACTGCTCTTTTGCATGGTTCTGAAGTAGATGTGAAGAATATTTGTGAAGAAATTGAGTTTTGTTACTTTGCAAGTAAAGAGGAGAAGGTTGAAATTGACCCAGAAGAAGAAGGTAATGTGGAAGATAGTGTACAGGTTTCCAGTACAGATGATTTTCAGAAAGAAATTGCCACGTTTCAGGTGAAATCAAGTGAGAGGCCTAATTTCACTTGTGTGTGTTGTCGACGCACTTATTATAAGAATCAGACTAAGTTAGTGGATTTATATGCGAAAAGTGAAAGGGAAAATAATAGTGAATGGAAGGATTTTGCAACATACTTGATGGTAGAAAATTGTTTTGATTTGGGATCGGATCAACGTGTGTGTACTTATTGTTGTAACAAATTAAATGAAAACCGGATGCCTGCTAGAGCGGTTCATAATAATCTGGAATTGGTTGACATTCCTTCTGAATTGAAGGATTTAAATACTTATGAATCTATTTTGATTCAAAGTATCCATCCCTTTCAGGCTATTGTACGAATGGAGCCAAAGGCAGGGAAATTGCCTCCATCAGATTTACAGAGAGGATTAAAGGGAAGAGTTGTTTATTTGCCTCTAGATTTGAAGAAAAACATAATACAATTGGAGTAGAGAAAGTGGAAGAGGAACCTCTGGTTATCTTAGTTATTGGGGTTCCGACAAAGAGTAAGAAAATCTGGCAAGATTTAGTGGATGTTAGGAAAGTCAAAAAGGCAACATTGTATTTGAAGAAAAACAATAAGTACTACAAGAATGTATATATTGCAGAAGAGGAAGTAAGTGAAGAAGAGGATAGCGATTTGTGTGCTGGTCAAATTGAGAAAGTAGAAGCCTCTAAAAATGAAGAAATATATGAACAATTATAGTGTTTATCCTTTGCATTCCAAGGAAGTCATGGGGAATGCTATTGAGTTGTTTCAAATGAAACAAGCCAAAGGAAGTCCCATTAGTGTTTGGGAGGAAAGTTTGGAAGCTCGGTGTTTCCCACAGCTATTTCCAACAGGTCAAGGAGGAAGATATGATGAGCGACCTGATCAAATTCCTGCTTCTGAATACCGGACTTTACGATTGTATGCAGAAGATCCTAGGTTTCGTCAATGCATTCCCTATTTGTTTCATCTACTGTTTGAAAGCGATCTGTCTGGACTGTCATATGCAGTGAACCACATCTTGAAAAGTGGTGTACACATGCAAAATATCTCGGCAAGGGACTTTATGGATAAAGTCAATGTGCAAGACAGTATTTTGGATTCTCACCTGATTAATCTCATGGCGTGTCAGCGTGGTACTAATGAGTACTGGTACCGTCGTCATGGCGATTTAAAATGTATGCTGAGGAACTTAGGAACTCCCACATGGTTCCTCACTCTCAGCTGTGCCGAGTATGGCTGGGAAGACTTACTTGAATTTCTACGAGAGGCAAATGGAAACATTGAAAATATCGAATTCAAGACACCCGGAGAACTGTGCTCTTTGAATCCAGTGAATGTATGCAGGTACTTCAATCATAGATTTGAAGCTATGATGTCTTTCATCATGAACAAGAAAAATCCACCTCTTGGAGAGGTGTTGGATTTCTTCTGGAGAAAGGAGTACCAAGCAAGAGGTGCTCCTCATATACATATGCTGCTGTGGATCAAAGATGCACCCAAATTTGGAACAGATCCGGATGACTTAGTGATGAGTTTCATAGAACAGTATTCTACATGTGCTGTTCCAAAGGCAAAGGAAGACAAAAGCCTAAGAGAACACGTTTTACGCTTCCAAAGCCATCGTTGTGGAAAGTACTGTCGTCGTAAATTCAGAAACAAGGACAAGTTCTACACAAAAAGTCGTTTCGCCTTTCCACGACCGGTGATTTCTAAAGGAAGAGTGAACAGTTTGATGTCTTCGCTGCGACATAATGTGATGAAGAAATCACCCAAAAATACCTACAATTTGAAAAGGAACGAAGAGTCCAAGTACATCAACGACTACAACCCAGTGATTTTGTCCATGTAGAATGCTAACATGGATATACAGTTTGTGGCTGATAACTGTATGGCCATGGCTCGGTATGTGACATCTTACATCACCAAAAAAGAAAAGACAGAATTGAAGGATATGTGGGAGGACATTTCCCATGAAAAGAGCCTCAGTAAGAAGTTGTACAGTTTCAGTCTGAAGATGTTGTCGCATCGAGAAATCGGAGCTTACGAATGTTCTGACCGGTTGTCTTCAGCAAGTCTCTATGCCAAATCCAGGAGTATCATTTGGGCGAGTCTTGGTCTTGCTGCAACGCGTAATCGAGTTCTGAAACCTGTACGGGAAATTGAGTATTTGGCGGAAAAGGAGCCAAACAGTACAGATATTTTGAAGACCAACATGTTGGATGCATATTATCCAAATAGAAGCAGTCACCTCGAGAATGTTTGTCTGTATGAGGTTCTACAAAATTACATATTCAAGAGGAACATCAAAGAAGATATTGATAAAGGAGTGTATGCTGTAATTGGAAGTGAGGGTTGTCTGGTCAAGCAAAGAAAATGCCACTTGGTAAACCATCGAAAATTGAGTGGCGAATCTCCTGAAAGAAAAGAGTTTTTCTATTTAGCACTTTTGCAACTTTTCAAGCCTTGGCGTGCAGAAGAGGAACTGCTTGGAGATTTCCTCTGTTATGAAGACTCTTTCAATGCCGTCAAGGAGACCATAGAATGTCCTGTTTTTCCCAAATATCTAGAAATGTTGAATGCGGAAATCGAGGAGGAAGCAACGATTGCAGCCGAGATTGCTAGAGACAGTTCTCAGGACAGTCAGAGTTCTGTTTCATTGAGTCAGGATCCACTAGGAGGACCAGTTATCGAAAATGAAGCTGGCACTGCCATGATTGAAGTGGAAAGAGCCATGGCACATGCTCAGGAGGATGCGGTTAACTTAGAAGACTTGGAAAGACAACTCAACGTTGAGCAGAGGAAAATATATGACGAAGTTACCAACCAAATAGATCATGGATTAAGTCATGAGAAGAAAGAGTGCTCATGTACGTCGTTGAAGCCTGTCCGACTGTACGTGAGTGGAGAAGCGGGAACTGGAAAAAGTTTCCTCATTAAAGCAATTTCATGTTATTTGCAGAAAAGTACTGAGTCATCGCTGTCTTGTGTTGTCACCGCTCCAACTGGACTGGCAGCACATAACATTAAAGGTATTACTTTGCATCATCTACTGATGCTGCCAGTGGAGCATGATAACAAATTACAATACCACAAGTTATCTGGAGATGCTTGTTGTGAAGTGTCAAGAGTCTTGAGGAAAATGAAACTTCTTATCATTGACGAAGTAAGCATGGTTTCCAATGTCATGCTTGCCTTTGTGCATTTGAGAATGCAAGAAGTTCTCAAAACAGAGTATGATGTGTTATTTGGTGGCAAACACATCATTGTTTTCGGTGATCTTCTGCAGCTGACACCAGTGAAAGGACAACCTGTGTTCAAAATGCTCACGCATGAAGATACCAGGAAGTGCCTAGGGAGCATTGGCAACGTCAATATATGGTTAAACTTCAATTATGCTGAACTGCGTGAAAATATGCGTCAAGCGAAGGATGAAGATTATAAGAATATTCTACAAGATGTTAGAATCGGAAAAGTGACCGAGCATGGGAAAGAAGCTTTACATGCACGATTACTGTCAAATTTGTATCCAGAAGAAGACGTTGTGCCTGAGAATATTTTTCGGAAAATTACTGAGAAGAAATCTGGAATATGTTTGATGCCAACTCTTGCAGAATGTGCCATCTTAAACAACAAAATGTTGAATTTAGAAAACCAAGAGATTGTGAAACTGGAAGCTATTGACAGAATAGAGCATATGGGAGCAGCAAATATTTTGTCTGAGAATTTGAAATCAAAATTGGATTCATTAGAGAAGACTATATCTAAAACTGCTGGTTTTGAAAAGACTCTGAATGTGTGCTTAAATTGCCGTATAATTTTAAGAAGGAATTTACATGTTGAAAGAGGTCTGGTAAATGGATCAATGGGTAATGTTGTTGATTTTGAGAAATACAGAAATAGAGATGGAATTGAATTTTTAAAAATTAAATTTGATGGCATTGAGGAAGTACAGCTAATTGGTCATTGCTCTGCCAGGTTTTTGCTTGTAAACGACTTATATGTTCGCCGTAAGCAGTTTCCTGTTTGCTTGGCATATGCGGTGACAATCCATAAATCGCAAGGTTTAAGTGTAGACAGTGCATTGGTGAATATTGGCAGTTCTGTGTTCAAGGAGGGTATGGCATATGTGGCATTGTCACGAGTCAGAACTTTATCGGGATTGTACTTGATTGATTGTGATGTCACAAACATTTGTGCGGATCTAGATTGTGTTAAGGAATACAATAGGTTAAGAAGAGAGTATGCGCCACATTTGCCTCAATATCCTTTGTTTGAGAAACGTGTGGTAGGCCGGAAACGAAGAAATGTGACCAATAGTAGGGAGGTTGTAGCAAAAAGACGAAAAGTCGATGAACCCGAAATTATAAGCAGAAAAAAAATGGATTCTGTTGAAGATGTTGTTGGTTTTCAATTTGAAAATAGTTCTGGTGTCAACTGCTATGCTAATGTTGTGGTTAATGTTGTCTTTTCTCTAGAAACTTTAAAAGAAGAGATTGTGGTCAATTCGGATCAAAGATTTTGCAGTTTGTTGAATTCTGTGTTAGGGAAATGTAGCACTGATAGAACAAAAGAAAGTGTGTCTGAAATTCGAAATCTGTTAGACAAATGTTCAGGTCAAACGCAATTCTCTCAAAATATTCAGCAAGATTGTCAGGAGTTTTTAATGTATATGCTTGATGTATTGCAAGATGAAGGTGTAATGTAGATCACCTGTTTGGCCTTTCTTATCAATGGCAGCATGACTGCGAGAACTATAGGGTATCAAGTACTACTAGTGTAGACTCAGAAAGATTTATATATTTAACTTTGCCAGACAGTAAATCAGTGTCCTTTAATAAGCTAGTAAAAGCAGCCGATCACAACATGGAGTGTAGCCAATGTAAGTCTGAAATGTTGTCCACATTATTTATACGAACATATGGCCAGTATGTCATTTTAATGTTCCAACGATGTAGGCCTGATGGACCAAATTTGACAACTTTAATTAAAAATGTTGTGGCTTCGCAGTTGTCAATATCAGGAAGGACTTTTGTAACTGCAGAAATTATATATCATGACGGTCCTTCAACAACATCAGGACATTACACAGCTTATTTGAAGTCTAGAAACGGCTGGTCATTCTGCAATGATTCTGTTTTAATTTTTAAAAAATATTGCCTTTTGACCTTAAAAATTCTTACCTGGTGTTTTTACAACCAAAATTTTAGGGAAAGAATCTCGGGATTTGCTCTGAGGAATTTCAAGAGGTTCTAATGGCTCCTACACTATTTGGCCTTGAGGATAAGTGTAGTACAGAGTAAAATGTTATTTTTCAGTTTTAAGTAGTTCCTGAAAAAAAGAAGGTTTTCTTACAGAAAGTGGTGGGCACGGATTAGTTAAAGGACAACAGAGTATTTCCCAAAGCAAACGGTGTTCTTACCATAACACTTGACGTCATGGAAAAATAACTGCACTTTGAATGAGTTCAGAAAAACTGTTTCTTTTAATAAGCTAATTCAAGCAGCCAATCAAAACATGGAGTAGAGGTAATGTAAGTCTGCAATGGTGTACACATTTTTTGAACAAACTTTTGGTTATAATGTCATTTAAAAATTCCAACTATATAAACCTGATGAAAATAAGTTTTCAACTTTAATTACAAATGTTGTGGTTACACAGTCGTTGATTTTAGGAAGAACATTTCTAACTGCAGCTATTAAATGACATGATGGTCCTTTTACAACATCCACTTATTACACATCTTATTCAAAATGTAAAAAAAGCTGATGTTCCGGAAATAATTCACATTTCACTATGAAACAATGTTGCCTTTTTATTTAAAAATGTTCTTACTTTCTGTTTTCAGAAGAAAGAATTTAGGGTAGGTAACTGGCCTATAATAATTCTAGGAGTTGATATAATTTTATGTACTGTTTTAAATTGCTTTGTGATTAAAAGTGATGTAGAGAATTAAATAATTGTAGTAGTCATAGAGGTAGTGTAAGTCTGCTTCATAGTAAGCAGTATCAGTGTCATAGGAAATGTGGAACATGAGTGAGTAAGAAGGGTGAGATATTACTAGTACAGGATTGTGAAAGTGATCTTGAACGTTTTCTTTCTGAAAGTTGCGGAAAAAGAAAATGACGGGATTTGCTTAGAAGAATTCCAAGACTTATAAATGGCTCTTACACGATTTGGCCTTGAGGAGAAGTGTGGTAGAGAGCGAGAAGTCATTTATTGTATGTAACATATTTGTCAAAATGATTGAGCTTTTCTTTCAGAAAGTGGCGGGCTGAAAATAATAACAGCACAACAGAATATAAGCTGTTCATAGGACATCCTTCGACATCATGGAAAGTAAGTTACTTTTGAGAAGTTCTGATTTCTGATTGGTTATGTTATATGGGTTTTTTAAACACAATCATTTTGATTGTGTTTTTTTTTCCCCGCTGTTATATGATGAATACCTTCAAGTCACTGTTTTTAGTGAAATTTGATATATTCTGAGAACAGCAAAAATAAACCATTTAACATGTATAATTAATTCTGTACTTTTTGTATTTATGATATACATTTAGAACTGTGTAGGAGGCATGGAGAAACTGAGGCTTCTGTAAGTGTCAAGGGAGGTGAGTAATGTACATTGCTCTGTTGCATACAGTCCTCACCTTCTGCGTACTCTTGGATATGCTAGACTACATCTGTACAATGAGATACCTAAGCTGAGGAAATACAGGTGATGTGATTGTTAAATGAGCGAAAATATTTGCACGTTTTTCAATTATATCACCTGTGTTTCCTAACATTACGAATCACATTGTGCAGATGAGGTTTAGGCCTGTCCAGGGAGACAGAGGAGGTCTGGCCTTTGTTCAAGAGTGCAGTGGACATGACTCACTTCATTGGTAGGCCTGCACATGTATTATCTCCTCTGTACTCTTCAACAAGCCTAAATTTAATCTGTAACTCTGAGTAGGTCTCACCTCAAACAAATCTCTGGATAGGCCACACCTTATCGGCATCCTGAAACAATCATTTAAAATGTTAGGGGCAGTTTTATGATGGCCGTGCGCCTCTTTTGCGCCGCCGTTGCGTCACTTTTGTGACACAGCAGCAGTGCAAAAGATGCACCATGTTGCAAGATAGGCCTCACTTCATCTGCAACAAGATACCGTCAGTTTAAACTGTAAACATTTAGGACTGTGTAGGGGGCATGGAGAAGCTGAATCTTCTGTAAGTGTCAAAGTTGTTGCATACAGTGCTCACCTTCTGCGTAGTCTTTCATATGCTAGACTACATCTGCACAATGAGATACCTAAGCAAAGGAAACACAGGTGATGTGATTGTGGAATGAGCAAAAAAAATTGAACGTTTTTCAATTACATTACCTGTGTTTCCTAACATTATGAATCACATTGTGAAGATGCCTCACTCAGTCTGTATCTGACACTCTTCCCTTCACTTCCTCTGTCTCCTCTCTCCCTCACTCTCTTTTCCTTATTCACCCTTTCCTTATATAGTTTACTTTACTCACTTTCTTTTAGTAGCTTACACAACTTCAATTTAGTTTTCTCTTCTATCCTTCTTTTCTGTCACTGAAAGTATCTTCTTTTTTTTTCTCTTAGTAATTTACTCTATTTCAATTTCTTTTTGTGTCTGACTGTCTATCACCGTTTCTTTCTCTTTTTTTCTGCATGTTTATCTCTAACTTTATTTCTTTGTAAAATTGGATGATTGTCAATCTTTTTCCTTGTCTTTTCTAATTTTTAAATACATGTTTTAATATTTTTCAAATTTTTGTTCTTTCTTTCACAGATTGAAAGTATAAAAATAACAAGTGACTAAGTTAACGACAATTATAAGGTAAATGTTTTGTACTCTTTTCGTTACATTTCTATCACATTTAACTTCTATTAGTTCCACTGCTTCATTTCTTTAACCCTCAGTTTCCTGCCTTTGCTATTTCCCTCATTCCTTTCTCTTTTTCTTACTTACTATACTCCTTCCACTCCTTTTCTCAGTCCCTCTGTTCTCATAGTTCCTCACTCCTGTTCTATTACTCTCACTGTCTCTGACTGATCACTCTTTCACTACTTGTTCATTATGCTTTCTCCCTGTAGTTCAAGCACACTAAGGGGCATATTATCAACACAGGCAATAAAATTATCGCTGCTTTTATTGGCAGAAAACTGACGCAAAAGCGGCTTTAGCGGCAGTTTTCTGCCGCAAAAGCGGCTTTAGCTGCAGTTTTCTGCAGATAAAAGCAGCGAAAATGTTATCGCCTGTGTTGATAATATGCCCCTATGTTATTTACATTTCTTTGCTGTTTCAATCATTCCTTTTCTGTCACTTCTTCTTTTCTGCTTTCTGTTTTTTCTCTCTGTTATTCCACATGTTTTAACCTTAGTCACTATCATACATCTTGTTTTATTCCTATTTACTTTTGCTCACTGTTTTCTTAACACTTTCCCTCAGGATTGTTCTTTTAGTCCGGTTCTATCCCCACCTCTCATTCCACATCCTTTACTATTTTTCTTCTTATTTTGAACATTCACTCACATTCTCTAAGAAACTCTTGTTTATTATTCTTCTACTCTCCTTTTTTTCTTTCACTTCCTTATCTATTTTGTTTTTCACAATTATACCCTCTTCCATCTTTTCTTCGGTAAATAGATCTATTAAACAGTATCTCTCTGTTACTCCCTCTAGCTGTCTTTCTTTTAACATTACTCTCTGTTTCCTTCCCTTATACTAACACTTCTTTTTTTTAAAAAAAAAAATTTGGTTCGCTTCCGGTTCGCGTACCGGTGCGCGTACCGGGAAGCGCACCAATGAGAAAAATGAAGTCAAGAGTGCTAAAATTTTTTGTAATTTTTTAAAAATTGGAGGTAGTTCTGAAAAGAACTTTTTTTTAATGTTTTTGTTGTTTTTTTTTTTTTTTTAATTTTTCTGAACATTTTTTGTTTTTTTTGTATTTTTTGAACAATTTTATGTTTTTTTTGGTTTTTTGGGGGGGAAACAACGAAAAACAGCCATTATAAAGGGCTCAACAAAAAACAAGAAACAAAAAACTGGGAATTAACAGTGGCTCGAGAGGAGCAAAAAAACCAAAAAAAAACTACTGCTTTCTTCTCTTGCTGCAGTTGTGGTTGTCGATGGAAGCATTAATAAGGTGAATGCTTAGTTCCCTGTAGCAGAGGGTCTTTCCGCAAAAAATGCAGACCATTTTTATTACACCCAATTTTTTTTGTATATTTGGTACTGTTTCGCGCCCTTCTGGTGCTGCAGATGAAGATTCACCTGAGGAGGTGCTGGCCTGATGGTCTCTTTTTTTCTGAGCCAGATCCCGTACCTCAGCTTGTGCCAGATTGTTAGGGTGCCACCTCTGCAAGTGGCGGATCATTGTGTAGTTCCCAAATGATTTTTTTTTATTTGGGTTGCCCCTGGACATGACCTCTTTGCAAATTAAGCATGTCACCTTCGGGGCATTCACTTTTTTTTGCCCAGCAGGGATGGAAAAATACTGCCATATATAATGAACTTTGACATGGCTTTGTCTTGGTTCTTTAGGCAAGTATGTTATGGTTTGTTGGTCCTCAGCATCTTCTTCCTCCTCTTCTTCAACTCCTGGAAGGATCTGTGGTGGTGGACCTTCGTTTCTGGGTGGTGGTGGTGGTGGTGGGGGTGCACTAGCTGCAGCTACTACTGAAGCCATGTCTCACAAATAGCTCTTGCTTTCTCAAAGAAAACAGTAAGAATGAGGAAAAGAGGAGGGGGCTTTCATCATTTGTAGAAAAAAAAAGTTGAGAACCAATCAAAAGTGTTATTTTCAGGTCACATGTCCCGACGCACTTACGTTGCGTGCTCCGGGTCGCGCCACGGAGCGCTTCCGGGTACGTTTACGGAGCGCGCCGAAGAAACGCATCACGTGGTTACACGATGCGTCACGTTTACGCGGCGCATCACGCGACTACACGAAACGTCATGATGTTGTTTTCGTTCGCGGGAAAAGCGCTCACGGGACGCTCCCCGGTACACGCCCCGGGGCGCTCACTCGTATGTTCACCGGTACGTGCCCCGGGAGCGCCCCGGGGCACGTACCGGGGCAAATAATAAAAAAAAAATATTTACACATTTAAAATTTCTAATAAAAATTATTACTTTCATACATATAGATATTTGCTATTAAAAAACCTATGAAATTCACTGAAAAAACCATAGGTTATAGACCATATATAGTTAGGAATTAGCATTTACAAAACCTTGAAAATTCACTGAAAAAACCATAGGTTATAGACCATATATAGTTAGGAATTAGCATTTACAAAACCTTATTTTACTCACACAAAACCATTGAAATTCGCATATATAGTTAGTTGTACTAACTATATATCGCGCACCCACAATCCACTGCTGATCATGTCACATATTACATCATTCATGACATGGTCAGTGACATCACTGATGACATCACTGATGACATCTCAAATGACATCAATTTCAATGGTTTTGTGTGAGTAAAATAAGGTTTTGTAAATGCTAATTCCTAACTATATATGGTCTATAACCTATGTTTTTTTCAGTGAATATATATATATATTTATGTATTTATTAATCCAAAATCATTCCCCATGCACTGCAACACAAGTACGGGATACGGACTCCAAGATTTTTGCTTTGCTTAGTATTTCTTTCTTTACTTTACATGAGAGGATGATGTGTTTCGCCCACCACACTGGGCTTGCTCACATCTGATATATGTATGTATAATATATATATTATAGGACTATTGAATTTTATTTTTTAATGATCTGAGAGCATGGATTTCCCTAAAAAATTGATTAATCCCTACATATCTCTCTGCCTGTATGATGTTACAATTGAGAAGGAGAAGGCACAACTCAATTTTAAGTATATTTCTGCAGAATCATCAACATGTTTACCCTTGACACAGAGGTCGCCTGCCCTTATTTTTCCAAGACCCTGTGAAAGTGTCAAGACATCAGATATAAACATCAGCAAGACGCTTGTTGCAACATCAATCTGGAACAAGTGCCTCGTTATCTCAATTCCAAGGTCAAGCAATAACAATAGCCAAAGCTGAGCAGTCTGAATTGATATATGTTTACCTTATTTGTTTATAACAATACGTCTTAGACTAGTATCTTAATGCTCATTGGTTACTTCCCTATTTTTATGATTAATTAATTATCGAAACTAATGAAATAGTAGTGTTTGAATGTTATACCTATTTAATCTAACTGCTTTTTTTATTTAGTAGTGAGGAACTAAGACTCCTTGCCCATTTGCATTGTTTATGTGATAATGAGTCCCTTGTGAACAATTGTTTTTGGCTGCATTGGTTATACCAAACATTCCTAGGGTGACTTTGGAAACTCCATCGTAGAAAAGATGTAGCATAGAAGGACTACCACTTGACCGCTTGCCAGGAGAGGTCCTTCAACCCAGAGTATCACACAAGACAGTGCCAAATTTATTCTAACTACCAGAGATGCTGCTATATCACATTTTCTACTGAAAGCTGACATTGAGCCTAAGTCTGGGGGGAGCTGATGCTGATTCAGTGTAGCTTTTCCTTTTGCATGGAACATGGCCTTCCTGACTACTGGTGCTTACAGCGCTTGCCGGTAAACAGGTATGCAGTGTGCTGATTCTCTCTAAGAAACTCTAGATGCAAGTTATACTACTTCATGCTCCCCTAGCGTAGCACATAGATGTAGGTATCAAGGTGTTAGGTCTTTAAATTACATTTTAGCCATGGAAGCAATGTTCATTTAATTCTTGATCGCAGCATGCATTTGTGCTGTTTTAATTACATTATGTGTGGTTGTTTTCAATGTGCCAATCATCAGGGTGCATTAGTTGAAAAAAAAAACATGCTTTTTAGTGCAGCTTGTGAATGTGGTATTGACAACGATATAGGTTTGTTTCCAATCCCCATGGTGCCCCTAGATTCCTGTTAAGGGACCGTTAGTAAATGAAAAACCTTTACACGACTATGTATTGAATGGGGTTCTGCAGGCATATAAAAACATGTTTTTCACATTCAAGCATTGGTGCTGTGAACTAAGTTCCCTTGTGTCACTCATGGGTTTGAAAACAAACCTTTTAGAGCAGAGCCAAAACCACAGTTTTTGCAACAAAAGCTGAGTTTGACAGAGAGGATAACCAAAACCCTTGCCTGCTTCAGTTTTCTGTCGGAAAGCCTGCCTGTATATACAGGCTTGAACAGAGGGTAATGATAAATGAATGCTTATTTGGAAAAACAAATATAGATGATTCAGGCCTATTGCCTTTGTCATAACTTTTCATAATGAACAGCTAGGACCTATGACACCTGACACAACTTTTCCCAATGAACCAATGAACTTATCCAGCTTACAGACTTTATCAATGGTTTGTTACCACAACCAGGTGTGTTGTAATGATCATAATAGGTCAAATGCAAGGACTCATTTTCAGCATAATATATAGTACCCAGGTCCCAGTGATTCCGGGTTTACCCTTTTGTGTAACCCTCATTTTCAGCATAAGCATATAACTTCTGTCCAACCAAATACCCATCATGGAGAAAGGACTGACTATCTAGGCTGACAGAACTCATCTGCCACGCAGATCCTTTTCTGGTTGAACTAATATATATTTGTGTGCCTTATATAAGCACAATATTGGTGAAGATTGAAGTTTGTGGTCATCAAATAATACATGGGCTGCATCACATAAAACATCTTAGCTTGCTTTTGTTATTACTTGTCATTTATAATGTGTGCCTCTGCCACACATGTGCTCTTGTAGTTCTGCTGCCTTGTTCAATTGGTTTCAAGTCAGACCAATATTGTATTGGTTACATACAGAGTATGATTGTCCATTCTGTGGCTGGGTACAAACCGAAGATTGTCTTCTTTAGAGTAGTGTATTGGTGAAAAATTACTGTGAATACTGATGTGTTTGATGATTTGATGCGAGCCATGGGATTTGCATAGAACTCTTCAGAGAACTAACAGAGCTAAAGATTTGCGGAGGTCACCATCATGTAAGATAGTGAATAGGTGGATGAAGGATGAGTAATAATTGCAGCTGATAATCCTAGTAATCTGATTTATTGATTGAATTGGTTTTTGGAAGTATGGTAGAAGCTGATAGTTATCTACCTTTCACAAGCATAATTCTAGAAGGTTGCCTATAAAATTAGGATGGCCTGGTGATCAGTTATATAGGTAATAATATGTTAAGAGGTGGCTAACAGGAAATTGTCTTGCCAGGAAGGGAGAACACATACAAGTGTGCCCTAATTTTGAAATGTTACTGAAGGTGGCTAAGATATTAACATACTTGAAAAAAGGGATAGAATCTCATAGATCAGTTGCACAAAAGAACTGGGCCAATATGGATTTTTCTGTGTTGCTGGACAAGTTCTGAGGTAAAAAAAGACATTGCCTATGACGTATGTGTAGGGGCAAATTACTTGAGATAAACTACTCAAGAACATGCACATGGAACATAAGGCTCACATTAACACATGTGATAATGCGCTTCCACATGGACACAGCTGCATGCAGACACCCTAGAGAGAAGAGGTGTAAAATGTGGCTTATACACCACCCCCAGGTGGTTTGTGCAGGCCATACCAGAAATTGTTGCAGAGGGGAGAATTAAGAAAGCTAATTTCACCTTGTTAGGTGATCTCAATCTACACTTTGGGGGCGATAGTGATGTAATTGTGGCCAGATTGGTACAAGATCTTGTGGCACTGCAGCTAATGCTGGACATTAAACCTCTGAAACACAGTTGAGGCCATCCTTTGGATCCAAACTATTCAAATATGACATATCTATCTACAAAAGACATGCCTACCATCTTATGTTCAAATCATTACCTTGTTCCGTTTTGATTTGACCTCCCTATAACAGTGCTGTGGAGACCCTCGCACCCAAGGTCAGATGGACACAGTACCAACTTGATATGGGTAAATGGATGACCTCTACGTAAGAATCCAATCCGATCATGGAGGGAGATACCAGAGAAATTAATATAAATTTTGAAAGATGGCTAATGGAGCCACTGAATCTCTTGGTCCCATGTAAACCTCAGAAATCTAATAACACTAGCGGCCGTGCTCTATTGGATACTCCTGAGCTCAGGAAACTCAAGAAAGAAGCAAAGTAAAGGAAAGAATCTGGAGGAAAGGTTATGATGTTGTGTGTCGATTTAGATACCGTATATAGATTTCCCGATTCCTGCCCTTATATAGGTACAATTCACATTGCCCTTACTTAGGCATAGAAATCAAGCCCTTATTTATGCATTGCTCATGCTAACCAAATACAGGCATGGTCAACTACATCGGTCTATCCACGTCACTACGAGTTCTTGGAAAACCAGACTCTTAAGTCTTTAGGACTTCCTCTTGCTTGGATATTGATTTCTCCAAGAACTCATTTATTATGCATGAACATCTATTCCTTAGGGGTTCATTAATGACGTGCCTATGCCCGATTTGTACGTCAATACTGGCATTCCTAAACACCTTAATGGTATAAATATACCTTCACTTATCATGGCAAACCACGGTTCAGCTGCCTACTTGCACAACGCGGCTCGCCACGGCAAGTTCGGAAGGAAGTCAAGTCCTCAACTGATGCACTCACCAGACGCTGTCATCCTCCTTGCAGAGAATCCCGCTCCAGTGTTTCTGCCTCCCCTTGCGGGGTGTTAGAGAAAGAGACCCGGAAAGAGGTTCCAACCTCACTCATTCTACGGAATGGAGCGGACTAGAACCTAGAGAAACTTTTGGCAACTCTTTGCTGAACTAGACTATAGCTAAACAGCACCTACCTCATCCCTCAGACTACTCTTAGGTTAGGTACACTGGGGTAGGATTATTTTGGAAGCACCAGATGAGTATTTTAGTCTGCGTTATTTATGTATGTATTTTTCTGAAGATATGTCATAGCTACAAGCCATGCTATTGCAGTATTATTTTATCTTACTGCTAACGCTGTACGTATTATACTTCACTTCTGTCTTACGATTGTAGCAGTTCATATCTCTTGCATGAGAAATAAGACTGTTCAATAAACCCTTTTTATTGAAACACCCATCTCCCTATTTCTGTGCAAACTCTGTAGAAACGAAGTATGCACGATTGACTGAGTGAAACTGTTATCTATTGTTTACACGATTCTGAGATTGATCCGATTCTAAAGGGAAACAAAGTTGTCATGTTTATGCGGTTGTCAGAAACTTATCCCTTCTTGTTTATTCGAAAAGTTTCTAGTGACCTCTGAGTTACCTGGCAAACACAAGTAATTAAGTTTAGTGTACTCGATAGAGACATACTGACCTCAGTGCTATGTCAAAAATATAGTGTATATAATTCCAATGCCCAGAGCATATCAGTGATATAGGAACTACACTACATGGCGCCCAACGGTTTAGTAAGGCATTAATTTAACGCTAGATACTGAAGTAACTCAGTCGTGCTTTTCTCAGAGACCCCTACTCATAATAATCCATAAGACATCTGGAGTGGGAGGGGATAATATCGGCCATAGCTGAGTAAGACGAAAATCCTTTGTATTAGCTTTTTGGTTTGTTCAACGTTGAAGGATACAGTGTTCCAAACTATTGTGCACCTTATCTTTGTTCCCTTGAAACTTGCTCTGCCATTTTCATTAAACAATGTCTAATAACGACAATAACATCAAAACCGGTGGAGCTACGGCTGACCAAGCCGAAGCAGCTTTCAATTTTACAGGTTTTGATGAACCCGAGGAGAATGCTATATTCATTCCTGTTAACGTAAGGAGACCAATCACTCTAAAACCTATAAGACATGGTCTAACACCAAGAGGTGGTAGAGCAGTTTTTGTGATAGAGGCACAAGAATCTTACCAGACAGAGGTATTCTACTCATGGATAGTATTCCCAGAATCAAATCCAATAACAGGAGTGTTTCACTTCTACAAAGAAGATGAACCACCTGAGGAATATATTGTTTTCTAGGATATATAAATTCCACTCACATACCAGGATCATGATCTCTGCTTTAAAGGCGCCCTAAGACATTTAAATCACATTACCAGACTCTGTCCACTAGGTAGACCAGGAGCAACATGGATGATTTTAGCCAGCTATACACCACATCCTGAAATTGAGGAAATGACAGATGTAGAATTACTTGCTCAACTCAAAGAGTAAATAAAAATGGATAGACAATTTGTTCAATATGTCATGCGGACCTTCACAGTCCAACCAACAATAGCCATTCCAAGGCAAACCACTCACCAGGAGAAAGCGCTAAAAATCACACCACAGACTTTACATGCAACATGGGTACAATGCCCACAAAACGTGAATAAATTCCGTTCTGGATAGCTCAAAAATGTACTTACATCAAAGCGGTATTTCCTAATATCAGCCCTTGTGAGAAACATAGAATTCTAGCGATCTGTTCGCCAACGGGGATAACACCACATCTGGAAGACTGCACCACTTGTGGCACAGTCTTCGCTGATACCTACACTAGAACACATGGTGTTCCATCTATGGCGTAATACCCAACGTCCCGAAACAGATTCAAAATGAATACGGGGCAGAGCCTGCTCTGAATTTATGTATGAAATTACTGAAACATTTTAACTAGGTCTCAACAATATTATTGTCTAATATTAAAGGAGAAGCAGCATCGGTGGCAATCTGCCAGAAATTAAGGGAATTTTTAATGTAACAGAACAATCATAAGAACTAGCCAGAATAATTGAAGAATCCTACGAAGAATTAGGCAGAGACAGTTTGGGTGGGAAACCAGCTAAACCACGACTGTCTGAAAGTCCTGAAAATGCCTTTACTAAACACAATCCTACCTCTTCTAAAAAGAAGTGGGAAAATAACAAACAACATTCAAAAGAGAAAAATTCTCAATCCCGAGGTAGGTCTCCTCAAAAGGAGCCTTCTGAAAGGAGGAACAACCTCAGGAATAGGGATAATTTTAGAACACCTGACAGGTATCAAGACACTGATACACATTCCTCTCGTACCTTTCAGATATCGTCACAGACATCAGAAAGAAGAGGACGGTCAGATGAAAAAGAAGAACAAGTGAAGTCCAAAGACGATCAACAAGTTCAGAAAAACAAAACCTCAATTCTCCAAGAAGAAAGTAGCAGGTCTAAAGATCAGACTTGCTGTGGATCCTGAGAACACAGCTCAAGAACAGAGAATGGGCTCAGACAATGTTGGACAGGGCAACAGAAGTAGCAATAGCTCGCCAGAACCTGAACGGACTTCTGGAGATAGTGGACCTGAATGAAGACATTCAAGTTGAGACTGCAGACACTAGGGTTAGTTCTCCACAAAGGTTTTATGAACTAATACTCCGGATGGAGGGAGACATACTGAGAAAAGTGACTCTCTTTTGGGAGCGACTTTCAAAGGGTTAGGATATACTTCTAGCAGAACGGGACTGGCCACCAGAATTTGTCAGAGAGTGCCCACATGGCGAAGACATCATTATTCCAGCCTTCTCCAACCATGTTCCAGTACATTTAAAATATACTTATGCCAGGAAATGGGCAGTTTCCCAAGCCCCAGCATTATATAAAAATAATGTAGGATGGGATGAGTACTCACCTCACCACACAATCCGTTTACAAAATCAACCAACTGCACAAAGGCAGTATCCAATTAAGCAAGAAGCTAAAAAACAGGTCATGGAGATCTTAGATCAACTTAAATACCAAGGGGTGATTGAAACATGCACCTCATCAATGAACAATCCTTTGTTTCTTTTTTACAAACCAGACAATTCATATCGTCTAGTTTTGGATTACAGACACCTAAACTCTTTTTGGAAAGCATTTGCAGTGCAAAATGCATACAGTACAGCATTATTGAATAACATTGTGCGTAAAAAATAAAAAATATAAAACCACATTAGATATTTCTAACGGTTTCTTTTGTCAAAACATTGCACCTGAAAGCAGGTATTTGACCGCTTTCTCAATAATGTGGACCCATCATCAATTCTGTCGTCTCCCTCAAGGATTCAAGAATAGTCCAGGGTTATTCTCAGCAAGGGTAACAGAGTTACTACAAATTAATTCGTAGAGAGGGTTAAACCTCTCTACGAATTAATCAAACCTGATTTTCAAACCACACATTAGACACAGGGACACACAGATATCCTGCGTTCACTTCAAGCTGACATGTTAGAAACAAAACACTTACAAACACGCATAAATGTACGCAACTTAGTGATCCGAATCAATCCAGGTCAATGCGGATTCACCTACTTGACTTTTAACGGAGGTGAAAAAGTACCAATGGCATACAAATCACATTTTTACACATAAGCAGAAATTAAATTTACATCGACAGAATAAATTCTGACAGCAGTTCAAACCGCTGTAGCAAAAGAAAGAGCCCTAGCACAGGGCAAATGCATTATGGTCGTAACACCTGTACCAGCCTTAGAGGCAGTTACAAAAGCGAGCTTTCCAAATGCAAAAGCTTTACATCCAAGATGGATACAATGGGTTAATTCTCTTGCTGCAACTGACCTTGAATATGGAAATTCGGACCTATGGTCACAAAAACGTAATCTCTAGGAGATTTCACAGCACAGCGAGCTGAAGTACAAGCATTCATAATGGCACTTGAAAATACGATCGCGAATACCCAACACTCATAGTGTGCGATTCCCTTTACTGTGTTCAATCTTACAATGAACAGTTACAGAATTGGCTTCAAAACGGTTTCAAAAATGCAAAAGGTGGCACAATTAGGCATAAAAAGCTTTGGGAACAAGTAGTTCAGTTGCGAAACGGACTACAAAAGACTCACGTGATACACACGCTGAGTCATCAACGTGATGGCATCCACGTTGAAGGGAATTCATTGGCTGATGGAGCCACGAAGGGAGCTGTGCAAACAACTTCCGTAGCTGCCGTCACTCATTCAAAAATAAAAATAGACAGTGAAATAATACTGGCTGTCAATGCTTTAAGCAAAGGCAGTGGTGCAGCGTTACCTAAAAAGTTTCCACTCAAATACTCATACATAATTAATGCGAATAGCGTTCCATTTGCTCGAATCCCTGGAGGGGGGGATCGGGTAATTCCAAACATGGAATGTAGGATAGCTTTGATTTATGAAGCACATCTGGGAGAGGGTCTGATACATCAGGGTATCTCAAGAACAATTTTGGCATTAAAAGACATGTACTGGTGGCCAGGGATGAATGCACATATTCACATCTTCGTCATTAACTGCATAAACTGCAATAGAGATCGCAACACAGAACGCCACCAGATACCTGATTACAGCATAGCCAGCCCAGCACAGACACTATTGTTAGACAGCATTAGACTATCTACGTGCAGGCATCCCTCTGGACAAATGCATTCCCACAAACACTAAATCAAGGTTCCTTTGGATGTGGCCTCAGCGCTCGGCTGACGCTCAAACTGTTATGAGAGATTTGCGAGTCTTTATTGGCACATACGCAATAGGCACACTTCACTCTGACCAGGGCCCTGCGTTTAGCTTTCGAGCTTACAAAGAAGTAATGGCCAGTTTGGGCCTAGCATTGCGGTGTTCTTCTCCATTTCATCCTGAGGGAAATGATGCTGTGGAAAGAAAAAAACAGGACATAAAGCAGTCTATACCAGCTAGGGTATTAGGTTTCGGTGATGGGTGGGTCAAACATCTTTATGGGGTCCAACGTGCATTAAACAATTTTCCAATAAGTTCTCTAGGGGGTGTCACTCCATATGAGGTCCTATTTGGGACTGGAATGTTGGTTCCGGACCTTTATTGTCATGGAACAGTGGTGGAAAATAAGAAATTTGATATCAAAGATTGTTTGGCTGTTTTACAGGACTTAAATGAACTAAGATCGAAACAAAGCAACGTACTCCTGAAGCCTACCACCACTGGGGAAAAAACAACCGTCTCAGCAAGGCCTGTCTGGATCCCAAAGCTTGGTGATCTAGTCAGAGAAAAGATTGCGGACAAGAAGGAATTTGGGCCTTCTTCCCAGACAACCAGTACCTGTACTAGCAATCAGGGATTAAGAAAAGCACTACTGCCGCCCCCTGCTGGTAAAAATAAGAAACGATTTGTATCCATCGACCTGATCAAACCATGCTATGTGGCCGATACTAAGCAGTAGGCCAAGTGGACTCCAACAATGTAGCAGACACACTCCTCTAGCTACAATCCAAGAGGTTCAAACCGAGAGACTCATCACCTTTGAAGATTCTAGAGTGAGAAATGAAGGACTAAGCAACAAAGCTATGGAACTTGTCCCTCTTGAGACCCAAATAACAGTTCACCCTGATACACCTGTCTACAACAAAGTAACAAGTGATCAACTGGTTCCAGAGATTTTAACGAATCCTGATGCAATTCCAACCATTGACAGAACTGCTTCTGGCTATTTCATTAACTTAGATACATTTTCCAAGGATCCCAGTGAACCTGAAATGACACCAGCACAAAGAACTTAAAACAAGCTACAGACCTTTTTCATCTCCTGAAAAAGACTTATCTGGTTTCACCGTGGATTGAACTATGGATTGTTTTTGGAATATTCTTATTCCTACTTTGGTTAGCTCTGGTAATTTCTCTGGGAAAGCTGATAAATGGAAGATATATCCAAACGGACACAGCAAGTAAAAAAGTGAACTTACTTCTCCAGCCACACAAGTCATCCCATCGTGAACAAAGAGACTTATCAGCAGTGAACATCACAGCCGTTCCTATACCAGACTGTTTAGCGTTGGATAGAGCCCTAAACATCCCATGGGTGAGATACGTTAAGGTACAACTTACACAAGCGGGTCATCCTGAGCTTTTCTCTCCCCAGAATTTAGTACAAAAGAGGACCTTAATACAGTAAAAAGTACCTTGATTAGTATGTATACATCAGAAAGGGAAGAAACTGAACTAAAGAAGCCACTTGTTAGAAAGAATTTTACGCTAATGACTGCCCAGGGCATTGAACCATATCTCAATTTAGTAACCAGACCATTTCACTGTTTTCTTTTAATCAGATTTCGTTTTAATATTATTCATTTAATGCTCGGTCATTATCCTAATTGGGATACACCAGAGAATGCAAAACCCTGTGACTGTGATCATTTTTCTCTACAGGACATGTTACATTTTATTATGTTCTGTGATCACTACACTAAGATCAGGAAAAAATACTTGCTACCAATTTTGCGCGAGGCAGACTTTGTACAGGTCAGGCCAGCACTTATGTACTTGCAACTCTTACCTAGTGCAAGAGTAACATTTCACGTAGCAAATTTTTTAGTCGCAGGAGTCCGCATTAATAAGAATCGCCTAAACTCAAAGTCTATATTAACTAATGTCTGATCATTTTTAGTATACAAGATGTTTTTATAACTTTTTAACTTTTTGATATTTCTTATATGTATTAACCCCATGAAATATGGCCGTATGAACTTTTTACTCTTTTTGATTAACGTACTGTGCTTGTAATGATGAAATGTATTATGTGTCCATCCTTTTTTGATTTTTATTAATCAAATAAAGAAATTTGACTGACTGACTGACTATACCAGATAGTATAGTTTGGGACAGAGCTGAATATGACATTTTTAGCCCGTCAGAGCTTTTGAAGATTCCACACTTATACAAGATTTCATTAAGAGACTTAATTACCTCTAGTACCTTTTCTGATGATTCGGAATTCGAGACTGTTAATAACATGATGTCTGATCTAGAAATGTCTGCAGTATTCACAAATCATGAATATTTAGAGGGTTCATCAGACTATGAACAAATGTATTGTTATAATCATTATAGTCACCATTTCGTGCACAAATCTGCAATGCCTAGAAATGTATTTACATATAACCAATGGGAACATTGTCCTACACCTCCAAAGGGTTGCTCAAAAACTGTTGCTATGAAATTTCCATATTTTTAAGGGTTCAATGTATCCAATGCTAAATCATTTTACTTTAAAAATGTGAACAAAACAGGAACGAAAAATATGTTAACCAATACAAAACAGATTTATTCTGCAGCCTTTATTGCCCAACAGTCTAGACAGCGTTTCGACTTTTGGAAAGGCAACATTGAGACAAAAACTGTCTGGGGTACAAAAGATTGCCAAGTCCAGGGGGTTGAAGTTTTGTTTAGAGCCTGTATCATCCCTAGGCAAATTATGTTTTTGAATGACACTGTCCAACAAACGTCTTGCCTTGGGCTAACCAAGATCAAAGACATGAACCCACCGACCATACCTATACCTGCAAGGAGGTCGACGTACATAATATTTTGCATCACAACGGAACAGATCCAGAATGGAAAAAATGGTTGCTCTGGCCCACAGACACAAACAACTGTCAAGATCGATTTCTGAACAAAACACAAGGTTTTAAAATCAGCCGGCCAGACCCAAGATATGTTCAAAGACAGCATCCAGGGGTAGTAACAACATACACTGTAGGAAATCTCTGCCTTGATTGGCTACAGAAAGCTACACAACAGGATGTAAAACAGCACTTATCTTTACTTAAAGAAGGTGCAGACCTGAGGGAATTCTTGCTAGGTCCAAGAAAACTGCATCAAAATTGTTTCATATATGCCGGTATCTATGCTGCTTAAAACTAAATATGGAAGATTACCCAAGCAGAGACTGCAGAACGAATACGAGAAATTGATTGTAATAATTTAGAGAAGTCTCTCTCTGCAGCAGACAATGGGTTAACAACTCTGTCGTCCAGGATATATTCATTAAACAGCATTGATTGTGTCTTCTGCCATAGATATCATGGAACAAGACTTGGTTATGTTACAAGATGGTCAGTCTCAACTACGATCTATCATGCTATTAGGCTGGACGCTTCAAAACTTGCATGCAGGCTACGTGCCTTGGTGTTTAATCAACACAACGTCACTGTTTTCAAAATTCAATGTCACTGATAAACAGATCAAACTGGTACAAAGGGGAGCAGACTATACGGTGCTGAGCATTGAAAAACTGGAAAAATTAGCATTCACAGTGGCAGAGAAACCAGCTACTGAGTGGATCATACATGATAAAATTACTCTGCCTGTTACAATTTTCCATTTTCAGTATTGCCTAAAAAATATACCAGCAGGCAAATATGAAAGGTTGGGTAAAGAATACATCAAGACATCCTGGAATTTACCATACACACACAGATGTTGGAGTTGGGGGCGTGAAGTATTTCTTAGCGGTTCTATCTGTGAAAACACACTAAGCAGTTCTCTCCTTTGTCAGGGTATTAACTTACATGGGGCCTGCGATAGTTCCACTATAAACTTATCCTGTCACCTGCATGGTTCACCAGCTGCAATGATTAATCCAATTTTTGGACTACTTTCTAATGGAAGTTACCTCATGTTGAATGATCACAGCTGCTGTGGCATGTTGCCAGATATCCCATATTTAGTGACTGTTTCATCCAGGGTCACTTGCTGTATGCAAGTATTGTTTCCACAAACCAAGACAGCCATGGAGTCACCATTATGGCCTTCACTGAACTTATCTTCTATACGAATTGATACTCTAAGCAGAATGAAAGCCATTCTTTTGCAACAAACTGTGTCACTGACCTTGGCCAAAGAAACCTATAATCTACAAGTAGCAAGGACTTCTGCCGAGATACATGCCCTTTTGAATACTAACTGCCCTATACATTTCTCAGAAATGTTGGAACGTATCTTAAACATGTCTGATTCGAGTGGTATTGTACATATATTTAACAACGTGTGTTCAGGACTGTTAACACCTTTTCAAGCAGTCCAAACTTTGTGCACTCTGTGTTTGGCGGACTGCCGCTCATTCTAGCACTTGTTGCAGGGATCCTATTTTTGCTCCTACTGCTACGATATGACAAGCCAAATCACCAGCGTCACTCCAGGCACCATAGAGAGAGCTCTATTGGAGATGAAGTGTCGTGAGCGCATCGTCCAAATTTTCGGTTTACCACATCTACCAGAATTAAATACCACATGGTTTCTGTCATTCAGACCAATCTGGCAAGATCGCATCTTACCTGTTCTATGCTGCCTGCTTTGAGGTGAAGAATGTGTGCTAGAGATCTGTCTAACACTTCCATCAGTCATGCCTGTGGATGTCGATACTCTGCTGGACCCTGTAATGGCCCATGCTCTGTGTAGTCCCAGTGGCTACCAATTCTGATGACGGCATTCATTGAGATCTCACAGATGCAAATTGCTGCTGCTGGGGTACAGGAGGAAATAACAGGCACACATGTATCATCAGATACGAACATTGCTGATGTGACCAGTGATGAAGGCGATGCTTCTCATCTATGTGCTGTTAGTTTTCTAAACGAGGTGATCCAACAATGGTAAACAACTTTTTATCTACAGACATAGAAGATTTTGTTTTTTCTCCAAACCCTAACACTGACTTTTGATTTTGGCACACAGTGTTGCGAGAGACCTTGAATTTGACCTTCATTTTTTAAAAACAAGGGACTAACTTTGGCACTTTTTCCTATGATGAATTTTTTTCTCTCCAAATTTGTATTTTTCATTTTTTGGCACAAGTAATCTGCTCATAGTAGAACTATTCATGGAGAACAGAATTATTTGAATACTTCCAGAGACAATATATGGCCTTGTCCAAAACCAATGTTTATGTAATCTGTTATGAAATGGCTTGGCCCTTTTTTCTTCTGTATTTACAAGCCATTTCATTATGTATATATGTTTTGTAGTTCATTCATGTAGGATTCAAATGTTACATATGCTTAGAATGAAGCATTGCTTTATTGTGTACAGCAAACACTTTTAAATGCATTTTTTATAAATATGTTTTGGACATGTTTTTAGCAAATCATGCGATACACTATTTTGAGATATGTTTAACATATTTAGGATTTAGTAATGTCGTTCATACGAAAGTGGAGTGGGTGTTGTTTGTCAATCTAGATACCGTATATAGATTTCCCGAATCCTGCCCTTATATAGGTACAATTCACATTGCCCTTATTTAGGCATAAAAATCCAGCCCTTATTTAGGCATTGCTCATGCTAACCAAATACAGGCATGGTCAACTACATCCGTCTATCCACGTCACAACGAGTTCTTGGAAAACCAGACTCTTAAGCATTTAGTACTTCCTCTTGCTTGGATATTGATTTCTCCAAGAACTCATTTATTATGCATGAACAACTATTCCTTAGGGGTTCATTCATGACGTTCTTATGCCCGACTTGTACGTTAATATTGGCATTCCTAAACTCCTTCAAGGTATAAATATACCTTCACTTACCATGGCAAACCACGGTTCGTCTGCCTACTTGCAGGACGCGGTTCACCACGGCAAGTTCGGAAGGGAGTCAAGTCCCCAACTGACGCACTGACCAGACGCTGTCATCCTGAATCCAGCTCCAGTGTTTCTGACTCCCCTTGCGAGGTGTTAGAGATTGAGACCCGGAAAGAGATTCCAACCTTACTCATTCTAAGGTATGGAGCGGACTAGAACCTAGAGAAACCTTTGGCAACTCTTGGCTAAACTAGACTATAGCTAAACAGCACCTACTTTTTCCCTCATACCATTCTTAGGTCAGGTAAACTGGGGTAGGATTATTTTAGAAGCACCAGATGAGTATTTTAGCCTGTGTTATTTATGTATGTATTATTATGAATATCTGTCATATCTACAAGCCATGCTATTGCAGTATTATTTTATCTTACTGCTAACGCTGTACATATTATACTTCGCATTCTGTCTTACGATTGAAGCAGTTCATATCTTTTGCGTGAGAAATAAGACTTCAATTAACCCTTTTTTTTATTGAAAAGCCTGTCTCCCTATTTCTGTGTGAAATCTGTAGAAATTAAGCATGCACGAACGACTGAGGTAAACTGTTATCTATTGTTTCCACGATTCTGAGATTGTTCGGATTCAAAAGGGAAACAAAGTTGTCATGTTTATGCTGTTGTCAGAAACGAATCCCATCTTGTTTATTCGAGAAGTTTCTAGTGACCTCTGAGTTAGCTGGCACACACAAGTAATTAAGTTTGAGGTTCTCGATAGAGACATACTGCCCTCAGTCCTATGTCAAAACTACAGTGTATATTATTCCAATGCGCAGAGCCTATAAGGGATACAGGAACTACACTACAATGATATCCCTAACATATAGTATATAGGCAAGCTAAAAACACATACCAACAGAACATAAGACAGGCCAGGGTTTCCTATTTTTGTACTTGAATCAAAACTGCTAGTACATCATCTAAGGAGCTAAACAATAAAGTAAAGATTTATGAGAATGCCCACAACCTTGCCAGGTAACCCTCCCTCCATAGACCAATGTGAAATATTTGGGAATGCTGTCATTAACAAAATATAGCATACCTCATATTCTCTGCCAAGAATCACAGGGCAACCCCCCACTATATCTGAGGACCTAATAATGACATCCCAATTGCCCTCTTTCTTGATGTTTAATACTGAAGAATTTGGGACTATTTTAGCATCCATAAAATCAGGTTCACCATTAGATCCAGCCCTACCTGATGTGCTAATAAAAGCAGGTACATCATCCTACTAATCGTATTGAAGATCCTTAACAGTTCCTTGGCTTTTGGCATTGTTCCCCCTACTGGGAAACATGACATTGTCCAACCTTTGCTTAAGAAGCCTTCACCCTATCCGCTTCTGACCGAGAACTACAGTCCAAGTTCCTATCTGCTGATAGCAAGCGGAATTTTGGAGAAAAGTGTTCATAAGCATCTCCCCAGTTTTCTGGAAACCAATTCTATTCTCCATCCTACTCAAACAGGATTTAGGGCTGTAATCAGCACTGAGTTTGCTTTATTAGTAGCTATGGAAGAACTTCAAGCCATCTTGGATCATTGTGACTTAGCCGAAAGGAATATGCTGGATTTCAGTGCTGCTTTCCACATTGTCTCTCATCCCGCTCTTATCCAAAGACTGAAAGAAGAAGGCCATGCTCACAAGGAGGTCAAAGCTTTTCTGGTTAAAAGAAGCAATCAAGTTTGGGAGGAGTGTTTTTTTTTACCCACTCACTCCATCAAGTGTGTGTTCCACAGGGCTCTTCCTTAAGCCCAACCTTTTTCAATATATATGTTTGCCTGCTGGCAAGGATAGTGCAGGCACACAGCCTCGCTCTAGTCTCATATGTGGGTGATACTCAGCAGATTCTATTGCTCACCCATGAACTAAAGCAGGCATTTTGCCAATTGAATACAAGCCTCAAGAAAGTAATGGACTGGATGGCAGACAGCAGCCTCAAGCTTAATGGAGGTGCTGGTTGCCGGAAAAAAATATGTCAAGTTGAAATGAACTAGCATGGCTTGAATGCCTTGAAGAGCAACGTTCACCCTCCGAGACAATAAAAAGCCTTGGTTTCTGGTTAGATAATAAGTTGACCATGGAAACCAAAGCCAAGAAAGTGTCTGAAACTTGCTTTGGATTGCTAAAAACATTTTAAAAAATCATTTAGGCACTCCCACTGGCATCAAACAGAGTGGTTATACAGGGATTAATTAACTCTCGCCTTGATTATAGTAACTCTCTCTTCTTATAGAAGCCCTAAATACATCTTAAGATGTTTACAGGTTGATCAGAATCCCTTTTCAAAATCCCCAATTACTACCCTTCACTCCAGCCTTGGCTGTGCTGCATTGGCTCTCAATACAGAAAAGGACCCATTTTCAAGTCCTATGCTTGGCCCACCATCAATTCGCGGAAAAGGTCCCCCTCTCCTTTATCGACTTACTCTTAAAGTCTACATCCCTAGGATATCGTTACAATCAGATGACTTAATGTTGCTGACCATTCACAGGGTCAGAAAGGCCAGGTGTGGAGGCCGCACCTTTGCACTTTTGACCTGCAAGCTTAGTATTGACCTGCCAGTCAATCTTAGACCAGCTGTTTCAGAAACTGCCTGCAGCAAGCTTTTAAAAACAAAGGTACAAAAGGCACAGAAGCAGACCAAGGTCAAGCACATAAATTCTGTTAGTTTCAATTATGCGTGGGTGCAACTACTCCCGACACCCGCTGCCAAGAAATGCCTGAAATACAAAATGTCCACAAGAAAGGAAGGTGCACTCCAAAGAAAGGTCAGTTAAGCAGAAAGTTTTTTTTCAAAAGTTCTTCTCTTTATTCATGTTCGTTCTTTCATAAAAACGGCACAGCCAACGCGTTTCGTTCCCCTAGTGCCTAGCAGCTGCTGGATATCGGATGATAGGGAATACTGCGCCTCATTACCGGTTGCGGGGATGCGGGTCGTTTAATATACAGGCTACATACTGAAAGGGTGGACATCGCTTTACGTTGGGAGCAGCGCCCCCACCTCTTTCGGCTTCAGAGAGCCTTTTGGGGAGTACTGCGCCTTGTTTCAGGTGGCGGTGATGTTGTCTTTTTGACACATGGGTTACCCATTGACAGGACATATGCCGCCGCATATTGGGAGCGGCGCTTCCTCGGATTACTGAGCCATTTGGGTAACTGTGGAGAAGTGTGGCTCACTGGTTAGAGGAGGCAGACCTGGAAGCAGAGGTCAGCCTGGGACCAGGGTTCAATTCCCGGCTCGGCGGGGTCTTGAGTCCCAAAATGTCCATGGACTCGACAATTCTCGCTCCGGTGCCTACTCGATTCACGGGTTCACACTCTGCGACTCTGGGCAATAGCTTGCTTAATCTCCACAACGGCCCCTCGCGGCGGGATGCCTGGCTTTCACCTTGCGGATTCCCTGCCGGGGTTATCTCACAGGGGAATACCAGGACGGGTTCCCTAAGCAAGCGCTTAGAAACTGCTCAGTGATTTGCGCTATATAAATTCCTTTACATTTGATTCCACATAAAGTGCCCGACCTGAACCTCTCATATAGCATACCGACTTGTTAAATCTTTCTGGACAACTACCAAAAGGAGTGTACACTAGTACTTGGGGTATTTTACCCCTGAACTTTGCAACTCTTGTCTGAATACAGGGCCAGATAAGAGTTTGTCTATGAACTTGGACCACTATCTGTGATTTCGAGAACACTGAAAAATCCTGTCTATAAATTTGCGGTTCTTTGATCTGATCCTATATTGGAGGAATAGGAGGACTCTTTCGTTTGACTTTCAAATAAGGACACTGTTTTCTGAACTTCACTTGTGCTGATTCTCAGGACTAGTTATGAGGATTTCTTGTTGCACTGACTCTTGGATAACTTCTCAATACTAGAATTTAATGCCTAGGATGACCTAACCTTGGCGACGTGGTCTAGTGATGACACTCGTATTGGCTGTGCCGTTTTTATGAAAGAACAAACATGAATAAAGAGAAGAACTTTGGGGGAAAAAACTTTCCGCTTAACTGACATTTCTTTGGAGTGCACCTTCCTTTTCTTTGGACAGCTTTTAAAACCAAACATATTCTAGCAGTCATGTCTTCCATACTCGGCCAGGTCTACCCGGTGTGCCTCCCTCAGCGCTGGGAGGCCCTCTGGGGTAGCTGTGTGCTATACAAGAACACTTGAATAGACTAGAATAGAATAGAATTAAATAGAATAGAATAGTATAGGTTCCAGACGACCGTATCAATGCTGGGTTATATTTATTGGAATATTCATGTAAACTACATTTGCATACTTTGAATTTATATTAAAATAAGGCAATTAATTAGTAGCTATCATAAAGTCGTGGCACAGATTTGACCACCTGCACCGACTTCGGAATTCAGTTTAGACTTTGTGCAGCGGCACACACGTCCATTACAAACAAGCTGGATGTTGAAGCTGTACATCATTCATGTTTGATTTAGAAGAAGAGGCGCTAGCGTGACTTCCTGGTTTTTTGTGCAGGCATGCATATTATCCTCTGGCAAGGATGTAACCACTGACGTTGTAAAAGTTATGCTTTGCTTATATCTACTGTGGTGTCCACAAGAATTTAACTTGCCTTAGACATGAATTAAATTGTTTCATCTAATTATTTTGGAAAAAATACCTTCTTGCTTTGTGGCAGAGTGCACACAGTGATGATAGTGTAGCATACATTATGTCCTTAGATCATGACCATCTTTTTTTGTCATAGACAGATAACTGAGTGGACCAGATCAGTGACATGCTTTCAGATTAGCTATTCATTATGTCAATGTGGGCAGGGTTATTGAAATGTGTTGGTTTATCCGTTATTTAATGTCCCACAGACTGTATAATCAGCAGAATGGGCTGTTTGCTTGGCGTTCCATTTCTGTTTCCTGTTAGCATAGATGGGTATATTTGAGTTGAACTCAGAATGCCAAATACGTTTTTGCTGTTTTTGTGGACTTTGTCTTTGCTTAATCGACTCGAAAATATTTTACATAGCCACACTAAATGCCATTTGAAGTTTGTAATTGTGTAAAATTCTATTGCAAAAATTATGTATGAAATGTATTTTTTTGGTGTTCTGTGACCGGTTCGCCCTTGGACTTACTGAACAGGTTTTCCTTTCTTTATGCAAACGATTTGCGGGCTTTCCAAATATCTATTTTAGCATAAAAATACACTAACGTTATAATTTACAAAATGTTTGTTTTTACGTTCAGATTGCTGTATGTCCTGCTTTTAAGTACTTTGCCATGTTTCTGGAGTTCAAGAAAATAGTTTTTTTCCTATTGCTAAAATGACTATGCCCATCTAACTTTCATTAACTTTCAGTTTTCTACCTGGCTCAAGTGATGCTATTCTTCTGCCTGGAATGGGAAAACATGAAAGTGGTATTTTTCATTTGTACAATTCAACTACATTTGTTGACAATTTGTTTTCAGAAATGTCAATTTGCTATCTGTGAGATGGCGTCAATTCAACATCCAATTAAGTCTCCCATTATTTAACAGAATAGACAAATAAAAGGCAGCAGTTCCAGCAAATCTTAACAGTTTTAGCTATTAGACTGAAATAGTCTTTGAAAATACCATAATCGAGGAACAATGTAAAAGTCAAATTTATGTTTATTTGAGATTTTTTAATTAAATTCTGAGGCACTCCCATATAAAGTAGCACATTTCATATATTAGGTGAACTGAAAGATCAGATGTATTTTTGATTATATATTCTTTTTAAAATGTCACAGCTCCCATCAGTACAGCCTTCAAAATGCATAGGGGCAGATTTATGATGACTGGCGCATCCCCAGGGATGCGCCAGTCATCCTGCGCCGCTGCTCCGCCACCCATGATGCGCCGCATTTACAATGCGGCGCACCATGGGGCAAAAACGGCACAGATGCGTGACGCATCTGTGCCGCAAAGGTGGCGCATTGCTGGAGCTGTGTCGCAAGCGCGACGCAGCTCCAGCAAGGCTCGAGGGTGCCCCATCTCAACAATGCTGCGTCAAGACCTACGCCTGCTTCAAGCAGGCGCAGGGTTTTGACGCAGCATTGTTCTGAAAGTGACTGAGTGAAATCTCATAGATTTCACTCAGCCACTTTTAGGAGGCGTTCCTGCGCAGGAACGCCCCACCCTGCGCAGGAACGCCTCCTTTGGCGCAGGGCTTTACATGTGACGCATCTCCTAGATGCGTCACGTTGTAAATAGGGCGCATTGTTTGCGCCGCCGTTGCGTCAAATAAAGTGACGCACCGGCGGCGCAAGTCCGACATAAATCTGCCCCATAGTCTGGAAAATGTCTACAAAGGGCAAACTTAGAAAATGTTTCCCTCTAAACAAAAGGAAGGCCCTCATTCATGGGGATTTGTCACCTTGCTGCGCAGCCCTAGGCCAAAGGAAAAGGGCAGGAATACACCGTTTTAACCCAATATGGTGAATTCCTGTGCTTTTGCCCTGCGCTGACGCCGTTTCGAAAGCCTAGTTCCAACGCAGGCACCCTTGCACCATGGTGCCTGTTTCTTCGGTAGGATTTATTTTGTGCAGAAAGATGATCCTTCCTGCACAAAAACAACCCTGAGAGACGTTTTCCTCTTTCTGCAACACACATAGAAAGATGAAAAAACAAGAAGAAGCAGAGATATTTCTCCTCATTACGTCTCACCTCGGGAGGCATAAGGTTTTGTTGCATTTATGTAAATCTGGGAATGCGTTAAAAACCATGGGAGTTGCATGGGAACACCCACCACAATGCCTTGGAACCCCTCCCTTGCGCAGAGTAAGGCAACAAAGCGATTTGCACCGCATTGCCTTACTCATGTTTTATGCGGCCATTCAAAGCCATGCAAGGTGGCTTTATGTGGCTTCATAAATCTGACTCTGGGCCTTGCATCACCCATGTACCAATTTGAGTGCTGCAAACTTGAGTAAAGGCTCTCATAAATATGCCCCAAAGTATGCATGATTTAAAGAATATCATAAGAGGATGTCACCTTTAAAAGTATGTTACCCCCAGAAATCTGGGACTTTTACAAAACCATCGAACTTTTGTAAAACAATTATGAAAACAGGTTTTTGTGTCATATCTGAAATGGAATAAATCGTCTTCCTTCCATTTATTCTTTCACAAGCATCATATTGACACAAAAGTACAGCATTCAATTTGTTCATATTTGTTTCTGAAAACTGATTAAGTAAATGTAGTAACGTTTAAGTGTGTGAAGGATTTACCAATTGTTATGCATATTTTCTAAAAGAGTGTGCCTGAAGGAAAACTGGAGAAAATTGATGAAGTTCCTAAAAAAAGACTGTGTGGCTAATTTATAAGAGGCTTATTATGCCAGAGTATAATTTTTTGATGCTCTGGTGGAGCAAGCCTCTCAGTCATATCTATGAGGCCACTCAAAGTCACTTTGCATGTCTTTCCATCCCCTCATAGATATAGAGTAAGACAAAGCAGCGCAAGTCTCTGTGTTGCCTCACTCTTTCTTGGGCGTTGCAGTTGGTTGTCACACACAACACCCAAGGAGTTTGACGCTGCCCCAGATTTACTTAATCATGCAAAGCTGGGGCAATGCCTCCCCAGAGCAGGCATTCCCGCCAGCTCTGGGGAATGCCTGCTCTGGGGAGGCATTGCACATCGATAGCACAATCGAAGACATCTATTCACACCAGCAATCCTGTCATGGGAAAGTATAATTATTGTTCCTTTGCTTTCTTTCTTTCAGAAATTTTAAGACTACAAGTCCAGGTGGTATTCACTATTTATGCACCTGTGTAAGCGCTCGCGGAATATGCGCTTTTGTTGTGGTTAGTAGAACAACGGTAGGAGTGGAACAAGGTATCTGACATTTAATAAGCAAGGTCCTGAAGAATAGCCGAAAGGGGTAGGCTGGAAACATGTCGACCATTAGATATTCAGAACATTAATTCCATAAATCCTTATTTTTTCCCCTGTTTTTAACCATACCGACTAGGGGTCGGAATAAAGTAGCATTACCCACTAGCCAGATATTTTGAAAGAAAATACCTTCCTTTACTTCACTCCTTCCCTCCAAAATAACCTGCCTCTCATAGTCAAAAGCTCAGTGCTCCCACGTAGTTCGTCTGGTCGCAGCACGCCCTGTTCCGTAGCAGAACGGGAAGGACCATAGGATGAAGGATGCCACCATGGGGTAACCCTGGTGGGTGAGCGTTTTATGGAAAGCTTCATGTTTTTCCCATATGAAGGAACAATAATTTCCCCATATAATACTGGCCTTGGAGGGTGGCCCCAGCCTGTATCCTCTAACTCCCCCATTTCTTTGTATACATATCTAAGAGCGAGTCACCAAGTGCTGAGAATGTGTCACCCCCGTATCCCAGGGGGTGCATACACTGAGCCCAGTTTAATAGTGTGTCTCTCCCACGGCCTGTTTGGAGTACGCACCTACCCGAGGGGTCGTCCCAGGTATGACTTGGCGAATATGGTGTTACAGTCCTTAGCAAGATACCTGTTCCTCGTGATCCTGAGGTGTAGCCCACATGCGTGACCAGAGTGTATCCCCCTATATCCAGGGCCCTACAGTGTTGACCCTTCAGGTGAGTTTCCAGTAGGAGGACTAGGTCAGGGGCATGTTGTTTAATATATTGCAACACCAAGGTGCGTTTTATTCTGGAGCTCAGGCGTTGACTTTCCAGGACATCATTTTAAATTTCAAGAGATTGGGCACTTCCATAGTGTGTTGGTCTGGTTGGTGTCACTGGTCCAACCACTTCACCTCCCCCGTTGCCTAGATGTCACCGCTCAGTCTTTCACTCTTGCCCCTTTTTTAAATCTTTTTTTGGGTGGGTGGAATGTTGAGACTGGTTGGGGAACCTTGAGGTTCACTTTTTCTTCAACTTCGATGAGCATTTATTTATTACTGGACATTGGTTGGGGTTAGGGAGAGGGGTGGTCAGGTGTTGTGGGTTTTTCTTCTAGTTTATACTTGTTAGGGTAATAGATTTATAGTTTTCCAATACACATGATGCAAATCTTTTGTGGGGGGGTTACTCTTTTATGTCACCTTGTTTGTTTCTTCCTTTTGCTGCAGGCCTGCATCCATTTTTTAAAAATCTGCCAATAGTGTAACACACTGACAGATAAATGCAGTACAGTACCCTCACTTGTCCTAGTACAGTCAGTCTCTCCTCCTAGTCTATGCATTGTGCAACTAAAACCCCTTTGTAGTATTTAATGTACTCGGAAGGATGTGGGTGTGTGAATTAATTCATTTCCATAGTATATACATTATTGACTCCCCTACACTTCTCTTTTACCTGTGATTGATGTTTAGGTGAAGCAATGGCTACATGGTGATGATTTGGTTTCCTAAGGTGCTGTGGTGGGTGGTGGTAGCAATAGTAGACAGTTGCATTCGCAAAAAAAAGAAAATGAGACAGTCAGTCACCTGAGGGATTGTAGGGAACGAGTAGTAGAAGTACAGTAAGTAGTAAGTACACAAGAAGAAGACTGCCAAACAAGAAGAAAGTGATGATGATTGATATTGAAAGCAATGCTGAAGGAAAATAAAACATAATGGTGGTAGGGATATCCTAGTACAAAGTACAAGAAACTGAAGCAGTTGACTCGACCTTGTGTACAAGCGTAACCATTAGTGCTGGAAGGATGATAAATCGATGCCGGCAATTAATTAATAATGAGTTAATAATTATGTTCCTCTGGAAAAAAATAGAATAGTGATTGCTACTGAGAAATGCATGGGTGGTCACTGGGCAATCAAATATGTTAAAGCAGAAGAACAAGATCCTCACCCTGCCTAAAGTTAGTATTGCTTTCACCACATCCACCCCAGCAAGTGTGTGATCATTTATTGGTGTAGATTTAATTTAGTCACATCTCAATACAAGTCACACAGCCCGGGGAAAGAGGGTTAGGGTTTGATGAATGGCTCGTTAGGGGTATTTGAGGGAAAGGTTTGACAAAGGGCAGAAGTATAATATTATGCAATTGCCTTGGCTATTTGCCCTCAGAGAGACCCACATTACATACATTTTATTTTCTGTTGTACCAGGCTTCCTTTTAAAGCTAGCAAAGAAAATAAAAAAAGCTGTGGGTGCCAATTATAAGCAAGAGCAAATATAATAAACAAAAATACACACAGTCATATTGATTGAAGAGTAAAAATTTATCAAATTAATTAAAAGATGATGAATGATACTAAGTTACTATGTATGTTATGGTCAAATTGGGAAGTTGCATCTTGGGATTACTCTTGGTCCTCCTTTCCATGGACACTCCGTCCGTCAATCTTGGGTGCCACTGCCTGCCTGGCGGATGCGGATTCGTAAGGTAAGTGTGAGTTGTTTTTCCCAGTATAGCACAAGGTAAAGGTCACCCTGTGAGTGTAGATGGAAAAACAAAAAGGATATTGAAAAATCAAGGAGAAAGAAAATATATAAATTACGGAGGAGTGCAACAAGAACACTTTCAGAAGTGGCATGGCTAAATCATGTCTACTACTCAGTTTCCGGCATTAACCTACAGCAACAACTGGATAGAGCAGGCCCACGGCTCCCACCCAACCTCCTCTTAGCTTAGATTTTGAGCCAGACAGAGCAGACATATACATCAACATAGCCACATTCCAAATTAGGTAACTAAATCAATGCACTGCTGTCAGTTTTACCACTACACTCGCCTCCATCCCTACACAGACATGTAGATCTGTTGTGGTTCTTGTTGACTTGTTTACCTTTTAGGCCACTTCATGAAATGTCCTGAGTTATACCATCAATCATCTCTGATCCTACTGACTGACTGTGATGTGTATAGGATGGTTATCTTCATCATGGTGTCCAACTCTGTAGTGTACTGAGTCTGTCCAGCAAAAGATTCCAAATTAAAAAATGCAAAGGATCGGCCTGCAGTAGAAGTACAATTCTGTTATTAAGTAACAAGAAGGGAAATATTGACTTTAGTCTCTTTTTTTGTGTGTAGACTAAATAATACTAGTACACTTCATGCAAAACAACAACAAAACAAATACCAATCACAATGCATGCCATCCATCATTACCTGTTGTTCTTAAGGGGCGGACCCTCTCGGCCGGAAAGGAGGATAGCTATAGTCATGTTCTTTGGAGGGACTCTACGAGGCAGGCACACATTTCTTCTACTATTCTCCATCCAATGTCTGAGTTGAGGGAAATGGATTTAAGTTGAGTCAGGATGAAGCAGGACTCGCAGGAGTGGACTTACTTCTTTTATAAATGCACACAGTTGCAACTCCAATATGGCAATAAAAAGGATAAGGCGGTGGTGATGTATTTGTTGTGATTCGAATCAGAAAGACAGAGACTCACACAAATAATTAAAGTAAGGAAGGAAGAAAGTAACAAGTTGAAAGCCTAGTTGTCAGGGAAGTAGAGCTCGTCCTCAACTCTGGTGGTTCACCCGGAATTAGGTCATCTAACACACTAATTCCATGACCTAAGTCGCAGTATTCATCTTAAAGCTGCTGTTGCATGAGGGCTGCTTCAGCATTGGCCTGAGTGTCGACAACTTGCGCTCCCAGGAAGACTGGGAGTCTGTGCCTGCTCTCTCCAGCCCCAGAAACACAGCTGAGGCTGGAGAGAACTTCCCTGCACATGTGGGGTTTGGCCGGTCAGAGAGGCCGAACAAACACCTCATGTGCAGTGAAGGGAGTGCTCACCACTATCCCACCAGCAGTGTCATCCCCAGGACTCATCAGAGTCCTTGGGGCCAGTCCAGGGGATTGAAATAAAACTATATTAAAACAGGTTTAAAACACGTTTTATTAAGCTTTTATTTGGTGGTGGTGGTGGTGGTGGAGGAGGGGGGCTGCGCTCCTTCTCTCTAATGGAGTAGCCACTGCTGTCTTTAACCTGTCCAGCAAGAGGATCTCCAACAGGTCTGTTAGATTCTAATCACACTTTGAGTCCCATAAGAACACATTTGTGAAGGTTAAGACAGACGTGTCTATTTTTTTCTTTCTTGAATAGCAGAAGTTACATTTCATGGTAAGGGGAATCTACTTGATGTGACCGCCTAAAGGTATAGGTTTCCCTACAGAATGGCAGCCTGGTGGAAAACCTAAACGCCAATTACAAATAGAAATTTTCCCTGCTTTTTTCTGTGAAACTTCACTTCTATGCCCTAAGAGTGCAGCATATCCTCACTATAAAGAGGAGGCTAGTGCCTGAGGAATCTATACTAAGGAGTAGATTTACAATTTTTTTCTCCTAATTTGCTTTCCAGTGCAAAACTGGTTTCTCTTGAGAGTACCCTGAAAATAATGCAAATCAGCATGAAGCACTGCTTTGCGCTGCTTAGCACCAAGTGGACGTTACATGGATGGTGCATGGTTGTTCCCACGCTATTTCCTTTTCAAAGAATGCGTTAAGAGGAGAAATCTTTTTTTTCTTCTTTTTTTTCTGACTTTGCATGCATGCTGCACTGTGCAGCACACATACAAAGTAGGAAAAGTTTTAAAGTGTATCTAGCCATAGTAGTTTGTACAGGTAGGCTATCCTTCCTGTACAAAACCAATGGCAGACTCAGGAGAGAGGAGGTTGATAGACATATCTTTGTAGATATGGCTCTCTCCTGCTCCGTCTATGTCACACAACGCAGCAGAGCACAACATTTTTGCCTGCGCTGCAATCTGTGCCTTTTGTGCCTAAATGTTTTGATACATTTGACATCAAAAAAACATTGTCATAAGACTAACCTAAAAGATGGGATTTAGATCAAATTAAGCTCTCGGTAAACAGTCAATGTGTCAGGTCTACGGAAACAAGGCGACCTTGGTGACTAGTGCATTGTTTTTCCCACTCTGAGGTTTTTACACTAAATTCTAAGGCTGAAGGAGACCTGCATCAGATCTCATGTAGCCACACACAATACAACCTCGCCCTTCTAAAGATTTACATTTTCTGTTTGTAAATAACAAATGTTTGCCTTAGCTGAGCACCAAATATACCAACTAGTGAGCCATCAGGAATCTGCAGCAGAGATTGCCTATTTCCTCATCTAAGTACACCACCTAGTCTAACACAGTTTTTTTGCTTTCCATTTGTCATTGGAATATCTGCTATTGTTTTCGATACACCATGATATCTACATACAGTTTTATCCATTTTGAATCACTGTGGACTGGCTTGACAGCATAGCTGTTGACAAGCAATTACTCCAGCACATGTTTTCATTGGACAAAAATTATGTTCTTCCACAAAAAACTGCTTTCCATCCTCACAGCTGTGATGTTTTTGCTTATTTATCCATCTGCCTGAGGTTGAACTTTCAGGGGCACACAACATTGTAATGCTATTAAAGTGTCTTAGATAACCAGATCGTTAATGACGGTTTTCTCTATCAGTATCATAGTTGGTAGGAGAGCAGTCATTACCCTGCATAGATTTTTAGGCCTGGCTTAACAGTGCATTCATAAGTCAGATATATTGACTTTGACAATGCTTGCTGTACTCATTATATGTTCCTATTATATGTTCCTATGTCTGGAACATTTAGTTCCTTTTGTTGTTTTATATTTTTGCAAATGTGCCAATCGCATTTTCTTGGGGAAAGCTTGTCTGCCTGCTTCATGAATCTCTCTCAGAAATCTGATTTAGCATTAAGATTGTTATGCCTTGTAGGAGCTCAGTTACAGCTCACCTCAAGAAATTAGCATCTTTCACACTTACCTTAACAGTCACTTAACAATTAGTTGTCATACACAATCCATTTATGTGCATGAAATCCGTGCAAGAATAAGTGGCAATGAAAGCATTGCTTTGGCAGACTCATATAACTTATCCACAAATGAACACCAAAAACTGAGCCTTCAGAAAATTTCCAAGGAGCAACACGATATCTATAGGAGTTCTCCACTTTAGATATAAACTTCTCAGTAACACAGCATTACTATCTTACATTCTACCTACTGGCAATTGGTCCCACCAGGGTTTGGCAGAACAAGCTTCCGGCCTCAGTACGCACCCGGTCTGTGCAAGCAATAGCAGGGCTCCGCAGTGCAAGATCCCCTTTGATTTCTGCAAATATCCGTGCAGCGAAAAGGGAATCTCTTGAGCCAATTAATTGGTACTTGGAAAAAACATGTATGCTCAGAATCCGATAAATACAGTAATAGTTATTTACCAGTTTTCAATTTCAACTTTCTTTAGACTTCACCCACATTCTGCATTGCTATCTTAAGGGTAATCCTAGCCAAGTTTTTCTCCATCCTTCATACATTGCATATCATTTTAATGTGAAGGAGATTGAAAATAGAAATTGAGCTTTTATGGGGAGAACAGAAAAATAATGGGCACGATTATGGAAGTTTGGGAAGGGATAGGGATATTATTAAGGCTAAAGAAAAATGAGAGGCGAGTGACAGCTACAAAGTAGATGTTATTTTCCCAGGTGTGTCAGTAAGAACATCTGAATGGGAGACAGAGAGAACGTAAGGACATTTAAACAAACTCCCTCTCACATCTCTACCAATTGGAATATAGAAAATATCAGAGGAAGGATGTTGAAAAGCCAAAAGAACCAACATAAGGGCCTCTCAAACAGGAGGCTGTCTCTCTTTCGTGCATGTTTTCTTGTACAGAAGCTAGGAATATAGTAACTATGTTTCTCATCCCCTTTGGAGCTACTCTTTTGTGAAGCCTTATGTCATGAGAGGGTGTTTCTGCAATGATTCATATGTGTATCAATAGGTAGCAATGTCTTCAACTGACCTCTTCTGTATATTGTATGCTGCTATAGTTTTATTACGACTCTAATTTGTAAATTTTTAACTTGTCTGTTGTGTTTTTGTGCTTTTATGGATACAATGTTATCCGAATTTTGGGGACAAAGTCCGTCCGCCATCCTGTCGGAGGACGGGACCGAGCCTCGAATTAGGATGCACCCGCCACAGTGGTGGGTGCATCCCGCATTTTTAACATTGGGGCGGGCGGTGCTAAAAGCACCACCCGCCACAATGCTAAAAATGCCTGTTGTGCGTTTCAAAGCACAACATGACAGGCACCGCGTGGTGCCTGCCATGTTGTATATTGAAACGCAGGGGGGTACCATAGGTACCCCCATGTGCACCCCCCACCCCCCTTCACCCTGGGGGCCCGCAATGGGCCCCCAAAGCAAAGACTGTATGCCTTTTCGTGGCGGCATTGCCGCCACGGAAAGGCATTGCCCACAGCACATCCTAGTATGGCTGGCGGTGTCTGATAGACACCGCCACCATGTTAGACCTTTTCCGCCCGGTCGCAAGGCGACCACGGCGGAAAAGCGACGGACGGACTTTCCTTCCGCCGCGGTCCCCCCGCCATTGTAATATGGCAGGGGGAAAATAGGTGGCGGACGGGCATGGATGGCGGACGGATCGTCACCGCCTGCATGGCGGTGGCGATCCGTCCTAATCGGCCCCAAAGTGTCTTTGAACCTTGACCTCTTTAATCTCTTGCATATGAAGACTCATCCAATGCTTAATTCTCAAGGACTTTGGTATGAGCCAGTATGTCTTAACTCCTAGGGGAAGAGGTGGAAGGTCAGCACACCTTCTGTGGGACCATCATGGAATACTAGTGGAAAGACAGTTGATGAACTCATGGGTGTCTGTACTGGAAAAAAGCAGTCTTATTAAAATAAGTTTGGAGTTCATCAATGTACCCTCTTAGAGTTTCCAAAAGAGTTGCTTTTTCAGGTTATTACATTACTGCACCAATGCCGAAAAAAGGGAGTGGTATTTTTATTCAGTCAGTACAGGAGTGAGCATACTCCTTAGCTCACTGATTTGAATTGAGGAGTTTGTTGCAATGATACCAAAATGCATGGGGTGTCCTTTAATGAAAAGATGTTAAAGGACAGCCAAGCCAAAGCTTTAATTACTGTGATTACCTATTACCTTTAATAACCATGCAGGTTAAAATGTCAGTTGAAAGAGAATGAAAGTACTGCTTTTCGAATAAGCACTACAGGCACTAACATTGACGAAAACACGTTCCTCCTCATGGGAACATCAACATCTAATTCAAGGACATTGCTGGTGCTACAGAACTCCATGCCTTGTAGAGATAATATACCTTGGATTTCGCATGTGATGCATTGGCTGCCAGGATGATAGAATATTCATTTAAAAGTGTTGACCTTGGTGCATTACTCTATTTATGAATTGCACCATCATATTTAAAAATAGGGTGCAAATTTATGATCCAACTAAAGGCCTGAGGTAGAGATAGAAGCTTCTCAACATGTCACTACTATACGGAACTCATGGAGATATGTACAAGGAAGTGGCAGAGAGAGGTGTTAGCCTTCCTGGCTTAAAGCCTCTCTCCGCCACTTGGGAAATGAAAGGCAGCACCATATTTACAAGAATGTGGTGCAACCTTGTGTTTTCCCTTGTGATGGTGCTAAGTTTAGCAACTTAACACCAATGCAGGCACACTTGCACTATAGTGCAAGGGTGTCTCCATGCAGGGGAGGATTGTTTATGTACAGGATGGTGTCCCTTCCTGCATATAAGCAATCCTAAAATGCCATTTTGTAACTGTCATGTGTGCTACGCCGTGCAGCACATATGAGAGCCACAAAATGGCATTTTTTAAAGGATTGCTTATGTACAGGAAGGGAGACCTTCCTGTACATAAATGATCCACGGAATTTTGCTTTGCACACATTTTAATAATGCATTTCTCCTCGTTTTGCCAACTTAAGACCAGGTTTTTCCTGGCCTTAAGTTTGGCGCTGCCTTCTATGTATGCCAGTCTTGTACATAGGGGACAGCGTCAAAATCAATGGGTGTTGCGGTGCAACTCCCACCGCAACACCCACTGCTGACCTCTTTCACGCTAACCATAGTGTAAAATGGGGCTTTATTTACAAGGCACCGTTAAGCCACATTAAGTGGCTTAACGCTGCCTTGTGAATAAGGCTAAGCCCCTATCGCCATCACATCGTCTGTAAAAGTGAGGTTGTGGTGGCGATAGGGGCTTGTACATATGCCCCTCAATTTCTTCAACTATGCCTATATATTCACCCTGTCATAGTTAGGAAGGCTTTGAAATCGTTCTTTCCTAAATCGAGAGGTAGATTCCTCTTCCTGTGCTTTGATACTTCAGCATTGTGAGCTTGCTGCAAATAAAGATGATGACTTTCATGCATCCCAGGAAGAACTCTCTTCTAAGGTAATCTGATAGACCAGTCAACCCAGTGTAATAACTTTTGTTGATGCTGGATCTATGTGCTGATAAGTGTTTGTCATGACTGGCTTGTAAATCCTATGATTTTCAGAACTGTTGGATTTAAAGTGTTGTGTACAGCCAATTTGCATATAGAAGTGTCCAAAGTTAATGCAAATCTTCCGACATCTATAACTGGTTCACTGGCGAGCAACATAACTTCACCAATTTTCAGCTCACGTAGGGGGGACCTCCCATCATCATACTGTGAGGGACAACATTTATTTTAAACACCCTACAATATCACATGCTATTCTTTGAGACTTTAGCTTCAAGTTACCAGTCTAGAAGGAAGCACATGGAAAACTAGACTAGGAACATCCAAATATATAAGTACTGAAAGAAATGGAAAAACAAATGCACACTAAATTGATTGGGACATACCTTTAGCACATTTAAACTGAGGTTAGGAACGCAAAAAATGATTGAGGCTCAGGCTCATGAGACCGAATGCTCTAGAAAAGCACCTTCTAACAAGGTACAATTAAAAACAAGTTATCATTGTCTACATGAAAACGTTATACTATGATATGACACAACAAATTCTCTGATGTTGAGAATTTAATACATCTGCATGCTCCCTATGCTTATTATATCATATGCCCAAAAAATTAGATGGTGTGCAATTAGAAACCCCTTAATACACTGAAAGATCTGTTGGGAGAATGACATCAAAATCATTTTGACTGATATACATTATTATGCAGCTACTATTGGAAGTGAGTGAGACGTCTGCTGGGCAGTCAGCATGTGGAAAATATTACATAATTTTCATTTGGTGGCCTTATTGGATTAGTTTCCCTTCTTTATTTGTCATTAAGGGTGGTTTTAAGTTGTAATTAGTGGTACCTTTTTTCATGTATGAAAGTGTTTGTTTAAAAAAACATTACCATAAAGGTATGTTAACACTGTTTGCAGAAGCATATGCCCATTTACATTTAGATTGACCACAGCTAATGTACGTCTTCTTTTAAAAAGGCTACCATTGTTTGCTATCTTTCTCTGTAACGGATGTATGACATTACAACGCATGCTTTTACATCGCATGCCTTTACAACACTGTTTTTACAACGCATGCCTTTACAACGCATAGTGCTTTGGGGCGCTGGATAGTGAATAGTTTAATTTACTATTCCAACTCCAGTCCCCGTGGATAGTAGGGAAGGTGTTGGATAGTAAATTAAACCTATTCCCTATCCTAGAGCGCCCCCCAGCGCAGTGCGTTGTAATGGTTTGCGTTGAAAAAGTTGCGTCGTAAAGGCACTGCGTGGTAAAAGTTGCTTTGTTAAGGATGTTTCCCCTCTGTAACACATGAACATTTTATTTCTGAGTGAAGTGGTGTCCTCGTTAGCAAATGCAAATTTATTTTACTTTGTTTCCCTTATGAATAAATGTTTTCTTTGTTATAATCATGGAATGTTTTAACAAATAGCTGTTGCAAATGTGTTCTGCCCATTTTGCTTTGAAGCACCAGCTTTTTGAACCATTATTGTGGATTAGTCTCCCTACCTGAGGTTTACTCCCAGAAATGTCATGGCAAATTGGGCTGAGCATGTTTACTCCCAATTTTTAAGATAAGCCTGCTGTGATGGAGCTAAGTTAAGAGTTAATGGGCTGGGTACATGTGAACATGTGTGTGTGTGTGCACGTATGTGGGCTGCACATGGCAGACTACAGCCGTGTGCAGCCTGGTGGCTGCACACAGGTAACTTGCATTTGGCATTTTTCAACTGCACATTTTATCAGTGAAAATACCCTTTGACAGGCCTAGATCTTCCTTTTAAACAATATTAAGCCACCCATATATAGGCCTTATTGCCTATAAAGGCAGGGAGCATGAGATTTAAAAGTAGTACGTGTATAAATAAATATTGAAAGTGTCCGTACAGTGAAATATCTCCAAAAACGAATCTCAATGTAGCAAGGCTTGCTGGTGCAGTAGGGAATCATTGGCCTACACTGTTACATTTATTAAATTCTAAATTCAGGTTGGTAGTAGCTAGAAAAAAAGTCTTCCACACATTTGAATTGCAATTCAAAATCCTCTGTAATGGTAAGTTTGTACTTTAAATTATTATTTTAGAAATGTCACTTTTAGAAAGTGGCATTATCCTGCCTCAAGTTTCTTGGGCCTTTCTGGGAGCCTCCATCTTCCTGGGCTTGTGATGGCTCTCCTACAGGGAATTGTGTATTGGAGCAAGACAGGGGCCTTTTAGGATGTTGGTCGGTAAGCCTCCGACTGCTTTTTGAAGGCTTGCTGGCCAAAATCCTTGGTTTATACTCCGACTGCCTTAATACAAAGAAGGCGATCAGAGTTTAAACCGGCCAGTCAATCTGACGGGCTTCCGACTGGATCAAAGAGCCTGTCAGCCAATCGGAAGATGATCATGATCTCTAACAGATGACGTTTCTGCCATGGCGATTATGATGTCGGCTTCAGACTGACTTTCTATGTAGGGCTTTCGGACATGGAAAGCCTGTTGGAGATCAAATGTGGGGGCCCCTGGCAGGGCCCCCTTCCATTTCGCCGTATTCTTGTTGCTGGCCTGAAAATCTACGAGGTGCCTGCCACATGGTGCAGGGATTTCCACAAACTCCCATTTCTTGTGCTGCAGGCTGTTTGCACCTGCACTACAAGCTCACATAGGGAAATGGGAGTTTGTGATCACATCATGTGAGGTTGCATCGTAATTGCAGTTTGAGACCGCGGACCCGAGGTCGGTCAGTTCCAAAAGCGCAGAGATGTCGGTCGGAGGCAACTCCAACCGACATCCTGATCGGGTCCCACAGTGTACAAAGTGGCCTGGGTGTATAGAGAGTGGGTCTTTCTGACAGGATGACTAGCTGGGTTGTGCCATGCCTTGATTGAACTTCAAAGAGTCTCTCCCCAGCACACCAGCCTTATTTTGTCACTAGCCACACTGGATACAAACCAAGGGAAGAGGTGAGAACTGACTAGAACCTGTTTGAGGGTTAGACAAAGGGGCATCTCCCACCCACATGCTGGACTGGGCATGAACATGGCATTCTTAGACCATGAAGGAGAACAAGACTCAGAACTTGGACTGCATCGTCTGCAACATCATGGAGAGCAGGATGGACAAGACACCTGACACCCTGATAGGCTAAGGACTCAGTCTGCAGCTGACACCAAGACTATATGGATCTCTTGCCGGCCAGTGGCACTGACCCCTTCATATACTCTTGTGAACCAATTGGGGGAAGGCTCTACTGCTTCCAGATGCCCTGTAAGACATCCATGAGGCCATGGGGTCTGTGTAAGACATCGCAGAGCAGAAGGCTGGTGCAGGGAGCTAGTAAAACCAGCTACCCGCAGACTGCATTCTTTGGAGGCCAGGAGGCCTGCTGAATGTTCTAGGTGGCTAGTGGTTGCCACCAGGAGTAAAATGAGCCCAAGATCATTGAATTTGGACCAACTGGCCCAAGTTATGGCACTTTACAGACTGTGGCATTTGACCTTTCCAGCGGAACATTGGAGTGCATGGGGCTCTGCCACATTTCTGAAAAATATCTCCAGGGAAGGCCAGTGCAATGCAGTTGGTGTTTATGTGACACTAGACTTATAGCTTTGGCTGTGGACCCCATCCCTCAGTCAGGCAGTACAACAGTCGGGTCCAAGGACCCCATCCCCAGGACCCTGAACACATGCCAAAGGGGCTCAGCCACAAATGGATGCTTATAGGAAATTACTTCTTTTTGACATGGTCACCCCCACTTTTTCCTGGTACATGATGTGATTTAGACTAGAAGTGCACTGTGTTCCTACTAACCAGGTACCAGTGTCAGATCTCTTTCCGAAAACTGTACATTTGTTTCACCAATAGGCAATACCTTTAGCACCCTCTATAATTCCCTAGTAAACAGTACCCCTCGTACTAAGGACCTGAAGTACTAAAGAGGGCCCCCCAAGGGCTGCAGCACAAAGTGTGCCACCCTAAGGAAGCCCTCACTTAACTCATACAGGGCTGCCATCACAGGCTGCGTGTTTAGTTGCGGACAGAAGTGAAATCACAACCTGACACACATCACTGTGCCATGTCCCCTAATACTGCATGTAGTATTTGTAAACTACCCCAACAGCAAGTATGTGTATGTGAGGGCATACCTGGGCTGGTCAGTTCCATTACTGCCAGCGTAAGTGAACAGGGAAGTCAAGTTAGAATGTGTGCTGGATACTGCTGAAAAAGTGTGTGCCCGCTCCTTGATGAGTTACCTGAAAATCAGGATGTTTGTTATCAAACCTCTCGTATTCACACATCCACCTTGATTCCAGTGGTGGATCTGTGAATACATGAAAATAGAGGGCACCTTAGAGATGTCCACTGAAAACCTACCAGTCTCTGGTGTGTTGGCTGACGGGTTTCTCCCAGCCTGCCACCCAAGACAGATTTCTGACTTCCCATGGTGAGGGCTATTGCTCGCAGGAGGTCAGAAACAATGCCTGAACGGGAAGAGGTTGTTCACACTCCCTACTTCAGGATGACCTACTGATTGCACTCCTAGGCTGGCAAGCTTCAAAGAATCTCCTGCATTTGAAATGGAATTCTGGCTTCCCTCACAGTTGGAGGCCAACCCCCCTTTAGTTAGTCAGGTAGGCGCGTGCCATCCCCAGGCTAGTACCATCCCTAAGGTGGCCTAATCTGATGAGAGTATGACTTTTCAGAAGTGGCCATCTTTGTGTTGGTACACTTAGGAGCTTTAGGACTTAGGATCTACTCATTGAGTTGTGTACCTCATTTATTGGCCTGTGTGTGTATTTTCATATGTCTTGCACTCCTCTGTGATACGATTAAGGCTACTAGACCACACTAAACTCTAGAATAATGCCTTGGAATTGAAATAGCAAGACCCTGTCCACTCATAAGAGACCCCCTGGACTCTTTGCACAATATTCTCACGTTGATATATCATATAAAAAGACAGCTTCCTACATCGCTCCTCTAATATCATCCGACAGGCTGCTGCTGCCCGGGAGCAACAAAGGAAGTTCTGACTATCATGACATTAGTCGGGAACCAGTGGTGCAGCCATGAGTGAGCTCACCAAGCCATCCCCATCACCCTATCTGCTACTCAGTGCTCAGCGGGCTTGGTCATCCATGACTTATACTGAGTAAACAAAGGAAAATGAGGCCTCACATCCTGCACAATTAATAACACAATGTATCAGAGGTATGATTTAAGCTAGTGCAGAAAGTAATACAGTTCAGATTGTTTTTCAATGCCACTTGGAGTAAAACAGAAAAGGAGATTTTGAATAGTCACTTAGATTGGGAGAACTGACCTTTGAGGTAATTTCACACTGTTTCGTCCTCTCTCTGATATGACTTTGGCTTGCCTTTTACTTCACATTATTTCATGCACTCATATTTTAATTCATTCATATCAATCTCATTTTCGCTTCTTTAAACCTTTATTCTTTCAGAAACCTTTATGGTTTGAAAATGTAATATTTATCTGTCTTTCTTGTGGACCATAATGTGCTTTCATTTATTGAATATCTTGCTTTGTTAGCCAAGCTTAGCTGTGAACTTCGATTAATCCGACAGTAGTTTATGAGAACTGAAATATTCACAAAGAAAAGCACTAGCATTAGTAGATCACCTGATGTTTTAAGAATGGAGATGGTATCACCCAGAGGATAAGGGTGATTCGGATGAAGGGGACCCCCTACTCACACATAAGCAGTGGATGTAGCTACCCAGGGGATAAGAATAATAAAGCAGCATTGTCGGTAACCCAGAGTAGCCAGTACAATGATTATAAAATGAACATTGATCCTTTCTCAACCAAGAGACGAGTCCCTTCACATATACACACAAACCACTGTATAACAGTAAAGAGGGACTACCTATTTTATAGCATGTTGAAAAATGTCCCTGTTGAAAACCTGTTGAACAATAACCCTCTCTGAAGGTTCACCCCAATCTTTTAGCTTTCCTCCTCCTATTTTTCTGGCATTGTTTTTGTTGGCTTGAGTACTATGAGCACTTTACAACTGCTGACCAGTGCTAAAGAGCATGTGCTATTTCCTCTGAACAAGGAATAATTGGTCTACACCTGTTTGGTGTATTTGATTTACTAGTAAGTCCCTTGTAAAGTGGTATACTGTATGCCCAGGGCTTGTACTTCAAATTATACTATTGGGCTGCAGCACTGATTGTGCCACGTAATGAAGCAGCCTTTCAAACCTGTCTCAGGCCTGTCACAGCAGTCCCTGTGTGTGCAGTTAACTGCTACTTTGGCTTGGCAATAAAAACGACTTGCCAATCCTCAAACTCCCCTTTTATTACATATAAGTCCCCCCTAAGGTAGGCCCTAGGTATTCTATAGGGCAGGGTGCTGTGTAAATAGAAGGTAGGATATATACTTTTAAGTTTTGCATGTTCTGGTAAGGACAAACAGCCTATTTCATTTTTCACTACTTTGAGGCCTACCCCTCTCATAGGCCATAATTGGGAATTCTTTAATACAGTTTTAAGCTGGCATTCCTGATTAGAGAGGAGTAGCTTTTTCATGTTTCATATGTTTGGAATGGTAACGATAATCATCCTCACTGGAGAAGTTGGATTTAACATTACAATTAGAAATGCCACTTTTAGAAAGTGGGACATTTCTCTGCTTCTAGCATAGCTCTGTGTGCTTGCAGCCTGACTCCAATGCATGTCTGGTGTGGGTGACAGTTACACTTTGTGCATTGCCTCTAGACAGTGACAAACACAGGAAGATGAGGCACATCTGCATTCTGATGGGTATTGCTGGGCAGGGAGAAATGGGAGGGGCTGATATTTACACTTGATTCCCCCCCCCCCCCCACACACAGATAGCCTGGGGGACAGGACTGGGCTGAAAGGGATCCCTGTGAAATGCTTTGAAGTCACCCCAACCTCAAAAGCATTTTAGTGTATATGTACTGGGTGTCTGACCCCCTAAAAGGAGCCACTTCTGAATCTTGAACTGAACCTAGGGCAGAAGGACTACTGTGCTGCTTAAAGGACTCAACTGGACTGCTTTTCTGCATGTTGCTCTCCTGCTTCCCGACTCTGCTGCAGGAGAGCTGGACTCTGCGTTCCCTCCATGTGTTCTCTAACGGTGTGCTGGCTTGCCTCTTGTTTTCTGAAGTCTCAGGGACACAAAGGTCTGCTTATGCTGCTTGACTCTTCCTTCTGTTAAACCTACCATTGCCTGAGGTGCCCCCTCCAAAACTCTTGGCCTTAGCAGAGGGTTCTGCAGCTGTTTTGCTATAAAACTGATGTATCATCACCACTGCACCAATCGGAACTGACGCATCACCTTCAACACTAATGCAGAGGCTCTTCAACGACGGAGGTTCTGCGGCCTGCAAGGCCCAACGACAACGGTCTGTGTGGCTTGACAATGAAGCATTGCCTTCAACTCAGCAAATCTCAACGACAAAGCAGCAACCCAACTGCATGGAAAAGATTGATGCATCATGCCCTTAGCTTCGATGCTTTGTTCCATCCAAAGTACTTTATCAGCAGGCCCTGAGTGAGTCCTGTAGCCAGCTTTCTCTCAATCATTGAGATTCATTGCTTGACGAATACAAATATGCATGTAAAAGGTCCTGATTTTTGGGTCAAACATTTAAGCTGGTATCAACCATGTAAGACCTTGAGATCCTGCAACCAAGCACTCCTCTCATCTCCCAGAATTCGTACAACTATGTGTGGAGGGATATCTTTCTTGTCCCTTGCTTCGTCCTTTTGGAACAAAAGGCCTTTATCTCTTCGCACCAATAGTGATCACACCTGTTTTCATAATAACTTAAAAACATGGCTTTTTGACATCTAATGCACCATATCAAGTCCATCTTTGAGTCATCCACCAGCACCATGAGACTTTTGAGTGATATGTGCACTTAAATACTCTATGATTTGATTTGATTTGATATTCTCAGTTAGTCATTTTTCAAAATTACTTTTCAAAATGTACTCCTGTTTCATCTTCATCAACTTGGGGCTCTGTTTGTTGTTGCACCAGTAAAACCTTGACAGAAGGGAAATGGATCTCAGCTGCCTGCCATCTTTCAGTATGATGGAGCTGACGAGATTCTGCAAGGAGAGGGAGCTGCCTGTGAAGAAAGGTTATGACAGTCTGTACATCAAGCTGGCCCTACAAAAATTTCAGTTTAAACACAGAAAGGAAGCAACAACAAGAAACTCTGAGGGGGATGACCCCATTGGAACTCTAGAGAATGTTCTCCTCAATAGGCCCATAATGGCTGAGTCTCTGAGAAGGAAGAGGAGAAGAGACATTACTGGACACATGCTCTAGAAGAGAGAGGGGAGCCCATAGAGTGGGAGTCCCCTACTGGATCCTTTACTGGGAGCAGTGTGCTCCTATACCCTGTTCCCTTAGGAGTTCAAGGACAGACAAGCTGAGTGGGACCTGAGGCTGCAGCTGACTGCGGAGGAAAGAAGACCTGAGGCTGACAAAGCCCAGTCTGAGAAGAGGATGACTGAGGCGGAAAGGGCCTTAACCAGAGATAAACTTGCCATGAAAGCAGCTGAGGCCGAGAGAGCCACGGAAGGCAAGAATGCCTTGTTGGCTTATTAACTAGTCTCAAGGAGCTTGAAATCGGAGCTCTGTGGATAGGGTCCTGCTACAACAATATTTGTAGCAGCAAAAACTACTGTGTCCAGTGCTGAAGGCATAGCCCACATACCCAGAGACCTGGTTACTATGTTCAAGGAGGGGGATGACACATACCAGTGGTTTTAGACATATGAGGTAACTCTATAGGAGCAGGTGCACCGGTTCCGTGAGGAAGATTGGGGAGCTAGAATATGGAGGCATGTTCCTGGTGGTGGGTTGGACCCCCTACTAGCCCTAAAAGAGAGGGCAAGTTGTGGTATACCCCCATGACGGAGGCCCTGGTTAAAACCGCTGCTCCAGGGACTGGATGATGCTTATCATCGAAACAGCAAGGGATATGATGGAGGCCCTAAATAAAGAAATTTTATCTTTAGAGGAAAAATTAAATTCCTCAACAGCGCTTGAAGAGGCTAAGGCTAGACTGGAAAGGATTAATACTGATATGAAGGATTTTGAAACATACCTTACTAATAAGAAAACTGATAAATTAAAGAAGGATATCAGATGGTATACTCAGGAAAAGGCATATCCTTACCTACAATCTACCTTCTATCAAGAATCCAACCAGAATCAAGTACAGTCAGGTAATCCAAATAGATATAGAAGAAGAGGCCTTAATTTTTCGGATACATTTTCTACTGACTCTGACAATGAAATAAGACATGACAATGAGGACCAACAGTATGCGAGACGGTCATTTCAGGGCAGACCAAGTGGACATCAGACATATCGAGGGCAGCCATCTCCTTTTTTAGGGAGAGGACAGTTTCGTGGGAGGAACAAACGCTGGGAATCAGACAGGAGGGATTTACAACAGGGGGGCCCTCAACATCAACAGCCATATGTCAAAACCAGACACAACCAATACTGGCGTTGAATGCTGTTGGTAGGACCTCACTAGATAAGAGTAATGATTTACCAATCTTCAATTTATCATCTATACAGCTTGATAATGAGGAACGTGCATTACTAAGTAGAGGCCTTTCGTTTGTCCCGAGTACCCATCCTAATATTTACAAACTGTATCAAGATCTTTTTTCCTTCTTCCGGAAGGTTAGTCTAAAAAAATTCTTTCAGGACCGACCGGTAGGGGTGACAGAAATTAATCGGTTAAATTGCAAACCCCCTTCACAATTTACTCCTACGTTGGAAATGGTTGGCCCTGAGGTCCATATCTTTGAGCAATCTGTTTTGAAGGAGGTGAGCAGGCTAACAAAAGCTTTGCAGTCTGTTCGGAGCAATCTGACAGGCATAGAGAACAAGGCCCTCCAGAGTTTAAAATCTAACAAAGAAGTGATTGTGAAACCTTGTGATAAAGGAGGCGGGATTGCTGTCCTTAATAAAGTGGATTATGACAACAAGATTAACAACATGCTGGCTGTGACTCATCACTATAAAAGAGCACATCCAAGGGATCTCATGAAACTAAAACAGACTATTGAAGATATTACTGGTAAGGCCTTGGACAGAGGCGACATTTGCCAACAGGAGTGAAACTTTCTAAATAAATCCTGTCCAGTGACACCGGCCCTTTATGGGCTGCCAAAAACACATAAGTGTGTGACTGACCCTCCTATGCGGCCGATTATTTCGACTATTGGCTCAAGCACTGAGCCACTTTCAAAGTATGTCGACTCTTTTTTGTGTCCACTCACCCGCACTTATACCTCCTTTATTCGTGACACAGGTGACATCATTTCGAAATTGGAGGGTATGCCTTTTGACCCACAGACTGAGATATTAGTGACGCTTGACATTGAGGCGTTATACACCAACATCCCTCAATGTCAGGCGTTAGAGTCTGTGGAGGATCTTTTAACCAGGATCCCTGGGGATAGACCAGACGGATTCATGTTGGAATGCCTGGAAATTGTTCTATTTAACAATTTTTTCGAATTCAATGGGGCACTATTTCAACAAATAAAGGGCACCAGTATGGGTGCTTCATGTGCTCCGAGTGTCGCTAACATTTATATGGGAGAGTGGGAGAGGAGAAATGTTTTCAATGAGGCAGCTCCATTTTTCGATCAGGTCGTTACATGGAGGCGCTTCATTGACGACATTTTTCTGATTTGGAGGGGCAATGAAGACTCCCTGAAAGAATACATACTCTGGCTTAATGCTAGTGACTGTATTCTGACTTTCACTGCTAACAGTAGTTCCCAAAGTGTCGAATTTTTGGATATCTGTATATCCGGGAGCAATCTGATTTTGGAAGTGAGCCTGTTTCGCAAACCGACAGCTAAGAATACAATTCTTCAGTACCAAAGTTATCACCGTTGTATTCAAAAGGACTCAATTCCATTTGGAGAGTTTCTTCGAATTCGAAGAAATTGCAGTACGATGTTAGAATTCCATAAGCACGGGGACGCGTTAAAATCCAGGTTGTTGGCCAGAGGATATCCGAAGCGGTTGGTTCGTCATGCTTATAAGAGGGCCAAATACTACAATAGAGACGCATTACTGGAAGGTAATCAGCGTGCAAAGAATGACAAAGTGGTTTGTGTAGTAAATCATTCTCCTTTCAATTTCAAATTGAAAAATATTATTCAACGAAATTGGAAGATATTGAATGTAGGAGAAGAAGAGCCTACTCTGCAACAACCTCTGGTAGCATTCCGCAGGAACCGTAACTTACGCGACATCTTGGTTCACACGCGACTTGAGAGTACCAACAAGATAAGGCAAAGTGCCATCACAGGGTTATCCCCTGTTCTAGGTAATCACAGGTGTGGCAGCTGCCACGCATGTGATACAGCGTGCATCAATGATTGCCTGGTTTATAAAGAGAAGCAAATTCAACTCAAGGATTTTACTAACTGTCGGAGCAAGAATATAATTTATGGCATTCTTTGCCCTTGTGACTTGATTTACATTGGCGAAACATCGCGTGAATTTCGTGTTCGATTCAGTGAGCACAAATCCGCCATCCGTAATAGTCGCTTGGAGGCACCACTTGTTAGACACTTCCTTGAAAAAAGCCATTGTGAGAAGGATGCTCGTTGGATTATCATAGAAAAAGTGAAGGGCAGTGCTGGCACTCCTATGGATATCTCTCGTAAACGACGCGAGTGCTTCTGGATATTCTTTTTTGATTCGGTTCGACAGGGTCTGAATGAGGAAATACAATGGTTCATTACTAATCCATGGTAACTTAAAAGTAAACAAGAGAAATAGGGTCATGAAGACAGTCTTGGTACGGTGCAGGTGATAATGTTTATCCCTTACATGGGTAACTGAACTATTACGTTAATGATAAGACTCATATATGAGAACATGAGTAACTATGTGTTTCCTGGTATCGGTAACTTAACTATTGCGTTAATAATCAGACTCATATAGGAGAACATGAGCAACTATGTGTTTTTTTTGTTTCCAATATGTGGTGACCTTCTGTTACAACATGGTTAAGGCTGCTGTTAAAAATAGGATACAGGCAGGGATCTGTTTGGTATCGATTTAGATGTGTTTAGTGAATATAAATTAAACCTGTCGTTATAACAATATTGCAAGACGGCATCATGCGTTTCAGTCTGCCCTCTATGTCGATTATCTCACACAGTCTGCCCTCTATGTCGATTATTTCACACGCGTTAGGGCAACAGAATAGGTATTGCTAAGAGAACACTTTAAGATGGCTGCCTGTGAGACAGTCCGTTTTTTGTGCCAAGCATTGCAAACATGGCAGGTCAGTATAAACTTTCTATCTGTTTAAAGGTGAAATGTATGTCAGCCGGTCACTTTATTGACGGTTGACGGGTTGATTATCTCACACGCGTTGGGGGAACAGAATAGGTATTGCTAAAAGAACACTTTAAGATGGCTGCATGTGAGACAGTCCGTTTTTTGTGCCAAGTATTGTAAACATGGCAGGTCAGTATAAACGTTCTATCTGTTTAAAGGTGAAATTTATGTCAGCCGGTCACTTTATTGACGTTTGACGGGACGCATTAAAATACAACTCCATTATGGCGGCGCGGGGTGGAGTCTGTTTTCTATGCCTATGTCCCGGTCACGTGGGAGCCCCGGCATTAGAATTACACAGGTGCGTCTGGTTAAGTTTTAACCGGTGCGATATAAAAGGAGTTGTTTTTCCCCTAATTCGACATCGTGGAAGGAACTGCGGGCGGAGGCGGCTTGAGAAGGGGACGTAGAAGCTTCTTTCAAACAGAAAGGTAAGTAAGATGCGGTAACGTTGCATTATAGAGTAGTCAGTGCACGCCGGGGTGATATACTTCTACCGAAGGGTGTCATTATACCCTAATGGTGAAAGAAGACAAGGGAAGGTTTCGGTCAGAATGTAGTTATCCTTGATTCCTAGGTTTTTCGAGCGGGTTCCTCGCATTGTTAGGTGATTTATCGGGCAGGTTGGCTCGGACTGTGTTAATTTTGATACATGTCCGTTGAAGATTTACAAGTAGCTCGAGTCAGAAGAGGGCAGGCAGTTTTAGTGTGGTCAGAATGAAGTTATCATCGATCCCTAGGTCTTTTGAGTGGGTTCCTCGCTATGTTAGGTGATTTATCGGGCAGGCAGCCCGGACTGTGTCAATTTTTGATACATGTCCTTTGAAGAAATTACAAGCAGCTGGAGTCAGAAGGGGGCAGCCAGTTTTCGTTTAGGGCACCTAACTATGCATTTTAAAATAACTGGCCCTTATTTAGTGGATGCATGTTCTCTTTTATTAACAGGTTATCACACTCTATGTGAATATTAAATAAAGTTGGTGTTACGAATATATCAAGTATATCAAGAAAAGATAAATCAAAAGTAAGTAGATTCCTGTGCTCACTCATAATGACCAGAAAAGCATTATTATTCCACATATGTCTGTATTACTACATACTTAATATACTTACTTTTGGATGTGGCGTCCCCTCCACATGTCAATATAAATGACGAATCAAAACTAGAGTTATTGGATAAGCCGACCTCAGCCTCGTTCTACGCTGGTGTAAATGTAACAGGAAACAGGCTTTTTCTTGGTGCATCGGCTACTATGTATGTATTTAATATCAATTAGGGCTGAATCATTATTGTAATTGTTATACCTTTCAGGAAACTCCTACCGTGTGCCCTGAGGAGAGTATGGAATAGGCACATATATTGGTCATGCTGAGTAGTAATTCTCAGGTAAATCAAAAATGTATTTGGTTCCTTATTGTGCATAGTGTAAACTACTTCAGGGCTCAAGAAGGCTGGATCTGTCCTTTTATAGTATATCATGTTGGGGAATAATCTAGTAAGATCAGTAATACCTCTATTATAAGATCATTCATTAGGTATTTGTTCCACAAGCCATGCAGGTGTTAGGCTTTTATGAGGACCATTTTTCTAATAAAAGGAATCTTCTCTCTGAGTTAGCTGTGAGGATACACTCCATTTTTGTTTGAGTTATAAGGTAGCACTATTGGGTATGAGACTTGTGTGAATTTGGATGGTTGTGTTGGTTCATTCTGATGTCTCAAATGTAAATTTATTTAAACAAATGTCTTCCAGGGCATATTAGTAAAAACATTATTTTGTTTTTGTTGTGTACGTATCTTTTCAGACTTGAATTCCAGGTGTAGAGATCCTTCAGTAACTTGTCTCTGGATGGTCCTGATGAAGGTGTTTTCCACCGAAACGCGTCAACCAACTCCTAGACCTATGTTTTTCATTTTTTAGATCTAATGAATCTGGTCTTATACTGGACAACAGATGCAATGTTATATGATGTCTATGTTTGTTTGTAATGTAATGGATGTTTAGTTAGTATGTATGTGTTTGTATGCATGGTTCTCTACCTGGTCTGGTCTAATTTATTTTGTACTTTTATATAAATTTTGGACAACTAATGACAAACAGTTATGGCTCCAATGTATTGAAAGCATGTTTTTTGGAGATTTTTAATAATCAATGTATATACAAAAAATGAGATAAAAAAAGTTGGATATGAAAAAATGAAATAAAATAACTAAAAATTCTAATACTAGTGTGATATATGTGTATATGCCCTGGGTTGGTGAGATAATCTCTATGTGAAAAGTATTTATAGGTCAAGAGGGAGTTTTCTAGTTTGTTTTGTATTGCTTCTTCCCCTCCACTCCCTGACCTGAAAGTACCTGCTAGAGGGGGGTCCCCCATTTCTACTCAATTAAAAAGTATGAAGTCACCCCAGAAAAAAAGGGAAGTTTAAGATTCAGGGACAGTCAGAACCTGTCTCACCAGTCCTGGGAGGATTTTGCAGTGTACTTTGGTAAAGCACTGGATGGTTGGGTGTAGGGTAGCAGGGTAAACAGTTTTAAAGGGCTGTACAATTTTATTGCCAGATAGCACATGTTCAGATTTTTATTTTCCGGGGCTACACCAACACCTAATTGAGAGTGAGCTCTCTGACCCCAGGGATCTTGCAAAGAAGGACAATTCTGGGTGAGTACCAGAGTGTTTGAAAAGACATTTGGGAGTGATCCAAAGGAGGTTGGCTCAGGTACCCCCAACTGAGGGTGGGGGAAGTTCACTGTAACCCAGACAGCTCTCAGTATAGTGGGACGGGGAGTAAATAATCCCATTTCCCTTGTCAGAGTAGAAGGAGAGGTAGGGATGGGCGGAGACCCAGGGTGCCCTATTCCTACTCCCAGAGCTTCAATAGTTCCCAGAGAGAGCCTCAGCAGGGTAGCCTATTTTATGCCCCAAGACCATCCACTGAGGGAGGTCCCACAGTGTCAGGAGATCTTGGAAGTGCAGCTGCTACAAGCGTCCAACCAGTTCTGTTTTCTGGCAGTACCACTCCAACAAGGATGGTGCAGAAGCTAAGCTGCAGGAGTAGGAGGGGAGACAGTCTCCAGTGGGAGGACCAGTCGGTCAGGGGTTGCCAGCTCTCAGATAAGAGCACCCCAAGACTGACCCTGGTGAGGCCACTCCTGGCCTGGGGGGGCTCCATGCAATGTCACATGGACAGGGGTTGGGAGACCTGTGCCAGGCAGACTCTTGCATAACATATGCATAGTGTGTTTTCTTGAGGGCCAAGTGTACTCCTCTGGAAGTCCTTGTTTGTTAGATACATGTACAGCATAAGGGTACAGACCCTGGGCTGGAGGACCAGTGGCAGGATATCACCACTGAACTGGTGGGAGAACTGGGCAGGGTGGCTGCCACAAGCACCCAAAGATTTCAGCTTTCTGGCAGTGCTACTAAACAGAGGAGTGTGCAGACGCCCAGGTGGAGGGCCAGCATATTAAAGGACCCATCCCTGTTTCTCTCCAGCCCAAGGATACCGACCCTGGGTTGGAGGGCTGATTACAAGATACCACCCATAAACTGGTGGGAGGTGTAGTGGAGAAAGGATGCCAGGCACCTGGTGCTACTGCCTCCCACTCTGAGAAACCACAGTGGACAGACAGACCTGGATGGCCTGGGGCCTGGCTCTTGATGCTGACAGCTGTCAGTGGCCTCTATTAGTTGCTGTCCTTGTGGACAAACTTTCCTTGGGTTGGGGACAGAAGTCCCACCCAAGGGGTGGAATGGGCCACATCACTTTGGTTGCCATAGTGGTACTATCTGTCTACTGGGATGTATCGGTTAGAAGATTAAAGTTAGGTGCTGCACAGAAGGGGTCCACGGGTAAGGAGTGGGATTGTTAGCTCAGTGCACTCAGAGAGCACAGACAAAGGGGTCAAACTGGGTTTGGAAAGGTATAGAACTGGCAAGTGCCCCTGGAGTAGTAGGCTATTGCCTACTTTCTATCGGACTAAGCAGAGAATCTTATCAAGGTATTGATTAGTCCACCCTGGATTTAGGCTGGGAGGGGGTAGGTAACATGTAAAAATGACCCTCTTGGAAGAGTCACCCAAAACGTTTTGCCTTTCTCCTCATATTTTTCAGACCTCATTTTTGTTGGTTCGAGGACTCTAAGCACTTTATCACTGCTGACCATTGCTAAAGTGCATGTACTCTCTCCTCTAAACATGGTATAATTGATCTACACCCATTTGGCATATTCTATTTACTTGTAAGACCCTTGTGAAGTGGAATACCACATACCCAGGGCCTGTACATCAAATGCTTCTAGTGGGCTGCAACACTGATTGTGCCACCAACAGAAGTATCCATTCAAACCTGCCTCCTGCGTGCCACTGAAGTGCCTGTGTGTTCAGTTTACTGTCACTTAAACTTGGCATTTAAAAATACTTGCCAAGTCTTAAATTCCCTTTTTATTACACATAAGTCAATCCTCAGGTAGACCCTTGGTAGCCCATAGGGCAGTGTGCTGTGTAAGTTACAGGTAGGACATGTACTTTTAAGTTTTGCATGTCCTGGTAGGGATAAACAGCTTATTTAATTTTTTACTACTGTGTGTCCTCCCCCACTCATAGGTCAGCACTGGAAAATCCTTAAGGAACTTTTAATATGCAATTTCTGATCAGAGAGGAGTAGCTTCTTAATGTTTCATATGTTTGGAACAATAATGACAAATGATCTGTTGAATTTGGATGTAACATTACTATTTTAACAATACCTCTTTTAGAAAGTAACATACCTCTGCTCCTAACTTAAATCTGTGTGCTTGCAGCCTACCTTCAATACACATCTGGGCTGGATGACAGCTACATTCCCTCTAGACAGTCACAACAAAGGAAGGTGAGGCTCGTCTGCATTCTGAGCACTCATATGCATTCATCTGCATTCTGATGTTTTTTTTGGGTAGTGAGGAATAGGAGGGGCTAATACTTACACTTTAATAGGTAGTGTCCTGTCCACACACAATGAACTGACATAGCCCCCAACAGATTTCCTGGCAGATAGGACTGGAGTGAAAGGGATCCGTGTACACTTTAGATATCTGCTTTGAAGTCACCCCCTACATAAAGTCAAATAGTGTTTTCATTGTGTTACTCTCTCTGAGTGTGTTATAGCAAACAAAAGATGGACAGAATGCTGACAATGCAAACATTCTCCCCCAGTCAAAAGATCTGGGTTCAATCCATCGTTCTTTTGCCCACTACTCCACCCCAGTTTGGACCCAGCCATATGAAAATCAGTCTTGACCCTGTTCCCCATGGGAACAGTACAGACCAAACTGCCAGGCCAGGTCCTCCCTGGACCGGAAACAAGCATCCTGGGACCAGTTTCAGGGTATTTTACCCTTCTTCTGCCAGGATAGCTTGAATCCAGTGGCACAGTGAGCAAGGGACCCACGTCTGGGCATACCAATCCCACTTAGGGCGAAAAGTGTTACAGCAAACAAATGATGGACGGAATGCTGACAATGCAAACATTCTCCCCAGTCAAAAGATCTTGGTTAAATCCATCGTTCTTTTGCCCACTATGCCACCCCAGTTTGTACCCAGCCATATGCAAATCAGTCTTGACCCTGTGCCCCATGGGGACAGGTCAGACCGAACTGCCAGCCCAGGTCCTCACTGGAACAGAAACAGGCATCCTGGGACTGGTTTCCGGGTATGTCACCCTTCTTCAACCAGGGTGGTGTAGTGGGCAAAAGAACAATGGATTTATCCCAGATCTTTTGACTGGGGGAGAATGTTTGCATTGTCAGCATTCATCATTTGTTTGCTGTAACACTTTTCGCCCTAAGTGGGATGGGTATGCCCAGTTCCAATTCTCCCAAATCTGCGTCCACTTACTCGGACACCCTCTAGACTCTATCAACATGCACCAGTCCATGTCATTCTCCCACTCCGTTATGGATGGTGGATCCTGTGCACTCCAGTCTTGCAATGTTTCGTTTTGCTATTGTCATGCCAAGAGTCACCCATAGTTTACCCTTGGTGCTAAGATCAGTGGGGCCCCATATATTCAGAAGGCACAATTTAATATTATAGTCAATCTCACAGCGCATCACTTCTGCCATGCATCTCGTTATCTCGGACCAGTAGCCCTGTATATGCACATTCCCAGAATTTATTAATAAAAGTCCCCGCTTGTCCACACTTCCTAGTGCATCCTGGTTCCTTTCTGGAGCCCATTTTCAACATTTCTGAGCCCGCTAGGTATAGTCTGTGAAGCACTTTCAGTTGAAGCAGTCTCAACCTAGATAAGATTGCTACCTCTTTGAGGGACTAGAGTGCCTCAAACCATTCATCGTCCTCCAGTCCTGCCACATCATATTTCCACTTGGATCAGAGGTGTGGGAGGGGATCGGAAATATTGTTAACTAGTTTCTTATAAGTTAGAGTGATGGCTTTCTCTGGCATATATTCATCTAAGATTCTATCTTCTAGAGGGGGAGGACCAGGTGGTGTACCTGCTCCAACTATTATTGTCTGAAGTGCGTGTTTAATCTGCATGTACCTGAAATATTCGGTGTTGGCCAGGTCATACTCTCTTTGGTCATACTCTCTTTGCCTTCCAAAAATCTCCTACCCTAGAGATGCCAATCAGATCCCACCAATCAAATCCTTTAGATTTCCTGAGAGTGCCAAAAACCTCAGTGTCCCACCCGCCATGTGTGCACTGCATGTAGTGTAGGGCCTGTAAGCTTCAATTTAGTAGGACATTTCTTCCTGGAAGCAACCATCTGTCCACTTGATATCCGGGATCTCCCGGGGGGCTATAGATGCATTAATTAATTGCTGCTAGCTGAGTCGCCCAGTAGTATCGCTTTATGTCAGGGAGTGCAATCCGTCCATTGTACCAACCACCAGTACGTTTAGAGATGGATATCCTGGGTGGCGTAGCTCCCCGCAGAAGTTTCCTTTGGGAGCTCTCTATGGCTCTTAAATAAACTGCCCCGATCTGACAAAGCACGTTTTGCAGTACATATAAGAAATGTGGCAATGCCATAATTTTGAACCAAGCTGTTTGCCCCAAAAGGGACACCCGATCTTAGTCACTGTAGCGAGGGCAGGAGATTTTGCTCATAGAAGATGTTGAGCTCCTTCGACACGTGAATCCCCAGGTATTTAAAACATGTGTTAGCTTCAGTTATATTGATACCCTTTGGCAGTGTAGGTGTTTTCCCACATAAATGAACATTTTATCCTATAGCCAGAACACTTCCCAAAAGCTATAAAAATATGCATTGCTCTATTCAGGGAGGCACTGGGTAATGCTAGCTATAGCAAAATATCATCTGCATATAACAATATGCTGACCTCCCATTCCTGCACCCATCTGAGCCCTTTGATAATCGAATCCTTCCATATCCACATTGCTAACGTTTCCAACATAAGGGCAAAAAGCAGTGGAGAAAGGAAACACCCCTGCCTAGTTCCACTCCCGATGGTAAACATTGCAATTGTTTACCACCACCTGAGCCGGTGGGTTTTTGTACAGTAGATGTATCCAGCCCAAGAAACTCGGGCAAAAGCTTAGTTTCCTTAGGACTGAAAACATAAATGGCCATTCAATCGTATCAAAATGCCATGGCAGCATCCAGGGATACACCCACTGCATCCTCTCGTATTGTTTCGACTTGAGCAATCACCCCATAGATCTTTAGCAAATTAAGAGCAGTATTTCTAGCAGGCATTAAGCCAGACTGGTCCGGATGTACCAGTTTGGTCATGACTGGAAGTAATCGGGTAGCCAAGTATTTTACCTAGGATTTTTGCTTCCACATTGAGCAACGATATCAGTCTATATGAAGAGCTTTCTTTTTTTGGTTTACCACTTTAACCACTATATTTGCTAATCTCTGACCTAATGGAAGAGCTCCCACCTCTCTGGTCTCCTGAAACATAGCCGTAAGGTATGGTGCCTGTCTACTGGGAGCGAGTTCAATAAGTAAGCCTGCCCGAGTGCAAGTCTTGTATTGCCTTTTCTACCTTTGTAGCGACAAGTTCCTGTTCTATTCGTTTCTGTCAGAGCCTGAGAGTACGAATAGGGAAATGTCTTTCAGGAATAGATGCGCCTCTTCCACTGTGTAAGTCGAGTGAGGACTATAAATTTGGGCATAGTAACCTCCGCATATGTTTGTGATATCTCGCGCATCAGTATGCAGGTTGTTAGATTCATCGCAGAGTTCCTCCACTACTCTACTGGCTTGTTCTCTGTGGTCCAGCCATGCTAATAATTTACAAGCCTTATCCTCCTTATCCTCCACAACATAAATTCTACTAAGAGTTGCCCTGTGTTGAGATTTGGCAGCATCTCTGGCTTGGGCCACATATTCTTTTGTTTTTAATTTCAAGGAGTGTCTGATTTCTTCTGTACCAGCGTCTCTTAACTGACTTTCCAGTGACAGTATCTCTGCTTCAAGACTTGCCATTACTGCCTGTGTTTCTTTCTTTGTACCTGCAACCAGTAAGATGGCATGACCTCTGACCACTGTTTGATAGGCCTTCCATAGCGTCTGAGAGGATTCTACTGATTTTTCATTTTCACTGAAATAGAGCCCATTTCTTTCACTAGTTTTTCTCTTATGGAGGGATCCTTGAGAAACCATGAATTTATTGGGGCTACCTTTCCAACCTGTGGCTCCTCCACCTCTATCAGGGCCCAGATAGGCGAATGGCCTGATATTCCCCTGGCTAGGTGTCTCACCTCTGTAACCAGCTCTGTTTGATCCGCTGTAGTGATTATGTAGTCTATTCTGGACATGTTGCGGTGGGCAACTGAGTAAAATGTATATTGCTGCTCCATGGGGTGACACCCCCTCCAAATATTAATGAGTCCCATTGCCTCCATAAAATATGTATCTGTGTACGGGTGGGTGGTAGGTGTTTCGGGGGGTAGCGATCGAGACTATCTGAAACAATTTAGTTAAAATCCCCCCCACAAGAAGTCTTCCCTCCCGCAGAGAGAGCAGTAGATCTCCTAGGTCGCTAAAAGCAGAGGCTTGGAGGCCAGGAGGAATATTCACTCACACTAAGTTCAAGATATGTCGTTCCCATGTCCCTGAGATCGTGACAAACCTGCCAAGGTTATCCGTCCAGGTGTGGCTTATCCCCAACCGGAGTGTTCCAGGCACCATAATGCCCACGCCCCGTGATCCAGCTCCAAACGCAGAGTGCGCTGCAAGTCGGAAACGCCATCTGGTCAATGCCTTGCGTGCATTTCCCAACTAGCGGGTCTCTTGGAGTAAAACCACATCCGGCATGTATCTCTTTATATACTGTAAGACTATGCCTCTCTTTATCTGTCATCAAGGTCGTTGACGTTCCAGGATATCAATTTAAGTCCCTGCTTTAATATTAGACCCATTGCTAACTACAATGTCAATACTTGTCGTGCCCGGCATCCGCCCAGGCCAGTCACCATCCTGATATGATGAGTTTGAATAAGGGGCATGTCTTTTAGTGTGTCTCTGAGTGCATGTAGTGCAAGTCTGAGTGTTCCAAGTTTGTCACGTCCTGGCATCAGTGTGCAAACTAAACAAAAAACGTAACAAACTGCCCATTTCCCCCTGTCTGTAAGAATCAATGACTGACTACTTCATACTACGGTTCACAGCACCAGTGCCTCCCGCCTCTCCTAATCTGCAGAGCGCCTATCGCCCACCCCACTATCTTGAGGTGCATGAAACAGCCGCCGTCCCACTCAACTACAACTATCAAGAAAAACGGTGAACCTTGCTAAGTTAAAACTATGCCAGAAGTCCAAACTTTCTCTCATTATTATGTTTCTTATTCTATACTAGGAATTAAGTCACACATTATTCAAGACCTTACTTCTGAGTCCATTAGGGAAGGTGGGGACTATGTAAGCTGAAAGGGAAGGGGTTGCATCCCTCTTTGCTCATACAATGACACTGAGCTTTGATGAGTTATCTCGCAGTGCCGTCAGCCAGTGGTCCGCCATCGGAATCTGTTGCCGCAGCATGTTCAGTGCGGAGCAGAACTGCCCAAGTCTGTCACATTGGCTGTGCGGGTTCTCTTTCCCCACTGCGAACCATCCCTCGAACCAGTCCCAAGCCTCGTTAGGTAGCAAAGAACCATGCTTTACCTTCCGCCTCCACACGTAACTCGGCTGGGAAGAACATTGCGTACTTGAGACCTTTTTGGCGCAATGCTTTCTTGATCTTGAGGAAACTGCAACGTTGACGCTGAACTTTGAGAGTAAAGTCCGGAAAAAAGGTCACTGTACTGTTCTCAAGTGCAACAGGAGGAACAGTCCGGGCCATCTGCAAAATAATATCCCTGTCTCTATAGTTGCAAATCATTGCCACAATTGGTTTTGGATGTGCGCCAGGTTTGGGCCTACCTCCGGGCACTCTATGTGCCCGTTCCACCATGAAAAATTTAGATAGCTTGGTGGGCTGCAAGTGGATAGTAATCAGATCTTCAGCAAACAGGTCCGCTGCCGGCCCCTCCTTGCACTCCGGCATGCCAAGAATTTGTATGTTGTTTCGTCTTGCTCTTCCTTCATACTCATCCAGTTGTTCGGCCATTTTATCAGGACATGCTTGCAGGTCGGCCATTTGTTTTTTCAGAATCGTAGTATCTGTGACTAGGGAGCCGTTGGTAGATTCAACGTCCTTGAGTCTCGTATTCATGTTTCTCATATCTGCTCGCATTAGAGAAACCTCACTGGTAACAGCATCAATTTTTGCTTCATGTGACGTTCTAACTGTTGTGATGGCAGCGTTTATATCTTTCAGGGTCGACTCTGGCGTGCCCTCCCCCACCTGTGGTTTATCCGGCAGGTCTTTCCCAGCTTTCTCCTTCAGGCCTGAGTACTTTGCCAGGTATATTTATCCAGCTTCTCCTGCAAGGCCACTTTACTGCTTCTTCCTCCAGCCATATCTGTCCCTGAAGGGGATTCCCTGCCTATAGTAGTTGGAACTCACTATGTCCTACCTTTCGCAAGTCACTCAAGGTAAGTAGAGTATCCCTTGCGATGGGTTGCCTCTGTTTTTTTCAGTTTGCCCACCAGTCTGGCAGTTATCAAATTTCTTATTTGGCTTTGTGGTTGGCTCGGGTAAGTTGCGACACGTGAAGACCTTCCTTGACCCCCCACCACCTCTGGGCCATTTTACGATTGCCATGTGTCAAGACGGCCTCTCTTGTGGTACTAAGCCATGTAGAACACGTTTCCCCGCCTCCAGAGTATAGCTCCCTCGAACCCCGGTGCCGACGTGTCGAGGCAGGTGGGAGGAGGGGGTAAAGGGGGACTCTGCAACCTCAGCAGATGTTTGTGTGGCATAGATTTGGAAGGAGGATTCAGTTGCAACTGACAATTCCCAGGGTCATACGCGGAACAAATTATGACAGTAAGACGTGTAAATTGGGTAGGGCCATCTAAAAAGACTGGGATAGGGGACTGTATAGTCGTAAATTTTAAACACCCCCAGCACGTGGCAACTATCCTTTTGAGAGCTTCTGCATTGGTATATAACACGAATAGTATTTGTGTACGTCCCTTGGGTTATTTTTATGCGCATCTGTGTAAACCTACTTCACAACAGAATTTAACCAGGCGGGGGCTTGAACCTTATACTCCTGTGCAGGAGTCTCAGTTTTTCTATAATGTTACTAATTCTTGTGGGTCAGGTGGGCCCATTAGAACTCATAACAGGAGTCCAAGTAACGGCCATTATCATTATGGGTCGAACGTAAATACACAGAATAGATTCGAAATGTTATCCGGTCTTGAGCAGTGTGACTGACTGGGGGCACCTGCGGCTCAGATTACTAGGGCTTCAGGTGAACCTACAAATTCTTTGAATCCGGTGGGTAGAACTTCAGGAATCCTTGTTGTCTCCTGGAATATTGCTGGTCTTGCGGCCAAAATGTCTGATGTAAACTGGGTTACTTACATCAAGCAGTTTTCTATCATTTGTCTCCAAGAGACCTGGGAGCTGGGCTGTAATCTGTTTTTAGAAGGGTATAGGGCCTTCTTTGTGCCGGCCTTGCCTTCAGTGCGGGGAAGGCCCAAGGGGGGTCTTGTAGTCTTTGTCTCCGTACTGATACCGTGTGAAGTACGGAGATTGGAAGCTCAGCACACAGGGGTCATGGGACTAATTCTATCTGGTGGTAATGTTCTTGTGGGACTGGTGAATTTTTACAATGCTGCTCTTGATAGTGCAGGTCCGAAACATATCCATGTTCTTAATTCCTTTGTCTCTAATTTTATGGAAAAAGTGGGCCTTAACCTCATGATTTTGGGGGATTTTAATCTGCATCCATGTGTCGATCCATTGCACAAGTGTTTACCAGAAATGATCTGTGCGCGTGCAGATTGTCTGCATATGGAGCACACCTTAAAGGGGGAAATGTGTAATGACTTAATGAATGACCTTGACCTCTCTTTGGCTATGTCTTTAAAGGACCCTTCATACTGTTTTGATATCCCTACTTTTAAGGGACATGGTAGGGGTACCTTCATTGACCATATACTTGTCTCGAGGACTATGCAAACCTTTTTAGATTCTTTTTGTATCCTCCCTAGTGAATTTAGTGACCATAATCCTGTTACAATCTGTCTGAACTGCCCATGGGGGAAAATTTGTCCTAAAAATACTGTCCAAGGAAGTCTGGGCACAACAGATGGGAGGAGGCGGTTAAAATGGTCAATTGACTCTGCGGATGCACTCTATAAAAACATCTCTGAAGGGTGTGCAGAGGACATTGACGTTTGTATTAACGGGGGAGGTGAACCTAAATTGGTTCTAGAGGCTTATCAAAACATAGCGGAGAAGGTGTCAGCGTTCCTATCTGTTCCTAATAAAACCCACACAAAAGTAGGACCGAGATGGTTTAGCCATGATTGCACTGTAGCTGCTCGCAAGCTGAGGCTTGCATTGTCAGCTTCCCCGAGGGATCGGGAGGTTGTAAAACTTTGTAGGAAGGAATATTAGGCTATTACTATCTCCCGTAAGGAGCTACTGAAGAAAGAGGCGTGGGAGGAATTGCTTGACCCCTCTACTTTGAATAGCAGCACCAAATTATGGGCTTTGGTTAAGAAACCTTTCTTGACCGAGGACACTGGTGACGGAATTACTTGCTGTATAACCAAAGAGGAATGGGAAGGCCACTTTAAAAGTTTATATTATTCTGAAAATGCTGGATCTATGACTGATGCCCCCTGTGACAGGGTTAGCCCTATTATCTTTTACGAAAGTGAGGTTTTGGCAGCCATAATGGGCCTCACTGCTAATAAAGCGCCAGGGCCTGACGGAATACCCCCTGATCTTTACAAGTCTGATCCAGTTTTTTGGGCTCCCATTCTGGTCGCCGTATTTAATGCTGCGGCCACTGTGGGTTGTCCAGAATCTTGGGGATTATCAACTATAGTCCCTGTATTCAAGAAGGGAGATAGGGGAAGTGCACTTTGCTATCGACCCATATCCCTAATTGATTCAATGGTTAAGATCATGGGGAGAGTTATACTTCAACGCCTAATAAGTTGGTCGAATGAGAACCACATTTTGACAATCTCTCAATATGGCTTCTGTGAGGGGCGCTCAACCATAACGCAGTGTCTCAATCTGTTCCTTATTCTGAATAAATATACTGTCGTTCAGAAGGGAGCAATTCATCTTGCCTTCATGGATCTCTCCTCAGCCTTTGACTGCGTTAACAGGGGGAGGCTGTGGAGGACCATGAAGGACAAGGGAATAGATGGGGGTATTGTGGCGTTCCTTGCGGATCTGCATAATGAAACAAGAGCCAATGTGAGGTATTCTTCGACTGGGGAAACCACGGGTTGTTTTCCAATTAATAAAGGTGTACGTCAGGGGTGCATTATGGCCCCTTACCTTTTTAATTTTTATATAAATGACTTGGAGGCTGAATTACAGGAGATAAAATCTGATTGTCCTAGGGCGGGTGCGAGGGGTATTCCTCTGCTTTTATATGCCGATGATGCGGTCTTAATTTCACGAACAGAATTAGGTCTTCAGGCACTCTTGAATGGTTTTAATAAATTTATGTCTGATAGGGACCTCACGGTCAACAATTCAAAATCTTTTATAATGCATGTTGGCCGTCAACCTAAGAAGAAGTTCAATTTTAAACTGAATGATGTTCCGATACCCATCACCCAGTCGTTTTCCTACCTGGGTGTTTTATTTGATACGAAGTTGTGCTGGGCCCCACATTTGGCCAAGAAGAAGGGGGAAATGTCCAGGGTAAATGCTTCTATCTTCAACTTTGCCTCTAAATTGGGGAAAAAGCCAATTGTGGCTATGATGAAACTATATAACGCTAAATCCATAGCCACTGCAGTATACGGAAGCGAGATATGGGGCTACACAAACGATGACCAACTTCAAATAGCTGAAAATAAATTTTTAAAGCGTCTGTTGTGTGTCCCTGGGAGCACACCGAATCTAGCTGCTCATGAAGAACTTGGCTGTTTGCATTTATCGGACATTGTTGGACTGAAACCGTTGTTGTGCTGGGTAAAACTATGGTTAAGTGATGCAATCCCTCTGACCCACCTGATAGTGGAGGATCTCTTATCGCTTGACCACGCAATGCGTGTACCCTGGCTTAAATATTTGAAGTCCCAATTTTTGAAGCTTGGCCGCCTGAACCTGTTTGATAACCCGGGGGATATAGTTAAGGGTGATGTTGCTGCAATTAAGAGAGTTTTTGTCATGAACCGTAATGCTGTAAGAGATGAAGTAGAGCTCTTGAAACCTAATGTTAGAATGTATATTATGTTGAGTACTTGTAATGCAATGGAATTGTATCTAACATGCTCCTTCTCCACCCATGAAAAATTTTTGCTGACCCGTTTCAGGTTTAACATCTTTCATCAGCTTTTAATTAGACCTAAGTCGGACGTTTTTAAGAAACCTGCAGCTCCCTGTGGCTGCGACGGGAAGTCTCCACAGGATATGCTGCATTTTATATTTTTATGTACATTTTATGAATATCCCCGTAAGCGGTATCTGGTTACTCTTTTAAAGAAATTTAATTTTAATCAAATTAGACCCGCCCTTATGTACTTACAGTTGCTGCATCCTGACAGTGTCCTCCAGGTGTTAGAATTTTTAAAAATGACCATGAGACTAAGAAATTGTTTGGATGAGTAAATGTGCATTAATTGCAGTTTATGGCACTATCGCACTTTATTTCGTGTATTCTGTATATGGACCTTGCTTGCATTTTTTTTATTCTGATTCTGTCAATGCACTCTTTTTTATGATACATTTGAGTTGTATGTAATTTAAGATTGACTTTGTGATCACTGTGATGTTTTATTATGAATTGTTTATTGTGTGTACTTTTATGGATTGCAATGTATCCGAAATAAAGTCAATTTGAATTTGACAATTCCCACTTTGGAGGTCTTAAGAGACGTTTTCCAGCAGATGGGTTAAGGTTGCAATGTGTCAGGAAACACACTGTAGCCTCTGTTCTCCATCAGCAGTTATGTGCCTCTCAGAAAAAGACACGAGTAATTGTTAAACCCAGTGTGATTAATCACTGGTATACTATTTCTTAAGTAATAACCTATTCCAGGATGACCGCCGCTTATGCGGTAGTTTTGGACACCTTTGAAGTATTACCACACAGTCTAGTTGTTGAGTGAAGCGCGCGTGATTAGCACTGCGCACTTCAACTGAGTCACGAGTGAGAGAGCATCAAGTAACCGGTTTCTCTCAGGAGAATTATAGTAGTTTCAGTCCTTAATTTAAAATTAGTTAATAGCGGACAGTTCCGCTCTTCATCGTATTGAAGTTAGAGTATAAAGAAACAGTTTTGGAATCACAAATTGGAGTTCTTGAGGCAATTAGTTCCTTCGACCGCTTTCGGCGGTTAAGGAGCTAGAGAAAGGCAATTTGAAGCAGCGAAGGTTAAGAGCAGTATCAGCAAAATATTTCTCGACCTGTGAACCAAAAGACACTGACTCTTCCTCACTGACTGGAGAGGAAGAGAAATGTCCCGCTGAGCTGCGCAGTACTGTACATCTGCAGGAAAGGGCACGGCAAGCCGAAATCAACCGGCACTATCGCCAAACAAACTTTACTCTGCCACTAGCCGTCGATACCAGACCTTCAGACCTGCATTGGCATACTTAACACAGCATCCTACAATCCAATCCTGCTATCAGTTAACCCTGTTGGATACTGTATAGGAGGGGTTACCCTGCTGACCCCCCCCGTGAAGGGTAAACCCCCCCTCCAGCTACTAGACTTCTCTTTCGGACCTCAGGGTTTCAACGACAATGCATACCCAAGGTCTACTGAGGAAAAGACGGGACTTACTCCTACAATTGCCCAGAACATTTCCGACACCCCTCCAGAACACCCACTAGGACGGGAGTACTCTGCGCTTAGCTGAGAACCCACATCATGGGTCGAGTCCGGGCGAAGATGCTGGATGGCCAACAAGGACCAGGCCCCCCTCCAACATGACAGAATTCTCTAGCGGTCCTTTCTTTGATCAGGACCGCTTTCTGCATCAACTAGGAGCAGCATTAGTAGACTGAGATGGTATCCCCTGGTTACTGGAAGGAGATTGGAACGCTGTATTGTACACAACCCTGGACAGATCACATCTCCCCTACATAGTACGAATGCTAGCAAATTGGCTGACCTGTTGACTACATGGGCTGACGAATGGGCACTCTCTGACGCATGGCGATGCCTACACCCTACTCACAAAGAATATTCATTGTATTCTTCAGTACATAGTCTCCATACCAGAAGCAATAGATTCCTCTGCTCTAAATCCAATATCACTCAGGTCTGCCAGTCCACATATCTAGAAAAAACCTTCTCTGATCATAACCACCCTGAGAATTACATCCACAATTACTAGAAGATGCTCCAATTCGTGGAGAAGTGTGGCTCACTGGTTAGAGGAGGCAGACCCTGAAGCAGAGGTCAGACCCGGGACCAGGGTTCAATTCCCGACGCGGCAGGGTCTGGAGCCCAAATATCCAAAGACTCGATAATTCTCGTTTCGGTGCCTACTCGAATCACGGGTTCACACTCTGCAGCTCTGGGCATTAGCTTGCTTAATCTCCACTACGGCCCCCCGTGGCGGGATGCCTGGCTTTCACCTTGGGGATGCCCAGTACGGGTATCTCACAGGGAAGAAAGCCAGGACGGGTTCCCAAGGCAAGCGCCGAGATTCCTCCGGGTAATCGAGCGCTATATAAGAACGCATAATAATAATAATAATAATAATAATTCGCACAGCCCTTTCCAACACTATAACTAACTATTTAGCCGAAAATTGGAACACAGCCTCCTCTAATTTAATCAAATGAGTCCCTGAAAGTTGTGGTACGGGGGGCTTCGACAGGACAGTTGGTGGGGGCCAGACAGGAGACGCACCAACATTTACTGAGCATTGGACAACGAATGGACACACTCAAACAAGAGGCGGTGACAGACCCTGAAAAAAAAGAGGCATTGCAGTCTGCCCGTATAGACCAAGCTGAAGTACTAGAGACACAGCGGGTAATAGACCATAGAGCATTCCTACAATAGAAACACACGGAAGAGGGCAGGTCCGGTACACTGCTCGCCCGCATAGTTAGGGATAGACCAGATCCACCGATCATAACTAGAATTCGTATACCGGAGGGACATATAGTCCAAACACAACGATAAATAAACACAGCCTTTTATGATCACCTTGGTGCGGGAAACATCCTTTACAATGAAACTTTTACAACGCAGTGCCTTCCCGACGCAACTATTACAACGCATGTCATTACAGCGCATTGCGCTGGGGGGCTCTCTAGGATAGGGAATGGATTTAATTTACTATCCAACACCTTCCCTACTATCCACGGGGACTGGAGTTGGAATAGTAAATTAAACTATTCACTATCCAGCACCCCATAGCGCTATGCGTTGTAACAGCATGCGTTGTAAAAACTGCGTTGTAACAGCATGCGTGGTAAAAGCATGCGTTGTAATGTCATACTTCCCCTTGGTGCGCTTTACGTACCACCTACTCCTGTGGAGCGCCCCTCTAGAGTAGTGTTTTTACAAGATCCCCCTTTCCGGTAATCCCCGAAGACGTACGAAAGGACATAGAAGGCCCCATAACTCAATAAGAAATTCGAGCTGCAATTAAGGGTCTGAATCGTAACAAAGCACCAGAGATTGATGGGCTACCAATTGACTTCTACCATACATAGAGACCATGGTACCCACACTGGAATCAGTATAAAAAGTTGCCTTTGAGACTGGTCATCTACCACATTCCACCATGCAAGCACTGGTCACATCGATACCCAAACCAGGACGTGATGGCTTAGAGCTGTCTAATTATAGACCCCTTTCCCTGCTAGCGACTGAATATAACATTTTAAGTAAGGCCCTTGCTAATCGTATACAGCCATATCTTAATACTCTCATACACAGTGACCAATGCGGGTTCCTCCCGAACCGTAGCACATCCCTTAATACCAGACGGTCACACTACGTCATGAAGGCCACTCCACATGTTTACCAGTCTGTGGGATGCATAGCACAAGGCCTTCGGCAGGCCTTTGATTCCTCTCTTGGGACTTTCTGTTTGCGACTTTGCAATGTTTTGGGATCCCGGACACATATCTCAAATGGATATGCTTATTATACACATCCCCTACATCCAGAACATGCACAGGTCGATCCCCATTGTTGTTTGTTCTTGCGATAGAGCCCCTTGCTATAGCACTTAGAGAATCGGCAGACCAGCTCGGCATCCCCATTGATGGTGTGGACCACCTAATTTCCATTTATGCAGATGACATACTCTTGTATTTACGGGATCTGACAGCTGACAATACCCCCCTTCTCGATGTTTTTGCCAATTTGAATATCTTTCGGGTCTGACTATAAACACGGGAAAATCTACAGCCTACTTCTTTCAAGAAACACCATACCCAAATAAACTGCAGTTTGCCGACTACGCCCTACCTGTGGCACCCACCACCTTTAAATATTTAGGCATTCAAGTCTACAGAACGCAGGCGGATCAAAGTGAAGACAACATAGTGCGGACTATAACGGCCCTTCGTGCCAGTGTGGTCTTTTGGTCATCTCTGCCGTTATCAGTGATGCCTTCGAGACTACTGGGTGGGAGTCTGCCACTCTCTGAGCGAAGTCACACAAATCCCAGTCTCGGACTGTGGTAAATAAAATATTACCCTGGCAGAATTTCTAGGCATTAACAAAGTATCATGCATCAAATGAGAGAGACAGGATCCGTGGTGTCCAAGTTAAAATGGGCTTTATTCCAATAACTCGAGTCAAAGGGAGAATATGTTCCATCACCACTGAGGTTCAGGAAGAGTAATCTAACATTTAATAACAATGAACAGAATATATACATTTTACTCCTTGTACATAGGGAGGAGCGCTCCAGGCAGAGCAAGAAAGAGATAAGAGCATGTGGGCGTGTATGAGGGTGCATGAGGGTGTACACTTGATGAGTCATAGGTAGGTGATAGGTAGGTGTCATAGGTGGGTGGGTACTTAGAGGAGGAGTTTGCATGACCAGCTGGAACTCTGCCCTAATTGTGCAACTTGAGCATGGCGTGCAATTGACGTGTAACTGGGAGGAGAGCTGACTTCCAGCCTAGCAGAGAAATCTCTTGTGTCAGGGCGAAAAGCACATCTTGTACAATCTGATATGATAGGGGATGTATTGTCTGAAGCAAAAGGTTGTTCATCACTAGTAACAAAGAAAAAGCATATATTCCTCCGTTCATTGCATGGGGGCTGAGACAGAGAGTTAGGCCCTATCTGTCGCGGACGGGTTCTGTTTGCTTTTCCTCACCGGGCAGGGATGCCACTCTGTACAGCAAAACAGATAACTGTTATTCATAACACTGTCTTGGCAGGCTTCTTGCTGACGTGACTGCAGTTTTCAGTGTGCCAGGAGTCATGAAGAAAACAATATTTCAGAAAGTGGTTTCAGGCTCAACCACAAAAAAAGGGCTCAGTACGATATTTATTTAAAAGTGCACAATGCAAAATGCTAAATACATGGGCCTTCATTTTAGCTTAACGTTTGGGAGACTTGATGACTTGACTTGCAGGACATGTTTGCAGAGGCCTAGTGATTCAGGCCACTACGAGAAATATGCATGGGTGACATGCACATGTATGTAACATAGGGTGTATGTAGTGGACAATATTGGTCAGGCAAAATATAATTTTCCTCATTCCCTCCTTGTCACCTACATAACCCTTTAGGATACATCTATATTCATGAGACCGTATAGTTGATCATACAGAATCATTTCTTCATCTTTATCCTTTGTACATGTGGATGGGGAACGCAAGCAGTTGCACACAGGCCGCAAATCGCCAGGCCACACTGCAGACAGAGACAGTATCATGGCAGACTGCCCCTGGGTCAAGTTCGCCAGGGCAGATGCAGTCATATTTACAACTGCTTCAAGGGTTCTTGTTAACTTGCGTATTAGTTGAGTTTGTCTAACATGTTCTAGTTGTGAATCTCTGTGATAATGGGATGGGGCCAAGGAAACAGGTGGCAATAGGAATGCTATATAACAAGTCCCACCCCAGTCTAAGGGCAGGTGTACATGAGCTGTCTGACCGCAAATGAAATAGGTATGGCGTGACGTTTTGAAAGAAGAAAGTCCTTCTGAGAGTGAAGTTCCTTGTAAATAGCTCCTTGTAAATATGGTTTATGAAGAGCATGTCATTATTATAACTTGTTGAGTTTCTTGTAAATATGGCATGTGAATAGCGCCATGTGGATATGGTTTGTGCAGAGTATGTTGTCATTACGTTAGGCAGGAGAGAGCTGGATCTCTTTCAAGTGCTTGGAGAAAACGTTTTGAAGATGTGCGTACGTGTTATGTGATAACGTGGAGAAATGAGGAAAGATTGTGCTTCAGCTGCCAAAGAGTTGATATCATGTATTGAGAAGGCAGTATTTGTTTTAACATGCTGTTTAACAAGGTGTTGAAGGATTTTGGTGTTGTTTGGCGTTTGCAGGGGGTGTGTTTTTGAGCGGAAATTCGTACCCGTTCCAGTGGAGGGATTTGGTTGCTTTTTGGTGAGGGTGTAGGGCATCGCTTGGACTATTGTGATGCCAAATTTGAAAAGGATCTGAGCTGTGGAAGTGGTGGAAAAAACATGTTTTGTGTGGAGGTGCGATTTGCCATGTTATCCAATGGGCGATTTTTTCGAAAATTTGAGAAATTATTTCGGCAGAACTCCCTTTGTTTTCTGATAAGGGGGTAGTTGGCCACATACCCAGCAATCAGTTGCATTGCTGGTCTGGTGAGAATGGTGTAACATTTGAATAAAAGTATTGTTACGCAAGGCAAGTCGATATGACAATTCATGAGGTGGCAGGTCACTAAATGTATGCATACTGGATGAATGTATAAGTGAGGAAATGGGAAAGAAAACATGTAGCAATAAACTAACACCAATTATAACAATGCACAGAATTAAAAGAATGATCAAGGTAACAATACATCTACTGCGTAATGTCTTGCAGTATTTTTCCTTTTTTTGCTATTCTCATATGTGATCTTATACATGTCAGAAACTAGTCTAACCGATTCACCACCGGGTGGGCTTAAACAATTAAACTACGTCTGACTTACTAGATCTTAATTTGGACCTATACTCTTGCTGAGGGGTCTTTTCAAGCAAAGGCGGCACAAAGTCTGTATTGTCATTAAAGTCAATGTTCTTTGCAAATGTTCCACATTGTCCAAAATACCGCTTAACGTGATGGGCATGGATCCAGCCCTTGCGTCCCTCCACTTTCAGCGCGGTCCTCGTGGTAAGAAGCACCAATTTCGGGGTCTTCCAACGCGGCTCGAGGGAGCTGGAACGATCAAAATTCCTGATGCACACAAAGTCCCCTGGGACTAAGGCGTGTTCCTTGACCTGGGTGTTGTCAGGGAAGGCGGCAGCAACCTGTGAACGACAAGAGAGTAGTGCAGACATCAAGGAAGCCAGGTAATCTGTCAGCATGTTACTGTCAACATCAGTTATCTTTCTGGGCATAGGCGTACCCCACATATTTGGCGGTCTACCGAAAACCACTTCATACGGAGATAGGCCTGTTCTGGAATGTGCTACCATACGCATGTAAAAGAGAGCAACCGGCAAGGCTACCATCCAATCCACGCCTTTTTCTGCACAGACCTTTGCTAATTTTGTCTTGAGGGTCTGATTATGTCTTTCTACAAGGCCTGCTGCTTCTGGGTGTCGGACACAATGGAACTTCCATGTATAACCTAACAGAAGAGACACTTGTTTCATTAATTCAGAAGAGAATGGTTGGCCGTTGTCTGAATAGATCACCCGAGGTAATCCATACCTGGGGAAGTACTCGCGCACTAACTGTCTGGCTGTTGTTACAGCAGTATAATCTGGAACTGGATATGCTTCTGTCCATCTAGACAGTGCACATACAACTACCAAGACGTAATTGTAACCTCTACATCTGTCCATTTGGATATAATCCATCTGGAGAACCTCAAAAGGGTGGTCAGGGGGATGAAATCCGCCTTGTTCCACCGGGATGCCTTTACCTGGATTGAACTGACAACAGATCATACATGTTCGTACTTTTTGCTTCGCTGCTGCACGCATGTGCTTGTTAAACCAGATGTTCTGTAAGCTGTCTAACATTGCTTTTTCTCCTAAGTGTGCTGGACTATGGGCTGTATTTATGATTACTTGTACCATAGAATCTGGGAGAAACCATGAGCTTTTTCCCTTAGTCATCCAACCTTGGTCAGTCTGGACCCCTCCTTGTTCAGTCCATTTCTTTATCTCATCTGTGGTGGCATGTGTCTGTATGTCAAGTACATCTTGTGTGGGATCCTTGACTGTCATACTTGTTGTCAGTAATGGTACCTCTGTCCTTGTCGTGTCTGTTGGTGTCTGGGCTGTCTGGGCTGTAAGTTTAGCTGTCCGGTCTGCCAGGTCATTACCCTGGGAAATGGTGTCTGTAACTTTGGTGTGAGCTTTGCACTTCAGGATAGAAATGGCTGTAGGCAAATGTATGGCTTCTAACAGGGCCTGAATAAGCTGGCCGTGCTGGATCTTGGTCCCATGGGAGGTCAAGAATCCTCTCTCCCTCCATAGTACCCCGAAATCATGAACAACGCCAAAGGCATATTGTGAATCAGTATAAATGTTTACTTTCAAGTGCTTAGCTCTTATGCAGGCTTGTGTCAGAGCGATGAGCTCTGCTGCTTGTGCTGACAGTGTGTCTATTTTCTGTGTCTCCATGACTTCTGTAGCAGTGGTCACAGCATAGGCTGCTACTAACTCTCCTGCACTCGTTCTCATGCATGATCCATCTACATAGAGCGTTAAGTCTGGTTCTGAAAGTGCAATATCTGTCAGGTCTTGTCTTGGTTTCGTCACTATATTCATTAGTTCCACACAGTCATGTGGTGGTGCATTTACTGTACTTGAGGGCAAAAGTGTTGCAGGATTCAGAATGTTACAACGTCTGATCTCTATGTGTGGCTGGAATAATGTCAGTTCATATCCTGTCAGTCTTGCTACAGTCAAGTGTTGTGTCTGTGTTCTGTTTAAGAGAACCTCCACTGCATGTGGTACCTGTACTGTCAGAGGGTGACCCAATACTATTGAATCACTGTGTCTTATGGCTAGGGCTGTTGCTGCAACTGATTTCAGGCATGCAGGCAGAGCCTGGGCCACTGGGTCTAGTGTGCTAGAAAAATAAGCACAAGGCTTGTGTTTTCCTGCTTGATCTTGTGTGAGGACAGATAACGCTGTTCCTTCTATTTCAGTTACAAAAAGCATAAAAGGTTTGCTGTAACATGGAGTCGCTAAAACTGGCGCTTGACATAAAGCTCTTTTTAATTCCTCAAATGCCAAGGTGTGTTCTTGTGTCCAAGGGAGGACAGTCCCCCCTGCCTCATGTGTAGTTAACTGTATGAGTGGTTTGGCTAGAAAGGCATACTGGGGAATCCATTGCCTACAGTATGAAGTGAGGCCAATAAAGGCACGTACTTCCTTTTGTGTCTTGGGCTGTGAAAGGTTAGCAATGAGCTGTATACGGTCTTGTGTTAGCTGTCTCCCCTCTTTGGAAAGCAAGTGTCCAAGATACACCACTTGCTTTTCACAGAATTGCAACTTCGAAGGGGACACCTTGTGCCCCTTGTCCGCCAGAAAATGTAAAACTGTCAATGAAGCATTTTCGCATTCTTTTTCTGAACGTGCTGTAATTAGGATGTCATCTACGTACTGGAGTAGGGCAGTGTTAGTAGGCATGTGAACACTGTCTAGCTGTCTTTTTAATGCCTGACTGTAAATACTAGGGCTTTCTGTAAAACCTTGTGGAGCTCTTGTAAAGACAAAGCTACGACCTTTTAATGAAAATCCGAACAGGTACTGGCTGTCGGGATGGATGGGAACACTAAAGAAAGCATTTTTCAAATCGATAACAGTAAAGTAAGTAGCCTCTGAATCAATAGCAGTCAATAATGAAGAAATGTCTGGCACCACTGGATATTGTGGTACTACACATTTGTTCAATTCTCGCAGGTCAATAATCAATCGGTACACTGGCAGTACACTAGGATCAGATCTTTTAAGGATAGGAATGACAGGCGAGTTACATACATTTGAGACTGTCTCTACCACTACTCCTCGTGCAATAAGTTCGTCAACTAATTTCAATAAGGCTGTTTCGGCGTCAGGTGGTAACTTGTATTGTCTAATACGTGGAAGTACTACTCCTGCTTTGAGTGTGACATGGTGCGGCGTTATGTCCATGTAACCTACGTCAGTCGGTCCTTGTGCCCATAGTGTCTGTGGCACATTCTTGAGTCTGTGGTCAAAATCAGTCAGTACATAATGTCCCTTAAAATCACTTAAGAACAGGCGTACTCCCTCTGGAGAGCAGCAGATAACTGCTCCTAGATCTTTTAATGTCTTCATACCAAGTAAGTTTTCTGGACATGACTTAGTAAGTAGCAAGTCAGTGGTACGTGACAGTGGACCAACCCCTAGGGAAACTGGTTTTGATACTTCATTAACAATAGGCTTTCCTGAAAATCCCAGGGAAACATTCTGTGAGCCTGAGAGAGGTGCCCCTGGAACCTCGTCATGACTGATGGTAGTTCTGCTCGCCCCTGTGTCAATAAGAAACTTTCGATCCTGACCTAGAACACGACTATGTACATACGGACCCTCTTGATCTACAGGAACCTCAATAAGGGGCAAGCCTACTTCCCTCTCGAGGCTGTTTCATGAGAACTGTTGATATTCTGGATAGTCAGACTGTGTGTACTGATACATTTGTGGTGTGGCATTAACAGGCGGTGGTGGAGGATAATTCGCTACTGTCTGTTGCGTGTTCTGTTGCGTGTTATTCTGTCTAGGAGTGTACTGTCGCTCTTTTGTCTTGCCTGTAGCTATATTGTGTTTCAGAACAGTGCAGTCCTTTACAAAGTGACCTGGTTGTTTGCAATAATTACAGTTCCCTTTGACAGGTGTCGTGTTATGTTTGTTTGAAATCGCCGGTACCGTCTGGGCAACCAGCACCTTCATTTTGGTCTCTTTCATGCGTCTCTTTTCATGATCCTGCTCTTCCCTAATCCTGTTCTGGTGATACTGTAACATCTGTAACATTTGTGAAGGGCTGTTTGCTTGCCAAGTACTCTCAACCTTCAGTACTCTATTCTTGATCTGGGGTAAGGAATTCTCTACTAATTTGCTCACAAAAAGATGTGGAAATGACTCACTACCTGGCTTAAGGCCACTATTAATAGTAAAACATTTCTCAAATCTAGAATAGAAATCACGAGTGTCCTCGTCTTGCTTTTGTTTACATGCTGAAATAGCATCCCAATCTTCCTTTTTAGTAATCAATAATCTTGGCAAAACTTGTATCAGGAATTCAGGTAGTTCTCTAGCTCTATCTCCAAGACCAACTCCTGGGAGCCTGCCCTTCTCTTCTGTTTCCAATGCATCCCAACTTAACTTTTTCTCACCCACTTCCCAGTCTTTTTCCTTAAGCTTTTCATAAATCCCTGCAGGTAACAGTACTTTTAATAGCTTCAGAATGTCAGCGTACGTATAATCTCCTATGCGGAGGATGTCTTTTAATTCACGGTGAAATCCCCCTGGGTCTTTATCATGACAAGGCAACATCTTTTTCATTTCAAGAATCTCTAATTTCGTTAAGGGGGTGTAAACATACACTCGTTGTAACTCATTGGCCGCATTCTTGACGGGATGAACCTCTCGTAGGGGGTTCTGTCTGTCTATGTGTACGTTATGTCTGTCATGGTGTAAGACTGGAGGCATGTATGTAGTCAGAGAATCTATGTACTTTTGTCGTTGATCCAGGATTACATTAATTAATTCAGTACCTAAACCTGTCCATCTATCTAGTAAAATGTCATCAAGTATTTTATGCAAGTGACCAGGATCAGAATGCTGACTTTTATACAACGTTATCAAGTGTTGAACGATGTAAATACCAGCCAAACGCTGTTCGTTCGGTGGAAGGCTTAAGAAAGTCTGAGCCACTATATCACTGCTATATATATTGGCATTGGACACCCACTGGGTGGCTGACCGGGCCAACTCTATTTCGTGTTGTGTGGGAGGTCTCTCACTCCCTATCCATTGTTTCAGTGCTTTTTCAGTAGCCTGGAATAGAGCTTCAAGGGAATATCTTTCTTTTATAGCTGGCCCTTGTTTACAGTAATCAAGGCACTTGGGTCTGTCAAACTGTCGCGCTTTTCCTACATAATTAATCTTGCCTTTCGGATCCTGACGATCCTCTACCTCTTCCGCTGATGACTCGCCCTTCTCGTCAGACTCTTTTCTGTGCCTTTCTATTATTTCCTTTCGTATTTTCTTGTACATGGCATCTATCTGTCCCTGTTTCTCATGTCTACCGGCATCTATGTGATCACTCCATTCTATCAAACCTGGCTTTACATCTCCGTCTCCTTCGTCTTGTTCCCTGATCAGGCAGTTAATAATAAAACGTAAGATATGATTCTTAACCCCTACCTTTCTTTGTGCCATGGCTTGTGCTATACTATCTGGTCCCTCCCCCGTTCTAATAAAACGATACATGCTATCTAGGTGATCTTTCATGTCTGGTAATGTCTCTAGATATGCAACAGCTTGTCTTAGTCTACGTGAAATCACGACCATTGAACCCTTTCCTGGTTCTGGATCATATACACAAAATGGAATTGCTGCATCTACAGTAGGCACCCCTCCCACTGCCCCGGGACCTACGTCATCTTTTACGGGCTGCTGCTGGAGTTGCTGGAGCTGATCTGCTGGTGGGGGCGGAGGAAAACCTGCATTAACGTAGTCTGGAAGGGACTCGTCTAGATACGAGGAAATGAACGCCTCTGATGCTGTCGGCTTTACTCTACGTTCTCTATATGGTACAGGTGGTGGCGTTCGCGACCTACTGGGTCTCTCTGAGGTGGTCACTTTAGCTAGTTCTTCTGACAGAACGCGATAAATACCATTAACAACGGCGTTTCTTTCCCTATCAGTCTGTTCTGTTTTGACACGTTCCCCCTCCTCCCGCAGTTCCTTTTCTCTGGCTTTTTCCCCAGCTTGTCTAGTTCTATCTGCTTTATTCAATTCTTTCTCTGTTCGCCTATGTGACTCTTTGCGCCACAATTCGATGGCATCTTTCTGAGAGGGTCTTGACTTCCTTTTCCATAGCGCTTCCTCCACCCTCATAATACATTCAGGATCCCATGTTCCCGAGATTGGCCATCTATACTTTTCCTCCAGGTCCCATAGTTTACCCATAAATCTAAAAACAAAATGGCGTCTAATCCATGCTTATTATACATATAATGACCAGGTGTGTCTCTAGGCGGGATGTTAACTGACTCTTCTAGTATACCTTTTCTGGTCCCTATCTGACGTAATTTTGAAAACAGTGGCATGTTTGAAACCAATATTCACAAAAATAGACTGAAACAATCAACAATCATTCACACACAAACAAATATTAAACACTAAAACAGTTACAACCTAAGCTGATACAATGAGCTAAACATGTACTTAAAAAACTTTATGCACTGAAATACAGTACAACCATACCGGTCTCAAAAATGAGACACGTCTTTACCGTTCCCACGTTTACCATGGGCCTGTCTTGAAACTTGATGCATTCCCCATAGTGGTACTCACCGGGAAGCAGGACTTGAAACTTGAAGGCCTCGGACTTCTATGCATGCGCCTTGGAACAGGTGGACCTCTGGAGACCTCGGACCTTGCTCTCTCACGGGCTGGGCTCTGGTTTGAGACGATCCGCGTTCCTCACCGCCTCACATGGATGCCTGGTCGCAGTCCGTCCTCCTCCTGGGCCTGAGGGAGTAGCGGGAAATCCCAATGGCGTGTACACTTTAAAGTCCGTCACGGCTGTGGAAGGGGGCAAAGACTAGACCTACAAACTCCGGCGAGTGGGGAAAGGGACATGTCCCTGTTCAAGGGCGCCAATTAATGTGGTAAATAAAATATTACCCTGGCAGAATTTCTAGGCATTAACAAAGTATCATGCATCAAATGAGAGAGACAGGATCCGTGGTGTCCAAGTTAAAATGGGCTTTATTCCAATAACTCGAGTCAAAGGGAGAATATGTTCCATCACCACTGAGGTTCAGGAAGAGTAATCTAACATTTAAAAACAATGAACAGAATATATACATTTTACTCCTTGTACATAGGGAGGAGCGCTCCAGGCAGAGCAAGAAAGAAAGAGATAAGAGCATGTGGGCGTGTATGAGGGTGCATGAGGGTGTACACTTGATGAGTCATAGGTAGGTGATAGGTAGGTGTCATAGGTGGGTGGGTACTTAGAGGAGGAGTTTGCATGACCAGCTGGAACTCTGCCCTAATTGTGCAACTTGAGCATGGCGTGCAATTGACGTGTAACTGGGAGGAGAGCTGACTTCCAGCCTAGCAGAGAAATCTCTTGTGTCAGGGCGAAAAGCACATCTTGTACAATCTGATATGATAGGGGATGTATTGTCTGAAGCAAAAGGTTGTTCATCACTAGTAACAAAGAAAAAGCATATATTCCTCCGTTCATTGCATGGGGGCTGAGACAGAGAGTTAGGCCCTATCTGTCGCGGACGGGTTCTGTTTGCTTTTCCTCACCGGGCAGGGATGCCACTCTGTACAGCAAAACAGATAACTGTTATTCATAACACTGTCTTGGCAGGCTTCTTGCTGACGTGACTGCAGTTTTCAGTGTGCCAGGAGTCATGAAGAAAACAATATTTCAGAAAGTGGTTTCAGGCTCAACCACAAAAAAAGGGCTCAGTACGATATTTATTTAAAAGTGCACAATGCAAAATGCAAAATACATGGGCCTTCATTTTAGCTTAACGTTTGGGAGACTTGATGACTTGACTTGCAGGACATGTTTGCAGAGGCCTAGTGATTCAGGCCACTACGAGAAATATGCATGGGTGACATGCACATGTATGTAACATAGGGTGTATGTAGTGGACAATATTGGTCAGGCAAAATATCATTTTCCTCAGGACGATGCTCTGAACTGCCTCATAGGTCTCCGTAGACGCACAAAGGTGCAGGAGGTGCGATTAAAGTTTTTAGACTTGGCCCTTACTTTAGCAGTAAGAACCCTCACCATGAGGTGGAAATCCCCCAGATATCCTGCGGTATCCACTTGGCAGGCCGACATGCTTCAGTGGGGGAAGGCAGAGGGAGCAGCTCTTCGCAGAGAGGAAGATAGGGGACTGAGAAAGCAACCCATCTTGATTGACTGGGAGGTTATGCTGCTTGAACTAGAATCACTCGCCTTATTACCCCCACAGGATGCCCCAACCCCATAACACGCTTTGTCGCCCTGCGACTCCTTATCTGGGGTTTCCGAGACCCAGACCCATGCATTATAACCCAAGGACACTACAGTCCTCCAAGTGTTACACCACTAGCATCCTATCTTGATTAATATGGAAGCTGAAGTAAGACCAGGAGTCAAAGTTGGGCGGGCTAGGGCGGGAGGGAACACAGTTGAACAGGTTCTTCTTGTTAATTGGAAATGTAAAGGCTTTATACTGACAATTTCTGTGATGGGACTCCAATGTTATAGTACCAACGATGTCATTGGAGATCATTGTCCTTCATTTCTATATTGCATAGAGTAAAATATAAAGAATTTGCATGTAACATATGCTGTAACTAATACAAATACAAAAGACTGCCTCTATATGATACTCATTGCATTGGACGGAATGTTAAAGTCATCAATAAAGTGTGTTATAAAAAAAGAGTATCACCGAGCCACGCTAAACCCATGATCTCATAGTATTGAGGGAGGTCAAGTGCTTATCCTCGTTGAGAGGTGTATAAGGCCTCGTAAAACTGTACAAATTTACGCAATTGGTCTGGGAGGTTCCAGTGGGTTTCCCCGTCTGAGTCCGGTATTTCGGCTATATAGTTTGAGAACTTGGATGGGCGAACTAAATTAGCTAAAACATTCCCTTGGTGATCTCCCTCCCCATATACTCATTCTACATGATATTTAGTCCTGAACTTGCATTCTTTGTCTGCAGTATTCGCATATTATGTCAGCTTGTCGGTCAGTTTGGCGCGGGCCTCCCCCCCCCCCTCTGTGCAAGAAAGACTCTGCTCCAAGACTTTAATGTCCTTTTCTAACCGTCTTAGCTCTCTCTGTATGTATTTAAGGATCCCCCTCCCTTTGATATACAATAGCCCCTAATCGTGACTTTAAAAGCCTCCCATACTGTGTTAAAGCTAGGGATCGATTCCGCATTGCGTGTAAAAATCTTGTATCTCTTTGTCGAGTTCAGTCCTGAATACCATATCCAGAAGATGCGTAGGGTTGAGGCACCACCGTGCGTAAGGGGTTTGGTCCGTCTGAAGCTTCAATGCCAAGCGAACAGGTGAGTGGTCCGAATAAGTACATGCTAGGTGAGTGACCGCGTCTTCCCGGTGTGCCATTCCCACTGATATAAACACATAATCTATTCTAGACCACGAAAAGTGAACGGCCGTGTGGTGTGTTCCCTCTTTTTGTGTGGGATGTGTGTATCGCCACGTGTCAAGGAGGCAGTGTGAAGACACTAGGTCCAACAGCAGCCTTTGAGTGGACGTATAATGCAATGCAGTAACGTTAGATCTTTCCTAATCCGGGAACATGTTGTAGTAAAATACCCCCCATAATAAATAAGTTGAGCCAAGTGTCTGGATCTTATTCCATAGTACAGTCAAAGTCTGGGGGTCATCTGTATTAGGACTATAATAATTTGCAATTGTGATGTCTTTAGAAGCTAGTCGCCCCCAAATCATGCTGTAACACCCCTGAGGGTCAGCGTCAGTCTCTCCCAAAACAAAGGCTGTATTGCGTTTAATAAGGATTGCAACCCCTCTAGCGTATGTGGAATAGGACGCAGAGCAGCGGTGGGAGGCCCATCTTGTGGCAAACATAGGGGCAACTGTGGGGGCGAAAAGGATTTCTTGCAAGAGGGCTAGGTGAATGTGGTTTCTCTCTAGGTACCCTATGACCTGTCGCTTTTTCAGAGGGTTATTTAAACCCTGGACATTCCAAGAGAGTATGTGCATCTGGTTATTTATTTCAGGCGTGTCAGTCATTTCCTCCCTTTAAACAACTAGGCATTGTACAATTGCTTTGAAGGCTAGGTAGCAGACTAACACAGACATTGCAGGGCATAACATTCCCGCCTCCCATACCGACTTCCCCAACTTGTCGGGCTTAGCTTCCCTCCCTCCTCAACTACGGACTAAATTAAAATTCAACAGATAGCTAAGGAATGGGGATCTCCTTCACGGAGCAGACACTAGGGGCCCGGGACATGCCAACTCCCTTCCCAAGTCACACCCACCTGCCAAAAGAGTCTCTTCGCATGTAAAAGTTCACTAATTTAGGAAAAATAATTTAACTACTCGGGGTCCAGGTATAGATAGGCAGCAGATCATCAGGATGTAAAGTACAATAGTCAGTCCAGAGCCGACACTGGAGATTGGGACCTGGAACGTGATCGGGTGGTCTTCTCTACAGGGGATTGTCTCCGGTGCCTTTTTAGATAATCTTCATCTTGGTTCGCGTTTTGAAAAAAGTGTTGTTTTCCATGGTGAGTGTTACAAAGTTTTGCTGGATACAGCATCACATACGGGATATCCTGAGATTGCAATTTTTTCTTAACCGCAGCATATTTACCCTGCGCCTCTCGTACCTGCTGTGTGAAGTCTGGGTAGAAAGCAAGTATAGTGTTTTCGCAGAGGACCGGTTTCTTCTCCCGAGCTGAATGTAGCAGCGTTTCCCAGTCTCTATAATTTAGGAATCGGACTATCACAGGGTGTGGAGGTGCTCCTGAAGGTGGACGCTCAGTCAGGGACCTCTGAGCTCCCACCATCACCATTTGTGCAGAGTAGGGTTCTCTCCCAAACAGCTCCACTAGCAGACGTTCAATAAAGTCCTCCATTTGGCGCATAGCTGTCGTCTCCGCGAGGACTAGGATGGGGACATTATTTCACCTAGAGCGGGCCTCTAAGTCTTCATTTTTTTCTGCAATGCTCTTGATAAGCTTGTCCATTTGTGAGACCCACTCTCTGTTCTCCGTGGTTCTATCCTCCAGGTCTGACATCGTGGTTTCTGCTTCTTTGAGCCTGTGGTCATGAAGGTCCCGCTTATGTACCATTGAATCCAGCCTTGCATTCATGGTATCGATTTTCGTGTCTATGGATGTCAGGTTGCTTTTCATACTGAGAAGTAGCACCTTCCAGTCCTTGTCTTGGCCTTCCATCACATCTGATTCTGTAAGGTCTGCGGCCCCTGGTTTAGATGGCTTGCGCGCTTTGAAGGGGATTTTAGATTGCTTTGTGTCCGTTCTGCCCTTCGCGCTCTCTGTATTTCAGGTGTGCCCTCACCAGAGGAGTTTAAATGGTTTCTGAAGCTTGGGAAGCGAAGGGGTGCAGGTTCCGTAATTATATTCAAAGAGTGAAACTCTGCTGTGCTGCCCCCACACTCTGGTTTTAGCGTATATGGCGTCAAATCCAAGTTGCAGCTCAATGATTTAATCTTTACACTACGCAGTCAGTGCTCGTATTCTGAAGAAGCGGGGGTGGAATATGGAGGAGCTGCTCCCTTTCCTCACACGCTGCACCAATGCTCTGCCTGTCAGCAGTCAACGTGGACAGGTCCCCCTGGGTAGTATGAGCGGCTTCAATGCAAATTTACACCGCAGGGGAAGGCAGTAATCAAGGGCGCCATCTTACTTCAAGGCCCTCCACTGGCTGCCTGCACTGGGACAAGGCTTACGCCGCCATTTTAAATATCAATTTGCGCGAGTAGACAGTACCTCAATTCCGACAGGCCACCTTAACACAGCTTTAAAGGTCGCCCGCTACAGCTTCACAAGGCATTTGAAGGGTGTCAGGGGATTCCGCCTTCCGTCACTGTCAGCGCTGCTCCGGAGACAATCTCCTCTGCACACCTCCTCATCTCGGATATGCAGGTCCTGATCGAAGCAGTTCTCACATTCACTTCAGCGGCGCCGGCTGTGCTGAGTGTTTCAGCGGCGGCGGGGCCCAGGCCTACACCTCCGCCTCAGACTGAGGTCTCGTGCACTGCGCAGGCTCGTCTCGTTGCCGCAGGCCACCAACACGGACTCCGGCACTGAGCTGCTCAGCCCCACATCAAAGCGTCCACAGCTCCGTCACAGCTCGCATTAAGGCTGATGGAACCCCAGGTATTCTGGCAGCAGTTCTGCTCAAGTAGGAGCCCAGTAGATGACTCAGGATGGGTCTGAAGTGGATTTTATCACCAGGCTGGCAAGAGCCTTACTGGTGTGCGGCAATCTTGGTGGTGCGCCACCTAGCGCCCCTGTTATTCTTACAAGTTGAGAACAATACGATATCATAATAATATCATCACTGTCTTATGCAATATTTCCATCATCAACAATATCCAAACATAATAGCTTATCTCAGCATTGAGTATAATAAGTCCAACCAAAATCAATGGGAGTAATAACTAGTAATACACAGGAGTCACGTGGACTTAACAAACATTTTTTTATTTATTTCTATTATTATGTAGATACAGACAAATATTCAGCCCAGCCAACGTGTTTTGTCCTTGCAGACTTCATCAGGGTTGTAAATTATCACCAAAATTCAGGTATATCTTCTCTATAAGTGCCCTGCGTTGTATATCAATAACTCGAATGACAACCACCATGTTCCTGACTCTGAAAGATGGTGGTTGTAGTTCAATTTACACTATGAAAATAACAATTCCTTCAGGGTGATCCTATCCCCTTTTTATGAAGGAGGACCAGAATTATACATATTGAAGACTAATATATACAATATGAGGATATCGATATATTTGGATACTGCCATCTGAGATTTATCCCAAAATGTTTGCTTTCCTCCTCCTATTTTTGCTGAATTCTATTTGTGTTAGGACTTTGAGCACTTTACACTGCTAACCAGAGCTAAAGTGCATGTGCTCTCCTCTCTAAACATAGTTTCATTGGTGTTTACCTGAGTGGCATATTTAGATTGCCTGTAAGTCCCTTGTAAAGTGGTATACCATATTCACAGGACCTGTAATCTAAATGCTACTAATGGGCCTGTAGCAGTGGCTGTGCCAACCACACAAGTAGCCTTTCAAACATGTTTTAGGCCTGCCATTGCAGGGCCTGGTGTGCAGTATACTGCCATTTCGACTTGTCATTTGAAACCAATTGCAAGCCTTAAACTCCCCTTTTATTACACATATGTCACCCCAAAGGTAGGCCCTAGGTAGCCCTAAGGACAGGGTGTTGTACATCCCAGGATGCTTGTTTCCGGTCCAGGGAAGACATGGCTTGGCAGTTCAGGCTCGACTGTTCCCATGAGGCACTGGGTCAGACTGATTTAAATATGGCCATGTCTGATTTGGGGTGGAGGAGTGAGCTAAAGAATGATGATGGATTAAACCCTGATCAGTTGACTGGGGGTGATTGCTTCCCATGTTCAACACTCGGTCCATCATCTCCTTTGGTTTTGCTTTGTTCGCCCTAAGTTGGCAGGGTATGCCCAGACCTGGGTCCCTTGCTCATTTTGCCACTGGATTCAAGCTAGCCTGGCTGGTGATGGCTGATTAGCCAGAAACCGGTCCCAGGATGCTTGTTTCTGATCAAGGGAAGACATGGCTTGGCAGTTCAGGCTGAACTGTTCTCATGATGCGCAAGGTCAGATTGATTTGCATCTGGCCATGTCTGAACTGGGGTGGCGGAGTGAGCTAAAGAATGATGATGGATTAAACCCAGATCAGTTGACCGGGGGTGAGTGCTTGCAATGTTCAACACTCCGTACATCATCCCCTTTGGTTCAACTTAAAGGTATGACATACTTTAAAGGTTTACATGTACTTGGCGTGATTTCTTACTACTATTGTGAGACCTACTCCTCTCATAGGCCAGCACCGGGAATTCCTCAAATCACTTTAAAGCTGTAGTTCCCAATTAGAAAGTAGTAGCTGTATCAAGTTTCATATCTTTGGAATGGTAATGATAAATCCTCCTTAAAATTGGATATACAATTACTATTTTAGAAATGCCAGTTTTAGAAATTCTGCTCTTACTGCTCTGTGTGCCTGTCTTCAATCCCTGTCTGGGTGGGTGAAAACTATAGTTTGTGCAATTCCTCTGGACAGCCACAAACGCAGCAATGGTGGGTGTGACAGAGGGCTCATCTGCATTCTGATAGCATTCCAGGGCAGGAAGGGGGAGTGGGAGCTGACACTTACATCTGAATTGGCAGTGTCCTGTGTCCCACACAAAGGGCTGATTACTCCCCACAGATAGTCTGGTTGACAAGGCTGGGATAAAAGGGGACCTGTGAACTTCAAGGAACTGCTTTGAAGTCACCCCCACTTCGAAGGCACATTTAGGTATAAGTACTGACCCTACCAAGACCGTACATTACTGGACCTGTGAATAACTCTGTCAGGAGTAAGAACTACTGTGTTACCAGGATTGCCACTCTGTTTGACTGACTTTACTAAGTAATTGCTTCACTTCTGTGTTGAGCTGCCCTGCTGCCTGCTGATCTCTGCCCTGCTGAGGACAAAGATTGGACCCAGAGTTACTCCAAGGGCTTGCCGGCTTGCCTCCTATTTCTGAAGTTTCAGAGTCATCAAAGACTTTCTGCAACCCACCTGGTGCTGCTGGACTCTGCCACTTGTGAGCCCTACCCTTCCCAGAGGTGCCCCCTCCACTCCGAGGCCTCAAAAGAGAGGTTTTGCTGTTTATTCTACATCCATATTGATCTAGAGGCAAACTTTGCGCCAATTGGAACCAAATGCACCACCTTAAAAGCCGAAGCAATGCTGCTCAATGACAGTGATTTTACAGACAGCACAGCTAAAAAATTGACAGACAGCTGGGCTTAACAATGACGCAGGACCTGCATCTTACAGAGGTTCATTGACAAAGCTTATTTTCGATGGCATGGATCAGTGCCAATGCTTGCCTCCATCCACGGGATTGACACTGTCGTGGCACCTCCTCGCCTTCAGTCATTAATGTCCCTGCTTTGCTCCATCCAAGGTACTTTGTTAGCGGGACTTGTCTTAGTCTTGTAGCCAGCCAGTCCTCCATCGAGGTTGGCCTGAACTTTAAATTATCCCTGTATTAGTGGGAACTTAAATACACATTTAGCCAGTGGTGGCTCGCACAGGTAATGCCGTAGGGCGGTGATGCTGGACAGGGTGGGGCTGGGTGGGGCTGGGTGTGGGGTAGTGGAGTTGCAAACTCGGTAATGCTGTGAACACAAAGTAAGTGCTTTTATTTATTTATTTCCTTACTCACTACTTTCCTTTATATTGTCACTCTTCACTACCCCCCACCTAGCCCCGCCCCACACCCCATGCACCACAGAGTTACCTGTGCAAACTGCTACTGCATTTAGCGCTATTGACTTCTAAGCACTATTTTTGGTTTCTTCTTTAAAAGTTCATAACTCTGGTTCTACCTATTGGATTTTTGTCATTTTGGTCTTGATTTTCTCCTACACATATTCTATATTTGTCTACACCTATGTGGAGTCTTTTTGTGGTAATTTCATTGTGTCACTGTGTGTGTGTTTGGGTGTGTGCATGTGTGTGAAAATGTTGCACAAATACTCTACACATTGCCTCTTTAGATAAACCTGCCTGCTCTGTTCCAAGCTACCAGAGTGTGAGCACAGGTTATTTATAGTGTGTATCTAGCTTACCCTGACTAGAGTGGTGGTTCCTGCTTGGACATAGTGCATACCCACACCTATCTGGGACTAAGAGGGAGATGCAGTGTAAAAATGCACTCCTGAGACCTTCCCATTCACTAAACAAAAATCTGTGAAAATGTAGATTAATTGTAAGTGATTTTTTAGGCTGGTGAAGGAAATATAATAACTGTATTATGTTAACTAAGATTTCTGATATTAAAATCAACATAAAGGTGCATTTGCCTGATATTAAATAATTCCCACCTAGGGCTTAGGCACAGGCAGGAGTTCAAGTATGCTGAAAAAAGGTAGCTCTGGGGGCTGTGTAAGCCATTCAGTGCCAGATGTACGACCATGTCATTTAGCTACTTGCAAATTGTGCTCAAGTGGCTAAATGCCATTTACAACAGTGTCTGAGACACTGTTAGCAATTCCGAATGGGGTCGCAAATTGCATGCCTCATGCATAATAATGAGGCACTCACAATTTGCGACCCTATTAGGAATGGCTGGCCCTCCCCGGTATGGTGGACTGCTGGATTGATTCTCGTGAACTAGACTGCTTGCAGAAATTAAGACACTGCATGCACAACAATTGGGCTAGCGTCTGTTTTACATATACGTAGAGCTTCATGAAAGTGGCTAAATTCCAAGATTAGACAGAGGGGCTTGATCCATTTTGTTCTATTCTCCTTGAATGTTCAGCATAAAAATAGTACACGCTCAATTTTTTCATAGGTGGTATTGCATACAAGGCACAAGCCAGGCCCAGATTCAGATGCTAACCATCTGCTTGCAAAGGATGCCAGTGGATCCGTGCTTATATAAATTGCACATGCAAATTTCTGCATATGGAGAGTTTAACATAGTCTAAAAATGTGTTGAAGTTATAATAATTTTTTTAGATCTATAAAAGAATTAGTTGGGCTCCCCAATGGAACTGAATTCATTATTTGTTCCTGAGCACAGTACCAGAATCTTTCCTTTACAATCGAGAGGGCATTAGATGGAATACATACTGTGTTTGAACAGCTGTCTCCCATCAGCAAGTTGGCTGATGAAGATTTAATATCTATCAATAATACTACATAGCTCCTATCTGAAATGGTAAAAAAATGTATAGTTCAGATTCTGATCCAATATAGAACAGGCCGGTGCTTAGCATACTCAATTTTTTACTTTAAAGCTAAATCTAGGCGACGTGGCCAAGATGGCAGACAGTTTGTCGTGTATTTCTATAGGTTCTGAATCGATCCCCCTATTCCTGACCCTATTCTGGTTAAACTAACTAGCTAGTTAACTAACAGTCAGCCCATGAGGCAAGAAATCCCCCATGATGCAGATACCGTTATCTGACGCAGTCACACTACAGCACAGGAACGTGTTATCTGATTAGGTCATAACGCTTGAGATCTAATTAGACAAGCGACATTCCTCCAGCCCCTGATAAGGCATACGACGTTCTCATAACAAATCAAACCTATGACAACCTGGAAAATCCGTGCGGCCATTGTTTTGATTTCACAGAGAACTTTTGCAAAAGAATGTGCTAACGAGCAAGTCGTATGACATCTTTATTGACGTACCTATGTCCATCCTTACGTCAATCTCGGCACCTTTAAGGTATAAATATTGCCGACCTTGCCCTATGCAAACACACGCGTGGTGACAAGACGGAGCAGCCATACTTGCCGAAGCCGAGAGCAGAAGCAGACCCCGCTGGCAGCAGCCCCGCCTTCCTGACGCGCTGAGAGACGCGCTGCTATCTCAAGCCGAGAGACCCAGCACCGGCGCTTCTGGGCAGCCCTCGCAGGCAGCCTGGAATATCGAGAGCAGAGAAAGAGATACCATTCCTCATTCATCCTAAATTCCAGGTACAGAACTGAATAACCCCTCCTAGAGAATTCTTTAGTTATTCACTTGGCAAAAACAAACTTAACTTAAACTGTAACTTTCTATTCCCGCCCACGCATTAGACTTAGGTCAGGTACACGGGGTAGGCGTATTTAGAAACACCAGTTGAGTACGTTTAGTCAAATGTATATGTGTATGTAAATATATTTTAATCATTTTAAACATCATATGGCTCAGAAACCATATCAATGTTTTTACAGTATTATTTTATACTATTGCTTTTAATGTATGCACTTTACTTAACTATAAGTATTGCAATAATATCGATCCATTTCTCTTGTACGAGAAAAGAGACTGATCAATAAATAACATCTTTTATTGAACACGCCCGTCTCTTCCTTTTCTCTACATTCTGATGAGACTAAGAATGCACGTACTGACTGAGTAAAATAATTGCCTTGTGCTCACACGACTCTTGAGATTGACTCTTGATTAGGGGAGAGCAAAGTTGTCATGTTCTATGGTTGTCAGAAACTAAATCCCTTCTTGTCTAATCAGGGGAGTTAATCCTTCCTTGAACATTCGAGAAAGTTTCTAGCGAACTCTGAGCTTAGCTGGCAAACCCAAAAATTAAGTCTAGTTTCGACAGTAGTAGACCTAGTTAACGTCTGGCCTAGGCCTTTACTGCTGTAGGTACTATTCCAATGCGCAGAGCCTATTGGGAAAATAGGAGCTACACTACATGGCGCCCAACGCGTTTGGAAAGGGCGATAAAACTAACGTAAGACATTTAGAGTAACTCAGTCGTGCTTTCTCACTCAGACCCCTTTTCCCAAATACTCCAAAGACGTCTGGAGTGGGTGAAAGGTTATTATATCCTCCAAAACCTCGCAGGAGGGAACTCCTATGTATGGTTCCTGGTCTAGTCAACGTTGAAGGATAAAAGAGTTCCAGAATATTGTGCATCTAAATCTCTGTTTCCATAAGAAACCTGATCTGCAAACAAACATAATACCATCCTGTCTGTAAAATGGCAGAGAGTGATGATGAAAGAGAGGCAATTAGATTAGCTACTGAAATAGCAGATGCTGATGCTACCATGCAAACAGCAGACCCGGATATAATACTCATCCAGGTCGCCAAAAGGAGATCTATAACCTTAAAACTTATAGAAAATGGACTGACACCTAGAGGTGGCACAGTCATATTCGTAATTGAGGCACACGAATATCGGCAGACAGAGGTATACTATACATGGATACATTTTCCAGCAGCAAATGCTGTAACAAAGTACTTCCACTATTACAAAGTAGAGGAACCTCCTAATGAGTACACTCCCTTCGAGGAGGTGGAAGTACCACTCAAATTCCAAGAGCATTTGCTCTTATTTGATGGCGCCCTAAAACATAACAATCACATTACAAGGCTCGGTCCTTTAGGAAGACCAGGAGCAACGTGGCCGGTCCTAGCCGGATACACACCACATCCAGACATCGAAAGAATGCCTGCAGCAGAACTGTTAATACAGCTAAAACAACTACTAAAAATTCACAGACAATTAGTTCAGTATGTAATGCGGACTTCAACAATTCAGCCAGCGATTAAACTTCCACAGCTGACCCCTCACCAGGGGAACACAAATAAAATTACACCACAGAACATCCAATCCTGCCTAGGTAAAGTTCCAGCTAAACGGGAACAAATACCATTCTGGTTGGCACAGAAAATTACCCAAATAGAGGCGGTGTTTCCTGACACCACCCCATTAGAAAAACACAGGATTCTGACTATATGTCTCCCAATGGGAATCGCACCACACATTGAGGACTGTGACACTTGGGGTACAGTCTTTGCTTCCATCTACACAAAAACGCACGGTGTTCCATCCATTTCGGTAATACCAGATGTGCTAAAACAAATTCAAGATGAATACGGTCCAGAACCTGCTTTAACTCTTGGTATGAAATTACTAAAAGACTTCAAGCAGGTCTCGGCTATATTATTAGCCAACATACAAGGTGAAGCAGCAAACGTGGCGATCCGCCAGAGGTTAAAAGAGACAGATATAGCAGACCAACCAGCTGAAATTGCCAGAATCATAGAAAAATCCTATGAAGAACTAGGCAGAGATAGTCTAGGTGGAATACCAGTAAAACCGCAACTGACTACAAGTCCAGAAAAAATATTTTTTAATAATAATAATTCACCGAAAAAGAACTGGGATGGAAACAAACAATCCAATCCCAAAGAAAAGAAATTCCAGTCCAGAGGAAGGTCTCCTAGGCGAAGAGAGAAATATCCAAACCCGAGACAAAGGTCACCGCAGAGTGACCCCTCTGGGAATAGATATAACCTTAGAAATAGGGATAATATTAAAAAACCTGATAGATATCAAGACATTGATACACGTCCCTCTCAATCTTTTCAGAATTCCTCGCAGAAATCGGAAAGAAGAGGACGATCAGAAGAGCACGCCAAGTCCAAAGACAAGGAACCTGCTCAACTGAAAAAGAAATTACAATTTCCAAAAAAGAAGGTAGCCAGTATCAAGGTAGTTAACAATGCCGAGAATACTGAGGACACAACTGAAAAACGGAGAGTGGGCTCAGACAATGCTAGACAGCGCAGCAGAGGTGAGCATAGCTCGCAAAGTCCTTATGAATCATCTGGAGACAGTGGACACGAATGAATACCTTCAAGTGGAAACTGCAGATACCAGAGTTAGCAAGCCCCACAAAATATACGAGATAACATTACGTATAGAGGGAGATAAGACTAGGAAAATAAGGGGACTATTTTGGGATAACCTCTCCAAGGGTTATGACATCCTTCTAGCTGAAGAAGACTGGCCACCAGAGTTTGTCAGGGAGTGCCCTCATGGCGAAGAAGTAATTATGCCTGCCTTCTCGAATCAAATCCCGATTCATAAAAAATATACACTTGCTAGAAAGTGGGCAGTGGCCTTAGCACCTGCTTTATATAAAAATCATGTAGGATGGGATGAGGATTCTCCTCCTCACAAAATCCAGTTAAAATCACAACCAACTGCACAAAGGCAGTACCCAATTAAGCAAGAAGCTAAAAAACAAGTAAATGAAATACTAGATCAGCTAGAATACCAGGGGGTGATTGAAACTTGCACCTCACAAATGAACAATCCTTTGTTTCCGGTCTCCAAACCAGACAATTCATATTGCCTAGTTTTGGATTACCAACACCTTAACACATGTTGCAAAACTTTTGCAGTGCAAAACTCGCACAGTGCTGCACTAATGAATAACATAGTGCGCAAAAAATACAAAACAACCTTGGACATCTCCAACGGATTCTTTTGTCAAAACATAGCACCAGAGAGCAGATATTTAACAGCTTTCTCAGTAAATGGCACTCAAAAACAATTCTGTCGGTTAGCCCAGGGGTACAAGAACAGCCCGGGGGTATTCTCAGCGAGAGTAACAGAATTACTACAACTATATGATGATGAAGCATTATCTTATGTCGATGACATTTACTTAACAGATGATGACTTGGAGACTCACTTGAAAAGAGTGAACACCATAATACTTGGTTTCGCTGCAGAGGGTTACAAATTCAACTTCAAAAAATCCAGAATTGCCCATCTGAAAATCCAGTACGGAAGATATGAATTATCAAGTATTGCCTGGTTGACAGTCTTTTAAGAACTAGAAGAATTAAAAAATCTAAAATATGAAAAGACGTATCCTCTGCCAATCGACATTCTGCCTCTACGACATTACGCCTGTGTAATCTATACAGACGGACATGCTCAACCCTCCGTTTGGGGAGAACATGCATACAATCCCACATGTGAGTTTACAAAAGAAGTGTGGCGCGGAGGTAAACTAAGACCTCTATTAACAAAATCACACTCAGTAGAAACTAATTCAGAACTACAAACTGAAATAATAGCTTTGAAAATGGCGCTAGATAATGCGGATCGCGAATTCCCGACACTTATAGTGTCAGATTCATATTTCTGCGTCAAAGCATATAACAAGGATTTGCAGACATGGATTCAGAACGGTTACAAAGATGACACAGATGCACCAATAAAGCAGAGACTGCTCTGGGAACAAGTAGCTCTTTTGAAAAAAGAACTACCAAAGACTCACGTGACACACTCACTGAGTCACCAGCGTGATGGCGTTCACGTTGTAGGGAATTCATTGGCTGAAACAGCCGCAGCGGCAGCCAGTAAACCGGCTCCCGTAGATCGAAAAAAGCGTACATTAAAATACATTGACGGCGAAACATTGCTGGCGGTGAAAACGTCATCAAAAGGCGACTGCTCAGCGTTACCGATCAATTATCCACTCAATTATACATACATAATCGATGCAAACTCCGTCCCTTTTGCTCGAATCCCTGGAGTGGGGGATAGAGTGATTCCAAACATGGACAGGAGAAACTTGTTAATCGCAGACGCACACATGGGCGAGGGTCTCAGACACCTTAAATTAAAAGATTCTCTGGAAGAATTACAATCACGGTACTGGTGGCCAGGCATGAGCCTGCACTACACCATGTTTGTAAAAAACTGCCCAAACTGCAACAGAGATCGCAGTGGGGAGAGAAGCAGTTTAATACCTCGTCGTATCAAGGCAGATAATATTACCAACAAAAAGAATGGCTTGCGATTAACATACACAGGCTAGTTCCACTTATAATGTAGATCCACAGCACTCGGCTGACGTCCGGACTGTTATACAAGATTTGCGAGTCTAAATGGCATATACGCTAAGAGCATGCTACGTTCGACCATTTTTTTTTTTTTTCACTCAGGCAATCCAGCCTGGGGGGGGAAAGAATGGCCAAATGAGCACAGCCCAGCGGGAATCTTCTCACTTCCTTCCTGAGGATATGGGATGGTGTAAAGAAAAAACCAAGGCAGAAAGCAATCTATAATGGAAAGGACATTAGGTTCGGGAGCTGGGTGGGTCAAACATCTAATAAGTGTCCAACGTAGTCTAAATAACTTGCCAAGAAATTCTCTGAAGGGATTCAGTCCGTACGAATTATTATTCGGAACTAGGATGTTGATCTCTGACCTTGATAGTCAGACTTCAGTGGTAATAGAAAAAACCTTTGATGTCAAAGACCGTTTGGCTATTTTGCAGGACTTAAACAAAACAAGAAAAGACCTGAGCAACATACAGTTGAAACAACAGCCAACAACCACTGAAGAATCACCACCTGTCCCAGCAAGACCTGTCTGGATTCCAAAAGTCGGGGATCTAGTCAGGGAAAAGATCGCGGTAAAGAAGGAATTTGGGCCTTCTTACAGAAAAGCAGTTCCTGTCTTGTCTGTCAACGGGACAAGATCAGTTGTACTACCGCCACTTGCTGGTAAAAAGGAGAACCGAGTTGTATCCATCGACCTGGTAAAACCACAACATGTGGCCGATAACAAACAGTAGGCCAAGTGGACTCCCAATAAGTAGCAGAACACCAAGGTTTGCTACCAGTACAGAGGTCCTAACAAAGAGGCTCATCACATTCGAAACGCCTACAGAAGAACAACAAGGACTATGCAACAATGCAATAGAACTAAGACCTCTGAAAACCCAAATAAAGACATTTAGCAGAGACACACCAATCTACAATGAAGTTCCAAGTGAAAATGCAAGAAACAAAAATCCTGAACCAATTGGAACAATTGACAGAACTGCATCCGGGTACTTCATCAACTTCGATGATTCCTCTGAAGGTTTCAGCGAACAAAAGACACAGCCATCATCAAAATCCTTTAAAGACAAAGCTAAGGAACTTTTGAAACAACTGAAAGAAACATATCTGGTTACTCCATGGATTGAATTTTGGGTGGGTTTTGGTGCATTTATCCTCATACTTTGGCTCATCATGGTATTTACCTTGGGACGCTTCATTGAGGGAAAATATGCTAAAATGGACACAGCAAGTCAGAACATCAACTTGGTCCTCAAACCACACACATCTTCACACGTCGAGAAACGAGAACTTTCTTCAGAACTTTCTTCAGCCAACTTCACAGCAATTCCAATACCTGGTGGGGTAGCCTGGGACAACACTGACTATGAAATTTATGGTCCGGTCGAGATCCTGAAATATCCACACCAAATCAAGATCTCCTTGAGTGACTTTGCAAAACCAAACTCATTTGCTGATGATTGGGACTTTGAAAGTATAAACAATATGATGTCTGACTTAGTAATGTCTGCTAAATTTACAAAACATGATTATTTGCAAGGTTCTACAAATTATGATAGTATGTATTGCTATAACCATTATGGTAACCATTTCTTGCATAAATCTGCACAACCTAGAAATGTTTTAAATTATAATCAATGGGAACATTGTGCTACACCTCCAAAAGGGAGCTCTAGAACCGTTTATGACAAATATTCATATTTTTCAGGTTTTAACATAACTAATGCTGAAACATTTTATTACAAATTGTCAAACAAGACAGGGATGAAAACCATGATAACCAACACGAAATTGATATATTCAGATTCATTCTTTGAAAAAATGAATACTTTTGGATTTGATTATTGGGACAAAAATGTTGATTTGAAAAGTGTTTGGGGTACAAAAGAATGGCAAGTACAGGGTATAGAAGCTTTGTTTAGAGCCTGCATGATCCCAGAACAAATGATATTTTTAAATGACACTGTTCAACAAACCACCTGTCTTGGCTTAGCCAAAATCAAAGATTTAAATAACCTGTCTATTCCAAAGCCAACAATGTTTAGCAATAACTCTGATACAGATGAAGAAATAGACATAAGCCATATACTTAACCAAAACAGAACACATCCTGATTGGAAACAATGGTTGATCTGGCCCACAGATACAAATAACTGTCAAGATAGATTCCTGAATAAAACACAGGGTTTCAAAATGACAAGGCCAGACCCTAGATATCCTCAAAGACATCACCCAGGGATAATAACAACCTACAGTGTGGGCAAATTATGCCTTCAATGGCTACAAACTTCCATACTGCCTGAAATTAAGCAACACCTAACTTTACTTACTGATGGTGCTGACTTGCGTGATTTCATAATGGGACCACGCAAACAGCGTCAAAAGCGTTTCATAGCAGCCTCTGTATATGCAGCATACAATGAGGCCTGGAAGGTTACTCAAATTGAAACAGCAGAGAGAATACGTGAAATTGATCGTATTAATTTGGAGAAATCACTTTCTGTAGTGGACAATGGGTTAAGGACTCTGTCCTCCAGAATATTTTCATTGGACAGCATTGTGTCTTCAGCAATCGACATATTATCGCAAGACTTACTGTTATTACAACATGGTCAGTCGCAATTGCGTTCTATTGTACAGCTTGGCTGGACGTTACAAAATCTGCGTTCAGGCTATGTGCCTTGGCGTTTAATCAACACAACGTCACTATTCCAAATCTTTAACCTTACTGATAGACAAATCGGTATGGCGCAGAAGGGTGCTGATTATACAATCTTGAGCATTGAAAAACTAGAAAGATTACCAATGACAATGTCAGAACGACCTGTCAGTGAATGGATAATCCACGGAATCATAAATATTCCAATCTCAACCTTCAGGTTTCAATACTGCCAAAAATATATACAGGCTGGCATGTACGAGAAATTGGGAAAGGGGTACCTTAAAACAACTTGGAACCTGCCCTATTCACATGCATGTGTCAGTAACAAAGGACAGAAAGTGTTTCTTAGTGGCAACAATTGTGCTATGTCACTAAGCGGCACGCTTCTGTGTAACGGTATTAGTTTGCACGGAGCCTGTGAAGGGAATTCATACAACCTTTCATGTCACCAGCAAGGCGCACCTGCAACTGAAATAGAACCATTCTTTCAAAGACTCTATAATGGGAGTTACATTCTTATTGTAGACCGCAGATGTTGTAGTCTTATGCCCGGGACTCCTTATCTCGTCACCACGACGGCGAAGGTCAAGTGCTGTGGACGTTCTTTGTTCCCCAGCTCCTTACCAGACAGGGAGGCAAGGGCATGGCCCGGTTTGAAAATTACTTCTATTCGAATAGACACTTTAAGCAGAATGAAAACAGTGCTTCTTCAGACGCCTACAAGGCTCACGTCATCTAAAGAAACGTATGATCTACAAGTCGCAAGGACGACTGCAGAGATACATACATTATTATCAACTAATTCCCCCGTACATTTCGCGGAAATCCTGAGCGAAATCTTAAATATTTCTGATACCACTGGGGTCTCAAAGGTATTTAAGACAGTATTTTCGATGGCAGTAACACCATTCAAAGCCATACTGGGTATTTTCCAGATTTCGTCCATTCGATTTTTGGCGGACTTCCCCTGATCCTGGGACTAATTGCAGGAATCCTATTCCTAGTCCTTATTTTTCGTTATGGCAACCCATGTCACAGATCAAACTCTCGCGACAATGGAAGATACGATCCTAGCCATTGGATACCGGGACCGGATATCAAAAATCCTGGGACTCTCCCGGCTTAGAGACCTAAACATGACTTGGTTTCTATCATTTCGACCAATGTGGCAAAGGTGTGTTTTACCTGTACTAAGGTGTCTGCTATGCGGAGAAGAATGCGTGTTAGACACCTGTCTGACGCTACAATCGGATGCGCCGGTGGATGCAGATACACTGTTGGTTCCTACCAAGGTTCACGCACTGTGCTGCCCTCAAAGGCTGCCAATTCTGATGACGGCATCCCTGGAATCTTCACCACTACGATTGAAGAGTAGTGAAGTTCAAGATGAAAGCAGCATCGAACAGGTACGACCTTCTGTCAGCAATGCAAATCAGAATGTCAATGGAGACAATCATGCGCACGAATGCATGGTTACCCCTATTTCCGACTTAGTGGAACTTTCCTATGAAGCTGTTGACAGTTTTTTCGAAAGCCTGAATGATATGATGTTCTCTCCGGAACAGAAATAGAGACTTTTGAGTAAACTCGCACACGGCGTTCCCTGAATTCGGCCTTCAACCTTTAAAAATAAAAGTCACATGAACAATTACAATCCAGTTCACGGACAGCAACTTTTTTCAGCAAGCCCTTAAAATATTTTTCTATATATTTTTTCCCCGGGACACTGATCTTCTGCTTAAAGTAAGAAACTATTCCTAGAGAACTAAGATTTCTATTTTTAGATACTTTATATAGACTTTAGCTGCCCGCTGGTATGTTCACAAATATTTTATTATGTGATGAAATGGTCTCGACCTTCCTTTCTGTATAGCTATATTAAGAGCCATTTCATGTGTATTTCTCATATACCAAAAAGCAATAATGCATTACAATGCGTGTTTACTTTTGCATTTAACTCGTGGCTTAAGTGCATACAATATATATGACTGCAATTTTTCAGTATATTTGAAAATTTCAAAATGCATTTATGTATTTTGGGGTGGTAAGGTATACACTATACTCTATAGTATGTTGTACTATGTTATACTATGCATAGATTAGTAGATATGACCATAGTTAGCGTGGAGTGGGTGTCGTGTATTTCTATAGGTTCTGAATCGATCCCCCTATTCCTGACCCTATTCTGGTTAAACTAACTAGCTAGTTAACTAACAGTCAGCCCATGAGGCAAGAAATCCCCCATGATGCAGATACCGTTATCTGACGCAGTCACACTACGGCACAGGAACGTGTTATCTGATTAGGTCATAACGCTTGAGATCTAATTAGACAAGCGACATTCCTCCAGCCCCTGATAAGGCATACGACGTTCTCATAACAAATCAAACCTATGACAACCTGGAAAATCCGTGCGGCCATTGTTTTGATTTCACAGAGAACTTTTGCAAAAGAATGTGCTAACGAGCAAGTCGTATGACATCTTTATTGACGTACCTATGTCCATCCTTACGTCAATCTCGGCACCTTTAAGGTATAAATATTGCCGACCTTGCCCTATGCAAACACACGCGTGGTGACAAGACGGAGCAGCCATACTTGCCGAAGCCGAGAGCAGAAGCAGACCCCGCTGGCAGCAGCCCCGCCTTCCTGACGCGCTGAGAGACGCGCTGCTATCTCAAGCCGAGAGACCCAGCACCGGCGCTTCTGGGCAGCCCTCGCAGGCAGCCTGGAATATCGAGAGCAGAGAAAGAGATACCATTCCTCATTCATCCTAAATTCCAGGTACAGAACTGAATAACCCCTCCTAGAGAATTCTTTAGTTATTCACTTGGCAAAAACAAACTTAACTTAAACTGTAACTTTCTATTCCCGCCCACGCATTAGACTTAGGTCAGGTACACGGGGTAGGCGTATTTAGAAACACCAGTTGAGTACGTTTAGTCAAATGTATATGTGTATGTAAATATATTTTAATCATTTTAAACATCATATGGCTCAGAAACCATATCAATGTTTTTACAGTATTATTTTATACTATTGCTTTTAATGTATGCACTTTACTTAACTATAAGTATTGCAATAATATCGATCCATTTCTCTTGTACGAGAAAAGAGACTGATCAATAAATAACATCTTTTATTGAACACGCCCGTCTCTTCCTTTTCTCTACATTCTGATGAGACTAAGAATGCACGTACTGACTGAGTAAAATAATTGCCTTGTGCTCACACGACTCTTGAGATTGACTCTTGATTAGGGGAGAGCAAAGTTGTCATGTTCTATGGTTGTCAGAAACTAAATCCCTTCTTGTCTAATCAGGGGAGTTAATCCTTCCTTGAACATTCGAGAAAGTTTCTAGCGAACTCTGAGCTTAGCTGGCAAACCCAAAAATTAAGTCTAGTTTCGACAGTAGTAGACCTAGTTAACGTCTGGCCTAGGCCTTTACTGCTGTAGGTACTATTCCAATGCGCAGAGCCTATTGGGAAAATAGGAGCTACACTACAAGTTGAAATGCATTTCCCTGTCTCTCTGTCCGTGGCTCCCAGCCCACATGCCCAAAACCCTTTGGTGTCGGAGAAGAGGGCCTGATTCGAGTGGCAGAAGCCTCTGCATCCTGCTGGGCACCTGTCAGGCAAGACTCGGAGGACGTTGGCCCTGGGACGTACGGCTGGTTGCATTGCGCTTGGGCTGGGTCTTGCATAAAGACAGACTGGCCGGCCTGTGAATCCGGCTTCCTGGCCCGTGCTGGCCTGCTCCCTAGAAGAGGTGGAGACTACATTGGATTCCTACTGGCACTTGGATAGAGCAGAAAAGTAAGGCTGAGTTCCCGTGTCTGTCCACCTCGGGAGCAGAGTGAAAAGTGATGGCCGGCCCGGTGCCCCTGTCCTGGGCAGTGAGCAGCCTTGGGGGTGAGAACCACTGGTGGCAGACCGTGGCAAAGGCCGGAGTGCTCCCAGCCCACCTGATCTTAACTGTGGTGGTGATATCCCCAGAGGTGCATTGGCTCCTCGAGGGCCCCTGTCCATCAGGAGTGCTTGGCATCCGGCCACCAGTCGGGCCATAAGGGGCTACAAAGAGGTCCATGCCGAGAGCACTGTACCAAACAATGACATCTCCAGAGGCCATGGGGTGCTTCACCCTGTACCTGTGGGCCAGGATGGCCCTATAGACCAAAGGCACTGCCGAGATTGGAGCCAAATGGGACCCAGGTAAGTCACTGTTCACACTGCTGCCACAAAGCTCCACTCAAGCTCTCTCCCCCACACCCTGACCGTGAATGGGCACATAGTGACAGCACAAACCACCTTGCTTGCATGAAGCTGTAGTGGGGGGTCTTGGACCCAGGGCCTGGCCATAGCTGCTACTCATATGTGTAGCTAGACCGCACGTCAGAGACACTGATCACCGGTCCCAGCTAAGGCATTGTTGTAGGAGACACTGAGCCAATGTCCCATGCACTCCCACCTGAATGACTTTACATGCATAGCTGGAAGCAGATGCCATAGCTTACTTTGATGGGCCCTTCAACAGTACCAATCATTGATCCTAGAGTCTACACTCCTAGCACAGCAGGCTCCAAATCTCAACAGCTGTTTGCTCCTGGGGTGTTGCTCCTTGACCTCTCTTCAGGTCCTACGGCAACCCTTTCAGACTTACAACAAACTCTTCACTGATAACACTATTCTACAGTAAGTGCCTGCAGTGCCATGGCCACAGGACAGGGGAAGAAAGACCACTCAGTGAAAGATATGCTACTTAAAACACCCGGCTCTTACACAGAGGTTCCACACCACCACTGGGCACAGCGGAAACAGCAGAACCTGTAGGACCTGAGGCTCTACTCAACCGTTCCTTCTTCTAAGCTCTGTTCACATCTCTAAAAAAAGACTTCCAGTCCATGGAAAAAGAGCATTCCAGTGACCTTAAAGAGGCTTGGTGCATTATAATTGCCCTCAGCGACAGAGTGTCCACACTGGAGAACCATGAGTTGAGCCAGGAGGAAGATACAGAACAACTCCAACAGGTCTCTACACGACCAACACCTGGACCTACAGGACCATGCAGAGGACTTGGACAACTGGTAGTGCAGTAACAATATTCGCACTGGGGGCATTTCATCTGGCACAGAAGGCTCGGACATCACTGCCTTCAAGACTGACCTCTTTCGTACGATCCTTGATGAATCTCCTTAATTCTAAATCAAACTGAATCGCACCCACCAAGCAGAACCCAAGAGACCTGCCCCAGCTCCACCTGCTGATACACTGATGTGCGTCCGAGACTTTCCATTGAAAGAATACATCCTCCAAATGACCCGAGACAAACAAACACCAGCTACAGTTCCAGGGCCATAAACCAACTCTTTACTAGGACCTGGCATCATCTACTCTTCAAAAACACAGAGCCTTTTGCCTGGTCATTACTCACCTCAGGTCCACCAGTGTGTCCAAATCCTGGGGACACCCATTTTGCTTGATTTTCCGGTTCAACGGAGCACTTCATAAACTTAGATAAATGGAGGAAGCGTACAAGGTCATGGAGATGAAGGCAGCTTCCCCAGATCAGTCACAGTCGGCCAGGCAGGATTGAGGACACTGAAGCGCCCACAACCAGAAAATCATCAAACACTCACCTTCAAGGCTCCACCCAGACACTATAGCTAAGGAGCGGCATGCTGACTTAGCATCGCTCACTGAAGACACCATAGATCTGCCACCAACAGGTAACTGGCCACGACCAAGTACCATGGATTTTTTTCTCCTTCTCTTTCTTCCTTTCTTCTCCTGCAAGCTTGGCGGTGGGCCTGTACCAGGGTAGGGAGGGGGAGCTCTGGCCATTATACCCTTTTCTATCCTTCTTCTGTCTGTAGGGCATTGTGCCCTGGACATTGAAAATATTGGTAATGTTTTCTTATTTGTTTGCATGTTCTTTAGTGGATTGTTCATTTCCTTTTCACTCCAGGGACCCCCTTACATTAGATCTCTCTCATATGCATCTCTCCTGTGGTAGCCATGTCAGAATATGCACCCATAGCTATGGACTTTATAAACACGCACCTAAATTGCCCTTCCCTTTCCTTATTCAGATGACTATAGATCTTAAGATTCTTACCCTTAATGTGAAGGGACTGAATAACAAAATTAGGAGTCATGCCATCATTTCCTATTTTGAAGAACGGAGAGTCTCCTGTTATGAATCACCTTTACTAGGTAGATTAGAAGTCAAACACGGGGCGGATTCTAAACTACTAGTGCACAAGGTCACTGGACGGCTTTGATGTAACTACGCCATACAACACAATGCATCCTATATACCCCGAGGATAGCTGTCTTAGTGAACTACAGTCTATCAGTTCTTATTGCACAGAGCCAATATACAGTGACAAAATATACTCACCACGCCAACACATCAAGAGTGAGCCTTGAGAAAGTTACATAATAAGTAACGAAACACGTGTCTGCTGTCATCGGCTGTTTTTCCACCATCACAATCTGGAGGGTCCTAGGACTAGGACCCCCAACGTGGCAGTCACTTTCGTGTCGCTCTGTAGTGCTCAAAGATTCAGTAAACTGTGAATTTAATGTGAACATCACGTGTATTGCCAACATTTCATGTACTATATGCACTGCTAATACTTTATGCACAGTCTGGTCTTTAAACTCTTGGCATAATGCCCAGATTTTCAATGTAATTGATTTCATAGAATGTTTGGAACTGAAGGGATATTAAAAAAAACAAGACTATATATTTCTTGATGTTCCCTTTTGGATTCTGCAACAATAATGATGATGCTTTTTCATAAATTAGCTTGTCTGGTATTACATGATTAACCATAAAGTGGCCATCAGATATATATGTCTGGATACAAACAAGTATATTGCGAATAGCGTAAAGATATCCAATCTCGATCTGCTGGGGCACGAGACATGGGTGCCCGTCCTCCCCCTACTGTTCGCTCTATATATATGGAGCCTATGGCCCAAACAGTTTGGTATAATCCCCTTATAACCGGTATTCATTACAGGGGAGAGGGACATGTCATAAGTCTCTATTCGGATGATGTCATAGCCACCTTGGAGGAACCCTTGAATTCCCTGCTGGCTTTTTTCACCAAGCTGGAGATTTTGGTCCAGGCAGCTGGCTTCAAAGGGAATGCACATAAATCTCAAGCTCTCAACTTATCACTTCCTATCACCAATCAGGACAATTTGCAACACCACTACCCAGTGCCATGGGCGTCAGCGGCAAAACCCTATTTAGGGCCCCACCTCACTGCTAAGACCCAGGATACTGTCTCTCTTAATTAGAAGAATGTACTCCATCGGATCCTTTCAGACTTGCATTGCTGGAGGCCGTAGGGTCTTTCCTTGCTTAGCATCTCTAAAATAACCATACTGCCAAAATACTCTATCTCTTTCAGGCGCCCCCGGTTTAGACTCCCCCTGGGGTACTCCGTACTCTCCAACAGGACCTTAACTGCTTTTTCTGGGTGTATAAATGGCCCCCTCTGAGCAAATACATCAGTCATAGACACCCTGAAGCAGGAGGTCTAGGCATACTGAACCCGCACCGCTAATATCAGGCCACACAGTTTAGGGCTATTCTGAAATGGTCCTGTACTGAATCTGTAAAGCATTGAATTTTGATGGACTGAGCGGTGGCGGAGCAATCTCTGTGGAGGATCTACTTTCTTCATAAATCCATGAACCCCAAAAGCTTGTATCTATCTCCTATTAGGAGAGCCATACTGACTGCATGGGACTCAGTGGTGGAATGGAGAGAACTCACTTCCAGCCCCTCACCTCCAGCACCTATTGTAGGCAATCCTGATTTTACCATAGGTGAAGACTCCTTGGCCTTTCAATACTGGAACCAGGAAGGCTGTAGTTCCATAGGCCATCTATTCAATGGGGAGGAACCTCTGTCCTTTGAGAGACTTTGCTCTGATCATCCCATGCATGAAACTGAACGCTTCCATTGTAGTCAAATTCCGCATTGGGTAATGCACTCCTCTATACACCAGAATGCACAACGGTACCTTACCCCTAATGAAAAGTGGCTGCTTTCTAAAACATCAAACGCCCATCTCATTGTCGATCTCTATGCCTTCCTTCACCCTGCCGCTCCCCAACATAAATCTACCAGTTGGAGATGCTGGGAATTCGAAAAAGGCAGTACAGTAATACAGAGGAAATGGGGGATATCTACTTCCCTGCTATTTATATGGCTCCCAATATCACTGGCATCAAAACAGCAACCAAAATAGTCACCTTCTTGTATCTTACACCTACCTGGTTGCACAACGGGAACCCAGCTTGTCAGCCGTAGTGCTGGCGTGATTGCGGTTTCTTGGGGATGTTTTCTTATTTGCCATAGGAATGCCCCAGACTTACATCCTACTGGACACAGGTGCTTGATGATATTGACATTCATTTTAACACACAAATGCCTCGCTTCCCCGCCTGTGTTATTCTTGGTCTAACTAATGCACTCACCTTCCCACTCAAGTTTCACTGAGGCAGGCAGATTGGACTTGCACTTGGCGCAGGTTTGCAAAACATGTTGTCACACTCGGGCATATTCTCTCTTGTCAGGGGTAGTTGCATCCAATTATGATATGTTCCAGGCATGGAGCATATATCCCTTTCCTTATTGAAGAAAGGGACATCCTTCCAAAACCTCTGGTGTCCATTTCTTTCACTCCTGATTTTGGAGTACTTGTTCTAAATATTTACATCTCCTACACTCACTGAGAGTTGTGATGGCTCTACCTGAGGAGAATACAGACATTTCCTATACATTCCTAAGAAGTCGGTTATTTTCCACATTAATGCTTGTGGTCCCAAGGGAGAGGGGTGCAGTTGGGACTGTTTGGCAGTTTACAAGATGTCATAGCTGTGATGATGTGATGAGTGGTGACTCTGTGATGTCACATGGAATGATAAAAGGGAGAAAGTTCTGTGTTGGAAAGAAAAGGGTTTTTCAGGGAATTACAGGGCAGTTATAGTTAAAAATAAAAGAAGTATGCAGCTGAGCATATGTCTCTAATAAACTTAATAATTATGGGCAATATGTAGGTAAAAACCAAATTGCGAGTTCTTAATAGCGATTTTTACTGAATCGCTATAAAGGTGGTCCCCCACTAGCAAAGAAGTGAAAAATTGTGCTTTACGTAACTGTGACCTATTCGAAATATTTTCAAATATTCGCACGCCGGGCGTGCACATTTCTTGCCCAATTAACCCTTGTTTCCTTTATCCCACCAGGGTTTGCCATCAGGGTGCACTTATGTAACCATAACTCGCTATAAAGAACTCACAAAATCAGATGTAGATAACATTTTTTTTAAAGTTAGCGATTCGGTAATAATCGCCAAAAAATACCGAATCTGCATTACCGAATCGGTATTTGCGAAATCGCAAATAAAAAAAATACCAAATTAGCGAATCTGCAAATCAGGAGCAGCCTGATGACCTCACAACCAGGAAGTGGCCTGACACATGCTGTTTCACTGAGTCTGGAGCTGTGGGAGAGATAGGGAGCAGGAGCACAGACCCAGGAGCTGCACAGTAATACAAAATCACACTCCAAAAACAAGCATGGAGACACAGGAGAAGGGAAATTAGCAGGCAGAGAAGGAGTTGGGGGTCCTAATTGAGGAGGTGGTAATGGCATGTTCCGGAAACACAGAAAAGGAAGATATGGCTTGTAATACAGTAAAAAATGAATGCTATTGGGGGTCCTCCAGCGCGCCATGACAAACTCAAGAAGCGCTGGTATGACCTCTGCAAACGGGCAAAGGAGAGGGTGGCTGACAGGCTCAAGCAAGCCAATTGGACAGGTTGCGGAACATCCACTGCACCAGTACCAACAGCCCTGGAGGAAATGGTGGAGTCCACCCTCCAGCTGGAGAGCGTCGTTGGCATCGGAGACGTGGACAGCTCAGCCAGAGGAAACACCAGACAAGGTAAGAAGCATGCACATCATGCTGTGCTACCCCCTTCCCCATCCCCAATCCCCAATTAGCAAGTATGAATCCCACTCCAGTCCATGATTTGCAAATAACCAGCAATGCATCTTGGGAGACGTAGTCAATTTCATTCCAAGGTACAGACATTTGAAGAGGCTGTGGACCATGATCTCAGACAGTTGTACCTCCAACCTCAAAACTGTTTTATGAACCTTTCCAAAGTGGAACAGGATGCCGTTATGACACTGGCCAATTTGACGTCCGTGGTTATTAAACCAGCGGACAAGGGTGGGGCAATCGTCCTCATGGATACAGACACATACCGTGAGGAATGTATGCGCCAATTGAATAATACTAGGGCGTATTGCAAACTGGATTGTGACCCCACTGAGAGACTAACTGTGGTCATCGGCCACATAGTCGAGGAAGGTCTTGCTGAAGGGTGGGTTACACAGAAGGAATCGGAATACCTACGCACTATCAATCCTAAGATGCCGTACTTTTACACATTGCCAAAAGTACACAAAATACAATGCCCCCCCCAGGAAGACCCATTATTTCGGGCATTGGTTCGCTGTTGGAACCTTTGTCTACATTCGTAGATGTCTTCTTGCAGCCCATTGTGAGAGAAATGCCTACTTTCCTTAAGGACACTAATGATGTCCTTAGGATCTTGCCAGACATTGAGTTCAATACAGATCTTGACCTCCTAGTATCCTTTGATGTAGAGAGTTTGTATACATCTATCCCCCAAGCAGAGACACTGGAAGCTATTGAAGGTCTTTTGACCAATAGAGAACTTAATTCTATCACTCCAGTCAGTTTTATCATGACGTTGGCAACTCTTGCCATGACTGAGAATTTTTTCGAGTATGAAGAATCCATCTATCTGCAGGTTAGCGGGACGAGCATGGGAAGTGTTTTTGCTCCCAGTCTCGCTAACCTGTATGTCCATACTTTCGAACAAACACACGTACTCGCAGACACTAATCCCCATCTACAGTGTCTGCGAGTATGGAAAAGGTACATTGACGACATTTTTGTCGTATGGCGGGGAATGGTAGACGATCTTCGTCTCTTTCATACATGGCTGAACGAAAGGAATCAATTCCTTAAATTCACGATTGAGTTTCATAAACATCAACTGCCATTTTTGGATTTGCTAATTTCTGCATCAGGAGGAGGCCTGCAGTCCGAACTATATCGGAAACCAATGGCAAGGAATTCCTTGCTCAACTATGAGAGCTTCCACCCAAAATCATTGAGGGATAATTTACCCTTTGGGCAATTTCTCCGTATTCAGAGGAATTGTTCAACCAAGTTAGCTTTTTGTGAACACTCCCAAACCCTTGAAGGTCATCTACGGGAAAAGAAATATCCAAAACACCTCATCAGTCGTGCGAGGAAACGGGCAGCTAACAATAACAGGGAAAGCCTGTTAGAAATACTACCCCAGAAAGGACAACAAGAGAGGATCACCTGTGTGAACACATACAGCACTCTGTCCAACAAAATTAAAAATATTGTTTCCAAGCATTGGAAGATCTTAAACACGGGGACGGATACAATACCTCCCCCCTTGTTTGCCTTCAAGAGAGGCCGTAATTTGAGAGACCAGCTGGTTCATACTAGACCGAAAACTGCAATTCCCCGAGCGGTCGGCACCCTATGGAACTTACCCGCAGTTAATGGACACCATCCTTGTGGTAGCTGTGCGGCCTGTCCACAAACCAAGAAAACGCTCACCATTGACATTGGCACCGACAGACCTTGGCAATTGAGGAGGTTCACTAATTGCAATAGTGTGAACCTAATTTACCTAATAACATGCCCCTGCAAGCTGAACTATGTGGGGATGACCACCAGAAAAATTAAAACCAGAATTTCTGAGCATAAGAGTTCAATCCGTTGTGGTAAACAAGCAACGAAACTGACGAACCACTTCCTACAAGTGGGTCACCAGCCCTCAGACATCTCGTGGACTGTATTGGACCAACCTTGGATACCTCCCTCTGTAACTGACATTTCTAAATTCCTCTTCAAATGTGAACAGAAATGGGTTTACAGGCTTCGGAGTGATGTATGTGGGTTAAATGATGAAATTCCGTGGATGTCGTTATAGACAGGAGGCATCCTCCCACATACCATAGTTCTGTATGAACTCATCTTTATGAACTCATTTGGTCAAGATTTGACCTAGTACCTGCATATAACAAGCGGTTAAGCCCGAGTGCATGTGTCATCTGAAACATATGTTTGAGTACTTCTCTAAATACTTCTCTAACACACTACATGTGGCATCCCTACCTGATGTACAAATTTGCATTTAATATCATGTAATTAATGGTGGGAATGCAACGTAGTTTTTTCACTCATACATTGTTCTTACTTGTACACTCTCTATAATTGTAGTGATGTAGTGCTCAGCTAGTTCTGAGTGGTTAGCCTGGTGGTGCAACTTGATGGGTTGCACTTTTTGTGGGGACTACCTGCCCTGCTCCTTTAATTAAGGATGTCAGATCGCGTTTATCACTCCATGATGTTAATAGCGCTTAGAATTGGGCTACCATGACCATAAAGGCAGAATTTATTAAGACCCATTTCACCAGGCGGTAATGTGGATCCCGGCCGGGATTCGAACCTACTATTATGCCTGCAAAATGCCTGTTAAACTACATTTCCCTAATGGCAAAGCGCGCAGGTCGCGCTGCGGGTGACGTCACCGCGTCAGGCGGACGTCCGTACACGCCCTCTGCCTGACGCGGAAGCAGGCTGTTTACATCTACACCTCCCGGTACACCGAGTCGGTTCCTCCCCAAGACAGAGCTTAGAGGGACGACCGGTGTACCGACGGATAGGTGAGCTGTCCTGCATTTGTTTGTAAACTTCATTGTAGAATCAGAATGAGGTTAACTGGGTGCGCAGCGGGAGGGATTGAATTAGCAAGTGTAATCTCGCCGTCTGTTTACAAAAACGGCTGGGGACAGAAACGAGTGTCTATAGCTCTTACATTTAATACATTTAAGCGTTTCTGCCCTTAGACTAATGTGGAGTATGGCTAACGATTGAAGGTGCAGCACCAGGGACAACAGTGGAGAGCATAACTACGCCTAATATGCTGTAATCCTGAATGAGTGGCTGTGGCAGCTTACAGCTCCTTTGAACACACTCTTTGTAATCAGAAATGTAATCAGCCAGATTGTTGACTGCTTGGTTTGTGTTGTTTGGCGCTAGAGGTGGCGCATGTCAGGACTGGTTTGCCTCGGAGTACCAGCAGGTGTTATTTACATCAATGATTGTATTTGTGTTATCTTCTTTGTAGTGCGGTGCATCCATCTACCTGAGCTCGCGCCAGGTGAGGTGGGGCTTTTCCTTCCCATCGAGTGGGTGAGTGAACCTATGTTGGATACTCACAATTTGTTGAGTGGTGACTGACTTAGACGGTCCCTGTGCCGGCCATTAATTATATGTGACTGGCTTTATATGTTTTTGTATGCACAATTTGCATGCTATGTATATACCTCACACTGTACCCTGTTATTAATTTTAAGTGATACATACTTACACGTTCTCTTCTTATATTTAGGATGGGAAGATGTTTACACAGTTACCTACACTATTCAGATGATATGGTTTATTTATTTTTGATCCTTTTGATCTTATCTAGCAGTAGCACTAATTGGTCCTGAGGAAGCAGCAGGAGATCTCGAGACTCTTTGAGACTGCAGAAACATGTCGACCTTATACATCTACTAAGTGGTTATTTGTTAAGCCACTTAATTGCACTGTTTTTATTGATTTAGGAGTGTGACGGTGGTTATTAAATTTGTTGTCCCTGAACACTACCTAATTTTAGAACCCCTTTTCTTATTCTTTTCACCCACACTTTTTCTCTGCACTGCTATTCAGTACTCCACCAGACACGTCTTCTTTCACATCCTATATATTTGCTGTGGTTTTTCCTGGAACATGGCTTGTTAACAGGCCAGTGCAGGTTTTTTCACCTCTAACAGCAGTAGGAATAAGTGTCTAAAGAGATCCCAGATGATGAAGGGCGGTCTCGATGGTGTACTGATGGGAACTCGTTTCTGAGAAACCTTTCCTTAGTATCTTGTGTTTGTTTTTTGGGTACTTTGTTAGTGTGTGCAGACTCTCTGTTGATTGTTGTTGGTGTCAATTCTGTTCAGGGGATTCAACAGTTAGAGTCTTTAAATTACCCCTGGGACCTCCCTTTTGTAAATAGTCAATTTCATTAACACATTACATACCAGTTATTCCAATGATCCCAAGTGCATGTGACCCACATCAGTAAATAAGCAAGCTGGGGACTGTCAGTGTCAATGGCAAACATGTAATTTAGTGAATTCAACAAATTCAGCAATGAAGAGGCAATAAGGCTGAGAGTGATACAAGGTTGCAACTCAATGAAATTTAGGAAAAGGCTTCTACAAAACACGTATAACTTACAAGACATATTGCTAGTGCATGCTTGATGAAGAACTTTAGCCCTGGACAGAAGCAGCCCCAGAGAATATCCAGCTATTTTCAGGCTGTTTATGGCCATTCTCTTCCATGAGGAATTCTTTTATTATCAGTATATGTTTCCTGTTCAGGATCATTTGCTTCAGTCTTGTATGAGGGGCAATGAAAGTATTCCATCAAGTGACTGACACAACTTAAGACTTGCCTCATGTTCACTACAGTTCTATTGTTATTTCCATGCAAAATACTGAACTGAAAATATCCACGTGAATCATGGGGTAGAAGCATCTTGTTGCTGCATGCTCACAGGAGCTGCTGTAATTATTACCCTATTCTCAAAATCTGTGACCAGCAACTTAGAAAAGATCACAAATGGCAGCTGACCAAATGGTTAGAGTATGCGTGGTTCACTTAACAGATTGCAAAGTGGTCAGAGGGAAAACAATGTTCACCAGCGTATGCATTGAGAAAGTCATAAGCTCCTTGTGGTGAGGTAATGATTGAAGTTTAGAGCTAACTTGTAAAGGCTGGGATAGAATAAAATATGCAATTTACGGAATTGTATTTAGCTTATTACGATACTCCTGAGCATAGAAGGACATGAGCAACTTGAAACACTAGTCGCTGAATGTTCAGAGGTGCTGAATTTTGCTTACTATGCTAGCGACCGTAGTAAACACACCAACAGAGCACCTGTAATAGAAGCCAATGCTACAGAAACTGCTCATTACAAGATGCCCTGTGGAGAGCTACTAAACATCAGCCTTTGCTAAAAATATGTGACCAAGGAAAATCCGAGCAGGCTAAAGGAGCAGCAAACAAGATAAGATCACGCACAGCGGACGAAACCATAAGCTCCAGAGCACAAGTGAACTCGTATAACTTGACAAACAAATCGGCACATGCACAGTGATCAGTATTCTCTTCATGCCCATTAAATCCTGTTAATAATCAGTGACAATGAAAGCATTGCTCGTTAAGTCGTATATAATGTATCCAATAATGTAGTGCCGTAAACTTGATGAACATTCATCCACCGAGGAAAAACAGTAATGTCAAGTGCATGATCACAAAACACCTTAAGACATAACAGGCCCTGTGCATTAATTGATCATTTTAATTTGTTGTGTGAGCATGTTCTTTCATTAATTAGTTTCTGTGATCAGTCTCTATCTTCTGTTCATGCTTATTCATGAATCAGTGGTTTCAAAGCACCCCACTGACAGACTCTACAAATGGAGACAGAAATCACTGAATGTGTACTAATACCAACTTCTTGCTGCTATTTCCATTTAGTCGCTAAAAGAAAGACATACATCTAAACACAAATAGACCATATGAAATCAAAAACAGAACTCCCTCAAGCTTAGTAGATACTTACTAACCATCAATCTAATATTTTATTCCATGACTGCACCTCAACTAAACATATTTCTATCTTAGTAAGAGTAAGTTTGGATTAAATGTTAATTTGCATATTTAACCTTGTACTCTCTTCGCCAGGAAAACACATTTCTTGGTGTAGAATGCCTTCCTGTTTTCTGCTCTTATAACTTTAACTTAGACACACACAACGTTACGAACTGGGCTGACAGAAACTCAATGGTATTAAAAGAGGTTGTGTGTGCCTTTTCTTGTGCATTCATATGTGCCCTGGTGGCACGACCGTTGACAGTGCTAGAGGTCACCCCAAATGGCTCTGTTTCCAATCACGAACCAGGGGCTTCAACAACTAAGCTACAGGGTCCAGGAGGAGCAAGTGCAGCCTTGAGTTGGCTCGTTCCTGAGGTAACCTTTGTGAACTTCTCTCTGCTTTTGGACTTCTCAGTTGCATCAAGTTAATTTGTGGTTGTGGTCATCCTGACGACGGGTACTCGGCACAAATAGTTTAAAGTTCCTATTTTAATGTACACGTAAATTTAAACTTCTTTTTGTACAAGGGTAAGTTTTATTTATTTGGTTTGTTGTTTGTAACATAAGTAACATTAGGGCAGTGTAGCTGGTTTTAGCTTTTGTTCTTATGGGATACAAAAAGAGCTTTTACTATTCAAAATTCTTCTTATCGATGCATTGCCTTAGCTAGATGCAGCAATTTTGGGGTTCCAAGCGGGTATACCCGCACACTGCTTCATAAAAATACTAACAATGAAAAGAAATATAAACTTTAAGCTGGGAAGAGCAGTAGGAGAAACCATTTGCTTGAATAATTGGTCCATCCCTTTATTTATTCATTTCCATCTTAATATTCATTCAGCTATTAGGTTATCCATGCATATTTGCACTCAATCATCCGTTCTAAAGTCCATCCAGTCACTCGCTTATGCATTCAACTACTCTGACGAAGTTTTGCATTTCTCAATCAATAATCCATGCAATTAAAAAAACGTTATTGCTGATCAATGAAAAAATGATTTTATCAAAATAAAAGCCACACCTGTCAGCAGTGCCAATGGTTGTTTTAAATATTTTAACCAACGTACGCACCTACATAGTGCAACATATATCAAGATACTCCTTAAAACAAATCATGGCACTATAATATTAATATATTTGCAATTCACTTATAGCTATTTACAAGGTGCCAAATCAATGAGTTAAAAAAAGTACACCAACAAGAAATCTATAAAAATATTAATCAAACAGCAAGATTGAAAGCAAATACTTGGGATCAAGCATACTTTATGTGGGGAAAAATGGATGCAAAAGAGTGCCATCACACCCTGTCCTGCCTTTATTCAACATTGATTTTTCCAAAATGAGCTGAATTTGCACTGATTTTTGAATTTTCTCATTGCGCAGTTTAAAAGTTCATTTCATAATCGAGGCTTCAGTGGAGCAGCCAATGAATTTGTTGAGCATTGGTTGCCTAACAATTGAAAATGTATACATCTGGATGACAAATGAGAGCACTTGCAACACCATCTTTGTCTGAATCATGACTTTCAACGTTAAACAATTTCTTAGCTGCAACAGTGGTCACTATTCCTCCTTTAAGAAAGGAGCCATTGTTTTTTTTTCAAACATTGTTACCATTGTTCAGGCTTGGTACAATTAATTGTTGTCTCTCAATTATGTCCAAACTTTAAAAAATAGCGAGCTATGTTGGAAATAACTGGTGTTGTCGTCTGCTGTTCTCCACTGCTTATGAAACACATATGATTTTTGTTATTCTAAACTTTAGAAATTGCTTTTTGTGCAATCTTTAGTACTGATTCTTAGAATATTCGGTTGTGTTTTTTCTCACACTCTCAGTCATCTTCCTTTTTAGGGCTTTCTAATTCAGAAAGGTTCATGACTGTATTTTATCATAAAAAGTATGTACTTTTTTATTTCCTACATCTCTCTCCATGTTTTAAAAAACAGAATAAAATCTTCCTTATACTTGAATATGCAACTTTGAATCAACATTTACTGATGTTGAGTGTATGTGGACTCTGTCAAAGCCAGCTAGCTGAAAGGTCCAAGGAAAAAAAGGCAGCAACTCTGTTCTGGTCCACTGTGTCACTCCCACACACTAGTTAGTGCAGGAATGCATGTACCTCCCAGAACACCATTCTCCGAACACTTTCTGGACCTGCATAATATGAAAAGCAGTCTGGACCTGTTGTCTGTCACCTAAAAGGAGCACGGAGAAACTGGGCCTAATCCTTTTGTTACCTAAGACAAAGAAATGGACTACAAGGATACGTTGGCTGAGCTGCTGAGCAGCTACATTGACACAACAAGGTGCAAGTGGCCTTTTCCCTAAAATGTCTTGATAACCAGTGGCAACTACACTTGAACTGGACTTTCCTGCCTTACACCCAGAGAGTCTTGGGCTTCGGCCTGACACCCTGTGAGTCTCTAAGTGGCTTCTCTTGAGGTCTTTGAAATGTACCAGGAGAAAGTTTGGAAACTTGAAACCTATTCCTCCAGTGCATTAGAGGAACTCATTGAATATATGTATCTGACAGGCAGTCCCACAGCAACTGATTACATTTCTGCTTTCTCCTGTTCAATGATACCCACACCTCTGAACATTGAGAAAGTTGAATTCTGCAGTGGGTCTTAGAATATTTTCATAGAGAAATCTCCAAAGCTCCGGAGAACCTGCTTCAGATATCTGGCCTTATGATTTCATGGCAGTGGCCGCAATTTAAGCCCCATCCTGCTCTGGGGAGCTTTTTTCTTCTCAAAAAGTGACAAAAACTGTGAGAACTGGGTTGTTGGTTGACCGGAGTGTGAGCCCTGGTCAAGCAAAAGCCACCATCCTTTGCAGGGTGAACCACAACATGTCAATAAATAAGCCAGTGCTTAATCCCAGGTAGCTTGGCACAAAAATCAGTCAGGCTTAACTTATAAGCAATGAATAAAATATTTATGAGCACACAAACAGAAATAATGTGAAAACACAACACAAAAATAGAGCAGATTTAAATAAATGAGTTGACACCAAAAATGGCAAAAATCCAATCAGTAGTACTGGAATCGTGACTTTCTAAAGTTTTTAGTAAAAACTAGCACCTAAAATATCAAAGCGCCAACCACAGACATCAAATCACATGAAAAGAACAAAAGGGGGTTTGCTCATCTCACCCCATATCACCTGGACAGTGAAATATTTCAAACTAAGAAACAACATAGGGTCAAATACATATAACACCATTCAACCTCAATCAAATAATTAATTTCACTGGGATGTGGAGTTAATCTGTACTAATTATTTGTATCTATCTATTGCATTAAAACATTTTTTATGTAATTTTCAGACACTGTTTGTATGACTTTGGTACTTTGGCATGTCAACTTCTTTTTGACTGTCATTTTTCTTCACATGCAACCAGTCTGACATGAGCATGTTTATCTGAGGAAAACATTGACATGGCACAATTGCCTTGCTCACTTTCACTGAATACTGAGGCTGATGTACTGTTAGACAATAATTTAGAAGACAATCAACTTCAGTCAGTGTCAATTCGCCTCAATTATTGTCACCGTTTGGCCTTGTGGGGGTGTGTCTTACGTTGCCTCTGGAATGGTCTGGCTCCCATTTTGTCTTCACGCCGAGACACACTTGCTTGTTCCTTCACTTTTCAAGCTGCCACAAAATAGTTATCTTTTCCACAGCTTTTACATATCTGTCCAATGGTGGGAAATTTAACTTCATGTGGAAATGAAAATCCACATCTAAAAAAACTTCTATTAACTTGTAGACAGCACTTTGTGTCTTTCAGTCTTTTGCTTTGCCTTACTTTTCGTAATCAGGACTGATTCACTTTGGGAGCCTCCATGTCAGCAGCTTGTTTTTCAGCATACTTCTCAGCTCTGGCAGCCATCAACACTCACTCCAGACTTTTTCTCAGCATTTGTCGTTGGAAGGAATCTGACAAGCATCCATCAATAACTCTCAGACGCATACCTTTCTCATCATTAAGTTAATTGAACTTACCGGCGTATCAAGTCTCACCACAAATTTCTCAATGGTTTCACCACCATTTTGGCGTTCCTGACTTAAAATGTATCTTTCGTAATGAACGGTTGGTTCTGGATTGCACTTTAGATTCAGCGGTTCTTTAATCCGACAATATGACACTTTTTCTTCAGTTTGCAGCTTTTTTTTTTACTTATTTCACGCCATCACAAGCAAGATTTTTGAGATACTTGATCGTCTTTTTGCTATCAGTCTCTTCAAGTGCATCAGGAAACCATCAAATGTTTCTATTCATGCAGACCATTTATCGCCAATATTTTGTTTTTTGTGGTATCAAATGGTGGTGATTGTTTTAAAAAGGTGTCAGCAAGGTAAATAATTATGGGAGTGGCTGACCTGGAATGTGGAGCTCTTTCTGGTCTTGTCAGCAGCTCATTTGAGTGTGCATCATTCGTTCTGTTTCTGAGGCCTTGCAATGGACCAGCATTGTCATGGACAATTGGTAAAGAAATTACTTTCTTCCCCATCTCCATCAGAGCCCTTCTCTAGCTGGAGACATCTGGAGTTGCTCTGAGCAGTCACCTGGCAGTTTTGGTGGTGGCCAGTATCAGGTATCAGACAGCTCAGTAAGTACAACCCTTGTGCTTCTTCATGCGTCCCCTTGCCCGTGCTAAGGTCGTAAAGCTACACTTACCAAGGATCTGGTAATTGCAATGACAATATATTTCTTTGTTGCTTATTCTGTCAGCCACCGTTCTTGCTTTCTCAATATGTAGCCATTGTTTGCAGTATCACTCCATATAAGGTACATTGTTATCTTGTGGTGCAGTGTGGTACCTTTATATATGGCTTGACCATCAGTTTCTGGAGCATCAATGTGTAAATTGCAATGTTTCAGTTGTCTACATTTGCTTTACAGCAGTTGGAGTTACGCTTTGGCTCCACATGCTTGATGTGTCCGATCCGTTCTTCGACAGCGACACACATGCATGCATGAGCAGTTTTTTTGGAGCAAGGCAAACTCTCAGGGACAGGACGATTTTTCTTTGGGTTACTTATCTCCTATCTTTTCGCTATTTGTAGCATCTTTCCAGCCTGAGTATCCACCAATAACCACGCCACACACAGAGCTTAGTATTACATCTCTTATTCTGCTGCGTGAACTGCAAACTCAAGATTATAAAACAAGCTTTCATGGCATTGCACTATGATATTTACTCCACTGAGTCATTTAGGAGCCAAAAGGGTTCCATTATAAAATACTGAAAAATACTATAGCTACTTTTGGTTTGTGGCTATCTGGTCATCTTCTGCACAACTTCCAAGTGTCCAGGACAGGTGGTGTACCACTTACAGGGTTAGGACTCAGTCAGGCTGAGTAACAGGCGTTGGTGCAAGGTGAAGGGAGCCTTTTGTGTTCCTGAGGCTCAGATCAGGAGGCCAGGAAATTACCCCTTTGGACTAAGCTTGGTGGTCTTGGGTTCACGTTGTAAGTCCAGTCCTTCTTCCCAAGAAATAGGGCAGTGGAGCAGAAAGGCAACAGATCAGCAAGGCAGCACCAGATTAGTAGTTCACCAAGGTAGCAGTTCTTTCAGCAGCACAGCAGTCCTTTTTCCTGGCAGATTATCCAAAAGTATAGAAGTATTGTGTAAAGTCGGTATCGGAGGTCCTACTTGTATACCCTGGTGCCCTGTACCCACCGATCCTGTGAAGGAAGTGGCCCTTAGGGGCCACCTAGGTTACTTATAACCACCTGCTATGCCTTCCTCAGAATGAAAAGTCAGTCAGACAGTAGAGAATACAAACTTACATCTTTATTAGCAATACTCTGCAGAGGAGTCCATCAAGACCTGCGCCCTAAGATGTCTGCCAAGGGACTGGCTCCCCAACAGTCTCCAGTGAGTAATCACTCCTCCCGAGTAGCCTCCAACCATGCCCACAATGGAAAACTACAGGCCTGGGTCGAACATGAACAAAGAGGCACAGTAGGATGAGCTAACACCTGCCAGATGGGTACATGTTATCAGGGCTCCAAGGCCATGGTGCTGGGTCTCAGCTTCTCCTAACTTGGGAGCAGAAACTACACATTCGGATAGGTATGCGAGGGCAGATTGGCCTATTCATTAGTAAGTCGAGAAACAGCCTTGAACAGAACAGAAAATAATAAGAAAATACAGTGTTCTGTTGAAGCAAGCAATATGAGCAATAGGGGCTAGTACAGGCACAGTCTAAGCAGCCTATTAAGCGATTACGAAATGCAAAATAGAATCACACTCGCTAACTGAAGCCTGCACATCACAGGGATAACTCAGTGTGTTGCATAATGTGAATACAAATGGCATCTATTTAGCCACGCACTGCTAACCTAATATAGCATGAAACGAGTGCATTGCAGGGATCGGAATTTCAAACTGAACAGACCCTCCTTTTAGCATAAGTGGCTAAATGCTTCTTTTGGCTATCCAGGAGGGTCCTTACAATTCTAAGGGGGGGGCAAATGCATAGGTACTTATGTGACAATCATGTAACAATTAAAAAGAAAGAAACATACTTAATATGAAAATCCAACTAATACTCGGAAATGTCCTCGTCAATGAGCATAATATCCCGAATATTCTGCAGTATCATAGTGGAGACTTTATTATCACGTCCTGAGAACTGAGGAGAAGGGGTGAGCTTGCTCTGACAATAGGTGCAACAGGCTGTGAGGCAATTATTACACAGGCAACAGGAGAAGATGACACCTGCAATAGCTATTAGCACCATTAGTATCTTCCAACCCCACAAAGTCAATAACCCCAGAACCACCCCGTCAAGGACCAGGACCCGTTATCTTGGTGAATGTCAGATGTAAGCTTCTGGAGCTTCTTTATGGCAGAATATACAGTGGGAGCATGATCAGGAATGTACACGCAACCCAACTGCTGCCAATGACGTAGCAGGCTCCACCCCTATCAGCTAGAATAATGTCTAAAACCATCCGATTTTTAGGAGCAACACGCCTCATAGCCTGAAGCTCGACTGTGATATTGGTCAGTATACCTGCAGTAGTATTAATAACTCCCTCAACTACTCTAGCAAGGCAACAAATATTACGGCTATTGAACATGGGACCCCAAAATGGCATAATGCCCTTAATTATGTCAGTGAATTGCTGTAAGGAGGTATCTGTCTGATCGATATCATCTGCATTGACTACTCTCTTAAATCAGGGGTCTAAGACACCCCTATGCTGTAGGCGATGAGTTTTGTGATAGTTGGGAGGGGATGTATAGACTGGGGGAAGTGGAAAGGTAGCACAACATGGACCAACCCTCAGGAGCCAGACATAACCACGGGCACCAGAAACAAAATAAACATTAGGTGACGGGATCAAGGGTGGACTTTTGGGCATCTTCGATATGGAAATGGTGTTGCATCTACTGTACCCAAACTCTATGTCTCCTGCCCCTTGAACACAAAAGGGAGCAAGCACATCTACCTCCGCCAGGGGTATGAGCTTATCGTCGCTGACATTGTGGGCTTGATAATATTCTGATGCCTTGAACTACTAAAACCTATCTCTGTCCATCTCTGTTCTGTTTGTCTTTCTACCTCGATCTGCCGCCTGAGGCAAGTATTCAAGAACATCCAATCAAACCGCACATCTCCAGGGGAAACACCAGGTGGGGACCTATGTTGGGAATACACATTCATTGTCAAAGAGGGGGAACTGGTGCCTCTTTGTTCCAAGGAGTCAACTTTAGATAATGAGCGATCAAACTAATTAAAGTGAGCCATCTCTCACAGCTATAAACATAGGATAAGGGCAAAGGCAGAAAGTTCCCATTTTGATGCGCCACAGACGGTGACATCCCACACACCCAACACTTCACTGTATTATAAACAGCATGCGTTTGGTGCAACGTCTGAATAAAAACATTGTCCATATAGGACTTCCGTTGTTCTTCTTTGTGAGGTGCTGAGTTACCAAAAATATGTTCTGGAGGGGTTGGTGTAGTACTTATCCAAGCATGCACAGGATATTTTGCTTCTAAGGCGTCGATTCTGATGTTGGACGGACTCAGGTCCATCCGACATCGGTCAGGAGCCGTAACCGACCCACCATCTGTCGTTGGTTATGGTCCTGCAAGTACGATGTGACCGAGTGCAAGGATCAAGTGCCCCCAGGCCGCCATTCTGCGGCCTTGCAACCATGGGGACCCTGCTGGGGGCCCCCAGAGAAAATTTCCGACTGCCTTTTCGTGCGGGTACGAAAAGGCAGTGACAAACTGCCATCGTACTCCCTCTGTCGTATAGAGGCGACCGGGGGAGTACTGATGGATTACCAGATGGCAGAAGGGCTCTCTGAGCCCGTCGTAAGGCAGCTGGAAATCCGAGTCGGATTCCTTTCTGACTGAGCCCATCGGAATGGCTCTGTCGGAAAGGAATCCAGGCGGCACATTCCGATGCGGATGGAAGAGCTCCGAACATCATTCAGAGCCCTTCCGACCCAGATCGGAATCGGTCCCCAAGAAGAACAGCACCCCAAATATGAATAGCAGAGAAAGCTAAATTATTACAACACACACTATTTTACTCTTAGTGGACCAAGAGGACCAAACAGGCCCAGCTGAAGTGGGACGCGGAGCCGCATAGGGCAGCTCCTCATCATGTATACGGCGACCAAAGGGATACATTTATAATACTTCAAGGGCAACCTATATGTGTCACAAGGAATAAAATCACAAGCTGGAGCCACTATTGCAACAACAGTACCAGGGGGGCACAAATCACTCAGCGTCCGTTTAGAGACTCGCCATCAGGCTCCTGTTGTTCATCACGATGGAGCTATGAATCACTCCCACGGAGGAGCTTGCAGAAGACAAATCCTCTTCTTTCAGGATAGGGCACCCTCCCTTCTGGGCAAGTACCCTCAACTATCCTGTCCAGTGTCCAGGTCAGTGCACCAGTGTAGGTCACTCTTGTCTAATACATGCACCTTAGGCACAGCATCTGCACCCTAAGCTCAAGTCCTTCCCTAACTCCTGGACAGTTTCGTTGGTGCACTGTCCTTCTTTTGAGGCCTCAGATTATATTTTGTACTCCAGGCACTGTTTCAGCAACAAAAAGGGGCAGAAACTCAGGTTCAGGCGGGCATCAAGACTCAGTGTCGATGTATTGAAAACAGGTATCCCAGGAAGCCATTATCTCTGGGGGAATCACCTCAAACGGAGTTGTGTCACCCTCTTTGTCCATCAGCGCCCACTTCAACCGGGCGTCAACGAAGAGAATGAAACATGGCACCCTCTCACATTCCTGATCAGCGATGCCATCATTGACCCAATGGTCATACAGAAGCGGGAGAGGCACCCGCTTAACAAGTGATACATGAATCCAGTGCTTTCTGCTGTCTACCTTCTTTGTTGTGTGAATGACGAGAAGAATGAGAAGAGGCCCCTCCCACCTCGGCTCCAGACAGCTTTTTCATTAAAATGTTTTAATTTAAACAAAGTCCCCGGACTGTATTCAGTGCCCGGACCCCTCTGGTACTGGTTGCAGCATGGCATGTATCTGTTGGTGAATAGACACGGAGGTGAATGGAGAGAGGAGAGAGGGCTGCAAACCTCCCCCGGACGGGAGTCTGTTGAAGTAAATACCGCCGTGCCTATGGCGGTGAAACGCAATTAACTGGATGGATTGTGGTGTCGGAATATTTGGGGCACGATCGGCGATTGTTTTTAAGGCCTGAACCTACTTCCAGCAAGAATTATATCCAGAAATGCGGGAATCGGTCACAACGTAGACCGGACCGTACAAAATGGCGGCGCCCGCAAGCTGGCTTCGGAAGTGTATTATGCCTCCTGAATCCTGGAAATCGCCCTGCATACGCTCTCTGATCACCTCAATGAGACCAGAAAAAATGCGGGACTAAACGGCCGGCCTTTTCGCCGTCTACACGGACAACAGTGAATACATTTGATGTGCATTCCACGGAGTACTGACCCAATGTAAGATGGCGGCTCCGGTGACCCGCAGACTGCCTAAGCGCACGATCTGCCACTAAAAGATATCCAGAGCCCTTCTAAATGTCCCAGACCCAAGCGCACAACTGCACGTTCCTATTAACTCGTGATACGTACTCCAAACTACGGAGCTGGTGGCCAGAAGAAGCTCAGGGGAGCCCTTTGTCACAAATGTTGCCTGGTCTTAAGATGGTGGCTAAGTTCCATGATCACCAACGTTACTAAAACGAAGACCCGACGGTGAGTTACCAGATCATCTCCAACGCGGCGAGAAGTCTTTACACCTCCCCCTCTTCCCGAACATCACTGAGCACAAGATTGTTTTCTCTCCGGGGACGCCCGAACATGCAATGACGCCCATGATTCGCATTGAGCAGCACATATGAGGTCACGAAATCGGGAGTCTCTGACAACATCTCTCACACTCTGAACTTATGACGCCCATTATTCGCAGTGAGCAGCACATATGAGGTCACGAAATCAGGAGTCTCTGACAACATCTCTCGCTTTCTGAACTTATGATGCCCATGATTCGCAGTGAGCAGCACATATGAGGTCACGAAATCGGGAGTCTCTGGTAACATCTCTCACACTCTGAACTTAAGGTGAGCCATAAGATTTCCTCGGCACGAGCTGCAATGACAACCGTGATTCGCATTGAGCAGCACAGATGAGGTCACGAAATCGGGAGTCTCTGACAACATCTCTCACACCCTGAACTTAAGGTCATACAGGTTATGTGCTTTATTTTACAGGCTATGCAGGTTACATGTCCTATTTTAACCAATGACTTCCCTTGTAATTTCATTGACTGACACTGATTTTGTTGACTCTGACAGTGATGACTAAATTTTCTTTTTTTGTCGAATTGTACCTGTGACTGCCTACACCCTCAACGATCTACCTCACCACTCCCTCAACGATCAACCTCACCACAAATATTTTAACTCTACTTTTTTTGTGACTGCATATACCCTTAGCGATCTACCTCACCACAACTGCTTGCTGACCATCATCACTGTATGTATGGTCTCGAATTTCTCTGACCGCTCCAGGCCATACAGCTTATATGTTTTTATTTTACAGGCTATACAGGTTTTGTGCTTTATTAAATCTATCTTTTTGCTGTCGCTCCCCTCTAATTTACTACCCACCCGTCTGTTTACTCTATACTACTTTAATCTCCAACTACACTCTACCTCTTTCCCAACTTCCTCATTTCCTCTCCACACCCTCCTCAGCTGACCTCTAACCTATACCCTACAATTCTTAATTCTATCTTTGGCACATTATTAATGTATGCTTGGCTATATATTATTTTTTGCTGTACTTGTCTATATCCCCTGCAATGCATTATTCCTTTATATGACTCTATCCCTTACAAGTCTTAAGTCTTCTATTTTGCACTGTATTATTGTGTATTCGGCTATATTATTATTTTTTTCTATTGCTGTATTTTACCTTTATCCCCGGCATTCCACAATTCTGTTATTTGCACCTTACTATTATTAGTCTTTATTTAGCTATTTTATTATATCGCCATACCTGTTTTCTATTTGCCTATGCGATTCAATTTAGGCCTCATAACTTCCTATTGTATTGATATTTTTGTTTTCAATTTGCCAAAAACTATCCAACTCTCTCTTGACACATTACTTCCTAGTACTGCCCCATAACTTCCTATTGTATTGATATATCTGTTTTCAATTTGTTTTCAATTTGCCTAAACCATCCAACTCCCGTTTGACACATTATTATTGTATACTAGACTTTACTCTTTTATTACTTCATTTGCCTGTATACTCTGCAATTCTTAATTCTCCTATTGGCACCTTATTAATTGATGTTTGGCTACGCTATTGCATTGCTATACTTGTTTACTATTTGCCTAAACTACTCATTTTAGTCCTCATCACATCTTATTGTATTACTATGTTTATGCTCTATTTTACTTAACTATTATTTATTATTATTATTATTTTTGCCTAATGCTCCCCCTCATTTGATGCCCTATTTCTCTTGATTATCTATGATATTCTATACTTGGTTCTCTACCTTCATCCTCCCCTCATAGATTACTGCACTTTCTATCCCCATATTCTCTGAATCATGCCACCCCTCTCTCTCACCCCCCCCTTGCTCTCCCCCCCTGGGACCCCAAACCCACCCATCTCTAAATTCGGCCCTTTCTTGTGGTCCATCCTCTACCCCTCCCATCTATCCAAACACGGCAAGAAAAACTTTAAGCACAAACTTCTCTGCCTCCACCCAGAAACCCTATTTGCCGACCATCATAACAGCCTAACCTCCTCACTTACCACCAATTTCATCTTCTTCACCAAACGCCCATCCAAATGGAAAAGCCTATTTCAGAGTCACCTCCCTATATATAATTCGCGCAAAATCCCATATGGCCTGAAACTCTCCACCACTCCGTCTCCCTCCTTTCCAAGTGAAATAGATATCTCCATCTTCAAATCCGGTAACATTCTCATTCAAGCATCAGAAAACAACCTCGATATCTTTGAACAACACTTTAGCGCGATCTCCCTATCTCTCACACAACCCTTGAACTCTACCCCCTCACCGCCTCATTCTCATGGCTCAGCACCTCCCAACATTTCCCCTACTCCCTCTTCTCGTCTCCCTGATTCACCACAAATTCTACCACCTTCTTCTCCCCTCACTCCCCCAACACTCATCTCACCCCTTCCTGACTTACCCTCCATCTCTGACTCACCCCTAATTTTAACACCTTCTTCTCCCCTCATTCCCCCAACACTCCTCTCACCCCTTCCTGACTTACCCTCCTCCTCTCCTCTCTCCAACACCATTACCCCCCCTCCCCTCCTATGACTCCACTATTACCCCATCTCTGATCTCTCCTCATCCCACCACCCCACACCTAGGCAATCCCCAAACTTCCCAAACTGCCCCCACACCCCCTTGATCACTACCCCTCTGTCTCTCCCCCTTACCATCCTCAATTACACACAATCTTCCATATACGCCTATTCTTACTGTCCCTAAGCCACCTCCATTAAACTACTCACCCAATAGTTATACCTCCCCCACATCCGCTTCCTATACACTCCCACTCTCAAACAAAGATCCCCCTCCTCAACTCAAAATATTACCCCTCTCTCTCACCCCCTTACTATCCTCAATTACACACAATCTTCCATCTACGCCAATTCTTACTGTCCCCATACCACCTCCTCCTAACTACTCGCCCAATAGTAATACCTTTCCCGCATCCTCCTCCGATACACCCCCACACTCAAATAATGATCCCCCCCTCAGCTCAATCCAATCCACACTTCAACAACCCCTTACACCGAACCTCTCCTTTCATCCCTCGTTTCAGAACTCTCCTCACTCATAAACGCTATCTCTCTCCTAACCAATGCCATCGCCTCCACTCATACCTTTTCTCTGACACCCTCACAATACACCCTATCCCCGCTCACTAACAACAATCTCAATCTCAACCCTCCAACCTTCTTCCCCCCTATCATGACTACAAACATCAACAACATTCCCCCGCTCACTAACAAACCCTCCACCAATTCCACACCTGACCAACCTTCCTCAATCATTCAATTCCATAATGCCATCACGACACACTATCCTCAACTGGATACCTGCCTAACAACCCCAGAACTTATAACTCCCTCGAACTTACCTTCCGCTCCCTGCCTACCCCCAGCCGCTAAGCCTCCTCCTCCTCAATCTACTTCCACCATGCACCCCACTTATCAATCTACTATCCCTGTTCTCCTAGGTACTAGCAGACCCCCCCTCCCTACGAAACCCCCTAGACCTCCTCAACATCTGAAACATATCCCCACTCACCAATCTGCTATCCCTGTTCTCCTAGGTACCAGCAGACCCCCCCCTTACTAAGTGCCCTAGACCTCCTCAGCATCTGAGACCTATCCCCCCCCTGCCCCTCAACACAACAACCTGACCCCTCTCCCCTACATTGCATATTGATCAACTGCCGATCCGCCTCCCAACACGCCACTGCGATTGCAGAAACGATCCTCAGTGAAAACATCGACATAGCATTCCTAACCGAAACCTGGCTCACCGCCCACTCCACTCCGATCCTCGACTTGCTCATTCCCCCAGGTTACTCAATCATCAGGAAAGATAGAATCAAACAAACGGGAGGAGGACTTGCACTAATTTTCAAAACTGAACTTAACATCACGCTTGTCGAATCTCAAGACCCTATATCCTTTGAATACCTTTGCGCAGATCTCTTTACTCACGACTCCCCCACCACTCGGCTGCATACCATCTACCACCCCCCTGGAAATTGTACCTCTTTTACTGAAGAGATGTCCGACCTAATTATCCAATCCTCTCTATCATACTCTAAGAATATCTTCCTTGGTGACTACAATGTCCACTGGAACAAAATTGATGACCCTGCTATCATCACCTTTAAGAATACCGTGGAAATCACCAACATGACCCAACTCTGCCATTCCCCCACTCACAATAAAGGTTCCACCCTAGATGCTATTATAACTAGCATTGATCTTGCCTCCCTCTCTAGCATAATACCCATCGACTGGTCTGACCATTACCATGTCCTCTTTGACATGAAGAGACCCATGAATAACTCCGCACCCATCAACACCCTACCCAAAAAACCCACACGCAACCTTCACCTAATCCCTCTTGCTGACCTAGAATCCACAATCAAAACCTGCCTACTTCGCCCCCTCTCTCTGACAACACCAATGACCTAACCAACCATTATAATAACTCTATTCTCCAAGCCCTTGACAAAATTGCTCCAATTAAACTCAAACAACAAAAAAATAACCCTGCCAAATCCTGGTTCAACTCCGAACTTAATAATGAAAGACGATCCCTAAGACAATCTGAACGTGTTTGGTGAAATCAGCCCACCGATGACAATCTTACCCTCCTTAGAATTGCCAGAGTCCAATACAAAAAACACATCTACAATAAAAAAGCCTCCTTTCTCCGGTCACAACTTGACCAATCTAAAAACAGACCTAGAGAACTCGTAGGCATTGTTAAAAAACAAACCTCCACTGGCCCTCCTAAAATATCAGCCTCTCTTGACAAATGTGAAGAAATCGCCAGCTTTTTTAGCAACAAAGTCAACAAGATAGAACTATCCTTCTCCTCCCTCCCCCCCTTTCTCCAACCCTCCCATACTCAACACTCCCTCCCCAACACCCCTTTATCTCTTTCGTCAACTCTTCCCACTCTCCCCGACCCATCTCTTACCCTTCCTGCTCTTGCGCATTCAGACCTCTCTCCTAATCGACTCATAACTAAAAATAATGCCTCCTGGAGTGAATTCAGTCCAGTTTCTGTGTCATCGATCATTAGCATCATGACTAAACTCAAACCTTCCTCCCATTCTAAAGATCCTCTTCCCGCCCATTTGGTCCAAGACCTCAAAACTACCATTGCTCCTTTCTGGACCAATATCATCAACTCCTCCCTTGCCACTGGCTGCGTCCCAGCCTCCCTTCAGCTTGGTCAAATCTCTCCCATCTTGAAAAACACCTCTGCCGACCCTAATGACCTTAGCAACCTACGCCCTATCTCTAACCTTCCTTTCCTCTCTAAAGCCCTAGAAAAATGTGTCCTATCACTACTTGAGAACCATATCCTAGACTTCAATCTCCTGGATGTTTTTCAATCAGGATTCAGAAGAGGTTGCAGTACTGAAACTGCTATGTTAAATATCACAGATGACATTCATCGCTCCCTAGACAATGGTGAATCCTCACTACTGATCCTCCTTGACCTCTCTGCGGCATTTGATACTGTCCATCATCCCACCCTTCTAAACACCCTCAAAGATCGATTTGGTGTGGAAGGCACTGTTCACAAATGGTTCTGCTCATTCCTTCAAAATAGATCACAACAAATCAAGCTTAGCTACTTCCTTTCTAATCCTCAACCTGTCTCACTCGGGGTCCCTCAAGGATCCATCCTCTCCCCAACCCTTTTCAACCTTTTCATGGAACCACTCACCTTCATTCTCAAACAATCTAAAATCAGTTACCACCTCTACGCCGACGATACCCAACTATACTACAAGATTAAATCCCACAACGACATCCTTCACCTCAACGACACCCTTAATAAGGTACAAGCCTGGTTCCATCTAAACCATCTCAAACTGAACCCCAAAAAAACTGAAATCATTCTTTTCACCCCCAAAAACAATACCCTTCCCATCCAAATCTGGATCAATGACATCAAAGCTCTCAATTGCTCCCTCACCACCTCTAACTCTGTTAAATCATTTGGCATCAACATCGACCAGAACCTGAACCTCATCCCCCACATTAAAAATGCCGCCAAAAGCGCTCTTTTCACCCTTCTCCACCTCAAGAAAATCAAACCTTTCATTCCAGCTGATGATTTCAAAATGGTTGTCCAATCACTAGTCCTCTCCAGGATTGACTATGGTAACGCCACCCTTGCCGGCACCCCTAAATCCCCTCTTGCACCGATTAAATCGGTCCTCAATCTGGCTGCCCGACTTATCTCTGACTGTAAAAGATTTGACCACATATCACCCGTACTCAAAAATCTTAATTGGCTCCCAATTGAAGGTAGATCCTCTTACAAGATTGCCTGTATCACCCACAAAGCTCTTCATCAAAATACCCCTGCCTACCTGGCAACTAAACTAAAAAAAGCAGGCTGCACCAGGTCCCTGAGAAGCACCGACTCCCTTCTCCTGATCCCACCCAGACTAAAGTGTCAAAAAACTCAATCCCGTGCATTCTCTGGAAATGCTCCTACCATCTGGAACTCACTCCCCAAAGACCTTTGCTGCAACCCCTCTTACTCTCTTTTCAAAAAAGAACTCAAACTACTTCTCCACAACAAATATTGGGGCACCTAGCATGTCCACTCTCTCTACTCGTATACCCTCCCCCCACCATGTCAGAATTCTTCTTCTTATCCCATGTTAATTGTTTCGCCTGTTTTTTAATTCTAATTTTTTTACCTGTCTCCCACTCCCCCCTTATCATATACCTTCTTCAATACTGTTATCCCGTTTTCTAACTCTGCATATACTGATATTTATTCGTATTGTGTTTAACTCTGTTGTAAAGCGGTCTGATACTCCAGGGTCCAGCAGCGCTATATAAAACTCTTGAAATAAATAAATAAATAAATAAGAGAACGAAGATCTTTAGACAACTCATATAAATAGTCTACAAGCAGGGGGTACTCTATCTCAGAAAAGCGCTTTGGTCTTGGGATGCACCAGACATTAGCAGGGTATCCAAAGACCACCTCATGCGGGGACAACCCTGTCCTAGAATGCGCGGTCACTCTGGTAGATAGAAAGGCCAAGGGTAACGCATCTGGCCATCGTAGTCCTGTGCTTTCTTGAATCTTTGCTAGCTTCAGTTTGAGAGTACCATTGTACTTCTCAACCAGGCCTGCTGACTGGGGGTGATTCACTGCATGAAACTTCTGCTTAATCTGCAAGCTGTTGCACACCAATACAATGACTTTTGAATTGAAGTGACTTACGTTGTCACTCCAAATCATGCGTGGCAATACATAGCGTGGGAAAAACTCTTTTAAAAATGCCTTTGCTGTCGCCATAGCTATATTCTTTTTAGTGGGGTAAGCCTGAATCCATATACTGAATGTGCAAATCACTACTTGCACATATTTCAAATTATTTACTCGTTCCATTTCGATGAAATCCATCTGTAGAACCTTGAAAAGGGAAGGAAGGCGGTGTAAAGTTACCAGCAGATAGAGGAGTACCTTTACCAGGGTTATGTTTCAAACAAATGATACAATGCTTCACTAGGTGTGTGGCTACCTTAGCGATGTTATCATTCTGCCATACTGGGTCTAGTAGCTTGCATAGTCCTTTGGCACTGATATGCGCTGGGCTATGGGCAATGCTAACAACAGAGAGCACATATGAATTGGGCAACATCCATTGCTGTTTCCCAGACAAGTCAGTCCAACACCCATTCTCGTCCAAACAACCTTTTCTCTCCTCCCACACTGCCAATTCATCTAGAATCACCTCACCCTGAATTTCCCTGATATTTTCCAATGTGTCCTTGAACATTCCATTGTCTGGGACCCACCAAGCGGGCCCTACCACAAACATCTTTTTCATCTTTGATCAAGCTGTCTCCTTAGCTGTCTGGCCTGCAAACGCATTTTCCCTCCCAACATCATCTGTGATGGCTTTATGAGTGCTACATTTTACTATTTCTAACTTATCAGAAAGTGTCAATACAGACAGCAATCTATGTATCAATGGGCCATTATGTATTCGCAGTCCATGCGAAGTTAAGAACCCTCTCTCCGCCTAGAGGCCTCTAAAATTATGGGCCACCCCAAAGGCGTACTTGCTGTCAGTGTAGATAATAACAGCCAGACCCTCACTCAACTCAGAAGCTCTGAGGAGGGCAACCAACTCTGCAGCTTGGGTCAATTTGGAGTGGAATACAGGATGTCTCAACTACAGTATGTAACATTGTGATTGCATAGGCTGCATTGGTGCGGCCATCTGGTAGTTTGAAACAAGAGCCATCGACATATAGTTCTCCTTGCGGGTCAGATAAGGGAACATCAGTCAGGTCAGCCAGTCCTTTCCTTACTTCCTCAGTCCGAAAAAAACAATCATGGAGATTATTGTCCTTTTCTTCTGAAGGGAGGGGGAGTAATATGGCTGGGTTCAGGGTAGCACATTGTTTGATGGTAATGTGCGGAGCAAAAAAGGTCAGTTCATAGCCAGTCAGATGCACACTAGGAAGGTGCTGCGTCTTTGTCTTATTCAATAAGGTGTACACAGCATGAGGTACCATCCCTGTGAGATCAGTATCAAGGACGAGCCCTGCCGATTGTCTGATCGCAACTGCCCCTGCCACAGTAACTCTCACACAGCTTGGGAGAGCTCTGGCGACATTATCAATATGGCAGAGAAATTGTTGCAGGGTCTCTGCTTGCCACCGAAACCCTGTGTTAGAACAGAGAGCACGCAGTCATCTGCCTCATGTACATAGAGCGCAAAAGGCTTCTGGTAATCAGGAGTACCAAGCACAGGTGCAGAGCAAAGCGCAACCTTTAATTGCTCAAAAGCTTGCTGGCATGCATGTGTCCAAGGCAGGGGTTCATTCACATTTTTGGTGGTCAGGTAAAGAAGAGGTTTTGTTAGTAGGGAATAGTTAGGGATCCAGTGCCGACAATAAGATGTTATCACAATGAACGTGCATACCTCGTGTTGGGTATTAGGAACAGGCATATTAGTAATAGCAGCTATGCGTTCAGGTGTTAGTCTGCGACCCTCCTTCAACAGTAGGTGACCTAAGTAGGTGACCTCCTGTGGACAATATTGAAATTTCAAAATTGACACCTTGCGTCCATGATGTGCCAAATGCAACAATAATTTAACTGTGGCTTATTTGCAGCCATCCTCAGTGTCTGAAGCCACAACGTACTGCAACAGCACATTACTGGGGGAAAGCTCCAAGGTATCCAATTGAGCTTTCAAAGTTTGGCTATAAATACTAGAACTTTTTGGATAACCTTGTGGAGCACAGCAGAATCTAAAGCTCCGACCGGCTATTGCAAATCCAAACAGATATCTGCTGTCTGTATGGATTGGTATGCTGAAGAAAACATTCTTTAAGTCAATGATGGAAAATAATTTTGCAGATAGGGGAATCATTGTCAGGATCGTGGTAATATCTGGGACTACAGGGTAGTGGGGAACCACTATTTAATTACCTCTCTAAGGTCGATCACAAAGCGGTAAATGTCAGGGTGGGCATCAGATTAATCCAAGGGTGTCTTTTTAAGAATAGGAAGAATAGGGTTATTACACACATTTGCCACTGTCTCTTCTACCACACCAGCCTTAATCAAGTCCTGTATTATTTGTAATAAAACATTTTCTCCTGCCTGCGAGATCTTGTACTGGGGAATGTGTGGCAATTTGGCATTTTCCTTTATCTAAATGGAGACCGGTGGGATCTGGAGCAACCCCACATTGGTGTCCCCTGTAGCCTATAATGTGGGTGGCATGTTCTTGAACTCTGCGGGAAGAGGAGCATCTTTTGTTAAGCATTATTTTGCACAGGCCACCTGTGGTCCCATAGTCATGTATACACCATTAGAAGAACAAAATATTGTTGTATGTAATCTTTTTAACAAATCCAATCCCAACAAATTCTCCCCACAATTAGACATCAGTAGAAATGGTGAATCAACCGTGAAGGGGCCAATAGTCAAAGCAAGAGGTTTGTAAATGGGGCTAACAACCGGCACACCCGAAAAGCCTACCAACATATTATTTTGGCCAGACAGAGGTGCCCCCAGGACCAGTGAATGGGAAACAGAGCTTCTCTTAGCCCCTGTATCAACTAGAAATTTCCTAGTCGTACCCTGCAATTCCGCCATAACATAGGGTCGGCACTGATCTACAGGCACCGGAATTGGTCCCTCACACTGTCCCTGGCTGTCCTAGCTATGAGACAATCACGTCACCTCATCCATGTCATAGTCATCGTGATAGTACTGTCGGCCTCGGGGGTCATCAAAATAGTCACCATTCTGTCGATTGTGTGATGTATTCTCTGACTGCATCTCCCCTCGGCCTCCTTCTCCTCTTTAACGTCCTCTATACCCCCGACCTCTCAGGCCTCACCTATCTGCAACAACTCCGGACACTCATTCTGCCAATGTCCCTCCTGCTTTCAATGCGCACATTGATTAAGCCCAAGGGGTGCACTTGAAGCACCACCCCTATTATACCTGGCTAACTGCTGGGCCGAACCCGAACCTCTGCCTCTCCACCTCGCAACCTGCTGCATCAACACCCTCATCTTCAGATCCTTTGACTTTTTCTCCACCTTCTCATTCTCCGCATTCTGTCTATGCTTGACGTACTGTGATATACTCAGAATTACTGATGGGGATGAGGTTGTCCAAGTACTTTCCAAAGCCTGCAAGGTATTTGGAATCTCGGGAAGCAAATTAGTCACAGATCTGTTAACAAACAAACGAACAAACACCACCTTCCTGTGACAAATTCTGACCACCAGAAATCGAGAAACACCCCACCAAATCTAGTAAAGAAATCCAACACATTTTCATCCTTCTTCTGAAGACACGCAGTCAACTTAACCCAATCCTCTCTCTTTGGTGGGATAAGGGAGTGAATGTAAGTGATAATACAACCCGGTAAAGCTAGGAGCGCCGCTTTCGGCTTATCAACGGTCACGCTATGCAAAGCTCCGCGAAAGGGTAAAAAATCTCCGCGAACATGCAAAAGTTCTGTGAACACGCTGAATTGCTTGTTCCGCCCGTTCGCGGTGCTTTTTCCTGTGGAAATTCCGAGTTCTCCGCGGAACACAAAAGTACCCATATTCCGCAAATTCCACAAGCAGGATGGAATTTACCGCCAAGGCGCGTAGAGACCTGCAGGTGATAATGCGCTTGATACATAAAAAAATTCAAATAACATAACATTACCAAAGGCCTAATCAATGGGCTTACGCTCCTTATCCCATGCCTTGATCTTATCCAATGTGCCACCCAACTCCAGAGCATGGTCCTGCGTATGTACCTGCCTCCATATGTCTACCAGTATTAGCAGACCAAAGAACAATTCAATATCAGCCAACATCATCACTGTGGAGTAGGCCACCTCCGCCAATTCTTTATAATATGCAGTGTTTTTTTTCCTGCAACTGAGCATCAACCTGTGTCCTAATTACAGTGTCCGTGGAGTCACGCAGTTCTGGTATTTCTGGATGGTAAATGGGATGGACCTCCCTCATAGGGTGCTCTGTTCCTATTGTCGGAATCTTTTGGAGAAGTCTGCAGCGGTAGCCCACCAGTGTCATTAAATTGCTAAAAACCTCATTGGGAGCCATACCAGTAGCATATACCCTGTCTCATATGTCATAGATGATCTGCGGAGCAACACCCTGAAAACACTGTTCCCACAGTCCTGTTAGCGTGGCCGACATGTGCTTAAGAGCATGCTGCTGTATGAAGGGCTCATAATCTTTCATTATACTCCACACATTTTTCACAGTATAGATCGAGTCCCAAGCCCACTGAGCTGCTTGATTCGCCGCCATTTGCTTTGCTTCATCACCCAAAGCAGAGCACACCAACACTTTCTCCATGCAGTCTTGCGCTGCTGCCCAATTCGCTTCATGCATCCCACGCTCAGGCGTTTCAACATTTGACAGTTTTTGAGGGGTCACACCTAAGGGGGAAAGAGCAGATGCAGAGACAGGTACCATCATGTAGGGAGTCTGTGTAGTAGGGGTGATAGGGGGCGTAGCAGTCGAAAAAGAACTAATAGACAAGACAGGAGAGCTAATGGCTCCATCTCCTATGACTGGTGCGGGCAGAGGTGAAGCAAGTGAGGCCGGGGCATAGGCAGTGGTGCTAGAAGCAGAAACACCAGAGAGAGCAGCACTAGTGGAGGAAGACTGGGACATCGGAACTCTCGGGTATGTCCGTTCAGGGGCATACGGAGGTGAGGGGCGGGAAGCCAATAGCTCTTCTATAAAATCATCACCTTCCTCTCTAGTAAGATAATATTTATCAGTCTGTTATCTGAACTTTCTATCTGCACATTCTATGCCCTTCTCCACCCTTTCCCTCTCATAGCCCATACTTTCTGCGTTATAGTTTGCGTCTGTCTCTTCCGGGTCTCTTTCTCTGCTCTCGTATGGCGCTGCTTTGCTTCTTTTTGCCACACTCTTAGAGAATCAACCATCGACTGCCTGCTCTTTTTAACAAACAATTTGTCCTGCAAGAAATTCAATTTCTGTTTATCAAACAAGCCAGTAACTCCGCATTGTCCCTCATATATTTATGCCACACCGTGCTAAACATAATAGGGCAAATACTGTGTTTGACGTACACGTCAAAATTTGGAGAACGCTCCGGATGTGCAGGCTGCCTCTCTTCCAATTGAGCATCAGAAGAACAACATCGACACCCAAAACATTCTAACTTACTTAAAAAAGATATCTTAATATAAGACACAATCGCTGTCCCCAACGGACAAATATAACACCAACAAAAATAATAAAAGAAAATAAACAATAGAACAATTGTTCAAGAACCAAAACAAAACGGTCTGCAAACCAGCCTCTGCAGTCCGGAGACTGGACCAAGTTCAAGAAGACAGGCTCTAGCCCCAGACCTTTTGGGAGGAAAAAAACTAAATTACCAGTTGGTCTGGCAGATTGTTTGCAAACACTCTGCATCTTCGTACCAAGACATAGCCCGTCGGCTTGTGCCATTCAAAAAAGGCAGTCTAGAAACTGCACCGAAGCAGTCAGGAGCCTGCATCAGGACACAGTCTGCAGGCTAATGCCAATCAAGAATGGCACAATTTTTTCCAAGAATCAAATCACTCCCCTGGTGCACTTAGGTCGACTCAAATTATTCTCCACTGCTGACTCTTCTGACAAAACGGTCAACTCCAAGGTTTTGCCTTTTCAGGACCCCAGCAGGTGACCACTAGACGAGGAGTCACCCAATCAGACGGGCAGGGCAGCTGCGAGAACCAAGCTCGATCGTGTGGGGTTCCCCGATCCACCCGACCGACCAGACGCACCCGACCCTGCAAATCACCTTGCGGGGTCCCTGTTTGGGTGCCAACTGAAGGAAGTGGCCCTTAGTTACTTACAACCACCTGCTATGCCTTCCCAAGAATGAAGAGTCAGACAGTAGAGAATACAAACATACATCTATAGTAGCAATACTCTGGAGAGGAGTCCATCATGACCTGCACCCTAAGATGTCTGCCGAGGGACTGGCCCCTCAACAGTCTACAGTGAGTAATCATTCCTTCCAAGAAGCCTCAAACCATGCCCACAATGGAAAACTACCGGCCTGGGCTGAACATGAACAAATAGACGGCACAGTAGGATTTGCTAACACCTGCCAGATGGGTACATGTTATCAGGGCTCAAAGGCCACACTGCTGGGTCTCAGCTTCTACTAACGTGGAGGCAGAAACTATCCATTTGGATAGGTATGTGAGGGCAGAATGACCTATTCATTAGTAAGCCGAGAAACAGCCTTGAACAGAAGAGAAAATAATAACGAAATACAGTGTTCTGCTGAGGCAAGCAATATGAGCAATAGGGCCTAGTACAGGCATAGTCTAAGCAGCCTATTAGGGATTACGAAATGCAAAATGGAGTCACACTTGCTAACTGAAGCCTGCACATGATGGGGATAACTCAGTGGATTGCATAACGTGAATACAAATGGCATCTATTTAGCTACGCACTGCTAACCTATTATAGCATGAAACGAGTGCATTGCAGGAATGGGAATTTCAAACGCAACACCTGCCAGCAGATGGCTCATTGAGGCACACTGTTAGACCTGACATCATTTGTTTGGGTTTGTCCTGTATTTAAGCCTTTGCCTCCTGTTATTTTGCTGTGTGTTGGACTTTTGTTGCTGGTCTAAATGCTTTGAGCACTTTGCCATGGCTGTTCAGTGCCAAGGTGCAAGTGCTCCCTTAGTCAATTATTGTTATGGATTGATGATTCCATGATTGGCATATTTGATTTTCTAGTCGGTCCCTAGTACAGTGCACTGTGTGTGCCCAGAGCCTCTACATCAAATGCTGCTAGTGGGACTTCAGCACTGATTGTGCCACACACCTAAGCAGCCTGTCAAATGTAACTCAGGCCTGTCATTACAGAGCCTGTGTGCAGTCTGGTACTGCCATGTTGACCAGGCAATTGGACTCACTTGTCAGACCCTAACCTTCCCTTTTCTAAAATGTTATACCCCCCTAAGGTAGGCCCAAGGTACCCCTGTGGGCAGGCTGCAGTGTATGTGAAAGGTAGGACATGACCTGGTGTGTGTGCTGTGTCCTGATAGTGAAATACTGCCAGTTTAATTTGTTCACTATTGTAAGGCTATCTGTCCCCATAGGATAGAATGTGGAGTTTGCTTATAACATCTTAAAAGCATAACTGCCCATGGGAACAAGATGGGAAAATAAAGTTTGATATGCCTGAACTCAGATGTTAAGATGCATCTTTTAGTGAGGGTGATTTTAACATTCTGTGTTTGAAAATACCACTTTAAGAAAGTAGGTATTGTCTTGCCTAACCATCTCTTGTGCCTCTGCTAGGTTGTGTATTGACTGTCTGGCTTTGGAGTGACAGGGGCTGGGGATATGCATTCTGTTCAGACAGCCACTCGGGGGGAGGGGGTTGAGTTGTGTCCTGCCTTTCCAGGGTGAGTCTGGGCTGGGCTGAATATACCTGGGCTGCATTCAGAGTAGGAGATTTCTTTCACACCTGAATGGGCCTGGTTTACCAAGGATAATGCTGTCTCCAGCTCCTGCCAAGAAGCTGCACCTGAGAGGACAGAACTGTGTTTGTCTGGGCAAGGAACTTCTCTGCACTAGAGAACAAAGAGATTTACGGCATTACTGTTTGTGTTCACAAGTGCTTTACACACTGCCTCTAAGCTAAGATGAGCCTGTCTGCGTGTACCAAGTTACCAAGGGGGTGAGAAGGGGTTATTTTAGGAGTGTATTCCCTTTACCCTGACTAGAAGCAATGGTCCCTTTTTGGACAAAGGTACCTATCTCTGCCAACTAGAGACCCCCATTTCTAAAACACACCTAATCCCATTTTGTGTAGAAATTCAAAAAGTCCAACTGTCAGTTACACCCATTCATGTGACCCAAGATGGGCTACAAGAAGAAGAGTGCTAATGGGAAGAAAATGCCAACTTTCTTTAGTTTCAAAAGATAGGTTTATTGAGTACATAAGGATATACAACAATGTGTCTTACAATTACTCTTTAAAAAATTATACAAAGCAGAAAATCAATAATGCATATAGGCTTGTCATAAAAGTCATAGTTATAGCAAGGGAGAAAAAAGGAAAGACATAATGCATTCAAATGCATATACTTGAAACTAAAGTGGAAAGAAAAAATAATATGACAGATAATGATAATCAATATATAACAGAGTTCAAAGAGGTTGAGCAACTACTTGTACAGAGGGAGTGGGAGCAAAATATGTTTTAGCACAATCATCTAAACATTGCGTAATGGGAGACCATAGTTGTAAACGTTTCTTGGCAAGAGACATTGGAAATACTAAAGTTGTTTCCATTCAAGGATTTTTAACCCTGGGCGGAGCAAGCATAGTGCCTCTGCCCAAAGTTCCACAGAGTTATAAACAACTCCGTAGAACTTTGCACCGCGCCTCCACCCTCCCAAAAGACAAACAGCATACTACCAAGATAAATATCAGAGTTTGGATGCATCCTTCCAGTTTTTCATAATCTTCGTAAACTTTCTAAGTGGCAATTTCAAAATGGTAATGAAAAATACAACTGTACCATTAAAGATGGGTTTTCATTACAGTGTCGTAGATGCCAAACATGATATAGTTAATGAAAATTACACCCTATTAAATGTAATAGGGAATCCCAATGTTATCCTATGAGAGGTAGGCCTCATAATGGAGAAAAACTAATTTAGGAGTTTATCACTTTCAGGACATGTAAAACTTAAAAGTACATGTCCAACCTTTTAATTACACAGTACACTGCCCTATATGCTACCTAGAGCCTACCTTAGCAGTGACTTCTATGTAAGAATAGGGGAGTTTAAGGCTTGGCAAGGAGGGTTTGATGCCAAGTCGACATGGCAGTTTAATACTGGTTTGTGCTACAGCAACATATTATAAGTTGCTACTTAGGTTGGTGGCTCAATTAGTGCTGCAGGCCCACTGGTAGCATTTCATTTATAGTCCATGGATGTTTGGTATACCATTCTACAAGTGACATACAAGTAATTTAAATATGCCAATTAGGCATAAGCTGGTTTAACTGTGTTTTAAAGGAGAGAGCACAAGCAATTTAGGACTGGCTTGCAGTGGTAAAGTGCACAGAGTCCTAAAAGCAATTAATAATGGGTTCATAAAACAGGAAGGTGAAGGCAAAAGGTTTGGGGATGACCCTGCATAAAGGACCAAGTCCAGCAAAGTTTAATTCCGTGCTGGACCTTTGAAGAAATGTTAACACTTTTCCCCATGTCCGCTTGTTCTGCAAAATATTCCCTCATAATTAAACTCACCAAAATCGGCATTGTTGTTAATATTCAGCATGGTTAGGGTTACTTTAAACAAATTTAATTTTGTGGCATTAGATGACGGAATTTTAATCTTTTGTTGGCTCGCTATCCACTTGCTGAAATATTAATAAATATTATGTCGAGGGACCGCGGAATATGGCATTGCCTTGAGCCGACAATCGTTCGAACATGTCCGCGCTGCTTTGTGCGATGTGTTGTACATCAATATGTAGGTTTTGATCATATGGTAAATTCGTATCCGGGTAGGGAGTTTAAAACCGCGAGACCCACGAATGTACGGTTTTGCAAAAAAATTACGTTGACGACATCTGAGGTCTGTTATTATGCCAATTTCTGTGAGTTTAAAAGTGAGGGAATATTCCGCACTAGTGTAAAGCTTTTAGAGTTTATTAATTTGGTTAACGCAAATTTGACGATATTGTGCAATGTTTTTGTTAAATAACTTTTTGACCAAACATCTATATGTTTATTTTATAGGATATATGAGATATGGGATCGGTCATTTTTAGAATATATAGATGGGTGAACATTTAATAATGGAGGAACGTGTTTTTTATTAATGGCCGTTCTGATATATGGCGTTGAATTGAGCCGAGAATTGTTCCAACTTGTCCGCGCTGTTTGGTGCTGTGAGATATACATTAATATGGGATCTTTGATCACATGACATATTTGTTTCCGGATAAGGAGCTTAAAAACGCAAGACTTATGAAAGTAGAGTTTCACAAAAATTACCCTGGTGACATCTGAGGTCGGTTACTATGCCGACTTTGGTAAGTTTTAACGTGAGATAATACTCTGCCCCAGTGTTAAGTTTTTAAGGTTTGGTAAATTTGATTAACCTACATGTTTAAGATAATGTGCAATGTTTTTATTAAATAAATTTGTGGACCATACAGTTTTATGTTTATCTTATAGTACAATGAGATACGGTATTGGTAATTTTCAGAATATATAGATGGGTGAACATATAGTAACGGTGGGATATGTTTTAAAGATTTGTGCAGTCAAATATTGTCGAGACGACCGCATATGTATTGCACATGTTAACTTTATGGATACGGGAGTTTGACTTGATAGGTTTATTTTTTAAATATTGGCATACGCGTTTTACATGGAATTTATCTTCCGTTTAGCGTCTTTTTATCTCATAACTCAACCATATAGAAATTTTTACATGGCGTCGCATCGCGTAGCGTTGCGCTAATCACACGTTTTTTTAGTCACGCATTGTATATGATTACGTGACCATATATATATATATGGTAAAGTCATTTGGAAGAGGTGTTACTTGACACTTAAAATGGGTATTGGTATTAGATGGCCTACTGCATACAACTTTAGGGGTTGTGAGTTGTCGAGGCTCCTAAGTAATTGTGAACAGTTTTCCCTCCGTTTAGTTCAATCGTTTATTAAGATGGCGGCCACTCTTTCATTCCATCTATTCTGTCAATTTAGAGCCCATACCCTTTGGTTATCACATTCTATGGTGGAGTGCTGTCAGAGGCGGTTAAGCTGTATTTGAATATGTGATGACAAAATTTGATCTGAAAAACCTATCCTTTTTACATAGATGGTTGCTACTGGTTTATTTTAATTACACGGATATAGTGAGAGGCATATTTAGCCTATTTCTTTTGACTTTTACATTTTTCTGTAGAGTGCTCTTTGAGCCAGTTACACTGTTGCAAACTAAGTCAGTAAATTGTCTGTTGTTAACAACCTTTTTGAAACACAACACTTCTCATTGGGCAATGATTTCCCTGGTGTTTCTGCTTTTTACAGGGGCACTCAACCCTGTATTGAGTGGTGTGATCAAGTGTGCTTTTAATGTATTGCTTCTTTGTATATGATTGTGAATTTTAGAATTGTGGGTAATGTGGTATAGGGAGGAGGAACGGCTTAATATAACTTGAATTTAAACAATTTATTGATATGCCACAGAATTAAATATACATTTTTAATATATCTACATAATTGGGATTCTTTGCACTATATTTTCTATTTTTATTCATTTTTGTAGAGATTTGCTTGATTGATATACATCCCAGGAATACTGGATCTGAACCATTTGATCTTTAAAAGGAATACATTCCATGCCATACACTTAAGGTATGGGATGTACATTGTTATAACTAAAATATGGACAAGTAGTCTTTCTCTCTACTCTTCTAATGATTTGTTCTAATTATGATATTGTTTTTATAAATTTGTGTTCTTCTAACTGATTTACGAAACAGGATTAATTGAATATGATCTTAATGATATACTAAAAAAACTTTTCTGATTGTGCTTTATAAGATAAGGTTCTTGATTGCTATGTATTCCATTAATATTGTGAATAGAACACCGTTGGTTGTAGATAATTGTACATATGTTGGTAAAATGATGTAAAGCTTTTTCCCTTTTGTAAAATATGTATGTCTTATCTTTTGATGAATGTTGGTTCAAAATCCCTCTTTTTAGAAAAATTTAAAGTGTAAATATGTGTATTTTTTCAATAGCCCTGAAGAAGTCTCATTGGAGACGAAACGCGTTGGCTAGGAGGCTATGAAATGTGGAATGTAAAGAAATTGGATCTGTGAAAAATAAAGAAGAAAATCTTATAAAGATAAATACACCCTGAAATTGGACATTGTTTTTTGTGTGACATTGTTGCTGTGAATTGACATGTCACGTCAATACTTATTTATGCAGTGCTGAAACTAATTGCTATGAATCCTATCTGCTCTGTGTCAAAGTTAACAGGGGTCGAGCTCAGGCTTAAATGGCATTTCCTTGACTTAACAGGTTAGTGACTTTATGACTTGTGGTGGACTTCCATGCTCCCCAAATAATAATTCAGTTTCTTATATAGAGCAATAATGAAAATGTAGTAAATAAAAACAGAGGAACATACTTTGACCAGGATTTTTCTTTAACCCTATATTTAATTTTGACATCGTTGCATATCACGCAATTTTGTATAGTACAAGGTTTGTTGCTTCATTTTCTCGTAAAGACGTTTTATGTTACAAATGTTCTCCTTTCTTGATTTTAGTGCCAAAAATAATATTTTCTGTAGTGAAGTACAGCAATGATTACACTAATGCCATTTCTCAGTATCCATAAATCAATTGGATGGGTTAAACAGTACAGAAAAACAGTATTTAATGGAGTTTATATTCTAAACTACTAAAAGTCATAACATGTTTTCCTTCGTTCACAGAAACAAAACCTATAGCACAAGTCCTTTTGTTCCTATTTTATTCAAGCAAGAGGTTTACTGATGAAATATCGACATACAAAATATTGAAATACAAAAAAACTGATGCAAAAAAATAGAATATAAAAATATTGACTCCCTATATTTAAACAGGTCAGTACAAGCATATTGAATAAAAAATATCGAAGAAAAAACTATAGATGTACAAAATATTGACTAAAAAATATATATAACAAAATAAATATATTAAATAATATTAATATTTTCTAAGAAAATAATTAAATATAATATATATTTTACTAAATATAACAAATAAACGTAATTAAAAAATATAAACACAAACATAAAAATGTTTATTATTTTTTTAACTTTTAAATATTTACAAATTAAATATATACATATATCAATAATTTAAATGAAAAAAATAAACATTTTATAATTAATTCAAACATTAAACTATAAAAACAAAAGTAAAACATACATTTTGCAATGCAATAAATACAACAGTAGGGAAAGTGCAGGATAGCGGTTGAGTAAAAATTACTATTCCCACTCCAGTGAGTGCAACTGTAGGTAAAGTGCAGGATAGCGGATGAGTAAAAATTACTATACCCACTACAGTGAGCACAACAGTAGGGAATGAGCTGGATAGGGGATGAGTAAAAATTACTATTCCCACTCCAGTGAGTGCAACAGTAGGGAAAGTGCTGGAAGGAGGAGGGGTAAAAATTACTATTCCCACTCCAGTGAGTGCAACAGTAGGGAAAGTGCTGGATAGCGGAGGGGTACAGCAAACAAATGATGGACGGAATGCTGACAATGCAAATATTCTCCCCCAGTCAAAGGATCTGGGTTGAATCCATTGTTCTCTAGCCACTACGCCACCCCAGTTTGAACCCAGCCATATGCAAATCAGTCATGACCCTTTGCCCCATGGGAACATTCCGGATCGAACTGCCAGACCAGATCCTCCCTGGACCGGAAACAAGCATCCTGGGACCTGTTTCAGGGTAGGTCACCCTTCTTCAGCCAGGCTACCTTGAATCCAGTGGTGCAGTCAGCAAGAGCCCCATGTCTGGGCATACCCATCCCACTTAGGGTGAAAAGTGTTACAGCAAACAAATAATGGACAGAATACTGACAATGGAAACATGTTCCCCCAGTCAAAAGATCTAGGGTAAATCTATCACTCTTTTGCCCATTACGCCACCCCAGTTTGGACCCAGCCATATGCAAATCAGTCTTGACCCTGTGCCCCCTGGGAACAGTCCAGACCGAACTGCCAGGCCAGGTCCTCCCTGGACCGGAAACAAGCAACCTGGGACCGGTTTCAGGGAATGTCACCCTTCTTCAGCCATGCTAGCTTGAATCCAGTGGTACAGTGAGCAAGTGACCTACATCTGGGCATACCCATCCCACTTAGGGTGAAAAGTGTTACAGCAAACAAATGATGGATGGAAAGATGACAATGCAAACATTCTCCCCCAGTCAAAAGATCTGGTTGAAATCCATCGTACAGTGAGTGCAAGAGAAGGGAAAGTGTTGGATAGCGGAGGGGTAAAAATTACTATTCCCACTCGAGTGAGTGCAACAGTAGGGAAAGAGCTGGATAGCGGATGAGTGAAAATGACTATTCCCACTCCAGTGTGTGCAACAGTAGGGAACATTCTGAATGGTGCAGGGGTAAACATTGCTATTCCCACTCCAGCTAGTTCAACAGTAGGAAAAGTCCTGGATAGAGGGGGGGTAAACTGTACTATTCCCACTCCAGTGAGTGCAACAGTAGGGAAAGTGCTGGATGGTGAAGAGGTACAAATTACTATTCCCACTCCAGTGAGTGCAACAGAAGGGAAAGTGTTGGATAGAGGAGGGGTAAAAATTACTATTCCCACTCCAGTGAGTGCAACAGTAGGGAAAGAGCTGGATAGCGGATGAGTGAAAATTACTATTCCCACTCCAGTGAGTGCAACAGTAGGGAAAATTCTGAATGGTAAAGGGGTAAACATTGCTATTCCCACTCCAGTGAGTTCAACAGTAGGAAAAGTGCTGGATAGTGGAGGGGTAAACTGTACTATTCCTACTCCAGTGAGTGTAACAGTAGGGAAAGTGCTGGATGGTGAAGGGGTACATATTACTATTCCCACTCCATTGTGTGCAACAGTAGGGAAAGTGTTGGATAGCAAAGGGGTAAAAATGACTATTCCCACTCCAGTGAGTGCAACAGTAAGAAAAGTGTCAGGTAGCAGAGAAACAAAAATGAATAATAACATTATAAGATTTAAAAACATTTAAACAATATAAAAAATAAATAAACAATATTTTAAAAATAGCAGATTGAATATATTAAACATTAACATTAAATATGTTAATTACATATATCAAAAAGGTAGAACTATTATCTAAAATAAATACATTTATGAACAATATTTATTTAAAATAATCAAGTATTACCCAACAAAATTTTTTTCAAAACAACACGTTTTTTTTAAATTTCATTGCCTATAACGCCACACCAATAAAAAAAATCATCATTTTCATTATAATTTATTTCCATATTTCCATAATTAGGAATCATTGGACAAGTTATTATTAATAAAAATAAGTAATAAACATTGTTTTTATATTAATTCTTTAACACTACTATATTCACAACACACACCTAAAATGAAGTACACAAATACCATAATTAATTACTAATTAATTATATTTATTAACTAATATTTATTAATACATTACTTTCCTTCCATCACACCATTTCCATCTATAAACACCACAACACACCCATAATTTTTACAAAATTAACATAATTAATTGCCAATAAATTAATTAAAGTTATTTAAAAACCAATTATTAAATCATCAATTAAAAACTAAATTTCATCTCACCATTTTCACCTATAAACAGCACAGCACACACGCATACAAATAATTACACAATTAACAAAATTAAGTGCCAATTAATTAATTAAAATTAATTAACAACTAAGTATAAATCATCAATTAAAAACTAAATTACTTCCCACCATTTCCACCATTTTCACCTATAAACAGCACAACACACACTCAAAAATTATTACGCAAGTAATATAATTAATTGCCAATTAATTAATTAAAATTAATTAACAACAAATTGTTACATAATTGATGAAAAATGTATTTACACATTTAACACTATAATATCTCAATTCAACAATTATGAATACAAGAAAATTATTCTATACATTTTACATAATTAAATTACTTCCCACCCTATTCCCCTATAAACCCACAACCTGCTACAGAACTAAAAACACAAAATTCAAACAAAAAAATGTAATAACTAATATATTCAAGTAAGTCGATATTTGTGATTTGATGTTTAGGGGTCTACTATAATGGCGGGCGGATCGCCACCACCATATAGCGGTGGTGATCCGCCTGCCATTATTCACCACCTGCATGCAATTTAGCCTCTGCCTGATTATGATGGGGGGGAGTACTGCGACGGACGGGAAGACCGTCTGCCGCTTTTCTGCCCGATCGACGAGTCGACCGGGCGGAAAAGGGTCGAATATGGTGGCGGTGTCTGCTAGACACCACCATCCATATTACGATGCATGTGGTTTTCACAGTTGGGGGCTTGTTGGGGGCCCCCAGGATGTTGGGTATTGGGGAGCACATGGGGGGTACTTATGGTACCCCCTGCATTTGCATGCACAACGTGGCAAGCACCACACGGTGTCTGCCACATTGTGAATGCAAATGCATCAAGTGCAGCCACAGCATTGTGGCGGGCAGTGCTGTGTGCACTGCCCACCACAATTTTGTGGATGGGGGATGCGACTGCCACCGTGGTGGTGGCATCCTAATTGCCGGTGCGGGACCGCCGCACCACTGGGGGCTGGTCCCAGCACCGCTAGAGAGGCGGGCGGACGAAAGTCCACCCGCCATTCTAAAAAGCCCCTTAGTCTCTGCACCAATCAAGATTATGTCTTGATTCCTATCCAATCAGTAGGCCTTGCTTGTAAAAGGAGCAATTAATTATTATTACTAAGAACATTAAATAAACAGAGAAAGAAGAATCAAACAAAATTGTTTATTGATCCTTCTTGATTTTTCAAAATTGCTTCCTATTCTCTTCTACTTCATTACCCTCTTTTTGTCCTTTTTTCTTTATGGTAAATGTTATCCTCAATTTAGTTTTTTATCCCTGTATTGTAGTACTCCTATTCTAACTTGTTTATCCTTTTCTTCTGTTGAACTCCTCCAATTGTTCCCTTTCTATGAACACTGATTCCCACCCAGCTATTGATCAAACATAAGTGTAAATGTGTATATATTCTTGGAGTACAAAAATGTTAGTACCCTCTACTTACGGGTCATATGTAGAAAAGCATTTTGCATTTTCTAACTGTGCGAATCACACTTTATGGCTTTTAGGAAATGCAAAATGCCATTTTGGTATGTACAAAAGGCATTTACAGGGGTGCAAAATGCAATCTCAATCTAGTAAAAATTGCATTTTGGAACTCACTAATTAGGCAATTGCTAATAGTGATTCCCAAATATCGTATCGCTAACTGCATGTCCAAAGGTTTTCCTAATTGTGAATAGTCACAAAATGGCCATTTAGGAAATGCAATAACCATGAATGTGGATCAGGTAGTAACCAGGTGCAAACTATAAAATTGCATCTGGTTCTTTCAGAATGGTCGCCCTGTATGTTTTAGCAAGGAGGATACGGATTTACGGCTGCCAGGCAGAGAGGGGGAGGAGACAGGAGATGATGGGTGAGAATCACCCTGTTTGAACAGAGGAAGAGATTTTTAAGAAGTAATCCTGGACTTAATTGCTGATCTATAAGCTCAGCTTCAGACCCCAACACTCTTTATCAATGCAATCCGATCACATGTACATGTATTGTATTGCCTACAGCAGCTCAAACGTCTAGCAGTTACCAGGGGGCATAGCAGTGGCATGGTGAGTGTCAGAAAATGATTTCTCCAGGCTCTTCCACAGGTTCCTGTACATCATGGCTAGCAAGGTTAACCAATACATTCAAGTCCCTTGTAGGGTGGCATCCAAATACCTCCCAATTTCTGCAACAGATCATACTAATGTTTTACTGGGTAGCACAGTTCCCTATTGTCATTAGCTGTGTGGATGGTGTACATATTACCATATCCCCCCCTCAGAAAATGAGTTCATATACATAAACAGGAAGAGCTCAAACTCACTCAATGTTTAGTTCATGTGAGATACAACATGTGTCATAACAGTTCTTGTGGACAAATTCACCAGCAGCACCCATGCCTTTTCATTATAGGCCACAGTGGAATACAAAACCGACAGGTGAGTTTGACGAGGGTTATCACTTGGTTAGAGATAAGATGACTCCATGAATACAGTGGGCAGAACTGTGTGTGTAATGTGACATAATGATTTTCCTTCTCTTGCGCTTAAAGAGACAGTGCATATGCCTTGCTTCCCTGTATTTTCACACCATACCAAACTCCTAGAACAAGAAGTGAGAGGCAGTACAAAAGGGCACACAAAACAACGTGCTCCATCATCAAGAGGACCTTTGTCATACATAGTCCAGGATTCACTGCCTCCACAAGTCTGGCAGAGCATTGTTGTACAGACCGGAAATATGGTGTATGATTATCTCCACATGTGCCATACTACACAACATCGCCATGAGGAAGGGTGTGTATAACATCATCATTGAGGAGGAATCTGATTCAGATGATGACTTATGTACTGTATACAAATGGGTTTAGCGTCCCAGAGGTGTCCACCCTCATCCAATGGGGTATTCTTTGCTTTGAGCCATCCTGTTGGATACCAAATGTAAACAGCAAAAGCTTTAGCAAAACAAAGTTTAGTTTATTGATCCAGTGTTTTAGGTAAACCAAAGTGCAAGACAATGAAAGTTCAGCCAACACGTGTTTCGCCACCTGTGGCGCCCAGGCCTGGGGCTTTCTAAAGGCTGGAGATAATGCATAAACTTAAACCCCAAAACACAAACACCAATTGTGTATACTGATTAAAAGTCATTATGCAGAGAAAGGAGGCTCATTGTATACAGCATTCATGTACAGATACACGGGGATCTCAGTACATCACAATTGGATCAATAAACTGGATTTTATCTTGCTAAGGACTTGTGCTCTGTTTCCAATTGCTATCCACTAGGAAAGAGATGTGTCTGTTTAATCCTTGCACCAGCTCTGTTCACCAATTTTACTTCCATTTTACTTCTTAATGGGTTGGGGGCTTCCCATTTCTGGAGATATGGCTCAAAGCAAACAATACCCCATTGGATGGGGTTGAACACCTCTGGGATGCTAAGTCCCTTCCTATACACTATATTGGTCCTCTACACACCCAGAACAAGGCCCTGTCCTTAGAGCTTGACTCCAATATCTCCTTCAACATTGTGATACTCTGTATCCATTCTTTATTAATCGTGGCTTTCACATGGCAAGTTGATGAGAATGGCATTCAACCAGCCAAACAAGGATCAACTAGTTCTTTACTGCCAACCCCATCCACAACCATGGACCAGCAAACCCAGCAATCCTTGGCACAAAGCAGCTTAATAGCACAAGAAAATGCTCTTAAAAAAGAAACCTCTAAGTGATGGGATGCAGCATCTCCCCAAAGATATCTTGAAGCTGATCACATTCCACGGGGGTTACGGATCCTAATTTTAGCTCAGGTTGACGCTACCAATGCAGAACATATACAAAGATGGGAGTAAAACTTTGAAAGAAGCTTTCAATAATATATTCAGATGGCTGATCAATATTTCTGAAGAAGAAAATGAGAAACCCAAACAGAAGATGGACAACCTCACTAAACATATAGGCAAAGTTAATCAGGGAGAAATTACAAAATAGAATTAAGAAATCCTTAACAATTATGTTGATGAATTTGAAGGAGATGTGATAAAGTGAAAGAATTTTAAATTCAGGAAAGACCATCTGGATTATCAGTTGGGAAGAGTCTACACATTTTCAAAACAAATATAGGTCTACAAGGAGAGCGCCTTCAGAACTGGACTCTAATAGCCAACCATAACAGATCTTGAGCTTGGACATTGAATCATCTGAACCTTGCCCTAGCACATCTGCCACAAAATACAAGGAGATTTTTTTTAAGTGGTCTGAAGACACTGCATAGGTATTCGGACTTCAAGCACATAAAACTCAGGCACATAAAAAGGAGATGGAAAAATCCCCATCACCTGAAACCATCTAGTAGCGAACCTCTCACATATACCACTCTGAAAGTGAGACAACCATCCTCAACAGGGGTCTATCCTTTAGTCTAACAGCCAACTGGGACGTGATCAAGGCACAAATTCTCCTTTTTAAGTTTACTCATGACCTCAAACTCAATGCTTTTTTGTATGATAAACCACCACGATCAGCGACACATACAAGACCACAACTCTCTGAACTGTCAGTTCAAGACTTAGAGAACATCTTACCTAGTGGCTAACGTGTGGGAACAGGATTCATATTTCAGCACCATCTTGGATCTGGCACCCTGCTTAGTGATTGCCACCGCAGGTCTTCCCTCTGCAACAAATCAAAATGTTGTCACAACTCTTTCCGGGCAACACCACGAATGCCTTTTCAAATAACAATCCTCACCGACCTGGAATCTGAGCTTGCAAAATACAGTAAAAAGGTTATATACATGCCACAGAACCTTTTTTCTCAAGAACTAAAATCCATTAAAGCTTTAGAAAAAAAACAAGAGGTTGGTATTAAGAAAGCTGACAAGGGGATGGTGTGCATATCGATGACTACATCACAGAGGCAATACGATAACTATCTAACATAACATATTAATTACTACTAGATCATGACCAGACCATTGAGATTCAATCAGCAATCAAAAACATGCTTGATGCCTGGCATACACAGTATTTGCTGGATGAGGAATAGAGAAAATACCTATATGTGACACATTCTACCATGCCCACTTTTTATCTTTTATCTACAATCCTATATATGCAGGGATTAACTCCATCTGCTCCAACCTAGTCTGTACCAAAGGAAAACAGCTGGTAACCTACTACTCCATGCAGAAAGCTACCACCCCCAAAGGTAGTGCAGAGGAAGTTTTTTGGACCAAAGGAACTGAATAGACCTCAAGCCTGGAAGGCCTGGGCTACCGCTCCGATCTTCTTTAAAATACCATGAAGAATTCACATAACATCAACGTGGGGAATTGCGGAAACCAAAATTATACTACCACAAGCTGACACAGTGCAATTCATTACGGGCCATCACAATGGTCAACATCACATTAGAAAAATCTTACGATGACGCTGGCATCTTCTAACATTAACATTGAATTCTTTGCACTGCATGAATAATCACTCAGAGATGGGAAACATCCATCACAACGCAACTTTTACGATGCACTACCATTACAACGCAGGATTTACAACGCAAGTCATTACAACGACTTGCGCTGGAGGGCACTGTAGGATAGGGAATAGTTTAATTTACTATCCAAAACCTTCCCTACTATCCACGGGGACTGGAGTTGGAATAGTAAATTAAACTATTCCACTATCCAGCGCCCCCCCAAAGCAAGTCGTTGTAACGACTTGCGTTGTAAAACCTGCGTTGTAAAGGCATGCGTAGTAAAAGCATGCGTTGTGATATCATACATCCTCAGAGATTGCCTTCAGCAAAGCAAGGAATTTAAAAAACTTACTGTACAAATTAGAATTTGTCGACAAAAGAACCATCACGTAGACATTTCTTGAGAGACTACCAGGCTTCCATACATGTCACAACTGTAGCATTTGCAAACTAGGACTGAACAAGACACAGAATCGTACTTTGCAGACTGCTCAAAAAAATCACAATTCAGACCTGGATCAATTGTAACACCAAATTAGTCATCTATATTATCTTGTGCCCCTGTAATCTACCTTATATTGGTAGCACAATAAGACCTCTCTGCCCCCCGGATTCAGGAACACTAAGAGAATATCCATAAATTCACAACTGGTCATCCGCTTACTGAACCTTTCCATGACATCCACCAACACAATAAAGCATTTATCTTCGCAGGATTTGAGATTATTACTAAACTATCCATGGACGGAGAATGGAGAAAAGACTCTGAAGGAGAGAGAGCGAGCTCATTCTGCAACATCGAACTGTCAAAAAAGGATTGAATGAGGATGCTGAAATGCACTATTGTCTTCTTTGGACAAATAGATGGGCCACTCCATTATTGCCTTACAGCACACACGTGAGTTATTTTCTATTGGCAGGAGCCCTACATCACTCTAAAGACTTCCTATGTCGTACTTATATTGATAACAGACATTCGTATCTATCACTCATCTGGCCCCCCTCTGGGACTAATTTTACCCTCTGCTTTGTTGTTCCTATGCTACCATCATATGTGTTATAGTATGCTGATTCACCTTTAAACAGGTGCCTCACCTCACTGTTTTCTAATTTTGCCTAGTCTATACCATTTGGGACATGAATTGTTTGTAACTATACTTTATTTGGGGTTATTAAGTGCTGAACTACCCATGGGCAATTTTAGTAACACACAGCGGTTTGATCAACCATTGCCACATAACAGTGATGAACTCGATATTAAGATATGTAGATGGCTCTCCATGTTACCCCATTTCTCATGCTTGCTGCTCTTCCACTTGTTATATATCATTTCTTTAGATGCCATCAATTCTCTTTAATTTTAGGACACACTGCATTGAATCACCCATTTGCTGTTTAAATATATGTAACTGTCCTATAACAATTAATGTGGAAGCCTAAAACAAAAAATACCAACACTCTGTCAGCACATAAATGAATAAGACTTATTGTATGTCAAGAAGGGGTACCTTCCTGTACATAAACAATATTTCCACTGCACACAGACACCCTTGCACTATGGTGCAAGGGTGCCTGCATTGGCACAACACTGCTAAGTGTAGCGCCAGCGCGGGGGGAAGGGCAAGGCTACACCAGATCCTTGTATATATGGTACAGCCTTGCGTTTCTGAAATGTCGAAGTGAAGCGTTAAGCCATGACGGCTAACGCCTCACTCCGCCACTTCCTTGTACATATGCTCCACAGTATGTTCAAGCCTGTGTGGCTAAGCTAGCATCATCTGCTGTTTGAATTAGGTTCTTGAGCAAGCCTTCCATTGCAAGAGAAGCTTTCTTTCAGAGCCATGGAAAAGTATAAGCATTTGTCTAATACTTTTGTGTCAACTTTGCGTGCAGGCCTGTACATTAGGTATTTGGTATACAATTATAAAGATGGTTTAACCATGATGAACTATGTACCTATATTTTGGTTGACCTCCCTAACGTGCTCTCTATAATATGCTAAATTTCTGTGTTCACAATATAGCTTGGCTCATTATTATCTCCATATGTTCTAAATGTATGTCTCTCCTTTTATCTTTTATCACTTATACCCCACCACTAATCACACCATCCTAAGATGGCACCTACTTTTGCATCAGATTAAACATACAGGTTCCTCAGACCACTTCCAGGTCTAAAATGCACTTCCCACATTTAAATCCTGGCACAGCAAATGCATTCCCTAACACATGTGTACTAGGATTGCAGTAATAATAGAGCACTGGACTATGCCGGCATACGCGACACCGCAGATACAAACTGTCTCACTTCAATGACTGTATATCAAAGCATTAATATTACTGCTACCCTTAACTGTATAACTCTGTATTTCTCTTGCTGTTACTTGTACGATCAAGTGCTTCTACATCGTGGTTTGACTCATTCCTCTCTATCTTGTTCCAGATTTGACGGCAGCTATGTACCGCAACTTCTAACCCCTTTACATAGGGTGTTGGCCTTTTGTAAGTACAGTTGAACTCTCGTCTTCCACAATACAAAATACAAAATGTTACACCTAATTAAACCACTCTATAAATTGTTTTAGGCATCTGCATGGTATTTCTATTTAATAAGAGTGAACATTGGACATGCACAGAGATCTTATGGTAACCTCAATTCCTACCAATCAATACACATTGGTGGTGTACCTAGGGCTGATGTTCGTCTCGAAAATGGCACTAGCACTTATGCTCATCTGTAATGATACTATAATAGCACTTATGTACACATGTAATGATATCTTATTTTGCTCAATATAACGTTTCACCTCCTAACTCAAAGTATTCACAATTATCTATTCATGAATAGCGTCTTGGCCATCACATTCCCCACCTTTAGTGCGTAACACATGTGGACCTCAGCAAATCATGGCTAACATTATGTCATTTTTCAAACTCTCAAACTAAAATCGGCCTTTTGTATCTTTTTACTTGTCTACTTCCTCTTTACTATTTGACCATGTGGCATTTACTATTCATGGGTCCATCTACCCCCACTTGATCCCTGACTGGATCAAGCGAGCTCCATCAATCTATATGTACAGTTTGAAATTTTCTGGTTGTTTCTAAAGGTTGGTGATCTTGATTAACTTGCATTCATTAACCTTGCTGCTTGATGGTTATTTGTGTGACATTTATGTCTTTCATTCTTCATCTTTTTACCAGGTCTAATTCAGAAGAAGTTTGGGGCAATCTATTATATAATTACAATTTTTCCTGACTGTTGCAGTCCTTTTTGGGTGAGGTCCATCTGTACATGAATGCTCTATACAGTGGGCCTCCTTTCTCTGCATATTGACTTTTAAATAGTATGTACAATTAGTCATTGTGTTTTGGTGCATATAGCTTTGGTGTTTATTTTTATGCATTACTTCCAGCCTTGAGAAAGCCCAAGGTCTGTGTGACACAGGAGGGAAATGTGTTGGGAGCCACTTCATTTAACTAAACCACTTGGATCAATAAACTAGACTTTGTCTTGCTAAATACTTGTGCTCCATTTACATTTGCTATCCACTAGGTTAGAGAATTGTCCATTTAATCTCTGCACCAGCTTGCCACCTATTTTGCTCTCAGATGATGAGAAAACCACCACTAAAGGTGTAGTGAGATGGGACATGTGTAGCAGAGGGTCAGGCACAATGCACAGAGATCCCAAATAACCATTTTTTAGGGAAAAGTGATTACAACATCTAAGAAATGGATATCACACAGAATGCTAATGCATGGTACATAACTGAAAGATCATTTTTTTTCAGGTTGTTATAATAATGTCAGTCTCCTACAGTAACTGTGCCCATTGCGGATGTAGCATTGTGTTATTTAGACAATAAAGTAAGCCATTACAAACAAACAGTGTACTCATTACACTAAGGGGCATATGTACAAGCCCCTATCACCATCACAACATCACTTTAAGTGAATGTTGTGGTGGCAATAAGGGCCTCGCCTTTATTTACAAAGCAGCGTTAAACTACTTAATGTGGCTTACCTCTGCCTTGAAAATAAGGCACCCTGTCACGCTATGCTTAGCGTGAAAGGGGCGGACAATGAGTGTTGTGGTGGGCGTTCCACCGCAACACCCATTGATTTTGATTCTGGTTCCTATTTATGAGGGTGACGTAAATAGGAGGCAGTGTCAAAATTAAGACAAAGGAAAACCTGGTCTTCAGTTGGCAAAATTAGGAGAAATGCTTTATTTGTCCTCGTTTTTGCTTTTTCCATGTGTGCTCCCTTCCTGCACATAAACAATCTTTAAACAAATTACATTTGGTGACTTCCATGTGTGAAGTACTAAGCAGCACACATGACAAAATGGCATTTAAAGATTGTTTATGTACAGGAAGGGGTACCTTCCTGTACATAAACAATGTTTCCAATGCACGCAGACATCCTTGCACTATGGTGCAAGTGTGCCTGTGTTGACGCCTCACTGCTAAGTGTAGCTCCAGTGCAGGAGGAAACACAAGGCTGGACCATATTGTTGTAAAAATGGTGTAGGCTTGCATTTCAGAAGTGGCGTAGTGAGGCGTTCAGCCATGAAGGCTAACGCCGCACTCCACCACTTAATTTTACATATGCCCCTGAGTGTTCTGGGCAGTCACTTCTTTCGGTCTATGGGGTTGGGTGCCTTGTCAGAAACACTGGTCTGTGTGAGCAACGACATTTCAGACCCTGAAGTGTTGTGGCATGTACGTCTGGCATTGCATACCTTCTGTACTACATGTGGAACTAATGATAGGGCTATCTTCACTCTCAGGTGGTGGCAGTATTTTGTGGACAGAGAAGTTGCTGGTCTGTATGTACTCAAGTGCTCTGGTCACTTGACCTAGCCCATGTGAAATAATTCTTACAGCAGTGCCCCATATAATTCTGTATGTTGACAGATCTCCTTGCAATAGTTGTAGTGGCTACTGCCAATCGATTGATGGAAGTCTTCAAAGCATGCCAGGTACTGCCTGTGTCTCTGCACTTATTGCTCTTTCTCCATAGCAGCAATCCAATGGTCCTGCCCCGTCTGCAATTGCTGCATCAACCTTGACATATTGAGCAGATGCCTATTGACAGTCTCAATCTGTTTGATGTTCAGGTGCTGCATAGAGATGATGGACTTTTCCAGGCCCCTGAACACAGTAGAGCTGTCTACCACGTCATCTGACACATGCTATTTGTCAACTGTGGCTGAGTGACACCTACGGTGTCTGTGTGTCCAGCCCACAGATATGTGGGTGTCCCTTTTTTGGGTTTATCCCTCATTGCCCCCTACAAAGCCTGGAAGTGGTGGAATGATTTTTCCCCTATCAGTTCGAGTTCTACTGATAGGCATAGGATTTGCTGAGGTGCTGTCTTCCATTTCAACATGTGTGTCAGTAGCTTCCTTAGCCTCAATTGTTTCTGACACATCCTGGGTGTGATATGCAGAAATGCATGTACATAGTTAGTGTAAATAAATGGCTAATGTCTGTTCACAGCATTGTTGTAACAGTGCTTCATGTGTGTGACATGAGGGTGATGGACAGGTCTGTGTTTTGTAGTCTCCAGCTCACAGTACAGCATGTTTCATTTTAGGAATTACAAACATTACATTATCTGAAGTAAGGAAAGGGGATTTAACTTACCCTGGCTGGTGTCAGAAGTGTTAGAGGTTTCAATGTCAGACACTCTCGCAACACTTTCTAGTTCCAGTGTGCCCTCAATGAGCTTCTCCATGTTAGTGGGAGGGAGGTGTTTGGAGAGTCTACAACCTGTGCCACAATCCACAGCCATTCTGCTGGCCACCTTCTCCTTTTTGAGTGATCTTAGGTCATACCACCATTTGCGAATCTATGTGTTATGCTAAGGGAATTAACCTTCTCCAAGATGCGTTCAATATCTTGGTCTTCTGGCTGTCAGGTACAGACAGAGAGGTCTTCCTGAAGAGCTGGTCCAAATGGGCCACACATTCCTCTGTTAGGAGCGATAGCTCCTTTTCAAAGAATTTAACCTTCCACTTCCTGCTCCCAGATTCCTTGTCCCCATCTTCTTTGGACGTGATGCAGTGCAGTCAGAAATATTCCAGTGCCAGTACTCAGACAAGTGCAATCTTTTCTTCTAGCACCTTTCTTTGCCTCTGGATTATGGTCACACCCTGCATTTGTAAACTTCTTGGTCTGACAGGATCATTTTGCATCCAGAATTTGACTTTTTCTAAATTACAATTTCCTATCAGGATATTGCAATTTAGTGATTTCCAAAATTCCGATTACCTAATTTCAAATGTGAATCCACAGGAATTGTTATTAGTGGAATTGCCGGTTAAATACATCTTATTTTGTGATTCCCTAATAGTGATTTCAGGGATTTTCTATTTGGAAATCACAAATCTGAAATTTTGGACATATGGCCCCATGAATTCCTACCTTCTGAATTAGATACTGCCATCAGTGTTCTTAAATACCTTCACATCAGCAAACGAGGTTGAAGGTTTTCTGACAGTCTCAGTATCCCCTGTACTTGTTATCTTTCATCTGTTTTCCCTCTCATTGTCTGGCTCCTGGCACATCCACAGTCCTCTTGAATGTGGGCTGGAGGTTTGACTTCACTGGTGCATGAGTGGACATCACCTTTCTTCTTTGAGTACACCAGACCTTTACCCACTAATCCAAGTAATCGGTGTAAAATTTTCACCATCAGTTGCCTACAGTGCATTGATTTTTAAAGATAAAATGTTGACATGGTCGGACAGAGCTAGGTCAGCCTACTACCGTAGATAGTTTTTTCTTCCAGCTTCCACCACATGCTCAAATCCATATGGAATTTAATTTACCATCTCAACAATCGATGTTAAAAGCTAGGTTTGTAGCTTCCTGTTTGAAAGTCAAACAAGCCCGGGGCCACACTCTAAACAGCTACATTTGGTCACTATTAGCAACCCAGTCAATCTGGCACACATTTTTAATGTATAGTATAGAAGCACTGGAAGCTCATGAACTTTGGTCTAGCTCCTTCCCCCCCCCCAATGTGACAGTAACGACTGAACAAACAAGCATAGTTGATGTCTGATGAGCGTGATACACGAGAAAAAACAGAGCCACTAGAGTTGGGCGCTAAAATGTTACGACTGTGGAGGCTTGCCTCACTACCTATCATCTCCCCTAAAAACAACAATGAAGCGCCAATTAATAGGAGTACTGTGTGGACTAATCCCACTGTTGGCATACAAGTTTGTTCAGAGGTATAATGAAGTCATAGACTCACAGTGCTAATTCTGTGGAATAGGGGGAAAATCATCAATTTACGTGCTGTATATCAGTAAGAATTTGACCGCTTTGAGAATCTTTTATGCGCCCCTTCTGGCTCATTTTGAATTTGTACGATCATGCGAAGAGGCACTGGAAGAGTGCATGAAAGTTGATTTGGTACAATTGGCCACCCGTTTTCTGAAATTTATGGCAGCAGTAAGAACTCTGATGAACTTTGATAATTGTACAGAGATTTAAGCATGCTGCCCACGAGCCCAGCTGCCCTTTTTTAAATACCGATAACTGATGGACTTAAATGTGTCGATTTTAAGAGTAATAGGACTATAAATTGATGTATGTTTTTCCTAAAAATGGAAAAAAGCGCTTTTTTACTGATTTTTATGTAACTGATTACAATGATTTTAAGTAATTGTGCAATAAAAACATATCTTTCTATCTATCTATCTATCTATCTATCTATCTATCTATCTATCTATCTATCTATCTATCTATCTATCTATCTATCTATCTATCTATCTATCCATCCATCTATCTATCTATCTATCTATCTATCTACCATCATGCTAGTTCTCTTCTAGCTCCTTTCTGGCTTCCTAGCTCTCTTCTCTTCCATCTTCCAGATGCAATATCCTTCAGCTGTTGAGGCTGCATTTCATTCTCTGGTTCTGGTAGCTTCCAATTTTTGGCCCTCCTTATCTCTTTGAAGGTTCTCCCTCCTGTGTGTTGGCATCAACTCTAACTTTTTCAGTGCCTTTCTGCCTTTTTCTTCCAAATAGGCATTTGTTGTTCCATTAGATCTGTTGAGTCTGTCTTTTTTCCTCCTCCTCGTTCTCTTTCTTCTCTATCCCTTTCTTCCTGGTCAAGTCATTCTTGCCTTTCTACCCCTCGCTGAACTTCTCATCTTTCCTCTTTTCCAGGTTCCTACGAACATGCAGAAACGAAAGGGGAAAGATAGACTGTTGGGACAGTTCTAAGGTGGCGTCATGGCACAATACTAGATTGAGCCATCTGACCCTTTCTTTTGTCTGCATTATTATTCCAGGTATATACCTGGCTTTTTGGCACCATGGGGGAGAACACTGGTGGTAAAGCCCCCAAATCTACTCCTTTGGGAGGCAGAACAACAGCTGGAATTGTATTGGTTGACAATAGAGCCCAATGCCTAGACTGGCTGCTCCCATCCAAAAGAATTGATCATTAGTGCTAGTGGGCATGTTGCCCCCTGGGAAACGGATTTAGGTTAACCCCCCTATCTTTGCCCTAGATGCAGAACCTCGTTAGGCAATAGTATATTCCTGATAGTCACTGGAACGTTAAAAGCATATTTTGGCTGAAAATGTAAAAGTATTTCTTGACATAGAACATAACACAACTACATACACAAAGCAATATAAAAACATAAAACTGCACAACACAAGAACAGTCAAAAGAGAGTATAGCATAGCAACAACCCCAGTACAACACAACAACAACACTTTACAATAATGCATCATAAAGACACAGCCAAACTAAAAACAACACCACACACTATCACCAACGTAAGTAGTTCCAAACACTTAAGTAAAAACATTCTTGTCACTTATTACTACCACCAGAAACATGCTTTGATAGTACAGTGGTAAAAGATGTTTGCACCTAGCACAGCCATAGCTTACCATCATGAACATAAAATACTGCCACTCAAAAATATTTTTGATACAGGCAGGCCCAGGTGTGTTAAGTAGTCATGGTAGCACTCTTTTTCCAGCTTAGATAGTGCTAAAGGGTTACTTGTCAAGGGAGGTTTAAAGGCATGTGCTGCTTTTGGCTGATATCAGCCGTTGTTGACATATCTCAAGTAAACAGCAGTACATAACACAATACCATACACAGATCATCATAAAACACAATTAAAACAAGACGCAACACAACATCAAATTGGAATAAAACAATTCAAAACCCCAGCAGAACAAACGCAAGAGAACCCATCATGACAACTGAAAATGATACACAACAAATATACACATTCTGGTCAGGCATCAGCCCCATACAGAAGCCTTTCGTAATGTCATGGTAAAGTTCTTTGCACCAAGCACTTCCTTAATTTACTACTATGGAGATTAATTTGTGTCAGTCAAAAGTATCTTGTGGTCTGAAAGATCATGTGCCATAGCTGCAGTCTGCCTCTTTTGGACTCTCTCAGAATAGTAGAGATTTAGAAGTAATTTACCCCTGTGTAAAATATATAATATTATTATCTATGTCTCATTGTTAGGCGATATTAGTGGGTAGAGATACTAATGTTTGTGTGGGCTCTTGTTGTAGTGCAATTTTGTGCTATGCCGATGGAATTTAAAAATGCATAGTAAATTGATCCAATGCCTGACTTTACACCACAGGTGCACACACACATCCATGCACTGAAAATGTTGTGCTCGCTCGCTTTCAGCTTTGTTTTAATTTTTGTCACACATTTTAAAATTGTCTTTGTGCTCTCTGGTGTAGTGTAGTTCCTATATTCCCAATAGGCTCTGCGCATTGCAATAATATATCCTATAGGTTAGACGTAGGACTGAGGTCTACTAGGTCTCTATCGAATATATTAGACTTAATTGTGAGTGCCAGGTAGCTCAGAGGTCACTAGAAACTTTCTCGAATGAACAAGAAGGGATTACTTTCTGACAACCGCATAAACATGACAACTTTGTTTCCCCAAGATAAAACTAATCATCAGAGTCGTGGAAACAACAGATAGATATTTTACTCAGTCAATCGTGCATGCTTCATTTCACCAGAGGTGCAGAGAAATAGAGTGATGGGTGTTTTCAATAAAAGTATTTATTGAACAGTCTTCTTTCTCAAGTATAAGAAATGAACTGCTACAATCGTAAAACTGGTTGCAAAATATAATGCATATATTGTAAAGAGTAGAATAAAATAATACTGTAAGAGCATTGTATGGTGCCTAAACCATAGATAAATACATACATAAATAACAGAGGCTAAAAGTACTCAATTGGTGCTTCTAAACTACGCCTACCCCGATAAACCTAACCTAAGCTTAGTACGAGGGAAGAAGTAAGTGAGGTGTAGCATAAATGTAATATTCTTTTGCCAAGAATCTGTCCAAGATTTCTCTTAGGGTCTAATCAGCTCCCTACCTTAGTTTGGAACGAACAAGGTCAGGCTCAGGACTTGATTTCCCAACAACCCGCAAGGGTAGCTTGGAAAAACTGGAGCTGGATTTCTCGGCAGGAGAAAAGACAGCTTCTCTCTCAGTGCATCTGTTGGCGGGTCGGCTTCCTTCGGTACTTGCTGTAGCAGGGCGCGTCGGGGAAGTAGATAGTAGAACTGCTCCAAACCACTGTGTGATTGCTAAGGCAAGTGTGGGCATATTTATACCTTGATGTTGCCGAGTTTGACATAAAGGTGGACATAATAACGTCATTAAAGACTCTCAGTTCTTTGAAAACTCCATGAATTCTTGGACAAGTCAGTTCTCGAGCAAGGGAAAGTCCTTAGCTGCTGATGCCGAGTTTTCCAAGAAATCTTTGTAGATTTTCAGAACTAGTGGAAGTAGCCCTGCCGTATTTGGACTGCATGAGCTATGACTAAATATGGTTATGATTCTTATGTTAAACTACACAAAAAATATATCAGAGGGTCTAGTGAGAGAACTAATGTGTACGCACAATGTAACCTGACAGGACAACCTAGATGTCCCTATCATGTGTGTATCTATCTAGGGTCATCCCTTCAACAAATCCACATAGTGGTCATGCAAGGATGCCAATCAGTCACCACACGGAACCGCCCTTCATCATTTGGGATTCCTTCAAGACCACCACTAGGAGTGCCACTTAGCTTTCACGGTCGAGGGTCCAGATGTTGGAAGGGAGCCCTCCGCCGGTCAGATAGGTCTTACTATGGTCTTGCTACTCAATTATGAGGATATTGGCACACACAAAAAGGGGTGGGACTGACGTCGCAGTGCGCAAAAAGTGTGACAGGAATAAGAAAAAAGGTGTTCATAAAATTGGATGAGCGGGTACTGAAAATTTTATTCGGATGCTACCCACTCCTCCAATATTAAAAAGTAGTCAGTCAGGACTGCCCAGATGTATTATAAGGTCAACATGTTTCAGTAATTTATGACACGTTTTGTCATTGCTTTCTTCAGGACCGTATTTACTGATGGCTACTGCAACAATAGTGATGATGAAAACAAAACTGTGCTCAAAATTAGAAAAACAGATACAGAGATCACCTGAATTCACTAGGTGTTCGCATCGTTTTCTTCACTCTTCTAAGTCATGTGAATATACATGCTTGTAAGAGGTACAGACCTCACCCCACCTGGCCACAGCTCAGGGAAAAGGGGAAGCACCGCTCTGTCCGTCGGTACTTCGGAAATCGGCGTCCGAGGCGATTGATTCTTATGCCTATATAAGGACATAATGATTTATAGCTATATAAGGACATGAATCGGGAAATTTACAATTGTGTCCTAAAATGGTTCACAACACTGGGAACACCTGAGAAAGGGCTCCTTGAATCAGAAGTACAAGCACTAGTTCGCTTTAATCCTGCTCTGTTTTAAAACGGTTCCACATTTAAAATTTGCTTAGCTCACTCACTACCCTCTCACTCACCTGTTTTTCGTGGGGTGCCTCCCAGGTCAATAATGGATTGCTCCGGTCGAATGGAGGGAGCTGACATCACCCGAAAGTGACGCAAAGCACCCTCGCCGGAATCCGACCTCAGGTCAGCAGTTCAGCTGCCTGACACTATAAAAACAGATGCCAGGCCTGACGTGCCGCAGATGCGCGCAATGGCCGCACCTAACGGAAGCCCGCCTGTGCCCGTCCGCGCCAGGACGTTGCCAGGAGCCAGAACCCCTGCCAGTTGTTCACAGATCCGACCAGTAACAGGAGAGCCCGTTACAGGTATTCCAGCCTTAACTTGGTGAAAATCAGAGACAGCCAATGTATGCACAATATGCCTACCACCAATGCTTGTATAATACCAATAGTGGCAGAAGGTTCTTTTGCTTGCAGAACCTGTGACTACCAGTGCATGATATCCACACTACCCAGAAACACTGCTATAGCAGATGACCTAGGAACTAGCTGCCCTCACTGCCTGTGCCTTACATACCACCCATAAACATGGAGGATGGAATTGTTTTCTGGCAAATGTCAGATCACTCCCCAAACACGCTGTTAATATTTGGGACATGCTCTCCTCCTCCCTCCCCCACACCATATTTTTAACGGAAACCTGGACTAAACCGTCCTCCAATCCGGCCATTGCACTAGCACTACCGGACGGCTATTGCATATAAAAATTGAACAGACCATGTAGGACGGGAGGAGGGGTAGCTATCATCTATAAAGATCCCAATAAAGTCTCCATTCTAAACCAATTAGGCAATGACAAATTAGAAATTCTGGTGTTTAGAGTTGATTTGCATGCACAACGTAGCTGGAAAGGAGCCCTTGTGTACCGCCCCCTGGGATCACTCCTTAATTCTGCTGCCCAACTCATGGACTTTATTTCCCCCATGACATTGCGACTAATAATTTTTTGCTTCTCGTGGATTTTAATGTACACAGCGAAAATCCCGACAATCCTGATGCCGCCTCACTCTTGACAGACCTGTCCACGCTTGAGCTGACCAAAATTAATGATGAACCCTTCTTACCTGGCAGGGCATACGTTAGATTTAATCCTCACTAATTCACCCAACATTGTTTGTGGAACAACCTACCCTCTCACATGGTCAGACCTTTCCAAGATCGAGTTCCGAATCACCATCCCTAAGGAACACTTAACCCTTAGATCTAACACCATCAAGAGGTACAGCCAGTGTCATAAAGTAACACCCACTCTCTTCCGAGACACTTTTGTTGCACCCCAGCACTCGTATTCCGACAGTGTGGAGGAATGTTTAATTAACTTTACGATAAGCCTGCAATCCACAATAGATATTCTGGCCCCCTTGCAAACTTCCCCCCTGATCCCTAAACGCCCACAAACACCTTGGGACACACCTAATCTCCGGTCTGAAAAGAGCCATTGCAAAAAACTGGAACAACGCTGGCGCCGTTCACATGACACTTTGAAAAAGAAAGGTTTAAATCAGCTTTGTCCAAATACCATAAGGACCTGAAAACTGCCCGAAAGGTGCATATTGCTCTTCAACTGGAACAGGCTTATAACTCCCCCAAAGCACTTTTCCAGGACCAAAAATCTTTTATCAACCCCAAGGCGTGCAAAACGGAAGAGGTCCCATCCCAGATCCTTTGTGACAATATCGCAGAACAACTAACACTAAAGATAGATAAGATATATAATAAGATCGCTGCGGCTAATGGCTCTCGATTAAGTCACATATCTGAATCCCCTCCTACCACCCCCAGCACTTCCAAGCTAGAGGAATTTCCAGTGCTCCTCTTAGAGGAGACTGCATTATTATTAAAAACAGCTAAGTCAAGCTCCCCTTTAGACCTGATTTCAGCAAGACCACTGGCTTACTTGCCAAGCAACTTGCAGCGCATATCTGCTCCATTTTAAACAGCTCCTTGAAGGAAGGCAAGCACCCTAAGGAGTGGAAAGCAGCACAGATTCTTCCCATCAGGAAAAATCCCAAAATCCCTGCAGAAGATGTCTCCAACTACCGCCCTATTTCTTTCTCCTCTTTAGTAAGCTTTTTGAGAAGCACATAAATAAGCACCTGTCGGAACTTATTAAATCCTCCAACTGCCTTGACACCTCACAGTCAGGATTCTGACCTAAACTTAGCACTGAGTCGGCACTGGTGTCAGTAACAGATAACCTCCGAATGCTAGCGAACCAGGGTCAGGCAGTGCTCCTAATCCTAATACTTGACCTGTCTGCAGCATTCAACACCATCTCCCACCAGACCCTGCTTAGTAGACTCAGAGACATAGGAGTCCAGGGGAATGCACTGAAATAGATGACTGATTTTCTGGCAGAGAGAACCTAGACCATCAACCTGGGATCTTTCAGATCCCAGACCACTAGAGTAACCAAGGGCGTACCCCAGGACTCATGTTTGAGCCCCACCCTATTCAAAGAATATGTTACCCCATTAGCTGGTTTACTTAGGAACCTAGGATTTTTTCCAATCTCCTATGTTGACAATACACAACTGCTTCTCTCCTTTGATAAAAACAACACTAACATCCAGACCACCTTTTCGGAAGGCATGAAAGCCATCACAAATTGGATGAGCAACAACTTCCTGCAGTTGAATCCGGGTAAAACCGCAATTATGTTATTCAAAGAAGCAGAAGTGAGATGCTCTCCCAACTGGTGACCAGGGAAACTGGGCCTGGCCCCCACCCCTAAATGGGTGGTAAGGAACTTAGGTGTTCGAATTTACCAAAAGCTTACCCTAGAAGAGAACGTGCCACTACAACAGCTGGGGCCTGTTTCCATTCACTCAGCCTCCTCCGCAGAGGTTTTCCGCTTTTACCACTCTCCACGCGTAAAACCCTGATGTAAGCTTTGGTCCTAAGCCATCTGGATTACTGCAATGCTTTGCTGATATCAGCCAAGGAATCTTCCTTGAACAAATTGCAGGTAGTTCAGAATACAGCGGCCCAGTTGGTGACCAATTCACCCCCCCAAGAACAGCCTCCCTCCCCTTACTCCAAAACTTCACTGACTCCCTATCCGCAAATGGATCAAATTCAAGATCTGTTGCTTGGCCTATAAATGACTAAACAACTTGGGACCACGATATCTGTCAGCTAAACTGGTCAGATACACACTGACCAGGACCCTTCGTTCTGGGTCCAAGGAGCTCCTCCACATGCCCCGCATATAACAAACTCGGTTGGGAGGGGAAGCTTTCTCATTTCTGGCTCCACTTTACTCGAATGAACTGCCCATCCATCTACGGCTTTGTTCCAACTATTTAGTCTTCAGAAAGCTGCAAAAAAACACACTGTTTTAATGCTCTCTTCAATCGTTGGCAAAGGCAGTCACAGCGTGGCGATACCCCCGTTGGGGTGATTCGGGTGCTCTACAAATGATATCAATAAATAAATACATAAATAAAAATGTTATTCTGCACCTGTGAAGTTTTATAGGCTCTGATTACAAATGTTATGGATGAAAAGATTCTATTAATCGCACCCAATAAAATCCGATAGCCAGGGGAGTATTTCAAGTGAGAGAATTGCAAGGTCTTTGGGATTATCTTATCACTTTTGGTGGTTATTACCTCAAGATCTGCGTATCATTTTAATACTGTGCACTTTTCCCTCTGTTACATTTCTTGAAATTTTATCTGCCAAAATTTCAAGAAGAGTGCCGGCTTTTTCGCACTCTGTAATTATTAGGTGTGGTAAATCCACACAACTTGCAATTATGACCCTTGCCGAACAAAGGGTACTCATAATCATTACCAGAGAGGTGAGTAACTTTACACTTTACCTGGTCAAAAGCATGCTCAGTAAATAACTTTGGGCCAGATGTACAAACATTAGAAATATCGATTTCCTAGTTCGATCTTCTCAGACTTTCAATTTGGAAATCGGTATTCCTAATGTATAAAACTCATTGAGTTTCATTTAAGGATTCTTTGTGGGTCGCAAATTGGCCTGAATATTAATGAGGTAGGTCACAGTTTGTAACCCATTAACAATCAAAGTCATCACAGCCATGGTGGCCTGCGGAGGTGAGCACAACAGCGTCTGTGATTTATTTTTAACAAAGACATTTATTTTTAATGTTATGCATTCGTAAAGAAAAATTGAAAACTTGAAGTTTCATTTTTAAAGAGTGGGCAATGGTACACAAGACCACAGCCTGCTCTTAAAAATATTATCATTTACATTCTCAAAGGGGAATTCCCCTTTGTGAATGTTTTACCACCAGTTTTACACTGGTGGTAAAGTATTACTTCTTTGTGGCTGGAATTCATTGGATAGACACTTATTTAATTGTCAAATCTGAGTAGTTCAGCTGTGCTTTCTCAGAGACCGCTACTCACATTTGAACAGGAGACATCCGTAGTGGGAAAGGAATACCCTATGCATTGGCTGTAGGTTAAATCAAGCATTGTGCATACCATATTTCTATAGGATTTTAGCTAAAATGCTACTGCTCTGACAATTACAGAACTAACTGTGGATGTTGAGGAGCATGTAGGAGCCAAATATTTCTGAAAATTATAGACAGGCAGTTACCATGAAATTATTAAAGCATGGCCTTCTGTAAAATGGTGGGGATGTTACCTTTGTGGTTGAAGGACACAAAGCATTCAGAAAAGAGGTATTCAATTCTTGGGTTAAATTCCCAACTTTAGATGCACAAACAGGGTTGTTTCATGAATAGATTGAATTAGAACCACCTGATGAGTATTTTCCATTTGTTGACTTAGAAGTCCTGTTAACTTACCAAAAGCACATTAATTGGTTCCCAGGTGCCCTACCCCATACCACAGAACATGTGAGACTCAGCAGAGAAGGAGCAACTTGGCCGGTCTTAGCTTCATGTACACCACATCCAGACATTGTTGCTTTTTCAGCAGCAGGAAAGTGCACACTCTACAGAGATTTAGTACAAAATTTAAAGAAATCTTACACAATACATAATTGCAACAGCAACAGTTTAACCTATAAGGGCTGTCAGGCTACAGAACCACACATGTTTACTACAGGTATTTACCCACAATCACTAAACACAGTTTTGGGAAAGGTGCCCACCAGCCTGGAGAAAATTGCGTTCTGATAGCACAAAAAATAGAACAGCTTGAAGCAGTTTTTCCCCATACAGTACAGGAAAAACACAGAATAATGACACTTTGCTTGCCAATGGGTATGGATCCCCCGATAGAAGATTGTGTCACTTGGGGTACATTTTTCATGTCCGTATATACCAGAAAAAACATGGTACCCCTTCAATAGCCATCATATCAGATGTACTCAAACAGATTCAGAATTAGTATGGGGCAGAGACTGACATAGATCTGGAGATGAAACTGATGGTCAACTTTGCCCAGGTATTGCCCATTATGTTGAGTAACGTAAAAGGGGAGGCATCAGAATTATCTATGATTATTCACTTGGTAGAGATATTCTGGGAGCCAGACCTGGGAAACCAATAATTTGAAGCAATTCTGAAAAGGATGACGCTAAGCGATCACTCGATTCTGAAAGAAGAAATGGGATAACAAACAAAATTATAAACAAAATAAAACATAGTCACGGGGTAGGTGTCCTCAACAGGAGCACACCAAAAGAAAATGCAATTTGAGAAACCTTGACAATATTAGAAAGCCTGACAGGTATCAGGATACTGATACACATTCCTCTTGTTCCTTTCAGGAGTCACTCGAAAAATGTTCGGCGAGAGACAAGCGGTCAGAGCACAGATCGGCAGAGCAAGCCGAAGAAGGAGACACCTCGCATTTCAGACTACATCATTAAAGAGGAAGACAAACAAAATAATTCAACACCTCAATTTAAAAAGAAGAAGGCAGCGGGGATCAAAATTCGAAATGCCCAGGCTATTGAGGACTCTGCTTCTGAACGTGGAATGGGCAGTGATGATGGTGGACAATGCAGCAGTAGTCACAATAGGTCAGCAGAACCTGATTTATTATCTGTGGCTAGTACCGCTGAATTAGCATATTATGGTGCAAACACCAGATACAAGGGTAAGTGTCCCACAATGTTTATACAAAATAATGCTCCAAATGGAGGTGAACTTACCGAGGCAAGTAATGGGTCTCTTTTGGGAGAACTTGAGATATGGTTAGTAAAGCCTGTATGACAATCAGAGGGTTTGCCAGATGACTGGGCCTTAATCCACCAGAGCTGAGATATCAATTTATAAAGTTAAATGTTTTAGTGTTACACTTTACATGGCAGGTGTGTTGGGACACACTTGCCCTGTAAAGTTGGGATAAGAAATGCAGAGATATACAACTGGTTGAGAACATGTTTTTTTAGAATGTTCTTGCCATTCCTAAAAACACTACAGTACACTTATGGACTTGGAGCCCCATTTATCACAGACCTGATCATGTTACAGCCCATTTTACTCTGGTATGAAGTATGGACTTGCGCATATACTGACTTAAATCGTGCTATACTTAAAGATTGTCTTAAATCAAATCTATATCAGCGCATTCCGTGGCTTGTCTATATTCAACATTATTTAGTGATCTGGGTCACCCTCGGTATTTTGAGAAGCCTGAAACACTAGACCCCATTAGTAGGGACTTTCTAAAAAAATAATCCATGACCCATTTGGAGAATATTAGACTTTCATTCAAAATTTGTAAATGCAGTGTTTGGATAAAATCTAATGAATGTAACCCTTTTCGATATGCAGCCCTATCTTAAAGCAGTTTGAAATGCAATACATAGGTTAGTCCTGACTCATCTAAGACTAGGCAATTTCAACCAATTGATCAGATTCCCAAACATGAATGACTGGTCCACAGCTTTAACTTGTCCCTGTAGTGATACAGTGGCTCAGAATACTATGCATGTGTTGTTTTTTTTTCTAAGTGTTATAACCACCAGAGGAAGAGCTACATTATACCAATAATAGAAGGTGCACACTTCATGCAATGTCGACCTGCGTATTTATACCTACAATATCTGCCTTATTTGGAGATCTGCTGTAGTATGGCATCCTTTTGTTTGAGCTCTCCCACAGTAATGAGACATAGTGTGCAATTTTGTTATGTGTTATGTTATTCGCTTTTGTATCGCGCTCGAATCACCTGGGGGCATCTCGGCGCTTTACTCTAACTCACCTCTGAGGTAGGACAGTAAGAGGACACATTTAATACAGGAGAGCTTTTAACTGTTTCCTAAAAACGAGGTAGGAGGGAATTTCTCATAATGAAAGTGGAAGACTATTCCAGTATTTGGGGGCGATATAAGAGAAAGCCATGCCCCCAGATCGCTGGCGTCTGATACGGGGCACAAGAAGCAGCTGCTGTGTGCAGGATCTTAAGCAGCGAGTTGGCACATATCTTTCCACTTTATTCTGGAGATATTCTGGACCCTGACCCTGAAGTGCACGGAAGGTAAGGCAGCAGATCTTAAAAAAAGCTCTCTGCTTGATTGGAAGCCAATGTAGCTGTCTCAGCAGTGGTTGTGAGGAGGTGCCAGCCGGCATGTTCGAAACCAGTCTGGCAGCCGTGTTCTGAATCACCTGTAGTTTTTTCAGAGCTGTAGCTCACATTTCGGCTAACGAGGCGTTCCCGTAGTCCATGCGGCTCATCACCACGGCCTGATTTATTAATCTGCGATGTTCTAAGGGGATGAACGGCAGGATCTTCCGTAGTAATCTTAATCTATGGTAAAACGCCCCTAATATTGCGGCTACCTGATCTTGCATGGACAAGGACTGGTTTAATTTTATGCCCAGGTTGTTGACACAAGGCTTCGGAATTGGAGGTGGGCCGTGTTTAGGTGGCCACCAATCTTTTGACCAGACTGCTTTGGCCTTCCCCAGAAGCATGACTTCCATCTTGCTTGGATTTAACTGTAAGCAGTTGTTGGTCAACCAGTTGGAAATTGCAGAAATTCCCCTAGCAAAGCAGAGTCTGTCAGCTTCTGGGTCTTTGCCAATGTTAAAAAGCAGCTGGGTATCATCAGCATACAATATAATATCAAACCCCAGTGCTTCCACCACCTTAGCCAAAGGAGCCAAATAGATATTAAAAAGCATAGGGCTAAGGCAGGAGCCCTGGGGGACGCCCTTATCCAGTGATGTTCTTTCAGATTGGTGGGGGCCCAAAATGACCGTTTGGGAGCGATCTGCCAAGAAGTTCCGGAGCCATTTATGAGCCATTCCCTGAATGCCACATGCACTTAGCCTCTCCGCGAGCCTGGAATGGGAGATGGTATCAAAGGCCACGGAGAGGTCAAGCAGAATCAGGATTGCTGAGCCGCCTGTGTCCAATTTTGTTCTCAAAGAATCCGTCACAGATAGGAGGACCGTTTCTGTGCTGAATCTTCGGCGGAAGCCGGACTGGGATGCATCCAGAATCCTATTTTCCTCCAGGTAGCTGTTCAGTTGCCTATTGACCAGTCTTTCCAATATTTTACCCAGAAGAGGAAGCAAGGAGATAGGCCAGTAATTGCCCAGCTCTGACGGGTATGCCGAAGGTTTTTTAAAAATGGGGCGCACGAGGGCTTCCTTCCAAGGTGTCGGAATTACTCCTTCCCTAATAGATAAATTAAAGATCTTTTGTACTGTGGGGGCCAGAATGTGGGATAAGAGTGACATTATTTTGGGTGGACAAAGGTCCATTGGTGACCCTGATTTGGCAGATGTAAGCGCCGTTTGGATTTCAAGCAGCGTAAAAGGTTCAAAGTGTTCAAGAGAACACCTGGGCCCGGTGGTGTCACCATTTGAGTTATCTGTATCCGAAAAACTAGCCAGGTTCTCTATAGAGAAGTTCGCGTAGATTTTTTCGATTTTCTTATAGAAAAACTCAGCCACTGAGTCACAGAAATCCTTTGTCTCAATGGCAGGTTGTTTACACACCGAGGGTTCCACAAAGTCCTTTACTATATCAAAGAGGGCCTTGGCGGAATTATTGGAGTGCTCGATTTGATTTGCAATGAACACACACTGTGCCTTTTTGAGATTTCGATGGTATGCTGCCAGGGCAGCTTTATATTGTTGTTTTAATTGGACTGATTTATTGCGTCTCCATTGTCTTTCGAGTTTCTTGCATGCAGATTTTTCCTGGATCAGTTCTGGGGTAAACCATTTGGCTGAGTTACGTCTAGGGGTAAATCTAGCTTTCTGTTTCATTGGGATGATAACATCCAACACTTTCTTCAGCCCCTCATTAAATTCTATCAGCCTGTTTTCCACACCCTGGTCCCCTATCAGTGTGGTAGTCCGATAGGCCTCCTCAAAAACTTGGGGAGAAAGCTTGTCCCACTGCCTGTGCACCTTGGGGCACCTGCCAGAAGGTGGGCTGCAACGGCCCTGAACAGGCAGGGGGAAGCAAACTATTCATACAATGGTCAGTCCAGACGAGGGGCTGTGGGAGATCGAACTTGAGCTCCTCTATGTTAGTAAAAACTAGGTCGAGAGTGTGACCGCCATCGTGAGTGGGCCCTTGTATACTTTGGTGGAGTCCCAATTGTTCCATATCTGTGAGTAATTTGTTTACCTCTGGTGAGGAATTGAGTTCCCCATGGTGATTAAAGTCACCTAGTACTACAAACTTGGTGGCTGCCAGGGCATGCGTGGCTATCGAATCTATCAGTGTGTCCGAAAAATCATTTTTCGTCCCGGAGGCCGATAAACCAATGCTCCCGTCCAGCTCTCTGAAGCTGAGAACGTTACTTTGAAAATACCCAATTCCAACGCCTCATCCATTTGCACGAGTGACCAGGAGATGTTAATATACTGCTTGCATGCAATAGCTATGCCTCCCCCCACCTTTCCCTTCCTGTCCAGATGTAAAAATGTATAATTTTCAGGGATGGCGATATTAATACTAGGGTAGTTGGTGGAGTTCAGCTAAGTTTCGGTAATAAAGCAAATATCAGGGGAGTGGGAGTTTAGCATGTCCATATTTCGAACTGGTGTCTGGCTATAGACCTAACATTACATAACATGAAGGTCTATGCCTCCTCATTTGTAAGCCTTGGAATATGACTTGGTTCTGAGTGACTTAAAAATAGGTCCCCTTGAAGTCTACAGCAACGACAGCCAACAGGGCCTTCTAACTGTGCCGGGAACTTAATATGGCAGTTAGGCATATTCCCTCCCGAGCTACAGGTCGTCCTCCGGATTTTGTGAAGTTCCGCTGAAGAGTAGACTAGGGGTTTCGTGTAGGTCACGACTAATAGGGAGCTGGCAAGGGACATAGCCCTTAGCCCCGACCTGCCGCGGACGGGCGCTGACGTGCTTACCTTTGGCCCAGCTGCGCGGAGGCATCACTGTGTACTTTTATAATGATGCCACTCACGTCAGCTGCCTGAGCTGCACCCCCACCGCCCCGCCTCCGAGGTGGGCGTGGAATGTGACCGCAGCGTTCAGGGGAGGAATAGACACCGCACCTAATCGGCGGAGCCTGAGAGTCAGCACTTCAATATGCAGGTCATTTTTAAAAATCAAGCACAGGAACTAACAAAGGAAATGAAATAAAGTAAAGAATTTAAAAACACCAACACGCTTCCTAACCCCCGGCTTTCCGCCTCAGGGGTGAAAGAGTAGGGCGAGCCTGATCTTTATCGGTCGTTTTATAATGACGGCGCTCGCGTCAGCTGCCTGAGCCGCACCCCCACCGCCCGCCTCCGAGGTAGGCGTGGAATGTGACCGCAGCGTTCAGGGGAGGAATAGACACCGCACTTAATCGGCGGAGCCTGAGAGTCAGCACTTCAATGTGCAGGTCAGTTTTAAAAATCAAGCACAGGAACTAACAAAGGAAATGAAACAAAGTAAAGAATTTAAAAACACCAACACGCTTCCTAACCCCCGGCTTTCCGCCTCAGGGGTAAAAGAGTAGGGCGAGCCTGATCTAAATCGGTCCTTTTATAATGACGCCGCTCCCGTCAGCTGCCCACCGCCCCGCCTCCGAGGTGGGCGTGGAATGTGACCGCAGCGTTCAGGGGAATTTTATGGTGTTATGCTGGGTGGTGAGTGTATGGCGGACCAATTGTGAGTTTTTTTTCATCCTGCTGCGCTCTAGTTTTGCTGAATTTCTGCAAACTATGCTAGAGGAACTCTGTGTAAATGTGGGGAAAAAATCCACCTAGATGTAAATGTTTTTTTTAAATCTTTTAATTTTTAACTAATAACTGTCCCACATCTGGCCTTTTATCACCGATATACTGTGGTATTGCGTTTTGATTTTAAATTTCTTTCATTTCTGTGTTCTTATTATACAATTGGGCACTTTGAATTGCATCTTTTCTGCTTTTTATATTTGTAGTGTTTTATATATTGCTTTTATCGATGGCTAATTTCCTCAGAATAATCGACTGATTGGTGTATGGTTAAGACAGTCTTTTGGCTGAAAAGGATTGGCCACCTGAGTTCCTGATGGATTGCCCAATGGGAGTAGAAGGTATTTTACCTGCTTTCTCCAACCTCATACCAGAATCAGTTAAACATTTGTATGTGCTGGAGTGGGCATTTGCATTAGCTCCTGCACTTTATTGCAGTCATGGTGGATGGGATGATAGGTCACCTCAACAAAATCCCATTAAAATCAGTTCCTCAACTTTAGAGACAATACCCTATTAAGCATGAGGCAAAGAAACAAGTCAGGTAGATCCTAGGTCATCTTGAGCTCCAGAGTGTGATTGAAAGTTGCACCTCGCCTATGAATAATCCCTTGTTTCCCCGCAATAAAACCCAATAATTCCTATTGTCTGGCCTTAGATTAAAGAAATTAAAAAATATCCACATGCACATTTGCAATACAAAATGCATGTAGTGCCGCACTTCTCAATAGTGTTGTGTGGACAAAATACAAACCAACTTTAGACATGTCAAAGGAATTTTTCTACTAAAATTTGGCACCTGGGAGCAGATATTTGGCAGCATTCTTGGTGCAAGGCTCTCAACGCAAAATTTGACGATTACCCCAGCGGTATAAGACTAGCCTGGGTTGTTTTCCACCAGGGTAACAGAGTTACTTCAAAATGTTGATGAGGAGGCATTGTCCTATGTAGATCACATCCACATGACAGACGATGAATTAATGGAATACTTGTCTAGGGTGAACCACATAATTCTTGGATTCGCCCACCAGCGATACAAATGTAATTTCAAAAATTGCTCTTCCCAGTGTCCTATTTATAGGCTACAAATTGTCAAGTGAAGGTAAAAGCCTGATGGCACCATTTGTAGAAAAGTGTGCACTACTCCAACCTCCAATGACTCTCAAAAGACTACAATCCATTTCAGGATATTTTAATTTTGGCAGGAGATACATTTTGGATTACGCAGAAAGAGTGAAAACTTTCTACAACTTAATTAGACCAGATTTTTCAGTACATCATTGGACACAGGAACACATAGATATTCTGCATTCCGTACAAGCTGACATGATAGCTTTGAAACATTTACACACATGTGTCAACACAACTAACCTGATGATCCGCGTAGTTGCTGGTTCAACTGGGTACACATATATCAAATTCAGTGAAGGTGATAATGTTCCTATAGAATACATATCACATTTGTACACAAATGCTGAAATGCATTTTGCACCAACTGAAAAAATACTCACAGCAGTGGAGACAGCTCTAGTGAGAGAGATAGCACTACCGCTGGGAAAATGCCAAATTGTCATGACCCCGGTACCGACCCTAGAGGCCGTTACAAAGGCAAGCACCCCAAATGCCAAAGCATTACATCCACAATGGATTCAATGGGCTAACTGTTTTACTGCAACAGATGTAGATTACAGATTTGATTCTAAATTAAAAACACAAGGATTCTTGTAGTATGAACAACAATATCCTCTCTGCATGAAATAATGCCTCTAGATCGATATGAATATATATTTTATACAGTTGGGTCTGCCCAGCTGGCCGTAGGAATAAAACAATAATATTCCACAGTATGCTCAATCGTAAAAGAGCTTATGCAGATTGGAAAGATCAATCCTGGTAAAAACACACATAGTCTCTAGGGGACTGTACGGCATAGCTGGCGGAACTACAAAATATGGATCGCGAATTACCCACGCTCATTGTATGTGATTAATTTTACTGTGTCCAGCCCTATAATGTATATTTACTTTACTAGAGCCAGAATGGATTTAGGGATTCCAAAGGTTGCATAATAAAACACAAGATGCTTTGGGAACAAGTGGCAAAGCTGAAAAAAGTTCTGCCACAGGCTCATGTTATTCATACATTGAGTCATCAAGGTGTTGGCGTTCAAGTTGAAGGGAATTCAAAGGCAGATGAAGCTACAAATGCAACAGTACGCACTGCTGCAGTTGCTGCAATAACTCACTCCAGTACGAGGACGGAACAACTATGAAAGCTATCAATGCCACGTGCAACAGCACAGCCCTGCCCAAATACTTTCCATTCAAGTACTCCTATAAGTTTGATGCAAAAAATATTCTGTATGCTAAGATTCCAAGAGTGGGGGATAGAATAATACCAAACACTGATCACAGATTGGGATTGATACTAGCTGCACACAAGGGTCTGGGTTCAGCACATGCAAGGATCATTGCTACAGTGTCACTACTAAAGCAGCGTTATTTGTGGCCGGGTCTTTCTAAACAGACCAAGGACTTTGTCCTCAAATGCGACATCTGCCAGCAGATGAAGGGCTCCACTATGGCACCTCAACCACAGACACCTTTATTGATCTTAGGCAAACCTCTTGCATGTGAATATTTGGATCACTGCAGCCCCTTACACTCAGACTAGGCTTACTAGTACATCTTGGTAGCAGTAGATTAATTCATCAGACTCTTGTGAGTTTGGCACTAGTGCTCGGCTTATACTCAAAATTGGTCTGAAGGATTTGCTAGACTTTATTGGCACATACGCAATTGGCACACTACATTCCGATCAGGGTCTGGTGTTTAGCTCTTGGGCTTACAAAGAAGCCATGGGAAGTTTGGGTGTAGCCTTGCAGTACTTCTCCCCCTACTATCCTGAGGGACATTTGATGGTTGAGAGGAAAACAAATGACTTAAAGCAAACCTTGATAGCAAGGGTATTAGGCTTGGGTGGCATTTGGGTCAATCACCTATATGGGGTCCACATAGCACTTAACAACATGAAAATCCCTGGGGGGGGTCGTACACCTTATGAACTCCTGTTTGGGGTGAGGATGTGGGTACCTGCCCTTGATAGTGTCAGCACGGTGGTGGCTGAAACCCCATTTGACATCAATGATTATTTGGATGTTTTATAGGACCTTAAAGAAAACAGAGCTTTACAAAGCAATGGCCAAGTAAAATGTACTGCCACTGGCGAAGTGAAAACAGTATCGGCAAGACTTGCCTGGTTCTCAGTTTGGGGACCTGGTCAGAGAAATAATTGAGGACAAAAAGTAATTTGGGCCATTCTACAGAGCCCCTGTACCTGTTCTGGCTGTCAAAGGTACCAGAAATGTACTTCTTCTGCCGCTTGCTGGTCGTTGAGAGAAACGGTTTGTCTCAATAGAGCTCATCAAACCTCACTATGTGGCTGATTCTCAACAGTAGGTCACATGGGCTACTGGGTAGCCACAGCTCTCCTCTCAATGCTGTGCAGGAAGTTCAAATGGAAGCTTTAATAATGAATGAAGACACCACTTTCCAAAGAGAAGCTGCAAATGACAATTAAATGATACTTCTCTCTATTGAAACAACTATAATCGTACACTCAACAAGTACAGACAGTTCAATTTGAAAAATTGACAATGTCTTTGTTAAAATGCTACAGATAGAGTCTTCTGTCAGTTCCACAAAACATGCTGAGCCGCCAAGTATAGATCGGACTGAGTCTGACTACTTTGTGAAATATGATGATTTTTTTATGATATCCAAGTGAACCTGAACTGCCAACACCGCCTCTCCCATTCAAGGTACGAGTGTATGCTTTCTACCTTTGGCTGAAAAAGACTTACTTCATTTTTCGCTGGATAGACCTCTGGATCACAATTAGATTACTTTTCCTGGTACTTTGGATTAGTATAGTGACTGTCTCTTTCCTATTTCTGAATGCACACTTTCTCCCAGAACACTCCACAGTACAACTTGTGAACTTGGTCCTTAGACCACATGCATCATCATACTGTGAACTAAGAGACTTGTCCTTGGTGAAAATTACAGTGGTTCTAGTTCCTGAAGGAATTGTATGGCACAGGGTATCATATGATGTGAATGGTCCGACTGAACATTTGAAAATTCCTTATTCGATTAAATGACATCATCACTTCTAGTAATTTCTCTGATGATTGGGACGATAAAACTGTGCAAAATTTGCTTTCAGACTTAAAGCAATCAGCTGCATTTTCTAATGATGAATTGTATAATGGCAAAAGTAATTTTGGAGACATGTTCTGTTCCTAGCATCATGGTCACCATTGTTTACATAAAGCTGTTTATAATTACACACAATGGGAACACTGCCAAACACTGCCGAAAGGTAGTTGAAAGACTTTTGCACAGATGTTTGCTTATTTTTCAGGTTTTGAAACATCAGACCCATCCTAGTATTACTATACGCTTGCACCTACACCTGTAAAGAAAAATATGTTAACAAACACCAAGCTGATATACTCTGCTGACTTTATTTCCCAGCTGTCCATTCAGGGTTTCGACTTTTGAAAAGACACCATGGACACAAAATTGGTCTGGGGACAAAAAACTGGCAGGTTCAGGGAACAAAGCCTATTTAGAGCATGCCTCATACCCACATCAAATGATTTTCCTGAGCAAAACAGTGCAAAAAACATAATGTTGTGGTATAGCAAAAATAAAGAATTTGAACACACCGCATATTCCTGTATTCTCATGTTTCGAGAATTGGCAGTACTTTACACACTTCAGTGAGAATATACTGGATACCATTAAATATAATAGTTCTTACAAATCATCAGATGCCAATTAGAACAAAGGGTTGGTTTGGCCAGTGTACACAAATGCGTGACAATCTAGATTCCTGGGTGACGCCAAAGGGTTTAGCATCAATAAGTCCGATCAGCGATATGTGCAAACAGAACGCTAAGGTGTGGTGATGTCATATGGTGCTGGGAAGTTATGCCTAGAATGGCTACAAAATACAAAACTCTCCCAGATGAAACAACACTTGTCCCTTCTTTCTGATGACATGGATATCAGGGATTTTTTTTATTGGGCACCTGGAATACACGTCAAAAGTGCTTTTTGTACAGAATATACAACAAACTGTGGAAGATGTTGCGTGAGATTAATCGGTTTAATTTAGAACAGGCTTTGGCTGTGGTTAACAAGGGTATGGCCACTTTATCACCCAGAATGTATTTACTGCGCAACATAGTTTCTTTTCAATTGACATAATATAGCAAGACATGTCTATATATTACAACATGGGCAGTCCCAATTACATTAAACAGTAATGATGTGCAGGACGTTACATTATGGCCACGTGCCATGTCGTTACATCAACAGTACATATCTGTTTTCAGCAAATGTTCTAACACAAAGACAGATAACAATGGAAGGTTGAGATGCGAAATATACCATGTTGCACATTGAAAATTTAGACCAATCACCTTTCACCATAGCTGAGACACCATCCACTGACAGGATAATCCATGGTTACATTATCCTACCAGTCACAACTTTCCAATTCCAATACTGTTTCCAATACCAACAGGTAGACGGCTATGAAGTGCTAGCGGAAGGATATGTGTACTGGTATTAGGAATTACCATTCAGGTGATGCAGGAGTGGGGACATAGAAATCTTTCTTAGTGTCTATGAATGTGAATATGCTTTCAGTGGCTCCTTGATTTGCAAGGACATTTCATCTTAATGGGGAATGCAATGATTCAGTAGCGAACAAGTCTAGTTAACTGCACAGGTCCCCAGCTGCTGTGATTCATCCTGCATTCAGGCTGCTCTCGAATGGGAGCTATTTGATGCTGAATTATCAAGGTGACTGCGGAATGGAACCAGACATCACTTATCTGGTGATGCTTAATTTCACAGTCACTTGCTGTACACAAGTACTGTTTCCACCAGCCCACAAATTTAGGGAGGCTGCCCTTTGGCCTTCAATAAATATTTCCAACATACAATTTGACTCCCTTAGTAAGTCAGACCATGCTGTGATTAATTTTTCCTGGGCTATCGTCCTGCCATCTCGCCACCCTCCTCCTTCGGCAGGCCCCCTAGTGCGGAAAATTAGTATACCTGGTCTGGCTGAGGCTCTAGCGCACTCCCAGATGGCTCTTGCCAATGATCTAGAGGGGCAAGTCGACCTATTTAACGCCTGGATCAGCCAGGGGGTTAAGGCCATCTCTAAACCTGTATCCAAGAACCCTAAGCGTGTACTGTCTTCTCAACCCTGGTACACGCCAGCGCTCAAAGAGCGGAAGAGGACCTGCAAGAAGTTTGAGCAGCTATGGAGGGCTGCCTATTCCCCGCAAGCCAAAGCTAACCTCCGTTCATCACAAAGGCAATACTATACTGCAGTTAAGGCGGCTAAAGGCGATTACTTTGCGACCAGAATTATAAAGGCAGATAATAATGACAAAGAAATCTTTGCCATTGTCCAAAGCTTTTTGTCGCCGCAGGCGGAGCAAAAAACGATCCCTGTATCCGCAGGGTGGTGTGAGGAGCTCTCCTCTTTTTTTATTAACAAGATCAAACTTATTGAGGAGGGCCTAGTCGTGAGTGACGCCTCCTCACGCTCTCCTATCGGCACGTTCTGTCCCGCTTCGAGCCGGAGCCTTCCCCAATTTAATAGGGTCAAACAATCAGACATCCTTGCCCTCCTCAAATCACTCAAAACCGGATCCCCCTCTGACCCTTGTCCGGCGAGAGTTTTAGCTGGAATAGCAGACTGTGTCGGGTCAGAAGTTACAGCCATGGTCAATTGGTCACTGCAGTCTGCAGTGGTGCCCCAGCAATGGAAGCAGGCTAAACTCCTGCCACTCCTAAAAAAAACATTGGCAGATCCACTTATTGCAGCCAACTATCGTCCCATCTCCCTGCTTCCTGCACTGGCCAAAGTCTGCGAAAAGGTCGCCTTTTGGCAGCTGAACGCCTTTGTGGAAGACTCTGGGGCTCTCCACCCGGCACAGTCAGGCTTCAGAGCCTCCTTCACCACAGAGACGGCCCTAGTTGAGGTGGCAGAAGCCATTAGGGAATGTCTGGACAAGGGCGGAAGAGCAGCTCTGATTTTATTGGACCTCTCTGCCGCCTTTGATACGGTTCCCCACCAACTCCTCCTGGCGCGCCTTACATCCATCGTCCTCACCGGGTCAGTGCGGTCCTGGCTGGAATCTTTTCTAGACTCCCGCTCCCAGCAAGTTTGGATGCCCCGGTACTCCTCCTCAGCCAGGGAAGTTCAGACAGGGGTCCCACAGGGCTCAACATTGAGCCCGCTCCTCTTTAATATCTATATGACCTCGCTGATCTTCCTGGCTGAAGAGCTGGGTGCCAAAATTATGGCCTACGCCGATGACACCCAGCTCCTGTTCACCTGGGGCAACTCGATGGTGGAAACGGACGCGGCACAAAAACGCCTTGCTGCCGTATTCACTTGGCTGGCTCAGGCCAAACTAAAATGCAATGAAGGAAAATCCGAAATAATACTATATGGGCAATTCCCTGCCCTGTTCACAGAATCAATATGGCCACCTGATTTCCCACGTCCCCTTTTGGAGGGCGGCCCAGCCAAGAACCTTGGCATTTGGTTTGATGACGATTCAAGGTTCTCAGAGCATATAAAAAGACTTACAGGCGTCTGCTTAGGGACCCTCAAACCACTAGGCAGATTTTTTCCTCTGCTTCCCCAACCGGCAAAAGAGACGGTCGCCCGAGCCCTCATACTGTCCCGCCTGGACTACGCCAACAATCTCTATCTGGGCTCCACCTCATTTCTGGTGAATAAGTTGCAACTTATCCAGAACGTGACTGCAAGACTTCTGTTGGGCATCCCTAAACGCACCAGCATAAGATCTCAATTGGCTACACTCCACTGGCTGCCGGTGGCCCAAAGAGTCCATTTTAAGGCCCTGGTTCTAACTCATAGAGCCCTGCATGAGACTGGCCCTGCCTACCTAAAGAAAAGAGTGGCCTTTTACATCCCCAGCCGATCACTTAGGTCGGCCTCCCAGCGTCTGGTGGCAATCCCCCATTTCCGACGAACCAGGCTGGGCGGCCAATCGTTTTCGGTGAAAGCAGCCACTCTCTGGAACTCCCTCCCACTAACACTCCGCCACACTCGGGACCTAAGAAGCTTTAAAAAACTCCTCAAAACCCACCACTTTAGTCAGGCCTACAAAAATGCTTCCCTCTCGCTGTCTATGTAGTATTGCTTCGCCAGGATACTCAAGAGTAATTGTGCGCGCTACAAATACCAATATAACATATAACATAACATAGTAAACTGAAAGCCATTCTTTTGCAAAGGGATGTGGCTTTAACCTCAGCCACAGAAACGTTTGATCTCTGGGTTGCAAGTTCCTCGTCTGAGGTACAGACATTACTCCACTCTAACTTGCCACTGCATTTTGGGGAGCTGGTCCGTCGTATCTTTAATATGTCTGATATGAAAGGAAAAGTGCACTTTTGAAAAAGTATTGCCTCTGGTTTGGTTAGAACCTTTCAGACGATTTTTGAAGTTATACCAACTTCCATACACTCCATTTTGGAAAGCATTTTTGGCGGGCTCCCACTCGTTCTGGCGGGAATACGATTTTATTTTTCCTGCTCCTTAATGGACAACCCAGTTCAACTTGGAATCGAGACAGCACTGCTAGTGCTGCATTGCTTTGAGCGCATGATACTCTGCTTCGGCACACCTCAGCTTCAAGAACTAAATGAGCATTGGTTCTTATTGTTCATGCCAGTCTGGCTTGACAACATACATCCTGTCTTCCGCTGTCTGCTTTGCAGCTACAAATGCATCCTGGACATATATCTCAGATCAGAATTGGTTGCCCCATTGGACAAGTACTGATGGACACCTTAAAGGCCCATGCATATTGCTGTCACCAGCATATTTCATTGATGATGAAAGCCTTCTTACAGCCACCCAGGGCTGCTTGAGCTGCTAGTGATGTGAATATTTGCCCTTCGGAAAACATATAGGAAACAAACCCTTCCTCAGTGGCTTCTGTAGGAACTGGATGGAATCACCTTTCCTCCATAAATATGCTACTAGGTGAACCTCTGGGAATGTCAGCGGATGTGGGCAACATGTTGATGTTGAGTCTACCACTCGGAAAACATAAACAATTGGCCTTTTCCATCTGAGAACTATTTGGTCTCTTTTTTTAAAAAACAAAATGAACAAAAATAGCTTTTGCTTTTTATAGGCACCATGGTTTGCTTGGGATCTCAAATGATATAATGAGTTAAAGACTTTTAAATAGATATTTTAATGGGAAGCCCGCTTTTAGATGCTTTTAATAGTAGTTTCTAACATTTTAAAATGGTTTGCTGACTTGTTAAGATAGCTTTTTACATATCAACCCATAGTATGATGAGTGGGTGTTGTAGTCCCGAGTTGGGCCCATGTAGCGAAGCAGCTTATTTCCTCACAAATAACATTTTCATCTGTGACCTTTTGCACTTATTTTCGAGCATGACAATGTTGGATTAGTTTCTCTGAAACTAAACTTGTTTTCACATCTATCTTCGCACGACATTATCACAACACCCTGAGTACAAGATCTCATTTCTCACTACGTACAAATGTCATCACTATCTTCATTCACGGGCTGACAGGGCTAACTACATATCCATAACATCACTAATCAATACGCACAGTGCAAGGCTGCTTTCTATTATAAAAGATGAGCATCCCGATAGATTAGCAGAGAAGGCGATTCCACTAACACCGAGGGTCCTTGCATGCTGGGAAATCACCAATCAGCAGTCTGACATCTTGTGAGATGTGTCCAGTTCATGACTAAGACACGGTTCATCACTCTATCCCATCAGGTAATGGGGTTGGATCATCCATTGGGGCATTCTTGGCTTTACACCTACACACACTCTAGGTACACTTAGAGTAGGGATCACATAGTAGGAGTACACTTGATTAGTGCCCTGTTTTATATGCCTGCATATGTACATTCTTTTAGTAGAACTATATTTACTATTTACGGGTTGTCATGTTCAGTAGTTGCCAGAAAACCATTCGCTTCCTGGTAAGGTTAGGGGGGATTACGGTGGCACTATGAGCTAGCTGGTCTATAGGCCATCATATCCTGAGGGGGTGTCTGGAATCAGTCGTGGTACCAAGCCCCTAGTTTATGTTGTCCAGACAATGCGCAGATCTACGGATGTGTTGGAAATACACGACAGGAAGAGACGCTCAAAACACATCCTTTCCAAATGCTGATTTGCAAATGTTAAATGGTATTCAGTAACAAGCTACCAAATGATGTTCTGTACATTTGTAAAATAATTTTTCCGGTTGCAAATGGCCCAATTCTGCAAATCAGCCATTTGCAACTGCAAAATGCTCTATTCATCGCACCCTCTCATAACATCATATCGGATTGCCTAATGAAGTGTGTGCTGGTAGGCATTACCTGACTGCATCCTAACCCATATAAAACAGAACTTCATGATATTGTGTGTTTTAAATAGGTTCTGAGATAAGGGCAGAAGAACTACATGCTTCAATTTACAAACGATATTCAAAAAGAGAGGGTTTGGCTCTTAATCAGTAAGGCTAGGTGAAATTTAACAGCACACACCAGCACACATGCCAGTACTGATTTCAGTTATTCTTTACTACATGTGATCACACATAACACTTGATGTTTGTGAAAATCTGTTTTCATAGGTTTTTTCAATTACCCATCGTTTTTCCAAGGCAAAAAAACAATATACAACAATTCACAGAAGAACACAGCATTAAATTGAATCAAATTACAAAATACCCCACACCACAAACTGCATTGTTGTACAAGACATAGACACGACATAGATAACAAATATTCATCCTTCCAAAAATAATCTTGAGTTCTGTGTTTCATCAACAAGTTTCTTTTTTGTGAAAAGAATCACAAGAGCGGCCTTTTTCAGGATCAAAAACCAGACAGTGAACTATTATGGCTCACAACTGCATTTCTTTTAGCTTTGGATAACTTTTTTAACTAAGTTATACAAAATGAGCCAACGTAGTATGTTTTAAAGCACACTTGTGTGGTCAAATATTAGTCAACGCATTTTGAACCAAATGATATAAGTGGACAGGGTTCTCCTCAGGTCTCAGAACTCATTGGGAGCTGAAAAAAGAACAGAAAAGAACACTCGTATTACCACTCATGTCTAAACATTTTCACCATCACATTCGTTCTGCACCATTCACAAATTAAAATTACCTTTTTCTTGAGATCAACTGATCTCCTCTGTTAAATGATTCCTCGACCTAGTTTAGCCATGATACTAGTGGTATTTCAACACTAAAAGGAAAAAGCAAACCAAGGGGCATATTACCAAGGGCAAGTATCGCCGCTTTCTCAGCGAATTTTGCCGAGAAAGCGGCGATACTGCAAGAGCCCTATTAACAAGGGCATTTTAAGCCTGCCCCAAGCCCACTTTGCATTTCGGCGATAAACATCGCTAATGACATGCAAAGTGGGCGTTCCCACGTTCAACAACATGTAAAATGTGGTTGGAGGTGGGAACACCCTATTACCAAGGAAGGCGATGGGAGGAAAAGACCTGCGATAAACTCATTTATCGCAGGTCTCCCAACGCCTGCTCTGACCAGGCGTTAGGCGTTGAATAACATGGGGGTGTGGATCATAAAGCTGAATCCACCCCCCCATATTATCAAGGCCCACATTAGCGGGTGAAAACAAAGTTTGTTTTCATGCGCTAATGTGCTATATCGTCGACTATTGCTGGATATTCATTCGCCTGCCTGATGCGCATTGATAATTGCGCGCTAAAAAGGCGATGGGTTGTGCGTTTTCCAACGCACTCCTCGGTAATATGCCCCCAAGTTTTTAGTCTACACCAAATCAGACAGTGAGAACGTCCTGAGCGTGAGACCAATTGGTTCAGAATTTAATCACGAGACAGTTGTAAGAAGAAAACTCACTTTGTTTTTTGAAAACGCATACACGTCTCTGTGAGGTCCGTTAAGTTGTGGACACATGTAGAAGTCTACTGTGTTCCTGTATATTTGAGGATAAAGGGAAACGTGGAGTAATTTAAACAAAAGAAGGTATGCTTTTAGAGGGCCAATCGCGAAGCAGCTAAATAGTATGAGCGTACCTAGATCTTCAATGCCAGTCCGTGGGCAACAACTTTGGTCTAATGAACAATCTTCTATCTAATGGAGAAAAAACACATAGTTGAGCGGTCATTAAGTCTTGAATCGCATCCATTGTTAGACTACACATGAAGACACATAGTTGTGCGGTCAGTAAATCTTGAATGGCATCAGTTTTTTTACTACAAAGTGCCGCTTAGCCCAATCTTAGCAACATACCTTAGTATTTAACCCACAACATGAGCACCCATGGAGAGAGCTCCTTGTCTCTGTGTGAAGTCGGAAACCACAGTGACTTGTTTGTATCAATGTCCGAGATCTGAGTATCATGCGTATTGGGATACGTGGTTTCTTGAACTGTAGTTATTTTTAAAAAACAATTGTCGAATCGAGAAATGCCAGATTGGCGGATTATGCCTAGATTTAAGTGAATGTTCTAAAAAGGCCACTCTAATGTTGTCATGAGGAAAGGATGATGCGCAGATATGTTGAAGCGACTGTGTTTAGGAATTGTTCCATAACAGTATTGTCCCTCCCTTAGAGAGGACTTCTGGGAAATGGAGTCATGATCTTGAAAAATCTTGAAAACAGAAGAAAGGTGGCCTATCCAGAAAATGTACAGATTGTATATCTCTGACATTTTATTGTGTCCATTGACTACAGTATTAAATTTAACGATTAGCATAGCCTCTCTCTGAGTTAATCTACTGTCCAAATCCCCACCACGTGGGTCTGTTTCCAATTTTGATATAACGGTCTACCTTAACTCATTCTCAGTATGGTTATGGCAAATCCAGTGATTTACTAATGGGGCAGTGAGGATCTTCTTGCGGATTCTGGATTCATGTTGTGTTATCCATTGTCTCACTTCTTGGTTTGCTTTTCCAATGTACAGTTTTGAGCAAGGGCACCGTATTCATAGACTAAATTTTTTGCATTTGAAAAATGAGTCGTGTTTCCAATTTACATTGTTGTGAGTAAACACAGATCCTTCAATGCTTAGGTTACAGCATACACATGTTCCACACCAATGATGACCAACAATGGGTGGTAAACGCAATTGTTCATGTAATGTGTTTTTAGTCAATGTATTGGGTAATGACGCGCGTATCACCTGGTTACCAATACTGCTTTCTTTTTTAGAGCAAAAAGTGGTTTGGTAAAGGATGTGTCAAGGTTCTGAATGAAATGCCAATTTTGATTAATCACTTTTTCCAGCTGATTTGTCCGAGAACATTTGTGGTCACACATACAAGGCGTTCCATTTTGGGCATTTCCTTTTGGTGTGGAAGTTCCTCATGAGGTATCCACCATGCTCTTTTCATGGCATGTTTCAAGAGTTTTTTAGGGTATCCTCTTGTTTTTAATTTTTCAATCAGATCGTTTGCATGGAATGTTTAGAGGCCTCTCCTTATTTACAAGGCGGCGTTAAGCCACTTAACGTGGCTTAACCCCTTCGCTGCGGTGCGAATTTCGCAGCGGCGCGGGGGTGAGCGCGGCGCTTCCATGCTCATGGCGGAACCACGCCGTCATGAGTCAAGGGCGGCATGTGCTCATGACTGCATGGTTCCGTCACAGCCCTGCCCCCTCGTTAATTCGACCGCACAGGCGGGGAATTAATGCCACATGGGCAGAGCGGCAGCCGCATGACGGAACCTTGCCATCATGAGAACACGCCGCCCGTGACTCATGACAGCGTGGTTCCATCATAAGTACGAAAGGGGTTAACACTACCTTGTAAATAAGGCCTCCTTTCAGACTATGCTTAGCATAAAAGGGGAGGGCAATTTGTGTTGCTGCAACACCCATTGATTCTTACGCTGCCTCCTATTTACAAGGCAGGTTTAACTAGGAGGCAGCACCAGAATTAAGATCAGGGAGAACCTGGTCTTACCCTGGCGCAGCGGGGAGAAATGTTTCATTTCTCCTCTTTATTGCTGTTTTCATGTGTGCTGCATTGTGCAGCACATATGAAAACAACAAAAGACCAATGATTGTTTATGTGCAGGAAGGTCCCCCTTCCTGCAAATAAGCAATAATTTTTGTAAACTGCTGTTTTGCAACTTCTGTGTATGCTGCATTACGCAGCACACATAGAAGTTACAAAGCAGCATTTAAAGATTGTTTATTTGCAGGAAGGGTGACCTTCCTGATCATCAACAATCTTCCCCTTCACTATGGTGCAAGGGTACCTGCTTTGGCTCTAGGCTGCTAAGTGTAGTGCCAGCGCAGGAGGAAATGCAGGGCCTGACTGTATTCTTGTAAATATGGGGCAGACCTGCGTTTCTGAAGTGGCGGAGTGAGGCGTTAAGCTATGAAAGCTAACGCCTCTCTCCACCACTTCCCTTGTACATATGCCCCAAAGCTTCTCTCTGGTCAAGTGTTTACTATCTAAGACTATGCAGTGGTTTAAAAACACTTCTCGTGATGCATTAACTGGATTACGAAAAAGTAGTAATCGTACACTTTTTATTGGGTTTCACTTGCATATTTTTGTCAAATGAAGCTGAGAAGTCTATATGCGTTCAGAATGTGACTACATCAAACCTCATGCTAGCCATTATAGTGCAAAGAACTACCTGAAGTTGGACCTTGCAATTTTCACACATTACTGATTAGACAATCATCACAGAGGAGGTGCCCTAAAATCCTTAGAGTCTCCCTGTCTTTGTTTACTAAAGATAATGCATTATACCTTGCGATAGTGCATCTCCCGCTGTGTGAATTACCATGCAGCACTGAGTTCTCTTTCAAGTGGAAAAACATTTTTTCTACATGCTGCTTCCCTTATTAAATTCATACTTGCTTTTAAAGAGTGTTTTCGTTTAAAGTGTACTGCCATTCTATTAATGCGGTTATAATAACATTGTACATCGTAAAAATAAATGAAAATGTTTACGTTCAACAAAATGAAAGTACCCTGCCTGAATAGCTGACTAGGATCCGTGTTTCCTTCGAAGGGTATGGGGCTGAAGTCAGCACTACTATTATCTTGAGGCTATATCAAAGTAGGCTTTCCTAGATCTCTCTGTGAAATGGACTGCGACTATCCTTATATATGTATGTATTGCATTGCAGTAGAGGAGTTTGGAGAACTCTTGAGTTAAACTGCAATCCAACACAGCTGAGAAAGCAAAACGCTTAATATGCGTGTTCAAATCATTGCCAGGATTGCAAAGTGAAGTGAGCACAGTTGAAGAAAAGGATATCAGAACAAACCAGCATTTTATAAAACAGATAATGAAGAAACGTATACCTTTATGCTTGCAATACACTACTTAATCTTGTATTTTTCCGTGTATTTGTTTTACCAAATGTATTTAATAACACGTGTTGCAAAAGGTTAAATGTGTGAAGTAAAATAAAATCACACTTAGAAAAACTTGGGACTATTTGGAGGGCTTCTTTCCTATTTATATTTGTAATGTGTGAGGCAGCAAAGGTGTTTTTCAATGTCAATTTTACTGTACTGTAGTAATGCTTCCATTTCTATCGATAATGGCATTACTCCTAGTCCTACTACCTCGCCTTCCTTCGATACAAGTGAGGCCCCGCCCCCCACCCAGACCCACCCCCAGCATAAAAACTCTGCCCGCCCCCACCTCCACCTGTACGTAAACAAGCCTAGCTAGCACTCAGTTGAACCGCACCGGGAGGGAGGGTCCTCGAAGAAAGGCGAAGGAGTAGGACTAGGAGTAATGCCATTATTGTTAGAAATGGAAGCATTACCTCCCGTCCCTCCCTCGCCTTCCTTCAATACAAGTGAGGACATAGCAAGCAGAAGAAAACAGAGACGGACAACGGAGTGATAAAGAACACCAAAATGTAATACAGTGCCCCAAACACAGCAGATCAAACGCTCCAGACTCGCAATTCGATAGTAGCGGACAAAAGTAGAGGGTGAAGACCAAGTCACCGCCCTAGAAATCTCCACCACAGAAGCCCCCTGCAACTCAGCCACAGTAGCAGCCATACTGCGAGTGGAATGCCCCTGAACCCCCACAGGAGGATCCACACCCTTAAGACAGTAAGCCAGCAACGACGTGGACCTAATCCAATGACTCAAAGTGGCCGTGGAAGGCTTAACCCCTTTCTGAGCTGGACCAAAGTTAACAAACAAAGAGTCCCCCACCCGGAAGGACTCCACAACATGGAGGTACCACAGCAAGGCCCGTCGGACATCCAAACAATGCAAACGAGAATCCTCAGCCAAAGAAGGAGCAGGATAGAACTCAGGCAAAATCACCTCTTGACTGAGGTGAAAAGCCGAATTGACCTTAAGGACAAAGGACGGAACGGGAACCAGAACCACCCAATCCGAAAAGACTTTACAGAAGGGAAACTTGCAAGACAAGGCCCCCAACTCCCCCAAGCGCCTCGCAGAGGTGATAGCGACCAAAAGCAAGTCTTAAAAGTCAAGAGACGCAACTCGAGACCCTCAGGGGCTCAAAGGGAGGACCAGACAGGACATCCAACACCAGAGAAGCAAATCCCATGAAGGGAAGGACCGAACAGGGCGGAGAAACAAGTTCAACAGAACCCGAAAAAAATGATGCATCAGAGCCCCATCATCCCGCAAATTACGCCAGGAGCCCCTAAAGGCCTGAATAGCCGCCCACTGCACCCGCAGAGAAGCCACCAATAACCCCAGAAGAGACCCATCCTGAAGGAACTGCATCACCAAAAAGGGGTCAGCAAGCGTGGGGTCAACATCCTTACCAGCACACCAGACCGAGAAGACCCGCGATGCCTGCAAAGTAACCACCAACTGGGCAGGTACCCCCAACCCAGCTAAGCCCTGCCGCTCAACAGCCAGGCCGTCAGGTGCAACCTCCGCAGAGAATCCAGAGAAAGGGCTGGAAACTCCAAAGGGGATGGAACCACCGGAAGGACCCACTCCCGGTCGCAACACATCTCGGTCAGGAGAGGAAACCAATTTGCCCGAGGCCAATAGGGAGCCACCAACAACACCTGAGCACAATCCCTCCGGACCCGCACCAGGAAGGACAGAAGCAGTGGAAAGGGAGGGAAGGCATACAGCAGACCCTGAGGCCAAGGACAGGTCAGGCCGTCGACCCCAGAGACCCGGGACACCTGCCCAGAGAACAGAACCGGACCACCTTGGCATTCCCCAGATCCGCAAACAGGTCCACCACAGGGAGGCCACAACGACTCACCAACTGGAGGAACACACCGGGAAGGAGAGAGAAATCCCGAGACGACGGAATGGCCCTGCTCAACAGATCCGCCCTCACATTGTCCACCCCCCGAATGTAGAGAGCCGACAGACCCAGCACCCAGACCTGAGCCCACCGAAAGAGGACGCTGGCAATCAAGTTCAAGGACCTGGACCGGGTCCCCCCCTGACGGTTGACATAGGACTTCGCCATCAGATTGTCCGTCTGAACCAACACCCAATTCCCCCTCAGAGAGTCCTGAAAGTGCACCAGGGCAAGCCCAATTGCCCTCAGCTCCCGCCAGTTGGAAGACCTACGGGAATCCAGCAGTGACCAGAACCCCCAAACCTGTTCCGACCCCAGCCAAGCACCCCACCCGGACAGGCTGGCGTCCATAGTCACCACAATCAGAGCCAGGGGAGCCAGTGAAACCCCCGCCAGGAGGTGTCGTCAGCTGAGCCACCAGGAGAGCTCCTCCCGGATCTGGTCTGTCATGGGCAGCAGGCGCAACAGACTCTGAGACCCCTGGAGACCAACCCAACAGGATCCAGTTGGCCAGTCGGAGGAGATGAAAATTAGCCCAGGGAACCAAAAACACCACAGAAGGCATGTGTCCCTGCACCCGCAGCCACTGGACCGCCGGAGGAGCCTCCCGGGACATCAAGGCCCGAACCTGCGACTGAAGAGACACCAGGCGCTTGTCGGACAAGGTAACATGGCCGAGCAAAGTCTGAAAACGAGCCCCGATGAACACCAAGTCTTGAGACGGGAAGAATTTCCCCAGTTCACCAAAAATCCGTGTCCCTGAAGAACCGCCAAGGCCCTCCCGATGTGTGAGCGCAAAAGAGACTCCCCTGCAGCGTGCAGCAAGAGGTCGTCGAGATAAGGATGAATGAAAACCCCCTCCGCATGAAGGAGAGCCACGAGAGGTGCCAGGACCTTTGTGAAAACCCTGGGCTCAGACCTGAGGCCGAAGTGAAGTACGCAAAACTGAAAATGGGCGTCTCCCACAGCGAACCTCAGGAAATGCTGAGAAGCAGCGGCAACAGGAACATGGAGATAGGCGTCCTCGAGATCCACGGATGCCAGGAAGCTGCCAGGCTGAACCTAAGGAATGATGGCCTGAAGGGTCAACATACGGAAGTGCACGGGCCGAACCCAGGCGTTGAACCACTTGAGATTGAGGACAGGCCGAAAGCCGCCGGTCACCTTCTGAACCAGAAACAGAATGGAGTAGGTCCCCATCCCCACCTCCTCGATAGGAACCCTGCAGATGGCAGCCTTGGCAAGCAAACAGGACACCCCGTCCAGCAGAGCCACCCTGCGGGGACCGGAGACAGGCAGAGGAGTCAGCCAAACCCCAGAATCCAGCGGAACCTGCAGGAAGTCTATCACGTACCCACGACCCACAGCGTTCAGGACCCAGCCATCCGAAACGTCCTGCTGCCAACGAGGAAGAAACTGCTGAAGACGACCACCCACCGGCATGGAACTGGCCAGACAGTAGTTGTCAGGGACCCTTCTTGGCAGGGCCCTTAGGAGCGGAGGCAGCGTGCCTGGGAGAAAAACGGGGCTGAAAACGCCGCCTGCGGAAAGACTGACGAGAATCATGCTTCGGGGAAGATCTAGGGGCCCTACTCGAGGGCTTACCAGACGGAGCCGACCTGCCCTTATATGGCAAGGCATGCTTCCGCACCTTGAAAGCCCTCGAAATCATGGCAGGCAATTGGTCCCCAAACAGAACCAGTCCATCAAAAGGCAATTTCAACAGAGCCGCCTTCTCCCCAGGATCAGCCTTCCAGACCCGGAGCCAGAGGGAACGACGAGCCGCCACCAAAGCCCCAGTGGACATAGCCGAAGACTTTATAACATCCGAGGAAATGTCCACCAACAGCCTAGCTTGCTGTTCCATAGCAGCCAGGAGGTCAGAGCACTCAGAGCCCGCCTGAACCGCTGCAGCCAATTTCTCGAAATCCTGAACAAAAGACTGCGCAGAGTAGGCAGAGAAAAGGCTAGCACTCAGCGCCAGGTTCCCAGCAGCAAAGGAGCACTTAAGGCCAGAATCCACCTTCTTATCAGTAGCATCTGCCGGGGTACAGTCCTCAGGCTGAATAGCAGTCTTGCCAATCAGAGTGGTCAGGATAGAGTCCAGCTTTAAATTGTGAGGCAAGGGTTCCTCCCCCTCCAAAAGGTAAAGTTTATGAAAGAAGCGAGGGACCTGCAACTTATCAACCTCACGCCACTCCCTCAGCAACATGTCCTTGACCGGACCCTGAAAGGGCATGACCAACCTGGAGGGAGAAGCATACTGGGGAAAGAGATTCCCATCCGTCTCCCCGAGCTGGAATGGAGGGAACCCTAAATTGTCCCCGCACATGAGCTAGAATATCCCACCTCTCCTCCCTGGAGATAAACTTCCCTCCCGAGGAGGTAGAAGGACCATCATCATCCAACAAGGAAACCTCCCTCGCAGGATCCAGCGAGCGTGGATGAGAAGAAGCAGCAGGCACCCGACGAGTCCAAAGAGCCATAGACACAGGCGCCTCAATCATGCCCTGCACCTCCTCCTTGGACATGAGTGGCACATCACCCCCAGAAAGGCCCCGACACCGAGGGCGCTTGGTGGGAACAGAAGAAACCACAGGAGAGGAAGAAGAGGAAGAAGACACCACATTGTTCCTCTTAAACGCCTGCTTGCGACCCATGGCAGAAGCACAAAGGAGCAGAAAATCCCCAGCTGCAATATGAAAGGAAAAAATCACAACCGGGAACCAATGACAGCCCAGGCCTGAAAAACCGCCAAAAACAGGCCCTACCCCCGTTACAACCAGTAAAACGCAAAAAATAAAAACAAAAACAGGCAGCAGCCCGTCCTACCAGGTCTTCCAGAAGAGTGCAGTCCGGGAGGAGGCATCCACGACAGCCCGACCCGGAAACACAGCCCCAGCCACAGGAGGACCGCCCAACGACGCTGCGGCTTCCCGAGTCACCGCTCCGCCCCCAAACCACGAGGGAGATGAGGAGAGGAGACACAGCCAGGAGAACGCTGCGAGGACACCGTCGCCGCAGAGAACCAACACAAAGACTCCCCGGCACTGTCACAGGGAGGAACTGAAGGTAAGTCCCACTAGAGAGACAGAAAAAAACAGGTGGAGGTGGGAGCGGGCAGAGTTTTTATGCTGGGGGTGGGTCTGGGTGGGAGGCGGGGCCTCACTTGTATCGAAGGCGAGGGAGGGATGGGAGGTAATAAGCTATAATTTGACCTTTGCACTCGAATATTACATGTGTGAATGTGCCTTTGTTAGTACAGTTGTTCTTAATAATATGTTATTGGCCACATATTGGCATACATAGTAAATAAACAGGTGTGCAGAGTATGTGCTATTTATTACCATTGTGGAGTGTAGGGAGGGGCCTGGCCTCACAAGAGGTAAATCCTCATATGTGTGTTGATGCATGCCCTTTCCATCAACAATGATAATAATATTACACTCTCACATGTGCATATCTGATTTATGCCACAATATTTGTTCATATATATGTGTCTTTCAAAAAGTATTTAATCAAAACCAGTACATTGGTGTTATGAGTCTCACATATTACATCACTCACGACATGTTAAGTTACATCAATGATGACATAAATGACAAATTCTCAAATAACAATTTAGAACTACTATTTAAAAAAATTACATCTTTATAACTCGCGCTCCTGTCTCCACCATGCATAGTGTTGTCAGCAATTATGTAATTTCAGATGTTGCAGTGATGTTATCAATGATGCCATAGAACATGTCATGAGTCATGTACTATGGGAGGTAATCAGCAGAGCATGGCACTGGCACGAGTTAAAATGTATTTTACATCATGAATCATAGCTACTTGAGATAACTATAACTGCAGAATTTAACTGGTTTTGTAAATTTAAATCTGTGGGGCATAACTACAAGGCCCTATTGCCACCACAATGTCACTTTTAAAGACGTGGTGGCTTCGCCCTATTTACAAGGCAGTTAAGCCACTTAACGTGGCGTAACACTGCCTTGTAAATAAGGCACTCTTTCACGCTATACTTAGCGTGAAAGGGGAGGGCAATGGGTGTTGCTGTGAGTGTTCCTCCACAGCACCCATTGATATTAATGCTGCCCTGTATTTACAAGGGTGAGGTAAACAGGAGGCAGCACCAAAATTAAGACCCAGGAAAGCCTGGTTTTACCCTGGTAAAATGAGGAGAAATGTATTATTACTCCTCGTTTTTGCTGTTTCCTGTTTTGCTGTTTCTATGTGTGCTACGTTGTGCAGCACACATGGAAACAGCAAAATACTTTTGATTGTTTATGTTAATAAGTAGTAAGACAGTATTACAAATATTGTTATGGAGGGGTGTGTCGTCAATTCATCCCGAACCATCATCATGGGCTTCACGACATCTGTTACTTAGATTATTTCAGGTCTGGTACTCTTAGGTAACCGCAGTGCACCTATAATGGCTCCCCCAACAAATGCATTTCCATGATGACCAAGTCTTTCTTCCTGGTCTCTATAAGAGAAATACTCAAACGCAGAGCTGAGCTGCTCAATCAATCATTTAGGGATTTGTGAAGCAAACTTCTCACCTGCGTGGGTCTCAAGGCACTAGAAGGGAAAGGGGGTTTCGCACAGCTTCATCTCACCCGAAGAGCCAGGTCTTGAGGCTTTTTCTGAAGGCTTGCAGGGTGGAGGTGCGTCTGATGCTGAGTGGGAGTTAATTCCACATTTTAGCTGTGATGTAGAAGAAGGACCTCCTACCCGCTCTGGCTCTGCGGATGCATAGGACTTCGGCTAGTGCAAGATAGGAGGCTTCTCTAGGATGCATAGAAGGAGATTCTTTCATTTAGTTATTGGGGTCCAATTTAGTGGAGGGATTTGTAAGCGTGAGTGAGGAGCTTGAAGGTCACTCTCTTTTCAACGGTCAGCCACCAGCGGAGTTCTTGTAGGTGTTGGGTAATGTGGTGTTGTAGTGTTGTAGTGGGATGTGGCTGCAACCTTCTGGTTAATCTGGAGTTTGAGGAGTAGAGATGTGTTTATTCCAGAGTAGAGTGTGTTTCCGTAGTCCAGTCTACTGGTTATGAGTGCGTGGGTGATGATCCTTTTGGATTTCAGGGGATCTATTTGATGGTCTAGCGGAGGATGCGGAGGGTGTTGAAGCTTGTGGAGGATACGGCGTTGATCTGTGCATGGTGAGGGAGGAGTTGAGAATGTTGCAAGTGTGATCTGTGGGCCGTGAGCAAGGCATAAAGCCGAAACGCGTCGAGACCACCTTTATTGACAGCCTCAGAAACAAACCGGGAGTGAAGCAAAATAAATACATAAATAAATATATATATATATATATATATGCAAAGCTCCACTGCCAAAGACAGAAAGGGCCAGCACTCCAGTCAGGTTAATCCCAATACGGATTTATTAGGCAAAACAATTCAAACAGACGCCTTTCAGCCTTAGCTTTAGTCAGTGTCGGCTGGCATCAGTGAGGCGGATATTGATATTGACAAAACGTAATCATCGAAATAGGGGAAGGACTGATTTCATTACAATTGCAGTCACCATATTGGAATGTGCAAGTAAAATAAAAACTATTTCATTCACTTTGTTCAGATAAATCTGTCATTCAACATGTAGTCTTTGATAATTCATTTTACACTATTCTCCTCAACAAACATGATCCCAATATTTGCAATAAAAATCTTGGATTTTTAGAGAAACAATTTGTTTGTAGTTATTATATATATATCACCTACTGGCGGTCACCAGTAGGTACTTATAGTTAGGTCCTAGTTTCCATAGGAAATCCGCAACATTCTATTTGAAATAACTTTGGCGCCGGTGGACGAATACATGCGAAATTCTCCAAGAAAATGGCCTGCTATGCTGCGCTCCTTCCTTGAAGTTTGGGGTTGATCCGTCAAGCGGGGACTGAGAAAAAAGGGGGTCCCAAAACGTGTTTTCCCCATGCAATTTTCCATAAGACCTTTAGCCAGGGCTACAGCCCAAACGGCTGAACGGAATTACACCAAATTTGTCAATAAGGTAGAGTTCGGTTCGCAGATTACCCTTTTTTTAAATGGTGTAAATCCGTTTGGTAGTTTCTGAGAAAATCAAAAGTAAAATCATAGATATATCTATAGGCGATTACCGTACGTGTACTGTAAGCGTACGGTCAAGCGTACCATTACGAGCACTAGCTGCATGGTCATTGGCTGTCAACTGTCTTTCAACACTCCCAAACCTGGGAAGTGTTGGCAGCCATCTTGTGCCTCGGTAGAACCGAGGCACAAGAAAGCAGTGAAACAAACGTGTAAAACACGCAATAGGGGCAGGGTAGAAACACCCTGTTCCCCTAGGCCTGCTCAGGGGATCCCACAAGGACCCCAAGGCCCAAAAAATAAAAACCTGGTCCGGTTTTTTTGTAATTAGCCCCCGGGGGGACCAAATCCCAGGGGCATAATAAACAAAAAGTGTGGGGGGGCCCCAATCCCCCCCACACTGCCCCAGGGACCACCACCCCCGCGGATTTTTAAAAAAAAAGAACACGTGTGGGGGGGCTGAAGTCCCCCCACACACCTCGGGGACTGCCACCTCCCCGGGGCTCTAATATTTAAAATAGGGGGGTCCGTGATGGGCTCCCCAGCCCCAGGGACCACCACCCCCTGGGGCTTTACATTTGTTGGGAGCCATCGATGGCCCTGGAGACCGCCACCCCCCAGGGCCAGCTCCTGCAATGTCCCGGGATGCCTACCCCCGGGACACTGCTGTTTGCTATGGTAGGGTGGGAGCCTCGCGGCTTCCACCCTACCACAGCAAACTGCTTTGATTATTTAAAGCAAAAATCAAAGCGTATTGCTTTTTAGCATGGGGAGCAGCATGTTAGCTGCTGCCCAAGCAGAAAGGCAATGCCGTCTCCCGAAGGACGCGGGGAGCCAGCTGGAACCGTGGGGGCTTTGGAGTTCCCCCACGGTCCTCAACGTTATATTTGAGCCCTGGGGGATGGGGTCCCTGGGAATTATAAAAAATTTGTAATAGAGGCTATTTTGTTTTACTGTAGATTTACCGTGCGCGTACCATGCACGTACGTACGACGTACGGTACAAAGTCTGTAAGTCGTCCAGTAAGCGTATCTAAGTATGACAAATACAAATATTTTTAGATGTTTATGTAGTGTATGTGTTTACATCAAGGGTGGCTCTAATAAGAGCCTTTGTGTTTATTGGGAGATTTTAGTACCTATAAGTAAGTACCGATGCAGAGTCTTAAGTTCAAGAGGAAGACTCTGTTCCCCTCATCTGTAAAATGCACACCATCTGTCCTATAGATGCCATCCATATAGAAGCGCAGATTGGTATGGTAAATGGACCCCATTCTATAGTCTCGGAGAAACGCAGAAACAGATTTATTCACATGTTTCCTAGCTTTGTCAATCTGTGGACAAAATTGATTGGATCAGTTCCATTTTTGCCTTTGGCATATATTAGAGTAGACACAGAAAGTTTGGGGGAAAGTGATATCAGTTCTGTAAAGGTGTCCTTCATAAACATTTCCAGACCTACCCCAGTCAAAGTGCCTAGGTCATTGCCACCGCAGTGCACAATTATGAGGTCAGGGTGTTGGAGATGCATTAAGGATTTCACCTATGGCATCAATTGGTGCCACTTTAACCCTCTCTGTCCAATCCATTTAATGTCTACATTTGGTAAACCAAGGTCTTTGTGAATTCCTTTGTGTTCTGCGTACCTTTCACTCCAGAAAATATAGCTGTGTCCCACTATCCACACTCTAAGCATTTTGAAGAGAGGTCGTCTGGATGCACTCAGATGGTTTCTGTAAATTGAAGGGCAGTTTAAAGATTTTATTTTTCTAAAATGGTAGATAAGTGGATTTTTGAAAAAGCAAAGAAGTGATTGGTTGTTTGAAAACTTTTTAGATAGAAAACTAGAGTGAAATTTTCTGTTTTTTAAAAGCCTGTTATTTATTGGTTAAGAAAAAGCGATATAAAAGAACATTACTTAAGATAAGCTGGTATATTGACAAGTGAAGCACACTTGCTGTTTTGATTTGCAACAATGTATGATGAACTTTTCACCTGTGTGCTCAGTTAGGTGTTCTCTGAAGTGTTTCTATGGTAACTGGCAGAATGTGGAATGGGGAAGGGTTGACAGTTTTGTCAGGTGGAAAGGGTTCAAAAGTTCAAGTAATAGAAATAAATGTGTGTTTCATTTAATGTGGGAATAAATGTGATTTGTTATTTATTTGTATATGTGTGTTGATTGAGTGTGTAGATTGACAAGAAATGTTTGCTGTTTGCTATAGGACTTCCTGACCCCCTAGGGTTGCTTAGGGGGTTTTATAATGATCCCCAATGTGAAAATCTTTTTTTTTCTTGCTTAGGTACGTTTACGGGATGACTTACAGAAGCACCGTACGTCGTACGTACGTGCATGGTACGCGCACGGTCAATCTACCGTAAAAAAAATTGCCTCTATTACTAATTTTTTCGAATCCCTGGGGACCCCGTCCCCCGGGGCTTTAACTGTATGTTTGCGGGGGGCTTATGCCCCCCACGCAGCCCCGGGGACCGCCACCCCCCGGGGCTTTAAAAAAAAAAATTAAATACACGTGTGGGGGGCGGGGGGGGCCTTGCGGCTCCCACCATACCACAGCAAACTGCTTTGATTTTTTAAAGAGAGAGCAGGAAACCTGCTCTCTCTTTCAAAAATGAAAGCGTATTGCTTTTCTGCATGGGGAACAGCATGTTAGCTGCTCCCCAAGCAGAAAGGCAATGCCGGCTCCCAAAGGACGTGGGGAGCCGGCTAGGACCATGGGGGCTTTGGGGCTCCCCCCCACGGGCCCCAGCGTTATATTTCTGCCCCGGGTTATGGGGCACCCGGGGATTATAAAAAATCAGTAATACCGGCTATGTTTTTTTTTACGGTAGATTTACCGTGCACGTACCATGCACATACGTACGACGTACGGTGCAAAGTCTGTAAGTCGTCCAGTAAACGTACCTAAGCAAGAAAAATTAAATTAAAAAAACTATGTTTTACAGATATCTATCAAGTTTATGTGTTTATGTGTTGGTTGGTTCTAATGAACCCTTTTCTCTTTATTAGTACTTATAAGTAAGTACTTATGCATAGTCTAAAGTTATTGAGGAGCAGTGTTTTATAGCATGCTGAACTTTTGACTTTTGCATGATCTGTTGGGGGTAGGGTGGAAAGTTATGTCAGTTGGAAAGTTTTGAAATGTTGAACCAATAGAAATGAGTGTTTGGTTTTGAATTATTGTGTGTAGGAATTTGATTTGTTATGAATGTGTATATATGTGTAAATTGAGAGGGAAAATGTGCAATTTCTTGGTTCTGCTGCAAGCACTGAAGCAGAGAGATTCTGCTGTGTGAGTGGTATTCTTCTTAATCTCCCAATCAGTTTGAAAGGTGAGTTGATAACTTGTAAGGGACTGTATGTGGTGCATTTTATTTTTAGTAAGTGTAATGTGTTTATCCTTGTAAAGTTTGTAGAATCATATTCTGAGTTTCAGTATACATAGACTACTGCATACACTCTTGGGCAGATTTACAAGCCCCTTGGGCCTCTTTCTTGTTGTATTGTATTGTGTCTCATTTTTGGATGTAATGTTGGCAAAAAAATTAATGCAGAAAATTGGGAATGTGTTTGCAAAATGAGTCAGGATTGTCCACTGAAATGTAGTGGTTGTATACATAGAATGTGTTCAGTCATTTAAACGTTTTAGTGTGATAAATGTGTTTTGGTAAAATGTATGGTTTTACATTTTTTGTCTAGAATCACACTGAGCGTCTGTGTAAATTAAGGAATTATACTTGCACCTTTTTCCATAATCTCCCATGTCTCTCCTCACAGCCTACCTCTCTTTGCTTATACTGTCCCCTCTCTTCTGATATTTCCCCTCTTTCTTTATTTTCACTTTTCTTTCCTCATAGTGCTGCTTGCTCTCATAGTCCCTCCTGTCCTCTTAGTCCCCCTCTGTCTTCATTGTCTCCTCTGTCTCCTAATCATCCCCCTTCGTTTTATACTCCCTCCTCTGACCTGTTAATCCTCCCTGTGTCATCATACCTCCCTCTTAATAAAGCCCCAGTCAGTATACATAGACTGCTGCATACACTCTTGGGCAGATTTACAAGCCCATTGGCTCTCTTTCTTGTTGTATTGTGTATCATTTTTGGATGTGCTTTTGCCAAAAAAATAATACAGCAAATTGGAAATGTATTTGCAAAATGAGTCAGGATTGTCCACTGAAATGTAGTGGTTATATACATAGAATGTGTTCAGTCACTTAAACGTTTTAGTGTGGTAAATGTGGTTTGGTAAAATGTATGCTTTTACATTTTTTGTCTAGAATCACACTGAATATCCTGCTTTCAAATTGTGGCAGGATATGTTCCTGTGGTCTTCTGTAGCTGCATCCACCTAGTGAAAGCAAGATTTTACGAGGCCTTTGCAACAGTCCAAAACGATGTCATCAGTTATTGAAATGACTGCAGCCAGCTGAAGGTACATGTGTAAGTCTCATTCCTTTACCAATGATAATTTCATGGGGACATAAACTCGTTTTTATTTTGGTGACTTCTCACATTCAACAGTACAAGAGGAAGTGTGTCAGGCCAGTTTAAACTTGTTGAGGCACAGACTTTTACCACTTTGTTTTTTATTGTTGTATTCATCCTCTCCACCACACCAAATCATTGGAATATCAAGCAGTGGACCCTTTGCTTGACATCAAAAGATGTTCACAATATCTCGATTACCGCATTTTTCAAATGAGTGCCACAGTCAGTTTCAACAAAAGTCAGGAGAACAAAACATGGTGTTAACTCCCTCAACAACAATTTGGCTACTGTAAGGCTACACGCTCTCTTTGTGGGAAATGGGTTGCTTCTATTTTAGAACATACAGATGATTGCCAAGATGTATTTTAGTCCATTATAAAGTGGCATTTTAATCTCTGATTTGCCAATGTGATTCAGTACTTTGTTTGCCTTGATTATTCAGATGGCAAATCAAATATCTTTTACATGCATTCCGAGCTGCTTGTTGAATTCCTACATTCTCCACCTATTCTTAAACACCCTGACTAGGCAATCACTCCCTGCATGTGTCTGATGATGCAAGTATTTACATACTGGCAGCATTAAGGCATTGGGGGATCACATTTCTGATCTTTACTTTCAAACAAATACTATTAATTATTTTTTTCACCCAACTTTATCTACTTCTGTTTTTCATTTTTGCAGCATCTTCTTGTAGGTTTTTCACCACACTTAAGAAAGCTTGCAATGAGTCCATAAAGAAACAATTCATGGTGTCGTAAAACTGTGTAATCCACATTATTTAAGAAATTCTCATTTTCATTTTCTAGAATCACTATCTCTCACTGCACGGCACAATTCCTTGCCATTTGGTCTGCATACTTATTTTCCAATGTGGCAAGATTGTTGCCAGCTTTATGGGCTTTACACTTTACAACTGCCACTTCCTTTGGTTTCTGAATTGTGTTCAGCAAGATCACTATGTACATGCTATATTTTATAGGAGCACCTGATGAGGTCATAAACTGCCGCTGCAACCAAAGTTGACTGTAGTCATGCACAACACCAAATCCATAATGACTATATATATAAATTGTCACATTTAAGTTCTCTGATAAGCAGCAGGCACCCGTTAAAGCAATTAACTCTGCTATTTGCACAAAGTCAAAGTTGGTAAAGAGTATGCCTCTAATGTCTCTGAAACAGAGCATACTATATAAGCAGCTCTAAATCTACCATATGTTATGTTATGTTATGTTAACTCCATTTTTTAAGCGCACAGCTGCCCCAGCTATGGGGCATCCCGGCGCTGCGCCTGGAAAGGAACACAACACAATCAGAACAAAGAAAGAATCAATCAAAAAATAAAGAGAAGTTAACAACTGTTTGGGAAGATATAAGTTTTTACAGCTTTCCTAAATGTCAGTAGGTCATCAAGGGCACGAACATGGGGAGGAAGAGAGTTCCAAAGTTTAGGGGCAGCACTCTAAATGAGCGACCGCCGGACCTACTTCTCAGAAAGCGAGGGACTACAGCTAGATTTTGTCCACAGGATCTCAACTGACGGGAAGGAATGTATGGGAGAATAAGATGCTCTAATATCCGAGGAGAGGCAAATTTTAGTATTTTAAAAGAAAGACATAAAGTCTTAAATTCTATCCTCTGAAGCACAGGCAGCCAGTGAAGCTTGACAATAGTACTTCTAGCAGAGCAGAATCTGGGGAGACCAACTAAAGCCCTAGCTGCAGCGTTCTGAACACGCTGCAATCGCGTAGTTTCGGCCTGATTGGCTCCAAGCAACAGCGAGCTCGCATAGTCAAGCCTAGACAATATACCTGCCTGGATGATCAATTGTCGAGTCGGAGCGTCAAAGAATTTCAACACCGGCCTAAGTCCACGTAAGATGCCAAAGCAGGTCGCGGCAACTTTTTTGGTGTGGCAGGAAAAACTAAGCGTGGAGTCCAGCCAGACGCCCAGATTTTTCACCACAGCAACCGGAGTAGGGGTAGGGCCAAGATCAACTGGCCACCACTTATCACCCCAAAGATTACTCCGTTTGCCGACAATCAATACCTCTTTTTTTTTCGCATTGAGCTGCAGGCAATTAGCCGTCATCCATCCAGCCACTGCACTGAGACCCTCACGAAAATTGGAGGCCTCAGGGTCAGAGTCTCCACTGAGTGCAACCGCAAGCTGCGTGTCGTCAGCGTAGGACACCATTGTAAGGTCCCAACGCTTGGCGACAGCAGCCAATGGCTGCACATAAAGATTGAAAAGCGTGGGGCTCAACGCTGATCCCAGCGGAACTCCCTGTTCGATGATGTGGGATTTAGACTCGAAAGGGGATGTAGAGACCCGAAAGGTACGATCAGAAAGAAACGATCGAAACCATTCCAGCACCAAACCCTTGACACCCGCCTCTCCCAGCCGCTGCAGAAGTATTGCATGGGAAACAGTGTCAAAGGCGGCACTGAGATCTAGAAGTACCAGAGCCGCCGTTTGACCCGCATCCAGCACAGCGCGCAGATGTTCAACCATGGAGAGAAGAGCTGTCTCAGTGCTGTGCCCAGCACGGAAGCCATTCTGCGAAGGGTCTAGAATGTTAGCATATTGAAAATGATTGGACAGAATGCCGTTTACATGGGCTTCTGTCACCTTCGCCGCCCACGGGAGGAGGGAGATAGGACGGTAATTTTCGAGTATTAGAGGGTCCAGTGCCGTTTTTTTCAGGATGGGAGTAACGTGAGCTTGTTTCCATCTCGAGGGGACTTTACCCGATGAGAGGGATAGATTTATAAGATGACGAATAGGGGGCAAGCAGAAGGCAGCTGAGTCTTTAAATTGGGCAGGTCTAAGTGGATCCACAGGAGATCCAGAGTTCACTTTAACTGCCAATTTCTCAAACTCCTCCTCCGAAAGAGCTGGAAGTGTCGATAGAATCAAATTGTTACAAGAAGTGGAAACCAGATCCTCATTTGCCAGCATAGTACTAGGGAAGGAGCGGTAAATATTAGTCACTTTTTCCACAAAGAAAGCTGCAAGAGCCTCACAGTGAGATGATGAACAGACCTCAGGCAGTGAGATCTTTCAAAACTTTGAAGATCAACTTTGTGGGATTAAGGTTAACATTAAATTTGTGTGAAAAATAAGCTGCACGGGCCCTGCAAACAGCTCGGTGATAGAATTTAACTTTCGCAAGATAGAGAGTTTTCAGTCCCACCTCATAAGTCTTGCGCCAAGCTCTCTCTGCTTGTCTGCAAGAAGCTTTCAGAAGCCGTATGGAGTCATTATACCATGGACTGGATCCTGACCGGCGGCTCTTACTCCACGCCGCAGGAATCAAAACGTCAAGGGCTTTAGTGATCCAATCACAGAAGAGGGTATTTCCAGACTCAACGTCGTCAAATGGGGCCAAAGGAGAGGACTCCAGATAATGGTGAAATTCCTCAAGTTTACATTTTTTCCAAGGACGTCCAAAAATTGTTCTGTCAGATGTTTTAAACAAAAGGTCCTTAGTAATGACCTGAAACTCGATCAGATGGTGTGGTGTGGCTCACTGGTTAGAGGCGGCAGACCCGAGAGCATAGAACGGCCTGGGACCAGGGTTCGATTCCCGACGCGGCAGGGTCTTGGACCAGGATCAGCGGACGCAATAATTCTCGCCTCGGTGCCTACTCTAACCAGGGATCACACTCGGCAACTCTGTGCATTAAGCTTGCCTCATCTCCACAACGGCCCCTCACAAACGCCGGGGATGCCTGGTTTCACCTTGGAGACTCCCAGGAGGGACTATCTCACAGGGAAAGCCAGGACGGGTTCCCCAGCGCTCTATAGCGCTACGAGGCCTGCGGTGCGGGTAGCAGTGCGCTTTACAAGACACACACAATCACAATTACAATTACAATCACTCCAAGCTATAGGTCTCGGCAGACTGACCTTGACCGCGCTCAAGTTGGTAAAGAGTGGGTCCAGGATACAGCCACACTCATGTGTGGGGTGGAGGATCAGCTGCAAGAGCTGAAGAGCCTCTAGGTCTGCAAGAATGCCACTTATCACTGGAGTTTCAAAGGCATCAAAATGGAGATTTAAATCCCCAATGATGCTAAAATTAGCTGAGGCAGCCGCCAAGGAGCTAACAAATTCAGGAAGCGCCTTCCTAAATAGTACATCACTGCCTGGTGGCCGATATATCACCAGGCCAGACAGAGTGAAATGGTGGTTAATAGTAGCAGCAAAAAAAGCACATTCGCAGCCCGCTATATTCATAGGTTTCCAAGTACAAGGATAGCAGGACTTTATAGCCATGGCAATACCTCCTACTCTGGAGTTGCGATTAAGCGTAAAAATAGCATAATCCAAGGGAAGAGCTAAATTAATTATGGCCGTGGCCTCGTCCTGCAGCCAAGTTTCAGTCGTACAAAATATATCAGGAGATTCCTGAGATAGCATATCATGAATATCCTGGTAATGTTTAGGCAAAGACCTAACATTAAGATACCAAATTTTTAAATGTGAGGATGACCGAATATGAGAAGCGGGAGTAGCCGACAGAGAATACGCCAAGCAATGGGGTGTCATAAGAGAAGGTATAGGAGTGGGGATGGGAAGGCACAACTTACTGCAAGGACAAGCATAAGGACCACAAAGAGGATATATAGGGGCAAGGTTACAAGGAACGGTCATATACCGCAATCTAAGGAGTTCCTCCCTGGAATACTGGAAAGCCAGCAAAAGAAGGAACAGAGTCCTGTCACGCCAGGCGCCTCCTTAGCGCTGACGAGCGCAGACGGGCAGGACTCTGGCACGACTCAGGCGCAGGGAAGGCGCACCCGCTGCGCGTCACCGCTGCGCGCTGAGTAGAGCGCCTTAAGTAGGTGGATGACGAGCTGCAGGAGCGCTAGACCGCTAAGAAATGGCGCCCAGAAATGTCCCCTTTGCTCCCAATATGGCTAGCGTGATAGCAGATCCCCGGGACCGGACCCGCTCAAACAGTGGTGATTTCACACTATTACAATGCAAGTAGGTGGGCAGGAGAGAGCAGACATTAAAAACAGGGTAAATACAAATTAATAAAAACTCAAATAGAAAACGGGAGATTTAAAAGCGTAGAACGCGTAAAACGCAGCAAGCGCTAACAATCTGTGTTGCGAGGTTACCTTATCCAGGCTGGCCCCTGAAATACAGACGCCTTAAGTAGACGGATGACGAGCTGCAGGAGCGCTAGACCGCTCAGAAATGGCGCCCAGAAATATCCCCTTCGCTCCCAATATGGCGAGCGTGATAGCAGATCCCCGGGACGGACCCGCTCAAACAGCGGTGATTTCACACTTTTACAATGCAAGTAGGTGGGCAGGAGAGAGCAGACATTAAAAACAGTGTAGATTCAAATTAATAAAAACTCAAATAAAAAACAGGAGATTTAAAAGCGTAGAACGTGTAAAACGCAGCAAGCGCTAACAATCTGTGTTGCGAGGTTACCTTATCCAGGCTGGCCCCCGAAATACAGACGCCTTAAGTAGGCGGATGGCGAGCTGCAGGAGCGCTAGACCACTCAGAAATGGCGCCCAGAAATGTCCCCTTCGCTCCCAATATGGCGAGCGTGATAGCAGATCCCCGGGACCGGACCCGCTCAAACAGCGGTGATTTCACACTATTACAATGCAAGTAGGTGGGCAGGAGAGAGCAGACATTAAAAACAGGGTAAATACAAATTAATAAAAACTCAAATAGAAAACGGGAGATTTAAAAGCGCAGAACGCGTAAAACGCAGCAAGCGCTAACAATCTGTGTTGCAAGGTTACCTTATCCAGGCTGGCCCCCGAAATACAGACGCCTTAAGTAGGCGGATGACGAGCTGCAGGAGCGCTAGACCGCTCAGAAATGGCGCCCAGAAATGTCCCCTTCGCTCCCAATATGGCGAGCGTGATAGCAGATCCCTGGGACCGGACCCGCTCAAACAGCGGTGATTTTACACTATTACAATGCAAGTAGGTGGGCAGGAGAGAGCAGACATTAAAAACAGGGTAAATACAAATTAATAAAAACTCAAATAGAAAACGGGAGATTTAAAAGCGTAGAATGCGTAAAACGCAGCAAGCGCTAACAATCTGTGTTGCGAGGTTACCTTATCCAGGACAGGAAGCTTCTACGTACAATGTCAAATCTGAGACCTCAAAAGGGATTTCTTTAATATCTGGTCTTGATTTTGTGCATAACTGTCTTTTTAGATTTCCTTTTTAGTTTTCAGCGGTCTATAGGTTCAAGTACAATTTGAGTTTGATTATTAACTTTATTTTCACAGTAACAATGCAATCAGTTGGTGCAATCATGCTCCAATTTATCATAAACAATATTTTTCCTGTCTCAGAATATGACAAAATTGAATTTAAATATGTTCTTCTGAAAGTATAACCTGTTCATAATATGTTTACCTGCTTTGTGTAATGTGCTGTGTTTTTGTCTTTGTTAGAAGAATTGAATTTCAACAGAGTGTGGAGTATAAACAATCAAGGTATAACCATGACAATTCCTTCACTTTGTTCTATTGCCAAACAAACTCCTCCATCTGTGTTTAGACATCCTGAAAGAGTTACTGCAGCTGGTTCCAAAACTCCTCAGAGATAAGCAATTGGATGCGTTCATCCTCCATGGTTCTGTGAAAGTATGAAAGCGCACAACCATCTTTATCATGGCAGAATAAGAAAAACAATTATATTGTAGTCAGGTATCCCAAATGTGGGTGCATGACACAAACTCTCTTTCAGTTTCTTAAATGATTGACGGCACTAGTCATCAAATGGTGCTGGATCTAGAACATCATTATATTTTAGCCTTACTAAAGGCTTCACAATCTGGGACAAATTGGTCATCTACTGAAGATAGTTGGTAACACTTCTTAAAATGTTCTGAACCTCTCTCAGAGCGGTTGAGGGACTCAGTTTCAGAATTGCAGAAATGTATTCTTTTGAAACCTTTTATACACCTTTTCAAAATATGGCATTTTTGTTTGGTAGTCTTCATGATATTTTTCTGCCAAATGATTCAACAGAACAACGGTGTCTAGTTTACATTCAACTTTAGTTTTAGATGTCAACAAGAGGTTGTCTATGTATTGGACTAGAACTAAATTAACAGGTAATTTTAAACCTTCCATATCCTTTTTTTGGATCTGGGACAAAATTGAAGGCCCCTCTGTGTATCCTGGTGGAATTCTACACCAGATGAAAATGTTATTAAAAAATTGAAAGGTGAAGATGAACTGTGAGTCCTCGCTCAATGGAATAGAAAAGAACGCTTGGAACAAAACATTTACTGTGTACCATTCAGCCAGTGCTGAGATTACTGTATTACTGCCAGATTCAGTACCACTGGACAGCAAGGAGCCACTATTTTTCTAATCTTCCAGAGACTTGTAAAAGTCTCCATTTCGAACTAGGTGTCTTAATTCCCATAATTGGAGAGTTGCACAAACTGCCAAGAACCTCTCAAAAGATTCACTGTTCAATAATTTTTACATCAATACAAAAAAGGTGTCCGTAATAGTCTGCCTACAAGGAAAGTCCAAATCGCATGGACAAGTCCGATCTCCAGGACTCGAAGTTAGAGCTCTGGTGATCAATCAAGGAACAATGGTTTCGAAAGAGAGAATACACTTATATCGAGGAATAAAGGACAGAACAACCAGCAAAGAACCCTGTAACTGGTTAATGGTGTCCCATCAACACACGTGTAGTGTCCAGTGTCATCATCTGGGCTACCAACATACTATATTCTGCCTGCCTTATAGCCAAAAGGACAAATCACAGCAGATGTATAGTTGTACCTTAGTTACAAAAAGTTCTCCATCAAGAGAGTAACTAGGAAGAAAAAGGTGCAGTGAAACAAGAAAAAGAGTGATTTAAAATAGAATAGGCATCAGAGGCAATGACAGTTTGATCATCATTATTGTCTCGATAATTTTTACAATCAATGTTTTCATTACAACTTTCAATTCTCTAGTTAGTTTGCATTGTCTAGGTCTTGGGAATATAGCATTTGATTTCACATTTATTTTCACTGGTTCGGCTGATTTGATCAATCCAACTTCCCTTCTTAAAAAATCACATACTTCCTCTATGACTGTAAATCTTAAATCTGGAGAAAGGACTTCTTTTGTCAGCATTCAAAACATCTTTTATAAGAAATTCTTTGCACTAAATTTTAGAAGTTAATTCTTGTCGAGCATTTCTACTGCAACACATTCTGGTGTGCAATAAATGAGACAAATCAACTTACAAAGAAGATCCCTTGCAAACAAGAACACTAGGCTTGAATCACATAAAATACATTGATATTTATTCGGCATTTGATCTATTTTCAATGGTACATCTGGTGAAACTTGATGAATAATTTATTTATTACTAATCCATACATCTAGCACTTCTCATCCCGAGAGTGGTAAATTTGGTACTTCCACAGAATGAACTGTAGAACGGGTAGCCCCTGTATATATCAAAAATGAAATGGGATGACAATTGACTTCTCCATCAATATATGGGCCACTTTTAACTACCTCTAAATCTACTTCAAGTAAGCAGTCCTCCGCTCCTCTCATGTACTGTCATTGCAAATTGGTACTAACCATCTCACCTGCGATGATTATCGTATTCTGTTGGTACCCTACATTATATTTAATTTCTCATGTTTTGTTGCAGTTCTTGAGCTGAAGATACTAGAATTCGAAATGTCTTCTTTATGTTCTGCATACTCATCATTACATTATTTCAATTTACCTACTCATTCTGCATATTTTCTAGAATATAAACTGGATTCTGCCTAGATTTCCTTTTCCAATGCCCAATTCGCTCACATAGATGGCAAGCTGTAGTCCTGTTCAACATTTGCAATTATTCCATTTAGGTCATCTCTATGTACCCTCAGATACATATCATTCATTCTATTTCACACAACATTTATATTTGAATGAATGTGTCCCCTTTCAAATTGCTTTGTTTGAGCAATTATCAGCTTCTCTTTGAGTGTTTTTTGCTTCATTTCAAGGCAGTTATTGCTGTTCTTCGCCACTTCCAAAATCTCATCAATTCCCTCTATCAACCACCTCATTTCACTTTGCTGAATATGATTTTTAATCTCTGGATTTAGACTGTTCACAAAAGCAGAAACAAAACCCCAACTGCATTGTTTTCTGAGTTTAAACTCTGCTATGCTTTATAAATATCTGCATCAACCTGTCATAATAAGTGTGCATAGATTTTTCGGTTCCTGTATTATTCTTAAAATCTATTATCAATAAATATTATTTTCTGGTAACCTTTTTTTCAAAAGCTTAATAACTACCTTTTATTTTTCATCTGCATGTGGTGATGGTGCATTTTTAGAACTCTGTCTAGGTGGTTCCTGTGTTGGCCAAGCGGTTAACATTTTGCACTGCAACGATATGTCTCCTGGAACAACAATTTCAAACATTGAATTCAAATCTGCCCACAGCATTGGAGAAAGGTGTGCCAATGTATGAATTTCATCATACTATTTTCCGGGTCTTTTCTCGATTTTAGAATGTTTTGTGCAAAAGCAAAAAAACTGCCTTGCTTCAAGGAACATAGACAAAATTCCCTCCATGAACTTCTCTCACTGAAAACTTCATTACTGTGCTTTTGCCCACCTCTGAATCACTTACTACAACTTTTCTTGATTTGGCTTTGCTGTTCTTCATCTTTTCCCCATTTCCTGTTCCCTGTTTCCATTTTTCAAAATATGTTTTCAAATCTCCCTAATCCTGTGTTTATTCAATCAAATCTCTATTATAGACTCACAACCAGCAGTCAAGGTGCATTAAAAAACAAGTAAGGAAACTGTGATGCTGTGCACAATTGGAGCAAGGTCAAAGGCGTGGCTGAAAAACTAAATATTCTGTAACTTTTTTCGGAATTTCAATTTCAGGTATGTACATTTATAATGACACACAGTTCAAATGTAAAATAAGTGCAAGTTAAGTTAATCAGTGGGAAATGCACTATCATACTATATGAAACCTCTATTAGTTAAGGCACTGCAGAGGTCTGTGTATGTAACTAGAGAGCCATTGAATCAAACCCTCATTTGAGTAATAGAGAATAGTTTAGAGCTTAACACAGGCCACTGCAGCACCTTCAGTCCAGGGGCTTGTGTTACGCCCCTTTTAAAAGCACCCACTTCACCGTTTAGCCAGTAACTCCTTTCCAATACCACTCCAAAAAAAAATCTGTCTTATCAGGAAGAGTCAGTGATAACATTAATTAAATCAAATATAGGTATCGAAGCTCCCTTTACATTTGTAGATTGACCTATTTGGCACATTTACACTACTTTCAGGTAACCCGGCACACTGGTAAGAAGGACTGTTTACCTGTCGGTTCACCTTCAGTTTCACAGAACAGGACATTCTTTGCCTTACAGTTCTGCGTAACCATATCATTTCTCTGAATTAACTGTCCTGGGTTGGTTATCTTTTCACAGAAAGTAGAGGAACAGTGTTCCTTAAATTAAAAAAGTATGGGTATGTCATGCTCCTCAAATTCCGGCCACTTCCACCACTGCTCACAGTGCAATATGGCCCATTTCCTTAATTTCATCATGGGTATGTGAAATTGGGTTGTTGGTTGAATGGGGAGACACCACTTCAAGCAGCACCCAAAATCCCTGTCAGGGTAAACCACAAAGTCACTATGCTATGCTTAACACTTGATAGCTTAACACAAAAGCAGTCAGGCTTAACTTATAAGCAATATGTAATCTATTTATATATATCTCATACAAAGTGTCGGGGGAAGTATACGCTATGAAATTAGACCACAAGTCCTATACTACTTCCAAGAAATATTAAGCTCACACAGAGTATGGAGTAGCAAGATGCAGGATGAATGAGAGAAAAAGCTGGGAGAAACAGGAGGGGGCACTCCAAGTGTTTGGATGGGAACCCTCACTCACCTGAGGGTGACTTGCTTCATCATTGGGTCCCTCGACACACCGGGACTGCAAGGTATCCAGTGTGGGCTACAAATTTCCACAGGAAAGGGCAGGAGTGTTTAGGTAGCACGCCAATGTGTTAATCCTTCAAGGGTGAGAGTGAGGGGCAGAGTGCAAATGAAAAAGTGATTTAAAACTATCTCAATAAGTACCAAACAACTTTATTCCTGTGTCCTCATAGATAGAGGTTAAAAGCACAGTGAAGCAGGGTTATGGATGTTCACCCTGTATACGGTCAACATGTTTCTGCCATACGTGACTTAGCTATTCCAGGCAATCTTCAGGACCATAGTGTATTGTCACTCTGCTGTGTAAATGTGTAGAAATTATAATAAAAAAAGTATACTCAGGCCTATTTCTTGACCAACAGTGCACAGTGGCAACAAGTTAATGAATAGGCCAGATGGCCCATTAAAAAATTGTAAATAAGTACATACCAATCAATTGCATCAAGGTACATTAAGACACCAGGGTGCGGGGCATGGCTTCGACGCCGCACAAGATGGACGGCTGATAGGTTAGCTCCGCCGCATCGCTCATTTTATGGATGCCTTCATCATGGTTTCCTTGCAGCCCGCTTACGGGTTCTGGTCATCCCTTACACCCGTGTGGGACCGGTTATCAATTCAGCCTTATGGCGCAGCCAACACAGGGCACTCATGCGTCGAGGGCTGACTCCAGGGCCCTAGAGGGGGACTGAGTCAGTTCTCCCTGGGTCTACCATCCACAATTTTTCAGTCCTCGTATTGGTCAGGGGGCCCCTAAACCATCTTGACCTTTGCTCGCTACCCTTCTTGTTATGAATAAACCCGGTGGGTTGCCTGTATGTGTTTCTCCCTTACAGGTATTTCACCACAAGAACTTCCCCACGGGAACACACTGCGGGGCCCTTTAGGGTTGTCCCCAGGGTAAGCATTAGTCTAGTCATCATTAAGTGTGATGCTGTACCTTTTTAGCCTCCTTCTTAGCTTTCCTTCTCCTTTTAGTCGTTATCTCCAACATTGGATTGTATGCATTGTCTCCGCTGTGTCAGCCTGCAGTCACACTTCCTGATTAACTCTTGAGTGGTATCACTAATAATCTATGTGCCCATTACTGTGTGATTGAGGTGCCACACTGAAGACCGATGCTGGATGGTGTATGGAGTATTTGTTTGGAACCTAGTTATGGAAGGATAATGCACACTACTCCCCGAGATTACAACCCGTCCACTTGTCTCTTCTAGGTTCCCCTCCAGAGCAAGACCTGCTGGCTTGCTCCTTGATTGACCCAATGAGGTTGTATTCAGAATTTTTATTAATTTTCAATTGTTTATTTTTCACTGTGTAGTACCCAACGCTTGAGGTCCTGAAGAATTGCCACATAGGCATGAAACATGTCGACCTTCTTAGAGGGTTGAGCAAGTTTACTGTAGTCTATACAGTCCCTTCCTCCCCTCCCACCCTTTTAAACTAGGGAGCCAGCCACCCCAAATAAAGTTTATTGTGGATTGACTCACCTAATTTTAACCTCACCTTTCACTCACGACTACACCTACACCAGACCCCTCACACGCACGCAAAAACTGGCTGGAACAGAAGATCTCCAACAAAGAGCGCCTACGGCGCCCATCAGACATTGCAGCGCCAGTCTGACGAGGAGCAGGAGACCAATGATGAAGCATGACACCTAGGTTTCTGGGTGTGTGAGGTCCCCTAGTTCCAACAAGGGAATACCCTGTTCCCTGATTCTCTCCCCTCTCCATACACCTCTTCCCGCCCCTTTCCTTTCTTCTAGTCTGGGGAACTAAGTATTTATTTTTGATTACACCTAACTGCCAGCATCATTCATCGAAATGTTTGTGGTGTCAGGTGAGCGTTTTACGGTCATTTGGTGTGCCGCGCTTCTCCTTTTATGAGCGCTGACAGCTTTTTCACGAGCATAGCGCCCGCCATTTTGTGAACGCGCACTTTTCTACGCGTTCCGTTTTTCCTCAGGATATTCTATGAGCGCGCTAAGCACTGTTTTAAAACGCTTTCACCTGCTTCTGTTTCCGCACATTTGGTGATATTTTTTTGTGTTATTTGCCTCAACTTCAATACACTTTCACCTGTGCTGAGATGTCACTCTATATACATCTTTTTGTTGCTGGACTGGTTCTTCATTTATTCTAAACCTTGGATTACAGCTCCTTGTCTCATCATCTCCATGGTCTTCAGTCTTCAATCTTTTTATTATGTGGAAATCTCCTTCTACTCACCACAGATGCCTTGCTAACTGCAGATGTGACCAAGTTTTACTTCATATTGTCCTTGTTTGCCTCACACCACAAGTACCTTCACCTCCTTTCTGGTAAGGCGCTCAAGACATGCAATTGTGGTTTAAATGACCCTTCATTTGATATCACCTTTGGAATAAACCTTCTCCTCTCATCAATACTAAGGGCTCAAACGTCTTCCTATGGGGACTTCCTTTATATGACTTTATGACAACACTGCCCTTTTCCTCACCTGCTGTTTGGAGAATTTTTTTATAAGCTACCTACGTGGTTCGAAGATTGTTTTTTGGTTCCTTCTGACTAGTCACTTCACCTTGGTGGTACTTTACTTCATATGGTTAAATTGAATTCACCAAAGTTTATTTTTGTGCCCTCTACAACGGTTCCGGCAACATCTCCCTTATCTCTACTTCCTCCTACTCCTGTACGTATAATGGCTGGCTCATCATCCCATCGCTCCTCTACTACGCAGGCTATGTCTAAAAAAACTTCTCCTACTACTACTTCATCCAAACGTTTAAAGCAGGATCCTCCCTCACCTGACAAAGCTTCATCTCCTATTTCTATGGAGTTAATTTTGGAAGAAACTAACAAAGATGCAAATTCTGAAAGAAAAATGGACGACTATGGATTCCAGGATTTCTTCTGTCGAACAGCAAGTCTCGGAGATACAATCCAATTCAGAACGCATTTCTTCCTTGGAAAAATTGATTCTCTTCCTTCAGCAACACACTGAGGATTTGGAAAATAGGAATAGAAGGAATAATCTACGTATTTATGGTTTGCCGGAATCTTTGGAGGGTGACGACCCAGAGACCTTTTTCACGACCTTCCTACCAAAGCTGTTAAACATGTCATCTACCACTTCTCTCAGTATCCAAAGAGCCCACAGACTTGGTCCTCGATCAGCTGCTTCAACAAAGCCACGTGGAGTCATCATTCTCTTCTTGAAATTTACGGATCTACTCTCAGTTCTCTCCGTTGCTAGATCGGCTCGTCAAGATTCCTGGCTTGGTCAGAGGGTTTTCCTTTCTCAAGATGTCTCTACTGCCACCGCAGCTCTGCATATCCAGGACGGTTTGGGAGGTCAGGCTTCATGACGACGCACGTATAAATAACGGATCTGTAACTCTGCCTATACGTCGTGAATCCATATCTACAACCTATACTAATAACAGGAAACATCTTGTTACACAGTTAAGAAAACTTATGTCTAAAACGTAGACGTGCCGGCCTCTCTCGTTTACCCGTTTCCCGGAACATGATCCCACTCTTCGACATCCAATTACCCATAAAAAGACATAGCTGAAGTATCAAGTCCTGGGTATCTTTACCGTTTGTATCCTGCCCACTGCCCAGACTAATGATTGAAGTCTTCTGTTTTCTGCATATCAGCAACCGAGAAAACGGATTTTCAGGCAGCCATATATTGCCTATATATACAATAGACCAGATGAGGTCTCCATAGAAGAATCCATCGTCAGATCCAAGTTAAGCTGATACATAACTCTTTCTTTGTCCTGTTGAGTCTATATGCGAATGACGGTCACCTGATGAAGGCAGAATGCCGAAACGCGCGTAGTCAGAACCAACCGCTTTTGCCTACCATATTAGCATATTGACTGAACTATTGTGATTTAATGTTTATGTCATTTCTCTGTGTGTTTTCTGTATTTTGGTTAAAATTTAATTGCACGGAACAGTACTACTTGAATAGAATTTAAATATATGTAATTGAAAAAGAAAAAAAGTAATCACTATTTTCTATAAATTACATTTTTTTTTATATATCATTATACATTGTGCTGTTTGGTCTATCAGAATACGTGTATGGTCGCACGATTATTCTCTGTTTAGAGTTTTATTCACATATGTTTCTTAAGAGTTTTGGGCACTTATTAATTCGTAGTTTGCTATAAGTTCATTTTTTCAAATGTGTCTACTGCCACCGCAGCAAGGAGGAAAGAATTTTTGTCTCTTCGACCATCTCTACGTGCTCTTGGTGCTCGCTATGGACAGTTCCATCCATGCATATTCAAGGTTACTCACCAAAATCGAACATGGACTTTCCAAGACCCTGGCAAACTTAAAAACTTCATCCTTCTTCAATCTAATTCTGGCATGGAGACCTCCTCTTCCTCTAGTGGCTGACTTGTTCATCATTAAGACCTTCTCGACTTCTGTTGTCTATCCCCATATTGTTCCTATTGTTATTTTGTACTTATACATGTCTTGTTTTGTTTATTTTATGTAGGAGATTACATGTAACAGTTCGTGATATACCTTATATTTTATCCTTAATGTTACCTCCTTGTACTCATCCGATTTCATTCCCTTTTACAGCTTCATGATGTTTGTTCCCTCCATCTTGTGGCTCCTTTTTTGTAAATCCTGATGTCTCGATGCGGTTGGTTTGCTGCTCTTCATGCGGTTCGTCTTGTTGAATGTCGCCATTACCTCACTTTCCTCTTGTATTTTCCCCTCAGGTATGTTTTTTGCAGTCGTCCCTTTGGATATGTACTGTCTCTTCTTTTCTCTCCTCTTTAGCTCCCTTGCATTTCTCTCTTTCTACTTCCTCCTTCATCTCTCCCCTCTACTTGATGTTATTTACTATTTCTTCTTGTCTTTCCTTCTTTCGGCTTTATGATGTTTGCTTATTGTTTTGCACTTTTTACCGTTACTAAATTTATTTCATTTAAACATTCATAGTTGTTTCCTGGAACGTAAAAGGTTTTATTAACCCCATTAAACGGCAGAAAGTACTTTCTCACTTATCTTTTTACTCCCCCGACATTTTCCTTCTACAAGAAACTCACCTTACTGAACTTGAATCCCTTAAACTGAAAAGATCCTGGGTTGGTACAGTTTTGTTCTCCTCCTCTGATAACAAGAAAAATGGTGTTGCTGTTTCAATCCATAAAAAACTTAAATGTAAAGTTCTATTAGAAGAAAAAGATGCTGATGGTAGATGGATTTTGGCTAAAATTTTTGTTAATTCGATTCCTTTAACTATCTTTAATATTTATGGTCCAACTCAACCTGAGTCTTATTTCTGGCCCTTAATCACGAGCAAAGGTATTCAGCACAGAGATGAAATTTTCTTGTTGGGAGGAGACTGTAATCAGATTATAGACCCATTCCTTGACCGCAAATCTACAATCCGCTTTATCCCACACAAACCTCACAAACAATTTTTAGACACTATTTCTCAATTACACCTCACTGATTCTTGGAGACTCACACACCCTGATACCTTGTATTATTCTTTTTTCTCTCCTCCCCACTACTCTTTCTCTCGACATGACTGTATTTTTCTTTCTCAGGCCTTATCTCAAAACTTACTGTCTTCTTCTATTGAACCCATAGTTATCTCAGATCAGGCTCCTATTGTAACAGATTCTGATTTACGTCCTCCTCACGCTGGCGTTTTAATTGTACCCTTCTCACTGATCCTAATTTCTCTTCTTCTTTTCGTTCTTTTACTAAGGATTTCTTTCACTTTAATTCGGATCCTAATACTCCTTCTCATATTCTCTGGGATTCCTTTAAGGCTACGCCAAGGGGCCTTATCATTGATTTTGTTTCTAAGAAAAAAAAAAACCAATTTCTTCAAAAACTTAAACTTTCTCTTTCCCATATCAAAAAACTGGAACATCAATTCTACACCTCTTCTGATAAGTGCATGTCACCTAGTCTTTTACGTGCGAAAATTGCCTTCAATAAACTCACCAGTGATAATGCCTCTTCAATCCTTCTTCAGAGTAGCGCGCATTACTATGGTGGTCGTAACAAGTCGGGAAAACTTCTAGCTAATTATCCCGTAAGGAACGTACCCTCATAGAATCTGTCTATTCCCCTGATAACACCCTTCTTCATACTGATAAAGACATACTCGACCAGTTCCAATTGTTCTATCGACAGTTATATACTCCAGAATCTCTTCCTACTCCCTCTCTTATCCAATCTTATCTTGAGAAAATACCCCCTTCCTCTACCTCCCATCTTAATTTTTCGGAACTTGAACTTGATCTTTCCTTGCATGAACTCTCTTCAGCCTTATCGTCACTTACTAAAGGCAAAACACCTGGCCCTGATGGATTTCCAGTCAAATTTTATTTACATTTCTCTGACCTCTTATTGCCCAAGCTCTTATCCCTTTTTCAGTCATTCTATTTTTCTGCAAGTCAGAAGGTTCTTTTTAGGATGCCACCATTTGCCTTATTCCTAAAGATGGTTGTGATCCCAAGTACTGTAAAAACTATCGTCCAATCTCATTGGTTAACGTTGACTACAAACTTTTTGCTAAACTACTTGCTCTCCGTTTGGATCCATTTATGCCTCATCTTGTTGGTAAAGAACAATGTGGTTTTATTAAAGTGAGGCTTACCTCTGACAATTCTTGACTTTTTCTAAATGTCTTGAAAAAGGCTTCTTCCCTCTCATTCCCTCTGGCTGCCATTTCTGTGGATGCCGAAAAAGCTTTTGATAGAGTAGATTGGTTTTTTTTGTTTGCTTCTCTAAAATGGCATGGCTTTGGCCCTAATTTTATTTCTCTTATATCCCTGTTATACTCTTCTCCCAAAGCTTCAGTTCTTGTCAACGACCAACTTTCCTCTTCCTTCTCTCTCCAAAGGGGTGTTCGTCAAGGTTGTCCTCTTTTCCCTCTTCTCTCGCTCGTTCAGTTAACCTTCCGGCTCCCCTCACAATAGTCCTTATGTACCGGCCCCCACAGAACATGCCTTCCTTCGTATCTACTCTACAGGAAATCTTGGCTACGCTCGTGGTCAACAATTCATCTGTGATCCTTTTAGGTGATTTCAATTACTGGCGGGGTGATCCTAGGGAAGACCAGTTCTCCAAAGACTTCTCAGCTACCCTTCAATGTCTCAATTTCCTTCCTCACGTTCACTCTCCCACTCATGTCCAGGGCCACATACTGGACCAAATTTGGTCGGCCAGATGCCCCATACCCTGCCCCACTGTTCTCCCCTGCATATGGTCCGACCACTTTCTGATTTCCTTCTCCATTGAGCTTGAACCGCCAGAGAGACCCTTCATACCCAGGAACATCTCAGCCCGTAATTGAAATCGAGTTGATCTTAGTTCACTTGGGGCCTCCCTCGCTCTCTCCCCTCCTGATTTCGCGAATCTCTGCCTTGATTCTCAAGTAGGTGCCTTGAACCATTGGTTATCCTCTTCCTGTGATTTGGTCACCCCCCTAAAGAAAGTTAAAACCTGCCGCCCCCACGACGCCCAAAAATGGTTCACAGACAAACTTAAAACTCTTAAATTGGACCTTCGGCGCTCTGAACGCCATTGGAGGCGCAACTATTGCCCTCTGTTGCGTGCTAAATATAAGCCTCTATTAGTCAATTACAAGAAGGCCATCCTCTCTGCCAAAACGACTTATTTTTCGGAAATAATCACCTCCTCAGCCAACAAGCCTAAGGAGATTTTCTCCACTATTCGCAACCTAGCTTCTTCGGATAGGGACAACCCTAACCTCATCCCTTCTCAAAATCTTTGTATTTCCTTAAACAATTTTTTCCTAGAGAAAATCGAAAAAATCAAATCCAACATCCCTCCGACTTCAATGTCACTCCCTTCTATTGCTCCTCCCTCACCCTCCGCCTTTCTTCTTCAATTTCCCCACATTTCTCAGCATTCTTTTTTCGAACTCCTTCAGAAAGTCAAGTTGGGCTCTCCGACTGACTGTGTTCCAGCTCGTATCCTGAGAGAGCTCTTTACCCACTGTCCCGTTCCCCCTCTTTCTCTTCTCAACGCTTCCATTTTATCCGGTCTAGTACCAAAATCCTTCAAGTCTGCTATAGTTTTTCCTATTTTGAAAAAACCCGGTCTGGACCTATCTCTCCCATCTAACTTCAGACCCATCTCCCTCCTTCCATACCTCGGGAAGATCCTGGAGAGCCATATCACGACGTGTCTCTCTACCTTCATCGAGGGAAATCATCTTCTGGCCTCACACCAAGCGGGATTCCGCCCTGTCCACTCCACTGAACCAGTGGTTCTGTCCGTTCTAGATAAGCTCAAAAGCAAGGCTGACTCCAATCTGCCCCAAGCCTTGGTACTCCTCGATTTGTCCGCTGCGTTTGACACGGTTGACCACTCCATTCTACTTGACCGTGTCTGCGCAGCGGGCATTTGAGGCACTGCCCTCTCTTGGCTCACCTCTTTTCTCACCAAACGGACTCAGGCGGTCCAGCTTTCTGGTTTTTCTGCCCCCTCCCGCCTAGTCCCTTGTGGCGTCCCCCAAGGTTCTTCCCTCTCCCCCCTCCTTTTTAATCTTTACATTCACCCCCTCATCCTTTCGCTCCTTGAAATGGGGGTCTCCGTATATAACTATGCGGATGACCTCCAGCTGGTATTTGATCTCTCCTCCCCCTCTGATGCCTTACCTAAATTCCATTCCACCCTAGCTTTCATCTCCGGGTGGATGAACTCCAACGAACTCAAACTGAATCTGGACAAGACGGAGTTGGTCCTGACTGGCCATACCATCTCTCCTTGGTCTGCTGCTTTTTGGCCCTCCACCTTTGGCCCCCCGCCCACGCCAGCGGTCTCAGCTAAAACCTTAGGTATTAAAGTCAGTCGGGACCTCTCCATGCATGCCCAGATTAGTTCAGTGGTATCCTCTTGTTTCCTTTCCCTCCGGATCATCCGGAAAGGGTCCCGCTTCTTCTCCTCTGATGCCCTCAAACTTATTATTTTGGCTTTGATTCTGTCCCGTCTTGACTACGGGAACAGCCTCTTCGTAGGCATTCCAGCCTACGAACTCCGCCGTCTCCAGGCTATTCAGAATCAAGCCGCCCGTCTCATTTTTCACCTCCCCAAGTCCCTTCACATCACTCCTGTGTTGAAATCTCTCCATTGGCTTCCTATCCGCCAGAGAGCACTTTTTAAAATTGGTTGTTTGGCCTTCATGGCCCGTGCTCGCACTGCCCCGGTCTTCATCAACTCTCTCAACAGTCCCTACATCCCCAACCGTGCCCTCCGTTCTTCTAACCAAGCCCTCCGAAGTGTTCCGCGATTCCACAGATCCAAGACTGGAGGCACTCGTTTCTCCGTATTAGCCCCATGTTTCTGGAACAGTCTCCCACTGCCCATCAGATCAACCTCAGTCTACCCTCAGTTCCGCAAGGCCCTTAAGACCTTTTTATTTTCTCAAGCGTACTCCTGCTGACTTCCTCAGTAGAATTCCAACTCCTTCATCCGCCTACTTTAGCGCCAGGAAGCCGCCAGGTCACAGTGCGCTTTATCAAGAATTTTTAATTTCAATTTCAATTTCTCTTTGTTTTAGCTCTTGAGCCGTTTCTCTCCTCCATCCGCAATAACGCCTCTATTACTGGCTTTCCCTACGGTGATCATTAATTAAAACTTTCTGCATATGCAGATGATATCCTTCTGTTTATCTCAAATCGCGAAATTTCTATCCCCCTTTACTGTCTGAATTCACTGAATTCTCCCTTGTCTCAGGATACAAGATCAATTCCGATAAAACTGAAATTCTTCCATTGACCAACTATTGTCTTCCTCATCTTTTTTCCACAAATGGCTTTGCTTGGAACAATACGAATATCAAATATCTTGGTATTTGGTTTTCTAACTCTATTGTATTCTCCATTAAATTAAATATGTCCGCTGTTTTATTTCGAATCGACCAGTTGTTTCCCTCTTGGAATCCTCTTTTTCTTTCTTGGTGGGGTCGCCTTGATTCTATCAAGATGATGACTGCCCCTATTCTTATCTACATCCTCTCCATGCTGCCTGTTCATATTCCGGTCCTTTATTTCAAACGTATTGACTCCTCTCTTTCCAAATTCCTTTGGAAATATAAAAAATCTAGAATTTCTCTTGCAGCCCTTCATCTATCTAAATCGAACGGTGGAGTCCACTTCCCGGACTTCCGTCTCTACCACAAATCCTTCTCTTTACGTTAATCTGCTCGCTGGCTTTTGTCTGAACCTTCCCCTTTTTCTCCTCTTTGGCTTCGCATTGAACAGATCTTATTACAGCCCCTCTCTTTTGAGGAAGTTTTGCGATTTTCTACCAAATCTCCCTACACCTCCCCTCCTTTGTTTAAACACACCTTTTCTCCTTTGAAGCCCTTGGTCTTTCCGATACAAATGTCACGTGACTCTTTTCTACGTACACCTATCTGGTATAACTCTCTTCTTCTCTTGAATAACAGGCCTATTTGTTGGACGTATTGGAGGTAGAAAGGAATCATATGGGTTAATCACCTTTTTGATGGCGTGTCGCCTTGCTCCTTTCCCCAGTTTCAACTCCGATTCCGATGCCCTCGCTCTTTCCTACATAAATTTACTATACTTATGGGACTAATCCTTGATTGCTATTATTCTCTTCCTTCTTCCGCCTCATCAACCCCTCCATCTCACCTTCTTGTGATTCTTTCTACCCTTCCTAAAGCTTCTCTAATTTATAAATGTTATGCCTCTCCTAACCCAGATCGTGTCAAAACCAAATTGGAGCTTTCTTGGGAAAAAGATCTAGAATGTACTTTCCCCTTAGCTCTCTGGGATCAGCTTTGGTCCAGAACCTTAAAAATTTCTCGCTCTTTGTCTCTTACTCAATCTCTATTTTTTCTCTATCATAGATTGTACTTTACTCCCTCTTCTCTTTCTCGCTTTACGTCCTCTTCTGACTCTAATTATGGGACTTGTGGTACCTCTAATGCTGATCTTTTGCATATGTTCTTTCTCTGTCCTACTGTGTCTGTTTTCTGGAATAAAGTTTGGTCTTGCATTTCTCGCATTTTCACTCTTTCCATTCGATCCTCACAACATCTTCTCTTGTTGGGCTCTCTCTCTGACTCTTTAGTTTTACCTCCACACTCACAAGGACTTTTTGATTTAATGCTTGCACTTGCATTTCATCACATCTCTTCTAATTGGAAATCCTTTGTGAATGTCTCCATACAAGGTTGGTAGAACTCCCTATGTCACTTTCATAGACTTGATGTTGCCTTTGCCTCTTCCTGTAAACCAGTTCGTAATGTAAATCTTTATTGGTTACATCTTACCATCTACCTAGATCAATTGGCTCGCCAGAATCATATCAATGTTAATTCGGAGAATTTTAAACCCCCTTGAAGGACTATACTCTCTCCCGCTTGTTTTATATAATATTGTTTATAGTGTTTTCATATTGCATTAATCTCATACACTGTTCAATTTTTATTATTAATTGTACCATTTGTCTTTTTGCTGTTATTCTCTATAGATTTATCTTATTATAGCACTTCCTCACTTCCCCTTCCCTTCCCTCCCCTTCTATTCCCTTAGAAAACCTATAAAATGCTTTATATTTTTGTTGACATTGGCCATGCTATACTTTCAGAACTGTTATGTTCGCCTTATGTCTTATATTGTTCTTTAAATAAAGCTTTCAAACATAAAAAGACACCAGAGTGCACTAGCACCTTTTAATATATGTGCATGCTCATAGAGAAATATGGACCTTACCCAAGGGCAGTGTATAAGGTCTGACTCTACCATCTACAGAGTCTCTTCACACGTAGATCTCTCTATAGAGGTATAACAACATAGGCAAAGGACAACAAAAGTAAAACATAAACACACGCATTTCAGTAAGCTAAAAACCTGCAATGGATAGATATGTATACACCTACTCTCACGTGAATCACTGACTGTAATAATATGTAAAAAGCACTTTGCACGTGGAACAAAGGCAGGGTGAGCGGTGTAGCCAATGCGTGAATACAACTGCCTCAGCAGATAAAATAAGTTGTCAGCTGATAGCAGATGCCTGGAGCCGAAGCGTGAATCCAAACGTCTTAGTGCCCTCACCTGCAATGTATTTATATAACACTTCAAACAGTAAGAAAGTGAAACCACAGCACAAGAAAAATCCCACACCAATTTGGAAAACTAGATTACATTTTAGCAAATTATTTGAGACCAAACTGACAAAAATGTAATCAGTGGAACCAGAGTAATGAATTTCAAAATTTTAAAGTGAAGTCTGGCACCTAAAAGATCAAAGTGCCAGTACACTAGACTGATTCAATATCAAAAGATATGGCCAACAGTGATGGAGTGAGACCGGTTACAAGAAGTTAATTGGGGCTGGTCAGGGCTTACCTTCGTATTTGGAAGAAATTCTTAATTTTTTTCCTGAGAAGTTAAAGTTCAATGGGGAGAGGCAGTAGGTGATGCCTGAGTAGGCCTCGTCGTAGGGGAGTTACTGGTTCAAGTCACAGTGAAGATTTCTAAATTTGGACTTAGTCTCTTTTTTGGGAGTTGAAAATCTCCAGTGGGATGAAGCTGAAGGCTATAGCCAATGAGAGATCCACAAATCCTGACCCCCCTTAATGAAGGACCACTGAACAGGATTTTCTGATGCAGAGAAGAATGTGGTGGGAGCTGCAGCAAAGTTAGACCAACCGGCGATGAAATGTGGATGGATAGACAAGCAGAGAAGCTGGTCGTCTCTTGGTTCTCAGAGGACTTTTCTGTCAAACTTTTTTTAAGTCCCAAGTTTTGGGTTTTGACTATCTCGGCACCTTTAACACCAATATCTATGGTTCAGGACTAGGGAAGTTAGGACTCACTCCGGCTGTGTCCAGATACGGGCTCATGATGCTTGGAGGCTTTTCTGTCCCTGAGGCTCTCATCAGGATGCCAGCAAATTAGCCCTTGGAGTTCTGGGTTCAAGTGATGAAACAGTGCTCAAGCAGCCAAGCAGGCCTCTGAGGGTCATGGCAGGCTCCAGGCAGCAAAGCAGTTTTGTGGAGTAAACAGTGAGCCACAGCAGCAGGCAGTCCTCCGAGAGTCCTTCCACAGTACCAAAAAATGTACCGTTGATTGAATTTGAGTATCTGCTTTTTATGCGTTATGCATTCTTTGAAGTAGGAGACATTTCTAGAAAATTTCCCTTTGAAGCTTTGAATTGCTTGATGTTTGCTGCTTAACCTGCCCTGTCTCCAAGCTGGCTGCATAAAAAATAAAGGGGTGATAAGTCCTTTCTTTGAAGGCAGAGTGCAGCCTATTCAGTTGTAAATAGGGTTGTGCCCAGTTCCGCCACCACAATTCTGCCAATTGATGGCCCATTCAGACACATGTAATTTCTCTTGTGTGGCTGTCTTGGAGGAATAAATAAACACAAACTTCAAACTAGACCCAGTTATGTGATCTAGGAAACAGTCTACAGGCACCGAATATTGAGGGCAAGAAAATGCCAACATTTTTAAAAGTGGCATTTTCAAAATTGTAACTTACAACCCTACTATACCATTAAAAATAATTTTCAATTACAATTCCACAGACACCAAACAGAAAATGCTTACCTATTCCAATCAAACGGTAGTACTTATTAAATATAATAAGGCTGCCTAATCATTCCCTATGGGAAAAGTAGGCCTCACAGTATTGAAAAATGAATTTCGGCGTTTTTCACTACCTGGATATGTAAAAAGTAAAAGTAGATGCCAACCTTATTAACTACAATGCTCTCTGTCCTATGGGCTAACAAGGACCTACCTCAGGGGTAACATATATAATAAGAGGGGATTTTAAGGCTTGGCAGGAGGTTTATATTGCCAAGTTGAATGGGCAGTTTAAAACTGCATTCAGGCTTCAATGTCAGGTCTGGCACATGTTTTAAGGGGCTTCTTGTGTGGGTGGCACAATATGTGCTGCAGGCCAACTAGTAGCATGTAATTTACAGGCCATTGGCAAATGGTATACTACTTTACTAGGGACTTATAAGTAAATTAAATATGCCAATCAAGTAAGACAACTTTACCATGTTTTCTGGAGAGAGCACAAGTACTTTACCACTGGTTAGTAGTTCCAATATACCTATTATACATGTCTTTTCCTCTCTGTCTATTTTGGCTTCTAACCAGCCCCAGAAGCAGTTTTTAATTGAGTCATCTTCTTTTCTTTATCTATCTCGTCTCTGTTGTGTACTGCATAATTATTCCACTCTGGAATCCAGACACACATGTAATACTCAATCTCTACTACTATTTCAAATACTGATGTGCCTTCTTTTAGTATTTTCTGACCATCCCTAGGCTTACCCTCTCTCTTAGGTTTAGGTTTTGACAATACTTTGCCCATCCTTTCACTTTTATCACTTAAAACAACTCAACAAATCAAAACAATGCTGAAAATTAACCTGGCGAACAATAACCAACAACAGTTCTGCTCAGTCAAAGGGCACCCTACCCCAACACGGGTACACTGACAAACAGCTAATCAGAGCACTGTTGGTGATGACATCTCACCAAAGCTGCTTTGCTCCCCTAGCTGATCAGCCCAGTGGTTTCTCCGTAAAAAGGAAACAACTACAGAATCACATTAAACCTTTAAAGTCAATAAACCCTTGTGTGTTTAGTAATCTAGAAAGGGCAATTTAGGCAGCTTTTCATGAAAGGAACTCTCAACAATACAACACTTGATTTCAAACAAATTGAAGAAAGACAGAATTACGAATACGAAACAAGGTTCTATAAAAATTCACACAATCTTCAATACTATTAGTAGGAAAATCTCTGTTTAGCAAACATCACCCTCTTGGCTCACGTAATATATACCCTGTGCATTAAGAGTAATCACAGTAATATGAATTAATTTCACTACCTGCAAAGATAGAAATTCGTTAATACAGATCCCTATTGATGTGCAAGCAGTGCCTCAGACTACACACCACAATACAGCAGGATAATAACAATATTTCAAGATCTTGTATGTACGTTAAAAACTGATACCCAACTCTTTATTCAACAAAAATACATCAAAGGAGTTCACAGATTTGAATATTTGAGCACAGTGCAGTTACAGGCAACGGCAGACCCAGTGACCGCACTCCCCTGCTGTGTTCCCTTTGTGTTTGATTAAACAATAAATCCGGCTGGGTATGCACAAGCTACTCCAGCACCTGCCGCTGTTGAGTGCCAGCTGCGAAGCAGAGAATGGATGAACCCACGATATGGAGTAGTGCACCACCCATTACATAAAGATGATTTTTTATTACGTCATATAGTCTTGATTAGGTTGCTTGTCTTAATGAATCCTTATTTTCTTAAGAATCCAAATGCAGAAAATTGCCAACCAACGCGTTTAATTCACACGCAATGAACTTCTTCAGGACATAAAGTGATGTATGGTCCTGGGAGAGAATAAAGATGTACAGGATGGCTGTGTGGGCCTCCTTGATAAGGGGCAGCATACGATGAATCTGGTGTGAAAATATTCCAACATAAAAATGGTAGTCAACTCCCCAATTGAAGCTACAATGACATAACCAAAGAACTCACCATATAAACTAAAACTCATCATCACTAGCACTCATACTCACACTTTAAAATGTTTCCTATTCATATCTACACTCTAATTCACTCAGGACTGCTCAGTAGTACAGCTTGTCAAACCAAATGTGGATCCAGCATTGGAAAGTTGGTAAGACTCCAAATATTCTTTCTCCTATGTTTTAAGTGCTTAAGTCACAAATTTATTTGGGAACCCCCTTAAAGAGGAGGTGGACTAATGCAAACCATCCTCTGCTACCAAAACACTCCTCATGAAAAAACATGCTTTTGGCAGAATTCATGAACAAATATTGGGAGCATAAAGAAATTAGTTCAGGCCAAAAATAAGGTAAAAGTAACATGTTTTAATACGGAAAAATCTAAATACAGAGAAAATGTGCATGAAAACGCCATAAAGGCCAACATACAAAAATACAAAATAACAGAAAAAATTCTATTTAGGCAAGTCTAGACAAAACCATAAGAGTCAATCTTGTGAAGAGTACTGACAGTATCCAGATAGAAATTCTAAAGACAAATTAACAGAGTCTCAGGAGGAAAATGGGCGTCACCCCAAAATAAATATTAAAAAAATATTCAGGCGAAAGCCAGAAACTCAAAGGCTTTATAGACAAATCACACAAGCTAATAATAGATTCTTCAAATTCAGCATGGTATGATCATAGTCAGGTTCACATTGGCAGATCAGAAACATTTACAAAAATGTTTAAAAATGTGGTTTCAAAGTGGCAAAGGTATACACCCTGTTCAAGTAGGGAATCACACTCCTAGTCAGGGTAAGTCAGTTCCACAGCATAAATTAACCTGTACTCACCTTTGGTAGCTTGGCGCAGAGCAGACAGGCTTAACTTAGGAGGCACTGTGCAAAGTATTTCTGCAAGACAACACAAAATAACACAAGGAAACATTACAAAAAGACCCCACACCGGGTTAGAGAAATTGATATGATTTTTATAAATAACGCAAGACCAAACCACCAAAAATCAAAAAAGTAGAAGTAGAGATATGAATTTCTAATGATTAAATGTAAAATTAGGGCTTAGAAGCAATAAGCACCTATGTGGGTTATCTGTTCACGCTGTACAGGGGCAAACACAGGTTGACCGCGATAGAGCGTGGGCCAGATACAGGCACCATGCAAGGCCTGCTGAACAAAGTACCTTGATCCTGATCGCAACAGTGAGATGAGGGTGCAGCCAAGACATTTGTCGGAGTCGAACCCACAGTTGAGGTGATGAATTTGTTTTCTTCACACAGTGGTGGTGGTGCGCCGGTTCCAAAGACATTGTGCTGAGTCAAGAGTTGGTGGTTCCGTAGATGATGCGCAGGGTTTCTCCATGTGTTCGAGGGAAAGCATGGATCATTTCACATTGCAGTGGCAGAGATGCGTTGGTTCCGATGCACCAGTTCTTTAAGGTGATGCGCTGGTTCCAAGTGCGATGCACCAATTTTGCTCCCACAATAGTGACAATGCATCAGTTGTGCTACACGCAGACATGATATGTGTTGGTTCAACTGGATCAAGCACCTGAGTCCACTTCCAAGGGATGAGGCACTGGAGCAGGTTGTGAGACTTTGATATCCCAAAGTCTCAAAAACAGGAGGCAATCCAACAAGCCCTCGGAGATCACTCTAGGTTCAAGACAGAGTCCAGCTCTTTCTCAGCAGAATTAGAGGGCAGCAGGCAGCAGGGCAGCACAGCAGAACAGCAGGTCTACCAGAACAGAAGCCAAGCAGAGTGACAGTCCTTCTGACAAAGTTTCTTTACAGGTTCACAAGTGTCCGATGAGGTGGGGTCAGAGACCCAGTACTACTACCCAGTTGTATGTACCTCTGAGGTGGGGTGACTTCAAAAAATGGCTCCAGACTCGCTAAAGGGCGGTAATCAGCCCTTTGTGTGGGGACAGTACACTGCTTATTCAGGTGTAAGTGTGAGCTCCTCTCTCCCATCTTGCCAAGAATGAGCCATCAGGATGTAGATGAGCACTCAAACACACCTAACCTTCCTTTGTGTGTGGCTGTCTAAAGGAAATGCAAATATATTGATCAATACCATTTAAATGATGTTCAATATGATAGAGCTACTCTTCACAATCAGAAATTACAGCTTAAAAGTTTAATAAGGAATTCCAAATGTTAACCTATGAGAGGAGAAGGCCTCACAGGAGATACACATAAATGTAGGTGTTTTTCTTTAATAGGAAATGCAAAACTTGAAAGTACATGCCAAACCTTTTACTTACACAACACCTTTTACTTACATAACACTCTGTCCTATGGGCTCTATAGGAACTACATTAGGGGTAATGTGAGTATAAGAAAAGGGGTGTTTAAGGTTTGGAAAGGGGGTTTAAATGCCAAATTAACTTGGGAGTAAAACTGAACATACAGGCTCCCTCCCTTGAGACATGTTTAAAGAGCTCCTTGTGTGTGTGGTACATTCAGTGCTACAGGCATTTATTTGGCAGGGACTGGGCACAGGTAGTGCACTCTTCTAGGGGCTTACAGATAAATTCAATATCTCAGTTGTGGATAAACCAATGTTACAATATTTAGGTGAGAAGCACATGCACTTTAGCACAGGTCAGCAGTGGTAAAGTGCTTAGATTCCTAAGGGCAACCAAAGGAATCAGCAAAAAGAAGAGATAAGCAGGCAAAATGCTTGGGGGAAGATCACCCTAAGGCTGACTGGCCTAAAGATATATATATATATATATATATATATATTTATTTTTTTATTGAGCAGAGCTTTCAGAGAACACATTCCATATTGCTACAATACAAAAATCCATCTTTAACATATCTTATTTCACAGCTTATAAAACAAAGTACAAGAAATTTCAAATAATTCTACAAGATATTTCCAATTCCGCAAACAATTTTTGGTTGCCCCAGTTCATTTAGCGTAAGCTTCTTTGAATTTTTTAGTACGTAGCATTTTATTTAACCATTTCTCAAAGACAGTTATTTCCTGTGATCTCCCGTTTTATAAAAATAAGGAACAAGCAACCAGCATAGAGATAGCAAGAGAAGACACCTCAGGTTTAGATAATAAAAACTCCCTAGTGGTAATCGCAAACAGGACTGCTTCTGCTATTGGATCAAATGGTTTTTGAATCACTAAAATATCCAAATATTTTCTCCGAAAATTCTCTTAATTTAGGACACGAGCAAAATATATACCTCCAGCCCCCTTCATATGGGGTGCAACAGCAAAAACACCTATTTTCCACCTCCAGATACATTTTACTTAGTACGGCTGGTGTATAATAATAAGCCATCCAGTGTGAAAGAAAAGCCATTCTTTTATAATTAATTGCTCCGAGAGTCTTGTTTGTTGAGGTAGATATTTTGAACCATTCTTTGAGGGGAAAAACACATTGAGTCTCAGAAGCAACTTTTTCCAAATGCTTCAACACCAAAGGAGATTTGTCTTGTGTTCGCATTAAACGATACCAATTACCAACCCCACTCAAATTGGAGGCAAACAAAACGATAGCAGCCCTTGAGGGGGAATTGTTAAGTAACAACTTATGTTTCTTAAAAAAATGAACAATTTGAATAAATTCAAAGCATGTGGGCTTATTACTCCCATTGCATCTGGCCTGAACTTATTCCCACGGAATCATCCTCCCCTGAATAATAAACTGGTTAACTACCCCTAGACCGACATCCTGCCAAGTTTTCAACTGAGCCGGATGAAAAAGGAAGCCCAACTCTCTACATTCATGAAGCTTTAAGGAATAAAACCCGGCAAATCCGATCTGTTTAAAAGCGGAGCGATGTCGGTTTGAAAAATCCCAAAGTGTTTTATACCTTGTTTTTTTTGGAAGTTTGGCAGTTTTCAGAAATGTGGGGATTTGAGTTCCTGCTTCTTGGATCATCTTGTTAATAAAGAAAATATAAATACGTTCAGTTTTGGATAATAAGCATGCTGTGTAGTCCAGAAATACAGATTCATAATATAAATGAATATTCGGCAGTGCTAAGCCACCCAATTGAGAATCTAATTGTAACACTGGGAATTTAACTCTGGCGGCCTTTTTGTTCCAAATAAAAGATCTAAACATCGAATCAATTCCTTTAAAATAGCTAAGATTCATTTTGATTGGTATATTGGAAAAAAGATATATCAGTAAAGGTAGTATAGACATCTTAATGAGCGTCACTCGACCTATCAAAGTTAACGGAAGGCTAGCCCATTTTTCAAGTAGTTTCTGGATTTTAATAATGGTAGACTCATAATTTAGTTTCACCAACTGTCCATATTGGCTGCAACATAGATCCCCAGATATCGTATTGGATCTGTTTTTAAAGCCTGCTGTTTCAAACTCTTTAGCAAAAACTCTACCCCTGTATTTAAAGTTATAATCTCGGTTTTACTGTGATTGATTTTATACCCCCCTACTGATTTGTATTTTGTAAATTCCGCCAAAATCAGTTCTATATTTAATTTATCGGGAGACAGGTACAAAATGGCATCATCAGCGAAGAGTTTTAATTTAGACATACCGCTACTCGGAGCTTTAATACTGTGATTAGCTCGTATTTTAACTGCTAATGGTTCTATAAATAAGTAAACAACAGGGGTGAGAGGGGGCAGCCTTGCCTAGTCCCCCAGTTAATATTGACTGACCCTATTTGCTCACCATGAATTTCTAACTGAGACTGCCCCCCTTGGTAAATATTTTGCAACATTGAAATAACTTGACCCGGAATCCCAAACCTTTGAAGCCCGAAAAATAAAGCGTCCCAATTAACTAAATCAAAGGCTTTTTCAGCATCCACCCTCATTATGCAGGCTTATGTCTTATTAATGTTAAAATATTCAAGAGCTTGTATCAAGTGGCCTGTATTTGAAGACATAGTACACCCGGCAACAAAGCCTGTTTGACCAGTATGAATTACATCCTTTGCCACAGGAGTGAAACGCAGTGCCCAGATCTTCATCATAATTTTATAGTCACCGTTCAAGAGGCTAATCGGTCTAACTTAATTGGCATTATTTGATGGTTTACCCATTTTTTATAAAGCTGACTACGATCGCCCTCTTGAACTCTGAAGGCACCAAGCCACCAGCCTTGATACTATTAAAAAGTTTCTTGAGGAATAGGGTCACCTCTTTAACAAACGTTTTGTAAAATTTGATGGAAATACCATCTTCCCCACAAGCTTTTGCCCCAGCCAATGATTTTATCATTGCCGTGATCTCAGGTCCGGTAATTTCTTTTAATAGCTGGGTGACTGGATTCTGTGATATTGTAGGTAGCGGTACTTCGGTAAAATATTCATGAATTGCTTCCGTACTAGTAGAATATTTTGTAGTATATAATTGTTGGTAGTGTTCAACAAAAACCTGGGCAATATCACCTCTTTCAGTTACCAAAAGATTAGTTTTAGAGTCAACTATTTCCAGAATACAAGCTGATTCCTCTCGAGACTTTGTTGACCAAGCCAACATTTTCCCCACCATTTGGCTCTCTTCGTAAACCTTATGTTGGTAAGTCTGGGAACTGTTAATCTCTTCAAGAATGAAATAATCTCTCAATGTCTTTTTTGCCTCTTCCCACTGCGCCCGTGATGAGGAAGTTGACCATTTTGCAGCGTATTCAAGAGATCGCTGAAATTCTACAATTTTTTCTGTTCGCACCCTAGCTTTCCCTGCTGATGCAGCTATCATCTGCCCTCTGGCTGCAGCTTTAAAGCCACCCAAACAGAAAAAATATCTGCCGTTCCTTCATTAATATTAAAATATTCTACAATCCACCCCCTAAACTGCTCAAGCCAGATAAGATCTTGAAGAAGAAGACGGTCCATCTGTCACCTGGACCTACTCCTTTTCTGCATCCCAATTTCTATGTCGCCCTGAACATAAGAGTGATCAGAGAAGGCATTTGCACCAATTACTGCAGCTCTGAGGACCAATGAGCAGGAAATTAATTAAAAATCCATTCCAGAGGCCTTCTGATATTGGTGGGAGCGACAAGTGTGTTCCAGAGCTCTGGTTTAACAAACGCGATGAGTTGATTAAATGAAGGGCTTGAATCGTGGCGTCTAGAACTTTTTTTTGTCTTGGGTTTAAGTTGCTTCTTATTTATGTTGGAAGTATCGGTTTTAAGATCCTGTGTAAAATTAAAATCTCCCCCTAATACGATTTGACCAGGGACCCCATCAAAAGCTTATGAATGGTCAGTAATGTGGATGCCTCATCTACTATAGGCCCGTAGTAGTTGATCAAATTTAAAACCTGATTGATAATTTTGACCTGGACCCAGATCCACCTCACTTGGGGATCCCATTGTACTTGTAAAAATTCCGAATCTAGTTCACGTGACTGCTGCCCACCGCTAGAGTACTGGAGAAAAATTCTGGTATAAATATTTTGGTGAATTGTTTTTTAAATGAGTTTCTTGGATAAAAAGAATTTGAGGTTTTAACGTAACCAGCCACCAGATTAAACCTCCATACTACTGTGTATGCAATATCCCATTAACATTTAACGAAACTATCTGACAATTTCTAGTTGTGCTCATTTCGCCGCTAGAGAATAACAATCATTACATTCAAAATTCAAAATGTCAAAATGTCTACTCAATATTTGATTCCTCTGTTTGCTACTGCTCTTTTTTCTTGATCCCCCTAACAACCACCCACCCCAATGCCAAGGGCTCCCAGCCCAAGGCATTCACCTCCTCTGGAATATTTGTCCTGCCCCGCTATTTACATTGCCCCCTCCCTAAGCTAACTAAGTGGTGCCTTGGTACTGTACCTGAATTGACCTACCCCCCCACTCACAGTGGAGCTGGAAAAAAAAAAGAATACAGGAGAAAAACACATCTAAGAGCACTTCCCTACTGAAATCACTTTCAACAATCCTGAGCTTCCTCAATTCTTGTGCACATATGAAGCTTTCCCTGCACTAGAACTTTCAGTTTGGACTGCTGCTCAATGGAGGCGTGGGCTCCGTGAGCTTTAAAAAGATATTTAAATTTTACAAATTTCTTGCGTCTACGTGCAGCAGCGACAGACATGTCTGAAAAAATTTTGTATTTAGTCCCATCGTTAATGTCGAATTGCCTAAACTGAATTGCTTTAGTCAATATCTTTTCTTTGATGCGAAAGTCCGCCAAATTAACCACGATTTGTCGAGGGAACTTCATATTAGGTGGAAGATGAACTGGTACACGATGTGCCCTGGTTACTGTTAAATCTCTCAAGAACTCCTGAATCACTTTTTCTCCACCCTTTGCAGCGTATGGGCTCCATCAGACCCTTCCGGGACCCCCATGATAAGCAGGTTAGCTTGGCATGAATGATTCTCAAGTTCTTCAATTTTGTTTTCCAAGCTAATTTTGTCAAGAGCTGCAGATTTTACTTGCTGTAACATAGCATTCATTTGGTCCTCAAGGTGTGATATTCTGGATTCTGCTTCCTGAATTCTGATGGGAAAGCTTGCCACCGCCTCTTCAATTTTTCCCAAATGACTATGGAGCGCTGCTGTGTCCACTTCTTGAGACTTCTTGATGTCACGGATTTCTTCTAGTATTAAATTGAGCATGATCTTGATATCAAACTGGCGTGTATTAGTAATTTAAATTTGAATTTCTACATCAAGTTCCCTCGTTCTTGGAAGCCCCCAATTCTGCCATTTAGCGCTGGTGACTCCGTTCGCTTTGTACTGTCTTTGTCTTGAATGCTGACCTTGGTTGTAGCAGGTGGAGCAGGTGGGGCTGAAACCTTGATCTAAATTATTGGGGAATCTGTTATCTGTGTCGGAGTCAGAGGGCACACCATGGAGATCCGAGTGACTGAGCAGCCACAGCTTGTGGACTAGTTTGAGTAGAAGTGAGGCCGCTTTTATGCAACACTAAATCTCTAATTGTGGAAAATTGTTTTGGCCCTTCAGTAGGGAGAGAAGCTGGAAATGGAGATTGAGGAAACAGTTGATTAGACGGTTGATCAGGTAATGATACTATATTTTTTGCGAATTCAGCAGTTGTAGCGCCTGATACAATTTGGGTTGACTTCAAAGCAACTTGAGGGGATAGAGGTAGCATGTTCTTTTTAACAAAGAGCGGGAAATCTCTGGAATTGTTGACCTCTTGCTTTTTCCCAGACACGAGATTCTCTAATCCAGTGTTTTGTTGCTTGATTTTTTTCCCCGACTCTGTTGTCTCTGTGGTCTCTATTAAACTAGTCTTGTTTAAGTCCTCAACCATTTGCTGATTATCAGAAATACCCATCTCGTAACCTTCATAGCTGAAGCCAAGCTCATCGTGAGAGACGTTATTTCCTGCTTTTGCCACTGCCTGGGTGAATTTGAGTTGCATCAATCGTTTTTTTGTCTTAGCAGCTGCAGTATTCAATTTAGCAGCTGCGGCTGCCAACTTTAAATGTTTCCTAATTTTTTACAATGTTCCACTGTATTTAAGCCTTTAAGCAGCCATCTTCACCTTTAGCATTAATGTCTTTAATAGTAATTGCAATAGTATTTGCAGAAAACGTACTGGGACTTTAGCCTTGCGTTTTGCAAAGGGCTGAAGAACAAAAAAGAGAGCAAAAGGAAAAAAGCTGCTCACCCAGATCTGCCTCGGCTCCGCTCTTCAAACCATAGAGAGCACTCTCCTTGAGCCGTTAGGAAGCAATGTCTTTCATTTTTTAGACAAAGCTCTGCCCCACTCCGCTTGAGTAAGCATATCAGTTGATGGAACCGCTCCAAGCGGTTGCAGGATACAATGTATCTCGTTATGCGATGAGACACCACTGAGGCCCTTTACCTTGCCGCTTTGCTCTGCTACAATCGAATAGAGGCATCTTCTAATAGAGGCACTCTAGTACGCCTCTGCAGGTCAACTGCTTCCATGCTCCCGTGCTTCCTGCCGACTGGAAAAGCTCAAAGAAACAAGAAACAACTGAACATCTTTATCCTGTGATGCCTTAGCTCTCGCCAACCGGCACTGCAACTGGGACTGCTAGCTCCTTCCCCGTTCAGCCACTCAAGCCTGAGGCAAGTCGTTGCACAGCGTTCTCCATACGTTCACCTCTGCTCACCTCCGAAAATCAGAATGTTCCATTGCTGTGGGGAGGGGCAAACGGACACCAGGGCTCGGCGAAGGAGGGGTTTTCCTCCATAGCCTACTTCCGGCCGATGTGAGTCCTGGCATTAAGATATTAACACTAATCCATTTCTTAAGGTAAGAGAATTCTTCCATTTTGTCTTTCAGCAAACATTCTCCAGAGAGGATCAACACAAAGTGAAACATCCCTCTATCAATGGCTCATCCATTTTACACATCCACATCAACACTTCCAACAGAAGTCCTAGAAAATGATACTTTAGGTACACGGTGAAACAGTTTGTCATTCAATTAGTATTCTGCATTAACAAGGGAATAAACAACTTTACAGTGGAACACTAATGATATAGGGAATGAACAGGAGCAGGCTGAACACAGCATCAGAAACTCCATTCATATTAGAAATAATGGCATTTAATGCAAATATATGGCATAAATAATTGTCTCATTATCTACTTTTCTATGACTTAGGTACTTATTTGCTTAATTATTAATTCATCAGTTATGTCACTATGCAATAGAAAAAACATGAATTATAGGAAATAATTTTCTCACCAATTTGCAAATTTTTCATATTTTCAAAAATGCTGCTGCAACCCCCCTCTGAATAGTTTTATATAATAATCATTAAACAAAAAATACCTTCATTAATCAGCCATCAACTTTTTGATGTCTTCGTCTTCTTGTTCAGACAAAAATTCTTCTCCATCTGTTTTATCTGATGATATACTTGATCCCGGTAGTCATCAAACACAGAATAATTCTCACACTATTGAGATGAACTTCATGAACTATTGTGGTGCTACTGTGTACCTCAGCAACAGAAATGTTTCAGCATTTGATCTTCCACTGTCTCTGGAAGAACTCAATGTGGATAAAGCTCATTCTGACACTTCCTTTCAAGTCCTCATTGACATAATTTCTGGAGAGTATTATTTGCAGCACTTCATTATATTGCTGTACGAGGTCAGTGATTTCTGCCACCTTAGTGAATATTTGTCCTCAGTCTCCACCCCTTGGTCTGCCAGTTTTCCCTTATCTGCTTGAATTAGCGATAAGATGATGACCATTGTGTCTATCTTGGCATCTAATGAGGCCAACTGACCTCAGTGACCAAAAAGATATGATCAAATATATTCAATACCCACCCATCTTGTAAGTAGATATGTCCCCTGCAAATTGGGTGGCCCCGAGATGAGCTTTGCCCCAGAGAAATGGGTCTGAGTACTTCCTTTCTACCTCTCCAGACTCTCAATGTGCCAAATGATATCCGTAGTTCAATGCTCCTTTTAGGGGGAAGAAGTGCAGGAGTAACATTTATTTGCATTCTTGGCCTTCAGGCCTCATCAGTTCGTAGTCCCTGTTGATGACCCGAGTTGAGTGACCCATTCATATCCTTCACATATTGCTCAATCCAGGCCTAGGATATTCCAAAGGGGTCAACTCTTAACTTGATCCCTTGTCACTTCTCTGCATTCATCACATTAAATGACAATGATAAAGTTGCCTGCATTGCAACCATATAATATTAATACGTATTGCCAGCATTGTGGTTCCTCCAAGGGATGCAGCACATTTAAAGGCCTCATCCAGGTCAGACTTTACATCCGGCTTTCTCACAAGACTCTCCCAATCTTTCTCTTTATCTGCCCTTTTTCCCTCTGCATGAATGTTGCACCTCTGCAGTGCTACGTCATGCTCGGGCTTTCGGGGAACCCTCAGTGGGCCACCGCTGTCTCCTGCTTCAGGACACCTTATCTTCAGCAATGTCACATTCTAGAGGAGGTCATTCTCTTCTTCCAGCACCACTTCTTTGCACAGTCATTGCAGCCCCAACAAACCTTTAGAGGGTGAGCCATTTTTGGGGGATGAGGCCAATGCCAGGAGCATCCATTCAATACCAGGAGCGGAACATCACACATATCTGGGTTCACTGCTAGACTGGGTAGTCGAACATGTTACTGCACCTCACCCTCATCTCGATGAGACCCTCAGTGGGCTGTTTCACAGTCACTATTTTTTTGCATGGGCACAATTTTAGCAGAGTACCAAAGTCTGCACTTGCATTCAGAATCCTTAATGTTCTGTCAGTGCTATTGAATGCATACATCGACCATCAGGGTAGATGGTTGTTTAATCTATTAATTTCATCCAAATATAGGGATTAGGGCAGAGAGCATTGAGCTCACATCTCACCAACCATGTTGCTGGCCACACCCACCTGTGAACACAAACTATGCTTCTTCATAGATGTACTCTAAGCTTTAGGACCTAGAAGTTAGGATCAGGAATCCTAGTCAAGAATAAAGGGTAGGAGGAACAGAACACCTTAGAAGCAGACATTGTGTTACAACAGTACTAGTAACAGTCATTTTCCACTAACTCTCCTCCCACTTAGAAGCAAGGTTCTCCACTACACTACTAAATATGAGAGGAGAGTTAATTATCCACAAGAACCACAGCATGACTTGATTCTCATAGAGTTGTCACTGGCATTCTACACCATTATGCACTAAATAGTTTTTAACAGTTTGAAACACTCAGTGGAGCAGTGCTGTCTAGGGTTTCTCCTTTCCTAATTATCACAACCACCAGTTTAAAGTGGATCCATTGTTGTTCAGATCTACAAGCATGACATATGGAGTGTCTGAAGGTTCTACTTTACCGTCAATGCTATTCAGCATTTTTATTTCACCATGATCCCCAATTCCTATTCTACTATATGCATGAGAATAGAATGCAATTCCACTTACAGCTAGATGACGAATGCATCAATTTATATAACGCATCACTCTGCTTCTCCTATATATACTATTTAATGCAAAAACATTGGCTTGATATGCTCTGCCCACTCATACTGCCAGCAGATGGCTCATGAAAGCTCACCTAATCCCTCTTGTTTGTGAATGTGTGGGATGAATTCTCAAAGTCTAACTGTCATCCACACTCAGTTTGTTTGACCCAAGACAGGCTGCAGGCAAAAATACCAGGAAAATGCCACCTTTCGAAAGGTGGCATTTTCAAAATTGTAATGAATAATACAACTTTATCATTAAGGAGGATTTAGCATTACAATTTCATAGATATCAAACATGATATATCTACTTGCTCCCAAATGGAAATTAAAGCTTATTAAAAGTAATATGGAATCCCAGTGCTATACTATGAGAATTCAGAAGTATTTCATTACCAGGACATGAACATTTTATTTACATAGCACCTAACCCTATGGAATACCTAGGGCCTACCCTAGGGGTAACATATGTAATAAAAGGGGAGTTTAAGGCTTGGCAAGGGAGTTTTATTGCTGAGTCAACATGGCAGTTTAAAATTGCATTCAGGCTGCAGTGGAAGGCCTGGGTCAAGTTTTAAGGTGCTACATGAATGGGTGGCACAATAAGTCCTGCAGATCCAGTGGTAGCATTTACGTTACAGTCCCTGGGCATATGGTATTCCACTCTATAAAAGAGTTATGAGTAAATATAATAATGTAATTGGGTATATGTCAATTTAACCATGTTTTAGGGGAGTGAGCAGAAGCACTTTAGCACTGGTCGGCAGTGGTAAAGTGCACAAAGTCGTAAGGCCAACAAAAAGAAGTTCTGCAACATGGAGAAGGAGAGGTAAAGCATTTGGGGGAAGACCATCCTTAGGCTGACAGGTCTAATGATTTACTACTAATGATAACTACTAAGAATGCAGACCTCTTGACAATATTGTGGGATAACAAATACTAAAAACTTTAAATGCATTACCAGTAAAGAAATAGTAGGTGATTAATGCTTTATCCTGAACTGGAAATATGTTCTTGATTACTATGAATATATTCGCTTGTGTTCTCTTTTATCTAGAAAATAGGATTTAGGATCCCAGTACATTTTTCCACTGATAAAACAGACAATCCTTTTGCATTGCTTATTAACACCAAGAATACAATGCCATACGTTATGGCAAATGGAATTGAACATTGACTGGGCCCTTAAAATCTCAAATCATATTACTCAAAGGATATCATTTAAAACATATGAATTGTTCATATACTCTTCTCTTGTAAAATTTACTCTTCTTAGTATATGCATTCTTGAAAATTTCAGATCTGTATTTTTTTTATTATTAGTTTAATAAAAAAAATCAGCAGTTAAATATTTTTCACATGAAAATGAATACAACAGCAAATTATCAGTCATCTTTACTAATGTGTAAATTGACTTTTTTTTAACTTTTTCTTTTCGAGGTGCACTTTTTGTTCATCAAAACGGGACTGATGAAAGTCGAATGCAGCGGTGCTGTCGATGAATTTTCTCAAGGTTTATCGGAAGTGTAGATTGCCTTGCAAAAAACATTATGTAACTTAGTCCTTATATCAAAGGTCGAAATAGCTTCCTTGGGAATTTTTCAATTCAAATATGAAATTAAATTTTGGAAGTACGTTTGAGACAGTATGCAATTCTGATTAACAAAATCACAACAAAGGGCCAAACCCAAAAAATATGATTTTAATTTGGAATGTCTGTAAGGCCATGTTACCACCAGACCTAGGAATGCAATATGAATATGCGAAAAATCCTAAAAAACATTTCCAAATTATGTAGATGTTACAAATAAGTATCTGTAGCATGTACCAAAGAGTTTTTACTTCTGCCTTCTCAGTTCCTGGACTTTCACTGTGATTGAGCCTCACTACCTGAGTCTCATTGTAAATTCATGATAATTGGACTGAGTGTGCTAACCACCCTTGTCTGCCTTTTAAATTAAAACCATAAATGCATACCTAGAGTAAGAGGCTCTCGGCTGTTTACACCTAAATGTGTGAGCACATGTTTTGGCGCACGTATGAAGGTTGGGCATGTGAGACTGCTATTGTGTGCAACCCGGTATCTGTGTTCAGGTAGCCTTTTGCAGAACCGACTCCTCAGGGATTTGGAGCTGGTCTAGGGAAGACCTATAATGTGAGTGGGAATTCATTGTGTAGGTCTATAGACTTAATGAAGGTATGTGGTGCCTACACTCTATACATGTTACATGTGAAATCTGCCCTAACAAATTGTTTCATGTGACTTATGCCTGCATGGACCATCAAGGTAGCAATCTGGTAATAATCATGTACCCTGAGTGTGAATACACAGTTCTCAGCATACCACATACACACCTTATGCAACCCATTAATATTTACTATAGTTTTCTGGCCCAGGTCAGAATCAGATTCTAGGTCTTTGCCCTCCTACCAGGTCAATGTTAATTACTCTGCTCCCTGGCAGAGGGAATGGAATCTTCCCCACACAATAGAGCCATTAATAGTACTTGGCCAATCTGATGTGATAATGAATTTGTCACTCAGCACCTGAGCTGGGAAAACCCGCACCCAGTAGAACACAGAAGACCCATACCTCTGGATTCAACACAGGAACTGTTCGTCATTGAAATGTTAGTGGGAAGGGATCAGGTAGTTGTGTCATCAAGGAGCAGAGCTGATGCTTTCATGGGAGCTCTTCCTCAGACAACTTGAAGTCATCACATTGGTATACCCCAGAATGATGTGTTGGAGGATTGGGACTGGGTTGGAAGGATGATGAGGCATCCTAGTATTTGCTAGGGGCTCATGGCTTTTAGAACTTTCAGCTTCACGTAAAAGCCCCTGCACAGGGGATAGTTGAGAAGACCCTGGATCAAGGAGTGACACCAACAAAAGGATAACCAACTGGAAGCAGAATCCACCTGATGCACTGCAAGAATGAACTGTTGAGCCTTGACTCCAGCTGACTCCCAGGATTACAATGGTTCTCCCGATGGCCAGTGCCGCTGGCCCCTTATGCCTCCTGAGGAACAGTTGGAAAAATGAACCTGCTGGGATATTCTGGATGATTCCCCTGGACCTAATGTGGACTGGGCTTTGACTCTGCTAACCCATGTGTGCTTTGCAAGAAGCAAGGAGACTCTATGACATGATGAGTGTGGCAGGGAGGGTGTTTTCCAGGCTTGTTGCAGAGTGGCTGCACAAGATACCCCTAGTAGCAGGAAAAGAGCACCTGGAGCCAAACACAGTTTAGATCCAGTACAGGACACTATAAAACACAGCTTTCTATGAAATGCACCCATTCAGAGGTCATGAGGCCCAAACACAATGCTCCTGGTGGCTCAGGCTGCCCACCAGGAGCCACATGAGCCCAGAATCAAGTACATTTGTCTAACGGCCCAGAGATATGACTGTATAAAGCTGGTCCACCTTCAGGTCGGGGCTGGGAGGAGCACAAAGTGAATTGCGCTAACGAGGTTTCTTAAATATTCCTCTGGGTAGGCCAGGACCCAGAGGGTCAGTGAAAACATCAGGTATTTTTAGGTATTTTTAATAGGGAGTGGATGTGCATGGGAATCCCTCCCCATATACAGGTCTCCTGCCAATCTTCACAGAACCATATCAAGTGAAAGAGCCCATTACCAGAGTCCAAGAGGAGAGCTGGATCGTGGTGTTCTCCGTCCCATGCCAATGCTTGGAGGGGCACGTCATACCAATCACATCTCTCCAAGCCCTTGAGAAGCACAGGCATGGGAGAGTGCACAGTTACCACCCACAGGCTGGAGCAGAGGTTGAGCTTGCTCCTGCTCTGGCAGGAGTAGACAAAAAGATGTCAGCTCCCAACCACTGTCTAGGACGTAGGTGCATGTGGGGGAGATGGTGGGGCCATAAGGGGCATCAAGGCTCACCTGCAGCCCCCAATGACCCTTCCTGCTCCTGGGCTTCCCAGGTGGGACCAAGACCTGCAGAAAAAAGAAAATGAACATGGTGCAAGGCTGCAGTATCTAAGCAGGAAAGCATCTTTTCCCATTCATTAAATATTTTCTCCTCTGGGCAAGGAGCATCTCATAATGCATTAGGAAGGGGTAAAAATGTATCGTTTGGCTTCCGAAGTGCCCCCAGAAAGTCAGATGTACCACCAACAATGTTGGAGGATGTTTTAGGAGCTGACAATGGAATGGAGCCCCACCCAAATATGCTACACAACAAGTCAGCCTGAAAATTATGACCTCGGGCGAGGCTCAACATCTATTTAAAGCAGTCCCTAAGCTAAAGCTTTTTTGTTTGGGCTCTGGAGTGAGTGGACTCTTTGTGTTTGGTCCTCTGACTGCAGTGGCAGTCTAATAGTAGTAAAGGAAAGACTCCGACATACATGTTTTTAATTTATAATGCTTTCTTGATAATGTTGGTGATGAACAGTACAATGTTTACCATTATAATCAATGCATTTGAATATTGGTTACTGTCTCCATTGATTTTAATGGTGATGCAGTGTTGAAACATGACATGTGGCTGATGTTACTAATGTGATTACACCTGACAGACTGCCTTATGTCTAACACCCACATATATTTGTATGTTGCTTCTGGTATAGATGGGGAATATTGTGATTATAAGGTTCAGGACCCACTAAGGGTGTAAGGAGAGTGTCATCACAATGTATTTCCATCTACCTAAATGCACATGTTTGCAATTTAGTGCATAGTATGTAGTTGTGTGTAAAATATACATAGTTTTCATTATTAAAAGAAAACATACTGACTAGACAGTGATTTATTTAGTAGTGTTGTTACGTTCCAGTGAGTTGGTGTGCTTCTCTGAGAAGTCTTTGGACTGCTCTGCGTTGCTCTCCTGTGAGTCAAGTGATACAATGTCGTGGTTGGTTCCTAGGAAAATACAATTGCAGACTTATTATTTGTGAAGTATTCACATGTTTTACAACACATAACCTAATTTCTTACACCCTACTTGTGTATTTTTGCACCCAGAACAAAAAGATGTCTTGTGAAGGTTGTGTGGGGGGACAGGGTATGTGGATAGGGCAGGAGAAGGTGTACATGATCTTCCCATTGTCCACTTTTGTTGTCAGCACTAAATGTAGCTTATCAAAAATATATAAGACCTTTTAGAGGAGAGGGTAGGAACAGCACATTCAGGGATGGTTTCTCTTCTTTCAGCCCGAATAGTAAATGATTGTTATAGTAGGCTATTTATATGTTTTAACAATTTTATTAACAATTTAGGAGATACGTTTAGATGGTTTTACAAGTTCAACAACAGATGGAAATGTTTGCCATCTATTATTAAGGTTTACTTTAACCACGTTGTATTAAGTACATTTTATTCTTGTATGGTGGTCTGGTTTTTCTTGAAGATGCAGAGTGTACGTTTTAAATGTTGCTTATATGTTTACAGCTGAAGGAATGCAACATTACTCTAACAAACGCCAACATCGGTGATTGCTGATTCATTTACATGGGATTTATTTTTTAACAGCCATCAGTATTGCTGAGCTATCTAACTGTGAAGAACTAGATGCCATTGTTAAATCCCTGCTCCTGACACTCTAAACTCTTAAGTAAATGTGCATGTTCACATAATAGTCATTAATTTTTATTCCCAGTACCTAACAATATTAAATGCAAGAGTAGTAAAGGGCATAATTGATCATTAGTGGCATATTGATGTGCACACAGCAATGTCAATTAAACATCAGTTTTGGGTGGGCTATGGGGTAAATGAATACAACCCACAGGGTGGAAAAACTATTACACTACTGAAATGAATATTGTAGGCAATGCTTTTTAGGTCGAGCATTCGAGACCTCTTGTATATACTTTAGTATATACTTATATTTGTATGTACTTTGTGGGTTCTGGAGATCAGCCCTGGGACTTGTCTGCTTCCACTCATGGACTTTCTTTCTGTTCAACTACCTCTATTTATCTGTCTTTATAGAAAGCGACCAGTAGAGGACATTAAAATACCATCAGTTTTGGGTGGGCTAAGGGGTAAATGAATACAACCCACAGGGTGAAAAACTATTACACTACTGAAATGAATATTGTAGGCAATGCTTTTTAGGTCGACCATTCGAGACCTCTTGTATATACTTTAGTATATACTTATATTTGTATGTACTTTGTGGGTTCTGGAGATCAGCCCTGGGACTTGTCTGCTTCCACTCATGGACTTTCTTTCTGTTCAACTACCTCTATTTATCTGTCTTTATAGAAAGCGACCAGTAGAGGACATTAAAATACCAGAATCACTTTAACATTGTCTAGATTCCAGTTAGCAAACATTGTCTACCACGAGCACCCATAGACAATAATATTTTTTCAAATCTTGTATTTTCAGTGATATGACCACCGAAGACCCTGATTTTATATTAAAAACAGAGCTTTGGACTATACCATTTCCCACTGAAAGGCAATATTTTTCTCCATGTGTTCCCATACCAGGTGTGTCATGCAGTTTGGTGCTTGCTTACCCTCCATGTTAAAGATCAGTAGATGTTTCAGCCCCCAGGTTAATGTGCTGCATAGCTAAATACATATAAGTTCCCAAAGGCAAGGCTAATTGCATTGCAAATGCTTGTTTAATTACTTTTGTCAATCCTGATTTTTAATGCCCATTGAAGTTTTCTGTATAGCTGTGAACCTGTTGGAAGTTATAGCAATCTGGAATTAGTAAAAGGCTTGTGAAATAAGGCATGTGGCAATGTAATGTAATTGTTGCTCACGTCATGCAAAAATGTTCTACTAATTTCTTTATCATGAGAAAATGACAATATACATTTAACCTATATGCTAAATGAACTCACAGGGGAAGTTGTTGGATAGTTAGAAAGCTGTAGAGCTTTTAGCATGCCGTAAAAAGTCTTCTTTCTGCTGCAATTTTAGTCCTCTTTGCAGGGTTTAGCAATGCATATTATATATTTAGCAAGTTACATTCTCGTAAAAGGATCCTACCAAGACATAGCGTAATTCATAATGCAATAAATACATAAATACATGTTTTCAAAACAAATTCATAAAAAATTGTCTGACTGAAATTGAATACAAACAAAAAACCTGGAAGAAAGACAACCCTTCCTGACTTCTAATAAAATACCCTCTTGAAATTGGAAGTAGCAGAGCAGAAATATTCCCATTTCTGACATCACTGTCAAGAAATGGAAATATTCCACAGTGAACAAGAAACAGCCACACAATTCATGGTGTATGAAAAAAGGAAATACTTAACAGGACACCTAATGGGGTCGTACATCAAGTTGAAAACACCACTTGGTCTTTTTATCATTGGAGTAACCAATGCTGCTGAAAAAAGTAAGTGGGGTGGGGATGCTGTTGTCCATATGAAACCCTACAGCTATCCCTTCCTACTTGTGGACTGTTTTGTACCACCCCATCACTATCTATAACAAACGTATGGGTGCTATTAATGAGCCTGATTGTATGGGTGTAAAAAAGGAGGAACCTATCTACACACATCAAAAGAAAAATAATGGTAGATTGCATGAGCCAAATTAAGATCACATAGCACATGTAGAATCTTTCTTAATGGTCTCCAAAGCTTTTCTCTGCTATGGCAAAATCTGGTGCATTCATCAGGACTAAAAACAGTAAACTTTCAAAAAAGTCCGGGCATTTATTTACTCAGTGCCCCCTAGTGGATTTGTTTCCCAGAAAAGAGTCCTTTCTCATCAAATATCTTGCTGTAAGGTTAAAGGATGCATTCCAAAGTATGTAGCTCTTACCCTAACTGGTAAAGGCACAGTTTAGGAGGGACCACACATATATAACACAAATTCAGAAATAGCATAAAGTGAATGGTGAGAGCATACTGGCACTCACAGTAACATCATGGTCAATTGTTGCAAAATATCAAGGACCCCCTGTAATAATGCTACAGCTCCTAGGACAGGATAATAAAGCAATATAAGGCACATTTCCTAGGCAGTCAAATGGTTTTAACTAGATCAAACACTCATCAACACATACAACATGCTAAGGAGAACTCAGTTTGACTATAATTAGGCTACATTATAACATATTGAAGAAAAAAAACATTGTTTTATTCATTGTATGGTTTAAAAAAAGACTTTCATTCAAATGATGTTATAGACAATACATAATTATGTTGTAACATGATTTCAGCAATGTACAAATTCCCACTGATATTACTGAGCCAAAAAGTGTTCTGAAATAGACAAAACATTAATACATGTACATAAACATGATGAGAGACAATGTTACAGAAACAAAAACAAATAATGTGAGGTGGCTAACAGATGGTTCTTCTCAACGCTCGTTTCGGCACTAACAGCGCCTTCATCAGAGAAGATTGGAACAGTTTCATAATATCACAAAATGCTTGTTTAGGGCACGACCTAGCAGTTGTACATCTAGAGATGTTCAGTAATATCTATTCATTAATTCAAATAAATACCACTTGGAGGACAAACAATATTTATTGGTGCTTCTATGCTATTATTATTGTCTAAAAGGAACACTGTGAAATGAACCATGAGACTCAAAGTATAACACACCATGAGAGAGCTTTCACTTATGAGCTGTACTATTTGGTGTGTTACAGGGTAAATGTCACATTGTTATACATGATTCACTAGTAGAGAAAACTAAATGGTTTAGTTGGATACATACAAATGCGAGGTGACATAATTACCCGGTTTACTGGTTCTGAGATGATATTCAGGAAAATGGTATATATGAGGGGTGTTGCACAGCTTTTGATGTCCGTGATCGATGCATGCAATGGAATGAGTTAGAAATTCTTTATGGGGCTAAATCGCTCAAAAACAATCATGCTGCTCTACGAAGGCAAAACAATCTAGATGAGACTGATCTCACTTAAACAGTCAACTGAAAACGGTGGGGCTCGTCCTGTGAGTAGAACAAAAGAAACAAATGTGACTATACCCAGTGCTTTGGATGTATGACGTTACAAGGCATACTTTTACCACGCCTACCATTACCACGCAATTTTTACAACGCAGGATCCATTACAACGAAGTACCATTACCACGCATGTATTTACAACGCATATACCTTTACAACGCATACAATTACAACGTAAGTATTGGTAAGTATATAATATTTTTTTAAATTTAATTTAATTAAAATTAATATAATGTAATTTAATTTAATTTAATTTAATGTAATTAATTTAATTTAATTTAATTTAATTTAATTTAATTTAATTTAATTTAATGTAATTTAATTTAATTTAATTTAATTAATTTAATTTAATTTAATGTAATCATTTTAATTTAATGTAATTTAAATTTAATTATATTTAATTTTTACCCTGTACCCTTTTACCCAAAAACCCAAAACTGACCCTGAACCCTAAAAATACCCCTTTACCCAAAAACCCAAAACTGACCCTGAACCCCAAAAATACCCCTTTACCCAAAAACCCAAAACTGACCCTAAACCCTAAAAATACCCCTTTGCCCAAAAACCCAAAACTGACCCTGAACCCTAAAAATACCCCTTTACCCAAAAACTGAAAACTGACCCTGAACCCTAAAAATACCCCTTTACCCAAAAACTGAAAACTGACCCTGAACCCTAAAAATACCCCTTTACCCAAATACTGAAAACTGACCCTGAACCCTAAAAATACCCCTTTACCCAAAAACTGAAAACTGACCCTGAAGCCTAAAAATACCCCTTTACTCAAAAACTGAAAACTGACCCTGAAGCCTAAAAATACCCCTTTACCCAAAAACTGAAAACTGACCCTGAACCCTAAAAATACCCCTTTACCCAAAAACTGAAAACTGACCCTGAACCCTAAAAATACCCCTTTACCCAAAAACTGAAAACTGACCCTGAACCCTAAAAATACCCCTTTACCCAAAAACTGAAAACTGACCCTGAACCCTAAAAATACCCCTTTACCCAAAAACGTAAACTTATAATATTTTTAATAAAATGATATACTTACCAATACTTACGTTGTAATGGTATGCGTTGTAAAGGTACCTGCGTTGTAAATACATGCGTGGTAATGGTATGCGTTGTAATGGATCCTGCGTTGTAAAAAATGCGTGGTAATGGTAGGTCGTTGTAAAAGTTGCGTTGTAAAGGTTGTATACCCAGTGCTTTAAATGGGTAAAAATAAGTGCAGGTACTCATTAAAATAGAAGTGTGGCAAGTGGGCGGGGCTAGGGGCGGGGCTAAGGGCAAAATATGTTCATACATAATTACTTCTTTACCAGTTGCATCACATATTAAAACACATGAGAAGTGTGTTTCTGTAGAAAAAAAAAACCTCTCAACTCCTTACAAAAGATAAAAGTCATGATGGCACTTTCACCCGAATGGTCGCTCGCACCTGATTCACAGTGCAGGGTCTGCCTAGAGACCCTGCCCTGTTAACACAGCGTGACACAAGCCCTCTCAACCCCCCTGCAGTGTGGCCCATTCAATTGGGTGCTGCTGGAATCTTTCCCAGCAAATGTGCAAAAGGCTGCTTCAGCCGTGTTAATTACCAGCTCCTCGGAAGCAGAGTGGCCTCTGCCCTGGAGGAGAAACCTGACCTGAGCCTGCGTGCTGTCAATCAGGGTACCGATACTCTCCCTGGCTCCAGAGAAGTACCGGTACTGACGGCAAAAAAATTCGGAAGTGCCGGTACTGGTCGTACATGAGTGCGGAGATTCACAGAGGCAGACCATAGGCAGGTCAGTACAAATGTCTGTCTCGTGCTGTACTGAGAATAAATGAAAACCAACAACTGGAATTGTAAGTGGCTATCACTGCATGTAAATTACGGGTAAAAGTATCTGTCTCAGAAAGCAGGAGCTAAGTTGGTCAAAGACAATGGAGTGCTCTTACCTGATATGGCTAAAGTTATGAGACGAAGGAGGCCGCCATGTTCAAAACCCAACTGCATCTCAATGGGCTTTTTTAATGTCTGCCAGAGTGTCAAGTGGCCTCGTGATGTGTCCCCTGGACAATGGATATAGAAAACAGACTACTGAGCAAATGTGCACTGTAGTTTTAAATACAAGGTTCCTATGTTTGAATCGTACATCTTAAACAGAAGGGGAAACAGTCATATTAAAAGTTGTTAAACAATATGGCATTCTCCCAGGGCAGGTCATTGTTTAATCCTCGTTTATATGTATTCAGCAAAAATATCCAGTAAACTTCATATTTTTTTTGGATTTCCTAATTTCTATATTTATTGGCATTCTTTATTTTCTCCAGAATGTGCCATCTAATGTCATTAGGTGAATGTTTGAGTTTATGAAAATGCTTCACCATGGGGGCATTGAGTTTGAATAGCAGAGCGATGTTCGGTTAATAGTGTGGCAATCGCTCTGGATGCTTCCCCAACATAACCCAGATTACAGGGGCAGACAATAAGATAGACTACATAGTCGGTTTTACAGTTACACATAGTTTTGGACTGAATCAAATGTCCATTGTGGCTTAATGTGTGTCCTTCAATGGCACTGTCAAATGCTTTACAACTTGAATGGATACATATAAAAGTGCCTTTGACTGGTACATTGCCATTGATGTTTTTTTGTACAAAAGTACACTTGGGTCAAAGCATGAGTGGACTATTAGGTCTTTGATATTTTTGTTTCTTCTGTGTGCAAATAAAAAAATATTCAAATTAAGTGAGTGTTCTTGTTCACTGATAAGTGTATGCCAGTTGGCATTGATTATCTGCTTAACCTGGTTGTTCATGGTTAAGTGTTTAGTGATACATACTAGTTGCTCAGATTTATTTGGGTTCTTAGGTTTAGCAAGTAGTCTCTAGTCTAATATCTGGCTAGTTTATATGCCTCTTGTACTAATCTGTAGGGATACCCTCTGGAAAGAAATTTCAATTTCATGGTTTCTGCTTGCAAGTCATAATCTGTATGGTTGGTGCAGTTACGCCGCAGTCGTAAAAACTGCCTAAAGGGGATACTTTGTTTCTGTGTCCTGGGATGATAACTTTCAAAGTGCAGTAAGGTATTTCTAGCAGTAGGTTTTGCAAATAAGTCTACTTACAAGTGATCAGTGTTTTGCTTAATCGGAATATCAAGAAATTCTACCTGATGTTTACTCCTATGGCTTGTGAGTTTCAGATTTGCATTAATTGCATTTAGCCATAGTAGAAATTTCTCCAGATTTTCTGCAGTGTCTGACCAGATGAAAAAAATATTGTTGATGTACAGTGTTGCACTAATTTGTAGAAGGGAGCTATTTCTTTATCTATGAATTTTTTTTCAAAGTGCGCCATGTAAATGTTCGCAACCGACGGTGCTACTGTAGCCCCCATACTAACACCTCTGATTTGCTTAAAAAGGTTATTACCAAATTCGAAAGTTTTTTCGGTCAGGACAATGGTAAGCAATCTAAAACAAATGTTTTAGGACACGGGATTTTGTAGATATCTATAAACCAAGACACTGCTTGTATTGCTTTTTTTGCGGGATGTTACTATAAAGTGACTCTATATCTAGAGTCACTAAGGTGTCTTGGTTTTGAAAAGATTATAGATTTTCTACTTTTACAATCATTTCACTGGTGTCGTTAATATGTGAAGGAGTCTTAGAAATGTATGGACGAAGCCATTGATCTACGTATCTAACTAGAGGTTCAGTTATTGAGCCAATTGTGGAGACAATCGGACGATATGGGGAATCTAAAAGATGTTTATGTATTTTAGCTACTCCATATATGCATGTCATTTTTCTCTTGGAATTGTTTAGGTATTTGTATTCTTTTTTGTTAATCTCTCCTTTCGTTAGTGCTGTGTTTGAAAGTTGTTTAATTTTCAAACTTACTTTGTTTGTGGGATCAGTTGTGAGTTTGATTTAGAATTATTGATCATTCTTAGAGGGTCAGCATCTTTTGTTCATACATGGTGGTGTCTAGAACCACAAAACCACCCCCTTTGTCACAGCTTTTTATAGTGAATTTCTTGTTCTGAGTAAGGGAGGTGAGGCATGTGAATTCATCCTTGCCTAGTTTGTATCTGGGTTTAGGGATAAAGCGAGTCGCTACGTCAAGATGTTTGAGCACCACCTGTTCAAAAACAGAAATTTCTGGACCTATCTGGTCTAAAGAGTAACCCTGGGCGTAGTACACATAGTCGCGCTATGTGAAGCTACGCGAAGACGTTCTCGCACTACGCAAGCTTTGCGTAGCTTCGCGAGCGTGCGTAGTAGCTTGCTGGTCCCGTTCGCGAGCCGTTTTTCTTGCTCGGGAGTGCGTTCTGCGTGTTCGGGGCACTGTCTGCGTGTTCGGGGGATTGTAGCGTGCGACCTTACCCATGTGGTGGGCTATGGGCGCGGCCATCTTGTTTTTTCAATTGTCCCGCCTGCTCGCGTACCCTATTTCCTCTTCCGGGTCGCGTATAACGTGTTCGCGCGGTGCACGCCTTGTTCGGGAACACAACTACTTGTTCACGCTGACAAAGTGCGTGTTCGCGTGAAATCGCGCTCGAACTTACCCACGTGGTCGCGATGGGCACGGCCATCTTGTTTTTCACACTCTATGCTATGGTTCTGGGCCTAGTTTTCTATGAATAGGTGGTGTAGGTCAGGTGGTACTGGCTTCGTTAGTATATTCTGCAATCAGAATGTTTATGGAACATTTGATTAGTGTTCTATAAGTAGACGGTCTGTGTATCCTGCAAGCCAGTAGTCATTTAGACTCGAAGTCAATTTTATTGGAATTGTTGTTTCCTAAAATGTTTGAGATGATTTTTGAATGATGTCTTTGATTCACAGCTCTTAATGTTTCTCTTTCTTTATTATTTCTTACATGATCAGCACCACCCAGGGGCAAGAAGACGGGGTCCGAGTTGGCGGGACAACCACAAGAGGAGCGCTCCCCTACCGAGGATCCTGCGGCTGGCCCCAGTAAGTCCTACACTGCTTATATTATTAACAATTATATTTCCCTAACTTTTTAACGCACCTTATTTTTTCCAACCTATTAAGCCTCCTTCCTAATTCAATGTTAGCAAAACCTACTTTGGTCTTAAATTTGTTTTCCAAATTTTGGGTATCCAATGCCATCCCTGACTTTCAGTTCCTTCAAACTGCCTCTGCCCTAAGACTCTCTGTGCTACTACTATTAGACTGTGTGTAGCTAAGCTTGCCCTGTTGGCCACTCTTTAGCTAAGGTATCCTTTTGAATAAAGGTGTGATAGAATAGCTGTAGCCACTGGGTCCACTCCTGTCTTTTGCGTTGTCCTCTCCAGTCTTTGTAAATTCCCACCAACAAAATGCACAACCAGATGTTTGCCTACTTATTTTTGTTCAGTTAGTATACTACTACTACTGTTGTGGTTATTATTCTCCTCTGCACATACACATACAGAACTATGCACAAGAAAATAGGATGTTGATGTCGGTGATAGGGAGGTTGGACCTTACACCTTACACCCTAGTCATAGAACTCAGTCAGAAGAACCCACAATTCAATGACCGTCTACCTACCTAAGTGTCTCGGCCATAGTCATTTGTCCTACTCCCGACCCCCACACGAAGATAGTTAGATATATATACCCAATGATTTTATTACACAACCCAGGCCAGAACAGAAGAACACCCTTTAGCTCACTCACTCGTTTCAGTCCACAACACCCCAGACACTCAAAAATATACCACAGAGTCTATGTGCAAGTTCAAAATCTTTATTTTTTTAATAACAAGCTTTGTATTGTTGTACCTTGTAAGTATTTCAATGAAAAACATCCTGCTCCACCATGCAAAATGAATAAGATTAAATACTATACATTTTGTACATCTAGTGCACGATAGAGAAATGTGTGAATTGTGGGAGACCCCTCACCGTTGAACGTATACTGGTTACACATGCATCTTTCGAAAGCTCTGCAAATCCCTTGTGTCGTAGAAGGCAATCTTCTCATCTGCCTATGAGAAAAATGTTGCACGTTAGACAGTGAATACAACTATGCCAGTTTTTAGCAGTCATGGAAAAAATCGCAACAATATGGATAAGCAAAAGGGACTAACAACAATACTGGTTTGTCAACCTCTTTAGTTGTATGCAACACTCATGTGGCCTGTCAAAGGTGTCTTTCTTAATGTGCAACAAGCTGCGAGGTAACATGGGCAAAGCAGTAGACCCGGATCTAAAATGGTTATATGGCTCAGGCTAACTTGCCAAAGACTAGAGTAGGAGTAGAGATTAGATGACCCTAGGGAACATCTATTAAATTAAAACTAAACTCTGTCTAATGTGACTGTTGTACAGTAGGACGCAATTTGGACTAGATACAACAACGATTTATGTTGTACGTAACTGTTTTTTCAATCTTCCTTCCTGGTGAAAAAAGTACAACTAGTAAAATAGGGGGAGGTGTGCAGGCATCTAAAAATGTGTACTTGCTTTTATAGGTGCACAATCACTACCAACCACCAGTGCCGACGGGGCCAGCGGCGATGCAATTGCCATCCAGGAGGGGACAGGGGCTGCGGCACCTGCAGGAGCATCAGTGGGGGAGGAAACTTCAGCGGTGGGCGGTGGGCGGTGGTAAGTTATATTCATTACCTATTTGCATTACTAGGTGGAAGGGGAACATTTCCCTCACTCTGCTATGAGACTTGTCAAGAAAGTATGAATTTGAAGTTGTACTCGACAATAAACAATGGTTGAAGAAGACACCCTTTGTAACATTACCAGTGTGAGTTGAGTAAACAAGGCCTCTTCCATCAGACTCCAACTCAGCTGTGAAAGTTATGGAGAAGACTAAAAGTCAGATCAGATGAACTTGAGGGATGTGTTGAACAAAAAGGGAAAGAAGTGAACTAGGGTGGAAGGAGGAAGGACTAAAGAGATGTAATAATAAACTTGTATCCTCCTGAGGCGGAAGCCGGGAGTTATTTGTCTTATTTTAAAATTTGTGTCACTGTATTCTGCTGATTTTAAAAGCACTCACCCTTCCCTGACACCTCTGGACTCTGCTCCTGAGATCGCCGCACAGCTGATCTTGCGCTGTCTGCGGACTTGGAACAACAATCTAATCCCGCCGCCATTGCAGGCGAGCCGCGAGGCCACGGCTCCTCGGAAGCCATGCCCCCCGCCCTGCCTTCGGTATAAATCGCTGATCACTAGCGTTCACTGCCAGAAACTTGTATCCTCCTGAGGCGGAAGCCGGGAGTTATTTGTCTTACTTTAAAATTTGTGTCACTGTATTCTGCTGATTTTAAAAGCACTCACCCTTCCCTGACACCTCTGGACTCTGCTCCTGAGATCGCCGCACAGCTGATCTTGCGCTGTCTGCGGACTTGGAACAACAATCTAATCCCGCTGCCATTGCAGGCGAACCGCGAGGCCCCGCCCCCTCGGAAGCCACGCCCCCGCCCTGCCTTCGGTATAAATCGCTGATCACTAGCAATCACTGCCAGAAACTTGTATCCTCCTGAGGCGGAAGCCGGGAGTTATTTGTCTTATTTTAAAATTTGTGTCACTGTATTCTGCTGATTTTAAAAGCACTCACCCTTCCCTGACACCTCTGGACTCTTCTCCTGAGATCGCCGCACAGCTGATCTTGCGCTGTCTGCGGACTTGGAACAACAATCTAATCCCGCCGCCATTGCAGGCGAGCCGCGAGGCCACGCTCCCTCGGAAGCCACGCCCCCCGCCCTTCCTTCCCCCTTCAAATTATGTGCATCTACCGTACGCGCAGCGGACGGGCGCAGCGGGCGCACCATTTGCGCGGCGAAGGCGCGCTTAAGGCAAGCCCGTCTTCGCCCGTCATCGCCAAGACATCGCCTCTCGCCTGTCCCCCTGCTCAAAGCACAGGACCTGCATATCACTATGATAAAGATTGTCTCCTGGCACTCAACTCGGGCCAACGATGCGATAAACTAGCGGGCTGCATCGGACAGACTGACCTACATTGTAAGTCTTGTAACTTCGTTACACCTAAACCGTGCCTACCTGGACACAAAGCTAGTATGATAAAATATACCTCTCTCACGATTCTCCAGCTTAATGTCAGGTCCCTTGTAAAGCACTACCCTGAGGTCAACAGTCTATTAATTGATGAGAACCCAGATATACTATTCCTATGCGAAACCTGGCTTCAGGATGCGCTAACCAGCATCCCGAATCTCACGTTGCCGGAGGGCTTCTCAATGAAATCCATTAATAGAGACTCTAGGAGAGGTGGCATAGCTGTTATATTTAGAACGCTATACTCCTGCTCCTTTCTGAAGGAAGACATCATGGGATGTGAGTGCACCCGCTTTAAAATTACCACTAGCCCTCACTTCTCCCTCTCAGGCCTTCTCATTTACCGACCCCCGGGCCCTATCTCTAAGTTCACGGAGGAACTTCTAGAGGCAGCCCACGCCCTGGTTGTGACCTCCGCCAACTTCACTATACTGGGAGATGTTAACCTCCACTTTGACTCCACTTCGGATCCCACCATCAGAAACCTCCTGGCCGACTTAACAGCCCTACAGCTGATCCCTCTTATTCATTCTACTACGCACTCTGCGGGTCACTTACTCGACCCCGTTTTTACCAATATCCCGGAGGCCAGAGCTGACCCACCCAAACCCATGGGTTGGACCGATCATTTTCTCATTAAATTTGCGATATCACCTGACATCCGGCCCAATAAAGATCCGCTTCCCTCCTGTCTTAAGAGACCCTGGCATAAACTCCAAAATAAGGATCTCTTTGCAACCTTAGGAGAACTCCACCTTGAAACCATTAATGATAGTAATACGTCCTATGCCTCCTTTCAGGACTGGATCATTAAAGGACTTGACTCCCTTATACCAGCCAAATGGACTAGAGGACGTAGCACCCCCTCTAACCCATGGTATAATGAAAATCTGAAGCTCATGAGAAAGGAATGCAAAGCAGCCGAACGTCACTGGAGAAAAGATTATAAAGACAGGGACAAAGCTCTCTACCTGTCCAAAGTAAAACTATACCATAAAGCCATACGCGCGGCTCGCGCATCCTTCTACGCCAAAGAAATTGAATCCAGCTCCAACCCCACTAAAACCATTTTTAAACTGGTGCAAAAATTGCAAAACTGTGGCATTCCTACCTCGTGTATTTCCTCTACACAGCAGTGCGAAGATCTCGCTACCTATTTTATTGAAAAGGTAAGGAAAATCTATAATACCTTCCCACAGAACTCTTTTGACTGCATTAACCTTTCCGACTCCCCCTTCAAGGGCACCAGACTTTTATGCCTACCTGAAATCTCCCATGGGGATCTAGTCAAACTTTGTAGAAAGGTTAAATCTGGCGCCCCCTCAGATCCCATGAGACCGGCTCAATTTCTAAAAACTCTGGACTTCTTTCTTCCATCTTTGGCCACACTTCTTAATCTCTCCTTCTCTTCGGCAATGGTCCCAACTTGCTGGAAACAAGCATGGGTTACCCCCATTATTAAAAAACCGACCCTAGATCCCACAAAACCGGAGAACTATAGGCCCATTTCGCTGCTCCCCTGGGTGTCTAAACTAGCAGAAGCCCATGCGAACAACGTGCTATCAGACCATGTGGCCCAAAATAACATCTTGGACCCTTCCCAGAATGGGTTCAGGCCAGGGCACAGTACGGAGTCCGCCCTTCTATCAACCACTGAGCATCTGCGGAAGATACTAGATGCCGGTCAAAGCGCTGCGCTGATATTGCTCGATCTCAGCGCAGCCTTTGACACGGTTTCCCACAACATCCTGCTGAAACGCTTGGAAGACATAGGCATCAGGGATCAGGCCCTCGAATGGTTCCGCTCGTTCTTGACGGGCAGATCCTTCTGAGTCTCAGCTCCCCCGTTCACCTCCCGACCTCACTCTATCGGCCAAGGAGTCCCGCAGGGCTCGGCACTCAGTCCATCCCTTTTTAATCTTTATGTGCAGCCCCTCGCGGCTGTGGCCAGAGAATGGGACCTCACGCTGGTTTCGTACGCTGACGACACTCAGCTGGTGATTACCCTCACTGAGGGCCCCTCAATCTCTGCCACGAGATTTAGGGATGGGCTGCCCGCAGTCGCCCACTGGATGATGGGCAACTGCCTACAGCTGAACGCAGGGAAAACTGAGGTGCTGCTCCTTGGAAGGAACCCCAGCTGTTGGAGCAACCACTGGTGGCCTTCCGTGCTGGACTCCATCCCTCCACCTAAGACTCTGGTAAAAAACCTGGGTGTTTGGTTGGACTCCTCGTTGAGCTACCAAACCCACACTAAAAGAGTGGCTGCTACCTGTGTGGGCATGCTGAGAAGCCTCAACCCTATTCTTGGCTTCTTCAATCCTAAAACACATCAGCTTATAGTCCAATCGATCATCCTCTCGCGGTTGGACTACGCCAGCGTCCTACTGCTAGGTGCTAACAAAGCAGAGATAACAAGGCTACAACGAATACAGAATTCCGCGGCTAGGGCCATTATGGGTCTTCCTAGAAGATGCTCTGTTAGAGCCACTATACAAAGACTCCATTGGCTCCCGGTGGAATCCAGAATTCAATTTAAAGCCCTCACCACTGCGTTTAAAATCCTCAGAACAGACGGCCCTGAGCTCCTCCGTCCGCTGTTAGTGCCCTATACCCCCCAATGTAATTTGCGCTCTCTAGGTCAGCAGCTGGTAGTGGTTCCTCGTACGAAACGCTGCCGTGTCGGAGGTCGCTCCTTCAGAGTCTTGGGAGCGAAACTCTGGAACTCCCTTCCCCTGAATATCCGTCGCCTTGACAATCTGTACGCTTTCCGGAAGGCAATTAAAACCCATCTGTTCCCACTTTCCTAAGCCCTCTGCCTCCCCCCTTTCCTCCTCTCAGCTGGTGATGCTCTGGTTTCTTAGCGCCGGGACGCCCCATTGCTGGGGCAGCTGTCGCGCTCTAACAAATTCATAACATAACATAACACAACATAACATAATAAGACTAACTACCATAGAAGGATACTTTGGAAGGTTCATGCATGTGGCTGATATGAATCCGATGCATGGGTTGTTGAAGGATGGGTAGAACTGGAAGGTGAAAGAAAATGCAGGCCTGGTTGGGCAAAACAATATGGGTGCATGGATATAGTGGATAGCAAGAATCATGAACGGAGTTTGTGTCAATGAAACCCAAGGCAAGGAAGGAGTGGACGTATGGGTAGTTGCTTGTGAAAGTGAAACCAGCTAAGCCGATAATAAAGAATGATAGACATTTACTTTTAATGGGTGGATGCCCCCTAAATGTATTGCATTCATCATAGGTGGAGACTGTCACTGGAAGCAGAGTCATACTTTGAAAATATAAAAGGAGATACAAAAAAGACTGGTGTTCTTCTGTGTACTCAAGGCCAACCAGTACTAGGGCAAGTATAATCCTGGAAAAAACTTCAACAAATGCTGCAGGCAGGGGAAGCAGGAGGATAGATTAGATAGATACTTAAAGTTGACACCAATTTTTTGTACTGCGCTACTATGCAACAATGTACTGTTGAATTAATTTTGAAGAGTTTCAGTTACAATTCTGTTTCTTTTTTTATAGATACTCAGACTCCTTCCAAAAAAACATCACGGAAGGAGTTGGCAGCCAGGGCCCGGCAAAGGAAACTGCAGGCCATTGTGGAGGAGTACCGCAAGCTGGTGGCTGAGGCCGAGGAGGAGGAGGAAGAAGCGGTGGCAGCAGCTGCTGCCTCTTCCAGTGCGTCTGGCCCCAGCAAGGCCCCACCTGCAGGAGTACGGCGCTGCAGCCAGGCAGCCGCTCACCGCCGGCAATGAACATCTGCCACCCCCACACAGCATGGATGCAAATGCAAATGTAGGTGCCGTGCATTTCGGCAACAACTTCTCCTCCGGGTGGCTAAACTGGAGGACCAATTAGAGGAGCGCGTGAAGATTATAGTGGACAAACACCTCAAAGCCCGCCAATTATAATGGACCCTGTTGATTTGCCCCTTTTTTAATACTTTTGTTGGTGGGTGGGAATTGGGTGTTGGGGTTATTTTTGTGGGACATTCTTTGGACTTGGACATTGGTTGGGGTTAGGGTGGGGATAGGGGTGGGATAGGAGGATATTTTTTTACATGAATAAATGATATTTATTTTCAACTTACACATATGATGTTGTTTTGTGGTGGGGTTACTGTTGTACGTCACAAGGTTTACTCTGGATGCAGGGCAGCGGCCAGTGTTTGATTGAAATACTTTATTAATTGACCACATGTGTAACATGCAAACAGATAGATGCTGTACCCCTCACTCAGTTATATTTGTCCTATTAGTACTACCAGCCTCTCCTCCATTATACCTCCCAGCAAACTTCTCTTCTTACCTGTGATTGATGATGATTAAGTTTGGCACCGGAAGGGCTGCATGATTTCCCAAGACAACGGAGAATATGCGGTGGTTGTGTGATGGTAGTAGTAGACTAGACACTGGCACTAGCATTGGCAAACAAAAACAAGGAGACAGTCATTTGCCTGAGAGAGAATGTGGGAGAAGTAGAAAATTACAGTTCATAATACTGACAAAAAAATACAAACAATATTGCAACTGCTAAACGAACTCAAAGAAATCAATGGTGTCGGGGACTGTGCCAAGTACAAGAAGATAACTGTAGTTGCGTAGGAGTCATTAAAACACAATACAAATCGTAAACTTAAATGCTCTAAAATTAAATTCAAACAATGCCAGCGATGATTTACATTTATTCGTTGGGAAATTAATTGCCTTGTACACTAGTACATAAAGTGAGCTTGGGTGGGCAAGCAGAGGAAGATCCTCGCGCTGCCTCGTTGACATTTGATTTCATTAGTGTTGCTTTCACCACATCTGCCCCAGCAAGCGGGTGATCAATTGTTGGTGTAGATTTAATGTAGTAACATTACACCTCAATATAAAACCACACAGCCCGGGAGAAGAGGGTTAGGGTTTGATGAATGGATGGGAACAGGGGTTTGGGGAAAGGTTTGACAAAGAAAAACAGTACGCATGGAGACAACAAAAGCAAAACAATGAAGACGATGATTGCTGATTCACAGCTACCCAATAAATGTAAAGTCAAGTAAGAAAAACGAAATGGATGCATGATGAAGGTTTATTATTAACTTGATGGTTAATAATAAGTGGTAATTACTTAACTACTACTACACAATTCAAAGGAAGTATTTCTTGTATATGATATGAATATGACTTTTGCCTAGGCTGTATGCCCTCTGAGAAACCGTAATACCTGATGTAGCGGGCTGAAAGCTAGCAAAGAAAATTAAGAGATAGTTTAAGTGAACAATCAATTGCCAAACACAAGCATAAAATAATTGAAGAGGAAAAAGGAATCAAAGGAAAATATGAAAATGATACTAAAGTTAATGTATTATCCAGGGCCAAATGTGTAGTTGTATCTCGTCATTCATCCTTGTCCTCCCTTCCATGGACACTGTGACTGATTATATCATTCTTGTGCGCCTCTGGCTGGATGATGATGAGGAGGATTGGTAAGGTAAGTGTGAGTTGTTGCTCCACGTATAATAGCACTGGGTGAAAGGCTGGCCTGTAAGTGTTGATGAAAGAAGAAATGGGGTATTACAAAATAGGTTAACTGAATGAAAATATAAAAATAAATTACGGTGTAGTGCAAAAAAGACAAGACTCTTGAGCAAGAAGATTTTCAGACTGAGGCTGCTTGGATACATTGATTAACTCTACTCTTCTAGTTGCACAGCAGTCATCGAAAAGAACAACAAGATAGGAGCCAGCACAGAACAGTTACAGGGCCACACCACAACACCGGGCCGTGAGTCTGTGGCCCAAACTCCATTTACCTACATTTTTCACAATTTGAGACAAAAGGCTTATACATCAACCTAGGATTTTCCAAAACAAGTGATTAAATCAATGCGCCAATGTCAGTCAATCATACCACTATTCTATTCCACCACTGCACACACATGTAGCCTAGGTCTGCTGTGGTTCTTGTTGATTGGTTGTGTGTTTACCTTGTATTCCACTTCCTGAACATATTCCATCAATCATCTCTGATCAAACTGACTGACAGCGTGCAAAGATGGTATGGTGGTCATCAACATCATCATCTGGTGTGGCACGTGTACGTGTTCTCCAACAGACCACCAACAGCAACTCAGTCTGTAGTGAGTGACTACGATTAAGTCCAGACAGCACCTGCAGTAGTAGGAGTACAATTGGATACATATTATTAAACAACATGGAAACATTGACCATCACTTGAAAAACAAGTACTTTGTTATTATATTAAACTACTAGTATATTTCTACTTCATGCACATTTGCTCTGAGTCAGCAAGCAGCCAATGCAATGTATGGCATTCATATACCTGCCTTTCTCTTCTTTGTGGCTGTCAGATCACAGATGCAGCAGAGTCTTCTGAAAGTGATGACGAGCTTACTTTAATTTTGGAGCCCTGCTCAAGTCCTGACATTGAAGAGTTGTGTATGCCTGCAGACAGAGGTGTAGCCTTAAGACAGTGATGCATTTCAGATTGGAAACAAAACAGAAGATGGCTATAGTCACGTACGTTTCACTTGTTCTGGAGGGACTGTTAGAAGCTACATTATTGCACTATTGTCCATCTCCATCCAATGTAGAGCAAGATGGAAATGTATTTAGGGTGAGTCAGGAAGATGGAGCAGGACTCTGATGAGTGGAGTGCACAGTAAATGCTCAGATGTGCAACTCCAATAGGTAATTAAAAGAGAAAGGAAGATGGTGTTGGTTTTGAAGTTTGAGTCAGAAAGACAGATACACACAAATAAGGAAGGGAGAAATAAAGGAAGGGAGAATGCAACAATTTCAAAGCCTAGTTGTCAGGAAAGAGGAGCTCGTCCTCAAACCCTGGTGGTTCTTCTGACAGAAGTAAGTCCTGCAACCCACTAGTTATGTCTTCCGACTCGCTCTCCTCTTCCAGCTCTGATTCACGTATTTTGTAGTCTGGTGGTATGAAGTGTTGATTCATTTTGATCATGGTTAACCTCTCCACGCTTTTGGGCGAGAGACTGGTCCTTTTCACAGTCACAATGGCACCAGCAGCACTGAAAACACACTAAGAAGAGACACTTGCAACAGGGCAAGCTAGATACTTTATCGCCAGCCTGCTGAGCAGTGGCCATTGATTTCTTGTCCTATACCAATACACCAATGGGCTTTGCTCCATGAACACCTGTGTTGTCTCATCCAGATAGGCCTGGACCAACCGCTCAATGTTCATTGGTGCTCGGGTTTGCTTGTCCTCTTTTTCCTTTGCGACAGCAACGGACTTACCCAACCCTTTCTGTAGAAACCAAGCAGCTATTTTTTGCTTGTGTCTGATGAATCAGATCCTGTTGGTGCGGTTGTTGTTATTGTTTGTGTTGGTGACTGCTGAGAAGCAAACGCACTGCTCGCATGCTGTGAAGAAGAACATGACTCTGTAGGATGCTCAGTAGTACTTGCACTGTCCTGGGCTGGCACTGGCAGGCCTTTATTTGAGAGCCATTCGTTTTCTAAATCAGTGGCTTCCTCGGCTATTACAGTTTTGTACTTGGAAACATCCCCTTCTGAAAAAGGTATTACTGCATTACTGTTCACAAATAATTTGTACCGTGGATCCAATATTGTGGCAGTAATGTAATGTTGTTGTGACACAATCTTATTTTGAATCCTTGTATTTTCAGATAAGCGGCCGGCTAAGGACTTCGCCAAATTACATGCTTCAAGTTTTCCTTCAACACCTTCGTATGTTTCAGACACCTCCTTCAGCTCTTGCTCAAGCATGTACAACAATGGTATTGCTTGGCCCATAGTACAGTCCTCCCTGCTGACTGCACGTGTGAAGACCTCAAAAGGAAGTAGCATCTCTGTCAGGCATTTAATGAGGTCCCATTGCGACATCTCAACTATCATGGCTTTAATAACAGTTGGATCCCCTGATCTTCTTGACATTGTCATGACATAAGCATTAAGTGGTATGTACTGCTCAAACAGCCGATCAAGCATGTAATAAGTAGAGTTCCAACGTGTTGGTACCTCCTGGATGAGTGCTTTGACTGGCATTTTATACTCACGTTGGATGACCCGTAGCTGCTTCCGGGCTTTAAAAGAATGATTGAAATGCGTGCATATTCTTCTGCAAATGGTCAGTAAGTTGCTGACTTTGTTTTCATTTTTCAGAAAGTCTTGAACCACAATGTTAATGCAGTGTGCCAAACACGGGACCCTGAAATAGCGACCATCTTCCATGGCCTTAACTACATTACTGCCATTGTCGGTGGCAACAAAACCAATGTTGAGGCCTCTTGGTCGCAGCCATTCAAAGACCTTGCTGTTGAACTCATCCAAAATGTTTTCAGCAGTATGCGATTTCTCCATAGCAAACATGGCTATAGTAGCATGTCTGCGAGTATCATTAAAAATCTCAGTAGTGTCAATGCCTGTAGATATCTTGTCTCTAACACCTGAAAAAGAGATCCAGTGTGCAGTGATGCACATGTAATCAGTGGCTTGGCAACTGGTCCACATGTCTTTTGTCAGGTGGATACTATGCACAGCACTCTGCTGCAAGGCTTTTCCAAGCAATTCCAGCACGTTGTGGTGTAGTGCTGGAACAGCAACTCTGGCAAAATAGTAGCAGCTGGGAACATTCCATTTTGGGCAGAGGGTTGTCACAAATTCCAGGAAACCCACCCCTTCAACAAAAGAAAAAGGGAGAAGGTCCAGAGCTAACATTTTAGCAAGCTTAGCATTGTACAAACGTGCTATTGGGTGGTTGTGCTCATACTTTCCCTCCTGCCTAAACATGCTAACAATGGTACGCTGCTTGGTATTTCTTTCAGTTATGCCTGATGCAGTACTTCGCGTCGCAGACTTCACACCCGTACTCCTTGGTGTCTCCGGGTTACTCTTACTCTGGTGCCACTGAGATGTTGCTGATGCGGAGGATGTGGGATCTACCACTGCAGTGCTGGGGAGTCGGACAGGGGTACTTAGTGTACCACTACCAGATAGAATGTCTCCCTCTTCTTCCTGTGCGACCCGTGGATCTTCTACTGCTTCCCTACCAACATTATTGGTTCCTGCTTTTATGAGACGTAGGTGGTCCTCCCACTTGATTGCGTGGTGTTTTTTCATATGGGTCATTTGGCCTCCGGTACCATAGTTTGTACCAAGCTTACCACGACTAATAGAGGAATGACAAATGGAGCATATAGCAATGTTCTCCTCATTTGCGCTAACTGTAAAGAAGTCCCACACTGGGGAGCTTAACTTTTGTCTCCTGTTAGAGGTGCCACTTCCAATGCCAGATGAACTGGAGGTTGTGTGTTGAATTTCACTATCTGGCTGCGCAGTAGTACCACTACCTACTTCTGCTGAGGTGGAACTTGTGCTGGATGTAGGACGCTGGCGGCTCTGTGCAAATGTAAAAATGGAAGCTGGAGGTAGTTTTGGTGTGGCCTGTGTTGGTGGTATGCGTGCTACATCCCTAGTCGCAGCCATTCTCACGAGGGTTAAAATGTTGGTCTCCATGTCCTCAGGGCCGGCAGTAATGCTTGTGATGACTGGGTCTGGCTCGTCATCACCATCATTATCTGGCTGTTCAACATCGCACTCCTTAAGTGGTAGGCTTCCTGGAACCTTCCTTTTCCCTGGCCTGGTCTTCTTGGGATGTCTCTCCCTATCATGCTCAGATTCTTGTGGCTCCCAATTGAGATCAAGATCATCAGAAGGGATGCTTGGCGAAGAACACGATGGACTAACCCTCCTTTTTGCTTGGTGGGGATTTGGAAAACAATAGATCTCCTGCATGAGGTGCTGCCTCTTCTTGGTCTGCATCAGGCTCAATTTCCTGAACTGCCCCGACTTCGGGAGGAACAACAACTACTATTGCCGGTGGTGGTTCTTGAACAACAACTATTGCAGGCGGTGGTTGTGGTTGTGTTTTCGTTGAACATCTACTTTTGCAGGCGGAGGTTGTGGAACAACTACTATTGCAGGCGGTGGTTGTGGTTGTTCTTTTCGTTGAGAGTCTACTATTGCGGGCGTTGGTTGTTGAACAACTACTATTGCGGGCGGTTGCTGAGGTTGAACATCTACTATTGCGGGCGGTGGTTGTTGTTCACCACTTTTCTGCTGTGTTCCCTCTTGCGTGGAATGTGTACTACTTTGAGATAGCGATAGTTCAGGTCAGGCTCCGTATCACTGCTTTCCACCATTAGGCTGGCTACCTCTTCCCCACTCATCTGCTTGGGCCTGAGTTGGTGGCTTGGGCCCACTGATGCAGAGGTGCTGGCCCCAGCTTGGACCCCGGTCACTTCTGCTGCAGGCGTCATTTTTTTCCCAAAAAAGGTTTTCGGGTCAACACCAGATTTAAGTGTCACTTCCTTCTTCTGTTCTTCCTTCTTCTTCTCAGCAACTTTCTTGGTCTTGGAGGACCTGGTACCTGCTTTCTTTGGGCCCATCTTCTTCAGATGTCAGCAGCAGCACTCAGTTGCACAAGTTGTTGAGAATGATGTCTGGTCAGGTTAGTCACACCACACGTGACGTAGTACAGAAGGACGTCCGTCTGGTAGTAGAACAGGCGATGAATGATGACAGACACCTCCTCTTCAGTCTTTTGTGCACCTACAAGCAAAGAAGGCAGAATTAACCCTGGGCGAAGCACTACGTAACGCTCGCGGAGTTTGCGAAGTTTTCGCAACTTTGCAGTACGCGAGCTGCACGTATCACAGTGCGAACATGCGTAGTGCAGCGTAGCGTAGTGCAGCGGTCATTTTTTGCTTGTTCGCGGTCCTGACCGTCATGTTCACAACCGCGAGCATGCAAAATGACATCCCGGCGAGATTCTCAACGCGAGGAGGTCAGGTTTCTCATTGTGAGTGGTTGCGCATGCTCGCGACCGCTCTCAATGAGAAACTACCTGTTTGCGTTGAGAAAGCTGCCGCTCGAGTAATAATCTACTCGAGCAGCAGAAAACTACAGCTCGCACTGTGCAAGATGCTGATTTCAATGCTTGCACAGTGCCGGATTATTGTCCGCACTGTGCAATCATTGAAAACGCATCTTGAACAGTGCGAACATGCTACTACGCAGCTCGCGTAGTGCTATGTGAAGTTCGCGTAGTGTGAAGTGCACTTCGCGTAGCTTCACGTAGCGCTACTTCGCGAACTACGCCCACCCTTAGGCAGAACAACATCAGTCAAATGCGGATTTTTGTTAGCTTTAATTTTAATTGCTACTAGAAGTAGTAGTACACTCAGTAAGAGTAAGAATAGCAAAGAACTAAAATGGAAATGTAGTGGAAGTGGAACTTGTTTATGCTTAATTTGTGCATCATTTCGGATGGATGCAGCATCAGTGACCTGCAGCAGATAGCAATGGGGATGTGAACAGTAGTAAGCCAACAGGAACAATGGCAAAACACAGGCCAATTTGTCAAAAACAAAACAGCACACTACTACTACCACCACAGCTCCACATGGGCACTCATCACAGGTACATGGGTAAAGGCCAGAAAACAATAAACTCAAGCAGGCCTATATCCCTCCCTAAATGGCCAGAAAAAGGAGGATGCCTGTTACACATCACAGCTTAATGCAAAAAAGAAAATCCCCATGGCTAAAAGGTTTGAAAGTTACACAACAACACAAACAACGAAGGCATTTACAGTTTACACCCAAACAGTTAACTACACCCCAAACACCACATTTGAAAATTCAATACATTGCCACCCATGCCCTAAATGATTTTAAATTCAACAGACAAAATGGAAACCGCTACATCAAGCATCCCCGCTGACTACCTCTGGGACTCTAGGCCTACTAGCAGAAAAAATCACAAGTTTGTAGGCCTGCGGCAAAAAAACTAAAGCACGATGGAAAGTCACACAAAATGGCCGCCCCCACATGGCCTGGCCACCCCCAAAAACATGAAAAGAAAGAGAAGACAGACAATACATTCCTATGGCAAAAGGACAATGCTTGGCTTCACAAAATGGCCGCCAAGCCGCCCACATGGTCAGGCCACCCTCAAACAACAAAGTACTGAGAAGACAGAAACAGTAAGTGGTCCATGCTCCAAAAACTACAACCAAATGACAACCTGGGGAGTTTCTTTAGCAAAATGAACAGCATCTACATTTTTGGGAAGGTTTTAGGCAACTCGAGAGATATTGCTCGCGAGAATGCAAATTCGGCGTGTTCGGAAGCGCGAACTGTACAAAACGTCGTTATCGCGTTCCCGAGCACGCACATTGAGCGTGCGAAGAAGACAAAAACTATAAGGTCGCGTTGTAGCACTGTGCAAAGTTACCAAAACTATGCGAGCTGAATTCTAGGGTTACCTAGTTCGCAGAAAAAGCCATATTATTCAACACACACCCAAAACCTGCAATTCAACACCAAAAACACATTTTGCTAATCAATCCAAAGCCATCCATGACCAACATGATGTTACACTTAGAACTTAAACACCCCAATAACAGTTGAACAACTTTCATGCACCCATGATGAGGACTCTGGTAGTACCCTTGGGCCTACTGGCAGAGTAGGCCACAAGCTTGGAGGCCTATGGCAAAAACACAGAGGCTACTACTAGTACCAGGAAATGGCCGCCACGACATGGACAGGCGGTCACAATAAAAAAAGAAAAGGAATAAAAAAAAATAAGAAAGGAAAAAAAATAAAAAACAGACAAAGCAGGCCTATGGGAAAAGCAAAATGCATGGCTTCACCAAATGGGAATGGGCACCAGCCCCATGGTCAGCCCACCAACAAGAAAGTACATACAATTTATATAAACTCAAGCAGGTCTAATAACCCTATATTGCCTCAAAAAGGAGGATGCCTGTTACCTATCACAGCTTAATGCAAAAAAGAAAATCCCCATGGCTAAAAGGTTTGAAAGTTACACAACACAAACAACAAAGGCATTTACAGTTTACACCCAAACAGTTAACTACACCCCAAACACCACATTTGAAAATTCAATACATTGCCACCCATGCCCTAAATGATTTTAAATTCAACAGACAAAATGGAAACCGATACATCAAGCATCCCCGCTGACTACCTCTGGGACTCTAGGCCTACTGGCAGAAAAAGTCACAAGTTTGTAGGCCTGCGGCAAAAAAACTAAAGCACGATGGAAGGTCACACAAACTGGCTGCCCCCACATGGCCTGGCCACCCCCAAAAACATGAAAAGAAAGTGAAGACAGACAATACATTCCTATGGCAAAAGGACAATGCTTGGTTTCACAAAATGGCCGCCAAACCGCCCACATGGTCAGGCCACCCTCAAACAACAAAGTACAAAGAGGACAGAAACAGTAAGTGGTCCATGCTCCAAAAACTACAAGCAAATGACAATCTGAGGAGTTTCTTTAGCAAAATGAACAGCATATACATTTTCGGGAAGTTTTTAGGCAACTCGAGAGATATTGCTTGTGAAAATGCAAATTCGGCGTGTTCGGAATCACGAACTGTACAAAACGTCATTATCGCGTTCCCGAGCACGCACATTGAGCGCGCGAAGAAGACAAAAACTGTAAGGTCGCGTTGTAGCACTGTGCAAAGTTACCAAAACTACACGAGCTGAATTCTAGGGTTACCTAGTGCGCCGAAAAAGCCCTATTATTCAACACACACCCAAAACCTGCAATTTAACACCAAAAACACATTTTGCTAATCAATCCAAAGCCATCCATGACCTATGATGTTACACTTACAACTTAAACACCCCAAAATCAGTTGAACAACTTTCATGCACCCATGATGAGGACTCTAGTAGTACCCTTGGGCCTACTGGCAGAGTAGGCCACAAGCTTGGAGGCCTATGGCAAAAACACAGTGGCTACAAACACAAAATGGCCGCCACCACCTGGCCAAGCCACCCACAGAAAGTAAATGAACTCAAGCAGGCCTACACTAACTACATGAACTACTAGGGTTACCTAATTTTACAAAAAAAAAAAAATTCCACTACAACAGGGTATGCAATTAAATCCAATGCCATCCATGATGTTTTACAGACAGACACCACAGAAACATGGGTAGACCCTTGGGTACCTCTAGGCCTACTGGATGAAATTTCAAACACATACACCTTGGCCCCTCATGAAAGTACAGGCCTCCCTTAATAATAAGTTTTAAGAACAATTGAGAAGCACAGAAAACTGTAGTTAAAAAAACTCAAACCAAACAAAGATTCACAGTACACCAATTCTCAATTCTCAAACTTACTTGTAAAGAAAAGTTCAAATCCAAAATTCCTCAATAAATCCAATTAAATGCCATGATGCAGCAGAGATACACAAAGAGTGATCCTTCCAGCTCCAAATCCAAATGAAAGTGAACACCACATGGACAAAGCTCTGGGAGGAGCCTGGTGGACAGGAACAGGAAGTTGGAGACTCAGGGGCACTTCCTTTCTCTTGAAAAAATGAGTAGAAACAAAAAGAGGACTCCTAGCCCAAAAAAATATAGCCAAATCACAATCTGAGGGGTTAAATGAACATTTTTGAGAAGATTTTAACATGCTCGAGAGATATTCTGTGCCAGATTGCAGTTTCTGCGTCTTCGGAAACGCGATCTTACCACCATGGCGCTGCAAGGAGGATCGCGCGTCCTAATGACATGTTCGCGTTCTCACAGTCGCATGGGAATGTGCGGCCGGTTTTCAACATCGAAGCGAACGCGACCGGGAGAGAAAAGCAAGAAAGCGAACGCAGAACCGCGGTAAGTCATTACCGCGTACGCGAGAATGCTATTGAGCGCGCGAGGAACAAAAACTACTACGCTACGCTGTAGATTGCAAAGTAGTCGACAACTTTGCGCTCACAGCGAAGTGCAAAGTTGCCGAAAATTCGCAAACTCCGTGAATGGAGCGTAGTTTTACGCCCAGGGTTACTAATGAGGGGATAAAGGTAGATGGAACTGATAAGCTGGTATTGGTTAGAGGAATAGCAGAAATATTGGGTTCATTGGAAAAATATTTCTTTAGTCTGATTTTGCAAAAAAATTGCTAATATGTCCGTGTAGAGTGAGGGACATAAGACAACCCCTTAGATAACAGACTTAAACATGTGGGATCTAACAATTCTGAAGATAAATTAAAGATACGGATAGTATCCTCTATCTCCAATATTGTCTGCTTCTGGTTTTCTGTTTGTTGATAATTTCCTCGCGTATGAGGTTGGAAATGAACTCGTTGTCTTCCCCTGCGTTTCCTGCGTTGGGCTAAAAAAAGCTGATATTTTGTGTTATAGGGGCGACTTGGTCTTGATGGTTCATGGTAATGGTTATTGCCTTCTCCTTCTGAATCAGAAGTGTCTGTAAAGGTTCTAACTTGATATGGTCCGTTGATTTTGTTGTTTGTACATTTCATTCAGATTGGGGTACGGTTGTTCTGCACAGTAGTAATGTCATTCTTGTTTTACTTTATCTGTTTTTCCTTTTATGAGGTAATCTGAGAATGATGATAGTTCTTTTTCTGCTTCTTCTTTTTTATTTTTTATTTTTAATTTTCAAATATGCAAAAAGACAAAATAGAAATCTACGACAGCTTTGACCAGAGCCCCTCCCCTCCCCAGGCACCAGCAGGCGAAAGAAATCAGAACCGTCCATCTTTTTAGCCATTGAGGTAAGGCGATGGGTTACTTAATGAAAACCAGAAGTGAATAACGAGTTTCCCCCACCCCGGTGCCTTTATACAATACTAATCGAGAATACTTTGAAAAGAAAGAAAATAGAGTGCAGCAATAAGAAAACCTAACAGAGTTAAACAAAGCCGGAAGGAGAAAAAAAGTAAGTTTTTTAGGGAATGAGAAAGTGACAATAGAGAAAGGCTTGACAGGGAAGAAAGCACAGACATCAAAAGTTATAATAGGAATCCAATCACATTTTCATTTGAATACAGCCATAGTCTAATTAGATTAAAGGCGTGCCGACTAGGTCGTTTCAGCGTTCAATATCTCCCCACTGGAAGTTGTCCTAAGCCCGGGTGCCGGAATAATTTACTCCTGTGCTCCGTTAATCCATTTACCCAGGGATTCCCACACTATCAATCCAGTTTTTTTACCACGTTTCCCCTTTTTAGAATAGATCGCCATTTCTAATTGGCAGGTTGCCAACAATCTTGCCTGCCATTGCGAAAATGACGGGTGGTTTGGGTCCTTCCAATGCGCAGCAATGCATATCAGGTATATAGTCATAGCGACAAAGATTAAAGGTTCCCCGACCTGGGTACTGTCGTCCTGCCCTAATAAAACTAGTGAAGGGTTTAGTTGTATGTTTTGTCCCAGTATCACACCCAAGAAGATCTGTATTTGGTTTAACAGTGGTGCTAGATTTGGGCATGTGGCAAACATATGGATCTGGTCTGCATCAAATTCCCAACATCTTGGACAGAGGGTTCCGTTTCCGGTTCCCCACTTCGCTATTTTGTCTGGAGTAATATATAGGAAAAACCCTGTTTTATAAAACTGGGCCTGCAACTTCGTGGATAGTAGATATTTGTGGGCTGATTTCAGGGCCCTACTGAAAAGACTTTGGTCAGTGTTTAACTTGGTTTGCCATTTTGTGTCTATTTTTCACAGGTCGTCTGGCATTTTATCGTTTAGGGTAGTATAGATCGCCCCAATCCGTAGAGGATTTTCTCCCTGGATTTTATCCAACATTTCAATTTTGTCAAAGCCCACCAGACCGCCAGTTTTACGATCCAGGAAATTCTTAACTGCCATATAATGGAAGACCTGATTTCCCTCAAGCTAGAATTGATTTCTAAGATCCGAAAATGTCCGAATCCCATTTGGAGTTACCAGACCCCCCAGTTTCACCACACCTTAATTATACCATTTCTGAAAGTATGAGTTATCAAATAGTGAAGGGAGCATTGGGTTATTCTTAGTAGGGTTTAGTAATTTAATCTACCAAGGCCAAGGAGTTTCCGCAAGTTCCAGAAAACTCGATATGCATTCATTAGGGACTTGAACCGAGCGCGCTTGTAATAGCTATATTCAAGTTGTCTCCAGAGGCAGCCCTTGCTGTTTTCTCCCAGCAAGGCTTTATAGGGGGGTGATTAGCCTGCCTGGTCCTGGTCGCTCTCCTCAAAGAGTAAAAAAGAGCTATACTGCAATAGTGTAGCCCAACAGTATAACTTAAGATTTGGCAGCGCCCATCCTCCTCTCTCCTTAGGTAGCAAGAGCAGTTTATATGATCTTCTTTTGTTTGAATAGGCCCATATAAATTGGCAAAAGAGTTGTTCAAATAAGTGGAGTATTTTACTATTCAATTCCAATGGGATCGTTCTAAAGAAGTATAGGAGCTTCGGGAAGTACGTCATGTTTACTACATTGCACCGTCCAATAATGGTCAAATGTAGATACATTTTTTTAAGTGCTTTCTTAGTATCCACAGATAATGGGATCAAATTATCTTCCACTATTGCGTCAATGTTGGCCCCGATGGTCACACCCAGATATATGGCTTTAGTGGTAACTCGACTATCTGTTCAGGTTATTCTATCATTCAAAATAATCTGTGTCTTATTTTTGTTTAGAGCATACCCTGAGAGTTTTCCAAACTCCTGTGCCTCCCACTCCAGAGCTTTTATGGCCTTTTTGGGATCAGGAGTGATGACAGCTAAGTCGTCTGCATATGCCATGATTTTTGTGCTTATGCCATGTCTAACGTCTGCTGGGATTTCAGGGTTCAATTCTATTCTTGTGATGAGTGGGTTTATAAAAAGGGCGAACAGCAGAGGGGAGCATGGGCATCCGAGCATGGGCATCCCTGCTTGGTTCCACAGGAAATTTCTATAGGCCCGGTTAACTTCCCGTTCACCATAATTTTGGCTCTTGGAGTTTTTTACAGTGCCTGGATTGCCTGCAGCATAGTGGGCCCAGATCCAGCCTGACTTAGCACTTCCCAAAGAAAGTACCAGTAGACCCGATCAAAAGCCTTTTAGGCATCCAACAATATTAAGGCGATCGGGTCTCCTGTTACTTTTGCTGCATCAAGAAGTATAATCGTTCTTCGTACATGCTCCGTCGTTACTTTTTTGGGGATAAACCCATGTTGCCGTTCTGAGACTAAGCTCTGTATACTTTGGCATATTCCACTGGCCAGAATGTTTGCGAAAATCTTGGAGTCCGTATTTATGAGAGTAATTGGCCTGTAGGATGACATTTCAAGTGGGGATTTATGTTTTTTGGGAAAAATTACAATCTTTGCCAGTGACCATGATGGAGGAGGATCAGTGCCGCCAAAAATTGAAGTGATGACTAAAGTAAAAACTTCTTTGATCTGTGGTTCAAATACCTTATAAAATTCTGCTGGTATGCCATCCAGACCCGTAGCTTTACCATCCTGCAGGGCCTTAATTGCGCCCGAAATTTCCTCCCAATTTGGGAAGTGCTCCAGCTGTTCTTGGTCTTGTGGAGAAAGTTTGGCCATGGGTATAGGGTCAAGATAGCTTGCTAAGTCTATTTTGTTATCCTCAACTGGTCTCACATCCTCCTAGGTATATAGATCCCTATAAAACCCTTCAAAAGCTTCATGTATCTTCCACTGATCTTTAGTGGGTTTTTCCAAATGAGTATTAATTGCAGTAATTGTGTTCATTGTAGACTGTTGTCTGATTAAAAGTGCCAACTGATGCCCTATCTGCTCCCCACAATCATAAATTCTTCCTCGTGTTGCGGCCCATTTGGAAGCTATCCTTTCTGAAAACATTGAGCCTATCTCTGCCTTAACTGCTGCTAGTTTGTGCTTGATCGCCTCTATATCTCCCCCTGTTTTAATTGCTTGAGTAAGAATTGTTTCTTCTACTGTCAGTTTGTTTTGCAGTTTCTGCACCTGTTCCTTTTCCTTTTTGCTTCTACTGATTGAGTAGCCAAGAGTCTCACCCCGAACACCGGCTTTGAACGTGTCCCATCCTATCATAAGCGGGGCAGAGTCTAGGTTTATTCTAAGGAATTCCACTATCCACTTCTGCATATACTTTATATATTCAGCATCATATAGCAGTGCCTTTTCAAATGTCCAATTTGTGCTTGTGTCTCTTTTTTCTATACCTTTGATGGTCAGTGAGAGTGGGTTGTGGTCTGACAAGAACCTGGGTGAGATCTCAATATGGGAGAGATTAATCAGTGAGGAAGAGATAAGAAAATAATCAATTCTTGTCAGTGATGTATGCCGTGCTGAGAAGAACGTAAAACCGTCTTGTTTAGGCCACAATTCGGCCCAGAAGTCTACTAACCCATGAGTTTCAATCAAGTTTAGCATAGCATGAAACACTTTTGGCTTTCTTCCTGTATATTTCCAAATTTTATCTATTCGCCAATTGCTAGGAAGGTTCAGATGCAGATCCCCGCACAGTATGATGGGCGTTTTCCAATAAGCTAGCTCCCCTGTAACCCAGTCTATTACTCCTGGGTCATCCTGATTGCTCCCGTATATGGAGCATAGTGTAAATGTGCTATTTGCTGTCAATGAGCACCCCCCTATCACCCATCTACCGAGGCTGTCAGATTTGACCCTATCTATTTGTAAGGCCAGCCTGTGATTGGCTAACACCCCTACCCCTTTCACTTTCGCCCCCTATGTTGTAGCTCCTATAACCTTGTACCCAAGTGAATTCAAAATTTGCTTCTGAGACCCTTTAACGTGTGTCTCTTGCAGACAAATCAAATCTGGGCCCAGTGCTCGCAGACCTTGTGTTATCTTCTGCCTTTTTGCCACATCGTTGAGCCCACAGATGTTTACAGACAATATTTTAATTTTAGTTGTGTCAGTCATCCCTTACTAATGCATTTTCCTCACCAGGTTGCCAGTTTCTCCCTTTGTGCCCTTTGTGCCCGTGTCAGTGCCTCCCTTTGGTACCCCCCCCTTCCCACCCCCCACCCATATTGAGCAGTCAAGATGACCTTGGATGATGGCAGTCAAGTGTAAGTTCCAGCCATCGAGCCACCCTTATAATAACGGCTAAAAAGTACCAGAACCTCGGGAGTCTCAATGGAAGCATTTAGTCCATAGTAATTCATAATCATCGCCTTTGTTCCATGATTTCTTTTAGGTATTCACCGGCCTTAACCTCAGATACGAAGACTAAAGTTTTTCCTTCATGCAGCACCTTCAGTCTAGCTGGGTTCATCAAAAAGACCTGTGCCTCTCTCTGCTGGAATGGTGAAATTAATTGGCGCAACCGCCATCTGCGTTCTACGGTTGCGTGGCAGAAGGCAGGTTTTGAAAAAAATTTGACTCCATTCGCCTCCCTCTGTGCATTAGGTCTTGCTTTGTCATAAATCATTTGTCTCAGTAGGAAATTACCAAAGAAGACCAAAAAGACCCTGGGTTTAACATAAGAATCAGCTTCCCCCAGTCTAGGCTTGATGTTGAAGGGGAATCGATGGGCCCTTTGAATTTCCATGTCTCAATTCCAGTTTGTCTCGGCGGGGAAAGCTGCTCTTAATAGTTTGACAATATAACCTCTGGGGTCCTCCCCTTCAACTCCCTATGGGATCCCCAATAAACGGAGGTTGTTATGGTGTTGCCTGTTTTCCTGCTCCTCCATCTTGGTCATTAAGTCCACTAGACATGCCTCATGTGAGCTCACTTGTTCTTTCACCTTTGCAGCCTCCGTTTCCAGTGTTTCGGTTCTGACCTCTACCATGACTACACAATCCCCAATGTCTGTACAGACTTTGCTAAGCTTCCTCATACCATTTTGCAGTTTTTTAGCCGCTGTTTTTGCAGAGAGGCTGTCTGAGCGTACCTCTTCATGAAATTGTTTAATGGAATTAAAGATTGAAGCTAGAGAGGGAGTTTCTGGTGTAGACCTGTTCCTTTCAGAGAATGGCGAGCCAATTTCATGCTGAAGTGCACCGGGTGTATTACAGAGCAGCCCCCCGGGCGGGAGTAAGCCAGGGGAGTCTGAGTAGTCCCATTTCAGATGGCCCCTTTTCCGCCTGGATTGTCTCTTCCTCAGTACTGTTTCGGCGATTTTCTTTGGAGGAATCTCGTTCTCGCTATGCTCCTCTCCTGAACCTGAGTCTTCTGAAGTAGTAGGGTCTTCTTCGGTGCCTGAGCCTGTCAGCGAGCCATCCGAAACTGAGTAGAATTTCTCTGCATTGGGGTCAGGTGACTGTAGTAGCGGGTTTCTATGATTGTTGCCTCCTTGTAGGCTTATGCCTTGTTCCTCTGATTCCCCCATCATAGTGGCTAAGGCAGTGGACTGTGGTGCTCTGTTGCCTTCCATTGTGCCTTCCGCTACGTCTTGCCCGCCCTGGCCCTGGCCCGTCTGTTCAGATTGCCCGCTCAATTCGTTTGACCCTATCTCTGGGTCTATGTCTTGCAGGATCTGCTCAGTGGACTCTGCTGACTCCGACTCTACTGCGACCACTGTTGTTACAATAGTTGGGGTCCCTTGGGGGCTAGTATTGGGATGTGGACAAGGGCTTGAATTACCACCACATGTGGCTGCTGTACCCGTTTTTCCCACTGATTTTAGAACCGGGAAATGCTTACTGATATAGGGGGAGCCACCAGGATTCACTGAGGCTGCCTCCCGGATGGTGTTTGTTTTACCATTATTCTTTTTTATAGCCCCCAAGTCCCTTTTACCTTTCGCTGGCTGTTCTGACCTTTTTCCTCCTTTATCGCCATCTGTCTGAGCCGAGGGTGCCTTTGTCTTTATCTTCTGGCTCCTCGTAGTCATTTTCTTAATGCACAGGCGGCTCTCCAGGCGCTGCGAGGTCGGTGATGACAGAGAAGCCTGCCGTTTTCCAGCTCCTGATAGTGAGTCAGGTTTGATTGACAGCGCATCTAGAGCTCGTTCAATGAGCCCCGAGTGCACAGCCAGACAAAGCACAGCAAAAATCGCCGTCTGATGTTGGCTCCGCGTGTGTTTCAGGAAGCAGGTTCCTCTGGACCCCGCTCCCACTCCTGCTCTCACCCCTAGAGACAGAGTGATTTTAACGAGCAAGGCTTCATTCGCGTTTCCTGCACCAGCTCGTGCCTCCGCGGCAAGCTCTCCCGATGTCAGGCTGCCAAAGCGATGATCGCCGGTGATCGAGATTCTCCCATCATGCAGCAGTGACTGGATCCTGAGTTTCCTCACACAAGTCCCATCACTGCTCTGAATTTCTAATGTTTTCTTAGCTTCTTCTAATGAATTTAGTTTTTCAGATTTTTTCTTCTACTTCTAATAATTCATTTTTTAGAGCAGCAAGCAGTTCTTTAGCTGTTTCTATTATCAGTATCATTAAATCTTGTGAGCACCTGTTGGCTATCATGCTCCATTTCTCAGGAAATTTCCTGACTTCCACAAAAAGACCAGGGATATTTCGTACTTTTAACCCTTGCGGAATTATCCCAGCTTTAAGGTATTCCAACATGAAATCCCCATGGGCTTCTATTCTTTTGATCTTATTCTTTAGATTTAGTAGTTGGATAGAGTCATCATTGTTTTGAGCAGGGGCATTGGAGATGTTACTAAAAGAGTTGCTTGTCCCTACTAAAAGCGCACACTCTTTGTCAGAGAAACCAAATGTTTTGAGTTGTTCCATATTCAAAGCAAACTGTCAATAAATTGTGACAATGGCAAGATTGGAAAAGAAGTATTTGTAAATAATTCAAAGAAATTAACGGTAATGAAAAGTAATGATAATAGGCAGAATCGAGCATTTTGAAAGGAAGAGAAACAAAATCAAGGCAACTTACTGAATCAACCGATAAGATAGACAGATGCTATAAAAACAAACAGTCCCGCACAGACAAGCTATGGGTAATTAATGCCCAATATCAAGGACCCCTTGTAACAGGACAGGACAGAGTAATAATACAATAGACGGCAAATTTCCTAGGCAGTCAAATGGTTTGAACTAGATCAAACACACATCAACTATAACTGGCAACTCTGAGTAAACCTGAAGTATTAGATATATCATTGAACTCAGTGTATTTTTAAGAATTGTGACATAGAATTTTTATTGTTCTGTAGGAAAGAGCTGTGGCCCTCCTGATGAAGGCGCTTTTAGTGCCGAAACGCGTGTTGAGAAGAACCATCTCTTAGCCACCTCACATTATTTGTTTTTGTTTCTGTAACATTGTCCCTCCTCATGTTTATGTACATGTATTATTGTTTTGTCTATTTCAGACCACTTTTTGGCTCTGTAATATCGGTGCAAATTTGTACATTGCTGAAATCATGTTACATCAAAATGATGTATTGTGTATAACATCATTTGAATGAAAGTCTTTTTTAAACAATACAATGAATAAAACAAGTTTTTTTTAAATATGTTCCAATGTAGCCTAATTATAGTCACACAGAGATCTCCTTATCATGTTGTATGTGTTGATGAGTGTTTGGTCCAGTTCAAACCATTTGTCTGCCTAGGAAATTTGCCTTCTATTGGATCATGATCAATTGTGACAGGTGAATAATCAGTATTCACTTGCCCAAGAAACGTCTGAAATTTGACTCAAAAGCATAATGAATGATTTAGTAAATCCTCACACCTAATTTCGAAACTGCATGGACTTTAATGCAACAAAGAGCTTACTTTTTTATTAAAATGTATTCATTATATTATGTAATCAATGAAGAAACAAGTGATCAAACGAGACCAAAAAGCGGACCTATCAACCAACAAACATGTTATGACAAACAACAACTCAATACCAAGTTTGTGTGTTTTGCTTACAATTGATATTAAATTTAAATTAAAGGAACCAATACTTAAGTCTTGTGCGGACTCTTTTAATGAGGAGGCTGCCTGACAAATATACAACCTGATTAACATAGATGAGCCGCACTTAACAGTCTTGTACCAAAAATATATGGGCATAAAAACATTTTTGTGTGTTTCTTGAAAATGAAATACCTTGCAAAAGCAAGGGACAAGAGGCATTTGGCAAAGCAGGAACCTTTTGTTTAATTTAACAATGCTGCCGGGAGCATCTTTAGAAGCTGAGGTTCTGAGGACTGTCTTGATTTACAATTGGTGTAACTAAGCCTTTTATACAGTTCATTGAAGTTAATCAAATCTTTCCTGCAATCCTTTTTTAGTGGAGAATGTGTACCACTGTAATTGGAGTCATAAGTTAGGGTATTGGATGTGGACACAATGCAGACAGTGGGTAACGTGTCCAGATGTCCGGCATGGGGAGAGCATGATCACTGAGTGTTCTGTGTGTGCTCTGTTTTGATTGGCTAAGTGTTCCTAACTTCATGTGACTTCTGACTCTACAAGATTTTGGGAACTCACTCGCCCCTCTGGCCATGTGTGCTTTATTGGGGCCAATCACCCTGTGCCATTGTGGAGTCTCTTCACCTATCTGTGGCATTGACCTGGGATTTCCAGGTATCACATATGTATGCTGGCTACAGGCTACCACACCTGTGATCTGTCAATCAGTAACCTGTCACCTGGGTCTCAGGACCAGCCTAATCACGTATTAATGTGTAGGGGTTGATATGGAGTTCATAATGGGCAAATTTGTAAATAAAGATGCAATTTCTTTTTTATTCATGAATATATTGTTATTCACATTGACATCAACGTTCTCAATATTAACATTCCCAAGTTGAATTTTCAACTACACTATCTAACCCATACTTCATGAAAGTTAGTTTCTTGGGGGACTGTTGTTCTTCAGTTCTGACAAGTATTACTTACCTATTCACTTGCATCTTACCCAGTTTGTAAACTGCATTTTTATAGTAGGAACTCCCAAATTACATGGAGCCACACCAAAACAAGAACAAGATGAAAACAGGTAGCAAAGATATGCACAATCCGCAAAGTCACCAGAGAAGCCAGGAAAACCAATTCATAAACCACTCCTGCTCAGGGGCACCTTTCTCCTCACACATATCTCTTTGTAAACTGTGCAGTGTTTCGATGGCAAGAGTCAATGTCCCTTTATCGAGGTCATTTCCTGGGATAAATGTGCAGCAGGACACACCAATCTTGGCACACAACCCTCCCTCCATCTCGGTCATTAGGTCTAACACAGACCAATGCTGCATCACCATGAGGCGAATTGCTCTCAGTTCTTCTTTGATCGAATTAAGGCCTCGCTAAGGGCTGTTCAGCATTTTAAGCATTTCTCATCTAGTAATCTGAAGCCAGCCTGCATTGACTTTGTCTGTATGGTGAAGTAGGGTATGGACTCTCCCGCTAATTTTTGTGAGTCTGAGAACAGTCTATATTTTCTGGAATGTCCTTTTACTGAGCCAGGTCTAAATAATATGTAGTTCTTATTTTCATGAGCCTGATACAATAAGGATGTCTTTTTCCTTGGTGGGTGCAGGTAAAAGTTTGATAGTCTTTCTCTGGGAATGACCAGGGTAGGAATATATGACGTTACAATGCATGCAATTACAATGCATGCTTTTACAACGCAGTTTTTACATTGCAACTACCATTACTCTACATGATTTTACAACGCATTCCATTACAACGCATTTTTTAAAACTACCATTACAACTCTTTCCATTACAACACACACCATTACAATGCATATGATTACAATGCTTAATACTTTTTAGGCAACAGTAGGGTAAGTGTTAGATAGAGTAGGGGTAAAAATTACTATTCCCAATCCAGTGAGTGCAACAGTATGGTAAGTGTTGGGTGGTATAGGGGTAAGAATTACTAAGTGTTGGATAGTGTTCGGGGTAAAACTTACTATTCCCACTCCAGTGAGTGCAACAGTAGGGAAAGTGTTGGGTAGGGTAGGGGTAAAAATTACTATTCCCATGTACCCCAAAAACAAAAACCCACTCTAATACTAAATCAATCTCCATTATTTACCTTACAATGCATTGTAATTGCATGCATTATAATGATATGCATTGGAATGGCATGTGTTGTAGTGACATGCATGGCATGCAATGTAAAGGCAGTTGCAGTGTAACAGTTGCATTGTAAATGTAGGTTGTTGTAATGACTGCATTGTAATGGATGTTTCCCCCAGGGTAGGGGTATGTAAGGTGATGTGAGAGCAAAGTCTGTGACATCCAGGGACGAGTTTAGCGTAGGCAAACTCACCACACTGCCAGCAGATATCCCTCAGCGTGGAGGTGCCCCATTTCATATCCTTAATGTGCAGGTTTTCATTTGTGCCCAGCAGAAGTGTTCCTTTACCTCTGAAACATTAGTAACACAGTGTAAGTTTCTGTATAAAAACGGGTTGCACCTTCACTTCAAATCAAATGTATCCACCCACCTCCGTATGTCAGATTTCTTGACATGGGGTGTCTATGCTTTCGTTCAACCCTCCCCTATGAGCCCCATTTCCCTTTGTATCATCGAGCTGGATATCCCTACACAGAAACTTTATGTTGGGGGTCCACTTGGTGTTAAAGAACACTGTCCCGAATTCAGTAAGGGCCACCCTTGGACCGCAAATCAAGGCAGTAGCAGATGTGTTTGTGCATTGAGTTGGGGGTTTTGCTACCTGCAAGAATCTCTTCTCTATGAAGTATTGGGGCCAAACAGTTTTTCACCCCTGTGGTGCCGTTCCTCGCATTCCTGTCTAGTGCAGTTTGAATGTCGCTAGACTTGGTGAGAAGGTATGGAGCCGTCACGTTGGTCTCTTAACAGGTTAGATTCCCTATTACTCTGTGGGGTTCAACCTTGTTGGGCTGGATTCTGGCCCTCATTCTGCATAGGTGCAAGTGGAGAAGGCATTTTGCTTTTACTGGGGCCACCTTTTGGGACAGGTAAAGTCTATCTGTGCCTACTGTATTGAGTACCTACGAAAAGACGTAACAAGACATGGTTGATGTTTTAGAGCCCAAGGTGGTCATGTGGTGATACCGTGTATTGTATGGAAGGACACTGTTAGTGAATATGCTTTCTTTCAACGCATGCTTTTTCCACGCAGGATAGCATAACGCGGTTGTTACAATGACTGGGTTGTAACAATGCATACCATTACCCCACAAGTCATAACAGCAACTTGCTCTAGGGGGCACTGGATGTTTGAATAGTATAATTTACTATTCCAACCCAGTCTGTGCAACAGTAGGGAAGGTGTTGGATTTTAAATCCGACACCTTCTGACCCCTCTGCAAGTCGTTGTTATGACTTGCAGGGTAATGGTATGCGTTGTTACAATGCGACCTGTAAGAGGCAGCACTTTGGTAACAAATAAGTGTGGTTGCGACCAAACTAGTCAAAGGGTACATAAAAGTGCAAAAATACATAACTTGAAATTGAACATTGCAGTACTTGGATATGGATTCAGTGAAGATGTATGTGATGCTCTGGTTATTGGGTGTTTTCGCTCAACAGTTTGATCAAAATTTCACAGTACAGTTTGCAATGTTGATTCACATTCTATAGATCTACATCAAGGTGATGACGTGGCAGCTGAAAGGTAGTGCACTTGTTGGTTCGATTGCGGACCTGTTGGGATCTTGGTTTGTTTGATTGTTTACTTTGGCATTCCTATTTTTCCCTCAGGGGTGTTTCCCCATACTTAAGCATGGGCGTAAAATCCGCTCCGATCGCGAATGTTTCGGATTTTCGGCAAATTCGCAATCCGCGAACTCTCGCGAATTTGTCGAAAATCCGTGAATCCGCTCGCGGCGGATTTTTTGCTTGGTTGCGGCGCGCGGCGTGGTGCACGGCGTTCACTTTCCGTCATTAAGCGTTTGCCGAGTTGTTTTTCTCGATCATATTTAGCGAGTGCCGCGCCATTTTGGATCTTGCTGCGTGATCCCGCGGGAGTTTGGCGCCCGCGAATACGTAATCGCGGCTTGCCACCTTGCACAGCATACCTCGCGAGAGTTCGCAATTGCGAACACGTAGTTGCGGCGGAAAGGAACAATCTCGCACTCGCGAAATAGAGATTTTGCAATTCTGCACAAGAAAATCACCAGCAAACAGGATAAACCTTCAGAAAATTATGATTTTTATCAGAATCACTCCTCAGGTTGACATTTGCATGGCCTTTTTGTTTGCAAGGAGTCCATTTTTGGGGGGGGGAGGAAGGAAGTGCCCCACAGTCTCCAACTTCCTGTTCCTGTCCAGCAGGCTCCTCCCAGTGCTTTGTCCATCTCCTGGTCACTTTCATTTGGATCTGGAGCTGGAAGGATTACTTTTTGTGGGTGCTGCTGGATATTTGGATTTGAGGCCTTTTTGACTGTCTTTGGATCACTTTTGGATTCGAAATCAACTTTCACAAGTAAGTTTGTTTGGGGCATTACAGTTGCTGCAAGTACAATTTTGGAACTTTTTCAGAACATTAAATAAATTATATTGTTGGTAGCCACAGTATCCAGTAGGACCAGGGTTGGTTAGGGGTGCATGATACAACTGTTTTGTTGAATTTAAACACCATTGAGGCCATGGATGGGCTGGGGTTGTGCTGATTTTATTGTTTTTTGTCGTTTTTTTGGGGCTGCTGGTGGGGCCTTTTGCCAAGGGGTAGTGGTGCATGGACTGAGTGTGCCTGTAGTGTGGGCTCACTCTCTTTAATGTAAACATCATGGATGGCATTGGATTGTGGTGATTTCTGGCTGGTTTCCTGTTTTTTGGGGGTGTACTGTTGATGTGGACTGTGGCCATGTGGGTGGTGGTGGTGGCCATCTTGAGTCCTGGCTGGTACAGGCAACATGTGCTTGGGGTGTAAGGGGCCATTTTGAAGAGAGGCAGTGTCTGAGGCCTGCACTTATTTTGCCTACTTTTCATCCATTATGCCCAGGGGTAGTGAGTGTTGCATGGGCCTAGTGTTTCTGAGGGGTGTCTTCTTGAATTTAAACACCATTGAGGCCATGGATGGGCTGGGATTGTGCTGATTTTACTGTTTTTTGTCGTTTTTTTGGGGCTGCTGGTGGGGCCTTTTGCCAAGGGGTAGTGGTGCATGGACTGAGTGTGCCTGTAGTGTGGTCTCACTCTCTTTAATGTAAACATCATGGATGGCATTGGATTGTGGTGATTTCTGGCTGGTTTTCTGTTTTTTGGGGGTGTACTGTTGATGTGGACTGTGGCCATGTGGGTGGTGGCGGTGGCCATCTTGAGTCCTGGCTGGTACAGGCAACATGTGCTTGGGGTGTAAGGGGCCTTTTTGAAGAGAGGCAGTGTCTGAGGCCTGCACTTATTTTGCCTACTTTTCATCCATTATGCCCAGGGGTAGTGAGTGTTGCATGGGCCTAGTGTTTCTGAGGGGTGTCTTCTTGAATTTAAACACCATTGAGGCCATGGATGGGCTGGGATTGTGCTGATTTTATTGTTTTTTGTCGTTTTTTTGGGGCTGCTGGTGGGGCCTTTTGCCAAGGGGTAGTGGTGCATGGACTGAGTGTGCCTGTAGTGTGGTCTCACTCTCTTTAATGTAAACATCATGGATGGCATTGGATTGTGGTGATTTCTGGCTGGTTTTCTGTTTTTTGGGGGTGTACTGTTGATGTGGACTGTGGCCATGTGGGTGGTGGTGGTGGCCATCTTGAGTCCTGGCTGGTACAGGCAACATGTGCTTGGGGTGTAAGGGGCCATTTTGAAGAGAGGCAGTGTCTGAGGCCTGCACTTATTTTGCCTACTTTTCATCCATTATGCCCAGGGGTAGTGAGTGTTGCATGGGCCTAGTGTTTCTGAGGGGTGTCTTCTTGAATTTAAACACCATTGAGGCCATGGATGGGCTGGGATTGTGCTGATTTTATTGTTTTTGTCGTTTTTTTGGGGCTGCTGGTGGGGCCTTTTGCCAAGGGGTAGTGGTGCATGGACTGAGTGTGCCTGTAGTGTGGTCTCACTCTCTTTAATGTAAACATCATGGATGGCATTGGATTGTGGTGATTTCTGGCTGGTTTTCTGTTTTTTGGGGGTGTACTGTTGATGTGGACTGTGGCCATGTGGGTGGTGGTGGTGGCCATCTTGAGTCCTGGCTGGTACAGGCAACATGTGCTTGGGGTGTAAGGGGCCATTTTGAAGAGAGGCAGTGTCTGAGGCCTGCACTTATTTTGCCTACTTTTCATCCATTATGCCCAGGGGTAGTGAGTGTTGCATGGGCCTAGTGTTTCTGAGGGGTGTCTTCTTGAATTTAAACACCATTGAGGCCATGGATGGGCTGGGATTGTGCTGATTTTATTGTTTTTTGTCGTTTTTTTGGGGCTGCTGGTGGGGCCTTTTGCCAAGGGGTAGTGGTGCATGGACTGAGTGTGCCTGTAGTGTGGTCTCACTCTCTTTAATGTAAACATCATGGATAGCATTGGATTGTGGTGATTTCTGGCTGGTTTTCTGTTTTTGGGGGTGTACTGTTGATGTGGACTGTGGCCATGTGGGTGGTGGTGGTGGCCATCTTGAGTCCTGGCTGGTACAGGCAACATGTGCTTGGGGTATAAGGGGCATTTTGAAGAGAGGCAGTGTCTGAGGCCTGCACTTATTTTGCCTACTTTTCATCCATTATGCCCAGGGGTAGTGAGTGTTGCATGGGCCTAGTGTTTCTGAGGGGTGTCTTCTTGAATTTAAACACCATTGAGGCCATGGATGGGCTGGGATTGTGCTGATTTTATTGTTTTTTGTCGTTTTTTTGGGGCTGCTGGTGGGGCCTTTTGCCAAGGGGTAGTGGTGCATGGACTGAGTGTGCCTGTAGTGTGGTCTCACTCTCTTTAATGTAAACATCATGGATGGCATTGGATTGTGGTGATTTCTGGCTGGTTTTCTGTTTTTTGGGGGTGTACTGTTGATGTGGACTGTGGCCATGTGGGTGGTGGTGGTGGCCATCTTGAGTCCTGGCTGGTACAGGCAACATGTGCTTGGGGTGTAAGGGGCCATTTTGAAGAGAGGCAGTGTCTGAGGCCTGCACTTATTTTGCCTACTTTTCATCCATTATGCCCAGGGGTAGTGAGTGTTGCATACTTGCATGGCCCTAGTCTTTCTGTGGGGTGTCTTCAATATAAACATCATGGATGGCATGGGATTGTGCTCATTTTTCTGTGTTTTGTCGATTTTTTGGGGTGTATAACTGAACTGATGTTCCTCTGTCTTCCATTGCTTTTAGGTGCACAAGACTCAAGAGAACCACCAGTGCCAGGAAGAAGTCCTGCAGCGGTGTGTGTGTGCAGCATAACGTCACGCGACGTCACGTCTGGACACAGACAACTCTGCAACTCGTGCAACTGCTGCCTGCTGTTCTGACCTGCTCTGAAGAAGATGGCCCCAAAAAAAGTAACCCGTAGCTCCTCTAGCAAGAAAGGTGCCAGTAAGGAGCAGAAGAAGCAAGTTACCAAGGAGATTGGTGTGCCACCCGCCCCTTTTTTGGGGAGTAAAAAAAAAAGTATGCCTGCAGCAGCAGCGGGATCTGCTGGGGACCAAGCTGGCAGCCGCACCCCCGCTCCATTGGGCTCAGTGCCACCACCACCACCACACCAACTTAAGTCCAAGCCCTTGAGTGCTGCAGAGGCAGCCAGTATAGGTCTTCAATCACCATCGACCAGTGATGTTGGCTCATCGCAAGAAAGCAGCAGCAATGTCCCTCAATCAACACAGGTTGTTGTAGCTCATCTGACGAGTGTTGAACAACCACAGCCGCAACAACAATCACATGTGCAAGTACAAGCCCAAGTACATGTGGAAGGAGAGGCAGCGCAAGGAGATGCGCAAGCAGAGGTGCATGGAGGGTCACAAGTGCCCACAATAGTTGTTCCTCCCGAAGTAGGGGCACATCAGGAAATCGACAATCAAGGCGAGGTATCATTTGAGGAAGCCACTCCTCCTGATGATCCTTCATTGTCTTCCACACCCCTAGCAAGGAAGAGATCAAGGGTGGTGTCTACATCTTCTTCAAGCACACCTCCTTCTGATGATACGGATCAAACTTGGGAACCAGCACCACTGCCGTCTGAGAGTGAGGCACACCATGATCCGACAAAGGTAGTTAAGCGTAAAAGGAAGCTCGTCCAAAGTCTCAGAGTTATGGAGTGTGATGAGGCTCAACAAGAAGTGGCGGATACTGCTGCTGATGAAGACTCTGCCAACGACGACCCAGTCATCATAAAGGTCACTGCAGCCCCAGCGGGCATGCAGCAAACAGACATTTTGACCCTAGCCCGAAGAGCTGCTGAGCGTGATGATGATGATGTTGTCGATGAGGAGGCAGTGGAAACACCACAATCATTGGAGTTAAGTAGTACACCAACTCGTCCCGCTACCATATTTCTTTCTGGCAAGAAGAGACCTCCATCCACCTCGACCTTAATTAGTGGCGGTGAAAGTGCACAACGTACAAAAGTTGGGCAATCCAGATCCTCCACTTCATCTGGCATTAGCTTCATGACCACCACCACCAGTATCGCCGCCTCCTCCAGGTCCCACAGACACTTCAAGTCCCCAGTTTGGGACTTCTTTACTGTTTGTCAAAAAAATCCAAAGTTTGCCATTTGTACCCTTTGTAAGCTTGCAGTTAGTCGTGGTAAGCCAGGTACCAACTATGGTACCGGAGGGCAGAGAGGTCATCTTAGGAGACAGCACACTGTCCAATGGTTTGCGCACCTAGATGCGATCAAGAAAGGCCGAATTCAAGGAAACGTTGATGTTGCATCTGATGATGACGAGGAGGAAGAAGACGTGTCAAACACTTCCCTTACACCCAGTACCCCTGTCAGCAGCACACCCAATGTGAGGCACACTAAGAGTGTTGGAGCGAGTGAGACACCAACGCACAAAAGTTCACCAGCGAGCAAAATTGGGTCAACGAAGTCATTATCAGCCCGTAAATGCTTGGTCCAGGGCAACATTAGAACAATGCTTACTTCAGACGTGCCATATGAACGCAACCACCCACTGACGCATCTGTATAACACTAAGCTGGCTAAAATGCTAGCTGTGGACCTTCTCCCTTTTTCTTTTGTAGAAGCGGTAGGTTTTCTAGAATTAGTGGCAACGCTCTGCCCTAAATGGAAGGTTCCTAGCCGGTTCTATTTTGCCAGAGTTGCGGTTCCAGCACTACATGAAGATGTGCTGGAGGCGATTGGGGCAGCTTTGCAGAAGAGTGCTGTTCACACAATACATCTGACATCAGACATGTGGACCAGTGGCGCAGGCGCTGATTACATGTGCATCACTGCACACTGGGTCTCTTTTTCAGGTGTTAAAGCAAAGCTAAACGCAGGTGTTGACCCGGACAAAGTTTTCAAAGCTGCTCGGAAACATGCAACACTAGCCATGTTTGGCTTGGAGAAAAGTCACACATCCCAAAACATTTTGGACGAGTTTGACAAAAAGGTCTTGAAAATGCTATCCCCAAAAATCACCAGATAGGTTATGTTTCCACGGATAATGGCGCCAATGTAGTTAAGGCCATGGGGCTGGGTCGCTATTTTAGAGTGCCGTGTTTGGCGCACTGTATCAACCTGGTAGTTCAAAAATTCTTGAGTGATAGAGACAGTGCAGCGTTCGCGGTAATGGCCACCTGCCGCAAAATGTGCAACCATTTCAGCCATTCTTTTAAGGCCCGGAAGCATCTGAGGAGGCTGCTACTTCAAAGTCGAATACCAGTGAAAGCACTCATCCAGGAGGTGGCAACACGTTGGAACTCAACCTTCTACATGCTTGAGCGTCTGTATGAGCAGTATACGGTACTCGATCACTATTTCTTCACAGAGGGTACATCTCAGAAGGAGGACATGCGGATGGGTGCGGCGCTATGGGACATAGTTAAAAGCCTGACAGACATGCTTCGTCCTTTTGAGTTCTTCACGCGTGCAGTCAGCCAGGAGGACTGTAATTTGGGAAAAGCTATCCCATTGTTGTGCATGCTGGAGCACCAACTGATGGCGGTGTCTTCTGAGTTTGAAAAAGATGAAAAAAAAAGACCATTTTATTTTGTCTGAGAAATTATTAGAGCGCCTACGTGGTGATGAACGTCTTCAAAAGATCAAGTCAGAACAGCATTACATTTGTGCTACTATTCTGGATCCACGCTACAAAAAGGCGCTGGCAGGCGAAGCATTCTTTCCTTTTGCTGATGCAGATGTTCAAAAGTACAAACAATGGTTAGCCTGGTCAGCCAAGAGGTTTGAAAAAGAACGGCAGGTTATTGAAGGAGAAGACAGTACATCAGCATCAGCATCAGCAGGCCATCCCCAGTCACAAGAATCCACTTCTGCACCTGTGGCTGGGGCACAAGTGACCTCTCAGCCGTTAAAGACACCGGCAAGTGGATCATCTGCACCACACACAATGACAACACTAACAGTGGCTGCGGAGGAGGATTGGCTAAGTTTGATGGGGTATGGTTCTCGAAAAAATGTCACAGGCACAGCAAAAAGTAAGCAAAGTGGAGGAACCGTTGATGACCTTGAGTCGATGGTGCAGGACTATCTGAATGACTCAACAGAGGTCTTTCTTAATGATGAGCCATTGCAGTATTGGCATGGGAAAAAACAATTGTGGCCAGAGCTCTCCAACCTGGCTATAAACTATTTGTCTTGCCCACTCGCAAGTGTGTCTTCTGAACGTGTTTTCAGTGCTGCTGGTGGCATTGTAACTCCCAAACGGAGCCGCCTCTCGCCCCAAAATGTGGAGCGGCTGACAATGATCAAGATGAATCAGCACCTCATACCACCAGATTACAAAGTACGAGAAAGCACGCCGCATGAAGACGAGGAGGACGGCAACGTAGATGAGGGCATTTGTTCTCTGTTCGGTGGCACTGACCTCATCCTGCCTGAATTTGCAGAGTATGATGACGAAATCTTCTTCTTATTCCCTGACACCGAGCCCTGAAAATGAGACAATGAATCAATAACTTTCTTTTTCGTCCTTATTCACTTTTATTCCTGTGTGTCTCTCTTTCTTTGTTTTGCACAGTTAATTTAATTCAAACTTTAATCACCTAATCCCAAAAACAAGACCATCAGCAGAACTGTCTTCACTTGTTTGCTTATTGATTTGAAGGTGCCGCAGTCTACATTCCTCAGGTTCACAAGTTCTGAAGAACATGCTCCTCTATCCTCCTCCTCCAGACTGCGATTTCCCTCAAAGCAGAGTGCTGGATTACGCCCAATGAAGAAAGACTCAGCACTTGTGGGGGTGTTCTACTTCTTTGAGGGTGAGTTGACGGATTTGGGCCCATTGCTGTGAAGCTCTAATAATGGATAAAAGTGTTTTGGACCAAATATGAGGTGGAAATTTCTTGCCGTTTTTGCTGACTTGCTTGCCTTTGAGGTGCTCTTTGGCGGGGTTCCGAGTGTTTGTGGGTGAGTTTTGGGGTCTGGGAGCACTGCTGCGACAGTCTAATCTTGATTGCATTTGCTTTTCAGGAAATCCGTGGTGGAAAACAGGAGTTATGATGATTGATGATGACCTAGCTGCACAGCGCGCTTGGACCGAAGGCCGAGAGATATTGTCAGTACGAGATTTAGCTTTTTCGCTGTTTGGGGGTGTTGTCGCGTGGTTTTTTGCGGGTGGGTTGGCGGGTCTTGGCTCGGGCATTCCTGGGAAGGTCTAATGCCGGATAGAAGTGTTTTGGACAAAATCCTTAAGGAAAAGCCTTTTTTTTGCTATTTCTTCTGACATCTTGCTCAATGTAGCGTTTTGGGGGGCTTCCTGCTGTTCGTGGGTGGGTTGCGGACGGGGTCTCTGTCGAAGCACTGCTGCGACAGTCTAATCTTGATTGCATTTGCTTTTCAGGAAATCCGTGGTGGAAAACAGGAGTTATGATGATTGATGATGACCTAGCTGGTAGTAGCTGCACAGCACGTTTGGACCGAAGGCCGAGAGATATTGTAAGTATGAGATTTAGCTTTTTCGCTGTTTGGGGGTGTTGTCGCGTGGTTTTTTGCGGGTGGGTTGGCGGGTCTTGCCTGGGGCATTCCTGGGAAGGTCTAATACCGGATAGAAGTGTTTTGGACAAAATCCATAAGGAAACACCAGTTTTGGCACTTTTTGTAAGTTAGGGTTCGTTAGGGTTAGCCCTAGCAGCAGGATTGCATGTGTTTCGGGGTGTTCTATTGCAACGCAGTTCTGGGGTTTTAGAGCACTGTTGGAGCGATGCTGGCTATGGATACTTTTGCTTGCTTGCAAGTGGTTTGAATACAATCCACGGTCTGTATTTGGGCCTACTGTTACTTTCAAAGTACGTTTTGTCTCCATTTTTCTGCTAGGCATCGTTTTTGGAGATCTGATTGGTGGTCTTCTACATTTTTGCGACTGGCTTTAGTAAGGGTCTTGGTGGGAGCATTGCTGGGAAGGTCAAATTTTGTTCTAAAACACAGTTTACAGTACACCTACCTTGAGGGGAAAGATCCGCTATAATATTTTGGCCATACTTATTTATCCTTAAAAAGGTGACTCAGACAGAGCACGCAATTTCAAAAATATTCTACTGTCTATTAGGGAAATCAAAGTGTGACTTTTTGCACCACACAGCGTGCATACCTTTTATTTATTTATCAGTGGTATTGTAATAGCAATTCCTGTTTTCCGTTCAATAATTACAGGCCGGGTTTCAGTCAACATCCGCCAGGCAGGCAGTGGACAGGGTGTCTTCTGTCAGTGGTCACCAACATTGATGGACGAAGCGTCAGCTGGAATGGAGGAGTGCCGCTAATAAGAGGAATTGTTTGCTGCATGCAACTTACTTACCAAATTCAACAGGACAACTCCAACAACATACAGAATACAGATACAGTATCCATTGTTTTCTTCTATGAGTGTGACTGCATGTGCTTAGCTTTAGTTTGTACCCAAAGATTTCTTTATCTTCAATTATTGTTTGTCCAGGCTGTGCTTTTTTTTTCTTCTCTCAACAAAACCTACCCAAAAAGAAACCCCCATTCCCATCCATTTTCCAAACCCTAACCCTCTTCCCCCGGGCTGTGTTGTTTTGCTTGATGTCTGACTAAAATGACATCAATAATTCCACACACTTGCTGGGGAGGATAAGGTCATAGCAACAGGCTGGTGAAGGAATACGAGGATATCTTCTAGACTTACTCAGCTTCAGTACTATATCTTCTAGTAGTAGGAGCCAATGTCAAATAAATTCAACGCAAGTACTATTTATACTTGCAAGCAAATACTTTACCATTTGTTAGGCTACATTATGGCACTGTTCTAGTGTACTGTCACCTGCTATATTCTCGATCGTACCGTAACCGTTGTAATGCTACAGTAAGGACAAACCAGGTTTCGTTTTCTTTTTTTCCATAGGCATGCAACTGCCACTGTGTCACACCACTAGTACCACCGCAATGAGGAAATTTCACCCGCCCAGGATTGCCAACGTTAATCCCCATTTCACGTGGAGCCAGCCCTGGGCCTAGCCCTAATTTCTAACACAAATTACAGGTAAGATAAGCGTTTGGTGGGAGGTAGTATAATGGAGTATTATTTAGGACTAGACGAGAGATTGACGGTAGTACTACTAAAGTCCTACGACTGTTCAGGAAAACAAACTTACTGTTACGCCCCCGTCCCCCACCCACCAGACTGAAAAGCAGTAAAAAACAGGTATGGTCAGATAAAGTTTAAAAATGTATATTTATGTAGCCCTAACAAAATAATCTCCCTCAAGACCCACCCTAACCCCAACGATTGTCTTTGAAAAGTCCCAAAAAGAACCCAACTCCCAAATCCCACCCCCCAAAAGTCTCTAAAAAAAGGGCAAGGGACACTCCACTACTGGAGGGTGCTGGTGCATTTTGCGGCATGGGCATCATACTCCTTGCGGAGGGTGGCAAGCTCGAAGCGGAGGCCCTCCACCAAGTTCTTATAGTTCTGGACCTCCTGCTCCAGGTAGGACATTCGGACTCCTAGGCGGCGTTGGCGTGCCTTGCAGCTCCTGTGGGGGGCAGCTGGTCTTTCTGTTGCTTGGCGGTGGCGGTTGGCTTTGTTAGCCCGGCTCGGTCCCGATGGAGCACTGCGCATGCTGGCGTCCCGTGGGGTCACGGAGGAGGATGCAGCTGTCCCAGTCGAGGATGTTGTTGTTGCACCGGTCGACTGCGTGTCCTCCTCCTCCTCCAGGGCCACCAGCCGCCGATATTCGGCGACAGTGGCATCCAGCCTCCGTTGCCGGGCCATTCGAGCCTGCTCCCTCCGTGATGTCGATTTGGAAGGAGCAACTATATGAAGAAAGAAAGACATAGTCTGTAACCAATGCTCCTTAGCATTAATAACACAAAGTGATTGAGCCGAAAGTTGGGTCACAGTACAAGTAGCAAATTGAAAGCACAGTACATAACTATTGAGGACAGTATCTATGTAACCTCCCACTTCTGCATCCTTGCTCTAACATTAGTGGTAGTTTAATGAACAAATTCTACGACCACTATGGACTTCCATTACAGTCGACTATGACAGTACACCAGTCTTATTCTTCTTCTTCTCTCTTGTTTAGGAAAATTGGTACGTTATCTTATGCAAGCCGGCAGAATGGCAGCACAGTGAACTTGCACCCGAGAAAAACAGTTGCACACCATGATGAGTGAGACAGACTTGCGTTACTGTACCGGTCCAGTACATGCAGGTGGTGAAGCTATTACTTTTCTATTACGGGTGGCACTGAGAATACTCTGTTACAAGGGCTACTGCTTAATTAATTTACCTTTCACCCTACAGTGCAAATGAGTACTAGAAAAGGAAAATGAAGAAGCTAAATAATTTGATTATCTATCACTTCACATGGGACGTATTTGATGACATATGGGATGACTTTAGGTGCTTTGCTTAATATTGAGTGAACAGTGATACACCCACACATGAATGACGTACTACAACTAAACTAAAGTTATTAAGAGAGGTACGGAGTGTCCACCGTAATAACCAGATATATGCTGTGCTTGCAGTTGCAATACAAAGTACTGCTACTATTCATGGTAGTATTGGACACATTTACAATTTCTTTTCCTTGCCTTCCCTACACTGGAACGGACGTGCGGGTGCGGTGGTACATGCTCTTCAAGGTAACACTTACTTCATCCAGCGACCATCTACTCTCTCTAGATACACATGTGCTATCTAAGAGTCAGAGAATACCATGCTCCAGGCATCCATTCATTCAAAGTATACGCACACATACAGTTTCTGTTTCACCCACCCAGGCTGCTGTCCTTCCACCCATCCTTGCTTCATCATTGACCCAGCCATGCACCATACCATATTCTTTCCTTCCCAGCCACCTCGGGGGCCAAGCAAACACATATCGTTCTTCTTTGCCAGCCATCATACAATTTCGCGTCCCACTTACTTACACCCTTCTTTCGCTTTTCGTTCATCCCATCCATCACGTTCATCTAAGAACTTATTGGGATTCTTCTCACCAAAAACTTCACAGCTAAGTCGAAGTACATTTCGAGGAGGCTACTACCTGGTTGATTTGTAATACACCCGTGCAGAAAGCACACTATGCAGTCTTCAATCTCAATAAGTAAGGAATATATAGCTTACCTGTTCCCGCCACCACCGTGCGAACCCACAGGACCGTCCGCCGGCTCTTGCACCGCCTCCTCCCCAGAGTCCTCCGAGTCCTCGCCCAACACCGCCACCTCCGCGCTGGCCCCGTCACCAGATGTTCCACCTACAAAGTACATTTAAGAATGTTAGAATACACCACTCACTACTATATAATATTTGGTCTAGGAGTAATAAAGAAATGTTAAAAAAACAGAATACAATGTAATAATTTGTGACTGTCTACTCTAAAGTAAAAATGTCCCTTTTTCCAGGGAAGGCTGTTGTCTTGCTGCACTTTTATGCACAACTGATGAATGCTTGCTTTTTATTTTTAACACGCACCACTTTTTCTCCTAACAGACAGAAGCTTGACTCCTAAGAACACGACCAGGATCAAGTTCAAACCAGGTGAGAGCTCGGCTCGACCACAAGAAATGTGTCCAATTAATCGTCAGCACTAAGCACTTTTCCGTTTTCAGTTAAATAGTTTTATGACAAAGTAGATTTTAATAAATGTGTTTACTTTTAATAAAGCTTTTAAACTTAAAAAGACTCTGTGGTTTTTGGTCCTCCAGACTAGAGTGGATGAGCTAAAGGTTTTGGAATTTTTGCAAGCATGAGTGCCTCTGACACTTCTTGACTGTGACTCCGTACTCTTGTCCTGCGTACGATAATCTAGAGATCATTGGGGATCAATCATCGGTGACTTCAGGAGCTAAATGACTCTGCCACACTATCTAGTCAGTAAGGAGACAGTGCATAGAGCTATTGCTGAATAGAATGGGAGTACAATGGAATTGCCAAATGTCCAATCTTAGTTAGCTACACAGACAGACTAATAAGAATAATCTAGTAATACCACATGGAGTCATATTCGAGGCAGGATAAGAATTTATATCCAGTCTACAAGAAGATCAAAGACGATTTAGAAAAAATCGAATGAGGAACGCTAGGAAAAAATAGGTACTCTTTATTAAAATTTAAACTTACTGGGGTTAGCAAAGGAGCCCTCGCCTGCCCGATCCTGGCCTGCATCCTCCTGAACAGCACCCTCCTCCTGTGTCCTCTTGCCCTTGGGGGGAGCTGATGTACAACATGAAAGAAAGAAAGACCAGAAAACATGGATGAGATTTGTCAACCAAATCAAACATTTCAAAAGAACAATAACAAAATATTTTGGAGAAATAGCAAATAGATAGACAACTATTCCACGGGATCTATCTCATGTGGTATACTACGTTATTCGTATTGCCTGATTTGAGGACCGTTGACTTAGAAAGTTCCTATGTAACTCAATAAACAGACTACTAAAGAGGTTTGCCTAGGCCTGGCAGGCAGCAGTCCGCAGCACGCGAAGTGACAGACAAAGTCCATCCTGCTTGCAGATCAGTGAATACTCAAACTATCAATCCACCGACCACCGCCACTATTTCTTCTTATAGCCATGTGTCTAAAGGAAGGACTGGACTTCAGTCTGTTGGGGCTGATTTAGAAGTCCCTTGCGGCTCATTTTCCTCCATTGTTGCATGACTTTTGTGACGCAGCGGCAGAACAAAAGACTCGCCATGGTGTTGGTGCGGCGTATATATGCATCACGTTGTAAAGCCCTGCGCCATCAGGGGACGTTCCGGCGCAAGGGAGGGCGTACCTGCGCAGGAACGAATCCTAAAAGTGGCTGAGGGAAATCTACAAGATGTCAATCAGTCACTTTTAGGACAATGATGCATGACTCAAACCCTGCGCGCTTGAAGCCGACGTACGGCTTGATGCAGCATTGGGGAGATAGGGTACCCCAGAGCATTGCTGGAGCTGCGCCATCGTTGGCACGCAACTCCAGCAATGCGCCGCCTTTACGGCACAGATGCGTAAGGCTTCTGTGACATTTTGGGCCAATGGGTGGTGGTGGCATGGCACACAATTACTGCCGCACCCCTGCTACTTTGCAGGGATGCGCCGGTAATTGAAAATATGACCCTTAGTGTCTAGCATTACGCAGTTCTTATCTTTACACTACACTCATACATAATTTCTCAGGCCAATGAAATGAACACAAAATACAAAACAAATAAGCATAGTAGCAAGCAAGGCTACTGAGAAGGAGAGCAGTGCACCTGAAATGCATAGAAGATTTTGAAATATAATTTACCTACAATGTAATCGGCAGCATTATTGCTCTTGGTAAAGAACAAAGATTTGCAAATGACAGAGCCGGATAAAACAGAGTAGTGATGAATAGCTACTACTACTCACCAAGCCCGGGGACCTCTACGCCGAGCGCGTCCAGCAAGTCCCGCTCCCGGTCCATGACATCTGTCCAGCGGTGGGTGGCCTGGTTATATGTGCGCCGGACCCCAGAGAGCTTAAACATGGCCCGGCACACCTTCTCCCACCGCTTCCGGCGCTCCCGGATGCCATAGCCGGTTGCGATCTTGCCGCCTCCCAGGATCGTCTTGGGGAGGCGGCGCTGGACGTGGAAGATGAGTGCGGCCACCTCCTCCGCGCTAAAGATCTCCCGTGGAACCACTTGCTCCCCCCTCAAACGCCCGCACGGGAGCCGGTCACGGGGTGCGGGACCCTTCCCCTTCTCAGGGTGCTTCCCGGCTCCCTTTACCATGGTCTGGGCAGAAATAAAGTTAAATGATAAAGAAGAAATAGAATAGTGAAGAAGAAAAGAAAAGAGTTTAAAAAAGTAGTTTAAAAGTAACTAAAAGCAGCAGAAAACACAAAAATATAGAGCTAGAAAAATAGAGGGATAGATTAATAAGTAAAATAGATCAAATAAACTTCAAACAAGCAAAGGATGGCAGAGATTCAGAGAGGATACAGAAAGCATGCCCAGAACCATAGCAATGAATGAGAAACAAGATGGCCGCGCCCGTTCCCGACCGCGTGGGTAAGTTCGCGCGAGATTTTCCTCGCGAGCACGCGCGAAATTGTACTAGCGAGCAGCACACTTTGCGAGATTACACATAGCGGCCGGAAACGGAATTACGTCACGCAAACAAGATGGCCGCGCCCGTGTACGACCGCTAGGGTAACTTGGCAAACGTATAGCTACAAGCGCCTCGCGAACATGCACAAAATCACGCGAACATACACGTCGCAAAAAAAAAATTTGTGTATTCGCAAGCATTCGCGGCTTCCGAAATCGATCTCGCACGGATTCGCGCCCCAAAAAACGCGCGAAATTGCAGAAAAAACGATTTTTGCTAAACTGAAAGCAATGAGCAGGTGCAAAAGTTCAAACTTAACATTTGGAACATTCACTGTAGTGCTTCCTGAGGGGCCCCTCCAGAGTTTGCAACTATTCTATGACCCTGCTATGACCCAAACAGCAGGCTCATAGAATAGCTACAAGTAGACCATAAAGGTCCTGTGAAAAAAAATTTCACTGCAACAGAAAGCAAATTACAGATAAGGAAGGAAGCAGGTGCCAGCCAGACTGGAACTTTCTAAATAACTGACACATTAATCAACCCCAAATTAATTCATGGCAGTTGAAGTAGGGGAGGTGTGCTTGCTTTTTTCACCCCCCATAAACTACAGTGAAAAACAAACCTAATGGGTGGCAGTGAGGATGTACCAGAGGGTGGCATGGGTGTCCCAGAGGGTGGCAGTGGTGAAACAGAGGGTGCTGTGAACCTGTGATGATAAACCAGACGTAGAAACAACATAGTCGCGGCCGTTGCGAGCCGAAAAGTAAGTTCGCAATTGCGAAATTGTCCCAAAATCGGCGCGAACGCGCGCCAACACAAAAAACGGGAAAATCCGCAAATCCGCGAGAGTTCGCGTATCTTCGCGGATTGCGAATCCGTAAATCCGCAAATTCGCGTACGCGAGATCCGCTAGATCCGCCCATGCTTATCCATACTCAATTTGCGCAATTCTTCAGTGAGGGACCAAAAAGTGGCACCGATCATATTATCTTTTTGATGGTTAAAATCTAAAAGAAGGCTTGCGGGTAATCAGGCGTAGTAATCTACTTAATATATCCTTGTACTTAACTGGGTGTTTGGATTAGTGTTTTATCTAGGGTTTTATTGCCTTCACCAGTTTCATGCGACCCTGTCTCTGCTGATGTGTGCCTTGAGTCACCATTCATGCGGGCTGTTTTCAATATAAATGTGCATTGGACTGAATGAGGAGTAGGGTCTCGTTGTTTTGTGTTGGCCGCAACATGCTCCAAGAACATGTGTCTCTCAGAATACTGTGTGCAACGTGTCCCTCCCTTGTGGTGGTAGATATCTTGTTTTCACCTTTTGTCTAGAAGCATCTCTTTTTGGGCTAACTATTTATGTTGGGTTTTGGCACTTCCTTGGATGTTACGTGATCTTCTATTTAACTAATCATGAGGTGAAGGGGGTTGAAAAGCCGTTCAGTGGCTCCCATGTACCCCTGATAACTTTCTTAAGTTGGCTGAGGTTGGGGCTTACTGCTTTCTTTGGATGGTGTATGTGAGGCCTGGTGCGTTGGACAATTACTAGGCCTAATACAGGGTGAGTGCAGTCTGAATTATACTCTCGCTGTGATGGACTTTGCGGTCTCCCTTCTTCTGGGCACCCACATCTCCCTCAGACCACATCTTCTCTTTCGTGTTTGAATCTGCAGTAACTGGCTTGTGGTTGTGGATTTCCATCTAGTGGGCATACTAGAGGTATTGCATGGGGCCAGACTTCGAAAAACCTGAAGGAAATAAAAGAACACATGGCAGAGATAATAAGAATAATTAGGGCCTGTAGCTTAGGCCATGAATCCTTGTTGAACTTTGCTTGGGGATGATAATTGGATGGAACTGCCTTGACACTCTGAGACATGTGGCTGACCTGACAACCCTCTTGATGGAACCGACACCATGAGGGCACTTCACAACTCATTCACTCTTACATGTGTGCTGTGGAAGTTGTGGGTCTTCACTATCCTAGGTGTATGGAAATCCTGAAGTCCTTCACTTGAGGACAGCTTCACTTTAGAACTGAAAAGAAGCCTCCATTTGGCTGTAGGCTTCTAATTTATTTTGTAGGGCACTCTAGGGGCAACACACCACAAAGGAAATATGGGTCCCGGGCCAAGTGTCCAAGACTGGGGACTTTTTGACCTGGTTATTGGAACCCATCCCATTTGAATTTGATTTTAGCAAGCTGGGTGCCTGTTGTTTAGGTACTTGCTCTAGGAGCCGCACTGCCCCCTTGTCAGACTGCCCTCACCCATTCATGTGGTCTGCCAACCCCACACTGGGGAATCAGCAGCAAAGTTGGGCCTTGGCTCGCCGATGCCCCTTAATGGTGTACTTTGTGAGGATACCGGATTGGCAGAGCCCATGTAGCAGCCCTGAATCCCAGATGCAAGTAACATTTTGTATTCCCAACACTTTTTCATTTGTCCTTCTTGTGGCTTTTGGTGCAGTTAATTCATGGGATGTGGGCAAATGGGGGTATTTTAATCTGGGGTGGTGATCTTACTGCTCTTTTGGATTCTGTGTTTGTGTGAAGGCATTACCTCACCAGACAGTTACCTCTCTCTGCCGAGGTTGTGTTGCCTGGTCCCTGTTGGGCTGAGTTCCCTGTCTGCTGTTGCTGTTGTAACGTGTTTGTCCTGATCCCTGTTGTGAGGGTAATGTAATGTAATGTAAAAAATATTTCTAAAGCGCAACTAACACCTAGCGGTTTCTTGGCGCTCGAGCAAAAAGGGGAAGACAGTCCGCAGGGCGAAAAAGGCGTTAGTGGTAAGCATTACAAAACAAGTGAGTCTTAAGAAGGGACCTAAAACGAGTATAGGGGAAGGTAGATCTTATGCCTAGGGGGAGTGAGTTCCAAAAGGAAGGGGCAAGAAATGAAAATCTCAGTCCTCCATGTTTCTTACATTTAAAAACCGGGGGCCTCATTTATGAAAAGTGATGCATCGCTGCGTGAAAACACCGATGCGTCACTTTTCACTTCCTCCTCCTTGCGACACCAATGATGCATCATATTTACAGTATGACGCATCATGTGGCAAGGAGTTACAGATACGTCAGTATTTCTGACGTATCTGTAAGCGCAAAAGTCACGCATTGCTGGGGTGTGTCACAAAAGTGGCACAACTCCAGCAATGCATCCTTTCATATGGGGAAAGCCCCATGTGAGAGGGCTTGCATCAGTCTTACGCCTGCTGTGAGGCAGGCGCAAGATTTTGACGCAACAGCGTCCTAAAAGTGACGCCGTGAAATCTCATAGATTTCACTGCGTCACTCTTACGAGGCTTTTTGCAGGGGAACGCCCCCTCTGCATACATTATACCTGACGCAGGTATAATGTAGCGCAGGGGTTTACAAAGTGACGCATCTGCTTAGATGCGTCACTTTGTAAATAGTCCGCAACAGGAGGCATGGTTTACCCCGCCGATGTGTCACAAAAAGTGACGCATCGGAAACGCAAAACTGACGCAAGGCCTCATAAATGAGGCTCCAGGACCTTAAGTAGGGCCAGGTGGGAGGAGCGGAGATTACGGGAAGGGACATAAGGGTGTAGTAGTGAGTAGTGAGGATATAAAGGACGGACCCGCACCGGCGAGGGACTTGTAAATACAACCTAACTTGAATTTACAGCGCTCGGACACGGGAGGCCAGTGAAGGGATTTTGACAAAGGACTAACGTGTTGGTGCCTGGGTTGATGGTGAATGAGGCGTGCAGCCTGGTTCTGGACAAGTTGCAGCCTCTTCAATAAATAAGCCGGGATGCCTGCATAAAGGGAATTGGCATAGTCTATCCTCGAGATGACTAAAGCTAACAAGACTAGGGTAAGGGCCTCAGTGGTCAGAAAGCGGGCAATCTTACGGACTTTTCACAGCTGGAAAAAGCTAGACGAGACTACAGCATTGATCTGGGGCTTCATCGTAAGATCATTACTGATGATAACCCCCAGACTTTTTGCTGAGTCAACTGGGCTAGGGGGGGAACCCAACCTCGCAGGCCAGAAGATGGATGTCCATGGTTTGGCCGCTCCCCCGACAAGGACTAGTTCTGTCTTGTCGGGGTTGAGCTTGAGGTGGTTAACCCCCATCCAGTCACTAATATAACAGAGGGTAGACTGAAAATTAAAGATGGACTCATCCGAGGCATCGATATTAAAAATCAGCTGAATGTCATCCGCGTAATTAAACACGGTGACATGATTACCTCGCAAGGACCGGATAAGGGGGGTCAGGTATAAATTAAAAAGAAGAGGGGATAAGGAGGAACCCTGCTTGACGCCGCATGTTAGTCCGACCCTATCAGCAGTGAACTGAGAAAGCCGGACCGCCTGGTGGCGATTACTCAGGAAGAAGCGAACCCAGTCCAGAGCGGTACCCCGGATGCCAGCCTCCCCGACACGGTCAACCAGAATATCATGGTCGACCGTGTCAAAGGCGGCCGACAGATCCAGGAGCACCAAAACCTGGCTGATGTTAGAGTCCGCCCCTCTCCACAGTTCCTCCATAACTGAAAGTATGACTGACTCCGTAGAGTGGGCGGGTCTAAAACCAGCCTGTTGGGAGTCAAGATATTGGGAATGTTCAATGAATGAGCTCAAAGTGTTGGTAACATGAGACTCAAGAACTTTACTGAGGTAGGGAAGAAGGGAGATGGGAGGAAGTTACTCATGACCGTAGGGTCCGTGGTGAGCTTTTTTAAGATGGGCACAACCTCAGCAACTTTGAAAGAGCTAGGGACCTGGCCAGAGGAAAGAGACATATTCAGAAGTCCCAAAGGGGGGAGCGGACAAGCTGTAAAGGCCTCGCGGAGGATCAGTGGGGGACAGCAATCAGTGGGGGACCCAGAAGCGACCTTATTTAAAAGAGCTAAAAACTCCTCCTCCGAAATTGGGGGGATCTGAGTCAATTGCTGAGGGTTGGGAGAGAACGAGGAAAAATCAAGCCTAGGGGAGGGAGGTAGGCCTGCAAGTAAAATGCTATTTTTAATGTTAGCAATTTTATCTACAAAAAACTGATTGAGGGAATCGCAGAGCACTTGAGAGGGGAGAGGTTTAATGGTGACCCTGTCTGAGTGCGACAGCTCCTCCACGATGGAGAAGATATCTTTAGTTTTGGTGGCAGAGTCAACAATCTTTTTAGAAAAATAGGAGGTCTTAGCAGATAGGACCGCTGTTTTATACTCTTTAAGAAGAGACATAAACCGCAACCTCGTATCCGTGGCATAGCCTCGCCGCCAGCGGCGCTCAGCCTGCCTGAGCCCAAGCTTTAAGGCTTTAAGATCCTCAGTGAACCACCTTTGTGCGTCGTGAAGGCGCTTAAGCTTGATCTGTTTAAGCGGGGCAACAGCATTGCTGGCTGATTCAAGCCAGCACGTGAGGGCAGAGGCTTGGGTGTCAATAAGATCAGCAGGGGGGGAGGAGGTTCTAAGTAGGTTAACAAAATCACTACGGTCGACCCTATTCCAGTTCCGGGCCAAAAAGTTGCCCTCCAAAGCCCTGCTAGAGTAGGAGGTGGCCGTGAGTGAAAAGGAAATTATGGAGTGGTCTGACCATAGGCAAGGGGAGATGAGGGGAACAGAAATATCCACATTAGATGTCGAGATCTGGTTCAGAACGTGACCTTTAATGCGGGTTGCTACATTTATATGTTGACAACAATTCATGCCAGATAGAAGATCCAAAAACATAACAGAGCAGGCGCTCTCCTTCTCGTCAAGAGGCCAGTAATTAAAATCTCCTAAAACTAGGATTTTGGAATTATTAATAATTAATTGAGAAAGCATGTCGCCAAACATCGTCGGGAAGTGAGGCATAGGTTGAGGAGGGCGATATGCTAAAACACAGCGCAAGGTAATCAACCAAAGGGATACTGACAGTAGTCAGAGTAGAAAATCTGATGGAAAATTTAATAATAGCTGCTACCCCACCACCTGGCCTAAAAGAGGCTCGATTCGCTTGCAGAATATAATAGCCAGGGGGGATTGCGGCAAGAATGTCGGGGGAAGACTCCGCGTTGAGCCAGGTCTCGGTCAACAGCAATATGTCAGGTTTCACGGAGTCTAGGTAATTAAAAATTTCCAACTGGTGTCTTACCAGTGAGCAAGTGTTAAGATAGCTCACGGTAAGTTTAGGAAATAAGGGCCCTTTAGTAGAAAGGGTGTTAGTATCTGGGGGGGGGGGATAAGGCCGGAGAAACGGCAGAGACTGGGGCCGGAAGAAAATTTATCTCAGGAAAGGTTTCCCGGACACACAGTAACCCCAGTGACTCAAGTTTCGGCCGAGTGGTGAGAGTAAGGGGCCATTTAGTATGTAAATGGGTTAGGGCAGAGGATGAGTATCTGAGCAGACGGGCAGGGGGACATGCCCGTGCCCCGACCGGCCGCGGACGGGCGCAGACGGGCTTACCTTAGGCGCACCTTCGGCGCGCCATCGTCACGCCCGCTGCGCTTCTGGGGGGCCATTGCAATTTGAGTCTAAACCCCACCCCCAGCTAGACCACAGCGTGCGTCACCGCCGGGAGCCAGGTCCTCACCTAAGATGGCGCCTGCCGTCCACAGCAATCGGCACGTCAGCTGTGATGGACAGGGGCAGGGAGGCACACCCTACTGAGGAAACGGGTATAAGATCACCCGCTGTCTGGCCCAAATAAAATCAGGTAAGAACAATGAGGGAATAGGTTATTTTAAAAAGTGTCGAGCAACAAAAGCTGATTAAAAAAAATGACACGGCGGAATGGGGAACGGGTGACAGAAGAGCTCCACGAGGGTGCGGTGGCTTACTGGCCTCCTTGTGGCTGAATGTACAGGGCATTTGGGTTTCCCTGAGTTTGATTCTAGGGATTAGGATTTAATGGAGGCTGACCCTGGCCCATCGATCTCTGTTCATGGTATGCTTCTAACCAGAATCTGTCTGCCAGCTGGCCCATCCTGTGTCAATTGTAATAGTCCCTAAGCTCTGTTTGCTGCCAACATTCTTGATCTCTGCCGTTATAGCTAGGTTGAAACCCTCTGGGATTTTGTGGTGGAGCCCACTTTAAGACTGGTGCCATTTGAACATTTGCAGCCAATGCCTCCCCCTCCAGGGCAATTTTTTTCAATTCGTATTGGATCAATTTAGCAGTGTCTCTTTGTGCTTTCTCCTGTTTGGGGATCATTCTTGTGGATCACCGAGCAGGGTGTGTGTGTGTCTGCCTGTTCATCTCATACTCAGCTTTTCATTCTATGCGATCAGCAGGGACATTTCTTCGTAGTGAGTTTCTGTCTTCCTTGTGCACAACATTCTTTCTGATAGCTACGCATTCAGGTATCATACTTGATAGCCGAAAGGGATCCTTAGGCAAGGGGACACACCCCATTGCACCAGGCAACCTGGTCTTTGCCAAATCCCAGCACATGAAGGGGCCGTGGCAGCAGTATTACTTCAGCTCTTAGCTAGCCTATTAGTTTCAAATGTTTTTGTCTCTATAGCTGCCTCAACTAGGAGGCAGTGTGTGTGATGTGCCCACTGCCAAACGAGTTAATCTACACCAAGAAGTCCTTCCAAGGAGTCCTTCCATGTATTCCAAAATTGCCTCAGTGAAGGTGATCTGGTTGATAGGTGGTGTCTTTGCTGGTAAACTTGTGATGAGGAGGTGTTTTAATTCTATGGATCCCAGGGTGGGAGCTCTTGTTGAAAATCAGACCATGGTCCCATTGTCAGTAAACTGGCTGGTCTTCATATTTTGGATAGCAGATCTCATGCTAATAGATTAGTTGGGATGAGGGAGAATATAATAACTGTCTTCTTACTGAAATTCCTCCTACCTTCAGATTGAGTGGTTTTGTGAAGGGGATCTTTTACATCGTACTTGAGATTTCCTGTATAACCATTGTGTCTTTTGATAAAGGGACCACCCTTTCCCGTAGGCATGACCTTGCTGTTCTTGTGTCTATTACAAAGTATTATGGTATATTGTTCATATATGTTATGACTACTGTTTGCTCATCTGGTCAGATAGGGGTTGACAGTACGAGGCAAATGTCATTGTGTGTCCCTTCTGCCTCGAGCATCGGCTCCCATCTTTCTCCCTTGTTTGACTGGGCAAGACCTGCAGCCTCTCGCTGGTCATTGGATCATGGAGGACTGGGGCCCCCTTCCTCGCTCCCGCTAACAGTATCACTGTCTAGAATTGCTACAAACCACCCAGTCACTCATGTGTGGTCACCTAAATAAGTGAGGGTGCATGATTTCTACACCTCTGGTGTTCTATTTTTCGGGTGCATCAGACAGGGGTGGAACATCTTGGAGCCCTTGCACCGGACTGGAGT